>NC_136897.1:17872665-20589079 GCF_949152265.1 Phoxinus phoxinus | reverse complement strand
CTGCTCTCTCTCCTTTATACCCCCTGGACCAAACTGGTCAAGAGCTGTCACTGGTCTCGGAGATAAACCGGCTCACTAAGACCTCTCTTTTATGTGAATGTCAAAGTCCACATGCTAAGGCTAGTATGAGCTACTGAAGTCTGCAAATAAACCCTACCTCCGAGTCCGCAGTGACTGTAGATGGAGACCTTACAGCCTTTTAACCCACACTGGGACAAAGCAGGGCCGCTGACACTTCCGCAGCCTCATTCCGCAAGTTTTAGGACACAGTAACTCCAGCTGGTCCCTTTCTTTCAACTTTACATTACAACATCCTGGGTTAAAGTTGGCACTTAATCATTTTCTCAGGACACAAAAACAGCAGGCTTCTGCACCCATCGATCACTGCTCTTATCACATTAAACCCAGGTTACCGACGTCAAGCTGCATGGATCTCTGGGTCCTGACATGTGTCACTTTACTCGGCTCTTTACAGCTGTTAAACAATTGGGCCACCGGGGATGAGCTCAGACTCTAGACGGGAAATGTATTATTTAAATGTAACATCCTGGCGCTTGACCGGTCACAGAATATACACACTTTCTCACAAACAAAAGTTATTAAAAAAATTATACTTCTGAGACTAATTTGGGCCTTTTCTTCAATGCATTGTAATATTAGTCTTGTTATTAGTCTAATATTTTTTAATGCCTTTGACTTGTTCAGTTATTCAATTTACTGATTAGTAGTGGTGTAACAATATACAGTATATTGAAATGCAAAAATGCAACAATATGTATCGTGGCTAGAGAAAATACATATTGTGTGTATAGTTCACACAAAGTGAAAGTTTAAAGTTTAAATTTAGCATCACATATGGGAAGTCACATTTGAGCTTCCATGTTTGTTCATTATTATTAAAACATTTTAAAGGCGTGGTGAAAATCAAGTTTTTATTGTGGTTTATTATGTATGTGTGTGTTTTTAATATGCTTTAAGACAAACCATGTGAAAATTCACAAGTCAACACCATTGTGGAGCAATTTATAAAGGGAATTTTGCGCAGGTTCTGGCGTACACATGCCTGGTTTTATAAATCAGAAAACTGTTGTGCGTACGCAAAATCTAGCATTTGTGCGGATTAAGTGTGCACACTTTTAGGATGAAACCTACAGAAGGCACCAGGTGGGGAAAAAAAAACCTTTTAACATGAAAATTACATAAAGAAATGACCAATATAACCAGTAGGTGGCTGCAGAGGACCATCATTAGCTCATTTGCATATTTCATATTTATTTTCACGTGTTTTGCTTTTGATTTATAATCAAATGAATATTGTAACAAATTGTAGCAATTTTATTTATTGCAAGTATGAAGTATAGCAAGAGTATGCCCTCCCTCATCATATTATGTAAACTGCATTTTATGACATTTACTCCGTTTCTTTGTATTGCAACAATAGTCTCGCAATCTTTAAGTAAAAAAAAAAATCTTATGGACCTTGTGTTTCTCAATGATTTTTTTAAAACTTAGAAGTAGGGGTGTAACGAAACACTCATGTCACAATTCAATACAAATCGCAATACTGAACTCACAACATGATACTATTGCGATATTTTTAAGCCAAAATAAAGAGAGATTTATATCACTATCTAAAAGATATGTAGCATCATAAAAGCAAAGAAATAAAATGGAAAGACAGCCTTTGAAAAAATAATAAAGAAAAGAAAAGAATCAAATCTATGCTTATTTGTAAAAATGGCCGGGAAGACATTGAGGTATTTAGGCTTATTGGAAAACAAAAATGAAATGACAAAAAAAGACAAACTGAGCAGAATAATGCAGCTTGGCATTTCCTCGACTGCTTGCAATTTACCACACAAGCTAAGATTTATGGCTTGTCTACATTCTGAAATTATTTTATTCTCACCAATGCAAAATATATGAAAGATGTGACAAGAAGCTGGGCCACCTCTAACTTTCTAATGAGATATCACATCAGGCAAAGGTGTGGAGAAAATCATTGATTCAGAGCTGTGTGTGACAATTTACAGTAGGCTATAGTCTCTTAAACAATGAGGTATAATTTTGTATAACAAATTATGAAATAATTAGTCAAATACAGTAAAATAGTTTAAAACAGACTATAACATGTCACATCAGCTTTCCAAAGCATATCAATACCTGCACTATGTAAGCAATAGCCTAATGTGGCCGTGCTGAATTGTAAATTAGTGAACAGTAACAATATTGTGTTAACATATTTAATTAATAAAATATTAGTAACTGACACACATTGCTCACCGTAGAATCCTTGCTCGTCGTGACTTGAGTCCATTTTCCTCCGAAATGAGCCTTTCCCTCAACATATGAAATGTAACAGCTCTGCTCGTCAAACAAAACATTGTTTAAAGCCAATACAAAGAAGCCGGTTTAGGTGGCCAGTGGCTTTACACAAAGCTGGTTTCAGTTGCAACCCAGGTAAATTTGAAATTAGTTTGAGCAAACTTTGGATCAAACCTGAGCTGACTTTTAGCAGGATTCATCGCTGTAGTATTAATTTACGCTCCACAGCAAACCTGCTTCGAAATTGGACCAATCAGCTGTGAGTAAAGTGACACATGCCTGATGCAATAAAGCCACTCCCCCAGTTGCTCTTGCTCCAAATTAAAGGGCACCTATTATGGAATTTTGAAATTTACCTTTCATGTAGTGTGTAACATAGATCTAAGTGAACAAAAACATCCTGCAAAGTTTGAAATATGAAAGTGCACCGTATATAAAGTTATTGTCTTTCAAAAGTAAGAGTCGACTCAGAGTCAACTTGTCAAGTTATTTGAATACGATACGCCCACTTATTGCGCTCCAAGGCCAGGGAAAACTTTAAAACATCATGGCGACGAGACGCTGTGTTCTGAAGTGCGACTCAAAAGCCAACTTTTTTCATCTGCCCAAGGAGGAGCATTTGAAGACTAAGTGGCTACAATTCACTATACCACAGAAGTATAGTCCGAGCCTTGTGCTTTGTTCGCGCCATTTTGAAGACGATTGCTTTACCAACTTAAATGCAATCAAACTTGGATTCGCGAGCCGGCTGATATTGAAGGAAGGTTCAGTTCCAAGTGTATTTGCATCAGCTTCCTCCTCCGTATCACAACCTGTAAGTGTTATTAATAATTGTTGCTTTTATGTTTTATGTAGCATGATTAATAATTATTTTGTTAGTTGTGTAAGCATCGTTTATCTTCTAGGTCTTCAATGACAATTGTATTGAGATATGTGAAGTGTTTGTCGTTGTTTTCGGAGTTGTCTTAAAGAATAGAGTAATACTCATAACGTAACTGCATTTTTTTTTTTTTTGTAAAAACGTTATGCTTAATCGGGCTAATGCAAACAAAGACTGATTGTGCTTTTACAATATGAACTCTGGGCTATGCTCGCTAACATAACATTACATTCTTTATCTTATTTTTAGTTTTTAACTACAAACTACAAAGCAGTGGACTATAATCATTATTATAACACAATTTAATTGATAAAAGCAGCATTGTACTCCGTGTTAAACAATAAGTATTATCTATGTAAACACTGCTGGGTCATCTGACCAATCAACGCAGACTAGCGTCGCGCAAAGGAGGGGTTTGGAAAAATGAGTCGTTGAACGAATCATTTGGGAGTCGGTGAGCAAATCAGGTAAAAATAAATGCATATTATACGACAACAAAAGTGTTTTTTTGTCATTGCATGCATGTAAAACTGTTGTTGGGGACTCACAAAACAACATTAGGAACATTTTAAATGTCATAATAGGTGCCCTTTAAAGGTCAATACATAGTAACCTATTTTTAAAGACAAAATTGTCTGGCTATAGCGATTATTGTTATTACAATTATTTTATATGATTTATATTTCATTTGTAGAAATATTATACCCCTAATCCATTACAAATTAACAGTTTTAGTTTAACAATTATTATTAAGCATTTAGTTTAAATGAATATAAATATACACAGATATTATGTAGGTAATATAAATAAGATTGGGAATCAGTAGATGAAGCTTTAAAAATGACTACATGTGAGCATACATGTCCGAGTCCCTGTATAGCCTACCTAATACAAAAAGTAGATATATTAAAAATAATATTAACATTACCATATCACCATTTAAAATTGTGTTACATAAAATAGAAAATTTTGTACAGCTGCTCGTTCTCTCCAATGTAGAAGTAAACTAGATGAAGTGTACAAAAAATCTGATTGGTTTTACTGACAGTGATGCTTAGGGAACAGCTTGAAGAAATCGGAGTTGAACAATTTTGACAAGTTGTGACCCTGCCACTCAGGGAACCCACTGTGACAGGCTCAAAATCACTCTGAAGGCCCAAACCCCCATTGCTTAAATGACCCAGCTTTCCTCCGTTAAATATTTCAGCTGCTAGCAGGGAAGGTCAGTCTCTGTATGTGACATCTATCTCAAGCAAGCCTCGCAGTGTCCATGGTTTGGACCCAGTATTGAATGAGTTCCGCATTCATATACCAGTACAGATCACAGATCAGTCCAAACATGATACTTTGTTTCCGTACTTCAAGTGCATTCATGTACTGACAGTGTAATTGCTATTTGTTTTGCACATGCATTTATCTTAAGCACAATGTTCTACACAAGCCCACATGTAGATGTTGGAAATAATAAATACCTTCTTCATTGCTGACAGACGAAGGATGCATTTGCAGGTTGGTTTCAATGGATGTTTGTCATTATGCTCTTTGTATTCTGCTTTCTTTAAATGTTGACTGAGTGAGAAACCGCTACAAACGATGAAAAGTATGGATGATTCAGACTGAATAGCGAACCAATTCAGTTTTCATAACCTTTTGACCAATTCATTTAAAATAACCTATTCAAAACTGTTTCCAAATCGCTCTATACACTACAATTCTCGAGGGGACAGCCATTTGTTGTGGTGTCCGAAACCAATGGATAACGAGTGTAAAACCGACGTTATACCTGTTAGATCGATTAAATGGGTTATGGAACATATTCAAAGAGAGAACAGTCGTGAGTCGCGAAACCTATCTGCTATAAACAGCTGACAGAAATCACGTAGGCCTACTGGACTTACTTGCTGAAAATATTTATCTCAGGCCGGTTTGGTTGCAGACAGTTATGATTGCCGTTTGAATGATTCATTGGAAAGAACCGACTCAAAGAAGTATTCATTGGCGAATTGGGAAACGTTCTGAACAGTCGTCAGAGATCCACGACTTGGTTGCTCAGTGAATCTAGAGGAGCTCCGTATATATTCGCTACTGTGTTTATATCACATGTACGCTTGTGCTAAAATTGGCTTGGTAAATTGCAGCTCTAGTTGGCCTGCATCAAGTCAACCTATGTTTACTGCAATTGTCTTCGCACATTAAAATAGGATAGGACAAAAATGTATTATTAGACATAAAAATGCTAGGCTAAAAATGGCACCTAGGCCTGTAAGCTACTATATCCAAACAGTTGTCTATGTTAAATGCGGAAACAAACTATTGGCGAGCTATGCAATAGAGTGTATCTGTATCTGTATTGAAGATAAATAGCTCTCTAAATGTGTAGATAACAAAACAACTTCTTGTGGTGTCTGGCATTGTAGTCTCAAAAATGGTTGGAACAGAGGTAATGACTTTTTAAATGGCCCTTAACTAAAGGCTACAAAAGCACTGCCTACAAGCAAATAATTGTTTTGGAGAGAAAAGGGATGACTCAGGAATGCTTTTGCAAACATTTCTGCTGCACATGTTTATCTACTTGCTGAAGTGTTCACTAGGGGCCAGAGAAAAAACTAAAAAAAACAAAGCCCGGGACTAGGTGGGAGTATTCTCATCCCAGTGTTAATTTGGCATCTCCCTGTGCCCACTTTAGATTAATCCAATTTAAAGGCTTATATCGAATTGACTTGAGCTAATCCAAATTCCATCCACATGCCTGCATAGATACAGCATGATTCATGCCACTGATGCACTCTCTTCTATGATGAGCTCACCCGGGTTCTGGCCACATCCTATGAATACTGATGTCCCACAAAAACACACACACATATGCAGTCTCAATCAACAGTGACCCCGGAGGATATTTTAATGGATTGAGGAGGCCGATCCCCTCGCGGTGCCCTGACGTTATACTGATCCTGACGTATGGCTTCACTAAATTAAAAGGAATGGTGGAGTTCATTAATCTGATGATCTAAAACAGCGTTTGCTCATCCTCTTCATGGTCCGTGGACTGTACAGTTTATCTGGACTTTGCATCTGCAATCTCTCAGGCTGTGGAAAACATCTCACCAGTAGTCAATAATAGTTAGACATGATAGACTATGCGTATTGCACCTACAAATTGAATTGCACAAAGTGGCCATTAGATACATTTCCGTCTGGATCCTACCACTACGTATTGGATTTCATACAATGATAGGAAATATGCATAAGATATCCGCACTTTGCTGTATGAGACAGACAGATACTTTACATTGATACTTTGTGATCTAATTAAAGGGATGGTTGACCCAAAAATGTAAATCTGCTGTCTCACCCTCATGTCGGTCAAACCCTGTATGAATTCGTTTTTTCGAAGAGTAAAAAACGGGGAATCTTATGAAAATTGTACTGAATGAGCTTTTCCATGTAATTATAATGAAAGTATGCCAGAGCTTTTAGCTTCAAATCTTAGCAAATTCATTAGAGAAGCAAACACCTTCAGAAAAGTATTGTGAACCCATCAACTGATTCTTCGAAAAGATCCGAATCAAAAGAACCATCCTTTAACATGAACAGTAAAAGACAGGGGTTTGCAGCAATGAAAGAAATGACCGTTATTGTTTAGAGAGGTGACAGGGATCAATACTGAATGATTCATATCCTAAATGGTGATAATATGCTTGCATTCCGTGCAGGTTATATCTTTGTCATGGCTATTCTGTGGGTCATTGCTAGATATGCAGTTAATGGAGGATCAGGCAGAGTGTATTCTTTCCATTACTGACGTTAATTGTGGGCTGTGTTGTTGATCATCGAATTGCTTGTTTTTTTAATTTTTATCCTTTCTGTTGTCGCAATACAGAGAAAAGCTGAAGAACATCTTAGTAGAAGCTGGCAATTATCCTAATTTTTTCCTCACATTTTTTTGTAAACGAAGAAAAGTAAAAGAAATCTCTCCTCATCACTGTTATTAAAAGAAGCAGACTTCCAATTGACTTTGTTGCCTAAATTAATGAGGCTTGTAATTAACTGAACTGAAGCTGTGCTCTGTTAATAGATAGCTTTGGCCCTCTTTATTTGCCACAGATTAATAACTGAATTTAATCTGATGTGTCTCAGACCTTATTCTTATTCCTTTTGTAGGTCATTGCTTCATAGAACATTAGCTGTGTCACCTCTGGCAGCACAAAAATGCAGATGGACATCAGAACGTGCAAAGCACAAGGAGTCCTAGAGAAAACTGTGGAAATTCCCATTCATCAAGTATTTTTAGAGCATAGAGAGATTGACTCAATTACGTTATCCACAGTGCTTCAGGGAGTGGGCGGAGCTAAAAGCTATTTTGGCACGTGTTGCTTTTTTCAACTTTCTGATTGATGTAATCCATACAGCATCATTCGTAATGTCGTTTTTTACGCGGTACACACCTCTATTGTTTAAATACCAGCAAAGTTAGTAGTTTAGCTAATGCTAATAAATATTTTTCTGTTGTGTTCCATATATGAAATATGTGTCATAATTGAGGGCATTTTCAATGATAGGTAATCACATAAACATTTGCATATTGAATACAATTTACAATATCAGTGTATTGACAGCAACTACAATGTAAACAATGTTACAGCTTTAGAGATGTACAAATATGAATTAATTATTTAAGTTATGTGTACTACAATTGACAGAACTTTTGAAAGCCACACTAATTATCAGTCAAATATGGTGGAAAATGTATCCAAGAAAGACCTTATTACTGGCAGATTTCTTTATGAAATACAAAATACTGAGACATAATTTAAATGCAAAACTTTGGAGAAGTAAAAATATTCACAAATTCACACAATGTTAAATTAAATGGTTGATTTTATTGTAAATGAGAGTAATTAAAAATATATATGCTATCAAACGCAATAATATCCATTAATTCAATATTAAGTGAATTCTTAAACATAAAAGCATTTTTCTTTTCAGAACATTGATGTTGGATGTATCAGTGTCTATCCAAACAAACACCACTTTATGAATGAATACTTACTAATACTAATGAGATAACTTTGCATAATCAGCTAGGGGAAGCCTCAAATGCTTTGATAATGTCTCACTGAAAACCTTGTGAAGTTGTTAATGAAAAATACAACCTTAAGAAACGTGCACACTGACCTAATAGTGAATCGTGATTTAATTTCTCACCTCTCCAAAGCTAGAAACCATTTGACAGGCTCAAGAAGCTTTTCTAAGCCACGCGGCATTCTGATTGATAGTAAAATTCTGAGCACTTGACAATTAATCTTTCAAAGAGAGAGTCATTAATAATGCATAGTGTAATTCCCCTGAGTACAGAGAGCAATAAGACATAACCGCTTTTTAAGTGAGAGGGGAGATGTGGAGCAGTGGCTGGATTTCAGATTCATCATTTACAATGGATATGGCCAACATCTGGTTTGGTGACCATAAACAAGATTGTTTCATTTACAAAGCATTGCGGTTGCAGCTGTTATACAAAGACCATTAATGCAGAGTGCCGTTTAAGAGGTTGTCGTACAGTTTATACAAAGATAGGATCATATCTCACATATTCACAATTGAAAAGAAAAACTTCAGGTGGAGTTTTATGCAGTTGGGAGGGTCATGTGGTATCGGTCTGAAGTCTATTTGAAGTCTGTTATTTAGCTGAGTGGTTTTGATAACATGCTATAAGTTGGTTTTATTTTGAGTTAATTGAATTATGTATTTATTTATTTGTTTATTTTTCTGCACCCTACACATATAAACAGTGGTGTAGTCTAGTTTTTTGTAGTGAGTATACTGTAAACCCCCCCCCCCCCCCCCCCCCGCCTCCCGCCTAACCTGTCTCATCACCCCATAAGCACCACCACACTCACTAATGCATACAGTATGCAACGACATGTAATTGAGAGCATTATGAGACTAAGTGTTATCAACATGTCAATTTATTATAAGCAACACTAGACTTTAACAGCCAATGAAATTTACAGCTGAGGAGACTGGACTGATTTTCTACTGTTTATTGTTAATCACCATTTATCTCAGCCAGTTAAGAGCTACATTTAGCCTTAGATGTTATATGAATATGGTCCCTGAAGCACAGGTTTTATCAGCTGACAATAATAATAATAATAAAAAACATTATAGGCACAAATACAAATTTACTTTTAGAAATGGTGCTTTTGAAAGAAAATGGTGTTATTGTTTTGGCAAGTTTACTGTTTAAATTAAAACATGTATGAAAATTTGTGTGATATTCCTTTTTAAAATAAGTTGTAATAGATTTAATTATTATTATTATTTTACAGAACATTTTACTGTGCAATTTCTTTCATAATTTCTTTGAGTTTATACCGAACTTTTATTTTGACAGGTTGTCGTAAAGACATTACAGTTTCTGTGTGTGTATGATAGGCTACGAATGAATGACGATAGTTTTATCAAATTAAATGGTGAAATTGTCATGAAGTGACTCTCATAGCAGCTCTGTGATGAAGTTCACATGTGTAGCCTACATCATGTCCTCATAGCTACAGTGAAGCGCTGAAAACACCACGAGCGCGAAGTCACGCGCGCTTCAGTGTACGTGTCTGTCTGTGTGTGTGTGGTAGAGCAGTGAGCACACATTGAGCGCTCATTCCCAGAGACGCGTTGAACAACTGCAGTCTCTTTGAGTTTTTAATATTCACAGACACTAGTCGCGATTTGATTCATTGTACAGCCCTACTTTTGATTTATTCATTCAAAAAAATGACCAAATTCCGTGACGTTCTGCTTTATACAGTTGTGAGTGGATTCCGCGATTTGATCTGTGTCCACTGCAAACACAGACGCGGTGAATTTATGAATGAAAGTGTGAAAGTTCTGTCACAAAATGAAGTTACGTATCCTCAAGCTTTTTTTAGTGGGTATACGGAAATACTTGGCATTTCCTAGTGGGTATACGGCGTATACCTGCGTATCACGTAGACTACACCACTGCATATAAAACATTAAAGGGTTCTGTCAAGCATTTCATATATAAAACATTTTAGGGGCTCCAATCATGGGATTATTTTATGGAATTAGTTTTATTAGTTAATTATTTTTATTTTTGATGAAACATGAATTAAATGGCTTATATTTTTGCCATCATAAGTGATTTACAAAATTTCGAAGCTCAAGACAGGTAGATAAATAGATAAACAGGCAGAAATGGTACAGAAGAATAAAATGTCTAGGCACTACAGTAAACAAATTGTTTTAAATTCACATTGATGTATCACTGAAATGACACAGGCCATTGCTTTAGAGTCAGGTGTGCTATTAAATTGGCTATTTGTGACGCATGTAACCCCAATAGAGACAGAGTGTCGAGAAGCTTCATACATATATTTTATTTGAAGACACCCAAGGTCTTCTTTTTATTCAGATCAGTTATATGGCCTCTATTACCCATATATTACTCATGACTGTTTTGTACTTCATGGAAACAACAACATTAAAATGAACAAAACAGATTCCATTGTCATACAGCCATTGTGCAATGTTACTTTGAACAGCAATTCAAATTTAGAGCCTTAACTTTTCGTTAAGATCTCTCTTTTAGTCACTTACGCTGCTGAATCTGAACTATGGTCATTGCATTAATTAAGTATTTCTGACTTTCATATTGAAACTCTTATACTTAAATAGCAGTTATCAGAACACAAATTCCTTTAAGTTATTAAGTGCAGAGTGTTCATAATGTGCCTTTTCACAAACATACTCTGAATAGATGCTATATCTAAAGAATCGTTAAGTGGATGAGTTCTTAAATTGAATTTTATGAAAGCAAGAAAATAATTAATTTAACTTTTTTAATGGGTTACTAAATCGTGCCAGTCTTACACTGGCATGTTCCTTCCAGTCAAATGTATTATACTTCCCCCTTTGATTAGAAGTGAGTTTTGAATTAGAAAATAGTTATTTTCCAAAGAGAGATGAAGTCATCACACAAAAGCAATTCTGATACATTTGCTTGGCGTACAATAATATTGCTTGGTCAGGATAATGCATTTCAGAACTAATTAAATCAAACACCCTTGTGAAATACCAATGTGCTTCCGGCTTTCTAACTTGCCGGCACTCCAGGTAAGAGCTAAAGCTGTGTCTTTACATTGTTTTTGCAGTAATTAACTGTCTCAACCGTCTTCTATCAGAGAACAAAAGAGTATACAAGTTTATTATATGTTTATTATATGACAAATATAGCACATTTGGCATTGCTGTTGTATAAAGTAGAGCATTTTGAGTTTTCCAGGTCTTTTAAGAGATACTTCTGTCATCATTTACACTCCCTCATGTTGTTCCAAACCCATAACCCAAACCCGAATTATATGACTTTCTTTTTTTGCATAAAAAAAAACACAAAGACAAAATTAGATGTTTTGAAAAATGTTTACACTGCTCTTCCCCATACAATGAAAGTGAATAGTGACTAAGCGTTTTTAAGCATCATAAAAAAAAACGGTCCATAAAATGTGTGCATTTTTCTCCAAGTCCCAGTGAAGTCTGGTTTAGCTGTGGACATGCAAGTCTTTGATCACTAACAATCTTGTCATGGTCACCAACCATTTGCTTTCATTGAATGGAAAATAGAAGTGCGGAAAACGAAATATCAATAACTTCTGTGTTCCAAAGAAGAAAGAAAGTCATGTGGGCTTCAGAACTACATGAATGTGAGTAAATGATGACTTTCATTTTTGTGTGAACATTGACTGCAAGCTCTCACTATTAAAGTCTACGTGGCAGCAGCTGTACGAGAGATCGATCAACAACATTTCTCTGTGAAGTGCCTCTGCCATACATTTGTATAAGTGCGTAATTGATTATACAACTCAAGCTTCACATGCCTCCGGCTACTCCTTCCAGCTCTTTGCTTTTCATCCATGTCCAAATTTTCCATAACTGCTGTTAACACGGTTAGCTTGAACCTAGATTTTTCAACTTGACCCCTAAAGGACTTTGCCTAATTAGTTCTTAAGAAAAGCACAATTAATCTTTCTTAGTGGGTGTGTATGGGGTCCCGCTCTTTCCAGCGGACTTCCAGAGAAAACCAAGGAACCATTTACCACCTGATTTGTGGTATAATATATTAAAATCCTGGTGACTTTCCCTGCAGGTGTTTGTTTGTGTGTATACAATTTTTTGGAAAATCTATTTGGATTTATGATTATTTGCTGAATGTTTTTTTTTATGTGATAACAAGCAAATTCAATTTGATTGGTAATAAAACTGTGCAGCATGCCAGCTGCAATTTTATCCCGGTTGATCAGCCCATAGGCCATCTGATGTAGCTTTCGAGGTATTTATGCATCTCCCTGCTCTGTCTCAAAGATGGGGGAGAAATATATTGATTGGTCAAATAAAAGGACTATTAAGGATTC
The DNA here is from genome assembly GCF_949152265.1 of Phoxinus phoxinus. NCBI lineage: Eukaryota > Metazoa > Chordata > Actinopteri > Cypriniformes > Leuciscidae > Phoxinus > Phoxinus phoxinus. Next base: position 20,576,446 of record NC_136897.1, on the reverse strand, counting down.
ATATTAAAAATTTAAATATGACATAATTTACTCACCCTCTTCTTTTTGAAAGCCTGTAATGTGTGTCTTTCTTTTGTCTTTGCAACAGAAAAGGAGTTAACCTGTCGCTCGTATTGGCATTAGCAAACCACATTGATCCAATCAATTCCCAGAGGACAAAATCAAGTCCCACCCTCATTTTATTTGTTGTTTTTCGAGAAGCGGATTCACTTGCATATACTGTACATCACAACAGGGAAGAAAAGACTATCGCAACTTCCATTTCATGCCAACTCTTGAGTAAATATCGGGGGAAAAAACCTTCTTGAAAAATAGTGCACAAGTTTTATAGTGTTGTTATTGTGCATTTTTGTTGTTGTTTTTGGAGCTTGACAGCCCCTGGTCCATTCTTCAAAACTTCTTCTGTGTTCCACAGAAGAATGAAGGATGAGATTTAAGCAATATGAGGGTGAGTAAAATTTTTTTGTGTACTATTCCTTTAAAAACGGACAAACTGAACTCCTTGCAACCAGCTACTGGTCCATTGGTGGACATTTTGGGCTGGTTGATGTTCCCCTGAAAATATCTCTGTAGCGTTTCACTTTTGTAAAGGTTAAGCTACTTAAATATCCATTCATATCCCTCCATTGACAGAGGTCATAATATAATGTATGTCCTTTGTTATTATAGTCTGTGGTAGCTAGAGACATTTTGTATTCCTGGAAGGCACTTGACTTAAAGATCAAAGATAAGAATTCCATGGATGTTCGTGCTCAAATATTTTGAGAGTGTCTGTCTTCAAGTGCTGAATTCATAAAGGCTTTATGTGACTTCTGCTATCCTCTTCAACATACTGTTATGTGCTGGCCTGATTCTGGCGTAGTGTGAGCAGAGTTGTTGGAGATTAGATCAGCCTCTGGTTACTTTTAAACTTCATTTAAACTTCATCTAAACTTAGGGCTGCGTTTCCTTAGCCAACTATGTTCGCAAGTTCTGTCGTTATCAGCATAGTTCAACAAGTCGATGTTTCTCGAAACCTTAGTTCCAATAAACATGCGCAAACAGCATCACAAAGTTGTGTGGGAGGAATGACAGCTGTGGTTAGAAGCATATTTTCTTGTTTGCATGACATGTGGACATAATTAACCCTTATATTGAGCAAACAAACAAGCTGACATTCAGTAAAATCTATATCTTTCATTTTGAGTATATACAAATGTAATTCGTCTTTTAGTTTGTCAAGAGATTAAAAGAGTTTTGAAGAGTGCATATAGTACGAAGGAGCCTATGTATGATTGAGTATAGGAAAAAAGGAGAAAATAAGAATCAGTCTTCAGATGACATGTCCGTAATTTATAACAAAAAATATGCCATTAATTCGATCTCAAATGGATTAATTAAAAGAAGTTAATTCTCCACCAACTGCGTCATGTAATTAACCAACGTGGTTGAAAGACACATTTGCGACAATGGCGTTTCTGGAAACAGTTATAACTAGCTAGTTGATTTATTTAACGATACAATGGTAGTTAAGCAGTGAGTTACATTGTTGTATGGGAAACAGACCCCAGATTGATCTAGTCATTACAGAACAGATGGGATACTGCACCACATACAGGTATGTGATTATATTTTTTTCTTGTTTAAGTCTAATCTGACTCTTTATTTGGTGCAGTGCTGACATGAAACCTCTCAGAACTAACCGTTTGGTATAAGCAAATCATCTGTCACTTTAGCTCTCAAGCTGTAACAAGACTGTAACTGTATCTTCTCCTTGGTAGAATCATATGTGGCTCAGAGAAGAAGACTGACAGTTGCGTTTATCTAAAATGCTTCAGGTGTATTTGCACCAAGATATTTGGGAATTAATTTTGAAAGTCACTTAATCCGCCTTTGATTCCTCCTTAGGCACAAAACCTGAACATTTCACAGAATTGTTTCTCTGTTATGAATCACCAGAAAACAATCCTCTGAGATTGGAGACGTGTTCCATAGTTGACCGTTCCAAAGGTCCTCGGGAAAATTGGTAGTGGCTAGCAAACAAGAAAACATGAAAATCTCTTACCTGGATTACCCTTGAGAAGAGGAAGCAGTGTTGGATTATCAAATTAATGCTTTATGATATGGAGCCATTTTGAGCTATTTTCTGTCTTGGCTTCAAAGAGCTGAAATGGTTATGAGGCAAGCAGTGAAACTAGGCTTCCAACAGCTTGACATTAAGATAGAAAGCTGTTGAAAGGAGGAGAACAGCAAACATCCTTATAAATATCTGTGTTGTATCTCTGTAGGATGCTGATCTGAAAGAGTTTTGCAGTTTTGCTTAATTGCTGTCAGGCTCAGTTTGGGATCGTATTCCTAAACCAGTACAAAAGGACATGCTTTTCCTGACTCAGCACAGTGATATAGTATAGGGGATTTACATATATAGTACTTTAAATCCATCTTATCCAGGGAGAGATATGACATACAAAGCGAGTTAGATGTATGCTTTATTTCGAAAACCCTGAAATAATTCACATACAGTATCGTAAAACCTTGGTGCATCCTGACTGACTTTTCTTTCTTGTTCAATATGCAATGCAACTGTTGTTTTTCTTCTCATCGATATTTCATTTCTGTTCAAATAACATTGCATAAGAAGAACTCAATTTAATGTGAGAATAAGCTTTAGACCCATTCTGTATGACTTTCCATTATCTCAATTTGTCAGTAGTGGAAAATTAAAGAGCATGCTGAATTTGCAGAACACTTTTTGGGGGGGAATTAATGGTGTTGCAGGCCACTGCACACATTCATATGCTGTTATTGCTTACTATCAACATAAAATGGAGAGAAACTAGGTGACAAGGTCTGTTCTCTGCAGTGAATGGAGCCTGATAGAATACAGGGGAGAAAATGGCAAGCCCACTAATATAGTTATGATGACAGAGAGTGAGAGCAAGAAAGAGAGAGAGATCAAAGTCAGCTAGATCTGACGCAGGCAAACCACTTATAGAAAGGGGGAAAGGGCCATCTGATCTTGAGGCGTCCCCACAGCTCAGCAATCTGCATAGCATTGCACTATACTTTCGTTTTTGCCATTATTTTAAACCATTGAAAAGATTTACGAGTGTCCAATGGCGTTCCTAGTGCGCATCTTCTTATTCCAGGGAGGTTGAGGGAAACAGGTTCGGGAGGGGGTGGAGGGTGGGGATTGAGAAAAAGAATAAAAGCTCAACTTTTAATGTATTTAAATAATATTTCTTAATGGAATGTGGCCACCATGCTGTATTCCTGCCAAGATACCTGGAACAAAGATAAAAAAAAAGATTTAAAAAAAAATAGACGTTGCCCGGTGCAGAGGGAGATATCACATATTAAAAAAGGACCCCTCGGGTTTGGTTCAAGCTGTGCTTTTGTAAGTATTGTACAGTATCATTTCTCAAAGGATCTTCTCTCTCATCAAACGTGCCCTTCAACATTTTTTACAAATTTAGAAAATACGATTTTTTCAGAAAATAAAAAGACTGAACAGTATTGAAACTGAATCAAACTGAACGCTGTCTCTGACTCAGTAAAAAAAAGCTCTCAAAATAAGAGGAGAGTAAAAATAATTTTGACTCTCATAATTCATATCGTAAAGTGACTTTATATCCTAACAATGTGACTTTATATCTCAAAATATACAGTAAACTATATACATTTCACTGTTTTATAATTTACTCGATGTGAAAACTGTGTGTCCTCAATAGGATTATCAGTGTGACATTTAAAAATTGGAGTAAAAAGAAAATATGGCCTTATGTGATCTTTCTTTTTCTCACTTCTACATGCCAACATTTTCACTCTACCCTGCTATTATCCTGGATAATCTTCATAGCATCCCTCACACAACTTTCGGCAGTAGAGCTGGACTAATCGACTGTGGCAGCTAGTAAATGATGTTAAAAGCAACTTGAATCACTTGGTAAAGGGCCAGTTAGTGCCTTTCTGTCTGACCGAAGCTTCTACGAGGAGTAATAACAGTAAACATCCAGTAAATATACTGTTCCAATGAAGCTTGTAAGGTAACGTCATGACAAAATATTACTTTCATTACTTTACTGTTTGTGTATGTGGTCTAGCAAGTAAGCTATCCAGACATCCTGTTGTTAGAGTTTATAAAATGGCAATGGTTTAGAGTTATGGACGATAGAATTTGTTGCACAAATATATTGTGGTTTAGAATTTAGCTCACTTTAAATCCTCAGTTTATGACTGTTTTGTTTAATTTGCCTTGTTATCTTAGAAATATTATTCATAGATATTACCATAATGGATGTTATGCTCATAGTAGCAAGCACTATTGTGACTCAGGCAAAAATGCAGTTCTTTGTGACTCAGGCAAAAATGCAGTTCTTTTCATTCAGTGATTCAAAGCTCAATGGCATTTTTAATTTTGTTGTATTTCCACCAATTGGTCAGTTCAGTAGTCTTGTTTGATCTTGGGTGGTCTGCCAAAATATCAGTTAATTACGACAAAGTCATTTTAATTAATTCAGAGTTTGATATGAGGTTTGAATATCATTGCATAAGTAGTATGTGTGTTATTCGTGTAACCTGCTAATTATTAATTTGAAATGCACTGCAGAACTATGTGTGGAGTACACACGATCCATCCATTATACATTCAGTTTATTCGTGTTTAAAAGCCGTGTCATCAATCGGAACGGTTTTCTGCGCGGTAGATGGATGTCTGCATGATGTAAATTGTTGCAACCTCACCACTGCTGTTGCCGGCTCAACCTGGTCACACCCTGGAGCTGGGAAACGTCCCATTTTCCAAAGTTGCTCCTAATCTGGAGTGATGGTGCGGCCTTGCTGCAACATTTTTCCTGCTGGCGCTGTTGCAAGCCTGCCTTCCACATGCATAATATCCATACAATTCTGCCCCTGACAGATACTATAATCTCTTTGAAAACCAGCATTTGCACAATGGGAAAGTCTTGGAGCTGCTGCTTTGACTAACATGGAGAAATGGAGAGGGGCTTAACTTCCTGGATGTATATGTTGAGGGACACCTGGATAGGTCACTTGTATATTTCCACTTATTTTATTAGGTTGTAAAACTTTATATAGCCTACGTGTATATCTCACATCTCCGAAAATGTCTAAAAAAAATTTCAAACAGGCGCGAATATATAAATTGCATATTTGATGTCTAAACATCTACATTACTATAATGCGGAAGTCTCGTTTATTTATATAGCGCTTTATATAATACAGATAGATTCAAAGCAGCTTATAAACAGGAAAACAGTATTAATGTTGCAAGTTCTTCAGTAATGAAACAAATACAAGTTCAGCTGTAAAGAAGCATTAAAAGCAATACTGTCATATTCACCTCAATTTAGTTGAATGTTTATTCGGTTTAGTTCAATAACAGTGCCAACAATGATGCAAAGTTCATTAGTAATGAAGCATTGAACTCTAATGCAGCTCTTCAGAAGACAATAGTGTATTATTGAGCTTAAGTCAGCTCAGTGTTGATTCAGTTCAGTTTAACAATAGTCTTGAGCTGTGGCTTTGACTAACACGGAGAGAGAGGGGCTTCATTTTCTAGATGGCTATGTAGAAGAACACCTGGACAAGTGTATACGCTTTGTTGTGGTTAGTAGACTGAACGAACTGATTATTTTTCACTTATTTTATTAGGTTGCACACATACATTACATATCATAATGTGTTTAAAGTGCCAAATTTCCCCCACTCTACATGATCTTTAACAGACAATATGTCATTTGTGATGCCATGTTCAGATTTATAGTTTTCTCACGAGAATATCCGTGCTGAATGATGCAGGAGCACCAGGGCTGTTGGAAAGGCCTCATTTGCATATTAGATTATGTGTTTGTTTGTTAGGCTTGTTTTTTGCGAGACATGTTCTGGTTGACTGATGCTGTGACAGCCCTTGTTTGCAAGCTAAGGAAGTTCAATAGGCGTCCTGTGAGAAGCATGAGGGAATCCCTAAGCAGGTCCGTCCACACTTGGATGATCCTGCTTCTCCTGTATGAGGTCTGGGCTTTAGCTCTCTAGATACGTAAGGCTCTGTAAAAACCACAGCTTAGATCTACAGCAGCTTGTTGGGATTGAGGTTGTGCTCCACCATACATCACATTTCAATTAACAGAGCTGGAGTTCGAGACACCGAGAGAGACTTTTTTTAGTTTTGTTAACAGCAGGAAATATGTTTTTTTGTTATTTTTGTTATGTGTTTGCACTGGAGACACAGTTATTAAATTTAAAACTAAAGAGTATATATTTTTTATTCTAATTCATTGATTTTTTGTTTTGTTTTGCATGGCTATGATGTAGTTCCAGGATTGTTAAAAGCATTTGCGTGTACATTCTCTTCCATTGCAAATTAATTCACATATTTGACTGTTAGGTGCATCTGTCACACTATCTGACCATGTATGTACGCCCATCCATCCATCCATCCATCCATCCATCCATCCATCCATCCATCCATCCATCCATCCATCCATCCATCCATCCATCCAACATTTCTCATTGCCTGTGACTAATTAAACCAAATATATTGTTATGGCACTTATACCTGGTATAATTAATTAGGTATTAATTATTGAATTAGCTACTTTTTTTTACTCTACTACAATAATGAGCATTTAATTTGAATCACCATTTATGATAATGTGAATGGAGAAAAAAAAAGAGAAATTGAAAAATGTGGGGGGAAACGTGCTTATTTATCATGTAAATGTCAACGTATGAAAATACATTTCTATTGTCTTAAAATAGGCTTAATATTCATGATGTAACATATTAAATAATTTCTGATTGGGAGTAAAATGTGTTTCACGTCAGAGTTTCTATATTGTGGCTTGAATTGTGTGTAAGGAATATTTTTATAAGAATAATATACTCCAGATAGTTGAATCGTTGAAAATGTATTGCTGATTCATGATTTGGTCTCATTACTGTCTGTTGTCATTTATTCTATTCTATTCTATTCTATTCTATTCTATTCTATTCTATTCTATTCTATTCTATTCTATTCTATTCTATTCTATTCTATTCTATTCTATTCTATTATATTCTATTCTATTATATTCTATTCTATTCTATTCTGTTGCGGTATTGGTTTGTTTCAGAGCATTTCTGCTTCCATGTCTCTACACATAATATGCATGAGTGATGATCAAAAATGAGTCATCCTAAAATGCAAATAAAGTTACCAAGAAGAATTCGAATACGTTTTGTTTTGACAGCAATTTTGTATAGGACTACCACACAAGCTTTCCTTCACTAAATTTTGCAGCTTAAACTGCAAGTCTAGCTAAGTGTGATAAAAGACTGCAGGCACCAAGAACGACAGCTGATGGAAATGTATCTGGTACGCAAAGAGAATGTTTACTGATGTCAATGAGAATCGGAAATTTCATCTGTCCAGCCCTCTTTTCCCTGCCTGCTGAGTTAACTCCAGGCAGTAGAGAGGACAGCGAGTGTCAAGTGTTCAAAAAAAGGACAAGAAAAATGTAAGTGGAAGAAAATGGGATTTGTTCTTCCGCCTGCATGTCTGTCTCTTTTTGTCCGAGGAACTCTCCTCAGCTGTCAGTCAGACCAACAATCAGAATGCAAATACCATTTAGGATTTACCGAACCAAGAGCCTGGTCTTAAAATAATTAAGAATACTTAAAGATATTGTCATCGTTTACTCAACCCCATGTTGTTCCAAACCCACCCGTAAGACTTTGATTAATCTTCGACACACAAATTAAGATATTTTTAATGAGTTTCTGTCCCTCCAGGTAAACAAAACTGAAAAGATCCCAAAGTTTATAAAGGCATCGTAAACAAGGGTTTAATCCCAGTCAAGACATACATTTGCTTGATACGATGCACAGAGGTTTGATTTAAGCTTTTATCCACATATAAAAATACGGAAGCTTGTGTGTGTGTCTTGCGGAAGAACAAATCACATTGGTTCTCGTGAGTGTGTGAAGCAAGAAAACCAAAGAATTTGTTCTAGTGCGTGATGCGCACACAAGCTTCCGTATTTATGTTTATTTCTGTCATGACAACTCTCTGAGTGTTTGGCGTGGTAATGGATATTTCAATGTTGATATGTTTGGTCTTGGCGGAATAAATCTGCTACACTGCTGCTTCTTTTATTGCTACTGCAAGTAAGGGACATGCTACTGCCAATGCATACATGACACGCTGCTGTGAGCAAGTAAGACATGCTGCTTTACAATATAGCATACATGAATTAGAAGATCTATACAGGTGGAGCTGGGGAAGTTGGAGGGTTTCTGAAAGCGTATAGATAAAGCGAATAGATAATGATGTGATGAGTGCCAGGCCAGTAGTTGGTGATGTCACTTTGTAAAGAAACAGTTTATGCACGCCTATGGACTGAACGCGTAATACGAGTGATATCACAAATTCACCGTTTTTTTCTTGCACTTTGAAACCCGTTTTTAAAAGTTTGCTTTTTCAGGCCCCCAAAACTCTGCTGTCGTCTAAAAGACCAAAGCGCATAAAACGTTTTCAGATTGTAGTTGAAAACGGTGTTGTGTAACCGGCCCCTAAATTTGTTCTTACGGGTTTGGAACGAAATGAGGGTGAGCAAATGATTACATCATTTTCATTTTTAGATGAACTATCACTTTAACATCAACAGGACTAAAGAGACTAAAGTCAGACCACCCAAGACAACTGGAAAACGCAGTTGCTTCTGAAGAGGTCTGTCAGTGTCCAAGGGGCAGGTGCCATATGGACAGGAACATGTTGAGCTGTGTTGCTTCAATAAATTGTTGTTGACACTGCCCTCTAGAGATGCACGATATCGCATTAGTATTGTAGGTCCCTGCCCAGGCGTCAGCACTACCCAGACCAGAAGCTCCGCAGCCTCTTCATCTTGAGCAGAGTGCTTACATGCTCTAGAGAGGTGCTGTCTTTGTCCATTTATGGGGCCTCACATTTTGTTTTTCCTTTCCTCCCGTGTGTTCATTCCCTTACGTCACAGCACCGCCATCACATAAATCATCAGAGAGACTTACCAAGGGTCTTGTCATGACTCCGAAAGCACGTGTGCTTGGAGGAAAGACTAAGCAGGGCAGAGAGTATATCCAACTGACACCAAGCTCTGTCTGGCACAGCTCATATCATAAATATGCAGTATAGGAGCATTTGCAAGCATGAGTGTCAGTCAGGTATCGCTGGATGGCCTTGTCATTCTCTTTTCAAGTTTATTCAGCACATAAAAACAAATACACATTCAAATGAGCCAAATGCAGGCTATACAATATATATTTTTCCAAGCTCCCTGACTCCCAACAAGATTACGCAAGAACTTGTCATCTGTGGTGTGTGCGTAGGTGAATACAAAGTGTTCGGCACAATGGAGTTCAACATCAGGAAGACCTTAAACTGCCTCAGGTATGTGCGAGTACACCCACATTTCTTTAATTAGCACTTGTGGCAGGTTCTGTTGGAGAGTTCAGAAATATATTTCTAATTTGTGCCTTTGATTGAATTTCAGAGCGCCTGCAACGAGGTCTTGACCCCAGAGTATTGCATAATATTCTCATCCTTGCTTCCCTCCTTGCTTGTGGGTGTTGTCGGAGGCAAGATTAGCATTTCATTAATGTACTCTCGGGTGCAGGTAAAGTGCTAGACTGTATACATCGTGTGGGAGCTCACCAAAACTGCCTCATTCATGGTAAAGACCCATATGGTCACATTAACCTTTACAATGATTAAACAACACTCTTGCCACACTAATCTATTTGTCTACCAGCATGCATAGCAATGCCTGTTAAATTGTGGTACATTATCCTTTGTCAGCATGCAATGTTGTATAATTTTATGAGGCCAATAAAATATTTCGCACTATTTTTATGATAATAGCATTATCATCCAGGGGCGAGATGGTGGCCCTATAGGCAGCCCTACAATTTGATTGGCTACTGAGATGCCACTCCAAATGGATTGGCCAATTTCTACATCAATGGAGGGAACATTACGCCAAATATAACCTTTTTGGTTTATATAAAGTGCAAATTTTACCTTGTGAATCAATTCATTAACCATCAATTTGTTCTGGGCTAATTTATATTATTATATGTCAGTGCATTAAAATGAATGAATGAATGAATCGCTGTGACATTTTTAAACCCTTAATTCATTTTGTTGTCATGTGACCAGAATCACAAAAAAAACAAATGTCTTTTTTTTTACTGTAGTGATGATACCTTGAAAAATATGTCTGAAATAATAATTTTAGTACTTTTAAATGATGGATCTACCAATTTCAGAGTCATTCAATCCAAATATTTGTATAGGACAGTCCTTTAAAAAAATATTTGAAACCCACAAGAAGGCAAAGACTAAATTTCTAATAACCTGACGCGTGTATTGTAAACTAGCCTATATGTATTTTTTTTTTAAATAATTTGTCGTTTTTTTATTTTCATGCACGAAAACTTACTGAAACACGACAACTCACTGATGCTGAGTGGGGTTCATTTGCAGATACCCTAGGTGACGCTGTTCGTAGAAACATTTCCAGCGCTTGATCTTTCCAGGTTCTATGCAGTTAATGCAGAGTAAGGCATCTCACCACGTATGCCTATAATGATCTTTCAAAACCTTTTCAGTGTGGGGAAAAAAATCCAGCACGAATAAATCGGCTTAGTGGACAGAATTAGAGGGGAAGGGTTTGGAGCCAGAGTAGGATTAAGGAAAATTGTGTGAAATAAAAAGCGAGTGATCACGAGTGACTCTGTTCGTGTCTGTTTCGGGAGGGAGGGAGAGAGAGAGAGAGAAACAGAGAGAGAGAGATTTTCATCCAAATCCATATCTATTTTTTAATCCTCGTCTGTGCGTAAACGTTGGTTGCTGCCTTCCCGAGGAGACTATTTCACAATGCAACGCTTTTAATAATCTTCACGTAATATTCAACAACCTTATATCTTTTGAAGTGCGCATTTGTTTTAAACTTCAATCTTCCCTCCGACACTTGGACAGCATTATGACCAGTTTGTGGAATCGCATCCCTTTGGAATGGTGGGAATTACGCAGCGAGCTGCCGGAGAGCATGTAAACGCAAATGGAGTTTGGGATTTATTGCAAAATATGGGAAAGATGACCGTCCTGTCTTTGTGTTTTCTCTTGTGCGCTGATCTACTGCAAGTAGCTGTTGGTAAGTAATTGTGTTGTGTTTTATCATAGCCTACTCGTGTGCTCTTTATAGAAAACACTCATTCTGCACAGCGCTTCGAATCCCGCACACACATATTCTCATCAGAAACCGCGGCACGCACATATTGAGACATCTTTCATATTTACTTAGATCAAGTTTGTCCGTTTTGTGCGAGACCCCGCTTAGTTTGGATTCTCCGAGAATAGCAAGGCTTCAGCCGCGGTACTTTGGGCTAGTGTTTGCTGGGTAAGAGCACAGACACTGGGTGAATGTCATTTTTCATACGGTACATTGTGAAACAGCAGGACGTTTGAACATTCTGACGCCCAGGAATCAATGAGGCTGAAAGCATTAGTGCCAAGAGCTATTGACTTTCACCCTGACCATATTTATTATTTCATAGTCAAATCTCATGATTACACAGCCTATGCATAATTCGATGACTTTTATTGTAAATGTGAAAAGAGGCACACATTTGGCTTTTTGTTTTATTAGATGAACCGAGACACAGCCTACCTTAACCATGGGATAATCTCTCTCCCCCTCTCTCTCTCTCTCTCTCTCTCTCTCTCTCTCTCTCTCTCTATCTCTCTCTCTCTCTCTCTCTCTCTCCTAAATAATAACGGTGTTGTATTATGGTATAATGGAGTCATTTACCATTTTCTTATTCTTTTTGTTAATTATTTTCTCTTTTTTTGTAGCCAATTAGACCCTCATAAATAAGGTTTGGACGTTACTAAATTAAGTGGGTAGAGTTCCAAAGTATATTCCTTTTACAAGTAGCCTATGTTTCATCAGCATTTCTAGTAACCAAAAAAGTTAGATTACAAGTTAGTCAGAGTGGGCTATTGATACTCATGAACTGAAATCATTGTGAGAATGTAACCATGACAACAGTAATGTTCTCTTTCCTTTACAATGCGGTACATCGCCGAAAACTGCGTACAGATTATTTGTATTTTTTATATGCATTTGGAAAAAATTACATTTGACATTTGGTTTACTGTACATAGCGTACTGGGACGCCATTATACAGCTGTACATGTCCCGGAAATTACTAAAATATTTTCTTTTAAAAAAAGTAACACCCATGAAAGTCATTGAATAATTCACACACCAGACTATGTACTATGATCACACTATGTACTAGTACTGAATGCAGTTGGTTGCACTGTATTCTTACTTTCTGTAGTTTAATCTAATGTAAAACTGCAAACTTGATTGTCATTTTACAGCAAAAATAAAAAAGAAGAAAAAACCTACTGTGAAAGTTTCTATAGGAACATATTGTAAATTCACACTGAATAGCTTTCCCCTTGTGTGACTCTTAACCAAGATGTTCTTCCACCCCTCAATCTTTATATGATTTGATTTACAAAATGAGCAGACCATGTAGGCCACTGTATGTCGTAACAGCCTGATACCTGGAGGAAAAATTGATATTTACTGAGAAAAGTTTTACTTGCTGTGTTGATGACATTTTTCAATGCTGGCAGTGATCTCTTGCAAACAGTGAAAAAATAAATGTAATACACATTTTAAACATGTAAAAAATTATAGGCACTGTTTGAACCATTGTGGTATTCTGTGAATTTGTCTATAGCCTACTTGGGGTCCCTGCGTTGACTGAAAGTCTGTATGGGGTGTCCCTGGCTCTGTAAAGGTTGAAATCCCCACTTGTACTTGATGATTGATGTGTGCAGGTTCTAATCTCTGGGCGACATCTGGCACGTTTACAATACTCATCTTCACTCCCGCCCAGCTGTTTTCATTCTCTCTGTCCTGGAAGATTATGTCCTCATGCAAAAACCCTACAAAGAAATGTAAATCAAGACAAAGTCAGTGATATAACTCCAGCGGTGTCCCGCAAATAATGCCTCACAGAGTGAAGCGATCATTCATAATTTCTGACTGCACTGGTGGTTGGCGTGTCCCATATTTTAATACAGGCCACCTGAGCATGATGCAGTCTGGTGAGTGAGCGAGAGACAGAGAGAATCATTTATTGTTACATAAACCATCAGGTCTCAAAGTTCAGCTGAGGTTGTGGTCACAAACTGCGGTATGGACAGTCTACAGCCACAATTAATGGACAAGAGATGGTTTTTATGGGTCGAGTGCCATTGTCATCCTCCTGTTTCATTTCATCACCATTTCAGCGTCCTGCTGCCTGGCTGGTGTACAATTTTGCACATCATTTTGTGATCAGCGTTTTCGATGAGAGCAATAATATAAGGGTTGAGAAATGCATGGCTTTGCAATCTTATGCTGTCATTCAATTAGCTGATACAGATGATTCATATAATTAATTTACTGTTATGTCGTTCAAAACCAGGGTTATTACTTAACCAAACCAAACTAAAATGAAAATAGGAAAATAAAAATTAAATAAAAATATGAATAAAAACTGTAATAGTACCAATGGCACCAAATTAACACTGTTCAAAACCTGTATCCATTCTTTTATCTCGATTATGCATTTTTGGCTAACTATCCTTTTTAAATCTTGGAAAAACTACCAAAATATTATCTTTATGCAAATCCTTAACTATGGTCTCTTTCAGTAGATGAGGACGACTGATACAATCAGTTGATCAATCCAAATAAACAACTCCCTTTCTGCTTCTTTTAATAGTTAAAGACAACATTTCATCCTTTAAAAAATGAACCCATCTTTCATCGAGGAGCTGTTTTGCCCTATAGACATTACGACTACCTCAGACTTTGGAAAAATCTTCTAGAAATATAGCTTGTCTGGAGGTGCTGTTACTCCTAATGACCTTTAACTCCAGGAGTGACCCACAACATCACCCTCAACACCCCTCAGAGCTCAGGGCAGTGCCGGCTCTCCACAACTGAGCCATTCAACCCCCCTGTGGATTCCTCCATTTCCCCTTCTTAAGAGACTTCTTCCCTAACAGATCCATCTTGATCAAGTGCACTAGCTGCAGTCAGAGACAGGTGTTGGCAATTCCTGCTTTAGTCTTCTATATTCACTCTTTGATTTCCTGCCTCCTTTAGAAGACATACATGTGACCTTCAGGAGCTTCTTTGTCACCCAATACAAACTTGAATCTTCCAAATGAAGAATTCAAAGGAAGACAAATGAGTTCTCTTTATGCTAACAGTCTAAATGCACACTTCCTTCTTGGCTCAGTTCAGTTGCATTGGGGTGAATTGAGATGAATCTGAATCAACTGCTTTGAATTTTTAGATGTTACAAAGGAACATTTCATCTGATCATGCAGTTACATTACAAAAATATGATACATCAATTTCATTTTGATCTGATAATGTCTTTTGATGATGAAACATCAAAGCAAGTACATTCAAATGCTGATCTCTTTTAGCTAGAACTGAGTGTAGTCAGTCTTCTCTTTCAACAGTTTCATCATCCACATGTTAGAGGTTCATAGAGCAGCTGCTCTCAACTGGTGGTTCGTGGAGCAGTAAAAGTTGGTCACAGGTCTGTTTTAGTTTCTTTTATGCATTTAGAAGAGGCATCTTAATGCACTCACTGTATACATTTTATCAGCTCATGCTTTCCAAGGGAATTGAACCCAAGAGCTTGCCGTTGCTAGTGTTATGATCTACTGTTTGAGCAACAGGAATGCTGTTATAAATGGCATGTATAAATCAATCAAATAACAAAAACAACTAACCATATAATAAAAAAATAATAAAAAAATATTAATTCACCCAAAAATGAAAATCCGGTCATCAATTACTCACTCTCGTCGTTCCAAACCTATGACTTGTATTCATCTTCAGATCACAGATAAAGATATTTTTTTTATGAAATCTGAGAGATTTCTGTCCCAGTGTCCCCACATTGGAAATCTGTTCACCCAAAACTCTGATTGTTCAAAACATCCATAAAGAGATTGTAAAATAAATCCATGTGAATCAAGTGGTTCAATCCAAGTCTTCTGAAGAGACATGATCGATGGAACGATGTGAGGGTGAGTAATTGATGACAAAATAAAAAATTTTGGGTGAACTAACCCTTTTGCATAGCAAAATCATTACAGACTAAAAACAGGAACCAAATTCCCATTTCATTTTGCTGCTGTTGATGTCCAAGTGTGTCTAATTTATTCAACTAACATTTTCGGGGAAAATTGTCTCCAATTTATCTGTCACTGTTTTAAAAAAGTGTATTTGAGTAGATATCTTGACTTAAATTATGTAAATACAGGTTCACTTTGCAGCAAAGATATGATTTGTGTAGTGCATTTGGCTGCTGATATTTAGAACCAAAATTGACAATTTTCCTTTTCAGCCAATTTCACGTTAACAATTTTGCATATTGTTTTCGCATCTGTGCAGTTCATGGTAATATTAATGAATGTTCTATTGTTCCTGCTTCTGCATTGAAAACGTAACAGAGCTCAGGGCTTTCCAAGCCAATGCTGCCATTTCTTAACAGCAAATGAAAACTAACATAATCCATATGAATATTGACGGTTGTACCATACCGGCTGTGTTCCCTTCCCACACTCCATGTCATACAAAGAACATAATGCTTTCTGCAAACTGTGTTTTCCAACTTACTGGTGTAAGCAGGTCGCTGTATTGTGTGAAAAGCTTTAAGGGCTTCAGTCAGAAGGGGAAGAATAGAAGAGCACATCTAGAATAAACTGCAATGTTGTGGCAGTGCTTGTAAAAAGACTGGTTTACAGAAGGGTGGCATAGTTCATCAATACTGTACTTACAGTACTGCACTTTTGTGTGTATGTTTATAATGGATGAAGGGAGGCCGGGTAAAGGGAACAACTCTCCTTTCTGATAACCCATGGAAAAAGTTGGATTGGCATGTTCGGTGCAACCACAGAAACACTATAAATTCATTACACTGTCATTTCATGATCAGAGGACAGAGTTAAAGGGATTCATTTCAGATATATTCTCCACAGAACCATTCATAGAATTGAAGATACTAGGTGCAGACTTCCGAGCTGTTAACGAATAGCATTGCAATGTTTGTTTGTGTTTGGATGCTCGTATCCGTGCACCTGCGAAAATGATTCTGATTAATGAGCAGGCTGGGGTGATCTTTACTGGCATTCCTGTCCTTTGACATGGAAATTTGCTCAAGTTGGGCAGCTTTGTCTTTTGTTTTTGCAAGCATAAATTAAATGATTGCACGGTTATGCGCTGAGCTGTGGATTTGGCAGCCCTGTGCTGAAAATTGATTACCTTTGACAATTTTTAGTTTGCTGGCAAAGCTATTGTCAACTCTGGGATAGATGTTTTGAAACTACAGTCAAATGAATTGAGATTTAATTCGTCTAGCTGCCTCCGTTTCTCAAAAAGTCAAGGTGAGTGGCGGACCAGATGAACCCTGACACTTAAATTTCAAACCAGCTTTATTTGAAACATACATTTAAATTCAATACTATGAATTGGAAGGAATTTTAAATTATAAAATTTTTGCATTTCTTTTAGAAAAAGTTTCACTGACCTTCAATCACATTTAGGACTAATAACTATGACTACAGTCCCAAGAATTTTTTATATGTCATTTAACATTTGGTATATCTCTATTGTAGAGTTTACTTTGTGTATAATACATGTATACATGTATTTAATAAAATCATAGGTAACACTTTAGAGTAATATTTCATTTATTAACATTAGTTAACCATTTAATGAAGTTAATTTCTCGGGGTACTTTTGTTTTGTTTTGGCGAGAGGCTCAATGCTTCATGGGTCGGTTCAGCGGCAGCAGTGTTTCCTGTCTCCTCTTTAGATAAGTGGTTGTGTAAATAAATGCTTTCAATTGCAGAGAGTAGAAGCAATCTAAAGCTCTTCACCCATCTCCTCTGAGCTCATCATCAAGTCTCTAATGCAAAGGATGCGCATCTCTTCAGCTGAATCATGTTATGAAGGGCTCTCATCATGACATACATACAGACAGACAGACAGACAAAAAAATAATGTTAAGATGTGTTTTATGGCTGTACATGATATGGCTGGGACATCCGATTAGCTGATTGAGTTAATATTTTCCATAATAATATATACACCTACAGCACAGCATCACTGCAGGGATCTAATAAGGCAATAGCACCGTTGGGCTGTTGGTGAACGTCTGTCGGGCTAGATTTTGCGGTGTGTTCCACAAGTCAGCGGCAGTTTGTTGAATTTGAATATCCAAGATGCAGCCAAAGCGAGGTAACAACACAGTCGTCTTGTGCATTTCTTGGAAATTTAACCCATGACCTTGGGATTGTTAAAAGACACACTCTATGATCCCACTTTGGATTTTGAATGAAACCACAGTGGGATTAATCGTTCTGTATTGTGACTAAATTAAACTTTTGAGGATGCAATATTGTGTCCCGTGCAACATGGTGGCTCAGTTGTTAGTTGTTAGTTGCTGGTTCGAGTCTCGGCTGGGCCCGTTTTGCATCCGTAGTTTCAAACTCAGTAACAAGCAAACTCTACATCTCCTACATTTTAGCAGTAAATGTTGGAATTAAATGTAATTTTATGTTTTTGTGAGCAAATGAAATGGCTGTTTAAATGTTCATTTATGATGGAGATTTAGTTTCCCCAGGCCAAAGACATGCAGGATAGGTGAATATTAGACACTAAATTGTCTGTTAGTGTGAGTGGCGATGTGTAAGTGCTGTGATGGACTGGCCTGAGATGCTGGGATCGGTTTAGAAAATGGTTGGATATTCTGGATAATCCACATAGACT
The DNA here is from genome assembly GCF_949152265.1 of Phoxinus phoxinus. Classification (NCBI taxonomy): domain Eukaryota; kingdom Metazoa; phylum Chordata; class Actinopteri; order Cypriniformes; family Leuciscidae; genus Phoxinus; species Phoxinus phoxinus. The sequence goes on along the minus strand of NC_136897.1, from coordinate 20,558,570 downwards.
ATATAGTAACATGTCTGCTGAGATCACACACAGAATAACTGTGACATTTTGCAGTAATATGCATTGTGTTCCAGCAGTAACACTGGCTTTCCCCTGCAAAGATTCACACACTCCTGGTGGATTCTGGATGCTGCATGCCATATATATATATATATATATATATATATATATGTTTCTTGTCCATGTACTTAATCATTTATATCACTAAGTTCACTTTTTTGTGCCATTGGTGATTGTGGTTTTCACACTATGATATAATTATTTAAACATCTGTCCAAATGACTTGCGTCTTAGTCTCCCCCTCGCACTTAATAAGGTGTAAAAGCAGTTTATGCATCGATTTCTCAAGGTTATTGTGCTGTATATTGATTTAAATCCCCAGGAGGTCAAAGTTCAGACTTGAGCTTCTCAGTAATGAACCTCTAATAATCTTGATTCTAATCTTGCTTGGAAGTCCCTCTGTTGTAGGAGTGGACGCAGCGCTGGCACAAACACATAGACATTTACTGACTGATGTTCTTCAGAGCGTTTTCAAGATTACTTTTCCTTTTATCTCCGTACTTGTGAAGATCATTCAAGCTGTGCTGCCCAGTGAATGAGAACTTCAAGAACGCATACTGTAGTTTCTGGAACTTGTAACAAATATAAACAAAATTTTAGGAGACCTTCAAAACAAAATTAGGATCTTTTAAAATACTACAATTGGGGCACTTTAATCTCAAGCGGATTGTTTTGAACCCAGACACATCATAAAAAGTCCTACATTTGATGGACATGTATAGGATGTCACAGCATCTGAAGAGTTTTCTTTGACCACTTGATCTATGACCCTGAATTCACAGAACGGGAAGTGGAGCCGTAATTATAGGGCACATTAACCATAAAATAAAGGAAAAATGATGCTGCATTTAATCATGGCCTCTTCTTTTATCACCATTCTCATCGAAACTTGTTCTCTTTGTATTGACCCCCGAACCTGCTTCCAACTGTTAAGATTAATGATAATTCTTTTGGCTTGTGTTCACCACTTTATCTTTCGAGCACTTTGTTAGTGACCTTTAAAATATGTAAACGTCTTCTTTTTTTAAGAGCACAAGAACAATTCGATCTAATATGTTAAGATATCCAAGGTCAAAAAACACTTTATTTTTTTCACAATAGTGTATACATTGCAGCATCACCTCTTTCCTCACAGTGTCTGAAACGGTTCATCAAGGATTCAGTCTCTCTAAACTCCGCTCTGATTGGTCAGATGGCCCAGTCTGTTGTGATTGGTCAACTGCTTACAGAATGTGTCGAAAACTAAACTTACATTTCACTTCAGGAGGGTTTCTCGGCACTTGTACCCACAGTGTTAAGAACGGTAAAGATGGCCTGAGTTCTCATCCTTTGAAAATGCATGCAAAGTGGATTTGCTTTCGCAGTGCAAAATAATAATAAAAATATATTTTCGACATTTCGACAACACAAACCAAAGTCCTCCGGGCCGCCAAACCAGTGTTTGAGGGCGGGTTAAAGTAGATTGATTACTGGCAGCCAATGAAGACCATAGGCGGGCATTATGGAAATTCTTTACAATAGTAGGTTCGAGCATTAAGTAAGGCCGGAATTTCTGAGGACTCGTTTCAGGCAGCCCAGAATAATTTCTTTCCTTTGGGAGACAATAACTCCCATTTATCGTGCATTTTGATCTTTGAAACTTTGCAGACCTTTGACATTCACAACTACAGTATATTACACACTACTTAAAACTTAATTCCTGAAAAAGCATAATAGAGGCACTTTAAAGCTCTTGGTTGCTACATTAGAAAGCGTAAGAAACAGCTCTTTTTCTTGACTCCCATCTCGCCAAGGTAAGGTGGTGAGAATTTAAGGATTGTGATCCGTGAGCTGATCTGAGGCTTTTCTCTCTCTGTTTCGGTCTGCCTGTGACAGCTGGGCTCGACTCAGAGGAAGTGAGAATAGATATTGGCAGGGAAGAAGAATGTGCCAACTTTTCTGTCTACCAATCATTGGCCATTGGCACAGTGCCTCAATCGCTACTTGCATTTAATGATTAGACAAGAAAAAAATCATTAGGGTATGCATGATTTATGGTTTATATCTTTAAATTTGCAGTTTATTTAGGCTATATAATTTGCTAGATACCATGTGGGTTTTTCTCTCTGAATTCAGGTTAGTGGAGAGCACTGGAGACACATCCACACCCTCTACAGTGACTCTGAATGCCCCGAAACCCTTGTATTAATACAAGAGTGACAACAGCACAAACATAAAACGATCTTGCAAATTGCGGTTTCTATTGAAGATTTTCAACCATTCCCTCCCTTTACAGTAAAAGCAATGGACTGCAAGTGATTGACCAATTTTAGAAGAATAAAATCTTTCTGGCTTTAGATTTTGTACATGTTGTGTTCACAGTATGCTGGCTTTTATCATTACATTTGCTTTTGTTCTGTTGACAGGGCAGTTATTGCTCTTCCATTTCTATTTTTGCTTGAAGAGTGATCATTCCCTTTTCCAAGCCTGTGTAATAATCAAACACCAGTTTGTTGCAATTAACAAACAAAATGAAAGGTTTTCTGAATTGTTTTTGCATGAATTTTTCATTTTCAACTCTGCCATGATGTGATGCTCATTTTTGTCAGGATTTTTTAATCCTGAAATTATTTGAAAAGTCTATTATTTGGCTCAACCTTTTTTCTTTTATTTACACATTTCTTATATATTATTTCTATAAAAAAACATGTTTTAACTATTACAAATTAAATTTTTATCATATTTTGTTATTTCATATTTGTTCACCAAATCAAGGTCAGTGTACTCATCACAGAAGACCAACATAAAGGTAGACATTTTTTTGTCATTTGACATAATCAGGAAGTAATAACAAAGAGAGGACATCTGCAGGCACATTACACATTGTCCTAGTAATGCTGCATATCTCGGCTGCCACGTCATCAAGCGCCGCCAAAGGCCATGTAAATTTAAAGAACTGGGAAGGCAGACTTTGTTTCGCATCCTTTATTCATCTGCTTTTGAAGGATGCATCAAGTGTATTCTTTGCACCTTTCACTCACCCACAATCCTTTGCACACATTCCAATTCACGAAAAAGAACTGATGGAAAACAAGTCGGCACTGAGCTCATCTGAGTTCATTATGAAATGTAAGACAAAAACAATATTTTCAGAGATAAAAACATATATTTTGTTTTGGTGTAAATTAATCACTTAACACTAAACTTCTCATAATGTACGCCACTGGGAGAACACAGACGGTTGTCATTTACTGTATTGCATTAATAGAAAGGCAGTTATTAGCCTATAAAGGTTTTTAATAAAGCATTTTTTCAAAATTAAGTTTTAATAGTATTTTCGTGCCATGACCGTGGCCGTGGGACCGGAAACATGTGTGACGTAGCATACGCGCCTACCATATAATCACAGCTTTGTGCTTTGCGCTCCAATATGGTGGATGGCTATAGAGGTCCATTGAAACAGCCGCTAATGAGGAATCTATATATGTTTATAGTGATCACTAATAGGTGAACCAAAAGAGAGAAAAAAACATATATTAGGAGTATGTTATCTTTATGCTTAAAAGCGTTGGAGGAGGTTGAGACATTCCAGGCTGATAATAATAATGCAAATGAACAAACAAGCAAAGATGACACACTAGTGTATTTAAGCAAAATACAGCATATATTAGTTCTGTGAAAAACAGCAAAACCAACATTAATGGACAGAGAAAACTAAACCAACCTCGGTGTCCTGTTTTTAGGCCTTCCCACTCCTAAGGTCTCTCCAGTGCAGGAAGGGTTCCCTGAAATGATTGCAGGAAAGTCATATAGGCCTATACCCCAGGCCTTTTCCTCTTTTGTATTTTCTCATCTCCCTCTTTCTATAGTGGCTGGGCTGGTGTTTCTGCTCTCCTCCCCCATCATGAGTGTATTACTGCTGATTAGCTACAAGTGTGTTTTGTTTTGGTGCTCGGTCAGATCCACTTTTCAAAATCGCTTACTGCACCTTTAAGTGTGCCGTGACAGATCGCACTCGCAGTAGCTCGTCGACAAAGTCGCTGAACGAGGCTTCAGTCCACGCGAAGCGGCAGCGCGGAGGGGTCGAGGGCTTCTCTCTTCATCTTTAGCCTACTAACTTACTTTAACAAGGAATAAACATGAAGGAACATCAGAAGGTATGTTGAAAGATACTGTAGGCCTTACCGAAATGTATCATGTCATCGCTCAATCAGTGTTTTAACCACGGACGTCGTCAATACAACAGCTTGTAAACAATCTCACGCGACGCGTTACACTTACCTCAGACAAGCCTAATGTCCACAAATCGTTATTTAGCTAAAAACGGAACTCTAGACACGAACATTTTGATAAATATATGCACTATTACATAGCCTATTCATTATCTGTTCTTCAATATGTAGCCTTAGGTAGTGATTGTTTGAATACATCAATTATGAAAACAAGTGTTTATGACAGCCATTGTGTAGTTTCTATTTCACAAACGGAAGAGGAAGATAATGTCATTAAAAAAGTTTTTGTGGTTATTAGGTTGTTAGTGGTTAGGCTTCGTGATTACTAGTGTATGTTTTGGTTTCCATTAAGTTACACAAGAACTTCAATTAAGTTTGTTCAGCAAAGCATTCTTTGTGTGAATGCAGTTCTAGTCATGTGATACCAACTTGCATTAATTGTGTGGAAAAGTTATCTATTTTTTTTTTTTTTTTTGCAAAATACTTCATGATATAGCCTAATATTGTAAAGTTAGGCATTTAACAATTTGAGAGGTTTGCTCTGAAGGTGTGATGTGTGCTATCCAGTTACGTGCTTACAATAATACAAATCTATGTGCTTTTCCATCTCAACCTCATTATCCTATCTTTGTTTATCATATTGTCCATTCAGGAAACAATCACCTTAGTAAGGGAATTCCCTTCTTTTTTTGTTTTGTTTTCTTTCTTTTTTTAATTGTTGTCTCCATAGGCAAATGTAAGATTAGCCTCACAGGTAACAAAAATACCTCAAATTATACTATTTGTTTATTGTCTTTGGAGAGTTGTTGTGGTGCTAAGTAAAGGAAATGAAAAATGGTGAGAGGCTATTACCATATTTTATTAACACAAGAAAATGTCTTGACTTCTTCCTGCTTGGCTGGTTCGGATTCCTGAGAGAGAAGCTCAGAGGATTTAAGGCTCCCTCAGTACAAATAATAGAGTGGGTCTCAGCCCATTATCCCAAATGCCCTGTTCTTTATGTGTCCTCTTGAGAGTGATGCAGATGAGAGGGAATCCAGAGGGTGTGCATAATAGCAACTGAACTTACTTTGGCCTTTACGATTTTGGCGGTGTGTTATCACATGCTGCATAGTCATATCTCTAGAGTGGGTAATTTTTAAAGGCAAGACAAATGAAATGGGTAAAAAAAAGAGAAGAAAAAAAAAAGAGTAAGAGTTGTCCAAGAAGGCTGCTTTTTTTAGACCCTGAGCACTCTAATGTTTGTGGCAGGCATGCAGCGGCAGGGTTTTATATGGTCCTGAGAGAAGCGGCTTTTTTTGATTCACCATTATATAAATAGTAACCTGCTTTAAAGAGGCTTTACTGTATTAAGAGTGTAATTTAGGTCAGGTCATTTTAGGAATTATTATATATCTACAGTAGGATCAAATTACACTTAAGGGAGTTACATTATTTGTAGCATTAGCATATAATGCCTTTATTTCCATTTATAATTTCTGAGATTCAAAATTCTACAAAGTATTATTTTCTCTGTTCGGGTATGAGTAATGAGAAGGATCATGTGTTTCTTCTTCTTAGATGCCCTGTGGACCGGTGTCTCTTGCGGTGACAGACAAGTATTGATGACACTTTAGTCCCTAGCTTTACTTTTTTGGAAGGATCAGCAGTAGACGACCAGTTTTTGCTTAGACAGGCATCATAAGAAATTTCTCCGCAGCATTTCCTCGTGTTATGCTGTAAATATGGATTGTGTGACTTGTTTATCATCGTTAAACGGTACTAGACATATAAAATGCATTCTGTCGCTATCAATGTATTTTACTGTTGGACAGACTTTCAGCAGCCTTGCTTACGCAATCATGAGATGTTAAGAGTAGAACATCTCATGATTCACTCCATCACGATTTGGGATTTTTGGCACTGTTGGCCCTCAAAAGCTTTCAAGCATATAAGATTTGAATCAAGAGGGTTTTTAAAGCAACTTAAAAAACAAAATGAATTGTATCTTTGATAACTGAAGTGCATGATGCTCGTTTTGGTCCTTATCTTCTTGCTAGCGATGCACAATATGGTAGGTACCATATCGGTTATTGGCCAATATTAGTAAAAAATATTAGTAAAAACAATAACAAAGGTGTAGCTTGATGATGCCGTGAATGAGTGTGCGTTCACCTTCACAGTAGAGTGCGGATCGGGCCAACTTTTTCAGTCCGAGCCCGGCCCGCGTCCGACAGAGCAGTAACCGAACCCGACCCGAGCCCGACAGGCATCAAGATATTTATGTTCGAGCCCGACCCGAGCCCGACAGTTAAAATCCCATTTTTTTCTCATACTAATGACAATTGTACGTTTGTTTGTGTGGAAAGCCCGCTTTTATTAAGCAACTGTAGGAAGGCAATCGGAAATGTCAACAGGACAAGCGCATCAGCGCGCGGAGCAACAATCGCTCTTAACACCTGGCGGTGGTGCGCGCACATTATGCACGCGTTTCGTTGTCACGGCTACATAAACAAATGTCCGCACACAGGAAGACCGATGGTAATATTTTACATGTATTTTAATCACAAAAACAAACGTTTGCATCAAGTGAAAGCATCAGGCACATCGGCTACCTACATAATAAGCTGTTTTAAATTTAAAATGTTCAATGCCTTATCGCGCTGATGTGACCGAGCCCGACCCGAACCCGAACATCATTTCTAAATATCTGTCCGAACCCGGCCCGGCCCGTCGGGTACCGGCGGGTCCCGTCGGGCTCGGGTCGGGTATCCATCCTCTACTTCACAGCCGATGGAAAGCAATCCGACAGGATGCAATATCATGTTGTGAGCAAATGTAAAGTTTTTTTATTTATTTACTGTGGTATGAAGCAGGGCGGGGCCGAAAGCCTGGGATATATGAACTCCTTTTTATTTTATCTGTTCCAAGAAAGTACATTTTCTGAATGTACTATGTAGGCTTAGTCAAACTAAACTTAAGTCTGATCACAGCAAATACTAAACACGTAGTGTACTTAAGTTTCAATAATGCAAGGTCACACCACACGCACGCACATGCTCACATGCACTCAAACACATGCTCGCTTGCACGCACACACACTCACACACGCTCACACATTTTTTTATTACTCGCTTTTGTTTTGCCTCCCTCTGCCATTTTACGCTAGCGAGACGAGCATGTATGCGATGAAAGACGTCAGAGTAATGTCAGTTGGCTGTAACGGATATAATCGATTATGGCCTATTACTGCATCAATGCAGAATCGTCCACTTTTGCACCGCGGTGCATTGTAGAAACGATAATTTTAACACCCCTAGTTTTTATTATTCTTACTGTCACTGATTCGCTGCCGGTCCTTATTGTGCTTATTTTACAATTAAATATGTTTAATGTCCTCCGCCTCCTTCTTCCCTGAACTTTATTACAGTTACTGTTGATAACCTACATTTTATTGTATTTTTTAATTCTAATGAAACCGCTGCAAGTGCTGCTAAATTATTACTCATACAGGTCACTTTATTAGACAGATTCAAATTGTGGGGTGACGCACCACTGTGACTTGGTCAAAACAATATAGCTAAAAATGCATTTGAATGTGTTGAAAGCTATGTTATAACATTAGAAAAAGAAACAATAGAATAAAGCATGTTTATTAGGCTGTTGTCACATCAAGACCGAATGCACTGATCTAATATACTGATACACATGCGCTTTCTTTCTCAAGCATTTACGTTCACGTTAGACACAAACTACTGTGATTATGAGGTTACTCGCAAAGAAGGACATTTTGACATAAGTGAGTGTATTTGACTTTTCAAGCCCAGTAAGGCACTAAAAATAAATCTAGGTGCTAAGTTCAGTACTCATATGCTGTATGAGCAGCGGATTTATGTGCTCACAGCGTTCAGAAAGTCTCTCAGACAGCACGCATATAACAAAATGAGTCTTCTTTCGCTGCTTGCTGCACTTCAATGGTTTAAAATCACTTGTTTTTTTAACTGCAAAGTTTAAAAACTCATTCAAACGAAAAGCTTTCGAGACTGCACAGAACGGCAATGTTACGTGAGCGTAACCGCGATAAAGACAATAGTCCAAAATCTCTACCGGTTGATTAATCGTGTCTGCCGGTATTTCGCCCACCCCTAATAATAATAATAATAAACAATGAATAGGTGATGAACACATTGGAAATATATTGAATACTTGAAAGGAGGCATTAGGAGCAGAGATGCATCCCACTCCTCTTCCTGTAACACCTTTTTTTCTGTAAATAAATGTGGGAATAATAGTTACATTGTTACAAAGATGCAGATAAAAAAAAAAAAATCATTCTCTCCCTGGCTCAGGGATTTTCGATCTTTGTTACACATGTTGCTGTTCTGCTTCCTGGGAAAGCAGCTTTTAGATTATTAATAAGGGAGGAGGGAGTGAAAGATGAAAACATTCTAATCCACATATTGACGTCAGTCTGGATGGACCAAGGCGGAGGAGAGGGAGAGAGCGTTTCAAGTAAAACTATTGTCAGGTTACACAGAAACTCAGTCTTCCGGACAACGTCAAAATAAACGTTTGATTTAAGATGAAGAAATTATAACAGGAATATATTAATAGTGCACTGTAGTATTCAAGTATTAGTAGTAATAATAATACAGTTTATTTAAACAGACAAAAAATCAAAGGTCTTCATTATAATGTGAAAAAAAATTTTTTTGGTCTAGCTTGAAGAAATTATGAAATATTTTACTATTGCACAGTAGAACATACTTCCTAAAATAATTATAATCATAATATAATTTATTAAAATTATTGTTAAGGATACTTCATTTTCATTTGATAACATTTTGACACACAAGTTTTTTTTAATATATACATTGAATTTGAGTAAATTTGTATTTTACAGTACAATGTGTTTATGTACTCCTGACAGTAAAATAAGCCACTATACACTTTTATAAAGGTTACAAAAAGACAAAAATATTGATGTAGCCTACTGTGAAACCACCAGAATCTTTAAAAAATACAATACAGATTTTTGGTCACAATGTAACAGATTTTCAAATGGTCATTTGCTTGTCAAATGGCCATATTTATATGCTTCCTGAATTATTTGTATGATGTTAATGAAGGATTAAAATTTAGTTAGGGACAGGAAGACCTCAATATTTAAGAGACTCGCTATTATAGCTAACCTAATTCCATGTGAAACAAAGCTACATGGCTAAAGGTTGAGATGTTAAGTGGCAGTTGTATTTTAGGATGCATGTTGTTGTCTTTAACCCATTTTTGCTGTTTACTGAACACTGAAACTCCAAAATATTAAAGTATTTAGAATAGTGAAGTATATTTTGTACAAGCATGGACAATCCAGATTTGTATTGGTCTATCCTCTTGAAGGAGTTGGTGAGATTTGAGAAGGAAGCTGCTGGGTGTCTGCTGGTGGTCTTTGGCAGGGCAGCAGTTAATTTGGACAATAGAGTAGAAGTCTGGGTTGATGTTTACCATAGAAAAGCTTGCCAGCCTCACACTTTTCAATAAATATGCATGGTCACGTACTCCTCTGATAGTTGTAAATAATGTATGGAATAGTACGTGTTTGCACAGCTTTGGTAAAATCCAGTACAACTTCAGCGCTTCTAGCCGTAATCCTTTCTTTGAGAAAGAAAATAACAACAAATGCAATGAGCAATCAACACCACACTTGAGTGTTTCCCCAATGCTATTCTAATGCAGAGCAGGCACTCTGGATTTGGGTTAGAAACAGCGTGAGTCAGATGCTTGAGGCTTATCTGTTCGGTGTGGGACATGGCATAATTTTGGCTGAAGGAGGCGTATCATAGGTCACCAACCTAGAAACAGGACATATGGTATAAAGAGTTTGATTAACCAAATGTCCTAAAATTAACAAGCAAATTAACCAGTGTACCGTTTAAAAGTCAGTTGCCGGAAGAAATAACCAGATGATTAAACATGATGTAAAGACACAGCAAGTTTTAATCACATATTAGTCATTCCAAAACTGTATGTTATTATTATTATTATTTTAAGTGGAAAATATCATTCTCCTTCAATTTTTTTCCTTTTTTGGGTGTTAAAAAAAGTTTTTAAGGTTTTATTCAGTTGTTATCAATAATGGATGATATTGGAGGAACAGATCATTAACAATTTAGTACAACAAATCGCTTTGTGGCAGATAGAGGATTACATTTATAATCTAGCTCACCCTGTAAAACCTAGACACCCTTTTTACAGTGTTTACTGTACCGTTACTTTGTAGATCTGACATTAAAGAGGATACTCTCACAACCGTTGATCTTAAATGCAGATTGATTTTAAGGGGTGTTAATCGGAATCACAATACAATTTAATATCGATTGTCATAGCCAGCGATATGATGCCGATACCCGGCAAAACGATTACGATTCGATCTGATTCAAGCCTATATCAATACATTTATTGTATGATATTATGTGCCTATTTTACACAGTTACATTTTTACTATCTCACAAATGCAATCAAAATGTATAGCCTAACTAACATTTCTCTGAAAATGGCACATCCTTTACCCCTATTGGGACATAAAAAAGAAAAAGAAAAGAACACTTTTGTTTTTTTAAATAATTGGGGAAAAAAATGTAAGTTACACATGAGATCAATAATCTGATGACAGCTTGTGTTATGATAACAGTCAAGTCTGTCAGGCTTCTGTGCTAAAATGTGTAAAATTTAGTGCAAATCCCCATTAAGAAACAAAAATTAGCTATTCCAGTTGTATAATTAAATTTTTTTTTTTTTTAGAAAAATGTATAAAAAAAAACAAAGCTCAAATGTATTTTTATTTGAGACTATTTTTTTGCTACTATACATTGTAATCTGGGGCACATGCAGACATGATGTTAAGAATATTTTCTACAGATAACCAAATTACAAGCAATAGCACAACTAAATACAATAGAACAGACACAAATTAAATGGTGGTTTTCAGTTTTTTCAGATAGGTCTTTCATACAGAAGATTGAATAGAGTAGTCAAATGTAAAATGACACTGCATAGTCTTCACTATGTAAATGAAATGTAGATTAATCCTCATTTAAGTCACAAAAGTTATTCAGTCAAGAATAAGACTTTGCCTTTTGTTGTTTGATTAACAGAATGACACAGACAGCAGCAGGTATATTAGGCTACTGTCACTTTAAGACCAAAATGCACAGATCCAATATACTGATACAAATAAATAAAAATCTCAACTTTGTTCACTTAAGAAATAACTGGCTGTGTTTATGAGGATATTTGCCAAGATGGGCATGTTAACATATTTGTCCGCTCAAGGACAAAACGTGAAAGAGAACTCTCTCGGTGTGTGCTATGGATGCACAGAAAACTTCTCACACAGCGCGCAAGTCCCAAAGTGAGTCTTTTTGCACTTGAATGCTTAAATTGACAAGGATTAAAAACATGTGCCAATGATAAACTAATAAACCCATACAGAGCAAATCTGAATTTGGACTCCAGCCAGCTGACATTTATTAGTTTGTGGTTTAAGTAGAGCTACAACAATTGTTGTTGTATTTATTATTATTTTTTTAAGTTATCGAACATCTGGTTGATAGATGTGGTAGACATCTGTCATCTGATCCAAAAGCAGATTCTCTCTTCACACACACACACACACACACACACACACACACACACACACACACACACACACACACACACACACACACACACACACACACACACACACACACACACACACACACACACACACACACACACACACACACACACACACACACACACACACACACACACACACACACACACACACACTCTGTTAAGTTAGGAAATTAAGTAAGCCATGCTGTTACAAGTGAAAACATGGGTGTTTCTCGGATTTGGACATATTTGAAACAAAATGTCACTCTCCTTTGTTTCTTGCACACAATTATATTGGACATGATGAACATGATACACATGAAATATTCTACTCACCATTACTTTTTACCTTAATTATAATTGGTTTTAATTTTATCTCAGTTATCCCTGTTACAGGTAAATAACTAGGCCTACAGTTAAAAAAATTAGCTATATACATTTGTTTGTAATTTGTGTAAAAATGTAAATTTCTGGTAAAAAGTTATGGGGTTTTTGAAAGTCCAATAATTTATACTAATTAATGAGATTAATGAGAAGTCTTATCTGGAACAGGGCTAAAACCGCAAAAATAAATGATAAACAGTGTCTTAATAAAAAGAATAGTGTTCGATTCTAAAACAATTGCACATGAAAGTGCCTGTAGTTGAAGAAACACCCTACATGGAGGACCTGACGGATTGTTTGAACTGATCAGGGTAAGATCATCTTAAGTAACTCGCGCAGCTAGCTTGTGTTTTAAGTTTTGTGATTGAAAAGATGGTTGCTATTTCATAGAAATGGTAAAAGTCATTATTGTCGAATTATGCAGCCCCACTGAGATCTTCACTTGAATTCTGTCCTGCGTAAAGTAAAAACAGAGCTTACATCTAAGCTACAAAAGGAACTGTCTAAAAACATTTAAAACCTTTGAAACAAAGAAGTAATCAAGATTTTGCAGCCTCTACGCATTAGTTTTAGAAGCAACTCTAATACAAACTTTTGAACCGTTCTCTATTAATGATCTCTGTTCACAGCTGGACGCTTCAGTTCACCTCGCTTTTTAAAAAGTAAGCTACGTACAGGAAAAATACAATTGCTGACTGACTTGACTTCAACTTTTCTTTACCTTTCATGCTGGTACAAAGGGGGTTTTGATTGAGAGACAGACACTTTGCATCTTTTTTTCACTCTTTCTTTCAAGATGTCAGTTTGAAATCACACAGGAGTATCTGAGGCACAAGGCAGAATGGCTTCTCGTCCTTACTGTGCCGGATGGCACCGCAGAATATGACATATTTGACACTTTCAAGCGCGCCTGATAAGAGGAAAGAGCATCTCTGTGAGAAGATTGCTTCATGACAATTCTTAATTTTGCCCTCACACCTTATGCTGGTTTGAAAGAATTGAACAGACTCTGTTGTGGAAAGAAAATAGAGTAGCAAGACTTCAGATTGAAATGAGACTCCTCTTACGCACTCACAGTGCCAATGCATTTCCCCTCAAGGTCAAACGGGCAGGATATTTAGTTTTAGGCTTGGATTTCTAACATTTCTGTCTCTGTTAAGAATGTTAAATTCCTCCATTCATTCTTTGTTGCACACGTATCATTGTTTTATTGTGTTAAACAATTTCCAGTTACCTTGTGTTAAAGATACTGTTTGTTAAATTAGACACACTCTTCAGACATTTACTCCATTGTACTGTTGCAACTATAATAATCCTAGATGGAGCAGTAGAGCATCAGCACATCATCTAAGTTGTCAAAGTTGTCAAATGCATTTTCAACCAACTTCTCATATAGAAGAAAATGGCATTTATAGAGTTTACCTTAAAATGGAAATGTTGCTTTTGTTTACTCACCTTCCTGTCACTCAAAACCTCAAAATGACTTCTGTAGAACACAAGGGAAGTTTTTTTTTTTTGGACCCCATTGAGTTTCATTGTATGAAAAAAAAATCTAAATATGTTTTGCGTTCTGCAGTCATGTAGGTTTGGAACATAAGGTTTGGGATCTATGGAAGTCAATGATACCCCAAAACTGTTTGGTTACAAACATTCTTCAAAATATCTTCCTTTTTGTTCAGCTGAAGAGAGACATGTATACAGGTTTGGAGGTTACTACATTCAAACTTGCATTTCAAGGTTATCTTTTGTTAAACCGTTTTAAAACTGATTCATGCAATTTATAAATAGATATTTTTTGAACTTGAAATGAATGCAGTTCTGTTCTTATTGGCAGACTCGGTAAGAAAAACAGAAAACTGAAAAGAGAATTCATTTAGGAAAGAAAATGGCGCCTCCGATGAACTTGAAGGAAGAAGTGATGCAAAGATTCTGAATAGACTGCAAAAATGCTGATTAGAAACTAGTGGCTTCTTAGACAGAGAAAGGACGGGATAAAACAATGTCTTGGACTAATTAAGGAGAGTGCTGAACAGACCCCAGCATGGCATCAGGATTTTTATTTTATTTTATGCTATTCAGGCAAGCTTATAAAAGCTGACACGTTTCCTCTGTGTGGACACCTTGACTGGAAATGTCTTTTTAAAATGACTCCCCATTCTGTGTCTTTGCAGGGAAAGACCTTGTAGATAATGAGTTATTTCGGGATGCAGCAGCAATGAGGCTGAGAATGATTCTGTGGTTCGACTTTATGTAAAACGTCTTACCAGAGGTGCATGTGTTCACATTGCATGTGAATGTTTAAGATGTTTAAACTCATTTTATGTCAGAAAATCAGTGTGATTGGTACAGTGGCCCTAAAAATGATTTTCACATGTATATCACATGTTAAATGTCATTGATATTGTGTATCAACAAAACAAATTATGCAAACCTATTCAAATGACTTTCTCTGAGATACAAGCACAATACACTACCATTCAAAAGTTTTGGGGTTGATAAGATTTTTCTATTATTTATTTTTGAAATAAGTCTCTTCTGTAATTATTTTTAAGCATAGTAGCATTTCACAATATTACTGTTTTATTTTGTGTTTGTGTGAATACATTTCCTTCAGAAATTATTGTAATGCTGACTTGGTGGTCAAGAAACATTTTGTATTAATGTTGAAAACAGTTGTGCTGCTTATATATATATATATATATTAGGGGTGTAACGGTACACAAAAATCACGGTTCGGTACGTACCTCGGTTTTAAAGTCACGGTTCGGTTTATTTTCGGTACAGTAAGGGAAAGAAATGCAAACATTAAACTGCAGGTTGTTTATTACTATAAACTTTTTTTAACAGTTTGTTTACACTTTTTTAAACACTTTTTAATAAAATAAAATAACATATATATAAAATAAAAAAAGAATAAGAAATAAAATACTGCTGCAAAGTTCTCCACTAAATAAAATACTCTCAGTCTCAAACCAATATCACATAATAAAATATAATGAAAAATATAAATAAATAACTATGATTACAGTGCAGCATTACCAATCCCAGCTTGTAGGCCTGCTCATATTTAAAAATTAAGGCTGGGAATCGATAAAAAAAATTAACTAATTAATTGCACAATTTGCTGTTATAAATTGCAATTCCTCAAATATATATAACTATACCAGCTCAGCAAATAGAAGTGTACTACTGAGAAATTTCACCTTATTTGAGCGGACTTTGCTTTTCCAGTGCGTGATCGGTACATGATTGGAGTGTTTGGGCCGTTAACGACAGAGCAGAACGCGCAGCGCAAACACGGACTCGAACATTGAGCAGAGAGCGCAGCGGGCCGACACGCCGACACGCCCACACGCCCACACGCACACACGGAACGGAGAGTGCGGCGGCGCACGCAGAGCGGAAAAGCTTTTTTTCGCCCTGCAGTCTATTTCATTGGTTTAGGTTACAGTGACGACGGGTAAAACACTGGTAAAACTTTAGAATCAGCAGCAGGGCGGGATTTGCGCTGAACGCGGAGACTTCCGCCACTTAATATGTTCGTGTGGAAACACGAAAATGTACCTATGTTCCCCACACAAAATATTGCATTCAGTCATTCGGTACACACGTGCACCGAACCGAAAGCCCTGTACCGAAACGGTTCGGTACGAATACACGTACCGTTACACCCCTAGTATATATATATATATATATATATATATATATATATATATATATATATATATATATATATATATATATATACAATTATTAGCTATATAATTGTACACACACACAGACACACACACACACACACACACACACACACACACACACACAAAACGTACTGATCCCACATTTTTTCAACAGTAGTGTATGTTATTAAAATAATTGCTGCTTGGTTTGATATTTTATTATATAATGTTTTTTTAATGGCTTAAGTGTCTTTTTATGTACCTCTTATACGTCCATGAATACGACCCAGCTGTACTTGATACAGCAATATTATCACTGTACAATATCATAAAACCAACATACTTGTCTCTATATATAGCCTGAATGCAGATTTTCTTCTGAGTGCAATTATGGCTGCTTTATGAGTGTTTGTATTTTCATTGGTGGTACAGTATAAGTCTTGTTCATCGTTATGCAAAAATGGAGCATGTCTCCCGACTGGCATAATATGAAAATAGGTCAGTGAATGTTCTCTCACTAAAGTTCTGAAATTACTGAGCAATAATTCTCTGAGAAACTGAAAGACAGGGATGTGAGCGGCAATATCACAGACATATTTGCTCTCTTCGCATTTATATCAAACATGTAAGCAGGTGACAGATCTGAAATTGAGCATTGATTGTTTTTATACTGTGTGCATTCAGCATTTTAATTGTAATTCATCACCTGTCTCGATACATCCCTCAGCTGTGCCTGTTCTTTGGTGCTGCTCTTTTGAAATGTTTGAACACAGAGGTGCATGTGTACAATGTAATACATACGCCCAGGGTTATTATTGTGTGAGTATGAAAATTATTGATTTAAAAACATTTTTTGTGAACTCAAATATTTTTTTTTTGCAGCCATCAAGTTCTCTTTTCGAAGTGTTATTGTAGTGGTTTGGGAGAAGACATTCCACCTGCAGATGGCAATATAGTTTGCAGTGTTTCTTTACACTTCTTTGCTGTTGTTTTACACTTCTTTGCTGTTGTTTTGAACTTTCTATTAATCAAAGAACTTTTACCAACCTGTTAAGCTTGTTAGCACAGGGATGGGCAACTGGCAGCCCGTGGGCCTCATATGCCCTCATATTATACTCGGATTATCAATTTTAAAACATTTTGAAAAGTCAGTCACTAAAGATAGCTTTCAGATTATGATGTTGATACTTACTCCAACCAGGAGAGGTCGCTAGTTTCCAGCCGATCCCCGTATTATGTGTATGGTCAAAAAACATATATTTTGGGGGACGATGCCCCCAGGATTACGTTCACACACGTCACCTTTTTCACCTTTTCTAAATGTGCAGGAATGATTAAAGTGAAAGCAGTATAATATACAGTACCTGCTGGTATATATGTTGTTAATATGAATCAAACAACAAACGAAAAACAGGAAACCACTCACTGCTCTTGATTGAATAATTTAGTAGCTTTAATGAGAATACATTTCTTACTTGAGTACTGCTGTTAAATGCTCTGGCGAGGAGATAAACATGGCTGACTGTGTGTACAGCTCAATTAGGGCGGGTGCTAATATGTTAGAGTCCATCAGCAGTCGTGGGCCATATTTCGTGATGTCACAAAAGCTACAATCTGCAGACGACTCGTTCTGAGACACTGCTTATGATTTATGTGGATTAAAAAAAGAGGTGTGTGGATTTTTACCATTATAGGGTGGTTGTGTTACACACACTGTCGACACGCATTTTTGTTCAAAGAAAATTTTGCATAATAGGTATCAACTAACCTATATATACTCCACAATTGGTCTAATGTCATGGCCTGATTGGCCAAATAGAAAACGCATTGCTAGGGGTGTGCCATATTATACCGTCCACGATAATACTTGTATACATTTTTACGTGATAAAAAAAGTGTCATATCGCGATATCAATGATATACCGACGCGATGACGTATGGCGCATTTACGTTCCCTAGAGCGCACAACAACCTGTCTGAGAGTAAGACCAAGGGGGTAATCCATCGGAAACTGAAGCTTCCCTGGGCTGGGTATTGTTCAAAATCTCCCAATTTCGATACCTCAGTTTCGATACCGGTTCCTAGCGATACTTTTTCCGATACCAATTTTATGAAATCCATTTTAACAAGATTACATAACACATTACCTCAGAAAAACTTTGTTTTCAGTTTTATTAAACTTTGGTTTTATTTTTTAGCCAGTGCACAAAAGAAAAAGAAAAAAAGCACAAAGGAACAAAATCTTTTTTATAAAGAGCTCATGCTCACCAAAGCTGATTTTTTTTAAATATAAAACATACAGTAAAACTTAATTAATGTTGTGAAATAGTATTACAATTTAAAATCTTATTTGAATATATTTCAAAATGTAATTTATTCCTGTGATGTCAAAGCCATCATCATTACTTCAGTGTCACATGGCCCTTCAGAAATATGAAAACAGTTTGCTGCTTAATATTTTGGAAACTATGACACATTTTAGCATGATTCTTTGATGAATAAAAATTTCAAAAGAACAGCATTTATTTAAAAACGAAATATTTTGTAACATTACACATGTTGTGATGTCACCTTCCTTTGATAAATTTAATGCATCCTTACTGAAAAAAAATTCTGTACATTCAGTAGATTATTATATATTGCAATATAAACACTGGAGTGATCAACAAGGTATCTCTTCATTTGCCAGTCGACTTCATTTGCCAGCAACTTTCTGCTCTTATGTTTACTCCGAGCACTGTCAAGGTCTTCACTCTTCATCATATTTGTCGTGGTCCCGGTCTTTGCAGCAATTATTTTACCGGAAATACTGCATCGCGCGCTGTTGGAATCGAGCCTGGAGAAATGTAGCCACACTTTTGATTGACTTTTCCACATCTTCAAGGTATTATGTGTGTGTGCTCGCGTCTCATTGAGTATGTGCGCGAGTTTGTGTATGGCCCCGTCTCGTATGAGTATGTGCGCGTCTCGTGTGTGTAGAGTTTGCGTGTAAGTGCGTGAGCGACTTATGTGTGTCGTTGTGCATTTCATATTTGTTTGAGCGCTGACGTTGACGAGTTAACTCCTTAGGTATCGAAATCTGGAACCGATTTTACCTTGTATCTTGCGTTATGGCCCCGTAGAAGCAGTTTTTATAAAAATAGGCTAACAATTGCGTCACAACCACTCGACTCTCTGTCACACAGTTGAGAAATTACTGTATAGAAAGGCGGGGAAGCTCGCAAGCAATCGGGGGGACGTGGAGCCATAAAGTCAAGGGAGAAGCCCATATAGAGTGATAAAGTTGCTCATGCTGCTAGCTCATGGACCGCTAATACTCACGTTCTCCGTCTCTGCGAGATTCGGAAGGGAATGATTCAGATGTCTCTTGGCACAGCTACTAGAAGACTTACAACTGTCAGACAGGTTTCTCACGTCACATCTACTTCGTCAAGCTCAGTTTGAGCCTGGGGCAGTACGTGTGCGCTTCTACTTGGCTTCACTTTTCTCCGTTGAAACCTATGGGGTCGCTGTGTCCATCTTATATACTGTCTATGAGTAAGAGCAGCCGGTCAGCCTCCGATGCCGATCTAGTACATAAAAAGGGAGCTACTTCAATAGAATGGAAGTGATTTGGTTACAAGAGGTCAGACCTCCAACAAAGCACAATATTTAGCAAAATATGCACACCCAAAAACGGTTACCGCTAAAGGTGGAAACGCAACAAGCAAAAAGACAGTCGAGTACAACCAAACTTTCTCAGAGATGCAATTTCACAAACAGTGTGAGTGTTCAATGGTGCTGTCGCGTCTTCTCTCTCGTCTCTCAAAATGTGTTGCACAAGGCAAGCGGCGATACTACACTCTCGCGTTTAGGAGTTGGGACATGACTGAATTGTCACTTGCACAATCGGGCCAGCATTGCATCATAACTAAAGTTTATCATTTTCACGTCTTACTCTTAAGTCTTATCAGTTTAAACATTCAATCGATTTTAAACTATCCAGTACTTGCACGCTCTCTGAGAGAGTTTCTCTGCATGCATACATACAGGAAAGCCGCCTCACAAACAGCTCGCGAGTAACGCAAGTTATTTGCAGATTATATCGCTTTTTAATGGGGGAAAAAACAATGCAAAATTGTCAAAATTCCGGTCTTGGTTATACTCATAAACACAGTCGGTTATGTAGCTATAAAATGCATGTGACAGTGTGACACAGTATAATGAAAACATGAATGGATCCTTGCACTAAACTCTTAAAGTGACAGCAGCCATACAGTATGTGTCTGTCATGTTGTCGTCAAATAAGGAATGAGAATGAATAGCCTATGTATTTAATTTAGTCAGTAATCAGAACTAAAAGACTGTGTTATTTTACATTTGATTACTTTATTTAGTTTCTGTAGTATTTCTGAAAAGTGTTAGACCTCTTTATTGAAAACTCTTATCAACAAAATTACCCCATTGTAGAAACGCAATGAGTGAGCAAACATTTAGGTGAGATAAACGTAATAAGAAAATGTTCTAGAAAAAAAGTTCTATATCATCATAATTATCATTATCGCAAATATTCTTGAAATATTGTGATATAATTTTGAGGCTATATCGCCTGCCGCTATAGTTCACAGGTAAAAACAAACACACAAAACCCAGAGGACTCTGTCTGATGAAAGGAGAGGAACACATTAGAATATTCTGTGTGTCTCTGGTATTGTCAGTGTTGAATACACCCTATAGATGAGACCGAGCTTCTGGCAGAATGTCTGGCGCATGCTCATTAACTCGCAGGATGCACATTCTTTATAATTAGTATCTGACACTTGTCTAAGCCCGGATCCAAGCCTCATAAAAGAAGGAGGCAAAGACAACAGAACAATCCACTAATGATACCGAACAATTAAGATCGACATTCCAAACGCGTTCGTTCTCTTCTTTTCAACGGCTGTCAATAATTAAAAATCACATCAGGGACTGTTAGCTTTGAGATGCGTAATGCTTATCATTACTCTGGCACTTCTGAATGTTTCACTGTTTATGTACCTGAGAATTTTTTAGAAATTAAAGAGATGGGTTATTAGATATGGGTATTTTGGTCAGTTGTACAGTGTGAGATGGACATATTTAGCTCCGCATTGCATGCAAAAAGGTTTACAGATACTGAGAGCCATTATCATTCCCATTCATCTCAATGGCAACTGCTTGACTGCCCAGGTACATGGTTTAAAACAAAACCTTTCTTTATCGACTATCCCAACATATTTGTTACGGTTGATGAACATTGTTATTGTGTTTTCATGAGCAATGGCCATAGAGTACTTTCTCATTCCAATTTTTAATAATTTTGGACCTAAACCACTGTAATGTAAAGATGTAATTTTCGTAATTGATGTTACATATTTCAAAACTTGCAGTTGGTTTTCAATTGCTCGGAGAGTTTGAAGCCAGAGGTTTGAAATGAGAAGTGTTCAAACACTTCTCTGAGTCACCGAGTTCTTAAGGAAGCTCTTCATCAATGTGATGAGTATGCTTTTAAAGTCCCACATTTGGCCACAGTATTTATATCGAGTTCCAGTTCTTTGCCAGAACACAAGACAGAATTAGCCTGAACTATTTACTAGATCTTTTTGAGAGTGTATTCAGGTTTTAATAGAGTGCCAGAGTGAAACATCATGTTTTTGGAACACAGCTGCTTCGACAATATCAAATGAAGCAGCTCAACTCATGTTTGGTATTCAGTGTAGTGCACTTATGAAAGTGTAGGAGACATTTTGTTGAAATTTTTAAGGAGCTAAATGAGTAAGATTTGCCATTATAAACATGTCTGCAATTGGTGTTAGCAAAAACTGAAAGCTCCTAAAGCATAATGAAATTTTATTGATATTGATCCTTTTTTTTAATTTTTTTATCAGGCTTCGTTATAGAAGGAGGACATATCAATGCATTTCAAATAGCATGTGGGTAAGTCATAAAGTATGCCCATGTGCATAAGATAACTAAAAAGGATTGTAATAAAAGCCATGCAAGCTTAAATTTTTTTTTATATGATTTAGTATAATCACTTAGCCTAGAAATCTAGACGCACCCTAGCGGCAGCAAAATGTATTTTGCAGCCAGGGCAGTCTTGCATCTCTCCATAGACCTTCTAGCTGCAAAAACCTAAATTGGGTCAGGCCAATCACGTCGTGTATAGAGTAGGCGGGGGCGGGCTTAACATATGACGACAGAGTTGCGACGGCTGCACTCTACTTGAAAACAAAGAATGGCGGCTGCGGATGGAGAACAGCGGTCTTTCGAATCGGCTTTGGCCGCGACTCTGGAGGACTTGGAGTTAAGTTTTTCTTTAAGAAAAGAGCAAAGAACGGCACTTAAGTCATTATTAAAAAAGGAAGAAGTGTTCGAAGTTTTGCTGGACCGGATCTTTGCCTCTCTGACTACGTCACCTTCTTCGTTGCTCTGGTTGGTTGTAGCGCTATCCTATTGCGTGCAGAGGGATTTTGAGAGACAACCGTTTATCCCGCCCCTCGGATTAAGCCGTGTCTATGGAGAGTTGCCAGACTAAACATCTTGATGTAAGTCTGGCTTGCCAGGCTAATAATCACTGGGTGTTGAGACTTTTTTTTTTTATTGCTGATGCTATTTGCACTTTGAACATGTAGCCTACAGCATAGTTCGCTTTGGGAACTGGGTAAAATCTATGATATTACCATGATAATATCTTTAAAAATTGCTTAAATCTAGTAGGCTATAATATATTTAGGTGTGTTAAAATACTGTACATGTAGTCATATACTAATTTTGCTACTTCAGAAAGTCAACTTAACTGTAGCTATTATTATAACAAAAATTACTATAGGACTCTACTGTAAAGTTCCTATATTAAGGGAGGTCATTCATTCAATGTTCAAAGTTTTCAAGTTGAGAGAAATGTTGTTTCAATCACACACACAATGTGTTGCTGCTAACTTTAGCACGTTTAGCTTCTTCCCTGTTATCTTTTTCAGTTTAAAAAGTAGCAGGAGTATGTGAATTGCAAAACGCAGCATGATATGGTGCACTTCATATACACAAATTATATACTTGTATTGCACTTCATCATGCTACGTTTTGCAGTGTAATCATGCTCCTGCTAGAAGTATATTTTAAGGGTGTGAACCAAACCAGTTCAGCGGAAATCCCTCTAATTTCATTGGTTAAGGTTACAGTGACAGGTAGGTTTTGGTTTAGGGATCAGTGTTTGGTCTAGGCAATCAGTACAGTGATTGGCATGGCCAATGAAATCTTTCGCATCGCCTTGTATTTTCCAGGCTCTAGCTAATGCTATTGCGCTTTTCTAGAGAAAACAAATACTATCAGATAGACTGTTACTGTAAAGTAGAATTTAATTGCTTGCTATTGCCGTCACACTGGGCATTACCATTTCTCTCATTCAGTTTTCTACAAGTGTTTTTTCTCTTCATTATACTGTCTTGTATGCTAATTTTTAGTTTGCTGTCTCAGAAGAGGGATGGGGTGCGTGCAGTTCACGGGAGGTTGTAGCGGGTGAGTTTTGGATTTGGACTTTGGCTATTTAAACCTAGTTTAATGGAAATGTGTGCAATTTAGAGTATAAACAGAATATTTTTAATATACTTTGAAATATTAACAGAGGTAAACGACCTCATCCAACACAATCCCTTCTGATTTAATTTCTACGCTCTTCGCTGCATTCGTCTTGAGATTTCTCAGCTAAGGATTTAAACTTCTGAATTTTTTTTGTGTGGGATGATTTGGCTGGCTGTTCTTGCTGAAATATTGCCCAAAGAGGGACAGTTTTTATTTCTCTTTCGTAACTCCCTGCAGTGCCAGCTTGGGTGGAATGACCAAAAGATGGGCAGCTCTTTGTGGACGTGTCCTCCAGGCTTGGCTGCTTGTTTTGGGGACGTGTGGAGAGACGAGAGAGCAACGCAGAAGCAATGGGAGACTGCCAAGCCTCCCACTGGGTGTTTATGGTCCTCATCCGTTTGAAATGTCAGCCTGACTTGAGAAGTTACACTAGGCTCTTCTATAACCGCCGTTCTTTTCAGTCAAGTGATTTGGACAAAATCAGCCTCCTGCCAGTCTTGGCTATAAAAGTCAGGAGGTCAATCATTCTGACCGAAGCAGTTGTAGTGCATAAAATGGCAGGTTCTGACTCCGCAATGTTGTCGATTTTGGAACGATCTGTTTGATGTAGGGTGTCGTGGTGATCTGTCAAGGACAATGGGCATCGGGACGCAATGATTGATCATTTTATCTAGTATAGTGTAAAGCTGCACGATTCTGGATAAATTATAATCAAGATTTTTTGGGTTCAAACAGAGATCACGATTCTTCCTCAATTCTGAACAGACAATTTACAGGAGATTCTGACAAATGTTGTTTGCTGCAGTCAATTTAATTGTTCCGTTACTGGATGAATCCGCGATTCATTATTATATATATATATATTTTTTTTTTACAAATTTCTTGAATGAATGATTCAATGACAAATCTTTTTTTTTAATTTACTCTATTTTGATAGCGTCCATAAACATCAGTGTTTATCCAAACTATACAATTTTATCCCAGTTTTGCTATGATGTTCCGGTGTGATTTTGTCAAAGGTATAATAGACAGGCGAATTGTTGTCTTTTAGGAATGAGATCGC
Organism: Phoxinus phoxinus; assembly: GCF_949152265.1. Lineage (NCBI taxonomy): Eukaryota > Metazoa > Chordata > Actinopteri > Cypriniformes > Leuciscidae > Phoxinus > Phoxinus phoxinus. The sequence goes on along the minus strand of NC_136897.1, from coordinate 20,533,959 downwards.
GTGCGTGTTTGAATCGAGATCGCGTTCTTTTAACGATTAATCGTGCAGCTTTAGTATAGTATGTCGAAAGTAAAAGACAGCCCTTCACGAACGACTGCTGTCACATATAATAAAACAAAACACAACCCAGGCCTGTTCCTCTCTCCATCCTCACGATCGTCGCTCCTCCTTTTATGCTTCCGCTCCTCCGTGAAAGATACGAGACCGGTGCGTCGTGCAGATGTCGCTCATCAGTAATCCCGGCGCCGGCCTCCCACGGCCCTCGACCTCGTCCTGCTCGCCACACCGACACCGTCATTATCGTAACAGACAAAAATAGTGTAGTCTGAACCTGGCATAAGACACTACAACACAAAACTTCATATTTTTCAAATCCTGTCCATGTAATCTAAAATCTGAAGATTCTCTGAGAATTCTTTCTACTCCTAGAGACCAGGTAGAATAACAGAATTTATATTTTTGGGTGAACTATTCCTTTAACAACATCAAGAGTGCAGAACAACATGTCTAGATTCTACACATCTAAATCCCCAAGTGAACAACAGGCTAATTTCACTCCCTCCTCCATTTCCTACTATTCTTCTGTAGGCTTTTCAGCAATCGGCATGTGACCAAGCCATTGATCGGATCTTCTGCGCTTAAACAAACAGATGCAAATGGATTTTATATGCATCTTCCGCTCAACCCTTAAATGTTTTTCCCCCCATATATGACAGACACCACTCTACACAAGTAGACAATCTGTGTTAAAAGGAGTGAGAAGTGCTATGGCTGTTCTGTTCTAGTTTAAAATCCCACATTTTTCATCCACGTGTAGGACTGAATTGTGAAACACAGCCTCCACAGCTGTATGATATGAATTGATTAAATGGACGATTAAACGCTAGACCGAGCAGGATGGCTGTTTAATTCAAAGGCATATGCAAATAATCTTGCTGGGTAGATTGTTAGCCTACTACACACACAAATACACACTCGCACACACTCTCACTTCAGGATAATATGAACAGGAGCCCGGGAGAGCGTACTAAAGAGGATTACAACTCTCACAGACACCGTTTCCTATATGCAGCCTTAGAGATATGCATTTGTAGTATAAATGGCTCAGCGGACTCATAACCTGTTTGCATGTTGGCAAGTTTCTTTCTGATCTCGAACAACAACATTGCTTCGTTTGCGTCAGATTTTTCGCACTAGAGAAATTTCGGGTGTTACATCCATGATTAAGCTGGCAAATCCTTCCAACACTGACTGTTGTTGCTTGTGCTTGGACGTGGCAGTGGTTCTCAGGGGGTTTTGCTTCTGAATGCGGATTCTACATTGGTCGTCAAGTGTTTAAATAGAGTAGCCTATACTTAATTGTGACAATCATCTAAAACTTCCTTGTATTGGAGAGTATAAAGAGTATTCATTTCTCTGTTACTGAAAATGTTATGTTCTTTTAAATTAATTTGTTTTTGTGTGTATCGTCTTTGCAACTGGTTTCTACCATAGTCTGGCTATCTGGCTTTGCTTTCTGCATCTGTCAAATTTATCTGGATTTTCCATGTGACGGATGCATATGTGGCAGAATATCGAGTGTTAATGGTTGCATGGCATTTGATGTCAACAACATTTGATGCATTTCTCTTCCATCTAAAATTAGATTTTGATTTCTCTAATATAAATATTCATGATTATACCATTACATTTTTAGCTGCATTTTTGCCTTCAGCACAATTCTCTCCCTGCTGTTTGCGGCCTTATCTGAACAGACCTGCCAGACCTGAGGACCACTGGTCTAAATGACATGTCCCTGAAAGAACCCTTTGAAAGCGTCCTAAAAAAACAAATATATTCCGCACACCTGCAGCATTATCACAGCAAATGAGCACGGGTGATCTTCCTTGTATTACTTCCACGTTTATCACCACATCTTTCTCGCTCTGCACTAAAAATCACAATGTGCCCCATGCATGTTCTGACATGCCTGTATATCCACCAACATTTCACACTTGACAAAACCCACAAGCCCACCTGTCACTAGCTGTGCCAGCAGGTGATATGGAAACTCATAGCGGCGTGGTGTCGGGCTCCACACTGACCCAGTTAGTTGTGGACTCGGTAATGAGGCTGTAACTCGCTTCAGCTCTTGCGATCCATGCGTGCCAGTGCCCTGCGGCTGCGCAGCATCTGGACCTCAGCTGCATCTTGTCAGGTTCAGCAAACATGCCCAGGACCATGACAGAACAGCCAATATGTGCAGTCCGCCGCATACATCATATGCTACCTGAGTGCTGTTTTCCAGGAAATCGCTATTATCTAGAGCGCATAGATGAGTCTTTAGGGACCTGTTAGATACAGCAACAGTTCAATATTTAAATCGATATTTGGAGGGGTGGATTTACGTTTACTGTAGTGTCGATGTAAATTTCACATTAGCTTAGCAGATTTACACCACCTCTCTGAGATATAATGTCTGTATTGCATGTATAGCTCTAATTAAATGTGTAATTCTATATTGTACATCCTGTTAGGCATGACTGTGATGGACACAGTATAAAGATGCTTTTGAGCTTCAGATTGGTACAATACTCAAGTCAGACAGCTGTAATTATTGCATTTCTCCATAAGTTCTCTCCAAAAACAAATTTGAAGACACTTTGTGGGCAGGATTGCGTCATGCTTCTAAAACTAGAGGCAACTTTGGCTTGAACTTGAACTTATTTTCTGTCTCCAAGATCTCAGTTTTTAGATGAATTATTATGAAGAACTTATATTGATTTGTACGGTTAAATGTCAGATTTTGCAGACCGGATACAAATATTTTGAATCTCCTGGACTAACTTGGTTACGTTACCTTACACAGCAATGAAGCAGCCAGAATACGGCATGTGCAGTAATTGCTTCAACTAATGGATTCTGAAAATCGAAGAGGATGGATAGATTAAGGAAAAGCCAGTCTTTTTAAAACAATCACCCACTGCTGCGTATGGTGATCTACAGGCTATTATACTCAGAATATAATCAAGAAATCTTGAAAGAGTAATAGAGAAGCTTTGTTTATTTAAATGGTCCTATTATTTCCAAATCCATAAAAGTGGTACATAGTTGTATACATTCATTGCTGCTTCGGGTTGTTGGCAGTAATGAAGGTAGTTAGGCGGCGTTGGAACTGTTTTGTGTAGTGAACCCCAAGAGAATCATTAGCCCTTATTTTTTGCCGTCTTTAGCCATTGTATTTAAAGACATACGAAACTGAAGAGCTCAGCTCTCAGTGGAACTGCTTAAACCAATAGAAAATTCCCTTGTTTAAAAAAAATCCATGCTCTTAATTTACATTGAGCCGATAAAACTCTGCACTTTTTTGCGGTCTCGGTAAACAGGTGAAGAAAGGCTAGAAACTGCTAAAGGGTCAGACTCTATTTTTATTGTATTTCTTATAACAGAAAACCAAGCAAACCCACAAATAAACTTTCTGAAAGTGAGGAGAACATAACATTTGCTCGATCAAATCGAAATTGGATCATGCACCTCCAGACTTGAATCTTCAACCTTATACAGTATACCTCTAATGAGATTTATAACTTGAGCTGTACAAACGTTTCATTAAAAATTAAGTATACTAATAATATTATTTAGGAACACATGATAAATTGATAACATATCAGTAATGATCCGACATGAACAGGTTAATATTGTGTGTGTGGCATGAATATTGAGATACTGCAAAGGCAATCTAAATGTAAAAGTAGGGGACATTGGTGACGCATTATATTTGATAATTAAATAAGTAATTTAATTAAATATTCATCACATCGACTCATTTTACAATCATACTAGCCCTTTATTTAGACTAAAAACCCTTTTCATTCAGTTGGTGAGGAACGTGGTGTTTTGAGCAGCATTTGCACAGCCTGCCATGCTGTCGGCTATATGCCACTGCAGTAGACGAATATGCCGTATTAATGCTAGCGATGAATTGATCATTAATTTAAATGATGCTCGATCATGGGAATTTGTGTAAACTGACATACCTAGTCCAGCTCAATCCTCTAGATAAAATCAACAGTGCTGGCCTGCAGCCCCAGTGCAACCTTTCAGATCTCACATCACTGATTATATTACCTCTTTTGTACAACATCAGGTGTTTATTTGTGTGTGTGTGTTTGATGATAATGTGCGTTCCTAATGCATCCGGCACATGAAACTCTCTATATTCAGTATGCAGACGGGAATAAATGAAGCACAATATGGCCCGTTGTTAATACGCCTCAATGAGGAAGTCTGCAGAAAATAACGATCTGCCCCATCAGCACTCTTGATTGGCAGGCATATGATTAATCTCAAACTGTGATTAGGCCCTTTGGGTCCAGGGCAGCTGAGGTGAGAGGGTATTTTCATTAGGGCCTCATGGATCGTGAAGATGAAAATATTACCATGATTATTAACTATTGTTCTGAATTTGATTACGTTTGATTGCATGGATGAAATTTAAAGCCGCAACAGTGGAAATCTGGACTCGTTCGAAGGTCATCGTTGACTTCATCTCACAGTTCATGATATTATTTTTTTTTGTCTGGTAGAAACATGTTTCCAAAAGATGTTTTCTAATCATGTGTCTGGGATATCAGCCCGTAAAATAATGGTAATTTGGCCAGATTCATACACGTTCATATGAAGAGCCCGTACCGAAACAAATGAAATCAGGCAATCCTGTTTCATTCTTGGAGTCGAGCCAGGACAGTTCTGAAAATTATTTCCAGTGAGTCTTAAGGGATACTCATTAGTTCCGGCAGGAGCATAACATTTCTACACGCTCTTTTTGAATAAATGCAAGCAGGTAACATCCTGCCAAAGGCCATTTAATTCTCTCGTTTATCAAATTGCGAGCCGAGTTTCAGAGCACTTTTTGGTCCCCGCCAAGACATTCAGTGAGCGCACTAATCATTTAAAGCACTGAAATGCAATTTCAAACCTGCATTTTTGCACTATAATTACAAGCTTTTGTTCTTGCATGATTTCCCTCTACTTTTTTATGTCCTTGCTTGTCCCTGAGAGTTAGCAGGCGTGAGCTTGTCTAATCCGAGATGGGACTTTCTGGCTTGGTGTTTGGGATTGAGAAATCTGTGTTTATTTACAGACCTGTGACACTCGAATTGTCCTCTTCACGGCTTAGTAGCAGCATGAATTCTGATGAATAACGGCACGAATAACCTCTGTAAGTAACCATAGTGACAGTGTTTAAAATGCCTATAAAAGATGGTGACCTCTGAAAAGTCTCATCACAGACATGACGTTATTTAATATCATTAAATCAAACTGGATAGTGTTTGGGGGATCTCAGAAAATGTTAACAATGTATTTTTTTTATGGTTGTTAAAATGCTAAATTAAGATATGAATAATGTATTTTTTATTTATACAGTTTAATTTATTTAATTTTACAGTTTAATTTACTTAAGACTGGTTGATTTATTTTTGTTGATTTATATATATTTTTTAAATGTATTTAGAATTCTTTATTAAAATTTACTTTTTTTAACATTTTTTTTCTATTGACAGTAATTATTATTTTAAGCTAAATATGCAGTTATTCTACAGATTCTGACATTTATTATAATAGTGGGCAGAAAAAAAATCTTAGTGTAATTAATACAAAGTAAATATTTTCCAGATTATATTTTAATAATTTGCTTCAGTAAGCTAGTTAAATAATTTTGCTTTGACATTGTGACAATGTTAAAGCCAATTACCGGTATTTAATTTAGCAAACAATGTGTTGTCTTTATAATGTGACTTGTAATAGTTTTACAAACATTCTATATGGGTCTTTTACATGAAAATATATAACTACCTTTATATTTTAGGAAGTGTGACCCTTGCGAGGGGATCATCATATTTGGTGGTCCTTGGGGTCAAAAAGTTTGAAAACTCCCGATTTAACAATCGAGTCCAATTGAAGTGTGAGTTCACCAGTCAACTCTCAGTTAACCATCAGCAGCTTCTAGTGAATGGAGAGTGTAGCCATTGGGACCACAAAACAAATGAGGGCATCCCCGATGGAAGACAGTGATTTAAAACCTTCGGATGACATACAGCTCATATCTCCATCTCTGTGAATTACCAGAACCCCACATGAAAAAACACTCTTGAGACAGGCATGTGTGCATTGTAAAGTAGCGATTGTGACAGACAACTCGCTGTCCACTGTAAGATTAAAAAAGTATTTGGCAGCTGCTCATGCGTAATGTCATAATGACAATTGTAATTTTGAAGTTCCATCAGTTTTTTTCATATTTACTATACTATAGGAATTCTTAATAATAGCTGCGTGATGACAAAGGAAAGAAACACAACTATAGTTTGATCATATACATGATATTAGGACCATCTGTGTATATGTGAGCCTGTGTTGAGCCTTTTCCAGGGATGTTTTGGAGTCCAATTTTTCCTTATTTATGAAAATATAGTGCACATCATTATGTATTTGCATAATGATGAGCAGATGCTTATTTTTCTATAGATATATTATGTGCATATGTACTTTAAGATGAAAATGTACTTGCACTCTCTGCTATTGCATGATTCGTGTCTACGTTTATCTCAGTTCCATCTGGGATGAGCTCTGCCATGGTGACTGTGAAATCACATGGAAATCCAGATGAATAATAAAATGACTTACAGTGTAGAGTGGTTTTATGCCTGGAATGTTGTTGCCATTTTCAGATATTGTGGGTGGGAGGACTGGCAGAGGAGATATCACAAAATTGAACCCCCTTTAATTAGTATTGAACATTTAGTATTGAACATTAAAATCAGGCATTTGCATAAAACATAGGTCTTTGGCTTTGTCTCTTGTAGTCATATAGAGGCTAAACATAAAGCTAGTTTTCTGTAGGCTGCAGGATTATTTTGTGAAATGTTCTTTCTGTTAAGCTTTGAACAAGCAAAATATGGGTCGAATGAAAGAAAGTAGCATCTACAAAAAAATTTTATCCTCAGACATAATATAAAAGGAATACGCTAGCAAATTAGCCAGTAGCAATGTTGTCATTAGCACTTAGAAAATATGTGCAGTCACAGGTGTTCATTTATACTAGAGCTGGGTAAATTGAGAATTTCATTTGTTTTGGTGTAAAATTCTGAAGAGAAAAAAACATTAGACACCTAAACAAAATAACATGCATACTAGAGGTTTAGACAAAATGTTTATTGTTTAGTCTATTTAAAAAATATATTAATTTGAACGAAATTATTAAAAAATCATTTGAATGGATTCAATGCCTCATTCATAAAGACTTGTTTCGTTATTGGTTGAATCAGCGTTTGTGAATAAATCTTCAATGACAAACACTGTTTTTAAACACTCACTCGTTGCCATACAATACAATACAATACATACAAGTGTCAAAATACTTTTAAAAGATAATTTAGACCCAAACTATGAACTTTAATCCCTTGTTATTTAAATGTTTGTGACGCATCAATAACGATAATGAGTGGTTTGAAATAGGCTACTGTATGCGAAGCTGCTTCATACTGTACATTTACATGGCAGCTGCTCTCTCTGGAACAGCAGCAGCGCGAACACAGATTTAAATGTTGCAGTGTGATGATCGTACTTTCAAAGTCTTTGGTTTAAACAGTTTCATAGCAAGCGTCAGCGGGAGCGTAAGCAGCATGTGTTTTGTCGCTGCCCATTTCAATGAATGAGAGCGTTCACATCGGAAGCGTGACGGCCGACCCTCTAAGTAGTAGTAGTATAGGCAGCAACAAAACACACGCTGACGCTTGCGATGTGAATAAGGCATGATAGACATTATGGAATCGTTGTCATTTAGGAATAAAATCGCATGGGTGTTTGAACCGAGATCACAATCTTTTAACGATTAATTGTGCAGCTCTAATTTATGCTCATTTAATGTGTTTGAATGTGAGTCAGGACTATCCGTTTTATAAAAATACTCAATGGTAACTCATTGAGAGCTCATTGATTCATATTTTTCAATTCATACCACAACTGTACTGTAACACCACTCTGATCTAACAAATTTCCAAACTATATGCTCTACCTCATAATTTAGTGAATTCTTTGTTCTATTTTTCTGTGACTATTGACAAAATCACCCCATTTATTATGAATTCTCTTATTGTGTTGACATCACTCCCTGAGATGAACCAATTAAGAACCATTAATGCTGCACTAATACTCAATATCGACAGAACGATAAGCTTTAAAATGTGCTAAAGAGCCTTTCTGTCTAACAAAGGGGAATCATTCCTTCCTGGGGTAAAGTGGAAGTATAAATGGACCATTTTTCAATTTGAAAGTCTCTCTTTTTCTGCAATGTGAGCAATTAAGTTGAGCTCTTGTGGAAGTCACTCACAGCACTCACCGCAGCCTTCGGCAGAAAGAGATCTTGAAAATCCTCTCGTCCGTTCCTTCTCATTTTTCATTTTCCCTTTTACCCCATGTCACCCAGAATGATAGCATGAATATTCACAACACACTATGGCATACTAAGTCTTAATCCAAGTTATTATCTAAAAATGCATTCACACAAGATTGTATAGAAATGGCCTAAAGAAAATATATATTTTCAAGAAGCGGCTGAAGACACATCTTTTTCGGCAGCACTTTCTCCAGTAATACTAACTCTTTATCTTCTATTCTATATATAAAAAAAAACTACATGTAATGCGTTAGATTGAACTGAGAGGGATCACTTAGCCTACATATTGTTGTCCTATAGTTTAGGCTAACTGCTTCTATTGTTCTCATGTGTTAGTCGGTTTGGATAAAAGCGTCTTCTAAATGAATAAATGTAATGTAGGCTAAATGAAAACACAAGATATTAGCCTCTTAAAGGGAAAGTTCTCAAAATCTTTATTGACTAATCTTTACTATATTTACTTATTTATTAATCTTTAATTACTCTTTTCTAACACGCTGTGCATATATTTATTCAATTAAAAATTATGTTGCTATTTCATACACTCTAAAAAATGCTGGGTTGTTTTAACCCAATTTTGGGTCAAATATGGACAAACCCAAACGTTGGATAAAAAATGCAATTTAAAAATGTAACCCAATGGCTAGGTTTGTCCATATTTGACATAAAACAACCCAGCATTTTTTAGAGTGTAAACACACTATGCCAAATTGCAATTTCGGTTAGATTCTGATTAATTGTGCAGCCCTAGTATGAAATATCTAATATCCTGATATTCCTGGGAGAAGAAATACCACAGAAGTAAAGTTCGTTTGCCCTTTTTAGATTCATAAAAAAAGGTCTCTAAAAGGGATATTATGACAGGAAAATAGGCCTTAATGGCCTCGTCCTCTGATGGGTTTCATAACACATTTATTTGAACTTTGAATCTTTTCTGGGTCAATCTCCCTCAAACATTTTTATTGGAATTTATGTTCGTTCTGCTGAGTGAGGGTGTTGTATAAAGACTGTCGGTTTCTTTTCAGGGAGTGATGGAGACAGATTTCACTTAAACACAATGCTTAATGACTCATTAATGCGGTCAGCCATTGAAAATTGATGAGATAGACATTTTATCCCGATTAGCTCCGTTAATGGGCATGCCTGTAAAACCAAACTGTCCTTTTAATGATGCATGCACATTCCCAGGGCCTCTTATTTTTAGATCAATAATGCGTTTAGTAATCCATCAAGATTGACAGCGATCATTAAAATAATAAGGAAAGTGGATATTTGATATGGGGCGCTCCTGGTGGCTGCTTTTCGTGGAGGCTAATTGTCTGAGGCTGAACAAGGCAAGCTGCCCTGACACGCTAAGCATCACCACAATGCCGAATCAATGGTGATTCTACCTTCCAGAAAGTGTTTTTACCCTCATGTTCTATTGAGATTGACTTTACTGCTTTTGCCTGGGGTCCCAGAGATCATTAATCTCTTATTTTCCAGGTCAAATTATTTTTATTTGCTCATCTGGCCTCATCAAAACTCAGTAGAAAGATATTATTGAAGGTTTACCTTTTTGTTGCATCACAAAATAGACATGGACATGTCAGAAATGTGACTGGCATCTATTTTGGTAGTATGACATCTGTTTGGGGACAATCTCAGCAAAAATACAATAAATCAAATTAAAGACATGTGCAGTGTGTGAAACCAATCTGAAAATGTTATCCTGTTAAAAATCATTGAATTTAATTCATATTTTATGTCTGGGGTCTATGCGATTCCAAGCAGAAATACTGTAAAATGTTTAATGGACAGTGGTTGTTGGGTGTTATCAAATTGACATTTTGTTGACATTTAGTAGAAATCATGTTGAAATGACTCAATATAAAAATGGTCTTTCAGACCCCAATCAAAACAAAGTGTGAATGAGATGTTGAAGTTTCTCTGTAGGCATATGATATATTATGCACCACCACAAATGTTGAATGCCAGAAAGAGCCTATTTTATGTAAATTGCATGTTGGTACAGTATATGCTGTTCTGTCTTGTTGGCTGACATATTTTTATGCTGAACTTCCATAGTTGGAGACTCTCAAATGGCTGCCGTGTTTGCTGGTAATACAAGGCTTTTGGAGTTTGTTATGGATGTCTAAAACGGATTTAAAAGCAGACTTGATGTGTCAGTGTTACAGTCACAATTGGACTGAGAGTCATTGCTTTGAGTTGCCCATTATGAGCATTTCCAGGATTGCAGAGAACGCTTATAGGAGCTTGTCAAAGTGCTGTGCCACTTCCTGTCACTTTCCATTTACATCATCTTTATTCATTTTGGCAGACTGCTTGACCAAAGCTACTTCCAATTACTGTATAAAGTTTATGGCTAATACAAATACAAGTGGAGGTTACAATGAAGAAACAAAGTGTTGCAAAAGAAACAATAACCTTGATTTTCTGGTCATGCTGCTGAGATATTTGACTTAAAGTCCGTTATCCAGTGGTCTCGCTTGTGACAAAATCTGGTCCCCATTGCAGCTTAAACTGGGTAGCAGAATTTGTGAATAATAATAATAAGTCCAATGTGACCACCCATTAAGAACAGGCTATATAAAGCATGATGAAATACAGTGTGATTTGTCATTTCTACATTTCTACCAGTTATTGGCCAGTATTGAAACAAGATTCCTACTTATCAGCATTTCAAAGCTCTTTGTAAGACTCATAAAGGTCATTTTTGTAAATGAGTTTGATTGAAGATATCTCAATTTTCATTCTGTTTTTAGAAATTAACATAACAAAGTACGTTTTTAATAGGAGTAATAGGATATTTCTTCAACCTTGGGCACTTTTATCTCTCAGGGGTTGGTTTTACATGTTTTTATTATTTTATTTTTATAACTTTATATTATATGAAGGTCACATAAAACTGTCTTGGAAACTTTTTACCATCCTTTCTTGGTATGGGGGCAGTCGTGGCCTAATTGTTAGAGAGTCAGACGGGTAACCCGAAGGTTGCTGATTTGATTCTCAATACTGGCAAGAAATGAGTGAGGTGCCCTTGAGCAAGGCACCTAACCCCCAAACGCTCCCCGGGGCGCCACAGCAAAAATGGCTGAGTATTGTAAGTTAGTGTAAGTGGTCACCAAGTAGATAACAGTGTCAGATATGAGAATATGTGTGAAGATAACAAATAAGTCTGAAAATATTTGAAATTATGTGTGTGGTTTTATATTTTATTTTTATAAAAAAAAATAAAAAAAGCTATAGACTGCTATTAAACACAATACGAAATCTGAGACGTGACAGTGCAGTGGAAATGCTGAATTAAATATCCTATACATTTACAATGCACACACAGAGTTTGAAGAATAAGCTCACTTAAAACACTCTTCTTAAAATGACCTTTCATGTAGTGTGTAACATAGCTCTAAGTGAATGTAAACATCCTGCAAAAGTTTTAAATCTGAAAGTGCACTGTGTATACATTTATAGTCTTTCAAAAGTAAGAGTCGAGTGAAATGTTTTTCAAATGAGTCATAAGCCGTTTCATTGTGACGTCAAGACGAAACATTAACATATTGCCCGCCCACTTATTGCGCGCAGACACCAGGGAAAACTTCAACCTCATGTCGAGAAGACGCTGTGCTCTACAATGTGAAGATTGGGCTTTTTTGTTTTGTTTTCTATGCACACTGTACACAGTAGACCATTCACAACAGACTGAGCCGTCTGGCCAATCGGAGCAGAGTAGCTTGCAGAAAGGAGGGATTTAGAGAGATTGATTCATCTGACGAGGCGTTTGAGAATCATTGAAAATGTGGTGATGTGCAAATGTGTATTATGAGGAAATCAAACCGTTTCTTTACTTTTGATGCAACCCAGTTGTAGGAGACTCCAAAACAACATTAGGAAAACTTTAAAATAGCATAATAGGGGCACTTTAATATAAATGCCCTACAATTGTACCTTTGGTATAGGCCTACTATATACTTAAAGTCTGCTAAATTGGAACAACTAATTTTGTACTTAATGTAAAAGTGTACCTTTTACAAAGGGTAAAGCCCCAGTGACAGCTTGCGTACCTTTTTTTCTGAGAGTGTACTTAAGCATATCTTTGGTTTGACCTCAGCACTGTTTTTGGATAACTAAAGTATATTTGATTTTGCTAAAGTGGAACTATTGCAAGTAGCCTATACTTTAGGGGCACTTTAAATATCTTGCATATAAAGATATTACAGATCACACTGTCCTTAATAATAGTGAACACATTTTAGGCTTACTATTTAGATATATGCATTGTGCAATAAAGAAGTACTCCAAATAAAATTTCATTATTCTCAAGTCTCAAGCGATATGTCGTATAGTAGTATACTTGGTATGAAATAAATGTGCTTTAATACATTTTGGTATAGGTTTTTTCACTAGGGATATCTTGATATTATATTCTAGAGCAGTTACAGATTTCATTACCTGAACCCAAAGAATGACAGATTTGATTCTATGTTTGCTACGAGAAGAGACACATTAATTAATTTCCTAGTCACTAATTGCAATAAGCCAATGAACTAATGTGTCATGCATTTAGTTAATTGATTTAATTTACTTACTGTAATTAATAGTCTCTGACTCTGCTGTTCTCTTGTAAATTGATAGTGAGTACATTTATTGGAAAGCATGTTATCATAGCCACATTTTGAATAACGGTGTATGTGCTTTGCTCACTGTTTACGGTATGTGGACCATTTTGAATAGATGCTTAGCAAGAGAGAGATACATTTTGGTCAGAGGAGGAATACTACAATAAAAACCCATACTTATTATCATCAGAGTGCTACTTCAATCAGGCCCGAAAAAGCCTCTTGTAAATGTTCTCCTCATATGCACTGACCGGGCTGCCTTGAACTCCACCGAATTTCTACTTTAAAATGAAATCTCATTGAATCTTGTGATAATGCTTTATTCTTGCAGCCAAATCTTGCTCAGTCAAGGGCATTTGAGTTGCAACCTCACTGTTCTCGCAGGGAGGAGAAAGATTCATCTTCACAGCATCCAATATGGTTCCAGGCTGAGCTGATTAGCCGTTTAATAAAACGTCTAGATGAGTTTAGCACTGATGTGCGCTCGTATGCGGCACGGCTGAAGATATTGGACTTGCCCTCCCACCGTGTCCTTTTCAAAAGAACAGTTACAGCGTGCTCCTTTGAGATGGGCACTTCCTCCTGTCGTCCTCGTCAGGAGCAGAGGAATCTTATTAGTGATGCATTTTGTCAAAAAGACCGTCGCCTCTGCTTTTCTTCACACGCTCTTTTCCTGCGTGGAGAGAAAACGATATGGAAATTGATTTTTGCTTCTCATTGCATCCAACATATTAATATTGTGCATGGCAAATGTTCCCCTTGCAAAAGCCAAATTTCCGACTGAAGCGCACCTGATCAATAATTTTCACACAGTGCAATGTGAACTCCAGGCCCGTGAAAGTACGGAGACGCATACCAAGCAGAGCCTCTAAGGTATACTGTGGTCAGCGTAGCATGAGGCGCTTGCTTTTCTTACCATAGAAAAACCATCATTTACATCCATATGAAAAGAAAGTGCATAAAATGTGGCCTTTTGCACCTTGTGAGGGCAGGAAATTTCTTCACTGTGTCTGCCTATAAATGTTGGATCCAATTTGAAATATAATTTTCTATTCTATTTTAAAGTGTACTTTTTCTAAACAATAAGGGTCTTAAACAGTAATGAACAGCAGCATTTGCTAAATATTTTGTCTAATAAACAGATGACATAAAAATACAGTGACTGAATCATTTTTTTGTTAATTTTAAACCACGAGGTCCTGACTCTCTGTGGTCATTAAAAATCCCAGGATGTCCTTCGAAAAAGGGTAGGGGTTTAATCCCGGCATCCTGGCCAAATTTGCCTTTTGGCCTCTGTCCATCACGGCCTGGAACTGTCTGAACAAACTGATTAATTTAAATCAATCGCCCAAATGAACAGATCGATTTAAACGGGGGGGAAAACGGATGAATTTAAATGAACTTTCTGCACATTCTAAGCAAGCATATATTTATTATTTCAAAATAACTTTTTGAATTGAGATAAATAACGAATTGAGATAAATATTCTATAAATATATTTTTATAAAAAAAATATGACTGATTTATTTAGCTGTTTTCTTTATTGCTGGAACACTTGATTCATATGATTGTGTTGCATTTTGATAGCTTAATTCGAGTGATATTGCAGACTTTAGGCACATGTAGCTCATAATATATAGGTTCACTGTAAGTTACCATACAGCTACTTGCTTAAATATTAACATTTTGATTTACTAACATTTGTCGGAGTGCTGTCCACAAAACTATGACTCCGACAAGTACATTTATTTGTTAATGACCCTGGATGTAGCTCTGTCTCTCCACTCTATTTCTCAGGAAGTAGCTTGATACTGCAGCTATTTTGAAAACCATTGAACTACTATCTAGTGAAGACAGTTAGTTTAGCAGTTAATACCGCTGCTTTTAGTTACTCACCAACACTGCTGTCTTCCTCTCTCTGTCAGTCGGCCTGTGTCCATATGGCTTGCAGCCTATTCCATGCTGAACAATAATGGGCTATAGTTTTCTGTGGCCTTACATTGGCTGGCCTCTGCAGGCTCCTCATTAAATGATATGAATGGCATATCTGTCAGGCCTCATGTTCTTTTGGCTGTTGAGGGGAAATATGTGCTACCATTGGCACCCAGTACGGACTCACCAAGGCACCCATTTTGAGGTGCAAAGAAATAAAAAACAGTTTTCTGAGTGCCAGGTCGGCCTCTCGGAATGCTAGCACCTCTGCTAACGCTTGTCAGTCCTGTTCGGAGGT
This sequence comes from Phoxinus phoxinus, assembly GCF_949152265.1. Lineage (NCBI taxonomy): Eukaryota > Metazoa > Chordata > Actinopteri > Cypriniformes > Leuciscidae > Phoxinus > Phoxinus phoxinus. The sequence continues at coordinate 20,518,676 of NC_136897.1, read as the reverse complement.
GTCAACAGCTGTGTACCAGCCTGGACGGCTCACCTTTACTTTTTCTCCTCCAATGCCAGACCGTGCTTAGCATGACAGAGTGATTGGCAGACTGATATTTATGTGTGCTTTCAAACCCCTGACATCTAAACAACATGAATCTAATGGTGCAAGTGCAAAGTTATTTCCTAGGGAAATGGTGGAAGGGGGTTCTTCATTCCTCTGATTTGGCAAGTGAACATACCCATAAAATCAGATCGTTAATCAATTCCCGTGCCAAATTGAAGCCGTTTAAGAGATGTTGTGTCGTTGTGGCTTTCCTGCTGTTTTTCATTACATATCCCTTTCGGCACTGAGTTATATAAACTGAATGTTGATGATTAGATGTGGCTTTATTTTCCAAATGCATTTATGCGCAGTTCTTGCTAAACTCTGTCTGTCTGTTTTTCATCATTGTTCTGCATTACCACGCTGCGTCTAGCCAGTAGAGATGCTATGATGTGGGAGTCTGAACTGCATCATGACCCGAATGACTGATTGTCATTGTTTTTTTCCCTCTATTTTAAAGGGATAGGTCACCTAAAAATAAAAATGATGTCATGTCATTCCAAACACATATGACCTTGCTTCTGTGGAACACAAAGGTGAATATATTACGAAGTAAAGCTGCCGATTCTGGGTAAATTGAGAATCATGATATTTTGATTTAAAATAGAAATCATGATTCTCCCATGATTTTGAATAGACAACTAAATAAAATAACATTTCATTTACTAGAGGTTTTTTGAAATAATGTTTCAATGATCCAAAGGTGTGTTCAACTTGAAGCGTTCGCTGCGCTGCGCAGATGGATTGGTGTATGACATCAATGTACCGCGTCTGCCATTAGAGAGCGGACGGCTCCATATGCTTTCGGAACGCTCTTGTGGAAGTTTGATGTCATACACCGATTGGTCTGCGCAGTGCCGCTTCATGTCGAACACTCCTAAAGACTTCACTTGTTTCATTACTGGATGAATCAGTGTTTTTGAACAAATCTGAATGAATGATTCAATGACGAATACATTTTTAACAGTCTCTTGACACCACTTAATGGTGTAACGATGTAATTGATACAATCTTTATTTGAAGAAGCAATTTACTTTCAAAAGCTACTGCAGACGCCAGTGTTTTTATCCAAACTATAAGGTTTTATCCTTATCCTTCTGTAATAATTTGAGTTATTGTAAGACATAAATAATGATCCTGCGTGGTTCAAAAGACGAAGCTCTTTCATATCTATACATCTTTGTCAGTGGCAGGGCCAACACAGATCTGAATCACTGTGGTCGTACTTGTCAAAAGTTTAATAGACTTGAATTTAGAAATAAGACCAGGTGCGTGTTTGAATCAAGATCGCAATCTTTTAACGATTAATCATGCAGCTCTATAACGGTGAGTAAAGGATGTACATGTTCGAAATTAACATAACGCATTCTGAGATTTGTCATTTACTTTGATTTTAAAAGGGTTTTTTCTTACTTAAATCTCTTTCACCTCATTGTATTTAGACTCTCATCTATTATATCATGATTGTATTCATCTGTCCACTTTTAAATAAGCATTTAGGACGCTGTAGCTCAATTATTTTATTTAAAATGAATGAAATGTGTAATTATGCCGATTTCAAGCCATGAATTAGCTCATAGCATGTGTGCAAGTGCAGAATAAAAAAGATATATATATATTCAAAGTAACAATAAGTGTGTGCTAACCTTTAGAATGGTATTCATTGTGACATGAATGAATACAAAATGGAGGGAGAATTATGAAAAAGAACATGGCATTACATTATACATACTTTTTATACAAAAGGTTATTAATATATTTTTCATTGTGCCTCTTTAATTATTGAACATACGGAGCTGTTTTTTGTCTCCTGAATGTCTTACTGATTACTTCACCGGATTCAAACACTGCACTTTTGCATCTGAGATGCAAGACTCACAGAAAGAAAAGCTGAGGGGTCACAACCACTCTCATTTACAACAGTGTGTGTGAAGTTTGAGCTACAGGTGCAGTCTACAACACAACTCTGTTGAGCACATGCTGAATGAGGCCTGGCATTGTCTTTCCTCCCAGGAAAGATGTCATCTTGATGCCATTAAATGTCTCTGTACAATCCAAGGTTATTATAGTTTTGCATTTTTAAATTAGTTTTTAATTTTAATATCATTTTCAAATTCCTTATACATTTCAGTTTAGTTTTAGTTAGGTTTTTTTCTTCTTCTCGTTTTAGTTTAGTTTTTATTTTGTGAACACATTTTATTTTTCGTTTTTGAATATTTAGTTTCAATTTTAGTTTAAGTCTTAGTAATTATAGTTTAGTTAACCGAGCACTTCCGGGTATATATATTTAATTTCAACAATTTATTTAATGTTTACAGTTAACTCTTGTGCAAACCTCTTAATAATAAAAATAAAATAATTGTTTGAGATTGAACAAAAAAACTAACAAATGCGACTTTTATTAATTCACGCTCATTCATGTGGTGTATAAGAAAAATGGATCTTGTATTGATCCATTCATGCTTTTTGTCTATTGCATCTTTTAATATCTTACACTTATATTTATACTCATATTCATGTGTTCTTCAGACCAGACATTTAGTTTACTTCTACTCTGACAAATGTACGTCTATTTGTATATAATGCTATTTGCTTTTTTCCGTTTTCTGCTGTGCTGTGTAGTATCCCTTTTCTAATATGTGTGATATCTTGTTTCATTTCACATGAGATGGTTATCTTACTTGGAATTAAGGTACAGCTGTATTTGCATAAGGTCTAGACATGATGGAAATACTTATTTGGCCATTTCTGCTTCTTAGGGCTGGTTCACACAGACAGCGGTTTTGCTTTGAAACTTTTGAAGACGCGGGCAATGGAATGGGGAAAAAGCTCAAGGTCTCGAGATGCGTTTTTTAAAAGTTGAACTTGAGTGAACTTAATTTGAGTGCCGCGTTTTTAGAACGTTGTCATGCATGAGACGCTTCAAAAGACTCGAGCGCACCCGTTCTGTTTGCACTCATGCACCCTCATACCATGACAGATGTTTGCTTTTCCACCTGCAGCTGATGAGTCTGCATGGTCCCTTTTGTCTTTGGTACTGAGAACTCAGTCCGTTTTTCCCCAAAAAACAAGCTGAAACATCCCAGAGAACTCTGTGACACCTCTGCATAGAACTGATGTACTCCTTTCATAGCAGAGATTCAAGTGGGATTCCTTAATGCAGCAGCAGACTGGTCTCCCAAAGTATTCCCGAGCACACGTGGCTGTATTTAAACACAGCAGCATGAAGGTTTCTCTTGTAATGCCGTCTTGAGGGCTCGAAGGTCACACACATTCAACAGAGGTTTCCTGCTTGCCCTGCACAGACTGAGATTTCTCTGGATTCCCTGAATCTTTTCACAATATTATGTATGGTAGATGGTGAAGGACCTAAATACTTTACAATCTTGCGTTGAGAAATTTGCGTTGATTTGTTATTAATTGTTTGACAATACTTGATTGATATTTTTTTAATTGATCGCATGCTATTTGGCACAAAGTGTTGATCCATGAGCCATCATTTCTTGCAAAGTCTGAGATGCTCCTTTTTTACACTCAATCACAATATTACCAATTCACCTACTTATTGTTAAACATGAATATTCTATAAGCCTTTCTCTTTTATTTTGCGTCGGTCCCAACTCTTTTGGAGTGTGTTGTAGTCATCAAAATCTCTTTAAATATTACAAAATACAATTAAGAGATTCACTGGCAGTTAAATAAAGTTGAAATAGAATTAACAAATCACATATTCTTCATTTTATTGCATTTTACAAACTGTCCCAAATTTTCTTGATTTGGGGTTGTATTTTACCACAAATTATAAAATAATTTTTACTTGCACAAAACATTTAAAATATATTTCACAGGTTAATTAATATATTTTTCTGTTAATTCTCATTTTAAAAAAAATCACTGCAGTTTTATTAACTCTGAGTAACAGGTGCAGTAATGTAAAATATGCCAAAAATACAAAATAGCATTTAAAATGTAGAGCAGAGACCTCGATTCCCATATGGAGGTTTGTGATTAGCAATAATTCTGTCTGTGGAGCCACAAACATAACTCAGCAAAAGCCAGGATGCCACCTGGTTATTATGTATGTTTATCAAAGGTTTTTGCATTCCCAGCTGTATATTAGCATGGACGTTTTCTTCAGTAGCAAGCATAGGTTTGCTCAATTCTCTAAATGACTTCAAGAATTTCTTTTCCCCCATTTATCTTTTTATTCTTTATCTATCCAGAGTTATTTTTATTTATATGTGCTAGACATCTAATGAAAAGTATCTATAAAGCAGTATGATTTGCTTACTCAGTCTTTATAGAATGATTGGTATTCTTTAGCCTAGTTTAAAATGGACTATTAGGATGAATTGAAGTATGTACTGGTGTCAAGCGCGGGACAATCCAACATACCTTATGCAATATACGTAACTATCCATAATTAATGTCCTTTTCCGCTCCAGACTCCCTCTGGTTCTGCGGTTTAGCACCTCTGGCTAAAAGGTCAACCTCTGCAAATTAGTCTTGTCATTCCATGAGACCACCTGCATGCTTCAAATAGGAACATTTCAAACCACAGGTATAGTGTCACTTTGAGTTATCGCCAGTTGCAGAGTAGCTCGGGGTCTTTGGCAGAAGGCTCGGCTGTCGCAGCAGAACAGAGGAAGCTAGGAACACTGAAGGAAGGTTGTCAAAAACATTCTCACGAGAGAGCCAGAAAACAGATCTGCATCCTCACCCCCCGTGTCTTTTCCTGCGAGTCCCACTTGGATTACCCATCATCATGTGAATCATTACCTGCTCTTGACCTGGCGGAGATAGACACTGAATGGGCTTCCGTGGTAATGGTTATGTGAATAATTAGTTTAATCACAGAATTACGGGCTCATGGGGCTTTGTCAGCCCTTGGGGACTCGCATCAAGGATTCCACTCAAGTGCAGTGAAACACAGAAGCTTCAGCACTCGACAGAAGTCTACAGAGCTGCTTTTATGTAGCTAGATCCATTCATCTTGCACAAAACAGAGGCTAACGCAGGCTTTTTGTCCTACTCATTAGAGGTGCACTTACGAGCTAATGAGGGAAGAGGAGGGATGGCGGCCTTGGCATGGAGATGCACAGCGGTCACCCCATTTAAACTTGAAGAAGAGCTTGTTTTGTGTGTTTGTATTCGGCTGCACACTGTAGATCCTCTTCTACAGGGGGTTAGTTAAAGCTTGTGTGTGTGTTTGTGTGGTTTCTTTCTTTTTCCCCTGTCCCAGTTTATTATGCAGAGACGCGAGTAAGCTATTCGTAGGTTGCTTTCCGTGAAAAGTGTAAACACTGTGGCTCTGTGGTTCTGTCAAATCATTGCTAGTTTGTTAGTGCAGCAACATTTTGTAGCAACATTAATGTAACCAATAGCATGAGGGTGGGATTATCTCTATGAACAATGGCAGATGGATGAAGGAAAATCACATAGTCGTCCATTGAAGAAGGGACTCAAGCAATAATTATGTGGAACCAGAATATATACTTTTTTTTGATAGAAACTTCTATCATAATTGACTCACCCTCATGCCATTCCAAACCCATAAGTCTTTCGTTCATCTTCAGAACACAAATTAAGAAATGAAGAAAATCTGAGGGCTTTGGAATGATATGAAAGTGAGTAAATTATGACAGAATTAAAAATTTTTAGGTGAACTAACCCTTTAAGAAAACCATCATAGAAACTGCATAGTAGGGCTGTCGCGGTGAAGGCATTTCCCTTGTGGTAATTTTGAGTGGCTCAATAGCACGATATGCGGTATTATCGGCATTTATTTATTTGGATTTATTTAAAATTATTTGTTGCTATTTAAATAAGTGTTACGATGTGGTCACTCGTCAGCATGCACAAAAACGAGGACATTTTCAGTAACCAATGTAACCGAAACTAAACAGCGTCTCTGCGCATTGAAAGGCTGTCACTCAGCGTGCAGTAACATTGTTTCGGCAACGGACTGTCTTTGAGTGAGTATTTAAACCGCTCATTCAACGAACACATTCAAAAACGCTGATTTATTAAAAGATAGATGTAATGAAACAAGGTGTTAATTATTTTTAACTTTGAGCTCCACTTTTCAAGGCTCAGCTGACCAGCAATGCATCGCATGATGGGTAACGCTGAAGCTGATGGCATTGATTCAATGCGTGACTCGCTGATTTTTTTTTTTCCTCGCGCTGAGGTATGCTGACCAGCGCTGTCGCCATTCATGGTAAATACCTTAAACGTTAATAGGGTGATACAGCAAATATTTTGCTTTCCTTGGACATGGCAACCTTTTCACGAATATATATGACTTGACCTCAGACGCAGGTAATCGCACGTGCTCAGTCGATCTCTCTCATTCACTGTCTGTTTTGGCTTAAGTGCAAATCCAAGAAGCCTCTGTACAAATCACCATGATAAACAGTCTTGTTATCATTATTAACTTTTTCAACATTCAATACACATGCACAAATTTCAAAACAAGAAGGGTATAGCATTATGAAAAAAGAAAACGTGAATATCGCGGTTGCTGCGGTTACTTGCATTCCTCTGCGGTTGGCTTGTCAGTAGCGCGGTACTACAATATTGCGGTTATCGCGACAGCACTAGTGCATAGCAACACCCTAGCAATCAGAATACCCTAACAACTGCATAGAATTTCAATGGAAACCATCCAAAACACCTGGCATTGCTCTTCAGAAAATTTGAGCTGTTTTTGCTGTTGCGTTTGTTGCCGCTAGATACGTATAAATTGTACACAGCAGCTTAGAATCATTAAGCTCTCAGTGTAAATGTTCTTGTTGTGTAGTTTTAGGATGCACACTCTCTTGTGTATAAGGGACGTCAGCAGTAAAGGTCGAGTGAAATGGACTTGGCGATTACGACTCAACTGACAGTGCTCGGGTACAGACAGATTTCGCAGTCACCTTGCTTGTCAAATAAAGTGACTGCTTTAAAACCTTGCTGCGTCCTATAACCACACATGAATGTTGAGAAACGCAATGTCAAAACCATCTCTTTGCCTTTCACTCTGTGCGTACACCGGTCAACAATCCCGGTGTCATTTTCCCCTTCAGCCAGGCAGAAAGCTACCGGGGTTCGTCTGTAGGTCATACATCTATATGCAGCGTTTACCTTTTGGAAATGCAATGAATGACAGCTAAATGTGGCCTTAAAGTGTCAACATTCAGGGATGCATATCGCTTCAATGATGATGTTTATTGTATCTGTCTCTATGACATTGACTGACATTGACTTCTTCCCCCCTGTGTTTATGATGTATGTTAAACCTTTTAGTTTGTTTAACTCAATATCAAACAGGTGCAACCGGTTATTCAAACCACCAGTTGATCTGGCTGATTTTGTTTTCCTTTTTCCAAGGTTTTTATCTAGCTTCCTATGCATGTTATGCTGTATTCTCAGATGCATCAGCAGTCAGAGCGAACCGTTGCCCCTTCAGTGTTTAATAGCATCACATACACAACACAGTTGAGGCTCAAATGGCACCCTATTAAAAGTCAGTGAGGCATTGCTCAGATGTTTCAGGCTGCTGTTAGGCAGCTCAAAGAATAATTTAACATGCATCAAGTCACAATCTAATATTTGAGGAACAAAATTAGAGTAAACCTTAAAAGGGGGTTTTAACATAGTGAGATCAGAAGCCATAGTGCACTATGCTACATCAGTGTTGAGGAGTCAAGCCTAAAGTATACTAGAAGTCCACTTTTTTTACTCATAAGCGAGGGTAAGCATACAAGTGCCATTTTTTGGGCCATTCATATCTGTATGCTCAACGTTGATTATATATATATTTATTTTATTTATTTTTGGCGCTAACAAAAAGGTGGTAAAACTGGCCCGGGGCATTGTTCCAGTCAACAAAATAACAGAGAAGATTAAAAAACAGCAGATGCCCTAACTGGCAAGCATGTGTGTGAGAGTGATTAGGGATTACTCTTATTTTAAAATATTATATTATATTATTTTGTGTTCAGCAGAAGAAAGAAACTCATACCGGTTTGGAACAACTTGAGGGTGAGTAAATGATGAAAGAATTTAGATTTTTGGGTGAACTAACCCTTTAAGCTGTTTTCAAAATAAAGTAGCATTTCTAACAATCGAGAAGTGGTATTGTAACGTCTAGGTTCAGATAATGAAGATGAATAGTTCAAAGGGTTCAATAAAACAACAGATTTATTAAAATGAAAACAAACTCTGGTAATCCACATGAAGAAAGGCAACGTGACAGTATGTAGAACACAACAATATCAGATCACTGAATGGAGGACAAAAAGGAACTTAAATACGCAGTGATGATGACAAAATAACAAACCGTTGTGATGATTGAATGAGTTTCCATGACAACTATTGACTGGCGAGAAACTAGGAACAAAGGAAACACAGGAAATATGTAATTGAGGAATACGAACTAAAAGTCCATGAAAATGAAACTAGACACTGATCTTGACATTTATAAGATGACAAAAACCTATTTTGTTGTATTTGTACCACATTGTTTTCGCAGCCGAAGCTTTTCGTGATGGGAAGTTCGGATCATTTTACCTGACTCAGATCTTTGAATTTCGTTCAGCAAAAAGAATGGACATTTTTCACACCATTTAGTTAATTTCAGCAGAAAATAATTAAAATGTTGTTTAAATAGCCAAATTCCCCAACACATCTGCGTACACAAACGTTAATCAGATTTTGAATAAGAAAAAAAATACAGTCCGTTTAAAATTATGAGAAACTGAAATGATTAATTCATTGCTTAGCTGCTGCTATGCAGTCTGTTAGTTCACCTCACCTCCTGATTCAAGTCTTTTGTTACGTCACATCCCCATATACTGAAGCTATGTACCGGAAAAATAAATTATTTGTTTACCTCCCGAGTCTGAATCGTTCATTCATCACGTGAAGGCCAACTCTTTATTACCACATTCAATGTCATGGAAAATAGCCATCATGTTTATAAATTGTAAGAAATGTGAGACCAGAAACGCATCACGTAAAAGAAAAACTATGCACTTGTAAAGATTTGTTCAAAATCAACATTCATGATTGACCCATCACTAGAAGCTTTACAGTTGAACGAGCTGATAAACACCTTCTGTCCTAATGTTCGGTAGCACTTTAGTATTGGGAAGTCCTATTAAATCAGTTCACATGAACAAATCAAAATACTTCAGCTTGACTCGACATAAACATTAGCTTGTAGCTTGGGAAGCTAGCCGTAGCTTTCCCAGTTCTCTTCAGGATAATGTGAGCGAATGGGAGGCTTGAAATAAAAACAAAACAGTCTGCGAGACAAATAACTGTACAGTAGATGGAAGGCTGTGTGAAATGCCTGGGGTGGGTTTGATGTAGTCCCAGTGTATTCCTCCTCAAGAACTTGACTAACTGTGGTTTGCCAAATGACAACTGAGAATGACAGTCAATTGGTGTGCCAAATAATGGTCTTTCCACGCTACCATACAGGAATGTGTCTCCATCGGCCCCAGCCAGCCGTGGACTTGAAATGGAGAGACAAAATGATGTATTGATTTATCCATTCTCTTTAGAACCGTTGTGCGTGTGTTCGCAGGCACGTCTGGGTCTGTGTTTGATTGTGAGCGTGAGAGAGAGAAAGAGGGTGAAATTGCTTATTGAATGATGGAGATAATCTCCCATTGTAGTGTCAAGATTGTCTGCAACGCAGATTTAGGATATGTAGAATACCAAGAATTTCCTTGCTGCTGTTCTTAGCAATTCCGACTGGACATTTTTCATTTTGCCGTAGCCGCTAGTTAGACAAGTAGGACTCCATCAACCCTGCAGCAGTTCCCCATGATTAGATAACTGCTGCATCGCTGAGATTCCTCAACTAGTCATGTGAACCTCAGAACCCCCCACTATAAAATGAATTCCCCTGGGCAGCAGTGGTTGGGTGTACGTGCGTGTTGAATGGCGGGAGAATTTGCTCTTCCTGAGCAGATGTACACACCTGATTGCTTCAGACTCCCCTGACAGTAGCCCAGAGCCCCGCTGAGATGGGTGACCTTGTAGAGACACGCAGGCAAACCACGACTGCCTCCTGTGTTACCTTATTTAGGAAGCTTTTGACACAGCTCGCCAGAGACAAACGAGCATCCTCTGTGTCTCTGTGGCTGGGGCACATCGTGACCTACGGAGCACTCCACGGATTCCCCGCTGCAATGCCTCATTGATCTGGTGGTCTTTTGGGAGGGGGGCGGAGAGGGGGGGGGGGGATCTACTCGCTTACTTCAAACATCATGTTATTCAGACTTTCACATTCCTCTTGACATCTTTTTTATTTCGTTTAAATATTCCATTTTGTTTTAGTCTTTCACTTCTGTTTTATGTCATTTCATTTTACTATTTACTATTTTATTTATTTTAATTTAAAATATGTTATTTGAGTTGTTTATATTTGATTATTTTACTATTTACATGTGTATTTTGTTTATATTTTATTACAATTTTTTTTCTATTTACGGTTTTAATACTTTTTTTATATTTTGTAATATATTATTTTAATTATAGTTTTTCATTAATTTATTTTATTGCATTATTTATTTATTTTTCATGACCTTTTTCCACCGTCTCTCTGTCCCTTAGAATATGCTACTGCACCTTTAAGAAATGCCCTTTTTCAAAAGCACACAGAATTACTGAAATTATCTGGGATATTGTTAAAAATAACTTCTTGTATCTAATATTGTGATCCTTATGCAGCAGATGCTTCAGAAACACAAGGTTCTCCTTATTATCTCACCGTAAGTTGATTAGTGTGTTGATGCATCAGTTATTCATGGTCTGATGTCAGAAAGTTGTGGAATGAATAATTTTTCCCGGTTCTTTTTCACAATTTTTCAGGTTCTTTTTCCTGATTTCCAAACCTGTGAGACATTCATTCATCTTCAGAACATGTGCATGTGGAATGTGTGGCTGTGTGAATGCATGTGGAAGATTAATATTTGTAAATAAAGTAGTAGCCTAAATTATACTTTTTGCGCAAAGAAAGCACTCGTGTCCCTTCATAAAATTGAGGTTAAACCGCTGTAGTCACCTGGATTACTTTAAAGATGCCTTTCTGAGGCTTGAAAATGGTAGTTGCGTAGGCTGTCAATGGAGGGACAGAAAGCTCTCAGATTTCATCAAAAAGATCTTCATTTGTGTTCCTAAAATGAACGAATGTTTTAAGGGAAAGACATGAACGTGAGTATAACATAATTGTCATTTTTCTGTGAACTAACCCTTTAAAGACTTGTTTAATGAAAGCGTGTTTTGTTGCATATGCAAATTCAATTAGTTCTAGACACAGACGCACCCATTCTCACAAAGGCTTTGTTATGCAGCATATCAACAAAACAAACCAGAAAACCGTGCCAGAGTACAGCGGCAACAATACCTAGTGAAGCGTTGAGCCACTTGTATCTCTTTGAAACATGTACTGTAGCTGTCCTCGGCTGAAATCCATTCTCTATACTCGCCACCCACAATTATTGCCTTCTCTAAGGCGTGAAACGAGCTGTCAAAACGTCATATTGTTTTTCATGTCGCTGTAAAAACTTTTAAGCTGTTTTTATTGATCAGCTCAGCTGTTTGGCCCAGACTTGTTATTTGCTTATAACGGTATGATGTTGATGGCACAAAGTCAAATCATATTGAGAATCATGTTCTACCACCTGGTTATAATTTTGATAAAAATAAATAAAATAAAAATCCTTTCTGTTTGCATTTTGCTTCCCATATTGTTTAAAGTTAGTTATTATGAGTGGCAATGTTGTCTTGAGCTGATTGTGAATGTATACATGTGGAATATTAATGAATATTAAGCAAATACCATTACATTTTAAGCAGCCTAACCAAGCTTTTGTCCACCATATGGCACTAGAGAGCATTTAATCCAGTGCAATGTGCTTTAGTTCTTCCAGTAAGTGTCTCTGTGAAAAAAAAAGAAGATGATTGGATAATGTTTGCTGTGTCCTGGCAGAGATATTGATCACACTTTGATCCCAGGCTGGAAGTGAAACTCAAGATATTCTTAAAAGTGAGAATTAATTACATTTCAAATATGCGCTCTCTCTTTGCTTTCTAGAATTTCCCCAAATGCAAGAAAAAGTGCTTAGAATCCTTAAGTGGCATATTCATTTCTCAGTAACATCTAAGTTTGTAGTCTTTTACTAATCATTAGAAACATGATTATTCTCAACATGACCATTCATTTCAGGCCGTGTGTGTGTGTGCGCGTGTGCGTGCGTTTTATATTTAGTCCATTTCCATTTCAAAGAGTGTGATGGTACCATAAATGATATCAGATGGTAATACCATGGTAAATATATTATGGGACTGAATATTGGGGTTTATGTAATCTCTGGGCCAGATTAACTAACAGTTTGTGCCAGCGCAAACGCTCTTTTGCCGTTAAAAACTACTGTCAGGATTTATTAAAGACACGCAGTGAAAAACTAGCGTAGAAAAGGCGCTGGCACAGTTATTTTTGCGGCTGATCTTATTTATGCATTTATAGAAGTTTCCCTTTCAGACACAACATTAATGGGTGGAGAATATTTAAATAAATCATGCAATGTGATTTAGGTTTGCGCTCGTCAATTTACTGGTATTTGCGCCATTATTTACCTCCCAAAATAAGCATGTCTTAAAACAATTATTTAGGCTACCTCCCAAAATAAGCATGTCTTAAAACAGACGCTAATTTGCGCTGCTCTTAGTAGATTGTGTTGGTCATTATGGAAATGATGCGTCTGTGTTTTTTAATTGGTTCCTCTTCAGTTGATCACGCGCAGAACTTTCCACTCCTGTCTGCGCTTTTATGGAATTTCGCTCTCGCGCTAATTTGTCATGTTTAGTAAATCAGGTCCTTTGTATCTTAAAGTCCCCCTGTAGTCAATTATTTGATCCCTTAAAACTCATCTTTGATGATCACCAAACTAACATATTTAAATACCTTAAAACAGCTTGAATGTAACGTTCAGTTGGTATACACGGATCCATGAAATTAGCCCCGTCTCCACTCACTCACACCAGCTCAGAGATCCACTCACTAAACTTTACTCTAGTAGACGCTGCACGATGGCATCACTCTTTACAATGCCGGACACATAACTGTCATTTAATATGAGTAGATTTTGCTTGACTACGTTATTAAACAGCTAATAATGTGTTGGTGATATTGCACAAACCATGGTCTTCATCTCAGAGTCAGACAGCTGCCTTCTAAGAATCAGCATAGAAACGCTTTGAACATCATTGAACTTAACATCGTAATATACATCATACTTCATTCACCCACTATATTGCTAAAAGTACCCGATTTTTCACATCAACAGAAACATATACTGGGATAACCTGGCTTCTCTCGAGGCTCCACTGCTTCAGAGTGGTCATAGTTAATGATACGCTAAAGTTGATGTGATTGGTTACAAGATAGTTTGTGACGTAAGGAACACCAGTGAAAAAAAAGCAGCTTGAAACCATTAGAGTTTTAAGGAGAAAATACTCCGCAATGGTGTTGACATGAATTTGCACATGGTTTGTCTTAAAGGATATTAAAATCACATAGACATATCAACAACATTAAAAGCTTAACTTTTTCACCACATGGGGTCTTTAAAAACCAGGGTACTTTTTGCTTGGTCAGAGTACATGAGTTGGGGACCAGCTAAAACATTTTATCATTTGTGTTGCATTATTGTTTATTTGACCTTCTGCCATTTGGCTTGACTTGTTTGATTCGGTACACGCACATCCTAAAGTGTCAGCTTCAGAGTTACTGTACCTCCCGCCCAAGACTTCAACATTAATTTAACGTGTTAATCTATTTAAATCTACTATATCTGGAGTAATTAATTCTATTAACACAACCTGTACTCATGCAGATCATTTCTCCCCAGGTGTCCATGGGTTACTTTAATTATAATCATAATTGCACTGATAATTACACTGATTGGCTTTGTGAAACTATCAGTGAATGTTGTGAAGCGAAAAGCGATATGATTAACTTACAGTCAGAGATGGGTCGCGCTATTTAAAGGCAGTCGCGCATGGGTGAATTCAGTGCCTGTCAGAACGCTGATGATTCTGTCCTAGCTCAAGTCCACTTGAGTCATTTATTTGCTGCGAGAGTGATCTATGCGTTTGCGCTGAATTACCACCTGGTGAATTACAACCAGAGAAGTACGCCATGCTCCAGGGAGATCGTAATCATTTGTGCTATACTGCCGCTATATCATGACAACATAATATGTAAACCGAACTCTCAAATACATTCTTCAAGTCAATATATTGTTTCGATTTTACCATTAGCCAGAGTTGACAGATTTAGATCTGAGATGAGGTAATCGCCATACTTTAGTTGAAATGTGAACATGTACTGTCATAAATATTTCACCTGTATTTGTACATTAAATTTACTAAATCTCAAGGCTGAGTTCTGACTTGCAGTAAGAACATTTCTAGGCAAGACTGTGAGTAGAGCAGAGATAATTGTAGAGCAGAAATAATTGTATCGCTCAGAAAATGTAATAAATGTATCAGTAATAACTTAATGCACAATGCACTCACTTTGGCCATATCCGGTATGTGCATGTACAATTTAATCTTCTACCTTTTTTTTTCTCGAAATAATGGATATTATCAGTAATGATGGGAAACCGTTTTAAGTGGTAGAAATATAAACTGCTTTACAAAAAAGTCCTAGTTATTTAAAGATGTTTTTGTGTTGTTTTTAACCCTGATTTAATAGCAGTTTTACAAAACATTTATGATGTATCCTGTTTGCATTAATCAAAAAAAGTATCATTGGGTGATGCACAAATTATTGCTACCACATTGGTTTTCGGCTATATATATAATATATATATTAATTCCTTGTGGCATTTAATAATTATTCATAATAATAATTAATACTTATTTGTTTTAATTATTTCTTAATATTGGCCATTTATCAGTTATTGGCAATATGTGCATATTGCCTTATCTGCATCTGCCAGAATGTTAATATTGGTGGAAATTTTTATGTCAGGTTAAATATAATTGATATGGATAATGTATGAGACATTTGGTAAATTAATGAGAAAAAACCTAACATTATATCCTCTGTTCTGTATCTCATTTTAGAGCCTTTTGGCTTTTTTGGATGAAAACGAAGAACTGCCAGCTTTGCTTGGCAGTTTAGATAATTTCTTCAATATGCACGCGGAGGAATAAAATACTGAAGACACATTGCCCTGTGTGCCGTCTTTGATCTCATAAACCTGACAGATGCAATTCATCTACCACTTAGAGCTGTGCAGTAATTCTAACTCTATCCGACTAATACACTTTAGTCCAATTAACACTCCTGCCTCCTCGCCATCAAAACAGGAACCCGTAGTTGTCCATAGTGTCCGAATGCTGAAGGAGCTCCAGACGGGCCTAAATGAATGCCAATTTTCTCATTCCCTTACTGCTTGAACTAGAAAAAGACTGCAAAGCCGATGGACCAAAAAAAGGTGACCGGGAACAAAGAGTTGTGGAAGCAGGAAAAGGGCATAATGGAGGTCGGCAATAAAGGACTGCAAAAATAGAAGCAACCATTTTCTGCAATAGAGGAAGACAAAAAAAAAACAGAATTCAAAGAGCAAAGGGTGAGAGGGATGGAAAAGTGAGAGAGAGAAGTTTGCGTAGGGAATAATGCTTACCGTTTCACTCGCGCTATCAGAGGGGACAACAAATAGAACTGTCAGCCGCTAAGATTCTCCTCTCTATCTTAATGAAATACACTGAGGGTAATATGATGGTGGCGATAGAGATCTCCCAAGGCTATTGTCAGATTGGGCTCCACTCAACTGAGAACGGTGCACTTTGATCCCCCCCATTCCATTCTCCGTCCTGTTCCTGCAGATGTGGGCTGACGCATGTTCTCCATCCTGTGAAAGGTATAATAGCGGCTGGAAGATGACACGAGGGGAGCTCAGCTTAGCTGCTCTCACACCTGCTCAATGACAGGCCGGAACGCAAGGATGAATCGGGCGTGTGACAGCGCATAGACACAGCTGAGACGGCGAGGATAATAAAGGCTGATTAATACTGGGCCGGCATCGTGGCGATACAGTGAAATTTGCGGGGAGTTGATTGCTCCAGCATTGTGGCTAATCGCGCCGGACGCCCTTGACTCATCACACGCAAATGTGTTTGCGTGCGAGTGTGTGTGCACGCGCACAGTGACAGCTGTAAGGGAAAGAAGGAGGTGGCAGCATTGACGTCCGACGGCAGAAAGGCAGAAAGGGGAAAGTGAAAGTCAAAAGAGTGCTGTAATCACCTCACAACGCCAGTAACCATTAGCTCAAGTTAATGGCAAGATTTATACCGATGTTTACCCTTTCTGAGTGCGCGCATCTCCGTCTGTGGGTCTCCGCTGGTAATGACTTCTTCTGGAGCGAGAGGAGTCAAATTTGTACTCTGAACCGACGTCACACGTGGAGATGGAGGTCGAAGGAAATTGTCATTCCGCTCTTGATGCAGCCTGTCCCTATTCGACATGCTGTAATTAATTGCTGGAAAAATGTTGTCCCTAAAATTGGCTCCTTGAAAGAGGCAATTGCATCATCGTGGCTCCGGCAGTAATGGATAAATGGCGGAGTGCTTACCTCTCACCAAAAGAATATACAATCAAAATGGCAATGAATGCATTCGGTGGAAAAACTGCTGGTGAAAAGTATTGTTCGGCTTGCTCACTTTGTCACGGCACGTCTAAGACAAATGTGCAATGCGGTTGGTAATCGAATTTTCCTATGCTGGAGACGTACGTTTGTTTATTCTCAGCATAACTGCCAAGTTATTTCAGTCAAACAGAAAAGTTCTAACTAGATTGATGTGATGAAAACATTTTTGATGTAAGCATATACAAAACGTCTCATGCTTTGTTTTTTTATGTTTTCCACATTCTTTAAAAAATGTGAGGTGCTGTAGCAAATTAGCTCAAGGGAAATATTAATAATTAATTATCACTCATTATAATTAATTATACATATTTGGATCAGTTAATAGAATTAACTTGATGTAAAATAATTCATACCACAATGAACTAACCTGTTCGTCCAGCGAACACTCAGTATTAGTTATTTATTAATTCTAAGAAATGCTCATTTCCCGGTAAGGGAAATAACTTACTGTACTGTACTACTCCGAGCATGTAGCCAAAATCTGCATGATTAGGGACTCCAGTCTATGAGCATAAACCACAAATGACTTTACTTAACACGAACAAGACTTTGTTAACAAACACGTACGTGCATACAGTTTAGCAATGGAAAGAGAGCTGAAGCAGAATGCAGGAAAGCAAGAAGTTATAGCATTGTTTAAAATTCAGCAGATCAACAGCCTTGAGCAAACCATCAGCTTCTTAGTTCTAACACACCCTTATTTAAAAGGAGTAGGGATACTTAATGTATCAAATAATGAGACTAAGTTTGATACTTGCATGTCTCGCCCGTTTGAATAAAACTGTCCTGATGCAATTTGTTGAGACTCCAGTTGATCTTTGCTGATGTTGTCTTGATGAGAGAGAATCAGTTGGAGTCAGAGGATCTTTGGTGAATGGAAAGACAAGGCCACAGCCTGACACAAACTTAGGGGTCTTTTTCTGCAAGCATGTCAAAAAATAAGCCGATTAGATTTCGCTCCCCTTCTGACGTAGGAAGGGGATCTTATTATAATATTTCCGCCCCTGAATTTGCACGTTTCCACCAACGGCGGAACCATTTGGTTTTCGCAAACGAGTTACAACAGTGTAAGCAGTTCTAAGAGCAAAGCATGCCATCTCTCGCTCAGGCTTCATCCTTGTGGTATTTTGACCACAAAAGGTCACAGCTGTCTTATAAAGACCTCAGGGAACTGTGTCAACTTGTGTAAAAGTTAAACATGACGATACATGCAAGTCGATGAGATGAATCAATGTAACTCTACAACAACTACATCAGTGTATCCACTAACCATTCAGAAACATCCAGGTGCGTCTAGAAGTTGCAACCTTATCCTGAGTCTCTCTGTAAGGCTGCACTCCGCTACTGGTTATTTCTGAGATTTTGGATCAGTGAGATTTTCATGTGTTTTGTTATTGTATCTGAAGCTCGTGTAAACGATCGCCCCTCTTCTGAACCGGGGCGGGGAGCAGCAGCTCATTTGCATTTAAAAGGACACACACAAGAAAATTGTGTTTTTGCTCACAAAAAAGAGGCACATTTGACAAGCTATAATAAATGATCTGGGGGATATTTTTGAGCTGAGATTTCACAGACACATTCTGTGGACACCATATATTTATATTACATCTTGTGAAAAGGGGCATAATATGTCACCTTTAAAGTTTGAGGATGTCACACCCTCTGAAGGTGTGTGAGCCAATAAGAAGTTGTTCCTTTGGAGGGAAACTTTAAGACTCTCGGTGTTCTAATTTGATTGGGTGTTTAAGAGAAGAACCTTCAAGTTTCTTATAATACTAATGTGTCACAGAGTTAGCAAAATGTAATGTAAATGAACTAATAAGGAATGAAGATTAGAGTTCATAGATACCAAACATGCTAGACATGTAATTTTAGTTAACCATAGTATGCAATTCTGAAACCTTAATCCAAAAGAGTTTGAATTAATACATAGGCCTATAAAAGAAAAGTCATGAGATGGGAAAATTGGATACATGTTTGTACATTTCTCAAGTGTTTATAATATAGGTTTAGAAGGGTTTATTTATCCTTTTTTTAACAAGAATTAAGTTGAAAATTCCTTTGGGTCTTATCAAAGTCTTATAAATCTTCGTGTGTCCGTGATCTGGACACTCTAGTCCAGGGGTCGGCAAGTAACTTTGGCCGCGGGCCAATATTTTTTTTATCCAGTAGATGGCGGGCCAGCTACATGGAATAGGCCTATTCGTTACGGTGATATCACAAAATATAATGCACACAAACGTGTCCCTACTACTTATATACAACCACTGATGAGCATAATCGGTTTTGATGAAGAAAAAAAACGAAAAAAAAAAAAACTATACAAATGCAGATTGGAACCCAGAACCTTTTACACACTTGACGAAAGTTCTACCACTGGACCATTTAAACACACGAGAAGATGCCGCGGATACATCTTATTAACGATAAATTAAACCCCATGTACTATTTAAATCGATTGTTGGACATGTTATTGTATTACCAATGGACTGTACAACTTTTGAACTTTATTCCTTTTTTCAAATTATTATTTATTCGGGACACAAGAGGTCTGCGCGGGACTGTTTTTTTCCGTCCCGCTCCCACAAGGTTCAATTCAGCAACCGCTTAAAATACTTCAAAGTAAAAGCTTAAAAGTGTTCACCTGCTTAAAAAATTTAGATCTCGTTTTCAGAATCTCAAACAAGTCGTTTTTCATTTTTTTATTTTTGGTTTTAATTTGGGGGGGGAAAACGATTGAACGAATGATATCATACACGGCGGCAGTGATGCGCGGGTCAATGTATGAACAACCCGCACCCGACCGACGTTTTCAACCCGCCCGCAACTCGGACCGCAAACAAAAGAAAGAAAATATTGTACCCGACCCGCTTCCTGGCCCGCATATTGGGCCATAGACGTAGGAACTAGGGGTGCGCATTTTTCTGAATGCTGTGTTTTGTAATAAAGGCTTGATTTATTATTTTATTTCGTTTCATTTTCTTAACAATTAAGATGCTGCATGTGTTTATCCAGTCTAATCGAAGTGCGTCTCTCCTCCGAATTTCCCAACAAAAACCCCGCCCCCTCTCAGAAAATACATAAAACTGACATTACTGAGCTATATGCGTTTAAAAGTAGCCTATTAAAATGGCACAATGGCATTGCTCAGTTCAACGTTTTGGGAAATCGGACATTTTGTCCCGCTTCAGCTCTTATTCAAAAGTTAATAACGCGCTCTACATTCAGGTAAATAAGGATTTCCCACTGTCATCTGCAGACTGAGCTCGTGCGTCATCCTCGCGCAGTTATTCAGCCAATAAAGTGTAGACCTATGTATTTCATAGAACATTATGTCTAGTACTATATAAATTACAATGGTTTAATTGGCATCTTTATTTCAAACGACCCGACCGACCGCGACCCGAATATCATTAAAAATATTTTTGGATGACTCGTAACCGCGGGTGACCGCAGGCACTCGTCGCTCATTTTGGATCATCCCGCGCATCACTGATTCACGGGGCCTATTTGTAAACCGTTATAGTAAAAAAAAAAAAAAAAAAAAATAATCCAATAACTTCCAAAATAATCCGGCGGGCCAGAAAATATTGCTGGCGGGCCAGTTTTGGCCCGCGGGCCGCCAGTTGCCGACCCCTGCTCTAGTCCATGGTTTGCTTGTTGGGTGACATTTTGTCTGATCCGTCTCAGTCGCTACAGTGCAAACTCATATATCCAATTTTAAGACAAGAAATGACATGACAGCAAACTTTACAGCAGGAAATCCAGTGACATATTATTTGCGTCTCATATATAAAAAAATGACATGATGATAGTTAACATTACTAAGTGGCATTTCTGTAACAACCCAGTTTCTAGTTATGGATGTCAAAATAAACATGCAAAAGGTCACTATGGTGGACACCAGGCGGATCTGTGCCATTCCTAGAACAGAATAAAGCACTAGCTTCAGTGCCAAGCTGTAATCCTCTTTAATTTGTTTTCAGATCAGGCTTTGGAAACAGCAGCCCGCTCTCAGTACCACGCTCTCTGAAGAATGTGGGCAGGGACAGCTGTCTTCTCTTCCGGCGCTGTTTAATACAGGTTTTCTCCCTGCTCTGCCACCTCAGGCCTCCGCTCTGATGAATAATTCTTGCTGGGGTGGAAAGAGTATTCCTTACCAGTCATTTTGAGAGGGCTACTGTGCAATCACACAGCGTTCAGTGGTCCACTCGGGCTTGTTATTTGCAATCTTAAGAGAGGGGTTTGCGGCCACCCGTATTAGTATGCGTGCAAGCTGCCTTTCACGTAAAAAAAATAAATAAATAACATAAAAAGCAGCAATTGAGTTTGAGGCTTGCTTGTCTGTCCTTCATGTGATAGTTAAGGTTGAGCTATAAAAAGACAGAAAAGATTAAAAAAGCCCCCTTCCGGTTTGCTTCTGACAGTGTTGTGCTAGATGCAGGTGATTTGTATCCATGAACGCTGGCTCTCCATACAACGTTATTTTAATATTGCTTTTGTTCCCCCGAATGTTCGAACGAAGGCATAATTCTATTGAAATGATGAAGCACATCTTGAGAGACAGAGGGGGTTTTCAAATGCACTGAAACAAAGCATGCAGGCAGAAGGTTGGCAACGCAGGCAGGGCGGCTGGCAGTCTTTTAATCCGTGGCGCTGCACTGATAAATCGCCACGCGTGTTTCATTTTTATCCTTCTCACCAGTTGTCTGGCCCCTGAGTAATGAGCAGCCCTGGGTCTTCTCTCAGACCCTTAGATATAATGTCCAAACAGTGGGATTAGTGACTCGCGTGTGCTGTGAATTGAGTGGGAAAGTGCTGCTCGAGGTGCCAGGTGAATGTTTAGGAGGCCGCTCTCCCACAGATCCCAGGCACGGCTACAAAGCGATGGGGGGAAAGTAGAGTACTATTGTGAGCTGGGGCGAAGACATGGAGGCTCGGCCCATGGGCCAGAATGCTTCGGCACACAAGGACGCTGTGTCCTTTGGTAAGTGTGGGGTTACACTGAGCCCTGAAATCCTGTGCATTTTATATGGACTTCCAACCTCCTAAACAATGGGAGACAGATTAGCTGCTGTTAGGCAGCTGAACTTAACCTGACCCAGCTCAGTTGCTGGCACAAGCACATCTTTTTACTTGCCGATGAAAAGCCTTCAAAAGTTAAAACGGGTCAGTGGTGCAGATAATTTAATTCTGATGTTGTTTACTTTGTTGTTTAGAAAAGTCTCTCTGTGGAGATGGTGAAAATGTCTTGCCATGCATTACGACAATACTTACTGTTATTGAATTTAGTTAATATTTGTCTGATAAAACTAAAACAATATTTAGATTATCAGAGAGTGCTATAGATTGGAATTCAAAAATGTGGTTATGATTTTTTGAATTTTATGAATCCAAAAGAACAGCATTTATTTGACATAATGTATTAGATAAATAATGATTTTACTGCCACATAATTTTGATATAGCCTTTTGGAGAGTACAACACTATAAATGCACAACATATATCTGTTAAAATTGGTAATAGGTTCTCTGTTTTGTCTTCGGACATTGTTGCCAGTTTTTTTTCCCCATGATCGGATAAAATTCATAATCTGTCTGTTCCAATCTGTAGGACAAATATAGGTTAGCTTTTAGATATTAAGATTCCTTGTAAAGAAAACCCTTTAAACGCAGCCATTGTAAACTAGAGCACAGAAGGACTTCTGCTTCAGCCTGTCCATATTTCCTGTCATTTAACAGATCGATGGAAGCAGCGCTGTCAGTAATCTTTTCCTGTGTGTGTGGGTGTAGACAGCAGATTATATGCTCCAGTGTGTTACGTCAGTGTCCTGCCTCCCCCCTATGAAGTCACTGAACAAGCCAGCAACAGCAGTGAAAGAGTACTGTTGTTTTCTTTTTTAAATGTATAATGGTTCTGATTTAAACAATGAGTGTACTGAGAGTACAGTACCTTAACAGACTGTTCTCTTTTAGCTAGAAGCTTTTTTTATTGTATTTTTGAGCTTTTGGTAGAGACATATTATGGGTATTGAGGTTGTGAATGAGATCAAGACAGCGCAAGTTGGATTCAAACCTGTTCTCCTGGACGAGCACCAAAGCTCAACATTTCTGTTGTTACATGTGCAGTAGTAGTAGTAGACCACAGCTCTTATATTAGGAAAACAACTGTACTGACAGACTTTGTGAAAGCCTTCATTGCTGAATGGTATTGAAAAACCACATTAGTTTGAACATGCACTTCCCACATAAGCACTACGTGTGTAGCAGTATGAATCAAATGTAACGGAAATGAATGAGCTCAGTACAGATCTCAAAATATCTATAACCTGTACTAACTGATAAACATAGGCTCATTGGATAAATGTGTCTGTGGCAACATTTTGGCACAAAATATATGTGACCAGTGCTGGCAAAATCAGAATGAGTAAATTTTCAAAAATGAGTTCTTATTTGGCACACACCAAGTCAAAACCCATATCTATAGGGAATACATATGATAAACTTTATTGAAAATATTTATATAAAGAATATTTAGCCCAACTGTTACCTAACTGAAGTTTCTGCTTAGCTGTCAGTTTGAGACGTGTGTCATTGGTTTAGCAAAATTATGCAACAAAATATTAATAATAACAATAAATAACACATCTCATGTTAAAAAGTAAAAAAAAAAAAGAGACAAAATTCTGTAAAAGAATTACACAATGCATTAGTTTGTTGGGGATTAATCACCGGAGGTGTTATTGCAACTTGTAAGGAACACGCTGAAAATCACATTTCATTGGTTCAGACTCGTGCCATCGAGAATTCGCACACAAAGTTGGAATTACAGTGATACCAAACTCGAGAAAGCATTGAGAAGCGAGCAGAGAAAAATGTCATTTTTTCCTGGATTATTAAAACAAAGGAAAGATTCAGGAAGGTACAACTCTCAGAAAATGTACAAATAAAGATAATTTTAGACGTTTAATTGCTATTTGGAGTGCTAGACAAGGGCTTAATAAACTCACTTTTGGACAAACTTGTCCAACACTTTTTACTTGTTTTGCCTGTAGCTTGTAATTAGTCCGTACTCATTTTGCCAGCACAGGTCATATTACATTGCTTCTTTAACGTTTCATGGCATGCTTAGTTTTACACAAAACAGATGAACGTGAATCTGGCATTGTTTTATTATGTTGGTGGTTGTATGCATCACGGCAGTTCAGAAATAAAATGTACGGTAAGTGGCGTGAGAGCATTTGAAATTAATGTACTACCTCCACTAAACCCCTACCAATAGTGTTAACAAAAGCAAATGTGAGTTAAAAATTTGCTGAAGCAACCATGACATTTTGCTTGATTATACATGTGGTTGTATGTCACGGGACTCACATCGCAATTGCAATGCTGTACAAGGTGAGCTATGAGCAAACTGACTACAGTACATCAGAAAAGCCATATGGAGCTGGTCATGTGATGCAAACATTAAAATGTATTCTTTTAGAATCATGCATTATGGTAAAAGCATTTTTTAAGTCTTTTTATCTATTATCTGCCCCTGTAACCATAATTTATGTTAAAATAAATCAGTTAATGGCATTTTACCGCCACTAGCGTTCATTTCAGCTGAAAATTGCAGTGAATTGGATGTTTAAGTATGTTTATGGAGTTTTACAAAAATGTAGGTAGAGGGTAGCCTGGAAATCCAGACCTAAATCTGAAAGATTAATGGTCTGGCGTCGACTAATGAAAATCGGCCAGCTCGAGGGGCGGCACCAAGCATGCATTTGAAAATCTCACTGCACGCAATTGGATGAAACTACGACCAATCACAACAATACACAGTCTAAGCCGCATACGCTTAGCTACCAGCGGAGCTAACTGGTAGATTAGACTCTTGCCGTATCCGGTCGGGAAAACGGCAAAAACATCCTTCTTGCAAAGGAACGATTCGAGCGCCGTCTTCTGTTCCTCTTTTAGAGAAAAGGGCAAGTCTAAATCTTTCATTGTAGCGCCCAAAGCTGTTTCAAACAACTGTTGTTCATCCATAGCCATCTTGCAATGTTTACTAATGACTTCAACGTCGTAGCGCTGTCGTCATCTCGCCTCTGGCCCGCCTATATCAGATAACCCGATTTGATTGGTGCAGATTAGATGCAAGGGCATATTTAATGACCATCATTACTCGACACCAGAGTAACTCACTGAGAAAATTCAACTTGTGCTTTTTTAAATAAAATAAAAAAGCTTGTTTAAGCTTCTGTACTAAAAGACATTCTGAAACCCTTCCCTGCAGAATAGGATCAGGGTTTGGTCCACATGTGGCAATTATGCTAACTGTTAAACCACAGTTACAATACTGTATGTGGAAAGTAGTTTAGACTGCTGAAAGAGTTTGTCTTCTCTAAATAACGAATTCCCTTAAGAACGAAATGAGCTCCATCAACCAATCATAATGCTTGAGGGCACTGTGGTGCGTTGAGAATGTAAGAGAATGTTTCCGATCGCTCCCGGAAAAGTTAGCAGATTAACTCATATATTGAACAGCACAATCACTTTTTTGTTGTTGCATGGCTTAAAACTAGCTCCCTAAACCCTGGTTCTATTCTTACACTGATTATAAGTTGTAAATATGCTGTCGTCTTGGTTCAAAGGCGACGCTGGTAAAGGAGGCCGCAACAAAGCCCCTCTCCAGGGTCCCCGCGGATCCTTGAAAAGTATTAAAAGGTCTTCAATTCGATATTTAAAATTTAAGGCCTTAAAAAGTCTTAAATTCTTATTTTTACTTATGAAAAGTCTTATTTTTACCTATGAAAGGTCTTAAATTTTAGATGACACTTTGACGACATATCTAAATGCTTTCCAAATGAAAACGATCTAATTAGCGTACGTATTATTTTTATTATTCTATCTTTGTGGATTTGCTTGCATGTTCACGTGACAATTCGCGTCATTTACGGCAGCGTATTAGCCTACGTCTGTCTCCTGCACGCGAGAGGAGAGGATAAGAGAACGAGTAAATGTCAGTTCAATAGTAAGTTCATTATTTGTGTTTAGGATTGTCTATGAACTATGATGATATTGTAATCATCGTTTTAACTACGTACGAGGCACCGCGAGTTCGAGCTGACATCGCGTTTGTCTCTCATGCTTGCTTTCATTGCGTGATGTGTCAGTGCAGTTATAGGTATGTCCCCAAATGAGTTTTTGTCTTATTATATTTATATCATATTATGTTATATTAGAATATCACGAGCAAGAGTGCCGTTTTCCTGTGCACAATTTATTCAACAGTTAAATTAACAATAAAGTTAACATTGTGTGTTACTTTTTATATTGTCAATATTGTTTGTTTCCCCCTTTATTTCGCCGACGAGAATTTCATAATGAAACCGTAGTCCAACAGACAGCGATTCTTTTTTAAAAACTGAAATCCGCGTTTTGAACGAATTATTTGATTCAATGAATGAATCGGCCGTTTGAACAAATCGGTTGAATAAAACTCCAACAACTCGCTTAAGACAGTGACTTACTGCCACCTACTGGCGGGTTTAGTTTCATATTTAAAGTACCCTTTAATTAAAATGTTAAAATTATAAATAATTTCATATTTAAATCTTGAATAGCTTTATTTATGCAATTGCAAATGAAGTGTAAATATAGTAATGCCAGTTCGGATGCCGCTTCTGTGTCATCTCTGCACTGCAAGGATGGATTTTAATTTAATTATTTAATTTGACAGTGGTACGGTCTTATTCTAATAGAATTTAATTTGAATGTTAGAATTTGACATAAAAGGTGATGCATACCTCTAAATACGTTTAGAAATAATTTCCATATTTAGGTGAAAATGCCCCTGGAAATCAATTTAAGGTGGCAAATATTGCCCCTTAATAAATTTTTTTATTTCAGTCACTACTGTAAACTGACCACTGCACAGATAGAATATGTTAAACATGAATATCTTTGTGAGTCTGCTGTCAACAACAAACCTAATGGTACCAGTACAAAATCAGTAAAATATCATCTAATTATTATCAACAAAACTTTGAAAATATCGAGATATATTTTTGTTAATATTGCACACCCCTAATGTACGGTATTAATTTTGATTTCTTCAGGTCTTAAAAAGGTCTTAAAAAGCCTTAAATTTGACTTTAAAAAATTTGCAGATACCCTGCTCTCTCTTCAGGCGACACTAACAGGTCCACGGCGTGTGTGTGTCCCGCGGATGATTCTCCAGCCAATGTCACTTGTCTTCAGACAACATTGGACTCTTGTCAATCATAATGCTTTTTGATATCTTTTGGGCATTAACTGTGACACAGATACTGATCATGTGAGCGAGGTTTCATGCCTGGAGTGTCAGTCAGTCGTCTGTCTTTCTGTCTTTGTATTTTGATGAAGGGGACATTTTATTTTGAGGGACGCTTGACAGAGACAAGAGGCTGTGGATAGAGAGAGGACAATGCAAAGGACCACTCACTGGAGAGGCTCACTCCACCAAGATCAGAGAAGCGCTTGTTTGACTTTGATAAATGAACTCTACTATTTATACTCTCGGATTCACTGGGAACTCACTCTTGATTGACATGAAGCAGCCACTTCTTCATTCCATCCTTGTCTCGTTCAGTATCGGCCGGCGTTGCTCATGTGACCTGCAGCGATGCTGGGGTTTCCTGATTAAACATACAAACCATGATTGATCATAGGGGTTAGTCAAACAACTGCCTCGCTCTGCTACAAGGACCTTCCACCCGGCCGGTAGTCCGATTTAGCTGGCAGCAAAGGTTGTGTTTACCTTATTAAAACAGATTGAAATATCTATTTGCTAGCCACCATGCTATTTAATCTTTATTTGGGTTTCTTTTGAGAGCTTTTGGATGTCCTTGGTTTGACTAAAACAAATAAACGAGGAACTATTCTGTAACAATTGAGTCACTACTATTACAATACATTTGTAAGTAGTTCCCTGGTTTCCCAGTACTGAGATACCTTTTACAACACTTTGCTATTTAGCATTACATAACTTTAGATTGGACACTGCACATTACAACTGAGTGAACCAATTATCAGCCATTTTTCTTGAACTTGAACTCTCAGATTCATTCTCAGATTAATTCTTGAACTCTCAGATTCATTCAAATTCTCTAATTCAAGTTGTTCGCTCGCCATTTTAAGTTTTTGCTGCTTTTTACCAAAGTACATCACAGACTTAACATTTAAAGGGGTCATGACATGAGAAACCAAATTTGCCTTGATTTTTAGTATATAAGAGGTCTTTGTACCATTAAAACGTCCTGCAAGTTTCATAGCTTAAGACTTCCTCCCCATTATAAACAAATCATTTATTTAATCAAGCTCTAAATACAGCTCGTTCTGGATTCATGGTAAGAAGTGACGTCACGGTACGAAGTGACGTACCAGCGTTTGCATATGACCGCCTCCAGGCACAAGGCAACTACGCTTTAAGCGCAAGACAACTACGCTCATTTCGTATCATTGTCGCGCCCGCGCGCTGCGTGCCTCACAAGTGTTCAGTCGACGGACAGCGAGTGGGTCTGTGTACTGGGAAATTACGATGCCACGCAGATGTGCTGTTCCTGGCTGTGGACAAACAACATCTTTGAATACGCTGCGAAAGATCCAGTCGTCAGGGAAAAATGGATGCACTTTATTTTTTGCGGACGTCTCAGTCACGGCAGTGTTAGTTTAAGCGTTTGTTCTATACATTTGAAGGATGCCTGTTTTGAGAACAAATCCCAAAATTATGCTGGCTTTGCCAGAAAACTGTTGCTCAAAGATAAGTCCTTGCCGACTATTCTGGGCTCAACAACGACGACGCAAACTGTAAGTAATGTGTTTAAAATAGGGCTGTCAAAAGATTAATCGCGATTAATCGCATCCAAAATAAAAGTTTGTGTTTACATAATATATGTGTGTGTACTGTGTATAATTATTTATATATATATATATATATATAAAAACACACACAATCATGTATATATTTAAGAAAAATTGGTTATATTTATATATAAAATATGTATATATAATATAAATTATATAAATGTATATACAGTATATAAATGCAAATATTTCTTAAATATATACATGAATTTGTGTATATTTATACATAATAATTATACACAGTACACATACATATATTATACAAACACAAACTTTTATTTTGGATGTGATTAATCGCGATGAATCTTTTGACAGCCCTAGTTTAAAACTTTAAACTACTTTTTAAATACGCTGAATCCGCACAGGTTCTGGCTGGGGGCGTTAATAATTGATGCATAGGCACTGACGTTAGCCAATCATAACAGTGGGCGTTAACACTGAACTCTTAAAGGGGAAACACCCCCAAAACAGACTGAATCAGAGGATGAGAAACAGGGTGGGAAAAGGTCATAAATCACTACATTTTAAAAGTTTTTTTGTAAAAAAAACTATAGTAATACTATATTTGCACCTAAGGGAACATAATAATAAAATAAAAAAACCCATGTCATGACCCCTTTAAAACTAAAATAAGACTAAAAGATGAATATGTGCTATTTTAGTTGAAATAGCCAAAATCAGTGATACTGTAGCAGTTTACTCCAAGATTATTTGTGTTTGTTTCTATGCGTTTCTTTTTCTTTGCACAGTTTATTTTTACTGTGCACTGGCTTTCAAAAACAAGGCATGAATGCGTGTTAATGAATACAGATGATCCATCCGTTGATGTTGAGGAGCCTGTATCATCACAATCCACAGGGAAACGAGAGTGGATTTTGCTTCATTTCCATCGATTATGTGATCATAATTGCATAACCTATAAATCAATTTGCACTGTGTAGGCTGCATGCATGATGCACATGCAAATGCCATCTCCTCTCACAGATGGGTTCTCTAAAAATGTCTTTGTCTGTTTATGACGGAATGCAGAAATGTCAAACGCATTTCACAATTGCCTACCTACCATCACATTCATGGTAAACGAGTATTTCTGAAACTATTGACCTGAGATTTGAGGTTTTTAATATAATAGCAGTGCAGTTATTGTAAGAATTTGCAGATCTGGAGTTGTTGAATTTGACTTGACTTGTATAAGTCATAAAAAACGCCTGGAAATCAAGTACACTTATATAGATACAGTACTTGTTAACATTTTATGCATTTTTGTTTTATTTGATTTGCATTTATGCAGTTTTTTTTTTTACTGAAATCATGGATTTTATTTGTCTTTGATGCATATATTTATGTATGTAGGGGCAGTACATGTTTGTTATCTGAACTGAAATTTTATAGGTCACGCAGAAATCCATACACAAGATAAATCCTGTTCAAATATAGCCTGAAACAGCTGTTTAATTCCCTAAAGTCCTGATTTTAACTAAGCTGTATGACTCATGACCAGTGATGAGAGCTCAAGGCCACATTCAAGTTAGGTTAAATTTTATCTTGTTAACTTCTCTTGCCAGTGATTGTTTTGCCTGAAGGCTTTCAAATTCAAAGAATTTTCGCCATAATTTAAAGATATTGTAGGCTGGATTTTGAACCAATCGAACAAGAAACTGGCCTTGAGCCGTACGGTATGTGAACTGCTCTTAAACCATAATAAATGCGAGGGCATTACTTGTTTGCATGTCACTTGAGCGCTCTAACTTTAAATTAACAGCGTACAAACATGCTGACTTCCCCTTTTTAGGACCTTGGCAGAGCTCAGCATATTTATGTCCAACTTGCATTTTGTGAAGAATAAAAAAAGACAGAATCTGGAACACAGAAGAACAACTGCTGTCTCGGTCTTACTGGATGTTTGCAATAGGTTGTTTATCTGACTGGGAATACAGACTCCGAAACCTCCCCGTCTGTGACTTATGCCAAAAACAGGAAGACTGATTGATTTAGGGGATAAGTAAGGGACGTGGAAATGAGGAGGGAAAAGACAAAGACCACAAATATCAGGCCACAAAGAGTATAGAATAGGGATGTTAACCGATGACCGTTTGACCGATGGTTGACCGTATCAACGTTAACCGATCAAAGTTTTCGGCAGTCGGTAAAAAAAAAAAAAAAAGTGATCTCTAAATTAGGCTAATAGACAGTGGACTAAACGCTACTACAGTTAGCCGTCTCATTCCAAGATCTTTTTGTGTGAAGTGAACAAATCCCTCACTCAATTTTTCATAACTCGCCTGTTTGTACTTAATAAACCAATAAAATCATTTGGCGCGAGGTCACAGCATTTGGGTTCGCACGCTCACAAGGTTTGCGAAAAGTAAAGGCTACAGGCTAACACTCGAGGTTAGAGCCAGGGCAGACGACAGGAGGAAGCGTGCAAAGAAAAGTAGTGTGTGGGACAATTTCACCAAAAAGAATGACAGATGTAAGTTGCAACTTGTGTGATACAGTGCTTAAATACAGTAGTAGCACATCATCTATGATGTATCACTTGAAAACGCGACACCCGCAAGCCTGGAGCTGTCATTTATGAGCCGCGGCAATGTTTCAAATGAGCTACTAACGCTAGACAAACGACTTTTTTTTTTTCAACGAGATCACCTTGTGCCCAAACCATTTAGAAACTAAGGAGCCATTTGTCCTCCGATTACATACAAGCTCCTCGGCGCCGCGTTTGCGGGACACGTGTGTCGCGCTGTAGGGGATTTTAAAAAAGTGACGTGAGTGGAAGGGCGGCACCGTGTGTGTGTGTGTGTGTGTGAGAGAGCGGGAGGCAGAGCGACAGAGAGATGCAACAGAGTTGCGAAATTGCAGGCGCGGCTCGAAATGGCTGCTATTTCAAATAGCGTAGCATATTTTAAACTAATCGGTTAACCGGTTTCAACCGGCTAATGAGGCTCGGTGGTCGGTCAAGAAATTTTTTAGTTTTCGCCATCCCTAGTATAGAAGACCAAGATTGTTTCACTTTGGAAAGTGTATCATTAGAGGTGGTTACCATATTTGATCCAGCTGGATCAGGTGTTTCGGTACCGGGCATCTGGTCACACTTAGATGGGTTCCCCCCCTTCCATCAGACTTAGCACTCCAATCGCCAGAGTAGTGAGATAATGTCGGCAGCCCACAGCAATTAAAACCCTTGAGTCTAGAAGCAGCTGATATGGGCTCCTGATTGCTGTCTATTCTGTCGTGCATGGGGAGGAGGTAGATTAGATATGTGTCATGCATCCCTAAGCCTAACACTCTCTGGGCTCGAGCTTGTCATTAAACAGTAAATCATTCTCATTGAACATGCATCATCTCGTAGCAACTTCATGACAAACCCAGTCCCAGCTCCAGAAGGCAGATCATCTTTTTAAGCGGCATAAATCAGCTGCCATCCACGTTCATCATTCACAAATCCGCTCTTAATGCTCACAGTTCCCACTCACTTTTTCTTAAACCTTTGAATATTAAAGCCTATTCAACACATGGGGCCCGGGCTCCTGGCTTCATCAACCATTAAGGTGCTGTTAACATCCGGTTTGCTGCTTTGCCTAAAATTATCTTAAAGGAATGTTTCGGGTTCGATAAAAGCTCTATTGACTCTAAAGGCTCTATTGATTTATTTCAGAAAATAATTTCAAAACCATCTCTCTGATTTTTTTTGTATTACTTTATGAGGTGAGATTTATTATTTATAAATAGTTTAATGTATGCTTTATATATTACATTATATTATAATTTAATTTATATTCAAATCAGATATAATGTTTGTGTTTTGTTTCTGTACTTAAGACAGTTTATTTTAATGTTTACTGCCTTTTCCTTTGCAATGTAAGTCTGTTTCTGTAACCATTTTTCTTAAAGGGCACCTATTATGGAATTTTGAAATTTACCTTTCATGTAGTGTGTAACATAGATCTAAGTGAACAAAAACACCCTGCAAAGTTTGAAATATGAAAGTGCACCGTATATAAAGTTATTGTCTTTCAAAAGTAAGAGTCGACTCCGAGTCATTTTTATGAATCGTTAGAAGACCGAAGCTTTTTCTCTGACTAGATGACGTCAACTTGTCAAGTTATTTGAATACGATACGCCCACTTATTGCGCTCCAAGGCCAGCAGGGAAACATCAGGGCGACGAGACGCTGTGTTCTGAAGTGCGGCTCAAAAGCAAACTTTTTTCATCTGCCCAAGGAGGAGCATTTGAAGACTAAGTGGCTACAATTCATATATACAACTATACCACAGAAGTACAGTCCGAGCCTTGTGCTTTGTTCGCGGCATTTTGAAGACGATTGCTTTAGCAACTTAAATGCAATCAAACTTGGATTCGCGAGCCGGCTGATATTGAAGGAAGGTTCAGTTCCAAGTGTATTTGCATCAGCTTCCTCCTCCGTATCACAACCTGTAAGTGTTATTAATAATTGTTGCTTTTATGTTTTATGTAGCGTGCTTAATAATTATTTTGTTTGTTGAGTAAGCACCGTTTAGCTTCTAGGTCTTCAATGGCAATTGTATTGAGATGTGAAGTGTTTGTCGTTGTTTTCGGAGTTGTCTTAAAGAATAGAGTAATACCTCGTAGTAACGTAACTACATTTTATTTTTTTTATTTTTTTAAAAACGTTATGTTTATGCATCGGGCTAACGCAAACAAAGACTGATTGTGCTTTTACAATATGAACTCTGGGCTATGCTCGCTAACATAACATTAAATTCTTTATCTTATTTTTATTTTTTTACTACAAACTACAAAGCAGTGGACTATAATAATTATTATAACACAATTTAATTGATAAAAGCATCATTGTACTCCAAGTTAAACAATAAGTATTATCTATGTAAACACTGCTGGGTCACCTGACCAATCAACGCAGATTAGCGTCGCGCAGAGGAGGGGTTTGGAAAAACGAGTCGTTGAACGATTCATTTGGGAGTCGGTGAGCAAATCAGGTAAAAATAAATGCATATTATACGACAACAAAAGTGTTTTTTGTCATTGCATGCATGTAAAACTGTTGTTGGGGACTCCCTAAACAACATTAGGAACATTTTAAATGTCATAATAGGTGCCCTTTAATGATAAATTCATAAAGCCTGGAAATTCAAAATAAATTCAATAAAAACTCATAAATTATGCTCTGTGGTAATCAACATTGTGCCACAAAAGAGCATACATTTAAGAAGTGAAATTGTCTTAGAGTCTGCATCACAATATTTATAAAAAAACAAGATTTTTCTCAAATGTTTGTTAATTGTGGCAAAGAAACAGCTATTCTCTAGGCCTGAATGATGCTTGGCATGATTACATTGATTGCACAGTTTTGTTCTGGATCTCTAATTGGCTGCTGCTCAATCTGAAGTGCAGTAATATGTAGATTGTGTGGGCATCTGAAATCTGATGCATTTCAAAAATAAATCTTTGATTTTGTTTTAGTTTGTTTGACTTGTGGTGTTACATATAGAACATCACTACAAGCAACCTATGATAATGCACTGAATACAATCAACATTACAAGAACAGAAAAGCTGAAACATGTAACAAACATGGTTAGCCTTCTAGGAACTAATTAATGCCAATCACTGATATGATTAATTGGTTTTAAATAATAATAACCTTAGATAAATAACAGTTTCCCAGGTGCACATTGGTTAATAATCTTGAAATGTAATGGCTAAATTTAAATTTAAGTGCTAGAAATGACAGGGGCTGTTGCTATCTTCATTACCAATCTTGATTTAAGGGCTTTATATTTATGAGGCGACTATAATCACTTCATTACGTTGGAATGCATTGTGCATAATTGCTGGTCTCTTGAATCATTGTAGAAAAATATCCATTGTTACCTAATAAGGGAAAAATACCAATTGTCTCTGTAAACTTTGCAAAGTAACTCTTGGGATAATTAGGATCTCGTTTGCCTGTTGTTTCCTCATACTGCTGAAAGGTGTGTGTTTATGAAGTTGGAGTTTTCTGCCAAACGGCAACCGAACAAGAGGCAATCAAGAAATATTTACAGTATCCGCTTCTGCTCTTTTGAAGGGTTTTAATTGCCCAGTGAGACAAATTATCTCCTATTCTTGAATTAAGTATGAAATCTGAAGAGGGACACTTAGTGTTAAAATGGCTCAATCTACGTTTTGATAGAGTTTGCTTTTAAAAGTGTTTTCCATGATTGGTCCATTATTGTTGCCAACAGTAATGTTTTATTTTTCCTTCCGTGAAACCAAATAGGCCTATAATATGAAGAAGAAGAAAAAAGCATTTTATAATATCTTGTTATATAATTAATAAATTAGTTACACATCAAAAGTTTGGAACCATTAAGTAAAAAGGGTTTCATAAGCTGTAAGTTATAACAAATAATGGCTTGAAATATCTAATTTTGCATGTAATGAGTCTATATAATATATTAGCTTCACCTTTTAAGTTGAATTACTGAAATAAATGAACT
The DNA here is from genome assembly GCF_949152265.1 of Phoxinus phoxinus. Taxonomy (NCBI): domain Eukaryota; kingdom Metazoa; phylum Chordata; class Actinopteri; order Cypriniformes; family Leuciscidae; genus Phoxinus; species Phoxinus phoxinus. The sequence goes on along the minus strand of NC_136897.1, from coordinate 20,483,499 downwards.
TTTGCACAATATTTACATTTTTCGAGTTTCACCTGTATATGTGTGAGTGTGTGTGTGTGTTTTTGTATGCTCACCAAGGCTGCATGTATTTATTTGATAAAAAATACAGTACAAACAGTACTATTGTAAAATACCGTCTCTCTTCCTTATCTTCTCTCTCACAGCAGTTTCTTGGCTCAACAGGACAGTTTCCTGAATTAGATTTAAAATGCACGGTCGCCAGAGCACCTGCTTCTAAAATACATTGAGGAACAAGGAGCATCTCTAAATCTTCTCTAGAACAACATGTCTGAGCTTTAAGCGCCATGTGGCCTTGCTGCTTAATGTGTCTCAAGGCTTTGTTCCAGAGATGCTTTCTCAGCATAAACACACATTTCATCTACTTCTTTTTTTTTCCCCTGAGGAACAACAGGGGCTGCTTTGTTCCACCCTATTTTCTCCTGCGAGGTACCATGAAAGTGCTTAAAAATGTCTGTGACATCACAAATCAGTGGACTGTTTATCCCACTTATGATAAAGTATAGAGTAATGCTTGTAGACAACAAAGTCGGCAATTCCTCTCTTCCTGGAGACATTTGCTTCGCCATTGATGCCTAGGAAAGCCATTACCATTAATCACACCAAAGAATTACACAGTGCGCAGTCCAGCCCGGTCCATCTCGGAGTTGTTTATATTTCTTATTGTGCCTTTGGCAGATTACTGTTATTAATGGCAGAAAGGGCGCTTTGCAATCTCTCATTAGATGTTATTTTAATGGTGAGACTGATGGATTAAGATGTGGAAGAGACCAGGCTTGCTTCTACAACCAGTTAATATGAACCAATTACTGCGGTACGTTCGTAGCCTCAACATTTCTTTATTTTTTCAATGAGTCAACTTGGTTCCAGTTAATTTCAGAATGATTTTAGCACTAGTGCACTCAGCATTTTGCGTATAGTCCGTGTTATACTTAGCCGTCCCTTCAGATCCCAACTGCTTCCTGAGGCGATCCATGAGCAGTGCTGGGGTTTTTTCAATTCATTTGTTACTCAGTAGTTGGTGATGTGTTTTTTTATGAGACATTGCAGCAGCTTCATGTCAGCCCCGTACTCTATCTCTCCAGACATTTAAAGCACCGTTTTAACATTGACATACCAGGCGGCACAGGAACTGCATTGATAAATGTTAGGAGCACAGTGGAGATGTCTCACTGACATTTAACAGTAATATCCAGCCTGGCAGAGTCTCCGATACATGTGGTGGTTGAAGGTGAGGAGCAGATGGAGAGTATGGAGGCTATAAACAGGTCTGTCTGACTTCCTCTGGGTGAAGGCTTATGCCATAGGGCGGATCAATACAACACTGCAACGAGCCAGAGTAACGGAATGTACTGGAAGGCTGTTTAGTGGATTTAAGCTTGGTTAAAGCTCAGCTCAACACTTGAGCAGGCATAGTAGTCCAGCTGTATTAGATATGTTCATCCTTCAAAGCTTCAGTTATTCTGATCACAATCTCTGAAGAGAAGGCTCTGAAGTTGGTGCAGAAGGTCCTGAACTTTGGAGGGCACACACCTGGCCGTTGTTGCTTTCACAGTTTCCAAACTCCCAAAAATTCCTTTCTTGCAGAACTCTTGATTCTCTGTAAGAGCTTCAGAGTTACAAACTTAAAAAGAGTTACTACCTCTTTTTCACAAAGATAACCTTTTTATCATTTCTGAGAAGGAGGTATTTGCAAATTGGAGCCTTTCCAATCCAGCGTTGATTGGCTGTTGTTGTCAGAGGTGGCCACAGTATGACTCCTCGGGTTATTTGCATATTTTACCATTTACTTTTCTGTGACAGTGAAGGTTTTTCCTATGTATACTTGACTTTTTAGACGAATTCCAGATTAACATATGGATTGTGCCGAATACATAGTCCAAAAATCTTGAATTTTCACCTATGCATCCATGTATACTTAATAGGTAGGTTTGTACACATTATTTTACAAAACAGCATTTTTTTAAGTGTATATGGATATGGAGATGATCTGCTCCATTTTGTGTCCATTTCGTGTAATAGAAGTATGTGTGGAGTGCTGGAGTCTGTGAAGATCTGTCCATCCTTTGTGGCTTCACCCACGTGGCAACACTCTTTCTTTTTTTTTTCCTGGGAGTCTTAATGAGTTTGTGATCATTCACATTTGTGGATAAGAATGAGGGAGAACAAAGGAGTTCCCGTGATTGAGGTTGTCACTCTGAGTTGATAAATCCCCTCCTCCTGTTCTCCACAAGTTGTTATCTGAAGGCAAAAGGGATCTGTTTTTGTTGTCCACAGAAATCCGATCAGATTAAAGTGAAACTCGTTCCACGCGAGGGGTGGAAAGGTGTTGCAATTATTTTCTCCTGCTGTTCCCTACATACTCATTGACTTTCACACATTCATGAGGGGTCTTCTCCTAGGGGTGGGCGATATGGCAAAAATATCATATCACGATTTTTTTCAGGAAAATCACGATTCACGATTTTATCACGATTCCTTTTCATGTTGGTTTTACTATTTTGCAAGTGACTGAGCATCACAGCCAAACTAATGTCCCTATTTTAAAAACAAAGCCTTAGGTAACAAAATATAAAATAAAAAAGAATGGCAGACATTTAGGCCAAAGTGGCGAAGATAAAACATATTTGTCATTGTCTTTGTTATTAAAAATTAAGAACAAAGATACACATACACAACTTAATATACAAATTAAATAAACAGTGCTTTTTTCAGCTACAGGTGTATTTAACAGCATTGAAGAAAGTAATTAAATGAACAAATATGAAAATAAAACACAACATCGACTTCACTGTATAAATTTTACATTGATTCTTATGTTGATTCTTATATTCTTATGATTCTTATTCAGCGACTATTAAAGTTCTCAGTCAAGAGTGAGTGAGATGCTCTTTGTATTTTGTTGTTTTATTAACAGGAACAGTTCTCCCAAAAATTTTAATTCTCTCAAGCCGCTTTAAACCCGAATAAGTCTCCCTCTTCTGTTGAAAATAAAAGTTATTTGGAGGAATGTGGGTAAACAAACAGTTGATGTACCCCACAGTTGATGTACTTCCATAATATTTTTTTCCTACTATGGAAGTCAATGGGGACCAGCAAACGCCCGGTTAGCCAAAAATATCTTCTTTTGTCTTCAGCACAAGAAACAAATTAATACAGGTTTGGAACAACATTAGAGAGTGAGTAAATAATGACACAATTTTTATTTTTGGGTAACTGTCCCTTTAAGGACAAGCGGCAGCATGTTTACTATTAGGGCTACTGTCACTTTAAGATCTGCGCGCAACGAGTCTACACGCATTTGACAAGCAGATTTTTTCTTCATTTTTTCTATTGTTCTTTCACTTTAGACATAACCAACTTTGTTTATGTAAACCTTGTGTGTATTTGACAGTATTAGCGCAATAAGACTCGAAAGATAACTTAGTTCAGTAACGGGCGCTGTTAGACATGCTTTTAGTGCATGCGCGCGTCAGGTGTTTGCACTCAGAAAAGCGCCCGTTAGAACAGCGCATCAGCAGCGAATGACATGTTTAACCGGCAAGGCTTTAAAGCACATGCAAATAATAAATTTTTATGAAATACAGTCTCCCGTTCCTCTGCATTTCATGTGGATATACGTCGCGCTGTACAGTATGTTGAGATGGAGGCGCCAGAAATGCAAACTGATAAAATGGACGATCCTACGATATTTCTTCAAAAGCAGATCGTGGAGACATTTTAATCGTCCACGATCAAAAATCGTAATATCGCACACCCCTCTCTTCTCCATTATATCATTTCCCCTACTTCTTTTTTTCTCTGCATGCCCCCCCCCCCCCCCCCACAAAAAATATATATTAATACAGAAATTAAAAATCCTTGTCATAGATATATTCAAATGTATTTGTAATACATTAATAAACTCTTTTAATGTTGTTCAGATGTTCTCTTCCTGTCTAAGTGGGCGGTTCTTGGGCAGAATAAGCTGTGAAGTGACTCACTACCAATCAAACTCTGACTACAGTATGTGAGACTACTGGGTCTGGCATCAGAAACTTCTGAAAGTTTATAATGTGTGTTGAGGAGGTGGACACTTTTAGATTGATGTTGACAGGCTCTTTAAAAAAAAGAGCAAATTAATAGGCAGAAAATGTTGTGGCAGAAGCGTTATAAAATAGGGGGCGTGGTGTCCTTATTGTGCCATGGGAAGTGAAGGTCGGGCTGTAAAGAAGGGATGTGCATCCAGAGGCACAGGAACGTCGTCATCGTCTTATACTTAGACCTCAAGGACACCTTGTGCATGCAGGGACGACTGGACCTTTGCAAAGGAGTGACATAATGCTGAATTTATGGTAGTGGTGACAGGCATAATTAGCATCAGGTGATAATAAGTTGCCAGCAGCGGTACATTGTCATTCCCACTCTTGTCCATCCTTTTATGAGCTTGGATATTTAGTGTTCTTGAAATAAAAGATCCATGAATTAAAATTAGAGTTTTGTGGCTTTTTAGTCCATGTCTGTTGCATTATATACTAAAAAACATATACTGTATTTATTATACTCATATATATTTTGTGTGTGTCGATAGATAGATCTAATAGCTCTCTCCCTCACTCTCCCTAATAGCATCTGCCTTTGACTAGCAATAGCAACAAGTAAAACCTAGTTCACAGACTAGTAAACCTAGTTTACTAGGTTGACTCAAGGCTATTGGTTATTTGGGGGAAAAAATAAAAGCTTAAATACAACCTTTTTTTCTTTTTGAAACTGATTGCAATTGTTAATGCTTAGAAATCTGCCATGATGATGAAGTTTGTGTAAATCTCATTAGTTGATTCCATTTTACCTGCTTTTAGAGCTAATGTCTATTTACATTCTGATTGTTGTATCCGTCCCTCAACTTAACTTTGACAGGCGGATTCCTTCCGCCCATGGGAGCGCATACCCGGATTGGCAGCAGACATTTATGTGACGTGAGTTTATGCTGGTTAGGGCATGATGCTTACAGTTTGTTGACATCAAAAGGATTGAGCATTGGGGAGACCCAGGTGTGACGGGATACAGGATGTGTCATCTGTCAGAGGTTCACCGGATTGGGCTGATTTCCCAACAGTCCAGAGCAGGTGTGAACGTATGCCCTCCTTAGTGATATGGAGACGGCGTGAAAGGGATTTAGATGGAGGTATGTGCCAAGAATAGTTTGGGTTTAAATCATTTAGCTTTACCTCACAGAATTCCAATGCTGCCTTTGGGCTAAGCGCTCAATGTGTCCTTTAGACAATGTGCTACCCAGAGTTATCGTGAACGCCCTTGTTTAGTCGTCCTTCCTATCAACCTCATTATTATTTTCATTAAGTATTCAACAAATATGAAGACAAATCATATCGGAGGGAATTCCGGGCTATTAGTCCCCAGCACAAAAAAAGTGACGGATGGCATTTCTGCTAGAAGGTGTTATGAGGTTATTCAATTACAGTTGAGTCGTAGGCTGACTCGTATGATGTAACGTGTAGCAGCGAAGTAGAAATTGAACTGCCTGTGTGGTTAACAGCTACGCCGATACCGAAGTGAACTTCTAGGCCAACTCTCTCATCATTGCTCCGTGTAATTGGGTAATCCGGCCGTGGTCTTTCCTTAAGCTAGCTCTAGCAGAGACTTCATGGCTTAGCCAAGCCTGACCGCTTGCCCATAGGCGCAGTTATTGAAGAATCAGTGAGTCCCTCCACAAACTCCCCTTCTCGCTGTGGCCGTTTGCCCCATTAAAAGATTTTGTTTGTCGGCTGTCATTTCTTTTGAAGGCTTATGAAACCTGGACCTTTCTCAGTTGGACATCAGTTTGGGGGGGTGGGGGGAGTGTTTGAAATATGTACTGCTCAGACCCAAGTGCACAAGTCCATGTAATGAGCTATTTTAAAGTCCCTGCTCAGGGCTCTTTCCGTATCAGTAAGTCACGCAATATCACACAGTTCTGCTCATAGCCATTTTTCGCCCCTAAATTAGCATGCAAACACAAAGGCATATACAGCCGCACGCTAAGGAGGCAGCTACCGTAGCCGTGATCGGGTGGGAAACTGTGTCTCATTTGAATTTCAAAAGCGGAACGATTAACAATGCAGGAAGAAAAGATCGGACAAAAGAAGTATGTTACATCAACGTGCTTTGTACAACGCTGGTTCCAATTTACAACTTGTAATTTTTCTTTAGTCGCTATTGTTTAAGCAGTGACCCTGTAAGGATGCTATTAAAATGCAGGCAGAAGGTACGTTAGTTATTCCAGAAAGTAGACTTTCTAGATGTTTAAAAATAATTTCAGTGTATTATCAGTTACATTTTTTTTCTGATTTATGTAGATTATAAAAAAAAATAGTGGATGGATTTTTACCAGTATAGGCTGGTTGATTACATACTTTGTGGACACACATCAGTGTTCAAACAGAAGTCTCTCTCTCTCTCTCTCTCTCTCTCTCTCTCCTCTCTCTCTCTCTCTCTCCTCCTCTCTCTCTCTCTCTCTCTCTCTCTCTCTCTCTCTCTCTCTCTCTCTCTCTCTCTCTCTCTCTCTCTCTCATCTCTCTCTCTCTCTCTCTCTCTGTGTCTGTAAATATACACTGCTCATCCATCCATCTGTCCATCCGTCCATCCATACATCTGTCCATACATACATTCGTGTATAGGCTATATACACAACTGTTCACACATACCATACACTGTTTTTACCCACACAAAGTAAATCTATTTCAGCTAGAACAAATTTCTGTTTCTTTAAGTGACGGTTTTCTCGCTCTTTAAGTATCTTGTTTTTTTTACCCTACTTAATGATTTGACATTTAAATAAAAATACCACATATGAACATATGCTTCCCTTGCACCAATTTCTCGAGACTTTCAAAGCTCTTTATGGACGTATGGGTGCTAAGTGGAAGGGATTTTATTTGAGAGCTTCAGCTCCTTTTAATGACCTGTAGCTCTCGAGGCTTATCCATTCAAATCTCCTCTGGCGTAAAGATCCCTCGAGCGTGATGATTAAATTAAGATTCTTTAACAAGCACATCAAGGTGCAGCTAGATCTCAGAGAGAATGATTCATGTGTTGCATTGGCAGGCCACCTTACAATAGGAACGTAACATTTCAGAACGACTCTTTCCGACAGAGGACTGATATAAATCAGTCGTCATAATTTATAATTGTCAATGTCTTCATGTGTATATGTTTTCTCAATACGTCTTGCTTTAGGACCCAAGAACCGACTCAATTTCTAGAAGGCAAAGTTTGGAAGAAAGTGATTTCTTGGGGTTCAGGCTCCATCACAGTTTGGGAATTTTGAAACGAAGTGAGGGTCGCAGATCGGCTGGAATTTGTTCCTATCCTTGCTCCCTTATTTCCCTTGAGGCTTAGAGTGAGCTCCTCAGTCTTCCACCGAGATAAATGTACAGAATTGCCAAGTCAATTCTGTCAGTCTGACACAGTGATAAGGCCTTGGCCGATGCGGTGAGCAATTGAGCTGTTTTGTCTGACAAGAGCTAATTGAGACCTCAAGATGGACAGATTATTGAAAAGCACGGAATTGGTCCGGCGAATCATTTCATTTTACGTTCCTAGATTGCGCTGAGGCATAATGATTCATGCTCACATACTTGTTTGAGCACTTGACAACAATTGTTGTTTTGGGTGCAATGCATAATTCATTCAGAGACTTAAAAACATTAAATGGGTTTTAAAAGCAATGTTGGTCTAAAAACGCTGTGGAATCCTTGGGAAATTATTGTGTGTTGCTGTCTATGGTCCTGAAATTGTGTTTATTTACAGAATTGTTGAAATTAAGACTAATATCTAATGTGACGCATAACTATTAGGTGGAATGTAATGAATGCAATGGATATAGATTTGGCTATTATATTTAATTCTCCAGGTAATAATCACTCCCCTAGGGAGCTTTCAAAACGCCATGTTTTTCATTTTACATCAATATTCAATAAATCTGCTGTAGTCTATAGTCTTCAATTAAATGTCTTATCTCTTAAGGTAAATGAGCAGATTGGCAGGGAGCGCTAAGGAGTTTTATTTTAATTTGTCCCCCACGATGAGGGACTTAATTTCCCAGCATGCATTGGCATGTAAGATTGGATATCTCCTTATGAAGTGATGTTCCAGATGAATATGAAACATCTGCAGTTATTATTCCCTCCTGTAATAGGAAATGAATGCTTTAGGGGCATACTAAGATTTGTTTAATTTAAAAAAAACATACAGTACATCTATATATTGTCTGTCTGTCTGTCTGTCTGTCTGTCTGTCTGTCTGTCTATACACAGAAAAAAACACACACGCACACACATATGAGTTTAGTATATACCGTATATTTGTTTTTAATAAACAGAAGTTTCCTCACATTGATGTTGTGGCTGTCCCTCCTCTTCTCTGTCTGTGGTAAGAGGAGTATTGACTGGTTAGATGGATAGACTGTGCAGTCAGTAGGATCCAGGCCACCTGCTAGGCAGCTAGAGAGAGCGCTCACTAGAGCAGGACATTCCCATCTTTATCCTTAAGAGGCGAGAGCTCTTCCATTTGTCATTCATGTCTGCACCCAAGCATTTTGATAAATGTGTTTCCAGTGTGTCGGAAATGTGATCAACTTTGTAATTGTGCTCATTAACTCCCTAAACCGAGAGCACGTATTTGGTTAATCAGAAATTATCCAGAGATCCGCATATGTGAATTAGATGCACGGTCTAATGTGGAAGCATTTGTTTCCCATATAATTCTTATGAAATGATGCAAAACTTGTTACAAAGCATTTTAGGACAAGAAAAAAAGCGTTTATATAGCATGCATAAAAAGGTCGGCCATAAGCCATGATGAAGCGCAGGTTCTCAAAAGGCTGTAAAGACGCAGGCTAATTGTTTGTTATAGTTGTGGCTAGCAGGAGTTTATTTGTGGGGTGGGACTGCCATAGCCAAGCTGATTTGGAGACTAAATTAAACAGATGGCAAAGTGTCCATGGCTTAAGTGTAATTAATGAAGCAAAGGAAGCTCTCCTTCACACTTCTGAGTGTGTGTGATGTGCTGGTGAGAAGATCTGAGTTCGAGAATGTGGCTCTAATGAAAAAATAAAAACTTTGTCACATTGTACTTTTTTTAATTAAATTTTAAAACTTGAAGAGCCGATCAGAGTTGTGGAGCCTTTTTTGTTTCGTGTTCATATATTTTTGTCACATCTTTGAATATTAGAACAGAATAAATAATATGATTTCTTATAAAAAAAATTATTACACAAAATTAGCATAACTTGAGTTCTTTAGAACTGAGCACACTTAAACATTTACATGTCATTTACATAACTAATTTGACAAAAACATTACATAACATTTACTTATTTTTTTATCAACAAATGCATACCATAGTTCATATGCAATTTAATATCAAACTGAAGGTTCATCTCAGAAGTGGATGTGATGTTAAACACTTTTACAGCAAAGCACTGCAAGAAAACCTGTTACACTATAAAATGTGGTAACCTGCAATTGTTACTTTAAAGAGCTAGGCCTATTTCTATCTGATTTCACCCATAAAAATATATTTTGTTGGTATACATGAATACAGTATGTTTAGGTTGATTCTTCGATCTTAATATTTTATCTTGAATGAATTAATATTATTTTGTGGTTTTTTTTATTTTATTCTTTGTTTATTGTTTACTTGTGCAAATGTGTTTGTGGCCTTGTTATATTCATGATCATTATAGACTTCAGATTCAGCATGACAGACACGCTTTGGTTATTTTGAAGTGAAAGTCTTAGTTTCCTTAGAAACAAAAGTGTTTTAATTAGTTTCAATTCATTCTGTAATAATTCTGAATAATATAAATGATGCCATGGAGTGGTATGGTTTATGTTAAGCTCTTCAACCTGCACCCCGTGTATCACCATCTGGTCATCATTTGGCTCTTTTTTAAATGTGTGAAAATGAACATGGTTCCAGTGATGTCTCACTTTGCCTCTGCAGGATATCTGACTGTAACGATAGAGCCCTTGCTGCCAGTTGTTGTGGGAGAAACGGTGACTCTAAAGTGCAACTTCAAGACAGATGGAAGATTGAGAGAGATCGTTTGGTACAGGGTAAGTTGCTGTTTTCTGCATATGTGCTAATATTTCATCATTAATGTACTGTTTAAGTTCATAACCTGTTATTTTATTCTCTGATTGGACCTATTATTGCAATATATCTTGTCAAAGTTATGTCTTTTAAACTGTGATCTTGAGGCCATAGAGATGTTAATTATTAAACTTCTCTGTGAAATACTTGCTTCTTATTTGTCAGCTGCAGCATTGCATGCAGATAGGCTCATGCATTAATATTCACTGTTGTCCATGGAGACACTGACTGATCAACACAACCCACCGCTACTTTCATGTTTTGGGCATCGCACTGTTGACTAGCTCGATCGATCGCTGTTGTTTCATACAAATTCAACTGCCACCAATCTAGCGTCTCATTTATGGAGTGAAAACGGCCTTAGAGGCTGATTGTTTTTGTTGACTGTTTTTATTTTAGCACAAACTTTAAGGTAAAATTATATTTCAAAATGTTATTTCATATCAATATATTTATTTATTTGGTTAAAACAGTGCTTTGTATGTTTTGACCATAGAGTGGTTTTCCTCATAGGGATTATGATTAGGTCTCTTTAAAGAGTTCTAAGCCATGAGCCAAACCAACCAGTTACAAGGTGAATCACAACATTACAAACTTTAATTTGAAGGAAATAAGTATTTGATAATCAGACAAGAATACAAAGATACAAGATTGTGTACTTAATGACTTTAAAAGGATAGTTCACACAAAAATGTTAATTCTGTAATAATTTACTCACCCTCAGACATGTATGAGTTTCTTTCTTCTGTTGGACACAAAAGAAGATATTATGATGAATGTTAACCAGACAATTGACTTTAGCCCTTGACTTTAATAGTATTTTTTTTTCTGCTAGGGAAGTCAATGGCTACCGTCAACTGTCTAGTTACCAACAGTCTTTAAAATATTGTATTTTGTGTTCAACAGAAGAAAGCAACTCATACAGGTTTGGGATGACTTGAGGGTGCGTAAATGATGACAATATTTTTTTGTTGGGGGGGAGGGGGGGATGTTAGTTAGATATTAAACTATCCCTTTAATAAAGGAAATATCTGCATTGCAAAGTGCTTCATGGGAGTGTGGTGGGCGCTAAAGTGTTGTTTTAACAAGATTAGCTTGTTGTGATTCTCTGATTGGTAAAGATTTATCTGCAAAATCATGGGCAATGTAGTTTTTCCCCAGGATAATTGTTAAACATGATTTCTTTAAAATAAGTTGAAAAAATAAAGGCTGATTGCTTCGACAAAAGCATATACCACTGCTTAACAACCTTGTAGCTCTCAGTAGGTCTGTCTTTAACAGCTAATAAGTTATCATTAAAAATCTATTCCTATATGGAGAAAATGAATGAGAGTGTTACTTCCAGAACTCTACAGTCCTAGTCTATTCCGACCAGCAACATTGGTTCAACCAATGATGTGCGTTTGGGGAGGGACTGTCTGTTTGTTTGACCAATGGCAGACCGGGGAGTGTTTAGGAATCATTTTTACAATTCTGTTTTGTTGATGATAGTGGCACAGAAATACTTCATCTTTAATATTCATCTGGTCATGATGGCCCTGTCTTAATGGATCCCAGCTGGATGCTTCACATTTTACCACCCACTATTAGCGCTTTGCCTAGCAATAAGCGAATGGATTATTTAAGCATTTTTTGCAAGAGACATTTCTGAATAAATTATACAGTATATACAGTAGCTGCATAAATCACACATGTAATATATATGAACTGACTGCCCTAAAGTAAAATCTGTATAATGTAGTAAAACCAATATGGACACATCTCATAGCTCGGCTGTGGATGTACCGTATATCAATACACAGTCAAAATCTGTGATCTGATCATGTTCAGACAGATGGTTGAGGACATATCTGTTTAAGAGCAAAACAGTCTTTGATTCAACCTTCTGTTCACAAATGCGACACATCTACTGTCTCCATACTTGTCTTTGCAAATGCTGACCTTTCCAGACAGAACAAAAAGAGATTAATAGCACTTTACATATTAGCTATAGTCTCATACATCATACTGAACGGTTGGACAGTCCCACTGAATCAGTACAGGTTCCAGGAAGCTTGTTTGTTTGCACAAGGTCTCTTCCCTGCATGATTGGCTGTTTATTGCTCAGATGAAAGTGAACTTTGGTGGGGGGAGGGGGGTTTTGACAGAAAAGTTATGAACGATTGAGAATACATACATTTTTTATGAAGATAATATTCAAATCCTAATTCATATCCTCAGAGTTATGTGCCTGTGGAAATAGCAAAAAGCACAGCCTTTTTTTTTTTTTGCAACAGAACACGTTCGTGTGATAATGAACGGATGCAAAGCACGCACTTCTGATTGCCTTAACAGCTGAGAAGAAATGTCTATTTGCACATTGACAACCGCAATTTAAGGGAAATGCCTCTGCGGGCAGAGCTGTCAAAATCACCTATTGGCGTATGATCAAACCCACAAGCTGGTAAAATGAACCAACTCGCTCTCCTATGACTGCTGATCAGCACAGGGCTTAATACATTATAAATCAATTATCTGCACTTGGCTTATAAAGTTTCTTAAATCTCAGGTTTTTATTTGACTGAACTGTCGACTTCTCAATTTTTGCTTGTGTTCGAAATGTAACCCTGGTTGATATCCACCTTTGGGATTTACAATATCTAATCAACAGCTCTGGCAGATGACACAGAGGCTGTTTGAATAAAAGATCGCAGCTGTGGGTTGTTCATTACGGGGATGCTGTTATCTTGACGGGCCCAGTTTGAGGGTTTTGTAATGCACACCACAGCCCGACTTCTCCTTTAAGATTCTCTGTCGGGCTGAGGCGCTTCCTCTGCTGCTCAGATAAAGGATATTGCTATGGAGAGGCTCTTTAACCAGCGCTGCCAAAAAGCACTCATGCCAAATTGAGGCTTGTTCCCTGATTGGAGGATTCGTTTTCTTCTCAATAGCTGCCTCTACTTCAGGTCCATGACAACAGCAAATCAAGTTTTGAGTGGAGTGTGCATTTCAATATCCACTGGTGTTTTACATGCATAATATGTGATGAATGAAAGCTAGTTCATACCTCTCCAACAAAACAACAATTGTTGGATTATGGCATTTGTTGAGGCAATGCAAAAAATGATGTCACAGACTGTTTTAGAACAGATATACTGTATATATACTGTATACACAGTAGTCAACATTTGAAGTGGATCAAAAAAGTTATCAACGTTGTCCCTAAGACAAGAATGGGTATTGTTCAATATTCATGTATATCTTTGATGAAAGGTTTTGATCCACTTCAAATGTTGACTACTGTGTATATATATATATATATATATATACACATATTATATAAATCGGCAGGTTTTGCATTAACTTCTGAATCTAATTATAAAGTACATTTTCTACTCTATTTCAATTAATTAATCAATTTTCAATTAATTTTTGAAATATAATAATTTACACTGTGGCTGCCTGTCATAATTTTTATGATGATGATTTTTTTAACATAATCAAGACATTACTAACAGGTTAAGTAAAAATAATGAATAGACTGATGTAGTTCATACCAAACGCTTCTCTCTAGAGTTAATTTCTCCAGCGAACTAACCTGATGTCGACACTAAATGCCTGATAGACATGAGATATTTTTCTCAAGCTGTTTTATTGATATCTTTCCGCAGTTGAATCACTGGTTAAGAGATGTAAACATATCGAGTGATCGTCTCTTCTTCTGCGCTTTTTACTGGTGTAAAACAGTGTTGCATTGCCGCGCGCTCCCCCTTCTGGGTTGGAGTGTGGATCGCCTGTGACTGTATGGACCGAACCGTGACGTCCGTAATGTACGGTCCGGGATAAATACACATATCGCTACACTACTAATGGAACCTGAGGATGGATAATGTGAACAGTTCAAGTGCTGCATAGCTGAAAAGGTTTTTCTTTTATTCATGTAAGTGGTTTCCCTGTCCTGAGTTTTATAATGTTCTTGAGCACAGATTTTAAAGTCGTGGAGGAGCCCACCTATCAGCCATATCTTTAGTTAAAGTATTAATGCAAATAGTTGTGCAAATGCATTAAAGCATCCTGAGTAAGTGCAATGTTGCAAAAAAAGCTTTAATTATCACATACATGTCCCTGTTTCCCAGTGAGACCATTAGAATGCTCTTATATTAAACTACAGACAAACCATTGATGCCTTGATAATGCACCATGGGTGTTGCTAAAAATAGACTTAGAAATCACTTTGAAGCTATTTTATATTACGCCCATGGAGCTGGGCGCAAGCTTAGAATCCTGGGAAGGCCCATGGAGAATTTTCCTCAATGAAACGCCTGGCAGTTCATCTCACGTTGTGCTTGTACTGATTATGTCATTCTAATGAAGAGATAGCCTCGGCCCCGTCCCACCGGGCAGCTCCACGGTGACGGCTGCTAACGCTGAGTTTCCGCCTGACTGCCTGTTGAGTGCCACTCTGAATTACCTATGATCTCACCAGATTAACCCTCTGCTGCTCATTACTCTTCACAGAGTGCAGGTTTACACATGCTGGGCAGCGGTTTGCACCCAATAGAGGGAGTTTAACACCGATTTGCCCTCAGGACTCATGCGGATGCGGCTTGTAACATTATTTTTCACTGAAAGGTTTGCTTCGGTATAGGCCATGCAGATTAGACAGACTAGCATTAGATAAAGCTTATTTTTTCCCCTTTTTTGTTTAAGAAAGTTCCTAAAGGCACTCCGCGGACTTTGTGACCTAAAGAGTTGAAGGATATGAGTTATTTAAATGATTCCTCAGGCCAATATACAGCGCTTGACACTATCAATGCTCCTAGCGGGGCTGCCCGCTTGAAATACCGCCTATGTAAGTTTGGAGAAGACGCACCGTCTTTGGCCAGGTCATGTGACCTGGAGAATGCCTGGAGAACTAATCACTTTACGACCGTCACGTGACCACAAGTTCTGATATACTCAAGGAGCTAACGCTTTTGCTACTATTTTTCCGCCTGCTTGACTCCTGGCCATGGCTGAGGCAAGGAAAAAGTTTAAAACTGCTTCTGAGGAGGCAAAAAAGAGAAAACGCGAGAGGGATCGTGCTCGAGGAAAAACAAGTGTCGATCTTGGAAAGACAGGTGTGTTTGATTAGGGTTGAAGATGAACTGTGCAGGACAGACAGGAGCAGGGTTGGGCACCCCTAGTCTATGCGACTTACCTGACCAGACATTATTTTCTGTGCACTTTTGTGCAATTCATTTTTTAAGTGGATGTCTTCTTGACTTTTGAGACAGTGATGCGGCGCTTGTGGCCTCTAGGGGCGCTAGACGCGAAAGTTACAGGTCTAGCACCCCTAGTGGCCAAAAGTTCTGCAGTGTGCCTTTAATATACACTGTAATCAAATTATTTTTCAACGTTTTTTTTTACGTTTAATCAAGTGTTACTTGCCATTTCTTTTTAATTCAATATAAAATTGTCTGAGTAAAAACATTTTTCTACACCAAATTGTTTCAGTGTAGGCCTATTTTTAATAAGGAACAAGGCTTCACTGAAATAGTGGTTGAAAAATGGCTGATATTGCCGAGTCATCAACATAATGCTATTTCAAAGTGAGCCATCATTGGAAAGATGTGAATATCACCCAGCAACATCTCAGAAAGCTCATTTTATGTTTTTCAAAGGAAGGTCAACCTTTAACTCTCATGTGCACAACTTCGGCATTCTGGCTCCCACTCAGCTCTAATATTCCGGACACTTTGGTTGTTTCCCCGGCTTAGTTTGTAGCCCACGTCTTCGCAAATCTCATTACCAGTATTGACACTGAAGCACACCATTACAGTATGCAAATGACTTTGCTCTTGGCAAGATAATGCAGCTTTAAGGAGTGGAGGAGTGTGCAGATTAACACGCCTGTCTTTCGGACCACCTTAACGGAATGCTACCTCAACCACTTTCTTTTTGTTTGTTAGTGCTATGTGTACTGTCAACTCCAGAAGACCTCTGGACCCAGAGGTGGTGATCTCAGACTGAATAACAAAACGGTTTCTTAACATTAAACCTGCGAGGCACCGCATTCCGATTCCTGGTCTGAGAAATTCCTACACTTGGTTGCTATAGTAACAGAAGTGTTGGATGGAGTCTGTGCATTCTCACTTTGTGTAGTTGCTGCACTCCTGTGGGGCTCCCACATGCCACTCTTTCTGCTATTTTAGAAGCCCTTGTGTAATTGTGTCATGCAAATTTGCTTCCCGGGCGGGAAAAAAAAAGGCTCTTTAGTCTTCGCTGAGAGTTGCACAGCGTAGCTAAAAATATTGTTTTCTGGATATTTTTACCCTCCCACGACTCTAAAGAATCTAGATTGCTTTCTGAAGGCGGTGTTTTATGCTGTGTAGGCTGTCTGAGGTAAAGACTGTGAAAACAATGTGATTATTAGGGTTTTCGTTAAAGCTTCAGATTAAGGCACTGAGGTGAGATGACCTACGAAATGATGAGAAACATGCGGTTTTAATAATTTAACAAGGGTTTAAATACGCTGGATGTTGCACAAGGAGCAAATTATTGCCAAGTAACTCTGGCTTATAAGGGTAATACAGCATATCGTAATAATCAAACAAATGGTCCACGTAATTGTTTGATGTCCTCTGATATTTACGCTGAATGTGGCTCTGGAAAGCTTTGAAACAATATTCAGATGTAAAAATAAAAAGCAAAGATTATAACTTCTTTATATCCACACAAGCAAACTCTCCAGAGCAAATGATGCTCTAAATGTAATGTTGCTGTTTAATGAGCCCCTAAAAGACCGATTTTGCTTAGAGAATTACTGCCATTGAGATTGTGTTATCTCTGAAATGAAAAAAAAAAAAATGAAATACAAAAATTTCTTCTCAATTAGTTTTTAAAGGCATCTACCTTCGTTCATTAAACGTACTGTGGTTTTGGCAGATGAAATGGTGTGAAAATAAAGAAATTAATTACGAAAATCAAACAAACCAGACTTGTTAGTATTTTTCAAGCTGCACTCCATTCTAGGACTGTTTAATATTCCTCACAGAAGCTGTGTCCCATTAAATTACATGGGTTTTTAAAGGAAAATGATGATCATCCTATCCATTTCAGAGTTGTTTTTTTCAAAATGTGGCATCTGATTGTCCCCATCTTGAATGTCTTAAAAAGTGGAACAACATGCCAAATGCAACATACATTTATTGAGAGACGCTGACTGCCATTATGCATTGACTGTTTTCATTATGTTGAGTGTGTATAATACAGTATGCTATTAAAATACTGTGTACACATTAAGAAAAGCTATAGTTTGTTAAATAGTTGAAGTGTTGCTGTTATTAGTGAAAGGTCATGATAAATGACTAGTTGAGTAGTGGGGTCGATTAGTGAGCTTTGAGTTTTGTCATCTTCTTTATGTATTTTGGTGTCACAGTGTCTGGTGGTTCCCTGGGTTTAACATTAGAGGTCTCAGTTTTCACGGTGTCTAGGCATTTTCACTACACTTCCCATAATCCTGTCTGTCACTGATTGTTCATTTCCTTCAGCTGTCTCTCGTCACCTTGTTTGCACTTGTGTATACCCTGTCTGTTTCAGTGTTTGTCACGGAGTCCTTGTATATTGTCCCCACACTTCCGTTGTGCTTTGAGCCTGTTTCCCTGTCGTTTGTTTATTTTTATGTTTGGATTGCTTACATGGTATTTGACCCCTGCCTGGACTGATCGTGAGTACGGATTACCCAATAAATATCATTGCATTTGGATCTCTAATCCCCTGTGTGTGCGTGTCGTGACATTTTGGTGGTTCTTTATTTTGCAGGCTGACAGCATGCTGCACTTACCACCATACATGTGCAGACAGGCATATTTGGACAGGTTTTAGAGCATCTTGCACCCTTTTTTTTTTGACAGCATTTCAAATTAAAACTAGTGGCGCTTTTTAAAACCCTTCTCAAGACCCATTCCATTTTTTGAATGTAAGAACGTGTGTTATGTGAACGCACTCCAAAAAATGTGTCTGATCAATCTGGAATTCAGCCTAATGATTTTGTGCTTCTTTAAGACCAATTTGTTGCCTAATTATTCAAGGCAGTGGTTTTCAACCCAGTTGATTACAACGACCCCCAAATTCGATGATTACAGTGGGCCCCCCTTTTTAAATATAAGATTCTTTCAGGAAACATTTCTTACTATCACAGCTTGAAAACTGTTGTACTGCTTAATATTGTTGTGGAAACCAAACTCAAAGTTTTGAACGGTAGTGTATACATTTTCATGTAAAGACCTATAGTGTACATCAAAAAACATTATTTGTTAAAATATAAAGACAGACTGTTCTTTGCTAAATGAAATGTTAAATATTTTATATTGTTTATTCAAAATGTACTAAAGCCAAAATTAGTGAAATAAACTCCCACTTCTAGACAACTTTTGAAAATATGCACTCTTAAAATCTTCATGGATTTCTGAGTGTTCATTTCTATTGTCACTAGAAATCAGTCACCAATCTTAGAGTAGCAGCAAAACTCTGTATAAAGAAAGCGAAACCTCTTTAGGACACTTGTAAAAACTAAGTTATAAGGTTTTTCTCATGACATTGAGGACATGGTTGGTCTCAAAACAGATTTTCTATCTTGCTATCACAGGATGATCAAACAAGGCTGTGTTTATTGAGCGATTAGGAGTGGATCAAAGGCTGATTGTGACATTTGCATTAGAATAGGAAAGAGATTTTCATTCGGGCCGACATTGTCATAGCCCCCTGCCAAAAGTGTGTTTTCTTTAGGAATATGAAAATAATGTGGAGATTAAAAAAAAGAAAGGCCAATTCACCTTGAGTGTTTTTGTGTGTTTTTGTTGCTTCGTCACACTGCAGTTTAGGGAGAAAGTTTTCTCAACCGAACGCACGTCCAGGAGAGACAGCGCCTGTCTTTGTTCAGAAGAATCAAATGTTCCCCCATTGCTGCCATCCAGATATTTTCTATTCCTCTTTTTTGAAGCACCCAGAACAAACTGGCTGGACTTGATGTACGTCTGAAAGGTTCAGCGATGTGGCCTTTGCCATTTGAAAGAGGCAAAAGCTTGGAGAGGCTGATTGTGCCAGAAAAGTGCACCCTTGAGTTGATTTTAGAAAGGGGTTTACGTGGGCACCACGCTGCACTCTGAAACACATTTTTCCAACAGATGCCAGCAGGTGTCAAACAGTGTGTTGAAATGGTAGGGAAAATACAACACGAGGGAAGTTCTCCATCCAGCCAAAGGAACATTGCAACAAGGCAAAATATAGTTATAAAATATATATGAGGAAATGTAGCACATTTAAATATCAGCACAAAAAAGAAGTTTAAAATCACTTTAGCAACTTTGTGGTCATGCGGGGATAGCAGATTTTTCCACAGTTGGCACATATTGTGGTAACTCTAAGTGGTTTTGACAACTGTAAATCAATCGTGGAACATGGTCATTACTGTCGAAATGAAGCGTCTCTCTTGCCCTTTCTGACTCTCAATCCTCCAGTGGCTGAAGTTTTGAGCTAGATCAATGGCCACTACTTCTCGTCCTGCGCTTATCTTTGCGCTGCGGACCCCAGCTATTTGGGTCAGCTGTGTGGCAGAGGAGAAACAATTAAAGAAACCTCCCTCTCCTCCTCTGGGTATAACTCTTTGTGCGGAAAGATGGGTTTTGTAATAGATTTTTGTCGGTGTAAAATGAGACGCTGACCTCTGAGTCCGCCAAGCTCAAAGGCATCTGGAGAGGCGAGGGCAGCGTTGTCCCTGTGGGTTCGGAGCAATTTTAATTCTACCCATCACTCAGTGATGATGTTAGTCATGCTCCTGATTTTGAAAAAACACATTCATGCCATCACTAAAAAAGCACTTTTAAAAGCACGATTAGATCCAAACAATTATGTTATGTAGAAATGGCTTTGTCTGTTTGTTTTGGCTTTTATATATCTTCAGCAATGTTTTTAAATGTGTCTGGATTCATATAAAAGTTTGTATATATTTTTTGCATCCACTTATCTTGGACTGACTCCTATCGAAATTGGATTCATGAAGTAGAATGTTTTGTTAATTTTGTCTGGGGCTTTTTCCCCTTGTTGCAGTTTGTTCCTACATGCTTGCAGACATGTTGTTCTTCCACTCATATTCTGTATAGTGTAGTGAATTGCAGACATGCTGATCTATACAATTTCTCAGGACTATGCTGTTGACTCAGGCTCGACTGTTATGTTGGGTATTACATATGTGTGTGTTTGTTGTTAAGTTGTTTGGCATGCTTGTTTTGTTTAATGTACTTTTATATGTATGCATTTTTTATTGCATTGTGTTACGTGTATACATATTTTGTTTATGTATTTGGTCATTTTTACAAAATTCACCAAAAAATATTTAATCCACAAAATTCATTGTAATATATTTAGTTATTTATACATTTTATACTAAACCGTTTATTTATTTGTTTTTATGCATTTTAATGTATTTTTGTATTCCATTACAAAAAACAACAACTAATATGTAACCTAAAATGCTTAAACATCCAAGTATTCATGCATATTGTTCATATTTTATGAATTTTGATTGTATATTGAGATATTTTGTTCATAAAAATATCAACAAAACAAACACAATGCACAAAATGTACTGTTCATAAGATATATGGAATATATAAAAAAAAAACATACAAAATGCATAAGGTAAAATGTTGTGCATATTTTTTTACATAATTTGTGTTATACATTATTATGATTTATATATTTTATTAGGTGCATTTTGTAAAGCACCCTGAGTACTGGGGTAGCACTATATAAAGTAAGCTTATGGTGGTTATAGAAACAAGGCTGGTCATGTGATCTCAACATGACGGGGTGAACCACTATATATGTACAGAGTGATCTTGTGTGAGTTTACATCTTTTTAATCATATTTGTTGAAAGTGCTATTAATTTTGTGTAAATCCTTGTTAATGAGGAAAATATGACTGAGTGCCACTTTAAGCAGTGGCATTTGATATGGATGGGTCACTCTCAGCCTCACTCTGCACTTAAAAGGCTGACTTTCAGCCGTACAGCAGTGGGATAAAACCCTTCTCCACTTATCTTTCCATAAAGTGACACATCTCACCCCCTCTTCCTCCCTAACCACTCAAACCCTCTATCTTTGTTATAATTCATCCTTCCAAGGGCTGTTCATTTCACTTCTAATCTGTACCCAACCTTGCCTCGCCCTTCTCCAATCTGTTCGTCTCTTGTGACCAGTCGTGGTTTAAGTCACGTTGTGTTATCATTCAATTTTGGCTTCCTGGCAGATGTGTTGATGCACTATGTTATCCTTGGTATAGCATAGTGTGCCACTTAATGTTGATGTAAGGGTAGATTTGTGTGTGTGTGTGTGTGTGTGTGTGTGTGTTATTAAATGGTCACTGAAAGAAGGCGCTTTAGGAGCTTGAACTAAATATTAGATGAGCTTTTTAGTTTGTATTCATTTTATATGTGGCTTTAAAATTTTGCAATCCAGTTACCTTAAGTTAAAACATGTCTAATTTTATTTATATACAGTCATGGCCAAAAGTTATGTCCGGCCTAGGGAACATCTTAACCCTTTATCCAAATATTATAAATAATTTGTTAAAGGTTTTGTGTAGTTGTGCTTGTAGTCAATTGTTTTATTTGTGATACTGCAATGACATTTTTGGCCAGGCTGTCATTAAAAAGAAAATAGGAACCCATGCAAAAACAAGAGAGAACCAATGAAATATAATTTACTGATTATACTGTAGGTTACTTTTTTTCCAGCACACTTTTTTTTTTTTTTTTTTGCATAGTAAAATTAAACCTGTAGATGTAGTTTGCCATTTTTGGGCCTTGTTTCGTTCTTCCCTCATATGGAAAATATATTTTTCCGATTTAATCGAAACTGTAGGGTCATTAAAAACGAATATCAACGTCACTTTTGGCCACTACTGTAATATATACTACTAGTCCGACTACTACTACTACTACTACTAATACTACTACTACTACTAATACTACTACTAATAATAATAATAGTCATGAGGTAACAGGGTTGCAAATATTTTATCACTGTTTTTCTGCCAACTTTCACACGTGAGATCACATGACCCACTCTGGGCTGCTTACATAAATAATGCTGGTTAAGTAGGAACTGAAGAATTACTAGGATCACAGTCCCGCTCCATGAATGTTGTGCCCTTGAGCATGTTTTAAGTCTACAGACTTGACTGTTTGCCAGTATGTTTGCTAAATACACTATGCAAGAAAGAGCTTGTGATTCACATTGGTGGAGTTGATGGATAGGGCTGGAATGTTGCAGAGAGAGCATTGTGCAGAGGTTGCACTCCTGGTGCTGTTCCCATCTGGAGCATTTATATTTTTTATGTTCCTCATCTTTGATGTTCACTCACATCTCCATCTTATGATTCATCTGATGTATAAAGGATAGTTATGGCTAATCCCCGAAGCTTAGAGAATATACGTTAGTCTGTTTCAAAGAAAAAATACATAAATTTGATCTTTTATTTATTTATTTTCCACTGGACAGTTAAATCAAAACTAAGCCTTTCCTCAGGGTTTTTAGCTTAGGGGATCCAAGGTTCAGCAGGTGATCTATGGGTTCATAAATACAGCATTTATTTTATTATATTTTTATATGTATATACAGCACAAATAATGTATCTAATCAGCCAATCAAGCATTTAGGCATGTAGACATGGTCAATAAAATCTGCTGATGTTCAAACTGAGCGTCAGAATGAGGAAGAAAGGTGATTTAAGTGACTTTGAACTTACGACCTCAGTGTACCCATCTTTTGATGACTACTGCCAGCAGGATGACGCACATGTCACAAAAGGGGCTTTCGCACCGGAGGAACCTTTACAAAGTACCCAGATTTTGGCATGTTTGCACCGCAGGAACTAGGAAGGATTTTAGTTCTAGGAACTCCTTTTGGAGGAACTAATTTAGCTTCTACTTCAGAGTAGGGTCTAAACCATTATATGACCAGTGATGTTAGTGTATGCTGATTGGCCGAATGCACACGAAACACCAGCTCCCACATTAAACAAAATAAAAAAAGCTGTGTAAACACAGATTATAGCCTAAATATTCACTCCACAAACTAACTCTACGAACATGGAAACCAGTGATAGATGGGCCTCTTAACCTTTACGCTAAGGAGAAAATCCAACGCAACTTTGAGGGGAGCAAACCAAACATGATCATGTGTTTCTGCTCAGCAACACTGGACATCAACCACACGGCATGCACTAATACCTTTTCATATACTGTCTACTTTTCATGTATAAGAGTTATATCTAATAACATATTAGACAGGACTGTTAGTCAGATTGTAAAATAATGAACACTGAGAATGTGAGCACTATATGCTCAGCCTCTGGCGTTCTCAGCGGCGTAAAAATAAAGGTCCGGCAGACGACAACAAGCGTGGGTTACATCACTTACAGTACATCACAGTTCCTACTGGCAGTGAGAATGCAACCAGGAAAATTTTCCTAGGGGAACTATTAGCTCTCTGTGACTAGTTCCTAGAACTAAGTTCCTAGAAGTACGCGGTGTGAAGGCCCCTAAAGCTCAAATCGTCTTAAACTGTTTTTTTTTTTTTTATCATGATAGTGAGTTCACTATACTCAAATGGCTTCCACAGTCACCAGATCTCAATCCAATAGAGCACCTTTGGGATGTGAGGGAACGGGAGTTTCGCATCATTGAAGTGCAGTGGACAAATCTGCCGCATCTGCGTATTGCTATCATGTCAATAAGGGCCAAAATCTCTAAGGAATGTTTCCAGCGCTTTGTTGAATCTATGCCATGAACGATTTAAACCGTTCTGAAAACAAAAGTGGTTCCAACCCAGTACTAGAAATGTGTCTAATAAAGTGGTCGGTGAGTGTATATATTTAGCTACACTACCATTAAAAAGTTTTGGATTGGTAAAACATTTGTTTATGTTTCTGAAAGAAGTCTATGTTCATCAAGACGGTAAAATTAAGAAATGCAGCAAACACACTTCTTTGCTCAAACATGAAGTACCTGAAATATCAATAAACACTCACTCCAAGTCATTAGAGATCATTTACTTTTGTTACATAGGTTTAAAACAAAAATACAAAGTCAAATTTACTAAAAAGCAGATAAAACATCTTCAGGGTAAAGAAAAATCTGCCAGTTTTCTTGAAGCCTGTCTATAGTGAGGCAAATAGGGAAAGATAAGTATCTTCCTTTCTTTTGTTGGCCAGAACAAACAAAACGTATAATCCGAGGGTTGTCGGATTTCGACCAACACCACTTAATCAGGTGTGATTTTTGAGAACAAAGGTACACTGGATAGCGTTGTATTTTAACAACAACAACAGATATGGATTCACAGTACATTGAAGCCAAAGAGTGGCAGCTAAAAAGAAGAACAGAAAGGAAACACGTTAAGAGGAACAAAGAGCAGAAAAGATATGAGATTTTGAGCAATTTCATTGAGTACACTGTTATGGTGGCTATGACAGTTATGAGATTGTATCTAAAGCAATAACTCAACAAGTGCTAATAACACATAGCCATGCTATTTCCCATAAGTCACTGCTCGCATAACGCCAATGGCGCAGTGCTGTTCAACTCCCAGATAAAATTACATCATTTCAACAACTAATGCTGATGACAATTCTCGTCTTTCTTACCTTCGTTGTGAAATGGGAGATACTGATGGCATACTAGGGCAACCAAGAGGAGGATTTCAACTTTTTAGAAGTTAGAGTGCTGCAGTCTTGATCTACAATATAATATTATACCACCTTCAAAGACACATTCCTTTAGAATTATGACTCAATTCTAAGGAAGCATTGAAGTGAAAAGTAATAGTAAATACCTTACTGAAATTTCTAAGTTGGGTTGCTGGTCTTAGCTGGTCTCCTAGTTTGGCCAAGCTGATCTTCAGCTCTACTAGCCTGTCTATCTGAAGCTCAAATCCCTGCTAAAAGCTCAAGATTTATAACGTTATTTTACCCAATATTTGTGTATGCAATGTATTTTTAATGCTTATTATAGCAGGTGTTTTATAAATGTATAACATAAATATGTGTAAAATATTATTTGGAAAAAGTTTTTGTGTTTCACTATGGCGTTCTACTCACTATAATACATTACTGTTGTATTATGTATTTAAATCATATTTGTATTTGTTTTAATAGGTTTGTATTTCAATTAATTAATATTCATATTCATTATTATTACTATTTTTACTATTTTTTTCCTCAAAATAATTTCCAAATCAGTCACTTGAAGTTCCATGATGGTTAGGATGCTTTCTTTGAAGGCAGTGTGGCATCTTAGTTATTGGAAGGAACAGAGTTTTAGTCTTTCCAGGCCGTTGTCCTCTGCTAATGCTGCCCATGTTTACATGCTAATAATCGATTGTCTGAAAAGACAAAGCATTAGGTTTGCATGCAGATTGTCACGGTCTGAGGATATCGACAGTCTGCTCAGCACTTCTGTGCTTTGCTTTCTCTGTCAGTATCAGTGACTTGCTCAAGGGAAGTGTTGGACCTCGCAGACCGCTGGCAAGAAAATGAATTACGTCAAGACTTGACTTGAATGCTGAGAATTATAGACATGAGATCCAAATGAGAGGTGTGAATTGAAATGGCGGCTGACTAATGCCTGTAATTTGATCCAATAGCGCTGATGACATTTTGTCTAAATTGCAAATTGCTTTGGAAAACAATTTTGTCCCTATAGCATTGCATTGCACAGATAGGCAGATAATCAAAGGGTAGACAAGACAAATCACACCCAACATGTACAACACATACATAGAGTGAGCTCCAAACGTCTGAGACCACAAAATCAGGCATTTAAAATCGATTTTAAACTTAAACCTTAAAAATAAACGGAACATTTTAGAAATATAAAATAAAACAAGAAGTGTGGTCAGTGGTGACAAAATCAATAAGATAATGTTTTATAAGGTTATGCAGTATGTTTAGGTCACTATTAAATTACGTGACATTAAACGTGAACATTCTGAAAATTGTACATTTTTATTAGATAATATAAAATAAAACCCTCTCAAAAACTGAAATTCATTTCAATTTATTAAGGTTTATTCAGATATTATTATATTCTTTTATATTATATTATTACACATCATTTTCTTACATTAGAAAATTGAAAAATAGCATTTTCACTTCTAATATAATATATAGTCTTTTAGACACAGTGGTACACGAAGTTCATGCTCGATGGTGACCATACAGTGTATTTGTGTTTGTGTTTTGTCTTGTCATATTGTATGCTGAGATAACACAGAGTATGGACTTTAGGCTGGTGTTTTATTCAGGCAGAACAGCTTGGCCCTGGGGGCAGTGCTGCAGGGTGGTGATGTAATGCAGTGTTGCTGTCAGTGTGTCACTGTGAGTTTTACCAATATATCTTCTCATCACACATGGCTCCCTTGCTAAGACCAACCGTTTATTGAGCTAAGTCACCTGTGTTCCAGGGAAATTATGTAATATCGTCAGAAAGTGTTCTTCTCACTGGTGTCCCCCCCACCCCCCACCCCGTCCTGTATATTAATGTTTATTTATTTAGTTTTATTTTTTACTGCAAAATGCTTGGCCCGAGTGGAATGAAAAGCCAGAGAGGTCTAGCATCTGTCAGTTTTAAAACGGTGTCATCAGGATTCTCTCAGCATTCTTCTAAAAATAATAAGGTGTCTCGGTGCTCTTTTAATGAAAGCATATTTTAATGATTTATGTTGTTTGTTTTTGAGGGTAAAAAAAACCCCATCACCCACTGAGGAGGAGGGGGGATAATGAACTGATAAAGACGTTAACAAACTAAAGATGAATTTCAAGTTTCCTGCTGCTAGCATTTAGCTAATTAGGACCAAGCCAGGAACTTAATAAATAAAAATGCAACAATTAAAATGTGTCCCAGTTAAGATGAAAGACTGCTGTTAGCCTTGGATTTGTATGATTTTGTTTGTCTTCAAGTATGTTTGACTGTGTACAAAGCGCTCAAGTGTTGGCTGGTTAGATGGCCTTGTTAGCCCCTGCTGGTTGATGGCGTAACTACACCATTTGACTGCAAAAACATAACAAAACAAAAACCTCTCATTGAAAACCTTTCAAAATGATTTATTTTATTTCTATGTATGCTTGGGCAATCTCCAGGTCCTTTAGACCTACTTGGAGCTTATTTTACATTACAGTTAGACATGAACAAAAATAAATAGACAATGAAAGTTTTTTTTTTTCTCACGTCCTACACTGTAAAAAAATATTTTCATGATTTGTTATCACAACTTTTTATCTTTTGTCAAATCAACTTCGATAACTAATGTGTGAAGATAACATACTATTTTGAGTTTCTGTTTATTAAACCATTCTTCCTCATTGCATTAACTCAAATGTTTAATTACAACAAACTCAAAATGTTAAGGCAACAAGGTAACTTGCTTCTTTTTTTTTAAAGTTAAACCAACATTTTTTTTACAGTGTAGTAAGGAGGAGGAATCCTTTTGGCAGTAGATGTGAACTTATCTAGAGGTTATCGGTTAAAAATAAGCCATTTCCATTCAAGAAAGACAGTGAGATACTATTTGAAGGTGCTATATCTCAATTATTATGTAATTTAAGTTTTAATCTAAAATAGAACATGGATGAAATAATTTTTTTTTGCAATATTGAATATATCCTACAATGTTTGCTTAACATAATTATAATTATCTCCTGTCTTTAGCTACAAAGTGTGTGCCTGTTTGTTTCAAGATATGCTTAAGTCACAGGGGTACACTAAAAAGTCAAACAACACCTCCCAAAATCTTTCCAATCTATTTCAAGGCTATAATTATGCTTCCATTGAACTATAATAAGAATAAGCCAGATGTTTTCATCTCTTTCTGCTTTTATTTTTCAAAGATATAGCCTCTTTCTCTCTGAGAAATCCACATATTTTGCCATAATTGCACTGCAGGATGGAAACCAGGCTGGCTTCTCCTGGTCTGGATTATCTGTGGTCTAGTTAAACCATTTTCTCATTGGACTAATGACTGAACCACCATAAGCCAAGTGGCATCAGAGAAAATGGAAATTTCCCTCATTTTCCTCTTTTCTGCCAAACATATCCAAATTACGAGCACCCTGTGTTTCTTCACAGCTTTAATTGTTGACAATAATTCATACTGTGTTGTACACATGCCATATTATTGGGAATAAGTGCTCGGGTGTCCTCTGAGGGCTGTCCCATATCTCTCTTCACTATATATGGTTGGCAATGCAAATGACCCCCAAACACACATAATATATTTTGCACACTTTCTTAGCGTGCATAGAAAATAACTGATTTTAGATGTATAGATGGCCTTGATGACTTCATAACGGCTTTGTTCAGATTTTCAGAAAAGCTGCAACTGTGGAGAGGCAGGAAGATTAAGATTCAACATAATTAAATTCAGAGGAAATGGTGATTTTCTGTCTTTCAAGCCTTTCTCATAAAATCCGTTTCACATTTGAATGCATTTTGTCCCTTTCTAGACACTAAAGCGCTGTCTTTAATGATCTGCCATTCTCTTGATATGAAAGGATTGGAGCAGACTGACATGCAACCTATGACACTAATGCAATTATTCATTGATTCCAGAAAGATTCCCAAGAGGCTTTGATGTTATTGCCAGGCAGTGAGGGCATCGCTAACCAAGGGGCTCATCCATAAACGAGACGTTTTGGTCTTTTCAGCGACAGGCCCCCAGTTGCAGCGTTTAATGCATTTTTGATGGTCTTGTAATCTGTGACAAAATCAGCCTGTTAGCTGAAACAGACCCTTTTGCATTAAATCGGCTGCCCGAGTTGTGTTTGATCACATTGATCTGCAAATGCTCTTGCCAAGCATGAATGAGATTTATAACAGCAGCCAACTGCCAGCCTCATCACCAGAGTTTTCTCAATTAAAAAAGTTGCATGTCCTAATCTCATTCCAGACCTCCTTGACACAACAGTCTTGACATGTACACTGATGCGCTAAATCAGTCAGCTGCAGATGTGGGTGAGGAGACTATCTGTGCTGGTCCCAGCTCCCAGATCACATTGTTATCTCTGTAATAGGTCTGATCAAATCAAGCTACTCCAGCTAATACTGTCAACTGGATGTCTCACATCACAGCCGAGCGCTGCTTCCGAGTAAAGCACGTATACCATTTGATGGGGGGGGTTGTGGGGTGGTCGAATCCAGCAGTGCTTAAAATCATATTTTGGATGTCAGAGATATGCAGTTTGCTTGACAGTTTAACTTTTTTTCCATACTATGGAAGTCAATGGGCCCCATCGACTGTTTGGTAAAAATATCTTCTTTTGTTTTAAGCAGAAGAAAGAAATTCATACAGGTTTGGAACAACATGAGGGTGAGTAAATGATGACAGAATTTACATTTTTGTATGATTTATCCCTTTAACTCGTCAGAAGAAACACTTGTTTTAAAATCGTGCTGCACTGGTTGAGTGTTTTTGATTCACAAAAAAAAAGAATTGGAACATGAGCCATTCTTTCGGGAATCGTCCACACTGGTCGAGCTGTGTATTAAATTTTTCGGGTGTCAGTTCTGGTGTCAGTCTAGACTCAGTAAGTCAGGCAGTATGTTTTTGGTTAGTTAAGACGACCCGTATCGTAATTAGTTTGGTAACCAGAGACAACACTGGTTGTGCTGTAGGTTTTTGATTCTGTAAATAACCGGTTCATATAAGCGTGGCGTCCAAGAATAAAACTCATTAAAAATGTCTGGCTATTATTTTGCGGTACATATGGCATTATATTTTTTTTATTACATGACATCTAGTACAGATGGCACAATTACATTCACAGCTAAAATATGATTTTATTTTTATGGCGCTTTATTTTCAGTGCAGGAAAAAAAGTGTCATCAGTAGCTGTTGAAAGTTAAATCCAATAGTGAACAATGTTAGAGTATACAGAGCTTTTCCAAATGGTCTCAGTTTGATTCGCTTTCACAACAACCAAACAAACCGAACTCTGACACCAAAAGCATAAAAGCATAAAAGCCCCTTTATTCTGCTTTTTACTTGCATGGCCTGATTTATTGTTTCAATCAGGTATGGTAAACACATCATTTTGATTTATAATGCTCCTGTCCTCATGAAAGGGCTGCTGTGGAATGAGAATACAAGCATTCACTGTAGCGTGCCGTTTACCGATTCAATTACCTCATTCACATAAAAGCCAGAGATACATAAACATCAGAGAAAATTCATAGTATCGGATAAATCTGTCAAAGGCCTCCTTTAAGCCGTTTTTACAGGCTGTTAAAGTATCTTAGACGCAAGCCATTTTCCCTCGCTATCAGGCTGGAGCGATAAATGAATGGTAACATCCCAAAAAAAAAACTGATGAATCAAATTCAGAGAAGTGACAGGAAGATGAGCTGAGATGAAGAGCAGCTGGGTTATGAAGATAGGGCCGTGACATCAGCCTCTCCTGGTGAAGAAAAGCTCGATTGATTTGTTGTTGAGGCCTGTGTGTTCCAAGGCCCCCGTATCCCCAAAGGTACCTGTTGGAACACAATGCCGCCACCATCAAAGACACTCTCGGATAGAATTGATTAGATGAGAGTGCTTAATGTGTGTTCAGGGCATTGTGGTGGAGGCTATTTGAAAACCCTTGAGCTTCTCCATACATTGTTCAGATGGCGCACAAGTTCTAAAGATAGAAAAAGCTCTCAGTAGAGACTCAAACAGTTAATGTGCTCCTTATTATTGGCGCACCTGTGTTTTAGCAAAGAAATATGAGAATTGATATGAGAGTAAGGTGCGATCAAGGATTCTTTAGATGTCTGAAAAAAACTTCAAAGTGCTGCACAGATGGAGGAGAAGAGTCTTTGCTTGTGTGGCTTTTCTGCTTCCTAACCATTTTTTTTCCCATTCCAATAGTCCTTGAAAAAAGTAACATGGTGAGGTGCTCATTTGAACATTCAGGAATATCTATTGTGCCATCTGTTGTGTGTGTGTGTGTGTGTGTGTGTGTGTGTGTGTGTGTGTGTGTGTGTGTGTGTGGCAGATGCTCATTTCATGTTTTCCCCCACGTGTTGACCAGACACACTTGAAGTATTGATATACTCTGTATAACACAGAAACACACATATTTATAAAGGTGAGTTGTATATAACACAAATCCAACTCACAGGAACATTGTTGTTGTTGTTGTTGTTTTGCATTGCACAGTTAAATAATACATGCAATAGGGGGATTTCTAGGCTATTTTTTGACTTTCATGTCTGTCTGAGTGTGGGTTTTGATCCTGTTTGAGAGATTTCTCTAAAGAGAATTAGTTGCAATTGACCTTTGTTAGAGGCCACAGTAAGGTGCAAAGGAGCCAGGCAGAGTTGTATTCGCTCAGTCCATGCTACAAGACTGAGGATACACATTCTTTGATGTTTTAAGTCTGTACTAGTCTGGGAACAAAAAGCAGAGCGTGATCATTGCTGCCGTTCTTTTAGTATACAGTACGTACTTGTGCGAAACATTGAGCATAGTTGCAGATGAAAGAAACGAAAAGAAAAGTGAAGACTCAGAAACCGAATGTGTGTGTCACAAGAGATTGATTCAGTCTCCCCAGTTTCCCCCACGAACAGACACACATTCTCTGAAAGCGGCTAAGGTCAGTGATGTCTTACTCTGCAAACAAAGTACATCTTAGCATCTATTTCTTCCTATCAGCCTTGGCACTCGGCATGAAATCTGACTCACCGGCACTGACTCTCTCTAGAAGACATTATTTCTTGATTCACTCAAGCATGTAAGTGTGTGATGTAAAACATGCTTTGCGGGATGGCAGTTTGTCCTATCTGGGCTGGCTTTGTCATTGTTTTTTTCTTTTCACTGGTTCAGTGAAATTAATTGCTTCAACACTGGGAGGATAAGAACTATAAAGTGCAAGTATAAATAGCATTAGCCACTCCAACCTGGAGTGGACAGCTCCTATGGCCTTGAACTCAGTACATTTTTATTATAGGCTAACCATCAACTGTTTGTTGGCTAAATAAAAATAAATACTTTTCTGTATGTAGTCTTGAAAGTGATCACTTTTTTCAGTTTAGATATAAATATCACTTGTTTAAATGGCCCCTATTATGGATTTTTGAAAATGACCTTTCATGTAGTGTGTAACATAGCTCTGAGTGAATGAAAACATCCTGCAAAGTTTTAAATCTGAAAGTGCACCGTATATACATTTATTGTCTTTCAAAAGTAAGAGTCGACTCTGAGTCAATGAAATGAATCGTTTTTCATTAAAGCGTCATAAGCTGTTTCGTTTTTGACGTCAAGACAAACATTAGCATGGGATTCATGTGGATACTGGACAGCATCATGTCGAGGAGACATGTTAGTAACTTCGCTTTGCACACTGTCTCTGCAACGTCTGTCAGCGCAGAGCATGTGGATATTATTGTTTTTCTCAACAAGAACGTGAAACAATATAAACACGATAATGCTGACTCGAGTGCAGGTACGTTCAGTACAATAACTGCGCAGTCTGCTTTATTAACGCTTTTTTTTTTTGTGCGCGCTGCTTGAGCTTAAATGCTTTTATACATTTTTTGTTGACACATATTGTTAAATGTTTTCAACTAAAAGAAAATCTTAAGATAAATAGTAAGCTTGTTATATTGCCTAATGTAAGCTTGTACAGAAATGGTGACAAACTAAAAAAAAGAAAAAAATTATCTTACAAAATAAGATGTCTAAAATGTCTGATTTGATTTTGCTGTGAATCTGCGGCTGTGCCACTTAAGACATCTGACATGGCGTAATAGAGTAGCGGTCATCCTCCCTGGACTTGTTCTGGAAGATAAACAAAGACAGTAACATCCGAATTCTCAAGAGCAGAGCACATTTAGCCACATATCTCTATTCCTCTCCCGTTTCCCGCTCTCCCACATCTTCCTCGGTGTTCTACATTTGGCATAGCACAATGCAGCTGAAACCGATCCAGGGCAGGGAAAAGCAGTTGATATTGCAGTTTCTGTTGGTAAATAATGCACGTCTCCCCCTCTCTCTCTCCCTCTGGGCCGGCGTGGTGCCTCGTCGTAGTAGTGAGAGTGATTTATTTAGTGTCTTAGAGGGGCACTCAGGATAGCTTTTCATTATTGCTGCAAGCCTTGCAAGGGACAGTTAGTTAGTCCCATTCCTCGAGGGTCATGTTTCTTTTGTTTCTGTATCTTCCGGATTGTGCACTTTATCACATATCACCCAGATGCTTTGCGTATCGATTCTTCATAGAGCCATTAACCTTTGAGAAAACAACAAAGCTTGAACTGTTATGAGTGATGTGTCAATGACAAGCGACATGTTATTAAATCTTATCACTCCGTTGCCTTTTTACGGCATCATGCTAACTGCATTGGAACCTCAAAAGTGATTGATTTAGAATGGTATATAGAATAAGGGACATAACACACAAAAGCCCTCTTTATGTTAAAAATAAAGAAATGTATCAAAATAAAAATACTTAATAAGTACCGGTACATCTAAAGGAAATCGGGATACTCATAGCATGTATTGCTTTTAATTTTAAATAATTTATTTAGTATTATTTTAAATACATGCTCTATACTTATACTTATGACTAATAAATATGAACCTGTCCTCAGCATGAAGTCACAATGTAAAACTGCCAAACAAACTGCAGAAAAAAAAAAAAAAGAAGAAAAAAAAAAAAAAAAAAAATATATATATATATATATATATATATATATATATATATATATATATATATATATATATATATATATATATATATATTTCAAGATTTAAATCGAAAGGATTTTGATTTTAATAATATTTTGTCTGGTGAAAGAAATACATAAATGAAGAAGACAGCCAAAATGTTAAATGTCATGGATCTATATTTACTTAAAAATCCACTATTTTGTAGGTCAAAATGACAATTTTCACCTGAGATTTGGAGCCAATTTACTGGGGGTAGAAATTACTAGATGGCAGCATCCTTATTGTATTTTTACACATAGATTGGTAGGTCTATTTGTTAAATCTTTTGACTTCAGCTATCTTTGTTGCATTATATGCCAACAGTGAAAGTAAAAAGAAAATGCCTGTAACAAACATTTCTTAACAAACATTTATTTTGGTATCTTCATTTTAAAGGCCCTATTTGGTTCGTTCCCAGAGATATGGAGATTTGAATGCAGCTTCATGAGTAAATTGGGTAGTTAGTAAAAAAAAATGTAGTGGTCAAAAACCAAATGTACGTCACTTTGCATACAGTTGAGTTGATATTTGTTTTATTTTATAGAGGAATATCTGCAACACAATTGCATAGAAACATACCGTGTCATAAATATAATTTTTTCAAGTTTGCATGCCTGAAACTCTAAAAGTATTAAAGATATCTCAATATGATTTTAGATTCTGGATCTTAACAGATTCTTTGTAATCTTTATTTTTAAGGTCCTAAATGGTTCAATCGCATAGATATGGGGATCCCAATGCAACTCTGTTTGAATTGTTGAATTTTACCCATTTTCCACAACAACAAAGATTGCTAAAGTAACCAGTTTCAACTAATAGACTAATAATGATGCTGCCATCTTTCTAAAGTAATTTTTAATGATAATATTATGGTAATTTGGCTCCGAATCTCAGGTGAAAATTATCTTTTTGACCCCCCTCTACAAAAAGTGGATTACTCATTAAATATGCATCCATTACATTTCATATTTTGGCTTTCATCGCTATTTAGCTATGTCTTTCTTCAGAAGAGACAGTGGGGAGTTGGAAGCAGAACGACACGAAATATTTAAGATTGTGGGGTTTGATGAGATAAAACAAGCGTGTGTTTTGTTGTCAAAATGGCCGCCGATGAGAAAGAGATCCTTGTACCAGCTTGTTGCATTGTTTGGTGTGAATGTGACTGCCAGCCTTCTAAATCATCCTTGGTCAGAAATTCAATAGACATAGACCATTCTGACCAAAGATATCCTGTGTGCTTCAAATGCTGTGAGCATCATGTTCCTGTTGTGTTTTTGTTCTTTTAATGGTGAAATTGAAGCTATTATAGCTTGTTCTATGTCAGAAGCATAACATGTCTCTTTGGGGGGAGAAAAAAATGTCCCATATCTATAGTGGTCATTTTGTACTGTATTAATATAACAATATTGCACTATTAAGTCAAGTTATCTTTATTTATATAACGCTTTTTACAATACATATTGTTTCAAAGCACCTTTACGGTGATAACAGGAAAATAATGCAACAGAGTTTGCTTTGGCTGTGCAGTAGATCAAGAAGAAAATAGTTTCATTGTCCAGCTTAAGTAAGTTCAGGGCTGATTCATGTCCATGGTAAAAATCATTAGTTTTTGATTTAGGCCTAGTTAATTTATCTATAAAGCAGCTCTGGAGAAAACCGTGATGTCATCGTTCAGCTCTGTTCAGTTCTTATACAATGGTGTCAATGCAGTCAGATCAATAATATTGTTGAATATTAAGTTTGCCCAACTAAGCAAGCCAGAGGCAACAGTGACAAAGAACCCAAACTTAATCAGGTGACAGAATGGAGTAAACAACTTTGGAGAAACCAGGCTCAGTCAGGGGAAAAGTTCTCCTCTAGCCAACAAACGAACGGTGCATGATTATGATTCAGGCAACACGGTCAGAAGTTTGGTTCAGATTGGATATGAACATTCAAAATTTTTAATCCAGTTAAATTAAATTATCAACATCTGACAGTAATTAGTATTATTTTTAATATTCTAATAAGCATAAAAAATAAAGTTGTCAGTTTCATGTTCTGTTTTATGGACTTACGTTTGTATCACCTGGTTTTCCCGTGTTCTGCTCCGGTTTCTTTTGTTCCCCACATCCCTGTTCTGCATTTGTTTTCATGGTTAGTTGTAATTATGTTGCACTCCGGGTTCTGGTTAAGTTTGCCATTGTCTTGTATATTTAAGCCCTGATGTAGTTTGGTCCATTGTCCTGAAATGTTTTTGACTTTAAGCCAAAGCTTTTATGTTTTTGTACTTCTATGATGCATGTATTTTGGTTTATCTTCTTTGTTTTGTTTATTAGTTAAGTTTAATCGGATGATATTAACATCCACCTCTCCCTGCTCCTCCATCATCTTCTTCTGCCTTGACAAATGTGATTTGTGTTTATGTTTGTATATATGTTCTATTATGTGTTAACATAAATACAAAGTTATATCATGAAACTCTAGATGACGCAGGCTAATAATACACTCTTAACTGAACATGCTTGCAATCACATCGTTACCTATAGGGTACAGCTGATGAGAGTAGCCAATGAGCTTTCATGCTCAACTTTCAAATGCTCGGTTAGCCTTCTCCTTAGCAGTGCAGCGCTTTCGGAAACCCCTCACCCTCCCCAGCTCCACCTGTATAGATCTGCCACGAGTAATTCACGTACGCTATATTAGCAGCATGTCTATCTTGCTCACAGCGGTATTCAAATTAAAATACAGCGGTTTGTGTAACAGTCTAGCTGCAATGTATTCTGGGATTATCGATGAGTTGTACTTCATGCAATGTTGCCTTTTGATGATTGCCTTGGGCAATAAAAAAGGTATCTCAGAAGACAGCATAATTATTCCTTTAAACACAGCCAATGTAGGCAAGTTTTGGAACAGAGCCCTGGTGTGTGGGGTTGAAGATGTAGGCCAGTAGAAGCCCAACAGCACGTAACACTTAAATAACACCCATTTTTTGATGGCATGCTCTTTATTTTTCCTTCCTATCCTTCCTTTCTTTTTTTATGTGGGTTTTCACTCTTTCAGACTGTGATTCTTGCATATACAAGTATCTATTCCCTGGGCATGTGCACAGCGAGGAAACAATAGCTTTCTTCATGCTTTCCTTTTGACAGCCCCCTCGCCTCGCCCGCTGCAGACTCCAAGAGAGGCACTCTACATGAAGAGGCAGAATAACGAGAAAAGATGTGGAAGTAGGGAGATTTAGAAGGGGGTATCCGTGTACCCTGTGCCTCCGTCCCGCTTCTACGATACCATGCAATGCCGTCGTCGCTTGGTTTATTAAGCCACGGCACCTGATCACAGGGCCTTGAAATCCCCTCAGCCCAGAAGCTTCGTTTAAATGTGCCTCATGTTTCACTCCGTCGTCAGAACGATAATGAGAGGTTTGTGGTGAGCTAGTCTGGTTTTTAAGCACTTCACAAGTTGCAACCATCAAGGCCATGTCCTCTGTCTCCAATGCCACGAGAACGTAAACATTTATGCCTCGACATGCTCCCTAGTGTTCCCCACTCCAACCAGAATCCATTAACCCACATTTTTCTCAGCAGCTTTCCACACCACAACTGCTTAAACAAGGGTTCCCAAAAATGTTCGTGTCTGGACAACAAATTAGCTGCCGCAAAGAGACAGTGGGGGGTTTGGAAGCAGAACGACACAAAATATTTAAGATTGTGGGGTTTGATGAGATATAACAAGTGTCTTTTTGTCAAGATGGCTGCCGATGAAAACGAGATCCTTGTACCAGCTTTTGTTGCATTGTTTGGTGTGAATGTGACTGCCAGCCTTCTAAATCATCCTGGGTCAGAAATCCAATAGACATAGACCATTCTGGCCCAAGATATCCTGTGTGTTTCAAATTCTGGGAGTTCCTGTTGTGTTTTTTTCTTCTTCCGTTTAATGGTCATGCACTTTTACTCTCTAGACTCCTTAGTCCAAAGGGTGTTATGTTTTTTCCTCATTATGTATGGCTCTTTTCTCTCTCTTTTTCATTTACTTATATTTTCATGAGAAAAGGAGGAACATAAATTATGCGTGCCGAGGAAAATGCCAAGCATGCCACATGTCTCCTCGGAGACTTTAATATAAAGTATGCCTCAGAAAATCCAAGATATTATATGTACGTGCAAAGACGCTACAGACACACAAGTAAATTTACATAAATATGGGAAATGTGCTGGCAGAAAGCGAAAGCAAAGAAAATAGAAATATAATACAATGTTTTATTGTCAAAGATACAAAGTAATCAAATAGAATTCAAGGTGAAATAAATAAGGCACATAAAAACAGTCTGAGTCAAAAGAGACGCTCTTCTTGTGAAGGACATCAACACAGCACTTCTTCGGCTGTGACTAAGGACTCATTATGCGTTTCTGACAGCAGCATGGCTGAAGCTCTATCTGCAGGCTATGGCATTTCCTTCTTTTTTTTTCCGTAGTGTGGCTATAGGACATTAAGTCAAGCCCCGTAGGGAAATTACTGTGTGAGGCTACAAACCCATATCACAGAATGCAAATACACCACATGTCTCAAACGTGAAGGGACAACAAATGTGACTGGCACATTGAATGGTGCACCTGAAATAATCTCAATAGTGTTAGCCTGACAGTGCTAATTAACAGCGCCTGGGTAAACGTCCGAGTTGCATTGGTTAACATGTTAGATTGCTCAATCTGTACTCATGTAAATTCCCACAAACAATTAATATTCTGTTAAACCTGTCAAGCTTGTGTGCGCTGAGAAGTCACCACACTCAAGTCCAATATTGTTAATTAGCGTCTTGCCACCAGAGAACTATTATTTTAATCAAGGCAAAGTCTATAATAGAGGTAAATTGGGAGGAGCGGTAGTGCTCTAGGTGCTGTGTTAGTTGTCAGAGAACACATTTACTCAATCCTACCTGCGAAACAGCCATTTTATTAGCTGCTAAAGTGTCCAACTAAGTGCTCAAATTTGGGTGCCATTTACAGAATTTACCTGGCATGTGGCAGGAAGCTGTGATGTTTTAACAACTGTCGGGTTACGTATTCAATTTTAACATTGTCAAAAATGTCTGTACGCTGCTGTAATGCCTTCTGAGAAAAAGAGCTGAAAAACATGGCGCCTTAAAGAGGTTTGATTTTGTACTAGTGAGAATTCCAGCACAACAATCTTTGTATAAGAAGTCACAAAGGGTTAATGCAATGTTTGTATTGAAGTTCGAAGGTCAAAGGTCAATAAGGCCGTGTGTCCACTAAAGCGGGGTTATTTTTGTCAGCTGAAAATGCTAGGCGCTCTGCCGATACCGCCTAGCTGTCGGCGATTGAACATTTTTTTTCTTTTTCTTTTACCCAAAGTTGATCCTTCTTCAACTCTCGGCGACTGGTAAAAAAACATTGAAGCACTCAGCGTGAAATAGACGCTCAGTTCCTCGCTATGCAGCCGGGGTTTTAAACACGCAGCGCTTCCATTGAAAACAATTGGAAAAATACGCTAGCCTCGGGAAAAAAAACACTTTGGTGGACACACGGCCTTATTAACAACTCCGGTTCTATTTGCTCCAATACCACACAAGCGGTATTCAAACCAGCATGGAAGGTATGGGAGGCAGGTGTGCTAACAAGGACTGCATGCTGTGTATAAATACATATGTATAAATACATTTCATTTGTAAAAATAATTATAATGTAAATTAAATATATTAGTAAATGTCAATTAATTTAGCTGTATTTCTTTTTTTATTGAATCCCTTAAAGAGCAGAGGTATATTTTAGTGATTGTTTTAATGTAAACAGTCAGCTTCAGTATTTTTCAAGTAGGGTTGGAAATCGAAAATTTATTCCAATTCTGGAATTAATTGCTTAAGGTCATGAATCGGATACTTGTCAAAAATATATATTATTCCTCTTATCGATTCCTTTGTGTGCATTTGAATATGACTTTAAACCATTCAAGCGCAAGAAGACCCGTGCGCTGTTATCTGTGCTGCACACACATCCAAAGTGTGCGCACAGAAAAAGTGATTTTAATGTGATTTTAAACCATTCAAGCACAAGAAGACTAACACACTGTTTTCTGTGCTGTACCCACATCCAAAGCGTGCGCACAGAGAGCCGCCTCTCATACTGAATAGTGCGCAATACTGAAATATTTAAAATATTAAATCTTTACAGCATGCAATGTAAAAGCAGCCTAATAGGCCCACTGCTGTCTATTATGTTGCTAATATTATTCAAACTACAATATTGACAAGAAAAAAAGAGGAAACCACTCATGGCTCTTGGCTGGATAAATGTAATAAGCTATTTAGAATCAAACATGAACACAAAATTAGGCCTAGAAAAATTAAAGGAAATTGGTACAGCTAATTTTAATTATAAAGAGCCTGCCTCTCTTCATTGAATCAGGAGGCTATTAATCTATTATATCTAAAATCATGAGGTAAAGACTGAGCAATGCTTGAAGGCCAAATGCCTTTGTTTTAATTTAATTTGAACTTTTTAACGAAAGGAATATGTTAAGTAGCTTACAGTTGTATGAATCAAAATGAAATTGAATTGGTAAAATTAGCGGTTATTAGAGAATCACATTTGAAAACTTGTCTTCTGGTCATGACCGTTTGCTTAAAAAATGTTTTGATCAAATTCAACATGACACCTCATGGCCTCTTTGTAAAGAGAAGTCTTAAGGAAGCCGTTCATGACAGAAGCTTTTTTCCACACGCTCTTTGAATATGGGTGACGTTTTTGGTTTATCTTTGAAAGCTGCCCTCTTACACTCCCTTTTAGAAGTTCCCTTTGAAGCCTCCCTT
This sequence comes from Phoxinus phoxinus, assembly GCF_949152265.1. Taxonomy (NCBI): domain Eukaryota; kingdom Metazoa; phylum Chordata; class Actinopteri; order Cypriniformes; family Leuciscidae; genus Phoxinus; species Phoxinus phoxinus. The sequence goes on along the minus strand of NC_136897.1, from coordinate 20,442,781 downwards.
CAGCTGCCATTACACATTACGATCCAGCTAGTGCATCGGCGTCGGTACCACATGACAAACAGAGAAACGCTGGAAAACCAGATTTGACACATGGCGGAAAACTTGCATCAAAAGACAAGGAGAGGTTTAATATTGAATGAAGGTTTTTGTTCTGTAATTAACTGTGTCAAGCGCAGTTCGGTTGGCAGAGACTAAGTCACACTGCAAACCTAAATGATTTGTAAGTAATGGGCCACCATCTGTTCCCTCTGTGAGGTTTGTTAAAATAAGTAAATAAATAAGTAATATCACACCACACTTGGTATTAAGAGAAGTATAAAATAAGCCTCATTGCTCAGTATGAGATTGATGAATTTTTGAAGGCTGCGTCGCAGGATAAGGACTTTTTTTTTATTATTCATTTATTTTTTCGCCGTTATCCTGCAAACAAGAGGACTGATTACTTCAAATCTGTATGTTAATCCTTGGTAACCTGCCTGACACCTCGTCATCAGAAAATAAAGGCCAAATCCCTCCTCTGGATTATTGATAAGCCCATCTCTGAATGATGCCTCTGTCGTCTCAGTAATAGGTGGAACATAAAACTGGGATGGTACACATCAAGTTCATGGTGGAGCTGGAAATGGCTTCTGTCTCTTGTTTAACATGGCATTACGGGGCTGTTTTAGCACGTTAGAGAGATGTTACACACTTAAAGATGTCATTTGAATTGTAGTTGACAAAAGATGTATATATATACAAATAAACTGGAAATGTACACTAGATAGAGAAATATGCAGAGCTTTTTGAAAAGTGATCATTTTACACCCCTTCTGAGATCTCTACATTGGTTACCTGTTCAGTATAGAATTGAATATAAAATTATATTACTTGTCTACAAATCCTTAAATAATCTTGCACCATCTTATTTGACGGACTTACTTCATCTGTACACTCCTAAGAGAGGACTTAGATCGGGAAATAAATTTCCTTCACATTCCCAGAACCCGCTTGAAAAAAGGGGAAATAGAGCCTTTGAAGTGGCTGGCCCCACTCTGTGGGATAATCTCCAGACCCAAATTAAAATGGCTTCCACTTTGTCTGAGTTTAAAGTTGCTCTTAAAACTCACCTGTTTGTCTCAGCTTTTAACATGTAATTTATCCTGTTTTTATTAAGTGATTGTGATTGTTTTTTTGTTGTGTATCTATATTGTGATTACTGTACAGCACTTTGGTCGGCCGGTGGCCGGTAGTAAATATGCTTTAGAAATAAACGGAACTTGAACTTTTTGTCTTAAAGTCAACATGAAATGCCACTTGCATTGCTTTTTTACTGTCTTAGTCCAATAGGATTCAGTGAGAAAAAGAATGCTAGTCTGGACTTGATTTTATCCATCAGCAATTGATTGGATCAGGAAAAGCGGGTTTTAAATGCTCGGATGAAATTAGGTGAATGGAAATGGTGGATTTGTGACGTCAGCGGAATAGGAAAGTCGTTTCAGAGGTGGCACAAGTTGCACTATTCAGACTACTATTCAGAACTTTGGAGTCAGCAAAATTTTGTAAATAAAATTACTTTTTAAAAGAAGTCTCTTATGCTCCAAGGCTGCATGAATTTATTTAATCAAAACTACAGTAATAACTGTAATATTTTGAAATGTTATTATATTTTAAAATGTAATTTATTTCTGTCATGGCAAAGCTGAATTTTTAGCAACCATTACTTCAGTCTTCAGTGTCACATGATCCTTCAGGAATCCTTCTAATATGCTGGTTTGGTAGAAACATTTCTTATTATTATCAATGTTGAAAACAGTTGTGCTGCTTAGTATTTTTGTGAAAACCATGATACTTTTTTCCAGGATGTTTTTGATAAATAGAATATGTAATGTTTATTGTGTCAATTTGTAAATTTAAATGTAATAAAATTAAATGTAAATTTTAGCATTTACTCTCCCTTTTGAGTGCCATTGCAAAGCATGCTGGGAAATATAAATCCCAGCCCAGTTTCAGTTCGATTTAAGTTAGTCTAAATTAAAAGAAATGAGTTCATTAAACTCAAAACAATTAAACAATTCAGATTACTTCAAATGTGTAGGTTTCGTGAACTCAAATATAAAAGAAAGTTCTAAATACTCATAAATGTTAACTTGTTTGAACTATTTTGTTTAATTTAAGTTTGCTCTACTCAAACCAATTATATATTTTGAGTGTTAGGGTTTACAGAAATGACATTATAAATGTCACTTTTGATCAATTTAATGTCATTGCTGCCAAACCTTTAAACAATAGTGTACGTTTACCCAAATGTTCTTTTTCTTTGGATTAACATGCATAAATTGTTTACAGTAAGACCAGGAACTTGTAAAGACTGTCAGTTTTGATGGCATGATATATAGCAAATAATGTATTTGGAAACAATAAACAAAAATAAATACTCAAAGAACATGTAAACATCATTATTTCTATAATCACAAATATTTCAGTTGCTATATTATATATAGTATATCTATTACCTATTTAGCACTATCATTGCTAAAAGAAGTGCAGTATTTTCAGCTGAGACCGACAATTTTAAAGTTAATATTATCGTACTTGCGCTAGCTTTGCATAATTCACACAGTCTCTCCTTATTTAGCAATGCCACCACCAGATCCAGATGGTGAGAGTCTCTGTCCAAAGGGGCAGGTGTAGTGCAAAGAGACAGTCTTTTCTGGAACGCTCTGAACATATGCAGACACACAGGATCTGCTGTGGCCCGTAATGTCTTCTGGACCATCTGTCTGCCGGCACTCGCACCCACCCCTGCCTGTTCGCATCTGTAGATGGATAAAATGAAATATTCAAATGACAGATCAACTGTATAATTATTGTCTTGATGCCATGGTGTAGCGGTGCAACAATTTTTTTGTTTGCTTTCCCACATGGCACGATTGCGGAGAAGAAAAAAATATATAATTGTGTGTGTGTGTTTGTGTGTGTGTGTTTGTGTGTGTGTGTTTCCTTTTTTTTTCTTTTTTTTTTAGATTACTTGCTTATATTGTAAAATAATATCATGGTAGGAAATCCCTTGTTTCCAATCCATTACTTCCTACCTTGGTGCAAAGTATGCATAGTACAATACACTCAAATATGAATTTAATTTCTGGAAATCTAGATTACATGTACTCAAATAACCTATGCTTATCTCTCTCTGACCCAAATGATTAAGGGTGAACTCTCCCAGAGGTCTTTGTGTCCTCTTTGTTCCCATTTATCCCATTGTCACATTGTCCTTCAGTTAAAGAATTGCTTTCGACTGCCGAGTGAGGCTTTACATAACATGTGTTGTTGTCTCCTCATTGACTAAAACTTACATAACATGTTTTTTTTGTTTAAGTGGATATGGGTGGGGAAATGGATGAGTAGGTTTGTTGTTTGCTGTGTATAGTTGAGTTTTCCTAGAGATGTTCTCGTGTCGTCAAGCCCTATGGCCTTTCAGTTGACAGGAAATGAGTGAAAGTCTCTGTAAGGAAGTCCCCAATTACTGTTAACATGGGGCCAGGGAATGCTTCCTGACTCCTTTGTTTTGTGGGAAATTGGACCTCATGTGTAATGTCCTTCTGGCAGAGCAAGACAACCTCTCATAGTCCTCCCCTTGGTATTTATTGTCCTTAAGCAGTAGGTTAATGTATGCCCCAGACAGCAAATCCCCAGCATTATAAGCATGGATGTTTTTCCGTATTAAATTCAACCTTCCTGTTTATTTATCAGCTCTTTAGAAGACAATAAGCCTCACACCATTGCTTTATCTAAAGCAGTTTTGTGTTGTAGCCACTAGAAATAACTATTTATATTTCGCTGCCATATATATATATATATATATATATATATAGATATATATATATATATAGATATATATATATATATATACACATATACACACTGTATCACTCCAAGTCGCATCTCTAAAACATTGCGAATAAACTCGCTTGACACTTTTTTGCCATTACTTTTCACCAGCTGGTCCCGAAGTCATTTTAAGTGGCTGTAAGCTGTCTTTATTTCAAATAATTGTTACTTGGGTTGATATTTAATACACGGACATTCATACATTTTCAAGTGTGGCTTAGGCATCCAAATATTTTTTGGGACCACTATCTGGCCTTTGACTTGACCTTGTGAATCCAGAGCCGTTCAGATGTCCTCCTCTGCCCTGAATTGGGTTCAACTGGAGCTGGAACATGTCTGGCAGCATGAGTTTTAATCCCAGAGCAATCTGCCAGAGAATGCCTTATCCAATCACTGCTCTGTCCTCCCTAGTGGTCTTGGAATGGAAATGAGTGACAGCATGCCTAGAGCATGTGACACTCACATCGGGGCAGAGGAATATTTATCACCCCAATGGCCATCTTGGGTTTTTTGTTTCCTTTTTTTTCCATGCATGCACATCACTTCCTCATTACGGTTTTGGGTTTTACCTTTTCAGGCAGATATCAAGCTATCCAGAGACCTTTTTGGAAAATGTTAACAGGGTGGGCACCCTGAATAGATGTACATATATGAAATGTGTACTTTTGACTGCTTATGTGCCTCATTACTGTAGTTTGATTTGTTATGACACACAAAATAAACAGAGCCTGTCACAAATATTCTAATGCAAGACATGCACATGACAGCGCTGCACCTTGAAGACGTGATTTATGTAATGGCACCTATCATCCGCATGAGGTGGGGTGGTTGTGTGTCTCTGTTTAACTGGATAACCCGTCCCATGGCATCTGCGAAAGCCCTGCAGAGAGGCAGATCCCTTTCAGTGTCATAGCCGGAAGGGAGGAGACATCTGACATGTGCAGCGTGAAATTCATTCAGCACGCCTCTCACTGTACTCGGCACAGCGGGGACCTCGGCTCACCGTGGGTTCCCAGGTGAGCAGGTAGAGCAGTTTAAGCTCACAGCTGCGTCCTGTGGAGACATAGCGGAAATATCACAGGGACCTACTGGAGAAACACTGGAGGCTGTGATTTAGTTACAGTTATTACAGCGCAGCTTTGAATTAGATTTTTTGGTGTTGTTTAGAATGAAGAGCCCCTGGTGTTGAGGAAACGGCCACACTTCCAGTGGTACAGCGGTCCTGTTTCGTGTTCCTTTCAGAGCGCCCATTGTTCCCATTGTGGGAGCACAATATTAAACCAATTGCCATGCAGATGAGCTGTTCTATAACACTCAGATCAGTACAATGCGCCGATCACGTCTTTTTTGTTCGAATTTCATCAACACGTCAGCTCATACTAAGAACTGCAATAAATCTTATTAAATCCGAGTTCCACCATCTTCCAGTCTGCAAAGTTGAACAATGGGACTCTGGTAAAACATCACGCTTTAATGAGTCAGTCTCTGTGGATTTACATTTACATAAGAGTTGATTTTACGTGTTAATTTACTGCAATTAATAAATAAATTAACTCCTTGCTCGCTGTTTACAGCAAAACGTGGTGCAATATGCCAGTACCTTTAAAATAACACAGATGAAAAAGAAAATGCTTTGATGATTTTAAAATATACAAAGTGACTGATATATTTAACTTAGCCTACACTCTGGTTTTATTTTTACAAAAGTTTAGGGACTGTACGATTTTTTTTTTTAAGTCTCTTATTTAACTTATATCTGCATTTATTTGATCAACAAAAATATAGTTGAAATATATATTATTCCTGTCTTCAGTATCACATGATCCTTCAGAAATCATTCTTACATGCTGATTTGGGTCTCAAGAATTTTTTTTATTTTTTTTATTATCAATGCTGTAAACAGTCGTGCTGGTGAATATTTTTTGTGGAAATCATGATAAAAAAATCTGGATTATTTGATGAATAGAAAGCTCAGTTGACCAGTAAATGTGTTTACTGTCACATTGGATTACTTTAATGCATCCTTGGTGAATAAAAGTATTGATTTTGTAAACATACTGACCCCACAAAAAGCTTTTTCTTGTCATCCTTTTGTTAATATTTGTATTTTTCAGTATACTGTATGTGTTCACTGGGAATCACACACATGACATTGCTGGTGTTAGCGCCATGTTCCACACGTTGGGCTCAAGTGCTCCTTCAGTTTACACAACGCCTGTTCGCTAGTTTCTATGTAGTCTGGTCACCATTCACTAGATGAAAGCAGGTCGATGGCAAATAAAAGTTATTTACAAAAGCTTTCCTACCCAGGGTGAGACACCATATTTTGCCGGGTTTGTATACTTTGCACACAGAACTGGATTGACTGCTGGACGCGCAATATTTGAGAACATACAAAGGAAGACCCAAGAGTGTGGCTGTAAATATTACTATAGGGACTGTGCACCCCATATGGCTATGTTTGTTTAGAGTGCTGAATACGCTTCATGCATTTTCAAGAGAGTGACATCCACGGTGTATATCCAGAGTGACTATACCTTAAATCTTCAGAAGACACAAGGTGAGAGCAAGTTTATTGATACGTGCTGCTGTATGAGCCGATAAATAGTTGTCTGTCACATCATTGGCATACGTATGACATAAGTATGTGCTATGCAGGTTGTTATTTTGCTGTCAAATCGCTAATATTAGGCCTGTCAACCTTTCTCAGGTTATGGAATAATGGCTTAGAATAGGGGTGGTCGTAGAGCGAGACAAAACTCCTGTTAAGTGATGGGCGGAGGAGGGAATAGAAGAAAAAAAATAACGAAGCGTTAGAGTTTTTGACCACATATCTGAAAGGATGACAGCAGTGGGTGTCTCCTGGGAATATGCAATTTATTTCTATGTACATATACACTACCATTCCAAAAAAAAATTTGGGGGGAGGGTATATTTTTGATGTCTTTAATGTTTTTTTTTTTTAATATTGGAATTTATTCCCTCTGATTATATCGTCATAGTTTTAAGTATTATTATTTATTTTTTTTGTTGTTTTTTTCAGTCTGATCTTTTTGTCTCTGTTCAACTAAACATCAAGTTAATTGGTGTCCATACAGTATGTTGACAAGGGTTGCTTCTACCTGAAGCCTCATTTTCAGCACGACTGTGGCAGTGATCTAAGGTCACGATGGGATTAAGCCATTGAGTGTCTATGTGAGTGTGTATGTGTGTGCCTGTGTGCATCCTCAGGCTGCAGGAAGTGATTCAGGAGTGCTCTATAAATAACCACAGCTCAGTTAGCCCCGAGGGATGGGGTGCCACTCTGCTGAAGTGAGCTGAGTGAAGGTAGGGAGAAGGCCAGGGCCTCCATGTGGAACCGCAGCAGACGGCGTGCATTGTTTACACTCTGTAGGGATCCTCCACCTTACTCGCTCATACACTTGTAGATTGCACCCCTCTCCAACCCCTCTTGATCCTGTTTGCCTGCTTGGATGCACTCCTCTATAATGTGCCACTGATCAAATTTGACTGATTAAAGCTCAGGCATGCTTGTCATATAATGAATTTGAGTAGATTTCTGACATCTGAGGGTAGTTGGAATGTAAAAAGTGAGATGTAGTGCGACAGGAATACATAGGAATTCCGACTATATATACAAACATGCAATATAAACATGCAATTTATGTATGTACTGTACATATACTGTATACTTCCATTCAAAATATTGGGGTCTGTAGGATTTTTTTTTATGCCTTTAATGTTTTTTTAAGTATTTTATAAATCTTATTTAAATATTGGAATTTATTCACTCTGATTATATGATCATAGTTTTAAATAATAGTTGTATGTGTTTGTTTGTTTGTTTGTTGGAGTACAGTCTGATCTTTTTGTCTGATCTATATAGTTTTGTGTGCGTTCCATGTCCACGAATGAGTCAGAATGAACAAATGATGGTGTCAATGGGAAGACAAATTACAAATAAGTGAGTAACAACTCACGCACTTAGATATCACTTAGATATCACTGCATTGTCATGTCAAAATCAAACCTGAAATGATTTGAAAGCACAATCATTTAAGTTTTTAAGTGAGCAATCAGCTTTGTGAAATTAAAGGTATTTTTTGTCTGTGACTATCAGTGCAGTGTTTACCCAGTTTTGATGACTGATGATCTGAAAATAAGTTCAGTGTTAAAAGAACAGCTGAACATCTAAAGGTCACACTTTAGTTTAGGGTCCATTTCTCTCTATTAACTAGCTATTAACTACGACTTTTGCCTTAATAAACTTATAATTACTGCTTTTTAATAGTTAAGTTAGTTGTTAAGTTTACGTATTGCAGAATAAGGCATTAATATGTAATAATAAACAGCCAATATCCTGGTAATATGTATGCTAATAGGCAACTAGTTAATCGTAAGAATAAGACAGTAAACTGAAGTGTTACCCAAATAAAATATAGATATAATCTTAAATTTGTTACTGCTTTCTTCTAGTTATTACTTTTGAATAAATGGTAAAAGGCACTACCTTGATGAGAAATATACTTCTTGTTGTTTTTTAAATAAATTAAACATGAATTATATTGTTAATGTCAAAATGAAAAATCAAACAATTGTATTTTTTTACAGTAAGTAATGTAGATGTCAAATTTAAGTGGTATTGGAACATAAATTTACATTTGTGTTTTAAAATAATAATAATAATAATCAGTGAGGACTTTGCCTCTTCATTTCAGAACAAGGTATCCTACTGTTACGGGCAGCGAGGTTTGTTGTGGGTACATAGACAGACTTAGAAGGAGGAGATGGTTCTCGCCCACCCAGATCCTCTTCCTCCTCTCCAGATGGTAGACTCTGTTGTACTCCAGTGTCTTGGCGGTAATATGTGGAACAGATTCAATAAACTACCCTGAGCTGGATGTGCGTTTCCCCCATGTGGCCTTTTTCCTTAATAAAAGCACATTTATCTGGTTTCCTGTCTCTTTCCACACTCTCATAGCCGAGGTAGTCGTCAAGACAACAGGGCGGACAGTCATCCATGATGGATATTCTTTCACATGGGAGTACAGGTCCATTTTGATTAGGAGGTAAAATCATTATAGGCCCACACGTGTGTGCCATGCCAACTGAACGTCTCATTTCCTTCGTCACCACAGCGATATGCATGGCCTTCTTCAATAGTGCATTTTAAATGAATGGCCTACAAGAATAAATGACAATACCAAATGTATTATGTACAATACCATGTATTAGGAAAATGCATTTTTAATTTTTTTGTTTTCATATTTTTCCTGATTTTCTTTTTTTATATAATATACTATATATTTAAATATATCAATATTTTGCTAATATATTTAAATAAATGTATTCATGTTTAAATAAAAAAATATCTTTAAATACATTATGGCCATATTTTGCCAAATCATGATATTGTAGAAAACAATTAAAAGGAAATATTTCAGACATAAATAAAAAAAAGAAGATGATGTTGTTGTTTTCTAAAATAAAGCTAATTATAGCTGCTTTGACACTTTTAATTGTGGAAACACCCACACAAAATATAGAAAAACTCTTGGAAAAAATTGTACGAAATGTTTACATTTTCTTTTTCTATATATATTATGAAGTATTGAGTGAACAGAGAAAGGCCACATTAAACCTTGATCTGAAAGGGTTATGAGATGTTCTATCAAACATCTGTATGAGAAGAGAATTCCCATCATACTCATTCATTTGTTCACTTCATTTTCTCCTTTTATTAGATTCCATTGTACAGTGGCACCTTGTGTTTCCCACTATGCGCTTGATGTTCTCATTACTGTCCTCTTCTCTTGTCATGATGACAAAGTGGGTGACAGTGTCTATTTTTTTTTTTTTTTTTCGAAAGGCCCATTTCGCGTTTCTATTTATCGGAGAGAATGTCAGAACCTTTACTCTGCCTCTCCCACTAATCATGTACTCTGCGTTTTTAGCATACACTCGCTGCTTATCGAATATTTTCATATGTGCTTGAATAAACACAAGCACCCTCTCATTTCATAATACATGTAAACAGAGCAAACCCTTCACATTGTGTTTCTCCACAATTATAGATTTTTGCTCCATACTCCATTAGGGGGTAAAAAGCAGTTTCAGTAAAAAAAATAAAAGTCCTCATATGTTCTCATTCTCCTTTCCCCTGTGGTTCTCTAATGCAGTTCACTGTGATTTATGAAACAAGATGGTGATTTTGCATTATGGTTGTACATTACAGGGCATAAATGAGTTTTTCATAAACATTTTGAATGGTGGCTGGGTTGCACTTGAAGAAATACTGGTAGAAGCATCTCAAGCTGTCCATAACAATGCAGCAACAATTTGAGTCAAGAGCCGAAACCACCAAAGGAATCTGTATTCAGCTACTGGGAGCACTTTACGTTTTCTAAGACATGTCAGACAGAAACATTCTTGCATCTCACCTTTTAAAGGAATTTGAAAGCATTATTGGAGTCAACTACAAAAGCAACCAGGATCAACCTGAGGGGAAAACACAACTATCAAACACAGGTTTGCTTTTAGCGGCTGACCTTTCAATGTCACCACTTTCCTGCGAACCTGTAGCAAAATGTAGTGGGACCTGTAGCAGTTGCATCGTCGGATGCTTGCAAGATGGTCAGAGTGATCCTCGTGCTCAGAGTGCAATGCTGAAACGTTTCTTGGATGCGTTTTAAGTGCTGTCACAAGTGGTTGACAAAATGAGCATTTCGCTGACCTGTTTCTGAGACTCTTGATTGGCAATACGCGTTTCTTTCTGAAAACATATATTCACCATTCATTAGTTGCTAAGTGTAAAGCAGTTTTTTGTTTAGTACAGTTTGTTTCATCATAGTCATCATTATATTTGTTCCCAAAATAATATATAAAATGTGGAAACATTTTTGGAAGTTTGCGTAAATTAACAACTTTTTTGTGTGTGTGTGTGTGTGTTCTTTTTGGTGTTATTTTCAAAATATATATATATATATACATTGCAGCAAAGAATATTTTCTGTTACATCAACATGTACTGTATCAACATTCATGTTGTATCTGCATTATGAGGAAGAGATGGAAGGGCTAGAAAATATTCTTAACCCACACAATTTGACACTTTTAAAGACTCTTGTTTCAGGTGTTTTAAATCAAATCATGTTAAAATTGCTCTGGAATAGCTTGCTGTTATTGTGAGTTTTAGATATGCATTATGTAAACATTATCCTATACGCTTGAATTGTTTATCCCCTGTATTCATTGTGCCCATAATTCCTTTCTAAAAGAGAATTCAAGCAATTATGAATCATTGTGTGTTGTAGTGGCTGCAGGCATTTAGTGTGAATCTCTAGAGGACTGGAGGTTATTGTGGCTGTCCTACACTCATTTGTGAGGGCAGCGTGAATTGTTTGTTCAAATCAAACCAATTTAACATTGTCCCCGTGGCGCTGTTGTTCTCCACACTGAGGAAAACCAATCGCAAATCCACCTAGGCCTGATTTACGGCGCCTGGGGACCAGATTAAGAGGCCATAGATAGCATCTCAAGTGTTCGCCGAAAGAAAGACACCTGTCCCGCCAACAATTCCACCGCTTCAAAAGCAGGCATTAACACTTCCATTAAAATCTGTCACCCCTCTTTCTCCTTCTTCTCTCTGTGCTCTGAAGAGAAATCGCAGTCATTCAAATGCTAAGCGACTTTCTCTCCCCTGTGGATATTAGCGCAAAAAGAGCAGCGCTCCATCATTTGCCAAGAACGTCAGGGAGGGGAAAAAGACGCAAAATGAGCCAATGGTGCTGCGAATATCCCTCACCTCTGCAATATCTCTTCACATTTCATTACCTTTCCTGTGCCGCAGACCAACAAAATGCAGCAAAAACGTCAGTCATCATTAAATCGCTCTCTTATAGTGCACTTAATTCCTAATGCCATATATGTAAGTGTCTCGCTGAGTTCATCATGCTCGGCAGGTTTCTGAGCGCTCATTTAAATTCATCTCTTCACAAGCTCTTAAATAATATACCAATAATAACTCTAAATGGATCAATGGGATCGTTTTAAAGTGTGAGAACTAACTTTGCCTGTGGGCATCGAGCTCTTGTACTTGCTCTTGTCTCATCTCATTATTTATGTATTGGGGTCTATGGAATATCCACTTCATTATAAGACACATCTTTTTATTAATGTTTAATTCTTTTTTCTTTACAGGTTACTGACGGAGGTACTATTAAGCAGAAGATTTTTACGTACGATGCTATGTTCAATACCAATTACTCCCATATGGAGGATTACCGCAGACGGGAAGATCTGGTGTATCAATCGACGGTCCGGTAAGAGTCATTAATTGATTTTCAAAAAATGTATTAGTTATGTGATCTGATCACAGGAGGTGCCCAATTTGGTCAGTGACAGATTAATCGTTGTTTAAAATATTGATGCATATTGTCGGAGCCATAGCGCATTGGGCTCTGGTGCTAATGTGGCCAATATGACTTCTCATTTATTTCCTATTGGCTTTCAACATTAATATAAAGAGCAATTCCTTGTTCCTTCTAAATTATGAAGTGCATCAGAAGAGCGTCTTTGTCGATGCATTTCACAGTATTTTCAGTATCTTGCATCATAAGTGTTACATTTTTAAGATGTCTTGTCATGTTAAATTTATATCAACATTTGACACTCAGATCAGATTTTTTTTGTAAAAGACCAATTGGGCAAGTGTGTGAGTGGGATTACCATCTCAGGTGTGTTGAGTATTAATTGGCATACTGTATATGCTAATGACCTTTTGTTTAATTCTGTTGCGCTCCATCTAGTGGTTCTGTGTCCTGTAAACTTGTCCCATAAAGGCCTAAAAAAGTTACACTGTAAGTAAATCTGAATCTTTGACCTGATTAGAAGACTTGTCCTCACTATCCAGTACGTTCTGGTATTTTCTCTCACTGAGCCCCTAGCAAAGCTTTTCAAGCTTTGGGCCCTCAGTTGCAATTTCCCTGCTCCCCATTCAGATAGCATCGTCTTTAGCCTCCCCTTTCTGAACATCTGCTTTAGTGTTTCATAGACCCGCTGAGGAACAGACGTGTTCCCCAAGTCACCCCTGATACCTGAGGCTCAGCTTCAGGCAGAAAAGCAAAAGCAAGACCCAGAAATACTTTGTCATATCTACTCTGCTCCTCACCAAAACATACAAGTTTCTTGTCAGACCAAAAGCTGGTACAAACTATTAGATGGCGAGGAGAAAAAAGTAAGGTTTTGTCTGCTGCAAGACTAGCTGCACTTATCTGTGCGCAGATACTGTATCTGCACGTGTGTAATAACTCCATCAGAGTTTTTCAGGTTACAGGCTACCCTGCCTCCTCGCTTTGCCTGGATAGTGGGACAGTGTACTGTATGCTGTGTGCACACGCACAGAGACAAACACTCCTACCCAGCTGGAAGTAAATTGACTGTCACACTATAAACAGCAGTAGGGATCACATGTATTGACCTCACAGTCTCACATAATGCTCGGAAAGTAAGATGGCAACTGCAGAGACCATCAAGCTTCGTGTGCAGTCACCCAAGTATAAACGCACACACATTGTTACGAAAATCTTTTTCTTACAGTATTTTGTTTTACAGTGGAAAAAGAAAATCTACTTAAGTCAAGATTTATTCTCTGAAATGCTGAAATGTAGTTTTAAGCATAGATGGGACTTTTATGAAGCACATACACTTGAATGACACACACAATGACACACGAGCATACACTTCTCAAATCCTTTTTCCTGTAGCCTCCGACACAGCATTCAGTGGGAGATCTAGAGCACCCAAACAGGATATTTCACAGGTATTATCTCTCATTTTCATTCCAGAGTGGCAAAACACCACACCAGCAGGCCTTGCCACTCTAATTCAGATCTCACCCTTCCGCCTGTAAATAAAGGCACAAGTGAGGATCTTTCTGAAACCGAAAGCAGAGAGATAGACATGTCTGCCTCTAGCTGGGCCATAGAAGTCGACTTGTTTTCACATTAAACTGAGAAAGCAGTGATTATTGTCTGCATGCTGCTCAGAAGTATGCACATCTTTTAGAGTTATGGAAAATAATAACATCATTTTGAACTGCTTACTTCGAATCATTTTCCATGACGGTTTAAATTCCCTGGAAAACTCAACACAACACAAGGTGTCAAATTATTACAGGCCAAATTGAAATTCTGTGTCTTTTCTTAACTTTCCCCTCACAACCACCCTTAAGGATGATATTTTGTTGAAGGTGTTTGAAAAATTCATTCGGTTTCTCTTTAATATTTAATATAAGTCATAATGTTAGGTCTTTCTTCTTGTTCTTCACTAGCTTCTCCTTGTCACTAAGCTGTCAATTTATTAAGATGGTGGGTTTGAGCTGCCAATCAAATCTCGAACAGGTTCACAGGACCCTCCCCTTGCACTCCGACCTGGCCCTCTTCTCTCATTATCATGGACACCTCAATTCTCCACCTGTTCCTATGAGACCCAAATGCTCTTGGCAAAACATTCAACTTTATACTCCGAAACAAAAGCACTTACGCCCACCGGGCCCTCCGGGGCCCTTCAGGAGAAGCCCGTTCTTCAATAAAAGCCCCTGATTATCATGCACATCTATCAGATTTTTTTTATCATGCCTCTTCACTGAAACGTGACAACAGTGTTAAAAGAGAGACATGAAATATGCTGTGTGTCTTTGAGGCATGTGATTTCTCTTTTTAGTCTTGAAGTAAGGATACTCTGTAGTGGGATTTGTATATAACACTATGTATTTTACACAATTTAGTTATTTTTATTTATTCTTTTTTATTTTATTATTATATAAACATATATTTAGTATAAATCTACAGTAAAGACTAATGTATCAGTCAGGGCAATTAATTAGTTACAATTTGGCCATTTGGTTATCATCGGCCTTGTCAGTGAGTACATTTGCAGAGACCCCCCGAGTGGGATTTTAATTATTGTTTTGTTTTGCTTTCCTTTTCTTTGTTTATCCATCTTGCTGATCCTTTGAAATTTTTCAGAGGCCCCTTAGTCGCATTATAATTCCGTTTTTTTAAAGGGGTTTCAGAGATGTAATTTCAGCTGCCATGCACATGGCACTTTATATATCGACATCTGCCACTGAAAAGCCCGTATTGGTTGACCACTATGAGTGCACTCACAATGAATCTCATTCAAGCAACACACAATGGATTTTTTTTTTTAAATTGTGGTGTGTGTAAATCATTCACAAATCATTTCATGCATAAATGGCAACATTGAATGTAATTGTTTTTTTGTTTTGTTTTGTTTTTTTAAACTGATGTTCAAGGCCCTATGAGTGAATATACAAGTAAGAGATCACCTCAGCTGACCTCTGTGTTTGATGACTCATGAAATCATGAGCTATTGTGAATATTCCAACACCATAAATTCAGCCTTGGACATATTCTAACATCATACGCCCACAACGCCAATAAGAACAGGCCTCAGCTGAGAAATTCACGGCACATTTCTGTAATTACAGAATGTTATATTCCTGGCAGCGAGCGCTCTGTCCCTCTCAGCATACACACACACTTACACACACTGCAGAGTGGCAGGACCTGGCTAGGCAAATCCCTCCTTGCCTCGGTGTGATTTAGTGCTAATCGGCTTTTTATTACTCTCTGATTAGCAATCCATCTACATTTTTAGAGCACAGTGAGAGAGGGAGAGAATACAGAGGGGGTGAAACTGAGAAAGACTGTGAAGGAGCTGGAGTTTCTGTCCCATTTAGGTTATTTTGAAGAACTGAATGCCAGAGCGAGCCAGACTATTGTGCAACATCGCCCGCATTTCAGCAATCCAAAGAGGAAGTATGCAACAGAGGGGAGAGAATGAGCGAATAAGAGACAGAGAGTGTTGAAAAGCAGAGAGAAGGAGAGGTGGAGAGCTAAGAGGGTAAGATAGACAGGAATTGAGAAATATGCTGGCAGGGATTCAGAGACCCGGGCAGTAAAGCTCATCCAGAGAGAGGACACTTGCAGGGTAGAACGTGAGACCAATGCCAATGTACAAAGCCGGAGCCAAACCTCTCATCCAATCATCACGGTCTGTGCATGTCAAGCAGCCCTGGAAGTAGGGGAGTAAACTAACAACAACAACAATAAAAACTCAAAAAACTGCCAATAGATTAGGTTAAAATTATAGACATCTGTGAGGAGAAATGGCAGAGTGGTTTTATTTACATCCACTGTATTGTTGCCATTGCTATCGCCATGATGGTGAACGCACTGCAATTAACTGCCTGTGTTTCTACTCATCAAGCCAAAGTGAGCTATCTGAGGTGCAGGGGGAAAGAAAGCCACGGTGGGGAGGCGTACATGAAAGGAATGCTTATTCGCCTGTGCTGAGAACTCACCCGCTGCCCTCATTCAATATAAATGAGCTTGGTTTCAGTCAATCTAGCTGTTTTCTGCTTGTTTTAAAGGGGCTGAGCAGCAGGACTTTGTCGACCGGCGCCGAGCACATGCAGACGATGTTGGGATTGTTAAAGAATCGCTTGACTGAAGCGAAAAGATAGAGGCTGAGATTTTTTTTTTATGAGACTTTTAGAAAATTATGATATCCAGAATGTGGAACATGAGCTGAAAGAAGATTTGCAAACAAATATAGACCAATATAAGCCAGAAACAGGGCAATATAAAAGCTTTCTTTTCAGAGCTTTGAAAACGCCTAGGATACGACTGTAACCTCTGTTCCATGAGAACAGGGAACGAGACACTGCGTCGAGGACGCTCTGACAACTATCCGATCACGGCAATCGAAATTCACCGGCCACCATCGCCGCCATCGAGTTCATCCGATCACGGCGGCTGTTAGTTTAGAAGATCTAATCAGGTCCAAATCTTTCAGCAGATCAGCGTGGTGTGCTTGCTCCACAGCCATTGTGTGCAAGGCATTACCAGCCAGACCCGCCATCGTGTATGCCCTGCCATTTAAGCACGATGTTTGTTTAAAATGCAGGGCCAGAGCACTTCGTGTCGATGTCTCAACAACCGCGAGAGTTCGCAAACTTCTCGATAATTGAGGCATCGACACATACCCGTGTTCGCGCATCCCGTCAACATCAGCGTAGTTTGCTCGCTGATGCCGATTGATGCGCGCTGAACACGGGTTCTTCCATGCCTTTTCGATCTCATTGTGTAGATCGGGCAGGAATGTAAGTCTCACGGGAGCTGGAGCGTTATGGCTGGAAAGAAACCCGTCACTCGTAAAGATGAGTGGCCTACACACTCCTACGGCAGCAAAGCCTCGCTGAGCGTGTTTCATAACACTCACAACTCATCATACGCGGGGCAGGGTGGCTGTGAGGGTTCGGATTGTAAATCCTCTTCACCCTCATCACCCGATTTCGATTGCCGTGATTGGATAGTTTTTCAGACACCGGTTCACGTGGAGGGCGTTCCCCAATAGCGTCATCGACGCAGTGTCTCGTTCCCTTTCGAAACGGAAGTTTGTATTTAAAATAAATGATACTCCTGTTCAAAAGTTAAAAAAAAAAAATATATTCAGCGTGTATACATTAAATTTATCAATAATGTACCACCGTTTCTTGAGCACTAAATCAGAATGATTTCTGAGGGATCCTGTGACACTGAAGACTGGAGTAATTCAGCTTTGCCATCAAATAATAAATTACATTTGAAAATGCATTAAAATGGAACTCAATTATTTAAATTGTAATAATATTTCACAATATTTTTTATTTTATTATTTTTTCAAATAAAATGGACTTGGTGAGCATAAGAAACCTCTTTCACAAACATGAAAAAAAAATTTACTGACCCCAAAGTTTTGAATGGTCTGCATCTGTAGATAATAGATAAAGATAATAAATAAAATTACCATAAAAAAATCACATAATTTGAAATAAATAAAAGGTCTGATGCAGTATTACTTATTAACTTACACAAAAATATATATATATAAATTGGAAACCAAGACAAAAAAATACTTTTGTAGTCTAGGGCTCAAAATTAGGCATCATTATTGTTTTTAAGATGAAACTTACATTTTCTAATCTATTTTTATGGTTTTCAGCAACAGCCATTTTTACCCAGCCAGTACAGTTAGTCTCCTATTTGTTTTATTTGGGGCCGTGAGAGAGAAAGATACAAAGATAAAGAGAGTAACAGAATGAAATAAGTAAAAGCTACAAAAATGGACCACAGGGTCGAGCATCTGTGTATCTCTATCAGCCATTGTCAGCAGTCTACCCCTCTCTGTGGGCTCCAGGGATAACAGAAATGGATGGATGGAGTGAGGCATTATATGAATTTGTTGAGCCAGCAGACAGGCAAAGGTTTTCTTAGGCAGTGGTCTCTCTTTTCCTTCGTCTGGCACATTAGTATGACAGCACACCCAGTTTCTACAGCTTCACTGCAGTCTCTCGTCTTCTACGGGGGGCCAGGAAGGACAATTGTCCTTAATTTTGATCTGCTACCTGCAGCTAAAAATCTCACTTTGATTTGCATTGTAGTCCGTGTTCAGAATAAAAAATAAAGCCTTCGACTCTTTGGAGAAGTCTGTATTATAATAAACACTTATTTTGTATACTTCATCATTTCCTTTTGTGTATACTTTATCATTTCCTTTTGTATACTTTATCATTTCCTTTGGAGTCGTGAAGAGATGTGGTATTACTTTTCTAAACAAATGGATTT
This sequence comes from Phoxinus phoxinus, assembly GCF_949152265.1. NCBI lineage: Eukaryota > Metazoa > Chordata > Actinopteri > Cypriniformes > Leuciscidae > Phoxinus > Phoxinus phoxinus. The sequence continues at coordinate 20,424,219 of NC_136897.1, read as the reverse complement.
CCAAAAAAATATTTTCACTTTGCAGATAAAAAAGGAGTATAGTATAATTTGAGGGTAGAATCAAAACCATATACAGTAGCCCATAATATCACAGAGTCTTGAGGGCAGGCCTTGAAAAACTAAATAACTGCCTGGCAACCATCTAACAATGTGATGAACACCCTAGCATAATGATATGGAATTTTACATGGGCAAACACTGCTCTGATTCGCTATAAACATGTTAAAATCTAGCTTCAATGTCTGTACACTGTAAAAAAAAGTTTATTGGAGTATGTTTTACTAGAAAATGCTATTTTGTCATTGTACTTAATTTGTTTTACGTTTATTCAGTGTGTTACTTGCTGATTCTTTATAATTATTAGTGGAATATTCAATAGTAGTTCTATTATGGGAGCTTGGCACACACACACACACACACACACACAAATCATATTCAGTCTTTGAGTCACTGAAAATGTCTTACAGTAAATACATTTTTATCTTTTCTCATAGGCTCCCAGAGGTCCGGATCTCAGACAACGGACCTTATGAATGCCATGTAGGAATCTATGACCGGGCAACACGGGAGAAGGTCGTCCTGGCATCAGGGAACGTTTTGCTCACGGTCATGTGTGAGTATAAATGCACTGCAGAAATGTTCTGTTCTGTATTTTCTCTCCATTGGGTGTGTGGAACAGTGTGTGCTGATTTGAAGCCATCTTCAATTGGGATAAACACGGATGGAACCGTATGTTCAGGATTAAGTAGACCATAATTTGCAAAGATCAACTTTTGGCATTATGTAGTTGGCAGAAATGTTGACCCAAGGGTGGTGTGGCACCCAGAAGCTGACCTACAATATTTTGCGTTGTCCTTTAACTCGCCGCCCGTGGCTTTGAAGTACTTTATCCTGTGTTTGTTATTTGGATGTCTGCTGTATTTTCTCTGTTAGAGCTTGAGAATTTGGGCCAGAATGGGCTGATCATTACGGCTGACTGTCTCCATGTGATAAGGACCTTTGAATGGGAGGTAGAGTAGCGTGTGTGTGTGTGTGTGTGTGTGTGTGTGTGTGTGTGTGTGTGTGTGTGTGTGTGTGTGTGTGTGTATTCATGGCACTTCACTTTGAACTTCCCCACTCGCTGCTTATATTCATGCTGTGCTGTAAAGCATCATTTGGAAAACTCTGAGGCGATGAAAATGCAAAGATTACAAAGAGAGTTGATTTGCTTTTAATCATTATACGCATGTTTCTATCTCTTATTTATTTTTTGTAATACTTTATAAGAGCTTCCCTAATGTTATATAAGACAATAACAATAAGACAAACAAACCTTATTAGAACATTATTTACTGTTTTGCGGATCATAAATGTAGTTTAAAATGTAAAAAAAATTTTATCAATGTTATCTTAGTATCATTGATATACTATTAGGGTTTTTGTAAACATTTTGAATCAGATTTTATTTGTGATGTCGTCGTCTGAGACAGCAGAGAGTAGACAGTTAAGCAATGAGGTTTCTTTACAAAGATATATTAATAAATTATGTGTACTTAATTATTCAGTAAAATTATATGGTATTACGACTGTTATTGTTACTTGTACATCATTATGTCAGTGTTTTATTCGCTTGCTTCTTTGCACGAAGTTCAACATAGTGACGAAACGTGTCTGTCCGTTTAGGGGTACTGTAGAGACATGTCGGTGCATTTCAGTGTAAGGGGACCCGCGGTGTATGTAGATAGAAATGGCTCATTCTAAGGTAATAAAACATAACAGTTCATAAAGTAAGGTCTTTATACACCTCTGAAAACATGGTTATGTATATGATATTGCATTTCTGTCAACTGATCCTCCTAAATATTACACAACACACCTTTTAATGTTTCTTTTTAGTTAACTATAATTTATTATTAGGTAACTATAATAACCATGTCTTTCATATTCATATTTCAAGATAATCTTCTAAAGTGTTACCATTTACATTTTTTTTACCATTGATTACTAGCTTGGTTAGATAGAGCTCATTAATAATTATCTCTGTCTCCAAATCAGCCGCGACAGAGAGATTGTTTATGATTGTTCGAAGATGTTCCTTTTCATCTCTTGCTTTAACCTCTGCGTCCGTCTAAAACAAGGACTCCAGACATTTATGTACACTCTACACTCTCCCTATAGCCATTATCCAGGCACTAGCCTAATGACAGCCAGCCTATCTGAGTATGTCAACGTTCATCCACCGGTCTGAGATGCTGCTTGGCGTTAATAAGGAACCTCATCATTCGGCCCATTGTTAAAATGAACAAATAAGAAAGTGTGTGGTCCTTAGGCTGATAGTTCTATCCTGGAAAGCTGCTGAACTCTCTGATAAGACAGACTGGAAGTCGGTGAAAAGCCCCAGAAGGGGTGACGTGAATAAACATGCCTCTGAATAAAGGACGTCAATTCCAGTTCCTTCAGCTGGAGAACACAAAGCTGTATGTATGAATTACACTGCCAGTCGGAAGCCATGTTGATGGTTAGCATTAATGTTAATGGACTGCTCTTTATCAATATGAGATGTTTTGAAGAATTTAGCTTGTAATTGCTTAGGAACCAAAAGAAAGTGTGTGTGCCTTGTCTAGCTGACACACGTAAATCCCTACACCTCTACATGGGAAGAAGGATAGCCTCTAGCATTGTGGCTAATTGCCATCTAAGCTGAAACAGAATTATTCATAACCTATTAGTGTGGCAAGTTCAATGGGTAAAGGAGAGAAGAAGAAAAAAACATGACGAGCAAGAGAATAAAACGAGTGAAAAAAAGTTCATTAGTAGGAAGCCTTGTGCAGATGGTATTTTAATTTGCTAAAGGACGTCATAAATAAGAATGTCCATTTTAATGAATTTTTGCCTAGAAATTCAATAATTTGCTTTTTAAGCCTAGACTTCAAATTATTGGGGGTGATTTCACCTTCATGCTAATTCAAAAGTCTAGGTTGACTCTACCATGAACTTCAACTTAAGAAATGGTTTATGTGAGTATTTTAGTAGCCTGGGTTTCCCCATTCTGCCTTGCGCGCAGCACGATTTTATTCACGCTGCTGGGCAGCCTGGATTCCATGGACTAGATTTTCGGCTCAGCGAGGGGACCAATCACAGAACGGGGAGGGAGCAGCAAGACGATGACGACGTCTATGCGACACACCGAAGCAGTTTGTTTATATCAACATATGCACTGCAGATTTACCTTCTACCCTCATGTTTGTCTTGCACAAACGGAAATAGTCACTGAACGCCATCGTGTACACATAAATCTATGACCCATCGTCTTCTTCCTCGTCGAATTTCTGTCGCTCTATATACGTCATCTAGTATAATTGAAACGATTGGCTATGAGCTACGTACAGGCGCATTTGATGGACATTCGTAGCGCGCAATAAACGGCTCTGGGCATTTGTAAACCACGCCTCAAATACAAGAAAATTAACATGTGGCTCCCTGACCACGTCTCAACGAGACGAGGTCTGACGTTAGCCAGACTAGTATTTAAGTCAAATTAAAGGCTGAATTTGAATGTACGAAATGACACTGAAAGCATGTGAAAGTGAACACTAATATGCTGATGATGAAATTTCCGTCACATGCACTGTACGTGTAACGGCTACCATGCCGGAAACGTTAGTTGGAATCCCGCTCGGAGTAGTGCGAGTACAACCGGAGGGGTTACATTGGTGCCGTGACCCGGATGGGAGGGTGAGTGTAACGGAGGCCAGCTAGTAAGAGCTGTGCTGGTAAACCTCACTTCCCTGCCCTCAAGAGACGCGTAGAGACTGATGCTAGAGGCTGCGGTGTTTAACGTCAATGTTAGTGAGCCCGCCTCCCATGCCGAAAACGGCCACTCGGAGCGGTGAAAGTAAAACTGGATGGGTTACATTTGCAAACCCTGTACTATGAAAAAAAAACTATATACTTTAGCCTTAAGAATCAATAATAATTCCTAATTTAAACATAATTTGATGAATTAGTCCATGATCAATAGGAAATGTAAACAAATATGTTTGCTTTCAAGTAGTGTTACATGAATTTCTGCCATTCAGATAGCATTGATGTTTGTAAAAATTGCAGATATTGTCTCATTTACATATAGAAAAAGAGGCATTTTTGCATTTAAAAAGAATGACAATTATTTAAATTTGAATTACCACAGCACTATTTTGGTGCATTTTACACCTGGTTAAATGATTTTGCAGGTGGTGAGCGGATAAGATATTGATTTTGTGCTAAACTATATATTTTTTTGTTATCCGTTCAAAAAAGAAGAGGAACTAATTGGCAAAGGTCACAGGAAAGTGGCACAACACATGTATGCAGCTGTACATAGCAGCTTAGTTTGATGGTATCTTTTTATATAACCGTTTTCATGACCTTTCAGTGAAATACAAGGAATATTAGCAGATTCCCTTTTAGTCAGTGTTGAAAATGTGCTCTGTTCTCTCACTGCTTATGTTTGTCCTGTCATTCGCGGCTGTGGGGCCATCAATTGTCTTATCATCAACAAACAGAGATTTCCTCATCTCATTATAATGATGATGTTTGTACTCGCTCATTTCATAATAAGTCTGGTCCACATATCTCCAACTGCATTTGTCGACGCATCTTAGGCTGACAGGCCACCAATGTCAGCATTTACTCGTCTATACTTCTAGCCACTTATTTATTTGAAATTGATGCATACAGATCCTTTCTTGAGGCTAAACGTTACGCTAAACTGCAGCACTTAAAGTTGCATTTAATACCAGAGGAGATGACCTAAGACAAACCTGTGAAGTAAGTCCGCTGAGCAAGTAATTAGTTCAATTAAATGCTATATTCAGTAAAAGCAGTCCCTCTGGCTGTAAAGGCTTAAAGTTGAAAAAAGCTCATCTGAATCAAGCCTAATTAATTTCTTTTGTCCACTACCACCTTTTAACTGACATAAAGTTAATTTAATGAACCAAGAGTAATTGAGGAGAAGACAATGTAAACTAAAAGGGTTACTAAAGTGCGCTTTAGGTTACATATTACAAAATGTATGTATTACTGGCTACATACAGTCCAAAATATAGATTGTATGTAGATATAATATTATATAAATAGAAATGTATACATGTTGTCAATGGTTAGAGAGTCAGACTGGTAACCCGAAGATTGCGGGTTCAATTCTCAATAAATGCAGGAAATGACTAAGGTGCCCTGAAGCAATCCGTAAAGTTAGTTTTATTTAATAAAGAATAATGTTTAAATGTAATAGTTAATGTAATAAATGTAATGTAAATGTAATGTAAAGTTAATGTAATAAAGTTAATGTTTTCTCTTAATCACGGAGCAGTAATTCATCGAATGATGAATGATGGAGAAGATTGAGCTCACTTGTATTTTGGGAACAATGATTTACAGGTTTAGCATAGTATGCTAAATTGTGGTGGCTTCTTTTGTAATCTAGCACTCTGGTCTGCAAAATGGAGATTGTGGAGTACAGATTGTGTTCACGCAAAATTTCTGGGTGTGTTTGCACAGTGATCTGATTTACATAATTCCTTTAGTGAAGCGGGCATTAAAACATCACGGACAGAGCACAAAAACAAACAACACTATCAGTGAGTGCGCAACTCATTCTTAGTGAATTCCCCCCTAGGGCACAAAAGTAATTAGTACTCGAGGATCATCTATGCTAATTCAAATCTTTTGGTTACCAATAAAGATCTTTAACCAGCAGAACTAGGCTGCACTACCCTTCCTGTTAGCAAACATGTCTGTAGGAAGGAAATTGCAATTACCAACTGATTTTGCTTTTCAGTTCAGTTTAGGGCAGACAGTAAAATATTCACAGCAGTAAACCTGCTTAGACCATCTTGCCCTAAACATCTCTATATGTCGACTTTGTGTTCACATCACGCAAGCGTGCGAATACTTTGTTTTAACCTTTGAAAAGTGCAAGGAGGTAATTGAGAGGACATCCTTCATAAGACAAGAGGGCCCTATATGTATATACACGTTCAAAAAAGAGAAAACGAGAGAGCTGGAGGCAAAGACAACGATGAGCTATGGGGTGCTTGGGGAGCAGTTACTGCTTCATCCCATAAACGGGTATTCACTTCAATTACGGCGCCCAACTTTAATCAAGCAGTTAGTGTATATATAGCCGTGCAGCTTTTATAAATGGAGGGATTAATGACACCTTGCTGCAGCACAAACATGAAGGAGTTTGGAGACTGCGTTTGGTGCGGGAGCAGATGCAGTGCAGGTGGGGAGGGTTGATGGATAGCCGTAGAGCGTTTATGAGAGTTGTTGTTGTGTGTGTGTGTGCACAGTGATCCTCATATGTTTGGGCCCAGACCAAGAGTCCCAGGCCTTGTCCTGAGACCGTGGAAGCATGTTTGTGCCAAAAGGCCAGGATATTGCATTCATCATATCCATCTCCACACAGCAGAATGTACGCAAGGTTAACGTGGAGCTTGAGTCTTCTGTCTTCTAAGCAAAACTCATTATTCTAAATCCATGTGCTTCAATACCCATTTCCTTGTGAGGCCATCAGGTCAGCATCCGCACTTTCCGGCTGGATCCTCCTTGTTGTTATCTTACTTATTTTTCATTATAAAATCAATGGTTTAAAAAAGCACATGAAAAGCATGATACTATTCATAAAAGTATCATTTTAGACCTGATGTCTGACCTCCTGCCATTAGTTCTTTGCCAAACAGCTTAGCAGGAGTGATGCTTTTGTAAAACGAATGAATTATTGAATCTGTCTGAGGGAGAACATAAAAAAAGGAGTAATAACCGTAGTGTAAAATAAACAACCATCAACTTCTCGAAGGATTTCCAAACTAAATATGTTGTGGTCTGTTCTTGTCTCCTTTCAAGTTTGAGGTCTTCAGAGAACCATACTTGGTGTCTTGTCAGATCGAAGCCTCTGAAATAGTGAAGAGGTGAGCTTTAATAATTTGTTTTTGCTACACTTTGCCCTGTCACCTCTCTGAGTCCACATAGAACATTTGGCTTTTGTGTTGCTGAGAGAGAAAGCATGAGGAGAACTGAGAGGTATAAACATCAGCTGTGACCCCGAGGTCACATCATGAGGGTCCTCGCACCTCTGAATAGACAGTCAATATATCTTCACTTGCAAGTTTATGTTTTTGTAGAGATCGGATCATGTTGCAGATTTCAGCAATAATTGTATTATCCCTTGATTATTGTCTAGTAGATTAGTTTCTGCAGTAGTTGTTTGTCAGAAACAAAGATTATATGAAAAAAGGAATAAAATAAGAAAGCATTCTAGAATGTAAAGTGACTGAATATGTTGTTATCCTATTTTAAATGATAAGCTAGGTTTTTTTTCTTTTTTTTTTACTTTATTTGTATCTGCCGACATTGGATATTTTATTGTTTAAATATGCTAATTTCCACATTTTTTTTTCTATACCGTCTTATAGGCACTGTTTACACCTGGTATTAAGAAGCTTATTTGTCAGTCCAATCACAATGGATGACTTTGACATTGTAAACAGATTGATTTCATAGTGTAGATGCTCATGTGTTCGAATGCATTCAAACAACCACAGGGCTCCAGACTGCGACCAATTGGTCGCATTTTGCGACCAAAATTTGAGAGTGTGCGACTGAATTTTACATCCAGTCGCACATGTGCGACCAGTAAATTAGTCCCTTTTTTTTTCTTTTTTTTTTACACGTTAAACGTGGAAGGGGCTTATTAATGAATCCGGAATGTGTGGCAGTGCAAGAAGAATAGGGAATGGCCACTGTAAGTGACTAATGTGTGGAGGGGGAGGGTCCTAGAGATAATCGAGTGCGCGTTTAAACGTCTGTAGGAAGGAGACGGAGACAAATATCACAATCTGCTATGTGCGTCTGAGCCACGAGCAAGCGAACTATTGACTCGTTCTGCGGCTAGTGTGCCAGTTAAATTCACTTGCTGGCTTCTCAAATAAAACATTACAACAGCGATAATAATAAAAAAAACGAAGAAAACGATTACTCTTTGTGCATTGTTCAATGTGAGTGCCAAATGCTCGAATATGACCTGTCATTTACGCCGTCATCACCCGGGAGTTGATAGCGCACAAGCGCAGGCGAGACCTGAACTGCAGACGTTACCATCGGTGTTTAAACTAAACTCATTTATTTTGCCAATGCAAACATTCAAGAGCAAGACGCGAAAGAGAACTCGCGTCTACATTTGTGCGCGCGTGTGTGTGTGTGTGCGCGCGCGCGTGTCTATGTGTATGCGTTACTCATCTCGGACAGCGCGCAAATATTATCTTTCAAGTTATCTTTCAAGTTTTGCTCTTGAATGGACAAATTCACACAAAAAGTATGTCAACATGTCCGTCTTGATGAGTATCCTAGCAGACATAGTATCTGTTATGCCTTAAGTGAACATGTATGAAGAAAGACACTCACAGTATCGGTGTAGGCCTACTGAATCAGCTCTGAATTAAATAGCTTTTGTAACTTTAATAAGGATTCATCTTTAATTTATACAGTCAAATATGCAATGTTATTTTACATTTGATTATTTTATTCAATTTCTGTACCTAAAAACTCATGTTAGACCTACCTGAAAAGCATAGTTTATTTTATTAGTAGGCTAGGCTATCTTTGCTCTATTGTATTTATTTGTGCTTTTGCTTGTGGTTAGATTATTTCTTAATTTTTTTGACAGTAGTCTTTTTTTTCCCCTGAACATAACACCGAAATCGTACCGAAACCGTGAACCTAAAACCGTGATACAAACTGAACTGTGAGCTATTTGAAATGTTGCAGCCCTAGTACAGTGTCACAGTCGGATGATGATTCAGAGTGAGAGGTTTTAGTGGCAAAAAAGGCCGAACCCACCATTTTCGGGAAGACTGGCTGCGAGAATTCAGCTGGTTGAGGTAGTACTGTAAGGAGACGAATACCATGAACTGCGAATGTTGCAGTCGCTACCCCATAACTGCGGGGAACACGAAGTTTGCCGACAGTGCAGGCACTTCACAGTTTAAACACAATACTCTATTTAATAACAAAGCATAGAGTATGCGGTGTTAATAAATCAATTGCCGGTTGCTTTTAGAAGACAAGAGGCTGTAACGTTAAATCAGAGCGCAAAGGCATTGTAATTTCTGCATCTATTATCAAAGTATTTATTAGTAATACACTGGAAATTAGTAGAAATGTGAATATTTGGTTAGTAAGTTGATTTACGGTGTGTGCTCCTAAATTTCCTGGTTGTGCTCCTAAAATTTTCAGTTAGGGGCCACTGTGCTCCTAGGGAAAAAAGTTAGTCTGGAGCCCTGAACCACAAAATACCTCATACTCTCCGTCTGCTGACCTAATGCATACACAAAATGGGAAGCATGCTAGCCAGATGGGATTTAAACTTTGCAAAGCTAAAGACCTAAATTTGGTTTAGTTAAGACAAAAAACATAGCAAGCACAATGTTCTCTCACCATTCCTGATTTCTAACACGCACTTAGTGTTCAGCGTGGTCTTGTGGCTATCAGAGTGGAAACTCCTGCACTCTGTTTGTTTTTCCATCATCTCCTTTCACGTTCATATGTAAATTTTCACGCTTATTTCCTCCATTAGATTGAAAGATATGACCCGCCATATAGACCCTCCCCTCCAAGAAATCAGGACAGATGTGGTTGAAAGTGGACAAAAGAGACAGATTAAAACAAAAGGTGTTAACGGGCATTTTTGCATGATTTCAATCATTTCATGATTTGTTATCACTGCATTTTTTTACTTTTGTACAATTTACTTATATAATTTGTATGGTTCAGATAACATAATATGTTGAGTTTCTGTTGATTAAACCAATCTCCTTAATTGTATTAACTTTTTTTTTCTTCAATGAACTTAAAATGTTAATGCAACCAGTTTACTTTAAGTTAAACCAACAATATATTGTTTTACAGTGTACTGTACATTATAATAGTGTGATGTTTAAATTCAAGATTAAAATGTAAATTTTAGTTATAATTTATTTTTATGAAATTAGCATCATAAAAAATCAATCTTTGCCAGTTTTTTGGATGTAAAGTGTAAGAACCGTATTAACACCGTTTCTTACCATCTGTGCCATATAAATCAGATTTTTAACTACCCAGGCATGACCATGACAAGCTAAATTTGACAGCTAAATGTTGTAGCACCGCCTACAGTGCTGTTTCATTGGACCAAAATCCAGCTCCACACAATTGTAATTTGCGCACAAATTGTATTGGGATTGGCTGCCATTGTGTCACAGTTTTGCTTTCATTGTAAACAGACAAATATAAACCCACCACATCTGGTTGGGAAACTATGTAAACCTGCTTTGCATTTGGAGGCCAGAGGTGTTAATTGACCTTTGATCATCTGAGACCATCAAGGGCAGAATGAACCTGGGGAACGTTCAGTAGCCGTTATCCACCTGGCAGTATGGGTATATAAAGTGATGTCAACCCATCTTTCTGTTTTAATTAGAAAATGATTCATTAACCCCCAATTACAGCACTATAGAGAATTACATGCTGGGTTTCTATGTAAAGGATAATGTAAGCCAAAAGTCAATTGATGTAAAATAACCCCAAAGAGGCTCAAGCTTTATAATTACCCTGAAGGGGATTTTTTATTACCCTGAACTCACGTGATTCCTCTACTTTAACTCTTTTATTCCAGGTTCGCAAGTCAAATAAATGTGTGTTTCAGTTTTTTCACGCATTGTAACTATTTAGTAATTGAAAAAAGCTCAAATGTGCGCATAGGTTATAATTATTGTGCAGGATAAGGGTGTATCTGTACATTTTATGACATGACCGCATTTCAACAGCAGTAAACAGCAGACATTATGCAGAGAGCAACACTTACAAGCGATCAAAGTTAAGTAATGGCCTCCATATGGGCTCTATTCTATGGGTTTTGTTTAAACCTGAATGCCCATCTAACATACAAGCAAGTTAAGAGTGTTCAGATTCTCATGACAAAGTACGGAAATCATCCCCTCAACAAGCACAACAGCTTAATGAGCAAACACTATGCTCTCACACAAGCATGTATAAATGGGCCAGCAGGCCCCGAAGTGCTCGCAGATGTCGGAACAACGCAGCACTTTTCTGGTCGTGGCCCCCGTGTCATTTTATGCCATGCATTCAAAGTGTTCACTTGACTTCTCACTTTAAGTATAGAGGAGCCAAAGGAATGACACACTGTGTTTGCTCTCCCATGCTGCGCTATTGCGTAGATTACATTAGAATTGAGTGTGCAATAATCTGCTATTATTTTCCCTGCATGAACCGAGAGCTGTTTATTAGAGTCTGGACAAATGCACTCCTGCAGAGGATTGGTTGTTGCTCAGCAAATGATGCCCTGCATGGTAAAGGCATGTGACCAATAATGTGCATTTGGACTTCATCAGATATTGCTTTTGAATGGGATCGTTTCATTATTTTGTAACCCTGAGTTGTCTGGATAATGTATGTTTTAGAAAATTACAGCTGCTGCCATGCACAGCTGGAAGGGTACTTGAGTTTGTTGCGAAATATTAGAGGGGACTGTTTCACACATATTGTAGCCGTCATTGAATTTGAACTTTTGGCCATCACTGCATGCATGTAAGCTAAAACTAGGCTTTTATTTTTATAGACAAAGAATCTTTGTTGCCACTCAAAAGCATAATTAGCCAATTCAGTAATGGGAATGTGATTTACTGAGGGCCCCAGACTGTGACTGAAATTGTCATAAATATGATTTAGTTAGTTAGTCAGTCAGCCTAAATTAATAAATGCTGTAAAAATAGTTGTATTCACCAAACTGTTATATATATATATATATATAATGATGGTAATTAAATTTTGAATAAGTGGCCTAAAAATAGCATTGGTTATTATTTTGCATATTTGATCTCCTAACATTTTCTTAAACGGTTTGAAGCCCTTTAAAGAAACTAGTTGGTGATAGTTTAGGCTTAACCCAAACCAAAACCAAAATTCAATGACAGCAAGTTGAAATAGGCAACAGATTAAGGTAATTGCGACTTTTTATCACACAATTATTACTTTTATTTTTACTTTCGAATTTTACATCTTTCAATTCAGGGTTTTTTCTCAGAATTGCATGATCTAAAGTAGCAGTTTTATTCTGCTTCAGTCTTTTTCCCCCTAGAATTGGAAAGTTATAACTTCCAATTGCGAGTTTATATCTCACAATTCTGACTTTATTACATGCAATTGCAAGTTTATATCTCGCAAGTCTGACTTTATTTCTCGCAATTGCGAGGTTTTATCTCACAATTCTGACTTTATTACACGCAATTGCAAGTTTATATCAATCAATTCGTATTTTATATCTCGCAATTGTTCGTTTATATCACGCAATTCTGAGAAAAAGTCACAATTGCGAGATGTAAACTTGCCATGAGATTAAGTGTCACAATTAGCATTTAAAATGTTTTATTCTGTTGCGGCTTCCATACTTCCATACATGTTTCTTTGAGTTGTGTAAAGTGAGTCAGGATCTCATAAGCTGCTTTAAAAACTATGTTGTGTTGCAATCCCACATTTAAATTGGCTAATCAATTTTTTATTACTCCAGTTATTCCCTGAGTGTGTATGAAGAAGAGAAATCTCAGCATGGTGACATTAGGAGGTGAACAAGGGTTGAAGTGTTCAGAGCAAACATTGTTTGAAACCTGTGACCTTCAGCAAATTGAGAGATATTCATGAAACCTGCTTAATAATCTCTGAAGTTCCATCTTCAAACACTAAGAAAACTTTAAAAGACTTGACAAATAACCTTGAAAATGAGCACATGTTTGGTCACCTGGATATTTTACATTTTATCGTGGTCTTGTGAATAAAATATTATTATAATGTATGTAACATTAGTCATATTTTCATTTCACCCCTTCATTATCACCCCTTTGTTTTTGTTTTTCAGTTAACCATCAAGCAAGCTATATCTTATCCTCTAGCTAGCATAGTGCTAATGTTGTTAACACATTGTTACTATTTTTAGTGTTGTTATTTTTATTTTATTTTTTGGGGGGGGGGGGGGGGGGGGGGTTCATTATATTTTATTATAGATTATATTTTAAAGTTTGTCCTTTTTTGAATACTTTTTTAGTAAACAGTGTTATTTTAGTATTATTTATATATTATTATAGTAATTATTAATATTTTAGATAAGCTTTTTTACATTGCTATTATCCACTTTCATCATATTTTTAGTTTGTTTTAGTAATTTTTTTTTGTCATTTTTATTAGTTTTGTATTTTTAATATTTCTGTACATATTTAAATTATTTTTATTTTAGTTAAATTTTTAGTATTTAATTTATACTATAAATGTAGGTAACATAGTTTAATTTTGTTTTGTTTTCATTTCTATTTTTTCTTACCATTTATAGTTTTTATATAAAATGTACATTTCATTTTATTTCAGCTTTATTTCAATTACTGAAAATTATTTTATTTATTTATTTTGTTTGAGGTTTTAGTCAACCATCAACTGTAAATAAATTTGCCATCAATCACTCGCCCTCAAACCTGTATGACTTACTTACTTCTGTGGAAAACAAACAAAGATATTTTGAAGAATGTCTGTGTTTTTTGTTCATACATTCTCCATACAATGTATGTTGATTTGGACCATAGTGACCAAAACAGACCAAAAACATTCTTAAAATGTCTGCGTTTGTGTTCCATACAGGAAAGGCATACATTCAATCACCGTGGTCATCATCCATGTTGTCATTTACAAAATAAAAATAAAAGTTAAACACGTGGTAACACTTGGTATTTTGATGGTCCCCTTTAGACATGCTGTTGATTATTAGGAACGTTGTACCTACATGTCAACTAACTCTCATTAGAGTATTAGTAGATTGACTAATTAATATGTACTAAGTTTATTTAGATGCTCCCGAAATACTTTCTACTTAGTATAAGTAACTTTGTAAGTGCATGTCAACTTACTCTATACTAACCACCATACCCCCTTATTCTACTACACCTAGCAGTCTACTAATACTCAACAAATACACAAGTTATTTGACATGTGCAATGTAACTTATAGGCAACACACAGAATGTCTAAAGGGGGGGCATGAAAATAAAGTGTAACCAAACATTTTTGGTCAGTAACTTTGTTGACAAGATCAGCATTGCTATTTTCACTTTGTTTTTGGGTGAACTCACTTCTGCTCCATATAGACCATCTTCTAAGCTCTCTCCTGTTGTGGTTAGATGCTTTCACCTTGTAGCAGCTCCCTTTGTACACCCCCATCTCCCAGCAGGCCATCTTCACAGACTGGGCTTCTCTCCTCATGTTGGCCTCTCCTGATGGAGGAAGAACATCCCCTCCCAAGAGAGTTGCTGATTGAAACAGATGATGAGCTGGAAAAATCCTATTCCCCTCTCCCACTGTGGTGACGCAAGTTATTGAAAATACACCTTGTTCAAAGCTCTTTGTTACTTTTCAACCCCCAAGACATATGCAGGCATATATAATGCAAAACATATAGCGAGTACATCAGTCCTTGATTTTAGCTATGTGCATTGGGAATGTATTATATGCATGAGCGCTTTAGCTTCGTTTTTTTGTTTCCCTCGAGTCTGCTCGCATGCATGCACTCGATCCATAATGCGAAACGCAAAAACATCAGACCCTGCCTAATCTCTGCCAAGTCTCGACCCCAAAAGTTCCCACCGCATCACATCACAGCTCGACAAAGTCCAGATTTTGTCTCTCAAAGGGAGCGTGTCACTTTGGCGAATGTCACATGTCATATGCCAACCTTCCGTGGCCGACGCTTGAAATTAATATGTGTGAGGCAGACGTATTTTTGGAGTCAGTCCCATTGCATCTTTCACAGGGGCAGCTGTTGCCTGGCGGTGACACACAAACATTCGCAAACACATGGCGATATGGGTTCAAGGACTCATGGATGCCGCCCATAGGCATGTAGCTAATGGATTTGTTTTCACTCTGCCAGCTTTCCTGAAGTTTGAATACAAATTAGAGAAGAGGAGCTGGAATCCACACTGGATTTGACATATCTCCTCCCACAACTCCGTCAGGTTTGCTCCTGAACAACTCTCCCCCACCAGGCTGGTGTTTTTTAATTGAGTAAATGGAAAAGCCATGTATACCGTCTGGATGCTGAGGCAGTGGCTGGCAGTTTGTGGAGGCACATTTGTAATGAGCCTCCTTTAGAATGCATTATATACCAACCTGTTTTTTTTTTTTACTTCTCCTGTTGAAATTTACAGTAGCCTACCTTCATGTCACTCCATCTCAGACTCTCAATTTATTGAACAGTCAGAAAGTGTGATACGTTGTATATCAGGCTTTCTGGGGAATAAATTAAAACATGCCACATTGTACATTGTGTCATTCCAATTCTAATTGTGTGTGAACTGTACATGGTCTGGAATTAATTACGGTAATCAAAATCAGCACGAAGCATTTGACATTCAGCAGTGCAACATGCTTTGGTGCATCATACTGTATATCCTGCATAAGTAAGCAGTTAACTCATGTAATCTGACCTGATTTAAAGGGGCAGTTAAAATATTACCATTTTAATATTTAAAAACAATGTGAATGTGTGTATATACTTTTTTATCATACCATGATGGAAAGACAAAGTAAAAAATTCCATGGTGGAATTTCTGAAGGTGGCTCACTTCACTGATCTTTTTTAACAGGAAGACAATTTATTTTTTTTAACAGGTCCACTTTTGAGGAAAGTTCTCCCTTTCATTTACTAAACAAATTACCTTGTACTCCCACGGTTTTATTTCTGAAAGTTTAACAAAACACAGCTCACAAACAATAGAAATAATATTTAAATAAATAAAAATACACCCACGGAGCTAGGGCAAAATTAGAATCAGAACACAATGGAATCAAGGACTCATAACAATAACTATAATGTTTTTTTGTCATATTTGATCCACATAGAGTGACAGAAAAACAGTGTTCTGGCAACTATTTGCAACTAACTATTTTGTTTTCTACATTAATTCTACATTCCCATAAATGACTGTCTTTACTCACCTTTGTGTCATTCCAAACCTGTATGATATTCTTTGACCTTCTTTTTTTATGGATAAAGCTGTTCTTATTTTGTGTTCCGCAAAAAAAAGAAATTCATTCAGATTTGGAACTACAATAGAGTGAGTAAATATGAAATGATTTTTAGGTATCCATGTAACCTAAACCTAACCATGTGTTGTGTAGGGGACAATCCACTATAAATGACACCTTGTACTCCAAAACGAAGACTCCATCGTTTCGTTCCGTTGAATGTGACTTTGCCCGAAAGCTCTAAGTCACTTCATCTAACCTATTGTGACTTAGCGATTGTAAAAAGGAAACGAGGTCTCCACCTGAGTTACAATTATAGCAGGACTATTTCTGTTGGAACATGGGAGGTTATCTCTGGACAGTTTCTGTGGTCTGTTCAACTGAAAAGACAAAGCACAACGTCTGTTTAGCTCTGTCTGTGATTAATGCTCTGGAATCTGTGTCCTTATGGCGGGATTTGGATATGCATCTACTGTATACAGCCTGGTGTTATTTTAAGTCTCTGAAGTGGCTGATGGTGTTGTAAAAAGGTAGATGGTGATACATTATGCCCCCAGTTTTTTTTCTCTCTCTCTCTCTGGCAGGACTCAGGAAGTGCTTCATGAATTATTGTTGCCAAACCTGTTATCTATTCATGACAGGTAATTACTCAACAGAAATATGGCTAGCTTAACACCATTTGTACTTTGTCAGAATCGCTCACTTCATATGTACGGCGCATTAATCGATAGACCGTTAATAGCTTGGTCAAAGAGGATAGACAATGAGAACACACTTCAGTTCGCACGATTAGTTTGAAATCAAGCTTTTTGTCATTAGCATGACCTTCTAAACATGTGCTTGACTCCCATTTGTTATTTTGCACTGCTGAGCCTGAGGGCAAACTTGGATAGCGGCCCTCGGCTACGTTTGGCTGTAAACAAATAAACAAACAGCATAATGTGCACATCATCACCCTTTTAAATCAACTAAATGATACTTGGCACCTGCCAGAGTATGTCCTTTTAGTGGCAGGACAAGATGCGAACGAGTCGTGTCAGAAATAGCATGGTGCAATTAGGGTGTCAGCGTGTTTTGTAGAGACATTTCGGTCTCTGTCAAAGCTTGTGTTTAGAGTTGTAAACGCGTGTGCGCTATCCATGTATGCGGATTGCATTATCAAGGACAACAATGGAAGTATCTTGGTCAGCTTATATCCTGCTGAATACGAAGCGCTGTTCTGCTGTCAGGAGTCTAGGTACGGAGCGATCTCATTTAAACCCTGCAGGATGAGATGTTAATAGCAGTAAACAGCTTGAGTGACAGCATTAAATAAGCCTGAAGTGAAGCCCTACAGCTAGCAGAGCTGTCGGCAAAAGCCTTCGGCTGTAAAAAAAGGAAAGTTGCCTATGTCTGGATAATTTGCTGGAAAAGATCCATATAGATGCATCCTTAAAATGTACGTTTTGTGCTTGAATCAAGATTATTGCAGCTAAAATGATATTAGAGGATATGATTGCTGATGAATGCACTATAATAATTAAAAAGACCAAATATGAAAATTGTAGTGGTGATGTAATTTTGCAATCTTGCTTTAATACGTAGTCATTTAGCACAGTATTTTCAGGGTGTGCAGAACATTCCAGAATAGTGCACACACAGTGAGATAATGTACAGTCCGGGCTTGAAGGATTTGGCCATTAATTGTGTCCGTTAGTATTCCATAAAGCATCCCTGTAGCTCAAACTGTTTTTTTATTTGCAAGAAATTAAGGCTTTAACTCGCCAAGGGTGCATTACATTGAGCAAAAATGACACTGAAGACATTTACAGTATACTGTTACACAGGATTTATATTTAAATAAATGCTGTTCTTTTTAACTATTATGAAAAAAAATATAGTATTGTTTCCTCACAAATTAAGCAGCACAACTGTTTTCAACATTGATAATTATAAGAAATGCTGAATGAGCACCAAATCAGCTTAGTATAATGATTTCTGAAGGATCATGTGACACGACATGAGGCAATGATGCTGAAAATTCAGCTTTGCCAACACAGGAATAAATTACATTTTAAAAAACAGTTGTCAACATTTGAAGTGGATCAAAACCTTTCGTCAAAGTTATACATGAATTTTGAACAATACCCGTTATTGTCTTAGGACAACTTTAGTTAACTTTTTTGATCCACTTCAAATCTTGACTACTGTATATTAAAATACAAAAGAGTTATTTTAAATTGTAATAATATTTCACAATATTAATCTTTGTACTGTATTTTTTTTAATCAAATTTCATGGTAACTGTGACTTGTATGGGGCCTGTAAATAGTTTGGGATTATGAAATGGGTCCTTGATTCAATATTGATTGAATCAAAATATGAAGAAACCTTTATTTAGTATGCAATTAATTTGGCTGAGACATCATAAAAACAGTATGTAGATCTTGTTATAGGGTTGATCTGGTTTTAAACCTGGACCCTATAAAAGCAGGTCTGTTTTGAACTTTCAGAGCCTCTTGAGCTTCTGTGTTTGTTTGAGATTCCCTTGTTGTCTCTTAATATATGGAAATAAGTATGAATTATTCTTTTAATGTTCTATGCAAATGAGACATCACTGGAAGCACGTTGACCTGCTGATGAAAAGCGTCTTGCCATTTAATGAGTTACAAATAACTACACTTAGTAAATGTCAGTGTTTCAGCGTCTGCCCACCGAGTAGCAGTCTGGACAGTCTAATTATGGCTCATGTGAGCATGTGTTGGCTGGACACTAAAGAAACCTGGGCTACAGATATTTACACAGTCTCTCCGGAGCCTAAAGTGGCCTTGAGATGCAGGCTCATGTTTTATAATATCTGGAGAGAGATACTTGCGGATGTCAGGTCAGCCTGTGAAGTGTATTTGCTTCCATTGTTCACTTTGAGTGACTAAATGTGAGGGTTTTTTTCAATCTCCTCGAATCATCCACACATAATGAAGCTGTCATCATGGCCACAGAACTGTCTTAAAGGGACAGTTCACCCAATAATAAAATTCAGGTATTATTTACTCACCCCTGATGAGAGAAAATGTTACAAAAGCACTATACAATAACCCTTAACCCTATAAAGCGTACTATAGTATCTGATGCACGCATTTCTAAGGCCTCTAAATTATCAACATGATGACCAGAAAACAGTAGCAAGTAAAAAGGCCTTTTAGTTCACATGTCTTTTTGCTGTGTCAGAGATCCAAATGCAGCTTTATTAGGGTTAATCCACAATCATAATCTACATATCAGGAAAATGTTTAAAACCCAGGGCAAATAATACAAATATCCAAAGTCCGAAACACAGGCAAACAGGGAAATCCATGAAACTAGGTAGAAGATCAGAACCATAATACGGGAAACCAGAGAATACACTCAGAAATGCAGTATAAACACAAACAAGACTTTGCCAAGTGAGAGTGAAAACACAGGGCTTGTCGGTATATAGACAAGCATCACACCATAATGAGTACAGGCAATGGTTTATGGGAAATGAAGTTCATGATGGGAAAGCAAAGGAGTCGAGAGGAGTGCCCTCTGATGGATATCATGGGCACTCCAGCTGGTGGATGTAACTGTAAGAATAACTTTTATATTGTTAGTCATACTGGACTGAAGCAACTATTTTTTTTATTTCTCCAATTAGTGTAGTGATGATCTGCACTCTTGCTTTAATAAGTATTCATTTAACATTAGCACATTCTTTCAAGGCTGTGCAGAACATTTCTGAATAATTGAAAGATTCCGTCTCTCACAGTTGAAGTGTACCTATGATAAAAATGACAGACCTCTACATGCTTTGTAAGTAGGAAAACCTGCAAAATCGGCAGTGTATCAAATACTTGTTCTCCCCACTGTATATGTATGTATTGTCTAAAGGTTCAATAAACTGTTCCGTTACAAACCAATGAGATTTGTATTAAATTTTAGGCTTTACAGAAATAGTGGACCAAATAACTTGTGGTGTATATTCTAAGTATTACAAGTATCTTCCAAGAAACCATACAACAGCTTTACGCGAGGAATAGAATAAAGTTCAAATCCAAAATGAGCTGGGGTTGTGTCTTTAGCAGAAGTTATTTTAATAATGGTAATTATTGGCTCATCATTCCTTTTGAAATGTATAGATGGCTGTGTCATTGCTGAGTTATGATAGACGGTATTAGAAAGAAAAAAAGACTAGTGTCCAGAGGCAACCTCTCAGATTCAATTTAGCCTATTTGGCAATCCACTGCATTCAGAATATCCCATGTGGAAAATAGCTTCTTTTTTTGCCCCCTCCATTCTATGGAGCGCTCAAATAGATGATGTTTACAGACTCCTGAGCTTTGGACTAAGTCATTTTTAATACAATCCCTGTGACTGTTTTCAAATAGCTTGGGACCCATCGGGAAATGAAACATGTGAAGCTCTATGCTGATATATACGTAGTGTGGTGGTTCAAGTGGATGTAAACAATTGTTTTTTATATTGCTTCAGTGTTGTTTTTTAACAAACTTTGTAAACAACAATATCCCCTCACAAATTCTTTACAGATATATATATAAGATATATTATAATAATATGCCACAGTTGGTATATCTTGTATCAAAATCGAAAGAAAATTCGGAGCTGGCACAGAACACATTGTTTTAATTGGAAACCAAGAATCAAGTTTGAAATATCCATATTTATCCATTAAAATTTTAGAGCCGCAGAAAAGAGGAAGAGGTCCTGCCCATCGGCGTGTTTATTAGAGGTTGGAATGGAGATGAAGCTGCTTTCAGTCCCCATGTTGATAGCTTATTTGCAGCATAACAGAGCAAACACATCCTCATACAACTGCATAATCAATGAGAAAAACACAAATGTAGGTATAAATTAGTATTCACATCAGTTTCTGCGTAGTATACTGGCATTAGAGGTCTTGAATTTTAAAAAAATTTAAAAACATACATTTAAACAACAGCTCAGCTTGTTAGTACAGCATTGACTCCACTGCAGTAGTGTTTCAAGCAGGCCAACAGTGGGCACCATGTGGCCGGTCTCACAGAAGTGTGGTTCTGGCAGAGACTGAGGTCCACACTGCCAAAAACACCTGCGGCGGCTCAGATCTGCACAGTATAGAGTCCTGATCACCTCCCCTCACATTGTTCAAAACTCAAGAACCACGTTTATCACACAGTGCTGGACAAACCTTCACTTCTCATGTGTCTTTGGTGCGCCACTAGTAATTATGTCCCCTGCTACGTGCTGTTCCGCGGTATACGAGCTCGGGTCAGCCTTTCTGTGAAATGAGGAACAATGAGAAAATAATGAGGGAAGGTGCCATGTGAATGTGCACCCGATTCAGAATAATTTTGTTGCTTTTTTCGGTTGAATCTCTCATAATGTCTGTATATAACAAGATACAGAGTTTAATAAAACATGCCATTTTCCAAGACCGAGCTTCCAATTTCACACGTTTTTACCCAAATCACGAAAATTCTGCATTGTTTTGTTCACCATCATGTTGTTCTAAACAATTGACTTGTCACAAACTCTCTCATGAACTATCATATATATAACTTAAATTTCATTGTGTTTCTCACACAAAGCTATTGTATTGCTTCAGAAGTTGTATTGGCCACCTTTGCATCTTTTTTTAAGTTTGAAAGCCTCATTATTTGTAATTACATGACCAGTGCATTCTTTAAAAGTTCTCCTTTTGTGTAATACAGGTTTAGAGACATAAAGATGAGTACATAATGTCAGTGAATTCAAAGAATGGAACCTAAAGCTGCCAACCTTATCTAATCCTCCTTTTGCAGTTGTTCCTGAAGTCAACTGTTGTCTTTTTGCCCTGCTGATAAAATGCAGGATGGTTTTTCTATTACATCAACATTGACCTTGCAGAGATTGTTTTCCTATACACAATACAGACACTTGGCCAGCATGAATGCCAACTGACACAGCACTCATCAGTTGGGAAAAGGAACGTCTCTGTATAGAAATCTTGTCATGCTAAAGTTCATGATAAATTATTAAGTCTCAGCATGACAGAGACAGAGTTTAGATCAAGATGGAGCTGTGTTCTTCTGAGGAGGCAGTTAACTGGAGTTTGTTAAATGAAAACAGTTTTCTTGGATTTAAAGTGGAAATAATTTAAAAAATCATATTTTCCATGGAGATAATGAACCGTTTTTAGTGCCTTTTAGATTTGTTGATGACTTGAGCACATTTTATTTGTGTAATTGTAATAATGTGTGTCGGTGTTCTACTGCTGATTTTTTTAAATGTAATTCCAATTATTGTCAATAGTGATTCTTATTACTGATTCTAATATTATAGATTCTGAAATGGGATTTTTAAGTGTTTTGTATCTAGCTTTTTTATTTAAAATCATTATAAATAAATGCTAGTACAACTTGTTCTAGTACAACTCGTTTACAAATCAAATAATATATAATTATTTTATTTTTTGTTTATTTATATATCCATGCATTCATTGTTTCATAAATTAATTTGATGAAAATGTCACAATGTTTGCTTAAATTTGAGAAAATTGTCACACATATTTTTTTACATTTTAACTTCAAATATTTTTTTATTTATTATAAAATGATGAAACCATTATACAATTATTGTAAACTATTTTACTAAAGTATAGGTCACAAATATTAAACTGTTCCAAGAAGATCGCACTTAAACATGCTTTTGAAAAACAGCTCTGGGAAAAGTATTTAATAGCAAGGCTTGTATTTGTTTTGTCATGCTGGCCCTGGAGTTGAAACGTCTAACCCGTACTCCCCTGCTCTCGACTAGAAAAACTGGGTCTGTGCTCTGGGGCAAGCAAATGGAGCTTTCTGGTGGTTGGAAGCTTTCAGAAAAGCATCATTCTCCATCTGTCTAAATCCTGTGTGGGCCACACCAAGCCTCTTGGCATGGTGCTCTAAAATATGGAAGTTCAGCTGTACCACTAAAGCTTTGCTTACATGCTGACAGGTTGGGGGCTTGGAAGCGTCTGTCATCTGGTATGTGATGTCACTCCTCTGTAGGGCCGTGAAGAGCGTCGCTCATATGGTGTGTGTAGCTATAGGACAGCACTGAGAATTGAATGATGGATACCAGCGGGTCCAACTCTTTTTAACCTCATATAAGTTTATGGCCCCATTTTTCTTTGGTCAGTAAATTTGGTGATATAAAAAAGATATCTGGATCATGTCTACTGATCAACCAATTTGAACCTCAGGGGAACCATAAAAGGACCGGAGTTTAGAGGCTCTGTAAACTGCCCAGCTGCCTTTAAGGAAGGGTATGAGAGGCCAAATCCAAGCAGATTGTGACGGGGGCTCCCGGCAGATATGCACCGACTTTAGGGCTACGGGTGCCAGTCGTTGCATTACAGAAGCTGTGACGGGCACTGGGTGCCCATCTGCTGCTCTCCTGCACTCTTTCAGCAAAAACCCTCTTCTTTGTCCCCTCGCTCCGTCGGTTTTCTTCTAAATCCTCTCTTGCGTCCCACTCGTCTCCATTAAAGCTGGTGCGTTCCAAGTCCAAGCCTGCTTTTAGCAGCCAGGGGCTTCAAAGACGACGGGGAAAATGACAGTTAAAGCCGCCTATACCCATGACGCATCTTATTTTCTATCATTCGCGAGTCGCTATTGTGTGGCCAAGCTTAAGTTTAAGGGAAGCCGAGAAACAAATCGACCCAACTCGTAAAATAAAGTTGGAAGAAAGTTTGGGAAGAATTGTATCTGTTTAACATGACATTTAAATAACAATAGCCGTGGGCCTTGAAGTTCAGTTTTGCGCCAGAGACTTTTGATGATTCCTAAGTATCTATAGAAGCGCAGCTCGAACAAAAGAGCCACACAGATGACAGCTTTCACCACAGGGTGATGTGTGAACGAAACCATACGGCTGCAAATGGACGAATGGGTCCAGAAGGGAGCATGCACGAGCCCACATGGAAACCAACATCGCTTAATGACATCAGTGTGATTAATGAGCTCTGTAACTGGTGAACTTGTACAGAGTGACACCAGCGTTTGGCACGGTCTGTCAGTCCCATCTCCCGCCCAACAGACAAAGTGCATTTTGAAGCCCCTGCAATCTCATGGCACTGCAAAGGCCCACTTTCAACGTCAAGCTGCTCCCTTCCTCCCCTAAGAGGAAGTATAGAGCGACCCCGATAAGAGCTGACAGCACAGTAATGACGAATGCAAATGAAAAGGGCGTGGGGCAAATGCAAATGCTAAAAGCACAATGGGCTTTGCGATTAAAATGCGCTCTAGAGCCTTTTATCTCGTGGCACTGCTCGTCCTGGGAACAGTATTTCAAAGAGCTGACTCCAGTCTCCGAGCTTCTTTCTACTGCCTTTTCTGTCTTTCCCAAAGACTGGCCTCTTGCTAACATAATGACAGGTAGCAGTGGAGTCTGCATCAATACAGGCTCAACAAGACAATGCAAAGGGACAGTCAAGTACACATCAAGTGTGTCATTTGAGATTGAACCATAGTGCTGCATAAAGGTAGTTTGCCGACATTGAAAAGGGCTATTTTTAAATCTACAGTATACTTTGCATGTCAATCTTTGTTACTTAAATGAACAAAAACAAATTTAGATTTCAATATTTAATGAGCATCTTTATTAATTAATTGTGGTAATAAATTATTGGGGATCATTTGCAATGTGTTGACATTATGAAAATGTTTGCTTAATGTTGTGTCATCCACATCATCATGTAGTTTGTATTCAGAAAGTTATATTCATATCTTTGTTTGTTGAACATGATTTAGATTAAATTATTAATTTAAATTAAAAAGTAGACATTAAAAAAGTATATATATATATATATATATATATATATATATATATATATATATATATATTGATAAATAATTAAAATTCAATGTTTATTAAAGTTCAATTTGTCAAGTTTGAGCTGACATTATGATAATGTTTGTGTTTTTTTTTGTTTTTGTTTTTTTACTTATTTTTAAATCTATCAATCCATACCTACTGTATATCTGTCCTCTTTCTTGTTGCAGTAATGACTAACACTGGATACTTTATTAGGCTACTGCAGGTGAATTGTACATTACCACAGATTTGGTAAACATTCCAGCAATGGAGTTATGTATGTACCACCACTTTTTTGAAGAGATTACTCGCAGCAAGGATGTATCTCATAAAGATAAGTTGTAGAGCTGGAGTTTTGTTGCATGCTCGCTGCGGTTGTCATCATTGGTGGATCCTGTTAGAGCGGCAATATTCTCTCCTGCACAGCTCTCATCTGCAATCCGCTCTCCATTCCCATGATATCACAAAATAAAGTGCATCACTCTTGATGTACATCCACTGACTTACAGTACAGCTGAAAGTTTGTTTTATTAAAAATATTGTATCATCCTTACAATCAGGACTCTATTGAAATCCAGAATCTTTTAAGAATGCATTTGGAAATGCTTGATACATTTGATTAGTTTACTTGGCTAGTAATGCCAATTTTTGAACTATTCACTGTCATTACCACTGTATCACCAAATAGACATTTTTTGTGTGCATTATCAAATTTCAGATCCATCAAATTGATTATTTGTCTTAAAGTACCTGATGATATCCACAATGGATACAGATCAGCAGGCTGGTTGTCTACACAGTAGGATATGATTGATACCATTGACTTCTGTACATGGCAATGAAACCTTTTTAGCGCATCTGAAAGAGAGCAATGCTACTTTCCCATTGTGTGTTATTGGCTTCTTCAGATGCAGTTATGGAGTTTCTGATGCCTGGTCGCTTGACTAGTTTAAAGTCAGAGCAGAATCTTGCGGTCTCTCAGAGCAAGTCTGTGTGTCTAGGTTCAAACTGAATGAAAGTATCTGTTCTGCCTCATTTCAAAGTATGAACGGTTATGTCATTCAAGACTGTGAATAATACATTGCTGTTCAGATGATCCTATGCTAGTGTTTACTTCACAGGGAGGATACATCAAATGATCTCTTGAGAATGAAGCCTTTTTATTTGCCATACCATAGTAGAGTGCAGAAAAGACCTTGAATACGTAATCCGCCGCTACAAGTTCTGCATCCGTAAGAAGAACATAGCTAGACAAGTCCTGTTTAAGCATATCACAATAAGAAGCAGACATAAAAAGACTTGATCATTATTTTAAATCGACCTAATAGTATTACAGCATTCATTTGCAATTCACACTATTGCACACAGCAGGGAGAAGCAATGCTAAATGCAAATAATAAAATGTGACTAACCATTTAATCATACATGGGTAGCAAATTAAATAGGCTTACCAGCTTTTGAAGGGAGATGAAAACGCTTCCTATATCTTTTGTGCCGTGTGCCCAATCAAACTCAACAGTATTTAGCTGCAAATTCGTCTGCCACTTGGTAGAAGCTATCGTCCTGGAAAACCATGAAAGAAATGTGATGCAAGGTAAAAGAAAATATGACTCGGATTACATTTAATACCATCTGAAATGAGGATAAACATGGTTTGCACTGACCACAATGTTTTCTGTACAGTGCATTATTGGCTCCCGAGAGCATATGACCATTGAAACCCATTGAAAGAGACATTTCGAAACTAAGCATTAAAAAAACAGTTGTTGATGAGATGTATAAATTGGCATTTTATTATTTTAATCTATTTTATTTTAATTTTACTTTATTTTAAAGAGTTTTTCATCAAATTTTATTTCAGAAATTCTACTATATATAAAATATGATTAATATTGTATTTATTATATACAATGTTAGGTACTTATTTAGTGATAAAAAGTGTATTCTTGAAGAGAAACCATGTGAGAGTCTGATCGTGCTGTTGAAGACATTGTAGACAAAGGTCATTTTCTGAGGTTACATGCAGTTTAATATTCACTTCTAATTCCAAGCGGCTCATAATACATTAATTTCATGGTGAGTCCCTCTGGAGAAACTTTGGGTTGAATGGAAATGGTGATACAGAAGGACTATATTTGTAACTGTCCAAATCCCAGATCTCTGAACCCCAAAACTGTATCATACCTATCCAATTCTTGACTGCTGGACCTTCCCACATATTTCTGAATGAGTTGTTTGATTTGTGCAAGCATAAATTTCGACCAAAGTTAGATAATGTGATTGCTTGTTGATAAGTGCTCTTTAAAGCAGTTCATTGAATTAATCAGGAAGGTTTTAATCAAATGCATCAATGGTTTTGTGTGATTATGTCATTACCTTTATTCTACGCCTATTAAAACTGTTGATAAACTGTTTGATGAAACCTAGTCTGACACCCCTAGTCAGACTCAAATGTATGAATACCTCTACAAACACTGGCTGATTAGTCTCAAGATGTAACATGTGGCTCACCACTAAAGAGACACCAAAATAATCCATTAGGAAAGTTATGAGTATATGACTTCCCCGGAAAAAGAGACCAATTTGATCGGCGTCCCCTGCGTTTTGACTGAGAACCCAATAGATCTTAGTAACAGATGTCAGAGGAGGGTGAGAAGGGATGTAGACCCCTCCTTTCCCTGTCTCATAGGGCCACTAAATCCTTTAATTACCAGGCCAACGAGATGTGTCTACTGGGAACTCTCGGATAAATGTCCCTGTTCCTCAAATAAAGGGGAAAAAAGTATTTGCAGTTATTTTTTAAAGAGAGCAATGTAATGGTGCTTCAGGCTATCATACTGCAAAAGGAACATGGCTGCTCCTATTAGGATCAGTGGTTTGACGGTGTGGCTTATGAGAGGATAGAATGTTCACACACGTTTTCAAAGAGGGGAATGGGTTGGAAACATGACAGTGGAGTGGTGAAACATTTATTGTATGCTCTTTTATAAAGAGCATTTTGTTTTTGTCATTTCTGTGCAATTACCAAATGGAATCGCAAAAATTACTGTTATATTACAAAGGACCAATCTCCCCATTTGCTGTTGGTCAGTCAAGCAGGTAGCCCCGCCCTCAACTCACGTCATTGGCTGAGCCACTGTTGCTATGTGCGGCTGATTGGGATGTTCAAACAAATAGAGCAATGTTTTGTTGGTATTGCACAGTGTTTGTGCTTTTCAGAGAATTAATTACAAAGGGTTTACTTATTGTTGTCTGAGCATATTATATTAGGGATATTTTACCCAGAAATTAAAATTGTTATCAACATGTACCTTCATGGCATTCCAAACCTGTAAGACTGTCTATCTTTTGTTGTGTAAGACTGTGTTGGTTGATGTTTTAATGCAATTACATTAACTGAGGACCTAAGCTTTCAAGCTTCAGAAGGGACACAAGTGAATTAGAAAAGTTGTCCATTATGGCCCTTGCGCTATGTTTCAGTTTATGTAAAGTTATAAGACCGATTTGTGTGAAGAACAGACTAAACTGAAAATATTGCACATCCATGAGAGTTCACCAGAAAAGTATGATGTCTGGTTCACGTATTAATTGTTAATTTTAATCGGCTGAATGAATTGGCTTAATGTTTCGGCTAAATTTGTTTGTTCATTAATTGGACCGATTCGCTTCTCGAGATCAACTCACAGAGTCAGTGATCCAGTTGCAGCAGTTAAAACTCACTATAGAGGTGAACATTAGTGGTCTGTGATAACAGCTTAAATTTTGGTTTGTTTCTCACTCAACACTATCATGTATTTTTTTTGTGAAATATTCCTTCAAACTAAAATTGGCACAAAATTACACTTTACATACTTTTAACAGCTGCCCGGACTGACTTTGGTTATGAGTTCTGTTCAGATTTGAGTTAACAGTAACATTGTGCCATTCACATATAATAATTCATCTTAAGAGCCACCAAGGAACAACTATATCTGCCAACCAACCAACCAACCAATCAATCAGATTTATTGAGAATTTTTTAAGGCTTCATCTCAGTGCCTGTGGCAGATTTAGGAGACTTGTGCAATGAAATGAAAAAGATTTACTTTAGGGTCAGTGAGGAGACCAGTGAACCAACTCTGGTGATTCTTATTTTATATACATCAACATCACAACAAAACCTATAGGTTTATAGTGACCTTCCTAGTGTGTTTCTCTTTTGTGGAGCTTTGTTTACAGCAGGAATAAAATAGCAAGTGGTCACAACAGCAGTGATTATTTTCCAACTTGATCATCTGAGAATAAAAATGACTCATTCAGTAAACATTCAATCTTTTTTTATTTATTTTTTTATAAATATATCAGCTTTTTTTGACTGAGTGATAAAATAAGACTAAGAACTTACTACGATGGGAGACAAGTGTGACGAAGTTGACAAAATGGCCTCCTCTTTGAAAATACCATGCGTTTTCAGTCTCAATTTAATGTAAATTAAATGAAAAATTGTACTTAAAAAAACACTCAAGAACCTTGATAGTTTAATCAAATTGAGTGTGAAAAAGCTGTAATTCCATCGCATCGTGCAACATTCCTAATCTGTTAAAGGATTAAACAAGGTATTGTTGTGTGCCAAGCATACCAGCCATAGAATTTAATCGTTTCAAACATTCCATCAAGGATTATTCTAAAGTCTTGGCTTTATAGATTTCCCTACTGACAACATCCAGAGCAGCTCTAATTTCTCTTATAAACTCCAACGCAAACTGTGGAGTTGAGATGAGTCTCATGATAAACTCCCAGACTGCCTTTGTAGTTTATTATGAATTTGCCATAGTATTATTTACTGATAATATTGCATATTTCTTCAGTGCCTTCACCCATATGTTAAAAAGTGTAAAGCTCATTATTTGGGTACAATTAGAAGCCTATTGTGTCTGTGATTATAACATGGATGTTAAAATACCGTACCTTCTTCCAGTTTAATGTGCAGATACAACTATATGTATGTACACATAAAACTACTGATATATTGGTGGGTTTTTTCTGTGACTCTTTTAGCAAGTTACAACATTACACCAATAGATGCCAGTGAGTCAAGTAATCATTCAGGCAGCATTTTTGTTCAAAAACGCATATTTATATAAGAACAAAGCAAGTTACGGTACTGTCTTCATGAGTGAGTGAGTGAATCAATCATGTAACCTATTCATTAAAAAACGCTGATTGTTTCACGAATTAAACTGGTTGAATTTGAAATTGTATACTACTCTTACAATATCTGCTATATATGTATATGGCAGAAATAGTAAGAGTATAATTCTAGTATGCTATTTAGCCATTGTCTTTGAGGGAGTCATTGAATCAGTTATTCAACCGATTCATTTAAATCACTGATTCGTTCAGGAACTAGCCTAAACAAGTGACTTGTCTTTAAGTGAGTCATTGAATCATTCGTTCAACCAATTTGTTTCTAAAAGAGATTCATTCATGGAATTTAACACCACCTCACTTTGTTGCTTAGAGATACATAATACATTCGTCATCATTGGAGCAAAAACAGACAAGTAATTGGCAATACTGTGTCTCAATCGCAGTCCTAAAACTTCTTTAATCATGTACTAACATTTCATCAATGGATTATTGAATGTGTTTGTCTTTACTGTTACGTTAGCATTATAAATGACCAACAATTTTTGAACTGAAACGTGAATATTGACTGAAAGGAGACCTGCCATCACAGCAGGAGAGAATTTATCAGAATTACCTTGCACAGTAGGCTAGGCATATCTCTAATCATTTTGCAATCAACCTTACTATCGTTTTGACATCAAATCTATAATTAATTGGGTGTTGATTATAAGGTTGAATTAAGTAAAAGGGTTAAGCAGAAATCTAGTCTGGCTAATTCTGATGATAAGGCCAATAGTTTTTTTTTCTGACTGGGATTGGTTTGTATCGGTATGCTTGGCTCATTTCGTGAAGCAGTTGTGAGAGCACATGGTTAATTAGCCTTGACTAGCCACTGCTATAAACAGACACCACGGGGTCTCATCCATCAAGACCACTGTGAGCATTTAACAAACAGAACATTTAACATTCTCTTTTATGGCTCTGGGACGCCATCAATTCAGAGCCAGCGTTCTGCGTCCTGGTTGTGCGTGCAGGTGCGTATTATAGTCCCCTCCGCAATATCAATTGACAGCATATCATTCTCCAATTTAGGACAAGTCTCAGTTTCCCAGAGAGCTAATAGTGTTCGCTAAGGTTAATTTCCTTCCATACATCTGCCATCAATAAGCAATTAGGTGGTGAGGAAACAAAAGCTCTTAAACCTTCACACATTCTTCCATCCTTTTTCTTTTAATCAATTAATTTCAATTGCACATTTATTGGAGAATGGCACATGGATTTAGACTTAAAGTGACACTCTGAAAAAACTTTATTACCCTTGGCCTCCTGATATGCAATCTTTATTTCATCCTCTGCCTGCTTAGTATGCAAGGGTTATTGATCAAGTGATTCATAGCAGATGTCCTGAAGGGCTCTTCTTTAAAGGAATAGTTCACCCAAAATGAAACTACCGTCAAACATGTATGGCTTTCTCTCTTTTCTTTTACTTTTTCCTTTTTTCTTTCTTTCTTTTTTTACTTTTCTTTTTGTGGAGCACAAAATATGACTTTTTGAAGAATGTCCTTGCTAGTATGATCAATATGATGAAAGTGAACAAGAACTGGCATTGTCGACCTCCAAAATGACAACAACAAAAAAACACCATAAAAGAATCATAAATGCTGTATTCCAAGTATATTCCATACAATAGTTTTGCATAAAAACCAAAAATGATTCATTATTTGCTGAAAACCTCTGTCTCCCCATTCACAAATACATGGGAAAAGTTATGTCTGATTTGTAAAGTACTTGAGTCTGATCATTTTGATGAAGCAGTTGATCCAGGTCACAAAAAAACATCTGAATGATTCATTAACGAATCAAATGCATGTGGTTCTTGAGTTCAGTTCACTGACTCACTAATCTGGTGCCAGTGGTTCAGGGCTTACAGGAAGGGAAAATGATCAGTGAATAAGAACAAAATTGTCCGTCTGTTTGTCCCTCAAACTATCATGGTTTCAGTCATATAAACCAGTTTAGTTTAGTTTTCTAACACTTTTTCCTTCTTTTTGAAGCTTGAAAGCAAATTGCGTGGAAAAAGCGACCTTTCTTTCTTTTATGGTCTGTTTGGCGAATAAATTGATACAATTTTAATTTTTTGGGGTGTGAACTAACACTCTAATCCCCTGCTGATATCACATGCCTTTTGTCATCCTTTCAACATGCAAAAAAATAATAAAAAAAAACACTCAACACAGGTCCTAACTGAGCAGAAGCAACAGCCAATTGTCTCAGCAGGGTGTGAGAGGGAATTTGCAGAAAGTGTTTTATGTGATAATGCAGCTGCCTGAATAGTCAATGCCCACCTACGCTGGCGCGTTGACAGGGGATCATAAATCGCTTGGTGCTTGTAAAAAAAAATGCAGTTGTGATAAACCCCCACACCCCTTTTCATCCCTGAACAGCTGATAAAGTCAGCTCAGTCCGTCTGACAGGTTGGCCTAAATTAAGGCTATTCAAATGGAGAACTGGGAAGGGGTTTGTTTTCAAGCCTTCCAGCGTCATATCCTTTCTACGTTAAGTACCAGGAAGTCCGTCTTTGTCTTCCCCATGGATCCCCACATGCGGTCAAGATATACGCTTCTGCTTTTCCGATGTCATGACATGCTCGCGTGGCTCCCCAGTGGAGCTTGGCAGGAGTTGGTTGATATTATATGCATAAAGCTTCGCACATCGTCTTAAACAACTCCGGTTTCACACACACAGCCTTTACGACCGGTGCTTTTTATGTTTCAGATAGCTGCTGGAATGCCGAGCACTATAACAGCACCCCGAGGACCGTACATTTGCGGTTCTGCATCGTAGGTGGTTGTATCTCATTTCAATGCGATGGGTCAGAGTCTTCGCAGACTAAGAAACCCAGCTTTGAATCTCCCTGTGGCCCTACCACGATCCTCTCATCTTTCCAGACTTCCGCTTCCTTCCTCTTTTGCCTTAAGAGTTTTCTGTACAACACTGCTTCTTTACTCTGAACTGGCCCATATGAGAAGTCGGGCTCCCATTGACAGAATAAAGCTACGCTGACATGCTCCGAAACCCCCAACCATGCACAACCACATCTCCACTTGAAAGTGCATTGGATATACACAAGATTTCAGAATCTGTTTCAAAGACCAAAGAATGTTAAAGCTGGTATGGAGATTTAGCGTTCAAACACTTAATAGGGAATAACTATGCATGTCATTATGAAGGAAATGCAGCTCTGAAATGCAGTTCAGAATCATTTATACAAATGGAATTTACTATATAATGTGGTATGTCACAAAAATTTGGCCAATTTAAGATGAAGAAATCAAAAGTAGGGCTACAATTAATCAAAATGCAATATGGACTAGTGTCTTTGAATATTAAACCGCAATAAGGCTGATCTGAAGCTCTATATCTGAAGCCTGCTTGTTCTGTGTGTCTGTGTGAATGAACGTGGCAGTTTCGTCTAATGCACATTCTTAAACACGTGTGATGCTTGTGTTGTTTTCAGTGTCTGCCGACTCACTATATGAGGACGCTCCATGAACTTCACTCTCCTGAGATCACCAGAGCTGCTCTGAGAGTTCACTTCACAAGCATTTAATTTCAATTAAAAGTTTGGTTTAACTTGAATAAATTGTGTCAAAAATCGATTACAATAATTTACAGAAATGATATGTACTATAGAATGTACTCAGAATATACAATAGATACAATACAGTATCAGTTAATTTAATTACATTTGAAAAGATGAATTTAATTTAATTTAATTGTCTTGTGCATTTATTTAATTACCACCTGTTTAGAATAAAGTTGTATTAAAATAAAAAAATGTAAACAAATATTTTTTGTTAAATTGTATAAGTGTCATGATTTCAATAGATTATACATTATTTTGGAGTACTAAAATTTAAATCTAAAACGGAATCCAGAAAAATTAAAACAGGAAAAACTGAATTCTGAATTTAGTTACTTTTTTTTTTTTTTTTTAAAGAACAGATTTCATAGGGCCCTCCAGAATGTTTATCGATGTCTTTCTCTATCCCACAGCTCCACCCAACAATATCTCAGTGGTGGCAGAGAACACGCCAGCACCATTCAGCCGCTACCAGGCCCAGAACCTCACTCTGGTCTGCATTGCCAAAGGAGGCAAACCTGCTCCGTCGGTGAGTCCCTGGCAATGTTATACACAAACACATGCTGTTTATAAATAGGCATCATTTACAGTTGAGAGATGTCCCCAAGACTTTTTTTGCCATGGTCGATTTTGTCCCGACCACTTTATCAAGTAGCTTACGGCAATAATGCGGAGTAGGCATATCCAGTTGTCGAGCAGTTTCTTTCATCTATGTTTTAATTAGGGGTGTTCTGGCACTGAAATGTGTTATTTATTTATTTTTGCTGATTTTCACATTTTCAGTCACTGTTTCGCAGCTTGTTACAATATTCATAACCACAAACCAAAATGCTTGCAAATTTGTCCCCACTTGTAATACAGTATGTCAATAGGTCACAATTGTTTCTTAAACCCTGGAATTGTTTAGCTTGATTAATTAGAAGTGTTTCCACTGTCAGGCCAAAAGCGAGCGTGCCAGGGCCATTCGCGTTTGCACTGTCACTTCCGGGTCTTAACCGGGACTCATCGGGGCTTAACCGCGCCTCATCGGGTCTCCCTCGGGGCCACTGGCCAGGGGTTTGCCCGCCGAGTACCTTGGTCCAAAGCGAGCCAACTGAGACAGGAGTCGGTAAACACCTCTGCTCATTTCCCATGTTTTTATATCATGCTACCAGCTAACTTGCACATTTAAGACATTTAAAAAAAAATCAGCTCAAAACTCACTTTTAGACACGAGCGAGAGTTTAAAAATAACCATTATGCGATCCAAGGGGGATTCTGATCACTGGATGAAGCAGAAATATATTTGTATGCGATGCAAAAGGCTACTTATGCAAACCATTGCTATAATAAATACACATGTTTATGGAAACATATAGCAAATCATATATGAATCATGTATTTTAGTTTAATGTTTTATTTGTCTCTTCCCTGTGGCTTTGTTGACACTGGACTAATGCATCTGCATATGTCATAAAAAACATGCACTCTGGTTAACTCGTATACATAAACACTCCTGCAACAGTTTAGAGACGGGAGAGATCACTCAAAACCTCATCAGATCGCATCATTTCGTGGAAAATGTATAGAAATGTTCAGTCTTTCTTTCTAAAGAAATGTGACGTTAACATAATATTTAGCCATATTTTTCTAAATGTGTAAGCCTTTAAAAATTCTTAATGGAGTTGTTCTGTGCATTCTTGTGATCGCAAATAAATGGAAGCAGGCGCAGGTGAAAAAGAGTGTGTTCTCTTTTTATGTGAAAAGGTAAATACCAGTTTGATTCAGCATGATTGATGTGCACTCCTGACACAAATGAATAAATTACTGTCACTGTAACATTTTTACTGAAAAATATTGGTAAAATATCGATGCTGGAATCTTAAGTCTTTAAGTAAAGACCAAGCGTTCGCTTCTGTCATGCTCATTTTGCGATCTACTAGTTTGTGAAACTAGTTTTCAGTCAGCTGGTGAAACAGTGGAGTTGTGTGAAGTTGTTTTATGGAGGTGTGTTAAGGGCGGGTTTTAGGGCCGTGCTGTGGGGCTACTTAGAGCCCTGCTTTTCAACCCGAGCCCAACGGGCCCCGACTTATTTACGCCCCTAGGGCCAGGCTTCGGGCCAATTTTCACGTCATAGTTCACACGCGGGCCGGGCCTCAGGCCTGTTTTAGGCTTATCCTTCTTTTTATAGCCTATTTTAGACATGTATTAAAATTAAATATGAGAAGTTGACGATGGAAAAACAAACATAGAAAGACGTTTTATAACCCATCACACTGACATATGATTGACACATGACAGTCTGCTCACGCACACACACAGGTTTCCCGGCGGCACGGCCCAAGATTCGCGCGACCGGCGCGCTCTGTTTTTAGTGTCCCCGCCAGCAGCAGAAGTATAGCGAGCGTGACTTCAGCGCAGCTGGAATAGTTCAAGAAAAAAGTACGACTGGATTAAATCCTTCCACTGTGGATGCTGTGATTTTTCTCCACGATGCTCTGTAAGAGACTGTTCTTAGCCATGTTAGGCGCTGTCTTGTTGTTTTTCGCTTGAAAACGACTTTATTTTCATTAGTCTGTTGGAAACTATTGGAAATAAGAATGGCCATGTTCTATAGTGAAGACTTGATTTTTGAGGTAAGATAAGCTGCATGTTTGTTTTTAATTTAATGTCATTTATTTGATTTGTTTAGATTGTAGGCTATAGCTCATTTCGTTTGCGAGCGCTGTTGCGACTGTGAGCAGCAGAGCAGTTTCCCTCAGCTTTTAAAAAATGATAATAAATGTTTAAACTAACTGTATGCGTGTAATAAGCTTAAGGTGTTTTATATCTATGGATTTTCTTGTAGCCAAGTAAAGTGTTGATTTGAGAGGCTAAATGGATCAAACATGTTTAACTCGCTGTCGGCTGCTTGGTCGTCATAAAAAATGTAAACAAATTCGAACATTTGTCTAAATTAACTTAATAAAGAAATGAAAAGAAACATAACTAACAAAACTGACCTATTTTAATGGCTGCAAATAGCTATTTTGCCCTAGGGCAGGCTACCGCTGTGTAATGAAAAAAAAGAAAATACGGGCTCGGGTCGGGCTGATAATTCTGATTAGCTGTCAGACACGGGCCGGGCTAGGGCCTAGATTTGAGGCCCGTGCAGGGCTCTAGGGCTACTGGCCCGACAGTGGAAAAGTGGTTATTGTTCCTTCAAACCATTTTGACCTGTTCCTACCAATAGGAAGTCTTTGTGCTATTGAATTGACCCGCCACTGGCCAATCGTGGCTTAGCAACCGTAATAACCGTAACTTAGCAAGGCACGGGAGGCCTGCAAGCTTTCAAGCGAGGGAAACATGTCGAAGCGTTGTGCGTATGGATTGTGCAAATCTGATACCCATGATCCTAAGAGTTTGGACGGTGAGGTGGAATTTTTTTCCTTCCCGAAACCTAAATGCCAAGGGGAGAAATGCTGGGCGTGGATCAAGCGGTGTGGGAGACCCCATTCACAACTAAATGTCGACAGGATTAACAAAAACGCCTATTGCTTGGAAATAATGACGGTTCTTTGTTCATAATGCATATATTTGAATGTAAAATAAGACGATTAAAGGCAAGAAGGAGGCTCACTGACATACTTTAAAATATATTTCAGCATTTTGTTAATCGACGGCCTAACATTACCGCTGGGTAACTTTACCCCAATCCGATCGCGGTGTTAGTGTTATTCCACAAGATTCATGGATAAGCTGTTTAATTTATAATTATTAGATTATTTTCACATTTCACTTACCCTGCTGTGCATGAACATAGCTGTTCCTCAGTTTGTGTGTTTCCCATTTGAATGGTCAGTGTATGAGGCGGCTGCTGCTTGCGCTGGGACCTAAAGGCTTTAGCTTCAATTTTGATGAAATTATTCTCTAATCGGTTCCATATTATGTCGTGGATATATCCCTCGAATGCATACTGCAGTCCTTTTTGTCTTGCTCTCTCAGATATTTCACCTGTTCACCAAAAAATAACTAACTCTCCTTGGGAATGTCTGACACCGGTGCATACATACTGTAATAGACGTGCCAGGTGCGTAGCAACAGTAACTAAGGGGGGCGGGGCTTAGCGATGGGTCAATTGGTTGTTCAATTGACAATTTCGATCTCAATGTCATTGTTGACTTTATATGGACTCTTTTATCAAAACAGTAGAAGATCATTTGTGCATAAACCTAAGAGATAATTTACCCAAAATTGTCATAATTGAATCGCCATCACGTTGTTCCAAATCTGAATGACTTTCTTTGTCCTGTGTAAGAGAACAATGTTTTGTCCATACAATGAAGGCTAAACAACACTTTACCCCCTACTTGAATTGTATGATTTATTTATTTTTTAATATCTGCTTTTGTATTTCACAGAAAAAAGTCATACAGGTTTGAAACGACTCTTATTCACTGTTTGTACAGTGATTGTGAATAATGGTAGAGTGCAAAGGCCCTATAACTTTGAGTCTTTTCATTGAAGTCAGTGGTGTTTTTTACGGCTCACACACCTCAACCTTATGAATGTCATTCACACCAGCTCCGCTTGAGTTCAACCAGTAGTTTGTGAAAATCCCACGAGCCCATTAATCACGCTCTGTGGGCGCTCCGTAATGTATTCCGGATCTATCTTACCCCCATCTCCAGCAATTAAGAGCCCAGCGTGATAGGCATGTGGTGTAAAAATGATTTCCACCTCCCTACCTGAAGAGTCACATTGCTGAGCACTAGGGCTGACCAGCTCTGGCCTTCATTAGCACAAAACCCATGAGTGCAAGTCCCAAGGAGGGTTCACCGCCGCTCCGCCTCTCATTACCAGCCAATCCACTGTCATTCATTCACACAAGACAGCCTGCGCTTCCTCATCAAACACCCAGGTAGACCCGCTAATGCAGACAAGCGACATGAGCCAAGAAACAGCAGTTAAATTAGAGCTGAAAAGATCTTTGTCAAAGGTTCCTGGATGTCTTGGAGGCTGATGAGGCTCTTGCAATAATATTTTTCAAAGGAGTTTCAAATCTGGGCTGGTGGTTGAATGTGGCTTGATTTGTGTCGTCCTCAATAGCGAATGAGCCAGTTCTTTTGGATGTGAGAAAGACAACTTATTCAGAGATATAAAGGTTGATTCTCACTTCCAATGTTTGACAGTATTTTCCACATTTTCAATAGCATGTGAATACATTTAGAAATAAACGTGTTTCTAAAACGTCTTGCTGTCAAAAAGATTGTGGTAGAGATTTTTGTTTGTTCAGGTAAACAGTCTGTTAACCGCGATCTTCCTGATTCTCACATTATCATCAGTAATGTTGAATCTGTTGGAGATTATGGCAGGTGCACAGTCAAAATAAGGCACATAAATATAGAAAATGTTATAAATAAGGTAAAACTTTACAAAAAGGTCACATTATTTATAAATTGTATCAGAGATTATTTTAGTGTGGTACTCTTTTCTTTTATTATTAACTCTTTCCCCACCAGCGGTTTAAAAGCCAGTGCCAGTGTTTTTGATCATTTTCACAAAATGTTCTTTGCCCCTAGAATATTTGTATGAATATCTGAACATGCCTCTTTATATATATAAAAAGAACAGAGCCTTTGCTTAAAAAAAAAAAAAAAACATCAATTTATTCTAGCTTTGTGCAATCTTTTTTTTTTAATCAACACTTGAATGTGGGTAAGTTTCATAAAAAGCAACATTTTGGGCAAAAAACAGAGAAAAATTATTTTTGTCTGGATCAGTTTCAGAACGATGATAAAAACTTAGATTGAGTCCATCAACACCCCCAAAGCCTCACAGTCCTAAAGCTTGGCCTGGGTCGACATTTCATTCGATAACATTAGGCAGTTTTGATTTATATGCTGTTTAATGTTGATAATTGCATTATTTTACATATGCATCTGCTTACATGCTATCGCTTGTTTCTGCCTCTTCTTCGCCTGTGTTTTGATATTCAGTGTATTTTGATATTCAGTACTCTTTCAGAAGATGTGTAATAGTGCCCCCTACCTTATAACAGTGAAAACACGGAAAGCCGGAAATTTCCGTTAATGGCGGGGAAGCGTTGTCTCATAAATGACAGAATTTTCCCTCAATGGCTGGGAAAGAGTTCATCTTGATAGCTATTTGGGCTCTGAAAATAAGATTATTTTTTAAGTTTTAAATAAGTTTTTGTCCTCATCAAAACAAAAGCATTTTAAGGTTGTATCATACAGGATAGAATGTAATTAACTTCCTTAAGTAGGCCTATATACTCTAGTATCGTGTGGTAATTAATTATGTGGTTGAAAAATAGGGAAAGGGTGGAGCAGTTTCATGGGTTTTGATAAGGCTCAATGGGACCAGAACTGGATGGGGAAAAAATATTTTGCCAAATTATATTACATCTCATGTGGATTTATACCCTTATTCTGTGTTCAAACCTTAGAAGCTCTGTAAAACAATGTTTTGAAATTAATTGTATTCAAGAAATAATTTGGTGTCTCTGGAACTGAAACGGCCCCATTAAGGGAGAACAATGATGTCAAAGTCCCCTTGTAATCGACTGTACTGTTAAATAAATGAATAAATAAATAAACAAACAAACATGTACTGCAACACTTGGGGCATTATTTAGTTATTTATTTGTGAAGTCTCCACTGACCTAGACCTAGATACAACTCTTTTTTTTTTTTTTGTAGTTGGTTGTTTAGTTCTAGATACAAAAGCAATATTCTAATCTGTATCAATAGCAACTAATGACAAAGACAAGTGATGAAAATGGCATGGGGTTAAAAAAAAAAAATATATTTTTTTTAATCAGATAATCAAATATAAAATGCAATCTTAATGCTTTTAAGAAAATCATAAAGCTAACAATAGTCACTAAGCAAGTTTTAAAACCAAACTAATATTAATAATGAATTGCAGGATGATTTTTCACATGTTTGCCTCTTGCTTTACTAAGTATACAAATCAAATAATGTTATTCTCAACAGATACAGCTGTGCTCCAGGGCATCAGCATCGGACTGCATTTCTCTTCTGCAACTTCAAATGCTTTTCTCCTTTACTGTCTTATGATTCATCTCATTTGGGCTTTGCTGGTGTCATTGCCCCATGGCTTTCTTCTAAATCATCCAAAACATTTTCTATTTTCTTTTTCATGCGTTTACTCTCCTTTTTTAACAATCTTTACTAAGTCAAATCAATGCCATGGCTTTGCAGTTTAACACCCTCTTGAAATCAATTTAACAGCCACCGTGCATAGCTTGCGGTTCAAAACATTGTATCATTCCCACAGTGAGCTGAGCACCAGGCATGTTCATCATCTCTCTGCTTTTAGAAAAGGCTGTCTACGTTTTGTCACCGTTCAGCTCTTTTCAAACAATTTTGTCTTTCATCAGGCAGACAGAATTCTTTTGACAGATTTGGATGTTGAATTTAAAGACATCCAAAAATGAAATGAGACACTAAGCTGTTAAGTTTCACAAATGATAGAAAAAAATTGTTCTCAGCTCAGTGAATAACTTACATTTTAGTCTTTTCCTCACAAAGCTGTGTGACTTGTTTTGTTTGGTTTTGCTTTGCTTTGTTAAAATGGCAGTCCATTATTTGAGCAACAAAAAGTTATGACAAAATCTTAATTTTACATTTAACTTTATACATTAAAAAAAATGTATCTCATTCACTGGCCAAGATGGTCCTGAACTTTATTATACCTGTAGCATCACACGTTTTTTGGTAACATTAGGGAAGTTACATTAAAGGTACATCATGCAACTTTTGGCCCTAGAAGTTAAAAAAACAAAACTGCATGCATTTTGCAGAAGAACATTATTTTGGTTGTGCTTCATGTGCATGTGTATCATATGTATATGACCCTTCACAATAGATAGTGCTTTACAATTAACTCTGAGAGCTATATATGCCAATTTATCTGTTCAATAAAAACTGCTCCATTTTGCGTAAACAAATCCCTCAGTTCTCAAGCCAATGTTGATTCTCGTTTTATACAAGCTCTGTCGCACTTTCTTTTTGTCGGTATACTCTCCTCTTTTCTGCTCTTTTTAAAACAGGCGATTCCCCGGAGGTTCAAGATTTAGCTTGCTTAACTTTTCTCACTCGTTGTGACAACTAACTTATGCCACTCCCACACCATAAAGCCCTAAAATACACCTATAATAAGCTTACCATAGTAAATCAGGGCAAGACAAAAACATGTTTTGAAAGAAGGATTGATGATATATTGTCTCATTGTTAAAACTTTCTTATTTTGAACTAAATCAAAGTTGCCTTTAAATATATCAGCTTTCTCTAGGCCAATGATATGATTCATGTGAATGTACACAAACGTATTTTTCAAAAGCATTCTTTGTTTTTAAAGTGTAACATTTTAAGCATTTTGTTTGTTAGTCTCCTCGCATGGCAAATGGACTTCAAGGGTTTTTTCTTATCTTTAAATACCAGGAAGAGCAGCATTCAAAAACACAGCAGTCCATGGGCTGAGGCCAGGCTGGTGTGTCCTCTGCACAATCTGATGCTGATTGAAAGAGGGCTAGATAATCATCCCCTATATTATCTGTCATTAAGTTCGCTCGGCTCTCACTCCCGC
Organism: Phoxinus phoxinus; assembly: GCF_949152265.1. Taxonomy (NCBI): domain Eukaryota; kingdom Metazoa; phylum Chordata; class Actinopteri; order Cypriniformes; family Leuciscidae; genus Phoxinus; species Phoxinus phoxinus. Next base: position 20,381,967 of record NC_136897.1, on the reverse strand, counting down.
ATTTTAACCACAGAAGTAAAGCCATCATTTCTTTGACACTCCAGTGATTAAATATGACAATGTTAGGAAGTAGAAAAGGAGGCCAAAGGAACTGGCGCTATTGTAAAGTCTCTAAATGAGTTTTCCACTCAAAATAGTGTGCTTGGCAATAGGCTGTATGCAGGTGCTTTCATTAGCGTCCATTCATGGGCAAATCGCTCCGCTGTCGGCGTGAAGCATTGTGCTGTGGCGAGCTCGCGGAATTACATCGCTGTTTGTTTGCTGCGCTCATTCAGATCCGCAGAGGTGGGGGCGCACGCATTCATGTTTTGTGCGCTTCTATTGTGTAAAGCGTGTTGGAACACTGATGCATTCAAGACCTGAAACTAAGGGGGGTTTTTTTTCTTTTGTAATGTGGTGGATCTAAGAACTGCCAAAAACACTTCAAGGGCACTGTACTACATGCTATTTTGGCTTATTTCAGCACTTACTGCATTATTGTGCAATATATCCTGCTTGGATAGACTCTACATTGGCTGCTGTGTAATTACTCTCCTTACTAAGGCGTGAGACATGAGCGCCGCATTCATGCGGAACTATTTATGGTTGTGTGGGAGTTAAGACGTGTGACATCCCGACATCCCCCTAAAAGGGACTTCAGAAACTCTGCTTTTCCCCAGACAACAACCAATCAAAGACAGCCCATCAACGGTGCATCATACATGTCTGATATCTCATTTGTATTGATGGAAATGAGCATTGTGACTACGGCTGTAGATACAAGGCAATTATTGAAGGCACATTAGAGAGAAATTAATATAAGGACAATTGATTATCCCCTGTGAAAAGAAACAATGAGCTCTTTCCTGCTCGTGGTGCGATAAGACATTACCAGTAATAAGCAATGCTCTGCTGGAATGATTAATGGAGCTTACTGTAATGTACAGTAGTTATTATAACCAAGGTTATTATTATAACTGAAACTAAAACTAAAACCATTAAAATATTTTTTTCGTTAATTAAAACAAATAAACTTTAAAATAAAATATACTTATTTTATTTCAGCTAGTTGGCAAGGCAACATTTCAAACTAAAACTAAAACTGTAATAAAAAATGGATAAAAATGTATATATATCGTCTTTTTTATTATAACATGGAACGTGTTTAAGCAGTTTTAAACAAAACTTGCACATGTTGACTGTGGGAATCACATTTTGGTAACGATCTACAATAAGGCTTCATTTGTTAACAGTATTATAATATGTTATATTATACATAAGTGTGTGTGTGTGTGTGTGTGTGCGTGTGCGTGCGCGTGTGTGTATTTCATATACATTTTCAAATACATTTTTCAACACCAAAAAGTTGTATTTGTTAACATTAATTAATAGAGTGTGTATACTAACGTGAACAAATAAGGATTTTTAAATAACCGATTTTTACTGATGTTAAAAAGATTAGTAAATGCTTTAAACATCTATTGCTTGTTGTTAGTTCATGTTAGCTAAGGCATTAACAAATGTTAACAAATAAAGCCTTATTGTAAAGTGTTACCACATTTCTTTAGAAACATGTTGGTGAGAGCGTTCAGACTGTGTTGAAGACTGAAGTACACAAACTACGTTCTGTTCAAACTGCAGGGAGCTGTATTACAGTATGAATAATTGAAGAGACTGTTTGCAAAGAATGGGGCTTGGAATGAGTTGAGCATGTTGTGTGACCGTTACCTTGGTGATTAGCATGGCTATGAATAGGAGTTCTGTGCACTATTTGCAGAGGCAGCCTACCCCTCTCTTTCTCTCTCTCTCTCTCTCTCTCTCTCTCTCTCTCTCTCTCTCTCTCTCATATCTAACTCAGATTGAGGAAGAGGATTTATAGCTCCACATGCTGGCGACATGTAGGTAATGCAGACACATTAAAGGGATAGTTCACCCAAAAATGAAAATTACCCCATGATTTACTCACTCTCAAGCCATCCTTGGTGTATATGACTGGTGTATAGTGAATGGAGGATGATATTTTAAAGCCTAAAAAAGTGCATCCATCCATCAGTACTCCACACGGCTCCTGGGGGTTAATAAAGCCCTTCTGAAGCGAAGCAATGCGTTTGTGTAAGAAAAATGTCCATTTAAAACTTTACAAAGTAATATAACTAGCTTCAGATAGACAGCCGTACGCATCGATTTACGGAAAAAGAGTAACCCTTGACCTGACGCAGTTCAAAGTTCAAAAATAAGGCTAACATTATATCTTACATTTTTGATCATGTGTATGCAATTTTATGCTTTGCAGACTTAAAAAAGTGACACTTGGTTGTAAATTCAGCTTGTCACACTTTATAACTCTAAAACATTTAATTTATCTACCATTTATGATTGTTTGTTTTTCAAAAAAAATCCTGTTAAAAAGGATCACTGTTTTTACAGAAATATTAAACAGCACAACTGACCGCTTAATAAACCGCATCAATCCATGTAGATTCATTTTACTATCTCTTTATGAACTTTTTGAAACGACAAAGTGGTAGTTGCGTGGACTATCAATGAATGGACAGAAATCTCTCAGATTTCATTTAAAATATCTTCATATGTGTTTCGAAGATGAACTGAAGTCTTACAGATTTGGAACAGCAAGGGAAGTAATTTTTTTTTTACTTCATGGGTCAACTAACCCATGTAATGGCTGCTGAAAATTTAGCTGTGGTAAAACAGGAATAAATTACATTTTAGAATGTATTTAAATAGAAAACAGTAATTTGAAATTGCAATCATGTCACAATATTACTGTTTATACTGCAAAATAAAAACAATTTGCAACCTTCATATTGTGTGTTTACATGGCAAACAGGCGTGACAAACTGGCATTTGCTCATACGCTTCCTCGGATAACTCCCTCATTTGACTTGCCTGTAGATCCTCCATACGTTGCAATTGAACTAGCCTCTGTTCAGCCGTAGCATGAATTATTGCATTGTCCTTTCTAAAAAGCCTCCGTAGTCAAGCCATTGTTTCGTTATCTCACACAGCCGCTAATATTAGGCATTAGCTGTTGTCTGAAGCCTAAGCTATTACCATGTGGTTTCCACTATGCATCTGCTTTTGTCTCCCCTTCCCTGTGGCTGCAGGCGCAAATAGTCCGATAATGCAAGTAAAAGCCACAGTGTGGTATATGCTGTTAACCTCTCTCAGCAGCAGAGATAAAGTGTGTACTTTAGAGCACATTAGCCGCAAAAACAGTCCTCGCGTGGAGGAAAAGAGCGCTGTCCCTTACAAGACTCTCTCACTTCCTATCTCTCTAAATTCTTGTGACATTGCTTGCAGGAAACAAGACTTCTCAAGGACGTGAGCTTAATTCACCCTTGTTACATTATGTTTATTTACCCTGCAGAGTGCGGGGGCATAAATGGTGGGATCAAATCAAAGCCAGACAAAACCACACGCATAAAGAAAGGGCAGAAAAAGGGCTACAGTGCAAGGAAAGGTCTTGTGTAATGCAATGACACTTTGATCTTGTGCAAACGGAATTTAAAGAGTCCAAAGGTCCCTGAATGGACAAGCAGATTATATAAAAAAAAAATATATATATATATATATAGCACACAGTGCTTTATCCCGAATCCCTCTCTTTCCTTCTTGTGGAGCAGTGGAGGGTAAGGGAGGGATTGAGAGTAAAAGGGGTACAAGCAGAGCACTGTGCAAACATTAATGCTACAGGCATTAGGCCTACTGAATTTAATACACATATCTGGAGGTTGTGTGTTGAAGTGGGAACTTAATTCCCTGTCAAGTGATTTACCAGCCGGGAATCTTAATACCCAAATGCACTGTAGTGGAGAGAGGCTGTTACAGCAATGTGCTGGTGGAACATAAACACAAAGCAGAAACTGTGTCACGTTTATTTTCCATTCACCAGCGCTGAGGGCTGAATGACGCTTAGCATTTTCCCAGATACGTTTGCTTAGACTTGCCAATCACAAGCCAGGTAATTTCACAGTTTACTTTGATTGCAGCAGATACTTTCTATTCCTCATACCCTTTTTATACCAAAATTATGCTGGTTTTAATGCTGGAGAATGGAGACAGCAAAGCACTTTCAGAACCAGCCTGCATATCCAGGTGACAGTCAAGCGCAGACGTACCGACTGTTGTACTAGTAGTAATACATGACCTGCCAACTAATCGTAGCACATCAGTGCGAGTCTTAGTGTTAAGAACATATTTAAACATCTAAAGTCACTTGATCTGGCATCTTTATGAAGTCATGATTTTCTGTTGATGCAACAGTCAAAAAAAAAAAATTAGCAAACAGTTCACATTATTTTTTAAATATAATATTTTTATTTTAGACAGAAAAGGAAAATGATTTTATTTATTTATAGCATACTTTAGGGGCTGGTAAAAATAATAAATAAATACAAAATAGTGGGACAAAATCTGGCTTCAGCTGGCCCATAACCTACAGTATAGACAGGTTTCAGTGCAACTCGGCGGCTGAAAGCAGAACTCTTTACAGCATTTCTAGCAGAGACAGAGATGACACGGAGCTGTTGTGCTGTAAACTACACTAACCGCCAAAAAGATGGATTTAAAATGTAAGAAATCAATACTTTTATTCATCAAGGCTGAATTAAATTGATCAAAAGTTACAGTAAAGACATTTATAATGTTACAAAAGATTTTATTTCAAATAAATGCTGTTCTTTTGAACTTTCTATTCATCAAAGAATCCTTAAAAAATATATGTTTTATCAAATTACCATATTAGAATGATTTCTGAAGGATCATGTGACACTGAAGACTGGATTGATGATGCTGAACACCTGTTAGCGGTTTTGCCTCTTGAATGTGCACGCATCCAATATTGTTTGATTACAAGAAACCCGTCTACATATATGTTGGTATAAAGATAAATGATAAATAAAAATGATATGAAAACTGTTTCATACCATTTATTTATTTATTTTATTTTTTTATGCCATGCATATTTTAAGGGCCGTTTGCAGTTGTTGTTTTTTCCAACCCATTTTTATTTACTCATTTAATTATTTAAAACTGCACAGTTTATTTTGTCACATTATGTTGGTGTTTTGGTTTCGTTTTTGTGGACTTTGTCGCATTACTTTCTTGTCACTGTTTCTAGTTTGTGTTAATTTGTTGTTATGGTGATTCATTGTTTTCTTTATTAGTTTGTATTAGCTCATTATCTTGAGTGAATATATAGTCTTTTGTTCTCTGAGTTGATTTTCTTGTGTTGGCTGTGTATGGCGCACACTGTTTTGTTTTATTGTTGTGTTGGATGTCACTCTTTTGTTTTGTTATAATTTAAAGTTTAAAGCTACATTTAGCTCTGCTATGCTAAGCATGTTTCTTCGCATCTTCATCCTCATCATAATGTGACACATACTATACTGTTTTCCTAATATATATATAGTTATTTGTTTATTTTATACCAGCATATTTTTGAAGCAGGTTGGACTTTGTTCGTTTTCAGTCCTTCTGACACGTTTTCAGTGCTTATAAACATACTGAAGGTGATAAAACTCGCACACATTTTAACTTTCTGTGTGTCTTTCCAGGTATACTTCAAGCGGGACGGAGAGTTGATAGAGGTGATATCCTACGTTTCGCCCACTGTGGGTTACGAGGGCGCCGGCTCCGCTGGTGTGCGTGGAGCCAGACCTCTGATCAGCAGGGATCTGGATGACACTAAGCTGAGGAAGTCTCTATCTCTGCTGGGTCCGGACGGCAAGCCCGGACGCCTCTTCACGGAGAGCCCTGGGCGGAGCTACATGGCCAGACAGCCCGGCCAAGAGCCTAGCCCAGCCACAGAGACCATCCCAGAGACAGTGGTCAGCCGGGAGTTCCCTCGCTGGGTTCAGAGTACAGACCCCCTGTACTTCTTCAGCAACACACACATTCCCCAGAGTGATGGGTCTGTGCTGGTTCAGGCCAAGCTTACCTGGACGCTGAATCCACAGTTGGACAACGACGCCCTGTTTAGCTGCGAGGTCACGCACCCGGCTCTCTCTATGCCTATGCAGACTGAGGTCATACTGGGTAAGTCTTGCTTTTGTTGGCTTTACCATTGATTTGTCAGGATATAGATCTTAAGATCGATTTGAAAGAATTGTTTTTGACCTTCATCCTAGTCATTCACCTCCCCTCGCCCGATCACGGGTAAATCCCTTTACATCCCCATCTGACAGATGCAGCGAGACCAACACTGGTTTCTATTTGTTGCTTAATTGCGTTACAGGCAAGTAGATTGCAGTTGCTAATGCAGAATGCAAAATCTTACAGTGAGTGACAGGCCAATTCATTGAGCTGTCCGTGCAGTAGATTGAGTTAACTTAACCATGTTATTGAAAAAGTCAACCTGAATTAAAGAAATCAAGGATAAAGGGAATCTCGCAGTGCACTAAAATGATGTTGGATCTCACTGTTGCAACCCATTCTCAATTGTAAAAAAAGCTTTAACATCCGCTAATTGATATACTAAGGCGAGGATATGTAAAAATGCATGTTGCGCTTTATATTTGTCAGTGAAATTCCATTTTTGCTTTCACTTGTCTACATGTAATAAAAGTCATAGAGCAATACCCCAAAAAAAGAATAGGATGCTCGCATACCTTTGTATTTTCATGGATGAGAGGCTTTTTTTGTGCATTTTTTTGCTTTTAAAGCTACAACAAAGATGGCCTGATGATCCCATTATCACTTCAAAGGCAGCACTCACTTGTAGTCTCTGCTATCAGCCCTCAGAAAAAGGCGAGTGATGAGACGCAAGACAAGATAAACAGAGACATTTCTCACACTTAATGGTAGAGGAGCAGTGCAGAAAGAGATGAACGAGGGGAAAGGACAAAAAACGCGGGATAAGACGGAGAAAGGAAGGATGGTCTAGAAGTTCCATTCAATATTCCTCTCTCTTTCTCATTCTCACTTGTTCTGTCATTCACGTCTCATTCCAGCATGATCTCCCTCTGTGCGTTTCATGGCTGCTAAGACAAAAGTTTGCAATCCTATCGCAAGAGGATCTACTTCTTTTACAAATGTTTGCCTCTTACCATGAGAGATAAAGAGATGTGATTTTATTTTCTCTCAAACATAGTTTCTTGTGTTTATGAAATAATCATTTTAACCACAGGGGAAAATAACAGCAGAGTGAAATTCTATCGTATATAGCCACGATATACCAAAACAAATCATGGGATCTCTATGTTTGAGGAATTGGTTTGTGCTAAATGACAAAGACAAATCCCTTAGCTTGGCAAATAACACATCAATACGTTGTTTTACTATATGCAGTTGGGCATAAACTGTGCAACAATAGAAATGCATCAACAGGGAGAGTTTTTGCTTCACTGTTTATACTGCTGTAGATGTACAGTGGGGAGAAGAAGTATTTGATACACTGCAGATTTTGCAGGTTTTCCCACTTACAAAGCATGTAGAGGTCTGTCATTTTTATCATAGGTACACTTCAACTGTGAGAGACGGAATCAAAAAAAATCTAAAATCCAGAAAATCACATTGTATGATTTTTAAATAATTAATTTGCATTTTATTGCATGACATAAGTATTTGATCACCTACCAACCAGTAAGAATTCCGGCTCTCACAGACCTGTTCGTTTTTCTTTAAGAAGCCCTCCTGTTCTCCACTCATTACCTGTATTAACTGCACCTGTTTGAACTCGTTACCTGTATAAAATACACCTGTCCACACACTCAATCAAACAGACTCCAACCTCTCTGCAATGTCCAAGACCAGAGAGCTGTGTAAGGACATCAGGGATAAAATTGTAGACCTGCACAAGGCTGGGATGGGCTACAGGACAATAGGCAAGCAGCTTGGTGAGAAGGCAACAACTGTTGGCGCAATTATTAGAAAATGGAGGAATTTCAAGATGACGGTCAATCTCCCTCGGTCTAGGGCAACATGCAAGATCTCACCTCATGGGGCATCAATGATCATGAGGAAGGTGAGGGATCAGCCCAGAACTACACGGCAGGACCTGGTCAATGACCTGAAGAGAGCTGGGACCACAGTCTCAAAGAAAACCATTAGTAACACACTACGCCGTCATGGAAATAAAATCCTGCAGCGCACGCAAGGTCCCCCTGCTCAAGCCAGCGCATGTCAAGGCCTGTCTGAAGTTTGCCAATGACCATCTGGATGATCCGGAGGAGGAATAGGAGAAGGTCATGTGGTCTGATGAGACAAAAATAGAGCTTTTTGATCTAAACTCCACTCGCCGTGTTTGGAGGAAGGATGAGTACAACCCCAAGAACACCATCCCAACTGTGAAGCATGGAGGTGGAAACATCATTCTTTGGGGATGCTTTTCTGCAAAGGGGAAAGGATGACTGAACTGTATTGAGGGGAGGATGGATAGGGCCATGTATCGCGAGATCTTGGCCAACAACCTCCTTCCCTCAGTAAGAGCATTGAAGATGGGTCGTGGCTGGGTCTTCCAGCATGACAACGTCCCAAAACACAAAGCCAGGGCAACTAAGGAGTGCCTCCGTAAGAAGCATCTCAAGGTCCTGGAGTGGCCTAGCCACAGGAGCTGAAAGTCTGTATTGCCCAGCGACAGCCCCGAAACCTGAAGGATCTGGAGAAGGTCTGTATGGGGGAGTGGGACAAAATCCCTGCTGCAGTGTGTGCAAACCTGGTCAAGAACTACAGGAAACGTATGATCTCTGTAATTGCAAGCAAAGGTATCTGTACCAAATATTAAGTTCTGCTTTTCTGATGTATCAAATACTTATGTCATGCAATAAAATGCAAATTAATTACTTAAAAATCATACAATGTGACTTCCTGGATTTTTGTTTTAGATTCCGTCACTCACAGTTGAAGTGTACCTATGATAAAAAATGACAGACTTCTACATGCTTTGTAAGTGGGAAAACCTGCAAAATCGGCAGTGTATCAAATACTTGTTCTCCCCACTGTATTTCACAGCTCTCAGTGGGCAAGACTGCTTTGTTATTTACACATAATAATGATACATGGAGAAATGTGAACATGTAGTGCGGGACATGTCCCAAAGCCAGTCAAGACAAACAAGAACATACTTTTCAAAGGGGTATAATGCAAAGTGGTGATTAGTTGTTTATGGTTGCCAGGCAACATTATAACATGCAACATTAATTAAACTTTTTTTTTAACTATAATTTTTTAGATCTACATTTTTTTATATATTTTTTTAACTCTAGTCTTATTTAATGTGAAGCTGTTTTTGCACTGATGCCAGATTTGTTCATTGGTTATGAATAAGCTTTTATTTTGTTTTGCATCCACAGAGTTCTAAATAAAACAAGAAGAAAATTGCTTTTATTTGTAACGTATTTAATTCACTACATAGGCCTTACAATTTAGAATATAAACCATGTTTTCATTGAATTTCCTTCAAAAATGCATGTGCAAATTTAACAAGTGCACGGTGTCAGCATCAAAGCGATTATTATTTTTTTAATGTCTGTCTTGAGAGCAGGAACGTTTGTTTCTGAAGCTGCAAGGAAAGGAGGGTGTTGAATCACCGCTTGCATGGTAGTGAGAGCAAGAGAAGTAAATTCGCTAGAGTGCAGGCCTAGAAAAGCCTTGGTAACTTTCGATTTTTATATTTTAACAAGGCCTTGTCTGTGCAACAATTCGATCCATAAATTTAACAGCACCTCGGTTTCTTAAGAAAAAAAAGATGAAGTATTTCAGCTTCTCTTTGTTTTCACCCGAAGAATACAAAACCCAAAATATGTAGTTCATTGGTTTTAATTGTTTTGTTTTGTTTTTGGTAAAAAAAAAAAAAAAGTAAAAAAAGTAATATTGTGAAATGTTATTACAATTGAAATTACAGTTTTTTTTATATATATATATATTTAAAAAAAATGTATTCCTGTGATGGCAAAGCTGAAATTTCAGCAGCCATTACTTTAGTCTGCAGTGTCACATGATCCTTCAGAAATCATTCTAATATGCTGATTTGCTGCTCAAGAAACAATTTCAGATTATATTAATGTTGTAAACAGTTATGCTGCTTAATATTTCTGTGAAAACTGTGATTATTTGACATATGGAAGTAAAGTCAGTCCCAACTTATGTTCCATTATGACTTTAAGGAACAAGGCTGTTTTATTTATTCCAGTTTCTATCCTGACACTTCTGGTGCAGGTGATCCACTAACCTGTACTCCGAAAATGAAAGGCAAGTCATAAGAGCCTTCACAAGTCATACATCTTTCACAGTTTTTAATATTTTCACATGAGACAGAAACATCTTTACAGTGACTCAAATTTGTATTACATTCACTGAATATTCATGAGGCGAGTCTCACGCGGTGTCCTAAATGGATGCGGTTGGTCCATGGAGGCGGTGTTCTCAGAACGCTGTCCTCACCTCAGAGCATCACGGCTGGGCTTGTTGCCCTGACTTGGCTGTCTGTCAGTCATGTCCAAATATGCAGTGATTCAGTCAGTGCCTCTCCATAATTAAAGCTGAGCCAGGCTCAGCAGTGAGGATTTGCATGGGTGAAGGTGCTACTGATTCAGCAAAACACAGAAGGGGAATGAGTTATATTTTCACATCCAGAGGCTAGAGATGATCTATGCTGCACGCCAAGTTCCTCTACCCAATAGACTGATAATAAGTACACAGATGTTTATTGTGGGTGGGTTGTGGGAGTGTGAACTAATCTGTGCACATTCAAACATCCTTATATCTCCATTTAGAGTTTCAGTGGCTTCAAGGTTCGGTGGACCATTGAAGCACGAGAGACGTTGTCATTTGAAGGTTTGGTCAAACAAGTCTGAAAAGAAAGCCAGGCTCAAGTATGACATTATTTATACATGTTGGCCATGGATAACAAACATCCTTTGTTGGTCCTGTAACAACATTTCTAGCAAACAATCAAACCTAACTAAAGAATTTGATTGGTTGATGAGAATGTTCCACATTCTTGGGTAAATGATGGGCCACACTTGACATGGTAGCACAATCTTAGCTTACAGTATTTTCTATTATTTCCCTCCATAGCAGCTCCTAAAGGTCCCAATTTCATACTCGTATAATATTAAACTAGATATTGAAACTTTGTAGTTCTCTAACATAGTGATGCCTGAAAAGTCGACAGCTCTGTGGCCCTCAGTTACATCCTGGAGTTGGTTCCAGAGATCTGGCCATCACTTTACTTCTTTTTCAGAAGTAAAGGCTTTTTCAGGGTAATTCATTCTATTAAAAATTCAATTTAACTGGTGCAATTTTACCCTTTTTGTTTTCTTTAAAAAAGAGACTGAAATGGCTGAATGGTTACCTGGCATCATGGATAGGAAAATGTCACAGCTCAGTGAATTTTTTTTATTTGTCAACTCCTGTGGTTAGGACGTAGGTTAGGCAATCCAATGTATTGATCCGTTAATTCATCCACTTGGTACGGAAAAGGCAGGGTCAGTCTTCAAGTGTCCATTGCTCTGTCAGAACACAGGCCCTATCAATGGTCTACTTTTGTTTTTCAACTGTTTTCTTAGGGGAAATCAATGGAGTCATTGAGTCATGATTCATGCCTTGACAAACTCTTAATCTCTCTTGTGTATTGCATTTCACATCTCTTTTTCCACTCCGCAGAGCCTGGCCGCTAATATCCCAAATCATTTCCATAATAAGAAAGCTGGCAAAAGAGGATTTCTGTGTATTCAGTGTAGTGTCCTGCCATAACTTGATTTATGTGTGAAATGCACATTCACAGGACCCATTACAAATGTAAGAGCGGAAATCATAATCCATTAAGCAGCACCAGGGGGTAATCATTAAACTGACTAAGACTGGCCTGATGCCTCATTAGCTTTTGCTGGACACTCTGTGGCTTGATTGATGGCTAAAAGCATGATTAGCCATTGTTTCACATAGTTCTCAGTAGTTGGATTATCTGTATGTGTTGTAGGAGCCAAAGCGTAGCATTAGTCGTAATGAGGGTTGAAAAAAGGCCACAGTGGGATGTATTTTTGAACAATTTCAAGTCTGATTTGCCTTTACTAAGCTTCACTCTGGAATTATGTGTTCAAACATATGGCTCACAAAACTTGTTTTATGGTTCTCAGGGCTATGCAGAGTGGATGCTGGTAATCATAGTAAACGATGCAGAACCACTTAACATGGGACCAGTCGGAGGCTTTTTCACACTGCTATAAAGCGTCTTGCTCGTACTGCCAAATAGAGGAAGTTTCGCTTGAGAAACTTGTGGTCTCACTTTCCAGACGTTCAAAATCACTTTCTTATCTTTCCCCTGAGTACACAAGAGAAATCCTCTGTGCCTGAGAAGGTCAAAATATGATGTTTTAACCTTCCTTTCCTTCATCACATCCCAGCCATTCTCTGAGACCAAATTAAACCCATCTGGGAGATTCGGTCCACACAAGACAAGGGAATTAGTTCTCTAAGTGTCTCTTATCTTACTTCCTCCACCGTTTGCCTTGCACGCTCTGTTTCTTCTTCAGTAATGAGTGTCTACCCAATTTAGGTCCTTGTCCCTCTTGGGAAATAAATACTCCTCAGCAATTTCAATGAAGGAAACCAAGAGTCTCCACGTTGACCTCCTAGTCAAACACCATGTCTTTAGTCTGTTAATACTGTCCTATTGTTTTAATGTTACCCAACAAAATGCAATTTATTTTTTCTTGTTTTCCTTCATAGCGGCTCCTAAAGGCCCCAGACTTGTGATATCCCCTACCAGGGCAAAGGTAGGGGATACGGTTCGCATCACCGTCCAAGGTTTCCAGGTAGGATCTCCGGTGGTAAGTGCATGGGGGTTACGAAACCAGGGCCGAGTTCAGTTTTGGATACGAGGAGGTTTGTCCCACATGTGCAGTTAAGCCTGTGTGATGTAAAGCTATGGTGACCATTCTTACAAGAGTGTGCAATACAACACATGTATCTGTCAGCTCCTGACCCCGCTGCTGCTATCCATGAGCTATCAATCCAAATGGTTCAGCCTGACCGAGGAGGGTTGCACTGCATCTGACAAATTCAAACCGTTCAATCATTTAAGTTGCAATGAAATCAAAATGGAGGGTTTTCAAAGTCCTTTAAAGGTCACGAGAACAAAAAACTTTGAAAGTGATCTATTGATAAACACTTAGGGCTGCAACTCAGAAAAAGACCTTGAGCCCTCAAGGTTATTGGGAAGGACTGGGTTCATATCGGCTGTGAGATAAGATAAGAGTATAATAAAAGAATAAGGATGCTTTAGTAAATGGTCTATAGACAAAAATGGATGAAATGCCATTTAAGTTGCGGTTGTCTTTTTTATTTTCTAATTGATTTTTCTGTAGGGCTCTATATTTCATTGTCATCTCCATAAACACAGAACAAAAGGAACAAAACTAATTTGCTGTTGCATTTAATAAATATCTTAAAATGAGTCATAAATTTACTAAATGATAACATGATTCACTTTTGTTCCATTTAGACGTTTATCCGGTTTGCCTGCTGTTGGCCGTTAAAGGAAATAATTGGGGTTTCAGAGCACTGCAAAAAGAAAAGAAATCTTAATAATTTGGTTTTGCTTTCCAATAAGAATATCTGAAGAAATTTAGGATGTAAAAACATCCTTAAAACAATACACATTTACTTTTACTTCTAAATGCTGTGAGACTTTCAGAGAATAAATAGCAACTAGCAAGTTAAGCTTATTTTCTTAGCCCATTGTCAAATAGAGTTTTCCTATTTTTAAGCATAAAATCTTACTAAATTGTGTTACAGTATATTTGTGCTTGATTAAAACTGAGTTAAGAAGCATTATCAAAAATAAACTTAATTAGTATTACAGTGTGTTAGTTTAATTTAGTATAAAGTAGTATATTTTCTACAAACAAGATTTAATAACTTATGCCATTTTTGCGTCTAATATAAATGTATATTGTTTAAAGAATGTTTTCCATGAAATGGTATAAACAAGACTTTAAAACTGATCAAGATGTTTTTTTTGTTTGTTTTTTGTTTTGCAGTGAAAAACCTATGCTTGATAAGAATAGCCCCAGAAATAAGGCAGAGTGATTTATTATGCTAACATTTGGCTTCTCTTTGCTAATGCTAAACTCCTCTCACTTGTGTTTGTGTTCTGTTTTGTGTTCTCACCAGAAGGCATAAGAGCATCTGATTAAAAAACAAATCAGCTGTTTGTTGATGTATTTCACTGCAGCTTTTAGGGATTTTGTTGCTTTCGTTTGTTCTTGTCAAACTAGCTAGCAAAACAGGTGCGAGCACAGAGCTAGCCAGGAGCGCTTTACTGTCAACGGCGCCAAATTTATACTTGCATCAATAGTCCGTCAGCTTCCACAGACCTAGTGAAGCAGGGAGATTGTCTCAGTGTAACTATCACCGTCTGCCAAGAGGTAAAAAAAATCTTCCCCCAGCAGATAAACACAGCACAGTTTGGTGATGATCCACCCAATCTTTTTGACAGGTCTGACTAAGAGATGTGTCTAGCCAACAGCATTCAGGTAGAAAGAAATTAGACCCGATATGCTATCATCACTGAATCTACCTTACGCTATTTCATCGTTTTGTGTCATGAATTTAAAGGAATGTTAGTGTAGTTCTGTTTTATCCGTCCTGTAAAATCCAGGTAGCTTGGTGATGGTTAAAACAGACCATTTTTTAGAAATCATTTTTTAACAAACCATTCACAACCATCCTGTTGTTTTACTGGTCTTTGGCAGGTCTATACTGGTCATTAGCAGATTAGATGGTAATTTCCAGATTTTAACTGTTTTAGCAGATCTAATCTGGCCATTTGCAGGTGAACACTGGTCACTAGCAGGTACAGACTGGAAAACCAGTTAGATGGGCAACAATCCCAGTATAAAGCTGTCAATGTCTAGTGAGACCAACTAATGACCAGCCTGAACAAGTTCAGACCAGCTAGAATCCATGTTCCAAAACATAGCTATCATCTTAAACTGGATTTTTTTTTAAACAAGAATGCTCTCTCTTTTTGGGTTTTGAATATGAAAAACACTTAGATGGACTAACCTGCGAAGGTGGAGGGAGTTGGTTGGTGCATGGGCAGTTTGTCTGGCAGATCTGTGTGTTTGTCACCCACAATTTACATATTTGAAGTACACCTTTAAATAATAGAAAGAATGGTCACCATAAACAGGCTTGACGGGCACATAAATCCAGTTTGGATCTTAATATTTACACAGGATTTCAGAGGATTTTAAAGCCAATGAAGGTTTATTTGGAAGAACGTCTCCCTTATCCCTAGCTGCTCCAGAGCCCTGGGTTTCACATGTAGATAGATAAATGTTAACACAGAAAACTAAATACTGCCCCTTTTTTTTTTTTACAAAAAAAAAAAACAGATTCAATATCCCCTTTGGTTTACTTTGACTTTACATTGGTGTCTCCTTCCTTTCTAATTTGAAATTTGTATTTGAATAGAGTACAAAGGCATTTATGCTCTCCAAGAGCTTGCCTTACCATTACAGTACATCCTGATCTAAACCATGTGAGTGCCATGGGGGATATTTTTGATCTGGATCTGACCTAATTCCACCAGCAAGTGCAAACTCATTTCACTGCAGTCATGGTGTGAATGTGGAAGTCCAGTGACACACAGCCAAGCCACACTCTCCAATGAGCCATTATCAAAGGTCACCCAGTGAAGCCACATGATTTTGTGAAGTTAGATGGATTGTGCCAGCCAGTCACTTATCACACCTAGACCATGGGTAGATTGGTTTGATCAGCAGGGGAAAGATGGATCTAAAACGAATCGGGATGTAGCCCTGGCTCAGGCACTGAGATGTTCTACCTTGTTTCTGGGTTTCATCACACCTGTCCTTTTGTGTGGAATCAAACAATCGTATAGTGAGCTTTCACAAGTATTAAAATTAAAGGACTTGTTCAAAATAGACATGAAAGAATGTAGTATTGTGTGAGTGGGCTTCCAGGCATACTGTAGTTGCAGACAATGCTATACACCATGGACCTCTGTAAAGGAGTGTATAAGAATATTTTATATTCTTTTGCCTCTTGTGGACTACCTGTTTGATGTGGTATTTTTTTCATTGCCCCGCTAAAAACCATCAAAACCCTAACATTCCTCTTCCTGGATAAGCCTATAACAAGAAATGCCTATATTGTTGATGAGTTGGTAACTTGGTACAAGATTTATATCTCTTATTTTTTGTCCTTTCTTCAAACTGAAAAAGGTATTGATTATTGATTGTTTTTTAAACAAGTTAAACAAGTGTTTTTCGAAATGGGTTTAAATTATTCATAATTAAACAAGTTTATCTTAAGATGCTTTTTTAAAATGCGCTGTATTTCTAAGGGGTGCACTGCTATTAATATCCTGGTGATACCAATAAGCTGATAATTATGTAAAATTATATATTTTTTATATTGAAATCTATATTATTTTAACTAAATAAATTAAAAAATAAAACATTTTAAAAAATCTTTTTAAAATGCTACAAGTGAATTTATGGTTCACAGTATTATAATTTATAGTATAAAAAATGGTTATTAATTTTTATAAATGTCTGTAAAAAAGAAAAACTAGCTGTAGTTAGATGACAGCAAATGTAAAAATAGGAGAAGGCATGTACAATTTAATATCCGAAATATAAAAAACCCCTCTAATATTGGGCAGATAACTGATTCAGTATCATTTTATTGTGCATCCCTTTCTGGATCTTGGGGTTCAACAGATTATTTTTATCTTCATATTTTTTCCTTAATTTACACATTATTGTGTACTAACTAAACACACATACACTACTTGCAGAACGAGGTGTTTCCTGAGCCTCTGTTCACCTGGACTCGGGTGGGCGGCAGACTGCTGGACGGCAGTGCCGAGAAAGATGGGAAGGAACTGGTGTTGGAGCGAGTGCCTGCAGAACTCAATGGCTCCATGTACCGCTGCACGGCCCAGAATCCATTGGGCTCCACTGACACACACACACGCCTCATTGTTTTTGGTGAGTCGCTCCAGCAGTAACTCCTTTTTCTATCCTAAATGCACCAAAAGTTATTTGTTAGTTTTTGTTTTTGTCTATATTGTGTCTAGTAAAAAGTCAATATGTATTATGCATTAATTTGAGTAAAATTCACTCTAATTTTAGTCAATGAAAATAACATATTTGTTCACAAGAAAGTGCAAAATGAAACCGAATATTAAATATAAAGAGTAATTGAAACTAAGCTGGAAAAAAATGTGTAACATAAGATAGATGACTACATTTACACATGACCGTCAAACCTTTTTGGGTCACGAATGTTTTTCCTTAAGGGATATTGTCTTTTGTTAGCACTAATATCAAATTGTCAACATCTTGTTAAAAGAAAAATTGCCTCTTTTATGTGATAGTTTCATTCCCCTGTGGTTTTGTCTAGCCATCCTTTGCTGCTGAAACAGATGCTGTGCCCACTAAGTCTTGGCTTTTGTTTTCATTGATGTTAGAAAGAAATTGTTTGCTGACTCTGTGCGTGTGCCCGCGCTTTGTCGCCCCTGGACTAATTTCCCCCCTGAGTTTTCAAGGCTGTCAGGGTTTATGAGAGATCTGCCTATAGTGTGAGCGCAGATCTAATCAAAGATGTGTTTTGGAAGAGAAAGGACAGTTGGTGCTCCTCTGGATAATCCAAATGACACCCAAGGCTGAGGACAACAAGCTGCATATACGGTTCATCATCAGCCGTGAACATACTATTGCACTTGTGATCAATTGAATCAGTTGTTTATAGCAGATTCAACCACATGCGAAAACTATTTTTTTCACATTCCTTAAAATAATGCACAATCATGTACGACACATGCACAACCTTTGCTAAACTAAAAGGGAGAGGGCACTGTCCTGAATGTAAATGTTCTCATTCACCCACCCTTGTGTCATTCCAAACTCCAAATTTCAAAGAATTGGTCACTCTTTGCCATATGATTACAACGAATGGTGACTGGAGCTTTGAAACTTCAAAAAGGATGGAAAAGAATAATAAATAGATCATAAAAATGTTCCATTGATTAAGTGGTCGGTCCATCCTTAAATGACATACAGTCATACAATAGCTGTATGGGGCTTTGCCCAAAATTGCACAGCTAAAGTTTTGAAAAATTACAGAGATGCAGAGGCAAGCTCAAAATACAGTATTTCAACTTGAAGTCATACAAATAGGTCATGTGAGGAAAAAAGATGAAAATTTACTTATTTAATACCAGATAATTGAATCAGTGAGTTTAGACTGGTTTTGTGAACTGAATCAACCGATTATTAAAAGAAGCCCTCAATGATTTAAATGTGCTGGTGGATGTCAAGAATTTCAGTGAATATTTAATTGATCAGTTATGTGTGGTTGACTTAAAGTTGCATGAAACTTGTATGCTTTTTGGACCATTTAAGCTTCATTCCTAATTCACTGTAATTGCACGAAAATAATTTCTTCTTTTTTGTTTCACGGAAGGAATGTGGCTTTGAAAGAACATGAGGGTGATTGAATGATGGCATAATGTTCAATTTTAGATGAGCTATTCCTTTTAAACATTTCCTCTGCCGTTCTTTACATTGAGACACATCTACAAATCATTGGGCTGAGCACAGCAGGCCATTTGGTGGGAAGTGGTTCTTTGGAAAGGACGTCACCTGGGGAATGGTTCACGTGGAAGAGCATTAATGTCTATGTAACACCCAAGTGTGCCCTGCGTCATCCACCTCATTCAAATTACCCTTGTGCTTTTGAGTCTGAACACGGGTGGCAGAGAGTGGAGAATGGTGATTAGAGCCTTTGAACTGGGCTACTATTGACCTGTTTCAATAGCCATTCATTAAAGCCCATCAGCTGTATTAAAGAACAAAGATTAGCATTTAGGAGAAAGGAAGCTTGTTAATAGATTTTTGCTGCTATATCAGTCGATGTGACGGTTGAGGATTCTTGGGAAAGATTTTGGTGTGTTTTTTTTTTTTTTTTTTTTTAAGTTTGTTCTCTGTGCATTCACAGAGAACTCAAAGTTCAAAAGGTTCCAGTCTTTGGTGGATTTTACATTGAAGTCAGCCAAGAATAAGGGTGAACTTATGAACTTTGGCTGCTGATAGCTCTTTGGCGGTATTCTAGTCTTGTCTCTGTGAGATTTGAGGTTTTTATCCTTCATTAGACCACAAACCTATGATGGTTATCTTTTGTATTATCTAATAATACACTCTTTCTCTCTCCCTCTCCACCTCTTCCTCTGTTCTGCAGAAAACCCAAGTATGATGAAAAACACACAGAATCCAAACAGTAAGTATTTGAACGCCTCTGTGATTATGTTCATTGGTTGTGTGAGCCTTTTGCTGCCTCTAGTTTGAGAAGACTCTTTGATGAATTAAAAATGACAAAAGAGCAGCAGTGTTTTCTTCCTGAGTGCTAAACTAAAATTAAAAAAGATATATGCAGATATGCAGCGGGATGCCACAAGATCAGAATACTGCTTCCTACAATGCATTACACTCAACTTGATCTTTCATTTTGAACCAAAAGCAATATCGCCTTGACTGAATATTTGCCAAAACATTTTTTTTTTTTTACACAAAATTAGATAACATTTTCCAAATAACTATTTCTGAGATAATAACTAGACATCAATTGTTGAATTAAATAAGCAACATTGTACGGTCATGTGCAGTGTTATTTTAGTATTTATATACTATTAAGGATTTATTCATATTTTGAATTAACTTTTATTTTATATTTTCAATTTTAATATTAGTTTAAGGTTTAGGATTTTTTTAATGTGCTTTTGTCATTTTATTACTTTTATATTTCTATTTAGATTTTATTTTTCAACTTTATTCCACATTTATTTCAATTAACAAGAACTATCTTTAATCATTTTAGTTTTAGTTAGCAATAACAACACTGGTCATGTGACAAGTGTAGTATACCAGTACTATTTTGTATTATTATTATTTATTTATTTTTACGTATAGAAGTTCCAGAGGTTATTTTTCCTACGGGTGGTGTAATTTCACAACTTCTTCAACTAAAGTGTTAATAAACACAATAATGAAGGAAGGCAAGGTCAATATACACCATCCCATTATGTCGTGCTCGACATGATCTTCCATTTCAACAGTGAATGGAATGAAAAGTTATTTCAACCTCAGAGATTGTCTTGACTGATTAATTGATAGGACTGCCAAAAGGTAAACTTGAAGTAAATTTAGATTAAACTGCCAAATAATCAAATTTATTTTGTAACATAAATAGACACCACTTGTTGTGTTCAACATGGGTCATGTGACGACTGTATTGCGTACTATTTTTTTAAACATGATTTAACTAGACACCATTGACTGAAATGCACATCATATAGAGTATAGCCTACTTTGTCTAAGTGCTAGATGTTTCATAAACAGCGTTTCTTCCTACGCATGGTATAATTGCGAAATTGCTAAACTGTGGTCTGATAAATTACAGTTATACAGCAAGTAAAAGTATAGACTTTTATCTATAATCATACTGAGAATAGGAGAATACAAGAGATCCAATAACCAGTTATTTTGTAGATTGAAAGGGTGCTGTAGAACACTGCTATTCAGATACTATCCAGGGAAAGAGACATGCCGTAATGGTACGGTTTCATTTACTTTTTAATTATTTCCCTGTCTGAGATTTTCTAAAGCTGCATACTGTGTTTTTATTGTCTCTGGTCTCTCTCCGTCCTCTCCTCCTCTCAAGAGGCCATGTGTCTTGCGAAGGCTTGCTGCTTTCATCATTTAGAGTCTAGAAGTGAGCCATCACTTACCAATGCACCAGCGCGTCCACAGCAAATATAAATCAGTGATGGATTGCAGTTGTTTTATACATTCAGTGCTGGCTCATTTACAGTTTCTTAGAGACTCATATGTAAAGATGAAGAACTGTCAGGCAGACGGGTGGAAATGAGGCCTCTGCCCTTTTTTTTACCACTTATGTTTTTCTCTTTTTCTTTTATTCATTCTCTCTTTCGCCTCACCCGAAACCCTTCACCACACCTCTTTCCTCTGCTCCGCCGCATCTACGGATGTACATTTGAATATGCAAATGCGGCAGGGCAGGTGTGTGAGAGCAAGGACAGAATCAGGTCAACGTGAGCGCTGATCTTGAGTCGAGCCTCAGATGCCCCTCGTATGCAAGTCAAATGGCTTGTAGAACAAGGCCTCTGGAGGTCGCCATGTCTGACGTGTGTCTGAATCTCAAACACCCTCTCGACTCACAAAAAAAACACCCTAAAGACTCTAGTGCTCACAAATGGCCAGAAGTCTGGAATTCTACTGCTGTATCCTTAGTTTAAATAAATAAATAAATAAAATGCTGGGTATGTTCAGAATGCTAAACTACCATACATACATATTCTAATACTTTGCACAGTATGTTAATTTCTGTATGTATGCATGGAGTTGGCAGATGGCCTAATGCATTTGCCAAAACATGCAGTAGCCTATACTTTACATGTCGAGCACGGAGCGCAAAACCGTGGATCTAATGATCTATTAAGCATTATAAGTAATATCTTAAACATGAATTAAATGCATTACAAAATGATTCCCGTCATTTGTAGAGAAGATATACGTGGGTTGTTTTTAAACGTGACAGGTTGTTGAATTTCAAATAGATGATGCATTTAAAAGTAAACTGTCCAGCAGACAGATAAGCAATACTTATTTATTGGTTAAAACACTCGATAACACAAATAATATTTCATATGAATCAGACTCAATAGTTTTTGATTGTTACTGCATCCAAAATAAATGCAAAGTTGTATTTTTTCAGCATAGCAAGGTTTTTATTTGCATTTTCCACTCACAAACCCACTGTACACACAGCATTCGTATTGTTACATCACTGATGGTTATTTGGGCTCATATTTGGTTTTATACTTGGTATTATGATCTATATTTGTGTAAGTAGCTCCAGTGTGGAGTAATTTAGAAGTAGAGTGGGTCTTTCGTTTCTTGCAGCGCACAGCGTGACGTCCAGTGTAGACAGCGTCACTGATTATAATGCGTTCTATTTGATTCTGAGTTGTGTTCGTCACATAACAACATATTTGTGAAAATGTTTTTTATTGACAAATCTCATTTTATTTATCTGTAAATTTAATTTATTTGAACCACAGGAACGATTCTACCCCCATATTTGTCGGTGACATGTAGTTGAGAAAGGGTTGCAGCAACATTACTTATAGTTAGTAGAATGTCTAAAGAGGACTATCAAAATAAAGTGTTAATCTGTTTACAGTATATACTGTTCTGTGGTATGGTAGTATTCCTTTCTGAATATAACCACTGAGTTTTAACCATAAAAGAAAAGAAAAAATATTCATATTGTGGATATGAAGTGGTACTTATGTTATATTAATTGTAGCAGTAACACCAATATAAGCCATACATGTAGAAGTAATGTTATATATTACCACTTGTTTTGTCAATGAAAATGAGAGCGATGGTAATAAAATGACTTTAGCTCTAAAGAAATATTGCTCATAATACTTATGACAGCATCATCGTTTCGTGCTTATTGACCATTGTGTAGTGTGCATGGAAGTTCTGGCCCCGCTGATCCACCACTACTCTACAGCTTGTTCAAACCTTTTAGAGTGCATTAGACAATTACAGCGAAGTACCTGAGAAAACTAGCTAGCTCATACAGCTTTCAGACAGCCCACTGTACCTCTGCTAGAAGGGTCTCTCACGCAGAAAGTGAGGAACTCTGCTTCTCCTTTATAAGCCAGATCCTTTACATTTGGGATAGATCCCCCAAAAATGAAAAGTCTGTCATTATTTACTCACGCTCACCTCCAAAATAAATCACTATAGAAGTAGTCCATTGGACTATGCAGGTCTTGATCAATCAATAACATCAAATGTTATGACATCCAATGTTTTGCATATTTTATTTGAGATCTGCATAATGATTTGTATGAATTATTCAATTTGAGATTGAATGATGAATAAATGCTAGTCTGTTTTTTCTTACACTAATCTATATAGCACACAAATCATATACACTATTTTTTTTATCTTTCTTCCTTTTTGAACTAAATGAGCATAAAGACTTCTCAAAACTCTCTCTTGTGCTAAACACACACGCACACACACACACACACACACACAAAACGTCATAACGTTTTAAAATTACATGTGTGTTGACATTAGTAAATAATGACAGTTCAATTTTGTTGGGTGAACTATCCCATTAAGACAGGGCTGTCTTTGTTTCAAACCTAACAAACCAAGTATTTAGACCAAGGTTAGATAATCGCCTTCCTGCCAAATACTAATTGTATTTATTTCTTTTTTCTTTCAGATGGAGCTCCTGGTTTGCACAAGTTTGGACTGATATGCCTACCACTTATTCTCACAGTGACTGTTGAATTGACGTGAATATCCATGAATCAGCCGCTCACAAACACGCCTCCTCTCCAGTCAGGCACACACACACACTCATGCACACACTTCACACACAGGCACACAAGCCTTCTCCAGACCATGACTAAACCTACCTTGCTTTCATCTGTGGGAGAACCTGAACCCCCCAACAGGGGGCACACCATCCTATTTTTGTGAACACAAAAAAAGATCCAGATGGAGATGATGATAATATCGTTGATTAAAAAATAAGATGAAATGAAAATAACATGCTGAATATGAGAAAAAACACCACCTTACCGTCTGCCCCTTTCCACACAGAACGTTTTTTTCCCCCTTAAACTTGGCTGTCAATCAACAGAGACCAGTCGTTTGGAAAAGCAAAAAGGCATTTGGGGTTTGAACAAATATCGAGGTGAACAAAAATCTCATGCGTGTGGAGAAAAGACATTAAGGAATTGTGGGTTGCTGACAATGCTGTCATTTCAACTCCAACTAGCCGTCCTTGAGTTGCCTCCATAGAATTACTGCACACTGACACAAACAGGACTCGATCACACCCCCTTTTTAAGGACCATGTTTTACGCCATTTGTGTTTTTTGGTCACAATATTTTTCCCTTTTGTTTTCTTGAATGGCTCGCGGCTGGAATGTAACAAAAAAAGAGACAATACTAAACGTCCTGTGACATTTTATTGCAAAGAAATGGAAGATCCTCTTTTTAAGTGTATTTTGTGTACATCCCTGTAAATAATGAAAAGTATATTACAGAGCAGAAAATAAAAAATAATAATTAATACGGGTTTGGGAGGAAGATGCAAGGGGGTATAGCAGATAATGGCTTTATTGCGTGCATCTGGTCATCCCCAACCGAAATCCAACCCAGGCTTTTAGAAAAACTGTGAAATCAGTGGCCTTTCTATGATCTGATTTCATGCGTTCAGTATCTATGACATCCGTGTGACTGTTTTCAACCGCAGAGGAAAAGCTTTTCTCTGGGGTTGTTGGTGCATGTGACGTTCAAAGAGGATTTCCCCTCCTCATCTGTTTGTCGCCTACCTGTCCTTAAGTTTTTTGTCGCATATTCAGTGACCTGCATCGTGTACAGTCCTTCTCTCTAATCTAACAGTTACTGCTAGGATCATGTTAGCCACCATTATGGCCCCTCCATCCCCCAAAGGAAGCTCAAATGAAGCCAAGTGTAAACAGGGTTGTTGCATTTGTTTCATATCACCTGTATTAAAAATGGAGATGATCAATTAAAATGACTGGAGTGTGATTGTCCGTTTGTCTTTTTTTGAGTCAATGATATAATGAAATAATAATCATTATAAGTGTCCAATTTGACTCTGCTTATATGACAATCTCAATGACTGTGTTTCTCTGTTATATCAGGTTCAGCTTTAGTGACAGAGGAGGGACGTTTCCCAGAATCATGTTTGTCTAAGGGCCTTTCAGCAGCTGCATTGTGGAAGACAGGACCTATATCACAAAAGCACAATGATACACCCCAACACTTTTATATTAACCTACATACTGTGTGTAATTAATTTGTTTGCCCACATTTTAAATTTATGTAATTCAAAAGTACATCCTCTAGTAGTCTCAGACTGTTGGATCTCACTGTATGGGATTCCACAATGGATGATGGAAGAACAGGGTGTAACACATATGCATGGTCTTACCCTTCATTTGATTAGCATATTTTTGCCTACTGATTCTTCATATTCTTTTATTTGCCCTTTTTACACCTGACAACTTGCAAACTGTTTTCCCTCTCTCTTTCTCTCTCTCAGATGTTGTGTATAACATGCAATGGTAAATAGTCTTGATTGCCTTTATAAACCAAAACCTTTTTTTCCCAAACTTCTTTTGTAGGAATACCTACAGCAATGCTTCATGAGATGGAAGTCATTAGAGAAAAATATTTCAGCTATGATTGCGGCTCAGCCCTTGATGGTCTTGTTTAGGTTTGTCCTCTGCCACCATGACTTACTCTGGATGTCCTCATGCAAAGTAATCTCTTTCCTTTTTTACATTCACATGAATTGCAATTCAAGCTTTTCTAGACACACCATGTATTAAAGGATTATGTCTACAGCCTAGGTGGGACAGGTGGTTTTATGGGCTTAATAAAATCAGGAAGATAGGCCCTTGCTATTTTAGGTCTCACTTCCCATGTTTATTGGAAAAGTTATTATAACACAACTACTTTTAAAATAATAATAACATTTATATTGATTTTGTCTGTAAAACCAACTTTAAAATGTTTTACTCATGATAATTTAAAATGAATATTATATATTTAGCTGCTTCTGACAGATCTTCAGGATTTCCTGGAACCTTTCTTTGATTAATTTTCTTTTCTTTTATAATGAATATGTCAGTTACAGTAATGGAAGTTTATAAACTAGATTTAAACTTTTTTTTTTTTTTTTTTCTGAATACTCATTCTCATGCTGTTAAAAAATGGAAGGCAATAGTAATTATTTACTTTGTTTGGGTTGCTTGAGAAAATTAAATCACCAGGAGTCCATGACGGATGTCTTGGCATAGTCTATTAAATCTTCTGTAATTCATATGTTTAGGTTGCAATAGTTGTGCTATAACAAGCCAGGAAGGTATCTCCCTCGAGTACAAATTAATTTGGCACAGACTATCAACAACAAGGCTAAAGTACATCTGGATTAGTTTGGTCTGACATTAACTTGACACTCACTATGAGTTTCAGTCTATTATTTATTTCACAATTCTTTTCCACAGCATGTTGCCAAATCTATTGCGTCTGCAGATCCAAAACTCTTCACTTGACACATGATAGAAGGGGCAGAGGGGTAGTGGACCTTTGTGACTTCTCTGTCAATTATTCAGGAGTAAGCTTGCTGGTTCATGTTTCCTTAGTGCAGCTACAAGACAGCTATCACATAGCAAAACAAAGTCTGTGTCTCACAAGAACAGCATTCAGTGTTTATGGCTATTCTGATCATTTTCTCTGATGGCAAGTCAACCATATTACAGTTGTTGGCATTAAAGGTTATGATATCTTACATTTTACATAGTGTGTTTTTTAAGAGTAGCCTATGCAAATAATGCCTTTGGCGAATGCAAAGCTACCTCACATCATCTCTCAAAGCCTTGCTAATCAGCAACACTGTTGTCATATGTTCATGGAAAAGAACTTTGATCCTCAGCATTTACTGTGCAAACAGCAGCATCCTGGTCATATCGCATTATGATTGTAATGTGTGTAGTATATCAGCCAACTCCACCTCTTAAGTAAATGACATTGACCATTCTCACTGATTATGTTTGCAATAGCCAGGGTATGGTATCTATTTTCATAGTTATATAGACATATCACCAATTAAAACAAGATATTCTGGTATTAACACAGTCATCACTTCATTTGCAATGTAATTTGCATGTCTTATGTTTTGTTTTGGTGGGTTGTACATTTTCCTGCTCTGGAAAATTTTTAAATGATAACATTTTGAAAGTTTGTATTCAATTATCAATATAATAGTTCTTGGAGCAAAGTAGGGAGTTAGATAAACCTCCAAAACCTTGGTCTGATGATGTGTTTTCATAGTGATCACCTGCACCAGGTGGAATGATACTGGTCCCCGCCCTTAGAGAACACTGGATGCAAATGCTCTTGTTGTACATATCAGGTTTTTAGTCACCCTGAGGGAGGAGAGAAAGCTGACAGTGTGCTTCTGCTTGCAGATACTAAACTACAACCTACACTGGCTGGGATACGCTAGAGAAGAGGCTTCAAATAAAATCCAAGGTCCAGAGGACCACCATAGATTTCACTACAGAGATGCAAATTGCAGAATTGCTCGGAGTGCACTTTGACATGCAGCTCCTGGGCAAACTGACTCTGTCTGTGGCCACCATGCTATTTGTTTCTTTGATTTTTAGATTCTACAATTCCAGGGCACGAAACAGACGGCAGGGAAGTGAAAGAATTCAACAAAAGGGAGTGCAAGCTACCCGAGGAAGCTACAGCACCTGCAATGCTGAGCAAGAACCACAGAGTGAATCGGAAAAAGTGTCTGACAGGGAAAATCTTTTTCAACCATCTCCAGAGAAAACCTTGCAAGAAAGCCTTAAAAATTTTGCATTGGAAAGGGCTCACCCTGAAATCATGCACAATTGTGCAAAAGAGGAACCTGCAGGTACAAGCAACTCAACTGAGGCTGTAATTGAGGCAAAAAATGTCAAACCGAGGTTAACTTTACAACTTCCTGATCGAACCGAAAAAGGTCCTGAAAGTCCAAGCGGTCGGCGATCCCCGTGCCTGGTCAAGAAGCTGGAAGATGGTCCAGGTGTTGGCAGGGAGTTGAGGCAGGATCACCTTGATCACCAGGGTATGTTCTCGAGTTTTCAGTCAAAAGCAGAAATCAAAGTAGAGAATGCTGACCTTATCATGGATGGGCAAGGGAATTGTAGAACAGGCATCCACGGAAAGATCTATGAGTACTACATAGAGTCCTCTTCTCATTTCATCTCAGATTTAAGCCGCACCCGGTCTGTCAGTCCAGTCTATCGTCAAAATGAAAGCAGCACTTTGTTTAAATCACAATCATTGGACTTCCCCAATTTCAAGGACCGTTCCCGATCACCAAGTCCACAACCTTCTAGATTCATAATGAGAGATCTTAAAATTGCTCCACGTTTTACTAACGAGCCTGCCTCAACTTTCAAACCGGACACTGTGAGGTACCGCAGGCAAGTAGTCATCCGCCAAGACAGCTATCTTACTGCTGCCGTTGACTCAGAGCTTCCAATCCCCTTGCCCACAAAGAGGGCTTCAACACCTCGCAGCTGTTCTCCAGCACAACCCAGTGATATCCCTTCAAGCCTGATAGACTCTGATGTAGCAAACATGGATGCGCCAGAGGAACCACAAGTCGAAACTGTCGCCGGAGCAAAATTCTTACACTTTCCAGAGAACATGGGGAATGCAGAACTCGAGAGTCTAGCAGGAAAGCTCGATTTAGGCAACTGCTTGGAGACTTTAACACTTGCTAAAAAACACGGTCACATTGCCCTTCAGCAAGCTGCTCTCCGTGTCATGTCTGATAATTACCTCCAGGTCCTCCGAGACCCAGGCCTCTTTGGCAGGCTGAAAGCAGGGGAGCGTGATCACATCCAAACACAACGCATGAGAGGAAGGAAGTGGTTAGTGGTTGCAGATATGGAGTCCCCCGACTGGAGTAAATGTCTGTCACAGTCTACAGATTTAGAGTCTGAATCAGTTAAGACATCCAGCGGTATGTATTACTACGATGATTATAAGGACACATGGCATCTTCATTCCCACATTCCCCAGGAGGTGTTATCTAAAGGTTGTGCCATGTGCACCATGGATAATTATCTGTTTATCGCTGTGGGTTTCCAAGGCCTGGACCGTGAAGCGACCCCTTCAAAGAAAGTGTACTGTTACAATCCAATGACTTCAATTTGGAGTGAAATAAGCCCCATGAATGAGGCAAGGCCTCACTGCAAACTCGTGGCTCTGCAGGGCCATCTTTATGCCATCGGAGGGGAATGCCTTTCAACAGTTGAGCGCTACGACCCCAGGACAAACCGATGGACCTTTGTTGCACCCCTTCCTAATGAGACGTTTGCCGTAGCTCACCGGGCCACAGCTTGCAATGATGAACTGTTTGTTGCAGGGGGCACATTGAGGTACACCCTCTTGCGCTACAATCCCAAAACCAACACATGGCGAGAGAGCATGATTGTGGGTAGTAAGGACAAGACTGCAGAAATTGTGGCTGTGAGAAACTTCTTGTACCGTTTTGACATCAGTCCTCTTGGCATCAGCGTGTATCGTTTCCACGTGGTGGCCCGACTGTGGTATGAATGCTCCTCGATACGTCTCCCCCATTGCACTGCCTTTCAATGTGTGACTATGGACAACATTATCTATTGCGTGAGCCGTCAATTTACCTTGAGGTTTCTTGCAGATGAGGTGTCTCCTAGCTTTGTTGCACAGGATTTGAAAGTGCTATCTCCGGCTAAAGGCATTTTGTTTCCAATCATCCTTGTGCTGCCCGACAGGACCACTCAACAAACTCGTGTTTAAATAAGGTCAGGCCTTTCGAGTCGGAAGTTGTCTGGTAAGAGCAAACACTCAAACAGGATCATATTATGCACATGTTAGTGGAATGTACTTTTCCTTAATTAGTGGCAATTGAGATGATTGAATATCAAGGCTATTACATTGAATTATTGTTCAGCTAGAATTACACAGCACTTACTGATAAATAAATCTGCTGTCGCAGTAAAGGCTATTTGTTTGGTTTGGGCCTGATGTCTAAATCAACCTTTAAATCCTGGAAATGTCTTGTGCAAGTGCTTAAAATGTTTCAGTAAATATACCGCTTTTGAAACACTGTGGCTAATTTTAACCAATCAATACTGTGTGTAGAATAAAGCCGAACTGCAATTGCGGAGATGGCATCATAAACAACATGAATGGCTGCCATTACTTCAATTTATGTAAGCTGGATAATTATATGCATAGCTTTTTCTTTACACATTCACAGCTGTTTTCTCTGCATATCACACGGGATTAATCTTACATGATACCAGCATATTTTTTAGATAAGATGTAATGTAAATTATTGTTGTATTATATTTAGTTTTACTGTATTTATTCATGACATTTCCACAAATCTTGTAGTCACGAGAATGGGATTTATGGTTCTTTGCAAGTCACAGAAACACTTTGGACAGTCAAGAGGAAAAGCTTGTCTTTTTTTGTGCGAATACCATTAAACATAATGGGGAGAACTAATGAATTAATGGGTAAGGAAAGAAGAACCTAATGCTTTGCCTCTTCAAGCACATTTCTGTATCTTCTGAAGAACTAGGAATAAAATGATTTCATCTATAATAAGTCTTGGTTCTTGTGTTAGACTTCAATAAGTAATGAGTTCTGACAAAATGTGCAGCAGGAGGTGTTTGTGTGACCAGGATCTTAATTAAATTTAAATGCAATTATGCTGTCAAAAACAAAGCAATCACATATTCAGTTTATGTTAATGAAAGTATACAATACAATCACCGTGACAATCGAATATGCATATGTGATCAAAGAAGGTGGCATGCAGAGGAGAGTGTGCTGTGATGCAATTCCCTGTGATGTATCGTTGCTCTCTGTGTAACTCTAGCACCATCATGTGGGGGAGATTTCAAGGTCCGATGGAGTCTCAACAGAACTACTACGCCACAAAAAAATTCAGTGACAAACACAAAAAGACACATAGTTGGAACGTTCCAGAGGCTAGCAGAAGAACACAGTGGGATAAAACCTACACAGCAGGAGAAGTGTGAACACAGATGGTTGGACGTCAAATATAGCATCCGATTCCGTGTAATTAAACACTTTGATTCAACATAATTAAACACTTAATGAGATAGGAGTTATGAAAGTCCCCTTAGAGTGTCGATAAATGACTCGGCTATCTAAACTAGCGCTGTGGTCCAAATGAATTGTTGATTCTGTGTGCGCATGATATTGGAGCATGTCGTGTACTGTAAAAAAAAAAAATGCACAGTGAATTGTGCTAGTGTGCATAAAAATAGACCTGCAAATACACACCACCATGTAGTAAGCAGAGAAAGAACAGTCTATGAAGAAAATCTATGAAGGTCTTAAATATTGATAGACCATTATTATTTCAGTGGGGTACAAAAGTTTGAGACCATGTAAACTCAGATGTTCTTTCTTCCACGGAAGCACAAGATGATGTTTAGATCAATCTCAAATCATGCTGGAAAACAGGATCATCAGGTCTTATACTAACTTGCTGCTGTCATTCAAATATAAAAATGGGACAAACCAAATACTAAGACACTTGGAAATTAATGTTGATGTTTCTGTTCAGCTTTTCACTTTAATTGACATGCAGAAAATATAATGTAATATAAAACTAATGCGTTAAATGGGGAAGTCATGGCCTAATGGTTAGAAAGTCTGGTAACCCGAAGGTTGTGGGTTCGATTCTCAATAGCGGCAGGAAATGACTGAGGTGCCCCTGGGCAAGGCACCTAACACCCAATCGCTCCCCGGGTGCCACAGCAAACTGGTTAAATGCAAAGAACAAATTCCTAGTATGGGTTGCCATACTTGTCCTTCAGATCTCACTTTCACTTAAATTCTAAACCTATTTGAATTGTAACGTTCGGACCACATTGCAGTATTGTATCTCTTTTATTTGTCTTGGCTCAAAAACACCAAAATGCTCCTAATTCAGTTTTTAAGAGTCACTGATCAATAAAATAAGCCCTCTCCTGGTTGAATCCAGTCTGTGTGTTACTGGAGGGCTGAAGATGGTGAGAGACAAAGGGTAAGGGTCACAGCAGGCTGGCTGGATTACTGGAGACCTGCCTGCAGGGTCTGTGTTTCAGTGCCAGGTCCCTGTTGCTGTGGTTGGCAGGGTGCTGACTGCTGGAGAGCCGCTTGGGCATGCTGACGTGGCGGGAATGACAGAAGGTGTTGATGGGGTGCAGAGGGTATGAAGCCTTATACACGCTTAGTGTGGGCACAACTGCCCGCTGTTGTTGCATGTGAACCCGCCAAGATTCCGCCAAGCCAAACTTAGTTGGAGGGCCTGTGTGTAAGAAACAGAGGGAGGCAGAAAGAAAAAAGAGAGGCATGAAAAAAAAACATGCAGGCTGTATGTCGTTTCGGTGCCACTAGCGTCACCAAACTGTAGTAGAAATGATACCTAGAGATTGGCATGGTTTTATTTCAGTTAGCCTAATAGCTGGTTTGATTTGCGTTGAAAGATGATGATCTTATGGAAAGTACCCCATGCCAATCTCTAGGTATGGTAAAGGGTATGTGATGATGTGGGGCTATTTTAATTCCAAAGGCCACGGGAACTTTATCAGGATGCATAGTATCCTGGATCCATGAAATAACTGGCCTTTAAAAATAAATATCTGCCTCTATGGGAATTTAACATAGGGGTGTCCTGACTTATGCACCCTGTATTTTAAGAAAGAACATTTATTTATGTACGATACATTATTCATTCACAACGAAAATTGGTATCCTTAATGGTTGGAGTTTTCCTAATTTTTTAAAAATAAGACATTAATATAAATTTCCAAAAGATTATTTTTTTATTCCTCTTTTTAGTCAACTTTAGCATGGGTGTGTTCACTTATGCTAAGCACTGTAATTTCTGTATGCTCAAATAAAAGAAAAAAAAATAAAGACATTGGACTAATAATAAAAGCCAACGTATTAAAATAACTGATATCCACAATGATTTACAGAGATGGTCTCCAACATTAATTCAAAACGCTGGCCGAACTGCATTAAACCCCATCTGGAGTGAAAGGAATGCTTAATACCTTGGACTGGATGGTCTGACCTCTCCGGGACCCAGGCCAGTTTGTCAGGATGCCAGGAGCGCAGTGTGGGCAGAGAGGAGGAGGCCTGCCGCCCGTACGACTCATCATAGAGTGTCACCAGGTAGTGGGAGGAGGGAACGTCATGATGAGAAAGTAACAGCCTTGTGGGAACACCCTAAAGCATGGATTAAACCCATGGACACGGTTTATCAGACCAGTGAAGGACAGGACGAATCATTTACAACGTACAGCTAACTACAATGCTTACAACAGGTAACATGTTTAATGTTTAGTCAAATTCAAAGTGAAGTTTGCATTAGCATGCAAAGAAGTGTCTCCCTCAACACTAACTTGGTTTAAAAGTGAAATAATTCTTTATGGTTTTGTGATCTCTTCAAGTGACTTTTAAAGAATCACAATTATTATTCAGAGTTTTACAGTGACAGTTCAGAGCTCCAATATGCAGTGGACTGATATTTTGGAGTTTCACATCTATGTATGCCTGCCGTCTGTCCTCAAAACCGAACATGATTTACCCACTGGTGTGTTTGTGATGTTTGGTAAATGATGCATGAACTGATGGATTTGTCCCAAACCTCAGATCTGTGAAGAGCCTTTCGCCGCATGGCAACATCGGGCCTGTGCAACATGTGGGGCGTGTAGTCCTGCCTGTTGGTGCTGTTTGCTGTCTTGCACTCTCGAGCGAACTGTCTCACCACACACACACACACACACTGAAACACTCAGTAAACAAATCCCACGCTCAGCAGAGCTCACGGTCCCTTATTGATCGCAGATGTACTCTCTCAGGTCTGTTGCTGACTAGGGGACTGCAGCACGACTTGCATCAATCCCATTTGTCTGCCTCCAGTCGGTGCTGACCATGCTGATCAGCGGCGCTAATCTCTTTTGCATAGATCTGAGCACTGTCTGAGGAACTGCATCCCTTTCAGGGTTTAAACATTGCAGTCTGACAAGTGCTTAAGTAGTGTGTTAACTACTCGAAACGAGAGTGATTAGAAAAGGTCTCTAAATAATCACCATTATATGTTATCAAAAATATTTTTTTATGTAATATTAAAATAAATTGGCAACTTTTAATTAAAAAATGTTGGATTTGAATTGCCTAGAAACAAAATTAGTTTCAATTCCAAACCAACTGTTATTTAGATTTTTTTTTAACTCAAACAGTTTTCCTGAGATTCTCACTAAGTGTACGTTTACATGACAACGATGTACTAAACGATGTACTTTTCACGTACAGATGAAGTTTTCAAAACGATCCCCGTTCACATCCATGAAAACGACGAAAGACGCTGTATTATATGGATGGCCAATAGGACCAAAACGTGTGAAACACGTGATTACACTTACCTGTAACACGTTAGTTTCACACGTTTTGGCCTTGTACATTTCGGCCAGTAGACGGAACATGTAATAAGCATGAGCATGATGTCACCGTTTTCACAAATTCATGTTTTTGTAGTTTACAGATGATAATGGTATCGTTTCAAAAACTTGAATCTTGGATCCTATTTTAAAAAGTTTGTGTTTTCAGGCTCCCAAAACGCCATTGTCGTGTAAATGAACGGCCAAACAAAACACATAAAAAAGTTTCCCGTTTTTAGTTGAAGACGGTGTTGAGTAAACGGCCCCTAAATCATTTACACTTATCGTGAGTATTTGATGATGTAGTCGCTCAATAGGAAGTTAGGTTTGATATTTGCAGCTCTTTGGGTTTTTTAAGTGACTCTTGGTAAGATATATATCATTACAGACTTTTAAAGTCACCAGTGTTTGGAGCATTAGATCACGTCAAGTCAAGTCAAGTCAAGTCATCTTCATTTATATAGCGCTTTTAACAGTGTAGATTGTTTCAAAGCTGCTTTACAGAGATAAACGTATAATTTAAGGTAACAGATTGTTTTGGCTTTAGAGTGGTTCTTGAATAATGTTACTTTACAGCTTTTGATCACCGCAATTAACAAAAGATCCAGACAATATCCACGATGGACAAAATCAAGGCTACTGCCATACACCATTGCTCATTCACAAAGCTGTTTTTCTCAGATACAAGTCACAATATGGAAGAAACTTTTATCGCAACTTCCGTTTAATGTCGACTTTAAAATAGTTAGGCTTTTGGTCAAGAACCAATGTTCCTGGATCAGATATAGGCTAATGTCCGTCAGGCATTTTGAATTTTAATTTGCATGTGTCTTGGTGTATCGAGATGAAACTTAATTCAAAGAATTAAATTCAGAATAGCATACTATAGTTCATTGTTATAATATAAATAATGGCAGAAATAGTAAAAGTAATGCATACTAGTGCATAAAGATATTTATCATCAGTTAAGAATACCCACACAACACAATAATCTTATAAAAAAAATATACCTACTTGTAATTTCTCCTCTGCCCAATTACCAATAAGTACTTTGTTGCTATATTTCTGCTCTATTCTCCAACCAGGCTGGCTCCACTTGTCATGAAAGTTTTCCATTTTTTGCATGCTGTAGTTACTTCAAATGCAACACTATCTCACACTCTGCAAACCACCAACATATATGGTCAGTTATGATGCAGGCTTCCTTCATGACATCGTCAAAGCAGGAGACATTCTAGAGTTCCGTTGCCATGGACACACCAAACACTACTGCTGCCGCTATGGGAGCAGCTGCTGCAAAAGAAGTTTCATCAGATTCCTTTAAACGCACCACGCAAATGCTGACTAACACTCTGAATGATGATAATTAGCTTCACTTGTAGCACCAAAGGAGACTGCAGTCTCATACAAATGAGGCTGTACAAGGGACATGCGATGTGGGAGGAATGCTAAGTGTGTCACATACTAAAATATCATTCATGATTCAATGGACAAATTGAGCATTGTTTGTACATAACAAAAGCAGTTTAACACTTACATCAATCGAAAACATTGCAAATCAAATACAAAATTTTATGATAAATCTAATGTGACTGCTTTTTCTTACTAGGTTTAGTCACAGAATATTGCTGGATGACAATGAATCTTTCAAGGAGAAAATTGGTATAGAGTGCAACACTTTATCAGCGGCCATTGTTACAGAAGTATTTTTCCTATTCATTGTTCCCATAGGGATTTAAAAAAAAAGAATAAACCAAACCAACCAGCTACGAGATCTACGAGATGTGACTTGTAATCACATTACAAAGTTTGATTTGAAGAAAAAAGTATACAAGACAAAGGTAAGATTGTGTACTTAATGGATTTAATGATGATAAGAAGTGAACTACAATCAAATGAACCAGACTGTTCAATTCCAGATCCCGACTGTTCTTGTTAAAGTGTATTTTTGCTCATTCATTTGTCCTGAAAAACCTCTAACAGGCCATATTCTGAATCATTCAGACAAATCTTTTGACTTCCCGTTCAGAGAGTCTTTACATATCTTACAATGCTGTCCATACCCCTTTGAGAGGATTCAAATGTCATCCAGCCTTGGTTGAAGAAGCTGATGATCCCATGGAAGCCATCAGATAGATGCTCCCACGTGACATCCACTCCTACATCCTTCAGTCGCTTCTGGAACAGAATGCCATCGTCTCTCAGCACATCAAACTCACAGGTCAAGACGAAGGCTGGCGGATTGAGGTGAAGAACTTTGTCCTCGGCTAGTAAAGGGGAGAACTCTGGATCTAGGCCCTGTTTGACGATGTGATAGACGTCAGCATCGTGGTTTGCGATAACTGGCGGACTTATGGCTCCCTTTCTAAACTGTGGTGGAAGATTATCTGGATCCAGCCATTTCTTATAGTGACGTTTTAGCTCCGCAGGAACATGCTTGCCTTCCAGAATCTGCTGGCTCACAGAAGTATTCCCGTTGAGGTACTGCAGGAAAAAGAACACCGTTCGGCCTCTGAACAATATGGGCACTGAGTGGTTCTGCTGGTATGAGGGCAGGTGGAAATCTGCCATCTGTAGAGCTGGGTAGATGAGAACCTGGGCACAGGGAGATGGCAGATGCCCATCCTGTGTCTTCGACAGCCTCTGGCAGAGAGCGGCTGCCAGGTTCCCCCCTGCACTGTCCCCACCAACTGCCACCCTGCGCGGGTCCACCCCGAAATCGGTTGCCGCTATTGACAGGAAGTGGCGAGTCACGACCTCACAGTCGTCCAAGTGGGCAGGGTACCTGTGCTCGGGGGCCAAACGGTAACTATGGGAAACAGAGAAGGAAAACGACAGAATAAGATTATGAAATTCAACCAGACAGAATTTATAAATAAAACTGAGAATGCCAAGTCAGCTAACCCAACAGACACAACTGTGGTGTCACTCTCCAGTGATATATACTGACACACTTCATCGTAATCATCTGTGGAAAGACTAACAATTAAAACATCAGTACTTAAAACATCAACTCAACAGTATTTTACTGTCTATGCATGCATATAGAGTTTTACCAATACAGCCAAACATCCATCCGCCACCATGAAAGTAAACCAGGCCCCTTCTTTTCTCTCCTGAGGCAGCTGTAGGCTCATACACCCTCACTGGAACTCCACTGAAGGTCAAGTCCTTAATACGAAGCCCGTGGGGCACTGGACCTTTTCTGGCCATGATAAAAAATCTGCACCATCGTGTAAAATTCATCTGATGACACAGCCCCAATCGCTCCAGAATTTGGCCCTACAAAAGAGATTCGTTGTAAATGATTGGCCAATTCATATTATTCACATCTTATTAAATGAGCCACTCAGGGAGTAAAGTCAACTTGGCCTTTTGAATGAGGTACTGTAAACATGTTCTGTGATAAGCAGAATGGCTCTATTTTGCCCTTGAGAGAATATCAAGTTAGTGATTACTAAAAAACATTATATTGAACTTGCTATGCCCAGTTTTAATACATCAAACATTACTGAAGAGTTATTAAATAACTGAGATGGACTTTGTATGGAGCACTTTAATATGACTCAAAAAGGCTTTGTGCTAAAATATTCAGAATAAAAACTAGAATTAGAGTATATCCTACATAACGTATCATTAGTCCTTTTTTAGAAATAAGGAATTAAGGACAAGAAATGCAGGGTTTAATATGATTTGATGCAACACAAACAGCATGAACACTCACCACAACGTTTATCCCAACATAAGCACAATGAATCGCATGTAGTTTCCCAGGATTAGCAACTCCAGGAGGAATATTAGAATTTCTCAGCTCCAAGTATACTAGGACAACTACCAACAAACAAAAAGCAGCAAAAAGAGCTGCAAACACAATGGCCAGAATTGCAGTTGCAGTGTACATGGCTGTTTGAATATATGCTGCACACACACAGCAATACATGTTCAAATACATGTTCCCTCCCACTTTCATTGCAGATATAAAGTGAAGGAGAGCAAAGGTTGCCAAGTCTACAGGTTTCACACAGAACTGGGATGGGTCGAGTGTTGATTTTTTTTCCAGAAGTTTGAGACAGCTTTGCACAAATTCGATTTGTATGGAGTTTTTGTGGCAGGATAAAGGTGATTATAATACAGTGAGATTGCAAAAAATAGTGTCAGCAGAAATAAGTTAACTATGGGTGACTGGCCTAAGTGGATGGCTACTTCAAAAAAGTGTATTTAAATTATAGGATAGCACAATGGCACTTATATTATCCTAGCAAATATTAGGCCTAACCAGTCTACAAATAAAAGGAAATCTATTCTGGAGATCCTGACAATGCCTTATCACCACAATTCAAACTGAACAGATAACACATTAGCTAATTAGTAATATCAACAACGAACAAGAAAATATCCTGGCTGATTGTTTACATAGAGATAATTGATGGTGGCATGGATTTAGAGAAGACAAAACACTGCATATTCTCCAACTGGAAAATAACTTAGTTCCTTTAATCCTATTACTATGCAAATGAACATTAATGATAAAACTATTTTCCATGAAAGGCCATGTTAGCACTATGGCTCCCACTGAGAATACATTTGATTTATTTAGTGAACTTTCACTATTGATCTGTAGATGGCAGTGACACTCTAACTGAAAAGAAAAAGCCATTGTGTTGAGCATCATCTTGCTGTTATATTTCCACAACAAAATGTGGAAGATGAAATAAAGCCTCATAATCAAATAAAAACAGAGGATAATAGTTTTACAGTATTCTGCGATAATAGTAAATAAAATCAGCATCTGTGATTTTGGCCTGTGTTTGATCAACAGATCCAGAAATGGACCAATTTAAGTGGAACATGCTTTTTCCCCCCATCAGACAACCATTAAGCCTTCTCTGAGAGTTGCTGGGCCATTACTAAGAGGCACATCACAGCACAAAGCAGTCTTTGTGAGGCTGCATTTCAACCAGTCCGGTCTGAGCAGCCCTCTATTCAGCTTTTAAGCAGTAGAAGCAGAGGCCAGGCCAAAAATCACAGTCTGGAATCTCCACAACGGCTCCTGGGTTTACTGCGTGAATTTAAGAGCCGTTTACAAAGGTCTCGATGTTCTGGAGGTGCACTGGTCTGCAGGAATCCTTCCAGTTTGAGCACTGTGGACTGAAACCAGCAACAGGAGACCAAGTGTAACAACATTGGGCAAACAGTACTAAACACCTGTTCACTTACACACACCACACTGAAAAAGTTGTGGTGGACTTTGCAACTAGGAGTTTGAATTGAGAAAGAAAAAATTGCGAACAAATAATATTTATTTTACAAACCAACCTTTACAAACGTTACCAACAGTTGAATTGCTCTCATAACCCATACTTGCAGTCATCAATATTACAATAGCTTGACACTATCAATGGCATAAAAAAACAACTAAATATAGGCTAATAACTAAAATAAAAATAAATGACAGGAATATTAAGCTTCCAAAAAAAAACAATGCCTAGATTTAGTTTTAAGGATCAATCTTTCTTTTTCTTTCTTATGTATAATATCCGTAGGCACGCCCATTGTTTACCACCATGCGGTTAAGGTAGGAATTTATATATTACGGTATAGGAACATTTAATTCATGTAGGACAGGCTAATAGGCCTATCCTACTAATATATATTTTCTGTTCATACAAACATGTCTTGACAAACCGGTTCATTTTATCCTAGACAGTTCAACAAGTCCTCTGTCGTGTTGACACTTGTGTTAGCTGGCAGCGTTTTGAATTGAAACAGTGTCAAATTCGGCCACAAGAGAATAAAGCACTTTAAAAACTAGGCTGTTAGGCTACTGAAAAAGTCAACCCAGTAATTCTTGCAACCACGTGCCAGTATAACAATACAAAACGATTAAAAAAAGAGCATTAATTATCGTTTCGATATGTTTTGAATGAATCTTTCATGTCAAGGAAACGTATTACTGAAAAACGTGTTAGTGAACGAACCGAACTAGATAGGCTAATCTCGTTGAACTCGTTCGTGTAGAAGCCTGTAGCCTACTATCCGCTGACCGATTGAACGAGTCGTTCGTCCGGCTACGTCGAAAGAAGAAGAAGAAGAGAGATGAAGAATATGAATTCTGACCATGCACAATTAAAATGACTTAAGTTCGATAAACTAATAATTTATTTAGGCTATTATTTATTCTGTATCGAATTATTAAAGTCATGCACAGTGACTGATAAAAAATAGAGGAAAATTACTGGCTTTCTTTTCCCGGGAAGAGGCCTATGCAAAATTACACTTTTCGTTATTTTATTTATTTATTTATTTATGTATGTTTTTTTTTTTTTTTTTTTTTTTTTTTAAATAAGAGTCGAATGGATGTAATTAAATAAAGTGAATGATAAATGTAATTTAAGTGAACCGATTCAAAAGGTCTGAATCACTGGAATGACTCAAAATCCCCACACAGGTTGAGAGGCAACGAAATTGCCTGTGGTACCACTTCTGGGGGAGGGGACTTAAGCGTCATAAAGAAACGAACCCTCACGTCGCCAACATTTGATAATACTTCTGTCAGTCCTCCAGCTGTCAATCAAGATAAATGGTCTCTTTAAAACCCCTATCAGACCTGAGGTATCGTCATAGTTGGGTTCTGGCCGCTGTCAGTCGCGACAGGGCTCCGTCTCCGGTTCAAAGCAGCAGCGCACACTTGTCGCAGCAAGAAAACAGCTCCGTGGATAAAGAGTTTATGTGGAATAAAGGTGCGCAAAATTACAGATATTCCGCCGAGGCACACATAAACTGAGTTGGATTGTGGTAGATAGATGCATTTCAATCTATTTAGTGTGCGTCAGCGCTGCAAAATAAGGCAAATTGCCTTATCCACCACTCATATAAATAGGAGTAAAGGTAATCGCTCCGAGCAAGGATTCAATTAGTTCAGCAATTGTTCCATGCGAGAACTGAGATAAGCGGATACTGAGACGGAGTGAAATGGATCTGAAGGCGCTGGGCTGCGTGGTGCTCTTACCTATTCAGATACTCTACTATATTGTCAAGGCGACCGTGTGCTGGGTCTTACCGAGCAGGCGGAGAGATCTGACCGGAGATGTGGTGCTTATCACGGGTGGCGGACGGGGCATTGGCCGTCACCTGGCTAAGGAGTTCGCCGTGCGTGGAGCTAAAAAGGTAAACATGATCTATCATTACTCTTGGTCATGTTGCTGTATTTGCGTAATATTTCTATTCAACACTTTTTATAAATAGTGCCAATGTTATATAGTTTCAATACCAGGTGGTCTGACTCTTTCTTTCTCTTTTTGGCAGTATGACTGATCATTTTAAAGTTTCACTGTACATAGCAGTATTTAGCATATAAAACATAAAATAATGATTAAAACAACTACTATCAATATAAACACATTATATTTAATAATGTTACCATCATTTATATGCACCTATTAAGTTAAATAAAATAAAATAAATAATCTAAATGATGCCAGTACATTGCAATTCCCTGAATTTAATTATTCTGATGAAGAATATCAATTTAAAAAATAAGTAATGGAAACAAAGTTGTTTCAACAACGATGAAAACAATTGTACAGTGTAGATCCCATCCCAGCCAGATCCATCCCAGCTAATAATCATAGCTGAAGAAACTATGTTTAAGTATGCTGTGTTTAAGTAAGTAACTGTGGTTATCATGGTAAGCTATTAACACAAATCACTAGTCTAGTAATGGATGAGGGTTTTTTTGTTTCGCAAAGTAGCACTCGGGCTACTCCTCCCTAGAGACATTATAATGTCCTCTTCATAAACCCATTGTCTTAACAGTGCATAGGTCATGACCCCTACGGTCAACAGACCAATCGAAATGTAGAGCTGGATCCCAATGTCTGGTTCAACTTGTACAACAAACTGGGTCAACTAACAAACAGCTATTTTGGGGAAAAACAGCCTTCTTTCAAACTTTGACAGCTCTCATGTTCAAATTATTACACTGGTCTGGGTGAAAACCCCTCTACAGAGGCCAGTGACCCAAGAAATTCATGGTGCCAGCAACTTTGACCTTGGCTAAACACTTGAAAGATTAGACGTCTGACCTTTCTTATGAATTTTTACTGTATTATGAGCTCTATCTGCAGTATTCAATGGCTTTATTAAATATCTCACATTGGCAGTAGTGTAGGCTAATTTGTTTGTGCCTCAGCAGTAAGATTGCAAATAAGAGTGACGTGTGCTGAAAGTCAAGAGCTGGGAAGAAATGTCTCAGCTGCCTCACCCACACAAGACATTGCATTATAAATATAAATAGACCCAGTGGCCCAACTGTAATAAACAGAGCTTAATAACTTCTGTAACCACAGTGACACAGGCCCCAATGCTTGGCGGCGTTACACCCAAGGCTTTGATTTAAACGCGTTTTCCCCCCAGACAAGCTTGTGTGTATGGGGCTAAATAAAAACCCATTGTAAAAGTTGCAGCGCAAACCTCACACGGCAAACAGCTCGGAGACCTCAGATCCCTGAATGCTCGCTGACACAAGTCACCTTTTACATCATCACAGGGCAAAGGTCTTTGAAAGAAGCAGCTTTGCAGCAGTATGCTAAAGGAAGCCATCGTGCTTGCCAACACCCCGTTGTTAGCCATTGTCAAGGTGTGAAGACTCTGGAAAAGACACCTGCAGTGGCAATCTTCACAGTTAGCCCATTCTTAAGGAATGCTAAAAAGGCATGAATCATAAATGCACAGGCTAGGAGTTAACTTGACCACCCTTGCCTCTAAGTGGGGGTTGTAATTTTCCAGAAAGCAGGCCGTTATTATGGCGTCCAAGAGGTCAGCAAGTTCTTACTGCATGGTAATTCAACACATGGAAATATTCTGCAAAAGTTACATCATCGCCCGCTAACCAAACCCTAAACGATGATTTGAAGAACCAAGAAAGAGAATTCTGGACGTTACAGAAGCACCATCATCGGTGACCATCCATGTGGTCCCATGGCTGATGGCTTAAGGAAGTGTGAAGGAAGTGAGCCCTATGTAAATTACTTTCTGTATGTGTATAGGTTCGGGGGAGGGTGGCAGGGACCATACAGCTCCCAGCTGGGCAGTGCCCTGTGGCTGACCCTTCTGTCTCCACACTAATTAGACAGCGGCAGGCGACTGCCTCCTGAACTCCTTGTGCCCCCATGCACATACAGACCCTTTCCGATGGGAGCAAAGTGGATTACTTAGGCTACGTCTACACTAATCCATTTGAAAACGCATCTTTTTCTATATTTTTTGGCCTTCTGTTCTCACTGAGACTGTTTTTGAGGTTTTTAAGACGCTCTCCCAACTTTTGTGTTGTAGTGTGGACCGTGAAAACAGAAATATTTGAAAACAATGACGTTTAGTCGTGTGACACATATTGTACCGATTGATAAATATGTATATACCAGTGTGTGTCTGCTATGTGCTGTTCACTTTCACAACGTTGCTTCATAATACATTCTTGCAAAGTTGACAGAAAATGTATTCGCAATTTCTGTCCTGCAGCAAAACCTAGACGTATTTATTCATGCACAGTAAGATAATTTGAGCATTTTTCAACATTTCTGTGTGGAATACAAACTAGAATGCAAACTTTTAGGAAACGCTTGAAAATGATTGTGTACGGAGAGAGCGTTTTGAAATGAAAACACCATTTTCAAAATGTATTTCGGATTAATGTAGATGTTGCCTTAATATGGCAATAAATATATAGGTTTAAAAATCGTTCTAAATATAAAAGAACAGCAGAGTCCATACCACAATTATAACGATAACACCTCACTTTCAGAATGATTTTTTCCAGCTGATGAATGATAAAAACATTGACAGCCAATCAGAATCCATCCCGCTTTAAAGAGCTCGAGCATTATCATCGAGTTTACCAAAAACTGCAGTGTGCTTAAATAAA
This sequence comes from Phoxinus phoxinus, assembly GCF_949152265.1. Taxonomy (NCBI): domain Eukaryota; kingdom Metazoa; phylum Chordata; class Actinopteri; order Cypriniformes; family Leuciscidae; genus Phoxinus; species Phoxinus phoxinus. The sequence goes on along the minus strand of NC_136897.1, from coordinate 20,337,910 downwards.
CAGAATGGCCGACTGATGTGGACACTATTATAGTTATCATTCTTGGTGTGAACAGGCCTTTAGCTTGCAAATCGGTTAAACTACTGGTCTTTTATCATGCATTTCACCTAAACAATAGATTTTATGTTCCTTCATAAGCGCTTCATATACACAGTGTGTTTATCTCGAAGGAAACACAATATGTGTCCTCACAGGACCGGATTAAGCACGGTTTGTTTGCTCCTTATTTTCGCATATTATATGCTAATGCGGTGCACTCAACCATTGCTACTCTAAGGACTTTAGTGATAAGACTTGTAAATGTGATGTGTGCAGATGAAGCTCATAGTGTGATTGTATGGGAGACCACCTTGTGAGCTCTTGTTCTCTGACAGAAATATCAAGATTGTTGTGAAATCCTATTATAAGCTTAATCAAGACCTTCCCAGTAATTAGCTCAAAGGCCATGCATATAAAGCAGACCCAATCAAACACACAGGCAGGTTTATCAAATAAACGTCCATTAGGCAAAGAGGTGAAACCACCTGCAGATCAGACCATCGTTGGCCTAATTCATCAGCAAACCTCACTGATAGAGATTGCTTTAGGATAATTAGGATGGCTAGCATTACATTGTTATCCGAGTAGAAATTAGCTAGAAAAACACTGAGTAAAGTAGTCTTCCGGGTTTTTTTTAAAGAATATATCTCTTTACATTTCAGATTGACCCTACTTTTCCACATAGGAGTTGGCTGAAATGAAATACTTAATGAAACAAACACACCACATGCTCAGAGAGACTGGAAATTTCCACAAACCCTTTTTAAAAAGAGAAAAACAGAATTGGACCATTTACAGGCACTTGTAGCAAATTAACGTGTATCATTCTTCACAATCAGCCAGCAGTGTGTACAAGGTTACTCTCCACTTCAGTATTTTGCCGTCAGTTTTTGCTATTAAACACAAGGCCTTTTAAGAGTAAAAGCTTCAAAATAGACCCTGGGTTTAGCTGACAACAATATTTCGGCTCTAATCAAATTGAATGTTATTGGAAGGCAAGGCTAAGTCCCCTTCACAGGCCGGTGTTATAAAATATCACAATAATGGCACTCTCTATATAGCTCTCCACAAGTCTGTGATATATTCACAGATTTCACACACATATTTGTACTTATGTGTGAAATCGTATTTACATATACAACACAATAGACTTATATTGTTCTTATATAAAGTTAATTATAATTACTTTGGACATGTTTTTGTTCAAACTAAAAATATAATATATTTTTTTATATTAGTTTTTATACAACATGAAATATAAATATTCAATAACTCTTAAAAGTCTTAGAAATATTATCTTGGCAACTAACTTAAATAAAATAAAATTAAAGCCGTATAGAAAAATTAAATAAATATTTAAATAAAAATAATAAAAATGGCAAAGGCACATTAAAATACTAAAACTTAAACTAAAATAAAAATGGCAAATATATAAAATATATAAATATACTATAAAAACAAGTTTGGCTTCTGCAGCCAAACTTGTACAGAAAGGATAGCCAAGTTAACCAACACTATTGTGCACACACTATTCTGTGGTTGTTGGAGCAGAAAATGGCCGGGTCTGTATGCCCAGCAGGCTGTGTAATCTTTATGAGAATGTGTCTGTGAGAGATGATGAGGCAGCATCACTGATTTCATTACCTTTCCTTGACCTCTCAGACTGAAAAATCTAATTGACCAATCACTGCCCCCCGTGTTCCCTGTCCCAGCCAATCCATTCATGCAGTCATCTCTCTTAATCCTTCCCCAAACTAATAGTGGCCTGTGAAAAATAGCCCCACTGTTCCTCCAATGAAATGGCCTCTTCTGTTCTTACTATAACTATGTTTCACATGTTGGTGTGGTATATATTCCTCAGAAAAAGATCAAGTTTTTTGGGGGAAACTTGCATAATTCTGATTTAAAATATAATTTAAAATGTTCTGTGGAGTGCTATATTCCCGCTATTCCTCATATAGAGTTATAAGTAAATGTGTTTTTAATTTAAAAGGGACATAATGAAATAAAAAAAAACTGATTATATTCTGACTCATGCTTTTTGTGTCAAAAGTTTTGGCATGAATTGTAGGCCACATAGCCTCTTGTGTTTACAAGTATACTCCCAAATTGAAGAACAAGATCAAGCACAAGAACTAACAATATGAAATACTTTCAGGCAAATTAAATCTACTTTGAGACACTAATTCATGACTAAGCACTTATCTGCGCTATTGAACAGTGACCTAGTATGGTTTTGCTTCCAGAAAGATGATTTATTGCCAGTGTGGCAGATCACATTATGTTTTGTAAACCTTTATGTTTCTGGTCGGTTTTCTGTTCTGTTTCACCTTTGACCTTTGGTCCCTATCTCCAAACAGCTAATCCTGTGGGGCCGGACAGAAAAATGTCTGAAGGAGGCGTGCGAGGAGATCGCCCTTATGGGGACAGAGTGCCATTACTTTGTTTGCGATGTGGCCAACAGAGAAGAAGTTTACAAGCAAGCCAAGGTTGTCAGAGAAAAGGTATGTCCCATAATATCATACCTTGAGGAGTTTCTTAATAAGATTAGTTCAAACTGGTTGGCTCTAATAACCTCTCATAACCCCAGTGCTGGCTTTGCCTCAGCTCTGCTGCCTTCCACCCCCGTAGCCTGGATAGAGATTACACCTCGCATGAAATGTCTGGGTTAGATAAGGCCCAGCAGAATGGCTGAGCTAACTAGCCATAAAGAAAAAGGAATAATCTGCTTAGGAAAGAATGTCTCACAGTGGGTATTTTGTTCTGATGGTAGGTGGGAGATGTTACCATTCTAGTGAATAATGCTGCAGTGGTGCATGGGAAGAGTTTGCTGGACAGTGATGATGATGCTCTTCTGAAGTCACAGCACATCAATACAATGGGACAGTTTTGGGTAAGTACAAAAATCAAGTCCCGCCCTAATTGTTTTTTTCTCATTCAAGAAGCTTTTTTACTTGGATATCCATTACAATAGGGAAGAATATATGATTGCAAACTTCGGTTTCATGCAGATATTTACATATTATGTTCAATAATGAACAATTTTCATATTTTTTTCCAAGTGCCTACTTCCAGGGATTTAATTCCCCTTTTAATGATCCTTTCATCCACAGACCACAAAAGCCTTCCTGCCTCGTATGCTGGAACTGCAAAACGGCCATGTTGTGTGTGTCAACTCCATCCTGTCTCTGTCACCCATCCCTGGTGCTATAGACTACTGCACCTCTAAAGCATCGTCACTAGCCTTCATGGAAAGCCTCACTCTGGGGTTGCTGGACTGCCCCGGCGTGGGCTGTACCACTGTCCTCCCGTTCCACACCAACACTGAAATGTTTCAGGGCATGAGAGTCAGGTGAGCTGAAGTTTTAAATTGCAGAGCACATGGCTACAGCACAACTGGATTAACTATTAAAAACACACATAGACAGCTTTTCCACAATCATGTAAATGGTTGATGGCTAAAATGAAATTCTGCCCCATATTTTCTCGTTTCAGTTGGCAGTAAGTAACATAATTTCAAGTATTTTTACGTCAATGTGACATCTATTTACCTTGCTAATGCGTGGTTGTAGTCTTATTTTGAATGATTTCTCATTATTCCAAAAAAAAATTCTTCATAATCTTTAATAATAATAATAATTTTCTTTTCCTCCAAAGCAACTTTAGTTTTCACATAGTCAGACTTTTTGCATAATATTGACCAAAAGCCAAATCTCTTTTAAGCCTTTGTTTTAGCAAACTAACATTTGGTCTGGCTTCATTCTGGTGTGTAACGCCCACTTTTCATGATCCAATCAATTCCCAATAGATAAAGTCCTGGACCACCTACCTTTAAATGTAATACAATGGTACAAATACAATATTTGTAAGTGTGACGACCAACAAACACGAGTGTATTTAACTGGGGTTTTTCTCTGCAGGTTTCCCCAACTCTTCCCTCCTCTAAAGCCAGAGGTGGTAGCGCAGAGAACAGTGGATGCTGTTAGGACCAATACAGCTTTTGTTTACTTACCCTGGACCATGCATGCACTCGTTATCCTCAAAAGGTACAGTCTGATTCATTTTACAAATAAAATTGTATTTCAAAAGCAAATTATTTCAGCAAATATGTGTCGGAAACCCTCATTCATTACATTTAATCACTTTGTTTACTCATCAAACAGTATGCTACCGCAGAGTGCCCTTGAAGAAATCCACAAGTTCTCAGGAAGCTACACCTGCATGAATACTTTCAAGGGACGGACATGAGAGGTCTGGAAACGACACGTTACAAGTGTTACATGTTTTTATAGTCAAACAGCTATGGAGTTCTTACGGAGTATTCCAGAAGAAATGAGTTAGAAGAAAAAGGCGGGCACGCCAGAGCACATAGTGCCTCATTTCCAGGACCATTTTAAGGTTATCAATGACCTGTGGGTTGAATTGTTGGATAAACACAGAATGGACAGAAAAAGCCTCAATCGAACGCTGTACTGTATGTGTACTTTAAAGTTTTTATCAATCACCTTTTAACTACTGTCACTGTAAATACAGCATCTGAATAAAAAGCAGTTCTAAATACAAAAGTCTTCTATTCGGATGTTTTATTTAAAAAATCAGCGAATAACAGGCTCACAAAGTAAAGCTGTAGTTGGACTAGCCCTGGGCGTTATACGCTTGGAAAGTCCCACAAGCGGTGAATGCCTCTTCAGCACTTCATACTCACCAACACAACAGGCTTGACCTGGTGCTCCAGCACGGGCGCCGACTCGTTCCCCTGTCAGAAACATTCACCGTGCTGCTGGTGGAAAGAAGTGAAATAAGTCAGATGTGTTTTACTTCATTTTTCTTAGTCTTGTCTCTTTTGAGAAGATACAACAAAGATGCGAGCTTGGTTTATTTTCAAAGCAGGGCTTGAGTTACCTCAAACTTTATCTTTGTGTTGAAGGTTTGGCTCGATTGTAATTGTTCTCAGAACAAAGTACAACATTTTGAAAGCACAAAGTTACAGGGAGACCAGGGAAAAATCACAGGGCTTGCTTTATGGCAAGCTGGAAATATTTAACCACAAATCCATCCCACTGTTGTAAAAATACACATGTGCCTTGCTAAAATGACTCCTGCAGTGAAAGCACTGCACTCACGATGTGATCTGAGAGGCTATTTAGTAATGGCTGTTGATTTAGAAACATATTCAAATTACATGTTTTTCAATTCAACATGCTTATTAAAAAAAATTTGTTACAAAAGTGCAATTTAATCATACCTTCCCATACAATGTCTATTCAATGAATTAATTAAATTTTAATATTAAAATTAAAAAGCAAGACTTTGGGTGAGTGCTTGTGCGCCGACAGCAAAACCGCCTACATTTTACCGTTTTACGCATGTCTCCCATTGAAAATGAACTAGACACTTATTTAACTGACCAATGGTTATATTATTTACTAAAACTAAATCTATTAAAAATAATTTGCATTAATAAAGCTGAAATTAAATTAAATATAAATATTAGATGAAAAATTAAAACAATTAAATAAAAATAAGATATTGTTAGCCTGATGAAATAAAAATAACTTTAAGTACTAAGGCTACTTAAACTGAAATAAAGCAGAAATATTTAGAAAGATAAATAAAAAAAAGCTATTGAAATGGCAAAGTACAAAATAACTAAACCTTAAAATAAAAAAATAAAAACGAAAACTGAAAATATAAAAATAAAAGCTCATTCTAAATATATTCCATATAAAATAACACTGCGATTGGCATTCCCTCAATGTGTTAAGTACTGTGCAAACATCAAGTTTGAGCAAGATAGCATATGAATTCACCCACATCTGAAGTGCAAAAACTAAGTTCAACTCTCCGTGCAAGTAATAATGAAAAATAAATAGAAATGTGGGATCTTTCTGACCTCTGGCTGCCAGATAAACCACATAAGCATTCACATGAATTACAATGAACCACGCAAGCACCTTCCCCATCAATTACAGCGATGCTGCACATCCTGATTTGGAGTAGAAAATAAATTAGAACATGCTCAGTTAAAGGATAAATAGGACTCTCTTGTGGGGACTGGTTTTTATTGGCCCAGAGTGGGCCGTTAGAAATGCTGCAAGAAGAACGTGAAGTTGGATAAGAGTCATGAAATTGGGGAGCTGTATGCTAGAAGAGAGAAGGGTTCAGACCCCAGCGGGAAGGTTCAGACCAGGGATAGTTAAATACAAGATAAATCAGACCACAACATAAATCATAGACGTCTCATACAGTTCTCACTGTATTCATAATCGCTTGCAAAGCCTGCTTGAAACCATGTTTGCAATCCATCCTCAGTGATCAGACTTTGATCAGAATCCCTATGAGATGTAAAAAGACACATGTGGAACAGAAAAACAAAACAACAAAAAAGACAATGACTTTTTCCCCACCCGCAGCAGGATTTATTATTCCCAAACACAGACGAGACATTTCTTCACGAAACACTGCTTATTAATTACTCCTCGAATGTGAATCTCCCTGAGAGAAGCCTCATAAACCATCGCAGAGAGAGTAAGAGTACTGATAATTCAATTCAGGGCTCTTGTACATGTTTCACGATGTCTCCGATAGACTCAGTCCCTGCAGATTCATGAGTGGGAATCTTAATGTTACAGGTCTGCGGTTATGCATTTATAACTGCGGTACTTTCTGCCGAATCTGGTTTCCATAATAGTCTGTAATCCCATTTTTTCAATCCATATTTCCTGGCTCATGGATCAAGGCGGCTTATGAGGAAATTCAAAAAGCCACAGAAATCCTAAATATGCACTTTAAAAGAGCGATGTCATGGTTGATTGAATAAGAGAAAACAAATCATCAAGGCAAATATTTGAATCTCAACTAGCTTTAAATATATTAAACATGCACGATTTATAGATTTTAAAACAAGTCTTAAACCAAGATTTAAAAAAATGATTTAGTTGTAATTATTGTGTTCAGTGTATTGGAAAATTATGGCTAATCCTATCAGCTCCCCTTAGGAGGTTCCTGACACCTGGGACTGGACGGAAGTCACTGTAAATGGTTCTACACTCCTGATTAGCACTGTTGCTAGTTCAGCATGTCATTCATCCATCATTCAGCAGCTGATCTGACAAAATGAGACTTTGCTGACCCCCAGCAAGGGGCTGAACTCCATGCCTCAGTTGCCCTGTCTACTGAGAATTATGGGCAACTGAGGCATGAGGTTAAAGGTCATGCATAGTGAGAGTGCTAACTGCAAGTTCTTTGCCCGGCACTGTTATGTGCCTTATGCCAAGACAGAAAAGCTTTTATATAATGGTATAAAGCTGCTCAATACAACTGAATTCACCAAATCCAACATTTATATCGTATAATTTTAAAGGAATAGTGTTGGGGTAAATTACATTTCAATCAACATGTAAGTCATATAACAGCTTTGCGTGACAACATTTAATTTGTTAGTTATACATGACAAACAACTTCTCTAATGGGCAAAACAATGCAAATAAATAGTTGATTCAGGAATCAAATCAGTTGTGAACAAATCATTCAGACCACTTTTGAGAACTGGATCCTCTGATTCACTTAAAAGATCCGACTCAACAGGATGATTCGCTCACACATTACACTCATGAAATTTCATGAACAAGGAGATGAACGTCAAGGTTTTAATAATGGTTTATGTTTAAGGGTACGTTTACACGACAATGGTGTACTAAAAACAGAAACGTTTTTCCTGTGCATTTTTAAAAAGTTCCACGTTCAGACGACAACGATCCCCGTTCACACGGATCAGCAAAAATGTCTAGAAATGATACACATGCCAGGCCAGTAGTTGGCATTGTTACGAAAAAATAATAATACTAATTTACTCACATACTCATTCTTCTACAGAGCCTATAGACTGAACATGTAATACACATACACATGACGTCACCATTTTTACAAATTCATGCTTTCGTAGTTTACACTGGCGATAACGGTAGTGTAAATAATTGGCCAAACCATGTAAAAAGTTTTCAGTTGTTAGTTGAAAAAGGTCTTGTGTAAACGCCCTCTTCCTTACACAGACTTCAGAAGAGTTAAAACAACTTTAATCTAGTAATTTTTGTCTTTTTTTTAGGTGCTTTAAAGCCTCAGTACCCATTAATTGGAATTGCAAAGAAAAGAGTAACCAGTCATTTTGTCATACTGGTTTGGAACTGCATGAGGGTCAATATATACAGGCATAATTTTTCATTTTTGGGCAAACTATCCCTTTAAGATGAATATTCCTAATCTATATCCTGATGTGTGGTTGTAGCAGAGAATGAACAGTTGCATGTTCCCATATCAGACACCTGGTTATACGAGAGTACACAATGCTACACTAATGCTTCCTCTAGATGAAGCATACAGAAGAGCAGTGTTCTTATCAGCAAGCATCTTTCCTGTGAGCTGTGGTGAACTTCCACTCCCGCTATATCTTTTTTCATTAGCGTCGCTTTCTGAAACACCGTTATCACTGTGGTAGATCAAAGCAGGAACAACAACAGAACCACGAACATCACAGCCAGGCGAGAAATTACATAAGGGCTGCGCAGCCATGCCAGATCACCTCGCCTTTATGACCAGGCTGTTTATTACACTCACGCTTTCATCTAGCTGCAAAGGGCCTACACCTCTGATATCGAGATTACAGTGGAGACAAAAACAAAGACTCGACATTGATTATGCAAATTGATCTCTGCATGTAGTCACTTTTAATGGAATAGGCATGCGTGTTTTGCAAATTAGTTAAATGGGTAGTTCACTCAAACAATTACATTTCTGCCATCATTTACTCACCCCCATGCCTTTACAAACATGTATGACTTCTGCAAATCACAAAAGAATATATTTTGTAGAATGTTTTATCTATTTGTATCCTTATAATGAAAGTCAGTAGTGTCCAAACAACATGGGACACCACTGATTTTCACTGTATGGACCAAAAAAAATGTTTTCAAAAATATCTTTGGACATCAGGATGAGTAAATTATGACTTTTTTTAATATATATTTTATTTTTAAATCTTTTTTGGGTGAAATGCATCCATTATAGTGCTTTAGGGGCCTCTATGTTATCATACCCATGAGTTTAGCCGGCCGACAGGGGAAGAAAGAAAGTCCTACATGCTTGGCAACAGAACGAAAGCCAGAGGAAAATGCAAAGAGACAGAGGGAGTGGGGTGCATGGGTTAAACACAGTTTATGATTTGGCAATGTATTCTGGGGTCTTTATGAAGGCCACCAGGCTGCAAATTAGGAGCCTCCACTAAAAGTGCCGCTCCCAGATGGATCATTTCAGGCACGTTATTTACGACCCAGGCCACTTCCTTGTCAGTTATGCAACCGTGCTCTGTTCTCAGGCATTGCACCAGAAAAAAACATCCCCCTTTCTGCCAGAGTCCGGAGTTAATCAAGCTAGGACCATTAGTGGGTCATGAAAAGGATACAAGCTCTTCATAGCACCCCGAGCTAATGGGGGAAACAGCTTAAAGAGCTTATGCACACTTTAAACACGCAGATCGAGTCTTGACTAAGTGAGAGACCAGATGTGTTTGAACGCCTTCGGCCATTAATAAACACCGACTCAGAGGTCTTCCAGAGGAGACAAATAGAGTTACCTTTCTGTGACCCTGTTGCACTGTGTTTGCTCCCGTTGGATTTATGGGCCCGTTTGATGTCAATGTAAGAACCCATGTGGGAACTAAATCAAAAAATGTGACAGAGTTCTCACTCAGGGTTGCGCTCACCAGATCAATAAATCTGTCAGATCAGACATCATTGATCCTTTGGGGAAGACTTCTTCACTAGCAATTGCTTTGAGATTACTGGCTTGACATGCAAGGACGTGTGGCAGCTCTGGTAATCAAATTGTCTGAGGTCGGGCTTGCAAAATTATATAGGGATGTTACAACAGAGGTGCTCTGAATATGGCCCGAGTTACAACAAAGCATTGATCACAAAGCTGTTTAGCAGTAAGGAATAAAAGATGAAGCCTGGAACAATGCAGGAGATTGACAAAATACAAAACAACACTTATGAGCTAGAAAGAGGTAGGCACTTATACTTCTAATAATGGATTTAAAGCAATAGTTCACCCAAAAAAAATTACATTTTGTCATCATTTGCTCACCCTCATGTTGTTCCAAACTTGACTTCTGCAGAACACAAAATACGTTACTTCTAGTTACTACTAATAAGTTACTACTAAAATGTCAGTCAATGGGATTCTACAAAATATCTAAATGAAGACAGAATGTTCAGTTTTGTTCATTAAACTCTCCCATTTAACAAACCCAAGAATTATGCTACTCATGGAAAGACCCAAAGCTTATGTCACAAAGCCCATTTTTCAGATTTGGAGGGCAGCACTTAAAAAATGAATAAATGTATCAATATTAATTTAATAAATTTGAAACTACACTCTAAAAAATGCTGGGTGGTTTTAACCCAATTTTGGGTCAAATATGGACAAACCCAAACGTTGGATCAAAAATGCAATTAAAAAATGTAACCCCAAAAAAGTTCTGTCCATATTTGACCCAAAATTGGGTTAAAACAACCCAGTATTTTTTAGAGTGTAGACATCTCAATAAACAAACTGTTAAAAAATAGAGCTGGGGATTTCAAATTAAAGCATTGGATTTTCAAGAGGCCAAGCCCAAAATAAGAATGTCTTGCCTTTTCTAGGCTTATTGTTGAACATGGCCCAAAACTAACAGATACCCTTGTTATGGATCACCCTTCACTGCTATAATATTACTTACCCCATAAGTTACAACAACACACCATTTTTCACTCAAATAAAACTGTGTAAAGTCTAACATTTCTAGTAATCTGCATCTATCTTAAAAATCGATATAGTTGTTCCTGTATCTCAAAGTGGCACTAGCACTGCCAATGCCATGGGTTCGATATTCAGGGAGTGCATGAGCTGATACGTACATCTTGAATGCATTGTAAGTTGCTTTGGGTGAAAACGTTGTCAAATCCATAAACATTGCGCTTTGTGACAATACACGCTTCATCCTGAGTGTATTGGTAGAGCTGCAAATGATGGTCAGGTCATGAGGGCTTCTATAGTCGTGAAATTAAGCAATTGACAAATCCCTAACCCTAAATCCAACAACCAGAAAAGTCCAAGTGTTCATTTCATTGGTTTAAACTGAATAATTTTATAGCATGGATATTGAGATCTTAAGTCATGATGTCATGCATCAAAAGATATTGGACTAGTTTGGACTTTTTAAAATCAGAATGTTGACCTATTAAGCCAAAATTATGTTTGAACAACAGTCCAAAAGAAACAAATGAAGTAAATGGCTCAATGATTGAGTGTATTTTGAAACTCCCCTTAATTCACAGTATGGTTTCTTAACACTGCTGTAATCTTTTGGCTGTCGATTTTCATCGGAATCAAATATAAATCTACACGTCAGGGTGGAGCTTCTGACTCCTATCGTTACAAGCGCAGTAAATTCAGAAATATTGCACTCGTTAAAGAAGGAAATGACTTTTGGAAATTGTACAAATGTGTATCAAAGCAAGGACCTGTAAACCGAAAAGAGTCCTGAAACCATGACCTTGCTCTAGTGAGTCTACAAAGGCCTCAGCTCTTGGCAGCTCCATATTTCCGAGTTGTCATGGTTCGAGTGATGTGAACTGAAGATGAAGACAAGCATGTCATCTGCTGGAGCAACACAATACCCGCTGCATGACCCTTTTTCCCTGGCTGCCACCGCCAGGCTGGATGGGGATGAGCATAGCTGGGCTGGGGCTTGCTGGAACAGAGTCTTGGAATCCCCACATCTGGCTTATATCTGTGGCTTACGGTCATTTGATTTTTGGCTGATGGCTTCCAGCAGTTCCACAAAGGCTGGATTGTTCTGAAGACTCAGAGCTTTTCTTCTCCAGTCAGCACTGGCGCCGGTGACCACAGCTGGGGCTGCTTTTCGCAGACGCGGTTTCAGCCCCGCAAGGACTGGAGACAGGGAGGAGATGAGCACAGCCCACTCAATGGGGACACAAAGCTCCTATAGACCCTTCCAGCATTTACTGTCAAGAAAGACTGTAATGTCAAGTTATTTTCTGGACGTCCACCCCACTTTGATTCACGACGGTTGTGATGTTCCAGTAATTGGAGCATCACACGGATTTCATGGAGAGAAACTGTTGTGAGGGGCTTAGACCAAGTTGCATTGCTCTGGTACATTCCACCTCTTCAGACCCATCCTCCCCTGTTTTTTCTGCAGCGCATTGCAGGGCTGACAACTGGGTTCAACTTCAGGTCAGGGTCTTTGCTTGACAATGGGCAACCCAGTCTTGAATTGGAGCAGATCAGGCAGTTTTCCCATAGGGTCCTCACACACACTCAGATGGGACTTAACTTAGTGGCCTTTCCCGTTTCAGCCATGCCATCGGAGATCTCAGCATTCTATCTCTCTGTAGACCTTTGCAGGCTCCATCCGTCTGTGTTCTTTCTTAACGGCATTTGAACCAGGGCTACGTGTCCATTCAGTGGAAAACAAGCTTAACTCATTGTGCTGTTAATGTAATTCAGGCTTTTTAGCAAAGTTGTCCCATTAGCACACTAAAAAATACAATACACAAGTATTGTTGTCTTGTTGTTCAGTACTAATATGTAAGAAATATTTTTTAAAGAATACATTAATACTTTTATTCAGCAAGTTTAAAATTGATAAAGAGTGGCAGAAAATACTTTTATTTAATTACAAAAAAATATTTCAAATAAATATATATATTTAAATGAAATAATAAAATAAAAAATTGTTTTACTTTCTATTCATTAAGATAAAAAATTATCACGGTTTCTACAAAAATGTGTAATACAATACAAGTAATGTAGTAATGTACAAGTAGTGTAATGTAATACAGCATAATGGCATGCATAATACAGTGTACAATCAGCATTCATTTATCTTTTTGACATGTTGTCCATACGCAAAAAAAAAAAAATTTTTTAAGTAGCCTACTGTGACAATCAGCGGCTGGAGTGCCCGCGTGAGCCACTGGGGGGCACTCCTTCTCTGTTTCACTCATTTTTATGTTTTACTCTGGACTGATTAATGTTGATTTTATGCACCTGTGTTTTATTATCTTGTTTAGCGCACCTGTCTTAAGCCTGAGTGGCCCGTTGCACCAGTGCTCAGTATTGTTTGTGTCTTACTGCATTACCCAGCGTTTTCCGAGTTCCTTTGTATTTTCTAGTTTCACGGTTCCTGGATTCTTTGCCTGTATCTGGTTTTCCCGTTTGCCTTCTCCCTGCATTGTACTTCTGATATTGGACTGCTTACCTGGTTTTGACCCCTGCCTGTTTCCTTGTACCTGTCTCTGGATTCTCCTCTAATTAAAGCCTGCATTTGGATCACCACTGTCTGCGTCCTCGAGCAGTTTATGACACCTACATGTCATGTAAACTGTAATAAAGTAAATTGTAATAATATTTCAAACAATTTCTGTTTTACTCTTATTTCTGATAAAAATTACTATTCAAAAACATTTCAAATCCTCCCACCCAAACCCAAATTTATAATACAATATAATTGTATTATCTGAAAGTTGTTTTCTTGTAAATAATTACATATTCCATATATATATAAATAAAATATATAAAATAAATATAAACACAATACATAAAGAAAATATATATTATATTTTTTGCATGTAGAGTACATTCGTCTTTTTTTAAGGATGATATTTACTCGGGAAAAGAAAAGATACAGATTAACAAAATGGAAAACTTGCACATATTTTCTGACTTTTTTTCTCTCCATGATATCAATTTCCCTGGGAAATAAAGTGATGAGTTTGACACTTAACAGTAATTGTAGCAATCCAGATTGGCTGTAAAAAAAATATTTTTTTTAAAGAAACGTTGTTTCTTGAGCTCTTTTGGTGACAGGGCTGTAGGTATTTGCAGGACAGAATGTGCTGGTGCGCTCGAGCCAGCGGAGGACATGGATCCTACACATTTTGTGTGTGAACTCTGGCTGAACCCCTGGGTTACTGTTTCAGGCACGCTCTGACAGCCTCACCCCAATGACCCGGCTCGCGACTACGCAGTTCACCAAGAGGTCCCCTGTTCATGCACACCAGTCCCATCAACCCCCCGTACCCCTCCATTATGCCCCACTCTACCCACTGCCCTGCTCTTCAGTTCCACCTCTCCCCCCTTCAGTTTGCCACAGTCAATGAGATGGGTTGGGAATCTGTCTTTGTTGAGTCTTTTAAATATGGACACAAATGTAAAACAATTTGTTTTGCATACCAGACATACTGGTAACACAAACTCTTGCTGGGAAAAAACGAGTTCAATTAAAGTTTAGATGTCAGCTAAAGTGCAACATTTGCATACACATAGAGCTTTTAGTCCAGGATGTACTTGTACAATAATATCAACAGATTTCAAAGGCTTGTCTTGCTATAAATGGATAGGAGAAAGAAATAAAACCTTGACCTTCATTTTAGCAAATCAGGGAATGCTATAAATCAAGTCTTTTATCTTTTCCTTGGCAATAGTAAGATAACAACAATTTAGTCACTAGAATGCCTTGGAGGTAAACTTTTAGTACAACAGCATGCGAGTAAAAAACTGATCTCAGCATCTGCAATTAAGAGAGGCATCACAGTTCAAAACCATTTTCAAACATATATTTTAGGGTTACCCTTGATCTTTCTTTTTGACGCGCTTGTTAAAATCTGAATTATCAAATGGGATTACGAAGCCAGCAACACAAAAGTAAAAGGTTGAGTTTCAAAACCAAGAACAAACTTATTGTCGTACATGTATAACTGAAAAGCAAGATGAAGGAACAACACTTTCAGCTCAACCTGTGAAGGCAGAACTCCATGGAATACCAGTCAACACATAAATCGACTGCAACTGGTTCTACAACACTAATGGCAAATAAAACAGCAAGAGAGCTCAACTTCACCACACACATCTTGAATGATGTCTTGCAAGTTCACACTTTATAACGTCATGACAATCTGTCTTCCGCAATAACTTAACTTAGGCAAAGGAACTTCCTATAAATATGTTTTTATTTTATTGAAAATTCTTAAAATTCTACAAAAAATGATATTATAATTCTATTAAAAAATGACCTACTCTTATGCATTGTTGGCTCTTGTATTGTGCGTTTCTTGTGATATTCAAATCGTCTGCTAAATGATAAAATGTAAATGAATAAGAGATTATTTATGACTCACGGGCTGTTGCAACATTTTATGTTCATTTTTGTTTCTATGAAGAGAGCAAGATAACAGATTTTAAATTCAAATAGATTCCTGTCATCATCAGTTTTCGTTGTTCATCCTAAAACATTTTTTAGCAGGTTCTATTGTGGGGTGGTGCCTAGAAAGCATTTCAACAAAGTCCCACACGCCACACCTCATAAAATGTTTGTTTTTCTTCTTCAGTTTCTTTAATCGCAGACAGTTATGAGCCCCAGGGTTCAGTCTTTGTCAACAAACACCTACTCACTTCAGAAACATGAGTTTCATTTGCAGTGTCACTACATTAACTCACTTCCCTGTGTAAGCCAACTCCTCATCTCATTATCTCCCGGCCAACACCCTCCATTACTGTCCCGGGCGTGACATAATGGTACGGTCTACTTATTCAATCAAAAGACTCCTGCTGGTGCTGTCTGTGCAAAGTGCCAGATAACTGAGCCCATCCCTGACTCCTGAAGCATCCAGTGACTGACTGTCTCCTCTCTGTCTTAACCCAGGGCAATATCTGTCTCCATCACCATATGGTCACACAGACTCTCACCTGGAATCGACAAGCTTTTAATATCATGTCTCAGACAGTGCTTTAATGATGCGCCGGCTGTAAGAAACTGCTCGGGGTTCATTTGTTCTCTTTTGAGGTGAGACGTTTGGTCATTTATTAGTTGAGGTACCAAGTGATTCATCACCAATACTAAAAATAATTCATTTTATTGATAAATGAATAATTCTATACTAGTTCATCTAAATTAATGATAAATGTAAGTCAATGCATTCCTGCACTCTCCCAGCTGATTTGAGTGTTATGGCCAAAAATGTCTATCGAAAACACAAACAATGTCTGCAATCTAAAAAATAAAGAATAATTTTTGAGATGTTCATATAGTCAATAGACATTTCAACTAACAGCCTCCAAGATTTGATCTCCTGTTATGAACTAATAAACATAATCTTTTAAAGTGAAGACCTCATTTTCTAAATAAATTCTGAATAAATAAAACAAAACAAACAAATCGATTTAAAGGCAACTATTAAATGTAAGCATCACAACATTATAATGTACAGAATTAAATGTAGGCCCTATTGTATTATTTTTGAGTTCTGCTAAAGATTGCATTCAACAGTGCTTTTAAATTATTAGTGTTTTTTAATGCTTAACTTTTTTAACATCGCATGATGGATAATGCATTCTGAAAAAAGGTGGAAATTAGCATTCACAATAATAAATTAAATTAATATCTAATGTCGACCAATCACTAATATATTGTGCATCGCGAGAGGTATCCCAAAGACAAAATGCTGTTCTATAAATGTCATGCTAAGGAAAAATTCAGATCTTGAAAAGGTAAAATACTTTAAAACTAAAATTAAACCGTGAAAATTGTATTCTCAAGATGCTTTCCCGGCATTCTCAATTCAGAAGTTCTACCAGAACATGTTTGCACTAGAGTCCTGAGAGGCTCTCTTCCAGCTCTCACAGCCTCCATGAGCAGCCCTTTCCACCACGCGTCGCTCTTCCAGTCAGCCAGGGAAAGACCTGAACTTGAGATGACCCTGCTGAGCGAAGTCCCCATTGGGTTCATCTACAGGCCACTGCACCGTTCCCTCCCATCCTTCCCCCAACCCCACTATCATTCCTTAAATTTACCATTTCCTTTGGTCTTGGAGTTGGATTCAATAGGCATCTGCATAGAGAACAGCCCCCTCCGCCCCACCGCTATCACTCCAACCCCCACCCTGTCACTCAACTTGCAGCCACTCCGTCTGACAGGAGGATGAGATCTTATGTGTTTGCCACACCTCCATGACATCACCGATTCTCTTCCCTGACTGCAAGTCTCCAGTACTGACACATGTACACAATAGTGTTTGTTATTGTCAGTGCAGGCATGCATACATGCACTCCTGTCAGCAGAAAGCTCTGAGTCAGTGCTGTGTATGAGGGTGAGCGTTTGCACCTCATTAAAAGAAGGGCAAAGGCTGCTGGAAAATCAAGAGTCAACGCCCGGAGAGGAACTTCTCTCTTTAAGTGCTCTTTGCATGTGGTTCAAGTTACCAGTTTCCAAAGTCTTTTTCATCATCACACCAAAAAGAGATGTCAGAGGGTTTACTAAAGTAAGAACTATAAAATATTACTCAGAAGCAAATTAGCAGAAAATTAATATTTGATGTTCAAAGAATGTTT
This sequence comes from Phoxinus phoxinus, assembly GCF_949152265.1. Classification (NCBI taxonomy): domain Eukaryota; kingdom Metazoa; phylum Chordata; class Actinopteri; order Cypriniformes; family Leuciscidae; genus Phoxinus; species Phoxinus phoxinus. The sequence continues at coordinate 20,320,423 of NC_136897.1, read as the reverse complement.
TGGGTTCAATGAAAGCTTTTTTATTTATTTTATTGCATTTGTGTCATAATATTCATCAATATTTTAATTATAATAATTAAAAGATTATAATACATCAAACTATCTTACAAAAGTTTTAAAAGGTCTGTTATGTTTGTTTGTTTTTGAAAAAAAAAGTCACTTCTGCTCACTAAGGCTGCATTTATTTAATGAAAAATACTATAACAACAATATTGTGAAATATTATTACAATTTATTTTAAAACTATTTTAATTTGAAAATGTAACTTATTCTTATGCTGACAAAGATGAATTTGGAGCAATCAGCCATTTTTTGTGTATTAAATTCTTTAAAATAAATCTTAATGAATTTTTGAATGGTAATGTATATACACATATACATATTATTTAGGAAGTTTATTTACTGTAATTGTGGTTACAGTATTGCAGAGTTCCTGGAGTGTCTGAAAACGTTTGGTAGATTGTCCTATGCAAGTTGCTTTGGATAAAAGCCATGGAAAAATGCTTGAAAATGTAATGTAAATTATGTGAAAATGACCGATTTAAAACCGGGAGCTCTGATGACACTAAAGTTGAATGATTTTTGGATATGACATTGCACAGAAAAGCGAACACACTATTACTTTTATATGCTTGTAAATGTTCATGTCTTGAGACCATACTTTTGAAACTGTGTATTTTAATGTTTATTGGCTGACCTGTTCTACTTTCACTGTAAATGCGTTACTGTAACCACAATTTTTGCTTTAAAAAATAAAATAAAAAACTGTCAATACAGCCTAACTTCTTTGGAACCTGGAACACCCCTTTAAGCATCGCTTGAAGCCCTCTTAATCATCTGCACATGTGGCTTTGAAGAAACACTTTTTTTTATTCTCTTTTAAATCAATATGGAAAATCTGTGGCAAATCACTTTGAAAGTCTGGAGTATGATTCCACATCAGAGGACCCATTAGGCGAGGATGCTGCAGTGAGAGAAACCATAGCCACGTTCTGCTTTCCTCTCGCTCAGATGAGGGTGTGGGCCATGAGGTGATTAAAGACAGAGCCATAAGTGTCTGCCGAGACCTGGGAATGCCATTAATGGAGAGTGCCAAGCGAACGGCCAGCATAATGCTGCAGACTTTCCCAATTAGCTCATAAAAGACCCATCACAAAGCAAAGCCTGGTAGGAACAGTCCCAGAGAATGGACTTTCAAGGCAAAGCAAGAACATGCTACCCAAGAGTCCTTCAAAATCCAAACCCCTCGGAGAGAAGAACATAGGCAAGGAAAGGGATATTTTAGTTACCTTCTCCCAGATTAAATTGCTGCTGGAGAGCAGACTGAATTAATACATCTTAAAATGGCCCTTATGAAAATTGGATTTCCATTAAGTACCGTAGCAAGGAATTTTAACAAGGTATACGGGCCGATGTCTTGGCAGCCAATTTATGCTTTTTCCTGCCATTAAAAAAGTATAATTCTCATAATAGGTGCAAATTAGAGTGTTTTCGCAAAATTAACCTCATGACTGTCGTTAATTTAAAGCAGATAAGACATGGCTATTAAACGCCACAGTAATGGGAAACATCTCAGTATAAGAACAGCAATAGACTCTCAAAATAGATACAGTGGATAAGATAAGACAAATTGATTACAAAGTTCTTAAATGTCAACGGACAGAACATTTGATTATAAGTAACACTTGGATTTACACATCATTTTGTCCATTAGAATTTTTTATAATCGAACTCTCTATAAAATGTTTAAACAGGAAAAGTCAGACAGAATACATAAACTGTTTTCAGCTCTAGCTTGGATCAGCAGATGTTCTAACTTCCTTCATTATTTGATTGCCAGTTTTTGTTAGCAAGGAAGGTTAATTAAACTTTATTCATGAAATACATAAATAGTATGGCAAACATATGAACAACCCAAAATGAGCAAATTGTCAATCTACATTTTCTCCTGAGAAAAAATATCTAAGTATAAGTCATTTGCTTAATAATATTATTTCTATTCTTAATAATGGATGTATTAATATTGCTTAGTATTGTTATCCCATCCACTCTTTCAGCTTCTCTTATCACTTAAAAAAAAAAAAGTAAAACAGTTATTCTTGCCCGCAGGTCATGAACCGAAACCTCTCTTGTGCTTTGCTGCCACTTTGTGGCAACACTGTGTTTTGCATTCTTATTATTCGACCTACAACTGATCAATATAAATCAAAGATTTAAAGAAATCTAATAAAAAATGTAGCCCCATCAGCTAAAGGCCTAGAGCACAGTGATCCCCAATTTTGAGGTTTATAAACTCATGTTCAAGGCTAACTGTCACGATTTGGTTTTGTTCATGTCATGTTTCTGTCTTGTCATGTGATTTCCTAATAGTCATGTGATCCTGCCATGTGTTCCCTTGTCTGATGTGTCATGTTGTCATTGGTTCATTGGTTCATTGTTCACAGGTGTCCCTTGTCTTGTCATTAGTCTTGTGTGTATTTAAGCCCTCATGTTTGCCATGTGTCTTTGTCAAGTGTTGTTTTCTGTAGATCACTGGTTGTAAGTCTTTGTTCATGTCTTCTTTTTGTGTTTTCATGCCATGTTTTTGTTTAATCTTATTTATAATAAACTGCACTTGGGTTCTCATCTGCACTTGCCTCCAGTGGATCATTTACACTAAATTATAATCACTTTAATTCTGTGCATTTTCTGTGTTCAACAGAACTGCTGTTGGTTTCAGGCCAGACATTGGTTCAACAGAACTGCTGTTGAAATATACGTCACAGCAGTTTCAGGACAACAGATTCAGACCAGATGTTGGTTCTGCAAAACCAAAATGTATCAGCAGTTCCAGGCCAGCAGATTCAGACTATATGTTGGTTCTGCAGAACCATATGCAACATTAGTTCCAGGCCAGCAGATTCAGACCATATGTTGGTTCTGCAGAACCATATGCAACAGCAGTTTTAGGCCAGTAGTTCAGGCCAGCATATTCAGACCATATGTTGGTTCTGCAGAACCATATGCAACAGCAATTTCAGGCCAGAAGATTCAGACCATATGTTGGTTCTGCAGAACCATATGCAACCAGTTCCAGGAGTTTTTAAAGACATTGGTTCAACAGAACTGCTGTTGAATCATGCGTCACAGCAGTTTCAGGACAGCAGATTCATGCCAGACGTTGGTTCAACAGAACTGCTGTTGGTTTCAGGCCAGACATTGGTCCAACAGAACTGCTGATGAATCATGCGTCACAGCAGTTTCAGGACAGCAGATTCATACCAGACGTTGGTTATACAGAACTGCTGTTGGTTTCAGGCCAGACATTGGTTCAACAGAACTGCTGTTGAAATATATACATGACAGCAGTTTCAGGACAGCAAATTTATTCCAGAAGGTGATTCTGCAGAACAATACGTAAAAGCCGTTTCAGGATAGCAGATTCAGACCAGAAGTTGGTGCAGAACCATACGCAAAAGCAGTTTCAGGCCAGCAGATTCAGACCAAATGTTGGTTCTGCAGAACCATATGCAACAGTAGTTCCAGGCCAGCAGATTCAGACCATATGTTGGTTCTGAAGAACCATATGCAACAGCAGTTTCAGGCCAGAAGTTTCAGGCCAGCATATTCAGACCATATGTTGGTTCTGCAGAACCATATGCAACCGCAGTTCAAGGCCAGCTGTTTCAGGCCAGCAGATTCAGACCATATGTTGGTTCTGCAAAACCATATGCAATAGCAGTTTTAGGCCAGCAGATTCAGACCATATGTTGGTTCTGCAGAACCATATGCAACCACAGTTTCAGGCCAGCAGATTCAGACCATATGTCGGTTCTGCAGAACCATATGCAACAGCAGTTTCAGGCCAGCAATATCAGGCCAACAGTATCAGGCCAGCAGATTCAGACCATATGTTGGTTCTGCAGAACCATATGCAACAGCAGTTCCAGGCCAGCAGATTCAGACCATATGTTGGTTCTGCAGAACCATATGCAACAGCAGTTTCAGGCCAGCAGATTCAGACCATAGGTTGGTTCTGTTGAACCATATGCAACAGCAGTTTCAGGCCAGCAGATTCAGACCATATGTTGGTTCTGCAGAACCATATGCAACAGCAGTTTCAGGCCAGCAGATTCAGACCATAGGTTGGTTCTGTTGAACCATATGCAACAGCAGTTTCAGGCCAGCAGATTCAGGCCAGCAGATTCAGATCATATGTTTGGTTTTGCAGAACCATATGCAACAGTAGTTTGAGGCCAGACATTGGTTCTGCAGAACCATATGTTACAGCAGTTTCAGGCCAGACGTTGGTTCAACAGAACTGCTGTTGAATAATACGTGACAGCAGTTTTTAGGACAGCAGATTCATACCAGACGTTGGTTATACAGAACTGCTGTTGGTTTCAGGCCAGACATTGGTTCAACAGAACTGCTGAATCTGCTGTCCTGAAACTGCTATCACGTATATTTCAACAGCAGTTCTGTTGAACCAATGTCTGGCCTGAAACCAACAGCAGTTCTGTATAATCAACGTTTGGTATGAATCTTCTGTCCTGAATCTGCTGTCACGTATTATTCAACAGCAGTTCTGTTGAACCAACGTCTGGCCTGAAACTGCTGTAACATATGGTTCTGCAGAACCAATGTCTGGCCTCAAACTGCTGTTGCATATGGTTCTGCAGAACCAAACATATGATCTGAATCTGCTGGCCTGAATCTGCTGGCCTGAAACTGCTGTTGCATATGGTTCTGCAGAACCAATATATGGTCTGAAACTGCTGTTGCATTTAGTTTTGCAGATCCAACGTCTGGCCTGAAACTGCTGGCCTGGAACTGCTGTTGCATATGGTTCTGCAGAACCAACGTCTGGTCTGAATCTGCTGGCCTGGAACTACTGTTGCATATGGTTCTGCAGAACCAACGTCTGCATCTGCTGGCCTGGAACTACTGTTGCAAATGGTTCTGCAGAACCAACATGTGGTCTGAATCTGCTGGCCTTAAACTGCTGTTGCATATGGTTCTGCAGAACCACCGTCTGGCCTGGAACTACTGTTGCAAATGGTTCTGCAGAACCAACGTCTGGCCTGAAACTGCTGGCCTGGAACTGCTGTTGCATATGGTTCTGCAGAACCAACATATGGTCTGAATCTGCTGGCCTGGAACTACTGTTGCATATGGTTCTGCAGAACCAACATATGGTCTGAATCTGCTATCCTAAAACGGCTTTTACGTATTGTTCTGCAGAAGCACCTCCTGGAATAAATCTGCTGTCCTGAAACTGCTGTCACGTATTATTCAACAGCAGTTCTGTTGAACCAGAGTCTGGCCTGAAACTGCTGTATTTTATGGTTCTGCAGAACCAACGTCTGGCCTGAAACTGCTGTTGCATATAGTTCTGCAGAACAAACGTCTGGCCTGAAACTTCTGGAACCAACATATGGACTGAATCTGCTGGCCTCGAACTGCTGTTGCATATGGTTCTGCAGAACCAACATATTGTCTGAATCTGCTGGCCTGAAACTGCTGTTGCATATGGTTCTGCATATGCAACTGCAGAACAATACGTAACAGCAGTTCCAGGACAGCAGATTCAGGCCAGATATTGGTTATGCAGAACCATATGCAACAGCAGTTTCAGGCTAGATGTCGGTTCTGCAGAACCATATGTAAAAGCAGTTTCAGGCCAGCAGATTTAAACCATGTGTTGGTTCTGTAGAACCATATGCAACAGCAGGTTTCAGGCCAGCAGTTTCAGGTCAGATATTGGTTCTGCGGAACCATATGCAACAGCAGTTGTAGGCCATACGTTGATTCTGCAGAACCATATGTAACAGCAGTTTCAGGCCAGCAGATTCAGACCATATGTTGGTTTTGCAGAACCATATGCAACAGCAGTTTCACGCCAATAGTTTCAGGCCAGACGTTGGTTCTGCAGCATTAAAGGCCATTTTTACCTTTATTTATGGGCCTTCTAAATTTAGTTTAAAAAGTGACAGAATAATGACAGTATTCCTTATGACAGAAATATTCCTTTTTTAAACACATTTGAAAGCAGGGCATTTTGTTATCGCTGAATTTGAACAAATCTAAATACATGCATGTTTCTGCACGTAAAAATATATAAATATCACAAATATATCTGTTTACAAGATAGAAATTGTTGTGTAATTTGTTTTATGTAGTTATGTATATTGTGTGCTGCTATCTTGGCCAGGACTCACTTGTAAATGAGATATTTATCTCAATGTGATTATTTCCCTGGTTAAATAAAGGTTTTAAAAAAAAATCTTCTTCTTCTTCTTCTTCTTCTTCTTCTTCTTCTTCTTCTTCTTCTTCTTCTTCTTCTTCTTCTTCTTCTTCTTCTTCTTCTTCTTCTTCTTCTTCTTCTTCTTCTTCTTTTCTAGTCTTTCTCTGGGTTTTGATAGTACTTTTTAGGAAAACCGCCAGTCCGATCAGTTGGTAACGATATAGCAACCCGTGCCAGAACAGTAAGGTCTAAGCCGAGTTCGGTGGTTCTAGCTTGAAAGCTCTATGAGGACATGCATTTAGAAATTTGAGTCTCATAATAATAATAATAATAATAATGCTAATAATAATATTATCCCAATAAACCTGATATAAAGACATAGTTAAAAAAGCAAGGCATTATGTCAATACCTAAAAACAATATTAAGTTTGAAAAATAAGAAACCTTTAAAATATGTTAATACTTGTTAACATTTGAATGTTTGTATTTACATTACGTATATTGCTTGTTAATACTTGTTAACATTTGAATGTTTGTATTTACATTTTGTATATATATATATATATTTTGTTTTTATTAATGTAGCTATTTTTTCCTGTTTATCCAATTGTATCCTATAAACTAATATATAAAAACTATATTAGAAATATTAAGTATTTAGAAATACAGCCAGGGGTTGTAGGATACTGTGTGAGATATATAATGAACCTAGCTTTGATATATTTGGATCACACTGATATAATCGGCACTCGGTGTTATGGTTTGAACTCTTGTTTGTTAGACTTCAGAATTATTAGTCAACTAAAGGTTCATGAGGTTTAAATATAAATGTGTGTTGCATATAATTTCTTCCATAATTCTAATATGAGATTTTTTTTCCCCGTTTATTGGTTAATTTAGTTTACTTGTTAGTAAATATGTTCACAATCACTGTGAACCTAGTGATTGTATGCTTTGCAAGTTCACACTAACCATGTCTGCCTACAACCACAAGGTGCTGTCATAGTAGCCTACAGCTCATTTGGTGCATCACACCACAAGGGGGCAACCTAACATAAAAACACTCCATCCAGCTATTTTTAAGATTTAATAATTACATATTTTTAATGCACAAATAAATAAAATAATTTCTTGGCTGATAACCAAAAAGAAAAATCTGAGAAATGTTTGAGATATTACTGAAAATACATTGTTTACTCAAAACTTAACACCCACAGTCTCTCATACCGCTCGTTTCTTATTTAAAAATCACATTTCCAAATGTTCTTAAGCAGCTTTCAGCGCTGACTTTCATCCACACTCATTCCTCGCAGAACCTAAATCTGTAGTCCATGAATACATTTCCTCAACACATGGCCAGTGTGCTGATTTCCCATTGCTACTTATGGCTATATGGGTAAAAGTGAATATGATTTTTTACCAAGGTTAAGATTGCTGTGGGTTTATAAGACTTCAGGCCCCTGATAATGGTGCATTCTGGCAGATGTGAATAAGCTCTCTGACATATGCAGTCTGACTAAGCATAAGTCTGTCTCTCTCTTCACATTCTCTTCTCTTATGTACACATTCTCATTTACACGTACAGTATGCAGTATTTTGGTATGGATTACACTTCTTTTTTTGATCTCTGTATGTGTGCACACATTTATAGGGTAGTCGTAGGGTTTATTTCCGTGAGAAAATAATGGAGACATGAAAATAAAACATTAAATACTATGAAATATGAGATTAAACAATGTGAATGAACCAATTTTTAGTGACCCCTCAGTTCACAGGTTAAATTAAAGGTGGATTTCTTAGGTTTAATGAGGTCCCTATGAGCTTCAGCCAAGATTTTCACTGATGGTCAAATCAATGTGGCTATTAATGACCAAACAACAGTTAGTAAATTAATATTTTTTGTTAAAGATACCAAAATATTAATTTAAGTGCACAATACTGTATAGGTTATTATATCTGAAGCAATGTAAAAACATAAAATGTTAAAGTGTACGTCATTCTCCCTCAGTTCTAACAGCTCTGTGGTGCAGCGATCTGTCAGTTTGATTGACAGCTGGGCTTATTCAGGGTTTTTGTCCCCATAGTCCCCATGTGGTGTGACATGCAGCTAGTCTGACAACACACTACCTAAGAGAAGAGCCAGTAACATGATTTCTCTAGGTTAGATTGGCCTCTAGCATGCTTCTAATTCTTTTAGTGTCACTACATGGGGAAAGTGATTGGCTGCATCCGAATTCCCATACTTCTCTACTATATAGTAGGCTAAAAACAGTATGTGACAAAAGTATGTCCGAATTCACAGTACTCATAAAAAGAGCAAACAGTACTAGGCAAAAAGTAGCGGGATGACTAACTATTTCTGCCGAGATTCTGAAGTGTATACGATGGACACATAGGGCCTGTCCAAATACACACAGTTGCAGTCTTGACCACTTAAAAGGTTGTGCACGCTACAGGAAGTGTGCAAGACTGTCCCAGGTCTGGAAAATGCCAAAGAGCAGTACACTTAACGCACACTAAAGCAGACTTTGCATATCTTGTCATTCATCACATTCAGGAACTTGCGTGATCCGATTTTGCATCATATAGGAAAACTTTCCAGTTAATTAGATCAGAAATTATATATATATAATTTGTTTGTAAAACAAAGTGATGCACATTTTATTGGTGCAGAGACTTCAGAGAGTATATGTAGCTTGTAAAACGATTGAAAATTAAGCACCACAATCACACGGTGATTAAGTGTGTCCCATGGTGCAAACAAAAATCTTAAAACACTTTACACCCAATTGAAAATTTTGGCCAAACTCTGTAAATACTTCATACGTCTATAGACAAGCGGTCATACAAAAACCGCAACTGTTGGTATTTGGACAGGCCCTTTACTATCTTGCCACGGGAGAAGATTTGTGAATGGCAGTGAAGCGACGCAACTGACGCTCACATGATAATAAAAACATGGTGAATGTAGTACGTCCAGATTACTACACACACTACCTAAAGAGAAGATACTTCTTTTAGCAGCCAAGAAATAATTACTTATTCAAAACAAGTACCTACTCAAGTGAGTATGCGATTTCGGACGCACCCATTGTTAATATGCCTTAGCTTCTAATAAACTTCAAGAGTCTAAAGGGACATGGTGATGGCAACAAAGAAAATGTGATGGGAGAAAAAAATATATATTTCAATGCTTTTGCGTCACTCGTAAAATGCTAAGTTTCTTGCGGGAAAACAATACTTTTGGGAGAGAACGCAAAAGTTGTGCAAGTGGACACAAAAGCATTGAAATCTCCTTTTTTCCCCATCACCATGTCCCCTGAGGCCCTATGTTAATGTAATGAAGTTCATAAGACCCAAACAGAAAGATGATTTCCTGCCTAATGACACAGAGGGATTTAATTATCATGGGTCAGGAAATGAACAAGATCTGGACCAGAGTTTTTTCACTGTTTAATTTGCTACCAAACTGTGGTCTACCACCAGATCTATCAGATGAAAAAAAGTTTATAAAAAAATGTATAAAAAAAATAGAAACAATAAAAAACATGTTGAAAATTGCACCCTTACTAGTTAAAGTGTACGTCAAGTCCTACTGTAGTTGTACTTTGCAGCTCAACCTATTTCTGTCTCTTCCTACTTTTCTTACACACTCTCTTAGATACACTCAGAGGAGACATGTGACTTTGCATCATGTGCTAATTAGCTCAGACAGGCCTCTGAAGAGAGCCAGAGAATGCTGAGTGAGACAGGAGCACAGCCAAAGCCAGGCCACTCGCCCATGTGTAGTTCTCACTCCCATTGTAACAAATGAAACAAATGTTGCATTCCTTTTTATCAGCCTAATGCGTTTGCTGCTATTGTTATGATTTCATTTAAATGTTTTTTTTATTTTAAATTAGTACATCTTTTCACATATGCGGTTTGCATTAAGGCTACCTTGCAGCCATAATGAACCTCACTCTTTTTAGAAACATCTTTGCACACAGTCATATCGTGTATTCAGAACTAAATTAGAATGAGGTGCGAATACATTCAGAGTCTTGCTATGTGCAACTAAATGTTTATTTCCTCCATCAAATAGGAACACCTTGTTCCCAGCAGCAAGCAACTAACTGAGACCTCACAGATTGCATCCACTTAAAATTGAATCAGAGAACATTAAAATAGTAACTTAGTCCTAATATATCCATTTGTACAGTTCATATATGTATTTGGCTTGTAGCCTAAAGGGCTTCCAGGCATGGCACATTAACTGCCATAAAGTTATTTCGTTCTCAGTTAATTTGCTCCTCTCGCTTTCAAGCAAGCTTGCGCCGCCCGCCCACTGCTTGTTATTTACATTATTTTGTATTTACCCATCATTCTCTTCTCTTGCTTCAGGCCACTGAAGCAGAGTCCTAATTACATCAGATCCATGTGCACTGAGGTGAGCAAAACAAAGTTGACCTTTTCAGGTATGCACTCCTTAACATGCTTTGTAACTTATTTTAAGGCTCAGTGGAATTAAAAAGGTAGATATTAGATCACCAATAGAACAGCAAGGACATTGTTTGAATGTCATTGTGTAGTTGCATCTTGGGGACCTTGACATTTGCGGTGTAAAAGGATCTCAAAACAAAACAAGTTTATTCAAAATGTGCTTTTAGTATACTGTAGCTTTTAAACTAAAAATAAGTGTAGGCTACTTTATGTATTGTCCTTAACAGAAATATACAATTAAAATATACATAAAAATATACAGAACAGTTTGAGTATATTTGGCTTATACTTTTACAACTAAATCTTAAGTATAATTAAGTTTTCAATACTTGGCTTGTAGTTGAATTTACTAATTTGATGCAAGTTAAAGAGACCATGTGTAAAACTGTGAGAAGAATTTAATAAGCTGCTCATGGTTTAAAAATATTGATTCACAAAGAAAACATGTTTCTAATTCGGAGTATCTGAATTTGTGTAGGCTAGTCCCCATATTATTTTACTTCACCCTTTCCCCACCACTGATGGAATTTTCTGGCTATTCAGGTTTTCACTGTTATACTGTAGGGGGCGCTATTACGCATCTTCTGAAATAGTACAGAATCTCCTGATCAAAACATAGGTGAAGCAGAAACAACTGTCGCAAATAATGCAAACAAATTCAAAACTGCCCAACAACATTACTGAATGAAATATTAGCCCAGCAAGGGTTAACAACTAAATCTTTGGGGATGTTGATGGACCATCTACTACTCCATCGGTATTTTGATCATCATTCTGAATCCAAACAGGACAGTCTTTGACAAATGCGTTTGTTTAAAATGCTGGGGGGTTTTTTCAATTAAACCCACATTCAAGAGTTTATTTTAAAAATGCTTGAATAAATAAATAAAGTACAGTTAAAAGTATATTTCTAGTTTAAAAAAAACGTATAGCCTACTTAAATACAAATAGGAACATGATTCAACACAGTAAGTAAAGTCTACTGAGGCGAGTTGCAGTGAGAACATGTGCAGTTTATTAACATAAAGGTAGACAAAATACACAAACAACAAAGACTTCGCTTGACTTGAACCATGCCCTAAACTTGAACAGAAACATAAACTCACCGACAGTGGGTTACACAAACATAGCTGGACGAGACATTGGTAACATGAGGGCTATATATATACACCCACAGAGTAAAGACTTAGCAAGACACACCTGAAAGCAATGAACCAAGGAACCAATCAGAATATTGCACATTGAGCGAAAGGGGCACATGACAGGATCACATGATGGGATAAGGGAATCACATATGCCAAAACCAGGAACATGACAATGGGAAAACTTAAAATAAGAGCCATGAAAACATGGACATGAATACAAAACCAAACGAGACAGTAGTATATACTTAATGTGCAAAAGTATATCGTGTAATTAGCAAACTATAAGTATGCTGTTAAAAAAAGAAGCTTTTTTTATTCTTCAAAGGATCCTGAAAAAAAGCCAAAAATTCCACAAAAATATTAAGCAGCTGTTTTCAACATTGATATTGACATCGATAACATGTTCCTTGAGCACCAAATCATCATAATTTATAATAATATCTGAAGGATCATGCGACACTGAAGACAGGAGTAAATAATGATTCAGAAAATGTATCAATTGATGAATTACATTTTATAATATATTAAAATAGAAAACAGTTATTTTAAATTGTAATGATACTTTACAATATTACTGTTTTTACTATATTTACTGATCAAATACATGTAGCCTTGGAGAACATAATAGACTTTCTTTTAAAACATAAAAAATGATACCGACCTCAAACTTTTCAATGGGGGTATATTTACATGCTTTATGAGCTTTTTTAAATTTATTTGACTTTTATTGTATTTTAATATGGGAAACATGTTACTAAATTGTAGCTTCTTAACTTTAGCTTTTGTCGACTGAAGTGAACTTTAATTCATATTTTCCTTTTTTTTTCACCATAATTAGTTTGCGATCAAAATTATCGCAGTACCTTCCTGGACCCCCTGCTGGACAGTTTCAGCGCTGTAAAATCAACACCTGTCTTCATTATGCAGTTACTCTGCTTAATTTCACATGAAAACCTCTGTAAGTGTATTTAAGCGTTTTTTAATAGCACATGATTACAGTACGTAATGATTCAATTACAGATTGCTGTAACACGTTCAAATGTATGCGATTAGTTTCATAGCTCATTGAGTGAGGGTAATTTCTGAAAGAAACATCATTAGACAGTGTAACAGAACAAGAGCTTCTGACCAGTTCTCAGTGTTCCATTTACCTGTACTTTACTGCAGACTCAACACTTCTTAACTGAGTTTAAATAGGCCATATGGATATATGCTCTATTTTCAAAAGCTTTAGGAATCAAAGCTGTTTGCTTGCACACTCTAACAAGTTTGCTTCTAGTTAGTAAGAAATACATTACAATGTAGGTGATCTATACTTTTCAGTTTTCAGATATGCAAAGGCAGCTGTATTTCGATCGTCAACTTTAGACATTCTACATGCCAACTAACCCTAACCAGTAGGGGGAAAGGGGGAAGATATGGGGAATGTTCAGTTTTAGCACTTATTTTATATGGGACATGAACAAATAGGAAACAATCACATTTTTAAAAGTCGCCCCATTTTATCTGAATCAAATGAGCGTAGCATCCTTTTATTCAATATGTTCTTTGTGATTGAGCAGAAGGCTTGAGAAAGGCATCCTTGATGAATGGCTAATAGATCGACCTCATTAAGAATGACAGTAGTGGTTGTGAAATGTGGTGTGTCTCCCTCTCTCTGTCTTGCTGTCCGTCTCCCTCCCTGTTTTCCTGTCCAATCAGTTTCGCCACACTGAATTAATCTGAGAACGACGAGCAGACATCAATCACATCAGAGGGACGTGGCCTTGGAGGAACATCCTATTAAAGCTCGTTCACATTGTACAAGGCCACATCCACCATTTCCAAGCCATACACAATACTGTCAAGGCTGGATAGATGATTACAGCGAAAACCAGACGCGGAAATTCAAATCTGATGATTACCCACAATCTGCCTGTTGTTGTCTGTACAGGCTTTGTTCCCTGAAGGCATGTGAAATGCGCTGATTGATTCTTTCTTTTTTCCTCTTCAAATGTCAGGTTTGTCAGGGGTCAGAATGCTAGGTTGTTGAAAGGTATGTGTCAACTTCTGCCCACAAGCATGATTCAGGTCACATGCGTTTTTTGCATCATAATAACAAAGCTGTCCATACGCCCTCAATCTGTCAGGAGCGAACGGTCTGCTCTCTGGCACTGCTAAACATCTGTAATCCATCTTCTCCATGCAAATACGAAAATATCATATAATAAATGTAATGAAAGTCTTTAGGTTATTATTCACAAGGAGTGTGTGTGATTCTGCTGTCGTTTTAGTGGTGTGATATGTGTACAGATGGCCACTGTGGAGACTGAAGAGCATGTGCAATGCATAATATATACACTAATGTATTTTTCGTGTGGTATTTTGATGGCACTACAGTGTGTGATCAGATTTTGGTTTGAGGTCAATTAAAGTTGTCCTTTTACTCACTTGTGCATCTCTAGTGGTCTGTAGCTTTACACACACACACACACACACACGCTGCTTAATATTTTTGTGGAAACCATGATACATTTTTTTCTCCAGGATTCTTTGATGAATAGAAAGTTAAAAACAGCATTTATTGCACAAGACACATACTTTGTAACATTATAAATGATACTGTCACTTTGATTTGGTAATTTAATGTATTCTTGCAGAATAAAAGTAAGTTTTATTTACTTTTACTTCAAAGTAAGTTTGAAGTAAAAGTAAATGAATCCTCTTTTTTAACCAATTGTCATGTTAGTGAATGAAAAAAAGAAGAACAAAAGAGTTTAAACCCCAGAGGCTGCAATACAGTAACTTGAGGAACCTACTTTACCTGAAGTTTAAGCTCAGACCAGCAAGCTTTCGCACAAAGATCTCTCTAGAGGTGTCCGCTTCTTTCTTCAGCATTCCTCGCTGTTTCTCTCTCAGGTTTCTAGGTCATCTTACTTCTAATTCACTTCACATTGTTTGCTGGGGGGAAACATGTATTATGTATATATACTTTTCAAATATTTTATAATATAAATTAATTATATAGGTTAAATATATATTTTTATAGTCTTTTATGTATTTTATTTTATTTCTGCTTTGCTCAAAGATCTTATGCTTTGCTTTTCTTTCTATATATTACTGGTTCAGAAATGTGCTACATTGAATACTGTAACTCATAGTCAATATTATTGCTAAACGCCTGTTGTTACTCAACTATTTCTGGACTGTTTTGTTGTTGTTGTTCTGACAAAAGTGGGGACATTATTGTAAACAGACAGGGTAAAATCCCTCCAAAAGGCTTAGTGTATTTTAAAGCTTGCTGTGCACTGTACAGAGAGAAAAGGGTTTAATTTCCATCTCATGTCTCTGGCTCTTGCACATAAAATCCTGGGAGTATTAGACCTACGTTCTTAGAGAGTTTGAGTGTGATTGAGAAAAATAGAGGTCACGCCATCTTAATCGGAATAGACTTCTCTGTAGTGCGTTATGTGAACCACAACTAATGAGAAGAGACTGAGCTCTAAGCTTAAAGTGACACTGTGAACCTCCTACCTGCTCTTTACCACGGAATATCAGAGGATGGGACCTGGGAACATCTCCCGAAAATGGCACTTCCTCTTAGTGTGAGCAGGACAGACAAGTGCTCCCGCCTCTCCCTCCTAGCTCACGCTTCGGCATCCCACCGTGCAAGCCTCAGGCCCTGTAGTCATGGTAACCAAATCAAGTAAATGCTTGCAGGAGGGCTCTCTATTTCCACTCTTCATTGCCTGAGTGTTCTCACCATAGATTTTTTTTTTATTTTTTTTATGGAGAACGGCATTACCATTTCTCTTGCACACTTGCGTCACTGTCCACCTATTACTTTATGGTGCTTTTTGGAGTCATTAAAGAATCATGTGGACAAAATCCAAACAGTGAAATTAGGAGCTGACCATCTGCTCTATTATAAAACAGCAATGTGGGCAGACACCTGTCACATGACCCAACTATGCCATTTCTCTCCACAGCTGTAATCTATATCAAAAAGCATCATTTGTGAATGCAAACACCGTCTTTGGAAATTACGTTAATCCATTTGTGGATTGTAAACTTACAAGACAAGTGGGTTTGAACTGCTAGTTATTCTGACTAAATTAATATTTCACAAGTTTTCATATTCAGTTTCTATGATAGATCAAGTAATAGTTCACTGAAAAAATGTAAATCTCCTTCATGTTGTTTCAAATCTGTTGGGTTTTTTTCACTGAAAAGCTTGACTTCTGATGCAATTAATTTCATCATATTTGAGCAAATTATATTATATATTTTATTATTTCTGAGTGAATTATCTCTTTAAGAATTAAAGGGAAAGTTCAACAAAAAAAGAACAAAAAAAGAGACAATTGTTTGTGTTTCAGTCAGTGGTCACCAAAACTCTTTGATTATAAACATTCTTAAAAAGATCTACTTTTGTGGTCTCCGCAAAGAAAGAAATGCATACAGATTTGGATCGACATGAGGATGAGTAAATGATGACAGAGTTTTCAATTTGGGTGAATTAACTCTTTAATGCAAGTTCTGAATCAATATTAATTTCAACACCTATGAGGTAACAGGTAAATTTTTGACAGTTTAAGAGTTTATAACTTACCTAAATACATTGTTTTCATCATTTGATTCTTCAGATCTACTAAAGTATCTAGCCAAACATGCTATATTGATTACTGAGACTGAAGTCCCTTAAGTCATCTGTGCTCCCGACAGATTGAGGACATGACCGGACAGTTCATTGGAATAATGTCACAAGTGTTAATACTGGGGCGTGAAATTATGTTGTGGCTAAGTCCCTCACATTTATTGTCACTAAAATGACCAATCCCCCCCCCAAAAAAAACATAGTTATGGCTAATCATACTTTACGTGGAAAGTATCACTCAAACACGTCTCTTTCACAGAGATGTACATTGCTATTTAAAAATGGAAGGGGAAATGAAGAAAATCAATATAAAGAAAAAAAGATCAGTCGAAAATAGTTTACTGTTTAATATAGTATTGTATTTCATCAACAGTGCACTGCCATATGTAAAAAAACAAAATACTGAATGATGTCACCGTTGGGTCATGCAGGAAAAAACCTTCATTTAATTTCTCCCCTTCTTTTTACTGTAACTACATAGTAGTTGGTTTTCTAGGTATATGTGTTCAGTTAAGACTGAGAACAAATATACTCCATGTTATAATGGAACACACATCTTTACATCGCTCAGTGTGACAGTTGTGACACAGGATAATAATGCGAGCTCTGGGCTCTTTTCAAATGACACATACTGAATTATTGACAGATGGTACAGCAATGAACACGCTATATTTTACTTGCTATCGTAGACAATGAAGCAAAAGTATTGATTTGATGCATTTTGTCATTATTAGAAATGATCCATGTAAAATCAGCTGCTTTTCTGTACTAAAAACTTATGGGTAACTCATTTTGGTACTAAAAAGTCATGGGTTCCCTCAGGAATTTCAAATGAATTAGTACTTTTCAATTTATGATTTTAAAGAGGACCTATTATGCTTTTTACATTTTCAACTTTCTTTAGTGTGCATGACAAAGGTCCAGTGCGCACAAAGTCCACTCCAAAGAGAGTTATTCTGAGGCTTGGTTGAGTAGTTAGTTAGTGTTAGTAGTGCGTTGAAACTCGTGGTTATGGTCAGCGTGACATTTCCAAAACACGCTCAAAGTTGTTGACCAATCACAACACACTGGTCCAAACAACCAATAAAAGCACATTGTGCTTTTCAGGCAGAGGGGCTTCAGAGACCGGAACTAAACAGGGCTGCGTTTCCAAAAAGCTTCGTAAGCCTAAGTTGATTTTAGGTGGCGATTGTTCTAAGATCAGCTGATGCTTTTGGGAAATGCAGCCCAGAGCGTTACTGACCAACTGGGAAGAGAGGTGCTACAAAAATGTAAAATATGTTATTTGAACATTCAAGCATGAATATTCTCTAGTAGACCCCAAAAAACAAATTCAAGACTTTGTTAAAAGGCATAATAAGGCCGCTTTAAATATTAAAAATAAGATGCTTAATCTAACAACTGATTGTCTTTATATAGCGACTTTTAAAACATTTTCTTTTTCAAATTTCACATTTCAGGTTTGACTATGTATAATGTATGTTGCAGAACAAAACATTAATGTCCATTTATATTTTTTACTCTTATTTTATGTTTTTTTTTTTTTCAAATGTTATCCATAAAGCAGAACCTGCTATTCAAAAACTTTGAAATTCCAATGGGAAACCATGCTGATGTCGGCCTACAAACTGACGTCATGACTAAACAGCTTCATTGTCATGGCATATTAAGTGTCTATAACATTCTGAATTTTCAAAAGACAATACCTCATTTCATTTGCAAATACATACAGCTAGCTATAAATATTTGCGGTGATATGCGGGGGGAATCATTCAATATAACAAATATTATAGCTGCAAGTTTGATTTATGCTGATGATACCATGCTACAGTCGAGCTTTGAAAGATTGTGCATATGGTCAACCGTGTCCTGACACTAGAACATTTACACTACATTAATATGCATTCGTGCTTTCTTACATCCAACACAATATGATGGCTGAGGTTGTGACTGGAATAAAATTAATTTAAAATAAGACGGCCATTGAATCACAATGATTTCTTTTTCCATCCCCAACATTTTTGAAGACTAGCACACTGTCTGCCTCATTTCACAGATCCAATTAATTATTCATGTACTGCAAAAAATGAAGTTGTGATAGGCCCACCTGTCTGGAAAAAAAGCTATATATTCTGAAAATAGCACATCCAGAGCATCTGCTAATGGACAGCAAAAGTGGAACAGAGGATGGTATTGGGATATTCATGAATGTGATTAATTGTGCAAAAGACACAAACAAACTAATCCTTAAGACAGAAGCAAAATGTTGAAGTAATAATAAAGGAAAACAAAAACAATCAAATGTCTTTTCCTGACATTCGAAAATCATTTGCCTCACACGGTCTACTGACAAAATAATTTTCTTGAAATAGACAGTTTTGATGGAATTGACATCATTAACAAATTTAGTTATACACTGTATTAGTATTATTAGTTGACAGACACTAGACAGCAATCTGAAGACACGTGAATGTACAATGGCCTCAAAACATATTTGGAAACTTAAGTCACACTTACAAACTCTGCAAAGAAAGGATGCTGTACTTACTCAGAACATACTTCCCTTTTCTGCAATTGCTTTTTTTCACAAAACAGTCTCAAAGCAATTCTGTATACATTTAATTGAATTATTCATTAACATACAAATACATTATATAAGGCAATTTTTAATTAATCATTCATTTTTATTTAAACCAATCACAAATCTTTTGTTTGTTGTTTTTGTGCTTTGCTTGGTTTAATCTTGCAATGGCAATATAGAAGTTTGACTTAAATATCCAAATCCTGTTTCGGCCCACTGTATGCCTTTTTCAAATATACCTTTAAGACATGAATAATACATTGACATTTGTAGTATGTACTTATCTTTATCCCATAAATATTGTCTTTAGTCACATTAAGGGTAAATATGTGAGTAGTACCATAATTACGCTAAATAAATGTAATCTTGCTAAGATTACAGATTCTCTTTAAAGAAAAATAAATCTATATTTCAAAACACATTAACCTCAGTCCCTCAGTCGAAGCGTTCTTTGGCAGATCTGGGCTGAACCAGTATACCTGGTGCTTTGAGGGCAGGTGTAACTTAGCTAGAACCATTTTAAAGTGCGGCGTTTGACACGGCTATTCACGTTAAGCTCTATTCTAAACTTTCAATTTCAGGTAATGCTTTCTAAAATCTCTCTAAGCTTATGTTATTTTCCCCCATCCTTTCAAAATGGAAAGAAAATGGCTTCCGTCACATATACTTGGCTGTATAAAGCTGGATCGTTTGACTTCTGACTCACCTCGCATGATTTCATATAGCTATTTCATCAGTGCTTGTCTGAACCATTGCTGCCTACCTGTGCTAATTTGGCACAATCAACTTTGCTAACTTTATAATGACTACATGAAGGGAAACTCTACGGACAATAACACTGAGAATTCTACTGCGGGACAGGATCTCAAAGAATTTCCTTCAACACGTAAAACCCTGGAAGTTTGCATACTAAGGCTTACTTTCATACCAAAAATCCTTTGATTCTGATGGTACTGCATCCGTAGCCACTATCAATCAGGCTATTTCTGATCAAGTTCTACTTGGTGTCTGTTCAGTCACGCTGTTTGTTTGAACTCTGTCAAGAACTGGCAGCTCTGAATCATATCGAAGGTCGTTCGGCTCCCTCTTCATTCTTCACTCTCCTCCTCGTCCCCTTTAGTGCCCTTGCTCCAGCGCTGAAAACAGTGGACGGTGGATGCCAGGAAGAAGCTGGCCATGATGGCGGCCACCGAGACGGAGATGCCCGAGAAGATGATGATGAAGAAATCGGTGAGGGTGAGGGTGATCTGGCACTCCCGAAAACTGTCCTGGGAGAGCTGGCTGAGAGGCACACGGCGTCCATCTGTGGGCAAAGAGCACTCCATTCCCTCTATACCTGTATAAAAAGCACAAAAACATAATACAGTTTTAGTTATTATTGAAGAGGCTTCACATTACAATGGTTAGATCAATGCACATGGTTTCCATAAAACAAACTGTGCTTTTTATTTTTATTTTTATGAAAAGCAGTTGCTTAAACAGATTTAGGCCTAAAAGCCCAAGTGGTCTTCCTCTGACTGTACACTTTCATGGGCTGTTGGGTATTAGTCTACTGTGGAGTGTAAGATTGGTAAAAGAGCACACTGGGCCTCAAAAGGGGTGCTAGTGAGCATCATTATGAATCATAAAATGATAAAATTCCCATTTAAAGGCTTAGTTCACCCAAATGAAAAAAAAAAATGAAAAATACAATGGAAGTCAGTGGGGCCCATCAACTGTTTGGTTACCCATATTCTTCAAAATATCTTATTTTGTGTTCAACAGAAGAAAGAAACTCATACATGTTTGGAACAACTCGAAGGTGAGTAAAAGATGACAGAATTTTCATTTTTGGGTGAACTATCCCTTAAATAAATGAATCACAAGCAGTAATTATATTTTATAATATATATTAACAAATAAAACAGTTATGTTAAATTGTAATAATATTTCACGGTTTTACTGTTTCTACTGTATTTGTGCTCAAATAAATGCTTGGTGAGAATAAGAGACTTCATTACAAGACGAAACTTTTGAACGGTATTGTAAAAAAAAAAAAAAAAAAAAAAAAAAAATGAAGAGTAAATTACTCTTCCTGTCATTCCAATGCAATGGGTTGTGGTCAATTCACACTCACACTTAAACTTTACATTTTGCACAACACTAGTATATAGACATGCATGTCTGTATATCTGGTATTTTAACAATTATATAATTGGTCTAAACTGGACTAAATACATAACATAAAAAAAATAACAATGACCATAATATACAGCTCTATTAGTTTACATAGAAGGACTGTACAATTGCACTGTATGGACATTCTGATCAGATTCATCTGACACGAATGGAATCCCTGGACTCGTTTCAAGAACTTTTTGAATTTTTTACAGATGGAAATGAAATGGCAGGGGGCTTATGAGAAGCCCTAAAATAGCTCTCATGTTTATTTATGCCACTGTTTGACCAGCACAGAAGTCAGACTGTCAGCCCTCACTCATTTAAAACCGAAGTAAAAGACGCACGCACATGCACACACTCTCAGTGTGACCCTGTTGATTCACTGCTGTGTGTTAATGAGACTGAATCAAGGGCATATGAGACTCGGGCACGTCTACCACACATAATCATGAAATCCACAGAGAGGAATATCCGACAACAGCTTTCAGCTGCGCAGAAATATAATCAACTCACATTATATAAATGTAAATTATATATTTGTGTATGCGAGTAGATGTTAATAAGAGAGTGATTAGAGTTTACGCAGAGGAATCCAACAGAAAAGAATGCATCTTCATCTGAGCAGAAAATAAAAAGAAATGAGAAAGAAAAGTAAATGATATCAAGGCTGGCTTGTTTTCTTCTATGGCTGACCGCTTAAGCGCAAGAAATAAAACAGCAGGAGCACGTCACGAGATCCAAAGATGATAAAACAAGCATTGGGGTTTATCCACTCGTTTCTCTCTCTCTCGCAGTCAGAACGTGCAGTCTCACTGAAGAATGGGAGTGATGACATGTTCGCTCGCATTGCTTTTAACTGCCAGGTCATCTGATGCACTGGAGCGTGAGGCTCTGTGTGGGAGATGTAACTATATCCAGAGCGAACTCACAGTTTGTGTGGGATAGCTGCACAACGGCAGAAGACGACAGAAGTGTGAATCTAGCATCTCTCATTTTCACTTGCTCTGTACTGTAAAACACTGCAAGCATTTTACATGCTTCAACTACTATTTTACAGTAAAATACTAATTTCTGCATTTTACTGTGAAACAGATAACATAGCATAGATAACATACTGTATTACAATAGGGTGATACATATGCCTGGAAATTATGTATAGTGCAAAACAATGATTAACAATTAATATATAATGATGGGTAAACATATTTTTTAAATAAAATATTCTGAAACTTACAGTGAAACACTTTATACATTATTTTAAAATTTAATTAATCAAGTGCAAGGGCTTATGGGTATTCCCCTATGGAATTTCACCATGCAACAAGATGTGGTTATTTTACAGTATTTTTTTTAACCATATTGTGTTATTAGGGGGGAAAAACATTCAATATCATTCATTATTTTACATTATGCATAATTTTGAACTCATTCATGTAAAATAATAAATAAATCTACCAGTGATATTTTACAATAAAATGCTATATTCAGAAATGTACAGCAAAATCAATGCACGGGTAGGTCATTTTCACTCATAACACAACATAAAAAAAAACAGGATTGTGTTGCATGCTGGGTTCCCACAAAGTTTGTGTGTGATGAAGGATTTGCTGACTGCCATGGGAGTTCAATACTAATTTATTAGCATAATAGCTCTGGAGTTAATTCCAATTCAATGAGGTACTGTTATTTTACAGTATATATAAGCATGATAGTAGCCAGTAATATGCGGACACATTCACAGTAAGACGTTTTACAGTGTGTATTAAACGCACGTGTAATTTCATTTAAAAGGATCTGATGTAACAATTAAAGCCTATGAAGACATTTTAAATATGGGTTGTCACAGTCATGGCCTCAGCCTCAGTCCTGACACCAGCCAGCCGTGTGCTTTTATCATGCTACTGAAACCCATGTTGGTTTCTGGCAACTCAGGCCAAAGGAAATGTTCATAAATAATCATTTGAAAGGAAACCTGACCTGTTGGCTAAAAAATCATGGACAGCTGTGGATTGATACACTCTGCATGTCTTGAGGTTGTCAGGATATTATTAACAGGATGATATTAGTCTGATACCTGTTCTCGTGGCATTAGTCACCAGTTCTCAATTACAGCCAGGACTATCCAATACCAATTTGATGCTTAATGTGTCACCTGTCCTTTACAACAGAGCACCATCATCACAGGTCATGAGATTCAAGAGGTCATAGGAAGCTTTGTAATGCTTTTGTAATAAGATTGTTTCAGACAGACTGAAGGTGCTTAAGGTGAGTTTAACGAGATTAAGGTCCTGCAATAATGTACAATATGTGAAAAATAAGCATGAAAAGCATTAACCTCTAGTGCACCCAATAAACAAAATAGCATCATATTTTACCCCTTTAACAACTTTGTCATGGCTGTAGACAGATATTTAGCAAGGAATCTAACATTGTAAATATTTCCACAGAAACAGGTATGTATTTTTGTGTTAAATGACTAGCTTCCAAGATGAATGCGTTCAGTGGGCTAAATGTCCTGCAGGTATCAGGCATGAAATGTTGATATGATTAACTCACGGGTGGAAGTACCGGGGGAAGTCGAGCTCAGAGCAGGTGGGTGGATGATACTGGAGCCAAATGTAATGGAAAACCTTAAACACTGAAGTGGTGCATAGTTGGAGTTTAGCTTGTGTTAAACAAAACAAAAAATCAGTGCAATATACAGTTTTAAGTCTAAAATAACCCATTTTTTTCTTAGTTTTTTGAGTCAATTATTTGACAGCCTTGATTTTTTTCGATAACTGTATTTCTATAACTATAACATACATTTGTATATAAGTACATTTCAGCAAAAAAAAAAAAAAGTATGCACCTCACAGCATTTACATTACTTTCTCTTTCATCTCCAAGTATGTATCGACATTGATTTTCACATCAGATTCAAGAACAAGTCAAAAATGTGAGTTTGGACAGTCCATATGTGTTTTAGTGTCAGAATAACTCACTGGAGGATGAAGGAGACAAATGGCCTGCATTTATATTCACAGCTTCGTCACACTCATCGCTCTGCTAACTTCAGGCACTTTAAGAGGCTATGCTCTTTGATCATGTGATCCTCACCTGCTTCTCCAGGTTGATTAATGTTTCTTAACACTTCACATTTACCTGCGCGAGGTAGATTTTTTTTCTTCTATTTTCATTCTTAGGAGATGGAGAGCACAGGCTGTGCTCAGAGAGAGATGAATTCATCAATACTCTGTGGCAGGAAATATTCTTAACCTCAGCGCATCGTGACCTGGTTACGGTTTGCAAATGATTTATTTCCGTCACAGGTTACTGTACTTGAACTGGTGGCCTGGGCAGCTTGCTATATTGGAGCTATATTTTGCAGATATGAGGTTTCTGAAAATTCAATCATATTTATATGTCCGCAGGTGCACTGTGCCACGGTTCAAGGAGATTTTGAACACTGTTTGAGATGTATATGCTGTGTTCATGGAGGGCACTAACCAGGAAAAAACAACTTGTCCTATAAAGAGCCTGTGGAAATTTTAAATATGTTTGTTTTTCGAAAACAAAGGTCAAGTTTATTTAAAGGAACTGTTCTACTAAGGATGCTCTGATTGATACTGAGGTGTCAGGATGTTCCCCTACCATAAAAAAGTAAGCTGAAAAGTGGAGCAGCTAATATTATTCAGAGCCCATATAGGGGAGTGTTTAATTGTATTCAGGAAGGGGAAGAATGAGTCAGAACCGTTGGTTCAGGGCAACAAGGCAGAGGGTTTCAAATGTACATGTAAATCATGTGGATAATGTTTTTACAGAATTGTATCTTTTTTATTAATAGTATGTTAGTAATTTGCAATTATTAAATTGCATTTTTATATAATTTTCTTAACATAAATCTATCCACTTAGCTTGTTGATGGGCTGGGCTGTTGATGCATTGTTGAATTTAATAATTAATAATATGGGGTTGGTAAGATTTTTTAGTTTTTCAGTTTATTTCCGTTTACAGAGACTGACAAAATACAGAAACAAGAGTAATATTATTACAATTTAAAATAACTCTTTTCTATTATATTTTATCTTAAAATATATTTGAATTTTTTCCTGTGATATCAAAGCAGAATTTTCAGCATCAGAAAACAACAACATTTATATTTAATAGAAAACTTTTGTAAGATTATAAATGTCTTTAGTGTCACTTTTGATCAATTTAATGCATCCTTGCTGAATAAAAGTACTAATTAAATTTTTTAATTAAAAAAACTCTTACTGATCCCAAAGTTTTGAACAGTAGTTTACATAATTATGACATAGAAGTTTATATATCATTTTAAAATACATTCATATGTATTTAAAAATATGACCCATACAACTTGCTAAATGGAATTTTTTCCTTGTTCATCCTTCCACAATGTCTTGTTAGAGGAACTTTAAAATAGATGAATCAATGATAGGATGAAGTTTTGCATTTTGTTTCGGTGCATGTTAACACTGTAAATGCTGAAAAAGATACTAGGTCTCTTCACACCCTCGGCTGTGAAAGCAGAGCTGTGAACACTCAAAGTAGTCCGTTTCCAGTACAACTCTAAGAGGCCTCGAGGAAAACGAACACACTCGCTTGCTTTTAATGAGAGGATCCGAGACAAGATGTGCCTAGACAGTGTCAGGTTCTCTCTCTCGTGAGTGTCAAAAGATAGCCTTCTGTCAAGCATGCGTTCAGGATAGCTGAGATTAATCACGCTGATTTTCTCTGACCTTTCGACCTAAATAAGTTTTGCTACAGGGAGTAAGCCTAATTTTGTCAATTTTAACATTTATTCTGACCCTGTTATATACCTGGGGTGCACGAGTACTACAAGCCATGACCCTCCAAGTTACACCTACAAGTTTCGAGTGGATGCCACTGACCTAAACAATCTTTTGAAGTAAGACTAGCTTATGTTGCTTTTGATTCTTATGAAGTTTGAAATAACAGTAGTAAAACATAAAATAAACTATACTATCAAATTATTACACTCTTGGTAATTAGGGGTATCACGACTTTTGATTTTTTTTTTCTGATGTGCTGTTCTAACATGCGCTTTTCACACTAAAAGCCTGTCAAACAGCGCCTAGTTACTGGACCAAGATATGTTTCAAGTCTTGTTGCACTATTATTATTTTCAAATACACACAAGGTTTACATACTGTAGGTAAACACAGAATAGTAAACATGCTGCTGCTTGTCCTTAAAGGGATAGTTCACCCAAAAATGAACATTCTGACCCTATTTACTGTATAATGTTGTTCCAAACTTGTATTAATTTCTTTCTTGTGCTGAACACAAAATAAGTTATTTTGAAGAATGTGGGTATACAGCTGCTGGTCCCTGTTGACTTCCATAGTAGGAAAAGTATACTATGGAAGTCATTGGGGACCAGCAACTGTTTGGTTACCCACATTCTTCAAAATAACTTTTATTTCCAACAGAAGAAAGAAACTTAGTCAGGTTTAAAACAACTTGAGAGAGTAAATGATTACAATTATTTTTTGGGGGGGGGGAAATATTAATAAAACAACAAAACACAAAGTCAAAAATCACTCACTGCTTTTGACTGAGAAATGCCGTCAAGAGCATGCCAAACCTGTAGGTGGCAGTGTAACTAAAAGCTCAAGCCCACATTAGCCAATCAGAATCCCGAAAATAGTCACACACTGTGACGTCGGCTGCCTAAAACTCAGTTTTTCGCAGTTTACATTCAAACTAAGTTTTCCAAAATCTCCACTCTGGCCGGAGTTATTAGAAAGAATCGTTTTCAGAAAGAATCGTTTTCAGAGGCGAATTCTCCGTTTGCGTGTAAACGAAGGGAAATGTCACCATTTTTCAAAATAACCATGTAACGTTACGTGTAAACGGGGCCTATATCTTTCAATCAGATATCGAATGTATAAATATAGATTTAATTTATTACTTTATTTATTTATAATGTATTTACACTAAAATTCTCTAATCATTGTCATTTACTTCCCCATATAGTGAACCATGTGGCATTCACTAGTTATATAGTGAACGAGTGAGGGATTCAAATGCCATCAAACGAACAGCCAGGTGATTGTCAGCACTTGATGGATTACATTCAAAATTAGCGTCTGGTAAGAGGAATGAATGCTTCGGTGTAACGCACTCTCTTGGCAGTGATTGATTTACTTGCCCGACGTGAGCCTGATATTGGAGTCTGGCATCTTCCCCATCTCTAACTCCATTCAGGCCATTGACTGTAGGCACATGAATAGCCGGTGTGCATTTCAGCGTATTGACAACCTTGCCTGACCTCAGCTTAACTCTAGCTTTGCGCTCTACCTTGTAATACACTGCACAGGAACTCAAGGGCTCTCTTTGGAGGTACAAGTATAAGCTGTTTGATTGAGCTCTGCAAATGGTTCTGTTTTGCATGTATTAGCATTTAAACAGAAAATCACTGTTAAAGATGAAGCTCACAGAAAGGTCAAGGGGAGGTAGAGAATTAGCAAGCGAGATATTATAGTAAAGAAGCTTTCGGTCCTGTGTCAGCAACAGCCGTGCGTGACTCATTCTAATCAGGAGGGGTTTCCCTCAAACAAGGGACTCAGTGATGTCACCGACACATGGGATTGCTCTCGGTGGTGCAGTTAGACATACTCTGCATACCATTTGTGGCATGAAGCATACGGTGGAGTTATTTTAGCATGCAAAAAATACACACTATCGCATTTACGGAAACATGCCAGCAGACAGAACCGCAGTGGGGGAAGAACATACCGCATGCATTTAAAAACAAACTATGTGCTGAGGATTTATTTGATCTCTATTACATAATAAGGATATATGCAGAAAGTACAGCATGCCAGTCGACATGCAGCCTAGGACATGCCAGATGGTGGAAATTCATTTAATTATAATGTGTTTTTTTTGTGTGTGCGTGCCATTTCTGCCCAACTGTTTAGTTCATTAGCAGGTCATATTTTGATCATGTGATTAAAGACTATAGACAGTAGACGGTAACCTTATAGAAGCTTAGGAAAATATCAAAGTTTTATTCAAGCGGTTTGTTCTACAATCAACTTGTAGAGGTCATGGGTTAAATTCCTAACATACCAATACAATGTTTACCATGAATAAACTGTGTTGCTTTGGGGGAAAACGTGTTGCCCAACGATCAGCGACGTTCATCTCAATCTGAGGTCAGTTTATAAGGTTTCTGTTGACACGTCTTGGGTAAACAGCTGGTTGTAAATCAGTTAAAATGAGCCTCTTCAGGCTACTTTTACACTGGTCAGGGCAGTCTGAGGTCACAGGTGATGTTAATTATAGATGCGCTTTGTTCTGTCTCAACCATGAGCAGTGATGACAGCGGTGGATCATGTTTACACTTGTTTCCCTCGTAAAAGATTCATAGCAGAGGCTGCTGGTAGACTGAGAAAGTCCACTGAGCACATCGTCTCCTGAGGACACTTTGTGAGCAAAGAGTCAAGTTATTTTCGTAAAATCGTAAATTTTTTACATGGATTTCATATGGTGACACCATATAGGGAGAATTATATGTATATAATGTATTTGCATGTGTATTTCTTATACGTATTTACAACAGTTCAAGCCGAGTAGATAATGTCTGCTCACTTTCTGATCGGATTTAACATCACCATATTAATCCATCTGTTAAATGGCACCCCTAGTGACTAGCTCTTTGCCTTCATCCACCAGGCATAGTTCAAAGGTCACACAGTAAAGGGCCCATCCGTCCATTAAATCATTACATCAGCCATTATCCATTGCAGCCCACTCTGCCAGGCTGCCTAGTCTGTGTTCAGGGGCGTATGATCACATGTGCACATGGGAAATCAAAATGTGTGAAAGAGCACCAGCACAAACAAGCGCAGATCAAGTCTGCACTAGCTACACACCAGACGCGATAAGCGTATAAATCAATGGTGTCAATAAAAGCAGAGCCATCCATCCAGTATATATGTCTCTGTCTGTCTATCTATGTGCGTGTGTGTGTGTACAGACTTAAAAAACTGTTTCCTGGGACCATTAGCTCAAGTGATTTGGTCTTGATCTAAACCAGGCTTGGCAGTGATCGACTGTAATGGGCTCTCATTTATTCTGATTGTTGATGCTCACAGAGGATTATCTAGACACTCTCTATTCTCCAAACGAGTCTCCATCTGTCAAACATAGTGATGATGCCACATACTTGTGTATTGAACACACGCATACAGATCACAAATTCTATGCTATTGAACTTAAGTGCGTACTTAACATTTCAGCTGAACATATCAGTTTGCATGCAGTAGATAATTGCATCTGAAACTGAACTGCAATAGCAGAGACATTGAGAATAAAATTGTCATTCTGGGATTCAGCAATGTTTCTTATGAATATGATTTTTTTTTTAAATATCTGGGTAAGTCCAAAGACCATTACCAAAATACATTTTAAGCATATACATATCAATAGCTCTTTGACGGAATATAATGTCCATTTTCAGAAGCTCTAAGAAAACTTAATTGGGCCTGACCCAAGAAATCTTCTTTCAGCCAAGGCAATGCAGGACGTTTCTAAATGAAAATGACCACAACCACAAAAGAGAACTTAGAAAATGCAGAGTCACAAAAATAAATTAAATAAATAAAAATGACTAGAAAAAAAAATGCATCCAGTACAAATGGCCCTCCCCAAAACAAAAATGGTCTTATGCTCAAAGATATAGAAAAATAATAATAAAATATTGACTTCTAAATGCACTTTTTGGAATTGAATAAGTCAATTAAATGCTTATAAATGCCACTATAATGAATTTAAATTATCAATAATATTTTCAATATTAATATTTATTTAGGAGTTGGGAATTAATTATATAATACAGATCATGTAATTACTTTGCCTACAATTTTTAATTGTTTGACAGTAAGTAAGTAAACAAAGATCTAATGGGCCCTATTTTAACGATCTGAAACACAAGTATCAAACGAGTAGCTTCATTATTCAAAGGTGTGGTTTGGGCGTAACGTGAAATAAACCAATCAGAGCGTCCTCTCGCATTCCCTTTAAGAGCAGACGCGCTTGTTCCATGGCGGATTGGCCAGGCGCACGCCAGGAGCAGTTCACAGCCGAGGAGTTCTCGTCAGGGCCGTAAAGGACAGAGAGAAGTGACATTGTATGGGGATGGGAGAAACCCACCCAAGTTAGCTCCGGTTAAACAGGCGTATAATAATTTGGGTAAATGTGTAAGCTAAATTTATGCCTATTTTTTCACATCTTCATGGACACAACAATGATTTCCCTCGTGTGTTAATATTTTTCCTTGTAATAATGTATGATTTGCAAAAATGAAAACTGCTGCGTCTGTTTATATTAGAGAATCAAAGTGTGTGTTTGTTCACACGCTACATAATGGCCAAGCACGCGCCCTTAGCATAGGGCTAACGCGCAACGCGCAGTACAACGGAATTGTTTTCTAAAACTGCAAAATACCACCAGGGAACTTTTGCGCCGGAACACGCCTCGTCTTTTCGCTGAACCGCCCCCGCGAGCGCAAGTTCATTCCCTAATTCACTGACGTGCGTCTGTGGAGGGAAAAGTCCGCTGTGCGCGGGTGCAGAATAGGAATGATACATGCGTCGGTGAACTAAGTCAATTGCGCTGGGTGCAAGATAGGGCCCAATGACCCTTAAGTAGTTACTATACCATCATTATCCAAACCAGCAGATGACTTAAGGAAAATGCCAGAGAATAACCTCAACTTTGGGAATAATTTATTGCTGAAGCTCTGAGATCAGATCAAAAGTGAATTGCAGGATGTAACATAGCCAAGAGCAACGGTGAGAGGATAATCTACAGTAATATTTTCAGCTACTAATCCAACAATTTCTTTCTCTTATCATTTTTCTCATGCAGCTAGAAATAGAAGGACTGATAGTTCCTGCTGCTGGGAAATCCATCTTCTCATTAAGGGGATAATCCACGGTGAGCTCTGATAATGCAGATATGCATTCGCGAATTGTGTCTGACCAACGCAAAGCATCTCGGGTAAGATCAGCAGTTCAACTGAAGAGTTTAAGAGGGTAATAAACCATTCCTCTGATAGGGGGAGAACAGCTACAACGTTTATTTGATTTAAAATTCCATTTTCCTAAACCTTGAGGCAGAATATACCATTTCTCTATAGACTACTCTCTTTCTCATGAGAATTTACTATCACATATCTTAGACTAGAAATGCAATGCACCAAGCATAACCTACTGTATTCAAATCAATAATTGCAGCAGCAGTCGTTGATTAGATCACAACACATCAGTCACTAAAGCTAAATGAATTAGCATGATACTCTCATTCATCATATCATTGTAAGTGAAGTCTATCTCTAGATAGATAAATAGTCTATTAGGACATGCTGTCCATGCACAATCCAGTCATCTGTTTATGTCCGCTCCAAAGGTCATTCTAGGCTGTTTGTAGTTATCACCAGCTGCTCCCTGACTTCCTCAAGTCATAAGTGATGCAGAAATAAGTGGAAAACATGAGGTGAGATGTGCGGTCCTAACTCAATTTCAGCGTGCATCTACGGTGAGCCTGTTGGCAGGTATGTCGGAGGCTTGGCTCCACTTTTGGCTCCCCGTCTGCTGCTGATGCTGATGTGAGCTTGGCTCCT
The DNA here is from genome assembly GCF_949152265.1 of Phoxinus phoxinus. NCBI lineage: Eukaryota > Metazoa > Chordata > Actinopteri > Cypriniformes > Leuciscidae > Phoxinus > Phoxinus phoxinus. Next base: position 20,288,536 of record NC_136897.1, on the reverse strand, counting down.
TTATCTCGTACAATTCATTATTACCCTCTAATAACTGCTTTGAAAGCCCATGATAAATGTATTTGTCGGAGTCACTGAGGAATCTCATATTTCACCCAGTGCACAAACTTCTTTTCAATGACCAAACTGAAATGGACATTAGCATAGCAAATGTGAACGCAATGACAAATGATAGTCAATGTGATTTTCTGTTCACTGTGGTTGCATTCTCAGATACTTTTAGAAAATACTAGGGTCTGGCTTCACAGACAGGGCTTAGACTAAGACAGGACTAGGATTTAGTTAAATTAGGAAATTTACCTTGTGAGACAAAACAATGGCACTGACATATTTTAAGATATGTCAGTGCAAGTTGCTTTCAGTTAAAACAGCTCAAACATGCATTTAAGTCTGGGACTAGGCTTGAGCCTTGTCTGTGAACCCGGGCATATATGTTTCACAGTACTCATGAGGACTGCATTTTATTAGCCATTGTGTGGTTACTCCGCAAGAGAGGCTCTTAATTTCTCCTTGCGCTAAAGTAAGGTCATGTTCATAAGTAAACAAACAGCGCAAGCAGCTCAGCTAAATGACACATAATGGAGCTCTGGGGCTGCATGGTGTTTGGCCATTAGATAATATTTGTTCAGAGTTATCTATTTTCCATTTTATCCACAGGGAAATGATAACTAGGATGGTATATACAATTTCAAGTTGTAAATCTCCCTGTCCTCTTGCGGTAAAAATCTAGCATGCAGATAGATTGAGTGAGATAGGGTCAATTTATTCACCATCTGATTTATGGGTTTGTGCCGCTTGTGGGTTTTGTTGTAAACCATAAATAGACACAGTGGCCGTCATTTATCACAATGATCTACAGGTTTGCTACATGTATATAATATTTATTTACCGGTAAACAGAATGCAACAACTTTCAAATGAAATGTTGTAAACTATGGGCCCTATCTTGCACCCAGCGAAATTTACTTTGTACAACGACGCATGTATCAATCCTATTTTGCACCCGACGCACAGCGGACTTTTCCCTCCACAGACGCACGTCGTAAATGAGTGAATTTGCAGTTTTCATTTTTTCAAATCATACATTATTACAAGGAAAAATATTAACACATGAGGGAAATCATTGTTGTGTCCATGAAGATGTGAAAAAATAAATCTAGCTTACACATTTACCCAAATTATTATACGCCCGTTTGACCAAAGCTAATTTGGGTGGGTTTCTCCCATCCCCTGTCACTTCTCTGTCTTTTACGGCCCTGACGAGAACGTCGGTCTCCTCGGCTGTGAACCGCTCCTGGCGTGCGCCTGGCAAATCCGCAGTTATAATAGCAATCCGCCATGGAACAAGCGCATCTGCTCTTAAAGGGAATGCGAGAGGACGCTCTGATTGGTTTATTTCACGTTACGCCCAAACCACACCTATGAACAATGAAGCTACTTCAGACCAACCCATTTTAGATTTGCGTCGGAAGCAAGAGTCATTTATCCCGCCGGTATAATAGCAACAGCGCCCGAGATCCGCCCACAAAGTTACTTGCGTTTCGCGTTTGATACTTGCGTTTCAGATCGTTAAAAAAGGGCCCAAAGTGTCAAAGAAAATAAAAAAAAAACAGATGATGACTGTATATGTTTGTGATCTAATTTTGCATTTTATCTCAGCTATTTATTTGTAAGAAATACATACCACTAATATGTATTATGTATATATTCAGTCACTAGAGGAATTTATGTTTTGCTTTCAGTAAATATGCTTCTTTCTAATATTTCTGTAGATGAATGTCAAATAATGTGTCCAGTGGAAAATCTTGATCTATTTCACAGAGCTGTATTTATCAGACAAAGAACTGAATCTCTGAATAAGCTGATTTTTGTTCTTCTTTTTTGCTATTGTGACCCTTCCCCTGAGAATGATGCTCTTTAATTTTCTCTCTCTCTCTCTCTCTGTCTCGCAAAATATGTTTTTATGACTGTCTGAGTCTGGAGATTATACCTGAACATCTGTTCTAAAACAAGTAGCTTTTTATACTGAACTTTACTTTTAAAACAGTACTATGGGTATACCATGGTACATTAAGGGTGTTAATATCTTACTTTCATGTATATTATGATACTGAATGATTACCATGTTCATGGATCATGGTTTGTTATGGTACAATCATTATAGTCCAAAAAAACATGGTATTACCACAGTACAGTAAAACATACAGTAAAACACCCGAAAATTTGAATTCCATCATCATTACAAAACTTTGTTGTTCCAAACCTCTTTCTTCCAAGTAAAATGAAAGAGAAATGTTTCAACTGTTTGTCTATAAAATGAAAGTCAGTGGGTCCAAAACAACACAGGACCCCAGTTACTTTCAGTGTATAGACAAAAACGCAGAAACATTCTTCAAAATTCTTATTCTTTAATGTTCCACACAAAAAAGAATGTTAAATATGTTTGAAACAACAAAAACTATGACAGAATTTATATTTTCTAGTATACTATCCCTTTAACCTCTGTGAACACTACCACAAAGTAATCACAGATCAGAAAAAAATGGTTATTTTCATTACTGTAACCTCAATGAACAGCAGAACAATATCACAGCAAGAAGCAATTGATGAAAGATCCCATATAAATAGCATGTCCATAAATGACTGATATATCACACACACAAGCACCCTGGCCTGGCGGGAATAAGCAGGTGTTCGGCATGCGTAGCATGTCTAATGATCACACACCACATCCCCATATGGAATGTTAAATGTGAGCTCTGGAGAGGATAAGGGCATCACTGCATACTTTAACATCGCACAATGTTTTGGCACTGTCCTCATTTATCTGTCATTACTCTGGAAATCCCTTGTAGTCATTGTAGGGGTGGGAGAGAGCTAAATTTAGATCAGAGGAAGAGGTCCCTTGTTTAATCTGGAGTAATATAAATAGCAAAGAATCTTGTCATACAGTAACATTTATGCAACAGTAAGACAAGGCTCAACAAGCTACAATAGTTGATGTCAAGGACTTACCATTGGGAAGCTTGTGACTGTTTTCCACCAGCCAGGTAAATAGGTTGGCAAAGTTGCAGTTGCACACCCAGGGGTTGCCCTCTAACCTAACCACCCGGAGGGAGGGTAGCTGGCTCAGGGCACTCACCTGCAGCCCGGACAGGGCATTGCGTTCTAGTTCAAGTTCACGCAAGGAGGTAAGACCCATGAAAGCATCTTCATTGATCATGCTCAGGTACGGGTTGTTGCCCAAGCGTAACTTAATTAGGCTCCTCGACTCTCCAAAAGTCCCTTTGGGGATCTCGGTCAGGTTGTTGCTGCCGAGATCCAGGAAAACCAGCCTGGAAGAAGTGCTAAGGGTGCCCGGCTCAATGTGTGAGAGCGAGTTGTTGCGGAGGTCCAGGTAGACCAGGTCACTGTAGAGCACTAGGAAGTCCGAAGGAATCCGTGGGATCCAGTTGTCTGCCAAAAGTAGCCTCCGTACGTCCAAGGGGATCTCGTCCGGAAGACGGGTAAGTCCGCGGCCGCTACAGTCCACAGTGTGAGGGTCTGGGCAAAGGCAGGTGGCTGGGCAATTTTCCCCTTGAGTCAACAAAGTGAAGGAGAGCAAGGCAAGGACAGGCTGGAGCCGGTAGACACATGGCAACATGGTCAAGAAAGAAGGGGAAAAGAGAGGGAATAGGGTTCTGGGGTGAAGGGGATCAGGGTCAGAGGGCAGGAGATTAGGAAAGGGGAGGGGAAGGGGATATCGAGAAGAGAAATAGAGGAATCAGTGCCAGCGCAGGAGCATCCTGCTGTCCTGGGCAAGAAATCTTAAGGCTTGCACATAGAGCAGCTCGAGCAAGACGCGGACGCTGTTTTCCAAGAGATCATGTAGCAAGCAGCCCCGAAGTGATGAGCAGACTGCTGGCTTTGAAGCCACGAGGGGAGGAGAGATAGCGAGCTGTGGGAGGGAGCACGAAAGCATGAGAGACTGAGAGAAAGGGGTGGAGAAATCAGCAGACAGAGGTAAACAGAGACCAGAGAGGCAGAATGAGTGGAAAATCAGAGGCACGGACAGATTGGCAACGTGGAAGAGGAGGTGGGGAGGGGGGATCTTCCAGCCGCTCTCTCGCAATTAACCCGCGCTTGATCGAAGTCTGACACAAAAGGATTCAGCATAGAGAGGCTCTGTCATGGTGAGCAAAGAGTGACATTTTTGCATCCCTCCATTTGTCTCTCAGCTGAGCGCAGGAATGAATGCTTGACCGCCGGCTGTTATCATGACCCTTGGCACTTTGGAGCCGCTGTAACCGAGCTGTCATGGTCCTAATGAGGAGAATTCCCACAGAGAATTAGGTGCAAGGCAGCGGTGTCCTCTTCCCTTCTCTTTCCTCTTGTTATCTCCCTTTCGTCTGGCTCCCGCGTGCCGTGCGATGCCAAGGCACGACTGTGTCTGATGAGAGGTTGTACAGCACGGTTTAGCTGCTCTGTTGCTATGGTGAGGAAATCCAAATATCCACATAGAAGTTGTCTGCATGCAGATTAGAGACTGGCGTGGGGAACGGGGGAAGTCTATCAGCATGCTGGCTCATGGACTCCACTGCTTTTGTCCTGTGTTGTCTTTGCCGTTTAATATGGAGGGATGAGGCGACCATGCACTCAACACGTGATGTCATTTCCTAGTAAGATAAATGGTCCCACAATTGCAACAGATTTTACATGCAATCATGCTCTTGTGCTCTTATATCATTATATAGCCTCATCCACATTGTAAAAATATATTCTGTAGTTCTGTCAATAAATCAGAAAAGCATTTGGACCCACATAACAGATTTTAGAAATTCTCTAGACTTGACCTTCATATGACATAAATCGATTTCAAACCAATCCCAGAGTTTTGTTGTTGTTGTTGTTGTTGTTATTATTAAACAAACATCAGTGCCAAAGTTAATTATGGAAATTTCTAGAAAGCAAAGGGCACGTCTTCATTCATTTAGCTCTCATCGGGCAGTTCACTCAATCATTGCTGCTTAAAGTAAAGGACAGCGAGGAGGGGCTAGACAGCATGAGACACTCATACAGCTCCTCCAGCATCTCCAGACAGGTAAATGGAATTAGGAAAGCAGACTTCGGTCACGACACAAAGTAAATCAGGAAATGACATGAATTGTACAGGACAGGTGAAACATGCCATAATGGGGTAACAAACATATCAGTCTGCAATTTAATAGAGCATTTTAAAGAGACCCAGAGTGTCATATAAAAAAAAGTGTATTGCATGTGAATACATGTGTTTGTATGTATAAATTTAAATTTTTTTTAGAATTTACTATTTGAACTGCCAAACTTTAATATATAGAGAGAGATTTGAGAAATAAATTGTTTTGTCGTCAATATTTATTACCCTAATATTTTGACAGTATTGAACTTACTTCAGTGAAATATGTCTAATCAGGTAAAAGATTTGTGAATAAATAAGCAGTCAAAATGAATGATTGAATTGATGTGATTATTTTTTGGTCGAAATTCTTCTTTTGTGTGACTTCTTATCCTTCCATTTCAGCATCCTGTGGTCGTGACCAATTCAAGACTCACATTCAATCGAGACACGATCCCTTTTTCACAGTAAAGTTGTGAGAAATATATTATTGTGTACACAAATTCAATTTTCATGATTTCACTTTGGTTAAAAATTTCTGCAAAATGAATGAATATCAATTTATATAGCATTCAGTAGCTTTCTTACATATAAAACCCTTTCTGTGCCTTTCTGGAAATACAGGCAGGATCTAAAAGTCAAAACAGGGCAGTTCATGCAATACAAGAAAAGTGAAGATGTATCTAGAACATCGCTCATGTCTTCATAATGGTGCACGCTCCCGAAGGTAAAGGTCTCTATTGAAGTTCCATAGTTAACTTTGCATGTGTAAATTAAGTCTCCTCCCGGTCCATCCCCACAGACCTCAGACCCGGTCCAAGGAACGGAAGCCTTTGAAAGATCACTCAAATTATGTTCGGAATGAGGCCATATTACCATAAAACTGCACAATTAATTAGATGCCCATGGAAAATATGTAGGGTGCATGTGTGTCTGTGACAGGGGATTGCAATCATGACTTTCCATTCACTATGAATAAATACCACACTTTATATGGGACAAGCAAACTCTTTTTTATGACAGACCATATAAAAAAAGAATGTCTTAGATGGAAGGATTTTTTTTTTTTATATTAGGAGGACCATGTCAGAATATCTGCAGATAATGAATTATGTTCCTCGTTATTGATTTCTGCAACTGGTTGCCACGTAACATCAACAAAAGTAAAGTAAGTTAAATAAATGAAGTTGTCCTCTCTTTCTTCACCTACTTCTGGGTCTGCATGTACTAGGCAATAAGTTTTTCTTCTAAAGTTTGTCTTCTATTGAGAGAAACACATGACGCATTAAAAACAATAGGGTGTGGTGGCATGACTATGAAACTCAAAACAACAGACATGGCAAACATTTAAAATATAATACAAATTACATTTTTTATTAATTGTCTAAGAATGAAGTATACAAATAATGTGAATAGTGCATCTTAGATATGTGCAGCAATATAATTATGGAGGAACTGATAAGACGACTATAGAGTACAAAGTGAATCAAAGTACCTTTTGTTTTTTCATTCAAGGCTGCAACAGAAATGTTTATTTTGGCTGACACTGTTTGCTGTATATTAAAGAATTGACAGTGTGCTGTAAATGTAGAACTACAAAACCAGCCCTGACCTCTCAGATCGATCCAGCTTGACCGTGTGCCCGTCATACAAATCAGGCATGTTTGCGCTTCTATTTTCAGTTGTTGTAACTGTAGATTATAATAAAACTAAAGACACGACACTTCATGGTTTGTTCTTTGTCCCATGGCTCTCTTCTCACAAGGCAATAATAGGCAATAAAAGATGACCTGCAGCCTGCAATGAGCAGTTCTTGCCTCCCTTATGTTTTTAGCTCTAGACCTGAGGTGATACAGTGTGTGGATTTAGCGCCAGACGCTGCTAATGCAACTCAATAGCTTGATATTAAAACTGTTAACTACCTAGAAAATTTCAGAGGAAAGTGAAAAGGCAATATTTTCTCAACTAAGACATTACTGGAATAACTTTGTACATACTATTAAGGTGTTATAATGAAAAGTAGGTTTTGTGTCAAATGACTTATTTAATTGATATTATAACTTGATGCATTTTATTATGAATAAAAAGGTTATTGACCACAACATGCATATCTTTAAATCTGTACTTATCTGAAGTATTGAAGATTGTCACTCTAAATATTCCAATTGATCTAATGATCTAAAATAAGTAATCTGACATTAAATGTTTACATGCAGAAGTTAGAAGACACTGACTGACCGACCGATTGATCCAAAATTATCTTTACAGAGTGAACACTTAATGCATTAATTTCTTTATTTTTTTACGGAGATGAAGAATACTTATAGGAAATAAAACACTAACTCGGCAGACCCTTTGTATTGTTAATGCATTGCTAAAGGGCAAGTAAACCAGCACTGCCCAGCATGAGATGGTGCAATTAAAGCCCTGCGCATCAATAAGTAATGAATGTCAAGTGCAGCATGTTGTTTGGCTTGGCAGGGTGCTAGTGGCCCGTGAAGGCGGATGTCCAGTCCAGGATGGGCCGGAGGGTGGGGGGGGGGGGGGGGGGGGGGGACATAGAAACAACAGGTGTTGGCGGATGTTGCCCTTTTACTCTGTTGCAAGAGCAGCTTTAAGGGTTATCTCACAATTGTTAACGATAAGCATCTGGACAGAACTAACTGGTCCTGGAACAGAGCAAAAGGGCAAACGTTTTCCCACAGGAGGGAAACAGAGGCTTTGGAAAATACTTGAAATGTCACCTCCCTTTGAGTCGATCTCGGAATGTGGTGGACATTCAAAACGCTCGGGCAGCTGTCGAGACCAAAGCTGTGGCCAGAGTGAAAGGATGCCAAGTTTGAGCCAAGTCGGGATAGCGCTTAGATATCAGGGATTAAAGCGTTATCGTGGAGAAATGCAGGTGACGGAAGCAGACAATCTGATCCTGAGCCGCGATAATGTTGATTCACACAAGTGTGCCTCCTTTAATACGCGTTACATAACTCTTCAGTTACGGACTATAAACAAGAGATATATTACCCAGCAAAAGTGAGAGCTTCTAAAAATACTTTTGACATTTTCATGTGAATAAGAACCCATAACTAACACAACAGCCACACAAGATGCATGTCATGTACTGAGAGTAATACATTGAGCTTCTTAAATACAATCTCTTCCATCTTCTGGCAATCCATTACAGTTCTCAGTGTACTGTGGATATAAAACAGCAATAACCTAATGACCTAAAGCGGGCGTACTAATGTCACTTCTTCCTGAACATATTGCATCTGCTCCTGTCTGAGCTTATTTGCACAGAGAAAACAGAACAATTCCTGATAAAAATGCTTCACATTCAGAACAGATGTTCTTGCACTGAGTTTTAGTAGAATTGTCATTGATTCTCCTTCTCAAAGGGATAGTGCACCCAAAAATGACAATCGTGTCAGTGCCGTTCCAAATCAGTGTGACTTTATTCTGTGGAGCACAAAAGGAAAAATTTACTATTCGGGGAATTTAATATTTTTGAAAGAAGTCTCTTATGATTACTAAGGCTGCATTTTTTGATTAAAAAAAAATACAGTAATATTATACAACCCTTTTTTTGTATACAGTTAAATGATTATTTGATGAAAGGAAAGTAAAAAAAAAAAAAAAGCATTTATTTGGAATGGAAATCTTTATTAACATTATAAATGTGTCACTTTTGAGCAATATAAAGAGTCCTTTCTAAATAAATCTTGCTGACCGTGGTAGTGTATAAGTGGTCTATATGATTCATGTGCTATAAGTCTTGTGAATTCATTCTAAAGCTTTGTGTGAAGACAAATTTAAGTTGTTTATTTACTGATGATCTTACAATACTGTGAGCTGTCAACACATGTGAACCAATTTTGTGAACAGGATCAACTGATTAATTGAAAAGAGCGGATTCAAATTAATCATTTGTTCACAAATCAGACACTTCATATAACTTGTTTAGACTATTTTGTGATACTTTAATGGTTCTTTTTGAAGCTTGAAAGTTTCAGTCACCATTAATAGCAAATAGTAGAATCCTGATTCATTTCTCAATTTTCATTCCACAGAAGAAAATCATGAGCAGAGGCATCATGAGTAAATGACAGAATTGTTATTTTTGGCCGAACTATCCCTTTAACACTGGCTTCTAAATTGGCTTTGTCTGAAGAAAGCGCATGTATTTTGTTGATTGAGTCAAAAACTTTTCATCTTTGCTTCGTCACCAGCATCAAGCAGAGACTCTGCGGCAATGCAAAGCGAAGTCTTGTTCTGGGGTCACAGCGAGAGGAAATTAAAAGTATGGATTGTGAGGGTACCACATCGATTCCCTCGCAGTGGGGACGTACTGTCTCACTCTCTTTATCTGTGTCACGTCTCAGCAGGGGGAATGGGTGCAAATCACTCGCCTCCCTCCACCACAGGAACACTGTGAGGCGAGAATGACACAATCCGCCATGAGATAAAAAGTAAAAAAAAGATAAAACAAACAGGGCAAGCTAGAGGTGACATCCATTTAGTTTCTCATTCCCTCATCACGTTGTTTGCCACCTGCCCCGTCGCCAGTCCCCTGAGCGTCCTCATCCCTCCGTCTGGCTGTGCTTTGCTAGTCGACGGCGTTAGCGTCGTATTGCTCGAGCCATCTCAGCATCCTTCACACTCGTGCTATTACAGGAGGCGTTTATGTGAGCGTGACAGCCAAATGATGACAGCGCTATCAAAGTGAGCTCTGTGTTTTTCTCGGCTTCAGCAGATGTCAAGGTCTTCGGTTCCTCTGTATTTTGCTTCATTAAAAGGGATCTTAAGGTCACATTTATTTTATCCTACAGTCAGTATTTTACAAGAACAGCATTGTGTGAAAACATGTATGTTTGATTGTTTAAGCCTCAACCTTTTTGAGAATGTTAACAGGCATTGTGTCACGGGCGGCACTGGCCCTCTAGTGGACAGAACCGGAATTGTTTTTATCATTTTATCATTGTGTCTGTGAAATGTTAATAAATATTTAGAAACAAATATATTATAATATCAATAAAATACTATATTTATAATGCAGATATTATATAATTTATATTATAATAATATTGATTATGATATTCTATTTTGAATTTGTTTTGTTGTATTTTAATGCATTATAATACAGTAGTCAACATTTGAAGTGGATCAAAAAAACAAGAACGGATATTCATAACTTTGATGAAATGTTTTGATCCACTTCAAATGTTGACTACTGTAATATTTTGAAATATTATTTTGTGTTTAGTTGGTGTTCTTATGACTGAACTAATATCTAATTTTTGTATCTTAAAAATATATTTAAAATATATATGAAAACATAATATCCTTTAATTTTCAGTTATTATTTTAATACTAAGTTTAATTTTATCATTAGTTTTTTATATTTCTATTTAGCTTTCCATTATTATTATTATTTTGTAAAGTTTTAGTAATTTTTACTTTATTTCATCTAATATGTATATATTATTTTATTGCAGCTTTATTTAAAATAAAATAAAAAACATTTTAATTGAATTTTTAATTGTTTTAGTTAACAAATAACAACACTGCGATTATTATTTATTTTTTTGTTTAATTTCCAAAAGCACAACTGGACCAGCCTCTCTGAAGTACTAAATGCTAACGTGTGCTACAGCAAAAAATAAAAAATAAATATTAACAGCTTTGGTCGCACGACTGACCATCATTTTTACCAAACCCCAAGCATTTGTCTTCTGCATCCCTGTGACAAGTCATTCCCAATTAACTGAATGGATTTGTCTGCTGAGAAGTGTCTGAAGGGTGAAAACATCATATTCTAAGTGTCAAGATGCTCTACCATCACAACCACATCTTCAGTTCAATACTGCTCGGTCATAGCGACTCAGTGAAAGCACTTGCTCCACCTATAGAGCCCAATTAGTCTGCCATTAGCCTTGCCAGCAGAAAGTGATATATTCAGAGCAGCTCATTTTCCATCAAGGCCAAAGGGCATAAAGGTTCTCCTCCCCTCTATTAAATGTCAGCCGCAGAGGATAAATAGTATATTATACTCATTGCGATAGCAGTAATTTCAGCAGTTTTATTTCATATAGTAAAAGATAAAAGGTCACAAAATACAGACTTGTTCCTGTTAATAGCCATGCGGCTGAAAGCTGAAGCGACAGAGCGTGAAATGGGGAAACCTTCGGATTTTCAAAACGGTCGTTTAAGGTATGGTGTCAGGGACCAAGCAGTTAAGCAAGAGGAGTCACAAGGGAAGTTCAAAAATAAGGAATTTTATTTCCCAAAAATCATGATAACAAAAATAAAAGTAAAGGTTTGGGCCCAACAAAAAGGGTCAAATACACAGACAATAACTAAAGCTCTGAACGTAAAAGACTCAAAACACAAAATACAACTGACTTCCCACAAAAACAACAACGAGGACTTATATATTGGCTGATCAGACCAATTCTGACCCACAGGGAAAGACTAACAACAACACTACCACATACGCTACAAATAACAGTAAACTCTACATAACACTTATACCAAAAAGAATGTACTTTTACTTAACCTTAACTCAACAAAAATACTTAGATACTTTTGGGGTTTAGATTTATACAATATTAAATAGAGAATGAACTATCCCCCCCCGGACATAACAAACAATGATAGTGTCCAATTAGGCCATCTCCACTATAAAGCTGCTCCTGCTCCTAGCGCCACCCCTTTAAGCCAGCCGACTTCCTGGATCTCTCCCGGGTGTGGAATCCAACACTGGTAAGCTCAGAAACAAATAATACAAACAGAATGACAATCCCAAAAATATATTTCTGAATGGTCAATTAAATAAAGTATAATATATGTAAAATGAACTACGTGTCCTGTGAGTTATTTGTAACTAAATAAATATTTGCAACAAATGTATAATGTGTATGAGAAAATAGATATATAAACTAATCCCAAAGGAAACAGCATAAGCTCAGGAAAACTATAAGTGCATGAGGTTACCGCTCTTAAACTGGTTGTGAGGCCATAGCTGTGGCCATCACATATGGAAAGCGTTAGAGTTAACAAGTGATGGCCGCCTTAATGCGACGCAACAGAGGAGACAGCAGTGAGAGTGACAGGAGCATGTGACAGCACCCGAGCAGACAGGTGTCGTCACGCGAGCACATTTCCCATGATCCACTGCAGTAAGCCCACACCGGTCCGGGGCTTTACCTCATCAGCACTGTGTCCCAGAGGCAGTAGCTGAGGTAGCTGCTGATGGACAAGCCGGCTCTAGCTGCTAGCGATTTCTGTTTTGCTGAGAAGGACATTATGTGTGACATAAGGTTAAAGAACTGATATGTTTAACAAGTTTTCATGTCAATACTTGGATGTGCCTGAAAGAGAAGTTTATTGCTAAAGCAGCAACTATCCAGAAAACCCCTACAGCCACCCAGAAAATAACATCTTAGACACTGGCAGCGCTCTGTCCCACACTTGGACTCTAGAGGCTCGTGGAGTTTGTTTTGACACTTGAGACACTTTCAGAAACAGATTTTAAAAAGACAGCAAAAAACGGTAAACACAGTACATGTTTCATATCATTATAAAGTAATTACTTTGTTGACTAGATGCTGAATTAGCAGAGAAAGCACAGTTGTGTTTGCCCGTCGAGGCTGAGAGGACGCTAACATTAGTAGTACCTCAAGCAGTTAAAACAATGTGACGAAAACATACACAAATCTGACCCAAATGTTTAATGTCACGATTGTTACCATGCATTTGCAATAGTTTATATCCGGCTGGTCACCTTTATGCATTTTATTATATCCAGCGAGGTTACATGTTTAAAGCTATTGTGTGATGAAGCAAATTGATATGTTCATGCAGCTAAGAGAAACATTCAAACAAATCAGGAACGCATTAAATTTCAGTTCTTTTTATCATCACTTCAATACACATGTTGTAATTTTGATTCAATTTTGATTTTGATAATCGAGTGTTTTAAAGTAGAAGCAAATAACATTTGAGAGTATACATACAATATACATAAGTGTCTAATTTCAATGCTATGGCCTTTGTGTAGATGTTCAAAGATGGCCATCCTTAAATAATAATAATATATTTTATTTGTAATGCACTTTACATTTGGAGCAAAAGTGCTACAGTTAAGATCATAAATGCATGGTAAAAACATTCATATAAAATACAAATAGACATAGTAGTTAAAAGTCATAAGTTCTCCTAAAAATAAATCCCTTTTTAAAAGTCTCAATAGATTGAGATGCCCTAAGATGGTCGGGGAGGGTAAGCAATTTTCGGAGCGGCTAGCGATAGCAAGTTACGAAAGCAGGAGCTCCCACCGTCCCTTCAGCGCGTCTCCAAAGCCACGCGGTCTTCAATGAACACATGAACACACACAGCAGAGTTTGCAAAGCGTCACGAGACGAGAGACAGCTTAAATTCAAACTGTTCATAAAACGTTAGTCTCTTCAGGAAAAACATTTGGACTAAACCGCTCAATTCATATGGATTAGTTTTACGATCTCTTTATGAACTTTTTGAAGCATCAAAGTGTTAGTTGCATTGCTGTCTATTGAGGGAAAAAATATCTTCATTTGTGTTCTGAAGATGAACGAAAGTCATACAGGTTTGAAATGCCATGAGGGTGAGTACTTAATCACAGAATTTTCATTTTTTAGGTGAACTATCCCTTTAAAGTTCTGCACTACGTTGTGTTATGTTTGTTTAATTCAGTATACATTTTAAAAACTATTGGTTGATTAATCATAGGCCAGCGTGGTCCAAACTAGTTATCGTTAAAATCAACTATCAGTTGACCTCTACCCAGAACACCCTAGCAAATGCATAGCAACCCTAACAACAACACAGAACACCTTAGCAACAGCCTAGACTAGCATTCTAGCAACCCCCCCTACCACCTAGAAATCACCTAGAACACCCTAGCAACCACACAAAACGCCTTAGCAACCGCATATCACCACACAACCCCCTCCATTGTGGAAGTGAGTTTTGCTGCTGGAAGCATCACAATTATTTAAGGCTGCACAATATATGAAAATAAAATTGATTTTGCAACATGGCTTACTGCAATATTCAAATCACAAAGGCTGTTATTGAAATACATTTAATTTAATTTGTTCTGCTCTTAGCTGGTTTAAGATGGTCTCTCAACCAGACCAGGATAGGAGATTAACAAACCAGCTTAAGCTGGATGAAGTCGTTTTTTTCAGTAAAGAGTTTGGTGGTGGGCTCTTTTAATTTGGGCCAGTATGCAACCACCTAGCAACCACATAGCAACACACTAAAAACCACTCTTAACACTTTTGGCAGCCACCCACAACACTCCAACTTTATGGTCGCGAGTTCTGCTCAGGCAAACACCACTCACATTTTCATCAGGAAATGTAAAAGTCTAGTTCTAAATAATTATAGTAATTGAGCTGAGCTTGTAACGTCAAAACATTGGATCATGCCACGTTTAACAGATAATAACATATTAAATGCTACAACTGCTGACAATGATGGGTATTGCACCTCACCTTCCTCAGCATTGTCATCCTATAGCAGCAGCACACACAAAGATAGCACAACCTGACCTACACACATGTACCCACACACACATCCACTCCCATGGCTGCTCCGCTTCACTTGGTTAATCGAATTTGTCTCTGTTGCAGTCCTTTTGGTTCTGGGATTTGAGTTTTTCTGCCCATGAGCGGTGTGAGTGCCCCATGACATGTCATTATTCACTTTTAGTTATTTTACGTTTAGCTGCTCTCACTCATCCGACCCAAACTCTCACTCTCTCTCTCTCTCTCTAGCTGTCTCTCTTGCTGTCTCTCTCTCTCTCTCTCTAGCTGTCTCTCTGAATTAAATGTTAGCAAACAGACATGTAATTAGCACCACCAAACTGTGTCCTGCTTCCCGAAGAGTAAGATTACATAGATAGATGCTAACCAGCTACATGTTGAAACCCTTTAGGTCTGTATATGCTCCATTAGAAATGCACTCACCCACTGTTTATATATTTATATCTGTCCACCGGTGTTCCACATTCCACATGGGGCCGTAAGGCACACCTGGATATCTTGACACCACATCCTTTACTGTCAGCTTAGGAACATGGAAACACTTAAACTGCTGGAGAAGACACTTCTAGATGCTCTAGAGCTGAGGTGATGGTAATGAGCTATGGCACACTCAAAGACTAACGCACATCCAAAACAAAGTGGGATTGCTATCAGTAACTATAGTGAATTGCTATTTAATTAAACTAAATAAAACTCCTAAAATGTGCATCATCTAAATCAGGGGTTTTCAAACCTTTTAATGCCACGAACCACAAATTATTATTCTTTTATGTGTATATGTAGAAAATATGATATCACATATTATGCTGATTTGGTGCTAAAAAAAACATGTTATTATTATTATTATTGAATTATTTATTATTATTGTTTAAAACATTTTTTTGTGGAGACTGTGAAAAAAAAAATCTGGATTATTTGATGAATATAAGTCAATTTAATGTATCCTTGCTGATTTTCAACCAATGTTTAGAAAGCATACTAAAATGGGTATAAACGCCATAAATTTGAACTTATTTATAATTATTTTACACAACTGTTCTCAGAACTTCTCCACCCTTTGTGAACTGGACATTGGTGCAGTTTGAAAAATCCAGATCTAAATAATTATTGCAAGGACGTAAAGAGATCAACTAAAGAGAAACTGAAACTGCCAAGTAATAAATAGGGCCTTTTCACAAATATTATGCTGTGTCCTTATTATGCACCAGTATGCAAAACAGCTCAAATCTTAATTTAATTTCAGAATGATCCAGGTTTCAGTGGCAAAACTAATGCAAGTTAACTGGCGACTTGAAGCTGCTATATTGAGCAACTCCCTCTACTGGTCAAAACAAACACCAAATGACTGAGGCAATGTCCTGGGTCTGTTGCTCAGCCTTTATTACCCACATTTAGAATTGTTTCACTTTGGAAGCTGTTTTAAATGCACAGTACAAAATGTTTCCAGAGACAGCTCCAGCTAAATGAAGCCATCTGGTCACCCAAGCTCCGGGTCTCAGTAGACTACAGAAATACAAAGGGCATGCTAGGTAGCACAAGGCAAGCCACAGACGAGACGATGGTGTCAGGTGATGCACATGCAACAACAGCATCTGTTTTTCTTGGATTGCAGAACTTAGTACAAACACACTGAGTGAATCTGTTAATGATAAACTGAAAATGCATTTCTCTGTATTTTATGATCAAATATGTAACAATCCATAATGAATTCCTATGAATAGTGAGATTTGGCAATTGTAGTGTGAGTTTTGGGCCCAATATAACTTAAGAGAAGCTGGACAGTGCATGCAGCAATTCTGGCATGCAGTCTCGGTGGCTCGGCTCTGCCTGCGAGGGATCTGGCACTCAGTCTTCCAGCAGTGCCAGCATACCCTCCATACACAGACACACTGCTCTCCTAATGCAGGACAGAGAGGCTTTCAGCCCTGCTGTACAGGGCATCTTACATCACACGCTCAGTGATGTGGCTCTTTGTACCCTTTAAGGACCTACTTCTATCTGTTCCAAGTAAGTGGTTTCATCTGAACATCTGCTCGGCTTATGCAGTTTATTAACCCCATATGGTGAAAGGCTGTTTAAACTTCAATACACATTGGTTGTGGTCTATTATTTATGATTAATTAATGGTATTTTTGTAACATAACATAATTGTTTAATTGAATTATAATTCATTAAATAGAATTAGGGCTGCATAACGATTAATCGCAACTAATCGTTTGTAGAATAAAAGTTTTTGTACTAGAATAAAATAATAAAATGTGTGTGTACTGTGTATAATAATGTATAATTTTAAGAAAAAAATCTATTTATATATGAAGTATTTATAATTATATATAATATAAATTATATTTAAATATAAAAATGTATATAAACATGTAAATATTTTTTATGTGTGTGTATTTATAAATACATAATTATTTTACACAGTACACACACATATATGATGTAAACAAAAACTTTTATTCTGCAAACGATTAGTTGCGATTAATCGTTATGCAGCCCTAAATAGAATGATATTTAGCAACGTTTCATGTTAGAGCTGTGCAATATATTGAAATTATCGAAATGTACATATCACAGTATTCATATCACAACGGCTTGCTATAACTGGGAGACAATGATCAAAAGATAAAGACAGTCACTGCTCTTGACTGAATAACTTTTGTAGCTTTAATAAGAATCACTGTACATTTAATTCAAAAAGTGAAGACTAAGCAGCGTTTTATTTTTACATTTGATTATTCAGTTTCTGTTGTTAAATAAACCTAATGTAGGCCAACCTGAAACCCTAAACCCCCTGGTTACACTGATGTTAAAATGACACTTACTTATGCTACAGTAAAACACTGCTGTTCACTTTCAGAAGTTGCTGGGATGCTTTCTACTGACAAAAAGAATGTGAAGAAATGTATGTTGGTTATATCATTTTAAATACATTTTAAATATAATTGAAGCTTATTTTAACACACTTCAATCATTATAATATCGCATCATTTATTGAGTTATCGCATATTGCATTTTTCTTCAATATCGTGCAAATGGAACATTCATTAAAAACATTCCTTGCTCACCGGTAAAACGCTCAAATCCCACCTCGACATAAAATGTATCTGTACTGTACTGTACTACTGGCTATGTGTTGTAGTCATTAAAGAAAACGCATTTTGTTGTTTCATATTTATGTTTAAATAATATAATGTTATTTTTGTACGTTTTAACATTTTAAAATGATTATATGAAAAGGGAACATCATGAGTAAGATGGGATAGATGCGCAATATATCGGGACTCATATGGAGTGGGTCAGACATGATTTTGACCACTTCATTAAGTTTTGTTTTGTAGAAAGCCTTTCTTTAAAGTGAATTTAGTTTTGTATAAATTGTTTTTTTGCTGTATTTTGACATCAAAATACATGTCCCTAATTTTGGTAACAGAATTGAAAATAATATGAGCCACATATAAACTAAATAGAAAACAATTTTCAGGTTGCAGGTCTTTTATTTACCTTAAAAACTACTCCCATTTTGTACCACAAATGTGTGGAAAATGCCTCCTAAAGCAATGCATCAGTGCTTCAGTGCTGTTGACAGGGTCAAAAGGTCAGCTGAAGAGATGGCTTGAAAGAATGACATCATTAACATGCCGCCACCAGCCAAGCAGGCAGAGGGCAAGCAGGGTGGGAGCTGCGGGGTACAGGCCAGAAATAAACCACAAATGGAAATCTCCTGCTCGCTTTCTCCTTTAGATCACCCCTCTCGACCATTTTCCTCTATGCCACAGCGACTTTACTGATTTAAAGCAATAAGACGTAACCTCAGAATACCACTTGCGTGTGTGTAATATATCACAAATGACCTTGGTGACACAACATTCAAATAGACTTCAATTCCTCAGTCACAATTTCGAAAGTCTTGCAACTAGAAATGGCAAATGGGAATTATGCTCCCATTGAATAATTTTCATTAAATTCGTCTGGTTTAGGATCAGCCCTAGGACACCCTGGCATGTCGGTTGCCACGGAGATAAGTCCCCTGTGTGTGAGATGTGACGTAGACTGCTGCGATTTAGTATTCCGCTCCCTCCTTACATGGTAGTAAAGAATCCCTCTCTGGGAAGAGAGGCCACGTGACACGCACATCAAGTCAGTCGCTCTCTTTCAGAAAGGACACACACACAGACTTTTTATCCATGTTATGTGAAAGACGTCCTCTCATCTGGGAAAGTGACACCAGAGATGTCCATTCATCTAGCAGATAGGCTGCGGGTGAAAGGATGGGCTGTCAGTCATGGTGACTAAGCTGTGGTACACTTGATGAAAATGTGACATTTGAGTGGTGTTGGTACATCTTGACCGCACAGTGACAGGAGCAGTGTTACTCTGCTGAAGAAAGCCATTTTTTCCAGCATAACTGCAGTTTTGGGTGACTTTCAGCGTATATTTAGACATTATTATTTAATATAAAAATAATGAACAGATTGATCTGGTATGGGGAAAAGGCTCGGGTCTGGTAACCAGAGGGTTATTGGTTTGATTACCACAAGGAACAACAAGATATGAGCTCTTACTGTACAGCTTCAGTTTTGGTTTATTAAAACAAAAATAGAACCATAATCTACTCATACTCACAGTGAAAACATTGTCATTAGACCAATGAATCATTCATATATATTATTTACACCGACCAACTAAATTCTGGGCCAAGATTGTAGGGATAAAGTTGATACATTTAATATGTTCATTTGACAAAAAAAAATGTATGCACAATTGAAATTGACGTTTAATTTTTCTTTGACATTTCTCAGATCAATACATCACACCACAGCATTTTCATAAATAGACCGTAAAATACCATGTTAAAGGTACACTATGTCATATTTTTTTGTTCAATAGTAACTACATTTAAATAACGAGTCAATACATCATTAATCCTTCTTCCAAAGCAATTTACCCGTGTTGAGTAACCGGCAAAATAACGGAGGTGGCGCATTCCACGGAGAAGAATCCATGAAACGCATTATTAAAACAAGCATCTCAAACTCCATCTCTGCATATGCTGTGAGTTTGGGTTATTTATATAACATTCATCTGGGTCATTAGATTTGTAACATAAATAATTTATAAATCTAAGCCAACATGGGAGAATAAAGGAGAATAAATCAATAACTTTCTAAATATGTAAACCGTTTATCGCCATTTCAAAATAAAAGGTTAAACCCTCGCTCTTTACATGTTTTGATGTCTACATATTCGTGTTCAAGAAATTACAGTGGCTATAGGTAGCAATTATATCGTAAAGAAGGTGTCAAATATTAAAGATTAAATGAACATTTGAATTAAATATGGATCGGCCAGTATTAAACAAGGATTTGATCTACTGTAAAGTGTAACACCAGGCCGCTGGCGCCCTCTGCAGGCATTTGTTATAATACATAATGTACGTTTAATGATTGTTTATATTAAGTATTTTAACAGTGTTGTACTATAGGAATATATTATTCTATATATCCTAAAACCATATGATTACTTGCTTTTGTTACTTTATAATATTATTGCCTTGTTATTATGTATTTTAAGTCATTTTAAAGGCTATTATTTGCTTAGGTCTATTTTAATTACAACAAAAAATATTAATCGTCAAAATTATCGACTGATTACCTAATTACCAAAATAATCGTTAGTGACCAGCTTAGTTGTCATGGAGTAGCTAAGTTTCGAACCTCTGGGGAATCACCCATTTTTAATAAACGCAGAAGAGAGGAGAGTCTGCTGGCAGAAAGAGAATGGACAGAGCTCGTAATAAAACAAGAATCAACATTGGCTTGGATTTTCGGAGATGCCGAGGTGAGTAACCTCAACAGGTGAGTAAGGTATTTTATTGAACAAATAAATTGTAAAATGTAGCTCTCTAACAGAGCTCATTGTAAAGCATTAACTAGTGTGAAGGGTCATTAGAAGTACCATGTCTATATGGGAATAGCTACAGTTTTGTTTTTTAAAGGCTAGAGGGTTAAAACTTAGAGAGTGTGATTTTAAATTATGTGTGCATGAGCATAATAAACACAATCAAAAAGTATGCCTGTGAAACACACATTTACCTGATCTTCTCAGGGAAAACCCTTTACACAAGACATAAATGCCACTACACCGCAGGGAAAAATAGTTGATAGTTAATGCAGATATGCTTTTGTAAAAGTACCTGCAAACATATGGTCTCTCCGGTGAGTTGGTTGTGTGGAATCACAAAGTAGTTTGTGTTGGATTTCCCCGCTGTAGGAACAGGCCCTGAGAGTGCGAGTCGAGACTGGAGACACAGAAACAGCCTGTGAGGGCGAGAGATCACTGATATATGACAGCCATTTTACGAAGGGAAGAGCACAGCTGTGTGCTCTCAGATAAGTGAAACAGTGATGACAGAGAGAGATGTGCAAGAGCAGGATGCTGTGTGGAATTCTGAGTTTTAAGTCCATATCAGATCGAACTGCATCAGATCTCCAGATTTCATTTTATATTAAACAAATTTGCATCTAAACATCTATCAATCAAAACATGTTGGAAATAGCCTATTTTTTGTAATTTCTTTAAGGTAACTTTTGTCGGCGCTAGATAAGATACATAGTATTATCAAAGGTGCTGTATGTAACTTTTTCACTCTACAAAAGCATAAAAATACCATAATAGGTTTGCAGATATTTAGGAAACATGCTGAGTTCACGTACTCGTTTCTGAGAACAGTTTCTTTTACTGAAATGTGCGTTCCGTGTTGGATTGTCTGTTTTTGTTTTGGTCTGCGTGATCTCGCCCACTGCCAGTTCACCCAATAGTATTTCGACACCCCGGGATGCCAGTTGGCAGGAAACACAGCGTATTGCAGCCAGCAAACAAACTGGGTCAGAGATTGCAGAGTCTAGCCAATCTAAAAAGCCTTGGTACCCATCTAAATATCTCTATGAACGATATAAAAATGTATGGATAAATCAACTCATTCCTGTTGCGCGTCCTCAGACTGGTTACGTTTAAAAGCATAATTCAGTCGTTCTGTCGTCACTGGCGCGCAATGAATTCTGGGGTAGGCAAGGCCGCTAAGGATCCATCTGCTGTATATCCTTCATTTCACAGGATCGCATTTAAAGGAGCCATCGAATTGGGACAGATTGTCCCATTGCGGTGACGAAGTCGCCCTTGAATGTGCCCTTCAAAGAATGCAGCCTCTGAATTGGGACGCAGCAGACGTGTGAGGTCTGCGGCGAGCAGGGTGCGCGGAGGTATGGAAATAAATTTTTTGACAGGCAGGTAGGACATTGTATCATTGCATTCGGACCGAATGCTTGGGCGAATTGACGCAATGATTTGACAAACATGTCCTACGTCCTACACCCGTCTCTCTGGGTGACTAGTAAATGCAACAAAAACCCAGGCCAAACATGAAACACCTTTTACAAATTTATTGACTAATAAAAAGGATTGCTTGTGTGCGTTGGTGCTTTATTCCAGCCTTTTAAAATAGTTGAATGAATGAATGCTCACGAGGTGCCTGTAACGATGTTAAATAGGCTATAGGCTATTTAATTAATCTTAAACAGTAACGCACACAGCGTAAAGGAGAATGTGAGTCAACTACTTTGAATATTAATTAAGCATTTTGGGCATAAACATGTAATTAGTAAAAAGTTTGACATTGAAAAAATGACACAGAAGGATTAAAATATTTAATCCAAATAAATAAATAAATGTTCGTGGTTCATAGTGATGTTTTTCATCTGTTCTCACACACTTCAGCGTCGCGGTCACTAGTTTAGATGAACACTGACACCCTGTGGTGAAATAATAGCCTATTTTGAACACCCGCAGCTTTCTCAGATCGGCTTGGGTTGGATTAAAACATGTTCCGATGAGTTTAGAAATTTTGTCTGTCAATAAAAATGTAAAAACAAAAATCTTATTGCGGACACTCATATTAGGTGGCATTTATTCAACTAAATGATCACAGTAAATTGAAAGTAAACATAACCGGAAATAAATTAGATGTACTATTTTCAAACGGAAGTGCGTCACGAAGCTCAGTGCGAGTGGTCCATTGTCAGGATTTGTTTTGTTTGTTCTATGAATGGCTCAGCTAAACAGGCAAAAGACAATTAATTATCATTATTCATTTAAATTATACTAATGTATAATTAAAACATCTACAAATGTATAAAACTGATCAGAGATCAGGTAAAACCATAGGGGTAAAACCCATAGACAGTATATAAGATGGACACAGCGACCCCATAGACTTCAACGGAGAAAAGTGAAGCCCATTTGAAGCACTCACTTCCTGATCGCCAGGCGAACTGCGCAGGCTCAAACTGAGCTTGAACACGTGAGCAACGTGTCTGACAGCTGTCAGTCTTCTATTAGCTGTGCGGAGAGAAATCTGAATCATTCCCTTCCGAATCTCGCAGAGACGGAGAGCGTGAGCATTAGCTGTCCATGAGCTAGCAGTAGGATCAACTTTATCACTCTCTGTGGGCTACTCCCTTCACTTTATCGGACTTAATGCCTCCACGTCCCCCCGATTGCCTGCGAGCTTCTCCGCCGGTCTATACGGTAATTTCTCTACAGTGCGACAGAGAGTCGCGTGAGTTATGACGCAATCGTTAGCCTATTTTTACAAAAACGGCTTCTACGGGGCCATAACGTAAGGTACAAAGTAATGGAGCCTTTTATACATTGTCGAGTTTCTTTAGAAATAAATAATGGACAAATGGAGTCTTTGGACGCCTCAGATGTAAAGTTATTCGCTGTCAAAGTGACGCAAAAATGAATGGGAGTCAATGGAATGCTAACAGCAGGTGAAGTTCTGCTACAATGGCGGCGCCCGCGGAGGCTTCAGTTTCCGGCGGATGGATTACCCCCTTGGTAAAACCGGTAAAACCCATAGACACTTGTTCATTGGTTTTCAGTGACTCATGATTCATGTGTTGACAGAGATCATCGCCCCCCAGCGGTGAACCATCGAAATTTCGAAGTGTTTCGAAATAGTTCTGACGTAATGAAGCCTCGTTTACTGAAATCACGTGACTCTTGCAGTTCGATAGAGAGCCTAAGTCCCGCCCCTCCGCTTCCGGCTCATGGGACCTTATTTCGGAAAAAATATGTATGGAAGTCAATGGCGAGAGATAACTTATCTTTTTATTCCGTCTGAACTGTCCCCTGAACTACACATATGATGTTTGTCAATTTAAAAGGTAAATATGAAAGTCAAGAAAGTCGCAGTTTGTCATAAAACAGAAGAGTAACGTTTAGTTGTATGTGAAAATCGCTCAATGAACTACATCTCTCGTCTCGCACTATGTAGCCTACGTCACAAGATCCGTTGCTCGTATGTGTGTATTCTGGCTCAAAACACGAGTCAGGCATGACGGCGTAACGTTAGGATTATAATGTAAGACTATAGAAAAAATGACAGACGTTAGCTTCAGTAAAGTTAGCTGAATTCATTGAGAGAAAAGGTATGACGTCGCATGTGCGCCTTCTGGGTTTGTAGTCTTTGTAATTACGTATTTTCACAGTCTTATACCTCAACAGTTTTACATCAAACTGCGACTTTCTTGACTTTAAAATGTATCTTTTAAATTGACAAACATCATATGTGTAATTCAGGGCACAATTCAAACGAGATCAAAATATTTGTTGTCTCTCGCCATTGACTACCATACAATATTTTTCCGAAATAAGGTCCCATGGTGGTCGACCGGAAGGGGAGGGACTTAGGCTCTCTATTCGTAAAGGTTTCGAAGCTATACATGAGACGTCAGGATGTGAAGAGACTTTCAAGTTGAAAGTTTCAACCATCATAATAAATAAATAGTTTTTTAAGCCTTTAAGTTTTACATAGGAATTATAACATTGAGAATTTACAGGAAATTACGTTTCAGTGTTGTTATAGCAATATAATTGAATGATTTTTATAACACGAGCATCTACACATTACAGCAAACATACTAACCGTACGTTTCCCTCTGATGTTTGTAACTCTGTAGGAGGAAAGTCGTGTCGTATTTACAACAGGCCCAATCACTACTGTTGCAGATTACAACTAACTAGGCTATATCTAACTATAAAGATAGAAGAACAAAGCTGTGTAGAAAGAATTTCTCACGCCAGGTGCGCGCAACTAATACGAATACAAACAAAACACATAGGCTACGTGAACTTTTACAACAGCATGTAGGATCATACCACCCATCCATCCTCCCCATACAAAATAACAAAAAAAAAAATCTGATTTACAAAACAAAACGGCTTACCTGTTACAGTATGAGATGGAGACGACTGGGATTGTAACTGTGTTGCCGTTACTTGCGGCCTGATGGAGTGGGGTTCTCTCCCGCGGCAATGCGAGTTAACACACAGGAACTCACAGGCCCGAAATGGGCATTGGGCATAACATGCTAGATGTCAATCAAACTCATCAAGCATATCCAATAACACCTTTTATTTATTTAAGGACTTAAGATGTTAATCATGTTTGTAATATTACAATAAACGAAACAACAATCCTTTAATAAATAAAATATTTCTCTAATAACTGGGTGTGCTTATTCATTGTAGTGGGCGGGTCTATGCTCGTCAGGCCCGTCCATTGGCTACGCAGCTGCAATATTGCCAGCTTCTTGTTCATTTTTGCTCCACCAACAAAAATAGTTCCAAATAAAGCATGTCTCAAAGCAACACACAGTAAAGGCACATTCCTGAATATTTTAATTCATTCACTTGTTGCGTTCATTAATGAATCAGCCCTTTAAACAAATTGGTTGAGAATGATTCAATGACTCACTAGTGTTGTGTCCGAGATTGCACCCTATACCCTTAAATAGGACACTATTTGAGGGGACAGCCATTTGTAGTGATGTCCGAAAGCAGTGCACATTATCGAGTGCACTCATCCAATCACACAACTGATGTAGGCCTACATTCAACAGAGAATACCCAAAAAAGAAAATAGTTTCAAATGATTGTTAAACAGCAAGCACAAAAAGCGGCAGCCCTTCTGGCACACTCAGTGTCTGAAATTACTCCTTCAAGTGGACTATAATAGTGGGGTAATGTAGGGAATAGTGAATTAGGGGATAGGGGGTCATTTCAAACACAGCTTAAATTTGAATGAATTGGATGAGTAACTTTCATTCATAAATAAATCAGTTGTTTGTTTGTTTGTTGTATTGAGTAGGCTATGTATTATTAATAATTCTCAGTCTAAGGGTTTATATTTCACATATGTTAGCTCGCAATGTTCTGTTAAAGTCTGAATGCAGAAATAAAAAAAATGATTTTTGAGCAAATAGGTCAAAGAAATGATTCAACCACACACTTATTGTCACCTACTGGCTCTAAAGGTGTGTTGGACATGAAGCAGTACTGCACAGATCAATCGGTGTATGACATCAAAGAAAAGAGAGAGCGTTTCGCAAGCATACCTGTAAGAAGCAGTCCACTCTCTAATCGCTCTCACAGTACTTTGATGTCATACACCGATCAGTCTGTGCAGCGCCGCTTCAACACAAACACACGTTAAGAGTTGCAAAAATCAATTGAGCTACAAGAAAACAAGAAGCACCTTTGAGTTACAAATGCATGTTTTTTTGTTTAAAACATGATTTGTTTAACTCCAAATAGTTACAAATCAACATGAAAACATTGTCATGTCATTTCAATGATATTTATTAGCTATAAAACAAAATCCAGTGCTATACATTATAGAGGTTATTAGCTAGTAATGATTTTTGTCTTGAAAATCATTCCCGGCCCAGTGGCTGTGCTTTCTGTGGGGAGGCAGCGCTGTAAGGCGCTCACAAATCTAGTGTTGTCCTCATAACTTCCCTGACCAATTGGCTTGCCGGGCTCTGCCAAATGACTCAGCTGTCCCCTCCAGGGTCCATCCCATCGCTCTGCCAGAATAATGTCACAGTTTCAACAGGGGCCATTCCTCCACGGAAGCCACTAGACGATCATTCACTCGGGTAGGCTACAAAAAGGGATATAGAAAATATGATTTAAAAGAGGGGTGCAGATGGATTTGCCCTTCATCAACATAAAACTGATTAGTATAAGAGTGATTCAGTCTGTTATGGAAGGTTTCGGGATTGACGGATGAGGGACGGATTGGGACTGAAGCGAGTAAAAGAAAAGATGCTGAGACCTCATCTCAACACAGTCCACCCTTCTGGAATCAATACTCAGCTCAGTGTTCTCACACAGCCACGGTTTTGTGCACACTCAGCAAAGACTGTAACTGGAACACAGCATTAAAAATGAAAGAACCAAACTATTAATCTTACAGTTTACATAGGCTATAGCAAGGGAATTCATAGCAAACTGTAATTGATATTTTATTTATTATGAAAAAGAAAACGCAAAAAAAGAGCAGACTTCTGCTTTAAATAAACTGTGAATGACTGATGTCTCCGCTATGCTTTAGAGAACATCTATTCTGATTCTGTGGATTCGATTAACTTGAATTTAAAAAACAGGACTGGTTTTACAGAAAGATGATGAGCAAAACATTTTTACATTTTTAAACCCAACGGTTGGGTTTGTTCATATTTGACCCAAACGTGGGTAGAAACAACCTAGAGACAAACAATTAGAGTGAGAATATGCACAAATCCGTCCCTGCTTGAGCACATGATGATTGTTTTGGTGTTTGCAAAATCATTCATTCGCCAGCATGCAGTGTGCATTTAAAGAGGATCCTAAATGAAAGACATAAACATTTCACAACAAAACAACTTATAGAAAAATTATAAACAATTGCTAATCTTAGTTTTGTGTGTTAAACCTAGCCAAGGGGGGAGGAACAAAGGTGCTCTTTGTGTACAATGAAGCCAAGGCTTCCATCTGCTGGTCAAAGTAGCCATTGTTATTTCTTCTGCAAACACAAATTGACTACTTTTTAAAATTGGAATCATAAACTGCGTTCATAAAAAATGTTCACTGATCCTTAGAAGATGTCTTTAATAAAATATGTAAAATTGTAATACTTTTACGATGGCTTAAAAACAGAATTTCGTTAGGCAGAGGCAAGTGGTTCCCCAACCCTGGTCCTGGAGGACAACGACAGCGATGTGGGCTACTAAAAGCGGAAAAGTTTGTCCTTTGCCTTTTTTTGTGAACAGACGACAGCGTTGTCAAAACGCAGTGTAGACTATATGTGCTTTGCATTTCCTTGCTATAAAAACTTTGTTAAATTCTTAGATTCTTAGATTTAATTTATGATTCAATAACAGACTAAATCAGACACAGTCCACGGTTAAACAGTTCATCCGTTAAATAAAGTCCACAAGTGAAATAACACCTAATGTGCGACAGGAAAGGCTTAGTGTGGTGTTTGTTTTGATCAATAGATGGCACTGTTGCTCACTATAGCAGCTTCAAGTCGTGTTATTCGTCGTCCTTAACTAATTACTTACTCTTGAAGGTTTTGCTTGTGAACAAAGGCTTAATGTTTGGTTGGTTACCAACATAGCCTATATACAATAAACAAATATTCACCTAGTCCTAGAATGCTAAATCAATAAAAGAATTTCCATTCTTACTATTTCTCTGTTCTAATGTACGGTACCCACAAATCGTCACTAGATGGCGACAGAGTACCTTTTTTTGCGTCGGGTTTTTTTTTTTTTTTTTTTTACGCACCACCACCTATTTATTTTTCTTTCAGGGTGGCAGATGGCACATTGAAAACAATTTAGTGCCAGAGAAGTCTTTAATGAAGCTGTAGGGCATGTGTACTGTGAATACATCTGAAGGGCATTACAGACCGCACTAATGTGTCAGTGTTTTCCCCCCTCTGCAGTCTCTCAGTGAATGTGCGCATGTGCCCGGGCTGAGTTACCCAACAACGACCCAGAGTTCATCGTGTTAAGTAGGTCATACTCAGCAGGTCAGACGTGACGCTCGCCTCTGGAGGAACGTTCTATCATAGGCGCGCGCGTGCGTTTGAACCTCACACTCCATAGTTCACAGTGTTAAATAGGTCAGTCACTCACAGCGGGTCAGATACAACCATGTCGACCGTGGAGAAATTTGTTCTCTAAAGTGTCTAAGTGTAGGCTACGTGTGTGCTGTAAATATTAATGTTAAGTTATTTCCATACCGCAGTAAATCAATGAAATCTGGTGTTTGTGGTTGAATGTCAGCTGTTT
Source organism: Phoxinus phoxinus (assembly GCF_949152265.1). Taxonomy (NCBI): domain Eukaryota; kingdom Metazoa; phylum Chordata; class Actinopteri; order Cypriniformes; family Leuciscidae; genus Phoxinus; species Phoxinus phoxinus. The sequence continues at coordinate 20,259,630 of NC_136897.1, read as the reverse complement.
CAATAATTTTACATTTAATCATTTAGCAGACGCTTTTATCCAAAGCGACTTACAAGTGAGGAGGAACAAAAGAAGAAATCAAACCAAGGACAACAATATGCAATTGTCGTGAGTATTCCCAGTTACAGTTGTCTAGTACTCACATGCACTCACAGTAGGCTACTACACTTAGCAAGTTTATTTTAATGAAATAAAAAAAAGGATATAGAATAGTATAGTGTTAGTATTAATGATCAAGTGTTGACGAATTTTGGACCCCCCCAAATATGATCATCATAAGCTATATATTTTTTATATAGGCGTATCATATTAATATTAGGCTATACACAATATACATTTTTATAGAAGGCTATAAAGTGTCTTTATACAATATATATACTACATATAAAGACCCAACTTATACTGTAAAAATTAATGTAGCCTATACAAAATATTTGAAAAACATTTAGTTTCTATTGTTAGCCTACCATGTTAAGTTTTTTTTCCGTTAAATATTTATTATTTTATAATAATCAATATTTTATTATTTGTCTAAATATTTTTTTATTTAGTTTAATATTATTTTTATTTATTTATTATTTTTACACTGTTTTCATTCCCATCCTAAAACGTAAGAGGTAGCTTTTTATTTGTATGTGTAAAGACTCAATATATAGCCTACTGTAAAAATGTATAATTGTAAAATATTATTTGAAAGATATTTAGTTTCTACTGTTACATTATTATGTTTTCCGGTATCAACTATAGTAAAATACTGTTTTATATATTAATTTAGATTAAATATTTTATTATTTATCTAAATTAAATTTTTGATTAAATTATATCTTTATCTTTTATAAATCATTAATTGTTTTAATAATTAGTCTTTAATTCCATCCTAAACATTTTAAAAGCATCTAGCCTATATATTTTCATGCATGAGGACACAATTTATACTGCAATAAAGTGCAATGTGTAAAATATTATTGGAAATATTTTTTTTTATTTTTTTTTGGTCACATTATGATGTTATTTTCCCTTGCTATAGTGCTGTATTGTTTGGTGTATTTATTTATTAACAATAACTATTTTGTTATTTATTTAAATATTTATTTGGTTTAATCTTATGCTATTATTTCTTTATTTTACACTGTTTCTCTCTAAACGTTTCCACGGACACTCTATAGCCCCCATTTCTGGCATTATAACTAATGCTATTGACTGTAATTGTACAGACACTGACCTAAAATATGCATTTGAAATCATCCTCAAATTACATTCTGTGTTCATTAATACACAATTCATGCAAGTCATTTTCTATTTTGTTTAATACCAAGACATATTTCCATCCTTTTTAAAGCAATTATAATGCCTTACCTCAGTTTTTAATGTTCCACATGTGCTGAATCCTAACATATTATCATTCTCCCATAGTTTCCACCCTTCACCAATTCTGCTTTAGAAAAAAAAAAAAAGAAGATAATTCAGTTATTATGAACATCATCACTGTATCTCTGCCTCCCTTTTTTTCTCTGGCTGGCAAATGGTGTGTGTCTGGGACAAATTTTCAAAGCATTTGGATCTCTGTCTTGCATTAAGTTCCTCCACAGACCTTCAAAAGGCTCAGGTCTTTGGTTAAAGTTAGAGGGATGTGCAAATGATCTCTGGTAATTGTGGGGTGGAAGAGCTCCAGATCATCTATCTCAGAGAACCATCAAAGATCCTTTAGGTTTTAAGTGTTTAAAAATGGTGGCTCTCAAAAGGAATGTGCTTTGAAACAGCAAACGGCAGACCTCTTTAAATACATCTTCATTTTGGCCTGTGCGTATCTTAATCCCATCCATGATGCTGTGAAATGGAAGCAAATACACTCCCTGTGGGTCTGTTCCACATACAGCCTGAAGAACATTTACCGCTACCGTTGATGGCTGCTGCCACTGAAATGAGAACTGACCGTGTACGGATCTGCTAGTCGGTTGGAAATTGTTTGATTTTGCCTAAAACAATTAGGAAAATACTTCCAACTGCTCAATAATTCACTTTAACTGGACTACTCAGAAAAGAATATTGTAAATAATTTATGCATTGAATGTTATATTACACAAATTATGACTAGTTCAGCTGTACTGCAGTGTATTATTACATGAATACATATTCCACTGAATTATACACTCGGAACATTAGAGACCTTTTTGCAATATTCTGTTTCTTCTAATGGCAAATTATTGTTCACCGCTGACATTTTTAATGCAAGCACTGCAATATTTAATGACCCTTGTGGTCAAAACATTTGTATTTTTCCATATTTGCGTGTATACAAAGTTGGTTGAAAAATCTAATTAAAAAAACATTGAAATAATATCTTACCTTGCGGTCTTTTTGTTATATAATAATATTTAAAATGTATTTCTACATTTTTTTGTTTTTAATCAATTTTAAGAAAAGGTTAAAAATAGAATATCTAACTCTTGCATTAATTCAAACAAATAATACAAAAGAGAATGTTTGAAAGACTTAGATATGCTATTAATAATAATAATAATAATAATGCTTCCAAAATGCTACACACAACAAATAATAAACAACATAATAAATAGCAAAAAGAACAAGAACAACACCACCAAATAATAATAATAATCCATAAGCTCAAGATCACTGTACAAACAAACAAATAATAACAGCAGCTTTCCAACAGCTCAAGGTCACTGCAAAACAAATAAACATCAACAACAAATATTAATAATAATAATAATGTATAAATAGCTTCCCAAAAGCTCAAGGTGACTGCACACACATCAAATAAACAACAACAAATAATAATTATAATAACATCTATTTAGACCAAAAGAGAAAACATTTGGAGCATTTGTATCTGAACAGACAGTGTCAGGAATTTTAAAATGATAAACATTTGGATAATTTGTCATCAAAAATATTTTAGAGAAAAAATAATAATAGTAATAATTAAAGCATAAGAATAATAACAATCCCAATAATAATAATAATAATAATACAACTTACCTCATGATAAGAGTCTTATATAAATAATTAGTATTTCAGGCAAATGTCCAAAGCAAAATCCAAGCACACATTCCAAGTGAACATTTCCAGTACTGATGAATTTTAGACTCGTCTCCATATGTGAGCAACTGCTCTTTCACACACAGTCTCAAGGACTCTGAATCAACAATTTGACAGCAATCTGGCAAAAAGCTTCCACACCTGTCATAACGGTCCCAATGCTGAGGAAATCTGTGAAAGTTAATGGTTTAAAAAAGCTCTCATGAATCAAATATTTTCAAAATGTAATTAATATGCTGAAATGTTATTAAGCAATTTATACCACAAACATCATGTGGCTGAATAAAACATTATTCATATTAGTTAAGTATTTCAGAAATATTAGTATTCAGATATTTCAGAATAAATTACAAAATATGAAACATCACAGAATTATTAAATATGATAAATAAATAAATCATTCCAATACTGCAATTATTTTCATCAGGTTTTCCAATAAAAATATTGTATAATCCTTAAAACAAAGATCCATTTTCTGAGATTCAAATTTCAGAAAGGGAATAAAACGTTTTAAGGATGTGTACATATTTTTAATAAAAATAATATAAATTTGCATTATCATCTCTGCATATATTTAGCTATATTCTGTATTATCTATGACTATAAATGTGATCCCCCTGCCTCCATATCTATAGTAGTAGTCTTTGTTTACAGAAATATCAATATTTACATGAACTATTACTTTTACGCCATGAAATGAAAACTTAAAGTAACATCACGGGCCAGACTTTATCATCAAGGCTATCATAGTTCTGTTTATATTTTCACACAACATGATTCAACATGAGTAATGTTTTCCCGATGTGAAAAGCTGTCATCGTGAGCTCAAGTGGTCTTTTTGAACTGCTCACACTGCAACCAATCTCTGCAATGGCTCATTTGAATGGCATTTCTATTATTTGACTGTATAATATTTGTACTGACAAGAGTGCAAATATGAGAAATGTAAGGGATGTAGAAGTAAGTCTTCTCAGCATGGGATGATTCAACTAAAATATACACGACCAGAACAAACGATCCGCTCCAAATGGCTTCCACTAGTGATAGATGGATCTTCACAGTACGAGATCAGCCCGTGTTTCGGTAATCTGCACACGCCACGGTCAGGAAAGCTTACTGATCGCACTTTGATTGACCTGATACTCTTTTAAATATCTGCCGATCGCATATGTGGAACAATGAACATTAGCGGTCCTTCAAATAAGTGAAGCGCACACATGGCCACTGTTTACATTTGTAGTTTCCTTTTTTTCTTCTTCTTCTTCTTATCATGACCACATCATGATCTTTTAAAAATGTGATTCGAAAGGAATGATGTGTGAGTGCAAACTAGTCCGGTCATCATCATCGTCGTGACCATGAATGAAAAAGCAAGGGGCGTTTCCATTAATCTAGATATTTCTGGGCATCCACGTCGAGCTTGATCACTTTCATGTGCATTTCCAGTGAAAGATGATCGTTGGGTTTTTGGTCCCGTTCTGTTGAGGGTCTGGCGCTGGTGCTATTCCTGCTGAGCCCGCGGTGGCAGTGGTTAACAGGGCGTAAAGGAGGGGGAAGCAAAGGCGGTCGGGATTAGATGAGAAGAACTGTTGGATTGTCAGCGGGTTGTGCACTGAACTCCTGAACTCCAACTTCTCCTCGCAGGAGCCGCGTTTTTTTTCGCATGCCAGTCTCGGCGAGGTCAGCGAGAGGTCGCGGGGCTTTCACACATTGGCCCGTTAACGAGGCCTCCGAAGCGGGGCGAGCTGTGAGGAGACACTGGGATCCGGTCGGAGAGAACAGCAGGAGGGGGAGTGCAGACTAGTGCACTTTGTGAAAACCCAAACACCCTACAGGAACGTCAGCACAAAGGCTGTAGCATAAAGCCCAGTACCATGAGGGGTGATTTGGGGCGTATAAATGCATTTAATGTGAACTTTCTAAGGAGATATTTCACTTTACTCCTGTCTTCAGGGTGATTTTAAAACTGGGTCTTTAAAACATTGAAATAAATGTTCCAGGTTGAGTATAAATTACCACAAACAATTTTTTTGGCCAGAATTGAGGTGATGGTAAGGAACTTACAATGGAAGTGAATGGTGCAGAAAATGTGAAGTTTAATTTTATAAAAGCATTTGCATTCATTCTTTTGATAACATATCTGTATTATTTTAGCTGTAATGCTGTTTTAAATAATCAATATAAGGTGTATTGCATTGTTATTGTGAATAAGTTGTAAAGAAAATGTTACTGAGCCCCTTTTTACTAACTAAAATAATTTGAATGCAAATATTTATGTTTTGTTGATATACTCTTAAAACAGTGAGTATTTTAATGTTGACGGATTGGCACTATTCATTTACATTGTAAGTGCTTTACTGTAACCCAGATATATATATATATATATATATATATATATATATATATATATATATATATATATATATATATATATATATATATATAGAAACGAAGGAACAAGTCACTTCATTTTTGTGGTAATCAACATTATGCCACAAACGCTGTTGATTAGACATTTTGTTCATCACATAATATAAATCTAGACCATTAAGATAACTTGATGGGAACAAAAATATAAATATTTGGGTTATTTTATTTGAGTCAGTTTAACTTCAGTTGTTAGGTTTTTTAAACACTATTTAATTTTACAATAATTTAAAATCTTTTTTTTTTAAGAAAAGGAGGGACAAGAAAGTGTAGTACTTTTTTTGTGGTATACAACATTATGCCGACGCTGTTAATTAGACATTTTGTTCATCACATATAATATAAATATAATTGGTCCATGTGAAGATATAGCTTTATTTGAAGCTATAGCTTATTCGTTAGTTTACATTGTTTTTATTTGACTAATTACAACATTTTACAATATTTTTTTTATTCAATATATTTTTTAAAGAAAATAAATGGAAATTAATCAACATTAGTTTTGTCTGAAGCAAATTACACTTCTTTCAAGCTATATATTTTTAGTATTATGCATTAAAATTTAACCCATGACTTTGGCATTGCTAAAGCAATGTGCTATCAGGAAAACAAGAACTGAGGCTAACACACAAAACACAGAACGTTGTATAACAGATCTCATTTCATTTTTTAATGAGGAGAGTCAAGTTGGGCTTTTTTCAATTTTTAGAAAATAAACCAATAACAATATTACAAATAATGAAATTGTTACATCATTCACAGGGTTACAGTCAAATGTACATTTTATACAGCGAAACAGGACCTCAAATCTCTGTCACAGTGGTCCAGGTGCTCTATTTGGGCTAGCCAAGAGAGAGAGAGAGAGAGAGAGAGAGAGAGAAAGTCTGATGCCCTGTAATGAAAACCAGGGCTGAGAGACATGCGGAAGAATGCACTACTGTCTTCCTAACACCAGAGGGTGCTGCGGCCCTACAGGCACTACAGCTCGGTTCAGGAAGCCATTTTCTATACGAGAACTTCCCACCATATTTGGAGGATGCAGGCAGAAATATGAACCAATAAGAGCGGGCCAGACCAGCTTGTATTTACGTTCACAGTCGCAGATAATCATCATAATAATGGTTTTGCATTGGTATTATGCTGCGGCTGTAGCTGCGAGCATATGCTGTTCACAGCTTGCTGTCACCCAGCTTTCAACAAAACGCTTTAAATGGTGCACGGTTCTGTGCTGATCACGTTTTAGCTTGCCAGAAGGAGCATTTGCAGTTCGCATGTCCACATAATGGCAGCTTATTGGTTATTTTCTCAAGCCATCTGAGCAAAAAGGGTTCTCAGTTTTAAAAAATGTCTACGTACCATCTTTCCCAGCACTTTTAAAGGCCTAGAGCTGTGTTGTGGTAGAAACTATGTGTTTAAGGTGATAATCCATGTGAAAAAAACAATAAGAAGTGCTTAAATCACTCAGCGTGACATTCTTTCACACTCTTGACGCCACATTTCATTTGTCTGTGGTCTACGTAGTGTTCTGTTAAACGACAAATGAGGGAAGGAGACGTATAGCAATTAGTCCCCTACTGAGAAACAAACTTGAGCGGTTAAAGATGCAGTGGAAAAACAGAATTACATAAGACCGTTGTGATGAAATATTTCTATGTAAATACAGGTTTGCTGAAGAAAATGCATAGCAAACGTCAAGCATGTCATAATCTTTCAACATATCAATATCTTAAAACAGAAAGGCTCATTGGCTGCTAATGTTCCTTCGGATCTCTCGATGCAAAGTGCCAGAAACTCGTGTGATCGTCATTGCCAAACTGCAAGAAAAACGTCTTTTTGCAAATAGCGAAGACCCATGAAACTATACTTATGAAACGACACATTTCATTGGAAGGATAAGGAGATGAGGATCAGGAATACAGGATATCCCTTCAACACTGGATTTCATTCAAAGCTCTGTTAATCCGGTGCTGTTAGGCAGATTTAAAACACGCCGTAACTTGCAGGCAGAACCTCTAAATATTGCTGAGCTACTGCCATTAAAACTAAACTTCTACATTTCTGTAGGTCCAAGTTTTTTAGAGACACAGCAGAAATGTGTGTGGATCGTTGTGTGTCTGCTGCAGCTTTGAGTGACAGTGATTGTCCAAGGAGGGTGAAGCAGAAAGTGTTATTCTGAGGAAGATGAGGGATTCAGAACCTTAGTCTCACACTGCAGCAGTGACACCGAGAAACCATTAATTATTGAGAGGATGTGCGCTGGACAGACAGGTAAAGATGGCTGGTGGCACAAGTTTTATAATGTGAGAACAATCTGTCTCTCACTTCTAAGACTCACTCCCTGTCCTAACCAGCAGTTGAAAGCAATCAAGGTCCTGCATATGGCATATATACCATGTTTACACATTTTTAAATGTATAAAAAAAGTATTACATAAAAAAATGTTACTTGTCTTTTTTTTTTACTTTTTTTTTCTCTCTCACCAAACAGGACATTTTTTTTCCTTATCTCTTATCTATGTTAGTTAGTTTATTGACATTTTTCTAGTGTATTTTATACAAATTATTGATTTTTTTTATCAATATTTACCATTTATATATATATATTTTTTAGCCCTGCAAGTAATGGGGCATTTTTCCAATTGCGTGATATTTATTTCCATAGTGGGCTTTATACTGTAGCTCTGCCCGCTGTAAAATCTCATTGGTCCCAAATCCACGTCCAAATATTCACTACCGTTCAAAAGTTTTGGGTCAGTAAAGATTATTTTGAAAGAAATTATTACTCTTATTCAGCAAGGATTGTTGTGAGAGTTAAGAATTGTACATTGTTACAAAAAAAACTAATTTAAATAAATCCTGTTCTTTTAAAATATTCTATTCATCATGTGATCCTAACAAAAATATTAATCAGCACAACTGTTGTCAATGATTTCTAAAGGATCATGTGACACTGAAGACTGAAGTAATGGCTGATGAAATTTCAGCTTTGCCATCACAGGAATAAATTACTAAAATATATAAAAAAAAGAAAAATGTAATGATATTAAAACATTGCTGCTTACTGTATTTTTAACAAATAAATGCAGCCTTGGTGTGCATAAAAGACTTCTTTCAAAAGCATTAACAAGTCTTACCGCCCCCAAACTTAAGAACTGTAGTGTAACTGAAACACTGGCAGTGATTGTGCCACGCTGAATTTATCGCTTTCAGTGTGGACGGACAAATTACACGTTGCTGGTTAGGACAAGGCGTTAAGCCCAGATTCATTTCCTTTCTCCCTGTATCCTCCTGCTGGTGATGAAATAGTTACCAAGAACTGAGAGCTGAAACCACTTAGTTTGTCAAGCTCATAGGAAAGTTAAATCCTACCTCTTTCTGGACACAGAGGAAGGTAGACGTGGTTGTCTCTCAAGATTTTTATCACTACACATCTCAAGAGTTCACACCTGGCATGGCCTGTCTGCTGGATGTAGTGTTTCCTGCCCAAACACTGCGCGACAGAATCTTCTTTCTAATGGAAGCATTTTGTAATGGGAAGAACAGAGAATGGTCAACACCATCTGATTAGAACTTCATCAGCACTCTGAGATTCAGCCTATGGACCTTACCTACACCGAACTGACCTCACAGTACTGCATGCTTTTAACAGATGCATGTCAACCCTGAGGTTATGGAATAAAGCGAGCCCCTCGTCGACTGAGCGAGAAGTATATTGTTTACCACAGTGACCTTAATGCTGGTATGGCGTACCTGCATGTGCACACACACACACACACAAACACACTCGCGCACACAGACACTCCTGCATGGATGAAGATGCCTCTGGCTCGTTCATCTCTACAGCTGCTTTTTATCTCTCAGCCCGTCCTAGTACAAAACGAAAAGGCCCAAAATAAACAATGACAATAGCGACTCTCCATTCAGTTTCAACAACACATAAAAAAAATTAATCTGTACACTAAAATCCAACACAGCTTTGAGGAAAAACCTCTTTGAGGGGGAGTTTATGCTTCAGAATATTATATACAGAGTTTTATTGTTCTTGTGTCTATGGCATGGAGGTGAAAAATCTCAGAGAGTACCGTGGAAGTACCTTACCATGGAGAACGGTAGGAATTACGGGTGTATTCTCTGTAAAAAAATAAAACAAAACCTATACACACTCATTTACAGCCGGTATTGTTTGTGATTTGTGGTTTGAATGTCCTACGAAACTCCGGCTTAATATCATAAGCATTTTAGAAGTATAATTTAAGCTTTGCCCCAATTGGTGAATGTAACCAGTTCAAATATGTCCTACAATAACAATATCCTCATATAAAACTATGCTTCACAATGAACAATCACTTCCCTGTTATGAAAATGTCCTCTAACTGCATACTTTATCAGATATTAAAACCCCTAAACACCTTATTATAAAACATCTTTTTTTTTTTTAAAGAAATGATTTTGGTGGCAAAAATATAAGCATATCAACACAGTGATCTCCAAAGTGTATCAAATCCAAGCTTCCTGTGAAATCAGTTTCGCACCACACATGCTCTGCAGCTCCATGGGCTCCATACGCACAGCGCACACATGCACACGCACACGGTAGGGATCCAAACATAAAAGAAGAGCATAGATGATGTGAAGACCACACCATACTGGCACTCGGGTCCTTCTTTGTAAGCAGTTCACGGAAAGAGCACGCTAAAAAATGTCTTTATGCAACTGTGGGGGAGAATATCGCATGCTGTCTCTCAAACTAAATCATCTTAGCCCATGACAAAAAGGAGGAAGAATATAAAAGATGACCCCCTCGAGCCATATACGCACACGCACACGAAAGAAAATCCATCAAATGTCAATGTAGATCCATCTAATACTGAAACTGGAACTAAAAGTTGGACTACATCAGGCTCGTACTGATGACCTCACAACGTCAAGTGCATCTGATATGTACAGGACGAGGTACAAAGGGATGATGCTCTATTTGGCAGACTGTTATGACATCTGTAGAAGATTTCTTTTTTCTTCCCCCAAGCAATGAGAAATCTGCACCACAAATTCAACACTGTGATAACTACTTTGACTTTTTTTCTCCATTTGTCTGTTTGTTTGTGTTGATGTAATTTAAATGGCAACATGACTGAAGTCTCATATTTTCTTCAAGGCAGTATCAGCTGCCGAAATGAAGTCCCATTTCATGGTGTTCACATACTTTTCCCTCGGCTGTCAGCGAGGGGACAGGGATCAAGGTCCCGCAGGTTGTCCTGTGTGTATCCACTAATCAGACAGTCTTTCTTTCTATTCAAGATTTTCCTAAAATATAAGAAAGAAAATCAGAAGCATGTATTGTGAGGTGAAGGTTTTTTTTTATCTCCTGTTTCTTCATTGCCCTTTTAAAGGGTAGCCTTTCGATTTAGTCCACATATTCAGTCAGCAAGTTTACACCAATCTATATATTTATATAGATTCCTTGTTTTCATAGCTTTAAAAATTCTTTACAAAAAACTCTTTTAAAAAAGAAGACAATAAAAACAAAAACAAAATGAATAAAAGAATAAAACTGGAAAAAGTAAGAGGGAAATTCAAGGGGGCGGAGCCAGTTGCTGGCAAACTGAACGGTCATCCTGTGATTGGTGGCGGCTAAAGCTAAACGATCAGGTGTTGTGACCATATTTTCCAGACGCAGCTTTCCCGAGTCGAGCCCATTAGGGTGTCTGGGGGTTAATGGGGGATTCAGATGTCACAGATGGAGAAGGAGAGTGTTTCGGAGGAGGGGGCAGGTGCATATCCTAGGTGGTCCAGAAGGAAAATCAGGCTTAGGGTCTGTGGTTGCCGCCCCATCCCTTCACGTTGGCTTTCCGCCGCCTCCTCTTGTTCTCCTCCCAGTCTAATCGTGGCATGTGGTCAAACCTCTACCGATTGGATCTGGTTCATCTGGGCCCTCATCATCTGAACGCTGTTGAGGATCTTCTTCTGATGACCTGCTAGTGTCACTCCGACCCTGAGAATGTCCCTACGTACAAACACACACAGAGAGAAAGAGGCGAGATTAAACATGAGCACTCTGAAGGCAGATACCATAATGCTGTAGTAACACATTTTTATTCACTGGCTTCAGCACATTATGCCAAGGTAAACTTAGCATGTTAGTTCAAGACGGAGTAACCGGTAAATTCCTTTATCCCTATCATCCTGTTTGTTGCAGTTGCACAATCCAAGCGTCTCTGAAACAACAACACCTCCTTTGTTTTCACGGCGTGTCTGGTGTGGCCAGGTAACAGTTGAGGTGAGGAGAGGAGAGGAATCTAAGCGTGCATTTCTCTGGCTCCCATTTCCACTGTGATTGACAGCCAGCAACAAAGATAAGGAAATATACCTATATTTATTTCTGAATTTAAACCCAGACTGTGTCTAATCACTAAGAAATTATTTCAGACTGCATTTGATATTTCATTTTGAAAAAAGACAAAGGGGGTAATAAGGAGATTGAACAGTACAGCTACATAATCAATCACATTGAAACCGTATTATGCCCTTGTGCATTTATCATTACACTGCAAAAGGCAGTCATTTACATAAATGCATTTTACATTTAATGCATAAAATATTATGAATGAACAATGAACTGCATTTTAACAGCATTTATTAATCTAGGTTAATGTATAAAGTTTTTTATAATATATATTTATAATATACCATTCAAAAGTTTGAGGTCAGTAAGATTTTTTTGTTTCTGAAAAGAGGACACTTAAGCTCACAAAGCCTGCATCTGTTTGATCAAAAATACAGTAAAAACAGTAATATTGTGAAATACTATTTAAACAAACTGTAATTTCCTCTTATGGCAAAGCTGAATTTTCAGCAAGTCTTCAGTGTCACATGATCCTTCAGAAATCATTCTAATATGCTGATTTTCTGCACAATAAACATTTCTTATTATTATCAATGTTGAAAACAGTTGTGTTGCTTAATCGTGGAAACCGTGATACATTTCTGCATTCTTTTATGAATATTAAGTTAAAAAAGCATTTATTCAAGATATAAATCTCTTGTAACATTAAAAATGTATTTACTGCCGCTTTTAGTCATTTTATTGACTATTATTATTTATAGACTTTTTACAATTACTACTACTATTACTATTATTATCTTACTGACCCCAAACATTTGAATGCTAGAATATATATATAAATATTATATTTTACACCATATTGTGCAGTGAACTTAAAGCAATAAAGAGCCAAAATATGAATTGATAGTCAGCACTTATGGAGTAAAAGATCCCCTAGAGGTTCTGCTGACAGGCTGGGCTCTCTCGTAGGTATAACACTTACTCCATGGTCATCTGGGAGACGAGGTCGAAGCTGGTGAAGTTGCCATTGGCAAAGTTGTCTTTGTACTGGCCCATCTTAATAGCGTCCAGCCAATCATCCACAGTGCTAAAGCTAGAGAAGTCGGGCACACTGCGGTCAAGCAAGGGCAAATGCACGCTGGAAGGCAATGAGAAAGAGAGAGACATGAGTCACACTGTTGCAGTAAAAATAGCCTTTAGCCACCAAGTACACACTGAAATCCCCCTAGTGTACATGGTACATTCCTAAACTACATGTGGTTCACATTTATTTGCCAAATTATCATCAATGCAAAAAAATTAATCTTGTGCATATTTTTGGCAATTGTGTCACGCTTGGGAATTTTGAGCTATATTATTTCTTGGGTCAATATAATTCAATCTCTGGAGAGGACAAAAAGATGTTAGGGAAGAATTTAAGTGCAAAATATCCTCTGCCCTGCTTAATTCTTTAAAAAAATGCAATTAATGTCCCCAGATGACTGTACTTTCTAGCAACATTACTGTAGCATATAAGCCTCGAGGCAAAAAGAGCTGGTGGGAATCGCGCAAAACCAAAGCCTCTCACCATCAGTGTGATGACAAAAGAAACTGGGCCACTTTACATTTGTCCACAAGAAACTGACTAGAGTGTTGCCCACTGTTAGTTCGTCTACCAGCTTTACTATTGTTTGAAGTTCATGATCGCCTGAAGCTTTCAATAATGATTTGATCTATCACCCATCTATATACCCAGTTGATTTTATTTATGTACGTAGTAATTCAATTCCAAAAGAAATAACTGACAGCATTAATAAAGTCTACCACAGGTATCAGAACATAAACCAAAGCATTGACCCCAGATTGAAAACAGTATGGTAATAATTTCGAAGGAGGCTGTTTAAAGACATTTCTATTAAGGTCATATTCCATTTGGTTTTGTAAATATGCCTTGAATGATGCAAGCGAGACGGCTCTGGCAAAAGGTCAGGCGTAGAAAATTCCCCCTAATATATGAAACGCACATAAAAGGACACATGCAAACAGACATACACTTCAGTGTAATGGCGAGGGTGTAAGTACTAAATACCTTAAAAAATAAACTTCAAAGCAAGTAATAAAGCTGTTTTTGTAGCCACACATATATCATGTAACATGGATGGATCTGCACTCCTCTCCAAACAATACAGTATTATGTATGTGCAGCGGTTAGACTGAAAACGCCATTATGATCCCATTCCCTTGATGCTGCCATGGCATACCATAGTGTAAAGTTTCACGTCTGTGTCTTTACTCTTTTCCCAAAAGGCAATGTGTCTCCATAAACTAAATACTGTAGAAACTTGTTTAAACATCTCTGTGACATTCTACATAAATGTGATTTATTGTAATGACTATTGCACACTACACTGCACAAGTTATGTCAGATGAGTCAACGTGTTGAACGTATGCCCCGTTTCAAAGCTTAGAGAGCTGCAACCTTGCAGGTGACTGATTTGGAACACACTACACGTGAATTTATTACAACAGAATATTATGTTAGCATGAAGCTCTAATAAGCATTAACCTCATTGCACAGATATATTTGGTAAAATATATTTAACTTTTGATATTTTTTCCTAAAAAGAGAAAAACATAATAAAAAAAAATGTATGTTGCTTTCTCAAAATAAGGTATCTTAGAAGGTAGCATCATGTTGCTCTTAGGGTCCGAACTAACAATTATTTTGATAATCGATTAATCTTGATTATTTATTCGATTCATCAATGAAAAAATCCCAAAATAATTTTAATGAAAAAAGTATTAATTTTAATCCTAAAATTTGTATTCCACTTGCATGACTTACTGTATATTAACAAATATAATTTACAAAAAAGGATACAACTGTAAAATTTAAGTTATGTGCTGAGGAAAACGTGTCTCAAACGCATTAAACGGCACATGCATCCGTCGCATTAACCAATTTTTGAAGCCCCTAATATGACGCATTCTCGTGTTTAGGACAACTTCCCCACAGAAGCTTGCACTGCGTCCTCTGCTGTTTTTCACGCATGTCAAATTATTCACTTCTTTAATGTGAGTTGACTGGCAGATTATTTCCTTGCATAGTGCGCAGACACGATTAACCGATGATTTGCTGCAGCCCTAGTTGATTCATATCTTTTGAAACACCCTTCACATCAGTGATGCACTAAAATGCTGTCAGACTGGGCAGCCCACTAGGTTTTACAACCACTGACTCATCTGCTTCTGATAATTCAAGAAAACTGCATTCTGCATGTTTTCTAACTCACCCCGATGACAGTGGAGTCATGGCCTTCAAGCTGTTGGGGTTACGGATCATCTTGTCCAGGTTGTTGACAATCTGGCTGAACTTGGGCCGGTTGTTGCGGTCTTTCTGCCAGCAGTCCAGCATGAGCTGGTGGAGGGCACTCGGGCAGTCCATGGGAGGGGGTAGCCGGTAGTCTTGCTCAATGGCGTTGATGACCTGTAGAGGGAGACACAGATCTGTAAGGGTCTCTAGCCTGTTATTAAGAGGGGCGGAGAAAGATACGCTTGATGCATCTCAAGCACTATATATAAAAATTTCAGTGGCAGGTGACAAACGATGGCGGGAAAGAGGGAGGGATGGTTTCGGGAAATGACATGAGGAAGATATGAACTCAGGGTGCCTGCACTTGCATCACCACGTAACATGCGGTCACGCTCTTAACATCTTTAATGGTTTCTCGGGCCTGGTGTTTGTTAATCAGTACGTTTAATTCTTGGAATTGTAACACAAAGTACATAACATTTAATGTATTACATTGACATGAATTGAATTGAAATAAATGTAATGTATTGCCATAAAACATTGTTTTGATAGGAGCTGTCGGCATGGCGCAAGGCAGGTGTCGGTAGATACGAGCCAGCGTCTGGGCGGGGGGTTGTAACACCGCAGGAGACAGAGGATTGATCTGCAGTCTTCATAAATGCACTGTGATCATTATCTGGGTCTTAGGGGGACACAAGGAAGCCATTTGTCATTGGCCACAAACACACACACGATCACACTCACCCTTCACACTTACACAACCACACACACAGACTATAAATAAGCGGTCACAGTCAGCTGCTATCTAAATACCTCCTAAAATCAGCTAATAGATCTTGATTATAAGGGTGCTGATAACAACAATTTGGCAGTGCATGCGTTTCCTCTCTGATCAAATGTGAAAAAAGAACAGTCTTAGAGTTACTAAGTTTTTTGGCAGCCTACAGCCCGAGTCTGGCTCCCTCCCGCCCTACTCATTTCCAATCATGCAACATCTGTCAGATTAAATATGATTAACACATGGCCTGTAATATACACGCTGACTAAATTGTACATTTGGAAAATGTGCTGCAAGTTGTTACAGGAAATTAGGAATGTCACTTAAATAAAACTTAAATACATCTCCAGCAAATTAACTGTGTAGCGTCACTAAATGTGCAAAACAGACATGGAGCGTTTATCCGAACTGAGCCGATGGATGTATCGTCACATTTGAATGAAACAGGATGCTTCAAGCGGCCTTGGTGGCCAGGAACGAGATGCACAGCCATGAAGCGAATAGTGCGAGCAGGACCCGAGTGAGACCCGTCGTTCCCCAGCTCATTATCGTAGCCATTACGGCACTCCATTCAAGGCCTGATTAATCTCATTCAGGCGCCTCAAACGGCCAGCCCGATGGGAGGACCACGACGCTATCTGGAGCTGCTAATAAGATAACAGCCGAGATCTGCGCTCCCTCTTAGCGCATTAGCGTTCACACTTTCAATTTGAAACTATTTTCATTATTTGGACCCATAATTTGCCTTTTCCCAGCCACCCAGAGGGATGCTAGAAATGGGAGCTGTCTTCAAGGGCAGGGAATGTTTAGTGTTGGCACCGTGCTTTGCATGTGAAATCGTCTTTTTGTTCATCAGGAAGTGAGTGTGAAGTACGGGTGAATTTTTCAGGTAGCCTTTATGAGAGATCTATATAGAGACTAAATGATCCCCTTTGACATAATACAAGGACAATAGCTTGAAGACACTCTCAATGTCACATGATGTAGCCACGAAGAGCATACGTTCCAAAACAAACACAAATACAGTCCAAACCTCTTATTTAAACCCCAAAAATTTGATTTCTTGACGCAAATCCTTATGTCTTCTGCATTCTGATGCCAATCAATGGGATGTGATGATCGGTGCGGCTGTTTCTGCAAAGACTGATAGCGCTCATGCAGTGTTTGGGGTTTGAGGTTTGGCCTTGCATACAGCAGAGCAGCACATGGGCAGATTTACGACGTGCTCTCTCTGCTGTTTACCTTAGCCTCTGATTCAACATTGCAGCACAGCTCTCATCTATCACGCGCTAACATACAGCAACCGACCAATAGTCTCTGGCATGAGTGTTTGACTGCTTCTATTGAAAAATTGGTGGTTATACTTAATAAAGATGGAGGATGTGGAGTTTTGAAAAGGTTATGAGTTTGGAACAGAAATGGGAAGATTTGAATAACTAACTAAAGTAAAAGGAATTATATAACCGTGTTTAAAATTCAAATTCCTTAACCATGTAACCGCAGAATAAATGTACACAACCATTGAAAAGTTTGGGGTCAGTCTTTTTTTTTTTTTTAAGAAATAAATATTTTTATTTAGCTTATTAAGCAGCACAACTGTTTTCAACATTGATAATTAGAAATGTTACTTGGGCACCAAATCCAAGGATCATGTGACACTGAAGACTGGAGTAATGATGCTGAAAATTCAGCTTTGCCATCACAGGAATAAATCAATAGAATTTTTTTTAAATTGTGATAATTGTTCAGAATATTACCGTATTTTTTATCAAATAAATGCATTCTTCTTGGCCATAAAAGACTTCTTTCAAAAACATTAAACAAATCTTACAGACCCCAAACTTTAGAACGGTAGTGTAGGCACTTAGGTACTTACGTCCTGATTGGTCATGTCCCAATATGGCCGCTCTCCATACGACATCACTTCCCACATGACAATCCCGTAGCTCCATACATCACTAGCAGAGGTGAACTTCCTATATTGGATGGCCTCCGGAGCAGTCCATCGAATAGGGATCTTCCCACCCTGTATAAACCCAAATCAAACACTCAAATCATCTCAAATCAAAGCACAAGTGTACATGAAATTTGCAAATCAAATAAAACAAGAGTTTTCACCAGGGCACTGGTATAGGTGGGGTCAGATGTGTCATCCTCCAAGAAGCGGGAGAGTCCGAAATCAGACACCTTGCAAACAAGGTTACTGTTAACTAAGATGTTGCGGGCGGCCAGGTCCCTGTGCACGTAATTCATGTCTGCGAGATACTTCATCCCAGAGGCGATCCCTCGTAACATGCCCACCAGCTGAATCACAGTGAACTGCCCATCATTTTGCTGTAAACAAGTACAGAATAGAAATGGGTCAAGACATAAAGATATGTGTTTTAAGTAGTGATTTTATTATTTATTTAGTATGAAAATTATTGCATAAAAAGGACAGAATACACTCATAATTCTCAAAAACAAAGAAACATTATCTGGAGTTATTTCACACTAAATAAAAGCAGAGCCAAATGTGACTTTTTATAGTAAGTTATCTAATGATTATTGGTGTATGTCTATGAATAGATTATCTAAATTTACTAATAAGATTGATTTATTAATAAATGATGCAAAAACAGTGAACATTTGAAGTTTAGGCCTTTCTTATATTATTGTAAATGATTTAATTAGTAAAAATGGCCTTGATAGTAAAAATATACCTTTTATTATTTAAAACCTTCTTCTTTTATGTTGTTTCTACATTAATTTGAGGATTCAATGTGTAAATATATTTATGATTACAAGTTCTAGTCTATTAATCACAATTAAAAACCGGATTAATTAGATACAATCTTTTCTTAAAAATAATTCACAGCCCAACTTCTTATACAAGGCTTTTGTAAAGGTGAAGTGCACAAAAAATATTGTATGAAATTGTGATACAGTTTTTTGAAATTGTGCTACAGTTATCTCTCCTGGGCAACCTTTAAATCCCAAACAACAGCACTAAGACGAGAATAAAGCTGTGGAAATCACGGTTAATGTCTAGTGTGCCCAGTCGGATAAGAGACCGAACACAATGCATTGAGTCAAGCCTGGATTGGTAGAGTTTATGCTACGCAATGCTAGATCAGACATTCGATGATCAATGTGGGCCCGTGGCAAATCTTGCAGCTGTTGACCATGGTGGTCAAAAAGCCCTTTGCTCATGAGGAGGTCCAGCAGTTTCTGACCCAGCTGTGCTTGCAGCTGCCTTCATCTGCAGACCCTCCGCAGACAGCCATGAGGAAAGCAGCATTCAGCTTCCGATCAGAGACGACGAGTGCAGCCGGCGCAGTGTGGACAGACACGCACGCGTCAAGTGGAGAGAGGCGGAAAGCATTAGACGGTGCATGAAAGAACCATACGAGATCTTCATTCTGTGTCGCTTACAAACCATTCCTTCTCTAAACTGCTTGTGTCACGCTCAAACCCTTCCCCCATGTTAAGTCGACTTCAACGAACTTCTCCTCACCCTCCACAGCAATTAAGTGACATCCATTATTCATAAAGCTGGAATCCTTCGCAAATACAGCCTGGCACTCTAATCTGCTCACAGTGTTTGCCTATAGTTTAATTGGAGGGATTCTTCACCCCAAAGTTATTTGGATCTGCAGTCTGAGCAAGCAAACATTCTTTTTATCCAGATTAAACGTGAATTATTCTATCCGTGCCGTTTCTTCTCAGACATGTCTTTGTTGCCGGTTCTGTGAAGCTGTGCTTAACTTTTCAGTTTGACGTTTCTCAAATCTGTTTGAAAGTTTTAGCAGCATACCTTTTTGAATTTCTCTCTCTTCTCATGGTTCTTAATCCACCACAAAACAATATTGGAAGTTGGATCAATGCAAGAACGACAGGTTAGCGTAGAGTCCCCACCCCCTCTTCACTGTCTTACAAGAGCTCCATCAGACTCATATTCTAGCGCTTCAGCACTAACACACAATGTTGTCATCTGCTGTCATAGTGAGGTGCCACAACAGAGATGTGTTGTTTTCAAAGAATCCAGCGTTCTGTCAGAAATGGATGACAGTCTTGCAAAAACAACACAATTGTGCGGCTGCACAAAGATCTGAGGCGTTTCAAAGCTCCCGCATGCTACCAAACTGACGTTATGAGAGCAAAAACACATTAGCTGGTCTTTTTCAAATGTTTTAGCAGAATTGTGATTTAAACCCAGGTTAAACCTGATGTATGAGGTGTTTGTTGTAATTTTTCACTCTTACTTCTACTTACATTACCAGACATCAATCTTTTCCTCACGCTATGGCACGGTAGGGCATGTGCGTTATGTCATGGGGTGGGCTGTGCAAGTATAAACACGAGCGAAACAACTGGCTGGCCAAACAGCTAAAATAACATCAGAACCTCACAATTACAGAGGTTAGCGAGAGCTGGATCTGATTGTGGTGAGAAGAAATAAATTCATTTCAAATATCTAACAAATGGCGGGCCGTTTGGTTCCTGTTTACTCGCCTTCGTTTAAACTACATAATCATAGAGGTTTCTTGTTTCAGATAATTACACTTCCTGAGCCTAACACCCCGAAAAGCTATGTGTCAAGGATAAAATAATTTTTCTCTCATGATAGATCAGAGGCAAAGTCTTACTAATGAGCAAAATAAATCATTCCTTCCCCAAAGATTACATATTTACATAAATCAAAGGCATATTTTCGACGCAATACACAGTGAGGCCAATTAGCAGCGATCAAGGCACCCGGACACCTATTTTATCCACATCAGCTCTGCGTTGAAATCAAATTGACTCGTGCCAGTCATAGGGTGACAGAGCCATTTTCTTATCATCCCCCACGCTGTTTTGTAAGCGGGGATTTGGATGGTTTTTGCACTTGGTTAATCATCTAAATGCGTCTGCAGGGATGGATGCTGATATGGGAAATTGCAGAGAGATGTTTCCTCATGCTAAGAGTTTTCAAATTAAAACACTATGGACAATTTTCGTATCATTCTGTGTGTTCTACGATATAGGATTGAAGTAAATATGGCGGCTCAGTTTATAAGACAAACCGCTCATCTGATGCTTGTAATGCAGAGAACGTGGCCGAGAGAGCGTGACCAATGTGAAATGAGGGCATGACTAACCACAGAGCAACGATTCAACGAATTCTTTAAAGAGACCGTCTTAAAGCAAATGTTAGTGTGGCAACCCGTAGAGATGAATGGAAGAGT
This sequence comes from Phoxinus phoxinus, assembly GCF_949152265.1. Lineage (NCBI taxonomy): Eukaryota > Metazoa > Chordata > Actinopteri > Cypriniformes > Leuciscidae > Phoxinus > Phoxinus phoxinus. The sequence continues at coordinate 20,238,521 of NC_136897.1, read as the reverse complement.
ATTGAGCTTATTACAACAGTCCTACAGCTGGAATCAATACTGAGAGTAGATGTTTGCGGCAGGGGGCAGCTGGGTATTACAGAGAGACCCTGTGGAGAATTACCTGACGGACAGCATGAGAAATTAGGATTGAACATTTGTATGATGTTCAGCATGCTGATGTGCATACACACCTGCTGATGTGAGATTATCACTTCAATGCAACCAGCATTTGAAGCATGTTTATACTGAGCTCTTGTTTGCTTGGGGAAATCCACATTATTATAAAGAATCAGTTCATTCAGAAGGTCTGTTTCAAAGAAGTCACTGTCCATGAGCGTTCACATATATTGCCCTGCATATTTTGACTTGTATATTTTGAAGTACTAGGGATGGACGATATTAAAATCCTAGACAATACTAACACGATTATAATTATGTAATGGACAATAAATGATAAATGGCTGATATTAAAACACAATACTATTTTGTCTAAATAAATTAAATGAAACAAACAAAAATCAATTGTTTTAAATTCTAAAAAAAGGTATATATATAAAATATGTATAAATATATATATATATATATATATGCATACATACATTAAATATATATAAACATTCATTCATCACTACTTTCAATTAGGTTATATAGTTTGCATCACAAAAATCCTCACCCTGAGGAAAGAGTCCAATGAGCCATTCTCCATAAACTCAGTGATGATCATGACGGGGCTGCTCTTGGTCACCACTCCCTCCAAATGGATGACATTGGGGTGATCAAACTGCCCCATGATGCTCGCTTCGCTCAGGAAGTCTCGCCTCTGCTTATCTGTGTAACCTGACTTCAGTGTTTTGATGGCCACAAACATCTCTCTCTTTCCTGGGAGCTTTAGGTTTCCACTGCACACCTCTCCAAACTCTCCTTTGGATAAAGAAAAGTGGATTATTATTTAGGTCAAGGCACAAGAAAAGCTTCATGGTAAAACACTGTTGGATATTTGGAGGTTTGATTACCTGCTCCAATGACTTGCTCAATTTTCACACACGAGATATCAATCTCCTTTGCAAACTCCCTCACTGCTTCATTGGGGTCTTCGTAGGTAAATGGATCAATGTAGATCTTCATTCCTGGTGACACTTGAAAAAAAAAATCCCAACTATAATATTTAAAACTAATTTAAAATACTATATACAATACTGCACATCAGAATAGTCAATGTAAATGTTTGAAAGCATTAGTAATGTGGGTCTTTGGAAATTTTGGGAATGGCTGGCTTTCCAGTAGCTTTGGATTCTGAGATTGACATTGGAATAGTTCATGACTGCAGTCAGTGGAGTGTAACAGCGTTCGCTAGGAGAAAGATAAGCCATTTTAATGTATGTATCAGCTCTGGAGTGTCATAGTCCCTGATGCAGACCATTTATCAGCAATATCCATTGCTGCCAATCAAATGGCTTTTGATTACAGGTAAATTGGCTTAAGGTGAACTTAAATGTGTGTCATTCCTGCCATAAATCGGATCTTTTTAGCAGCAACAATTTTTAGCAGGATGTTGATGCTGCTCTTTTTTTCCCATTCCCTTTCATGATATGGACAAGAGCAGCACAAACATCCTGCATAACATCACCCCCTTTTTTTACCGAAGAAAACTAAAATGGTGACAGAACTTTAACTTTTTTGCAAACTTTCCATTTTTTAAGATAAAAAAACTGGGTAAGCAAAAGAGAGGGAAAGTATGAACAAGACAAGTACAGGTGAGAAGAGTGAGAATTAGAGCACTGTCTTCTCTTGAGCACTAATGGATGAATGCTGACCTTGATTTTTCTAGGTTTTACCAGCCCCACACTCTTCCAGAAATTATTTCAATAAATACAGCATTTACAGCAGTCCTTTACCAATGATTACACTGCGTAAAAACTGTTTAAATTGATAAGGAAGGGCAAAGAGAAATAAAACTTGAGGAAAAGTGCCGGACCATTTTCATTCAGCAGAGTGAGCAAGAGAGAGATAAACTATAAGCCCTCAGAGAGAGAGAGAGCAAGAGCAAGCGAGCAAGCTTAGCTTTAAATTATTGCCTCGAGAGAATCTTAAAGATTTATTTCTATAAATGGAACAGCACTCCGGGGCTAAGATGGTATTTACTGAAGTATTGCTCATTTCTGACTAATCTTTGATGGATCTTACTAACTTTGAAACACCTGGCACTGAACTCTTTTTGCATTAGATTTGTGTACAACTGTGATGGGAAAATAAACAAGTGGCGGAAAAAGAACTAAGCAAAAGAACAAACAACAAAATCGCTCGTAGGGAAAGTGGATAATGTGCTCTCTGATGAGATTTTTGAGGGAAACTGGGATTAATATTTCACAGATGAATTTTGAGAAACCGAGGTCCAACTTTGAGACAGTGTGTTTGACAGTGAAAGAGATACAGTAGATGTGTCTGAAGTGGGTAAACGTAAGAGAGTGCTTTAGTAAGTGTTTGTATGTATGTAACAAAACAAATTATGGAGAAAAAAATAGATTGAAGTGGATGCATTTAAAATGTTGACCTTCAGTTTATTTGTATGCCTTTAAGCGATTTTGCTAGCTTTCTGTTTGTGTAAACTATATACTACCATTCAAAAGATTAGGGTTAGTAAGACTTTTGTTTTTGAAAGAAAGAAATACTTTTATACAGCAATGATCCACTAAATGTGACACTAAAGACATGCATTGCTTGGCTACAAAAGATTTTTTCATTTTTTTAACACCATTACATGAATAAATTACAATCATTTAAATTTTATTTCACATTATTACTGATTTTACAGCATTTTTTTTAATCAAATAAATGCAGCCTTGGTGAGCACAAGAGACTTTGTTTCAAAACTGACCCCAAACTTTTGAATGACAGCGTACAAAGAGATGTATACATTGTGTGTGTATAGTACTGCCAAGTCCTAAGTACTCACTGTGGCCGCTTGTGTAGTGCTGCAACTTGTCTGTGTATTCTGAATCCGCTCTCTCGAACCCACGTCTGAAAGAACAAAGGCAAACAGCTCTACTTGTACTGTTTAAAAAGGTGCCAATGCCATGAAAACAACACTTACTACTGCCCACCATCATCTTGTTAACACAACCTCATCATTAGAGTTTTTACGAGCTCTGCTGCTCTGTAAATGTTCACTAATGAACCAAATGAGGACAAAGGGGTACGATTTTGACATGTTGTTGGTATAATTGGGGGAAAACACACTGAGAGGAACTCACCGGTTGCAAACGATGATGATGACCACCACCGCAATGAGAAAGACCAGACCAGCAGCCGCTGAGCCAATGATGAGAGGCAGCTTCTCTTGAATGCTAGTGTTGTACTCCTCTGTAGGTACACACACACACACAAATCCAAAAGTTAGTACTTCCTGACAAAACCCACCAGTGTGTCTCTATATATGAAGCAGCCTGAAGCAAGTTCAGACTACACTGAGGCACAGGAGTCCTGCAGTGTATGTCTACACAGGTGAGAGACCCTCACTTCCCCACTTTCACAGTGGGGAATCTGGGACAGGAAGCCCTGTGCAAGATACCTTCAGGCAGACGGGGCTGTACACTTGGACTCCTTGGCTACAGCAGCATATGGGCAGGCGATAGAGGAAATTTGTTGGTGCAAAACAGACGGATTGGGATGTTGGGAAGGCCTGGGGAACTTTCTTTTCCCTTCCTTTCCTGCCTAGCTTTCTCGTTCTCCTCTAGTTGTTTATAATTACAGACTATGCGTTCACAACGCAGACAACCCCCTGGGCTCACTCTGCAACCCTAGAGGCTAAGTAAGCTGCTATCGTGCTACCAGATTTTACCACATTTAAACACTTGCTACGAGCTCCCAAAAGCTGATGTAGTAAGTAAACAAAAACCTGAACTTCATCGGGTCTCATGTGAATTCAACTGCACTGTAACTTCCTTTTTAATCGGTTTTAAAACTCTTGGTTAAATCACTCCAAATGAGCGCAGCCTGCTGGCATGACACATCCGTGTTTGGATCACCTTGCTGAGTTGCTGTCTCTCATCATGCCAGGAGAAAGCTCGGGAGGATAGATCAGACTAATTCTGACTCTCCGCTCGTAATAAGCGGCTTAGAGAGTAAGGAGCCATGAGTGAGCAGCTGCCTCTGAATGAGGAGATCTGGGAAGGGCAAAACGATGGGCGGCCATCCAATGGCATGTTTCAGCTACCATTCTTCCTCTGCAGAGTTTTGCGAACTGAATCTAAACGGGCCCAAACTACATAAGCAAAACAGTATTATTTATGTAACAAATGTTTCCCCAGCAATATTATTGATATTATTAATAATATAAATAATTATCTCAAATATGTAGTGTATCTTTAACTACAAATCTGTCTGTTCTGGCCCAAGATATCATTTATACAGAATCTAATCAGAAACATGCAGCAGAGAGAGGACAGGACATTTGGAGATGCTAACATGGATCATCATTAGACGATTAGATTAGTAGATGAACTATCTGCTTCAGCAAGTCAATTACACACAGGCTTGCTCTTAAGATAAGAACTGGGAAAATGATGGGCTAAATCATATGCATGTAGTTTATTCCCATGAATGCCAAATTTGAAGAGGTGATTTTGTATTAAATAAACCATTGTTTTATCATCATCTAGATTAGATATTCACCCTCAGTCATGGTCTGGAAGTACATCTTGCCGCTGAAGCGTCCGAACCCCGCCACCGTACGGGCTCGGACCTGGAAGACGTAGATGCCTCCGGGTTTGAGGCCACGGATGACTGCAGTGTTGGTTTGACTCTTTACCATTGAAGAATTGTGCTCCGTCTGGTCCTGAAAATGAGAAATGGCAAAAAAGGGTAAAGACGTTAATTTTATAAATCCAGAGTCAGTGTGAAATACTAGTGTGAAATACTGTTTTTGGTCAGTCTTTCACACTAAAGGACATCACAAGAGACTCAGAAGAGTACATATGGCTCTCTAACAGGGCTATCTATGTCATCAAACCCCATCAGGAGAGCCCAAAAGAGGGTGCTGGGCACAGGAACGGTGGCTGACACTTTCAGGCCAGCCACGATTCATTAGTCTGGGTTGAAAGCTGTGGCCACTGTCGCGCCGCCTGAGTGTCTGTTTGTGTAAGCAAAGAAGAGAAAGAGTGATAGTGAAGGAGAAGCAGAGAATGTAGGACTCAGTGTGTGTCTATACATGTACTACTTGAGTGCTCCGTTTTTTTCCTGTCAGCTCTATTTCTGAGCACTGTGATGTGAGCTTTGCTGCAGTGTTTTGCAGTGTTTTGACAGGCGGTCCTCAGCACTGTCTGAGAAAGGAATTATACTGAGGAAAGAGTAAGAACAGGAGCAGAGCCCATGGGACAGTCAGCTTGTGTGTGTGTGTATTACAAAGAAAGAAAAGACAGAAAGTATCTGTTAAACTATGCGTCTTGTATTTAAGGGTGTGGTTGTCTTATGTGTGTCAACCAGCGCAACAAAGCGAGCGAAACGGGAGACTGAAAGAATATCGGCGTACTACAGTATGTGGGTGTGCGTGTTTCTCAAGCACAAGTTAGCGCGCGTGTGTGTGTTTTCTGCGGCCCGCGCTGACAGAGAGGAATCTGTAACTGAAATATTTGTTTTACTTCAGTGAAATCTCTGTTATTTTAGCCACTGGTATCCGGATCGAACCACAACAGTCTTTTGCAGAGCAACTGCGTTTGTAATAAAGTTCGACAGAAAAGGAATTCGCTATTCATGTCCGACAGCTGCCAAAACCCTCAATTAAACAGCAATCGAACATCAGCCAACCTTTTTCACAAGGAACTAATACATTAACATTACTTGCTATATTTTTTCAGTTCAATTTATGTAAAGTAAAATATTAAAATAGTTTGGATCATTTTAATATTTATCATCATTATGATTGATAATCTTACATTTATAGGTCACCCTCACTGTCACATAACCAAAAATTAATAATGCATGCTTATGAACATGTTAAATGACACTGAATGCTTTAATTGCACTAAAAGTGCATACATTACTCAAGTGTGTTTATGTGGTACCTTCTCATAATACTGCAGCTCATAGTCGAGAATGACCCCGTTGGGCTGGTCAGGCTGGGACCAGGAGAGAGTGATGCTGTCAATGGTGCGACTGACCTGATGCATGATAGACACCGTAGAAGGAGCTAGAAAACAAAACAGAGACATATTATATGCAGTATTTAAAGATTGATGCAAAACAAGTTGAGGACATGCTTTTTATACAGCAATATAGGCATTAAAGCACAGATCCTGGTGTGTGATTAAACAGATGTAAATTGCACAGTGCTGAACCACATAAACAAGGTGGGAAAGGGAATTTCCAGGCCAGGCTCTGTCTCACTCATTGGTCATGGTTCCTCAACACGATGTAATCTAGCCTGAAATCTATTCTCTTGTTATATTTCTTGAAAAGAACGGCGGACTAATTTTGTGGTGTGCTGAAAATACGTAAAACCAGGTGCAATTTCTACTCATGAAAACCACAAGTATGGTGAACACAACTGGCATTTTGTGTCTTTGAATTTGTGAATTATAGAGTTTATTTTTTATTAGCATGTCTGGTAATTATGTGGGAGTTTGTCAAACCCTATATTAGTAGCTCTGTTGTGTTGGACTTGTCCAACCTGACTGCTGTACAAAAGAATGCTTCCCTGTTCATTACCGAAATAAAAGTCCAGGGTGTTCCTAATGGCCATTAAGCATTAGAGCGTGGCATACTGGGTCAGGAAAACTCAATGGAGATGCTCGGGAACGCAGTTGAAGCAGTGTGGGCTTTGGAGAGGCGGGATTTATGACCCTTGCCGTCTCCAAGGCTCAGGCCTGTTAAGACACGGGCCTCTCCTCAGGCACACACTTCTTTACGAAAAAGCCACTCTTTGGGAAAGCCCGTCGCTACTATCAGCTTGAGCTTTTGGTCTCCGGGGTTGAAGGAGAGCTTAAGTGGCTTATTCGTGTGCTTATTTCCCACTCTTGAGAGCCCAGAATGAGTTGTAAATCTGTCTCAAATGCACAGGTGATAGAGAAGCTCTCAGTGCTCACTGCTTAGAGCAGCACTGCTCATTTTCAGCAGGTTTTCTCTCAAGGGATATCACAAATATGAAATCTTGTAACAAAATTAATTGTAATAAATGATTCAATTGTCTGTTTTGTTCATGTTACTTAAAGCATAGGCTTAAAATACATACTCCTTAAGAAGTAATGTATTCAAATTTGGAATAATACAATAAAATGTAACCAAACATTACAAATAAAATACATGACTTGTCCCCAGCTTAAAATAAAATAAAGTACAAAAAAAGAAATAAAAATCTAATTTGTCCAACGTCAGGTTCTGTACAAAAGAAAGTTACCCCGTTTATATATATATAAAAAAAAAAAAATGTTTAAATAGAATCTAACAGTCCAACCTGACTTTTGAACAAAACAAAGCAAAGGTCCCCTGTTTATTACTAAAACAATAATTAATTTAATAAAATACGAAGAGAAAAAACGAATTAAATGAAATCTAACTTATCACCACTTTTAATACTAAAGATATAAAATGAAAAATTAATTACTAAAATAAAGAAATAAATTTCAATTTATGATTGTAATTTACAGTGGACAATAATCTCAAATAATTGTGATCAGGCAATTATGATAATAATCTAATATAAAACCATAGGATATTATATTAATCACTACAGGCCTAGTCTGACCTAGTGGGCGTTCATTTATCTAAATGTACATGCTGAACAAGCTATAGTCTTGTTGTCCCTGCCAGTTAATAAATATATGTCAGACGATAATGAATGGCTTCCCAGAACCCTGAGCACTACGGGAGGGCTTGTGAATCCTCGGTCGGTATGCGCCACCGTGCTCGGTCCAACCAAGACCTGTGTTCTAAAAGGCAAGCAACTGGCAACATCTTGTCTGCCTTAATGCTGGTATGCAGTATCAACAGAGGACTAATAAGGTAAGCAGTCAGGCTTCCTCTACAGGGAAGCATACAGGCATCACATTATACATGAATAAAATATATATATTTAAAGGCTGACATATGTGCTTTATGCGCAGCATTTACATTGCGCCCAGCCTGTCGCTGGTAATCCAGTCTGGGCTAATGCAAACAAAGTCAGAGCATGTACAGCAGCTCATAAGAGTGAACATATGCTGATTTGAGAAGGCAGATTTTTGCGGTTTTCCAGTTACTGAGGGATGTTTTCCTCATGCCTGAATGACAGCCGTCTATCACAGAAAGTTATGGGGCATCATAGTTCAATCTAAAATAAAACAGTAGCATCATAGGTTTTAAAAAAAGCGACAACTTAAACATCTTAGTGAAGAAAGTGCACTCTCAGAAATGATTATGACAGCTAGTTAAGTGTTTGGTCTGCTTTTGCAGAATTCCAGTGTTTCCACACAATTGCGCTCCATGGTACAGCTGATGAGGACTATTTATCTGCAAGCCTAGGTGCTTAACTTTTCCCTGGCAGACTGAGTGTTCGGACACATTGGAACGATCACACTGTGCGTGAGGTGCAGAAAACATAAGCATGAGGAAGAGATAACGTTTGCTTGTGGGCACTGAGGAAAACAACCAGATGGAACGGAATGGAATGCAACGGTCCTGTTTAAAAGTCGGATGGAATAAGGATGAGCTTATAGAGTCATATATATCCAAACAGTTCATTGGTAATTTATTCATCACAGTGCTGGGCATTAACATTTATATGGGCTGTTCTTCTGGACCAATATGACAGACACCAGGGTTTTTGCACACTTTATGACTATTTTGCAATAGTTTCTGAGAACTAATTCTGTGCTATATGCCAGTATATCTTTACTTCAACGTCTAACAGATCCATAATAAATAATATACACGCTTTACCAAGTTAATTCCACTCATATAAGTTTATTGGTCTGTAATGGGGCATGGACTTGCAAACACAAAAAAAGCCAATTCTTGAGCTCTGATCCAGTTGAAGTGCCTCTCAGCCATTTTAACTACAGCAAGCCTGGATTCTGGATTCTTTCTTAGAATCCCAACAAATACTTTGCTCAAAATTCCAAACAATAAAAGAAACGAAGATCATGCTGCTGAAAATTCTGCTTTGCCATTACAGGAATAAATTCCATTTTAATATATATTGAAATGGAAAAGAGTTAAGAGTTGAATTGCAATAATGTCACAATATTACTATTTTTACTTAACTTTTGAACAAATATATTCAGCCTTGGTAAGCATAAGAGATTTATTTTAAAAATATTAACTCAAAAGAGTGTGTGTGTGTGTGTGTGAGTGAGTGAGTGAGTGAGTGTATGTGTGTGTGTGTGTGTGTAATACACAACATGTATTCATATTAATTCAATCAAGCATCTTTTTATAGAGATATCTTTTTAATTTACATTATATCAGAGTAAGTGTCACCTGAGAATGATTTCTTAATTCTCGGTGTTTAATGACTTATGAGTGATAATTAAGGACAGGGCGAACAGTGAGTGAGCAAAGAATCAAAAGCTCGGCCTAATAATCATATAAAAGGCTCTGAGTTTTGTGGAATGTTCTCTCAACTCCACTGGCTCTGCACTTCGAGTCTATATAATAGGTTTGGAAGGCATGTGGATCTCATTTGGAGCCGAGTTGTGGTGTGGAAGAGCGACGTAGTGATTTGGTAAGGTTGGTAGAAGTAGCCCTTACAGGTCAGCGCTTATAAATTTCGTCCACCCCCGTCGACTCCCCGAGCCCCTTTTACGGTAAAACTTTTCCCCACAGCAAGCTTTTCCCAGCACAATCTGACAGCAGCTGCTGTTCCTCTACCGCGCAGGACCGTACACTGCGAGTATTCCCTATTTACGAGACTCGCGTCCAGAGAGAACCAGAAAGGAGGGGAAGAGGAACGCACTGCATTTGCATGTAACATTTAGCAATGGACCTAAAAAAAAAGGCAGAGAGAAACAGTGAGTCTGGCATGCGTCCCTATTTCCCATCTGTATTGGATTGAGGGTTTTATGTCTCCACAGAGTTTCCAGCACCGTAAAGCAGCGCACCCCCTTTTCAGTTCATCAAGCTTTAAACCATCTGCACTGGAAAAGATTGAAGCATTAATGTACTCGTATACACACCATAAGCTAATTCAAAAAATAGGCACTTCAGCGTCTTAAGAAGATTGCAGACACTTACAGAGAGTTTGAGTCTAATCTGAAACCCTAAGCACGGTTTCACTGTTCAAGGAATTCTGGTGTTTAGTGAAAACCCAAGCAAGTCTGTAAATGGCAGCTGTCCAATGACGTGCATTAGCATTCCTTCTTTTATGCATAGACGAATAGTCAATATGATGCATGTCGACTGCCATCTGACAGATCTCACAATCTTCTCAGACAATCAGAGGTCTGTTGGCACATCCCATCTAAACAAGGGAACCTGTTCAACTCTTGTTCTTTTTGTTAACAGAGAGGAGGACAAATTATATTAGCGTTCATGATTTTGTTATCCTGCCATGATTTATTTGGATCAGGACTTAGGCACAAGGACAGTGAGCTTATCACGTGATCCCAAGCCGGTACGTGATTTTAGCCCAGGACTTAGGACTAAAAAATAACCTAGGGAATCAAATTACAGAAATACAGATACAAGCCCCACAAAAATCTATACATGTATGTAACATTTTCAGTTGCATATTATCTGCATGATACATTAAGATGCATGATACAAATATTCAAACTATTCAAATCACCTCACTGGGTTTTGCTTCTTTTTTTTCTTCTTTTTTTTTTAAGAGAAAAAAAAGGAACTTCTGCACACTATCAATACTTGCAAATGAGTATAAACATTGTATTAGCAACTAATAAAATATTGTGAAATAATACATTTCAGATTCAAATTTTCAGCAGCCATTACTTCAGTGTGATGTTTTGACCTTGAAATCGATGTACAAGGAGTAGAAAAGTAAATAAAAGAAATGCAGTTGAGGGTCTTGGATATTTTAAAGCCTCGAATTTCAGGATCCTATCAAACAACAGTTTCATACAAATTACACTGGACATTTGTTTATACTTCTTGGTCTTTTTTAAATATTTCTCAAAAACACAATAAACTTTTCCACTTCCAGCAATAAATCAACATGTCTAATTGAGCCTTTGCACCCGTCACTGCAGTACTTTGTTAATCCAAGATGATTACAGCAAAACACACTGTTCTTTGTGAATATTACTGGCCTTGATTAAACAACAGTGATTTAAACACTAAATCCCCGTTGTATTGTATTTACTGTTGTTGGACGTATGAGCGGAATGTTTTCAATCATCAAAGCGGTCGTAATTGGCAAGACTTCAAACGCATGACAATAATGCACTTATATTGTAGTTTTCTTTTCTGTACACATGCATAATGAAATGGATATTTTATGCACTGCTCGCTGCATAGTCAACAGCTTCTGTGGCCTGCCCTGCATACTTATGAAGGCCTTTTCCCTGGCTAATGCAAATGAAACAACCCTTACTTTCCTCCGATGACACCTGATGTGATTAGTATGCAACAGCATGTGACAGGACGAGAGCTGAGATTTTGGACTTTGCCAGTGCTCCAGGTGTCCGGTGCAGTCTCCTGCCCGGCTGCCCCCTGACCCCACCTGGCACCTTCCATATGTGCCCTCTCTGCCACCTTCTGTCACAGTGCTCCCACACCAGCCACCCCCTTTATATTTGTGAGGCACGGCATGAAAAGGGCAGCCTTCTTGGGGAAAGATCCATGTCCGAGGTGGAAACCCCCCCTCTTCTGCATTACAGGTGGCAATCGCCATCCATCTGAAAGCCTAATTGAAGTGAGTCCATATTGAATACCGAAATGGATGACTCTCTCTGCAATAAGGTCAAGACGGTAAAAAACAAAAGTTCACTTCTCAATTACATGGCAATAGAATCATCTAGCTCTGTATCGCCACTTTCTCCAGAGGCTGCCGGTGGCATCACTGTCTCTGGTGGCCCGACAGGAGTTCGCCAAAGCAATTCTGAAGATAATTAAGTCATAAATCTTCCACCAGCACCCGACAGCGCCCGAGCCAGATTACCAGACCCAACTCTGCATAATGTAATTCATTCACACAATGATTCCCCCATCTGATAAGGAACCAATTCATTTCCTCAGGTATTAAGGAAAGCCTGACACATGTGGTACTGCTCACCTTGGGCTAATGAAATGGATAAACAAACAGTAGCTGGAGTGTATAATGTTGAATGACGCAATAGAGTACATGTGAGCTGGCAGACGGAAACAACATATGGGTCGGCCGTTTATCTGGGTGCGCCAGACTCTCACGCAGAAAGCTAATGGCCGGGAGCTAATGTTGCCAGGAGTTTTCTATGATGGACAACAACTGTTATGCTCTAACAGTGCGTTAGACTGGAAACATGCTGAACAAAAAATGGAATATAAAGAAAAAATTGCCATTTGTAATAACTTGGAGTGCACTATTAATTCATTAAATATCTTTCACCAATTTATGTAACAAAGTAAAACCGTTTCAATTATTATACTGTATGAAAAAGTTTGACACAGAAATGTAATAAAAAATTAATAACTCTTTTCACAAGTTAAATTTTCAAAGTTCAATTCATCAACAGTTACTGCATTAAGTATCATGAATAACAATATACAACCTTTTGCTTTTACAGCATTTTATTCTAGGCTATTGTTAATTTATAAATGTTAACATTAACATTTAAAACAAGAAAAAGGAAATCCCGCACACTCAATACTTGCAAAAAGTATAAAAAAAATAAAAATTATTAGCAACATTTTGGTCTCATGACCTTCATCAGGCATATACAACATACTGAAACATATGTATACTATAATATATGTATTATGTATCTATAATAAATTATCATTAACCAAGATTAAGAAATGCTGATAATATAACATTAAGTGTATTTCAATTCTATATATTACAACATTAATTTGTGGTTATTTGTTAAATAATTTTATTATTTTATTATAAATCTTGTTCTAATTTAATTCTTAAATTAACCATGTGGTTTATTTGTTTTATAACATTATGCAATATTTGGTTGATTCGTAAAACCATCATCTCTGTTGCAATATACAGTGCTGCAATGAATTCAGGACATGGCAAAGGATGTAAAGCTCAACCACATGAGGCTCATTGAATCTTGTAGACAGAATTGTTGATTTTTTTAGTGTGTGTTACCATTCATCCATCTCTGCAGTGGGAAGAACCGCACTATGTATAAAGTGAAGCAGACTGAGTCATGTACCATTCATGGGGAGAAGCAAGTTAAACGACCCCTTGAGTAGCACTTGCCAAATGCTTCCCGACTTTAGGCAAATCACAAATTGCATGCGATCTGTCACACACTGCTCTAATAAAACTTTCAGAGAGAGGGACACCCGGGCGGACATTTTCTATCCTTGCCCTGATAAATGCTGGTCTCAAATGTGTGTGTTAGAGTAAAGTGAAGGGCCTGGAGTCAGTTTAGGTTTACTTGATGACTGATTAACCTTGCTTGCCCTGTTGATGCAGAGCTGCAGGGGACAGGCGAGGAAAGCCAAGCAGAAAGGAAAGGTAAAAGCTGTCTTTGTGTCTCCAGCTGCCCGACACAGACGTGCACTATTACTGTAGCCGACCAGAGCTCAAGGCCTTCATTCCAGTTTGCCTCTGTAAAATTGCCTCAATAAAACATTGTGCCTTTCTTCAATAAAGCTTTGTAAAGCTTTCTGGTGTGCCATAATTAAGACAAATCACTAAACTAATAAAATAAAAGCATGCTCTGTTTTAGGACACCAAAGGACACTGTTCTAGATTGCTGCTTGGGCTTTAGTCAAAGATCAGCAACTACCCACGACAACACACTGTGATGCAAGTAAATGGACGCTCAAGCTACTTGTATGCATGTCACTGCATTACAACAAAGTATCAAACCAAGTGAGGAATTAAACCACACGTCTATTAAGCTAAACAAAAATAAATAAATAAACGGGTTAGGTTTTCAATGATAAAACATAAAATGTTCAAAAATAACACGAAAGGTTTGCAGAAATGAAATGTCCACATTTTAAGCATGGGTAAAGTGCATCCTATTATTTTTTGGGCTCCACTGTATCAGTAATTCTCATTCAGGCTACTTCAAATTGCAATTTTATCCATTAAACTCAAAACCCTTGAAATAAGTGGTTGGCACATTTGATTCACTGGTGGAAAAGTTTGAAGGCCTCCAAAAGATTAAAGGACCCTTAACACAGTTTTACAATGACCAAATTAATTTCAAAGGTTCTTCTCTGCTAACCTTTTAAAGCATGAAGTGTCAACGTGTCTAAGTTGAAATGGCCTAGATTTTTCGCACATGTTTTATACCAAGATTAGTGGTTTCACTTTTCATCATCATCTAAAAAACTACAAATTTCTCTGCAAGTGAAAAATGGCAGAATTTTTTGCAGCTTTACTCACTACTACATTCTGGGTCAATGCAGAGAACAACACCAACCTGATACTTAGTGGGCAGACTGGACATAATTCATCAAGATCTGGAAAAGAACTCTCCAAGGCCAAGATCATAACACTCTCCCCATAATAGCAGTGTTTATGAATTGTTCATCCCTTAATAAGTGTGCACGAGGACAGTTTAAGCCCATGATGTATCATCACGCTTAAGTATAACTCGGGCTCTAAAGATCGTCCAGCATACAAACTTGTGTTCAGATTTTTTCTTCCTTTGTCTGCTGTCCTTTCAGCCATTTGAGCCAACTTCCACTGTATTGTGTGTGATAATGATGGACAGTGTAAAAAGGCCTGGGAGAGGATGATAGCTGCAGCTGTGGAGAAACTTCCTGAAAACAATGCTTGAGAAAATAGGAATTTCAATTGATGCCTACTGCAAATCTCATCATCGAACCTAAGATCTAAAAGGGGGCCATACGCATAAGAAAACAAAAACTTTTCACGGCAATCACTTTTCATTTTCTAATTTGTTTGTTTCTCTTGCAGAACATACCTCGCCTCTTAGGCAGCCAGGCTTAAAAACGTGTCTAATTAAAGCTTGCACATGGATACGGACAAAAATGCACACACACAATCTACTGCGAGCACAAAACGTGAAGGGGGAAGCTCGAAGCCGCCTTTGCTAATGAGGGGTGACAAGATGTTTATGTAACCCCAAAGCCCTCCAATCCAGACAAAATTAAAGGCCCGGACAGCCTGACCCAGGCCCCCTCAGTCCTAGTGCCCTGTCCCAGGGGGCCCGGGCTGCTAACAGGGAGCTGGAGTGAGTACTTTCACAGCTCCCCCTGATGGAGGTCCGGGGCTGCTAATCCAAAGTGACAGGCGGAGCGGGGGTAGAACGTCCCAACAGCAGGGAGGAACTCCAGAAGGAAGAAAGCACGGGTTAGAACAGGGCAATGCCAAATGAAAACATATGGAGAACAATCTTTCTATAAAAATATATATAAAAGCAATAGCAATTCATTACGTAAAAAGTATTAAAGGAGCCATATCATGGAAAATTGGATATTCCATGCTCTTTTGAAATAATAAAATGTACTAAGTAGACCTACTCTACTTGGTTTTAATATATAATCCTGTCTGTAACTGTGATTTATGTTTACACCACAGTTTCACCCAGAGGATCAATACCTAACTATGATATCCTTGCTTAGACTAGTAAAAATGCACTTCTACAAAACTAAAACTTTCTTGTCAGTCCAAACTGAGCATTTACTGTATTGACGACACAGAGCTAAATCGCAAAACATGGCCACCCATATTTACACATCAATGACTAATAGGAGATCAGAAAGCTGCTCTGCCCAGAATGTAAGCACCAAAGTACATCCAGGGCTCATTTCACATGCAAGGAGAATGTTTCTTAAAATCACTGCAACCAAAAAAAAAAACATGTATTGCCAGAGAGAAGAAGAAACTTGTCATTAAAGCACCCACCCCCAAAAAAACAGCAGTTTATAAAAAAACTTTAGTCACATTATAAGTGTACTAAAACAACAATGTAATTATATGATAATAATAATAAAAATGTATGAAAATACATCTTTTATAAAATAATGGGGTCGAATTAAATGAAAAATTTAATTGCAAATACTGAAATATTTAATAAAGACTTTTATTTTTTATTTGCAGTCCCAGTATGCTTTTATGAGCAGTAATGTAACATAAATGTAATGTTTAAAAAAAAAACGGCACAAATTCTAGGCGATTCTCCAAGGAGAATATGTGGACTCATAAAGCTTGGGGGGAAAACGTTGGCTTTTGTTTCAAAGATGCTGTTCAGCTGACTCATATGAAGTGAATCTAACAATTCTTCTGTTTCCAGCAGATCAGTCATTTCTTGTTCAAAGAAACATTGAAAGCCTCATCATTCAGCTCCCATGGCAGTTTCACATACGTTCACAAGTCCCCTAAATGTCTCAAGTGCACTTAGTGTTACTGTTGAGAGACTGAATGTAAAAAGTCTTTACAGGATCCCCCTGTCAGTTTATGAGAGCGAGTCTGAATATGCCCTTTCGCCTCTAAGACCTGCTGCGTATGTATGTTTTTCAACTCGAGTTTCAGTGACAATACTTAACGTATTGTCTCTACACTCACATGTCTGTGATAATTGGATTTCAGTATAGCTGACTGCATGAATGCGAGTGAACTAGTTATGAGAGAGTTTGTAGGTTATGTGTGCATGTAAACTAGTTGGTTATACGTTTTATACTACGGGGCTGTTGAATGCTTGATTCTGATTGGTTGACGAATATTCTAATTTGTGCAATTATTTTTAGGGAAAAGCACGGCTAAAGAAGTTCCAGGCAGGTCTTGACCACACTAGTTTCATATCACTTCGCCAAATGATTTTAGTTATTTCAAAGGTATTTACAGCCCACAAAACTAAAACCCACAATGACACTGACAGAGCAAATAAATACACTAAATAATAGGATAAATAAACGTCCAATTATAAAAAAAATTGCCAATAAATTACGTTTTATTATGTATTTAGCATTTATTAGTTATTATGGAAAAGCAGATATCTCTTCCTTGCGCTCTCTCCCACTCAAATGGACATACTTACAGTATGAAACGTGTTATCAGCGCTGATCTGGCGATTTTATCAGTAAAATAGTTTAGAAACTTAAAAGCTACATGATATTTCTAACTAACGAGATGCACTGCAGATAAACATAGTTTCTCTATTAGTAGACGTTGGTGCCAAACACTGTTGGGAGACGCACAGACAGGTAATTCACACACTTAATCTCTCTCTCTCTCTCTCTCTCTCTCTCTCTCTCTCTCTCTCTCTCTCTCTCTCTCTCTCTCTCTCTCTCTCTCTCTCTCTCTCTCTCTCTCTCTCTCTCTAATAACTGCATTAATAACTGCATTAGACTGCTAGCAGTTGCTTAAGTCTCTGTTACTAGCTCTGAAATTACATTTTGGAATTAGCAACGGACGCTTGGGATGTGTAAAAAAAAAAAGCTCTTGCTGTCCCACACACAAGAGCGTCTTAAGGACAGAAACTTGGCAAACATGATGATACATCATGTTTTAAGGTGTGGTAACCGTAGAATAAGTGTAATAATTGACTCTGGGCAATGGAATTATTAGAAAAATAATGTACACCCGAGGTGCATTACCACCTCGAGTGTGCATTATTTTTCGAATAATTCAACGGCCCAGAGTCAATTATTCCTTACATGTGTGATGATGAGGACCTAACATATACACATCTACTCAATCACCTCTCTCAGCTTGCTTTGGTCTCATCAGCTGTAAACACTCCAAGGATAAAAGATACATCGCTTCCAGCATGCTCTTTGCACAACAGATCGGTTAAAACCTCCCTTGAATGATGCAAATATCAGGAAATTGTTGAATTTTGAAGTTAGCGATGTCACAACCAATTAAAATACAGTCAACAACAGAACAAGGAGCTTTACTAGGCTAAAGCAGGGATGGGTTTGATGATCTGTCTGTAGCCAGCAGGATGAGGAACATAAAATAATGGCTGTCTCTGTTTGAGCCTCTAAGAGCTCCAAGTACCGATCTGGCACAATCAACCACACATTTTATACAGACACTTAAAGTACAAATCAATGCTGCAGTCCCTCTGAAATAATTGGAACACAGTAATCTAAACCACAATGGCATCAGTGGAAAAAAGCAGACTTCTGTTGCCTTTGCAATGGCAGCTTCTGATTGTACTATGTCTTGAAAGCATGGCTGTTGCTTCAGGAGGTGGAAGAACGGTTTGTCTAATCAGTAGCAAGAAGCTGTTTTTCATTAAAAGTCATCATTGGCTGGAGAGATCCTAGGCTCCGGATAATCTGTCTCACTATGGTTTGGGTCTGATTCAACGTGGATCACGTTGAGTTTCTGGGAATTATGTCTAACCTCATAGTGACATGGTGGGATGTCAGCCAAAAAAATGTAATTGGGATGTAATCTGGAGGTAACAAAGCGAGTTACAGAGTATTCTGAAATCTGTTTAATGCACTATTACACATAGTGAGTTTAGACTAGTGGGTAAATAAACAATGAAAGCAAAGAGGTAGAGATTACATTTTCTAAAATAACTGGTCAGTGGTTTACCTGAACAACTAATCACCTAATCTTAAATAAGCCCTTAATAATTAGGCTGGTTTCAGATTCACCCTATACTGAACAGACATATTTCTTAAGATATAAAAAAACTTTTAGATAAAAGTGACAAAAGCAAAAAATAATAATACAATGCAATGCAATGTCTTAAACAACAGCTAAAATTAAATAAAATAAAGATAAAAATGACCAAATAAAATAAAACAAAACAATGCATCCTGACCATTGTGATCCATCCCTATTATGTGTTCAAACAGGTGAACAAAAATGAAAAACGAGTAAGAGCATCCAACATGGCAACCTCCTGTGGTACTAGTGTTAATTTTGTCAGCTATTTTTACATTTAGTCTTAGTCCTGTGTCAAATGTACTTTTTATCGTATTTAGTCAACCTTGCCCTGTTTTGATTCAGTCAAGTTTTAGTCGACTAAAAGCCTGCCATTTTAGTCTAGTTTTAGTCAATGAAAAAGTCATATTTTCGTCATGCTACATAATGGTTAAATTGATAATGATAACGATTGATAACGATTATTTTGCTTAAAATTATAATCACAACAATTGTTGTCATTTGAGAAATTTGCATTTCATCAAAATTATTGCACTTTCATAGTACAAAATCTAGAGAATGTCTCATTTAGTCTCATAATGTCTCATAGAACTCATATGCATGGTTTATTTTACCTAATCTAGTTTCCAGATTTTTTTAATAGGCTATTTGTCATAAATTAACCCATTCTTAATTTCATACATTATGAAAACAAGACATATCCCTCAAAAATTTAAACGGTGAAATTTCTTGCCTAATTCCAAATTACATTCATGTTTTTTAATTTAAAAAAAACGTGCAATCGGCTTTTGAAGAAACACAGACTGGTTGAATGACACTTTCATTTTGCAAAATATCTCAAATGGAGATCGCTGAACTCCAGCTTGCATGTTTGCCTGTGTTTTTTAAGTATTCAGATCATCCGCGCTACTTCAGCAGTGTTTAGAGAGAGCGCTACGCAAGGCTTCCAGATTGCAAATATTAAGTAAAACATCGGATAGAAAATGTGTTTTTTTTAACAGAAAATCTCAGATTGGGGGATTTAAATTCTTGAAATCTGGCAACCGCAAGCACGAAAGTGTGTAGCGGCTTGTTAAAAACAGTCTGTAATACAAAAACAAAGAGAGGTTTTAGTAATGCTTTTATTTTTTAACTACATTTTAGTCCCGTCTTTTTTCGTCAGCAATATTGCATGTTGATATAGTCACAGTTATCGTTTAATTACATTGGTGTTGTCTCGTTATAGTCTCGTCTTAGTCATGGAAGAAAAGGTCGTCAACGAATATTTTTCGTCATAGATTTCATTAACGAAATTAACACTATGTGGTACCAAAGCACCCAGTTGACACCAAAAAAAAGTTAATGTTAATAAATAAAAATGTGTAGACTTACCAGCCTGGTTAGTAGTGATGTTGACTGATGAATATTGGGGAGAATAAGGGCTCTGGTCTGATACACCGTTGACAGCCTGGACTTCGAAAGTGTACTGGGTGTGAGCCAGAAGTTCACTTATAAAGACCCGGCTCTCCGTGAGTCCCAGCTGCCGTGGAACGAACTGCACGTTGTCCCCACAGCGAGTGCAGCCCCCTCTGCCACCTCCGCAACTCTTGCAGATGATGTTGTAGACCACGTCATCACGACCACCAGTCTCCCGCGGAGGATTCCACTCCAGCATCAGTGAAGTCTCATTCACACTGGAGATGACATTTTGAGGAGCCGATGGCACAGCTGGAAAAACAAACAAGAAAAATCCTTTAACGAAAGTCTGAAAGAAAAAATAGATTACCCCTGTAAATGACTCAAAGAATTGTTATCTGCCCTTTGTTTGAAATACATATTAGGGGTGTAATGGTTCTCGGTAAAAAAAAATCGAACCGGACCGTTCTCCACCCACGGTTCGGCACACACTTGTGGCGCAGTTAATTTAAAATCTGACGCCGTATACGCATATGGTTTGCTGAAAATAACCAGATGTAAAACAGACTAATAGGGTAATGCATGTTTCTGACGATGGATCCGCATTGTTCCCCAAAACTTTGCTTAAGATTTACGCCGTCATCACCCGGGTGTTGATAGTGTGCAAGCACAGGTTGCTATCAGTGTTTAAAGTAAACTCATTTGGCAATTTAAACATTTAAAGAAGACGCAAAAGAGAACTTGACCACGTTGTGAGAAGATTTGTGTGAACACTCATCTGAAGCGTGCACATGGAAAGCCTTGCACACAAACAGTGTGCAAATATTATGTTCTCACGGACAATTCACACACAAATTATGTCAACATGCCCATCTTGGCGAGTATCCTAGCAAACAGTAGGTTATGTCTTAATGAACGTAAACAGTCGAGAAAGACAACGCATTGTGTATCAGTATCTGTGTCTTAAAGTGACAACATCCTAATTTTCCTGCTGCTGTCTGTGTTTTTAATGTTAATCAAACAACAAAAGACAAGGGAATTACTCACATACTTTTATAGAGAGGATAGTAGCGTGTCAAATAAATGAAGGGCGGTAAAGGAGATGAAAGGATTAGTCAATGTGAAGTCGGACTTGAACTTCCCAGAGGGGTAGACAGAATAATACAATGACACAATGTATATGGTGTGCAATTCCATGTGTATTTCCTTGCATATTTCCATCATGCTAATTTGAATTACGATAACATCGCACAAATCACAGGCTTACTTGGGTCTGTTGAAACATTTTTTTTCCGAGCTGTTCCTGTGTTTGTAAACATCATTTGCATTTGCTCATGCACACACAGCACATTTGAAGAAGAGTAAGAGCACACCAAACAAACGCACCTCCGAGATCTCGTCCTGACTGACAGCCCAACTAAAGCTAACAATACCCTGTGTTTATCTTCAGCCGACATGTGCTCCCAATTACTGTGGGTGCTCCTCTAGGGCCAAGTGAGGTAATCAAGAAACAAACCACTGCCTTTTGCCCTTTTAAAAAAGCCCCCCCAAAAAATGAAGCCTCCAATTGATTACCTATTTACAGCTGTG
The DNA here is from genome assembly GCF_949152265.1 of Phoxinus phoxinus. Lineage (NCBI taxonomy): Eukaryota > Metazoa > Chordata > Actinopteri > Cypriniformes > Leuciscidae > Phoxinus > Phoxinus phoxinus. The sequence goes on along the minus strand of NC_136897.1, from coordinate 20,216,860 downwards.
AATCATTAAGAGCCATCTCTGTCTTGAAGCTCTGTCGCATGCAAAACTGTTTCTAAACATCCCATTCCCAGGTTAGTGGGCGGTAAAGGCTGCTGTTTCCTCTCTTTAATCAGGCAAAGGCCCACTGAGCTTCAACTCTGCGACACGATGCTGCTCTCTTATTCACAACAGCTGCTCTCCTCCCAGGGCCAGGCTTTTGCAAATAGCTTTTGTAAAAAAAACGGTTTCGTTCTTCCTTTTCTTTCTCCTTCTCTGCCCCCACCTTGCCTTTTTCAGGAAGAGACAAAAACATGCCGTTCACAACAACATAAGGAGCTGTCTGTCTCTCTTTCCTAGTCTTCTTGGCCTCATCTGTTTCAATAATAGGGCCATGAGTTATTTTTCTCTGCCTGATCTGTAGTCAGTGGGAATGAAGAGAAAAGGCTGCTGTTTGCAATGGTTTTGGAAGAGAGGTGTGCTGTTGGAGTTAGAAAAGGTATCATTGGTACGTCTTATCCATTTTAGTGATTTCATTTGTATTGTTGAATCAGTTTGAATTTTTCAGCGCATTCATGCGCACCAGGCTAATAATATTCATGATGAATTTTTGTAGTAGAATATTTAGTTAAATGCTAAAGTCCATCACCGTGTTTTCAATTTATTTACAGAAATTGTGCTTTATGTTTTATTTTTTCATATTTAGTGTACATTTTTTTATTTAAAATTTGATGTTATTATACTTAGTGAGATAAAAAACAAAACAAGTTTGTGCCAGATAATAACTTTGAGCCATTTTATCTTAATTTTGTGCAAATAAATAAAAATACTCTATTATTATGTAAATTATAAAACAAAACAAGTTTCTGCCAGATAATAACTTATCTTAATTTTATGCATGATACATAATCAAAAATTAAAAATACTCTATTATGTTAATTATAATACAAATCATTTTCTTTTGAGCACTAGTTTTTTTTAATATATATTTTCTTTTCTTTTTTAAGACAATGAAAGTTCACTCTGAAAGTTTAGAAAATATATTTTTAAAATTAGGCTTTCATGTTGATTGAGAAAAAGCATAGAGGACGCACTTGTACAGGGCATCTCTAAGGGGTCAGAGTCTGTGCGGTAATATCCATTTCGGCAGACACAGTTGGTGGCTCCGTCGTTGGTTGTGCGGCTGTTGATTGGACACTGCAGGCACTTCTCGTCACCTTGCGCAGTCTTGAAGAAACCTGAGGGGCATGCTGAAACAGAGACAGAGAAAGGGATGAGAGAAGGACAAGAAAGTGAACTTTTCAATATTACATGATTTCCAAGTGCCAGAGTACACGAAATAAATGATGGGCCACTGAAGTCAAGCTGAAACACACTTTGGAGTATTTCACACATGTAAAGAGAAGCAGTATAGTCAAGTAAACATAGCATGTTCAGTATATGGGGCTGAATAATTCAAATCCTGTGCTCTTTCATGACATGCTAAGAGCATTCCACTTCATGTGTGATCTGCACATGGATGTCCTCACTTTTATAATTAATAGGTTGATTTTAGAAACAGCATGTGAAAGACAGGGAAAAAAAGTAGAATAAGGCCAGAAACAGTCTATTCATGTACAAATATGCAGATTATTGTGCTTCAGGTCTGAAGGATTGTGACTCCTCTTTTCTTGGTTTACCTTTGCTGTACTTTTCACCTGTGACACCCTCACTTACAACCACACATTTTGGAGTAAAAGAGAACATAAAAAAAAAAAAAAAAAACATGTAGGGTGTGACGTAATTTTATCAACAGGGATTTGATTAGATTGTGAAAAGTAGACATCCAAAGCCAAGAGGGAGCCAGGACTGATTTGCTGTGGATTGCAAATACTTTTGGACTGTGAAGGTCAGGTTCAATCTTGAGAACATCTCATTCTCAACATAATCGTAATGTTTCTTTTCAAATCTATCATTATTTTCTGCTATTGTTAAGGTTTATTAAGCATTAAAGTGAGTCACTATGTCCTTGTATTGAATTCACCCGACTGGATGAAAGTCAGTCGTACGGGTTTGAAACAGCACTTCAGCAGGTTTTGTTTTTTTCATGTTTTGGGTTATCTTTCCCTATAAGACCACCAATGTGTATTAAGAAAAGAACAGGGTATTTTTTGATTTACATTGACTATGTTTGTTGTTTTAATCACCCTTGCTCTACTAGAGAGCAGGAGTGTATTTTCATGTGTACATACCGATATTCCCTGGAGGCCTTTCAGACCTTGCAAGTTTTCATGTTGTACTTCTCTGTACCAAACAAACAAAGCACTTCCCAAAGAGAGGGATAACTGACAAGCACTTGGCCCGGATGAACAGCACATTGCTGTGGAGTACATCCCCCCAGCACTAACCCAACCATGAGCGCAAGAGAAAAAGACCACAGCAAGTGACAGCCCACATCCACACACATCTGGAAAGAAAAGCCATCCTGGCTCGCCAAGTTTGAAAAACCCTGTCACCCCATTCCTAATGGGTGACCTTGCTTCCACGCCAAATGATTTGAACACACCTTCAATATCTGAACCGTTTTAGAGGAGCTAAAAAGCAATAAAGCACAGACACTTCGGCCTCCATAGTCTAAGCTGGCAATCACGGCAAGGATTTGTGCAGCGGGCCGGCCAAGGAAAATGTCTGTCGACGGGTTTATTTGGAGAAAGCAACTCCAGTCAGGGTTCAGCCGTGCTCTTAAACACGCACAAATAAGCCGGACTGTACATCCGTCGAGGCAGTGAGATCACATTCTTACAGCTCAATTACAGGGGGCAGAGGTTAACTAGTGCCCAGTGGTCATTAAAGGGGAGTCTGTTATTTCAGTGAAATGTTTCAGACAGAAAGGGTGCTATTCCCCATTTCCTCTCACCTGCTCGCCACAGACCGTCTCTCTTGATCCCATTTCAACACCCTGGCAAACCACAGGACCAGCTCAGCATCCAGGAACACTTTAGACTGCCATACACGGACACACAAATACACGTTTTTACATTCCCTCTTTGCACTCAACACATCCGCACTCATTTTCTTATTCCAAAAACACCCACGCTCTTTCTCCCTCTTAAGAGTTTAAGCAAACTTAGTCTTTCCCAAATCCAGCTGACAGGTTTCTATAAGCCTCCACCAGGAAACTGACAGCCCAGTTCCCCAAAACACACACACGCACATAAACACACACACACACACACACACAAACACACACACACACACACAGAGGTGTAAAAGCATGGCTAAATATCCCATGTGAATGAGTATAATAAACGTTTAGAAATGGACTGCTGGAAAAAATGCACAATGTGAAAGCGATAGAGCACCTCGGTTTAATATTAGATTTGACATGTTTTTCTTTTCAAATGATTTATGGCAAAACTAGCCGTGTGCAAAGTGAAATATGAGGCTTGTGTGTTCGGAGAAAGTGTCATTGGAGTCACCGAGACAAGCACAACTGCAAAGCTTCAGCATTTAAGATGAAACTCGGACAGAAAGGTAATCAAAAACAGCAATGGAAAGCAGACTGGACCCAAATGGACTGAGATCAAAGAGAGAGAAAACAGGAAGAGATGGAAAACTGCAGCAAGAGTGCTTAAAATAAATCCGCTTTGTCCCCTTGTCTATTCATGTATTTTAAAAATACATTTTAAATCCTGCTCTATGATGAACAGGTTTTTAATTTTCGATCAACTAATTGTATATATATTTTTGGGGACACAAGGTATAAACTTTCCGGGTGATGCAACTTTTTATTATAATGAAGAGATTAAACTAATTAAATGATTGCGGGGTAACAAAAATAACCTTTGACCTCCTAAATTACAAATGTTTAGCATATTAGCTTATTTCTTAGAAAAAATAATTTATTCTATTTTAAACCGCTTCACTGCATATTAATACAGTATATGAGGAAAAAAACAATCGCAAAATAAAAGTCCTGTAGTGTGACCAACAAAGTCATGTGATCCAACCAAAATGGGGGAAAAAATAATTTTTTATAGAGAGGACCCCTGCAGACAGAAATGAAAACTTTCTTGAGAATGGTAAATTAATAATAATACAAAGAGTACATTTCTAAGACTTTGGCACAAGTGTTTTAAACAAGATTTTTCTTGTATCGTCATTGACCCATTAAGAGTTGTCTTAACACCCTAGCTTGCAGGTTGACATACGCTAACTAGTGTTGAAGGGAAAATTGTGCACCTTCACTACAAAAACAGAAACTGAGAGGGCCCGATCCTCCCACCACAAACTCTGCCAGTCTCCTAGAGAGGGTTAGCCTATGCCACGCTGACGAAGGAAGGGGGAGGGAGGCACTGAGTATCCGCGCCTGACTCCACCACTTGCCGTCTGGGCATGACCTTGCATGTCTCCATACTTGCTTCCAGATGGTTCCATCCAACTAAGGGAAATAATGTCAGCCGTGCTAAAAACGTGGGGACTGTGCTAAACATGGCGTAGAAGCGTACGACTCTGCTCGCCGAACTACCCTGTGCAGAGGAATGCAATCGAGAGAAAAACCGTGTCAGCTGTAGCCCCAGGGACGATAGAAATCCTGATTAAAGAGCACATCAGCGCTTTGATATATAGCACATCAAGATTAGAAATGGTTGAATTGTTTGATCACAATGTTTCTCTTGCAAGCTCAGAATGGAAATAAAAAAGTCTGTTTTGTTTTTTGTGCAAAATTTAAATCTGTTTGTATAGAAAGAAAAAAACAAATAATGACACTTTTGAAATTGAAACATTTGAAACACTTTGAAATGTGGACCCTTTGGTCTCTTTTTTGGTGATAGAGATGAATCTGGTTCTGTAGCAAGGAAGAGATGAAGTCATTTTGAAATGCATCATTTGCTGAAAAGATCAGCTTATTTACAGCATTAATTTACAACAGCCAGTCCATGCAGGTTCATACTGGTCTAGCAGGTCTTGAGAAGAAACCTATGAATCGAAGCAATTTATGCTAGTGACCAGATATGGGTGTTTCTTCACACCTTTATGTAATTTCTACCACACTAAACAATTTTGCCCCAAATAGTCTGCGTCATTTTGAATTAACATGTAAATTACCAACGTAAAATATCCTTTTTTATAATATACACTGTAAAAAAAATGTAACCTCTCCAAGTCAAAATATTCTAGTGACTGGTCACATCTAAATTTTTAAACTGGCCCAAGTGAAATTCAGTAAAATAAATTGAATTAATTGTTGCAATAGTCTGTTAACATTGGCTCAATGCGAAATAATATGTCAGACTAATTGAAAATCAGAAAATTTTGACTTGGGGATGTAATTTTTATATATATATATATATATATATATATATATATATATATATATATATATATATATATATATTAATAAAATATATATTATTTGCATACAGCTAGCTATACAAGTATTAGTAATTAGTATTAGTAAGTTGCCTATTTTTTAATAAGTTGCTCACTAAGTCTGCACTTAAATGACCAATATACATTAAAAACAGCAATATTGTGAAAAAATATAACAATATAAAAGTAACTGTTTTTAATAATGTTGTAATATATCTATTTTGATATATTATTATATATTTTGATAAAATAAATATATTTATTACTGGGATGGTAATGCTAAAGCAGCCATTACTTTAGTCTTCAATTAAGGTGTTAAACTGCAGGGAAAAAAATACATGTGTTAGTGAGTTAATTTTGACAGCCCTGAATTCAACATAAAAAAAGTAAAACTATTCTAAGCATTTGAATAATAGTGCAATAGATAATAGTGATAGATAATTACATATTAATTACCAATGAGAAAAGTGCAGAGTTATCAGTTTATTATATAAAAATCCACAAGGCCTAAAGCACTTCTAGTTAAAGAAACACCCATATACTGTCAATTTTATCCAGAACACATCAAAGAGGTCCAAGACCCGCTGTCGAAAACGTAGTTGTCGCATTTCAGTGACTACGGTGAGAAGTATTGAACGCAAACCGCCTGGCACTCTTTCAAACCTTGCCTTGCTTGTGTTTATTGCCTCTAATAACACGTGCAGACCGAGGAAAAGGTAGCAGTGGCATAATGGCAGGCTTAGTGGGCTGTGTGAGTGAAATCCCGTTGTGAACATGTGCTCGGGTGCCAGAACGCTAGTCATGTTTTATTACAGGTAATTCGCTGGCGATTTCAAAGATTGCCAGAGCGTTTTCATCCAGTCTGATTTACGTAGGTGCTAAAGAAAGAGGCGTACACGCAGATGGCTGCATGTGCGCTGGAGCCGGTTGGTAGCGGGGCAGGAATGTGTGTGTACATGTACCGGCGGATATGGCTCCTCCAGCTGCGTCCAATTCAGGAGCCAGGAGTGCAAACAACACCGGAGCCTTTGGGGCTGGCATTTCCATCATGGCTGCCTGCGCATAATGCTGGATGCTCTACAGACACTACTGGCTGTACAGTGTCTAATCCAGCTAAAGTCACAGTTACTTAGGGAATAGGGGAAAAAAAATAAACCTGGTCACTCATGTGCATATCCAATGAACATTTATGTACCTCAACACATACACAGTCACATGTCCTTTGTTCCCCACCAGAACAAAAAGGCCTCTTTGTCTGGGGTGACTGTAGTAGTGACAAACTCCCCTCCCTTTTTTATGCTGCCCATCTATTCAGCCACTCAAAAGCTGGTTTGAAAGTACTGCATTTAATGAAAGCTACATTAAAGAGGGACCAGGGACAGAGGTGTGTGTGTGGGGGAGAGGGGGGCTGTATGTGAGGAGAGATGCATGGAAAAGAAAAACAGAAAAGCGAAGAACCAAGGGATGCTCGGTTTTGTTTGCACAGCAAAAAATGTGCTGAAAGCAGGGAAATGGGGCAGAGTCTGAGGGGTTTTCTGTATGGATGGGGGAAGTCCTATTGTGACCAAGGGGAGCAGTGTGTGAAACAGATGGATGATGTGTTTGTTACAAGAACGTGTTTGCTTTAGAACTGCTTTATATTTAATCAAACCTCAAAATTAATTTCAAATGACTTGGTAGAGCTTAGAAACCTTCTCATCTATAGTATAAAAAAGTGATATTAGGAGCAATAGGTCTTTGATAATGTAGAAGTTCTCCAAATTAATAGAATAAGCAAAATTTAGAGAAGCACAATATATCGGTACCATATCGGTAGTTGGCCGATATTAGATTTCTTAATTTATCCAATATTGACCAATACAAATATTTAATTTTGCATCCTCATTTAATTTATTTTTCCATTTAAACATACCTTTGCTGTCATATACAAATTTTAAAAAATACTGTTAAAATGTAATATTTAGCAACTCTCAAAATGAATATCAATCTTTCATACTGTACATTATAATGTTGTGATGCCTAAATTCACTTGCATTTAAAACAGCTGACTTTAATATTTTAATGTTAATTCATTTAGACAAAATAGTGTTGAATTTGAATTATCACTTATAACATGAAAATCAGTTTCAGCTTCTCACATTGGCCAGAATTTTAATATTGTGCAAAAACAGACCTTGTTCTTTAATTATATTGTGGATATTTAGCAATATGCAAATATGCAAATTATGCAATGCGACTCTGAATGGAAGTGTCCTGATATAGTTGGATACTAGTAGAAATTCCTACTAACATCAAAAAGAATTTAAACTGTAACTGCTTTTACTAGTAGCTTATAATATGATAAAAATATTCAATATAATAATATGCACGAGGCAGGGTAATATGAACAGCCAAGAGTGGTCTTTTGAATTCTGCTGAAATGTGATTTTTTTTAATGCAATTACATGGCCACACAGGTCTACACATGAAAAGGTAATACAAAGTTCATCATTCACCATCTCAAGAGTGCGAGAGTTAGCGAACGAACTCAGTTTGGAAAAGCATCAGTGGGTCTTAGAATTCAATTAAGGCTCAAGCCTGACCAGCTAATTCAATAAAGACTGTGTGAAAGCAATTAGACAACTGGCATTCAGCTCACCCCACCACACGGGCATAAATTACAAATTTATTTCCCTCTCTAGGTCTTCTTGTCTGATGCAATTAACATGCCAGGAACATGTCTGCCCGGCATGTTAGTGAGGAACCAGGCGGCGGTCCTGGGAATAAAGGAGAGCATCAATGATCTTCTCAAGGTCTCTCAATGTCAACTCTGACTCTGACTCCATCAGTCATAGTAACTGGTAACAAAAAAAGGGTTGAGTAAGACATAGGTTAATCAGTGCCATATGCTAGGCTGTCTTACCACAGTATGGTCAGAGTAGAATAGACACCATATTTAATTTGACATGAACAAAATCGGGCAGTGAGGGACAGAAGAACAGCCCATTTAGTATAAAACTTTGAAAAGACTTTTCAATTTAAAGTGGACAAAAAAATGCAGAATATTATGAATAAATACAGGTTATGAATATTATATATGACCTAAGGCTTAAAAGACATGTTGAAAAGGCTACTCAGAGTACTTCTATCCTTCATAACCAGGGTTTTTTTCACATCCAATTGCATTTTCTAATCTATTCTGACTGAAAGACTGCTACAGAGTTTCTTAAGTAGTTATGATGTGTTAGCTAAAGAAAATGAAAAGTCTTTGACAGACACAATAGCCGCTTTTCCACCGCCGGGTCGTTCCTGGCCAGCCGGTACGGTTACGGTTTCCTTTTCCACTGTGAGGCAGATAACGGCCGCTCTTTGGAATGTAATACAAAAGCATCAGTCATTGCCTTGGTAACGCAAGAGTTTACAGACGATATGAGATGTAAATAACACCCGCGTTATAGTGGATGATCAGATTTATTTGAACTTTATTATTCATTTGTGTTAATGTTGCTCAAATAGAGTGCTTAGCCAGCCACAGAGAAACTGGTAGCCAGACCACAGTGACCAATTCTGAGTTGCGACATCACTTCACGTATTCTAGCAGCACGGTTCCGCCCAATTCACACCGCACAGACAAACACCCAACAAACACGTCTATTGGGTTTTACCTGATCAGTGCGTCTGTTGGCGTTGGTCAGGGTTTGTTTTCATCTGACTGACCATGTTCAATCAGTGTTTGTTGGGGCAGTGTGAACATGAGTTATTTTTCATAAAATTCTAAATCCAACTGCCAACTTGTTTTTTTTTTCATGCGGTATGAATTGGCACAGACAACAGTGCAGAGAATTCCGTGCCCAGAGCAGTTTGTAATCGCGCCGTACCGTACCAGGCTCAAGTGGAAACACAACTGGAACCGTTCCTTACCATTCTAAGAACCGTTTAGTCTGACAGTGGAAAAGTGGCTAATGCCGGGGACACACTTAACGACTAGCTGAAACATTCTAAGACTGAACTAAACACACTGACAGACTTTTCAACGACTGGAGCAGATTTTAAACACAGACTGAACGCAACTGTCTCTGACTCAGAGCGTTTGGGCATGATCAGCCATAAGTATCAAATTACATTCATAATCGGCCTTACAGTCATTAAGTGTGTCCCCGGCTTAATGTGACAAATATTTGTATCTGAATATGTGTACTTCCCTGCTACATAGTATGCAAAGAGCATTACGTCCAATAAGCAGGATGTCCGTGTACTATATATGAATGAAATAGCATGGAAACAATAAAAGGAGAAAGTGCTGCATCTACTGAGACTCTCAAGTGTGCAACCAATGGATAAAATGGATATGGATGCTATCCCCATGAGACCACAGGAGCTGAGCAACCATCAAGTTTAAAAAAACTGAAATAATAATAAAAAACCTGGATATTTAAACACATCTCTGTGACTCATAAACCACAAGCTCATGGCCTCGTGAGACTTTCAGAAGTTTAAATACTCTAATTTGCGTGAAATTCTGACATACACATGCAAAGTTCTCATCAGAAATTAGGGGATACATCCTGGTGTCTGTGTCCAATCTTGGCCCCTTTGCAGTTGTTAGAGCTGTCTTCAGACAGGATCTGTAGCCCAAATCCGCCCAGCAGGCGCCGCCGCCACAAATTAAGAGCACCGGTGGAGTGTGTGTGGAGAGAGATTACAGGGAAATGTGTGTGGCACCTGGGAAAAGAGCTCTGTGGACCGCCTGCAACAGCTGGAATGTGACTATGAGCGCGCTTATGTGTGTGCGGGAGTATGTATGCATTTGTCTAACATGCATGCCTCACATTTTAGATCAATGCATGGTCCCCACATGTTGCAGTCAATAAACACATCCAGAGAGAGAAGGAAAATGCAAATGCAAAATCTATTCTAGCTCAAAAGGATACCCTGACATCTGCAAATGGCTGAAGTGAAAAGGTGTGTGTTGTAACTAGAATAGATCAGAATTGACAACCTTTTCAGTCATCAGAATAAGTGCCCTCCAGATATAAAAATATATATATAAATACTGCTGTTGCCAACTTTATCTATTGCTTATAATAAACACACACACATTTATAAGTATGTATGAATATACTTTTACAAGTTTGCTAAATGCATAAGGTAAAAGTATAATAATAGAAAAATACATTTAAAAAAACAACTTCACTTTTAAATAAATTAATTTAGCTTGAGAAGGTGCAGTGCAATTTATACACACACATTATATTACCTTTTGTATTTTTAACAAAAATAAATAGATTTTTCAATTCTTTATTAAAACTGTAAAAGACACCGGTTTCACAGAATGACTGTCTAAACACAGATCCAACAGGTCGGTCACAGAAATGTCTGTTTGGTAGGTAAAAGGACAAAGAGGGCAGGAGGACACAGCAGAAACGCTGCCTCAGCTGCATTATAGGCCTTTACCGTAATGACAGAGAGAAACTGGGCATCTGATAATGGTCCACTCTCTTAGCTCCTTTGTTTGTCGTCCATAATTTGAAAAAATGGCAATGGCCAAATTAGTATTTTAGAGAGGAAGATGGATTCAGGCAATCATCAGATCACAAACATCCAGACGTTGGAAAAAGGAAAACACAAAGTGAAAGAAATGGATTTCTAAAGCTATATCTGTAGCACAATTTTATCTCATCCACAGCCGTCTGAATGACAGGAATCTAAAAAGGCTGCTAAGAAACAGACAGACAAGGATCATTTCGTGTAGGTGGATTGCTTGACAGAGGTCACAAGAAAGGTGTCACTAAAGGCAGACAAAAAAAATCTGTACACCACCACACACACAACCATTTTGTCCCTTCACTGGAGTCTGTTGCAGATGGTTGGGGAGGGGCAAAGCTCAGCAGCCACATTTATCTCCATTAAAGAGTGATTGTCAATCACAGCAGTCCAGTGAGATCGAGTAAAAATCTTGGGGATACAGTGAACTCTTGGTTGACTCTCAGAGCAGTCAGATAGGGCCACAAAATGACGTCCAACAGACACACAAACAGAAAGAGCTCTAGAAAACACTAAACTCCAGTTATTCCAAAGCTCTCAACATCAACCAGACCCATGGCTAATTTGATTATGTTTTCAGTTACTACAAATGTAATAGACTCCGTTCTGAAACAAGCTGGACTTGGTGATCACATATAAACCTGCTATTATAGAGAAGGTCAAACTGCACAAGCATTGCTTTCATCCTCTATTCATATGACATGGCTTCATCTGACACCCTGATCTGGAAATCGGATGCTGCTATTGTGACGACAATGTTACGACAATTTGTAACTGGAATGGGTTCCGTCTACACCGGTCCTTCCCTTTCCTCTAGGGAGGTAAAATGAAAAGACGTGATGACTGTGGTGGTCTCGTTTTTCAATTTCCACCTTTGACATCTTGTCCTTGGTAACAGGTTACAATAGGCTACGCCCTCTGCTGCAAGATTACACGACTTATTTGTGTCTTACTACTAAAAATACAACTAGCCATTCAACATAATGATGAAATAGCCCACCGTAGCCTAAGGCACAAAGGCCAAGCCCTTTATTAAGATGATAAACAAGCAGATGAATCATGCAATTTGGTTAATTTTAGTTCTGAACACTCATGATAGCTGGATCGACGCGTCAGGACGCTTTATGAGTTTTGACTGTGCTTGTCAAAACCTTGGCCCAAAAACTCCTAACGTGCCCTTTCCTCAAGGACGGGGAAGTTGCCAGGGCAACCACAGCCGTTGCCATGCAGGGCCCTCCCTGGTTGTGCATGCATTCCATGTTCTGGTCAGAGGCGCAAGATGCCTCTTTCAGGAGGGGCGGAAGGAGAAGGGGGAGGGCTCTCCTCGCTGGAAACCAAGGTGTCTTCACGACAGAATCAAACTAAGATTGGAGGAGGAAGAGGTGCAGTTCTGAAAAAAAGGAAGCAGCGTGAAGGCAAACAAAGAGAATCAGTCAGGCAGATGGAAATAGGCCAAGCTTTCCTAAACGTAGCTTTGAATCGCTGCGTGGCAAGGCAATGTTTTTCTCTGAAAGAATGGAAGGCGTTTGTGAAATTATGCCATCGAAATGTTTTTTTTTTTTACCTTAATGCTTTAAAGTTTAAACTCAGCCGCACGTACAAAAATCAATACAAACACAAATAAGTCTTCCGTTAAAAGGATGGCAGTTTTTTCCACGGGTAAATAATAGCTGCAAAGTGGGGAGTCGGCACTTGATGAGAAGCAGAAATGAAAGAGAGTGAGATTTAAGGAAATCGAGAGAGTCAAAGAGAGAGCGACAGGCAGTGAGACAGACAGGAAACGAGGGGGCTCTATTGTTGCCCGGCAGATGCAGTGTCTAATTGACAGAGACTGTCTGTGCAGCGTCCAGTGACAGTGGCGGCCTCAAGGTGGGGTGCGAAATGATGGGCAAGCTGCATAAAGGAGCTGTATGTTCCCTGTCAGAGCGGACAGCAGGAGAGGGAAAGGAGGGGACGGCTGTGGGGTAGAGGATCTAGGGAGAGCAGCTGGTGTCCAATCCTGTTGCGATCCCTTCCTACAGATATAAACGCAGATGCGCGCAGACATAAACACACGCACGCAGATGCAATCGAAATGAGTCTAGTCGTGTTCATTCGATTCCAGTCTTGTTTCTGTTGCAAATCCCAGGAGGGTATTTATGTAAGATTATATCAGTTCTGACCAAAAGTTTAATGAGCCTTTGGGGAATCCGACCTCTATTATCGGTTTAATCTGCAAAAACAACAGCTGCATAATATCTCCAAATACACACAGAACCTGTTTTTATATATCAATATCATATCAAAATCAATTAGTGTCAGTCCATTCGTTCTTTTACCATTTAAATATATATATATATAAAATATTTAAAATAAAATGTTATTAAAATGAATCAAAATATATTTTATAAAATAAAACTTTAGTAGTATACAAAAGTATTCTTTTTCACATTTTACTATGTTGCTGCCTTATTTAAACTAATTTAAATGACTTTTTTCACATTAATCTACACTCCATACACCATAATGACAAGGCAAAAAACAGATCTGTGAAAACTTTGCAAATATATTAAAAAGAAACAGAGTGGACAGAGTGACATTTTAAAGTAGTTTAACAAGGCAACAACATAACAAAATAAGAAAAAATTAAGGGTTTTAATAGTTTTGCAAGCCACTGACTGTACATACTAGGGGTGTCCCGATTCTCCAAATCCTCGATTCGATTACATTTTCGATTCTAAGGTCACGGTTCGATTCAAGTCTCGATTTTTACAAAAAAAAATTAAAGCACAGGTTGCTATGCCATTTTTAGACTAGACATGATTATTGACATTGTCAAATTTTAAACATTTATTAACAACATAATGTAACAATAACTTATATCTTCAGTCAATTGGAAACTTAAGCAAAATAACCTCATTCTCTTTTGTAACTGCAGTCTTCTACACAGAAAGTTCAAGTTCACAACAAAACAAACAAACAGTTGTTGGTTTAACAGATAAATCTATGTTTTTGTGGTGCCTGTAGAGATGCCCTGCCACGCCCGTTTCACACATACTCCGTTTGCAGTGCGTATATGCATAAACAAAATGTAGTAATCTCACCATAAATGTATTTAATTAAATACTACTATTTTTCACAGTCATCTTTTTACTTTTCTTTTTACTCTTTCTATATGGCTCTGTTCTGTGCAATGCTGTCGGATCCAAATATGGTCATTTCCTTTTTATCAGCAACCAATCATGAAAGTAAAAGGGCTGAATGCGCAATCTCATTGGCTGATGATAAATCTTTAAAGCCCGTTTTCTCAAAATGACTTTTCTCTCATTCTCCAAGTCCAAAATCTCCACTTCAGTATATTATACACCAAACTTTCCAGTCGTGTACCTAGTTATATTATGAAGACATTTACAGAGGGATTTGTAAATATATTATTCCTAGTCTGATTTATAATATTTCATTCCAAAAAACATGGCGAAAATAATTTTTAATAAATTTAATAAATTAAAACCCCAAGGCTATTGACAGTATATTCTGATTTACAGTATAACAAAAGTAGATATCCATAAATCCCTCTGTAATTTTTTCCCATCTAATATGTGAACACAATGAAAAAATAATTTTTAACCTGGCTTTAGCCAATACTCCGATTTAGTTTTTTAAAATATGCGAATTAGCGCATATTTAATTAGATATTGCCTAATTTGCATATTTAAACATTAAATTACAGAACACTTTTAATATTTTTTTTTTCTCATCTTAATGTAGAATCAACTGGGAAAGTTTAATGGTGATATCTGCTAGTACAACATTTTAAAATATCTTAAACTAACATAACAAATGTATTTTTTTATTTTTTTATGAAAAGTTTGCACGTTTATATGGTTAAATGGTTTACACTAAATTATTAAGCAGCATAGCTGTTTTTTTAACATTAATACAAATATTTTTTTCTTGAGCAGTAAATCAGACTCATGTGACATTAAAGACTGGAGTAACATACTGAAGATTTGAGTTTATAGATAGACAGACAGACATACAGACAGACAGGCAGACAGACAGACAGACACCAGACAGACAGATACACAGACAGACAGCTTTCCTGCACAAAATGATGAAAACAAGACATTGCATCAAGCAAAAACCTGTATCACGTCAATATTCAGCATTTATTGTGTGCCTCCCTGAGGCGTCTACACCTGCATTTTCCTGGGTGGGTATTGTTCGTCTACAATTCATTTGAAGGGTTTAATGGTGGCTATTTAAGGGTGGAATACATTATAAGTGTCAATCATCAAGGCAAAGAGAGGTTGCGCTCCTTAAGCACATATTATTTACGTGCATTGCATCAATTAATTAGCCTATGAATTATGGGTTTTACTGAGAAAGAAAAAACACTTGCCGGTGTTGTATGCTCCCCTAAAATGTCTTCCCCTTCACCACTGTCTGCTTAACCCTGTTACAGAGACTCTAGGGCCGGCTCTGTAGTCCTGCATTTGTACCAATCAATGGAGCCTGTTAAAAGCAGACCCTGGGGGTCAGGGAAATTAAGCGGCTCTGCTTGTGTGGAGAAGGGGCCAGACCAGCACGAGGTGCGCGGGGGGATGAGCAATGCTTCTCTGTTGCTATGGTGACGGGGTGGCAAACTACTATTCGCAGTCTCCTTCATATTGGCCGATCAGCCCTTTGAGAACAATGGCATCTCCATGGCATGGGGAAGGCCATTATATAAATGTTAGGCAGAAGTATGTTGAAGAAATTGGGATTTATATATTAAAAAAGATTGCTTTGTCAAGCTTGTCAGGGCAGAGGTTTTCAAACTTTTTGATGCAAAGGCCCCCCAAATGTGATTAACTCCTTGTGGGACCATCCTACTAAAATGAAAAAGTCTATATGCCATCATGCACAAGCACAAATTTAATAAGCAAATTATTATTATATACTGTATATACATATAAAGTACATTATTAAGACAACATGTTTTACTATACAAAAAAAATGCCATTAAACTAAATGTTATGTGAAAACAATTACATGTACTAAATCAAGTTAGTCCAATAAAAGTCTTATTTCAAATTAAACGAAATCATGTTAAATAGCCCTTAAACGCATACAAAAATTAAATACAATAAATAATAAATAATAAATAAATACACATCATCTTGCGGACCCCAGATTAAAAACCCCTGCCTTGCACGAGTCGGTCTAATGAATCAATCCAGATATTGAAAAATATATAAAACCCTGTTTAAGTTATTTTTTAGGTCAAATCAATGGCTCTCAAAATAACAATTATGTGTGTTTTTATTCTTTTTGGACCACACACACTAAGTGCATGAACTGACCTCCTAAAATCAGTTCACGCTGGAATGAAACATGGGACATTTTTCCCACAAAAGATAATGTGTGCTTGCTTTACTGTTGTAAGGAGACCATATCTCATGACAAGTAGCTGTAGCATTTTCGCACACTCCATTATGTTCCTAAAATCCCACCTGAAAACAATATAATCATTTATGAGACCACAACACAACTCGTTTCCGGATAAATGAGTGTGAGAAATTCACTCATACGTCTATGCATTACTGCTGCTTTAAACACAGGTGCACTGCACATATCACGTAACATAATTGTCACCGTAAATTTCTCACTACACAACGTGCCAAACCCCAAAATCAACACGATCCTTCCCTAAAAACATTTCAACTTCCAAAAACACCAAGCGTTACCATGGGAATGTAGGCCAAGGACATCTTGGAATTCAGCAGAGTCTGATTAGGATGGGCCAATTACGACAGGTCCAGCTGTCAATCATCATAAACTGCGAATTCATCAAACAAATGCTGAACTCACGGATCCGCAATTGAGACATTCAAACATGTACCTGTCATATTCACACAGACTGGTGCAGAACTCAATGCCGGGCCCGTGACAGCTCATTACTGTAATATGAGCTCATAGTGGTTGTTTGCCAGAAGGTCACTTATATACTCTGTGTGAAAAATGAGTGTTTATATATGACTTATATATAGAGAGATATTTATTTCTTTGCACTTCATTTGTTGGCTGAAGAATTTTAGCATGGGGAAGAGCAGTTGAGTAAATATTGGGTGAACGCCAAGTAAAACATATACGATCACATGGACGTAAATGCACACTTACTGGCATCGAAACGAGTTTAAAATCCCGTATTGTGACCGCAAAAGGTCACTTAATCTAAACGAAGCATAATGGGACCCCCGGAGGTTCAGCCCGGAGATCGACTGTGACTGAGAAACTAGCAGGATTAGTCTAAGGTTTCTGGAGCTAGTAGGATTAACCCACAAGGCCTGACAGGACCGGTTGGACAGACACACTTCACAACAAAGATCTTTCTCCCTGGTGTAAGAAAGACATGACAGTTGGATGCTGCTCGGTTTACGGGGCCACATGCGGCTAGCCAGGACGTTCCGCTCACAAGGCTGCCTGCCAGTACAGGGGGAAAAAACTAGACAGGGTGAAACAAAAAGCACAAATAGCAGCATTCAAAGATCATTTAATGGCTTTCAGTAGATTGCATCAGCAAACCTTTACCAATGTGATGGAATTTAAATTGGGGGTGGATCGTTTAATCCCAGCTATGGAGCCCGGATGAATGATCCGTGACAGAGCATGGCTGGTCTGCTTTTGCGTATGCTATGTATAAACACAGAGGCCTCCATCATGCTTTACAATCTGTGACGACATCCACGGTCTTTATGGGCTGGACCTGCTATTTAAGGTCCAGTGACACCGAGCTGAACCACAACAATTAAACAGGCGCCTGCTGCTGGAGGTACATAGTGTTTTGAGCTGAACATGCTAATTGAGTCTATTTCCAGAGAGCTTGAAGCAACCTGGGCCTCCCAAAGGGTCAAATACCTGCTTATCAGCACAACTTACAGGTCATGCCCAGACAGGCTCAATTAGCCAGCACTTCAGCTTTGTATAGGACGACTCCTGCTTTCAGCACACACACTCCATATCAACAGAACCAGGGCGTCAACTGACAAGAAGAACTCTACAATAGCCTGATTGTGGCCTGTGCTGAAAAGCTAAAGTGGGATACTGGATGAAAGATGGACCCTAGTTGTAGGAAGAGTGCTTTGTCTGGACATGAAATGCATGTTGCTAACACTACCATTTTAAAGCAAAACTATGTAATCATGACAATAGGGGACTATACCAAGTAAATAAATGGATTTTCTCAATTACAATTTTTTTTAAAACTTGAACTTAACAAGCTTGAAGTTTCCGGGCAATGTGAAATAATGGCAATAAATCCAAAAATACGCCAAATTAACAAATTAAATGAACAAAATCTGAATCAAGATATTGTGAATAAGAACTGAATCAAATCTAACGGAAAACTTGTGAATTGGAACTGAATCACAATAAATCAAAAGCTTGTAAATTGGAATTGAACCAAATCTTTAAATCTGTATTTACTCAGCCCGAATACTGACAGCTTGGACAATCATACAAGAAAGAAACCAAACATTAGTCTTCAAATACATCTCGCATATTCCCTCAAACATTTTACTGACAGACAAAGTCAAATGTTGCCCTGTAACAAGGACATTGTGCCAACAGCTCTATGTGCAGTGTCAAAAAACAAACCTTAGAGACCAACCTCAAGTGTCTGAGTCCGTGCTTTGATTAATTCTCGATAACTTGTTTAATTTTCATTCATTTCTCTGGCAAAAGCATCATAAACAAAACATACTGTTGGCATACGTTTGAGGTCTTGTTGAAAGACCTCAGACATGCTTGCACAACTACTTATTTTAACTAGTCAGTGGGTCAATGTTTACCTTATGCAAATGACTCACGCAGTGCAGCATCAGCAGTCTTTGCTGTTTCTGGCAAGTTCTACGCAAGTTCTCTCTAAGTTGATGGAGAGAGTGAGTGGAGATAATGTCGTGCAGCTGAGATGATGAGGGTGAGAAACCAAAATGTGCAAAAGGTTTAGGCTGTATGTGAACACAAATTAATTGAAGCCATCCAGATGTACACAGCACCAGCGTGGTTCACTTATAACGTGCTCTGTAAATAGCTTCATGTTCACCTTTGCATCATTTTAAAAATCCTCTAAGAAATATCATATGCATTAATTGTACTCTAGGGTGAGTAAATCATGACAGAATTTCATTTCTGGGTAACCCATTCCTTTAACACCCCTAGATTTTACCAGCCATTGTTTAAGAATGCAAACAATTGTATGTCGATACATATAAAACGCAATGCAAATACTTCTGAGCACATGATGAGCATTCTTTACCTTTCTAACATCTAAGCAGCTAAAGAGATTATTTAGCTTTATTGTGTGCTCTAGATGTCATCCGATATGCTGCTGTGAGTGCGGGCCATTCAAAAGTTGAACTTGGAACTCTCACAAGAACACGGAGAGGGAGGGACCTGGGAACTGTGTTGTTATAGGACCAGGGTGTATTCATTAGTGGAATCAGCTGTACAAAAACAACCATTAATACACAGAGAAGGTATGGCTGCGAATCCACTCCCCCATTGGAGATCATTGCTTTCTGGTGGGCTTTTTGATTTAGCCAAAGTGATCTGTTGGCAAAATAGGTCAATGTGTGAAAACATGTCATGAAGGAACCCTGTCCCCAAATCAATATGTGTCATTCTATTTATGGTAAAAGGGTCACAAGGAGGAGCTGTTATAGCTGTATGGGGAGGGAGCAACATCACCTTATGAGCTTCAGAGCACTTATTTGAGATACATATGACTTCCAAATGTCTCCTCAAGCCTTTTTTCCACTGAGATCGAAAAATCTCCTGTCGCTTTTGATCGTGCCAAATTCCAAAGTGTCAAAGTCAACCATGTCCCATGCCGTTCAAGCCCAGTCGATGATTTATTATGCTCACTGTCGTTTACTACTTACATCTAATTCTTGCAATTGATAGTCATGGATGATTGAGAGAAAAATTGCAGAAACTTTCCAAAAGTATTATGTACACCTCTTCACAACTAGCTAGGGCTGGTCGATAAATTGATAATGCTAATTATCACGATATATTTTTTCTCGATAAAACGATAACAAGAGTTCGATAAATGTTCGATATCATGTTTACGTGCCAAATGCGGAACAAAACAGCGCTTACTAGAGCAATGCGTTTACTTGCTGATTGATTGGTCTCGGTCACGTGACCACTAAACAGCGCTGTGAGATCCAGTGAGAAGCACCTTTGACAGAAAGGAGAAACGCTGTGTGCAATGATACAGTCAGAAGGCTTTTCAATCTACAAATTGCCATTACTGTACTAACTAGACCATGGTACTGTGGCAGAAATGTGGTATATGCATATAGAATTGTATTATATTATTAATGCAGACATGTATTAAAGGAGTAATGGAAAATAATTACCGGTATACAGTATTATTTTGTGATTAAGCTATAGCATTTGTGCATTTATACTAAATGTAACCTATTTAAACTACTGTTTTTCATACAAATACCATAGAAACAATATAGTTAAATTTTAACACGGTATGAGTTGCTATGTGTGTGGTTCTATGGTTATCATATCATGCATATTGTGAAATATTAATACAATTTCAAATAACTATTTTATATTTGAATGTATTTTAAAATGTAATTTATTGTTATTGTATTGTCAGATGTTATGGTTTTTGTTAATAAACATAAATGTACATCTGCATCCTAACTCAAGCAACTGCTGTCAACTCAAGCTACTGTCAAATGTGCATTTCTAAGAGACAAAACATGTAGTATTATTAATATTGCAGCCTGCACTGCAAACTGTGCTGAAGATACGTGTCATCAAATTCAGGGAACACAAACCCGTTTCATGACTTGAAACAATATCACCCGAAACCAAAAAATGATTTTTTCTAAATAGATATTTGAAAAAATGACTGGAAAAGTGTAAAGAATTCAAAAACGTGAAGTGTTTGTCATGTTCAGACAATAAAGAGTACTTTAAAAACAATTAATGGTCTGGTTTCTACAACTTTCACTTATGAGCAAAAAAATCTGCCTTTAAACTTGAAAGAAAGAAATATTTCATAGATAGATATCGATATCGACTGATTTTTGGACATATAGCCCAGCCCTACTGCAAGCTTATTCAAAGTTGTAAAGAAGACTACAACACATCCACCAGTTTAAAAATGACCAGAATGGTGGGCACACAGCATGACTCTTTGATCACCAGGAGCTGTTCAATAATGCTAATGTGTTGTACGGGACCCAGCAAAGCCATTCATCATCATACAGCTCTATTAGACAGGACAGCAATACAAAGCTCAGTTTGCCCCCACTACAGGGCTGTTCCAGTAAACATTTAAATATAAGCAAAGAACAGCATGTATGCAGATGAAAAGACACACAAATTAAATAAATGTATTATTAAGAAATTAAAACTTCAATCCAGCAAGGATCTATTAAATTGATTAATAGACATTTATGATGTTGCAAAAGATGTATATTTCAAATAAATGCTATTTTTTTAACTTTCTAGTCATGAAAGAATCCTGTACGAATGTATCACGATACTAAGAAATGTTTCTTGAGGACCAAATCAGTATATAAGAATTATTTCTGAAGCATATGTGCACTAAAGACTGAAGTAATAGCTGCTGAAAATTCAGTTTTGCCATCACATGAATAAATGACATTTTAAAATATATAATATATATAAAAAAAATATTTTATATTGTAATATAATTTCACAATATTACTGTTTTACAGAATTTTCGGGTCAAATAAATGCAGCCTTGGTAAGTATAAGAGACTTCTTTCAATCTCACCAGCCCCAAACTTATATATATTCTGTCAGTGGCAGTCTTAGAAAGCAGTCTGCGTGCAGCAAGGCCTACTTCTCAGTACTGTGAAAAGAGCAATGTGGTCTTACAGGCATATTTATCATTGTTGGTTAGTTTCGACTAAAGCTATGAGTTTTTTTCTTCCTTTTTTCTGCTTTCTCTTTGGTTTCACCAAAAAGCTTTTACAACAGCCTTATTTTCATACTTAGCTTGCAAAATGCCAAAAGGACAAAGAGAGTCATTAATAACAGGCTCTAATCCATTCCTGCCGGTCCTCCGATCCTAAAGCCGGCCTACTCGTCTGAAGCAGAGCTGCCAGTTTGGTGAGCCACTGTGGTGCCACCACACAGTCTGCTGGCACCAGCTTGAGAAAAGTGAGCCGCCTTGAGAAATGACAGCTTTAGCGTAGGTTCTGCCAGGAAGACTCAATCAGTGTGCCACGTATTACTTCTCTCCTAACCAATCACGTGCTAACACTCACAGTATAAAAGATCGGTACTTACATTCGTCTGAGTTCGCAGATGCTGACGCTGCCAAGTACTCACCCGCGTCTCAATTCCAATCATTCCAACACTCAATCATATCGTCGGTTTTACCAACTCTGACGGCGCGCGAGTGCGAGACACGCGTGCAGGAAACTCATCTCATGAGAGACGATCTTCTATGGTTTTCAGTTCAAGTTCAAATTCACTTTCAACGCTTTCAAGTCGGTTCTCACGTTTGCGCTTCCAGCAGCCACGTTAACATTTACTCACGATCAAATATTCAAACTTCATTCAGGTAAGTATATTAATTTATTTGGCTACTCCGCTGCTTCCTTCACCAGCGGTGGAGTTCATTCGTGACTGTGGTGACGTGGCAGTTTTCTTAACTGCGGATACAGATTGCAGTATTCAACGCAACATACTGTAACGCTTTTCAGTATGGCTGGATAGCTCGCTGGATGGTTGTAGCATGTGTAAGCAAGATTCACGTAACTGATATCCCACAGGCAGCGCAGTGTTAATGTCTTTTCAGCATCGTTGATCCCACGCACACATGGGCAGTTCGCATATACTTCACGATAACTGAATATAAATAAACCAGCATAAGAGTAATACAAATGTTAACCGGCTTACATGCTATATTCAAAGCTCGCGCTCTCGTCTCATACCGGCTGCCCACTCACCAGAGAGTGCGTTCCACTTAAAGGAGCAGTAGGCTACCCAATTCAACTCGTTATGCCTTCTCTTAATTCATCAGCTTCGGTATTTACAGAGATGTCCGGCTATTTTTAGTTTTTCATGTTAATATACGACCACCACCATATCTATAAAGGAAAAAAGCTTAGCTTAAGAGAACAGTTGGTCACTATATTTCTGCATATGCTGTAGTAAAGTACAAAGACAGTATAGTATACATTTACAAGTGCTGGAAATTCTCTAACAAATGTCTTACTATTTAAAAAAAAAAAAAAAAAAAAAAAAAGTCTACAATAACAGATATGGTACAATCGTTGTAACACGTTTTCCTGGTGACTACTTTAATCCACTGATAGCATGTGTCACCAAAACAAATCACAGTCAAGAGACTCAAGTGACATTGTTTTACTCATCTGCATGATTTAAATGTTAATATATTTTTTTCCTATCCAAGGGACTCACTTGGTTGTCATGGCCAGCATCTCCCGGCCGTGGATAAAACTTAATTCCTACAAGAGCAACTCAAGTGTAATGTCAGGTATATGCTGTGCAGCTGAAAATGTATTCTACGCTCAAGTCAACACAATATCAAGTGTATCGAGGTAGTATCTTATAGGTATACCGTTACCTCACTTCAGGTAAGTATCGTACTAAGATTAATAAGATTAAGATTTAGTGCTATTAAAATAAATAAATTGGCACTGCCCTCACAATTCGATTCGATTACGATTCACCAGGTAACAATTCGATTCTACGACGCATTGCGATGCATCAAAATTATTCTGCACACAAGGCAAATTTTTCATCAGTCATGAGGCAATACAAGCAGTCATATATTGAACAACAGATTTTATAGGCTGCTATGTGTGTATTATCACTCTTCTGTATCTTTGACATAAATGTCATTAAACAAAATAAAATTGAATGGTACAGGGTATCAGATAAGGCATTTTCAAACCTGGAAAAGAAAACCTAAATCACTGCTTTCAGTGCTTTGAACGAGAAATGTTTCCCATCTCTCTGCTTCTGAACCATTTGAAATTATATAGTGCAATAATAACAGCCAACTTTTTGTCGTTGTTGCATTGCCAACGTGCTTGATTTTAGTGTGGCAGGTTTTAAAACATCGCGTAAGTTTTGTTACGTTTCCCATTAACTCCGTAGAATCTAAATGTGCCCAGATGTCCGCGTTCCAAGCTTTGGGTGCGATTTTAATTACTCGTCTATCGCGGTCATCTCCCTCCGCTTCAGCCATCTTGATTGTTGTTGTTATGACCCCGGATGTAATTGAAACTTCACAACTTTATTGTCCAACCCAAGGCCAGAAAATAAACGGCGAAAAAAAAAAAAAAAACGATTATGGCACTTTGCCGCATCGATGCTGAATCGTGCATGCCCCGCATTGCGATGCATCACCAAATCTATTATTGTTGACACCACTAGTATATGCTTTCTGCTCGGTCATCGAAAATTCACTGAGTATTTCTATTCTAAGCAGGACATCTTTCTTGTGTTAACACTGGCCCACTGTGGCGAATTAAGTGACCCGATTCAGCTAGACGAAGGTGCATGTCCAATTTCAGATTTGGGCATTTGGAACAGCTAAGGTCAGACATATTGCCAAGCCTACTCCGGCTCGTTCATCCACGCTTCACAGAATTATCCTATAGCGGCTGCTAATGTCCTTTTGGGTCGAAGTGGTAGTAAAACATGTATGTGCTAACGAAGCTCTGTTGCGTCACTAAAGCAGTTCTTGTCAGGCGGTCATTCTATTTCTGAATGTTTATCTGGCAATCAGTAGTCTCTAATTTCATGATTTAGGTCGCGCTCATTCCTGGCCACTGCAATGCCATGTCTACGTGCTTTCAAGTTTTAGTCTTCAGGCTTCAGATGGCTTCACCCTTCAGCAACCCGGATCCATCACCCTGCCCTCCTCTAACAGAGATCATGTATTTAAGTCAATCCAGCTAGACCATATTTCACTAAAGGCGTGGCTCCCAACACCTTAAAAGCTCAGACTCTGCAGTATTTGTTATAATGTTTCACTTTTCTTTTCAGATTCCTCTTATTTCCCATCCTGATCATGGCCGGTTGTTCCTTCCTCGTCTACAATTACAAAATCTATGTGTGGTAGGTCTCCGGTGTCCCCAGGGTGCGTGCGAGGGGTTTTGGCTCACAAAGCCCCTCAGATATTTTCGTATTGATGCCGGAATTGTCTTCGAGGGTGAGTGAAGCACACAGTTTGTTTATCCCTCGGATGCAGTCAGGCTACTGCTCCCAGCACAGGGGGCGGAGTTTCAACAGCTCGTACTACAGCTTCGCCTACCCCTCACAGACAAATTTAAAAACTTTTAGCTTGTTCAAATCCGAGTCAGTCAAAGATGGAGAGACCCAAGAAGCGTAAACATGTAGACCTCACTTCAGGATGGTTAGTTCATGATTACGCAGCTTATGCGTAGTTATCTTCTAGTCATTGATTTGCTCATTCTGTTTTGATATCTATAAATCATATTCTGGGGACCGGATTTATGTAATTTAAGGGTTTGTGATGCCACTAACCCAGGAGGAATGCCGTTCAGCGTTTGTCGTAGTCCTTAAAGCAATCTCGCTAAATGAAATCTTCCATGGTTGACCTTTCGAGTGTTGTAACTTTGCTAAATGTACTCTAGAATTCATGTTCTGTTATCACATTAACAATTTCCAAAATTAGCAATAAATTCCGTTCCTTCTCATCTATGATTAAATTCCTTAATATCTGCCAAGTCTCAGATCACTCCCCCTGTTATCCTACCTAACGGAGCACCTCTGTCTAAAACCTGGTTCAGGTCTCACTTAGCTTCTGTCCTCAAAAGCTGCCGTCTATCCCCTTTTCTCTATACTGGCCATTCCACCAGAATTGGGGCAGCCACTACAGCAGCTGAACGAGGAGTTTTTTCATCAGCCATTAAGATCATGGGAAGATGGTCTTCCTCTGCGTTCGAATCCTATATAAGAACCGATTCTAAAATCATCCTTGAAGCTCAGCAAGCTCTCCAGTAACGATCCAGGTAAATCCTCATGCAAATACTGGTGGTGGTGTCTCGGTTGCATATCACTTACTTACCGAGCAGCAGCTTATTCACATCATCTGATAAGCCATATTGTGTCTGTCTCTATGTGTTGCAACTCCGTTCCGCGTGGCTGTTCAGTCTGTCTCTCGTCTCTGTGTGATCCTTCTCGGCCTAGTGGCTGAGCTCGGTCTTGTCCCAAGTAGGCGGTCATAGCCACGGTCAGTGTGGCCTATCGCGGCCTTGTCCTCATGGTCCATCGCGGCCTGGTTCGTGTGGCCTAGCGGCCTTGTCTCGTGAAACTTGTCTTTTGTGTGGCATTAGCGGCCATTGTGGCTCCTAAGCGGTCTCGTCTATGTGGTCTCCCATGGCCGAGTGGCCTACTGTGGCCTTGTCCTGTAAGGCCATTGTGGTCTAGTGATCTCTAGAGGTCGTGGTTTCATGTGGCTTTACGGCCGTGTCTATGTTTAGCCCGTCTATGTGTGGCCTTTAGCGGCTCGTAGCTCATTGCTGCCCTGTCCTGTGCGTGGCCATTCGTGGCCGGGCCCATCGCGGCCTTTGTTCAGTGTGGTCTATCATGGCCGTGTGGCCTATTGTGGCCTTGTCCTACGTGTGGCCCATCGTGGTCTGTGGCCCATCGTGGCCTCGGTTTCATGTGGCTTAGTTGCCTAGTCTTATAGGCTTTGTCTCTGTGTGGCATTAGCGGCCGTTGTGGCTCCTAAGCGGTCTCGTGTCTGTGGTCTCCCATGGCCGTGTGGCCTACTGTGGCCTTGTCCTCCAAGGCCCATCGTGGTCTAGTGACCTATAGAGGTCTCGGTTTCATGTGGCCTTATGGTCGTGTCTGTTTAGCCGTCTACGTGTGGCCTCAATGGCCTTGTCCTATGTGCGGTCCATCGCGGCCGCTGTTTCGTGTGGCTTAGTAGCCTTGTCTTATAGGTTTGTATTTATGTGGCATTAGCGGCCGTTGTGGCTCCTAAGCGGTCTCGTGTCTGTGGTCTCCCATGGCCGTGTGGCCTACTGTGGCCTTGTCCTTTATGCGGCCATCATGGCTTGTGGCCCGTCGCGGCCTCGGTTTTATGTGGTCCAATGGCCGTGTGGTCTATCGCGGCCTGTCCTGTGTGTGACCCATCGTGGTCTCGTGGCCATCGTGGCCCTGCTTATATGTGGTCTATCATGGCTGTGTGGCCAATGTGGCTTGTCTGTGTGTGCCCTTGAGGTATGTTGGTCCATCGCGGCCTTACTACGTGTGGTCGAAGCCGGCCTGTGGTCAAGCATGACCTTGTGTCTATGTGGTCTATCATGGCCTGTGGTCAAGCTGACCTCGTGTTTATGTGGTCTATCATGGCCTGTGGTCAAGCTGACCTTGTGTTTATGTGGTCTATCATGACCTGGCGCCTCATCGGCTTTTATGTGCGGCCCATCGTGGTCAAGTGGTCCATCGTGGCCTCGTCTTTATGTGGTCATCTCGACCTTGCGCTATTATGGCTTCTGTGTGTGGTCCATTGGACCTCGTCTCTATGTTGTCTGTTTCACCATGTTCACGTACAGCCATCACGGTCTAATGGTCTATTGCGGCCGTGTCTATAGGCATCATAACCATGCATTATTAATAAAAAAAAAAAAAAAAAAAAAAAAAAAAAAGTATATACCCACTATATTGCTTTTATTACGTTATTTTTCTAACTTCTCTTTCTCGTTTCAGGAACCGCAGGATGCTCGACCGGTGGGTATACTTACTTTCAGTTCTTTGGGGGTGGGCTCCGTCCCGGTGGAATTATTCCTCCACCTATCTTTGGGGGTCGGCTGCGCCCCTGCCTTCGTCTTCAGGCAGGATATGCAGATTCCGCTACCCTCGCATTGCTCTCTAAGGACGGGGCCTACGCCAAAGAACTTTATAAATTCATGCTTGCTGGGCTGTTAATAAATATACGCTGTTATATCAATTTATCTCCCGAGTCTTTCTGGTAGAAATGACAGCTTTAGCGTAGGTTCTGCCAGGAAGACTCAATCAGTGTGCCACGTATTACTTCTCTCCTAACCAATCACGTGCTAACACTCACAGTATAAAAGATCGGTACTTACATTCGTCTGAGTTCGCAGATGCTGACGCTGCCAAGTACCTCCATCCTCCCCAACCACCACCCAGATGGCACCTTCCCCTTCATCCTCCCCACCACCACCAGGATGGTCCCTTCCTTAACCTCCAGGGGGGGTCGGCTGCGCCCCTGCCTTCGTCTTCAGGCAGGATATGCAGATTCCGCTACCCTCGCATTGCTCTCTAAGGACGGGGCCTACGCCAAAGAACTTTATAAATTCATGCTTGCTGGGCTGTTAATAAATATACGCTGTTATATCAATTTATCTCCCGAGTCTTTCTGGTAGAACTAGCACGTACAGGCGCCTCCTCGCCCTGCCCAAACCTCCCCACATACCACTACAGTGCCAGTAGCCTTGATTTGATAACACTGGACTAAAACAGACTATGCATATTATACGTATACGGTCATAAGCATGCATGGATACACAGTACAGTATCATACTGAATAGCTCACTTCCTGCTGTGGCTACAGTCATAAGATCTGGTCCACAATGTAGTTTATTTACATTTACATAGAAAGAGACTATCTGAAAGTGACCAACCATATATTATATACAATGCTATTAAATATATTGTTTAATCGTTTAATTTAAAAACATAATATTGAGTCCTGGTGGACTAATACAAAAATTAGCTTCTACTTTCAGAAGCAATATGCATGTGACAGTCAATGAAAAGACTGTGGCTGTGCCTCTGAGGACTGAGACTGGAGATACACAATCCAAAATGTTTCTATATTGGTGAACGAACGTGTACAACTTTCTCACCACAATCCACATTTATTTTAGACTGTATATATTTTCCTTTGAATAAATCCAGGTTTCTTTGAAACTCAAAGTACAATATGTTTCATATTGCATCAACGGAATTATGGTCTTCCGCAGTGGACTCGAGCAACGCGGTACCTGTTGGACGTTTTCAAGCCAGCATCACCATCATGTGGCCTCCTTATAGGATTCATGTCCCATATTCTGCAGCTCTCCAAGCACCTCAGTATCCACAAGGCCACTATTCATAATTGGAGATCGTCCAGGCCTCACTTACCACCCCACATTCTATTCCATCATTAGAAACCGGGTATTATCGTATTAGTCTTGGAATGTTCCTTTTCATGAGAACAGAGTTAACCATCCTCTGTTCCACATGCAAGGAGATATAGCCTACTGTGTATTCAAATTCAGTCCGGTCGAAATATAAAAGATTTTAACGCTGAAGAAAACCCAGAGTCATCGGTTTTCTCCATGATGTCCGGCACGTATGCTTTGAGTTGCCAGATGTACTAAGTCTGCAAGCAAGCCAAGAAATTCAATTCAGTGTGTGGCCAAAATCTGCGGAGAGATTGAAAATCCAAACATAAAAAAGAAAAGAAACAGAGAAAAATATATGAATGATTAGCTACATTTATTTATGCGCAGTGTGTTTGTTTTATCATTACTCTGGAAGGGAACTGAAAGAGGGATTACCTATTTAATTATAGTTTACTAGGCACACAAGGCTATTCATTATGTACACTGCTGCAGAAGAATGCTCTACAGAGACATGCTGCATGGACCACACAGCTCTGCATTTCATTTGGTCTATACACAACACATGTATTCATTATTGCGTATTCTTTTTTGGCTCAAAAATTAGCCTATTCGCGTCTCAAGTAAATTTGTCTGAAAGTATAGGACTGAAACAATGTTTTAAACTACAGTACGCCACTTGAAAGGCCTTCTTAAGTGCAAAACAGCCAAAATAACACAGCATGAGGCAAAGCTCGACGTCTATAATGGCGACAGAGTTTCTGTGATTAAACAAGTGCTCTTCAAGAGGACACTGTCTAAGTGTGCCAAATAAAACCACAGACAAGTGAGAAACAAATCATTGATCAGGACGGGATGAATTTGGTGTCCGCAGAATGTTGAACTTGGCAAGAATTCGCTCAGAATGAGGCCTGTATTAGTTCCTGTATATTTACTTTAGCCCTTCTAAAATGGAGTCCAAAGAAGACTCACTTCATATTTAGATTTATATATCTTCAAGCAAACAGCAGGTGAGTATGTGATGGTATCCTCTAGATGAACTCCATTTCCTAAACAAAAATTTAGCACAGCGGTGGTGAGAAGATATCCATCTCCCAGCGTGAGGCTCTAGATGTTCACAGAGTCTAAGAATAGCTCATTAGATTGTGTAATTTGCATTGCAGTGCTTGGGGCAATCAAAATGTTTAATTTTTAGGCTTGTATAAATTTGGCTGGAATTTGAACAGCCATTGGTTTTTAATTATTTATCATCAACTTCAAACGCGTTACAAATTGTGCTTGCTTACGACACTGAAGACATCATAGACATCAAACCTGGCATAATTTAAATATGCACAAAAGGAGTTATCAGAATGTCAAAGCAACTAAATGTATGCTGATCACTGACTATGAAGCTAAATTGCAATATAAATTTATGTAAAAAAAAAAAAAAAAAACATTGGTCATGTTTTATCTAGCCTAGCCGTAATTGAAGCCTACTAAAAAAAACAGGTGCAAACGTTTTTTTTTGTTATGTGATATGCAAAATTATGTTTTAGGTTGTGACACATTTCTGATTGCAGTACGAATCTTTACATTCTTCAAATCAAACATTCACAAATAGTGTTAAGTCCTAAAACTAAAAGGAAGAAAGTCCTCTCTACCTGTGGTGCATTTCACAGGTGAGTGATAGTGTAAGGTGCATACTACTGGGAATCATCTGACAGTAATCTCTAACGGTTTGATTAAGCTAAACTTTTCTGAGGAGGACTTTAGGTGAATCTGCTCAATTTCAAACTGAAAAGCCGTAAGAAAACATGCAGTTCAGCACAGACAAATCCAAAAACTAGACTGTCTTAATTTCGACTACTTGGATGAATCATGCAATTCATGATTATCAAACAAAGCTCTGTAGAGGTGCTGGCTCATCAAACAAACAATCCCAACAAACAATTCAATAATATGAATTCTACTACTGAGAAACATTTGTTTCTCTATTATCATTCATGCTATTTGGCAGCAACAGTTCAGCTCTATTCAACTCAAAGTCAACTAACACTGTTCATAGCATGCTTTTATTTTTCAAATTTTGGCCTTTTACGTTTTGATCCCTTGCTCCCAAAGCTTTTACACTGCACTTTAGGCAACAAAATATTGAAGGGTTAGGAAAATAGCTCTTTGGAGACCTGCATTGTCCGAAGAGCTAACAGCTGATATTAGCACAGTACGTCAGCCCAACTGTGAGGCATCCATTACCGATGATCCATTCAAGGGGTGAACACATGCTCTTATCTTCTGCCCTTCACCCACTTTCTTGTTTAATCTTTAATCACCATGAGAGGGGACGGGAGACATCATGTAGGGAGACCTTTTGTCAGCAACGGTTTCTTATTTTAGAGTCCATTACTACTCTGCAAATCTATCCCCATGAAGGAAAGAGGCACTCCTTGAAAGACACGTGGCTTTAAGCACAACTGCACTGTTGTGAGAATCGCCCAATGACGAATCGTATTTCACCAGAGAAAAAATCTAATAAAAATAAATATACATGTTATTTTTTACCACCGCTAAGAAGAAAAAAAAATATATATATATTTTTTTTTTAAATAACAATGAAAGAATGCAACCTTTTAAAGTTCTCTTGAGCCACATGTGGAGCGCATCAAACTGAAGTAAAACCTTAGAAAACCTAGTGTAACAAGATTGCATAATTGATCTTTGTAAGGTCATATGACGGATCAGGAAACGACACACTTTGTAGCCTATATCCTTCAGAGCATAGCTGGGGGTCAACAGAGTGCGAACAACTGGAATCCTGCAGCAAAGACAGTCGCAGCGTGACACAGATTGTAGCCCTAGCCTCACATCGGCATGAGAGCCATCTATCAAAATCTCCAGAAAAAGGCTTGAAGTGTATCAAATTCCTAACCCTGCACTAACCTCAAATGTCACTCAAGGTTAAAGAATTGCAATTCATATTGGCTTGCATGTCAATTTTATTCATCCATCACCAGTTGCTGTCGTAGCGGCACAACAGCTGTACTGCTATTTGATCCTGATTTCTTCCCCAGAATCGAATGGTATTTGTGACAAAACATGCCCCGCTTTCTGTAACCCCTTGTTCGTTATTTGCCAGCGGTTAGCACAGACTTGTAGCTCTTCAGAAGACACATGCCCTGTTTCTTTTCTTTCGACCCGTGACGAACTGATACTGCATCCTGTCTAGGCTTTTCAGTGGTCAGAGCATGAATCAAAACAGATGAAAGAGATCTCTGGCGTTTGTGAGAGGTCCCATGTATGATTGGAAAAAAACATCCACATTCTGGCTTCTAAAGGAGATCAAGCCCCTAACCTCTTTTCCACCTCGGCATAGTTGTGCTTGAAGAAACCGTTCCATCAGCATAGACCTCTTAACCCTTCGATTTTCATCTCGGAAAACTCATAAGGTGTCCTGAAAGAAAGACAGGCGTGAGAAATCCCTCAAATGATCAGAGATGCCACAGAATAGTGATTACAGCCTCTGAGGATCATGGGACTCCAACAACGAGAATCCCAGTGGACATGTGAGCTAATGACTGGCTGCTCGGAGATGCATGTGGAACAAGTTAACACATCATGCTCCCTGAGCTCTGTTCCCAGTCGTTTCAGTTTGGCGTTATCACTTACAAGGGAGTGATGAATGTGTTGAGAGAAAAATGACGAGTGTTCCTCAAAGGAGTAAGTGTGGGTGGGTGAGTGGGGAGATATCTTTAGCTTTCAGAAAAGTTACATTTATTCTGCTTCAGAAGAAAGAAAAAAAACAAGCAGGAAAAAAAACAACACCTGGAAGATCTGAAATCTCCATTACGGCTAGTCAACATGAAATAAAAGTGTATCACTACTCCCCTGGGTCTCGGTAGGTGGGTAGACAGCTCCTATGGTACTTGTGATCCTAATCCTTGGCTAGCGTAGAGGAATCTTTATTTTCTGGCCATGCAAGCGACGAGTCTAAGGACTCGACTTGTTGGCTTTACCGTGTGTCTGCTGTCACCAAGAGCACTTTGAGCTCTTTGTCACACTCCCACTCCCAGTGTTGGGCTCTAGAGTGAACAACTCAGTATGAGAGGGTTTAATTTCACTGCTTAATGTTCTTTACTTTCCCAATTAGAGCCCAGACTGGAGGGTTGGCAAGAGCAGAGCAGTTAGGAGCTCAGCCATAAAAGCGTGCCATGGGTCAGATGTGGATTGAAGCTGTCTGAAAATTGCTGCTAAAAAGGCTGTATTGTACATACTCAATAGGTGAGGAATAAGGCCGAAAAGAAAGTTGAGAGGTTTGCATTACATTGCGGCCATGCTATTCTGAAATGTTTGTGTCCATCAATGCAGAAAATTGCTTGATGAAGTGTTGAGGGGAGGCTGTGGTAAGAGGCCACTTCAGTGAAACAGCACTACAATAAACCATGAACATGGGATTATATGAAAGCTTCTGACTGAATACTTTATTGGGACAGATTGAGCATTAGAGCTGTGTCTAATATTGATTTTCATCTATTTTTCAAACCTTCAGCACATTAATTGAATTATGGTTTAGTTTTCATATATAATTTCAAAAAGAGCTAGAAAAGCTCATTCAACAACCCAATGGGTCAAGCAATCACAATTGCAGCATTAAGTCTATATCCACATTAGGCAAACGGTATACATTTTATTTTATTTTTATTTATTTTAAAGTGCAAATACTCAATTACACCTGAGACGTTTGCACCATTATCAACAGAACATTTGACAATAAAGTTAAACTTTTTTTGCAATACTTTTACAGCATTTACTAATCATGGTTAGTGTTAATTTCTTTATTTACTACAAATAAATATGAACATAATAATAAATATTACTACTAATAAATATTAACATAACATGGTATAAATGAAAAAGTATATATATATATATATATACTGTATATATAGGCTATATATATATATATATATATATATATATATATATATATATATATATATTAATTTAATTTTTATTCTTAAAATAAACTTTAATTTCAAAACTTCAAGGAACAAAATCCCAAACATGGTCTCCTACCTGCAAAGCCCTTCCTTTAAACATGGAGGGCTGAAAGATGATGATGGGAAAATTGTTTGTTTAGCTTCATGAACCCCTGGGATTTCAGGCTGACCATAAGCATTGCAGTGCCCCATGTTTGCTGTTAGCCAATTAGAGCTATCATTAAAAGCAGATGCTCCATGGGAAATAAAGGAAGTCACAGTGGTGCCTATGGATCATGATGACTTCTTCCAGCACCAGGAATCCAGAGGGACACACTGTCCTTTACTCCTTTTCTCAACCTCTATATCATCAGGACATGGTTTGTCTTCAGCTTTTTTTATTTTACGGTATTGAGAATTACTGTAAGATTACATCAAACCTCAGCCTTAATCTTCTATGAATGTGCCACCGCTCCACTGTCTCCTACTAATTCAAGCCCAAAAGTGTGGTGGTGGGAAACATAAGTGATGCAAATTATTCATAGCATTATTATTTACGTTTTGTCCTCCTCAAGTGTTGTCTGTTGTAGCATTTTAGCTTTGAGAGATTTCCTATTTATAATGTCTAAAATTTAGATAACATAAATTAAACATAGCCTAAATGAAACACTCTTGTAGAAAGACACACATTTCTCCATATGGGAAACTGCTGTATCTATCGTTGCAGAGCCATAAATAAACTCATGGATCTGGATCACACAACCACATTCCTGAAGAACAGACGAGTAATGCTTACCACTGTAAAACCTGCTCACTCTCTTTCATCAGACTCAAGTTCATGAGAACTTCTCAACAGGTGGAAGGTCTGCACTCAATCAGCTTTGCCAAAGCAAGCACTTTGTCTTTCATCAACAATGCTATGTAGCTTAAAATACCTTCAGCAAGAAGTCCCCCAGTGCCGTTGCATTTGTTTGTGTTCATTTGATGTTCTTGCCTAATGGGTATTAGTCGAAGTAGACTGCAAAAAATACTACTTTCAATTAGCATTTTTGTATTTTATTTTATTTTCAGTTTTCCAGGTAAAAAATTTAACTACTGAAAAAGGTGTCACTGCAGTAAGACAAAAATACATTTATATTAAAGATATATTCTTTGAAATCTTAATATTAGTATTAATATGCAGTGTTGCTTCTCAAGTGAATTTATTTTGTTTTAAAGTAATTTTTAGATATTTTAACAGGAAAAACAAGTTAAAAACAACTAATTGATACTTTTTTGCAATGTAGCCTACATTCAACACGCTCTCTACAGTTAGTATTATATTCCCATAGTTTGCACTTCTAAACCCATGTTCCATAGACTGTGTGATCAGATTACAATTTGGAAAAAATATGAGCATTGATTGTGGACCTAGAGCTCCTAACCATGAACATGTCTCCTTTTATGTCCTTCTGAGTATTCTGCTACCATTTCAAATGAAAAAGGTTCTGCAAACAAGACCCTGTGCATCTCCGGAGATTGGGTCCACGTCTAACGCAGCTCTAAACAAAATCAGATCTGCCTTTATAAAGAGCATTTCTGCTAAAGAAACCTGGCTTGCTTCATTAACTTAAATCGCCTCCCTGGGAGGAAATTTAATATTGTTGGTAAAACGATCTCAATTTTCTGACAAGAAGCTAATGCCATCACAAGCATAAATAAATTGGTATGTTGTCAATATTTTGACAGACGTCATTGTGAAGAATCATTATCTGTTGAAAGTGCTGGAGAAGACTTAATTGAAACATGCATAATTACACGCTTGTTCGTAGCGAGGTGTCTGCTGCATAAAGTGTTAGTGGAGTTGTGAAAGTTGCTGTGAGACAGATCTTTCATCTGCAGATCTTCTGACCTCTTGGAACCAAGAACGTAAGCGGATACCACAGCATCCCGGCGAAAACATCTTTCACAAATCAATTCATTACGCCCAACTCTCAGCAGTTAAAAGCCCTTCTTTCTTGCATCAACCCATCCCCCGAACACTGACCACAGTCCTGACATTGTCTCACGCAGCGGTATCAGCTTTCCCCTGCCAGAGAGATAAATGGCTCAATGAATTGAAGGCAGACCTCGATCAAAACCGCTTATGTATAGAACAGACAACCACCATCAATAAACTATTTTCATAATAAATCTACTTACCTATCTATCTATCTATCTATCTATCTATCTATCTATCTATCTATCTATCTATCTATCTATCTATCTATCTATCTATCTATCTATCTATCTATCTATCTATCTATCTATCTATCTATCTATCTATCTATCTATCTATCCATATGTCTGTCTAATTCAGTAACATTTTAGGTTTAACTTTGCATGTAATACTTTTACAATTTATTAATAATAATGGTTAATGATCATTTCTGTACTAATAAATTGTAAGATTTACTGCTATAAATTGTTAATATATTTAAGAAATAAATAAATGCATATAAAAAAATGTATCCATTCAACCATCCTAAAGTTGAGACAGTTGTGTTTTCAGAAAATAATTAGCTCTATTCCTTTCAAATCTAGCCATTTTCACACCCTCAAAACATAGGCAGTGCTAATCATCAAATGCTCTGTCATAGTTTTCTCTAGCCTTAAGAGTGCTGATCCAAGGTCAGTTCTAGCGCCTCATTAACATTTACCTCATGGGATTATGAAATTTTATGACATTAGCACTCTCTCACTTGCAATCAGGCCCTGCTGTCGAAAAATATTATGAAATATTCCTCAATGAATTAATATTCATGAATGCTTTATGAATATAAGCTAAATGCTCAGTGATTAGGATCATTATTCTCTCTGTTAGGAGTCGGACTAACAGTCTTTCAGCAAAACACTGACAGTGTGATGTGAAAGGCTTTAACAAGTACCTTTTTATAGCTTGTTTGATTTGACTTTGAGCCTCTCCATTTGTCTTTCACAATTGTATGGTTTTTAATCCCAGGTGTTTATAGAGATACCTCAATTCCAAGCAGACTCTTGAAATATTAAAATCCATAGCATGCAGTAAAGAACATGAAGATCAAAAACAAGCAAATGTGTATAATTATGTCAGCTCTTCAATTTAAAGTAGACTGCTAGACGATTTATCGGCAGGTGCTCCTGTGCAAGGATTGTGACCGTACTCATTAACTGTCATTGAATGCATATCGGCAGAGTGCCGCCCTGCTAGTGCCTGCAATGAGCGGCTATCATCACAGCTCATCCTGGACTAGACGGGGAGCCGGGGTGGTAATTACAGCCAGGCTCATGAAGAGGCTGAGCGAGTATGTGTGTGTCTGTCTGTGTGAGTGGGTGCGAGAGGGGGGGTCTGAAACACAGGTGGGCGTTTTATTGTGTCGTCTGTGTCAGCGTGGAGCCTGTCTGAAGGCTGTCGTTGCCGTGGGAACAGGGCCCGCCGTCGGGCGAAACGAGAGCTCCCACTGTAGAGCGAGTTGAATTACAGGTGAGGTAGGCTGAAGGAGAGGAGCACTGGGGTTTGGATAAGAAACGATCAATACGCTTACACGCTGTGAAAGGGCCAGCTTACATTGATGCTGCACAGGGATACTGTGAAAGGGAAAAAAACAGCCATACTACCCACATCAACATGTTTGAGTTGCCTGGGATATCACAGTGAAACCACAACATCAACAGCGGGCCATTTCTAGAGCTTCAGCTTAGTAGGAAACACATGCTGTAGCTTGTAGGTCATTTACACACAAAAAATACAATACAAACATCTAAAAATCCTTAAAATATGATTAATTTAACAACGAAAAATTGCGCAGATTAGCCTAAAAGGCCCAGTCACACCAAGAACGATAATTATAAAGATGACTATAACGATTACTATGTTAGCATCCACACCAACACACAATTTAATTTTGTTTATTATAAGCAAGGGCTGTTGTTATGTTGTCTGCCTCTTTAAATGCTCAAGCTCTTTAAAACAGATGAATTCTGAATGGCTGTCAATGTTTTTATTATTCATCAGCTGGAAAAAAATACTTGTGAAAATGAATCCAACAATATTGTTATAGTTGTGGTGTGCTATTCTTTTACATTTAGAACTATTTTTAAAACTATATCTTTATCATTATAGTTATTGTCCTTGGTGTGAGACATATTTTCACAGAATATATCTTAAATTATAACATTTTAATAATTGCAATTATTTTAATTATTTATAATTATAATAATAGTTTTTAAAAAAAATGTTGTCATTTTTTTTCTTATAGCATTTGCTATGGCATAAAGCCAATATTGTGTTAGTAATGCTTAAAACAATAATGTTGCCAATGGGGTGTTGCCAAAATATACTCTCTGAGAACAAGCCTTAAAATATACTGACATTTTGTTTTCTTGTAGCATGTGAGACTACAAGAATAATGTGCTGAAAAGATGACAGCTAACCAGAACACACAGACAAGCAAACAAATACTTTTCTGCTTTTTAGGGTCAGTAGCAGCTGTGACCAAAAAATGAAGAGTTTTGTGTAACATGACAAGACCAATACACATTAGCAGAAAAGCATGCTTACCTTTGCAAACAGTTCCATTCTCCACAGCCTCGTGCCCTGCTTTACACATACAGCGGCCGATAGGGACCATCCACTCTCCATCTCCATTACAGTACAGTTTAATGGGAACGTCGACCTCCTCGGCATTAGGGACGCACACTCCCCTCGCCGCCACCAGTGAGGTGCTCTCTGCTCCCGAAAGCGTCTCCTGAAATATCGCTCCGTTGCGGATGGTGCGAGGGCACTTCCGGTAGAACACTCGCACGGCGATAAGCGACATGCATCCGCCGTAGTCCTGGAAGGCTAGGTAGAAACCGTTACGGGAGACGGGGCCGAAACTGCGAACCTCTGTGTTAATCTTCATCACGCGTCCGCCCAGGTCTACTTGCGAGAAGCTCTCATCGGCCGCAATGGTATC
The DNA here is from genome assembly GCF_949152265.1 of Phoxinus phoxinus. Lineage (NCBI taxonomy): Eukaryota > Metazoa > Chordata > Actinopteri > Cypriniformes > Leuciscidae > Phoxinus > Phoxinus phoxinus. Next base: position 20,177,941 of record NC_136897.1, on the reverse strand, counting down.
CACCTTGATCCAAGGGTTTTCCATCCATGGGGGAAAGACTTTGGTGGCCGTGTCGGAGTCTGATTCATAGTAGTAGAGGTTGAAAGTTTCCTTGCAGGAACCAGGGACTTTTGGGATGCTGCTGCAGTCTCGTACTGAGAACTTCATCTCCACATGAATGCGTTGAGCACCTCTTCGGCGGATGTACTTGGTGCGCACCCAGTTATTTTGGTTGGCAACGAAGACATTACACACCTGATAGGTACGAATGGTGTTCATATTCTCATCGTAGCCACTCACTTCTTCCCACTACAAAAAAAAAATGAGAAAGGAAAGGTTTACAGATTTGATTTAGATCCAAGTTTGTTTGTTTTTAGACAAGGAGAAATGGGGAAAATGCTATATATAGCCATACACATTTATTTGTATGAATTATTAAATATGTGCTCATGTGAGAACAAAAATGCCAGGTTAAGAACCGGCTACAGGTAATACAAAATGTCAATCCCTTCGCATAGATCTAGCTAGATTAAAAAAATTATCTGACAGCAGAAACTATCATGTTATAGACACATTTGTATCTCTGCATCAAATATCTGGAGGGCTTTACGGGCACCTGAACCATTTTCAGCAGCTTTCCCCATATGGACAGATTACTGAGCACAGGAGGAATGAGGTGGGAAAGAGAGCAAAATTCTCCTGCTAGACTGCCAACAGGCCCTGGCACTAGGCATAGAGAGGACTGGCACTGGCTTGGGTTTCCTGTAGACCTCCACATTGCAGTGCCAAGCGATTCTGGTCTCCATTTATTTTTGTCTCTCTCTCACTCACTCTCAATTTCTTGCACTGTATTAATATATGTACTATTAATATAGCTCAGACGGAGACAAAGAAAAGGTGATACACTTTGATGTTTACACAATCATCTATTTTTTGCACTGCTGCCTCTTTTCTGCCCTCAGGCAGCGTAAAAATGGAGCCAGCATAAGCATTATTAAATTCTTTCCCTCACAACGAGAAAACAACTGAGTATAGTTTAGTGAAATTAAACAAACATGCTGACTCAACGGCTAAACTAACAAAATAAATTATTTAAAAAATTAATAAAAGGGAGTGTATTAAAGGGATAGTTTATCCAAAAGTTCTCACTCATGGTATGGGTCAATAAATAAAAACTCAAAAGATCTTATTTTCCAAAAAAGAAAAAGTCATACAGGTGACATGAAAGTGAGTTACAGAATAAATGCTTTTGTAACCTATCCCTTTAATTAGAGATGAGACAAGAGAACAGAAAAGAAAAGAGAAATGAAACGAAGCGAACAGAAACGAAAAGAAATGCAGAACATTTACCTTCAGTTGACCAACTGATCATTAGTGTAACAACTCACATAAACACATTAAAAAAATCCATCCCGTTGAACCTATTACAAACCTACAGATAATCAAATTATACGGAAAGCATTTGATAGAGTGAAAGAGACTTCTAGTAAAATTTACAAGTATATATTGCGCAGACTAAAGCATGAAGGGAACACGCACCAGGGACTTCACTGCTCGGCCTAAAGTGACTCCAGATGACTCCATTGTGGTTTTCAGCCAACTTGCCTGCAATCAAGCCACAGGCTTACAGCACTAAACAACTCAAATACCAGGCACAGAAGTCTTGACCTAGTCCAAGAGGGAAAGCCCTTTTCTTCACCTTAAAAAACATTTTCGCACCACGGCCTCAAAGCCCAGCAAGCGATCACCCAAACCCTCCCCAAATCACCCTCCCCTTGAGTGTTATACTCTTCACTTAACAGCTGACATAATTTCCCAAATTAGTTGCTGCTTAACAAGGATTTTGACAGAGTTTTGACAGACTGGGGGAGAAAGTCAAGCCTGTCCAAGACCTCCATTCTATCAAATGATCTTGGACTAATTAAAACAGCATTCTTTCCTTGCAGCTTTTGTTCTTTATTCCCATGTCCCTGTTATTCGGCTGAGATGAACTGAAGTGATTCTGGATAGGATTGTGGTCATTAACAGTTGCTGTGTGTGTGTGTGTGTGTGTGTGTGTGTGTGTGTGTGTGTGTGTGTGTGTGTGTGTGTGTGTGTGTGTGTGTGTGTGTGTGTGTGTGTGTGTGTGTGTGTGTGTGTGTGTGTGTGTGTGTGTGTGTGTGTGTGTGTGTGTGTGTGTGTAAAATTAAGTTTTCCATCACTTCAGCTTAGTCCTTTTAAGCAGCCAGATGTGTTTTGGGTCACTGGCTACCATTGACCTTGCCACCTTTCTTAAGGATGACACATTCTTCCATGAACCAGAAAGAGGTGAGAATTAAACAAGAGAAGACAGGGTGTAGCATCCTCTTGTTTGTAGTCTGTCACTCTGACTAATCAAATTAGAAAGAATTTATATAAAAGCAAGTTGCTAATGAGAGACTGAGTAAGCACGTACCACATGATGGTCCAAACAAACGGCCTATAAATGGAAAGGCTCCCTTTGTGCTGTCTCGGCTTCCCTGCCACTCTTTCATCAGAGGCAAAGAGGAGAACCAAAAGAGACATAATAAGAGCCAAGCGATCAAGCACTGAGTGTGAAATTAGAAGAAACATCTTCATTTCCATAGGTTTTCTCCTTGACTTTCAGTGGGAGTGTGGCTAAAGGGAGACCATGTGTTTTAGGAGGGATTCATTAAATGGGGGGGGGGGGAGGGCAGGAAAAGTATATAATATATAAGCAGTCTTTTTAAACTTTATTGTTAAAAACTAATACAAATAAATATTTTATATATTTTAACTATTAAACAAATAAATACAATTATTGACTTTAATAAGTTAAAATAAATACAATTATTGATTAAAATGAATGATTGATTTAATTAGTTAAAAAATAAATAATAATAATTCATTAAAATCAGTATTTTTATTTATTTATATTGTGTGTGCTGCAAAATATTTTATATACTACTCTTTTTTTTTTTAAATAGTCAAAAGTTATTAAATGTGAAATATAAACTAAACAATGTAAGTTATGGACTTAACAGAGAGAGTCATGCTTACTAAATCTATGGGTCATGTACTGCTTGCTCCTAGCCTGGGTTTCCCCATACTGCCTTTGCGCAGCGCGATTTTATTCACGCTGAAAGGCAGTCTGGATACCATGGACCAGATTTTCGCCTCATCTAGGGAACCAATCACAGAACGGGGAGGGAGCAGCAAGACGATGACGACATCTATGCGACACAACTAAGCAGTTTGTTTATATCCATATATATCTTCGACCCTCATGTTTATCTTGCACAAACGGCAATAATCGTGAACGTCATTGTTTACAAAAAAATATCTTACCCATCGTCTTCTTCCTTGTCTAATTTCTGTCGCTCTACATACATCATCTGCCATAATGGAAACGATTGGCTATGAGCTACGTACAGGCGCATTTGATAGACATTCTTAGCACTCAATAAACGGCGCCGGGCATTCGTAAACCACGCCTCAAATACGAGAAAATGCACATGTGGTTCCCAGACCCAAGTCTCAACGAGAATTGGGTCTGGCGTTAGCCAGGCTAGCTTCCTCCTGCATCTATGGGTAATATACCGCTCTCAAAAATGTGTCAGGGCCATTATCAAAAAGTGTTAAAACACTGTTGGCTGGCTGGCTGCCCTCTGGTTAAGAGTCTTACATAGGGGGCACTTCAGCAGTGGTGCACCACTGGCTTGTGTTATACTGGCATCCAAATACAAAATGATGCCGCCATTAGGTCTAAGGGCTCGCGCTATGCTTTAAGGGGGACAAGCAAATATAAGAAGGACCATTACAGAGACTGCTAGGGCAGAACCCAGAGATTCAGTCCACTGAATGAGAACACAACCTGGTATTTATAGGCCCCACATGGTCCTGATATGCACTCTTTCAATCATGACAAGACAAACTAACTGTATTCTGTGTTCTTCTCTTAATCTGTGTATATTAAGCCAGGCATCACTATATCTCATAGTTAAGGATTTGAACAATCAAAGATATCTATCATAAAACCTTAAAATTTTGTATTCACAAAGTTTGCTTTTCTAGTTAAAAATTACAGTTATACTGTACAAATTCATTTGATTCTACTTCATTACATTTACATTTAAATTCAGGAATTTAATTTTAATTTAAAGTGCGTTCTCAATTTAACTCTGAATGGTGCACAACCCTACTAAATAATAAACTGACATACATTATCCCATAACATTTGTGCTAAACCTGCTAAAAAAAAAACTTTCAGAACACGAAACAACATCACAACATCCAGGTAAGAACCAACAGCATGATCATTTATTCAAGAATTTTTTTTTTATGTCTTGCTGTTTTTGGATGCAAAAATGTGTCCTCAGTGAACATCCTTAACACTTTGGCAAACAGAATGTTTTAGCTATATGAGTAATCTTGTGTAAACAGTGTCTTCGGCATAGAAAAGTATCTCATTTCAATAAATCATGCACCAAAAAAAACGAAGTCACAATTGAACTGAATTAAACTTGTAACTTAACTTGCACTGGGAAAAGGAGCTCTGTGATAAATGGCACACTGTTCTTGTGGACAGAAGTTTAGAAACGATAACTCCCCTGCCACCCAAGACGAAGGAAAGTTCACAGCCGAGCTGTGATCTATAAGTCTCCCAGACAGAGGCTCTCCCGGCTAGAGCGGAGCCGCACGCTTGTGCTGAATTATGAAAAAGGCTCGCTCCAGGGGATGCAGAAGTTGGCCGCGATCAAACTTTTGTGTTATATTAATTGTTCCACTATGACACGGCTCTGAACTTTTATTTGGACTTCTGCATCTTTTACAAATAAACTGTCAGAACCTTATGAAGCTTACATGAAGCTAGCAATTAAAGCTCTCCCAGGGCTGTCATTTGTATTCAAGCATTTGTAAAGTCCTGTGAAATATGCTGACTCCACATCTCAATGCAAAGCGCTCTTTGGACTCAAAGAAATACATCATAAATCTGCATAAATAAATCATACACACAGAGGGACGAAAAGGAGCATGTATGACAGCTCCTGAGGGAAAGTTTCCCAATTTGCAGTTGTGGGAAATCTGACAGATAGAGTCACATTGAGACATTTGTCCTGAGGGGACGTGTGGGACAAATGACATCCGGATATTTCAGCTGAAGTGCAGTGGGATTACAACCCTAAGCGAGATACTGAACTCGCCACCATTAGAAAGATTGACAGAGGAACAGAAAGTGATTGAAAAAAATGAGGCGACCTACAAACTGAGCCGTCTTTGGCAGTCAGCTTCAATTACCTCCATCCACTGGTAATGCACAACATGTGAAGTAAGACAAACAAGCTTCCTATTGCTTCTTTAACCCTTGTGTCTATCTATATCCATGTGGATCATGTTTACATAACTCATACGAATCAAGGACATGACAAAAGAGTTATATGCTGGCGAAGGGCGGCTTGTTTCAATCTTGACATGTGACCACACAGAGATTTGATTTCCTGATGGTGGGACCCCAAAATAATACAATAGTTTTAGACCGATCCACATTGGAACTGATTTCAGGACATTTCTCGAACCAAATTATTTAAGGCGGTTCTGATAGGTTTGTGTTGGTTGAAACATCTGTTTCTTGATGACTTAATCTAGCTCATGTCATGCCAATCAGAAATACTCAAACTACATGGTTTTAAACAAGGAAACCACATTTTTAAGAGAAGCTAAATGGTTGTTTCAGAACTGTATGACTTTCTTCTGTGGAATACAAAATTAGACATTTTGAAAAATGTGTTGTTTTGGACCCCAGAAGATTTTTTTTAATATATATATATATATATATTTGTCGTCTTTTAACAAAAGACAAAATCATAAAGGGTAGAAATGATATGAGGGTACGTAAATTATGAAAATTTCCATTTTTAGGTGAAATATCCCTTTAACAGAGGACATTTGTGAGCATGTTCCCCTTTACAGCATCAAATTTCATTTCATTGTTCATTATTCCTCGCAAAACAGACAGAAGCAGTTCATGAGCATGCAAATAAAGTCACAGATGATTAATGACAGTGTTAGATCTAGACCTTGAGGCAGTCAAGTGAGGGCCACACTATCACACTGATTAGTTACACAAATGTACTAGCTTATTTTCATGTTCTGCGTCAGTAAGCAATGAGTTTAGATGCATGACCAAAACTGGGTTTGAACATGTTGGCATTTACACACATTTGTAATGTCTCCTGCAACGCTGTTCTCTAACTAAGCCGGTAATGACTTAATTTACAGCCTCATGAGGATGTGTACAGACTGCACACACCATTGCTGTTATAAATTAAAAATAAGTCATCCTTAAATAAAATGTTTACATTACATAAAATGCTCCCAGAGAGGCATAAGAAAAAATTGTCTTTTTACGCGATAAAACAACCATTAATAAAGTGCCCTTGAAAAAGCTGAAAAAACGTTACGCTTTTTGTTTATTTGAATTGTGAGGTTAACAATGAATCAAGAGGTTCACATAGTGCTGCTTACTGAAAATGCTCTCCAACTTGACATTTTCTCTACCACTTACTTTGTTTTAAGAGTGTTATCACAGTGAGTGTTATCGTAAAGAAAGTGTCTGATTCTGTGTAGCTGCTCAAATCAGGGGTTGTATGCCACTTTACAGTTATATAGACAGCCAAAAATCTAACAGACCAAATTTAAAGCCAGCAAATTCCACCTTTGATTTCAATAAGTCTTTAAATTATTAAAAGACATCTGAAATTATAACATATGATTTTAAAAAGCTGATGTGCAGGTCCAAACCCATAACTATACAGACATGTGGAGTAATGACTAAAGTCAAAAATAATAACAGAAAGCACATGAAGTATGTGCTCCTCACACCTGGCTGTGATAAAGGGTTACCATAAATCTTTCTTTAATGTAGGAGTTAACTTCCATAATTACACTGTTCAATATATACCACCTGCACAAACCATCAAGGGGTTTAGAATAAATTCAGGACACAAATGTGAATGAATGAATGAATGAAAGAATGAATGAGTGAATGAACAAACCACATCTGGATTTTTTCTCCTTGACAGTTCGGCAACGGGTTTTGTTTTGCAAAGCTATTCAGTGGCATGTAGGCCAACTGTTGATGGAGTGCTCTATATTTTGACTGACACTGATACTTTAGTTAAGCCCACAAGGCTCTGCAGGGGTGTAAGACAATAACTTAAAGCCGTTCTCTCTATAAGGTTTACAGAATCCCACCTGTTTAGTGCTGCAGCGGGGAACCACCATGCCCTGACTTTAGTCAAAGTGTGCTATGTCTTGCTAGAGACTATTCTCTATATCTTGTTTCTTTTAAGAAAATGTATATGGTCTTGGTGTCAGACAGCAGAATAATCAAAAAATGAATCTGAGGGAATGTTGGAACAATCACTAGCATTCCTTGCTGAAGAATCAATTTCCTCTGAGACGCTGGGGCAATTTTGGATATCTATTCTATAATTTCTGAATGTGTCAGAACAGCAAATAAGTTTTGCATCTGGACCATGCCATATTTAATTTCACACTTTATATCACGACATTCCCTCTGTCTGTGTAGCTATTAGCTGTGGTATTGAAATGGTTTGTTAATTCTTCAGAGTTGTAAAAATGAAAAAGATGTGATGACGCAAAGCATGTGTAATTCCGTTTCTTTTGTTACAGAGGAAAGGGAGAGGTGAATCTTATTCGGTGCAGATTGAATCCAGAGCCTCAGACCCGAAGACACCAGACCTCTTTGTTCTTTAGTATTGATTGCTCTAATCAGTACAGAGGGAAAAGCTGCTTGCCCTCAGGTTCGAAGAGAAGATGGTGAGCAAAATGATTTCTAAAGAACTTTGAAGTTGCTCAGCCACATTGTCAGCCTTCTATCCTCTTTTCTTCCTCCATTTTTTAGTCTCTCTGTCTCTCTCAGTCTTCCATTTTTATTTTACTGCTTCCAGACGCATGGAATGGTATAATTTAAACCATCCCCCCAAACAGACACAGAAGCATAAATAATTGAATAAAATAGGGAGTGGTTTTTTAGAAATACACCAGCAAATTACTCAGGAATATACTTTTCTTTCCCCGATCTGTTCGGAAGAACATAGATCTTGGTGTGGGGGAGGAGACGATTAATTACTCCCTGACCAGTGGGCGCTGAGCAGGCATGAGCCTACATGGATGAAACCTAGTCTTTGTGGCACTATATGGTAAGGATTCACATCCAGTTTCTGTCATAATCATCAGAGTAGTAGGATTAATTGATCATTTCATGTAACCTCAGTAAACTGTGTGCAATAAAAAGACTTACTAAATTAGAAAAAGAAATCTGTTAATTTATCGACACATTAAGAACTTACACTATTGTCACTTGTCCCCGACACCGGATATACTGTCCAGCCAAGCTCTGCGGTCGCTGTGGTGGAATCCATCAACATTTCTGTGGAAGTAGGAGGAAACATAAAAAGGTTACACATCCAGGTCATGCTTTGTACAATGTTCAATGTCTGTGAGTTCATATCACCCACAGCATCTAGAAATCTATCATTTATCTTCAATGAACAGAGTGAGGGAAATTGCTAATGTTGTCTCGAATTACACGAGGTTCCTAAATTACAAATAAACCCAGACAAATATAGAGCTTAATCGCTTTTTATCCCCAGTCTTTGCTTAAGGAAATGCTGGGGAAGAATAAAAACCTATGAATATTTCAGATATTTCCATGCATTAACATCATTCTTTATCCAGACATTTATAGAGGCTTGTGATACCACTTAACCAACTGCTCCATAAAATACTATCAACACGTTTGACACGAATCAGCCTTAAATCTGTTTCGATATTACAGCTGTCTCCAGTAGTAAAGATGAAAAATGCTGTAAAATCAAGAAGAGGCAGGAAATAGTGGGTTCTGCTTCCCTCCCGTGTGATTCAGCCAAGATATTTTATAGACAACAGCACACTATCAGGCTCCACCACTGCAGAGGTTACATGGGTACAGGATGTAGGTTAGCAGTTGGACAATGATGAGATAACCACCAGAGAGATTTTAATAACGACATGGCAGCATATTGATACTGAGAAAGCCTAATCTTTCACAGACCTTACAATGCCTTTGCAGGCAAATGTGCATAAATATCCAAGTACCGTTCTAGCCATAGCTAAATTTGTGTTCAGATTGACTTCTCTTATCAGTACTGGGGATGTCACAAAGATTATTTTGGTAATTGAGTAATAGAGGGTTAAAACTTCATTTTGAAATCGTGATGAAAAGTTCGCACATTTAGAAAGTTATTGATATTATCCTGGGTTGGTGTAGGTTTATAAATGATTTACATTAAAATCTGATGAAATGGTGCACATCGCATTCCCAGATGAACGTTATAAGCGAAACAAACTCACAGCATATGCAGAGATGGAGTTTGAGATCCACACACATGTGGAGCAGCATTTACTGTGAACGGAGCCGTTCTGAGATGCACGTAAACACATGTAAATAAAGTACATACATTAAACCCGCAGGGCATATATTTATTTAATTGAATCACAGTCTTTTTCAGTAAATTGCAAATGAGGATTTTTTTAAATGTAGTACTGCAATTTAATTGAGGAATTAAGACAGTCCTTCACAGTACATAGTTTGGGTCACCATTTATATGTGTACAGGATTTGAAACCCCTCTAAAAGACTATTTTTATGACATGCCAAACAAGGCAAGTGAATATTAATTTGGTTTGCTCATACTGCGTGCTAATATGAAAGCTAATTTAAAATATATTGTAGTTGAGTTTTTCAAATATTGTGACTAAAATATATTTCTTCTGCCTCCTAATATTTTGGGGTATTAAAAAGTGTGCTTTCCGTTGATGCTAAATCCACAGATTTCAAAATATAAATCTAATAATGGTGACAGCAAAAAAAAAAAAAAAATATATATATATATATAAATAAAATAAAAAACACTAAACAGGTGTATCGCTGCCTCATCAATATTCAGCATGGATATAATGGCTTTTAAATCAGTTATCACTCAAAAAGCTCCATAAATAGCCCCTCTGTGTACATTTGCATAAAAAATTTATATGTACATTCTTCTTCCCTAGATAAAACATTGATATTCTACAGTTTGTATAGGGACAAGCATTTTATGCATGCCTTCATAGTAAAGAAACTCCAGATTTCAGTGCCACTGAAAGGGGAAGAATTATAATCAGATGAAAGATGACCGTTTGGTTGAGTAGAAATCAATCTAATAACAATTACTTCAATTACTCCAGCTGTTCAACATCAGCTCAGACCTTCAAGTAACAAGATTAGCCAGCCTTTCACCCACTCGTTCTGTGCTGAGACTGCTAGGTTGGAGAAGAAAAAAAATCTAGTAACTGGAGGCCAGTTACTCTACTTCTACTGATTAGTTGGTGTTAAAGAACATCTCAAGTAATTGGGGTCAAAGAGAACACATTTTGCCGTCTGGGGTCCTCAGAGGCACGGGGATGATAGTTCTCAGTTCAGATTGGCCGTCAGTCATCCCATGTGAATATTCCATGTTATCGCATTGATGGCTTAATTAATTTCCTCTAGTAATTAGAGTAAGACTAAGTTGTCAGACTTTTGGAGGGAAATAGAGGAAGTTTGTGTTTTATCACAGTCGAATGCAGCTGTTTTGACTTCCTTTTACAAGCATCAGAGTACAAAACGTCTTTCAGAGCCTCAGCTTGAGGCCAACTAATTACCAGTCTCAGCTATTGGAAATACTTATTCATTTACAGAATTTTCATTAATCTTGCATTAGGCTATTTGATCATTTTAAATGTGCTTTCGAACGCTGGTTGCAATTAAGACGGGCCTTGAAAACGACAGCGATTTCGAAGGAAAACAGTAAGTGTACTGTTTGGGGCTGTGCAGAGGAACGCAGCCTTTCGGGCATGTCTCTATACCTCAGATTCCCTCTGAATTATATTCCAGGAAAAACCAAAAGCATTCAATGAAAAAAACTACATGTGGGTCCAATTTATTTGAAAAAGGACATATTCCATCTCTAAGGCACACAAATTTAAGCTAAATTACGTGATTATCACTAAGCCTAAAATTTATACTCATGAAACTTACTCTGGATGTTCATTCATAGCAGTCTAAAATGAAGATCTGCTTTCAGTTGGTACACAGAGGTGAAATCAAAATCCAATTATAGGCCATAATAAACAATAGAATTGAAAAAGTGGCAAAGTGAATTTTCTAACCTCATGCCGAGTACTTGTGGGCATGTGGTCCTTTATAAAGCACCATGAGTGCATTGACTAGCGGTGAGGTAAACATTCTTTCCCTTTCATAAGCTCCTGTGCTTTATAAGCTACTGCTTTTCGCAGTCTGGAAGAGTGATGCACTGCCTGTCCTGTACCGTACGATGGATAACCCCCCAACCAGAGGCCTCATGCGTACGCAGAGCCAAGCTAGAGATTTACGACTCCCCACAGCTATGGCCGTACCTCACTGCTACGACTTGCTTCCAGCTCTTCAGCCTCTGTGACGAGGTAAACCAGAGGGGTCTCTCGGCTCCACGGGACTCTCTTATGGACTTTTTGAAGAGAGTAGTGGATGTGGCACCATGAGGATTGAATGTGTTTATGCTCACACCACGTCTGGAGGTGACAACACATTCCAACCAGGGCCTATGAATAAGCCTGAGTCATTGGAAGGTTCAGCACAGACACCATTTTAAGACCCAGGAGGACGCGTGAGTTTAAGCTTTTCAACAGGAATGATTTTTATGAATTTCCCCAATGTGAATATGTAATGGTAGGAGGAGCTCTCTGACCGCTTAGTAAAATACCTTCTCATAGTATAATGGAGTTCAAGACATATTGCTTAAGCTTTACATTCATATTACTCACATTTTACCTGAGTTTGTGGTCCGAATTGAGTGTGATGAGATAATAGGTACTGCAAAATAATTGATTTACACAAAAACAGTCCAATCCTATTCATGAATAAATTACTCTTATAATCTGTTCTTTTAAGTGAACTAGAAACGTACAGCACAACTAATATAGTCTGATTCATGAACAACTTACTCTTTTGAACCACTCCTTTTAAACAATCAAAAAGACTTCAAAGTCAGTGTGAAGTTGAAAACTATCATTTGAATCATTCTAACGAATTCACTGAACTCACTGAATCCATCTGGTATTCAAATACAGTAAAAGCACAGCTGATAAAGATACATATAGATATTGCATAGAGATATTGATGAAAACAGAGATTTTGAGGTTTTCTACAAACTTTTATACAGCAGTTTATAACCAAAGTGTTCATAACTTTATAATAATTTTACAAACTAAATGTAATTTAAAGCTTATTTAAAATTTTGTTTCTTGATTGTGTTTATTATTAGCCTAGCCTATATTTGTTAAATCAATTGTAAACAAATCAATTTTGAACTGAATTGAAAGCTTGTGAATCTGAATCTAAATCAGGCCATGTATTGATAACCCAGCCCTTGTTTTCGCTAGGATTTAGGGTGCCATGGCATTTCATCCGAAGGTTAGAAAGGCCAGCTGTTCATTGCAAGGCTGTAAACAAAAGGAGCCTCTGAACACCAGTCCACGTTAATTGATAGGAAACAGGATCCTTTCAGACCAGGGATTACCGTTGGGGAAATTGATTGGTCAGCAGCAATGCTCCTGAGCCAGAAAGTGGCACCTGTTAAAATTGCTACTTTTAAAAAGGCCACAGAAAGTTATTTGGGGAACGCTGCTGTGTAAAATGGCTACATGGATCATTAATAGGAGGGTCTGTTTATTTGGGGAGGTGATTAGGGTTTGAGCTGTAGACCACAGAATGCCACACACACTCTCTTGTTGCACAGGCACTGGACTGTAGCCACTTCACACATATACATTCAGTGACCTTGAATCTAGGCCTGTTTCCAAATCGGCATCAAGAAATGTCAACTTGGAATGATAAATGGAAAGTCTTCTGATGATAATTCCATTTCCTAAAGAATCCCTAATATCTCTAATACCTGTGTATGCGGCTGGTTTATATACTCTCCGGAGGATGCTTCCGGAGAAACCGGCTTGGCTGACTCTAACTCAATTATGTGGGTGGGCTAGTTATGACAGAAGACTATGGTATCATTATTCTAAAACTTGCAGAGGTGTATGTGGAGAGACTGACTGAAATGTTTTGGCAGCTAATGCCCAACAAACCTCCCCTCGCCCTTGGATAGAGCATGGCGGTGCTTCAGACGAGTGCTGGCTTCCAAATAGCCGAGGCCAAAATTCACATCAGTGACTCCCAAGCAGCATGTAGAAGCACTGGTAACACTTTAGAACAAGGCTCAATGTGTTAATGGTGTCCCCGACTAAGGATTTTCATAGTCAAATCAGATTTTTCAAGTCTTGTCTATAGTCGACTAATAGTCGAATCATGGGTGTGGGGGTGGGGGTGGGGGTGGGGAGGGGATGGGCTTTAACAATTTAAAGCCACGATGTACAGAACATCATAAAGATATAGAAGAAAATGTATACAAACATTTTGGATCAATAAAACTAAGAAATAACATATACTGCAAAAAGGCCACACGACAGACAGGATTTGCATTTCACATGCAAATGCAAATCAAATTATATCGGCTAAATTGCCGGTGCGAGCACGCTCTAAGTAGCCTAGGCCTATAGTGCAACATGAATGCACTGAAAAATAATCAACAATTAATTAACAGAATTAAATTAGAACATCATTTTCTAATAAATAGCCTAAAAAATACAAAACGAAATAAGTCATAATCAAGCCACAAGATGCAGAACAAATGTGAGCAAAATGCCTAAAGTGCAGGGAATATTCAAAACACAAGCCACAAATAGTAAAGTAAGATAACCCTGAGTGATCAATTAATAAAATAAAAAATAAAGAAATTATTAAAATAACAAAAGTATGGCCAGAATTTTCAACTTTGTCTTTTTAACTGCAGAAACAACAATAAACGCTAAACTGAATTGGCAGTCTTTTTAGCTACACATGTTCACAGCATCCAAAAATCAAATTAGAACCGGCTAAAAAAAAATTGAAATCACTTGTACCCTACCTGACCGAGAGAGAAAAATCCAGTCTTTCACTCTATCTCTGTTCGTTTGAGTCTTTTCAAATTGTGTGCGCGGATAAAATACATTCTAAAACTCTTAACGTGAAAAATGTTTAACGACTTAATGTTCTAAAACTATTATATTAAAAGATCAAATGCTGTACACCTTATTAATAAAGCATACTAGCCTAAAGAAAAGCAGATGAGCTCAAGCATTTTCCTCCCATAGAAAACTGTTCAAGAAAACGCTTAACGTGACTTTCTATAGGGGAATGCGTTGCGTTCATATTCTGGGTTCATCTGCTTATCTGCACATAGTATGGTTTCTTAATAAGGTGTGTGTAGCCTACTGTGTACAGCTGACTGTATGAAAACATATGATGATAATCAGGGCCGATTATATCCCGTCTTTCAAAAGAAGACGGAAAAACTTGTCAGACGACTTCTTCATACTGTGTATGAAGGAAATGTCTCATGTTGAATTTAGGGCTGTTGAAGTTCAGGCAACACAAACGCAACACATTAGCAGTTAAAAATAAGTGCTGCTAAAGCAGGCTTTTTTTTACCTTATGAATCACTCGTAGGTCAAACCAGGGTTGCTAGGTCCGTGTTTTTTTTTGTTTTTTCTTACACCAAACATTATTTGTAGCATACCTGCCATCTAATAAAACTATCACATTACCATTAGCATATATAACATTATCACATTATGTTACATTTACCTCAGGAAAGTTATCCAGTGTTCACAGTTCCACTAGAGGAGCTTATTTACTGTTAATTATTATGTATGTTTGAATACATTTGCCATTAAGACAAGTGTGTATGAAAACTTCTTTAAGTGCAACTGAGTTGTATACAAACATATTCACAATATTACCGTTTTCACAATTTCTGATCAAACAAATGCAGCCTTGGTGAGCATAAGAGACCTACTGACTATTCATTTTTGTAATGCTCTGTTATGAAAAAGAGAAACACGGTGTAAGATTTCCAAACACTTTGATATCAAAATGTTTCCTCATTAGAAGCAGCAGTACTGTACGCTCCAGGCACATACTCCAGCACAGATTAGAGAAGTCATCTCTACTATGCAGCCATTTGTTCCTCTCAGGCATGTAACCTCACGCTGTTCTCTCTGAGACACACCTGAAAAATTAAAGCTAGTTGGGGTGGGAATACATTAGAATAGTTAGGGCATCTGAGCAATAATAACCACATTGCTGTTGCTGCTATTCAGCTCAGGCAAATACTTTTACATATACGACAAGAAACCACATAAGAGGTAATTAATGCAGGATTGATGTAACACTAGGAGGATCCTTCTGCAATTTACCGAAGGGTCCGGAGAAACCATTTTATCCGAGTGGCATGTGTACGTGATAATGACGTTCATATGTCACGTTGAAGGGTAGAGGCCCGTGTGGTTGGAATGATGAGTGAACACCGCGCCGCAGCTCTGACGTGCCCCTAGTCGTCTAGAAATCTTTCAGCACAACGAGGGTCAATTAGGTGGAGTGCACATAACCGCCGCATTACAGAATGGCTTTGTATGGTAATTGAGTCCGTATGCCAGAGCATACGGCACCCAGAACGTGCTTGGAGAGTAAGGGTTTAATCCAGGAAGGTGGCAGATACCCAAACCCCACCAGCGTTACTTTAGGGGCTTGTGAGGACCAAAACAGAATCTGTTATACTTTAGATTCATCCGCCGAGAGGTCTCTCTCTCTCTCTCTCTCTCTCTCTCTCTCTCTCTCTCTCTCTCTCTCTCTCTCTCTCTCTCTCTCTCTCTCTCTCTCTCTCTCTCTGAGATTAATGAATGCTCTGGGATTATGGTCAGGCTACTAAATGCTGAATTTAGGGGTCAGATGATGATGATGATGATGATGTAGGGAAGTGTGGAGGGATGTGGAAGGGAAGGCAGAAATAAAAGTGGACTCAGCCAACACAGAGTATCAGTGTGTTTCAGAGGAAGAGGAAGCGGGTGGTTGATTTTGGCAGTGTGCGGTTCCTTGTGAAATATGCTACCACAGTCGGCGGAGCGTTCCTGACTGCTTGACACAATGATGTAGCTCTGAATTCCCAGGGTTCAACGCGTGACATCCTATGGTAATTCTCCATCCTTACATAGCCGACTAGCACATCATTCAAGACTGCTAAGGATTGAAAAAGAGTTATAGCAAAATAGAAATTAGGGAAAACTGCACATTCTTTTTATTTCCACTCAGACACATTGACAGATGCACCCCCCCCCCCCCCCTCTCTCTCTCTTTATCTCTCGCTCTCTCTCACACAACAAATGAGATGTCCTTGGCTACTCTCTAATTTGTGTTTGTCTCAAGGCCAGTCCCTCAAATCAATCCCAGCGCCTCTTTAGCAGTTTGTTTAAATGGGTTGGTGTTTCTTCAGTGAAAAGCTTAATTATTTACTTTGAATGTGCCTCACAAAGGGACCACGAAATGTTAATTGCAAGCTGCACTCACTCTTTCCCTTTTTCAAACCCTTCTCGCTTGTGTTGGGATCCGGCTTCAGTTGATTGGCTGTGTCTGACAACACGATGGAGAGAGCTGACAGACAAACTGCCTTTCCAACCGATCGCTATTCCAAAGCAGATCAGAACACAGACGATGGACCTTACATCATATTGGATTATAAAATCCTACTCTTCCTGCCAACCATTTAAGCACTGTGGTCTTTCCATGCTTCGAAATATGTTTTTGCTGTTAAGGAGGAGATGGTGTGCCGCCAACTTGTGAGATGCTAAGGGCTAATGTGTTTTGGTTTTCAAAGAACACCGTATTTAAAAACCATTACAGCTGCTGCAATGTAAATCAAGTGTCATAAATGAATCATTCTACAGTATGGCTACATAAATATAATAATGTGAGGAGGAAGATTTAGATTTAGAAAAGGGGCTGCACAATGAATCGAAATAAAATTTAAATTGCAATTATTAAACCGCAAAAGGCTATGTTTTTTACATTAACAGTGAAAAAAAAATCTAAATGTGCAAGGTTTACTTCACTTTTACCTTTGCATAATTTCATTCATTTTTGTAGACAGAAAAGTTTATTTAAACTTTTGCCAACTACACACAGACTTATTTTTTTGCCAAAATAAAAGCTGGAGAATTTAACATCAAGCAAATGCCATGTGAAAGTATGAAATAAATGTATTACGTTTGTGATGTTACTAATCGAACGTTAAAATCATCATCATCATCATCAACGTCAACAATAGCAACAGGCCCATTTCTAACAGAAAGCTGAAATTCTAGGAATAGACACAATCCTTATTTGCAAGGGTGTAGAAGATCAATACCTTCTGACAGTGTTGCATCAGAGCAAGGGAACTGACATCGTAAAGAAGCATGAAAAAGAAAGCTGACAGGTTTAGAAACATCACCACGCATCAAGTTGATGAAAATGATAATTGCCAGCATCCTACTCCTTGCCCGCAAGGCAGACCAAAGCAATGACGATTAAAAATGTGTACATTGTGCATGCATCATGAACACCGAGGAATCCAATTAGTCACAGCTGTGCGGTTTGGAGGTTTGCAATACATGCCGATTCCTTTCTTCTGACATAGCGTGGTAAGGATATGCCTCTCCTGGGCTTCTTTTACAGCGTGGGCCCTCTGAACGAGAGATGCATGTTCTAGTCTCGGTGACTAATGACCGGAGATGCATTGTATTACAACTTAATATACTGTACATTGTGACAGCAGAATAAAAGATATTGTACTATGGATTTGAAACATTACACATGGGACCCTTCTTCAGGTTGACCCATGAGCAAAATAATGTATTCCAGTTGCATCTCAATCTCTTTAGGTTTATCTTGTGTTGCAAGTTGCATGCTCTTTGAATAACCTCAACAGGGAGCACAAAGATAATGCATCCAAGAGATTCTTTCCTCAGAGTGTTCTGCAATGAAAAACCAAACATGACCTCTTTTATAGTTGTCCAAACAACCATCACCAAATAAACCCTCTCCTTGTCCGTGTGATTGCATTAGCAAGTCAATTTAGCTTGGTCATTAACCTGCCAAAACAATGGTTTATTGCGTGTTTTATGAGCTAAAAGATCCTTTAAAACTATCAGTAAAATTTGCTAACAGTCAGCGTAATTCTGTGCTGGGATCTTCTCATTGATATGGGACTCCCAAGAACCTATGCGAGTCCTCCGCGCAAGCCAAGAAAGCTTTCTTGGAGGAGGAAGCCACAGATGGGCCACTCGCGAACTGTCAGAAACAGACGCTGCTCTACAACACCCTGTTGTGTTCCAGAACCAACTGCAGACAGATAAATATTCATAAGAGTGAAGGAGACGTGTGGCTACAGGTTTCCTCTCTCTGATATCCTTTTGAATATTTAAATCTGGCCATAAGGGACCCTAGACTTTCCTAGACTCACGAGGTTAACCTCAAACAGGAGGTTTGATCTCCTTCTGCTGGCTTTGGAGAAGAGTTACAGTGCTGCATATTTACATTCATAGATTTGGCAGATGCTTTTATCCAAAGTGACTCTGAGCGGTAGGCTATACATTTCTCATTTTACCAGGGAATCGAACCCCTGACCTAGGTGTTGCTAGCGCCATGTTCTACCAGTTGAACAATTATTGAGGCTGCAGTGACATATTAGACCTCATAATTGTCAGACATTTGTGACTATCACATTTTCAATTACTTATCACAGGAAACATACTATAAAAATCTAAAAAGATTAGTCTGGGATCTATAAATCACAAAGAGGCGGAAAGAGGCAGGCTTGTATTATAAAGAGGGTAAAGGTCAAATATTGAAGCTGCACTCACCTGCACTGCAATTTTACATGTGTCATTATAACACTAATGAAAGTGAACACTTCATGTCATGCAGAATAGGCCCTGTGGCCGTCTAACACCTCAGAAGAGAATCCACTCCGACAGAAGAGGGAAAACAGCACCATTTAAACCTGAATGGTTTGAATTTACTGTTCGAATGGTCATGATGTTACATCAGCCTGAGGCTGGATACAGATGGTGGAGGGATAGCAAATCTAATGCATGCTTGCTAGCACTTCATAACTAAACACTGTTCAATATGCCATGACCTTTCACATAAATATTTTTGGTAACACTTTATTTTGCAGTGTCCTTATTACACGTTACATGCAGTTACTATAGTAAATAACTATAAATGATGCATAACTACATGCAACTAACCCTAAAGAAAACCCTAATCCTAACACTAGTAAGTACATGTAGTTAATATTACAATACATAAATGTATAATTAAACTGTAACAGGGAACCCTTAAAATAAAGTGTAACCAGATTTTTATATGAAAAAAAATAGCCTAATAATAAATAAAATGAAAAAATCAAAACAAATTTTGCATTGAACATTTTTCAAATATTATTAAATATTTAAATGCTTGAATCCAAACTAAAAATCCTGTTTGGAACCAGATTTAATGTTTAGGGCAATTAGCGCTCATTTTGAAGGCTGTATGAACATGGTTTCAGCTCTGTCATGATAAGGCGAGACATATGAGGCTGTAAATGTTTAATGAATGCCAAATAAATAACTAATTTCTTAATATGTAGTACTCTCACGTATCTGAGCATCTACAGTCTATGTCACATCACATAATCAAATGGGTTGTAAACTGATCATGCTTGACCACTCTCTAGCGGATGTTATTTGGTCTAATATGAAAGGATTAGCTTACTCGATTTCAATATCTTGCAGGCTTCCTTTTTAGCAGCCATGTGTGTGAGAAACCATGTGTGCGGAGGGGACACTTCATTACCTTTCCCTCTTGTTCACATTAAATCCAGTGAATTGAAAACAATATTTTTCAACATGAACACATGACGCTCCAAAGAGTTTTGAAATATAATAGTTCAAAAAGAACACATAAAATGGAACTAATGTGAATCGGATTTTATTTTGAATTGTGAAATACACTTAGGCTATGTTTTGCATTAAAAACAGAAAATGAACGGTGGTTGACTGAAACTATCCTTTTAAACAAGTAAAAATCACACTGTTAATTATTAATCAATCATGCAAAACACTACCAAACCTGTTCAAGGCCACAAATTATACTCAACAATCGAACAGAATCTCTAAAAGTAACCTAAAAATGTAGGTTATTCAAAAGTAAAATGGCATTCAGTTGTTAAAATAATTTAAATAATGTAGGCATGCCAAAAAAATATTATAATAAAAAAAATGACAATGTAGCCTACTATAAAGTAGAGTTTAGGAATACCTGCACTGATTATCCTGAATATCCAGTGCATTTAGTATCTGACTGGAGTCAGTGAACACATGACTCTAATCCTAACACTAAGGTTTTAGGACACTGTTTTCACTTAAAAAGGGTCATCATCAATAACCTTATATAATAAAAGGAAACAAAGCCAAATTTTAAACAAACAATAAGGCTGGAGTTTAAAAATATATGTACAAAAACATCCTACGAGCATATGCTCAGTTTACAGAGATAGCCAGCGCAGTTACCATTAACACCTAGCATAATTACAGCATGATAATCAGCACTGCGACTCAGCAAAGGCGTGATGAGAAGCCATTTAGAGCAACAGCTTTTACACTCGATAAAGAAAAATTAAAAGTAGTGACCTGCTGGGCTGGATCACACCCTCAAATTACCCCCCAGGGTAATCCATAACCATCTCCCAAGTGCAAATTATTCAATCTGCTACAGTACGGAGTGTACTGCTGACACCCAATATGTTCATAATGCTGTGGCCTCATTACAAAAGCCTCTCTTTATTACCTGCAGCTGCGATTATGAACTTTACCTCGTTAATATCAATTCTGAGGCTTGATAATAGGTAATGGTTCCTTTCGACTGAGAGCGAGATCCATTAAAGACACAAGGGTAGATTTTCTTGTCGATACTTTTGAGGAGGGAGGCGCACAATGGCACTGAAAACGGGTTTTAAGGGGTCTGACGCGACAAGATGATCTCCTGCCAGTCGATGGAGTGCTGTCTGCCAAAGAACCACTTCATTGATATTTGTCAGCATGTAGGCCAGGGTTTCAATGCATAATCAATGCAAAGCTTCTCCTTACTATCCGTAGTAGTCTCTATTAAACCATAACTGGACATTGTGAAAATGACCACTTATTCGACAAATGAGCATTAAAAGTGTGATGAGGTGGCTACAAACGCGGTGAAAAATCTGTAAGAGAACAGAAACGGTGTTATATAGATAAGAACGATAATCTGGAACGATATTTTTTGAGGGCTGACAGAAGCAGCGCCTTTAAGCTGTTATCCAGACCACGGACTGATGTTTTTATCTCTTCTGGATTTTTTTATGGGTGGGCCGTATCAGTTGCAGCTCCATCATGTTTCCTGACCCGAGGAGAAAAGCAGAGTTACTCTTCACACCCGTGACCACTTAACCAGGATCCCCGTACCAAGGGGTTGCACGTTAAAGGGAAAACTAAAAATGAGTGGAAAGTAAAAGCGCTGTCTCGCTGCAGATTCCAGGCCTGTGAGTTTGCTCGTCATCCCGGGATGAGTTATGGCTCCCTGTGGTCCTCTGGGAACTATAAACAAGAGCCTCTGGGGCGGCCTCCACTGCAGACCGCGTGCACCGGACCATTATGTATCCGCTAGCCTGTTGCACCACCCAGACGCCACTAGCCAAGCACAAACACAATTCTGGAAAATGTGCTCCAGGACATTAGAGTGACCGGTTACGTCACTCTGGACAGAAACTAGCTTTAGTTTTACTCAGATACTTGAGCCAAATGACAGAGAGTTTAAACCCATTGAGGGCTCTTATATGTCTAGCACTAATTCAATGCTTGCGGAACAGAAGTGAGGAAATAGGCCCATGAGTGTGCAAGATTTCTGGGATGGATATCGATGCAGCTGTGGAGAGGGAAGCATAATATGTAAGGCAGCAAATTTATCGGGAACTTTCCTTGGAAGACCTTAACTGATGAGTCTCGGTCCGTAAACTCCCTCAGACGGAATTACTAACAGCTGAGGTGCACGACACCCATCTGAAATCTGAACTGCACAAAAATGTTGCAATATCACATGAGCGCCAACACAAACCATGCTTGTATTTCTTTAATTACTTTGAAATCGCAACATAATGAATCGGGAACACACAAAAAAATGTCAGATGAAAAGAAAGCCGCTTGATCTTCAAATCCCAGACAGTTAAAAGACCATCAGACATCAGTGAATCTAATCAGTCGTACAACTGATGGGCCTCATTGCTTATCTAATGTTATGAATCAAGAGTTAAGCCCTCAAACAGATCTTGCACACAGACACCACCATAATTCAGGATCCGCACTGGATGTCTGTGTGGGCTGGAGCTCCTGTGATGAAGGGGTCAGTCAAGTGCACTTAGATTTCTGTACTTCTAAGCGACTGAGTTGACAGAGGCTTTCAGGGCTAGTGTTAATTTCGTTAATGAAATCTATGACGAAAATTGTTTGTCGAAAAGCTTTTTACCCATAACTAAGACAAAAGGATGACGAGACGACAATAATTAAACGATAACTGTGACTATGCAATTTCATTGAAGAAAAAGGACGAGACTAAAATGCAATTTTGTAAAATGTAATGTAAATTTGTCTGAGAAAAAAAGATAAAATATTACAGATTGCTGCACAAGCCTCGACTACAAGCTTTTGTGTTTGCTTTTCTGTTAATAGGATACATTTTCTGCCCGGTTTTTTACTTAATCTTCACAATCTGACAACCATCCGCAAGCGCGCTCTCAACACTGCGGAAGAAGCGCTGAGCTGAAAACTGAACAACAACAAACGATGAAGCTGGGTTTTAATATCTCCATGAGATATTCTGCTTAAATTAAAGTGTCATTCAGTCAGTCCGAGTTCTTTCATGAGCCGCTTGCTCTGTTTGCTGGGACTAAATCTGCTATCAAACCTTCTCAGTGATGAACTGTAATATGGTGATGAAAAAACATGGATCTCGACTATATTGCTTGTGATTGTGGTTGCTGAATGGTGGTAGGTAGGCCTATGCAACCTCTGCGTGAAGTCTTTTTTGCTGTTGTTTTAGTAGAAACACAATAATGTAATTTGGAGTTATTGGAGTTACTATTAGGAATTTCACAGATTTATTTTAATTTCTTTCTTGTTTTTGAAGTTTCTTGTTTTACCTGTTTTCATAATGTTGACAAAAAGAGTTACTTTTTTATGATAAATAGCCTATATCAAATCAGTAGATTATGTAAAATAAACCATATCTTGATTTGTGCTTATGGTGAAAGTGCAATAATTCTCAATATTTGTTTTTCAAATGACAACCATCATTGTGATTATGTTTAACCATTATGCAGCATGATGAAAAGTTGTATTGATTAAAACTAGACTAAAATGCCCAGATATTTAGTCGACTTAAACTTTACTTGACTAAACAAAAACAGGTAAAGGTTTACTAAATATGATAAAACTAAAAAGTACATTTGACACAGGACTAAGACTAAGCCTAAATTAAAAATAGCTGACAAAATGAACACTCTTCAGGACGGAGCTCACTCCCTCTACTCCTGGAGGAGTATGGATTCATTCAGGGGGCAGACGTGAGCCGAGGCAACCTTGAATGTGGTATAATATTGCAAGCTGACAGAAAGTGTGCAAACAAAACAGGGGCTCAAAATACTGAGGTAATTGATCGTCAGGAAGGGCAAGGGTAAGAAGTTTCCCCTGAGCAGAAACAGGCACAAGCCTGTTTGTCAAGCCACTCTGTCACCTGAAATTATCAAATGAAAGCATTCACACAGGACAGGCGTAGTCTTCAATTTTAAAACACACATAAACGTTTGCTTAAGACCTGTGTAATGTGCAGACAAATGGCTTGTTTAAAGTCTGGAGTCTATGTTCTTTTTGTTCTGACGCTTGCATCTCCAATGGCCGTTCGTTCACATCCCTCAATGTTTGCTCTCGGTCGATTACAGTCACTTAAGGTGATTTAAAGATTTGGTTTGATTATCTAGCAAGAGGCATAAAAAGATCTGTATTTTAAACCACCAAACAGACCTTAAGGCACATCATTTCATTGCTTAGCATGAATGCTTTAAAGTCCCCCTGTGGTGAAAATCAAACGTGTAATGTTGTGTCTATGTTGTGTTTTTAATATGCTTTTAGACAAACCATGTGCAAATTGCTGAGTATTTTCTCCTTAAAACAACAGAGAACCAAAGACAGTCTCAAAATCGCAGTTTGAAATTGCTGGTGTTTCTGACGTCACAAACTACCTCGTAACCAATCACGTCAGTGTGTGATCGTCAACGAGTGAATCTCTGAGCTGACATGAGGGAGTGGAGGCAGGGTGATTTGAATATTCATAACTGCATATTACGAGGCAAGGGTGTAGAGTTACATTCAAGCTATTTTAAGGCATGAAGAAATACTTTTTCAAGG
The DNA here is from genome assembly GCF_949152265.1 of Phoxinus phoxinus. Classification (NCBI taxonomy): domain Eukaryota; kingdom Metazoa; phylum Chordata; class Actinopteri; order Cypriniformes; family Leuciscidae; genus Phoxinus; species Phoxinus phoxinus. The sequence continues at coordinate 20,153,456 of NC_136897.1, read as the reverse complement.
AAAAAAACATGTAAATATGTAATTTTGGTGATCAAAGATGAGTTTTAAGGGATAAAATGATTGACTACAGGGGGACTTTAAGCACTGAAACACTGTTTTGTACAGACAAAACAAGTAGCCTAATGTCTGACTATTAAATCATCTGGAGAGAAAAAAAAATCGGCTTCTAAAACTATCAAGGTAATGATAAAAACGTGCCAAAAAACATTGATTAAGCAATAGAACACCATGCATATTTATTGGGCAGTCTATTTCTTTGTACACCCTCTTCTGCTAATGAAAGATGGGCCATAATAAAAGTGTCAGTAAAGTCTGGCAATAAAAAATGGCTAACAGATTCATCCAACATTGTTCTGGCAAAGCAAAGCAGTACCATCAAATAAGGTGCTTTATCAGAGACAAAGCACAGGGTATCTGGGTACACACAGTCTGCTACAATTGCCAAGTTGAAGAAAGAGATACAATTTTCAAAACTGCTTAACAACATTCCACAGACTCAATGCTGCCATTAAGGTATAAAAAGTTTTGCACATTTAAAACAAATGTAACCACTATGACAGCTTATTCACAATTGTGATGCATGATTTAGTTTTATGATGTCCTCCTCCAACCTAGAATTTTAATGTACTGTTTGAAGTGAATGAGTGTTTATCACATTCAGAATCAAATATACTGCAGTAGGCTTATACTGAATAAAGTGCAACTAACTTTAAAACCAAGGTGATCGTACAATAAATGTAACAACTTTACTGCCAACAAAACTATTTCGTGTTTATGACAATTGGATATTTCTGCTAGCATCTGAATAGACTTTAATGTAATAAAAATAAAAACAGATTTATTAAAAATAATAATAATGAATAATACAATTAAAAATAAATGTAAGCATAACTCTGACAGCTCCCTGTGAATCCAAAAAAGTATATTTTAGGGTAAGACAGTTGGACTGCAGGCATCTTGATAACGCACTAGCACAGGCTATTTCCCATCATGCACGACAAGTTCCTGCTCAAAAGGGGAAAGACCAACATTTCCAAAACTGCTTACATAACATATTTGAATTAAGGAATATACAGGTATAACATGCGTACACGTATATATACCAAAAAGAAAAGAAAAAATACTTCAGGCTGGTCCAGCTAATGTGCATGCATATTAATTAAAATTACTTTTTTTAAAATACTAATAACTGAAGTACATTTTAGGCAACAGACAAAAAGGAGCCGTTTTTTTCTCTGGCTTTTCAACACTTGATGCTCCACCTGAGAGGCAAATCTAGTAGAAAAGATTATTGTTCTATATTGTGGCACATTCCCGTATCCACAGAACATCAGACAATACCACACAAGAGGAGGAGCTTTCTCTGTATTTCTAAAGGACACAGGGGTAGAGCTCTGCAGCCTTTTAAAGACATAGTCATTCCTTAAGAAAGTCTTCAATGCCAACATTCATTGAAAGAGACAGGAAGCAAGAAAAGAACTTCGATGTGTGTGTGTGTGTGTGTGTGTGTGTGTGTGTGTGTGTGTGTGTGTGTGTGTGTGTGTGTGTGTGTGTGTGTGTGTGTGTGTGTGTGTGTGTGTGTGTGTAAAGTGTACTGGAGTGTAAAGATCACTCTAATTTAAAATTTGCTATCTTCTGCTATGTTTCTCTTTAGTGCTAGTCGCTAAATAATATGACAATCAACAGGTGCCTTAAAAACAGAGAGAAGAGGCCGTTTTTATCAGTGCGTGAGCACATTATGCCAGAGCACCAACTCCGCGTTCAACTCTAAACAAAGCTGACGAGTGATTTATGCCCCTCCACTGAATATAATGAAGCTCAAAATGGAAAAAAGAGACAGAAAACCAACACAGAACAGAAAGCGGCCAGTATGACTGAGCGATTCAGCGCACACATATCACACCCAGGTGCACACGGTCAGCTGGACAGACAGAGAGAGAGGGAAAGAAAGGGAAAGATAGGGACAGAGGGTTTAATTCACTGGCTTGGCTGGGCAGTGGCCTGGGAAAAGCTGTGAGGAAAAAAAAAATGTGGATAGGCATGCAAATCAGGTCTGCATGTGGACACGCGGAGCTGAGCGGGACTTTTAGGAGAACCAGCGTTCACCTCCCATTAATATCACACGCTGTTAATGAGGAGCTGGGGGAGAGTGGCGGAACAGGTGTCGGAGCAGCTACAGAATGGGAATAAAGAGGGCAAAAGCAGTGATCCGCGAGGAATGCCTATGTGTGCTGGGACTGGTGGGGTGGGGGAGGCCGAAAATGTGCCCAGTCTGAGGGGGGGATACGGCTGGCCCACAGGAGTTTAAAGTTTGAATGCATCCTGCTTGAGTGCGTGTGAATATTCATATGCAAAGCATACACTACAAGTCAAAATTGTGGGGACGGTAAGATTTGTAATGTTTTTAATGTTTTTAAAGTCTCTCCAGCTCACCAAGGCTGCATTTATTTGATCAAAAATACAGTAAAAAAAAATAATAATAATAATATTGCGAAATATTATTACAATGTATATAATATGTATGTAACTATTTTCGGCTGAATTTTGAGCAGTCATTAGTCCAGTCTTCAGTGTCACATGATCATTCAGAAATATACAAAATAAGATTTATTGAGCATCAAATCACAATAATTACATATATATATATATATATATATATATAGGCTATATATAACATTGAAATCAGTTGTGCGGCCACTTTTGATCAATTTAATTCTTCCTTGCTGAATTTACAGGTTTGTTTTTATTCTTCAGCTTAGTGGTTTGAAAGAAAGCTGTGATGTGGCTAGTCATGTGATCCGTTTCTCATAGATGAACTTGCACCCATTTGGTGCAAAAGCTAACACACAGGAAACGCTTTTATACAGCAATGCTATTTATTTGTCTCTTTCTTATGGGTGAATGTGAAAAAAGTGGGCGAATGGCTATAATAAAGCACTATACAACATCCTTGTGCGGCCAGGAAGGAAACATGGCCATCTGAGGTTCATGTCCACATTAAAGGCGCAATGAAAAAGGAAAATGTTTATTCAATTTTAGAAAATTTCCATCAAGGTCTTCCGTGTTGCTTTACTGCGTTTACAATCAAACGCTTGGCGATTTACAGTCTCTACTGTGCTGCTAACTAGACCGCAGTCCATAAAGTATGCTGTAAATCCAAAATAACAATACAAAACTGCTACATAAAACTTGAAATGGGACTGCCAGGCTTAGACACACTAATTTGATATCCCCTATAACAAGCATCCTTGGTCCGTCGCCCAGTCCCTCACATTCCTTTCATGACAGGGTGCACACGGCTGGAATACAAGATGAGAATTTTGGTGCCAACTTCAGGACAAGATACTTAAAGAGACAGGATAACAAGTTGAGAATCTGGACCTTAAGGAAACTGACAGGGGTGAGATTCTCCAGGGGCCATCGAAGCAGCCACACATTCCAGCCTCAGCTCAATGGCATCTTATTATTGACGGCCAAAATCAATAAGTAACTACTGAAAAAAAGCAGGAAACCGTGGAATCTAAAACAAATAATTAGGTGTCTTTCTTAAAGGGATTTTGGTATGGTCATCAAAACATAGGCCTATGCACAGTTTAAGCACTATGATGGTGCACTTTAGTTACAGTATTCATAGTTACAGTATTCAAAAAGTTCCAAAAAAAGAAGCGCTGAAGAAATAAAACAATGATTTATAGATGCCTTTCAAATAACTCAAGGACACCTTACAAACCCAATTATAAACAATATAAAAGAGGCAAAATAGGATAAAAAATATATAAAATCCTATAGGATTACAATTCAGCATAAGTTGATTTTAAAATGTTTGCATAAATTATTAATAAATCTAATAACTATGAATGTAGGAATATAAATGTATCTACTGAATAAATGCAGTACATAGACACATCCTAAAAAACTAGTCCCATCTGAATAAGGCTTTGTGTTTATTACTTAGTTGATTAATATTGTGTATTGTGTGTGAAAGAAAACAAATAAAGGATATGATGAAACACGCCCCGGCTCCTGTATGACACATGTGGCTAGACGCTGTCACCGTTCAGACAGAAAAACTGCTGTCCTGTTTATTTTCACTGTATTCATTCTTGTTATGATGACACAATGGAACAAACTCTAGTGTAAATCTTGACCCTCATGCATGCAATAAAAGTTGACAGCATTTCAAACCAACACACAAACAACCAGAAAAAAACTACATTCTTGCCGTTTTTTCCTCTATCAAAAATGAACTTGACTACATTATTTTGGGTTCTCAAAATCCCCATCCTAAAAGTCCAGTGACCTAGAAAATCAGCATAGGGTTAGTTAGGTACAGAGCATGAGAGCGGGACCATGTGCGGGACCCTCTCCCTAGTGACCAGAGAAGGTGTCTGTACTGAATAACCACTGACAAGCCCAGGATTGAGATGAAGGCTCAGAGGTTAATTGAGTCTCTGTGCTGTGCCTTCCTCTGTGTAATTTACTGTGATTAATGCAGCAAGGTTTCTGTCAGACTCATTTTTACAAATCGGCCAAAGCGCAGTAATTAACTGCAGTGCTGCAAAGGAGCTGCAAATGCGGCTTCGCCAAAACATATTCTCATGCAAGTGAAGAGGAGACACATCTTTAATGGCGTTCCTGTTCAACATTTGAAATATTAATGTATAAGTAATTAATTATAAAGAGCACTGTATAAGCTCTTCAAATATATGCATGCTCTAGCCATGTTAGAGCATGTATAGAGGTTTCTGGAGAGCTTGTACAAAATAGTACATCTCAATCCAGAAATTTGCCTGAAGATTAATTGTCTTACAAATAATTGCAATTGCACATCACATTCTTTATGAGATGCTCTGAGAGTAGTTCATTTACGAGGAGTGGGTTGCTGAGGAAACAGAGGCTTGCATCTATACACTTTACTTAATTTGAATGCATACAGGTAGGCTATATTAGATGAGTAATTAGAGTGCATTATTGATGTACTTTGCGCAACTGATTGCAACAATTAAAATGGGAATAAAAATGTCTTTGCTACGGTTGGGCTTTTGTCACCTTATTAGCCAGGTGTACATTGAAGAGTAGAAATTGAAATTACTAGTGATAGAAAGGGTAGAATTACATGTTGCAGGGCAAACTCAAACCCTCATCACCCAACATTATGGCAATCATATCCAGAGCAAAACAAAGCAGATAACAAACTATATCTCCTGTGGATGTCCTCATAAAAAAAATACATTTCGCTCACAGACATCATTTTTGTAGTAAATCAAAACGAATTAAAGAATGCTATTTTTGTTATGTTTTGTCACTTACTTGCACACCTGTACAAGCTGCATTGTGGATGTGCTTGCTTAACATGATGTGCCAAGCACAGCTACAGTAAAATACTAGCAAAGCCGGTTTTAAAGGAAATAACAGAGAATGGCATGATTAGTTAAGGCTTCGAGTACACTCTTTGAGAAGGGAGACAAGAGGAAGTTGGAGCGTGAAAATATTTCTCAGATCTGTGAAGGTAAATGCAAACAGTATGAGACAGTAAATGTACCTAGATGGTTTAAGAGGTAGTGACGGCTGTATCTTTTCTGCCAGAGGGCCGGCAGCAACCTCACCATAACCTGAGTAAAACGGCAGCCGCTGAAACTTTCCACTGGAACTTTCTCTGGCAGCTCAAACTTTACTTCAATGAAAATCTCCAAAGGCACACAGATCATAGCAGACTCATCAAAAAGGCCTTCCGCCTAACAATGAAATTTCCAGAGCGAATGTTTCATGTTTCACGTTAGTCTTCTCCTGTCCACGTCTTGCCAATGTTTCTCTTAGCAGTTTCTCTGTATTGTCAGAAATAACAGAACGAATGCTAGACAAAGAAATCGGTTGGAAATAAAATGTGATCTGAGTTGTTTTTCTTTGTTTTGTTTTTTTCAAATGCACCTGTTTAAGTTTTCAAAGCTGAAGTACCTGTGCAAATTCAATTTTGTGTCTGCCAAGCCCATTCACTCCTATCATTATCTTTCCTCGATGAATATAAAGAGAGGAATGACAAATGTGCCTCATGGCTGAATAAGTTATGGGTTCTGCAGCTGACTTTAATTTAAAAGTCGAGGTGACAAAATGGAAAAGATTCTGTCCTGCGACCGGCTCGCCTGTGTGTGTATTCTTTTATGATACGGTTGGCCATATTCCCTTGGCAACAAATTCACTGGGCTTATCGCTGGGAGTGTGTGTGTGCATCAATTTTCCAGCGTGTTCCCTTCACAGGGGTGTGTGCCTGCATAAGATGTGTGCATTTGCCAGCAGGCTCATTATAACCTTGTCTGCAAATCTGCATGTGCATTTGCTCCCAACCTTTTTATTTATTTTTTTATTCTTTAATTAGCATATACTTTTTATAGTAGAATACAACAGATTTCTACTGTCTTTTTTTCTTTAGTACAAGGAGAAGATCTTGGCAGCATATAATGCAGGAGGTCTTTGCTAGAGAAATGGAAACCAGAGAAAACAAACAGGAATCCGCTCAGATTTCCCTCATTGTGACGCTGACCTCGTTTCTCTCACTTTGACAATCTAAGAGGCTGCAGACGAGGGAACAGACTAGTCAAAGAAACCTAATTTCTAGCCAAATGTGCGAAAGTTTCTCTTGACGAGTAACGTGAGTGGCTTGTTCTCACACCAGATTAACTTTAAATCTTTGTAACTTGATGTGAGCGTTTCAGGCGGAATTTATCATTAACACCTGTTAACCAGATTAGCTATTCAGAGTTGGGCGGGATTGTTTAACAAGGCTATAGTTGCAGGTCATCAATTTCAAATTAATCATTCACTTGTGATAAGTGTGACTGAAAAGTTTACTCTAATCAAATGTTGTGCCAAAACGTAGTGAAATCTGATCCCTGCCGTTTAGACGAGACGTGTTGACCTGAGCTTTAGTTTTGACAGTTTGAAACGTTGAAATGTTTTGCTTACAGTTGGCAGAGGCCAACTGTTTGGCATAGTCAAATTCCTTCAATTAATAATTTTACTAGTGCTCACTAAGGTTAGCACTCATCATTAGTACTGTTGCACATCCAAGGGACTAGTGATTAGAGCAAACTAAATAACCCTAGATCTAACCCAAAAATGTAAACTTTGTCCTTGTTCTGTATTTGTTGGGGAATAAATGATACCAAAATCATGTGGTTTGTTGGAGGGAGATGAGCTTTTTTTTCTAAATGATCTGACAAACGATAAAATGGGTGGGCTTGGCTTGAGAACAGCTTAGTAACTGCACAGAAACACCCTGACAACCACCCTAGCATTGTGGTGATGACTTTAGCATGGGCAAGCCAAGCACCACTAACATATCTTTAAAGATTGTGAAAAGAACTGATGACATTTACAGCAAACTCATTTACATGCAGAATGAATGGAAGACAGGGTATCTATGTCTGCGGTCCTGCCAAAGCTCTAGGCTCAGTGCTGTAGACTAGAGTAAGCAGCCAACCACACTAAGCTCAGCTCTTGAGGGAAAAGAATGAAGGAAATAAAAAAATGTTGTTCCTAATTAATTATGATGAATTTGCTGTTAGATTACAAAAGATAATAACCATGCTATTACGACATTACTGCCATTAGAGTCTTGAGATACAGATATTTTGGTGTTTAGAGTGTGTGCATGCGTTTAGTAGGGAGGTGTGTATGTGTGTGTGTGTGTGTGTGAATGGCTTGTTTTGGCCCTAGGGACTGTGAGTGAAGGGGAAATGGGGGTTAATTAAACAATCAGATGTAAATACATGGGCAGGTGGTCTACTGTGAAACAGAACATAAAAATCCAATCAAATACACTAACAGCTCCTTAATCCATAGCCTGGCATGTGCCGTCAAAGCGCAGACGCACTTCAGCCTGTTTTCCTGTCTCATTGGCCCTGATGCGCTCCACTTAATTCACGGCTGGCCAAAAAGCCTATCTGGTTTCAAAAACACTAAACTACCTGTGAGTGGGCCATCTCACAGTTTGTGCACACAAAAGCGGTAGTTAAATTTTTCTGTGGAGCATAGGGTCCCTGATGCATTTTTAGAGTGACTAAAACTCTGGGTTGGTGTTCCATTATTGGGGGTTCAATTGTTTGCCCTTTAACACTCAGTGATGCAGAACCGCGCTCTGGGCTATTCGCTCCCGATGAAATGCGGCACATGGCGTGCATTCCAGCCCTGTCCCCGGCACTCCAAAAAGTGGACAAATGTTTGCTGTGTGACGAGCCACTAAGCCTGCAGAGAATGACACCTCTTTCTTCAGCACCTCACTCTCTCTCTCACTTGCTTTCTCCATCAAACTCACTCTCTATCCGTCTGGACAAAAGCTATGAAAATGCAAAATGCTTGACCATTCCACTAGCGTTCTTCCTCTGTTCAGACTTGCTCCTTTTGTCCGATTAATACCTTCATGTCTTTCAGAGTGTCCCCTTCCCCCTTTTGCCCACTTTAGCCTGAGCTCCAGCCCCCCTCAGCCCCAGATGAGCCATGCTCCTCATTATACTGCCCGCTTCCACTCTAGTTCCCAAGATTAGGCAAATGAGCTCCTCAACACACTCTATAGACTCCCCTCAAATTGCTAACTCTTTTCAAAAAGTCTAAACAACAAAAAAATGGGAAGGACTGAATAATAACTACTCTCATGTTTGTCCACCAGAGTCATAAAATGCACGGTTCTCTTTCCGCCTGACACAGAAATCGTTAAACTTATGACAATACGGCTGTTGCAGCGGTGATGAATAACATCTTAAAGCTCTAGAATGCATTCTTATCACAAACAAATTTAGAGAAAATCCTGAATTTATAGCTTTCCACTTAAAACCCCTTATGAAATCAATGGACATGTGCTGCTTTCTGTCCTGTGACCATATTTCCAAAAAAAGGAAGTCTGTTTTAAAAGAAGGCTGTTTTGATTAGTTTGTTACTTGCTAGCTGGTTGCAAGTTGTCTGAGAGGGAGAGGGAGAACTTGATTGGACATATATCTCCAAAGTGCAGGATGAGTCATCATTTTTGGGGGGGGCGGGGTTCCACAATAGTAAAATAGTAAAAATATTTATGAGTACACTAACATAAAAATCAACTAAAAGCTAACACAAAGACTAAAATACTTAAAGCAAACTCTAATTTTGCCTTCATATGGTCTTTTTCTGAGACTTTAGGCATCTGTCCTACTTACATTTAGTTGTATTACGCAACAGTGCTGTTTATTCTGTTAGAATGGCAGAGAGTAAAACACAGTGGTATGCTTTGATTCGCTCAATACAGTGCAACATAAACAAAACCCATGTTCCCCTGCATCAGATCTGAAAGATGTCACAAGAATGACAACTGGGGGGAGGAGGGGGGAGCCTTTTCAAACCCTGTCCAACTAACAGGCATCTTTCTTTTCCCCTCTCCCCCCCTTCTCTCTCTCTGTTTCTTATTTCTAGATTGGTTCTCAACTGACAAGGTCGTAGGTCAGTAAGCAGCAGCGTGTGTGCATGTCTGTGTCATGGTGCCTCAGGCTGTGATCAGGGCTGCAGTGAGCAGTAGAGGGATGAACTCAACACAGAAGGCAAGCTGGAAACCTTGACATGCAACCACAGAAGATCTGGAGCCTTTCACTGTAATAAACACAACCTGTTGATGGCATAGTGGGTTTGCAGACAATGTCACTTGCCCTTGGTGTGTGGCAGTGATCACAGATTATATAACAGAAAATACAATGCAAGGGATACTTCACCAAAAATAGGTATGTCATTATTTACTCACTCTCATGGTTTTTGTACAACTTACTTTCTTCTGCAGAATGCAAACAAGAGATGTTTTCACAAGAGCTTACATGCCAATCTTTTCCATATAATGAAAGCATACAGTAACCAGGGCCTGTTAAGCTCCAAAAGGGGCACAAAAGCCCCATAAAGTGCCATAAAAGCATCACATGTGATTTGCACACTATATTTCCCTATATTTATTTAAGCCTTAATATATATATTATATAAATCTTTTTTTGAGGATCTGAACGGAATTTAGGTAATAATTTTCTTTAAAAAAAAATAATAATAAAAAAAAAATATATATATATATAATTCAAATATATTTTAATATGATGTGAAGGAGGAACGTAGCAAGTTACAAAATGTGAATGACTACAGAGAACTACAGTACAACTAGTAACATTTTCAGCCAATAATGACTTACATTTCTTTCTTTTCTGAGGATGAATACAGAATGAAAGGATGGCACTTTTCATTTTCAGATGTTAGATTCCTTATATTGAGGGAACAGCACATTTCTAAATTAGTGCACACATAATAAATCGATCTATGCTTGCAAAAATAGTGTCAGAAGAGTTTTATGCAGTCGTAAAGTGGCCCTCTCAGAAGCTACTTGAATCCAAAAATTGGTTCATCAAAAAATATATTTCCACCTGGATCCTACAGAAGTGATTTGGAGATGTTCAAATTACCAACGGACGTCGGTTCTAATCCATCAACAGGGCCAAAGACACTTAGACATCTAGATGATGAAATTCATTCTGCAATAATACTCTACAGTCCAAAGTAGTGACGTCTATGGCTTAAATTGAGTAACATTCCTAGAGAACGATTGGATTTCATATTATATTTTTCTCTGAGTAAAATGTCAAGTATCTCAGTGCCTCTCAGACACAAGCTGCCATCTTTGGCGTGAAGAACGCAAATCTCACCCTCTTCTCCGGTACTCTCTACGGTCTGGTATCCTCTCTAAACGCAAGTGCGGCTATTGAAAAGGTGACAATAGGCACAGCATGACGAGAGTTCCTCCTCTTCAATGTTCAGTTTTACGTGGATTAATCAGTAGAAAAGCTCTCAGCAAACTTCCACAAACGCCGGACCTGATGGTTGAGAGGCACCGCTGCTCTTTAGCGTGAAGGACGTGCATTAAGAGAGAAGGAGATAGGAAAAGAGCAGGAGAGAGAGAGAGAGAGAGAGAGAGAGAGAGAGAGAGAGAGAGAGAGAGAGAGAGAGAGAGAGAGAGAGAGAGAGAGAGAGAGAGAGAGAGAGAGAGAGAGAGAGAGAGAGAGAGAGAGAGAGAGAGAGAGAGAGAGAGAGAGAGAGAGAGAGAGAGAGAGAGAGAGAGAGAGAGAGAAGTGAATGAGAGATGAGAGAGTGTGGTGATATGTTCCCCCGCTGAGGTGATAGATGCACTTATGCAAACTGAGGGGTAAATCAGCCGGGACTTGTCTGGCCTGCTGTGCATAGGCAGACCGCATGTCAGATTACATTGTGTTGAACTGAAAAGCATACTTGTCCAGGTGAATATAGAAGTTGGACTTAATCTGGGAGTGATCAGCGCCAGGAGGAAGGGAGGGTGAGGAAAGTGGTGTGAGCTGAGGCGGTGTAGCAGACAGGGTGAACCCTATTTATCACACTCAGCTGAACACCATTTTCGCCTGAATCCAGACTGGAATGGAGCCAGTGCAGTTTTCGCATTAAACCGGGAGATAGAGAGCAAAGACACCTTAGTCCTCGAATATGAATAAATTCAGATGTTGGCACATCAAATTCCTCTATTTTGTGTGCACGGTTGTAGAGCAGACGTGGCACATTATGCTGTGAAATGGAAAAAAAGGGGGATATAATAGACTGCGTTAGTATTTTGTCCAGTGCATAAATGCCTAAGGGTGATGTATCAAGCCTAGGTGACATGCAATGGAGCAGAAAGAAATCATAGCATCATATTTATTTTCTTGAGACAATGTAAAAATTGATTTTTTCCCCCTAATATCTCACAACCTGGAGTCTTTCACTTCACCTTTGCCATAAACAAGGATGCTTAAAAAATAATAATCAGCAAAAGGGAAAGTACAAGGTCATGAATGAAAATGCAATCTCTATTTGATACCTTTAAAGAGTAGATCACAGCCTTCTCCATCACTTTTAGAGGTGTAAAGATCAGAAAGGAGCAATTTAATGGATAATATTTTCTGCTCAGATTGAAGTCACTCTTTGTCAATAAGTCCGGCTGTCTCTTTCTGTGACACACAAATTACTGTAGGTCACTTCTCTTAGATAACACATTTAGCATCGGCACTGACCAAAAATCGATCAGTGTTGGCTTGCCTCGCTTTAGAATGCAGCCCAGTGCCGTGTCAATAATCCTACAAATTACAGAGTAATCCTCCTGCAGCTGCTGTTCACTTCATTTGAGCGAATAGATTATGTCCCATTGTGTCCAGAATGGGTTTCGTGTCATATATAACAGACGTCCATCCTTCCAAAGCTATAAAGAGCATTTTTAAAGTCTATCGAATTTCCATACTTTCATAATTTGATAAATTCCTTAGGGAAACAGGGTATTCAATGAGGGGGAAAATGTAGACTTTGGATCAGGAAAGGTGGATGTTAAACAGCACAATAGACAATGAGTTTGCTAGAACAATATCTAAATAGCTATTTGGCTACAGCAAGCTCAGTGAAAATGGAAAGATACCAACAAAAATTAGACTACACATTTAAGTTCTTTTAATTATTTTTTATATATATTTTTAAGAGGAAATAAATAGGCCTACAGTTTTTGTTTTTATGATTTTAGTTATCTTTTACTAAAACAATTAGTGTCTCAATAAGGGTAAAGCATTTAATTAATTTGACAACAAAAAAGAAAACTGCTGTGCACTACTACTCACTCACTGAACCATCATGTCACACCCACTCTTTTTATATTTTTTGCATGACCTGTCCAAGACATCCAAGATCTGTTTTAAATCCGCATGAAGCCGGACAGTGCCATGTTTTAATGGAGGAAACTAATGCGGCAAAGTGCAAACTTTTCCAGCTACACTGGAAAACTAGTTGCTTTTTCTATCAAAGCTAAGAGCACAAGGCATTCCTCAGACAAGCTCTGCCAATCAGCACTAAAGTGAGGTCAAGGTGTCACTTCCCCTCCCATTTCTCATCGGAGGCTGTTTGTGTCACAGCTTTGAATGTAATTCTGTTGGGACAGAATATGTAATTGGGTTTGACTGAGTGTGAGTATTATGTATCTGTCTCCAAATCACTGATGATTAGGCGTTTGTTTGATGTGTGAACATAAGGTTTCACTTAATGCAGAGAAGTCCTTGACAAACTTCACATCTAGCCTTGTATGAAAACAGACCATTCCTGGTGTGATTTTGCGGTCGAAGGTACAATCACTGGGAGTGAATGATGGGGACAGGGTTAATCTAGGCTGGTACTATTTGTGAGGTGTGCTGAATTTAAAGATGGGTTTGGGCTTCTTGTACCTCACAGTTCTATTCCTTTGAAGTGCAAAACAAAAAATAGGCTTTAAAATATACTTTTCCTTGTTGAGAGCAAACTCGACATCTAAAAGAAAAAATATTTAAAAGAGATTAATAAAAAATAAAACAATCATATGATGTCTAACCCTAGAGTGTACCAGGCACAATATATATATATATATATATATATATATATATATATATATATATATATATATATAAATTACCGGTATTATAATAGATGCATTAATGTGAATTATATTCAACTTAATCTTCACTTCGAACAAATAATACGACAGGACCATTTTTTTTACTTTTTTTTTTACTTTTTTGGGGACAAGATTTGAACTTGTCTCAACCAACTGAGTACATGTCTGAACCATGTGGGCTAACCACACAGCCAAGGCTCAGACATGATGTCATGTCTTTAACTTCATTAAATCACTGCAGTGCATTATAAACCATACTGAGGACAATCTGGGAATGGCGAGAGAGAGTTGCATCGTCCACACAACTATCTACAGTTTTCCTCTTCTAGCAGTCTGACAGTCTGACAGCCCTCTGAGGCCAGTCCAGGGCAGATGGACCACACTGTCAGGGTACAGATGAGCCACGGCAAGACATCAGAGAGGAAGCTAGTCAAGCAGAGAGTCCAATCTCTAAAGCAGGCAGAAATCCAGCTGTAGCTTGACTTGCACAGCCAAACAACATCCAATCCATTTAGCGCATGGAACCATCAGTGTTCAAAACAGCTAAAATTACTTGAAAAGAGCAGATTACAATTCTAGTTCTTTCCAGAGAGCTTCTCACCGTCTGAATCCATGTTTGTACACAAAATGGGGCTGAAATGATCCAGCAGCTCCCCAGCCAATCAGTTGAGGACGCTGACGTACGTGAGCCTCGCCATTCTCGAAAACTGGGTCATCGTTCACCTTAATCGTCACTTTAAAAAAACAGTAAGAAAATAATCTGGAAGGACAGACAAAAGAAAAATCCCTGCCTTGGTTTTTACATCTATTTCAGTCAATGCTTCAAACACTTACTATGAATAGCACTCTAAGCTCTTGCTCCCTCCTCTCAATCAATGGGAAAACAGATCATTGCAACAACAAGGCTGACACATATAATCCTTGTAGGCTAGTATGCCATAGAGCGCTAGTGCTGGAATAGATCCAGCAGAAACATTACCAGCGCTTCAGGCGAAAAGTCAAGTAAGTATAACTCCCCGTCCTGACTGAACTCACTTTTTGGTATCCATTCCACTTTTCCTCTATAGTACTTTTTTGTGCCAGCTAAGATGTTGAGTGCCAACTAGAGTGAGTTGCCAGAGGTCTAAAATGCACAAAACACTAAAACAATGGCCACAACATTCCTTCATGTCGATTTAAAGATTAATGCTCAACCAGGAGAGGATCGAGTGAAGGTGCATGATTAGAAAGTGTGCAAGACTGACCTGCTTACATCAGTGAGAAGTTGTTAATTCATACAAATAAGATGGTCCTTTGTAAATTAAAAAACAACACATCTGGTTCCAGTTGTCTTGGCTTACCTAATGTGGAGGTAATATAAGGTTGGCTACATCTATGAAGAGTCCATCACTGCTTTTGCCATCCGTCATCAGGCACCGTAGGGGAAGGTTCAGAGAATATCAGATGCATTCCAACTCCAGTCTTAATTAGAAGACTAGAAATGATTTTCCTGCACGCTGCTAATGCTCTGAACATACTCGATCGGTGTAATGCATCGCCCTGCTCCGGTATGCCAAGACGGACCTGAGTAATGAGCATATTAAATGCACTGCTGACAGAGAAAGCAGTTTTGTACGCTTGTGTAGAACTCGTCGCTTTCCAACAAAAATATTTGATTATTGTTTGCAGAGAGTCCCCCCGATTTCCCAGACCAGAGTCCTGCATATACAATCTATCTCAATTCGAACAGCTTCCTCCGAGCCCACAAGATGAGAAAGGCAGAGGTCGAGGTGAACTCGTTACGGACTAGGAGACCGAGTGCCTGAGATGTCTCTTGTATAATATTTAAGTTTGTTTTGTTCTGTTTTTCTGCACAGCATAACAGTGTCAATAATTGTTTGTTTAAACATATTTTCGTCTTGCATCGTCTTACATTGATTAACACTGATAGATCTGATACATCTACTTTGCTCTATACAGCTGTCAATTTATTTAAACAAAATTTTAATAGCTGGAGCCAGTATGTGTTACTGTAAAGTCTACTGAAGGACTAATCACTAAATCTGTTCTGTTAATGCTATAATATATTTATTAAAACAAAGAAAGGCTAATGTAAAAAATTTGGCTGCCAAGAATCATCATTTTGGTACAATGCAAGATAACATGCATCAGGATACACAGTCAGAAACACGAATAAATAAAAATGGATTTAAAAAAAACTATTTTGGCTTGCACTCATTGTACATTGCAAAAACGTTGAGGATAGTTATAACCTGCTGATTGACTTCTGACACACACCTGCCATTAGAGTTTGTGTAAAAATTGTGCAATGCACTGGCGAGAGTGCAAAACAAATACGGTAGTTTTGTCCTTTAATAATGTGAAACATGAGGACATACTTTCACTCTTACCGTGTTAGCACACACTCAAATCACCTGAACAATAACTCGACTGCCTCACCTAAGCAAATTCAACTTTCCTTGCAAATACATGCAAGCAACAGCATACCGAAACTCGTCACGTAAACAAAATGCTGTCGTCAAGGTCTTACATGGCTAAACATGAGAGGAATTCATTTGTAAATATTTTTAAAGGCTTCAATAGGTTTTTCAAAATGAAGAAGTGGACGAAGAGTGACGAGGACAAATTTTAAGCCCTCAAAAGGTGAAACAAATGGGCAAACTTTATTCTGATGCCAAAACGTATTAGTTGTACGTTTTAAAATGCTTACTGTCTCACTGAAAAATACCAAAAAGCTTTTAGCGTAGATCTCACAAATAAAAACCACAGCCACACATGGAGAAGGTTCTCAATCACTCTTTACAAAGGAAGGTGCGTTTTTTTTTTTTTGGACAAGAACCAAAAAGCTGTGAGCATTGTGTTCTAAGAAATGAATCGAGATGCCAATATCCTTTCTGTGCTGAGCTGTATGAATGAGTCAGGGGCTCTCATGCAGTATTCATATCCTCTACAAAAGATTTTCTTGGCTGATAAATCTATTGCTATCTGGACATGGACAGGGTAATGTCTGAGTCTCATTTTCAATGGACAGCAGGTCAAAAGGGAATCGAGGGTGAGAAAGAAACCTGTTGATTCTGTTTTATATTATTTTCCTCCTAAGTGTCAAATGTAGCGAGCCTGAAACAGAAACCAGATGCTGTCTGTGTGTGCCCATTAAAGCCAGACTGACAAAAACTAGACTGCTATTGACTTCTGACAAACAACAAAACAAATTTTGTGCAAAAGTGTAAAAATCATGCAAAGCACAAGAGCGAGAGAGTGCAAAACACATTCACTAAATTCGGTACCGGCACGCTGTCTGTGAAGATTTATCTTTCGCGTTTAAACGGACAAAAACACACAACAGTTTTGGCGAGTATCCTTGTACAGTAAGCACGGTCTTAAATGAATTAAAAAGTCTTAAATGAACTTAAAGAGTTTTGAGAAAAGAGAATGTGTCTCAGATCCTTGTCATGTGCGTCAGGTGTTAAAGTCTTAAACCTGCTGCAGACCGTCGCATTAATGTTAATCAAAGAACAAAAGAAAAAGATCAATCACTGCTCTAGACTGAATCACTTGTGAAGCTTTAATAAGGATTAATCTATATCTATAATTTATACAGTGAAGACTGTGCAGAGTTATTTTGATTATATTTTTGAATATGTGATTATTTAAGTTCTGAATACCTCCTGAATACCTGAAATTCATATAAATTACTGACAATAATGCAATAGCAGCTATTTACTTCTGATAAAACACTGAATATAACACACAAAAAGACAAATAGCCACTGCCTGCCCAGAACTAATGACTTTGCTTTCGAGGTAATGGTTCATTTTCATATTTCCCATTCATCATAACTTAATAAAAAACTAGCGAAAATGAAAATATGTAATTTGGTGATAAAGTGTTCAAGTCCTCCAACTCTTCATAAACACGAGGACTGCACTTCACAGACGGATACATTCTTTTGGCCAGTTTCCTCTGGAGACCACGGATGCCTCTGCATTATCTGACATAATGTGGGTTCTTTTGTTCCCAAGAGTAGTGGAGAAACACTATTATGAGTATAGCAGTTGAAAACGTGTTGAATAATGCATGGCGAGTTAATTAATTCACGGAGGTGCTTTGATCGAAAAGTGCATGTTCTTACCACCCTTCCCTAGAGGAGGATTTCAACCCTGCGTCTAAACCTTCTCGGCAGGGAGGCCCTCCGCTGTTTTCCCTGACACACACACACAGACACACACACAAGGGAGAGCAGACAGGTTTGCCGCGGAGCCTGGATGATTGTCATTCTCCACCTGTAATCCTTCCCGACACACACGCAAACAATTCTCTTCAGCTTCGACTGGGAATGTGGCAACCCCAGGACAGACGAGGCCTGCCTTTTTTCCTTTATTTCTTCGGTCCCCTCCTTTTTCCCCCCTCGTTCTCTCTCCTTTGATTTGCGCGATCGCCTCTCTGGTTCATTCGCCTGTCTGGCATATTTGACACATGGAAGGTGAGAGGAAACCCGAAGCGCTAAGACTCCCACATCTGGCCCTGGTCCCTCAAAGAGAACACGTGTTCTGTGATGGCCCTGGGCGAAATCGTGTCTAACCGACGTTCTGAGCCAAAGCTCTTAAATCTTTTGGCACTGATGAGGTCTTAATACAAAGCAGAGTGACAAGTAATGTTTCCTCCACATTGATCCAGCCACATTGGCCTATTCCTGTTAATATTTCACTCTTTACATAAGCAGAACGAGAACAAAAAAACAGAAGCAAAGAAGCATTTTCACTTAGATGTGTCTCCTGTTTCCCCTCCCTGGAAGACTGTATGTGAAAGAAACAGAAAGAGAGGGCAGAAGAGAGCTCGATTTCCAAAGAACAGAGAGTGGATAGAGACCCAACAATGGAGAATGAGGTGGCAGCTGAGTGCCCATCTTTGAGTGTAGTGGATTGTGTTGTCTAAGAGGTCACTGAGCATTGCCCTCTAGCTACACAACTCAAGTGAGGCAGCTTAAGACTCTTCTCTTCTCTCGGTTTCAAGGATTTTGAAGATGCCATCTAGAGGGTGCCAGCAGCAAACCAAAATAGTCCAGAAAAAAATCTTATGAGTACATGCTTTGTGTTCACACCTAAAGCGGTTTTCACCTCTCGAGTGGAGTGTAAATCAGAACATTAAACAATAGTTTGCTCCCGGAATTTAGAAAAGACCAACCTTATGCTAGATTCCCTGGGCTGCCAGCTTCCCATCGGAATGTTCTGTTAAAGTGTTTTGAACTTGCCAAAGGATAAAAAGGTTAAACGTGGATCCATTAGGAGAAGCAGAGGTGCTGCCAACCAAGGTCTTCATCCATTATTCAAAAAACATGGCCTTCCTGAAAGCAGGCATTATTTATGATGTGCAGCAGATCTATGCCAACGACATGTGCTTATCATCAAGCTCTGTAATAACCAGTGGGTGATCTGAACCACGAGATGCTGCAAGAGTTTGAAGAAAATCAATTTGTATTTTGTGTACGTACTGTACATGGAAGTGTTTCTGACCAAGACAAAATAGTGCCTCCAGAAGTTAGTTGTATCGGAAAAAACTTTTGGGGATGTCCTCAAAGGAAAAATACTTCATAAAGGGGCTAAATAACATATTTATTTACTTCTTAAAATGCCCAATGTAATCGTGATTGATTAGCTTAATAAATCAATAAAACAATAGCAGATGTGTTAATGTGTATCATGTAGCCTAACTTTCACACAGACGCATAGCAATCTGTGACTCAAGATGGAGATACTGTCTGTGTGCTTAATGACTTCTTCCTTAATTTGACCCCTAATTTTATAGAAATGATGCAAGTTTTTGAAAACTTTAACATTTTCCTTCTGAGTTCAGACATTAGCTGCTTTTTCTCAACCAATCAACACAATGTGAAACCAATTGATTTGATCAGTACAAAGAGTATTGAAACAAACATTCGTCTGGTCTGAAAACGTCTTTATTTAATAGTCTGTTGACTTGGATGGAACAACCTAAATGTAATTTACTCTTGGCAAGTAACAAGTGGCTGATAACAATCAAAAATGACCCAATAAGTGACTCTCCTACTAAAAAGCTTTTTATAGAGTATTGCATTTTGGAAACAGTCACCAGTACACAAACGGAGTACATTTGTGTGGTGAAGCACATGTTTGCTTTTAAAATGTGTACGAGAAGCGCTCATTAGCTTCTAATGATTTTAGGCAGCAGTGTCTGATGCTGTATACTACACATGTTGCAAGCACATGCAAAACAGTATCTGAATGATAAATCTGAGTGATGGGACATGTGTCCAGAAGGCTGCAAATGCTACATGAAGAGTGATATTAATTACTTCATTAAAAATGATGGGCAGCTACCATAAGGCAAGTTGGCAAGTGAAGTATGCATGTCAGCTTGTCAACGTCAGTAAATTTATAGATTCAGCTAATGCTAATGTCATAATGGCTGCTTGTGGTTAAAAAAAAAAGAAAAAAAGAAAAAGAAAAAAAAAGCTTGAATGTAGCTGAAGAACACTATTATTACTGTTATATTGGCTTTCTCATTGCAAGCGTTGCTCCAGCAATAATTTAAATGACAAATGGCCTAAAAATCAAGCACTTTCTCAAGAGAAAAAAGTCTGAACATAAAGTTTTAAAGCCAGTTCGAACTGCACCAACAAGCACCAAAAACATTTACCAAATTTCAATGTTTTGAGAGAGTAAAAATAAATAGTATTTAAATAATCTTAAAGAAAAAATACTGTGCCATGCTTAATTCAATAAACAAGCATTAAAGGATTAGTTCACTTTTAAAATGAAAATTCTGTCATCATATACTCACCCTTAAGTTGTTTCAAACCTGTATGAATTTCTTTCCTCTGCTGAACACAAAGGAAGATATTTAGAAGAATGTCGGTAACCAGACAGTTTTTGGTTCCCAATGACTTCCATAGTAGGAAAAAAATATACTATGGCAGTCATTGGGAACCAAAAACTGTCTGGTTACCGACATTCTTCTAAATATCTTCCTTTGTGTTCAGCAGAGGAAAGAAATTCATACAGGTTTGAAACAACTTAAGGGTGAGTATTTTATAAATGTTCTATATAAGCCGCACCACACAGGCCATTTATCAGCTTGGCTCAACGGCAGCGCAACACAATTTAATCGGTTCATCGTATAAAGTGATAGTGTCTCTTCAGAAAATTTTACAAACCGCTCAATTCATATGGATTAGTTTGACTCTTTATGAACTTTTTGAAGCATCAGTGGTAGTTGCATAGACTGTCTATGGAGAGTACAGAAAGCTCTCAGATTTCATTAAAAAGATATTGTGTTTGGAAGATGAACGAAAGTCTTACGTGTTTGGAATGACATGAGGGTGAGTAATAAATGACAGAATTTTAATTTTTCGGTGAACTAGGCCTAACCCTTTAAGACACCAGTGGAGATCTTGAGTTTGACAAACGTTTATCATTTAGTAGCCGTTTGTTAGGGGAGTGTGAACTCATTTACAGGCTCTAAAATATAACAGTTAGGCTATGCTTTAGATATCATTACTGTAGTTTAAAATCTTCATCAGAATAAAGGTAATAGTGCAAGAAGAATCTGTGGCTGTACACTAAAACCAAACCATTTCTGCAACCAAAAAGAAAGCCTTTTGTCATTTCCCTTTCCATAAGAGGCTTTTTATTTCATTGAAAAATTCCTGTATGGCTTTCAGATTGATTTGTAAAGCAATAGGTTTAGACCACTGTATCAAATGAGCAGTCTGTATGAGGCAGCAACAAATTGGCAGACCGCGGTAGCAAACGACAGATGCACAATCTGGTAGCTACCATTTTAAAAGCTTTGAAAAGCATGGCAGGCATCAGTGCGCCAGCCATATTGGCAAAGCACTGAGGATACAAATCCAAAAAGTTTAAAGGTGTTAAACGATATCAAAATGTAAATGTAATGTCAAAAATATGACATGCCTGGTGTTAGCTATTCAACCATTTTCATAGATTAAAATGACCACATCGTATCAGACGACCACCACCACCACAACAGATTCTTGACATGTAGAGGGATGCATAATGAGCAATAATCTGTACAATAATTTGAGTCACCTGACCCCATGTAACATGCAGTCGAGGTGTGGTCTTGTAGTTCAAAGGCTAGCCATGCCCTTGACCCAGTGTTCACACCTCATGCACTAATCCAACTTCAGGCCTCTCGTTTTCACGCGCTCAGGCAAGACACGTTCTTCCAGCCTGATCCTGCAGGTGCTTCGGCAGCCATATATCACCACGCAACAGCCTGAGCCATATGGTCCCCACAAAGAGCGGCCTCGCACGGTATGCATCAGAAGAAGCGTGGGCCCATTCTTCATCCCAGACGGGGGGGAGGGGGGCGTTGTAGGAATAAGTGGCCTTTCCAGCCCCATCACTCAAAAGACCCAAGAAGCATACAGAAAAGAGGGACATTTAGGTAAAAACCCAACATGTTCTGTGCCCAAACTGTGTAATCAAGAACATGTTTTTCCAATCACTCTATGAGCCAGGCCCCTCTGACGAGAGAGAGCCCGTCGAGGGACCCGTACAGTTACCACATGCATGCAATGTGTCTGCCACATATCACCGCAGGCCGCAGAGAGAAAGCAAATGTATCAAGAGACAGCCCTGCAGCGGGAAAACGCCTTCATGTCACCAACTCCACACACGGTGTTGAGTTTTGGGGGTGGCTCTTAATAATTCACTCTAAGCCCACCAAAAACATCAAATGCAGATTTATGTTATCGCTTAATCAACGGCTACTGTTTAATTTAGCTAATAATAAAAAATCCCCCCAGACTGATTGATATCATACATAGGTGCTTTGCCAAAAGGGAGCACAGACAAAAGCTCTGTTTCATATAAATTACTTACTTGGACCAGTAAAACGGCACATGGCGAGAAATCAAAGAAATTAGTTTTAAAGGGTGAGAATGATCTTAACAATGAGAGCCAAAGCTCAAAAGATTTAAACATATGACAGTTGAGCCAGCGAAAGGCTCATTCATCAAACGCAGAGCTGTGTTTTCTCAATGCGTGACTCTAAAGTGTTTCGTAACAAAGAAGAAATCAGGCCGCACAATGTTGTAATTGATATGCCAGGCCACTCCTATTGGGACGGTGTCTCTTAAACAGGGGAAATTGGCTGGGAGGTATTGTTTATTTCCCTAGACTGATTAGGCTCATATGACTCATGATAAACAGCACAGGTGGCAGAGATGTCTACTATGAAAACACTGATAATATCCACAGAGAATCGATCCAATTTACATATTATTCTATAGGACCTGATCATCGCCTTGCAGTGTATTCGCAAAGCCACTGTGGTTGAGCGTGATGCTGATGGATTGTGGGTAATGCTTGGAACTGACATCCTAGCTAAACCTATGCACATGACATCTTGTGTTAGTGTCAGATAAAAACGGCATTCAGCATACGCGGCATGAAAAATAACATTTTGCACATTAACTCCATCACATGACTTATTCATTTTCATAGAACCACCTCACATCCTCCTCTTCACATTCATTCCCTCAGGAGGCTGTATAGATTTTCCAGCTGCCTGCCTGGATGATCCATGATGATTATTATCTGAAAGGTAGAGCTTGTGGAAGGTATGGAAAATAGTCATCACTCTTTGCTATACCATACAGTATATTGCGGTCCTGTTTCAGCGAGCAGTGTTACTTCATGGCTACAGTTGTTCCAGACATTGTTTAACCAACCCCAAAGGACACATACCCCAGTAACTTGGCTAATAAGAAAAAACTTTTTTGGAGGGACACACTAATCTTTTTAGTTTTGAAGAGCTGATACCAAAAGCTTCTTTTTTTTCAGTTAAATTTGAAAAAGGAAACAAAATTACCTCTCATTATTGAGGCATCACATTTCCCATTGATAATTGCTGTTGCATTCTAATTGATGAGCTTGATCTCAAATAATGGGTTGCTTATCATTCTAAATCTTTATCCATATTTGCTTGAAACGTCAAATGACATCTCTGAATAAATGAATGCTGATGAGGATTCAAATTCAAACTTACCTTTTTGCCTCCCCATGCATAAAACGGTGAACTGAGAAAATGTAAAATTTTCTTAAATTAAGGACATCAAATTGCATTTAGCATAATTTCGAGATGAGCCACTCTCTCTGTCATGAAACCGCCTCTGCCACAAAAGCATAAATGCTCTCATATTTTCGCTTGGCGGTCCTATTTCATAATTATTAGCCTACATAATTGAATAAAATTTTTATTATAATTCATTAAATGTATTAGGCTACATTTAATGTAATCCTGTGATGACAAAGCTGAATTTTCACCACCCATTGCACCAGTCTTAAAGTGTCACATAATCCTTCAGAAATCATTCTAATATGCTGATTTGGTGCTAAAGAATTTCTTATTATTATCAATGTTGAACAAATCATGACGAATTGAATGACGTTGCCATTCCTTCTAGCCAAGTGGCGAGTTTTATTTACAAATAAATAGATACTTCGACCCTAACTGCAAGCATCTTTTTGACTGTATATGACAATTGAGGCCCTTCCAAAATAGGGTTTCAATGTCTAGACACATTTATTAAGAAAAAAGACGTCTTAATGCCTAAATAATTCTATTGACCATCACACCCACCTGCTCCCCCTTGCTAAGCTCAACCCACCCACGGTGCTTATTGGAGATAATTCAGAGAAAAAGGAAGTCCACCATGGCCCAGTCCTAACTGGACTGCAGCTGCTTAACCCCTAGTAAAACATTAGGCCTATATACTATTCTGTTGCTGTGACCCTAGGGGTGTGCGATATTACGATTTTTGATCGTGGACGATTAAAATGTCTCCACGATCTGCTTTTGAAGAAATATCGTAGGATCGTGCATTTTATCAGTTTGCATTTCTGGCGCCTCCGTCTCAACATACTGTACAGCGCGACGTATATCCACATGAAATGCAGAGGAACGGGACACTCTAGTTCATAAAAATGAATTATTTGCATGTGCTTTAAAGCCTTGCCGGTTAAACATGTCATTCGCTGCTGATGCGCTGTTCTAACGGGCGCTTTTCTGAGCGCAATAGACCCGACACGCGCACATGCAAAAGCCTGTCTAACAGCACCCGTTACTGAACTAAGTTATCTTATTGCGCTAATACTGTCAAATACACACAAGGTTTACATAAACAAAGTTGGTTATGTCTAAAGTGAAAGAACAATAGAACAAATCTGCCTTGTCAAATGCGTGTTGACTCGTTGCGCGCAGATCTTAAAGTGACAGTAGCCCTAATAGTAAACATGCTGCCGCTTGTCCTTAAAGGGACAGTTACCCAAAAATAAAAATTCTGTCATTATTTACTCACTCTCTAATGTTGTTCCAAACCTGTATTAATTTATTTCTTGTGCTGAACACAAAAGAAGATATTTTGAGGAGTGTGGCTAACGGTTGCTGGTCCCCATTGATTACCATAGTAGGAAAAAACTATTATGGAAGTCTCTGGGGTACATCAACTGTTTGTTTACCCACATTCCTCCAAATAACTTTTATTTTCAACAGAAGAGGGAGACTTATTCGGGTTTAAAGCGGCTTGAGAGAATTAAAATTTTTGGGAGAACTATGTTAATAAAACAACAAAATACAAAGAGCATCTCACTCACTCTTGACTGAGAACTTTAATAGTAGCTTTAATAAGAATCAATGTAAAATTTATACAGTGAAGTCGATGTTGTGTTTTATTTTCATATTTGTTCATTTAATTACTTTCTTCAATGCTGTTAAATACACCTGTAGCTGAAAAAATAAAGCACAGTTTATTTAATTTGTATATTAAGTTGTGTATGTGTATCTTTGTTCTTAATTTTTAATAACAAAGACAATGACAAATATTTTTTATCTTCGCCACTTTGGCCTAAATGTCTGCCATTCTTTTTTATTTTATATGTTGTTACCTAAGGCTTTGTTTTTAAAATAGGGACATTAGTTTGGCTGTGATGCTCAGTCACTTGCAAAATAGTAAAACCAACATGAAAAGGAATCGTGATAAAATCGTGAATCGTGATTTTCCTGAAAAAAATCGTGATATTATATTTTTGCCATATCGCCCACCCCTATGTGACCCCTGTGTAAAAAAAAAGATCTTTATATCTCCCCACCTTCAATTCCAGCTTTGATTTAAGTCTGTTTGTATTCTACTCTATTCCAATGGCTGATGTGAAGCTTACTAATGTAAACATACAATTAATGGAATCACTAATGTAAACATACAATTAATGGAATCACCAACAAACCATAAACATTTAATTATACCTTCTATTATGATGCTATGATCTCAACTTCAAGTCAGAACAACAAATAAAGACGTTCTAAAGGGTTCAAATTACTTATGAATTAATAGGAATACAACAGAGTATTACCCTGTCCCCGCCCGCCCTTTCTGAGTGCAGTCAAGTCACAGCTATGGGCCAAATCGCTCAATTATCTCTGCTAATTCCCTCTGTGCCAAGCTAATGCAATTATATGCAAACAAATAGCTCCATGGTAACACTTTTTCTCTTTGGCGCACTTCGCCTTTCAGCGACAGGTAACTTTGATTAGCTTGGCGTGTCAAAAACAGCCTGGGCATCCACTAGTGGAGAATTTCTAAACACAAGTGGAGGGAAGTCAAATAGCTGTATTTAATTTCAAATTGTTCTTTATTAAGCAGAGTAGGAAAGTGGCAATTGGACCCCCTACAAATTATTTCAACATAATTCTGTCACCAGAGGGCCCATAGCATGCAAACTTAGATTAGCCATGAAAAAGTCACAGGTGGCCTGGGAATGGAGTCCGGGTGTTAATCCTGTAAGGAGAAGGCTGACACATAGCCTAAAACTGCGCTTGTTCTAGTTCTCATTGCACTGCCAAACCAGTCTGATTCTTGTGGAAAACAACCAAGTGAGAAGTGTAATTCAGCACTAGTGTGGAAGGAAAAGGCATCAATATAAAAATACTGCGGTAGCAATCAATGAATGTTTATACTTTAGCAAATTAACCCAAGTTCGCTGCTTACTCCCTTGCCCAGTAGTTCGATTGCCCGGAATGTAGAGAATTCACAGTTTGTTTAATTACGAAAATAGCAGGAATTCACCTCTCAACAATTAGAGTCCACTGAGGGATAAACACTGCAAGGCATCTATCACAGCATTCGGGGGTCTAAAGGCAATGAAACAACAAAAAGGCATCCTGTGGCTAACAGAGACCCTTCCACTCCTTTCTGGGAAAAGAAAGCTTTCTGGTTGCGAGTGCATGTTGTGACCCAGCCCTAAGCAATGGGAGAGTCAGCGTCATAGCGGTCCGAGACCATTGCTGCATAGCCATTGACAGGGATGAAGCAATAACATCAGACCGAGTTATAACAGGACCAATGGTCACATATAAGTCAAGCCGTCAGCCCTCCAGCCTGAGAGAGAGGAAGTATGCAGTCAAAGCCTGGCAGACATCATGCGTGGCAGAAATGCCAGGAGACGTCAAGTGTGTGTGCTGGGTAACAGCAGTTCAGGTGAACGCGGCTTTCCTTTGTGATGCAGATGAGGATGCAATCAGCCTGCCTTTATCTCTGAAGACAGACTGTACTCTGGGAGACACAGAGCAACACTGCACCAGTTCAGAGGAATTGTGTTTGTCGAATGCTTTGATGGAAGGCAGATGTTTAATAGTGTGCGTACAAGGTCTGACCTCCTGCAAGAACACAACTGTCACTAACTTCAGCTCAGGAGGATTGTTCTTAGAAGGATAGTTGAACCAAAAATGAAAATTGTGTCATAATTTACCCACCCTTTTTATGACATTCCAAATATGTATGACTTTTTTTTTTTTTTTTATGATTTTGAAAAACTCGTTTGCCCATACAATGAGAGTCAAAAACACATTAAAGCCTATTGACTTTCACTTTATGAAAGAAAAAATATTTTTCCAAAATATCTGCCTTTGTGTTCTACAGAAGCAGGGCTGTGTGATATAGCTAAAAAAAAATATCACGATATAATGTTTCATATCGTTCGGTATCGATAATTATTGACTTGAATTATTGAGTAGAAAAGTTTGAATTTAAACCACAGTTTGTGTTTTATTTATCCACATTATTATACTTTAATTTTTAGATGAACTATTTCTTTAAGATTGACACAGAAATTTGTTTGTTCTTTCAGAAAACACAAACCGCATGATCCAACAAGTATCATTTGCATTTCTTCACAGGTGCAGACAGGATGATTCATTAATTTGTTTGTTTGTTCTCTCACCCTAATTTTATAATTGGCCACTTGTGACACTGATCCAATATTTCAGTATCAACTGTATCAAGTTTATGTGATTACAACTATCACACATGTTATTAAAATGTGGTTCATGTGGATACTAAAAGTGTCAAAAAGCTTTCTGAGTCCCGAAAATACCAATGGTCCTATAACAGTGGTTAAGTGGCCTTGCAAGCACAAAGCGAGGGCTGGTTTTATGCAATTAGGCTGCTTTAATTAGCCCCTTAAGACAACCAGCCAACTGAAACTTAATTAGCTAAACTGCTCCCAGTGCCACAAGCTCGATGTACAGTAAAAATCACATTCAGGGGTCCATAGATGAACTGAGCAAAAATCAATACTCCAACATCCTAGGTGATGTTACAACATATTTGAGGTCTAGGATCACTTGCAGTATGACGTGCATGACGGATGTTCATCCCCTAAGACCACCTTTTAACTGGGCGTATTATTATGGCTACATAAACATAGATTGAACAATGGGAGCTTACATATGCATGAGTAATCGCATTGCTCACAGCTCTAAGGAGTAAAGGACTGCCTGCATATTTCATTTTCAATGTGTTTTGCAGAATGCTTAGTAAATTGCAGGAGACAGTTTGCGCTGCATTTGGTACAGTAAAGATAAACGTTCTCGCAAACTAGGCCGATGGGAATGAGAGAGCCATTCTGATCCACCAGTAAGCACTTAGACATGATTAAATGGATTGATTAGGATGCATTAATCTATGCACACAAACATAGATTAAATGATCTAATCATGCCATGATTTAAATATGTTCTATGTAAAGTCTCTCTAGCTCTGTCCTGAACCGCAGCCTGAGTCTTGTCCTGTACTGCAGATTGAAACAATTATCACCTCAAGGTAGAAAAACACAGCTATCATTTAGCTGTTTCAAGAAAAACCCACATGACCTTCAACCACACACTCAACCGATCCTCTGTAAGTAGTACAGTATTCTGTAGCATACAGTCCCTCATTTGTCCACTCGCTACACTAATACTAAAGTCAGGTGGTCAAATTGCCATGACATGTTATTGTTATTATGACTAAAGAATACGGTCCTTCAGCTTTGAGACCCTGTGTAAATAAGCACAGAATTACCTAAATATATGTACAGAACATAATATGAAACAAAAATACAAGTGATTTTAATTGATTGACAACAGCTGCATTCATGTTTTTGTGAACCTACAATTGTAAATAGGCTAAAGTTTGTTTAGGACAAAAAAAAGTTAACTTCAATTTGAACAAAACATCAAATTGCCAGGAACGAGAACACTACACAAGAACACAAAATATAATGTCAAATTCAGTAGCCTTCATGTAAAACATTAGTAAGCTTCTTCAATAATTATGATTCAGCCTAGTGCATTTTGGTGGAGTATTAATGGAAGTAGAAAAAAATAGGTATGTCAAAATATCGGATCATTAACATTTCACAGTGGATGTAGACTATGATGCAAGGAACAGTCTGAGCTTTGAAGGGAGATAGATTTATATTACACTGGGGGTGTGAGAGCCTCACTATGGATAGAGTGACATCACTCTTCAGACTGATTTAGAGGGGAGGAATGTGGTACAGAGTGCCTCTGATCCGCCTCTGATGCTCACTGGAAACTCCCTTTATACTCCCTTCAGTCACTCGGAAAGCACTTGCAGGAAACTGCCTGGACCTGACCAAAGAAACCCTATATTACAGTCAAATAGTTACACTGAGATCCAGTGCCCGTGGATCACATGGCCATGGTCAAATGCTGAAGAGAGGAGTAATGAGCATAAGTTTGGCAGTCATCACTAAAATTATTTTACAATTTCTGCTAAATTGCCAGTCATATTATATAGCAAGATGAGTTAACTCTGACTGGCATGTTTTGTTTAAAATATTTCCTCACTTAAACAAAAGTAAACATCCTTGATATGGTGACTATTGACAATAGGGGTGGGTGGGCGATATGATCAAAATCTTTTAGTAATTGTATCTCACGATAACGACATCACAATATAGTTATTTTTGCTTTAAATATGTTTTTTAGGATATAAAAAATTAATACCTTTGAAATTTCAGAATTCTTATCACCATTTTAGATATCACAAAAAACTAATAGCCTAAGTTAAAAAAAAACTCAAGCTTATTCAAGCTTACTGAATACAAATAAACAGTGATACAAAGAACAAATAAACTAATTACACGCATAGGTTATAGGAAAACAATACAATAATAGATAAAAAACTAAAAATTAAATAGACCTACCAGAAAACTGTCAAGCAATAAGAAATACTAGGCTAAGTAATCAAACACGGCAAAGTCTTCCCTGTGTAAATTACATAGGCTATACATTTATTCATAATTAAGTTACAAAAGTGATTCAGTGAAGAGCAGTGGTTGTTGTTTGATTAACATTATTTAACAACAGCAAGTAAATTTGGATGCTGTCGCTTTAAGGCCTATACTGCACGGATCGAATACTCGTGCGCATTCTTTCACAACTGTTTACGTTCACTTAAAGGGCACCTATTATGCAAAATTCACTTTTGCATGGCGTTTGAACATAAATTTGTGTGTTGGCAGTGTGTGCAAGCACCCTATAATGATAAAAATCCACCCAGTGCTTTTTTTTTTTATCCCCATAAATCATAAGCATTGTCTCAGAACAAGCCGTTCTCAGATTAGGGCAATGTGACGTAGATTTGCACAAGCCCCTCCCATGACTGTTGACTGACACTGCAGTTTGAGCATAGACCTGCCCTGAGTGAGCTAAACACAGTCCGCCATTGTTTTGACGGTGGAGCAGTTGTAGAGAGAGAGAGAGAGAGAGAGAGAGACACTTCTTTTAACTGTGTTTATTCAGCTCTTACACTGATTTTCTGGAGTAAAATTGACGCTTCACCTTTTGTGTGATGTACAATAAACTTCATTGAACTCATCAGTATATTTTTGGCCATCATTCAGATGTGGTCCGCTACAGCGAGCTTGTGTTAATAGTGATAAAAGCAGATGACAAATACATTATAACCGCAATTAAACTAAACTATAGGCTACCTGTTCTTCCTCCATACAGCATGCTCTGGCTCTGTGGGGATTATTGTCTGACTCCGGGTCAAAATGAACTACTGAGAGTTTGTTTTGATATTATCATTCTGTGAGATGATATTGTCCTGACAGGCTCCGTCCTCTCGAACGGCAGCAGCAGCTCGTTTGCATTTAAAGAGATACACACTAAAACGGTGCGTTTTTCTGAGCCCCAAAAAGTGACAATTTAAACAAGCTGTAAAAAAATATCTGTGGGGTATTTTAAGCTAAAACTTCACACACTCTGTGGACATCAGATACTTATTTTACATCTTGTGAAAAGGTGCATAATAGGTGCCCTTTAAGACATAAATGACTGTGTTTACTAGCAAAGACATGATCACTTTGACACATAAGTATGGGTATTTAACCGTTTAAGCTCAATTAGCCTGCAAAAAGAACTCAGTTCAGTTCTCACACGCTTCAAATGGGCACTAGTATTGTCAAAAGTACCGAATTTAAAAAATGTGGCGAAACCAGCATTTCCCATTTTGAGCGCTGTTGAGCGGATTCTTAAACGCCTCTGATTGGCCATTGTGTTCACGCGCTAAACATGTCTGTGATTGGCTACAATGATCAAGGACCAGCACCAGGACACGACAACGACGCTGACCTGAAGTGTCAACCAGTCTCTCCTCCTCTCCACTCCGACTTCAACCAACCGGAACTGGACAAATACTCTGATTCATTCTGAACTTCTGACCTGTAATGCTTCTGAATCATAATCATCCACTGTTCGCTCGTTGGCCAGAGGAGAACTGGCCCCCGACTGAGCCTGGGTTCTCCCAAGGTTTTTTTCTCCATTCTGTCGCCTGATGGAGTTTTGGTTCCTTGCCGCTGTTGCCTTACCTTCTGGCTTGCTTAGTTGGGGACATTTAATATTCAACAATATTATAGATCTGCCTTAAAGGTGGACGATGATGAAATTGTTTTTTGTATTATTTTCATGTTATCACTGTGAAGCTGCTTTGATACAATCTGTATTGTAAAAAGCGCTAGGCCTATATAAATAAAGGTGACTTGACTTGACTTCAAAAACATGTAAATAGAAGTCTTTGACGCTCTTCACCAAACACTTACACAGAACACAGAAGACGGATCTCTAATATATCTGCTGATAGACAGATCCTCTGAAAGATCATTGTAGCCAATCAAAGACATAGGCTATAGGTTGAGCGCGTGAACACAATAGCCAATCAGAGGTGTTTTAGGGCGTTTTCACACCTGAAAGTCCGCACCAAAGTTTTTATACATATTATACATTCAGTAAGGTTTGGTTTGGTTTCACATTGCAATAATGCGAGCGGACTAAAGAAATTTTCATGAAATACTTGCGTCCTGTCATCATCATCTAGGTGGGCTGCATCTGGACATTGATTGGTTTGTAAAATGGACGTGCGTCTGACGTCAGCGTGTTGTCAGTTCGGCGGGTAACTTTGACAACAATGAATGAACAGACGCATATCGTTTAAACTATATTGTTATTATTATGGCATTACTACCTGCAGCAACAACTAGGCTAAATGAACGTCCTCGTCGTGCGAACATTTTATCGTCGCCGGCAGGAAAGGAGGAGAAGACTGCAAGCGTTTTTTTCCAGTTGACTTATGTCGTCTCCTCCTCTCCCCATGTGCTACCACGGCAAATTTTTCCTGCTATCTTTGTTATCTTCGGCTACGCGGGAACCACCGGAACTTCCTGTAAATTTTCTGAAAATTCGAACCATACAGAAAATGCTTTCACACTAGAAATGAACCAAACCTTAGTTCAGTTTGATCCGTGGTCCGGGGGAGTTTTCACACCTGTAATTTTGGTTCGGATCAAACTGAAAAGTCCGAAAATCCGGACCAAAAAAGGTAGGTGTGAAAGGGCCCTAAGAATCCGTTCAACAGTGCTCAAAATGCTAGAGGAAAATGCTGGAATCGTCACATTTTCAAAATTTCAGTACAACATTAGTGCGCACGTCTCTCAGATAGCGCTGCGAAACAGTCTCTCTGACAGCCGCGCATATAGCTAAATGAGTTGTCTTTCTCTGCTTACTGTGCTTCAACGGTTTAAAATCACTTGTTTTTAAACCGCAATACTTAAAAAGCATGCAAAAGATTGGATAGAGACGATAGTCCAAAGTCTCAACCAGTTAATCATGTCTACCGGTATATAGCCCACCCCAGTTGACAGACTATGAATAGGCTACCTTAAATTGCAGGTTTATTATTAAAGTGCACAGCCACTCGCCGAACACAAGAATCTGCTTAAAATACACAGCAGAACTGACACACTTGTGAAACAAAAACTAAAGTCCAACACTGTCAAAGATAGCATGCTGTGCTGAAAGCGGCTGTATTTCTACAAAAAAAAAGAAAAGTCTCTCTGCTATTCCAGACTTTCTGCATGGTTAAGGTAGCCCTCGGCCGTTCCCTCGAAACGTGACACTCGTCTCACTAGAGAAACAACTGGTACCAGCACTAATTGAAATTTTGCATGCAAAGTGACAATAGCCAGGCCCTGGGTAGCATGGATTAGGCGCTGAATGGAGGCGGATTCTTTGTGAACGCCACTGTGGAGGCTGGTGTGCAGACGAGCTCCCTGCATCTGCTCATTCAGCGGACTGAGAAAACACAGGATTGCGAGCAGGCGCTCACTTTACCTTTATCTAATCCTGCTTCTGAACCCCTATCACCACCTCTCTACCCCACACTCTGCATTTTGTTGCCTTCCCGAAAAACTGTACTGCTATGTGTCTGCTTATGCTGCAGTGGCCCACACTCGGTGTATAGTTGGAAACGGACGTGACACATTTACATTTGAAAGCAGATTATTCAAACTTGGCAGGCATTTCAAAGTGGAAGTGTTAATATGAGGGCTAAAACGGCTAGGCCTATGTTAACAAACAATAGCTTTAATTATCCCCTCTCTCTGTTATTTAAGAGTATTATGGAAATAGATTATGAAAAGCTTAGCTGAAACAAACTTTGCACTTGTACAAAATGCTAAGCAAGATTTATTTTGGTAGTTTATATAACTTCGGAAATACTGTATGACCAAATGGAATATTTTGATCGCATTACAACGATCAACTGACCAATAAATTCTCTGATGAAACAACAGACGTTATTAAGAATTATAAAAAATAATCATCTCTTCAAAATGCCACTATGTATTTCTTGGAAACAAAAAGTACACAAAGCAGAAGCTGAAAGAAATATGGAAAATATTCTGATAAAACAAGTCATAAAAATAGTATTGTGGTACTACATTATCACCAAGGCCCGTATTAAAACCAGCTGTAAATGCTATTTTTACCCTTTACCCTAAAGACAAACATCCATCATGTAGACGAGCACATCAATATATAATCAGCGTTCAGATATTTACAGTATGGGAACAGACGCAGCTGCTTATGAGACGTCTCAAGATGAGAGAGAATTCGCATTGTATCATGACATTATGACAGCAAAATAGAATGCATGCTGGGAATCTTTTGAACGCCTGGCGTCCTACTTACAATAGATGCCAACTCTTGACGTGGTAAAAACAAAATGCAGCTCGGCTGTGGCATTATCCATGGTATATCCCGCTTAATAACATTTTAAAACCAAGAAACATGTCATTGTGATTTGAAATCACATAATGCAAATCCAGCAGATATAGTAAAAAAATCTATTTTTTTATGTAAAATCTGATACAGAATATTGTTTGATTACACTGTGAACCAACTGAGATGCAAAGCAGAATAGCTAAAAATTAAAAAGGCAAAATTAGGAACTATGAAATAGAAGAATGACACAAATAAAAATTTTTACTGATCACTGAAGACGCACAGGCACAAGGACTAAGACTAAATTACACTGTAACTAGTTCAAACCGCTGCATAATGCAAGGTGACAAAAACTTCAAAACCCCCTTTTAGACTGGCAGCATCAAATTAAAATAAAAACAAAAAAAGAGCAAAACCACAAATCTGTCTAAATTCACATATGCAAATCCAACGTGGGTTTAAAAAAAGCACTTGAAGTACTTAGTTCTTCCACTAAAGGAGTCTCAGACTCAGGAAAAACAGAATCTTATATCCTGGGGGTCACCACACAACCTAATTAAATTATACTGATAATATTTCATAGAGACAAGTACACACAAATTAAATACAAGAGAACTATTCCATCCTCACAACTGAAATAAAACATCTAAAATTCATTGAGATTTTTAGCGAGGAGGATAAACACTGTTGTATAAGGCTTTAAGATGACGTCAAATCGCACCTACCCATCTCATCTACTGCCTGCCATCACTTTGTTTTTAAGGTCGAGCAAGCGTTGACCTCTTTTTCAACTCTAATTTTTTATGTGTAAGCGCCGCGCTTTCACGCCATTGGCTGAAAAACTAGGGTGATAGACAGAGGAAAATGCAAATCGACCAATCACTCCAGGGTTTGTGATTAAGCGATCCACAAGGGAAAAAAATCTTGATGAGGAGAAAAATATAAATAATTCAAATAAACATTTCAAAACATTAAGACTAATAGGCTACATATTGTGTGTGTGTGTGTGTGTGTGTGTGTGTGTGTGTGTGTGTGTGTGTGTGTGTGTGTGTGTGTGTGTGTGTGTGTGTGTGTGTGTGTGTGTGTGTGTGTGTGTGTGTGTGTGTGTGTGTGTGCGCGTGTTAGAATCTCTTTTCCAAGCAGCAATGTTGAAATCATCATTTATACTTTTCTGAACAGTGAAGACGATACTAAAGGCAACATATACATTATATTTAAAAAAAAGTTCAAACAACCTTTGAGGACCATAAGGCCTCTAAAAGTAAACGTAAAACATAATTTTGATTCCTTTATTAAACACTCAGGCTTTTTCTAATTTTTTAATTATAATTACTGCACATACGAGCCTAGTTGATATTAAATGTGTGCGCACATTTAAATTAAATTAAACTGGCCCTAGAAAAAAAAATCGACATTTTTGGCGAGTATTGGGGGGGGAAAATACCCTCTAAATATTTTCCCTCTTTGTTCAAGTGACATGATTGGTATAATAATTAATGGTCAGAGCTATCTGAAATTGAAATCCAAGTACAATATAGCCTACATTTAAAAAGTTATAGCCTAATAATGTTAAAGTAGTTATGGTTTATACTGCTCCATAAAACAAATTAAGAAAGATTCATTAGCAAAAGAAAAAAAGGCAGTCATACTGTTGAATGAACTCTTATTTAATTAAAAGTTGTGCCTGAGTATGCAAATGTGTTCATTTTATTATGCATATTTTATTATGCATAACTACACTGTTGTTAGCCTTACTGTGTTTGGAGCATACTAAATTTGATCAACTTAATAAAACCTTGAAAAAAATTATCTTCTGTTAAAATCTCCAGTCTAAAAGTACAGAATCGAGTATGCCTATATTAATCCATTACATGACAATACTCAAGTATCATTAAACTTGAGAACTAAAGCCACAAGAGGTTCCTGTAATACCAGCAGTGCCTACTTAAAATTCATTGAGTATAATTCACTGGACATACACTTCAAATCGCCAGGGATTGAATGTGTGGTCAGTAAGTGAGAATAAAGGACTGTATGGTTGTTTTGTTATTGTATGCTCACTGGAAACCTGCTTCATTGTCCAACATGCTGAGTCCAGCATCACCATTTCAGCTCTGAATTCCCGCTGAACACTAGCGTAAAACAACACGTGAATGCGTTACAAGATAAATAAATAGGAATAAAGAAAAATAAACAAGAATAATATATGGAAGTGGTTTGTGTTTAATATTTCACCTCTGAAATTATTGCCTACAAATAAGGGGCGCGAATCTCGTGCACGCACACGTATCAGCGCGTGGGGATAAAAAACAATGCGTTTTAATGCTCCTATTGCACATGAAAAGATGATAAATATATTATTTCTCAAACTCACTCTAATGCTGTCCAAATAAATGCGTTTCTAAGCCACCTATGATGTTTTAACTATATAGTTCGCATGACAGAACAAGCCTTATCAAAGGGATACGTTCTTGTCAGGGGGAAAGCAACCGTTAAAAAAAAAATCACATTTGTCCCAGTATCATTCCACATTCGTTAATTAGCGAAAAAATTGTTTCATATCTTATTTCTAGGATGGCATTCAAAACTAACGTGCCGTGACCGTAAACTCTCATTCTGTCGGCAAGATGCTGGACTCGCAAAACACGGGGAGAAACATCTTACCTTCAACAGCCAGGACCGAGGGTAGTAGTGTCCATAAAATCCATAGGATATCCATCATTGGTTTCTTAGGGGAGAAATTGTATAAAGTCCAGACATTCAAATAAATTGTGCCCTGAAAGCCATTGATATCAGACACTGGCGCAGACCGGCAGACTTTCACCTTCCGTTGAATGAATACGATGCCATAAACACAACTAAAATCAAAAGCGAGTATGGACGAGACCAAATGAGTCAGACGAGGGGGGAGAGTGGATAGAAGCGCCGCGTTAGATCGACCAGGTCATGAATGTGCATAAGAAACGTCGCTTTAAAAATACCAAAAAATCGTAATAAAGATTATTTCATTGATAAGAATCGAACTGAGCGGATTCCCATCGGCTAGACTAGAAAAGCGTGAAGCCATCCAACCCGAAGCGCTCATTTCTTCTGTCCCACCTGTCAATCAAGACAAGAGCGTAACTATTCAGCCTTATCAGCGGATGCTCGGTAGAAAATAGTGACAATTGGGAATACAGGGATATGTGAATTTAGACAGACTCTGAGATGATTTATGAAGATTAATCGAAATATATGTTTGTTACAGTTGGTAACAATGGTAGCTAATGGAATAGTCTGTCGCCTTCGTTTTTTCTGTTTCCCATATTCTTCATAAAAAAGTAAAGGTAAGACGGCTTTTAAAATTACTTTGAATCAAGGGGACACATAAATATCGGAAAGCGTAAACAAGTAGATATATGCTTATTGTATAAATGTTTCTAACGTATAGGGCCTACATTATTACATTGCTTTAAACAAAAGCCTAAAAATATATAAAAAGTTTTTAAAATATATATATATTTTTTTATTAAAAGAATGTTTACATGCATTGTGGACAATTGTAACTTAGTTTTAGATACACAGATGTTTTATGTGTACACACTGAAGCAAAATCAATGAGAGCAAAATGAGATACAATGTGTCTGTGTCTGGCAGCTGTGACAAACTCACTAGGCCTCATTTGCAATTTTAACAATGTGTGTCCATGGACTAACAATATTTTCAATGCGTTTGTGTAGGTGCCTATAACAACAAGTGCAATGTAAATAGCGAAAATAAGCAGCAAAAAACACAACAGAAAGGCAAAGCTTATGCAACAAAAATATAATAAAAATATAATTTGTCCCTCAGATGATGATAAAAACAAATCTTTGAGAAATTGTAGCACCCTTGCTCCATTGCTCAAACAAGACATTTGAAGCATAAATTCAAATTGTCACCATAATTTACACCATTTCCCTTCAGCTCCCGAGTGATAAAAAAAAAAAACGAACCTAGAAACCTTGTGATGAGTGAATCACGTTATTTTTTTATAATCACTTATTCAGCTGAAAAGTGTCTTGGCAAGAGATGGAGGTTATATTTGTTATGTGAATATAACAGGATCTTGGTGTAGGCTATAAATTATGCACCTGCTCTTTCTTTTCTACTCCTCGCTTATAGATTAAACTTTTTTGAAATTTAATAATATAAAAGTAGCAGACTTTGTGAAGAAAGAAAAAAAAGAAAGAAAGAAAGGAGAGAAAGAAAGAAAGAAAGAAAGAAAGAAAGAAAGAAAGAAAGAAAGAAAGAAAGAAAGAAAGAAAGAAAGAAAGAAAGAAAGAAAGAAAGAAAGAAAGAAAGAAAAAGAAAGAAAGACCTGTGCTCTCAAGTATGTGAAGCTTTTTTTTTCTTTCTTGCCTACAGCTCAGTTGACTCTTGCTTAGAAAATCTCTCGAAAGTCTGGAACTAGAGTTATCTAATCCCAGCTGGTTGTGTACTACACATCTTCAAATCACTATACAGAATGTCTATCTTTACAAAGTAATTTGTGGAGTTTGTTAAATAAAGCTCCACAAATAAAGGTCACTATACAATGCAGGTTGCATTGAATATTTACTGCATTGCTTTTTCAGTAAATTCAGTAAAAAGCCCCAGGGCTCCCTTGTAAAAGAGATTTGAATATCTCAATGGGACAACACCTGGTAAAATAAAGGATAAATAAAAAATAAAAAATATAAATAAAAATAAAAACAATTTTTTTCAAAAAATCTATGCAGAAATTGCAAAGGCAATTTGGCTTTTCGGTTTTAAATCTATTGTATGAGTGGATTTACCCTAAAGTAAGAATGTGGCCTGAAAATAAGCTTTGATTAATCACCTCCCCTTACTTTAAAGCAACTCTATAAGCAGTTTTATCAGTGCATTGATATAGCAAGTGACAGTCACTGGCGACAGTGGTACTATTTTTTTCTTTTTTTAATAACTTTACATCTCAGCCAGCCAGAGAAGAAGAACAAATTTAGGACAGAATAAAATCCCTCAAACAGATTGTTAATGGATAAGCTTTTTGACCTGTCAGTTGTAGTTTGTAAGAAGCGACAGCTAAATTTATGTACCATTGTGTGCCAAGCCACAAACAGAATTTTGAAATATTCCTTAAAGCTATATATGACTGATTTCCTGTTTCAGCAGCTGGTAGCGTAATCCAAATAATGCCATAGCATAATAACCAAAAAATAAGGCACTGGCCCACAGGCGGAGGTGGACACAGGCAGAAGGCACAGTTCGGAGAAGCCCACAAGCTGATTCTCTACACAGATGGAATAAAATGAGTTGTTCTGAGCGACAGTAGCAAGGTATGCATGGGGCACGGACTTCAGATTAATGGCAGCTGAGACTGCTTTTACCATTCCCTGCGAGGTCACAGAATTTGACCAAGTAAATCACGGCCGACTTAGAGGATCACAATATATCAGAACGCAGATATAGACCTATAAGGTGTCTGTCTAAATAACCCGAGACTTGCGGGCAATGACGGGATTAAGTTATTCTATTCCCTGTTATTGAATTTGGAATCTGCGTTTTGTTAGTCCACGCTCTCATGGAACAAAGCTGTTATTGTAATATAAAGAACTGGCAGTATTTTACTTGAAAATACCAGTCAGTCTGTGGAGAAATATCAAAGGATATAAAACTAGACTAACCATGGGAGACTGGACTTTAATACTTTGACTTATGTCTGCTGGAATATCAAGTAAGAAATGTTTTAAATTATTTTTATCATTTCCCGTATGAAAAAGA
Source organism: Phoxinus phoxinus (assembly GCF_949152265.1). Taxonomy (NCBI): domain Eukaryota; kingdom Metazoa; phylum Chordata; class Actinopteri; order Cypriniformes; family Leuciscidae; genus Phoxinus; species Phoxinus phoxinus. The sequence continues at coordinate 20,113,325 of NC_136897.1, read as the reverse complement.
AAGTGTATTGTGAATTGATACCATTCTCTAATATCACAGTACATCAAAGAGAAAACTACTGTGTGTGTGAATTAGTTTCTGGTGGAGTCATTTAGCCTGAACCAAAACCTTCACATTATAACATTAAAATCAAAGATTGATTTAGCTTTTTTTTTCTTAAGAAAGTGTTTAATTTATATAGCTTCAGCTTTGAGTTTTTGGACTGTGTCATGGATAAATACTTATTTTTAACTGCATAATGTTAATAGCACTAAACAGATTTTGTTTTGACTGCGCTTTCTAGTCATTTTTTAATGCAAAACCATGTATACAAATTTTTATTAAATAAAATTATAGAAACGCACACACTCGCAAGGCAACACACAATAAGAGCGGTTTGAAAGTTCAACATATGGATTATATTTTGAAGGGATATTATAATTTATACTTTTAGAAATAAAAAATGTAATTAAATTATATAAGCTCAACACTGGAGCCAGTACAAAAACTTTAGCACTAGCAATATTTAAATTCAAGTTTTATTTTGGTTTGCAATTGGAAACTCGATTAATAAGCGTACCACGTAAATTTCATTGTAAAAACTTCATTGTAACTGTAAAACATGATCAATATAGAAACAAAATATACACAATATTTAATAATCAAAATTAACACAAAGCAAAACTTATGAATGCTTCCAAACCAAATTTAATCTGTTTATCTTTTTTTGTCATATCTTTTTTTCTAATTGCATATCTAAAAATAAATAAATAATAATACTAATACTGAAAGGACCTAAAAGTTCAACACATCACATCAGTCAAATAAATAACGGTATTTGATTAAATGTCTGATGTGTGTAACTTCAATTTGACTCTACTGAACAAATAAAGTACCAAATTGCTTCAACAGCGCCACCCAGAGGCGGGGAGTTGCACTTCTCTCTACTTTCTCATTCTTGGCTTCTAGTTTTTGATACATAGAATAAAAAAAAAACATTTTCAGTAGACACAAAGTATGAATACTTAATATTTGGCCTACACTACATAACATTGGTGTCTACTCAAATTGCATTTGAGAAAAAAATAAATTAATGGAAAAAATGCATCTCACGTATCTCATTAATCACCTGTAAATAAACCCACGGGAGTCACTACATAAGCTACACAAAACCCCACATTTTAAAGCATGGTATTCTTCAAAATCAATGTTTTCCCTGTATCCATTCACAAGCAGAGCCATTAAACAACCATTTAGTCAGTGTTCAAGACACCCTTATCTGTATTTTGTTATTGGCATGGCAGTCGGCAGAATTTAATGAAGGTAGACTTTAAAGTGCTCTGCTATCTGTTAAGTATGTGTGCTTGATCTCTGACCTTTGTGGCAAGGATCTCTGATCCTGGCTGCTCTAAAATCTGAGAAGACTCTTCAGATGTGAATTAACCCTCAAGGGACACCGCCTCACAGGTCAGAGAAAAAAGATAAGGCTTTTATACCGGCACTTCACATTCAAGGCTTAAAATTAAACTTGGGCTTGACGTGAGGATGGTATTCCACTTGGGGTTTCTTTTGCAGTTACAACTTTCTTTCTTTTTTTAAGGTGATAAATGAGCCTTTCCAGCGATAAGGGATATAATTTGCGAATTTGAAAGTTAATGAATTCTATTCTTCAAAGTGAGCACAATAATCAAATCCATTGATATACAACGCCAGCTCTCTGTACTTCCTCATGTGGTCAGGTTTAGTTACTGCTTATCCTATTCACTTAAGTCATCCTATTAGTGTTTCAGTGTCTCGCTGCCAAAACGTGAATTTAACCTCAATTAGGCTGTGCAGATTTAATCAAAAGGCCAGAAGTCTTGTCCCTCTTTAATTAACTTATGAAGGATTACTATCCAAAGTGTAACTTATGTGATCGGAGTTCCTATAAAAGACAGTGGAAAAAATGCAGTAAATCTATTCGTGTGTGATCAGCGTTTTAAATTGGAGGAAAGTCATTCTTATAGTTTTAGCCATTTCGCATACCGCATTACTTCACTTTTTGGGTAGTTTCGTCGCAAGAATGCTTTGTTGAAGTGCTCAGTCAGTGTGTCATCCTGTAGCATTGCATCTTTATCCGTTTATGAGGGAGACAAGCCTGTGTTAAACAGTTTCGGAGACCTAAACCTCACAAATCAGCCACTGCAATCCAGGACATGGGTTTTATCACCAAAATAAATCCATTTTCTGTTACGGGAAAAGCACAGCCTCTGCTGAAATGATTCAAATGACCGCCGTAGAAAGGCAAAGTGCATCTTTCAACGTTTGTCGTCAATCATATGGTCTGGGCCACATGAACCCCAAATAAACCTTATCCTAATTGATAGAGCTCTCTTCATATAAAGCTAAGATCGCTTCAGCAGCCATGCTGAAACACTTTGGAGGAGGGTGGGGGTGACTTTAGAGCCAGACCTCCTGTAATGTTCCTCAGGTGGACGTATGCAGCCCTAAAGAAGAGTGGCTTTCATTAACGGCATGAAACACAAGCTCCCTGTCCCCAGCTTTGTTCACTTTCCAAATGCAGATTAGCCAGAATTCCCTTGCAAAGCTCCTGTGCGTCCTGTCAGATTTCTTGTAGCCAAAAAATATAATCCCAAGAAGGGGATTTTCTCATGTGCACCTGTGTGCGCATGTCAAATTCCATATGTAATTCTAGACAAAACATGTGCGTTTGTTTCTGTGAAAAGCCAAAGCATATGTTGATTTTGTGGAGGATGCTTCAAGCTTCCTATACACATTTGCTGCAGATTGTTTTGTTGAAAGCCAAAAGACTGGAAAAACTACACAGATAATTCCCATTAACTTTTATTCTCAGCAATGCTTCATGAGCAGACCAAAAAATTAAATAAACATTTATCATATTGTTCTTTAAAAGCATCAAAAAGTTGCAGTCACCATGCAGTACTGTATGTGAAAGAATTTTCATGTAATAATATCTTTTTATTGAACTGCTTGCAACGAAACAAAAAACAAGACTTTCCTCGACTTCCTATATCTGTCTATGAAAGGCTGTAGACAGATTTATGTGAAGGACGAGGGACGAGGGATGTGACGTTTACGTTCTGCTCAATGATACATGAAACAAATGCTTCTACAATGTTCAGGATACTGCCAAAAGAGCTATTCTGGATTTAATGTCAATGTGTCATGCAAAGAAAAGAGATTCAATCAAACTAGTTTCACACAGTCAGATGAGATGACCTACTGTATATAGTCTAGTCTCAAATATAGCCCTACTTTATAATCCAACTATCACAACAGTGTAATTTTATCTGTCGACATAAAGCCGGTGAATTGCAGAACTTGTGCATAATATACATCCACATCACTATGATCAGATGCTTTCTTAACTGATGCTTTCTCATAGCTGTGTGTGTGTGTGTGTGTGTGTGTGTGTGTGTGTGTGTGTGTGTGTGTGTGTGTGTGTGTGTGTGTGTGTGTGTGTGTGTGTGTGTGTGTGTGTGTGTGTGTTAAAAGGAAAGCATGCAGCACATATTTACATGATTATCTATAACCCAGCAAGCAATAGCCGACTAACCAAAAAATAACCTTAAATTTGGTTACATGTCGTTTTTTGCCAAAATAACTTACGAGATGTATGATATTCCATCATGTAAGCAAAGTCAACAGTGATTACAAGGTGTTTGGTTTCATATCTTTAACATGTTCTGTGTAGCCTGTGCTTCTATTCTTGGTCTGGTTAAATGTCTATTAATATCAAAATTTTACTATCTGCTCAAATTTTGCCTTGTTTTATCCTAGACATCAGGGCTGTGTTTACTTTGGACGTCTATTAGACGTGTTTTAAATCCAAAATTGCTTGCTGGGAAACGTCACTCTCAGCAGCGTGTATGGCGTCAGGATGTTCGTTATATCGCTGCAAAGGTATTTCCAACTTTTTTTTTCTTCTAAGCGAAGAACGAAAAAGATCGAACCTATAGCACCTTTAATTCTATAAAGTTATTGAACAACTGCAGTATTTTTACTTTTAGGTCTTTAGCAGGCTATATAGATCAACTAAAATAAATAAATAAATGATTATTAAAACAATTATCATTGTAATGATGATTATTATTATTATTATTATACAACTGCAATGTTTTACTTAAGGATCTTTATAGGTAAATAAATACGTACATACATTGTTTAGCATTAATCTCAATTTGCTGATTTTTACTATTTTTCTCTATATATAATTCTGTCCACACACCTAAAACACCGGATGGAACTGGTAAACAGAATTCAGTGGCTAATAGGATTTGCCACTGTGATTGTGAACTTTTTAAGTGTACGAGGAGGCAGTATCCCACCCCTACCCTGCATTTACCATTTCTGACATAATCTCCACCCCCCAAAGTAAAAATCCTTTATTTATAGCAAGTGCGCGTACGGCAGCTCAGTGAACTAAAAGATTAAACTCTGTGTGTCAGTCAAACCATTAATTTCCAGTACATTTCCATACATTTACCATGACTGACACCAACAGCCCATGATGTGCAACATTTAACATCTTCCTAAATATACATAAAAAGTGTTTAATGATAATGCATTTAATCCTTAAAAAATACATTTAGCAAATACACAATTTGACTGATTAGTATGCTGACTGTCTCATTTGCTAATGCAAAGAGCTCACCGCTTTCAAACAGATTCCTAACTCTCAGTATACTAACTCTCTGCAAATTCAGTAACTATTCACTCTGTGTTGTTCTTCTTCAGACGATTATTACTGCACTACATCTGGAAGATATTTTCCCGATTTACCATCAGGCCTGTGGAACACTCTCATTTTTAATCACTGTTTGGTGGTCTGGGGGCGGCTGGGTGCACCCATTTCTTACTGGGCTCCTCAGTACCACACTGACTGTAAAGAAATTCAGCGCTGTGCTAGGGAGCTCTCAGAGGATGTTTTATTAATGGATGGGGATGACAGTGTTATGGCCAGGCCAGAGATCGGCCCCTTTAAAACCGCAGCAATTGCTTTTTCAGAATAATTTCAAGGTGTTTAGGTGGTGCCTAGACATGAATTACTGTCCAGATTTCCTCCCTTCACCCCAGCTGTCATACTTCAAATGAATTTATAATCGTTTTTATTATTAAAGTTACTCTATCTTAGAACACAATTTGGATTCATTGATTTTAACATTGATTTTGTGCTTAAAATATCATTAATTGAAAATTCACAATTAATTACAACATATTTGAAACTTTTGGGAAAATAAACATTTAAAATGAGCATAAACATGTTTTTGATATATAACATGATTTCTAAAAATCCAAATATCTGAGTAAATTAGTAACTTTAATAATATATAATATAATATTAATATAATATTCCATGTAATTTCCAAAAAGAATACTCACTGGATTGTACTAATATCAAATTTCTCTTTCATGGTTTAACTGCTTTTAATTTTTAAAATGAGGTCATTTTTCTGTAATACCTCAAATAAAATATAGAATTATGGCTGTCTTGTATTTTGTTCCTGTCCTTTGATGTTCTGACGTTTTATTGTCCATTGCACTAATAAAGTACTTTATAATATAGATTATATGGGGGGGAGGGATCACTTTTTTGCAACTATTAAAACCATTTTTATACTATTAAAATCTTACTAAAATAAAATACAAATCTTAATACAATTAACGAATCAGCATCCTTTATAGATTGAAAAATTGATTTTGTCAGCCAAAAGAGCTTTACACAATTTGCCAATTATTCATTGTGCGTCTAGAATCATTGTATGTGTGTGTGTGTGTATAAGCCACTGTGTGTGTATTACTTTGTGCGGTGCAGTTGGGAAATAGAGCAGAAGAATAGAAGACTGACATTCAAGAATCTGGATCATTCTGCCTCTAGATGAGCGGGGGCAGCGAAATAGCAGACTGAATGATCCAGGGGTCGTTCCCATGACAACCTTTGCCCATGGAGTTTGCTGACCCCTTCAGCCTGCCAATACAAGCATAGTACAGATTGTAGGTCACATATGGCACAGACGATCCAATCAGGACTAATCTGGCTTGACTCGGGTCATAAATTACACTGCAAAGCAGGCTTCTACCCAGGCTTATCTCGCTGGACAGGTCAGGGCCACATTAATGTGAGTGTTTATGAAAACAATACGCACAAAGGAATCCTGCATCCGGGTAAACACTTGTTAGCGTGATGCTTTTCTGTTGGCCTGTCTTTGATAAAAACATTCTTTAGAAGAAAATAAACAAAATCATTAAGAGTTTTTTCTTCTTCTTCCAAATACATTTCCCATGGGAGGAAAAAAAATACATATTCATAAAAAAAGTAAATCAATAGCATTAAGTTTTGCGCTAACATCAGAGGAACAACCAAAGCTGATCAATAACATTGAATAGTGACAATCTGTTTGTTACCATGGTGACGTAAACATCTGAACATTAGGCACAATCAATCAATCAATCAGATTTTGCCTGCATCCCATCTGTGGAGGCATGAGGGGGGGCTGTTAATCGCTCTTTTTTGTGTCTAAATACGTGAACCCAAGACGCAGTCAGTGACTGGTACTTGAGCAGACCTACGCACACGAAAGGGAATCTTTTGGACTCAAATTTCTCAGTTTGGTCCATTTGTATCCCTCCGGTTCTGACATGCTTGTAGTCCATGTGCATTATTTATAATATTCTGTGTCAGTAAAGACAAACTGCTGAACAAGAGGTTCACGTCTACAGTCAAATAAGATGTTCAGCATGCAAGAAACTGGCACAAAGCAAGATCCCAGTGATGGCTGACAGATGGGCAGCCGTATTCCGTGCTTCATAGCATTTGCCAGGCTCTCGTTTTTAATGATAAAGATGTTCAGTGTGACAAAACCTTTGTTTGCCTCATCTGACACTGTCACACAGACCAACCACAAAAAGTTGAGGTCAGTTTAAGAGTTTTTTTAAAAAGAAATGTATACTTTTATTAGGCAAGATAACAAAAGATTTGTATTTCAAATAAATGCAGCTCTTTTTAACTTTCTATTCGTCAAAGAATCCTGGAAAGAAAAAATAATTCACGGTTTTTCACAAAAATATTCAGCAGCACAACTTTTTAATAGTGATAATAGTAAGAAATGTGTCTTGACCAGCAAATCAGTATTAGAATGATTTCTGAAGGATCATGTGACACTGAAGACTGGAGTAATGATGCTGAAAAATGATGCTATCACAGGAATAAATTACATTTAAAATATATTAAAATAAAAGTAAGTTATTATAAGTTATATGTTTTTTTGTATTTTTTTTATCAAATAAATGTAGAAATAGTGAGAATGATTATTTGAGTATAGAATTCAAATTATTTAAGTAGTAGGATTCCAGATAAACAAATCTCTCTCATTTAAAAAAGAATAAATAAACAAATAAATAAAAGTAAAAATATGAAAACATCTAGACATTTGTACGGTACATGAGTAACCTTATTTTTATCCCCTTAAAAAGAAAAATAAGACATTTTAGGTTTAAAATAAAATCTGATTTTTTTTTTGTCTTACACAATTAAATCTAGGACATTTAAATATATTTTTCCTGGAAAACAAGATAATATATACACTAAATACAATTTTTGTGACTGATTTATGTGGATGTGGAATCCATTTTAGAATAAAACAAACATATTTTTAAGTAATAGTCCAGAATACATGAGCATTATAAATACTACACACTTGTGTCCACGTACTGCCTTTCTCCAGAGAGACCCTGTATAGATTTCCTATACCATAATTCTTTTTCATTAAAGGTTTCTTATTTTTTCTGGTGTCTGGTGGACTGCCCTCAGAGTCGCAGAGGACGACCGGATCAGCAGGGGAACAGATAAGTATGATTTATTTGTCATGTCTTTGGAACAGCACAACAGAGAAGATACGACCGCCGAAGGGGCCTGATTTTATTTGAAGATGGTAGAGAAATTTAAGGATGACGTTTAACGTACTCTGTTTTTAATATATACGTTGAAACATTAGCTCTTGGTTTATGGCTTACGGTCTGCATCTGAGAATGTCTGTGATTTGTTTATAAAAAGAGAATTATTTTTCCATAGGGGGCAAACGCACCGGTGGAAACACTTACTTGTCACAACACCACACCACGCACACACACACACACTAAACACACTAAACACACACTAAACACACACAAAACACACACTAAACACACACTAAACACAACAACAACTTTCATGGTTATATAAACAGGCATGCACTAATCCACAAGTAATCACTAGAAAAAAAGAGCCAAGAAAGAAACGGAGCTCTTAGAAATGCGCAGATGTTAAATTTTAAAGCAAATTAAAGTGACACACATATAAGCGGCAAAGGTCAACGATTAGGAATCGGGTTCAAGTAAAGAAGCTGCACTTTCCATTCCGGAGCAATGAAATAAACATCTGTTGAGTCCACTCGCCCTGCACTCAAAGTTCAAATGTAGAGGGCAGCCTGAGCTCAAAACGCCTGCTTAAAGAAAGGTCCAACTCCACTTCCTATCGCTGCCCTCTGGTTGGAGATTTCATGAATGAGCTGGTAATAATCATGGGTGAATGGACTGTCACCTTTTCCAGTGAACGAGGGCCAAAAGGGAATATAGAAGCATAGAGAGAGAGGGCAGCCACACAGCAGTTTTTAATGGACAGATGCGAATGTCTGGACGAGACTTGGAAGTTGGCAAGCACGAGCGGATGAGGTCTGCAGAGAACGCTGAGCACCGAGACCCCATTTAGCCTCTCTGCCGTGCTGACAGGGAGGAAGCAATCAGAAATAATATTCCAAAACCAGACGTGGGATAACTCATATTTTTCAGATGGGAGGTAAAGGCTTGCAGGTGCAGAACTAAACTAATCTGATTTTGTCATTAGCACTAATTTGATTTTTCACACGGGATCAAAGTAGCCGCTTCTGGAGACCATCGATCAGCTCTCAAAATTTAGAGAGATGTCATTCAGAAATTTGGCATCCCATCTGAACAAATTAGGTTTGTTCTTGAAATCTGTTAAACAGCTGTTTAAACTACACTTAGGGTCCATTTTAAAAATTGCTGGCCAAGGACATATGTTACAGAGTATTTTCCTACAATTTTCTAATTTTTCTTAGAGCAATAGAGTATCATTTCTTGTTTAACATCCTGTATGCATTCCACAGGCACCACAATAGTGCTATAGGACAAGGTTTTCTTCACATTTGACCGTGTTAAGATCTCATTACATTTAATTTACGCATCTGGAAAAGTGTCTGCAAAACGTAACATATACTGCATTCAAGTTATATTTTAATCATAATGTTTTCCTTGGGAAATGAACCCACGACCTTGGTGTCAGCAGCACCATGTCAAGTCAAAATACAGGAACACTTTTATTACTGCGCGCTCAGAGTCTAGATATATTTTCTCTAACAACAACTTAAATTAAAGGGGGAAATGCATTAATGTTATGCAAGTTAAGCTTTGATTGCTTACAGGTATGCATTAATAGTAATCGAAGCATTTAGGACTTCACATTTATTACTGACTTTGTATAGATTTCAATACAATAATTATTTAGCCGATGCTTTTATTCTAAATGACTTGGAGTATGTAAGTTACTGTAAAATTAGCAGTATGCAATAATTACCTAAAGTATCGATTTCTAATTTACTTTAAATTGCTTTCATTTAGGGTTGTACTAATAAATAGCAGATATATATATATAAAAAAATGACAACAACAATCAATCATTGTAAATGCTACAAGTGAATTTAAGCATCACAACATTATGAACACTATGAAAATGAATATGCATTTTGAGATTTGCTTAAGATGTTTAAGATCTTTAACAGATCCTTTATTTATATTATTATATAATATTAATATACATTTATATTATTTATATAATAAAGTATTTTTAAAGATTCACAAAAGTGATTATGACAGCAAAGGCAAATGTAAACTAAAATGTAAATTTAGAGAAAAGGAGAATGCACAATTATATCAAATATTGATTGATATATACTATTATTTAACATTTTAGGTCCAGTAAGCTTTGGTTAAGGAAATTAATCATTTTATCCAGCAATGATCCATTTGATTAAAAGTGACAGTAAAGGCTTAAAAAAAAAAAAAAATTTACTGCTCTTTTGAATTTATTTTCTATTCGTCAAAGAATCCTGGAAAGAAAAAGAAAATCACGGTTTCCAGAAAAATAAGATAATAATAGTGATAAAAATAAGAAATGTTTCTTGAGCAGCAAATCAGCATATTAAAACGATTTCTGCATGATCATGTGACACTGAAGACTGGTTATGATTTTTTTTTTTATATATATTTTTTTTATATACATAGTCAACAAGTGGATCAAAAAAGTTAATCAAAGTTGTCCTAAGACAAGAACGGGTATTGTTAATAATTCACTGAAAGGTTTTGATCCACTTAAAATGTTGACTACTGTAAAATAGAAAACAGTTATTTTTTTATTGTAAATTTGAATCGCAGCCATGGAGACATTCTTCAAAAACATCCAAAAATCTGACCCCAAACTGTTGAACATTAGTATATACAAAATATAAGCTTTTATAGCCAAAAAGATATTCATAAATCAGAAAAGTTCTGATTTATTTAGAGTCCTGCAAATCACTCAGCAAAACCTTTCAATGCTCACAGCTTTTCTTGCCTCTTCACACACCACCCGGGCATACACATTCTGACAGAAATGCAGAGTTTGGGTTTGAAGGCACTAATGAAATTAAGGCAGTAGAAACCGAATGTGTTCCCCCTCACAGCTCTCATGCGCTGAGTCTTTAAAGAATTGTTCAGGTTCACTGAGCAGAGATGGAACTCTCTGGTGCTTTCATGTGCACAGGAGCATGAAGGATTTCATTTCAGAATCACGCAGAGGTCACCTCCCGAGTGTCTTGTTTTAGGGAAGCATCTTATCTGAAGTGTGAAGGTGTCAGAATAGAAGTTGAGGACAGGAAGGAAAAAGAAAAAATTAGGGTGTAGGGGACGAGGTGGCAAGATTTTGAGGTTTGATGTTAATGTGAGCCGAAGCGCTCCTCTAATGCCACTGCTCCAAATGGGAAAAATTGACTTTCTGAGGAGAGGTGCCACACGCCAGCACTCTGAGAAGCCGGAAAAGGGCTAAGTGGAGTGTTCTGAGCAGGCAGCAGCAAAGCCTGGAGCACAAGCAAATATTTCATGAGTAATTTAATATCTGGAACATGAACACTTCCCCCCCTATCATGGGTTGCGGGAGGACAGACAGCGAGCGATCTGGGAGAGAGAGTCAGGCGGAGGGAACACGACCGAGACTGAGAGGAGACGAGAACTGTGTGCGTGAACGTTTCTAAGGGCCAGTTAAGGGTTGAGAATACCCGCCATACTATGCTACCCTCCTGCTCTGGGTCATTGCCTGGACTCAATCTGTCTTGGCCTAATGCGCCTTGAACGGCGTGCCTGCTTACGGTGGGGCCAACGGCAGACGCACGCAACCTATCAGCGGGAGTTTTGCCTTGTCATCCTGCAGGGTCCTCCCTCTGTAACTTCAGAGACCGATGATGTGTAATGAGTAGCCATTAAAATTAAACCATGGATCTAGTATTTTGCCCTTTGGATTCATGGACTCTTGTCTGCTCTACCTTTAACGTACGGCTGAATCGAACGAATTGCAGGGTAAACATCGCATGCTATCGTCCATGGGTAAACTTGAGACAGCTAAATATTTTCTAAGGGTATATTTTTGTTGATGTTGGGTCACTAAAATGACAAGCAGCTCCACAACGGCCGCAGGGTGTGTCTTAATCAGCTCCCCAGTTCAGTAATGATTGCACTTCATAAGACGACCGTATTGTAGGGCTGTCCTATAGAAAAGTCCTCCCAAAAAAAGTCCAAAATGCAAGTGGAAATGTACGTATTATAATTGGAACATAATTTTTCTGTCTTTAATTGACTTTCATCCCTTACATGCATTAAAGGGAAACAAAGTCTTTTTTTATTTATATAAAAAAAGGTATAGGGTAATAAACATTTCATAAGTAAAAAAAAACACAAAAAAGGCATTTAGACATTAAATATAATTGTAAAAAATTAAATACAGAACAACAGAAATAAATATTTGTTTTATTTTTCTGTTCATTTAAGCATTTTCTGCACTTTTTTTCATAAACTAATTTTTAAAGGTTTAAAAGATTTCAGTAGATGGGGGGGGGGTATGAGTTTTACTTATTTAAAGAAATTTATACTTTTATTCTGCAAAGATGCATTAAACTGCTCAAAAGTGTAAGTAAAGACCTTTACTTACACGTGCACATTTCATATAATTTGCACAAATTATATGAAAAAATATATATAAATGCTTTCTATTCATCAAAGAAAAAAAGTATATTCAAATATTTTCACTAAAATAATAAAGCAGCACAACTGTTTTTAAAACTGTTATATAATAAGACGAAGAAGACGACGAAGAAGAAGACATGTTTCTTGAGCAGCAAATCAGCATTAGAATGATTTCTGAAGGATCATGTGACTGAAGACTGGAGTAACAATGCTTATAATTCAGCTTTGCCATGCATCATCACAGGAAATTTTACATTTAAAATATATTAAAATAGAAAACTAATTTAATATATTATAGTATTACTGTTTTTATTATATTAATCAAATAAATGCAACATTGGTGAGCATTTGAGACTTAAAAATAACTTATCGAACTTTTGAACAGTAGTGTACATGCTTAAAAGTGAATTTCTCATAACTCAGTTACACAATTTATTTTATTGAATTTTAAATGACTGAAATCAACCCTAAATACATAAGATTAAACCGACAAACAATACTAAATTTAAGAGTTAAATGAGGAATGGCTCTCAGTAACACTATTCATATTGTACTTTATAATTGTGTCACAGGTAATTGAGTCAAGTTTAGTGAATCAAGGCCATTGCTAATGTCCAAATTCATGTACAATAACAATTCACATCATCATGAACTAGGGAGCAGAATGACACAACAACAACAGTTTCCCCAAGCATAATGCATCAGTATATCATTAGGAGGAAACCAAGGACAACATGCAAATTAGCAACACTTGCTGAAGGTCAACCACAGGAGTGATCTAAATTCAAAGCATGCCTACAGTACACATCACTACATTATCTGTAATTATTCTCAGTGCGGCCAGTGAATACATGACTTTGAGGATGGCATTATTTATCGTTCTCCTTGTCTCATTTTTTAATTGGAGTCAAGAGTTCTCAAACGGGCAAAAATCCCTTGTGATGGTGTTAAATAAGTGAATTATTCATTCACACAAAACCTCTTCTATTTTTTATCTATCTGTCTATCTAGGTGAAGCTAGTTCAAGATATGTGTGTAAGGGCAACTCTCACATGCTAAATCTGTTCATGAATGTTTGAGAAATTCCTAGGAAAACACTGCCACCGCACTCTGTGAAATGATGTTAGTGCTTGTAAGCACACACAGAGCATGTATTAAGCGAGACTTCAAACAAGAAGGCATCGCACAGCAAGAACATTAATTATGTGGGGATAAGTGACATTTTTAACATATAATAGCTTTTGATGGCAAGTTTTAGCACATAATACATAAAGAACCTCTAAAACCGATGTCCAAAGACAAAATTATATATAGCCTGCAGTTGTGAATGCACATATGATGAGAATGTAAATAAAACTGACTGTTATACAGAATAATAATATAATAATACTGTGAATATTTTGTCACAACTATAAATATATTTTATATAATATATATATATATATATATATATATATATATATATATATATATATTCAATCTTTTGGTAAAAAAAACCCTACATCATTATTACTTTATAGTAGGCCTATGTCTTTTTAGACACTAGATTGTTTGAAAAGTGCTATAAAAATACAAACGCATAAAATGGTACTTCATAAATAAATACACAAATTATATAGCCTAATAAAAAGTCATATTGTATAGCACTGTATACAAATTTGGAATGACAAAAATAGGAAGATACTGGATTTTTTTTAGTTTGGAGGCTAAATTTAAATATTCAACATCCTAATTTATGGCGTAAGGATCTGAAACCAACATTCAAAACCCCTGCTACAAAAATCACACGAAATAATACATTTCTAAATATGTATCTTCTGCTGAAGCCATTTTAACAAGGTATGTGAACTTTGTCTTAACATTGTTGTTCAGTCTGTTACCTCCATTGCCCTGCGGACAAATGCACAGGTCATCAGATAACAGCGAAACATAGTTCTCTTGGACGGGCAATTGGTCAATCCCCCGCTCCTGGAAGCAGCTGTTGCCCTTTTTATTCTGAGCACTGATCAAAGCCCATCCTTAAACCTCCGCCTTAATCATTATAGGTCCTGCCAAACTAATCACAGGTCAGAACTAACGGGACACACCCACTAGTTGCTCTTTGAGGTGGTGGTGAGTGTTTTGCATGTCTACAGATAATAAAACTATTAATATTAAAATATTGTTATTACTACTTAAAGTAGTATTTTATTTATTTATTCCTGGACAATGATACAATATGAAACTACTAAATAAAGAATATATTAGATTAAAAAAATAATAAACTACAAGTACATTACAAAATATTTAAAAAAAAATGCTTTGTAGGGGTTTTAACAGGGATCCATCGTTAAAAAAAAAGAAGAAAAAAAAGTTATATAACTACGATAAGAGCTGGCATTTCAAAGAGTTTTATAAATAAGAAACAGAGATGAACCAGTTCACCCTGACCATGTTTTGATTCACACTCACTTAGCTTTGAAAAGCTCTCAGAACAGCCTGCTGTAGCCTTCCTTTTGAATCTGTATTGAAATTCTTAATGTCTATAATTTTCTGTCTACTTCGATTAGGTATGCTGGCTATTCCTGAAAAAAAAAAGGTTTCGCCATATGTGTTTAATCAACATGTGTGCATGAACGTGTGCATTGATGCAAATGTCCTTGGGAAAAAAAACATGAGTGCAAGAGTGCACATACGCATTAGGGAATATCCACACGCTTCCTCGATAATGTGCATGCTTGCACGCCTGTACGTGAGTGCATGTATGTAACTAATATTTGCTCTAGGCTGCATTGTTCTCTGCTCTGATGATGCCCTCCCGCTGGCCCAATGCCAGACTGGATAACGGGCGCGAATCAGGGGTGACTGACTGGTGAGAGCTGGCCTTGTGAACTCTGGGATATTAGTTGGCCCCTGTTGATTCTCTAACCCCCTCTAGCATCTCTGCCCGGTTACACTGTGTGAAAAGAGCAAGCAGAGAAGCGCTGCCACGCCAGTGGTGCGGCCCACATTGCGTAAAGTAAAACAGCTTTTCCATGCCACTGACTCTTCATTTCATGTGAGTGTCATTTTAAACATTTGTCAAAAGTACTATTCATTCCTTAGGTGTAATTTGTTTTTTTTCCAAGTCAGAAAAGAAGTTGTGCACTTTGGGCTTAAGATTTGTGTGTTCAAGAAGTCATTCCTACTGTGCAATAAATTTGTATGACTCAAATATTACATAATTATCATATACAATTTAAAAATGGAGTTACATTAATTAGTTTTATCACAATTATGTGAATTTTAAATCATTATACTACATTAAATCATCTCCAAACAGGTATTTCAAACAAATATCCTAAAATGACACGCATAGCTCTGATAATTAAGACTGTCATTTAAAATTAAACATGTTTCATTGCATACATAATCAGGTTATAATAAAATACATTAAGTGCCAAAGCTTTCCTGGAAGACTTTTCATAAACAAACAATTCCTTAAATGAATAAGCACTAATTCATATTTAAAAGTAAAACAGATCAAAAGGAACTGCATAAGAGGAATACCCCAATACCCCCCCCCCCCTTTTTTTGAAATTGGAAAGGTTTTTTAATTATGATGTTGATTATTATTATTATTAATAATAGCATTAGCAATAGCAATGTATCGTGCAAAAAAGTAAATTATACAAAAACATTAAAACATTATATTATTATTGTGCTAATGCCCGAGACACTGTAAATGCTAGTAGTTTCATTACTTTACATTTTATACAATCATAACAGTAACACTTTATAATAAGGCCTTATTTGTTAACATTATTAAATGCATTAACTAACATTAACAATGAATAAATTAATTGCACAGCATGTATTAACCTTTTTTTAATGTTACTTGATTATAATATTAAAATTAGTTCGCAGTGCATTATGTTACTAAACCTATGTTAACTAATAACCTAAAATTTTGGATTTTAAAAGTGTATAAGATTAATAAATGCCATAGAAATATTGTTCATTGTTAGTTAATGTTAATGTAGTTAACTAATGCCTGGTAACAAATGAAACCTTAT
This sequence comes from Phoxinus phoxinus, assembly GCF_949152265.1. Classification (NCBI taxonomy): domain Eukaryota; kingdom Metazoa; phylum Chordata; class Actinopteri; order Cypriniformes; family Leuciscidae; genus Phoxinus; species Phoxinus phoxinus. The sequence goes on along the minus strand of NC_136897.1, from coordinate 20,096,964 downwards.
TGGAAAGTGTAACCAATAATTATTATATGTATCGTTATTGTTGTTTATGTTAAAAAATATATATTAATTACCAGCATTAAAATGTCTTTAGCATTAGCTAATTTAAATTGAAAAGAAATGTTTATGTAAATGTCAGTAGTTTTATTACTTTATGATAATAGTCAATAACAATATCTACCTAAACACCATAATATTCATTCTCACATTGTTGTAAATGAGAATAATGCTGATGACATTCCCAAAGTGTAAATTGTCAGTAGGTTAGTTTTGTTTCAGTGCGCTGTATACACTGTGTGTATGAAAGGGTTTGAGACTCTGGGTCAAATCAGTAAATGAATCTGCACAAGCATCAGCAGTGAAATAGGCATGAAGCCTGAAGAGGCACTCACAACAGATGGAATTTCCACCGCTTTGCATGCCATACAAACAGTATGATGGACGTTACACAAAAACAGACGCACAGGGCCTGTTCTCTGCCATTTCTCTCTTGCTCTCAAACACACGCACACATTGAAAGGAGGCTTGGTGGCCGTCATCTGACCTAGACGTATTGGGTCATGCTGCTTTGCGGGTTCCTACAGGCCACGTCGTGTCAAAATGCCACACTCTTGACGGAGGGCTGAAAACGGGTTGGAGGTCGAGGCGACCGGATGAAAACAAGAGGCGCAGGCAATCAGCGTGAGGAACACTCAAAAGCAAAGGTGGTCTGTTCTGTTTGCCCCGAGAACCAAAAGCGAGAGGCAGAGGCCCTCTCGTTATTTTAGAATCTGTGGCAGCAGACACTGCGGGCGACAAACACGGCATTCACAATAACCTACTGAGGCATGAGGCGGGAGGCCAACATGGGTGAAAACATTGTGTACTATTGAAAGACAAGTGGCAATGGTGTTTTGATTGTTTTTTTCTGCTTCAGTAATTCTAAAAAGATTACGCTGAATGTTTAGGCATTCTCACACTAAAACACTAAAACACTCACACGAAACTACAAGTCTCAATGATTAAACAAGTGATGGAATATCTAGTGCAAGCATGCAATACAAATAGTTTCACAAAATGTCAATGTTTTATTCTCTCACCTTAGCCCTAAGGTTACATCTTGATTGTAAATATTTGATTAGTGACGGAAAATTCAGATGACAGCTGTGGCCAAGCCCTGGTGCATAAATGCCAAATAAAACATTTGGAACACGACTGTAAGGAAATGCAAAGCAGCCAGCTCTGTTTTCATCCAAAAGACAAGTTCTTCTGGATTCAAGGGGGAAATGTCAGGCGTGCATTTGTTGACTGGAGAAGTGACATTGGTGAAAAACCACAAGGCGCTCGTTTGAGAAGAGGCTGACTCTGCATGCATTCTCTGGTGGATAGGTCACCCTCAGGGATGTTCAGACGGCACATCGACCCAGACTGCTCTCCTAAAACGCTTGAAAATAAATACTATGAGACATTCTGCTATAACCCAAATGGCTGGGAATCTTTACAGACAGAATGCTTATTACTTGCAATGACAAAACACATTTATTTTTGTTCAACTCGTCGTGATTATGTGCTCTGCATTCCATAACATACTTCCCTCAGATAAATTGATGTTCATTTCATACTTCATATACTGACACGGTACTATATTCCGTTTAGATTCTATTCATCATGATATCGTGAGAATCTTGAAATATTTTGCATAGCTTTTGTAATTATAATGCTTCATTGAGTGAGTCACATGTTTTTATTGCAACAAAATGGTTTTGGGCAATTGCCGTAATCAAACATGCTACGTTGGATTAATGTCTAGACTTTTCCCTGGACACTTCAGGGTATGAACTGTCCTAGTCAGTCTCTGACCGTTGGCTTTCTTTTACTTCTTACACTAGGGATATTCGTTTGTTATGTATTATCAATAATATCATATGACATCTGCTTTATAATGCGTATTAAACCGCAGCATTCCCTAAAGGTTCAAAAACAACTGTATTTGTTTGCATAACCTACAACTGTTTCTCTGGATTTCAGCAGCACAATGCAAGTACACTACCATTCAAAAGTTTGAGGTCGGTAATATTTTTAAATGTTTTTGAAAGACAGTAAAAGACAGCAAAAACAGTAATGCTGTGAAATATTATTATAACTTTAAATATCGTTTAATTACTCTTGTAATTTATTCATGTGATGGCAAAGCTGAATTTTCAGCATCATTACAGAATTATGCTAATTTGCTGCTCAAGAAACATTTCTTATTATTATCATCAATGTTTTGGATTCCTTGAAAGTTTGTTTGTAACATTATAAATGTCTTAACACTTTTGATACATTTATTGCATCCTTGCTGAATAAATACATTAATTTAAGGTTTTAGACAACGTTTTTTGGAACCGGTCACATAAGAAAAAGGATACTACATGGGGTAAAAATCAGCTGTATATAGGGAGATGAAAGCAAATAAATAAGTAAAAAACATGAAGTCATCGGTCAATCTTTTCTGCTTTGTTGTCACCCTTAAAAAAACTAGATTTATGAAACATGCATGATACCGTTGTCTCCTTTCGATTTCCTCCCAGCTCTGTGGAGTGCTGTTTTAGGGTTCCCATTGGCTTGTCTTGGCCTCCTTTCTTTAAGCCTGTTTTGGAGAAAAGCCAGTTTAAACACTCATTGCAAATATTCTTACATTCATTGAACTTTGAGATGTCTAATAATCTTTGCCAAAGACCAGGAGTGTCCAATCCTATTCCTGGGGGGGCACTGTCTTGCAAAGTGTAACTACACATCTGAACCAGCTAATCAAGATCTTAGGCATACTAGAAACTTCCAGGCAAGTGTGTTGATGCAAGTTGGAGCTGAACTCTGCAGGACAGTGGCCCTCCAGAGCCGAGTTTGGACACGCCTGGCCTAGACTCTTTTTAAATAACCTTGACATGAGTTTTTTTGCTTGTAATTTTCTGTGGGGTTCATATTATTTTGTTTCTTTGCCCACCTCAAGTATGGATACTCCCAAACACAAGTTAATTTTCTCTTAGATCATGTGCAACCACAAATTCACACTGGTAAAGTCCAATTAAGTAAAGCAATTTTGTGAAAATTTTAAAAGGTGGGTTACATTAGAGGTAATTTAGGTGTGTCAAACCAAGTTCAAAAGAACTAGCATATGATGAGAACTATCATTTGGGGTAACATTGAAGGGTGATGCAGAATGTTCCCTCTAAGGGGCAGCACATAACCAGGTTTTCCCTTTAGATACTTTGTATTACAATACCGGTATATATGTTGAACGCCATCTGCTGGTGGTACATCACATCGTTTTGCAAAAAGCCACACACGCTCGATCTTGTTTGTCCCTGTATCTCAATTTATTCTGCTTGGTAACTTTAACTTAATTATTTCTATAGTTTGCCCTGGATTTGTAAGTAATATCTTTCATTTCTGACAGTTGAAATGTAATAAGTAGCTATTAATTGTGCACAATAAACCGCATTTAAATAAGATAAATATTTTATGTGTTACGTGCCTACAAGATTCTTCACTGTTATGCTCTTACGGTCTATGAGCCAATGTGGGCCATGCATGCATCTGCTTCAGGTAACGTTACGTCTGGTCGCTATTTTGGAACGCTCTGCAGTAAGTGCCCAGTTCAATTGGAAATATATAATTGTAACATTTATTTGGAGTTTACTATGACAAAATGCCCGTTTTTATGAGAGAGGTCACGTGAATTGTGCAACGAGGACTCGGAAAGCGTTTCACACGTGTTTGGTTGAACATTTTTAAGAAACATGAAACAATAACAAGACTGGCTAACCGAACTTGAAGTGCCTCTATATTATGTGTTTTATACATTGCCTGTAGCTGGTGTAAGTTAGCTACAGGTACTACCAGTTGGTTAACCGTGTATCTGTGAATGTAATCGGTATAGAGATAGCTATAGAGATAGTTCACTCAAAAATGTAAATTCTGACATTACTCACCCTCGATCGTTCCAAACCCACTTCGGAACACATGAAGATTTTTATAATGAAATCTGAGAGCTTTCGTTTCCTCCATTGACAGCTATGCAACTGAAACTTTGACGCTTCGAAAAGTTCATAATGAGATCGTAAAAATAATCTTTATAAATTGTGCGGTTTAGTCCAAAATTTCTGAAGAGACGATCGCTGAATTTTTTTCCACATATTGATCAGCGAACATAAAACAGAAGCTCAACCAAACTGTTTGACGCGCGAGAACAAACCTAATATCATGCATGCAACATAAAGGTGCTGCGTAAAAAGAGAATGAACCTCATTGGTTCTTGCACGTCAAGTGAACATGTCTCCTTTTAACACGTGTGAGTTGATGAATGTTTGTTTATATGTTAATAAAAGCCTAAATTCAATCTGTTCATCATATACATTTTGGACTTAAACCGTTCTATTCATATGGATTCGTTTTGTGATCTCTTTTTGAACTTTTTAGGCGTCAAAAGTGTCAGTTGTGTTGCCTACGTAGAGCTGTCTATGGAGGGAAAAGATCTTCATTTGTGTTCTGAAGATGAACGGACGTCTTATGGATTTGGAATGACATGAGGGTGAGTAATTAATGAAAGAATTTTCATTTTCATCCCTTCATTGTCTCCCAAAAAGAAAGAATATACTCTATCGCCTAAAAACGAGTTGCCAGGAATTCCAGACTTCTGTGACTGACCAGCATAGTTACACATTAGCATAATGCCCATCTATTGTCTTCATTGGCTGCCCGTGAACAACCTTCTTGATCCATCCTCAAACACTGATTTTTTTGTTTTTTGTTGAGTCTTAATCATACTCTAGATTTAATTATATCATATGGAACCGATCCAACCGATATAGATATTATACCGCAAAGTGATGATGTCACTGATCATTACATGGTAACTTGCATACTACGTACGGCTGAAATGTGTCATGTTGCGCCGCGTTATCGACCAGGCAGAACAATCCTTCCAACTACTATAGATAGATTCTTGAATAGCTTACCTGATCTATCTCCGCTCCTCAGTGAACCCAAACTAACAGATGAGCTAGAGGAAATGACTAGCAGTATGAGCATCATTTTCTCTAGTACATTAGAAGCTGTTGCACCAATTAGATTAAAAAAGGTTAGAGAGAAAACTAAAGCACCATGGTACAACAGTGCTACGCATGTTATCAAGAGAGAAACTCGTAACTTAGAGCGCAAATGGAAACAAACTAATTTAGAGGTCTTTAGAATCGCGTGGAAAGACAGTATGTCACGTTATAAAAAGGCTCTAAAAGCAGCCAGGGCTGAGCATCTCCGCAAACTAATAGAAAATAACAAAAACAATCCAAGGTTTTTATTTAACACCGTGGCTAGATTAACAAATAAACAGACATCACCTGAACAAAATATTCCGTTACATTTTAATAGTAATGATTTCATGAATTTCTTCACTGAGAAAATAGAAAGCATCAGAAACACAATTGTAAATGTACAATCTTTGACAGCGTCTTATGATTCAGCCTCAATTATTGCCCCTCAAGAACAACTACAGAGCTTTACAACTATAGGACAGGAAGAGCTAAATAAACTTATCACTGCATCTAAACCAACAACATGTTTATTAGATCCAATACCCACTAAACTACTGAAAGAAGTGTTACCTGTAGTGGAAGAGCCTCTTCTCAATATTATTAACTCGTCTCTATCTTTAGGACATGTTCCAAAAACATTCAAGCTGGCAGTTATAAAACCTCTTATTAAAAAACCACAATTAGATCCAAATAACCTAGCAAATTACAGACCCATTTCAAATCTTCCATTTATGTCTAAAATACTAGAAAAAGTTGTGTCCGCTCAATTGTGCTCTTTCTTGCAAGAAAACGATATCTATGAAAAGTTTCAGTCTGGATTCAGGCCACATCATAGCACAGAAACTGCGCTGGTTAAAATTACAAATGATTTACTTTTAGCTTCTGACCAAGGCTGTATCTCAATACTAGTTTTACTCGATCTTAGTGCTGCGTTTGACACTATAGATCATAAAATACTCTTAGATCGACTTCAAAATTACACTGGTGTTCAGGGACAGGCATTAAGCTGGTTTAGATCGTACCTATCAGACCGTTACCATTTTGTCCATTTAAATGGGGAAAAATCAAAGATAACGTCAGTAAATTATGGAGTGCCGCAGGGATCTGTATTAGGCCCCCTGCTATTCTCAATTTATATGCTGCCACTTGGTAATATTATAAGAAAACATGGAATAAGTTTCCACTGTTATGCCGATGACACTCAATTATATATTTCATCTAGACCAGATGATAACACTAAATTATCTAAAATGACAGAGTGTGTTAAAGATATAAAATATTGGATGACGTGTAATTTTCTTCTATTAAATTCAGATAAAACGGAGGTATTACTGATTGGTCCAAAAAACTGCCCACAAAACCTCTTACAATACAACCTTAATCTAGATGGACGTCCTGTTACTTTATCCTCTACAGTAAAAGACCTGGGTGTTATACTAGACCGCAACTTGTCTTTTGAAAATCATATTTCAAATGTCACAAGAACAGCCTTTTTCCACCTTAGAAACATTGCTAAGCTACGTAATATGCTATCAGTTTCTGATGCAGAAAAGTTAGTTCATGCATTCATGACCTCGAGACTAGATTACTGTAATGCTTTATTAGCTGGTTGTCCTGCATCCTCCGTAAACAAGCTACAGTTAGTCCAAAATGCAGCCGCTAGAGTTCTTACTAAGTCAAGAAAATATGATCATATAACACCAATTTTATCATCTCTACACTGGTTACCTATTAAGTTCCGTATCAATTACAAAGTATTGTTACTGACATATAAAGCCCTAAATGGTTTAGCTCCTGTGTATTTAAGAGATCTTCTATCGCCATATATTCCATCGCGCTCTTTAAGATCGCTAAATTCGAGGCTTCTGGTCGTACCTAGGATATCTAAGTCCACTAAAGGAGGGAGGGCGTTTTCACATCTAGCTCCTAAACTCTGGAATAGCCTTCCTGATATTGTCCGAGGCTCAGACTCGCTCTCCCAGTTTAAAACTAGATTAAAGACGCATCTCTTTAGCCAAGCATTCACATGATGCATCTCATACCTTTTATACTACTGTTAAATCAGATCAAATGCATTCATATTATGAACAGCAGCTACGCTAATTATTTCCCATCTGCCTTTTTTGTTGTTATCTCGGGACGCCTGTCCCGAGATAACTCAAATAGAGTTCGTCAGCTCCAGTTATGTATCCAGCCTCTCATGGAGACTTCAGATGCCCCAACGCCTGTGATGAGACGACTCGACGCCTGTGAAGAGACGACCCAACGCCGGCGATATGTTATGCCCTAAATTTCATGATTAACTAACTGTATTTTGTGTGTATATTTTTGAAATGCATTTTCTGTAAAGCTGCTTTGAAACAATGTGTATTGTGAAAAGCGCTATACAAATAAACTTGAATTGAATTGAATTGAATTGTGTACCGATAAGACGCTGTTTTCTGCTCTATAAAAGCAAATCCTCTTTATAAACACTTCCAAAGGATATGGATGTGTGGTTGAAATTACCATAGGCTATATACACATAACAGCTGTACAAACTTTGGGAACTATATGTTTAAAAATATATTTTTTTTTAAGAGAAGGCAGAGTGGGGAATGTCAGGACAGGTTGGACTCATTTATGCCATTACCACCAGCAAATGTAGTTGTATTTAATAGAAGTTGTGTAATATTGATTAGTATATCATCTAAAGAAAATAAACAATATCAATGTTTTCTTTGGCTTTCAGGTTTTACCAATTTTAATAAGACTTGAATGATGTTTCTGTAATGAACCCGTAGCTGGAGGCAGATTAGAAGAGCAGAGCTTCTTTATTGTAATCTGTTAGGTTTGTAATCAAAGTCCAGGCACGGTTCAAAACATAACAAGACAGCAAACAATAGACAAAAAGGGTCAAAACAATACCAAGGGAAAATGGTTTGTAAGGCACATAAACTGGCAATACTTCGCAATGTGTTCACTGAACCACATGGCTTATAAATCTACAAACAGGAAGTGCCACCAAAACTCAGATGACAGCTCCCTCTGGTGGAGGGATGAACTGTTCATGGGCTGATGTGTTATTCATGCACTATGATTCTAATATAATGCGTTAAATTAAATGAATAAAGAAAAAAATATTATAAATATTGTGTTATAAAGAACTTAATATATTTAATATTCAACAATATTATTGCCTGCATTGACACCATTATATGAGAACTGAGCTGGACAATGACATCTGTTTTCTCCAGAGCTGCTATATGTATAAACTAAATTAATAACTTTTTTACAACAAAAATGAACCATCATTGAACTTACTTAAGCTGGACTATGACGCTGTTTATTTATTTATTTATTTTTAGATCTGTATCACTACAGATCTATATCACTGCTATCTATGTATGCCCAATAAAGCTGTTTTTTATGAACAGATTCAAATCTAATCTTAAAGGCCCCGTTTTTCCTGTGTTTTTGAAGCTTTGATTGTGTTTACAGTGTGCAATATAACATGTGTTCATGTTTTGCATGTAAAAAAACACAGTATTTTTCACAAAATGTACTTATCTGTATACCGCTGTTTTCACTGTCCTAAAAACGGGCTGATGACTTCCTTGTTCTATGAAGTCCCTCCTTCAGAAAAACGTAACGATTTCTGATTGTGCCAGCGGTTCCTGTGTTGTGATTCGACAGCAGCTTAGCGCACTTTGCCCGTAAAGGTCACGCCTCTTACCATAACGTGGAGATGCATGCGCTCAGTGTTATTGTAAGGTGATTTGACTCCGGGATGAAAATAACAGCATCTCGACGACATGGCAACAAACACACTCTTCAAACGCTACTCTTCCTCTTCTCTGTAGGAGCGCAACAAGACCACGCCCTCTTTTTTTGTGTATTCCTGTGTGCGGAGGTTAGTCAAAAAACTGTTCTAGTGACGTCATTAAATCAGGAAGTAGAGGGATGTAGTCCAAACCGGCCGTTCGCTGTAGGCTTTGAAAGGGGACTTCTGTTAAATCAAATATCTCGCTTGGCATTGAACTTTGAGTTTTATAATTGTACAGGTATTATTTATGCTCTAACAGCAACATTACACACTAGCTAAAGTTTAAAAAATGGGATCACGAAGAACAGGACCTTTATTATGGTTTTATGAGCACTGTTGTGAACAGTAATCTGCAGCTAACAGAGCAATTCACGCTATTTTTACCACTCAGTAAAGCACATTCCACAAACATTGCAGTCCTACTGTATGTTTACTAGCGATATAACACCTAATATAGAACATTCTTCACTAGATGAATGCGCTAATCCACAAGAAACTGTGTGTAGCGTAAACTGTTACTGACTGTCATAATACTCTGAACGCTGGCCACTGACGTCACTGCCATTATATGATAGGATGAGGTGCCTTACTTGATCCAGGTTAGCTGTTCGCTTTTTCCAATATTAAGAGATACAGACCCTCTCATCTCCCTATAATAAGACAATCTCTGACTGAATCTTCGGACGAGTCGTTTGAGGATCATTGAAAAATGTGGTGATGTTCAATGTATATTATGAGAAAATGACTTTGTCTCCTCATTTCAGAATGCACTGGTCCACACACACACACACACACACACATTTAAAACGCCTACGTGCAATAAAAAGTGTAGCCTACTGCATTCAACAGTTCATTTAATTTGCATGTTTTATGCAATAATGTGACAGAATTGTCTGCCATTTATGCCAAACCATTTATTTATTTTTAAATCTGCTAAAAAATACTTTTGATGCCTGTTGAAATCTGTCAATTCACTTTCATGACTTTATTACAGGCTAATCAGTTAACATTATGCTAAGCTAGCAGGCTAAACTGTTGGTGGGCTTGCTAGCCAACTTAAAAAAATACATTTGTTTAGCGCTTTTAACAATCTGTGCAATTTTAATGCAGCTTTACAGTAAATCATACATTAATGTTTTAAGCCTTAAAGCTTCCAGTGAGCAAGCAAATGGTGACTGATGGCAAAGAAAAAAAACTCAATAAGATGTCAAGGACGTAGTGGGGAGGGGAAAAAAGCTATGGGAACCATTTTATAAGAATCAGTCATTGAAAGGGCTGTATAGGTGGTCAGTGGGTGTGCTGTCTGAGGCTGATATAGCCCATTATTTTTGTATAAATCTGAGGCTGTAAAGTGTGCATCAATGACATGACGATTTTACCTAGCCTATAAAAAAATTTTCAACCTTCACTTGAGATAACCTGATTATTCTGCCCAACTGCATCGTGTGTAAACACATTTATGTATTTCACACACCCCATTAAGTTTCAAAGCACATCCAGAGAGTATTCATTTTATGCCTTTATATGTCACAGGAGGTTTAAATATTGCATTTTTGTTCTAATTTTCGAAGGTCCTTTTGTTCAGTTTATTTTCTTTTTCCCTCGTTGCTGCTCTAAATCTGACAGCCACCCTGTTGCCTCTTTAATTCCAGTCGTTAAAGGGCCAGGTATAAAGCCTTTTCATCTCCTGAGCTTTTTATCCAAAGAGATTGCATTTCCTAATTACTTGTAAAATTGGAAACAACGTTATTTGGTTTGAAAAGTTCTTCTCTCACAAATAGACACGTTAAAAACAAAAAACTGCCACAAACACGCATGAATGTGTCGTCTGCTTTTGGTCTGCTTTACCAGACCATTGGTCCAGCTTCTCTTTTAGTTAATCACAAATGGCTATAGCAGGCTGCAAATTATGCATTTGCACATCATAGATTACATCTATATCAATACTTTGGAACAAAGAGCCCAGCTGACCATCTTTGTGTAATTGTGTACAAAAATTGATTGCCATTTTCACACGAGCATGCAGTAGTCATTATAATTTGTTTTCGTCTCTGTCCACCTGTAAAATGAGCCGGCAGAGGAAAAAAAAGCCCAGAGTGAGTGGCAGACGGTCAAATCATTCACCAGGACTCTTTATGTTTTCAGCAATGCTTCTCTGGCAAGACGATTAAATCAATGAGGACAATCATAGGAATGCATAAACCCATCCATGTGACTTTGGGATGAAAATCATGATTGAATTGAACAGTCATGTCATGAGGGATACAGGAGAACTATGTGACACCCTTTGGATAATGTGCAAGGTTATTGACTTGATAGCTTTTTTAATACCAGAATGTAGAAATGCTTTTTGAAGGTCTCTTGTGCTATGAAAAATAATCTCATAGTGAGCTGTGATGCACTTCTCAAGTTCTCAGAAGTCCTCTTTTTTTCTTTTTGTTACTATTTTCTGTTTGCAAATTTAAAAAAAGCATTTATTTTCATGCAGTCTGCTCAAACTGAGAAGAAGAGCATTAGACAGTCACCAGAAGATTACATTATTTCTCTAGATTGTGTACATGTGCATTTTATATAAATCAAGGGTTTCATATCTGCAGAAAGCTTTTTGCTCTCGCCAAAGGAAACACGTGGAAAAGTGGTTTCAGACTGAATGAGTTTTGTGCTGTCCCCTGCTTTCAGCTTTGCCGTAACCAGTCAAATTGCACGCATGGGTCTGAATCATAGGTCTGAATAATAAAGTTATACAAGATTCAACTAATTTTTAAGTCAATTTAATGTAATTTAAGTCGAAATTACTTAAACTTCCAAGTTGATTGTACTTAAAAGATTTAGGGCAGCAACTTTTTACCGATGCATTTTATGATCGTTGAAAAAATTATTTTGTGTTCTGCATAAGAAAAAAAGTAGGTTTGAAACAACATGGTGGTGAGTAAATGATGACAGATCTCCTTTCAAGAACAGTATAACCAATTGTAAATCTTCATGTTTCAATCACAAATCACATCTTGAAGGTTTTGCGGTTGTGAGGCTCATATTTCTCCAATAACTATAGTGAACAATCCCTTCAACAATAAATAAAAACACTTATATTACAACTGAAGTCTCTATCTAATGGAAAACAAAGTCAAGTGAATGAATTACTTAATATTTTTGAGAACCTTTGTTGTTCATTTAGTGTGATTGCCTTATATACAAATACATTGTATCTTGGTTTGATATTTTTTCATGCAATGCATTTAATACACTTTTAATTTGGCTTAAGCGTCCAAATACTAATTAAGCAGCATTGCCTATAGGCCATCTAGTGACATGGTTTGCTGTGTAACACTACAGCTCAATATTTGTGCTGCCTGTTCTCCAATGTTGGCAGATGTTGCAGATGGCAGATAATCCAGAATCTTGGGTCTGGTGCAAGCTGGATTTATTCATGACCATGATACCAACATCTGTCGTGACTTCACAGTAAGCTAGCTGAACACGAGAGAGCGTGGAGTGTGAATACTCCATCGTCAAAGAAGAACAGAGTTCCTAAACCTCAATTACGGGTAAGTTCATGTTCAAATAAATGTGTTTATTGCATTTTGGTTTATGCAGCTATAATAGAAGAAAATGTAAGGACGTCAGTTGTGCTATACAGAATTTTGCTAATGCAATGTACATAACTAAAATTTTCAATAGCAGGTCCTTTCCAGACAAGGAAGTGTTGAGTGTGACCAAAATATTGGCTTTATAAAATACGGGCAGATCATGCTTATTTAAATGTGTATTCAGAGATTTTTACATGTAGCAATTGTGAATAGCTTTTAAGAATTTTGCTTACGATTTACTTATTTCTCAGTTTAAAATTGTAAATGGCAGAACAAAACGTGATACAGATAGAAGAAGTGGACCAGATAGACATTACTGAAGCTAGCAGAAAAAAATCTAATCATATTTAATCTCACTAATACCCAGGGTTTATGTAAAATGCTTGCTACATGAAATATGCATTTGTCATTGAAAATGGTTTATTTGCATCCACTTTAGCATATCTTCGTATTTTCTATAAGGTACACTATAGTATAAAGCATACTTTATCCGGCACACTATGCTTTTTTTATATAAAGTACGTTATATGGGATATATGCTGGAGAAGGGAATATTTTTGCAAAATATTACATTGTCACAATACTGCCTGTGGGCCACGAGGGACTGAGAAGCTTTGCAGATCCATGGCCTCTTGTATGAGCCACTGCTGTATATATTAAGCTGGTTGCTCTGTGACTGCGGTAATACAATATAGCCAGCCTGCAGGAACAGTGCCAAAATTATGACCGTTTATGAAAAAAATTATACGAATTGGCGAGTTTGTATTCATATTCCACATGCGTAGGCTTTCCCTTGTGCTCAAATTATCAGTCACAGTGAGACGTAAGCTTTATCTGTATAGTATAGAAAAAAAGAACGAAACACAAAACACATCATTACTGAAACTCTGTTCTATAGAGAATTGCATAAAGGCATTTACAAATGCATAATTTGAAATGGCCAAGCAAGGAGGGGAATGGTAATTCATTTTATGTTTAAATAAAGTGACAATGATTGGAATGGAATACAAGCTTACAGCATATGGATTGTTATCATATTTTATAAAAACTCATTCCCTTATGTCATCCCCAAACACACACATTTACAATAACCGTAAACACTATTCACCTGTTTCCATATATATACTTCATTCTATAACTTTTACCTTTCATCAAAGTTATACATGAATTTTGAACAATACCCGTTCTTGTCTTAGGACATCTTTGATGAACTTATTTGATCCACTTCAGATGTTGACTACTGTAATTAACTCAAGTCGTCACAAGCTAAACTCAGAGAGCATGCCTTTCAGGTGCAAGCACTATTGCTGCAGTATTGCATGTATTTTTGTGTACAATACCCAGATGATCTTTTACTTGCCAAAATGAGCAGTACAACAGAGTATACTGCATATTTTATACCCTGCAATGCACTTAACATTTCTAAACCATTGTGGCAATAAAGTAATATCAACCCATTTTAACCTCTTCCTTGACTTATTTAATAACATTTTAAAATAACCAATTCTATAATTCGAAGATGATACGTGGAAGACACCCATGTTATAGTAGCTTTGTTTCATATTGAATACACACTAATTGACAAATTTCCTTGCGTCAGTGAGCCATACAGACAGATAATGAGCTCTTAGGGACTAAAATAGCACTGGTCCATTTACTATGCTGCAATTCATGAAATTGTGTCATAATTTCAGTGTCACTTGCATAAGGTTTTAATTGGAAATGGACGTGCGATTAAGCAAATCCTTTTTAAATTGCTGTGTCTTTGGAAATATTAGCTACCTTTTGCATTACTAATGTCGTGTTGCGTGATTCAGCTAGTGATTCATTGAAAAATGTCCTTTTTATGTGCTAGACCAAACAATATCCTCTCAGGACAATGACTCATCTGCAGAACAACAGGTTTTGTTCAGATTTCACCCTGAATTCATATGAATGTGAGAAAAGAACAGGTCTTTGGTGGGCATGTATAGCCCTCTGGACCCTGCGTGCGAGACGTATTCTGAATTTTAATAGCAGATGTTCACATAACTCTTAAAATGTGAAGGCTCATCAAATATGTGCTATCACTCCCTGACATCAATAGGCTGAGTATATAGTCTAGTCTATCGGTCAGAGCCCATAAGAATAATGTCCCCTATCCTTGAGGGCTAAAAGGAATGTCTGACTGCTTGGGTTCAAAAGGTGTGAGTCACATACAGATGAGATGATATTCTGTGTCTTTCTTGTGCTGAGTTAAAAACAGCAGAAGATCCGTTAGAGAAGCATTTATTCACAGATGGCAGCTGCAGATAATTGAAAGAATTGAGGAAAAAATGACACCTGAATAACACCTGTGAGGAGCACATGCAAACTATTTATTGGAAAGTGCAGAATGTAAATGTGTCTTACCCATCCTATGTGGACACTAAACTAAACATGTATTTTTTATTTTACACCTCTTAACTCGTTGATTGGGTTGATTAACAGAGTGTGCTCCACTCGTGTATAATTAGGTTTGATTATCTGAATGTGCTTTGTTAATAAAACATCATATATGACAAAGGTGTATATATATATTTTTTTTTTGTAAATGTCAGTTCCATATTCACATTTCAGATGCACTACATGATTTTTTTTTTACCAACTTTGTTTGTTGGTTGAGCGTTATTTATTTACATGTACTTTGCCTACAGTACATGTTTCTACATGTTAGTTAAACACATGCCTTTGATTTGCCGGACAAAAGTTTTTAAAATATGAATGTTTATTTTTCACTTTATGCCCCCCCAAAAATATCAAAATGATTTTTATTTTTAAAATGAGCAATATGCTCATCGTAGAAGAGATGTATTCATTGTATGCAACTGTGTTTTTATGTATTTTCGAATAAATTAATAGATGGGACAATATTTTTTGCATCAAATCATTGGCCTATACAGAAAACCTCCTGCTTTTTTCTATATATGCCTCTTTTTCCATGTAATTTGACCGTACCATGCAGTGAATTGTCTTGTATTTTCCGCTTTGGTAGAGTAAACATGGGAGAGACGGGGAGCAAGGTGGTCCTGAAGGAGACATCTGTGGATGGAGTCCAGCCCCAGGTAATTTCCATAAAGACTTCAGTTTCACAGCCCAAGCATATTTTACTCTGCAGAGAAATTGTGCATGGCCGAATACAAACACAAATCCTTCTCTAAAAAGTAAACAGCAAAGACTAAACAATTAGATTATGGCTTCTCTTGTTGAGTCACAAGCTATGAACTAATCCTTTGATGCATCATTGTTTAGTTCATGACCATCTGTGCTTATATTTTCATGCGAATGTGCGTGTTTCACTGTCATCCCATTAGCAATCCCTTTTGATTTACTCAAACTCATTAGATGTGATGCCGCAGTGGTTGGATCAAGTTGCATAGTCTCTCTCATTATTCCTCAGAATATGAATGTTCATGCTTTACATTATTACAAGATGTGCCAGAACTAAAACTGGAACACTGAGAGATGTACATGGTAAACCTCACGGGACTACAGTCTTTATACTGTCTACTGCATTTGTTCAGCACATTTAAGCACATTGTTCAGGTGCTGTTTTCTCTCTAATTTCACTTATTAAAGAATGAGATCCTATGAGTTTTTATTTTATTTTATTATATTAAACAAATCTCATTTTATTTTATTGAGAAATTGCCCAATGGACAAAGTTGTTCTGTTTTTTTTATATATATATAAGAGACATTGCTCATAGGATTTAATAATATTTTGTAATTTTTTATGAAAGCGTTTAATCTATTAAATCTACAATCTAATTTTATTGTTTAGAGAAATTGCCCATATGGCAAAGGTAGCCTAATTTTATTTAATATTTTTATTTTTTGCAAATGTCAGTGCTATACTAAAACTCCCGTAATCTCACATCTGAGGATTTATAAGTGATGATGGTTTATTTCATTCTGCTGGCAAACCCTGCTGCTCCTGTTAATCCCAATGTTTAGCTCCAGGTCAGATGGTCCAATCACGGACTGCTACTAGAGTCACATGTCAGGGTCTTTAGATGAGTGGAGTTCAGTGTAGATTTAGCACCTGCTAATGGCCTGATAAGATTGGTGTTAGAGAATATCTGCCAAAAGATGATTCTAGTGAGAGTCTAGATGAGTCTGCCAAAAGATGAGTCTAGTGCTATGTAGATTATATGTGACCAAAATGTTGTGCATTCAAAAAACAGTATATCCTTGTGTCCCTTTTATAACATATCCTGCGGTCCCCTTGGGCATGTCTTCTTGTCGACATTCACTTTATGGGATTAAATGCTCTTGCAAGATGAAGTCTGACATCTCTTGTCATCTGTAGTCTTGAGACATGGAACAATTGTCATTAGATTTGAAGTTTGATTCTCCCTATGTGGGAAGTCTGGTAGTTTGGAGCAGGGAACGCCACACAAGCACTGAAAGCGGGAAACAGCAGCCAAGTGAACTGATCTGCTGGGATTAAGATAAAGAACCGCCCTGGTCTGACGGGGTTTAGAGGAGTAAATCTTGGGATTATGATGTCAGGTCAGACGCTGCGGTGGAAGAGGAAATTTAATTGTCAAAGGGAATCAGACGGTCAGGATTTTGCGACAGTCAGTGTAGAGATGGCAGGAGTCAGGTCTGTGTGTTTACCCAGTGCTACCTCAGTTGTAATTGCCATGGAATGGGGTTTTCCACTATAGAAGAGGTGTAATTCCATACACATGGAACATGGAGCTTTACGTGTGGTGAGTGTGGTCAGCAACTACATGCAGGTTTTACATCATAATTTGTTCTCCTTGGCTAAGTCTCTCAATTTTATTATGATTGTTTGGATTTTTTATCTTGCAGTCATAAATTATAATATTCTGAATGACTCACAGCATGAAGAATGGAGCCACCTCAGAGGCACACTGTGCTTCATTTTCTCCTTTATTGTGTAATTTTGATTGATACGTTTCACAGCTTTTTGAAGCATTTTAAAATGACTGTTTTCGATTTAAATATATTTTAAAATGTAATTTGTTCCTATGATGGCAAAGCTGAATTTTCTGCTGCCTTTACTTCAGTCTTCAGAGTCACATGGTCCTTTAGAAATCATTGCTGATTTAGTGCTCAGTTATTATTGGTGCTCAATTATTATCTGTTCTTATTAGGCCTATTATCATTCATGTTGAATTAAAACATTTTTTGCTGCTAAATATTTTTGTGGAAACTGTGATAAATTTTTTCCGGGTTCTTTAATGAATGGAAAGTTCAAAAGAAGAGCATTTATTTGTTTTTGTTTTCTTAATTTTTTTAAAGCCAGACCCAGCAATTGCCATTGACGGTTTAACCAAAACCAGCAAAATGAAGGTGAAATGGACTCAACTGGGCCTGGTCTTTTTCTTGCTGCTGTCCATCATCATGACTGCTTGCTTCATTTGGCAGTACCAGCTGCCCAAGTTACTGGCAGGTGAGTGAGCTGTCCATGAGTCACACTTTTAAAATGCAAATAAATCTTTTTCACATTTTTTATAAATACTTACTACTAAATATGTATAATTACATAGCAATATGGGTAACACTTTAGTTTAGGGTCCAATGCTCACTATTAACTAGCTTATTAGCATGCATATTACTAAGATATTAGCTGTTTATTAGTAGGCTACCTAAAACACATAGTAATGCCTTATTCTGCATGACCATATTCTAAAACCCTTAATGCTTCCCATTACCTAAACTTAACAACTATACCTTAATAAGCAGTAATTAGGAGTTCATAGAGGCAAAAGTTGTAGTTAATAGTTAGTTAATAGTTGGAACTGGACCCTATCTAAAGTGTGACCAAAATATGTCTGGTTTGGTGTCAGGCATGTTGTCTTATAGAGGTTACTTGAGGTGTGATTAGAAAATCCTATTATAAGCTGTCTCTGTGAGTGGAGATTGATTTAGAACTCTAAAGATGGAAGACTGTCTTCTTTTCAGGTGAAGGTGCAGTGGAGCAGTTTTGTGCTTCTTAATCTACACAGACCACTGTCCATTAAGTAATGAGGCGAACTCACTAAACCACACCCCAGTTTAACCAGGCTGTGACCCGAATATGTAATAATGATTGGTGAAACATTCACGCATGAATTTTATCCACAAAAAAAAAAAATTGTTTATTTATTTCATGTGTGTTTTAAATGGTCAACCCAGTTTATTTACATCATGCATTATCAAATCCTGTATATAAATAATTTCAAACCACTGAAACATATATATTTAGCACAAAATAAAAATGTATTAATGCAAACATCTGTCTCTGTTAACGTTCACTCTGTTTTGGAAATTAAACTGGGGCTTATTATTTGTAAATGTGTTCAAAAATAATCAGTAAAGATTTTAATTCACTGATCGGGCACATGATAAATAATCTGTTTCGGTTCTGTTTAATCGGGAAATGAATGTGTTATGGTCAAAAAATGTCAACACTCTAAACGGTTTCCATTGCCCCGTTCATGTTACATGTTTCCTGTGTCTAGTCCTAACTGTGTGCTTATTCTTAAGATGAAAATGCCGGGGATAGATCCAAATCTTTGAGAATGTGCCCTCGGTTCCCGGAGCCCACACTTCTGGAACACCCCATCCCCAGTTTGAAGGAGGCGCTTGAGAAAGTAAGCATGTAAAGAACACTAAACACTTCACTGCTCAAAAATCATATATTTATTTTGGTCCTTTTGAGCGATAATTTTATTATTCTAAAAGTCAGTCATTTGTCGTTTATTTCACGTGTTTGAAATGGTCAACCCAGTTTATTTACATCAAGCATAATCCAATCGTGTATATAAATCTTTTCAAAATATATTTAGCACAAAACAATAACAAAAAAATATTTTTAAAGAGGAGGAAAATCCGACAGACAACGCGCCACTTTTTACTATGGAGAGACGACTGCGTGGGCTGATTGTATCCCTGGTAATAGTTTATTATATAGCCTAGTTCTACACCACTTTAGGCAAACAATAACATTTGAGAATGAAGCGAGGATACGGCTTGAAAATAATGTTTTAATGCACGCACGCAAGTCACTTCAGAAGGAGACGTGCATTAATGTTGCTAAACAGTGACATAATACACAGTGCAGCTGACTACGGCAACTGGTTTAGTCCAAAAATGTGGAGTTCTTTGGCTGTTGGGTCTGTTCGAGGTCGGATCACGTTCTCACCACAAACAAACCGCTCCAGAGTTAGTTTAAAAGCGCAACGAGACCTTGTTTGGTCCGCTTTTGGTGCGCACCCGAGTGCGATTGCTGCATTCACACCTGCCCCAAACGAACCGCACCACGGAGG
Source organism: Phoxinus phoxinus (assembly GCF_949152265.1). Taxonomy (NCBI): domain Eukaryota; kingdom Metazoa; phylum Chordata; class Actinopteri; order Cypriniformes; family Leuciscidae; genus Phoxinus; species Phoxinus phoxinus. Next base: position 20,077,221 of record NC_136897.1, on the reverse strand, counting down.
ACAACGAACTCTAGTGCGATTCGAGGCAGGTGTGAAAGCATAGATGCCATTACAGCAAAACTAAACCCTTGCCTGGAAGTAGCCCAGATTATAAATGCTGTTCCTCAATCTGTATGTGGCAATTACCAGTATGGAATGTCATCATTCTTGAGAGTGGTGGTGGTAAAAAATAATGTACTGGCACCTCAAAATCTGTTGCATGAAATTAAATAAAAATGTCAGCTGTGGGAAACAAAATATTAATTTTATTCATGGTTACAACATATTCAGCAATTCAGCTGGCATCATTAAGAGTGATGATTCATAGAATAAGTGCTTTGAATGAACAAAAAATACTCTCAATATTTAAGAACTTTATTTAAAGTTGACATGTAATTTCTGTGGCACTAGCACCACCAGATTGAATCGCAAAAATAGTGACTGTTATAGTGCCCCCCGTCTGCCATTGGTCAGTCAAACAGATAGTCCCAGCCCAGTCTCATACCATTGGTTGAGCTGAACCCGTTGTGTCCAGCTGGTCAGCATGCTAACAGAGCATTGTTTTAATAGCCACAGTGGTATTTCAGGGAAACCAACATATGAATGTCTTGTACTTGTCACAACTATGAGAATATATACCGTTCAAATGTTTGAGGTCATGAAGATTGTTTTTGAAAGAAATTAATACTTTTATGCAGCAAGGATCCATGCAATTGATCAAATGTGAATGTGAAGCTATTTATAATGTTACAAAAGATTACTATTTCAAACAAATTGTGTTTGAATTCTTTAAAAAATGCATCACAGTTTTCACAATAATATTAAGAAGCACAACTGTTTTTAACATTGATGATAATAAGAAATGTTTCTTGAGCACCAACTCGCCATAGAATGATTTCTGAAGGATCATGTGACACTGATGACTGAAGTAATGATGCTGAAAATACAGCTTTAACATCACAGGAATAAATTACATTTGAAAAAATATTAAAAAGGAAAACAGTTCTTTTAAATTGGAATAATATTTTTTCATATTACTATGCATTTTGATCAAATAAATGCAGCCTTGGTGAGCATAAGGTATGTTTTGATCAGTTGTGTTTTTCGAGCAAATCATTGCTACCGTATAAACTAATTTAATAATGTATTGTCATTTGTCTAGGTTGACGCACTGCTGCGCAATAGCATCAACCCCATCAGTCTGCCCTCATTGTCAGCTATTGTTACTTACAATGACACAGTGCTGTGGACGGGGAACTTCGGCAAAAGAAATGGTAGCGATCCGAACTCTGCACCACCAAATGAATACACCATTTACAGGTACGTCATATGTCATTATATAAATGATTTTATACATTGTTTGGACTTCAAAATACTTGCTTATACTGGTTGACAGGAGATATGATCAACTTTCCTCTGCATAGCACACACAGATCGCCCTCATATGAAGGAGTCTGGCATGGAGAGGGGTGACATTATCACCAAATGCCAACTAAGTGTCTGTGTGCTCAAATCCCGCTCTCGAGGGTCCTTCATTCGGACCCATGTAGCTGCAATTATTCAAGCATCATCACATAAGAGCTATGCTATTCTTTTTCATTGATGAAGCACACATTTACACATTGAGGCCAACTGTGTGCCTTGATTGATTTAATCAGTCCGAATCCACTTCTAATTTGCTAATTTCTAATTCTAATTTGCTCACTTCTAATTTGTGAGTGGAGCTGTCATTTCAAGCAATACAGCTTAATTGTGTTGCGATTTCAAAGTAGCCAAAATCAAGCTTGTTTATGTTGAAAGCCATGAACTCAATCAATATTTTTGTTAAAAAAAAATAAAAAAAATACATATGCTATACACAGGAGCTTCCAGTCCAGGAAAAAAGTACAGACATGCATATGTATAAAGCAGTAGAAAGACAAAAAAAATATTATTTATTTATTTTCATTAGTAAAAGTACAACACAACACAAAATTAATTCATTTGTGTGTGTGTGTGTATATATATATATATATATATATATACTAATGAATTTAAAAAAAATGATATAGGCACATGTCCACTTTTGTGTTATATTCCTTTTTTGCTGCTTTATCCCTATGTATATCTGTACTTCTTTCTGAACGCTCCTTTCACCAAGAAAAAATCCTCGCATGCAAACATAATTGCAATTAAAGCACATTCTGATTATGATTATGAAACAGAACCAAATGAATACCAGCATTACTTTTTCCTTTTTGCAGAATAAAGCAAGGAATGTGAAATTTAAAAGGAATTAATTCTTTGTGCTCAGTTATCTAAATACGTGCATTATAAATTATTCATTGGTTATTTATGATCTGCATGCCTATTTCCAGAGGTATGTTTTTGTTTCAAACTGACTGAGGACTGGGTGTGTTTTGCTAATTAATATCATGCTATTGTGCATTATATGTTAAAAAAGGAACTTACATACTCTATGGATAATAATAACATACCTTTTTTTCTATCTAAACTATAGACCACCAAGTCCACATTTAGACAGTTTATGTACAAAGGCAAAGACAAATATCTATTATTTACTGTCACATTTATTTTTTTGTTTATAAAACCTATTCATGGACTGTATAGTGCTGTGCTGTGTTTAGGCCAGATTATTTCTAAAGGCAGTTGCATGATTTGGTCTTGAATACAGATGACAATGCTTCTGTTTTAATCAGATCTGGAAAATATATAGGCATTTCCTCTATTTTTTTAGAAGTAGTCATTTCTACGTCCTGTTAATGCTACTAAGCGGTTTCCAGTTCTAGCTGTGTAAAGATCATCTTGTACATAACTCAGCTACTGTTTTCAAAGCTCAAACTCTTGTAATGGATTGTAGACTGGTTTTATGACATTTTTCAGAGTCAAGGGTTTTCACAAATGCTATATAATTCATCTTTGAGTTGCAAGGTGTTTTGGTCTGTTTGACTCGCATGAATGAGAATGTAGGATTTATGAGGACATAGGTCAAAAGGCTGAAATTGAGCTCATAAAATACTCAAGGCCAGTCTCAGTGTCGAGTTCTGACGCACTCTGGGTTGGCCAGTACGGCAGACAATGCAAACAACTAAACAAAAAAAAGTGTACAAAACCAGCAAGGCATAATATGACCGCAAAATCATTTGGAATTATGACATTTTTATTGAAATATACACAAAAAAATTAAACCTCCTGTATGTCAGAACAGGTTTACCCTTCCTTTACTTGACTGATGGCTAGTAATACAGTCAAGGTTATTTTTTTTATGACATGCTTTGATGTTTAAAGTAGCATTATACTTCACTTTATGTCTAGCCATTTGATTGCATTTTCATGATTAATAATTAAAATTCATTGCTGAACTTCCAGCACCAATCCAAAAGCTGATGTTATTTTCTCATAGCTTGACTATTTCCATAAATAATAAAAATTTTATTTTGAGCACATTTGAATAAAGAATCCGCTGTGTTGTCGCCCCTTCTGTAGGATTGCCAGTGTATCCAAGATCTTTCCCACCCTGATGCTGTATCGGTTGTGGGAAGATGGCAAGGTGGGCTCCCTGGATGACCCCCTGGAGAAGTATGTGGACAACTTCACCATTAAAAACCCCCTGGGTAAAAGCAGAGACTCTGAGCTGAAATACGTCACGGACGGGCTGATCTTCCTCGACAGTGGTGAGGTTCAAATCAGATCGTCCTCGGTAACATTACGGAGAATGGCCAGCCAGCTTTCTGGTGAGTTTCCAGCTTCCAGTTTTGTGCCAAGAAGCAATTCCATGGTTGCACAATCACTGAGGTGTGAAAAAACCACAAGTGTCTGTTTACAGCATTGTAATACCTGTAGCTGCAGGTCATAATGAATGTTTCTTTGAACTCAGCGTTGGGCCCGCTGTTCGGCCTCAATTGCTGGTGGTGAACATGGACAATTTTGTGGAACAAACTCAAGAGCTCAGAATTGAAAACCAAACTCATCTATTCCATTTTCACAGTAATCTACCTGTAGCGACCAGCCAAATACGCATTCACCTACTTGATGTGTGTGGTTACTGTTCTCACTATAAATACACAGGCTGGTAAAGATGAAAAGCTGATTTTTTTTCAGTATATTTAAATATGACACACAAATACAGAAACAGAAATAAATGCAGGCAATTTAAAAGGTCATATCAGACATTTTTAATGATCAACTAAAAAGGTCAACTAACACTTGGGCAAGATTTTGCCATCTTTTGTTAATCCTGGGACAACATTCACATCAAAAAACATAGTCTGACTTCTATGCCTAAACTTAACCCTACCCATAACTTATCCCTAAAATCAAAGGGAAACGATAGGTGTTGTTGTAAGAACTTGACATTAACTCTAAACCAATCCCTCAAATCTGATTGGTTGATTGGAAGATTGTTCCGGGATTCACGTAAAAAAAAAAAAAACGAATGATCAAGATCAAAATAAAAGAGGCGAGCTGATGCTGTGCCTTAAAGACTCGAATGTAAAAGCCTTCTTCGCTCACTTCCTCGTAACTGTTCTAAATCCTTCAGTAACAGCCTCTGTGCAGGACCTGCACAACATTTATCCTACTTCATCCATTTTACTTCACCGTGACAGGGCAGGCCAAGTTTAAAATGAAGGCAGTGAAATGACTTAAAATTTTCGTTTGTGAATGTATACAGGAAGAACCATTTCTGCCGCTTCGTTTCAATACACAATCTTTTTCAACTTTCTGTGGAGAAAGTTTTGTGTTCTGGAAGTGTTTTGACCCCTTTAAGAAAAGACGAATTTCCCTTTCCAGAAAATGTTCAGATGATTGGAGCAAATAGCTTTTATTAAAAGTAAATCACATGCAAGACATTAAAACAACACAAATAAGCATTATTCTCCATACTGTATTTTATTTCATTTTTTTGCAGGTCTACCCCGAAGACTCCGTGGAACTAACTTGCTGTGGAAAGGGAAGACAAAGGCTGCAATCAACCTCCTGCAAGATGATGTGCTCGTCGCAGATCCAGGGACCAAGTAAGTTCCGCCACATTAATCTAGCGGATTTATGTAACCGTATTTGTTTCTGTCAGCTACTTTAAACAAACATCTTTGTGTGTGTGTGTGTGTGTGTGTGTGTGTGTGTGTGTGTGTGTGTGTGTGTGTGGAAAGGTTATGTACCATGATAATAACTTTTCTGTTGTCTCTTAATAACTTGACTTTGAGGTAAAAAAAAAGAAGAAGACATAACATACTCTTCTCTTCACTTTTCTCTGTTAGATGTCACTACAGCAATTTGGCCTTCTCTTTGCTCGCCCATGTCCTGTCTGAGAGAGTTGTGGGTATCAATTACCAGCGATGGGTCACAGATAACATTCTGGGGAGGTTGGGAATGGAGGACACAGGGTTTGACATCAACCCTGCTATCCAAAGTCAAATGGCTGTCGGTGTGTACACCAGTGGCCAAATGGCGCCTCTTTATGACTTGGGGTGGTACCGCCCCTCAGGCCAGATGTATTCGACGGCTGCTGACATGGCTAAGTTATCCATGATGTTGCTGGGAGCCTATCACCGCAAGCTATTGGAGCCTGACACCTTAAAAATTATGCTAACCCCTCTGTTCCGCTGCGACAAAGACTACTTTGCCAATCGCACCGGAACGCCGTGGGAAGTGAATGAACAGATGGGATATGAGGTGCTACGCAAGGATGGTGATCTGGACGGCTATTCCGCTACATTCTCTCTGGTTCCTCGGCTTAAGCTAGGCTTGGTGGTGCTAATGGCGGGCACACGACCGCAGAACCAGGATGTAGTGTCAAAGGCGTACTCGTATATCATTCCCGCCATACAAAGGGCCTTTAGGGAGGCCAAGCGGTTTCTTATTCCTCCCCCCAATCCTGCTCCCTACGTGGGCTTTTACACTTACGGCAACATCACGTTTTACGAGATTAAAGCGGGGCCAGATGGTGTCTTGATCATGCAGCAGTTTGGACCTCAAATTGAGGATCTTATCCCTGAGCGGTACCGGACCATAAAATTGAATTACTTAGTGGATAGAGTCTTTAGAGTTGTGTTTGAGAAAGAATATCCCTGTGTACTGCGTGTCAACACCGCATCCGTATCCCTCGAAGCCCAAGATGGACAGCTTTTTAACTTTTATGTATTTGACAAGAAGGGTGTGTCTCCCGGATTCGACGCTCCAGGACTCAACACATATAATGTGATTCGAATATCTCGCAAACCCACGTTCTCCAACTAAGGATGAAATGGTTTCCGAAAAACTGTGATCTGAGACATTGGGGCTTTATATATGAGCGATTGGGTCAAATTAAAACAGAGGAGGGTTACCACTGTCATTGTTTTTCCTGTATAGCTTGTTTAACCTATGATGAAATTTCAGCATAACCTATTTTTGCACATGCGTTCATGTCCTTGTACATAAAGATGTCCTTATATTTTCATGTTCTTCCTTATTATATAACTTGTAATTGATATAACTTGTAAACCGAAAAACAATTTATGTTTTTGAAATAAGTTTAATCAAGGTTGCATTTATTTAATCAAAAATACAGTAAAAGCAGTAATATTGCAAAATATGAATACAAATTTAAAGAACTGTTTACTATGTGAATCTATTTTCAAATGTAAGTTATTCCTGTGATGGCAAAGCTGGGTTTTTGAAACTCCAAGACCTTGGCAGGACCTTGGCAGGTACTGTATATAAAAACCATTTGTACAGTTAACTTTGTACATCAATTAATAATGCTATTTTCTGGATCTAATATTATGAATAATTTTCAAGCAAAATAGCATTATACAGTACAAACAATGAGCTCTTATTGAGACTTCACTAAATTGGTCTCGCTAAATCACTGTCACATATACATTTTTTATGCCATTGCAACTGAATATGCAGAAATAAATTCAGTTTCCAATGCTTAAATAGTCTTTTATGCAAAATAAGCCATGTACTCTTCTATGAATGAATATTAATGTATAGACTATTCAATCATCAAAAGGTCAGTGAAAAGGTCAGCATGACAATCATTTTGAATGTGAATTATAGACTGTGGTAAAACCAAAATTCAAAAGATCATTATATATAGTAAAAAATGCTCTAACTTTTAGACTTTGTACTTGTGACTGCACTTTAGTGTTTTTATTAACATTATAACAATGCTATACACATTATATTTACTTTACGAGAGACAAGAATGGAATTATGAGAAAGCAAATGAGTTTGTGTCCATAATTTGCTTAGGCTTAGTTTGTACATTGGCAAATTAATACAATTTATTTACAAAAAACAAAACAAGCAATATTCAGAGGAATACATAACGCTTGACATACCAAATTAAAACCTGGTATCTGCAATTGGAACTTAATTCTGTGGCATAGGGAAAAACAGACGATTTGGAAAGACATGTCCTCTGAAACTGAATTTATAACAGAACACATTAAAAAAAATGATAGAGTGTGCAAAATGAATATACTCCCAAATTCTTTTTGTCATGTGAAGTTGGTGTTAATATTCTTTCCTCTCTGAAGCTGCTAGATTAAACTGTCAACAGGCAAGGTCACTAAAATGGAAAAATCAACAAATAATAAACAATATTTGTTTCTTTTAAAAGTAAAGCCACAGTTCTCTGAATGTAATCAAGTAACAATCAAATGGTACAAGAAATATTCTATTTCTCATGATATTGAATTCTAGTGAAGCACTTTTGGCACAAACATTTATAAACCACCAATAAAACTCCATAATTGCACAATTTAAGCCAGAACCCCTGCACACAGCATTCTGACATCATGCACCTGCAGTTAATTGAAAAGACATACTTTTCCCTAATTGTCTGTAAAGATTAATGTTCCATGCAGCTCTTATTGTTCTTTCACTGTTTTTTCTATGACTCCCTTCTGGCACAACAAGTATTATACGTCCTCTTCTCTCTAGTGCGGGAAATGGATCCCTGGAACAATGTGCATGTTTCCTTCTTTTGATGTCCCCATGACACACATGACAAAAAGAACAACTCGTTCCCAACAAGAATAACGGCACTCGTTTGGAATGGATATTGGCCAAATACAAATTTACATTTTATAGAACCATTAATAGGCCTACAGTTTTTTTTTTTTGATAGATAGATAGATAGATAGATCTACAAACATAGGCTATAAATATTTCTGTGCTTTAGTGCAGTCAAAATAATGATATAGGCCTCAAAGAGTAAACATAACTACAAGCAAAGTATACTTAGACTACTTAATTACTTTTATCTTGATTAAAAGATTGAGTACAAATAGGATGAATTCAGGTTGATTGGGACACTTCATTGAGATGACTTGGGAAAAGTGTCCCTAAATCAAGCTGAATTTACTATAGGTCAAATATACTTAGACTTTTCTGTCACGTTTCTGTCAGTACAAGTCAAATATACTTTTAAGTATATTTCCGAGAAGTACATAAAGTATATTTCTGAGAAGTATACTGGGTAGATTGAAATTAGTTTAAAAGAAGTAAAGGCTACTAATAGCACAAACTTCTTTTTTGTAAGGGAAGTCCATACCGATCCAAATATGGACTTGTCAATACAATATCAATCCATATCAATTCAAACATAGTATGTGTCTATTTACATGTGGTTTTAAGGAATTGCCTTTCATTTACAGTATTGTATGGACACGTTTCGTATCATATTCTTTTCCTGTTCTTAGTGAATCACAGATCATGTTTTCTCACATGAAAGCACTCATTCCGCTGTTCCCACCTGATGATGATAATGAATAAAGGAAGTGGGCTGCCCACGCTCCTGCTCTTGGAGATCAGTGGGTGGGTCTTTGGGGATGACATAGAAAGGCATGGAAGAGCTCGTCGACAGGCGTCTGCACACCAGTGCTTGAAACCGTTCTCGGAAACGACTGGAGAGCAGGTTGTAGATGATGGGGTTAACAGCAGAGCTGAGGTAGAAGAGCACTCCAGAGATTATGTGCACATATTCGAATATGTTATGCATGTGGTCCGTCCAACTTGTGATGAAGCTCCACAACAGTCGGTCGATGTGAAACGGAGCCCAGCAGATGGCAAACACTAGAACCACCACAACTATAGGGAGAGAGAGAGAGAGAGAGAGAGAGAGAGAGAGAGAGAGAGAGAGAGAGCATGTAAATCAATGTTACAATCAACTATGAAAGTGAGCCCTCAGATCCAAAGACTAAATTTTTAGTTTCTAGCAATCTAAGATGGACTTTGCACTCTGTTGCATTCTAGGTATGTTTACACTCACTCATTTTCTTCAATCAGAATTAATCCAATCTGATTTCAGAAAAATCGGATTTCTGAAAATTCACTAAACTTTGCAATCCGTTTCACATATTAGTTTGCATGTGCATTACATATATTCTAAATAAAAAATCAGCGCATATGTATAGTAGTCTACCTACACCACGTTCAGAACTGTGGAAAGCCACCGCAATGATACCGTGGGGTACCGTATTTTTTTAAAGCAAATATTTCATTAATATTCAGCCTCTTCCACTGACCACTTCATAAGACTGAAAATTTTCAGTTATAGTAAAACTGAAGTGGTGGGTCATACAAGGAGTGATTCAGAAAATAAAAAATATATATTTTTACTTTATCAGTACAATAAATGTTTTTTGTCTTCTATAATATAATATTTAGTCAAAATGCAAGCTTTGAAATTTCCTTTCCAGGACAAAAAAGCAATGCGTAAATCTTTCAAACACTCAAGTAAACCCTATAATGGCAATTGATGAGCTTATTTAAATCTATCAGTGAATAGCTTTAATGGTGAGTGATTTGTGATATTACAGTGTTTAATTGTATAGAGACATGCTCTATAAATGCAAATAAAAGTGTCTGGGTCCCTTTCATTATGTAGGTTCATAGTCATTATATGACAAGTGTTAGGCTCTCTGGGAATAGCATCATCGCCATTAAGGAAAGGCATTCAGAAGATGTCAAACACTGTGGGGAGGGAGGGAGGGAGGGCACGGGGGTGGTTTAAATTGTTTGTCTAAAGATTTTACCACTCCAAAAATGAAAATCATCCAGATGGATGTTTTCAGACATCTAAGTGATGCTCAGCAGGCTTTTACAGTGGGATTTGAATGTGCCATGCCAGTGGATTAGGGATGCAACTAATTTGGATTTGCCATAATGGTGTGCTAAAGTAAACAAAAGAAAATAAGACTGTAGTTTGAAATGACAAAGTATTTGCATATCTTAAATATAAATGTTGCGGCCACATTGTGTCTTTTATTATTAAAAGAAAGTTTTATGCATAATTACATGAACATACTTTTGAAATAAAAATCATACCATGTGCACTGAAGACTTTAATCTCTCTTTTAATCTTTATCTATTTATTTAGTCTAAAGCACCATTTTGATTGTGAAATAATGGTAAGTTATATCATTTTACGTATTGTGCCACTGCCAGGGTTGCTAAAAATAAAACTATTACATTTTGTTTTACTTGAGATAAAGCTAAAACAAAGTAGTAAGCTGAAGTAGGCCTAACTAAAACTAAAACCAAACAAAATTTAATAATAAAAGACTTTAAAGTATCACATCACTCACAGTGCATCTTGATGACCTGCCTCCTCCGACTACTGTCCTGATGGATTTTCCAGCTGTCGTTGCTGTGGTTGCCAAGCTTGTCCTTTCTCTGCTTCTGTCCCCTGCCCAGTGTCAGACCAATCATCAGATACAGCACACTTATCATCGTCATGGGAACAACGTAAAAGAGCACAGTGGTGACCTGGATCACCAAATTATACACCCATTTGGGCTTGAGCAGGTTGCAGGTAGCTGACTCCAGAACCCTCTCTGGCAGGTACTGGTACTGCAGGCCGTGAAGCGAGGTGTTTGGGATGGCACAGAGCAGGGACAGAGCCCAAACGCTGGCGATGACCCTTTGAGCGTGCTTGTTGGTTATGAAGCAGCGGGTTTTGAGCGGGTGAATCACAGCTATGTAGCGCTCCACGCTCAGCACTGTAACGTTGAGCACGGAAGCAAAGCAAACCATCTCAAATAAGAAGACCTTAAAGCAGCACATGCTTTCGCTGAAGGGGAAAGGGTAGTTCTGCCACAGCTCGTAGATTTCCAGCGGCATCCCGAAGAGCAGCACCAGCAGGTCCGAGATGGCCAGGCTAAAGAGATACAGGTTGCTGGGTGTCCGCATCTTCCTGTCTTTAATGATCACAGTGCAAGTGAGGAGGTTTCCCAAGACCCCGGTGATGAAAATGAGGATGTACGTAAAGGTTACGGGGAAGAAGAAAGGAGATCGTCTAGGGCCCAGAAAACTAAACAGAACTTCATCCACGGTCTGAAGGTGACAGCCCCCACTCTCATCCCTGGTAAAGTTGAATGTAGTGCTGTTGCAGAACACATGAGCCTGGTCTGATCCATTCATAGAGTCGCAAAGGCAGATCAGAGCCATCACGGGAATACAAGGATGAAATGATTAAATGAGGTTAAAGAGCCCTTCTTGAAGTCAGCGTAAACTCAGATTGCACCTTCAGCATGATGGAGACCTGTGTCAAACAGATTTGCACAATATAAATGCAGACTCGACATTATAAAGGTTGAGGTACAGTACATTAGCAAGCAGTATGTTTTACAAAAAATACTACCTGCATTTTTTCTGTAATTATTGTTATCAATTCCGAACGGATTCGAATAACCCTTAGCAATTAACCTGGCATTGCCATTTATTTTGGGTGCTGTTGGATCCAAACTTATTGATTCGGTTTCATGAGACCAGAGTATGGATTACCAGAAGTCTATATTTTGTTAATATGGGCCTTAGAAAAGACTAAATGTGTTTCTTGTGCTTTGGCAGTAGTAGTTCCTGTGTGGACAATAACAATGCATTTCTCTTCTCCACATTATGTCTGTGTGAGATGAAACAGTCACTCTTCTCACAGCTTTTGCCAGCTCTCATTGCTTGGCATTTCTCCTGCTCAGCAAACAATCACAAAATTAAATCTTAAAGTGGGGGCTGGTTGTTTCAGGGAGTTTGTCACAAGTCCAGTCGGTTTTAGTTTCTGTGTTACTTTTGCTTTATTTTTTACACTTGAAACATTGTTTTGGTGACTCTCTTTACCATTGCCTGTTTTGCACATAGAAATGAGTCTTCTGACAATTCTCTCCCAATTGGTTTCATTGTTATCAGCATTAAGTCTCTTAATTGTCAGGAAAGTACTTTTATTTGAATGATTTTAACACCAGAACCTTTTAACCTTTTGTTTTTATTTTGCAACTTGCTTTTGCAACACAACAATTTATCACTTTGCTAAGAAAATCTTATCAAATATAAATATATATATATATATATATATATATATATATAAAGTCTACACACCCCTGCTAAAACATAAATGTAAAAAATTTAATGAAATCATCTCATCAATTAAAATGATTTGAATGTGTAAATTGGCAAGACAAAACATGTCCAAATGATAAACTTTCACTCTATGATGGTTAAACTTTGCAGTTAATCCGCGAATCACATGTGTGCCAGACCGTGGTGCCTGGTCCGCACTAGAGAATAATGAAAAATATTGCCTGAACCTCTTACTGAGAGTAAGACATCTTATCAGTATGTTTTGGGAAAGTTTACAGATCAGAGCCAGTGCTTAACCAAATCCAACCTCAAAGAAGCTGTGTTTTGAAACTGATTTCGGACATAATGTAGCGGTTAATGATCTACAGCAAAATTGAGCACGCTTTGGTGATAACTAATTAGGCCGTAACCGTAAATATATAAAACATTTATTTTTGCGAGTGAATGCAGCACAATCGCTAACATAAATGGACAACTTTAAAGGCGATTTTCTCAATGTTTAGATTTTTTTGGCACCCTCAGATTCCAGATTTTCAATGGAATGGAAATCAGGAAATGGAATGGAAAGCATTGGATTGTGGGATATCAAAGGCAGCGAAGGATACATCTATGCTGCCTTCAAAAATCAATCGGATGAAGGTAATAGGAGACATGAGGTGAAGCTAACATTGGATTTGGACAGAGCTGAATCATGCTTTCCTGCTTTGGAATGCGTCCTCCGAAGGCACGTTTTGAAGATTTCGGACCCTGAACACAGCCACATACCCAGTTGTTACACAGCCACTTTTTTCTCTTAAAATGTGTCACTTTGGTTTTGCAGTGACATTGATGTTATATTTTTTTACATTAAAGATGCAAAAATAGATAATTTATAATTAAAAATAGATATATCTTTGTTTAAATTTTTACATCACAACGCTTTTTTAACAGGGGTGTGTAGACTTTTTATAGCCTATCCATTGTGTGTGTGTATTTTCCCTCCCCCACTAAAAACAATCAATGCCATCTCATCTCAATTTGTAAAACATATCAGCTATTTGATTACCAGTAAAACCAGCTGTCGTGAGAAAGGTAACAATATCCTAACATACAGTAGGCTACAATAACTCTAACCTTGTCTGGCATTGTTGATATTATTAATGATCATCATATCCATCCGAACAGTTGTCCCACTTTATCTGACCGGCTTCGTGCTATTTACGCGGTAATCATTCATAGCAATTATTTTTACCCGCTCTACCTGATGTCCCACTTTTGCTGAACTCACTTAAAATGTAAATCCATATTCGCATGTGTATATATACACAGGGACAGCGAATACGTATAGCCTTTCATTAATTTGAGATAGATGTCAGTCAGCAGGTGATTAAACTTTTTATAGATATATAGCCTATCAATCCTTTAAATTAATCACGACGCGTAAAAATGAAGCAACAGGAAATTAAAAACTACTGTATGTATGGACGTAATAATGATTCCAGCAATGTGAGGTTCAGTGTGGCTATATGCATGCCAAAATCTTTAATTGCATTAATTGCATTACTTAATAGCAACAGCTTTAAGAAAATTAAAACATTTATGTAAAATATTGTATGAATAAATTGTATGCATGCGTATTTCGTCTGTTTAGCTGACTGAATTTGATATTAAAAAGGTAATTTATATAAATGATACTTCAAGAAATACTTAATTTAAACCTTCAGTGTTTTCAAGTGAAGAATGGAGAAAGACACGCACCTTTCCAGCGTCCTCACGCGCATCGCATCCAGACTGGTCTTAAACTTCATGGAAATCCCTGGTAACGGAAAAATGTCAAAACAATCACTGTAAACAATCACTTTTTTTTGGTAAAATTGTGCAGCCATAACAGGCTTTACAGCCGTTATGTGCTTGTGCCTAGACTGAGTATCTCTGATGATGGATCTTTGCGGTGAGGACGCAACATCCAATCAGATGATCGGGCTGCCGGGTGCTGGGCTTTCATCCTTCTTAGGGTTTTTTTTTCTGTCAGGGGTTCTATCTGCAAATCAAACTGATTTTACCTTTGATTTTTTATGCACGACTCGTTTTAAAGTGGATTCAATGGACCAGGAGGGAAGTGCAACCGATGATGATGGTCACTGCATGGCTAGGCACGCGCGCGCATCCGCATCTACAATATCAACTCAATATTTTAAATGCAGGCTTACGGCAGTAAGGAGAGTGTAATTTTTTTTCGAAATGTCTGTAACTAAGTTTTCTTACGACATGTGTCTTGAACGTTTAATATTACCATATCTGTGTTCTATGTCGTTTAGAAGTTTTCTCTAAACTGTGTAAATTAATGTTAAGGACAAAGAGTGCTTGTTAAAGCCGTTACCCGGGCTAGAGTGTGTGTGTGTCCACAACATGGCAATAGTCCTATCATACATCCTTGACCTTGTGGAGACTATTTTTCTCCCAATAAGGAAAACAGTTAATACATCATACGAAATGGATGGGCTCCAAACAGGATGGGCTATATGCGGTATTCAGTCAACTCACACCTTTAGGTCAATCTAATGAATTAATTTCAGCTGCATTCAAGCATACATGCTCTTTTTGAGTTCTTTAAATTACAGATCTGTATTTTTATATATGGTGTATATAGCCTACCCTTACGAAAAATAAGTTTATTCAAGTGTGCTATTAGGCCTACTTCTTTAAAAACTAAAAATACTTTCATTCTACTTTTTATGAAGACTGGGCCTATGTTTCTGAGAAGCCTAGCCTTCATAAAAAGTAGAATAAAATTATTTTTTAGTTCAGCACAATAAACTTATTTTTCTTACTTAAAATTCCACTTAAATAGCCTTAAACTGTTAGACAAGTCTATATTTGGCCTATTTGTACTCAATCTTTTGAACGAGATACCTAAAAGTATAATTAAGTAGGCCTATACTTAGCTTGTTGTGTTGATTGAATAGCCTAATAAATACTTTTTTTTACATAGTTTTACATAGTAAAATAAAACTGTTTTATAAACTTACATTGTTTGAAAATATTGATTTATAAAGAAAACAGATATGTTTCTAATTCTGTAACTGAATTTTTGTGTAGTCCACTGAATTTACGTCAAATCTACTGTACTTCACTCTTTCCCTGCCACTGATGGAATTTTCTGGCTATTCATGTTTTCACTGTTATACGGTACGGGGGCGCTATTACGCATCCTTTGAAATAGTACAGAATCTCTAGAACAATACACAGGTGAAGAAGAAGCAGAAACAACAGGTAGAAAAAAACAGCATATAAATCAAAACTATTAATCAAAACTATAAATCAAAACTGTTAATGACTGAATCTTTGGGGGTTTTGATCATCGTATTGAATCAGATCCGGACGTAGCCTATCTATGACAAAAATGCGATTTCCTCAGCTTTTAGTTTAAAGTGTTGCCTTTTTAATTAACTTTACCACCATTCAAGTGTTGATAAAAAAAGGATGCATGAAGCTATAAAATGTTTGTTTTTTTAAGAGTTAAACTGCAGTTAAAGGTATATTTTCAGTATATAGAATACCTAAATAGGTACATAGTATACTTAAAGTGCAAAAATAAATAGTAAAATATAAGTATGTTAAGTTCAACTTAAAACTTACAAGTATACTTGCAGTATATAACACTATAAATTAGGGCTGCACAATATATCGAATTTATTGAAATATCGCAAATGTATATATCGCAATATGCATATCGCAACAGCTTGCAATAAATGGGGTCATGAACAAAAGACACATTTTTTCTTAGCTTTAATAAGTATCAGGATATATTTAATTCATACAGTGAAAACTAAGCAAAATTTTATTTTTTATATTTTATGATTCAGTATCTTTTATTAAATAAACCTAATGTAGGATAACCTGAAACCCTGTGGTTTACACTGATGTTAAATAACACTTCTTATGCTACAGTAAAACACTGATGTTCACTTTCTTGTCATAAAAAGAATGTGAAACACATGTAGGTTATATAATTTTAAATATATTTTAAAGATAATTTAAGTTTATTTTACACACTTTAAGCATTATGGTATCGCATATCGAATATCGCATTATTTAAGGAGTTATCGCATATCGCTTTTTTCTTCAATATCGCACAGCCCTACTATAAATGAGTGGTTTACTGAGAGTATAGCCTACTTCAAAGTGTACTTTCATAAACTAAAATTTGTGCTTTAGTATTTGATTAGTAAACTAGTGTACCAATAAATTAACTTGTAGTATAGTTGCAGTAGGTCTACGAATGAAAAACTTAGTTGTAAACAAAGTGCTGTTGTACTAAAAGTGGGCCAATTTAATCCCAAGTAGTATTGAAACAGTAGACTTTCAAGTATACTTCTAGTACATTGAAATTAGAATACTTACTATAAAGTATAATTAAAAATATACTTGAAATTTACTTAAAATTAGTATACTAAAATAGTTTAGGTGAGTGTATTTAAATGTATTAGGCTTATATATTTAGATACTTTGACAGTAAAAATGTGCATGTGCACAATGGCAATAAAATATATAATAGAGATGTACAAGATTAAAGGATATCTTCAGAAAGCCCTAAGCCTCTAAGCAAAGAGTGAAATGCAATGAGCGCTGAGAAAAATAGATTGAATTG
Source organism: Phoxinus phoxinus (assembly GCF_949152265.1). NCBI lineage: Eukaryota > Metazoa > Chordata > Actinopteri > Cypriniformes > Leuciscidae > Phoxinus > Phoxinus phoxinus. The sequence continues at coordinate 20,060,264 of NC_136897.1, read as the reverse complement.
GATGTCCATATGCAATGCATGTTAATTTGTTTATCATTGCTTGCTTTTCTATGCAAGGCACATAGCCCACACTATGTATCTGTCAAGTCAAATTTATTTGATAGATTAACTTATCCACCAAATGAACTGGAGCAATCTCAGCATCAATATTGGATCATCATAACTAAATTCTAAATTTACAGTCACTAAAATAATGGAAATAGCATATGCAAAAAAAAAAAACATGTCAGATTTTTTTCCTTGTTCAAAGCAGGATTTAACCCTACATAACATAAGGTTACATAAAATCAGATTAGATAAGATAGCATTTTATTGATTCAGGGGGAACCCAAGAACAGCATGGTACAATGATACAGATTTACAACCATTTCAGTGCCCACCGATACATTTAATAACACGCACTTAAATGACACGCTATCTTCTTTGACCAGCATCCCTAAGACAAAGTTATTGTTTAGCAGATAGTCTTGTCAAAAATGTTATTGAATTTTATGTCACAAGAGCAAAACCTGTTTATAACCTTTTGGAGGGGCATAATTCTCTATTGTGAACGTTTCCATGACAACCAAAGTAACACACAATACACAACAAAATCATAAATGAGAACCATTCAGAAGGCTTAGCAGAATCTATTCTGCACAGATGAGTGGTCTGACATTGCTGTGATAAAGTGATTTCTTTTGTCAAACTTGCTGGCATCTTAAAAGATTTTTATTTATATATTCATTTTTTAGCATTTAAAAGAAACTTGCTCTTGCTTTATTATAAAAAGGGAAAAAAGTGGGGGGTTGAAATAAGTAAATAAAATTGACTAATGTCTGTTTACAATTATAATGTTACCTGTGTAATATCTTAAAACTTTCATTAAGACAAAAGGGTCTATGACAATTCACAACACAATCAGCCTAGATTTTTTATTTTTTTTTATTATAATATATTCACTAGTACCAAAGTGCCAGTGCTGTAAGTGACCAATCAGGATCAGGATATGAATCGTTTTTTTATCTTTAAAAAGTTGTTTTTTATAGTTTCCTTAAAACGATGTAACTTATTTTAAGCATAATTAATAGGAGAGTGCAAAAACAATCCATCTTCCAAGCCGATTATTTAATTTACCCAGATACCATACACTTTGATAAACCAATAATTATTTAGTTTATATATATTTTAATTTGATTTATTATTATTTTATTCAAGAAAAAGATGCAAATCTACAAACACCTTCAGGAGCACATAAGAGTTTAAAAAAAGTCTACAACCTTGGCTTGGATTTTCAGAGGTGGCAATAACTCTGAGATGTGTAAGGATTTAAAAGCGACCCATAGATGACTATTTCTTCAGCCTAGGCTCATTAAAAAAAACGTACCAGTGGCAACATTTTTGCAAAACACAAAAAACGTTGCACCACCATGCACGTTTCGCGACAGTTTCAAAGTGAAATGCTGCGTGAACTCAACCAATCAGCTTGTTCAGCGCCCAAGTCCCACCCCCGAAAGTTTCTAAACTACTACCTCGTACCTCGTGAGCAGGGACTTTCTGAGGGGGAAATTTTTACCCGGAACTTCCTTAAGACCCTGGTCCCTGCGGTCGAAACACACCGATAACCACCTTAAAACTTTATCAGAGTAGCACTCATTATGTCTAAGGTTAGCAACTTGTAATGTAGGCTTATGTCATTGATTTAAAAACATCCAGTAAGTCAAAACAACAGTGTATGTGCTGTTACAACAACAGTACGTCGGTGCCCTAAACCATGTGCATCCACGCAGAAGAGTGGAGCTGACGCAAAAACACAACCAAAACAGTGTTCTTTTTATTTTTTTAATCGCTAGAGGGCCAAAAGTTACATGGCACAACAATACCCCTTCGTCCTGGTGTGATCACTGTAACGTAACTACTCTAATGACTTATTGCTTTGCATACAAGCTTTCAGGGTAAAGTATATCGCCTAGGTAGGGTTCCTCAAATCCGGTCCTATAGGGCCACTGCCCTGCAGAGTTTAGTACCAGCTCTACTCAAACCCACCCGAAAAGCTAATAAAGGTCTTTAGTTACTAGAAAATTGCAGATAGGTGAGTTTGATCAGGGTCTGAACTAAACTGGACCGTGGCTCTCCAGGGACGGACTTGAGCAACCCTCAAAACAAGATCATATGAGTCACATGTTCCTTCATTCTTTCCCCTAGACATATTTACAGCACGTACGTGACCTGACAACTACTAACCAACTGTGACACTGCAGCGCGGTAAAAGCTTGCCTAACACTTGGCTTTTGTGAGTGCATTTTCACCATGGCATGCCGTTAAACGCTTCAGTCGTTGGAAGGAATTCATCCATGCAAGCTCTGTGTTCATTGTATCGACTCTTTTTGTTGTTGTATTGCACTGTTGTCATAGCAGAGATCAGTCCCAAATACCAATCCTTGACTCAGTCTTCAGTTAACTAACCTATTTGCATACATGTTAAATTATTAATCATGACTTAGGCTGGCCTTCTGTTTCAAGCACAACGTGTCTAATGAGACAGTCACAATGAATCCCCTGTTCATTAAGTTTCTAATGAATCTATCAGCAGGGCTAGAGATGGATTTGATGATGGTGCAAGGCAGGGATCCAAAAGTCTGAGACCACACTGAAAATCTGAATGTTTAAACATGGGAATGAGTTTAAACGACCAAATTGAAATAAATCTTAAGAGGAACCTAAGCAATCTAATGAAATCTAAGCATCATGACCATCAGGTACTGTATTTAGCTTGACTGCTGTCATTACAATATTATGGTGATAACTTATAATAAACTAAATCATTTTCAAACTTAAAGGGATAGTTCACCCAAAAATGAAAATTCGCCCATGATTTACTCACCCTCAAGTCATCCTAGGTGTATATGTCATCCTTCTTTCAATAAATAATTAGATCAGAATAAAATCAGAGTTATATTAAATTATGCTAAACAAGCTTGGGAGTGAATGGCAGTGTCTGTTTTGAAGTCCATAAAAGTGCATCTATCCATCATAAAAGTGCTCCACACTGCTCCGGGCATTTGCATTACACAAATGGGGTGGCAGTGGATCAGTGGTTCATCTAGGTTGTCTACAAACAGGAAGGTTGGTGGTTCAATCCCCGGTTCCAAGTGTCGAGGTGTCCATGAGCAAGACACCTAACCCCACCTAATCCCCACCAACTGGATGGCGCCTTGCATGGCTTACACCGCTGTCGGTGTATGAATGGGTGAATGTGAGGCAATATGTAAAGCACTTTGGAGGCCATTGGGTCTGTGAAAGCACTATAAATGCAGTCCACTTACATTGCAAAACTGCGTAATAACGGCCTTCTGAAGCGAAGCGAATTTGTGTAAGAAAAATATCCATATTTAAAACTTTATAAAGTAAAATAACTAGCTTCCGATCAGCGCGACGTACTGCTGATATTTAGACTACGCCATGATGGTCGCTCCACTACTTCCGACGCCATAAGTTGCGCTTCAGAGGTTTACAGGTACAAATCTGTTTTGGGGCTTCCGCTGTTAATCATAATTTGGTATATGTATGTGACCACCAGCTTTATTGTGTGATAGCCTACTGTAACCCCACTCACAGGTGATTTGTCTCTTTTACAGCTTCAGTGTGGACACAGTGAGGACATTATGAAAGATAAGAAAAAGTCTCCCACATTTATAGAATCAGCAATTCATCAACTAGACAGTCTCTAGAAAGAGCATGCGACATATTAGCATCTAACATCATTTAGATCACTCTTAAATCTCATGACGTGCATCTGTGCTTGTAAAACTGTGTTTTTCCACAGATGGGCCGTGAGAGAAGAACATTTCACACCGAAAAGTTTTTATAGTTCAGCTTAAGTGCTGTCATGACTGACATAAAATATGGGTATATTTTTTATACTGTAGCATCAGTCATTTTCCTTAAATATTTTATAGATGCATATCAAATACTTTAAATATTGACGTTTATCTGATAAACCAAAATCACCTCTTTTGGGTTTTTAATTAGCATTGCAATCATGGTCCACATGGGCATGATTACAGCATTGATTTTTTCAGAGATGTGGCTGTAATATTAGTCATGAAAACATGGCAGTTTGTGGCTTGATTAAAAAAAAAAACTTTATTAGCATAATTTCATTGGTGTTTTATTTTTGAGTTATAAAAAAACAATGCAATTACACAGTCGCTGACATTGATATGACTGATATATTATCTCTCACGTTTCGAATTACTATGTTAATACATTTTTTTCTCTCGCCCCAGTCATAAAGTAATACAGAGCAATTCTAGTGTTGGGCGGGGAAAAAAGCTGTCAACAAGTTTAGCTGCCAAATCAGTGTTACACATTAATATAATGTTGATGATAAACCACATCCTCTTACATTCAAATTACTGTGTTAGCATGAAAGCTTTGTATGTTTCTATTTATTTATGTTAAATTAATCCCATTGCAAGTTTTGTATTTAAAAAAAGTAAGCTAAAGAAAAATGCAAATAGTAGCCTAATCTAATATTTATATATCTTGGTATCTTCCTTGAATTATGTGTTCAGCTTCGATTTCTAGGCAGCAGTGACTCCCTTATGAATCAGACTCATGCATTAATTGAAGTTCCATGTTTTCTTTTCAGGTGCAAAGATCAAGAGGACAAGAGCTAAATTAATGGTCCATGATGTGAGTCACCATCCTGGGCACGTTGTCACCGCTTCATGTCATTCTGATAGGTACAAGATTTCACAAACGCTGTGACTGTCTGATTATCTGTGTGTAGATTTTTTTCTACACACAGAAAAAGAAAAATGTAAAAAGACAATATTTGACAACTTGACTTCTCTCAACAATCTTAATTGATCTCATTATATGACTTAGCCCATTTGCATTTAATAATTCACTATGTGAAATATCTTGTTAAATTCTTGTCAGGTCAACTAAAGATTTATTTTAAAGGGTTTGTTCTCCCAAAAATTAAACTACGTAGCCTACCATCAAGTCGTTCCAAGCCCATAAGACTTTCGATCATCTTCCGAACACAAATGGAGATATTTTTAACGAAATCCGACAGCGATCCTGTGAAAAACGCAATTTACACATTAAGGTCCAGAACGGTAGGCTATAAGACATGACTAAAGTAATCCATGTGACTTTAGTGGTTTAACCTACATTTTTCTGAAGCGTCACGATTACTTTGTTTGCACACGAAAAAAACATAATTTACCTCTATGTTTACGAAAACATTAACCTTCAATCCAGTAGGGGGAGCACCAAGACGCATGCACGTTGTGTTGACTCAAGACCGGAAGTTGTTCCCTGAACGCACTGTAGATAATATTATTTTGTATATTTTGAGGTAAATTCTGTTTTTTTTTTTTTGCGAAAACAAAGGACTCGCGTCACTTCATAAAAGCAAGGTTAAATCACTGGAATCACATGGATTATTCGTGACTCTAGTGGATTATGATCATGGAGAAACCACTAGAGGATTAGGCTACTTTAATCTACAAGTCTTTGGACCTTGAATGTGTAAGTTAATTGCTCCCAATGGAGGGACAGATCTCGGATTTCATCACAAATATCTTCATTTGTGTTCTGAAGATGAATGAAAGTCTTGTGGGTTTGGAACGACATGAGGATGAGCTAACTACTAATTAAAATGACAGAATTTTCATTTTTGAGTAAACTAACCCATTAATGTTGGTGACAATCAAGAAACATTTTTAAATAAAAAAGATGAGCTCTTAACATTGCTTACGCAGCAAATATAGCCTACAATAGTGGCCAAAAGTGGTGTCCACCCTGTTAGATTTCTCTTTGGCCGAGCGATTTTTTGCGTGGCTCGCCAATATATTCGATTTATCCAATACATAAAATAAGTAAGCTTGACCAGAGTTCTTGTGGAGAGAAGAATGCATTGAAGATGTGTAGCACTGTTCTTCAGCAGCGATGTTAGCGTGTCAGCCTTCTAAGAATATTAACCCAAAGTTCTGTCTGTGTGACAGAACTTTATACATGAAGACAAAATGGATACATAGAAAACTGTTAGGACCTCCCACAGGAGATTGATCTACACTGCAATCTATAGCAATGCTGTTTCTTTGTAATTCACACATCAGTTTAAGCCCGTGGCTGTATGACGTATTCCATACGTCTGTATGGGTCATTTGGTTCACACCTTTACAGACACAGATAGAGTTGACTGCATCTGAGGCACAGTCACAATGTAAATGCATCTGACTAAAGATGATTGAAATTACACATAATCTTTCAGGCCTAGGAAAATGGACATCTTCACCCTTTATTCAAATATTTTATTCAAATATTTTATTTAATATTAAGTATTTTGTGCTTAGTTGTGCTTGGAGTCAATAGTTTTATTTGTGATAACGCAATGAAACATGGCAATATTTTTTGGCCAGGCTGTCATTCAAAGAAATTATGAACACATGCGAACACAAGAGAGAACCGACGAAATATTAATAACTAATTTTGTTGTTGTCAGTGTATTCTTTTCCCCATGTGATCCTTTTGTTTTTTATGAATTTTTTCTTTTGCATAGTAAAATAAAACCTGTAGCTTTAGTTAGCTTTTTTTGCCAAATATTTCTTTCAGATAAATCTGTATTTAAGAAGTATTAATGTTATTAGAATATTAGAAATACTTATTCATAATGATCTTGTTTTTAATAAGAAAATAACAAGAAACAGCAACAATCTCCACTATGAAATAAGCTAGTTGGGGGGACAATATTGTTGATTTAATATCCATTTTATTGTAGATTCCAAATCATTCCAAATAATTTACATTTTACAGTATATGTATGTGACTCAAAAAGCCCTTTTGTATAAAATGTCATTCCTTTTTGGCAGAGTAACAGACATTCATTATTATTTCAAGTATTTCAAGTTTTACAATCTTGCCTATTACCTACAATTGGCTCCATTATATTGTAACCACATGGTGATAATAAAGTTCAGGGGTAAAGTTCTTGGTTAATTGCTCTTTACTGTGATTAATTTATACTTAATACATTGTTATATTGGAATTTTTACTACTGAAATTAAATAAATATAATATTGAAATATAAAAAATACTTTGTAGCCTTTACAATTTCATTTACAAAGGACAAAGTACATATTCATTATTTTATTGAATATTTAATCAAATATTAATCTAACTTTTCTAGAAACTAGAACTAATCTAGAAATCAGTCTCCCAGTCATTTTAACTAAACTTGTTTTCTTTAAATATCCAGTCTTATATTTTTTCTTTAGCTATTATTATTATATTTCATTTCAAATAAATATTGACATATTTTTATTATATTACAAGTTAAATGTAATTTCTTTGTGCACCCCGATAAAGATATTCTATTCTATTCTATTCTGACTTTGTGTTGTTTTCAGAGGTTGAATTTGTTCCCAAGCTGTTGATTTACAGTACGTGATGTTCATGCGAGCTGTCGTTTACCTCCCCCATGTAAAGGCCATTTGGCACATTTGGCACAGGATCTGCTCCATACAACTGGCCTGAAGTCAAGCATTATGAAGACGTGTGAGACAGGTTTAATCATAGAAATTTATAGGGACAGATTTGTGGCCCTTATTTGGACTTCTGTTCCCTAAGGGGCATCTCATTTGATCATTAAAATGAGATTAGAAATTAACTTAACTGAAAAATTATTGTACTGTAAATGCTCTTCCCTTTCATCTCTGTATAATCTTTTATATGGACCATATGCAATTTGTTTAACAATAGTCAGTGTTAAAATGTTCACAATTTCAATAAATGATGTATATAAAAAAAGAGAAACACACAATATGCTACATCTCCCATGAAAGCGGGGGCATAGGAAAGGAAATAACACAAACACGAATTATGTTCTCCTCATATAGGCCCTCATTTATGAAAAGTGCGTACACCAAATTTCCAGCGTACACCTGGCGTACACCCAAAACCACGGTGACTTTGCGATTTATCAATATGGACGTTGGCGTATGGCGCGCTCAAATCCTACGCCAGCTCAGGAGGTGGTGTACATGTACGCACGTTTTGAGTTAGTGCTGAAATGCACAGAAAAACAATTCCTAACACCACAAAACGCACTGACAAACTAAAGATATGATATATTATGACCCACTGTAAAAAAACAACAACATAGAAATTATAAACTTCAGTGTTTATTTTTGTGAGTTAAGCCCGGCAGGCGCGCACGGACTGGGTTCAGTAATGAAAGGCTTTCAATGACCAACAAATAATTCAGACTGACAAAATAATTAAAATGACATTCTTCTTCTTTTAAATAATAATAATAACAAAGACATGTTAATAACAATCTAAATAACAATAAGCGTCATTAATAATCAAAATCGTAATACTAATAAGAAGAATATTACAAATTGTCATGCAATTATTCACATCACCATCATCACTATTGTACACCCCATTACATGTGACGACGTCATGCGAAATTCCACGCTTATAGTTTCAAAACACGTGCTGTAAAATAATGCATTGTGATACCTAGGTAATTTGCTCAACCAACCAGCGATTTAAACTGTATTTCCACCGGAGAAGTTTCTCCTCTTTGCCGTCTTCCTTGTGTCCATGGCGTAAAATGAGGGCGTGGGGGAGGCGGAGACGTGAATATATAGGGGCGTGTTAATCTAATGACGATCGTTTTCAGCCGCGGCATTTATCAAGAGGCAGGTATTGCGTACACCTGAATTTCAAAGGTACGCACAGCTTCATAAATCAGGCGGTGAGAGGAGTGTAAGCATAATCTTACGCCAACATATACGCCCGTTTCGACGCAAGATTGATAAATGAGGGCCATTGTGTCTTGTAAAACCTAGCTTTGAGTCCATCATATTTGATTGGGTTACCGATTAAGTGCTCTCATGAATGTAAGCTTTCATAAACCAATAATGCAGTTTCAAACAATACATGGCATTTTGAAGCTCTTAAATGTGACGTGACAGATTGCTGTAGCACTTCAGGTCAAGCAGTCTTTTTTCCACTTTACTACAAGTTATAGCATGAAAAAACATGCACACCAAAAGTATGTTGAAAGATACAGTACAACTTAACTAAATATACCATGTCTCATGTAATCGCTCAATCAATGTTTCAACTGCGGAAAGACAAAGACAAAGTTTGTGAAAAACGTCACTTAACTTTTTATTTACCTCAGGAAAGTTATCCAGTGTTCACAGTTCGTTAGCTATACAAAAAAGCTTATTTACTGTTAATTATACATGTATGTTTGAATAGATTTGCCAAGTGTGTATGAAAACTATATACAGCAATTATTATATCTGAAAATATATAGCAGTTGAATATAATAGCTCATTTGTTCATTTTATCCTCTAATATTATAGAAATTTACCAAATAAGAGGGTTCCATGTATAGTTTACAGCATTATTTGGGAGAGTTTTTTTTTTTTTTTATAAGAAAATCGAACTGTCTGTATTGGTATCGGCAGATGTCATTCTGAATAATCGCCTATCAGTCTATAAACTGTTTCTCAAGGGCCTGGTTTCACAAACAGGGGCTTAGATTAAGCCTGGATTAGGCCTTATATCAATTAGGACATTTAATTAGTTTTTATAAACGTGCCTTAGGAAAAAACATGATGTGAATCTTGAGACAAAACAATGGCACTGACAAATGATAAGATATGTCAGTGCACGTTGCTTTCAGTTAAAACAGCTCAAACATGCAATTTAGTCTGGGACTGGACTTAAGCCTTGTCTGTGAAACCAGCCATAAGTCTTATAAGTCCACTGTATTTGTATATTTGTGCAAAGAGACTTGCAATGTAGAGTACATTTATGTTTTCCCACTGTCCTGATTTCTTACTCGCTGCTCTCGGATGCAAAGGTCAAAGCAGTTACGGGGCCATTAAGTCATAAAGCAGTTTTAAGACAGAACGCACCTTCACAGGGAGGAGAATATTCACAATATTAAGTAAACACAATAAATAATGATCATTATGTCTGAGCCCTGATAAGCAATAGCAAATTGAAGCATGGGAAGCTTCCGCTGTACAAACACGAGCTTTGAATTTGGCCTCTTCATGCCTCAAGTCCGTATGTGCGTGATTGGCGTGTGTTGTGTTAGAAGCATGTTGGAGTGTCTGCTGTCACATGTGAACGTGTCTGCAATCACAATCATCACGTATAATGACAACGGAAGAGGCTTGGTCGATAAGCAGTTGCAATGTTGAAGTGAAATTGCATCATCAGGTGTGGGCGCCGTCACAGTCTCAGATCGAAGCCTTTCGACCATTTATACCACCATTTTAAAAAACAGATTGTGCAACATTTGTCTAAACATGTCGTGTAGTTGAAAAGAAAGTTCTTGTTCATAATTAATTTGAGTGGGTGTCAGAACAGACATCATGCTGTCATAACCTTTGAAGAAGAAACTTTCTGATTAATGATTGAAGGGTTTATCAAGACTAGACAGACATCAATGTGTACATCCTTTTAAATGTTCATTGTGTCAGTATAGTTAACTGAACAACGTATCTTTATACTTGTACATATCTACATAAAATGACTATTTTAATTATGATGATTACTAGCCTAACTCTTTCCCCACCATTGACAACATTTTCCGTGATTCATGACACAATGCTTCCACTTCATTGATGAGTTTTTCCGGCGATCCCTGTTTTCACTATTATGGCACGCTGTTACGGATCTTCTGAAATAGAACAGCATTTCCGGATCCAAAAATAAGCGACGAAGAAAATCTGCTTAATAAAGAAGTAGCTTACGCACAAGTAAGCTAGCCTGATCACCAAACATTCAACAGCATATAAATAAAAACTGCCTAACGTTACAGAGAAAAAATTTATCCACAAAGAGTAATATGACTGTGCAAGCTTTGGACTTAATCTACTCTATCTTTGTTCACTTGATCGTTGTTCTGATTTTGATCTTGGTGAAGTATTTTGACTGTTGATAAAAAAAAGAAAGAATGAAGCTTGTTTTTTTGAGGCTCTGTTCTTTCTTTTGATATATTGACTGTTCATACAACAAAATATTCTGGGGGTCATGAAAGTTTTGTGAATATAATCAAAAATGCTGATGCTGACTGGGAACATATTTGGTAAATGCTGTAGTGGAAAGAGTTAATGGTAGTTTAATATGAACTTTTGGTCTTCCCTCTCCTGCCCTGAGAGCATATTGATTTTATTACATAATTGTTATTTGTGATAATTAAATTATCTTTAGTTCTCTTTTTAGTTCAAACATTATCCACGGGACAACCGGCAAAAATATGCTTGCTCAAAAACCGTTAACAACTATATATTTGTTGTAAAAATATAAAAAATCATTGACATTTATCATAGTAAATTTGATGATTTTAAATGCTCAAACAACAAAATTGTAATTTAACAGCCTAAACAGCAAAAACTGGGCCAAATACCATATTTCTTTTATTTCTTAGGCATGTGACAACTGAGACATAAAATTGCACCAAAACACAGTGGATTTAGAGTGATGATTTTATGGTTAGTTACATATTTTTTCTTGCTGTCCATTACTCTGTGAAACAGTGCCCTTCAAAGCAATTTTATGATCTTCTTTATATTTGATTCATATATCACTCACTTTGGGCCCAGAGAAAGTCTGTTTTCACTTTTGAAACTTCCTTAGAGGAAGACATGATGGTTACACAATGAAATATGAGATCATTATTGTAATATTTGCAAAAAAGGGTACTCAGTTACTGAAAATGTATATAGGATCAAGGAAGAATGGCCAAATAACAAAAAGAAAGGTGTAGCTTTGTTTTGAGATTTGCTTGCATTGGTATTCTCATTGGATTTAACTTGCTCATAACACAAAGACACTATTGTGTGCGTATTGTGTGGTTATTAATTAACCCTAACTAGAGAATGAAGAACAGGCCACTTAGGCAAAGCTAACTAGAAGATCCATAAAAGTGCATGTCACAACTACAGATGAGGTCACGTAGCATTTATGAATTCTGTTTTACGACATTGTAAAATTTATCCTCTTTATTCATTAACAGCAAAGAAACAGTGACAGGTTCCGATAGGTCGCTGGTCCGGGACCGTTTCCTTTATAAGAGGAGACAGAACGAGGAGAAAGGCAGAGATTGCTGGGACAACCACTGAAAAACATACTACACTAAATCATTCCCGTGAAAGAACCCGCCAGCATGAAGACCGTCCTGTGTGTCGCTTTCCTCGTCGTGGCTCTTTGCCTGGTCTGTGAGGCTGTACAAGTCCAGGTAAGCTCTAGCTTTGATAGCTATCATTCATTACTGCGTCTCTATTATTAAAAACGTACTAGTCACAATTATCCTCTATACTTATTTCCATATGATTTATAGACCGTTTGCATCTGACCTCATTTTGTAACGTGTTTAATATGACTTTATTGAATTCTCCTTTGAGCCATATAGTCATTTGAGCCATTTATAAAGAATCAGTCACACAAATTTCATTAAGTTAAACTCCAGCTGTCAGTCCTGACACACTGAACTCATCAGTTTTTTTTCTACAATCACCAACCTGTAGGAAGGCGATTTTTCCTTTTCTTTGGACTCGGTGAAAGTTCTCCAGCAGTTGACCGATCAACCACGAACACAAAACCCCCGGTTGGCCAAGACGAGCTACTTTTCTGTATGTTCCAGTCCAACCCTGCCACAGGAGTTTGTGCCCCTGTGCATGCAGAGAGGAGCAACACTGTCCTTTGCTAGGCTAGGTAGGAGTCTTGGTTTACTTTTACAGTTGTGCACAATAAATAAACAGTCAATAAATAACATTGACTAACTTGAGTTATTGTTTTTTTTCCGTTTCAGCATCTGTGCCTGTGGATATCTGTGAAATATGTGCTTTTGCGGCTTGTACTGGCTGCTAATTCTTCCCATCATCCCCAACGCTTGATCATCCACTTAATAAAAACCACATATTTTCAAACAATGTTCTCATAGTTAGTTGACTATACGAACGTTGCGAATGTCGCCTAAATGGCAAAACTGAAAATGACAGCACACCGTTTATGAACTGTTACTTAAACTTCCTTCCCCTCTTTCCTTTCCCAGATTTTGTTTTGTTACAGCACATATTTCAATTATTTAATAAAGAAGTGTCTTTTTTATGTTTTCTATTTCTCAGTTTTGCTGGGTTTTATACTCCTTTGTGTGTGGTAATGCCTCAGTGTTCAATAAAATGCATTGAAAATCTGCTCTCTTTGCATTGTGTGTATTATTTTTATTGTTGGAAGAATATATGATTGACGTTACAAAAATGTTTTTTTAAATATTTACTGCCGAATATCTGTTCTCGGTAACACTTTAGAATAATGGTCCATCATTAATGGGTAACTATGCTGGAAGTGATGCAGGACAAGTGAGTAGTACTACATTAAATGGACAGTTCTGTCATAATTTACTCACCCTCAAGTTGTTCCAAACCTGTATGATTTTCTTTCTTCTGACGAACACAAAAGAAGATATTTTGGAGAATGTCGGTAACCAAATTACAGTTGATGGGTTTACCCATATTCTTCTAAATGTCTTCTTTTGTGTTCAGCAGAAGAAAGAAATTCATACAGGTTTGGAACAACTTGTGGGTGAGTAAATTATGACATAATTTTCATTTTTTGGGTGAACTATCCCTTTAACACTTCAGCTACTACTAACTGAGACTTGAACAATTGTCTTTTTTACCCTGAAAATTGTCATAAAATGTATCACTAATTACTCAAATGTTTGTTAGTCACTCTTCAAAAACTACAAGTGATCTGAGCATTAATTTTAAGTTTTTTTTTTTTTCACTTTAAAATAATGGACCACATACCTAGTTTTTGAAGAGTAACACCTGAGTAATATGCATTTTATAACCATGTTCAGAATAGCTACCATTATTTTAAAGTTTTACCCTGTTCTCTTTATATCATGTGTATTTGTATTGTAGAAAGAATATGATTGACATTACAAAAATGTTATTAGATTTTTTTGTACAGCCAAATCAGGCAATTAGTTCACTTTAATGGATAAAAGATTTTAAAATGCTTCATTCAAGAGGTGCTCATGATGTCTGAGTGAATTCATCCTCAACCATTTCATGCCAAGTGTATCCAACTTTTTGATTGACTAGAAGGGAGCAGACTTCCTCATGTTTATATTCTGTATCCTGACAATTTGAAAGCAACATATGCCACGAGTTCTTAATGAGGTTTGGTGGGCCGTTGCTCATAAAAGATACATTGAATGTTGAGTGACAGGAACATTAAGAGTGTAGCTATTTACTGATAGATGTCTTCTTCACTGCTCATTTAAATATTATATTTTTTCATTTACTTCTTGAAATGAAATCTTTCAGGCATGGATCTCTGCCTGTGTGCAGAACAGTAGCCTATGTGTGAATATTTAAAAACGTTTCTACCGAGTGCATGTAGGTAGAACACTCTCACATATAACCAGGCTCATTAGAAAAACATAGCTAGGCCTACCTGTGGCAACATTTTAGCCGAAAGCAAAATATGTTGCATCATACATGTTTCTTGACAGTTTTCAAAGTAAAATGTCCAGGGAGTGGCGCTAAAACCGTGTTTCGTTTTTTTTTCCGGAACAGATGAACGTGATTATGGCCATACGTACAAACTCCAATATCACTACAGTTCTGAATTGGAATGTCCGGTGAGTGGCGCTAAAAGATGAATCCTCCATCATGTTTTAAGATAACGTAGGCTATATTTAAACCCTAAACCTATCCGATAGTGTTAACAAAAGCAAACTCTCGGTTAGCTCTCTTCCGAGACACTGCTACACCTCCTCTTCCCTTCCCTTGCACTATTTCAGCCGCAGAAGAAGAAGCGCCACAGCCTACGGCAGCCCGACCAGATGGAAGAGTAAGCGAGCCCACGCCGACCGAGTCCCCGCGTGCCTCACTGTCTCCTTCTCAATCTCCATTGCTAGTCCTGTTGACCCATGCAGACCAGCACCCATCCGACCGAGCGGCGGGTCTTGTCTCCTTTGGCGGATCGGGTGATGAACAAGACGACAGCCTCTCCATCGACGCATTTGAGGAATAGTGGTCGGGCTCCGTCGACCCTGCCTTTTCACAGTCTGGTGCTAGCGCTGCAGCTACCAGGACAAACTCGGACACCGAGATGCTGCGCATCCTCACCGTGGCCGTTTCAGACCTCGGTCTCGAATGGACCTCGCCCGAGGAGCCGCCCAGAAGTCGGCTGGATGGATGGTTTTTGCCAGGGCGCCAGCAGGCCCCCCGTCACAAGCCCGCTCCCTTCTTTCCCGAGATCCACGAGGAACTCACAAAGTCTTTGCGCGCGCCTTATTCAGCACTCAAGAGCTCCACCTCTGCCACGCTCTCCTCTGTTGATGGCGCTGCAGAAAAAGGGTATGAGAAGCTACCATCCCTAGAGGAAGCAGTCTGTGCCCGCCCACCGCTGCTGGCTGGAGAGCTAGAGCGGTGCACCCCTCAAAGCCTTGCCGTAACACTTCAGCCCTTGCTGGACGCGCGTTCTCCGCTTCCGGTCAGGCTGCATCGGCTCTACACACCATGGCGGTGTTGCAATTGTTTCAGGCCAAACTTCTCCAAGCTATGGACGAGTCTGGCCCGAACCCTGAAACGTTCCGTGACCTGCGCAGCGCTACGGATCTAGCCCTCCGTGCTACCAAGGCTACTGTGCAGGCTATCGGCAGAGGGATGACTAACCTTGTCGTGCTCGAGCGCCACATTTGGCTGAACCTCACAGACATCAAGGAAGCGAACAGAACGACGTTCCTCGATTCCCCGATCTCTAGCACCGGTCTCTTTGGCCCGGCTGTGAAGGGGTTCTCTGAAAGGTTCACCAAAGCACAGAAGTCTTCGCAAGCCATGAAGCACTTCCTGCCTAGATGATCCAGTTCTGCCTCAAGCCACCACAAGAGCGCGCCGCCTTCTCGACCAGCAAAACTGGCGCCTCAGGTTCCTCAGCCCCGCCCTGTGGCTGATACCCGCCATCGCTTAAGGTCGGCTAAGCGCTACCCACCGCCTAGGCGCCAAGCTCCCCAAACCCACATCACGCTGGTTTTGCTTTCAAAGAGCAAACTGTTACTCAGCCAGAGTGTGATCTTTCTGGGCACAGTTATCGACTCTATGACGATGAAAGCGCAGCTCACACCTGAGGGCGCACTCTCTATACAACAGCTGTTAGCCTCCTTCAGAGTGAGCGCACACGTGCCGCTCAAGAAGTTTCAGAGGCTTCTCGGTCTCATGCACTCCAGTTAGGACTACTTCATATGCATCTTGAGTGCATACGCCGTGTGCCGACCCATGCGTGGCGGTCAGGTCGCCTGCAGATTACGGTGGACCAGCGCGGCATACCAGTCGGGCGTGATTGTGGGTGTGGCCTCCAGGAGGAAAGCAATTTTCACAGATGCCTCAAAAAAGGTTGGGGAGCGCTGTGCGAGGGCAAGCCTGTCTCCGGCCTATGGTCGAGCCTGGAGAAGAGCTTACATATCAACTGCCTGGAAATGAGAGCAGTTTGGTTGGCCCTGAATGCATTTCTGCCAGACCTCAGGGGACACCACGTCTTAGTCCGCTCGGACAACATGTCAGTGGTGTCCTATATAAAACGACAGGGTGGCCTCAGATCAGGCAACCTGTACGTCATGGGCAGAAATCAACCTGCGCTCTCTGAGAGCTGCTCATGTTCCGGGGATCCAAAACTTGGGTGCGGACATGCTATCGAGAAACAACACTCCCCCAGGCAAGTGGTCTCTCAACCCACAGACAGTACGTCTGATATGGAGTGTTTTCAGCGAGGCAGAGGTCGACCTCTTTGCCTCGGAAGTCAACACTCACTTCGTAACGTTCTTTTCGAAGAACAAGGACGTGCTGGCCCATGCCTGGCCCAGATGCCCTCTGTTTGCGTTCCCGCCAGTATCTATGATCCCTCAGGTCCTCAGACGGATCAAGGAAAGCGGATGCCCAGTCCTTCTAGTAGCCACTCTCTGTAGAACCCAAGCGTGGTTCCCAGAGCTGGCGCAGATGATGGACACTGCCCTCTGGCCAGTGCCAATGAGGAAAGACCTCCTCGCACAAGCGAACCCCTCGCTCCAACTTATGGGCCCTCCATGTGTGGCCCCTCAACGGGTATCCTGGGACCTCCCAGAAGAGGGCTCCCTTTATAGGCTTAGGCCATGCCCATTTAGGCGCGCTCTGACTTGTTATGGTGCCAAGTCTCCTGATTGGATCGCGCGTCAGAGGCACTTGGGCATAGGATGTGCAGTTGCCGCAGCACAGCCAATTGGCGAGCTAGACGCTCTGCTGTGTCTGCTGTGCAGCTACACTGCGTTTTAAATTATTTGCTTCAGTATTTCTCGAGGAAAGGAGTTTCCCCACTGCGTATAGCTACGCAATACTCGTTCCCTTACTCTTACGGAACCGAGGTTACGAAAGTAACCGAGTACATTTTGATGTCATAACATAATTGTGCAAAGTGCCGCGTGAAAACAAGTCTTTATTAATCCATAATCTGCCCATGTAATCATAATTATGTGAGAACATTTATGTTAGAAAATGTTGCCACAGGTAAATTTTTCCAATAAGGCCTGTGTTGCATAATTAAACACATTCTTGATCATTTGTAGGCCACATAAGAACCCAAACCTGTTTGCTGCGCAGCATTTTCTGCAAAAGCAGCCACCTTGATTTGATGCCCTGTGCTTTGAGTAATAATGTATTACAATGTTCTTTCTGCGTTCGGTTCTGTGTTTGCTCGTAAGCTCAGGAAAGAAGAAGCAAGCCGGCTGCTGATGGAACTATAATTTGCCTATTTTGAAAGCTTCAGTGAAATGGTGAACAAACAGAATGGAGAGTACCATTTCTTTCACTTTGAAGGTTTTGGTCATTAGAGAGGATTTCTCTTCATGTCCAACCACAACCAGCCCTAAAAATATAGGTGACTATCTATTTTTCTGTTTTGATCATGTCTGTGAGCTTTCTAGTTTGTTTATTAGTTGTGTCATCCTCTGTTTCCTGCCTGTTTGTCACCATGGTGTCTGATTGATTTGAGTATTCTGTAGCTTTGTATGTATATGGCAAGCCCTCAGTTTCAGCTAGCTCCTAGTCCGCTATTAGTAATTTTTTGGCTGTTTGGACTATGTTTAAAGCTGTTTAGTCTTAGTTATATGCTGTATTGTCTGTTTATGCTGTATATTCCTTAGTTTCTTGGTTTTTAATTTAAATTAATGTTTCCCCTGGATTCTACGCTCTTTCGTTGAGGTGAGTATAGGAGAGTATATCACGTGTGTGTGTTCTTATATGGTTTATGAGGACACAAATATGTATAATGACATGGGTATTACAACGTACAGCGTGTGTGTGTGTGTGTGTGTGTGTGTGTGTGTGTGTGTGTGTGTGTGTGTGTGTGTGTGTGTGTGTGTGTGTGTGTGTGTGTGTGTGTGTGTGTGTGTGTGTGTGTGTGTGTGTGTGTGTGTGTGTGTGTGTGTGTGTGTGTGTGTGTGTGTGTGTGTGTGTGTGTAAAAAGTACTCGCAAGACTCTGCTTTGTCAACAACACTCCATTTGCTGATATTGATTGTAGGATGGTTTGTTTGCATCATTGAGAATTCCAAGACCATCCCAGGTGCAGACTATAGTGATTCCACAAGAGCATTTGAACAAAAAGAGGCTGTTAGAACTAAAATAGAGTCAGAATCTGTTGTGTTTGGAGCAATCGCTGTCTGGGGTTTTCTGATCGAATGCCATCTTGTCTGCAAGGCTAACAATGAGGAGTGGCAATATGCACTGATGCATTTATTTCCAATCTCTCTGTTTTATTGCAGAGCTACTATAGTCCAGTGGATTGACGCAAACACAATATCCTGCTGTGTCACTGTCCAGTTTTGTCAGGATTAAACTGATGCATTTCTGTTGTATCCCCATTCATTATTAGATCACAAACAGGCTCACTTCTCAAACATGCTGACAACTAACACATTATGATTAAAATAAACTACTTATGCATAGGCTCCCAGATGCTTTTTTTTATTGCAGAACTTATATATACATACATGATCAGGGAAATTAAGCATGGTTGTATCTCTTACAATGAACAATCATAATGACAAAAAAAAGGAAATAAATATCATGGATTTGCGTACATCAGAATATGGAATTATATACAGAAAAAAATTAAAATACAATAATAAGGTTAAATCATAACTTTGAATAAATTGTCATAATGCATAAAAGAAAATTCACTTTTTTTGTTATTTAAGTCTAACAGATAAATTCAGCAAGAAAAACAACAGCTTTGGGTTTTCATTATAAAGATAACCTCTGAGGACGAATGTGTGGGTCACACATTTGTAGGGCTAAAAACATAAGAACTTAAGTCAACCCAAAATGTATTAAATAAATGGGAAGCTGTTTCTTCAACAAAACCGCAAAAAAAATTGAAAATATTTAGAAATGGATAGATTTTATGAAGAATTTTCTAATTTCTTTCTCCAATTTACATTTGTTACAAAGAAACCCCAATATAATTTACCCCTTGTCACAATAAGAATAATTATTTTTATAATTATTACAATATTTAATATTATTTAAAACTTTATTATATTTTGTTAAATGCTGCTGCTATTCACTGTTTTATATAAATTGTGTTTTATGTGTTTAACGTAAATGTAAATGTCATCATTGTTTTTGTGCCAAATACTCTGATTGCAAATAAAATGCAATTAAATACCACCAAAGTGAGCTATTTATGTGTAGCTCTTTGCTTTTTCAATAGAGCTTAACAATAGTTGAACTATTTTATGTTATGAGAAGCACAGACGCCTCCTTGAGAAGCTCCTTAAGATGTACCTTGAGAAGCTAGTTTAGCTTCCCCAACTCTGTCTATCACTGATTCAGCCATACTTCTGAACTGAGATCAGTTCATCCGTAGCACTAATGTATCAACCCCTGACAGCCCTACAGTTTATAGGGACATGGCCTTGTGTACAATCTAATTCCTAAATCCCATTGCAAGCCAGCCAGCTGACATCTACGTCCTGTACGTGCTCATAACAGATGGATTTATGAGATTAACTAGCACTATTCGTCACTTATACTGACAGAGCTGCATATGATTTATCCATAGAGAACATGCACATCCTCTTTTGTTATCGAAGAGGAGTTAAAAATGTAAACGACAGGCTGTATGCGACCACCAGATCATAACAGGTTAGTAACCTATAAACACAATAAGCACTCTTTATATAGCTTGACCTGATGTAATTCTGAATTCCCTCAATGCAATCCCTCTCTGTGAAGAGCCACACTTCTGAGACTGAAAATGAGAGCGCTGATCATTTTCCTCTTCCTGACCACAAGCTAATTTCACAATGTGTGCAGGTTACGGTATAAGTCAAAATTGGTCCATTCACACAAACCGCTGTCCCTTTGTGAGGCTGGATCGAATTGACAGCTTGTTTGGGAAAAATATTATAGCTTCATTGTCAAGCCAGTGTGATTGTGCCACTGCAATCTCAAAGCGTTTCTGTATTTGATAAATGTGAGTGTCTTGTAGGAGTGGATATTTAATATATTGGAAATCTGAAACTCTGGGTTTTCCTTCTATGTAACAGATAACAGGGCACCTATCATAATTAAGACAAAATACTGACAGAATACTACTTTTTAATATCCATTTATTATCATATTGTGTATCTGACAAAAAAAGCAAAAAAAATTTGTCAGATAGGACACGTGTTACAATAATTTAATAAGATACAATAAGAGATTAAAATTTACACAAAGAAAATGTATTATTTTAGACTATTATGATTGGAATTAGTATTCTTCTTGAAAAAAAAATATATGTAAAAAAGTATGTCAGAGAATATTATGGAACTTGGTAATAAGAACTTTAAGCAAAACATTTATTTCTTTGTTTTGGTTTTTAGTGTACATTTGATGCAGATACGGCCTTGACAGGTTTGATTTTGTTAGTTTCATCTGTGCATTGAACAGTGATATTTTATACAATAAAACGTTCATGAATATACCTTTTAGAGATAAAAGTATCAGACATTGACTTTTCAGTCAGACTAAGACAAGATTATTATTATTTGCCTGATTTCAGTGTTCAAAGTATTGGAAGATTTCTCTGTATATCAATTGAACATGATGTTCCTCTTTTCAGCTATTTATGAATGGCTGAATCCTGGATGTGATTCAGTGTATAATTCCGATTCAGACTTTCAACATCAATCAATGTAAATGGTGGCCAATGTTAGCTCTTCACTCTCAGTACATGGCTATCTGCTAGGTAAATAATCTTAGGAAGTCTGCATCTAAATGTCTGTCAGTTTAATTCTGTAGTAAAAAAAAGTACTTTTTTATGACTAGTTTATGACAGACCCATGTGGGGGAAAAAAATATTTGCAGTGAGGGACAATAATTCACATCTTGACTTCTTATTGAATTTCTGTCTTATTAGGACAGTGGGTACAGTTTCTCCCTGGAGGCAGTAAAGACCCTGAAAAAGCTTATGGAGTTTGACACGAGTGCTAACCCGCGACAGACCCACGGCGATGCAGCGTCCCTTTGTGCCGAGCCTGACCTGCCAGGAGAGTTCAGAGCTGTGCGAAAAAGATGATGCTGACGAAGTCTTCCAACGTCTGGGTTGGTGTGCTGTAAAAATCACAGATAAACATATAGACGTACAAGATGCTGTCTTCTAATATATACAATAATAATACATACTACCATTCAAAAGTGGTTGCTATTTGAAATAAATGAATACTTTATTCAGCAGAAGCCCATTAAATGAATCAAGTGTGACAGTAAAGACGTACAGTACAATGTTACAAAAATCTAAATTTCAATAAATGCTGTTCTTTTGAACTTTCTATGCTATATCCTAAAAAATATAAAGCAGCACAACTATTTTTTTTAACATTGATGATAATAAGAAATGTTTCTTGAGCACCAAATCAGCCCATTAGAATGATTTATGAAGGATCATGTGATACTGAAGACTGGAGTAATGATGCTGAAAATTCAGCTTTGCCATCACAGGAATAAATTACAGCTACACTTTATTTCGATTGTCCAATTTAGACATTCTACTATAAGTAACCTTGCAACTACATGTCAACCAACTGTCATTAGAGTATTAGTATGCTATTAGTAGACTGTTAGGTGTTGGGTTCAGGTTAGTATAGGTTGACATGTCGTTTCAAAGTTACGGTAACACTTTCCAATTCTCACTATTAACTAGTTGCTTTTTAGCATGCATATTACTAGGATATTGGCTGTTTATTAGTAATTATGAAGCACATATTATGAAGCATCTACCAGCAGAGTGTAACTGGCCCACAAGCAAAACGATGACTTCCTTGTTTTTCTCATATGTTAGATTTTGAATCAAGCTCCAAAAAGAGAGCGTGGAAGTGTGTTTCTCTGTTCATTGCAACAGTTAACATGTGATTTGTCATGACACACAGAAATATTTTGCACTTTCATCATTTTCCCTCATGGAGCGGCATCAATGGGCAGCCTGATTCCCCTGTCAGTCTCCCAGGCACGCATTAGCTTTCCCCAGCAGTGGCAGGCAGACAGCAGAGGTGAGGAATAATCATGTGATTCTGCAGCCGCCATTATAGCTCTGATCAAAAGAGCTGACAGCTGAGAATATTTCTCTAGTCTTTGGTGCATCACGCGCTTCCTCCGCCTCCTCTGCTTTTTACATTCTTAATAGTGATCATTTAGTTTGACTTTTTGAAAAAAAAAAAATGAAAAAACATTAAAATCTGTAATATTGTAATACAATTTTATATATATATATATATATAATATGTTTTCTATTTTTAATATATTTAAAAATAATATATTCCTGTGATGGCAAAGTTTAATTTTTAGCATCATTTCTCCAGTTTTAAGTGTCACATGATCCTTCAGAAATAATTATAATGTGCTGATTTGCTTCTCAAGAAAAATGTTGAAGCCAGTTGTGCTGCATAATATTTTCCCGAAAACCGCAATACATTTTGATGAAAAGAAAGTTTAAAAGAACATTAGGCCTATTCACTGTAAAAAAATAAAAATAAAAACAGATCAATGAGTCTTGCTCAACAATTCAATTCATTAAACTAAGTTGAAATTACTTAAACATCCAAGTTGATTGTATATAAAAAAATGTAAGGCAGTAACATCAGAGTGTGCGTAAATGAGAAGAGTAAGTACCGTATATCTGCTGCTGCTGCGTATACCAGCTGTTATTTCTGCTATTTGATGTGGAGTTAGGAGTTTAAGGGTCGCTACACGACCGTTGTGCTAATTATATCCACGCTCGTACTACTACATGCTACTTTCAAGCTTCGCTCACCTGACTCAGTAGCCTACGTCGGGTCAAAATATGTCACATCGTGTTTAGACATGTTTATACTTTAATTCTTGTTGTTAGGATTGTTCAGTACTTTGTGGTTGAGTAAAATAAGAAGTAAGTGGTGTTAAATATTATTATCCGGACCGCTATCGAGGCTTCTCGATCAAGGCTTTGCTAGCTCGAACGGAACATAGCATCCGGTCCGGGGTTCTCACAATAAAAGCATCCAGCCGTTTAGTTAATTGGAGGCTTTAAATCGTATCATAGATGACAGGAAGTGCTGTCTACGTTAGTGGTAACTTAACGCATGGTAGAAAATCTGAGAATCCCATATAATAAGTGTTTGAATCATTTCTCACTGCTTACAGTATTAGAGTTTAAGAGATATATAGTCATATTCTGACTGTTGTTATTTTTATGTTTGGTAATGTATTTTAGTGCTCAATGAGAAATTAGTGTGCATATGTTTCCTTTATTCATTTGTATTTTGTTTCTCTCTTTATAGAAACCACACTCTGAATTACACCCACCCTCAAACTCACTCACACAAGAAAGAGGAAAAATAAACAGAATAAGAACTATCTCTCAGCTCTTCATTTCATACTCTAGAATATTTTGCCTTAAGTGGTGTTCTGGCCGACACACCTGAGTGAACCTGGTGATAAACCCAGAATTAGCACCTAGACTGAGCGTCTACCCATTATCTTCACTAAACATAGAGATCTTGTTGCATGCATAATTGTCTCTTTGTAAACATGGCTTCTCTCTGTAATGGGCCATATCTTTTATTGCCATGTTTTATTGGCTGACTGTGAGAGCACTCCAGAAGTTTTAGAGTGGATATAAGTCAGCAAAATTATCAGCAAACATAACACAGGGTCATTAGACAGAGGAGGCTGACCTTTTTAACACTCTGTCAACAGTGAAAATCATCAGTCCAGACCCCTGTGAGATCTGTGCCAACACGGCCTGGACCGGCTGTTTCTGAGCGCACACACTCCCAGCATCCAGCACATGGAGCACACAAGTTCATGTCCACATCAGTCATCAAACATGCATAATTACTCTTACAGAACAGTGAGTGAAATATAACAGGGTAAACACGTTACTAATTATATTTTACAGAGCAAAGAGAAAAATGTGTATTTAAAGAGTGTTTCATTGTTTGGGTCGCATGGTAGATTAGCCTACAAATCTTTGTAAACAGAAACTAAATTTGGTTTTGAATGAAGATATACTACCCCCTAGTGAATAAAAACGATTACTAATACATATAGGCTTTATACCCATAGATATTATATAGAGACTAGATGCCCTATTGGCTGCTGGGCACCGAGAAATACGGCCGCCATCTTAAACCGGTCGTACTCCTAGTTTCGTTGCTTAGCAGCAATTAGATTCCAGAGCACTGTGGAGCATTTTCCTGTTCTAATCGGCGGACCAGCGCAAATAGGGCCCGGGATTACTTTTAACAAGTACATTTTAACATTACCGTACTTTTGGTTGTATTTTGTGAATAGAATATTACCAGATAATTGAGGAGGAGCAAGCTTCTTTGATATTACTGTACTGAAATCGTAGCCAGCTAACGTTAGCTAGGCTATGTTTACTGCATCACTCGGCATGGAGAGGTTGGGTAAAGTAATAATTACAAGAGCTTCTCGGTTATCAGATACAAGCATTCAATGGCCCTGTAGTATAAACATATATAAATATAGGTTATTTGTGTTTGCGCATGTGATATCAGGAAGCAATGTAACGTTAATAACGTTAACGTTAAGTTACCTGTGTAATACACACATGACGGCGTCGGCGATGCGCAAATCGAGTGTGTGTGTGTGTGTGTGTGTGTGAGAGAGAGAGAGAGAGAGAGTGTGTGTGTGTGTGTGTCACAAATCATTATTGTTTCTTCAACTTATTAAAATATCTTACTTTACTGCAACTCTGTTTCTGCTTCTTTATCATATTTATAGTGTGTGATTCATAAAATACCGGTACCTTAGGCTTATATCCTACATCACATATTATGATTTTGGACGTCTGGTCACTTTATATCTTATATCAGAATATTATATTACTGTTAAGCCTACTATGAATATTAAAATATGCCGAAACATGTGTTCTGTATCATAGCTACATGAATGACATTTGCAGAAAAAAACCCCGCATGAAAATCAGTTCGGTCTTCGGTGAGTTATGATTAATTAAATGCGCTGACAGCTCATTGCACCGGCCATACAGATTACACTGAGTGGAGCGGGTGACCGGTTTAAGATGGCGGCCCCACGGCTCGACCGCGCTAATAGGCAGTAGCGGTCGATAGGGCGTCTATCTATATGATGTCTATGTTTATACCTGTGCCCAATCCTCTGGAGACCTTCATGCGAAGTTCAAATCAAACACAACTGAACCAGCTTATCAAAATCTTCAGGTGCACACAGAGTTAACTGAGTAGGTTTATTTAAATAGTAGTAGCAGGCTACTTACTAGAGCTAAAACAGTATGTTCTATAGTTGTATAAATGTCTGTTGTACAAATGCAATCCTGGCATACTACATTCGCCATGTTGTCATTATCATGTGACCTTCGAGCGTCAGTTACGTCGTTTCACTGCCATTCACAAATCGCATACTCTCAGGTAGCCTAGCCTATTATTTTGAATAAGTTTAATTACTTCGCGACTTCTAAAAAAAAGTAGTACATTCTATAAATTATTATTGTTATTAATTATTTATTCCAGACCATTCCATATCACAAAGTAAAAGAAACAGAAAGAAAAGAATAGGCCTAGCATACGAACATAGATTTGCATATAGCCTACAAAACACATTATTGAAGAACATACAAACTTGAGTTCCAGAGCTTCCAGAAAAAGGAGGAATACCTTGTATCACTTAATATAGGACAATTCAAGACTATTATGATTGTATTTCTCGAATCAACCAATCGACACATGAAGTTATACATATAATTCCTTAACACAACATGCAGGGACATCACTAGATAGGAACATTTTGCTTTCACCTGACCACCTTAAGTTCAATTCCTAATGCATCATTAAATGCCACCTGAAGCTTTTTCTTTTTAGGTTTACTATCTACACCATACATGTGCCGTAAAAATTATGTAGCCTACAGTAAGCTCTAAAAAGTGCATACATCACCTGTGCCACATATAACATTTGCCAACTTACAGCACTGGCTCTGCATATCATCATCATTTAGATCATTTCTAATAATGTGACCCAAGTATTTTATTTTATTAGTATTTATAGTATTTCACATTTAACACTTGGTCACTTAAATAAAAAGAGGGAACGTTTTGCTCAAGGTCCTCTTTAGTTTTAACAATCACAATAATCACACTCTTTTTAGTATTAAATTTAATATACTGCATAGTTTGAACAAACAAAGCAACTGTTGTAATCAAGCACTAGGGGACAGAATAGATCATCAGCATACATCAGATGGTTAATAAGACTATCACCTATTAAACGTCCGGTCTTACATTTATTTAACTCAATAGAAAGATCATCCATAGGCTATACAAATTAAAAAGAAGAGGTGACAATATTCCACCTTGCCGAACCCCATTTGTCGTATAAAAGGGTGCCGATACATTCCTATATGGATTGATGTATTTACCAGTAATGTAAAATCCTAATCAAATATGGGGGAACCCCTCTGTCTTGTAACTCTATAAACAGCTTAGTGTTATTAATTCGATCAAATGCCTTAGAAGCATGCATCTAAAAACACATAAATAAAGTAGAATTGTGCCTATTATACTTATAACCTTCCTTTAATGCATAAATCAGTTCCATGCTTTCTTTTAAAACCAAACTAATTATCAGTCTCAAATATTATTTGAGCCTAGCCTATATGTAAGTAGCCTATGCTCAAATACTTTTGAAATTATGCTTGCTAAGGCAATTGGCCTATCATTTTCTATACTCAAAATTTTACCAGTTTTATCTTTAATTGCTGACACTAATAAGACTGTTAACATAGATTGAGGTAACACACCATGTATTAAAATGTTTCAGGTAGGTCTAACATTATTCAGGTACAAAAATTGAACAATCAAATGTAAAATACGTGAATACTCGTCAAGACGTTTGAGAAAATTGTATGTTTCACAAGAAGACCTGAAAGAGAACTCAAATTGGTGCTTAGATGGGTTTTTAAAAAATATACAATTTTAAATATGTCTTTCAACAATGATTATTCTTATGTTTACTTTACTACTACTACTACTACTACTAATACTACTACTACTACTACTACTTCTTCTTCTAATAATAATAATATTATTTAGTATTATAAAAATCTAGACAAAATGCATTTACCTATCTCTTCCACTAGAGGACAGTACTATCCCAAGTAACGTTTTGGTCTTTCATTGATGTCCAGCACTGTTGAATATTAGAAACAGGTGTTCCATATAGTACATTTTAAGTACATTTCCTTCAGGCAAACACTTTTCTTTGCTTATAGCAACTAAATGTCTTAAGCTGCATGTTATGAACACATAATAGCCTACTTGGCAGGACAGAATTGCCTCAGCTCTTTTGGGAAACTCCATGTATTTTTGTGTAGGCCTACTTGAGAAACAGATGTACTTGTTTTCACATCTCATGATCTCAGTGTTTATTGAAACACATTTGCATAAACAACCTGCACCACACAATTCATAACGCACTAATAAGAATGCTCAAAAAGACATTTCACTTGTGAAGAAATAACACGTTTTTGCTCGAAGCTTCTAAAAATGCTGAATGTATGACGACGATTTGATAACTCATCCGTCTGTGCGGTTTACAGCTCACATCAGATCTAAGAATCAAACGGCAACGTTTCCTGTCCAAAAGCATCAGACAATCCCACACAGAATACTAACAGCTAATGTGTTGTTTCGAGAGGCAGTTATGCAAGAAAGGATATCAAAGTGATGTCTGCGTAGGGAGCTGAGACCAGCCTGTTTGTATTTTATTGTATTTTTTTATTATTATGTGGTTTCCATATTCAACTAATCTCTCCCTCTATGATAATAAAGGAGAGTCTGTGGAATACTTGTCCACAACCAAAGTTTTTTTCAGGATTTGTTAACTTAACAATGCTCTAAATTTCATAAGAAATGGCATTTAACACGTTGAATTAAATGTGAAATAGTATAGGCTATTCTTGTAAAATGTGAAACAATTTTCTGTTTTATTTCCGCAATTATTTGATGTCCAGCTAAATATATATATATAGCTATTTTAAGAACATTTTGCTAACATTCCCATTAGGTTATGAAAACATTGTTTCTGAATGGTACCTTACTGTCAAGACATGTTTGTTTTATGTTTTAAAAAAAATCTTAGTTTCTTAGTAACATTCCACTTTATTATTTTGGAAACATTATGGGAATGTTACTTTTGATGTTGTTTTAACGTTGTTCTACTATGTTATTGAAACAAGAAGTAACATTTAAAAAAAAATTAAGCTAGATGAACTAAAATAATAATAATAATAAATAAAAACGTTTTATGAATGTTCCATGCATTTTCAGAACATTATTAAAGACGAGGTAACTTTGAACAAACATTCTGGAAGAACGTTTGTTTATAACTTTGAGAGAACCTTGCCGGAACGTTAGCGAAAGTTCTGAGAACGTTCACTGTTAGCTGGGTGTTATCTTCAATAACTTTACAGAGGGGTTTCCTTGATGAGAAGTTACTTAAGGACACCCCTTTGCTCCAACATGTTTATTATGCCCAAATACACAATGATGTAACCCAACCTCATTGTGTCCATCTCAGTGGGTGGCATTTTCAGAAAAGGGTCTTTTGAACTGTAACTTAGCTTGACCTGCTGTGATCTTGGCTCCTTGCAATGATCTAACTCACAACAATATACGCATACAAACAAGCAGAGCAAGTGAACTTTTAACAGCAGAATAATATGTTAAAGAAAACTAAACCAGGACAAAAGTCAGCGGGTTGGCGGCGACATGCAGTTCCTGAAATCTGACAGAATCCCAAGAAATCACATTTTCATGCTCGTCCTGATCCATACACTTCTGTTTGTTATATTGACAATGGCATTGGACTTGGGCATGCTGATGGGGATATCTGAGTAGGGAAAATGTCCTCCATTACTGAAATGTTGACAGATGGAGTCTTGTAGGCTTCTGTTATTTCTGTTGCTGTTACTCTGTTATTATCATCTGCCTCTGCTGCGCTTTGCTGCATTGTATTTAGGGTACTAAGGCCTTTATATTGAACTTCTTGAAGAGGTGTTATTTTACTGCAGTTTGGCAGATTGATGTAGCCTATTCATCCCCTCCCACACAAATAGCCTTTCAGTGACTCGGTTGGAAAATTTGCTTCTTATTTTTGAGATGAAATAAGCGACACTATGTGTTTGAAAAAGGTGCATGTGTTTTGCTAATATTATTTCTTGTTTGTGTTGTGCCGTTTGCGTGTTATGTAGTTAGCCTACACTGTGAATATTCACGTTTGAGTGGTGACGTTTCATTTGGCCTATACTTTGCAGAACAAAACAGTCTTTTACAGCAATGTTATCCACTGCTATTCAGTTTATTTTCATAAATCCAAAAGGCGGTTAAAAAAACTGGTTGAAAATCAGGACATTAATCTCAGTTATTTTGTTCTATTGACATCACAATATTTTAACAGCAACAATTAAAATCTAAATCTGTTTATTATTAATAATAAATACAACTATATCTCTCTTTCTATCTGTGTTCAGTAGCCTTGTATGAACACAGCAGTATATAGGCCCTACAGTATGTTGTGTTGAATTTATCTGTTCTGTTGCGTGGCAATGAAGCATAAACTGTTATTAGCTACAGTATTGCTGAACTGACTTGACCCTTATTTTCCACCAGGCCTACTCTTTGTAAATATAAAACAGGGCAAATTGGTAAGATGCTATTGCTATTCATGTATTTGCTGAAGAACACAGTCAGCTATTTGAACAAGTTACAGAGTTTGCTCTCCAAAACATTACAGTCTAGTCTACATAAGACGACTGGGGACTGTTAATATTTTCTTATTTTGACTTTTGACTGTTCTTGTGTAAGATTGCCCATGTGTAACTTCTTTCAATTATGTTAAATGCACATCGTGGACACACCTAGACAAAACAAGAACCAGACATTGGACACACTGGGACACTCAAACTCAAGATGCGGACATGTGTTTGCTCACACACATCTCTTACTTGTTACTATATTTCTTAATATGTCAAATATGTTGAGGTTTGACCTCTGAGAAATATGATTGGATTCCCAGGACATCATGAATGTTATTGCCTGATCGTGTGTGTATAAATATGACCCATCTTCCTTAATATATATTAATATAGAATGTTATGGTATTACACTGGCTCTGTCTGCTTGATCATTCTCCCGAGATATCTCGCTCTGCTGCCACACATCACATGGGTTGAGGCGCCTGTATCTTCAACTGATGACTGATAGCATCAAAGCTTTAGATTAGATTTAGAAAAATTAATCGAACAGGGACCAATTTTATTCTTGCCAGATGCTAAAAGGCTACACAGCACAGAGGAGCTTCTTACATTGTGCCAATCCCATTTCCTATGTGGATACAGGAACACCTCACCCAGTCTAAACCAAAGTTTTGTTTGACTGACTGTTGGAAGACTGACGGGAACCTGGGGACACTCTGAATACCGTCCAGTATCAATATAAGTAGGGGACATTGTTTGTAAGGAAGGAAAGTGTTTCCCTCTCAAGCTATAAAATTTATATTTGAATCGTCTGAGTTTGGGCTTTTGGAAAAAAACGCTAAATATACCAATTCCACCCGGAGTCTCTGGCAGTATGCTGCCGGTGGTTGTGTAGCTCTCTGGAGTTCCACTAATAATCCCATTTCATGGGCAGATGGAAGAGTATGGTAGTGGAGAGGGGATTAGAGACTGTTAATTATCGTCTGATTTACTGAGGGACTGTTTGAAGGCGCAGCAAAGCCAGGCACATACTGTAGTCACTGAGAGAGAATGTCCTTGGATTGTCTGAGGCAACTGCTGAAAGACATTTTGACCACGAGCAAGGTGTGTTGAGGAAATTATAGATATTAAAACCTGAATGAAGGAGACAAAGTCGATTCTCAAAAGATTAAACAAAATATTTTATTTCATGCATGAAATAAGACGTTCCCACACAGACAGCGTCTGATATGAGAAGGCCCATGGCATTCTCACGCAGAGAGCATCTGACATGAGAAGGCAAAGGATAGTCCCTTTCGCCAAGGTTATATACCCTAACACATCCTGTGTAAAAAAATCCTTTGTTACCTTAAACCCAGACATCTTAGCTCATGATCTCATGTCCAACATTATTTATATCTAGACAGAACACTGTCATGTCAGCAAAAGTTTCCTGTTTTTAGCTGCAGACCTTAACTGCTGATCGAAACTGCGCACACACATATTGTCACATTTCACATGACCCAGAGAACATTTCGTTCCTGCAAGTTTGTCCTAACTTATGCATTTCTAAAAGCTTGGTTATATATCTTTAATAATGTGCTTTTTGTTTATATGATTATATTCCTTTAAATTCTTATGAGTAAACAATACATCTTCAACGTTAATAAAAGTTAAAGATCTAAAAGTAAAAGAACACCTCTAAGTGTAAAATTTCCATTACAGGTGTTCAAGGATTTCAGTGATAAAGTGTTTGGTCTGATGATGAGAATGGAGGTGGAGGTTGTAAGTGGCTCTGAATCATCATGCGTCAATTCAATTTGGTCCTCAAACTGACCTCTCAGTATGTTAGTCAGCTCTCATTGTTTCATCTGAGCACACAATGCATAACTGTTAAAGGGGTAGTACAACAACAACAACAAAATTTTGTCATAATTTACTTACCCACTTGTTCCAAACCTGTATGACTTTCTTATTTCTTCTGTGGAACACAAATGAAGATTGCAATGTAAGTCCACTGAAGGCGAGCAGAGTTGAACCCATGTGCAGTAGCCTATTCATTAAATCCCAACAGATACAAAGTCAACTAAGACTAGGCTTGACTTGATACATGAACTGGACTTGAGCATGAACATGAAACAATCACCATCAGCGGCCACAGGAAACACTAGACAAGAGAGACAATGAAAACATGAGGGCTATATATCCACGAAAGCTGCATTCGAAATCAAATACACTGAGTTGGTACTACATTTGAATTTTAACTTAGCAACTGTTAAAAACGTATGTTCTATGTAGGATGAATGTGTGTAGAATGAATGTAATTTAGACGTACTACATCTGCCATGTTGTTATTGTGACCTACCAGTAGAGATGGCAATTTCAAAACACTGCTTCGTGAAGCTTCAAACCTTTATGAATCTTTTGTTCCGAGTCAATGGTTCGGAGTGTGTATCAAACTGGCAGAGTCACATGATTTCAGTAAAAGAGGCTTCCTTTCCTTACGTCAGAACTGTTTCGAAACACTTTGAAATTTCAATGGTTCATCACCACTGGGGGTGATGATCTCTGTCAACCCATGAATTATGAGGAGGCACTGAGAACCAATGAACAGATCAACAGGAAACTGTGGGTTTCACCTGATCTCTGATCAGTTTTATACATTTGTAGACATTTTAATTATATATATTAGTATATAATTAAAATGACTAATGGTAGTTAATAGTCTCTTATTGGCCTGTTTAGCTGAAACAAACAAAACAAACCTTGATAATTGATAAAAGAATATATAGACACTTGATAATCTTATTTGAAAGATTTTACTTTTAATAAAAATGTTTTATGCATGTTTGGCCTGTGTTTTTTGTTGTAGTTACACTGTTATGACCACTAGGGGTCACTGTGGAGACGGGTCTTGGATTGTTTCGAAGCCTCGACACAATACGGCACATTTGCTTAAACTGTGTTCCACAAAGCCTCGATCTGCCCACCACTACCTACCAGCGTCAGTTGTGTCTCTTCACCTCCATTCATAAATATTTTCCCGTGGCCTCATGGGATTGTAAAGTGTCCATCGAATGCACACTTCAAAATCCAGGGACTTTCGGGCATAGAACTCTGTTGGCGTACTGTTTTTCACATACTATATAAAAGGGAAGAATTTGATTTTGGGTGCAGCGAAAGACTAATAACTAACTAGAAACACCTGAGCATGATCAAGACAATGAACCAATGACAAAACAGAACTGATGAACACATGACCAAAACAACCAATCAGAACATGACACATTCACAAGGGGAGCACATGGCAGGATAACATGAGGAGCAAGGGAAGCACATAAAAACCAGGAAACATGACTGAGAATTACAAAACAAAAGTCAAGAAACCAAAACAGACGTGACAAAGATATTTTGGGTAAATAAATCTTAGTGTTTTGTTGTTGTTGTTGAAAAATTACTGTGGTCAAATGTTCTTTGAGCCCCAATTTTTCCACAAAATATCTTCAGTTGAAACCCATGCTGATAGAAAAAAAATTTGCTTCTGGCGACAGTTCTGCAAAATGCCAGTGTCTTAGCCTACTTCAAAGGGAAATTCCCAGTAAGTGCTAAAAGATTGTTGGTTTTATCCAAAACTGATGAATGTGAATCTGGCAACGTTTTATTGCGCTGATTGTTGTACGTAGCCTATCGCGGCAGTTCAAAAATGAAATGCTAGTAAGTGGCGCTAAAAGGTTAAATCGATAATGGAAACAAAAGCAAACATGAGATGAAAATTAAGCATGTTTGCAGTTGCTGAAGCAAGTTTACAAAAGCTATACAAAAGCCATATGGATCTGGTTATGCGATGCAAACGTCAAAATGTATTAGTTTATAAATCATAAGTAAAGGTGTTTTTAAATCATAACATAGTATTGTTGTGCAAGGAACCGTGCAAAAATTATTATTTAAGCCTCTGTAATAATAATTAGAAAAAAAAGTTGTTGCCATTAAATTGCCTCTAATGATCACTTCAACTGGAAGCAGTGAATGCAGTGAATTCCAGGGATATGTAAAAATTTCTGAGTAAAAATTTAGTTTTTCCAATCAGCCTATAAATTGTTCTTTCGTGTTCCAAAGGAGAAAAAAACACAGATTTGGAATTTTTGGGTGCACTGTTTGTCATGATGACTGAACACGGAAACAGGGAGCAAGTGCGAACGCAAGGTTTATTCAGACAATACTCAAATACAGTGCAAGCAGATGGTACAAGGTGATGCAGGGACTTCGATGGTCAGGATCCGTGGTGATGTGAAGTGAAGAGGTGGCGGTGAGAAGACAGACGAACTCCGACACGATGAACACGAAGACACAGGAACACAAGGCAGGAATCAAACACCGGAACACCAACACGAACGACATCAAACAACGATCTGACAAGGATGGAAGGAACAGCAGTGAGTATTTAAGGAGTGAGTGAGATAGCTTGCAGCTGGTGATGATGATGATCAGCTGGAGTGGATCAGGTGATGTCACACATACACGCCCACTTCCCACATGCGCTCACACCACAACATAAACACAAGACTAGAAGGAACAGAGCATGTGTCTACCGTGACAGTACCCCTCCTCCTAAGAACGCCTCCTGGCGTTCCCAGGCTCCTTTACCTGCCGATTGAAGTCATCGATAAGGGAGTGATCCATTATGTCTCTAGCAGGAACCCAACTTCTCTCCTCCGGACCGTAACCTTCCCAGTCCACCAAGTACTGAAATCCGCGTCCCCTCCGCCTAGAGTCCAGAATGCGATTAACCGAATATGTGGTCTCCCCATCTACGAGTCGCGGTGGGGGAGGAACCGGGACAGGCGGATTAATGTGAGAATGAAACACGGGTTTAATCTTAGACACATGAAAGGCGGAATGAACCCTCCTGTACGCGGGAGGTAATTTGAGGCGGACTGCCACTGGACTAATGATCTTAGTGACAGGGAACGGGCCAATGAATTTGGGTGCAAGTTTATTAGAGACGGAGCGCAAAGGAATGTTCTTAGTAGAAAGCCACACTTTTTGACCCACGACGTATATCGGAGGCTTAGACCTGTGGCGATCGGCCCTAGCCTTGGTGCGCGCCCCCACCTGGAGTAGAGTCTCACGGGCTCTAGTCCAGGTGCGGTGACACCTCTGGACGAAGGCGTGAGCAGAGGGGACCGCAACCTCGGATTCCAGACTGGGAAAAATAGGTGGCTGGTAACCTACACTACACTCAAACGGAGATAGGCCCGTGGCCGACACTGGTAACGTGTTGTGCGCGTACTCCACCATAGAAAGTTGTTGGCTCCATGAGGAAGGATTCTTAGATACCAAACATCGCAACACCCTCTCCAAATCTTGGTTGGCTCTCTCGGTCTGACCATTGCTCTGGGGGTGAAACCCAGACGAGAGACTAACAGTCGCCCCCAGAAGTCTACAAAACTCTTGCCAAAATTTGGACACAAACTGGGGTCCCCTGTCGGAAACCACGTCCGTCGGGAGGCCATGAAGCCGAAAGACGTGATCTACGACCGCAACCGCCGTCTCCTTAGCTGAGGGTAATTTGGGTAAGGGGATGAAATGGGCTGCCTTCGAGAACCGGTCCACCACAGTCAAAACGACCGTGTTCCCTTGAGAGGGTGGGAGGGCGGTGATAAAATCTAGAGCGATGTGGGACCAGGGTCTCGAAGGAACCGGCAGCGGCTGGAGTAACCCATCTGGAGGTCGATTAGAAGTCTTACCAGTGGCACAAACAGAGCAAGCCAAAACAAAATCGTGGATGTCGCAAGCCATACGGGGCCACCAGAATCGTTGCCTGACTAAAAAACTAGTACGATTAACTCCTGGATGGCAAGCCACGTTGGAACTATGACCCCACTGGATGACGTCTGAACGTAATTCCTCTGGCACAAATAATCGATTCGGTGGACAACCGGGCGGAGGCGTTACCCCTTCTAGGGCCTTCATGACCCTCGATTCGACCTCCCATGAGAGTGTGGAAACGAATAGCGTTTCGGGCAAAATACACTCGGGAGTAACCGGGCGCTCGGAAAAATCAAATATACGGGACAAGGCGTCGGGTTTGATGTTCTTGGAACCCGGACGGTAAGATAGAGAAAAATCAAAACGTCCGAAAAAAAGTGCCCACCGAGCCTGCCTGGAGTTCAATCTTTTAGCAGTTCTGATGTATTCTAGGTTCTTGTGATCAGTCCAGACGATAAAAGGTACCCCCGACCCTTCTAACCAGTGGCGCCATTCCTCCAACGCTAACTTGACTGCCAACAACTCTCTGTTACCAATGTCGTAATTACGCTCAGCCGGGGACAACCGATGAGACAAAAACGCGCAAGGGTGCATCTTGTCGTCTGAAGGGGAACGTTGGGACAGCACTGCTCCTACTCCCACCTCTGACGCGTCGACCTCCACCACAAACTGACGTGAGGAATCAGGGGCTACGAGGATGGGGGCTGAAACGAAGCGGCCTTTCAGTTTGTTAAACACAGCCTCGGCTGTGTCAGACCACCTGAACGCCGTTCTGGGGGAAGTCAAGGCGGTCAGAGGTGCGACTAGTTGGCTGAAGTTGCGAATAAAACGCCGGTAGAAATTGGCGAACCCCAGGAACCTCTGCAGGGCCTTGCGAGAGTCCGGGGTTGGCCAATCTACCACAGCCTTGATCTTCTCA
This sequence comes from Phoxinus phoxinus, assembly GCF_949152265.1. Lineage (NCBI taxonomy): Eukaryota > Metazoa > Chordata > Actinopteri > Cypriniformes > Leuciscidae > Phoxinus > Phoxinus phoxinus. The sequence continues at coordinate 20,023,249 of NC_136897.1, read as the reverse complement.
GGGTCCATCCGCATCCCCTCAGACGAGACGATGTATCCTAGAAAAGGGACAGACTGTGCATGAAAATCGCATTTCTCCGCCTTGACAAAAAGCCCATTCTCTAGCAACCTCAGAAGCACTCGTCGAACGTGCTGCACATGCTCCTGGAGAGAAGATGAAAAAATCAATATGTCATCCAGGTAGACATATATGAACTGATCGATCATATCTCGCAGCACGTCATTGACCAGTGCCTGGAAAACTGCTGGGGAGTTGGACAGCCCAAAAGGCATAACCAAATATTCAAAGTGCCCCCTAGGGGTGTTAAAAGCAGTTTTCCACTCATCTCCCTCCCTAATGCGAACCAAATGATAAGCGTTACGCAAATCCAATTTTGTGAAAATGGACGCTCCCTGCAACCTCTCAAAGGCGGAGGACATCAACGGCAAAGGATAAGTATTCTTTACCGTGATGTTATTCAACCCTCGGTAATCAATACAAGGTCGCAGAGAACCGTCCTTCTTCCCCACAAAAAAGAACCCCGCCCCCGCTGGAGAAGAGGAAGGGCGAATGAACCTGGTTGCTAGAGAATCAGAAATATATTTCTCCATAGCCTCTCTCTCTGGGACAGAGAGTGAATATAACTTGCCTTTAGGCGGAGTCTTACCTGGCAGTAAATCTATGGCACAGTCATAGGGACGATGCGGAGGGAGAGAAGCAGCACGAGACTTACTGAACACTTCCTTCAGGTCCAGATACTCCGCGGGCACGTTAGACAGATCCCCTGTTTCCTCCTGAAACACAGAAACAGGCACAGACGAACAGGCAGACACAAGACAAGACTTATGACATTCCTTGCTCCACTCCAGCACGGTCTTATGGTGCCAGTCCACTCGGGGGTTGTGTTGGATGAGCCAGGGATGGCCAAGGACGACGGGTGCAAGGGGTGAATCCATGATGTAAAATGAAATAGTCTCTGAATGATTGCCAGCAGAAATAAGGGTTAGGTTCTCCGTGGTGAGGGAAATGGCGGGAAGGTCTTGTCCATTGAGTGCGTGAACTGCTATTCTGTGTGTGAGGGGTTTGAGGGGAATCTGAAGTTTCCGTGCAAAAGTGTGGTCCATGAAATTACCTTCGGCCCCAGAATCCAAAAGTGCTCGACAGTCGTGCTGGTGGACTGACCATCTTAGTCTTACCGGGAGGAGTGTGGATGTAGATGATGTCGGGGATGAGGTCTTCCTGGCGGAGATCCCACCCGATAGTAGCCTCAAGTTTACTATCGGGCTTGGCCTTTTACCGGGCAATTATAAGCCAAATGTCCCGCTCCACCGCAATACAGGCAAAGGCCCTGGGACCTCCGCCTCTCCTTCTCCTCCCGGGAAAGCCGAGCTCGACCCACCTGCATGGGCTCGGGATCGTAGACGGGGCTGACCACGTCCCTGCCGCTGGATCTCGGCTCGTTGAACCCTCCGCTGGGGTGAGTGGATGGAACCCGACGCTCGACCCTGGACAGCCGAGCGTCCACCCGCAGCGCCAGATCGATAAGTCCAGATAGTGAGGTTGGAAGATCCAGGGCGTAGATCTCCCTCTGGACGTGGTCAGCCAACCCATGCAGGAACATGTCCCACTGCGCCTCCTCGTTCCAGCCGCACTCCGCCGCCAACGTCCGGAATTCGATAGAGAAATCTGACACCGATTTCTCTCCCTGGCGGAGCTCAGCCAATGTCCTGGCGGCCTCTCTCCCTGAAACCGCCCGATCAAAAACCTTCCTCATCTCCTCTGCGAGGGTCTGGAACGAGGCGCAGCATGGGCTCTGGTTCTCCCACACCGCCGTTCCCCAGAGTGCCGCTTTCCCAGTCAGTAATGTCAGCACGAACGCCACTCTTGACTGTTCTGTACTGAAGGTATTAGGCTGGAGTGCGAAATGCATAGAGCATCGAGTGAGAAACGCTCTGCAAAAAGCTGGTTCGCCGGCATACGGTCCTGGAACTGGTAGGCGGGGCTCTGACTGGGAAGGGTTCACTGGTGGTGTAGGGGGAACGGCCGGTGTGGGCGGCGCAGTGGGAATCTGTAGGCGTTGGATCTGCTGGGTGAGCTCGGACACCTGCATCACCAAGGCTTGCACTGCGCGACCCGTGTCGCCGATCTCCTTCTGTTGAGAATCCATTCTTCTAACGCTGTGGTGAATGAATTCCTCCAGCGCACTTGAAGAAACGCTCGCTGCTCCCATCGGTTGGTCAGATCGTTCTGTCATGATGACTGAACACGGAAACAGGGAGCAAGTGCGAACGCAAGGTTTATTCAGACAATACTCAAATACAGTGCAAGCAGATGGTACAAGGTGATGCAGGGACTTCGATGGTCAGGATCCGTGGTGATGTGAAGTGAAGAGGTGGCGGTGAGAAGACAGACGAACTCCGACACGATGAACACGAAGACACAGGAACACAAGGCAGGAATCAAACACCGGAACACCAACACGAACGACATCAAACAACGATCTGACAAGGATGGAAGGAACAGCAGTGAGTATTTAAGGAGTGAGTGAGATAGCTTGCAGCTGGTGATGATGATGATCAGCTGGAGTGGATCAGGTGATGTCACACATACACGCCCACTTCCCACATGCGCTCACACCACAACATAAACACAAGACTAGAAGGAACAGAGCATGTGTCTACCGTGACACTGTTCCTTTAAATAATAGTGTTTTTGCTGTGACTAGCTCATAACTAGCTCATAATTTGAATAAATTCATGTGAATGCATTAACGTTGCACTGGAATTTCATAAAATAAAGCTACCATGACTGAACAGTAACAAGAAGAGTAACCTGCTGCTCTTGGATAAAGATACTATAATGAAGTCTGGCCTAATGTCCTCTTTAATTTGGTACATTATCCTGTATGGCAGTCACTCAATGGGCATCATTCAGGTTCACCGACCAGGTTAATTGGATGTTAACAGAATTACGCAATGCATTTGAAACAAAGACAGCCAACATGAATCCGAGAGGCTGTTTGTTATGCATTCTGTAATGTGATTTACTGTCAACTAATGAAAAACGGCGTTTACATCGGCATCATCATTGTTGTAAGAATGTAGTGACAGAGACGATGTAAACACAGACTCCACAACAGGCACTTTGAGAGATTTTGGTCTGATTTTATGTGTCAGCCTTCAGAATGAGTATTTTATCATAAAGGAGAAATGTCTCATCCGCTCTACCTAATCATGTCAACATTCTTGCGCACAAAGACAGAGCATTGATCCACCCAACCCATCGGGATTCATTTATCAGGAAAATGCAACCTTAATAATATTTTATGCTGTAGATAAATGTAATTAAATAAGAAGATAATATTTCAAATGGCATGTCTTCCTACACCCAAATGGTTTCAAACACATTGAGCTTGTACTTCAGCATTGAATTCTTGGCTTTAATGACATTTATTGTCACAATCTGACCATGGTTCTTTGTTAATGACTTAACTGTGTAGGACTGGTAGTTGTTGTAAAACATGTCTTGTATGCCATTATATGGCCCCACTTTGGAATGTAATCCCAAAGCCCCCAGCTTCTTTTGATATAAATTAAGGAGAAAAGACTTAGCTCTGTTTCATTTAGCATATGGGGGGGATGGTAATCGCTTCAGTCTCAGTGGTGTGAGTGCTTGACAACTGTTATGGATGCAGAGTAGATTTAGACTTCATCCTGACTTCTGATTATTGCTATAAATCATGAAGTCATGACACTTTTTTTCAGTCATGACACATTTCATGAGTATGGCAACCGCTATTACGTTGAGTAGGCTTTTTGAAGGGCTAAGTTGGAAACTTTGAAACTCAATCATTTTTATTATTTATTTATTTATTCATAAGGTTAGAAACCAAACCACACATCCAATGAAGCATTGCAAATTATGAAAACAACATAAATGATGATTATATTATATCTTTACGCCAATAGGTGCCAGCAAGTGAATAATTAATCATTCATTCAACGATTCGTTCAAAACACTGCACAGACCGATCGGTGTTTGGCATCAAAGTACCGCGAGAGCGTTTCGAAAGCATCTAATTGCTCTCGTGGAACTTTGATGTTATACATCGATCAGTCTGTGCAGCGCCACTTCAAGTCAAACACACCTAATGAGTGTTTTGAATAAAACAGGGCTGGGTTTCCGAAAGCATCGCAAGCATAAGTAGAACGTAAAACCATCGTCACCATGGTCTCTGATCAACTTGGCTCATGATGCTTTTGGAAAATGCAGCAGTGAATCATTGAATCAGTTACTTCACCGATTTGTTATTCAATATTAATTTAAGAACGTCACGATTATATGTTTGGATCCTTGTTTGCGGAGCAAAAATAGACAAAGTAACTTGTGTCGTATATATATAACAACTTGTTTATTAAACTGCTCAATTGAGCTCTGTTGCAAATTGCCAAATTTTTCGTTGCCATTGTAACCAAATCTCATGACAAACTTAGTTAAATATCTTTTATAAATGAATTTACACATATTATGGGCATATCACCCACTATAGACAGAGTAAATAAGTAAAAGGCCGTGAAATGCTGAACTTTTGTCGTCAAAAGTTCCCTCTGTCAAAAATATTAATGTTTAACAGTCCAGGTTTCCTTTGAAAGGTCTCAAAGTCCCTTACTTCATCATGTACGTTTCTATACATAAATGGGCCTAACATTGTTATAGAGTCAAGAACTAAATATCATGGTCACCACAAACAACACAATGACGTCTCAGTCTAAACCAAACGATTTCACTCTGGCATATTTTGTGTTTAGATTTTATTTCCCAGAATGGGCTGTTCATGATTAAGACTGTCTACGGCATGTCATGTTTGTAAAAGCATTAAATGGATGCCCTTTGTAAGTCTCAGTGGAGCTGTACTGTTACTGGAGAACTGTGGGAGAGACTATAATGAACACTTTTTATATACCCTGGCCTGCTCTGTTTTCGAACATTTGTTTTCTATCACGCAGGGCACGGTACACGCTGTGCGTCTGGTGGTCCTTTTACTGCAAACCCTGATTTCTGAGTTTCTTTCCCTGTCTTTTTATCTCTCCCTTACAAGTCAACATGTAACCTGTTTTGACTATTGACATTGTTTCATCCTTGATGAACGTCTCGCCAAAACAAATCATCACACTTAACCCTTTAATGGACACACTCAGAATAAAATTACCTGAAATATATATTTTAATAAAAATAGGCGAGAGATCAAATTATAGCTAACTGAATATAAAACCAATAACATTGCAAATAGGGTCAGGTTGAGTTGAGTACAAAATTAATTTTAACATAATATCATGGCTCAAAGTGTGATGTCAATGCCTATTAAAGGGTTAAAACAGAGGGGTTAAGAATGAGATGGGTAAATATTTTCATTCAGAAACCGCATGTATTCCCTGTGTTTGTGCGTTCATAATTCACAAGCTGAAAACCATAGAAAAATGTGCAAACATTAACTTGGGGCACCAATACACCAATGGCAAACAGCTGTACTGTAATTTTCCACTACATTGTGTGATTGTTAAAACAAGTTCTACCAAACACAGGAAACTTTAACACAGGACAATGAATGTTCAGTAAACACTAACTGAAAGTCTTTGACCCTGAGTCTGTCTGAGGAAACACAAGATGTATTACATGTTGAGTAAAATAAAAATAAAACCAGTCTGCACTCTTTGAAGAAAAGGTTGATTCTGTCACTGTCAGGCGATTCCCATGGGATCATTTTACGGATTTAGTTTTAATGCAATTTTTATTTTGATTAAATTAGATGAATTTAACAGTTCATAAATAATATAATAATAAAAAGTTTTCTCTTTATATAGAACCTTTTTGGCACATAAAGGACACGGACACTATTGAACCTTTTTTTCTTAGAGTGTGAATGAAGGATTTACTCACCCATCTTTCAAAAGTCATGACCATTACAAGCTTGTGGCTTTGGTGCAAAAGCAAGAAAAGACCATGAAGGATCAGGGTTTGTGGATGATGGATTTTGGAGGAACAGAAAACAGAATAGCAGGGAAATCCAGTCTGTATAATGGCAAAATATCTCACTTTATAGACACTTTTCTCTACAAATAAACTGTTGTGCTGAATCAACTGAATGCAAACTGTGCTTGTAAATATAACATTCAGTGGTTGCATAATTGTGCTTACTTTTGGGTTGAAAATATTTGTTTTAAATAAAATATAAAACCTTCATCGGCATATACTTGGAAAATGACAGTACATTTTTGTATTGTAACACTAATTTGCCAAACTAAATTGTCCTTTTATTGCATTAAGAATCTTCTCAAAAACGTGCTTTTATGGGCCAAAGTGTTCGGTTGGATTAATTTTATGTCTTTTCATCTGTGGATTTATTTATGGCTATTTCTTCTCATTATTCTCATTATGCTGAGCTCAAGAACAAACCAAAGCAATATGTGGGGGAGGCCAAGCAGAACTGTTCCCCTTCTCAATTCATTTAAATCACCCGGGGCTTTGCAGAAAGCCGGAACTTGTTATTCTGTGTATAAATTTAAAATGATGTGAGTGAGAATGGATGATATTCAATGCCAAAGGCTCTTATAGATATCAGGCTAGATCGTCTTTACAATTATTAATGCTTGCTCACTGATATTTGGTGTATGTTAATTCTTTCAGGAATTCCCCTTTCTGCAATGACCTCAGGTTTGTATATAATAATAAAAAAATGAGACAGACAAATATTTGTGAACTGCGTGCATGTAACTGCTTGGAAGTTCATTGGCTTTTCTTAGGAAAAAAGCACTGGATAGTGAATATTCTTGTTTGTGTTGTGAACGTTCACCATGGCCGTCAAACGTGTAGACACTCATTTCTTTCCTAAAATCATAACTAAGAGTAAAGGGAATAATTTCACCAACATTCCATAAATCCAGGGCTTGATGTCAGATCAAGACTCCAGAATTTGATCCAGAATCTATTAATGAAAAATGTAATTAAATTATTTATTTTATTTCTGGATCTGGAATGTATGTTTTACATTTTTAGTCTAAAATAAAAATTAAATGTAATAATTTGTTATTAAAACAACATTTTAATTCATATATATATATATATATATATATAATCTGTAACACTTTACAATAAGGTTGATGATAATAAAATAAAATACAGCTGTTCATTGTTTGTTCATGTTAGTTCACAGTGCAATAATTAACATGAACAAATACAAACTTTTATTTTAATAATGTATTAGTAAATGTTGAAATGAGTATTAACTAGGATTAATAAATGCTGAAGAACTATTGTTCACTCTTTGTTCATGTTAACTAAGATGTTAACTAATGAACCTTATTGTAAAGTTACCATATAATCATAACATTTCAATGAATTCATTAAACACATTGTATGTTATAATACAATTATTAAATTAATAATAATGTTGTTTATTGCTATGTTGCTTATAAAATTTGTTCTTCAAAATGCGTTATCAGTGTATGAACCACGTTGTAAAATTAGCTTTTGGGTGAGGACAGAGATGACAGAAAATGACAAAACAATTATATAACATAAAAAGCCTATAAGTTATGGGAAACTCTCACAACCAATGTGTACAGTACTAATGCTTTGTCAACACACTTAAAAGCCCTCTTTTTCAATAAATACTTCATGACCTCCACCAAAAACCAGCTGGATCCGTCACCACTCCTCATACCAGGATATCATAAAGCAATCTAAAATAGATCAAAACAGATGATATGTTAGCAGTATATTGTACAAGTTTCTCTGACGCATGAACACAAAATTACTGTGTTTGGTTTGCTAAGCCACAATAAAGCCCACATTTAATCAAATATGTTGTTTGATCTGAAATATTAGATGCATTGTTCGAGATACATTGTCACTTTTTGACTGCTCCTCGGTTCTGAAGGCTTGTGTAAGAGGTCAGGGAGAGAGCAATAGGGGTGAAAGAAGGATATGGCTTTTGCAAAAGGGAGCATTACTGTCTTGTTGCAGCCTCAGCACTCCTTTTATGAGGCCAGCCAGTGGCTGTCAGCTTGGCCCTGCTCTCTGGATTTGATCTGAGAGAGCAAGAGTCCATCCCAAGCCCCTTCCCCCGAAATGATTCAGCCTTGTGCCAGGCCGCCAGATCATGAGATCAGCTCTGCAGGGGACGCAGTCTTTCACACAGGATCCTTTCTGGGGAAGAGGTTAGTTTGGAGAGAAAGCGAGAGGCAGATAAAGTCGCAATGCGAGCGAGTTGTCAGACAGTGCCCTCATTCCCGGCTCTCACACAGATAAAGACTTCCTCTGATGGATTCACTATGTCAATCACAGCCGCTCCAAAAGAGGCTTTGAAGATACCATCAAATTCTCTTCAGGGTCATCTGTAACTGGCACTTTCCTGCGAATATTTTTTTAAAGCATTAGAAGCAAAATCCAATATGTTTCAATAATTTTAGATAGGATCATTTTTTATTTAACATAAAATGAACCTAGCATAAAAATGTACTTTGCATTGGTCTATGCAAATGTTGACTGCATTAAGCTCAACCATTCAACCCTATTACCCAATTATCAAAAACAATGAAAAAATGATTTAAAAAAATAGTTACACTTTATTTTATAGTGTCATTGATACACATTACATGTAGTTACTGTAGTAATAACTATAAATTATGCATAATTACATACAATTAACCCTAAACCAAACCTTCATCCTAACCTTATAGTATGTAGTTCATTATTATTTCTCAGTACTGAAATTTATAATTACACTGTAACACTGACATTTTAAAATAGAGTTTTTTAAATATTTCAAATATTTCATGGAAAATGTCATATTTGGTCCCAAACAAGCTACAAACCTTTCAATATTTAACCTAAAGCTTATTGAGCATGTGTTACCATTTGCCATAGTTTTTAGATCAATGTTCATTCAATGTTTATTGCAAGAAAATATAGTTTTAAACTCTATTAGATGTGTATTATAACAGGGTTAAAAGAAATTCAAACCTATAAAATTATTAGATAATTTTTAGAAATAGAATATTTAGTAAATAGTGCTGTCAAATCAATTACTCATGATTAATCACATCTTACATAAAAGTTTGTGTGTGTGCATGTGTGTGTGTGTATATATATATATAGCCTATATATAATATTTTACAGTATATTTACTAACTTTTATGTTAGATGCGATTATTAAATTTTACAGCACTAATATTGTGTTTAGCATTTTATATTTTAATAATACTAATATTTTATTTGAATATATTATTAATACATATTTATAGATTACATAAATTACTAAATTACATAAATACATAATGATATATTTTAATATATCAAATAAATGATGTGTTATCTATTTATATTTCATATTTTCAGCTAATAGTTTAACTGAGGTTTCTCAAGGTCAAGCAATGAAACATTTCATCAGTCGCCACATCCATTTATGGAAATGAACAGCTTTGGCATTTGAATGTCAGGGTGATATAGGCAGATGTACATTAGGGGGTGGGGAAACTCTTGGCAAATTGTCGTGTAATGCAAAATAGGTAGGTGATGATAAAGTCAACTCGACTGGGACTCCCACAGAGGTCAAAGAAGCTAAAAGAAGATGAGTTTGGGGCCGTGATATCCCCTCATTTCCATAGAGGTAGTCTCTCAGGTGACATCTAATACAAATATCACATTCCCTCATTAAAGCAGCCGGCTGACCGAGATAGTTTGGCTGCTTGTCACACTCTGGGACAGAAATTAAAGGATAAAAATGTGTGTGAGTTATATAATCTATCTCTAAATCACGCTGCAGGACAGAATTCTGCAAGCTGCTTACACTGACTTGCTTTCCCACAAATGTGTTGCAGTCCTGCATACTTGTTGTTTTTATAGAAATGCATCTGAGCACTGTGGTCACAGTGTGTCATAAAATATTCTTTCCTAAAAGCTTTTGGTTACACTTTATTTTAAGGTGTCATTGTTACAGTGTAATTATATTCAGTAATATTAAGCAACTTCATACTTATTATAGGATTAGGATTTGGTTGAGGGTTAGTTGCATGTAATTATGCATAATTTACTGTTACTATATGGTAAGTACATGTTACATATGTAACAAGGACACTGTAAAATAAAGTGTTATCAAGTTTTTTAATGTTATGACAGTAGGTTGCTTTGCTAAACTATCAGCATAGATCCTCATGTCTTAAATGTCAATGTTAGTTGGACTCCTTTCCCATTATTGCTCACTAAGGGCCATTTACTGCGGCTGAGCTCGATGTGTTTCACTAAAACCACAACAGTGAGTGAAAGCCACCTAAAACAAAACGACACATGCAAAAAAGTTTCTCCCAACACATTTCTTTTATTGTGACATCTTTATTGTATTTCCAGAGCTTTGTATATTTTTGAATGACTGTTCTAACAGCATATTTGAATTTGAGTCCAAGTGAAAAGCCAAGGAATATAAACTCTCTTTTACTTAAAATCCATTTGTTTGTCATTATTTATGAACTGCCAACATTTATAGAGACTCACAGACTGCTAAAGAAACAAACAACGATTGCACCACCATTCCGATCATGAAAACATGAAAGATAAACATTATTTCAAAAATATACACCACATTTGGTCTGATGATCATCAAACATGTTACAGATACAGTTCTGTTCCAGATCAATCATTACAATGAATCAAGCATTTCCAATGAATTTTAATGTACATTTTTGTTTTGCATACAAGGGATTCCTCTAAAAACGTGGCTTGACTAGTCAATTGTCAATTAGTAATAGTGAGTGAAAATGAGTCACAAAATGAGTTTTGAACTGGTCTTCACAGGGGAATGTAATGCCGGTCATCACATGCCAGTGAGGTAGATTGTATTTGATTTCAAATAGGAACAAAATAGAAAAATGCTGAATGAAAGAATTATTCTAGTCATTTTCGCATTAGACCTGATGATATGTTACAAAATCTTTCTTTAATAAGCACAGACTGTGATTTCTTCTTGTTATACTTCTAATAATTTTTTTATTTTTATTTTTTCGGACACTTTTAGGGCAAACAATATCAGGTAACTACTGTAAAAAAGGCCAAGCTCACACTACACAACTGTCAAACTCTTCTGTTGTTATTATTCTGTACATCTTAAACTTCCCATGAAGAGCAAAATCTCATGAAACCATCATCTTCCAAAGTTTGGGGTCGGTACGATTTTTAAATGTTTTTGAAAGTGTCTTATGATCAACTAGGCTGCATTTATTTAATAAAAAATACAGTAAAAAAATATGGATCTCCTAAAGAGACATAGTGATGGGAGGAAAAATTATGTTTATGTTTATGCTTTATGCTTTTGCGTTCTCTGCGCACATTTTTTGAGTATGCAAAAGCATTGAAATCCCTTTTTCCCCCCGCCACTATGTCCCTTTAGGCTCTCCGTAAAAAAACTGCATTATTGTGAAATAATAATCAGCTTTAAAATAACTGTTTTCTATTTGTATATACTTTACAATGCAATGTATTCCTGTGATGGCAAAATGTCAGAAATCATTCTAATATGCGGATTTAGTTCTCAAGAAACATTTCTTATTATTATCAATGTTGAAAACAGTTGTGCTGCTTCATATTTTTGAAACTATATGGTACTTTTGGGGGGATTCTTTGATGAATAGAAAGTAAAAAAGCATTTACTTAAGTATAAATATATTTGTATCACTTTTTGATCAATTTAATGCACCCTTGCTGAATAAACATTCCTTTCTTTCTGTGACAGCAGACCTCACAAAATTTCAGAGGTAAAATTCTGTAATGTGAGCTTGTTAAACAACTATTCGTTCCACAGACAGACGCTCAATCTGCATGTTGCCTTGCGACACAGAAAGCGTGATATTTTTTTGGCGTCCTTCTGAAGCATTTTTGCTGGCCAGATTTGATCTCAATTATTCATAATTATGTTCTTTAGAGAACAGCAATATCACACTCACATTTGCACTGAATCACGGCAGTTCTGATATTCAGTACACCAGCAATCCTACGTGTGTGATATCACTTGTAAAAGGAATTAACCACGTTTTACATTTTGTTTCCATTATTGCAACAGAATCTCTTCAAATTGGCCTCTTCGAAATGCCCACACATTGGTCCTGAAGTTGATAAATGCTTTAAAAACGAATCCCATATCATAAAAAAAAATCATAAACTCCACTTGAGAGAATCAGCTCCTGATCTAATCACGGTAGGATAAGAGATGATCTGTGGTCAGCACAGAAGCCATGTTACTGAAAGAAGAACGGCCAGCACAGAGATGTGGCTGAGAGGAGAGGAGCCGGATTTTGTACGGCAGTGGTCTTTGTTCTGGCCGATGCACGCGGCGTAGGCCATGACGTGGGGAATGTAATGCTGCTCCTGGACTCCATGAAGAAGATGAGCCATGGGGCCTTTGGAGAAGATGGCCACGTCTTCACCGCCATGAGTCTCCGAGCGCAAGGGAACGGCAGACTGAGCCAGATAGTTGTTTTCCGCTGAGGGCAGAAGAAAGAAGAGTTGTCATGATATCAAAATGACATTTTTTTATTGTAATTTGTTCATATTAATCTTAATATTATATTAAAATTAAAATGAATAAGAACAGTTTACATTTAGTTAAATACTATAACAAATTACAATTAAAACAATTATTGCTTACAGGCTACATACTATTGTTTAATAGTTTACGATTGTTTAGTAGTTTACAATTACTATTTAATATTAATTGTAATTTAGTTTTAATATAAATGTATTCATTTATAATTATTTGTTTATTTCTCTTAATTTCTCTTAAATATATATATAAGCTATATATAGATTACAATTATGAGCAACATAAAAAACAAAATAAATAATAAAAATCACTTCATTTTTCAAATAATTCAAGTCAACAGTAATAAATAACACAGAAAAAAATGGTTTTCTATATCGCTGTTTACTTGTAATACTCAGAACTAGGGATATAAAAAATTGGTACAGTTCCATTTGTCTTTGTACTGGAATATTTGACATCCCCAGAAGAATGTCAACAGTAGGAATGACTATGAATTGTTCTTCATTCTGTCTGGATTGTGTTCTATCAGTGAAAACAGAAATTGAAAGAGTCAAACCTATGCTGTGGAATAGTAATGAGACAAACAGGGAGAGAGAGAGTGATGGGGAAGAAAATGAGAGAAAAGAAAGACCAAGCCAGAACAATAGCCATAATTCTACGGCTTGTCAAACATATAGAGAAAGAGTAAGAAATATGGGTGGTGGGAACTGAGAGATTCATTTATCATCATTCAACTACCGCCGAGTTTGACATTCAGGACACTGCTACGCTAGAGTTGACACTGTTTCAGAGAACACTTCCCATCCGTTCCATTCAACAAGTCTCTCATTCACTTCTCAAGTCACTATTTCTTTATGGAAATCTTAGGTAACATTATGAATGTCTTTCCTGTCACTTTTGATCAGTTTAATGCATCCTTGCTGAATAAAATAATAAATTTTTTCTTTTGAAATCTTACTGACCCCACACTTTCAAATGGTAGTGTTAAAGAATTTACATCTGCTCCATCTCTCTATCCATGAAGAAAACCCTGAATGCAAGGTTTTAACCCTTACTGCAATGAAACAGGATGAGAGAAGCAGATCCACAAATCTAATACGCTATATTCCCACTTGAATGTAATTACTTACCGTAGTCAACAGTTGAGACATTCTCTCTAGAACCGTTAACCAACTTGAACCCTGGTCCATTTCCATACAAAATGGATGTGAAGGGCTTCTGGTCAATATCACTCAAAGTGGGGGCCAAACCTGCGGAAATGATATTGAAAGCTCTGAATCTGGGCCATGAACCAACAAGAAATCACTCAGTAATTAAAGTGCTCCCAACATGCCTTGAGCCTTCATTGCCTACCAAAGATTGAGTTTCCCCGTGGTGTGTAGCCTCCAAAGCTGAAGACATGAGAGTGATCAGCCGTGACGACTGTTAGTGTGTCATGAACGCTGGTGAGGAGACCGGCTCGAGTAATGCCCCGATCCATTTCCACGGCCTCGTGTAAGGCCTGCTTTGCTTTGCCCTCATGGTGTCCGTGGTCAATGCGCCCACCTGTCATCGGACAGCCCGGTCAGAGGTCTCATATAGAGCATGTAGACATACATTCATTCTGTAAATATCTTTCACTTCAGTAGATGAAAGGGTTGTTATAGTGCCAGTACCTGACAGTAGCTGAGCTGTTACGGTGCAGCTTTTAAAATTCATTTGAATTAATAAGTGGTTGATTTTGACATTTTTGTCACATTGCATTTCTACGAGCAAACTGAGGCATCATCAAATTAATTTAAATTAATTCTTCAAATTAATGTATTCCAACTCTGTCGTCATCCAAATGTTTAATGAGATTAATATTTAAATACTGCAGTTTATGCTATGTTTGTAGTTTAGTTACATAGATTTGTGAATGCTACATAAATGCTACATGTTACATAAATCCTGCATTTATTAAATACATTTTAAACTGGTAATACAGTTAAATGTTTAATTAAAACACACACAAAAACATACGGCTTATATGTATGTATGTGTATATATATATATACATACATACACACACAGTGTGTGTGTGTGTGTGTGTGTGTGTGTGTGCGCGTGTGTGTGTGTAATGTATTCTCCAGAAGGAAACACAATGCATTAAGCTGGGGGGTGAAAACTTTTGAACAGGATGAAGATGACCAAAATTGACATATTTAGTTTAAATATTAATTTCTTTCATTTAGTACTGCCATTCAGAAGGAACAGAAGATGGTTACATGTTTCCCGGAAGACAAATTAAGTACAATTTAATGCATCGTGTTTCCTTCTGGAGCATCAGTGAATGTTTGAACCTTTTTTAATAGTTGTGTTTGAGTCCCTCGATTGTCCTCGGTGTGAAAAGATGGATATCAAAATCATACAGTCACGGCTGGAAAGGGTTCAAATATGTAAAAGATGCTGAAAAACTGAAGAATTTGCAGGACCTAAAGGATTTTTCTGCAGAACATTGGGCAGTTTAACTACTCAGGACAAACAAGAGACTCAAGAACAACCATCACAAAACAAAAAAAAACGACACAGTGTTAAGAATCAAGGGTGTGTAAACTTTTAAACAGATTAATTTGGCAGATTCTGCAAGGAGTATGCAAACTTTTGAGCACAACTGCACATAGAGTCGTTTAAAAAGTAGCTTCCCCCGGCACAAAAAAAAAAGCCAAATAATTGATACTAGTTTAATTAGATGTTAAAATGACCTTCCGTTGCACATCGGCGGTCTAATGAACAGTG
Source organism: Phoxinus phoxinus (assembly GCF_949152265.1). Taxonomy (NCBI): domain Eukaryota; kingdom Metazoa; phylum Chordata; class Actinopteri; order Cypriniformes; family Leuciscidae; genus Phoxinus; species Phoxinus phoxinus. Next base: position 20,007,924 of record NC_136897.1, on the reverse strand, counting down.
ATGTACACTATATTTTACCTTCCACCAGCAAGTAGAACCCGCGTTCATTTTTTTTCAGGATCTTAATGGCCACGTCTACCATCTCAGTGAGGGAAGGGTCGGTTTCTTGGTTTCTCTCAAGCTCATAGGACAGGTCTGCTGGCTCAAACAGACCTGCAGCGCAAATAGAGCAGGAATTCAGTAACACATTGGGTTACACTTTATTTGGCAACACTTTTTTATTTTATAGTGTCCTTGTTACATGTCCTTACCATAGAAATAACAGAAAATTATGCATAATTACATGCAACTAACCCTCACCCAAACCTTAATCCAACCCTAACCCTATAGTAAGTACATGTTGTTAATTAATATTACTCAGTACTTAAATATATAATTACACAGTAACACGAACACCTTAAAATAAAGCGTAATCCTTTATTTTAAGGAGACGTAGTTACGGTGTACTTACTCAAATAAGTACTGAGTAGTATTAATTAACTACATGTACTTCCTATAGTGTTATGTAAGTGTTAGGGTTAGTTACTTGTAATTGTGCATAATTTACTGTTATTACTATAGTAAATTCATGTAGTAACGTGTAACTAAGTCACCTTAAAATAAAGTGTCACCAAAAATAATCTCAAAAAAGGTCACTTAACCAGAATGTTTATAAAACTCACCCAACAGATAATCCACATTATTGGGGTTCAGGGAAAGGAGATCCTTCTTGTTCCAAACATAGTAACCTTTCTGATTACACAGAGGTTAAGAGAGAAACAACAAATAGGTTAGAGAAATAGCAGTTCCCTCTTATATTTAGATGCTTTATAGAATGTATAACAAAGCTTTGATCTAATATCGTGCAACCAAATCTCTGTAATCCAGTTTCGCAACAAGTACAAATTGTCTTCATTTGTTATGAAGTGCACAGCTGTAAAGCCAGCTTTAGAGGCCTCAAGAGCTTCGGATCAGATTCAGGGAAGTCAATAAAGAGGGCATCATCAAAAGAGCACAAATACACTGCAAGAGTCAGGCAAACACAGAGAGAAAATGAAAAAAAAGATTTGTCAGCAGAGGCATAGCGTGGAATCGTTTTTTTCTTTCTTTCTTTTTTTCTGAAATGAATTGAACATGACATTGTAAATGAAAAGATGGAATGAAGTGCCCTGTTTTTCCCTTGTTTCATCGTTCACCTTATCCTTCACTCTGTCAGTCCACTCCCCCACAAGGTTCCTGCCATCTTTGCGTGTACCGTTGTGTTTCTTGTCTCCTGGGTATTCCACATCTGGTGTGTTTTTGGGGTACATATATTTCCGCCCACCCCCCATAATTACCTGCCCATCCAAAATGAAGAACAAAAGAAAAACATCACACGTTTATTGTACACACTGATGCGGTCTAAAAGAAAATCCAATTTAAACCAAAACAGTTTAAGATGTTGAAAATGTAAAAACATTAAGATGTTAAATACAGTAGAAATATTTAAGATTCTGCACTATTAAAATGTATGCTGCTAAAATAATTAGTAATTAATAGTTTAAATATTTTATAAATATTATATAACAATAATAATAAATAATGTTACTAAAATATATCTAATTTATATAATAATTAATTTTACAATAGACAATTATATTAATAATAATAGTCACAGTAATAATAATTATTATTATTATTAATATTAAATCATGTTAATAAAAATATAATGTATTATTACTACTACTACTAGTATCATTATTATTATCAATGATAATAATAAAACATTTTTTAAATAAAATATTATCAATAAATTATTTTACCATATTATTATTATATTATTATAAATAATAACAATACTATTATTTTGTTATTTTATTTTAAATATGTATTATTATTATTATTATTAGTTTTTAATACATTATTTGTTTAAATATGTATTGTTATTATTATTACTAATAAACATTTAAATAAATTAAGAATAAAATGCAAAACAGAAGCATTTTAACAAGCAGTCTCAACATTTTAGGCTTCACTGTATCCTAATACATTAACATATTAACATATACCATGGAGGAATAAAACTATGCAAAGAAACACAATATTAACAGACACAGATATTGAAGGATATATAAAACCAATTTATAAAACTGGGGGAGAATCATGAGAAAACTCACATTAATGTCAGGGATATTTTCAAAGAGTTGTCTGGCAATGTCTTTGCATCCACTCTGCAGTGCTTCATCTGGCATCTCCCCGTCTGAATACCAGTCCCGATCTACACAGTGGGCATACGAGGCACTCGGAGTGGCGTGGTTCACTCGTGTTGTTGTGACGATTCCCACTGATTTGCCTAGGGGAAAATACAGATAGCTGAACTGTTAATTGTTCCTGTAGAGACATGTCCATCACTATATCTATATTCTAGTTGATAACTTGCTTTTTCCTCGTCTATCTACTGATTAAATGACGGATATTTAATCAACAGACTGACTTGCAGAAAACTAACTAAAGTATGCACTGCATCAGCTTAGAAATGTTGTACTGGACAAGAAAACAGCTTGATTTAAAGTCATGTTGTCTGGCTAAGGTCGAGCAGTTGTACACTATTTTAATGCATTCTCTGAACACAAGCACCCAAGTGAGAGAGCATTTCCCCCTGTACTCACATCAGGTCAGGTTATCAGTTTGACACTGATTAGACCGTCCGCCTTTTAAACCTCTCAGCTGGATTTTAAAATGTTTATTCTGGTCATGTTGTGCAAATTCCACTCGGCTACATTCACCTCTACCTTCAGCGGAGGACTTTCGTCTTATAAAACGCTTCATTTGTTTTTATTTTCAACATGAGAATAAAATATGAGCAAGCCGTCTGCGTGCTGCGCTCATCAGTCAAACTGTCACTCTTCTCATTTATTCCTTTACTTCAGATAAGGACGTGTTTTTCCACTTTCTGAAATACTTTATCTGCTCAACCTGTTTTTTTTTGTGCTAGTGTCACCTTTGTTTCTCTCATGCAAAAATAAGCTAATGGATTGGAAGCAAAAAATATGAGACCAGAAACGAATATCCCATCTATATTCTAATCACAATAAGAGTCGGCACAGGCATTATAGCTGCTGTATGAGAGGATTCAACAGTGCGTCTCACCTGAGTCTTTGGCCCATTTAAGAATGGAGGTGACCTCGTTCCCCTGAGTGGTGTTGCACTGGGATCTTACAGATGCTGCGCTCACTCCAACCGTACCCTCGTTGGCTTTGACCCCACACAGATATGCCGTGGCAGTGCCTGCACTGTCTGGTACCTGAGCATCGGTGTTATATGTCTGTGAGAAAAACATGCAAAATTTTAATAGCTGAAGGGATTATTTCACAAGAGCTCTTAGTGTAGTTGTGTAATTGCATTATTATACAATTAGCATGATTATAAACATCCACAATGGTGATTTTTATGAGTCATAAATTCTAAAATCACAAAAAAAAAATCATAACAATTGTATTATCAGCATTCTGTCACTTCGGTCTGTTTATTCTTGGGTTGGTGACAGAGCTCTGACACTGCTATCGTCTTCTTGTTTTGCCATGTGCTCTTCAGTCCATGTGAGTTACTGGGGAGTGTGGTGTTCGGATCCTGGCACTTCGGTCTTGTTTTGTTTTCGATTTTGTGTCAGGATTCGGACATTCATGCTACGAGTGTGGATATTCGGTTGCGAGCGCATATGATGAGTATTCCCTCGTTCTCTCGCGCTCTATCTCGCAAGCGTGCGGTTTCGAGTTCGCTTGGGCTGTACGCTCTTCTATCTACGTGTGTCGTTGTGTTCGGTCGGTGTAGCAAAAATCTCCATGCCATCGCCTCGCTAACGTATGCGGAGGAAGAGGAGAAAGGCTTCACCTTACAAAATCTGGTGGTCTTAGAGCTTCCTGCTCTCCCTGATATGGCCACAGAGGTCATCCCCTAACTGCCCTGCCGCTCCGCCCAAGCCTTCTGCCGTGCCGGCTTCACCCAAGCTACATGTGCTGTCCTGTGCCCACTACATCAGCTGTGTCTCTCTTGGAGCTCTTATCTTTGTGGGGTTCTCCTTCCTTACCCAATGCCCCATCTTGCCAGCGCCTGACCAATCTAGTGAGATTATTTGTCCTGGATTGACAGTCTCGCATGTGTCTCGCGGCTTTCTCTGCCGATGATCATTCTTTCTAAAATCTCCCCTCTGGATCTATCGATACCTTCTGTACCTTGTTAGTCTTGTTAGTATCTCCACCATGGCCTTCCACTAGGACTCCATATAAAGTATAATACAGAAGGATTTATTGGATTAAGTGAAAAATATACATAAAGCCAAAAAGAAAAACAGCTGAATAAATCTAGGAGATAATCACTGACCATCGTTCACCATCCTCACTTTTAATAATGGTTAACATCTGTGAAAAATGTAACTATGGGAGAATCATCATCCCAGAACTGTGGCTGAATCAAACTACTGTATGATTTAAATCTCTCTATGACCCGGGGTGGGCGACTGCATGGATTATGAACACAATGGAATGGCATGATGGGATTACAAGGGATGTACCTTAGAGAGGGCAACATAGGGGAATTTGTCCATCTCCAGTTGTGTTTCCTCACCGCTCTGTCCAGTCATTTGACCCTTTAGAATCCGTGCTGCTGTGACCGTAGATACACCCATACCTACCAATAACAAAAGTATGATAAAGACAATTTTTTTTACAATATATGCTTTCCTTCAAGCACCATCAATCATGAATAACATGGTCTGCCTGTACCTGAGAAAGGAACAAGCCATTCTCAAATTAATTCTTGAAGTCTATTCAGAATAGTGAGATTAAATCAAATGACTACTTGTCATTTAACAACCCGCTATACTTAAAAGCACAAGGACCAAATTAGAGTACAGTTAAAAGTCTCAAGCTTGTAGAACTGTACAAAACTGTATTAGAAGAAATGTTCAAAAAGCACAATCACATTGAAAAGAGTTCACAGAGTCAGTCTTCAAACCTTATACTCGTAGAAAGCTTAAAATGAAATGATAAAATATTACACAAAAAGTAATTACTACTGGAATGTGTTAATGCACTGAATGAGGGTTGTGGCTTGAGTTGCAACTATGAAATGAAAATGAATCTGAAGTACTTTTTTAAAAAAGCAATTAAATTTGAGTACTCTAAATGTTTATGTAAACGCTTATTAATTTACCTTGACATCTTATGTAAAATATATTCCAATCTTCAATAAAACTATTAGCTTGAAAAGCAAGTCATCAATTTCCAATTAAAACACTATTATCATTTGAATGATATTGACTCTTAAAACCCCAGCACAAATCTTGCCAGCATTTTCACAGTCAACCGGCAAATTAAGTCATATTTTATCCGTGTTTGCAGTCTGAATTGAATGCGATGAGATGAAAAGACCGTGTACTGCAAAATAATGGCAATAAACCTTTTTATTGAGTTGTCCTTGCATGCACATAACAATGCTACCAGTGTAGACCAATTCATGAACAAATGGCTCTTTTAATATGTTCTTTTTTAGTGAAAGAAATCCACACAGTGTGCCGATCCTTTTAATATACCATACAAATCAGTTACCATTTGAAGTCAATCCTTGAATGAACTTAACATCAAATGATCATGACAAATGATTTATATCATCTACAGAATTACAAAACCTACATGAAAATTCAGAAGTCTTTTCTGAACTTGGTTGGCTGACCTCCAAGAAAATCATAAGGCACATTGTCATTTTAATAATCTTAATGCATGAACCAACAGGTCAACTGATCGTAATCTTCTCGTATCTCTATTTCAACAGTCGCTTCTAGAAAATCCTGTATATGAAATCATCCTTTTTGTAGCTGGTATGTGTTTATTGTTGTGGTGGACAGCACTGAAATAAACCAACGTGACAGTGGTTGAACTGAGGGTTCATAAGATAGATTTTTTAGGTTTTGTAAACTCATGTGTTTTATACCAGCATTGCTTTCCTTTCACAGGGACAATAAATATGATGATTTCTATTGTTACTGAGATAATCTTAATTTTTCAACCAGAAAAAAACTGCCTCTTCCCTCCATCCTTTTGGTGCCCAAGCTCGCTTTGATACGCATTGCGCTTTCAAATTCGTCCAGAAGAAACCTGACGTTCAACCTGACGTTGACTGTGGTTAATTTGCTTATTTCTCATTAACTTGATATCCATCACTACCCGTGTTAATGCTTAATTTTGAAACAGGTTCAAAAACAGTAACGGTGCTTTTAAAAAATATTTAACTCTTTTTTGTTAGACCGAGTATTGCACAAACAGTTTATATATCATGGTAAAGATCCACAGGGATCCATGGATGGCGTGACTTACCATCACCGAGAAAAAGGATGACATTCTTGGCAACGTTCTTGTTGAGCTCTTGGAGGGTCAAAGCAGTGTTTAGTGAGCGCTGAGCCCAGCCCTTCCAGAAATCAGGGTTCTTCTCTTGTTCTACAAGCCGTAAGAAAACATGTTTACACGTTTGCCCACAAATGATAACACAAAACCAGCAAAGATGCTCCTGCAAAACAAGATAATGACAATGGCCTTAGACGGAAGTCCCCATTTAGAGATGATGAGTATGCTATCTCTCTCTAAACTAAACTGAGCGGAATATATAACAAATGCTGGACAAGAACAACAACTGAATTTCTATTTTATGCATATCTTGTTCTGTCCACATAAGCTTCTTAAACCCACAATCACGTAAATGAACATATCTGGGACCATCTGACCCGAGGGTCCAATCTTCTTATAAAAGCTAATGTACATTTGAAATGAGTTTTATTCTATGCCCATACTTGGAGCAAGGTCGAAAAGAAGACTATTAAACCTTCGGTTTAATAAACCTGGCCTGAGATGGTGTTACGCTGTTTATGAATCACTCATCTGACACTATGACTCTCTATGAATCAAAGACACTAAAAGCAAACTATAAGGCAGGGCTCATTCCAGTTCTAAAAGAGCTACTTTCCTGCAGTTTCGTTCTAAACCTGCTCAAACACAAATGTTTTCAATTATCCAGAAGTCTTCCAGAAGATCTTGACTAGCTGGTTCAGGTGTATTTGATTAGGGTTGGACGTACACTTCTCTGGAAGTTAAATCTCCAGGAACATTAGCACCACTTATAATGCGCTATTTTTAAAGAGACAAAATGCTTATCATTGCAGAAAAAAGTATAAAAGTATGCAATTGTCCTATCTAATACAGGCAAAAGGCCAATAAACAAAAAGTATCTTAACTGACCTGGAAACTGAGGCTTTGCCAAACCTTCCCAAACCAGGCAACCGAGGATAAGAAGTGCAGCTACCTTCATTTTGTCACCGTTTGCAGAATAACTCACGTTCCAAGGATCTCAGAAGACTCTAAAATCTGCAGTGAAAAAAAGATTTAGTCAATGCTAAAATATTTCTTCTATTCCCAATTTAAAGTTCAGAGATAACTACAAGTAAGCCGTTCATATGCTGATTTGAGCTCTGTGTCAGTGTATTTGTTAGAGCGGTCTAACCAAATAATATTGGCTCAACCAATGCCGTGAGTTTGGGGCGGAGCTTCCTTTCTCCAGTTATTATAGACCTCCTTGATTTGAAAACAATCATTATTGTTGCCGTTACATTTGGTGACAGAAATGACACACTTCATCTTTAAGCACAGAAAACAACTATTTACCATCCCAAGACTAGTTTTTTCCTTTATAATATATTATATTCATGTGCGAAACAACTGAAAAAAGAGGACAGATTGTTTCAGGCGGGTATGTATGTCACAAAAACTGATCCAAACAATCATTTAGTGCCATATTTGAACATTAATTTGAGTAAAAGTTGCACACCTGCAGTATTAAACCTCTCTGCCTTCTACTCTTTAGTCAAGGTCACTTTAATGGGATTGAGTGCCATTGCACACAGTGCTTTAATAGCCATGACAAAGCTGATTAACTGGACACCTCGGTTCTAAGGCACAGGGCCACACGATTTCTATTACGAACACACAATTCCTCAGCTTACTTCACATCCTTTTAATGAGGACTTTAGTCATTGTGCAGAAATCATCAATCAATATCAAAGCCATACATTCAATCAACCTATACATTGCCCATGCTGGAGCTTTGACCACTTGGTGTTTACATTTGTAAAACTAAAAAAAAAACACGTAAAGCATTGAAATGCACATCTATAGGGTTTTGGTGACACTTTATATTAGGTGTCATTAACTACTATGTACTTACATCAAACTTGTTAGGTATTGTAAGAAACTCAGACGTGAAGACCATGAGACTCTGTTGTATCTTCAGCAGGATTCTTTATTGAGAATACGAGTTGTTGGTAGCTGCAGTCATCAAGTCTGACTAAAGGAGCTGTATTTTATCGGCATTTGGTGGGCAGTCCTTAAAGGTGTGGACTTTACACACAGCCTTAGTGACAGCTAAAACAAAAGCATCTAAAACATTACAGAAACTTACCCCTGACAATGAGCTAAACATATTTAGATGTGACATCTTTAGGTCAGAGTTGTGAACCTGACCTATCTCAAATAATTTAAACTTCAGTTTCAACAGGTTTCACAACATTCTTGACGGTTTTGAGCCCCATCTGGTTTCAAGAACTAACATTAAATAAATTTCACTTAAACAATTGACTCCCATCAAAGAGGAGAGCACTTGGTTAGAATAGAAAACACGAATGGTTCATTGTAATTACACTGTCTTTAAAAAATATATTTCCACAGTACACAATGCAATGCTATTGTGTTCCAGTTTTATTGCAAAACAATTTAGTGGCAGGCTTCAATAGTGGTGCAAAGGATCAATAAACTCACGGTTCGGATCATATTACTGTCTTTTTGAGTCAGGGATCGGATAATATTTTGGATCAGCAAAAAAATTGAGGGAAGGGGGGTATAACTTTGCTTTTCATTTATTTCATAAAGCCCAATTTAAGTACATTGATAACACAGCAAAATAAAAATGAATATTCTTTAAAAATTGAAAGTGAATATTCAGTAAAAATTTTCATTGTATAAATTCAATATAGATTAATCTTTTTTAAAGATGTGTTTTGTTGTTTGATTAACAATAATGACTTAGCAGCAGATATTGGCTGTTGTCACTTTAAATGATACACATCTGATTTCTTTCTCAACTGTTTAGGTTTACTTATGACATAAAAATGACTGTTTACAAGAATACCTGCACAGATGGGTTTTTTAACATAACTTTTTGTGTCTGTTCAAGCACAAGGAGACGCAAAAGAGGAATAAATACGGTGATGAGCCTCAGTTTATGCGGCTGTGCGCACAGATAACAACGCACGATCAAGTTTTCTTTCGCCTCTTCTTGCACTTGAATGGTTTAAAATTACTTAACTGTGTAAATTATCAAGAAAAAAAAGGTCCAAAGGATAAACGAATCACATGCGTGCAGAACCGCGGGGCCTGGTCCGTAGGGATCACGGATCAAGTGCGATCCGTTGCAACCCAAGGTTTCAAGGTATGGTTACGTTTAAGGGTGGGTTAAGATGTAAGGGACCAATATTGCTCCAAACCCTTTGGTATTTTTGATTATAAAACAGTCCTAAAAAATCAAGAGGAGGCCAACAACCAACCACTAATGCAAGTCATTTGTTTCCTGTGTTATAATCGACACACCATTGCACGACATGTCGACTTGAACCAGTAAACTTCTAAGCACCCCCCCACTAGTTCTAGTTCTGTTGCAGAGAGATTTTTACCATGACTTGAGGCTCATTCACAAGCTCTGTCAAAAACGCAGTGGGGCTCCAGCTGGCAGTACTCTTGAAGATAGTCTGCAGGTGAAGAAACACAGCAGTGCCAAAACACAAAGGAACAGCAAACCGGAGAACAAAGTTGTCAACAAAATAGAAACTCCTTCTCGATTCATGGCATCTGAATGTAGAGATGTCCTTCTCTTGGAAGAAGAAATCACATCCAAAACAGAAACAGAAAACCACCTATCCTTCCGGCACACTGCAGGCCCGAACTACAACTGCGAATTAGAGCTGCAAGTATGTGCTCAAGAGGATTAGATTAGTGTTATTACTGATGGAGACAATCTTCCGTCATGCCTTCATCTTATAAAAAGAGACTTTACATTGTTTTGAAAGGAACATTAGTGAATAATATATTCAGACCTATCAAAATCAATGCTTTCTGTTTCTCTAGGGCATGCAATTTCATGTCTACCCTAGAGTGGCATCCTATTTTCTAACAACAAATCAGTTATTTTGTTTTGTCAGGACCTGTTATGTTTTGTTAATGCCCGTAAACCCCTGAAGGCATAACTGAAACTCAATCGCTCTAATAAACAGGAACATAGATCACAACACATCATGTAACATGATTTACATTTAACTCTTAACATCCTAGAGGCCATTCGATCACAGAACATCATCAAACACTGACATAAGAATTTGATTAGGCTGTACATCTTGGTAAACACGACAAAACAAAATTAATCTAATTATGCTGATGAGTCTCTCTGAACAACAAACCCTTTTAAAGAAGAGCAGAAATTTTAAATGTTCTCAACTTTATATAAACCGAGGCTGCACTGGGCTTTCTAATCGTGCTATTGTTACATCTACAACTACATTAGTATCAGTGCATACAAATCAGTTGGGCACATGATCAATAAAAAGCTCACAAACTCATATTATGTCTGGGAAGCACTCAGGAAGTTGTAAAACAAAACCTTTTATTCCTGTCCCTGCATCGCATTGTTTTCTCTTTATGCTGTTTCTATTTTTCCTTCTAATTCTGTTATGCTCTGGTATAGACATGTTAACATTTTCCAGTAGCCAACAATCACAAATATGAGAAAGTAGAGAAAGACAAAAGTGAGGCACAAGGCTGGAATTCATAGTCTGACAGAATGATCCCTCGCCCATACTTTCCAATGGAATGTTTTATCATAATTTGGAACCAATAGTAACTTTCAAAGGCATATGCATCTCTCCCTATGTAACCTCAAACAGTAGCCTATGTTGTTTTTTCTTTATGACCAACATGCACTTCTTAGACTATTACGTTATTCATATATACAATGAAATGCAATTCATATAGACAATTACTTTACTTATAGCTTTACAATAACTTTTGTTGCATAATATTTTAATATTGATTCTTTAAAAGTGATGAAGTGTTATAAAATAGCATTAAAATATAAGAAAAAAACATCTGACCACCAAATCAAAGTCAATGTGATTTAACCAACATGCAGGAAGCCATTATACTGTCATGTGACAAGGACACCATAAAACAGAGAGGACCCCTTCAGACCTTCAGGAAGGTGTCAAGGTCATTAAAGTTTTTTTTTTTTTTTATATATATATATATCACACGTTAAACTTTTTTTGAAATATTTTTGAAATACATATCTCATGTCTGACATTTATTTGTCATTAACCTATATTTTGTCTTGCTTTGTCAATGCATTAAATCTATGTCTTTACAGTTATAATCGGTTTCCCTGGATCCATGCCACTCTACAATGTACCAGTGTCTCGTGTGCAGTGATGCACAGAAAAGCGTTTCTCTTTTCAATTACATCCTTTCATCTTTTGAGATCATCCAACACGCGATTACCGCTTGGCAGAACAGGAAAACCATCAACATTTCCCACATCGCTGGAGCGAGTCATTGTTTAATTGCAATAAAGTTGGAAGAGCGACTCACCGTTATACAAACTGAGATCATTCACAACGCAACCTGAGCAACTTGTTGGATTGGTTTGAATGAATAACAGCACAACTCCCCAACTCTTCCCCGCGTTGTCATTAGAACCCCAGTCACATGAGGCGATGTATGAACAGAGTCATTCAGCAGATAACCAGCGCTAAAAGTGATCCTACTCACCCCTGTGCTCGTGCTGTAGGCTATCCGTGCACCTCTGCGATTTCAGCAACACAGGACTCACGTTCACGGACAGTTCTCTCGGGCTTTTATAACGCTACACAACGCGCGAGCCCAGGAGAGAGAGAGAGAGAGAGAGAGAGAGAGAGAGAGAGAGAGAGAGAGAGAGAGAGAGAGAGAGAGAGAGAGAGAGAGAGAGAGAGAGAGAGAGAGAGAGAGAGAGAGAGAGAGACCGAGAGAGACCGACCCCCGGTTAGTAGAGTCCACTATTAATAATAGCGCTATCTGAAGCGCGAGCTCCTCCTGTTGATAGTGTGCCGTTTGAGTTGAAGAAGAACATCATTCGATTTGCAGTTTTAATTTTTACCTCGTAGATATATCCTCCTTCATTCCTGCATTTGTTTATTTGCTTTAAACAACAATCTTGTCACATATTGCAGATTCACTTAAGAATTAAGCAGTGTAAAAGTAATGAATAGATTGCAATGAAATATATTATGAAGGCCTATCCTAGGCTATATAGGCTATATATATATTAATTTAATTACATTTCACGTAGCCTATTTATGTATAGCCTATATATATAGTATATATAAAGGTGATGAAAATAGCAACACTAAAACGTACAGAACGTTTTTGGCAATTCAGTTTTATCGCAGCCATTTAGAAAATAAAATAAAACTAAATAATAATAAAAGTTATACTAAGCTTAAAATGACAGGGAATGGGGTTATTAAAAATAATACATATAACACATAACAAAAAAAATGTGCAACATAATGTGCACTCATTAGAATTCATTATAAGTGTTTCTCTAAGGCAAACAAGGTCGCAAGTCTGTACAAGTCTATATAGCTTACAAACAATAAGGTCTCAAGAGACTTCTTCAAATAAAAAAATGATGTGCTAATGATGTGTCTAAGGCTTGCATTCACCTTATATTACCTCTAAACTTTCTACCCCCCTGACTTTTTAAACTTCGTTGACATTCTGATCAGAGTCAGACTAACCACAAGATGTCACTATGAACGCAACAATGCGCTTGATTGCCCATCAGAGAACTATCTCGCTCATTGAAAGTCTATCGGCTGGCCATTGACCCTAGGCTACTCTATGGGCATTTGCTTCCCTGTGATTTCCAGCTGTGAAAAGTCTATAATCCACATAAACCTCCTAATAACTTTAACAGCGCATTTTATTTTAGCGATAAATAGGCTACTTAAAGATTAACATCATGTTTACAGGATTGGTACAATTAGTTACCAATCCTAAACTGTAATAATCGCTCAGTATGAACTAATGCAGACATGAAAGTTGTGTTTTTCCTGGTAATCTCTTCTTAAAAAGTATACCTGTAAATGATATTTACTTCATGAATGAATCATTTATGTGAACAAATCTTCCATTTGATTCCAATGCATTTAATGATGCTGAATTCGGAACCGCATATACTATAGCCTACTCTTATAGGCTACTACTTTTACCATATCTTTCTATGGCAGAAATACTAAGAGTAGGCTAGTAGATCTTTTGGTTCCCTGTTTTCGAGAAAATATGGACATTAAAGAGGAAACCAATGTTCAAGTGCAGGTGTGAAGGAGCATTTCATTGTTTGGGTCTGCTGAAACAGAATGGATCAGAGGTAACCAGATTCTCTTTTAATCATTCTTGGGGATTTTAATAAAGCAAATGTCTCCCATGCAATGACCAAATTCAGACAGCATGTTACATGTCCCACCAGAGGCAGTAATATACTGGACCACACCACAACAAAAATGCATATCACTCTGTTCCATGTGCAGCTTTGGCTCTCTGTGATTATTCATTTTATACCAACCTACAAGCAGAAACTAAGATCAGCTAAAAGCCTGTTTCGTTTGCACTGATTCGAGTGTTTTTGAAGCACCGATCTGGATGAGTTCAGATAACGTAACATCATACAACAGTTTATGCGGGGATTAAAACGTTCTTATCATTCAATAATGATAAACCATGGTTTACTGGGAAACTCAAACAGCTTCATCAGGCCAAAGATGATACAGAAGTGGGGATGAAATCTTGTATTACCAGGCCAGAAACAGACTAACAAAGGAGGCTAAAAGAAGATACTCTGAAAAGCTGGAAACCCCCCTGATAAAAAAGTTATCAGGCAATGACCCAACATCAGTCTGGACAGGAACATCACCAAGTACAAGACAATGCCCCCACGATCTGAAGAATCAACGACTGGCTGAGGGTCTGAATTTGTTTTACTGTGGTTTGAATAGCCCATCACACCCCACACCAGCTCTGATCTGCATTTCACACATATACCAGCACCTTCTGCAACCCCCCTACTGCTATTTAACCTGCAGTGGAGGACGTGAGCCGGGTTTTCACAAAAAGAAGACCAGGAGAACTCCAGGCCTGCATGTTTAAAAGTCTGCGCTGACAAACTGGCCGCAATCTCAAGATCTTCAACAGATCTGCACCTCCAAAGACCCCTCAGTCAAGCTTCTGAAGTTTGCTGATGACACCTCAGTCATTGGCCTCATTCAGGGTGGTGACGAATTTGCATTCAGAAAAGAGGTCAAAACTGGCTGTCTTGTGCAGTCATAACAACCTGGAGTTGAACACACTCAAAAGAGATGATAGTGGACTTCAGAAGGAACTGCTGCGGAAGCATTGGAGTCATTCAGGTTCCTGGGCACCACTATCTCTCAGGACCTGAATGGGACAATGACATTGACTCCATTGTGGAAAATGCCCAAGCAATCCATTATGAACAAATCACTTTTCCACAAGGACTTTAGCAATAGTCACTGGAACTAAACAGCGTTACTGACAGATTGGGAAGAGAGGTGCTGCAATCATTTGAAACATGTAAAAAAAAAAGTGTTTTTGAACATTCAAGCATGAAAACTTAATAGGCTAGACCCCAAAAACAAAATCAAGAATTTGTAAATGGCCATAATAAGTCCCATTTAAAGTCATACTGGTTGACAAGTTCACATTGATGAAAAAATTATATTTCTGCCATGACATTTGTGGGGAAATGGTTATGAACACTTGTTTTGGAGTATTTTAGTAGATTTACTGGTTCTGTAATCTAATGGGTTTGCATATTTTAATAAAGAACCAAACAAATGGTTTGTGACTTGTTTCTAGAGAATCGCTTAAATCATGATTCAGTGAAAGTGACATGACGTGAAGGCCAAGTGTGGGAACCCATACTCAGAATTTGTCCTCTGCATTTAACCCATCCAAGTAAGTGCACACACATTAGGAGCAGTGAGTAGTGAACACACACACACACACACACTGCAAACCATGGATACACACACCCGGAGCAGTGGGCAGCCATTTTGCTGCAGTGCCCGGGGATTCACTAATGCTCAAAAGGCTTATATCTTGTTAGTGAATTGATTCAAAAGATTTTAACTGAGCAGATACAGTGACTTAATTACTGTTAAAGCTTAAAACATCTCCGTATAGGTCTATTTATTCTTATAATAATAGCTTACTAATAAATAAACAAAAGGTAGGCTACGTAGTTAATTTTTATTAAGAACAGAATCTGCCACAAGCGTTTATGGTTGTAATTAGATTATTGTTAAAAAAATTGTTTTATCATGTTGTAACTGTGGCAGGCACTAGGCTACCTGACAAGAGGTTCATAAAAAAAAATCATTCAAATCTTTGTAGGCGCCCATCGACCCTGTTATCAGTGCTGGACTGCCATCAAAGACCCGCCCACAGCTAAAATGCAATTGGTCAGAAGTAGAAAGTGGGAACTTGCTTTGGAATTTGATTGGTTGACTGAAGTTACTATTATAATCCCGACGGGTAGGCTACTATCTCGCAGTTAAACTGTATTTTCTTGTAGTGTGTAGGCTACGGCACGGTAGCCTATGTCGAGTCAACAGGGGAATACTGGCTTGGAGTCGTTTGTTACAACCAAAAAATACATGTAATATAGTAATTACACCAGAAAGTGGACTGCTACATAGGAGAGAGAGAGAGAGAGAGAGAGAGAGAGAGACTAAAAATATAATGGTAAGGAAACGGAACTTTTCCTTGTTTGTCAAAATAACAAATACTGGCATGTTACTGCATTGCTGAACTAACTTAAATAATGTTGTATATTTTGCCATATGAATTTGACAACAGTAGGTAGAGCTGTACATGTAACATTAACATTATATAGGTAGGCTACCAGTACCTATGCTACATGTCTCGTCTTTCTATCTTTATTATTAGTGCTTAAACCTGTGAATCTTTCTGTCATAAAGACAGATCAATTTAAAGATTGTGAGCCTATCTGGAAACTAATAGGCTATTATATAACAGTCGTTGATAATGGTAATCACTTATATTTGTTCTAACTTTGTCACATTACTGTTATGTTCTGCATTAAGTCAGTTCCGTGTGCTGCATTAGTTTGAACAGAGGTTACTTATTACCTAGAATTCTTCATAAGTGTTTCCGTAGGGCAACATGTCACATCTGCACGCACCAACAACAGGGCTGTAAACACGGTCTGGCTGGTAACTTCTTCAGTCTTATACTATTGACATCATGTTTAGGCATGTCTTGCACCATTTCCTCTGGAGATTAAGTTGTCCAATGGTTGAAGTTTTTATAGTGTTATCCTAGAAAGGACAGCACCGGGGAATCTCTGACACCAGAAGTTGTGACCTTTGTCGTTATCATGAGACTTCATGTTGTCTCATGTTCCAGAGCGGAGATCAGCATGTTGTTGTTGGTCCTCTCGTCTGTATTTCCGTCTTCGAAACCCTCCTTGATTCGGATGGGTTTCTACATTTAATAACACATGATTATGTCCTAACTGTTTCTGTTTGAATGACATTTGACATGTGTGATTTACTGGTTTGTTTGGTTAAAATTGGTAACTGTGGACTGGATAAGAGGGAGCCAGACTTTCAAAGGGATAGTTCACCCCCCAAAAATGGATGAAAAGTCTGTCATCATTTACCACCCTCATGTTGTTTCAAACCCGCTTGACTTACTTTCTTCTTTGGAACACAATTTTAAAGAATGTTGGTAACCAATCTGTTTTGGTTACCATTGACTTCCATTGAATGGACAAATAAAAAACACTTCTCAATTTCTTCTTTTATATCCCGCAGAAGAAAGAAAGTCACATAGTTTTGGAAGGACATGAGGGTGAGTAAATTATGACAGAATTTTGTCTTTTCTTTTCACTGGTGTTTGTGATGGAGCCACTGAGTGTTTGTGAGTTGATGAAAACCTTAAAATGAAATAAGATTTTTAAAATAAAAATGTTAAAATAAAAAACTATCAAAATAAAATACTTACTAAATAAAGATGAACATTTTAAAAGTATAATTAAATGTCATGTCTTGTGACTATTAACCAACACCAGATAACTGTGAATGTTGTTAAATCATTGAAATATTAACATAAAATCTCATGCACGACAGTACATTTTTAAGTTTAGTTTTTTTTTGTCAGCTGACAAAAAGAAACCCTCTGACCTGCTTTAAAATCCTGTCAGATAATTTGACTTCAGACCACTTTCCCCAAAAATGTTCGGGTCTGATCCAAGTGTAATTTAAGATTGTAAATGAAACACTTGCTACTGAAAGTGTTAATGGTGTGCAGGTTGATACTCTTACCACCAGGGAAAGACCTCAAATTATGCATCACAACACTTAGATCATGAGTCAGAGTTACCATCAAACAAGCTTCTACTGCTTTCCATAAAAATGAACACCTGAACTTTGATTCTCAGATCATTTTTTAAATATTATATGAATGATGTAGAATGACTTATGTAAAAATGTGCGTTATTAATTGGCATGTGAACAGGAATTAGGCCGCATCCTGATGTGGAATGAAATGTACTTTCTCTCTCACACATACTCTCAAATAGCGTGCTTACGCATTCACATATTAACACAGTGGCAAACAAATGCTTTAGTCATACCAGGGAAATGCTTTCGTGCCTTAAACAATTGGACGGTTTACAAGATCAGTGGCAAATTTCTGACTCATAGCTGTGGTTTACTGCCTCACTGAAAGGCAGCATTTGAGACTTGGAACAGGAATCTGGGCATATTTTGTATTGTGTCATTTACACTGTGTGACTTTCCTTTTACCAAATCACATTCTTTATGAGCATGGAAAATGCAGGAATTGATCCCAGATCAGCTTTGTGTAAATACTAAAGCAGGGCAGGTTAGTACACAAAGCTGATCTGGGATCAATTCCTGCATTTTCCATGCTCATAAAGAATGTGATTTGGTACAAGGAAAGTCACACAGTGTAAATGACACAATTTAGAGGCTATGAATCCATCATTGATTGGACTGTTGATAGAATAAGCACTCAAGCTATTCTGTACACCTGCGCGTTGCTTTGACCTGGGGCTGACAGATGGTTGAGAAAACCCTCAAGCCAAAGCCCTAGACCGGATACAGGCAGGTCTCTGAGCCTCCAGTCAAACTTGCAGTGAGTCATGTCATTGGAAAGAGACGTAAAGGGAAGACTCCATTGTCATTGCTGGTCGCTGACATGCTGCTGGCTGCTACATGTCTGCACATCTGCTGGGGCAGAGCCGCCAGGAAAGTGTCTATGAGTCTGTCTTTGGACAGAATTATGCCTGAAGTAGCCCATAAAACCCAGGAAGTGACATAACATGAACCCTTTCCACAGCACAGCAAATGGGACGACAAATAGATAATCTTATTCCATTTTCTCGATTTCCATACCATTCAAACATTTTTCCAAAGTGATTGAAAGAAAAATGACCAAACTATAATTTTTGTTTAAACTATGGGAAATATGTACATTTATCAATATTACACACCAAGCTAGCTAGTGTGCTTAATGTAGGCTAAAGTTGCAACCTGTTAAACAGTCTGTCGGTTTTCTTTCTTAAATTGTATATATTATTTATTCTATTTATTTATTTTTACTCAAAAATAGCAGAATTAAAATTGTAGATGTTTCAATTTTTGCTACAACAACAAAAAAAATATATAAAAAAGATTATATGATTGCATGTAATGTATGATTTAAATATGGCTGTGACATTAGGTTGGGAGAGCTAAAAAATCTTAAAGCCTTTGGCTATAAATTATTATTTTAGTATTCTGAGTTAGATGAAATAATCATTTTAGTTTAAACTGTGTCTCATAGTGTCATGATTCTGCCTTCTAGTCCTTGTCTTTAAGTCTTGAGGCAGGATCATGACAGACCCATGTTTTATGTGCAAACACATGGCCTTGTTGGGCCATGTGCTTGTGTTGTCTCATCTTCTAGCCCCGCCCTCCTTGTTATCCTCGTTTAGTCATTATTGCTTTACCTGTGTCACCTGTTATGTTATCATTAGTCTCGTCATTATTGCTTTACCTGTGTCACCTGTTATGTTATCATTAGTCTCGTCATTATTGCTTTACCTGTGTCACCTGTTATGTTATCATTAGTCTCCCTATTTAATCCCCTTGTGTTTGCTGTCCTGTGTCGGTTCATTGTTATTCCATGTCAAACCTTTGTCTGAGTATCTTGTCAAGAGCTGTTGTCCTGTTGCGCTATTGCCTGTATTAGTTGTTTGTTTACTTGTAGTTATTAGTGATGGGCAGATCGAGGCTTCGTGAAGCAATGAAACAGTTGAACCAAATGGTTCATATTGTTTCGAGGCTTCGAATCAATCCGACACCCGTCTCCACGGTGACACCTAGTGGTCACTTGCAGGTGTTGATCCTGAAACAACCTTGACGAGCCATTAAAAAAAATGTGTTGTTTTTTTATTATTGTATTTTTCTAATATGTGAAGCTTGTAACCTAGGCTCCTCACTGTGCATAATGTTATTTTGGTCCTGCAAAATGAATATTAATAAAATAAATCAAGCCACAATGTCTCACTTTTTTAGATATTTTTATTCAAAAATATTAATTTATCTGCTGTGGAAGGACTTAGCCTACTTCTTTTTTTACAGATAATTTATCCAGCCTTTGAAAAAATCCTCTCACAAGAGACACTTGTTGCTGGTATGCAAAGACATTTTTTAGCCAGGACATACAAATGAGGAAAGATTACTGCTCTCTCTTTCCAGTAAGTTAGTGGATCATGAGTTCTGGGCAAATAAGCATCGTTGATGTATTTTTTCACTTCCACTGTGGCATCAGCTCCTCAAATGGCGCATCATGGATGATGTATTGTTGCAGTAGGCAAGCTGCCGATCACAATACACACATCTCACTGTATTTGGGGTTTCTAAATGGAAATGCTCCCACACCACAGATGTACGGCATCTCTTCTGGGGAGCCTCCATTTTATCTATCTATCCAAATCTATCTAGATATGTATCTCTAATCTATCTATGTAATTAGATATATGTATCTACAATCTATCTATGTATTTAGATATATAATATATAATCTATCTATGTATTTATATATGTAGCCTATCTTTAATCTATCTATATATGTATCTATCTATCTATCTATTAATCTAGCTGTCTATATTTATATCTATGTATCTATTAATGTGTCACTATATGTATACTCTGTGCCTCTAGCCTATCAGTCAATGTGTTGTGTAAATTTAAATGTAAGCCTAAATATAACTAAACAAATCGCACTATAAATGTCACTATATCACCAAAAATCCGCTATCTCAAAATCAAACTCCTCTCACAAAAACCCACGAGGTCAATATGCGTTAATTTCACTTTTATACAGATGTGCGATTGTGTGGTCTGTTTTCGACCTGTCAATCAAACGCTGATTCGGCGGATCACACCTGATGAAACACTTAGTGAAACATTTCGAGGCTTCGTTTGGCCATAGTCACGTGACATGGGTGTTTTGAATCACGCTTCGGATCAGTGTTTCGAATCATCTGCGCTTCGGGATCTCGCAAAGCTTCGGAACGAGTGTTTCGCGTCAGCCATCCCTAGTAGTTATCTGTCACAGTCTCTGTCTAGTTAGTCTCCATTGTTCTGTCTTGTTTTGCCCCCTCGTGGGTTTTGTTTTTCCCTGTTTTTGTCTTTAATTAAACATTGTGTGTTGCATACTGTCTGCGCTTGGGTTCATCCGCTATCCTCGTAACACATAGTTTCCAAATGACATGACAAAATAGGCCCATCATATGTTTTCTGTAAATGCCAGAAAGAATTGTGCTTCCCGAGTTGGAAGAAATTCAGCCCTTTCTGTCAGTACCCTCATTTGTTACTCTCCCGCCGTGTCAGGGTCATCAAATGACAGGACTTTACCCCTCTGAGGTCGTGAGAAGTACGTCTGGCCAGAAAGTTCTATACAATATGCTAACAGTGCATCCCTGGGTGTGGTTCTGTTTGGACTGGATATGGTTAATATTTTACAGTTCCTTAAAAGGACTTAGAAGCTCTGAATTGTGTTTTATGTGCCTGGTTGAAATGGGGTTTGGCTGAAAGTGAACATATTTGTTTGCTGTTTGAAGACCACTGCTGACTGGAGCTGTTCAGATGCCACAGAGGCCTCATTGACTATTGGCTTTGACAAGACTGAAGACAATTGGTCTTTCATGCACCCAGATGACAGAAATAAATTATAATATCTTTACAGAAACAGTAAAAACAAATGCATTTTCTTCATGTCTGAAATCTTTTCATGAAATTAATAAAATGTTATGCCAATTAATTAACTTAATGATAAGAAAAGCCCCCAAATAAATATGATGACAACAAAGGCAAAGTCACGCGAAGAAGAGGAAGCAAAAACATTTTTAAATACTTTAATATTAAATAAAAGTGATAGTAATAATGTGATAAATTGACGTAGTAATGTAAAAATATTAATATATTTCTTTAGTATTTAATTTAAATATGCTCTCAGTAAAGTCACAACATATCATCATAAAGATAAACATTTTTATCATAAATGGAATTTAGCCTAATAAAAAAAATACACATGCGTGCTTGTGTGTGTGTGTGTGTATATATATATATATATATATATATATATATATATGAGTTCAGACTTGGACAGCAATATCTGACTGTCATACTAATAAAGTGACTATTCTAATCTAGGAAGCTGAAGAACATAATGGGCGTGATCTTGTACAAGCCCCGCCCTCTGTCCTAGAGAGTCCTATTGGTTGGATTGAAAGAGGGTGGGAACTCACCTCTAACAGTTCCCTCCCAGTTCTAAATGAAAGCCCATTGTGGAATGCACACATTCTCTCTCTTACATGCGTATACTCACACACCCTCACGTATGTTCACCAAGGTCCTCTCTTCTTCCTGTTTTTCACAAGATCCTGCCTTTATGGTGACGCTAGTGTTGTCGCAGGCTGAACTTAGCTTCCCATGAATCCCTTGTTTAGGATTCCTAACTAGGAGGGCTGCGCTAAGGAAAGCTGAGAAGAGAGTTTTGAAATCTCCCAACACATGTTTGTTGTGAAGACCGAGCTGACCATGCTTTGGAGCTCATTTCCTGACGTTGGGGGTTTGTAAATTTGGTTCGGGAGGAGGTGAAAGCAGGGGGTGGAAGAGGAAACCCCATTCACACACAGATCAGAAGCACTCTGACACGCTGAGCAGAGAGAGCCTCCTCTAGTCCTTGGGGACGACTAGCTTCAGAACCTTCTCCTGATGGAACTCACGAGAGTAAACATTCCCAGGATTCCCAAAAGCTGCTGAAACACCCTCGGCAGAGGAGATTTGGTTTAGTTATGGAATCACTGAGGGAATCTATTCTTCATTTGACCTTTCAGATGTCTAGTTACAAACGGGCCACACTGGATGAAGAGGAGCTGTTGGACACCGGCTCCGATGGGATCTACCACACTTCTACCATGCCGGTGAGAGTTAATTTCTTTAACTTTTTTTTATAACTTATGCCTCTTGATGTATTTGTATTGGAAAAAAAATAGTGATCCGTTTGCTTGAGTCTTTACCAAACGTCTTTACCAAGTTACTTCCTGGTGCTTCAAACATCCGCTGTTAGCACTGTTGTATACAACTTTCTTCTTAAGCTTTTTTTCCCCAGAAGTGTTTCTTCTATTTGTGTTGTGTGAATACGCCTTACACTTCTGTTTACATTTAATAAGCACACCATTTATTTAGTAAAAGTCAATACAAATGCTAGCTCATTTTTTGCTTTGCATTGAACTCAAGTAAGACATTATATATGGTAACAAATTATAAATGGTACTTGACATAATGATAGTTAAACAACATCAACAAATGATTTGGAAGGAATTTATTTGAATATAAATTCAGCAAAAACTGTAATATTGTGAAATATTATTACAATTTAAAGTAAAAAAAAAAAAGTAACCTTTTTAGTAACCTTTTCATTTCGAAGTTAAACAAGTGGAAGTCCAAATATGTTCTGGTCTTTTGTTTCTCGACCCAGAAATTCATTATCCTTGACCGTTCCTAAAACATTTTCTCTGGATCATCGAGAGTATTAAATGTTCTGGGTGCCTTTATTGAAAACATTTCACTCTCTTTGTTTTACTTTCTCCCTCTGCTCTCTTTTGGAGAGAGACATGAGTTTGGCATCAGGACTTATTGAAGCCACACAAAACATACGAACATGCATGTTACCTGGCATGCATCCAAACTAAGCTGAGTAATTGCACAGCTGGGCAGTTGGCCTCTAAAAGTGACTTGAACTCTGTGAGCTCAGTAGGACTTAATCTGATTGGTATTACAGAGATCATTTATTAAGTTCCTCTTGCACCTCTTCTGCCAAGAGCTGATCAATTATGACATCATTGAGCCTTATTTGATCAGTACAGAATCTAAATAAAAGAGAATCAGAGAAAAGTTTAAAGCTTGAAGTTCATAGCCCATTGAACCCAAACTTTTGAACAGTAAATATGTCTATAATGTGGATAGTATGGTCTTGATAATTTTGCATAGGAGGTAAACAATGAAATTCTTTTGACTTTGGTATCTACAGTAAAACTATACTTTGGGTTATTGAGATCTTGTGAAACTAAAGGAGGCGTGCGGATTTCAATGCTAAAGACTTCATTTGATGTCATTACTGTATGAGAAAAACATTTGAGATATTAAAAAGATCTAGTTATGAATATTTCTTTCCAGCGGTTAGGTTTTGAATTGCACTGTTTGGCAGCAGTGTTCAGACTTGGCAGTCTTTCCTAGAAGAGAGCCTTTCCTAGAAAGTAGGAAGTTTATCACTGTGTTTTTGTGGGTTAGTTTCTCTCTAAGTATTTAATGCTTAACCCGATGCTAATAACTGTTTCTGGTTCAATACCAGTTATACTCTGTGGACGGCATCTGTGCTATGCTGTCGATTACCACAGAAAATAATTGTGGTTACAGTAACAGACTTACAATGAAAGTAAAGCAGGCCAGCTTTCCAGAGGGTTTAAAAGCAGACATGACTTTTGACGTGTGTGTGTGTGTGTGTGTTTGTGTGTGTGTGTGTGTGTGTGTGTGTGTGAAATCATTCTTTCAGTCATAATTTTTTGAGGTAGGAATATGATCTGTGTTTTGAATTGGAGCAGAACGACATGGATATTTGGTCCCACCAAAGTTTAATATTGTTTTTGGACATGATCATATATCATTTTCCCATGCAATATTATATAAAACCTGAAATAAAACCTGCACCGTTTTAAACCAATATTTACCAGTACCAGATTGAATAGGTATCACTTTCATTAAGCAACACAAATAATCATATTCTCACCCTTGAGGATTCCTTCTTTGTCAATGATCACTCCTTTGTAACTGGTTTCAGTGTCATTTGCGTCATCTATGTATCATTGCTGATTTGAAGGGATAGTTATTTCAGTCTTAACCCTTCTTCTCTGATTATGTTTGTGATTAGCAGGTCGGGCTGCAGCGTGGTCTTGGTCTCCGGTGCTGGGCGGAGAAAACCCATGTTGAGAGGAAACTAGTGGTCATCGTGTGCGCTCTGTCCGTGGCCCTGTTCATCTGCATCGTGTCTTTGGGTCTGCGCTATAAAGAATGTGAGTGACTAGATCCTTTCAGTCGATGGTACAAATATTACATAAACGCAGTGTTAGCATTTTGAAGACATAAGCAAATAAAATACAGTATATATTACTTTATATAAGAATATTTTAATTAAATGTGTTTATAATAATTATAGAACAATGTGTATACGGTGTATATAATATTATTTATAAAAAAAGGAGCTTTCCGTACAAACTTGCAGTTGTTATGAGATTTCAAATAAATATAAAATTCAATTTAAAAAGCTAAGTCAAATCAGCATTTGCTCAAAATAGTCCTTCCTGTTTTATTTATCAGAGAACATGCTTTTTTATATGTACTAGGACTCTATATGCTCTGGACCTCATATAAGAAGCATTTACTCACTTTTATTGCAGCTCAAAGTTATTATTTTCAAGTGAACTGAATGTCACTTCCTGCTATTCAGGCATCCACTGTTGCCCAAGCATGACAAATCGCCGTATAAAAGAACAACGACTTTTTGCCAGACTGTTTACCTCTAATTTCCTCATCCTCTGTCAGGCCTATAGTTTCTTGGCCTTATCTCTCCAGATTAGAAGCTAGGGACACATCTTTTTGGGCCAAATGTTTTTCTTAGAAGAGCTTACAATGAATCTGTTGAAGCTGCATTCTCCACAAGCCAAATAAAATCAGTGCAAATTATTTTCAATATTAAACTTAATACTGTAGTTGCATAACCTCATTCAGTGGACTCATGCCCAGCCTCAAAGCCAAAGTGAAAACAAAGTAGTGCATGCCTATACATTGTTTTCTTAACATATCGAGGAGGGGAGGGGGGGTATTTTGTACAAGCAAAATACCTTTTCACAATTAAAGCGTGACTGTTGAAAGTTGCAAATTACTAATTGCTATACACTGCTGGAGACTCATTGCGTGGCCATTTGAGCAGGATTCTGAATAAATACGGTCTCAGAAACCACATTTTGGCATTACCCACTGATAAGTGAATAGTTCCAGATGGGCTCATGTCCTGGGATCTTCCTCAAACAGACATTCAAAGCATATTTATGACATGCAGCTTGAATGCAGTATGAGGTACTTCACAGAAAGTGTAGCACCCCAAAATCCCAAGCTTTAACTTTTTATGATTTACATTTTCACGTAGTTGCAGTGGGGATGTATATTTTATTTGTATCATGCATTGAGCCAGTACTGCACTTCATTTATGATTACCCTAGTGTAAGATATGCTGAGTGAAAGAGACATCGGGAAGACTTTCTAATCTTTCTGGCACATATGCGTGATATAAGGCATATATTGTAATGGAAACAGCAGTATATTTATATACTTATATTGTTTTTAACAGCTCATCCTGGAATGTGCCTGTCAGAGCCTTGTGTTACTGTGGCAAGTTCAGTTATGGGGTCCCTCGATCGGTCGGTGGACCCCTGCCAGGATTTCTACAACTTTGCATGCGGGGGCTGGATGAAGAAAAACCCGCTGCCTGAGGGCAAGTCCCGCTGGGGTCCTTTCAGCAACCTGTGGGAACACAACATGGCCGTCATGAAGAACTTATTAGGTAGGAAACGCAGTTCAGGGAGATCATCACCACAAATTATGGGCAGATATACTGTAAATAAAACAACTTACCATTTTTACGACGTCATCACGGCCCTTTTATATGAAAGGCTCCTACCAACTTCGTTTCACTTCGCTTTAAAAGTTCTTGTCATTGAATTTTTCTATATTTGTTGAATTCAGAGAATACCAGCATGAAGAGCCTGACCAAAGCGGAGGAAAAAGCCCAGTGGTATTACCAAGCTTGTATGAACGAGAGCAAAATCGAAGAGCTTGGGGGAAAACCACTTCAGGATCTCATCAATCAGGTGACCTTAGATTCATGAACAAACCCAGTCACCCTATTTAACAATATGAAACTCAAAAGATCTGTTGTAAATATATCAGCCTCAATGAAACCCTGCCTTTTCTCTTAATCTGGGATATAATTCTTAATAACGGAACTATGTTTTTCCAGACAGGAGGTTGGGGCTTGAAAGACCCGTGGGAGAAAGATAACTTCCAGGAGGTTTTACAGACTGTGTCAGCCAACTTCCGAACCTCCCCCTTTTTCACTGTTTTTGTCAGCACAGACTCAAAAAGCTCCAACAGCAACATCATCCAGGTGGGAACACTTATGGATATGTTTTTTATCACCATAACATGAATTCTTATGTCTGGGGGAAACTCCTCACAGTTCTAGATACCATATTTTGATTTTTAATAGCTGTTGGAATATATGATAGCATGCTATTTATCATGATGCATGTCACTGTAGCCTAGCTTGTTGATTCCCCTTTTTCCACAGGTGGATCAGTCAGGATTAGGACTTCCCTCTAGGGAATACTATCTCAATAAGACAGCCAATGAAAAGGTAAACAAAGAGACCCAATGTTGTTCATGAACGTTGGTAGTGTTTTGCCGTGATCTACAGCTTGTGTTGTTATTCCTTCTTTAGTATTTAAAAGCATATTTGAACTTCTTGGTGGAGCTCGGGATTCTTTTGGGCGGATCAGAGGAGACCTCTCATAAGATGATGCTGGAGATCATTGACTTTGAAACGGCCTTGGCAAACATCACGGTCCCTCAGGAAAATCGACGTGACGAGATGAAAATTTACCATAAAATGCAAGTCAAAGAGTTAGCTGTGAGTACTGCGTGGTTACTCTACTACTGAAATCTGTGGTTCTTTACTGGTGGGTCATGACCCAAAAATGGTCACTCACAGCATGGAAAGGCTAATAATTAAATGCATAGTAATGATTGAAAAATATTACAATGGAGACCAAAAAGGTTTTCCATAATTTTGCTGTTGCAGACTCAACTCTGTCACTTGGTTTAATTAGTTAAATTAGCCGGATGCTAACATGAGCAGGTTGCCTGACAATGGATAAACATTTATACCGACTACAAATTGTTTTGTACAGAAACATTATTAAAAGTTATCAGTTTTTCTGTTCAGCATCTACTACCATTGAAAAGTTTTTTTTTTCATGTTTTTGAAAGTAGTCTCGTGTAAAACAATCAAAAATACTGTCAATCAGCATTACCGTGAAATATTATTACAATTTAAATTAACTGGTTTCTGTTGTAATATATTTTAAAATGCAATTTATTCCTGTAATGGCAAAGCTGAATTTATTTTCAAAGCTGAAGCTTTTTGGATAAATTGAATTCAATTGAAATTATTTTTTGTAACAAAGTCTTAACTGCATTTTTTTTTAAATCAATTTAATACATCCTTACTGAATAACGTATTAATGTCTTAAAAAAAATCATACTGACCCAAAACTTTTGAACAGTTGTATATGTCATGTTAGTAATGTGAAGTTGTTATGGTGTCCAGTTGAAAATCTGGGTCCTCCTGAAACAAAACCGGTTGAGAACCACTCAAAATATTCTCAAATGTTGTGATTTATTAAAATGGGAGTAACATTTTCAGAACATTTCCTTTGCTGAAGACATATAAAGGATTCTTTCATAAGTCAAAATATGTTTTTGCATGTGAGCTGGGATATCAGTCATGTGTTTGTGTCTGTGCTTTAGACCTTGGCTCCGGCAGTAGATTGGATTCCTTTCCTCTCTGCAGTGTTCGCCCCTGTTGCCCTAAATGACTCTGAACCGGTGGTTGTATACGCTAAAGAATACCTCCAGGAAGTCTCTGAGCTCATCAGCAACGCCAACAAGAGGTAAACCAACATTAGCAAGAGTTAGCCAGCTAGGCTGTGTGGGTTTGTGGGCGAGACCATTACCCCTTTTCCAACAGAATGGTTTGGAGCCAGAGCCTGTTCTCGGCCAGTAGCCTGTCACAAACCGGCCACACGCTGACATAATGATTGATTATTGATTACTTGACTATAACCAGTCTAAAAAAAAACATTGCGCGTTGTTTGTGCAGGCAATGAAGCTCTTCTGTTTTGCCGTTCACAGTACCCGTTACTCTCATCTGGCCTTTTCGGAGATAAATTGAAACTGAAATCGTTGATTCACTCTCTCTCTCACACGTTGGGTCTCTTTCGCGAGCATAGTTTTATATTTAGATATAAAGAGCAATGTTATTCGATTGCTCAACTAGACAGCGGGAGTATTTTTCTCCACACCGGAACCGTGTTGGTGGAAAATGGGTATATGTAAAAATCACATTCTCCTTTGTGAAATTGTCTGTTAGCTAAGATCAAAGCTAATGTGTCTCCCCCAGTGTCTTGAATAACTACATGATCATGAAAGTGGTGCGGAAAATGGTGTCCATCTTAGACCAGAGGTTCCAAGATGCGGAGCAGCGCTTCCTTGAAGTCATGTACGGCACCAAGAAGGTGAGAAACAAAGATCAAAGCTGCCATCTGTCAGCCCAAGGCACCGCTGTCACTGAAAGAGTCCTGAATGATCCTTCAAATATCAAATAACAACATGTTTTTCACATTTACCTTTCTTTTTCTGTTTCCCTACCTATCATACATGATTTCATTTTTCTATAGTTGAGATTTTAAGGATATTATTCATTTTATTGATTTTTTTTTAATGCATAAGTTAAAATAAATAGTTCATCCCAAATTGTGTAATAATTTACTCCGCCTCATGTCATTCTAAAACCATGTGACCTTCTGGACATGTTTATGCATAATCATACTGCCAAACTAGAAAGAGCACAATAAAATATCATAAGCGGTCCATAAGACCATGCTCTGTGTTTTAAGTCTGTCATCTATCTATGATTTGACAGAATCCAAATGACATTGATTGTCATCAAAATTAATACTTTTATTCAGCAAGGACCCTTATATTGGTCAAAAGTGACAGTAAATAGATACTTTTATCAAAAAATATATTTCCAATAAATGCTGTTTTTCTATCTATCAAAAAATAGAATGTATCAAAGTTGCCACAATTTTTTTTAGCAGCACAACTGTTTTCAGTATTGACGATAATAATAAATGTATCTAAAGCACCGAATCATTCAGATGATTTCTGAAGGATCATGTGACACTGAAGACTGTAGTAATGATGCTGAAATAATTACAGGAATAAATTACATTAAAATTATATTAAATTTAAAAATATTTCTGTTTTTACTGTATTTTTAATCAAATAAATGGTGAGCATAAAAAAACTTTGTTTAAAAACTTTACAAACTTACATACTTTTGAATGGTAGTGTAGTAATATATTTGGTGTGGTGCCTTTAATTATTTATTGAGCTTGATAGTACCGCTATACACCATAAAGTTCATATATAGAAGAGAACATATTATATATTGGATATCGTGTAATAATAATAATACAAGATTAGAAACATTTGGACTGATAAGTAAATATGATTAATTTTGGGGGGTGAACTATTCCCCTACACTGATTCTTCCTCTTGCATGGATCATTTGATGCAAAAATCATTTTATATTCAAAAACTAAATTACCCAAATATTAAACTGTCAGTGTGCTCAGTCAGCATGAAAGGCAAAAGAGGGAAATGTGATCATTTGCCCTTGTCCTCTCTCCTCTGCTCTCCGTCTTTTCATTTTCTCTACTGGTATCAGAGTTGGTGTGTATGGAGAGGCGGTGTGTTGTTCTGCAGGGAGCCTGGTTATATAGACTCTTATCAGGAGGAGATCCTGTTGCCCTGGCCTCACTTTCCGCTGAGGTCAGGCTGAAATAACAAACGAAAGACTGAGCCTTGGGCGACGTGTGTATGCGTGATGGGTTATGATAAGAGATAAGAGAGGGTCCATAAGGACCGGTCACCTTCAGCACAACTTAGTATTTTAGTGTCGCTATAGCTTTTATTATTCCATTTAAAGTGACAGTTCAACCAAAAATGAAACTTCCTGTCATAATTTACTCAACCTCATGGCATTCCAAACCTATAGGACTTTCTTTCTTCTGAGGAACATTATTGTTGACTCCGCTTTCTGTCATACAATGAAAGTGAAATATGACATGGAGCTGTCAAAGCCCAAAAATGACAAAAAGCACCATAAACG
Source organism: Phoxinus phoxinus (assembly GCF_949152265.1). Lineage (NCBI taxonomy): Eukaryota > Metazoa > Chordata > Actinopteri > Cypriniformes > Leuciscidae > Phoxinus > Phoxinus phoxinus. The sequence goes on along the minus strand of NC_136897.1, from coordinate 19,977,097 downwards.
CATTGTTAAAGTAATCCATGTAATGTCTGTGCTGGATTCCAAAAGCTCGCATGGCAGCTTAAAATACCAAAAATAAGCCATTATTCACTTATTATCTTCACATGTGCTGTCGTCATTTATTCACCTTCTTGTCATTCCAAACCTGGATTACAGAATTTCCATTTTTGTCTGAACTATCGCTTTAAAGTTACTATAATATGACTTAAATGATTAGTTCACCCAAAAATGAAAGTTCTGTCATTACTCACCCTCATGTCGTTCCAAACTAGTAAGACTTTTGTTCTTTTTGTTCTTCAGAACACAAATTAAGACTTTTTTTTATGAAATCTGAGAGCTTTCTGTCCCTCCATTGATAGCTACGCAACTACCACTTTCATAACGAGATCGTAAAATGAATACATATGAATTGAGTGATTTAGTCCAAATTTTCTGAACAGATTTGATTGCTTTTATATGATGAACAGATTGAATTTAGGCTTAGTTAAGCGAATATACGTGTCGTGTATATATATATATATATATATATATATATATATCGTTCACTTGACGTCAAGGGTCACCCTTCACTCTCATTGCATTTTGTTCTTTTAAATGCTGTTTTTTTTTCAAGAATCCTGAAAAACCTGTATGATTGTTTCACAGACATTTTCATTTTCCCTTAATGTCTCATTTCCTTTAAAAATCAAAACTCCATTTTACCCACATAATCTTTTTTATTGTGAGCCGTTAGCCGTTATCTCTCAAGCCTCCGTTTCTAAACAAGAGATGGGAAGTTGAATGGCTGACAAGACATGTCCTGTTGCTGCCCCGCATATGGGCGTCATATTCAAGGAGCCTTCAAGAGAACAATGTAATGTCTTTTTTCGGGGGAAAAAAACCTTCTGTTTACCTTGTTACATGCACATTTGTTAGTCTAAAATGTCTTGAACAAATTATTTGTAATTTCTTGAAATACTAATTCCCCTATTGTGCACATAGAAACTATAGCTGCAGAAGTTCAAGTCTGGATGTTCTGTAGATTGTTTATGAGGTGTCACAAGATTATCGAGGATGCTAGTTGTTAATATATCACCTTTGTGTTTTCCAGAGCTGCACGCCACGCTGGAAACTTTGCGTCAGCGACACGGACAGCGCCCTGGGCTTTGCTCTCGGGGCGCTCTTTGTCAAAGCTACTTTTTCAGAAGACAGCAAAGCTTTTGTGAGTATCTTGTGATGTTTTGCATGCCATCCCTGTCTTTTCCTCCAGGCGTATAAACTATATTCTCTCCTGATGTGTTTGTCAGGTTGAAGATATGGTCTCCGAGATCAAATGGGCCTTTGAAGACAGTCTGAAGACTGTCGGATGGATGGATCCCGAGACAAAAAAAGCCGCCAAAGAAAAGGTGAGAACCGACAACACGATCCCAAACGTTTTCCACCACTTTTGCCCACAGGGATAGATCTTGCTGGAATCAACACCTATCTAAAATGTCAGACTTTTCCCTTTTTTGATTTGGCATTAGTTTTAGAAATGGTGAATGTTTATCATTTTCATAATTTTTTGCCTCGTGGACAATACAAATCTCTAAAAATATCCCATAGAGATACTTTAAAGGTTAAATATAACTACCAGAATATCAGAGAGACTATTTTGACCAGAGTGCTCTTTTGTCCAAGAAATCATACAAATAAATGGTTTTTATGCTTGTTGATGCTCTGCAATGCCACCTGGTGTTGAAGCCTAAACTACGCTCTTATAGTGTCACTTCAAATATTTATTTCCTTTTTCTTATCTAGGCAGACGCGATATACAACATGGTTGGTTATCCAAAATTTATTATGAACCCCAAAGAACTGGACAAGGTGTTTAATGATGTATGTATACATTTTGTTCATTTCTCTTTGGTTTTGATTCATGGAAAAATGTCTTGAATGCGGTAGAGTGTCTGAACTAAAATCTCGGCCTCTCAAACTGTATATCAGTTTGATGTTGTTTCAGAGCTTTACTTTCAAAACGTCATGAATTATTACAACTTCTCTGCACGAGTGACGGCCGATCAGTTGAGAAAAACCCCCAACAGAGATCAGTGAGTATCAGTCCAACTCACACACAAGATGATGCTCTGACACATCTCTTAAAGGGATAGTTCACCCAAAAATGACAATTGTCATCTTTTACCAGTGTTATTTTAGTATTATTTATATACTATTATTGTAACGCCGGAGCGGCTGAAGCAGAGATGAGGCAGGATCCAAATGCAGCACACGCTTTATTTAACAGACTAACTCAAATACTAGAAACTAGACAGGACAGCGGTACTCGGGAACAGGAACAACCAACATTGACGTTAACAGTTAAACATTAAACAAGAACTCACAAGGACGGGGCAGAAACACAGGTCTTAAATAATCAGAGACAAACGAGCTAAACAGGATAACAAGGGGGAGTGGGAAATGAGAGACACCTGGGATAACTAATAGACAAGACAGGGAAACACTAATCATGACAATTATATGTATTAATGTTTTAAATTGGCTTTTATTTTTATATTTTCAGTTTTCATTTTAGTCAATTTTTATTCGCTTCTGTCATTTCTATTTTTTTATTTATATATTTCTATTTTACTTTAATTTATTTAGGTTATAATAATTTTAGTACTTCAACTTACTGGAACTTTATTTATTTCACTTAGTTTCCAAGGACATTTGCATTACAGTTTAAGTTTAATGATTAATCTAATATTTATTTTAATCTAATATTTATATTCTATTTCACTTTTATTTAAATTAATGGAGACAGACTTTTTTTTATAGTTTTTGATTTAGTTTTTATGTTTGGAACACTGTCATTTACTCCACCTCATGTCTTTCCAAACCCTTGTTGACTTTTTCTTCTGTAGAATACAAAAGAACAGTAAAAAAAGACATTTTTCAAAATGCATACAGGTTTGGAACAACATGAGGGTGAGTAAATACTGGAAGAATTTGTATTTTAGTTTCAAACTACCCCAATGTCAGTTTAAGTGTATGTCAGTGAACAATCAATTCATTATGTATTTCTTTCTTGCGTTTCTCTCTGCGTACAGATAGACAGTTTGTTTAAAACGACCCCAATGTCAGTTTATGTGTATGCCAGTGAACAGTCGAGTCATTATGTTTGTCTTTCTTGCTTTTCTCTCCGCGTACAGATGGAGTATGACTCCACCAACAGTCAATGCCTACTACAACCCAACAAAGAATGAGATGGTACTTCCAGCAGGCATTCTGCAGGCTCCCTTTTATAACCATGCTTGGCCAAAGTAAGAGTCTCCCACTAACAAAACCTCTCTTGCTTTTTTAACCTCTTGCTTGAGTTTTTAGAAAGAGGCGGACGTTACATCACTTATCTTATCCTATTGTGTATCTGTTGTTTTCTAGAGCAATGAATTTCGGTGGTATAGGAGTGGTTATGGGGCATGAGCTCACCCATGCCTTTGACGATCAAGGTAACAAAATGATTCTCTCCTCTGTCAGAAGGTTAGGTCTTCAGTATGTAACATTCAGTCACTTGCTGAAGAGTCAAGTGTGCCACTGATTCATTATTACAGAGTTACATAACCACAGGAGAAACTATATACCTGAGTGCCTGCTATGGTAATAGTGAATATGTCTCACACATCATTAAATTAGTATTAAATTACTAATAAAAAATATGAAATAAATATTAGACCATCAAATGATGTGTCTCTCTATCAATCAGTTTTAAGAACCTCAGTCTAGCAAGTATTATTAGTAATTAATAATAAAAAAATATTTTTGATTTCTTATGTTATCAAAACTAAAAACTTGACTAAAAAACAAAAAAAGTTGTGGGAAAGTATTTCCTAGTTGGCTGTAAGGTGAAGACGTTTTACGTTTAATCCCGTTCCCATATGGGGCGCTAAATTATTTTCATTCTAATAAAAAGATCTATTGTTTTTGGGCGAGAAAATAAAAGTTCTCCATGTGTAATCCTGCAGTTTATTTTTTTATTACTGTTTAAAGTCGGCAATAGTTCTTTCCTCGCGTAATCATATTTTCATCATCAGTGATGAGGCTTCGCGGAACAATCGTCACGTGCTTCCCGCGGCTAGACTAATAAGGTGGCCGCTTTTTGGGGGCGACAGGTCAACATTAGTCCAAGACATGTGCAGAAATGTGGTGACCATGTTAAATATTAGTCATGCTTCGATATTTTATTAATATTTATACATTTAATAAATAGTATTTTTTTCATTTATAATGTAATATAATTGTATTGTCCTGTATGATTTGTAATTCTGTCAAATTGCTCCAGCTTTTATTACAGAACTGTAATGCTGTAATGTGTATGTGACCATTTATCAATATGTGTGTGTTATAACACAGTGTTTTAAACATGTCCTACAGGAAGAGAGTATGATAAGGATGGGAATTTGCGTTCGTGGTGGCAAAATTCTTCAGTGGACGCTTTTAAACTCCAGACCCAGTGCATGGTGGAGCAGTACGGCAACTACAGTATAAATAAAGAACCTCTGAACGGGAAACACACTTTGGGAGAAAATATTGCTGACAACGGAGGCCTGAGGGCAGCTTATAAGGTTTGTGAAGATCCTGTTGTGGAACAAGACTTTGCGGGAACTAGAATTTAAATCGATTTAATTCAATCAACAGATTTGTTTGGTTCATCAGAGAGTTATAAAGAGATGAGACGCCAGTGGTTACTTTCCATAACACGACAACAGCTACGGCGAATGACGTATGAGAATCTGACACGAACGGCATTACGATCTCTATACGTCTCTCGTTGGCGGCTTTGATAGCTTTGGGACCGTCGTGATCCTGTCTCACTGAAAAGCCTCGCAGTGCAACAGGTGGCCCGGGACGGGTCGCTCTACCTCCAGCCGCTCGGATTCTTTCCGTTGGCTGAAAAGTCATAGGTTACAGAGCAGATGAGCAAAGCATATGGCCGGAGAAGACCCTGCGTTAACCTCTCAGATGGAGAGGAAAATAACCGTTGACACGAGGGCGCTGTTTATTTGTGATCTCAGCATGCAGTGTAGCATGCAGAATTATTAGCGGACTAATGTTATCACACTTGCTTCGCAGGCTTATGTAAACTGGATGGAGAAGAATGGCGAGGAGGCCACCCTGCCTGCCCTTGGAATGACCAATCATCAGCTGTTCTTCGTGGGATTTGCTCAGGTTTGTGCCTCAAAAATGTTTGCTTTGAACGCTATCTGGGATGTTACACTTGTTTTAAAGGGTTTAGTTGTTTTACTGCCCGCAACCTTTGCACTTCAGAGTCTTGTTTCTCTGCTTTTGAACGATTGGTTTGCTTAGGCGAGAACCAATATTTATTTTCCTCAGTTTGATTTGAAGATTTACCTCTGATGTGGATTGTTGAAGTGAGGTGTGCCTAGCCTATGCTATTACTGGACTTACCGGTAATAATATTCGCCCGACGGACAAAAGGAACTGGCAAAAAAAAAAAACTGTATTTTCATATACATTTTTTAGACATGTTTTAAAGGTGGGACCCCATGTTTTAGGGATTAGAATATCTCTATAATATATATTTTTTTTTTTTACATTTTACATAAAATACATTTGAATGACTCATTATTTCAAATGAAATAAAATGTATATTATTTTAGGCATAAAATATTATTTAATTGTAGTTTTTAGTACATTACATATTATAATACATCAACATTTTACAGCCTGTCTGTGTTAAACATAAAAACGCAACAATAGAGCAATATATAAATAAATAAATAACTGGAAAAACTTAAATTCATTTTCAAAAAATTAAATAAAACAAAATTGTATAAATATTTAATTTGGTAACATTTTACAATAAGGTCCCATCAGTTAACCTTAGTTAATGTATCAACTAAAATAAACTAACAATGAGCGATACATTGGTTACAGTATTAATCTTTGTTAACATGATTTCATAAGAATACAACTGTTCACGCTTAGTTCATGTCAGATCAGGTCCATTTATATGTTGACAGATACAACTTTTTATATAAAAAATAATATATTTATATATATTTGTAAATTTTGAAGTTAACATTAACAAATGCTTTAGAATTTTAATTATTAGGCATAAAATATATATAAAATATTTTATTTGTTATTATTTTCATGTGAACCAATTTAAAAAAATGGAACCTTATTGTAAAGTGTTTGCAGTTTAGTTTTTACATATTGTATAATGTAATTATACTTCAATATATACTTCAATTATTTATAACTACTATACAACTATAATTCATAATACCTCAAATATTTAAAACCTGCCTATGTTAAACAATATGCAACAGCTAGACTGCGATGATAATTTTTTTAGCCCTAAAATTCTAAAATTGAAAAAAAAAAAAAAAAAAAAAAATTAAGAACTAACTAAAATAAATTGAAAATATTCAAAATACATTTTTTAATAAAGTAGAAATTAAATTGATTAAAAATGTAAAACTATAATACCCACAACACATCATGGCAGTGACTTTTATCTGTGACTTTTGCACAGACAAACAACATAATCTGGTTATGTCCTATTATGGTCTTTTTGTTTCCTTTTTTGTAGGTGTGGTGTTCAGTTCGGACACCTGAAAGCTCTCACGAGGGCGTTATCACTGACCCCCACAGTCCATCACGTTTCCGGGTCATTGGCACCATCTCCAATTCCCATGAATTCTCCAAGCACTTCGGCTGCAAGGCAGACTCACCCATGAACCCCAAGCAGAAGTGTGAGCTGTGGTGACAGGGACTGGAGCTGGAGCTGGAGTGAGCAAGGTGGTGAAGCCACCGCTCTTATCACTCAAAATATGCCAAACGTCCATCTCAGGTTGCCTAATCTAGACTGCCAGGAAAGCTGGTGGACTTAAAGTGGACTACATGTTTTCCAGCAATTATTTGCCTCTTAATGAGGAGTAGGTGTAAAAATGACTCCATGGACGTCTATATAATGGAGTTTTATTCTTATCATTCAAAACACTGGAAGTTAGTGGTTAAATGTAATGAGAGAAGGTATTGCTTCTTTTGCAAATATGTTTTGAATACGTGCCTTTTTAGCAAATACTTTTATTTTTCTAATGGGAAATAATATTTATGTCCTCTGTATTACGTTGTTGGTGTTTTTCTTTGTCTGTAATGTTTTCCAATTCTTATGCACAACACAACAATATTGTTAAATAACATTTTGCTCACATTTTAATTAATTGTTAACAAGATTTATACAAGATCACGTCCTATCTGTTGAATTTGCCGGTGTAATATTAACTTGAACTCAGGCAAATTATCAGATTTCATTATCCTTATTACAATGTAATTCTAATGATGTTAATTGAAGAATGCATTTGTGAGCAGTATGCCCACTGTTTTCATTGGATTTGTTTTTAGACCATTATACAAGAAAGTGTTTTTGAAACTATGCAAATATGACTTGCTGGGCAAAATGTCCAGATAGATTCCAACTGCCCCCTCCACAATCAAAATAAATAAGAAAAGTGGGTAACAATTTACAGTAAGGTTTCATTTGTTAAAATTAGATTTGTGATTTATAGTTCGTCTCTCTGTCCCCCTGCAAACATGACCGACAGATGGCGCCACATTCACACATGTTAATCGAAACAAAAAAAGCCTGTCAAAGGTTTGCTAATGTTCTTCTTATTAAGCTTATCTAAACCCAGTATACATACTCAACATCATAAGCAAGCGTATATATTTCATAAACGCTGAATTTGACAAAAAGCCTTCATCAAACGTACGTAATACTGCAACCAAAATCTGGGCGGGACCTTTTTTTTTTTTTTTACAAAAGGTGAAATTGCAGACTTATATGCAGTCAGCGTATGATTCATTCATTTCTTATGTTGAAGATTGATGGCTTGGAATGTAACAGAGATGCCATTCATTGTGTGAAACAGTGCAGGCATGTGGCGAGGGGCGACTGCCTTTATGACGTCACTCTCATTGGCGTATTGCGATGTCCCATTCGCGAACGAATCGTTCTTTTGCCCGAACGAGTCGTTCACAAATCGAAATGAATCATTCTAAGCGACGGTCGAATCAACAACTCACGGACTTATTGAACCGAGAACCTATTTCGAATTTGGCTGATGTGGCAAAAAAGTTAATTTAGTAGCCGAATAGCTGAAAGATTACAAACAAAATGTACCGGAAATATGTTTATGACTTGATTTGTTTTACAGTTTTATCTCAACACACACACACACACACACACACACACACACACACACACACACACACACACACACACACACACACACACACACACACGCACACACGCACGCACGCACAATAAATTAATTGGTTTTATGAATAGATTTTTTTGTTTTTCAAACTAAAAGTGTTGCAGATACTTTCTTCATTCAAGATAATACAGAAGTCTAGTATTTAAAGTAGGCCTAAATGCAGATTACAGAAAATGACTTAATCTTAATTGAACAAAATTTAAAAACAAGAAATGTACTGTTTTAAAGCATGAATAAACATAGCATTATACATGCACTTTTGTTCAAATATAAATAATCAAATACTACAAAAATAAGTACATTAAAATATCCAGGGTGTAATATTATAAAAAAAAGAAAAAGAAAAGAATAATAAGAATATAATCGGGTAGAAAGATCTAAAATAAATACTTTGTACACTTTGTAGGTCTCAGACGTTGTCAGGGAAAACCATGGGGAAAACGTAATTGCGTCACGACGTAAAATAATCACTGAATCATTTTATGAACCGCATCTTTGAAACGAACTATTCAAATGAACCGATTCTTGAAAATGAGTCGTTCTTCCGATCACTACGGAGTGGCGTAAGGTGAACCCGAGCATCACCGAATTCACCCGACGTTTACCGAACCGTCCTTCCAGCCGGACTGCTGGAAGCAGCCGCAACAACGCCATGTTGAGTGAAGTCTCCCATCTTTATGAGAAATTCCTATAATGCGACTCGTTGATGTGATGTTACTACGCAAAGCTGAGGAAACAAACCCGGAGACGGCCATCTGAGGAGGCGAAGAACAATTCAACCGGGGAGATCCAGGGTGGCTGGAGGGGGATACAACCCCCCTGTCGTCCCCATGCGTAGAGCAGCTACAATCCCCGATTTCAAAGATAAAATGACATTTTTGTTACTAACAGTCAGATTTGAATGAAATCCATGGCATAAGGATATAACGTTACACACGTCCCGGCCTTCGTAAAGAGAAGAGACGGCCAGATATTGTTGGAACGTGCGACCGTTTTCAGCTGCGTATTTTTTTTTTGTTTTGGTTTAAATTTCTGCAATGAGTTTGCCACCGAAAGTGGTTCAGAAACCGGCCGCTGTCTCTGTTAGTGGACATGTTACCGGACCGGCACCGCCAACGCAGCTCCGCGCAGCGCTGACCTCCGTGTCGTTACCACCGGGAGTCCAGAGCGCTCCTCCGCCGTCAGCCGTGCCGCCTACCCAGTATCCTTCACTAATAACAAAGCCCCTTGTGTCCCACGCAGATTAATGGGCAAACGAGTGCGAATTTCGCTTTGTAATCACATAACCTGCGTTGTTGTTTGTTTACATTCATGTGTAACTGGTTTTGATGACGAAATTACTAATATAATATTGCATTAGTTCATATTAATATAACGTTAATATAGCAACCGTTGCCAAGGTGATAGGTGTGTTTATCGATTACATCGAAGGGATGTATCTACATGGTTGGTATCTGTTGGCACTTGCTTTGTTCGTTGAACTTGACAATTCCAGCTTTGTGTCCATAACAGTTTCAGATCATTCAGAATCTGTGAATTTTTTTAAATAGTTAGGCTAACAGTTACCTGCTGAATTTTCTAGTTTTATGATCGAATGCTTTTCCTCCTAAAGGCCTCAGTGCACAAGTCAAAAGAGACAAGAATGGCATATGTTGCTAGGGTGTTGTTGCTGGTTGCTAGGGCGGGACTAGGAAGTTGCTGTGGTGTTAACTTGTGAATGGCTGATCAACTGCAAGTTTAGAAAATATATATTTTTAAAGATATGATCTCTCCGATCTCTTTTCAGTGTAAGTTTTTTTTCTTCCCGTTTATCTATCTTCCAGACAAACAACTTGTGTGATCTCTTAAAGGGTTAGTTCACACTAAAATTAAAATTCTGTCATCAGTTACTCGCCCTTATGTCGTTCCAAACCCGTAAGACTTTCGTTCATCTCCAGAACACAAATGAAGATATTTTTGATGAAATCTGAAAGATTTCTGTCCTTCCATTGACAGCTACGCAACTACCACCATAATAAGATTGTAAAACTAATCCAAATTTAATCCGTAGTCGAAATTTTCTGAAGAGACTCAATCACATGATGAACAGATTTAATTCAGGCTTTTATTCACATTTAAACATTGATCAGAAAACAACTGAAACTGCTTGATGTCCGAGAACAAACCTCATTGGTTCTTGCGGAAGCTCAAACGTGCTGCGTAACACGTGAATGAACCTCATTGGTTCTTGCGGAAGCTCAAACGTGCTGCGTAACACGAGAATGAACCTTATTGGTTCTTGCGGAAGCTCAAACGTGCTGCGTAACACAAGAATGAACCTTATTGGTTCTTGCGGAAGCTCAAACGTGCTGCGTAACACGAGAATGAACCTCATTGGTTCTTGCGGAAGCTCAAACGTGGTGCGTAACACGAGAATGAACCTTATTGGTTCTTGCGGAAGCTTAAACGTGCTGCGTAACACGAGAATGAACCTTATTGGTTCTTGCGGAAGCTCAAACGTGCTGCGTAACACGAGAATGAACCTTATTGGTTCTTGCGGAAGCTCAAACGTGCTGCGTAACATGAGAATGAACCTCATTGGTTCTTGCGGAAGCTCAAACGTGCTGCGTAACACGAGAATGAACCTCATTGGTTCTCGCACGTCAAGCAAGCAGGCTTGACCTTTGTTTTAACATAACATGAGTTGATGAATGTTTATATGTGAATTAAAGCCTATATCTTTTCATCATAAGCGAGTCTCTTCGGAAAATTTGGACTAAACTCAATTCATATGGATTATTATGATCTCTTTATGAACTTTTTGAAGCGTCAAATTGGTAGTTGTGTACTAGATGTCAACGGAGGGACAGAAAGCTCTCAAATTTCATCAAAAAAGATCTTAATTTGTGCTTCGAAGATGAACGAACGTCTAATGGGTTTGTAATGACATGAGGGTGAGTAATTAATGACAGAATTTACATTTTTGGGTGAACTTACCCTTTAAGGGGAATTGACTTCAAATATGTACTTTGGGATGAGCTAGTTTGTTTGCACATGCCAATCTTATTATCTAGCCTAATTCTTTGACATTCATACATTAAATGTTGCGCAATTATTTCTCTGAGCCTCTTTGTTTACTAATATTTGTAAAAAAAAAAAAAATATCAAGCTACCGTCAATCCCCTACCGAGACATTTTTCCCCCCGCACAACTGAATTGAAAACATCAACAGATATGAGGCTACGTCATTCTAGTCTGATTTTGAAAGTAAATCACGTCAAATGAAACTCATGTTCGCTAGTGTTGGTTAGGCTAAATATGATAGGAATCTCTGCCTGATTTGATGTAACGCGGAGTAATCGGTCAAGTGAAGGCTGTTTAGACACAGTTGAGTTAAGTAATTGAGCAATAGGCGTACTGCAAATCTGGGTCACCCTCTTGAGCTCTTTGAGAATTTCAGTTGTTCTGCAAGTCTGAGCCATGATTTGCTGAGGAAGATTTAAAGGTGAAGTGTGTTTGTTTGCAACTAGTGTCACCATTGAGAATTGCACACATAATGAAGATTTGAAAACAGGTTTCAAGGAATAGTTCCAAAAACTCACCCTGATGTCATTCCAAACCTGACCTTATTTCCTCTGTGGAACACATTTTGAAGAACTGGTTTTGTCCATATAGTAAAAGTCAATGGCACCCACAAGTTTCAAGCTCCAAAAAGTAGATAAAGGTGGCGGTAAATTAATCCATCCAATTCAACTTTAGCATTTTGAGTACCACTGACTTCAATCAACACATCTGAAACATTCTTCGAAAAATCTTCCTTTGTGCTTAGCCAAAGAAAGAAATCTATACAAGTGTGGAGCAACATAAGGGTGAGTAAATTATTTTTTGGGGTGAATTGTTCCTTTAATATTAAAGCAAAATGACTAATTTTAGCATTATATCTTTATTGAATGCATCTGCCAAATATTTATGTAGTGGAGTGAAACTGAAACCAACTTGTTGGCAAACCTCAGACTTCTTCAGATAATCACTTTTCGCAAATTGAAAGTCATTCAGAGCACAGATGACATCTTATTTCCCTTTCGATCAATAGAGAAATAGTTCACACTATACCTCACTCTAATCTACATACTATGTTTATTGTGTGTATTTTTGTAACCATGGATGTGCATATGTGATAATGGTCAGGAATCAGGATGTCATCATTTGTTTGCCTTCTGCACACACTGATTTGGCTTTATTTGGCATAGTGACCCTTGCAGTAGTCTTGCAGTAAGGTCCAATCTAATTTAAACCTGGGAAAAAGGTTTTAGCAATTGACAAATAAATCTGGTAGATTGAACGAAGTAGACGTAGAAATATAAAAAATGTAATGTCACTAATCAAAAAGCAATTTTTTTGGCATTGACCATGCAAACGTTTTTGTACAAAAGTCAGATGTTGTTGAACACTGTACTACAACTTAAACAACTCTGATTGGCCATTCCTTTCACATGCTCAACATATATGTGTGATTGGCTACAATGGTTAAAAAACCGCTGTATATATAACTATGTACAATATCTTTGACTCTAAGAAATTGCATCAAGAACATCGACCGGTTCCGATGTTCGACTCAGATTATCTGGTAATGTGAGGCGTTTACAGATCAAATCTTAAACCTCCCATTCTGCTCACGGACACATCGGGGCCGCCCCGACATTACCAAACATGTTTGATATTGAGGATTTTAGATCGGGATGATTACGACTATTACGCCAGTACTTCCTAATAGCCAATGAGAGACAAGTATAGAAGGAGATGGAAGTGACTGAACTTTTGAAATGGCGACCGCGAAACAACAAGCACCTGTACAGGGCCGGTGAACAATGGAGATGGAGGAACGGCTGGTTGAAATGTGGCAACAACAACACGCCTTTATAATGTCTCCTCAAAAGACTTTCTTCTTTTCTTTTCTCGCTTAAGAATATGTATTGATACAGCAAGTTGCCATGACACAGTATCCATTTTGTTTACATGTGCTTCCCCGTGAGATCACGTGATGTTCTAAATCTGGCATGATAATCTTAAGAGTATCGTGTAGTGTGTGATGTGCCACGATTTTCACGATCTTGTAGTCTCTGCAGGTTTTAGATTTAAAAGAAGAAAATCTGTGAAAATTCTCCTCAAGCCGGGGACACACTTAACGACTTTAAGACTGATTATGAATGTAATTTGATACTTACAACTTATCATGCACAAACAAACACGCAGAGTCAGAGACAGTTGCGTTCAGTCTGTGTTCCCAGTCGGTGTTTAAAATCTGCTTCAGTCGTTGGAAACAGTCTGTAAGTGTGTTCAGTTCAGTCTTAGAATGTTTCAGCTAGTCGTCAAGTGTTCCCGGCATTGGGGACACACTTAACGACTAGCAGAAACATTCTAAGACTGAACTGAACACACTTATGCCGGGGTGAACACCAACTGAACGCAACTGTCTCTGACTCGGTGCGTTTGGGCACGATCAGTCGTATTGTATCAAATTGCATTCATAATCGCTGCCTTACAGTCGTTAAGTGTGTCACCGGCTTTATTCAGACTGTCAGTCCAAATCTGATTTTTGTGCATATCCGATTGAAATCCAATCAGTTTTAGCAAGTGTGAACGGCAAAAAATCACATAAAAATGTTGTAATCCGTTTCAAGCTACATCCATATGTGGTTTGAGATCCTATTCAAATAGAATTTCTGGAAATCCGTTTCAGTCTGACTGCTCTCATCGGATTTTGCGTGGTTTATGTGACTTTCTCACATAAAACGTGAAACGTGAACGTCAGACATTGCTATAGGAAACATGCTGAAAGTCGCTGCCGAAACAAGGCTGTGTTGTTCCGAAGTTCTGGACAAGTAGAAAATGACAATACAACGGAGACACGTTTGTAAACCAACGTAGACGACAGCACAGAATAAAGCCACGCATACCAGCCTCCTACATTTCTGACGCTGCCTTAGAAGATGTAGTAGTCAAGCGCTGCTAGTCATTGTCATGTTGTAAAATTGAGATTAGACAACATCTCTATTGTAAACCCCTCCATGTTGCGGTTGTTGTTGTTTTTGGCATATTCCTACCGACGCAACGTCATTGCCAAAGAAACCAATGCAGATAAAGATAAAACAGAAAACGAAAGAGCTGCATGGATGGACACACAAATCGAATCTGAACAGTTGCGATACACAATGTGGACAGTCAATAATTTTACAATGACAGTGTGAATGTAGCCTTATAGACTGTTTCCAACGACTGGAGCAGATTTTAAACACGGACTGAACTGTTTCTGACTCGGGGCGTTTGTGCATGATCAGTCGTATAAAATTACATTTATAATCGGCCTTACAGTCGTTAAGTGTGTCCCCGGCTTTATGTGAGTGATGCAACCAGATTTCGCAATCGTTTAAGATTTAAAAACTCCTGTAGTCTGAGCCTGACTTTACTTGAGAGATGAAAAAGGAATGAACTTTGGTTATTGTCTTTAGAAGACTTAAGGCATACACACACTACAAGATCATCCGGCCGATTTTGGGTCCAATTCTCCCTTCCGACAATCCTACGTAAAGTCCCAATTATTCTTAAAAATTATGGTTTTGATTGGTTTCATTTGCCTGGAATAAATCCACATTAAGTAAGGTATTTTTCTTTGACGTCATGCCACCTCCATCACCTAGTGATCTCAGCTTTGTGGCCTCCCACATTGAGATCTTCCCAATCAGTTTCAGACTTTAGTTCTCTAGGTTTTATAATTCCCAAAATGATTTGTTATTGCTTTGTTATTGGAAATCGTATTCAGCTGTTTAACAGTGATCGACAAACCTCAAACCTCAGCAAAAACATGTGGCTGTAGAAATGAACTATTGTGTGCACACATGGTTGCACTTATGTCAGATAGCGATGATCACATCACTTGATGCATATCAGCGTCTTCCACTTGTGAAGTGTTTATGATTGCATAAATCGCAATTACGATCCCTTCCTGTGCTCAGACGTCACTGTATTGCTTCATCTCGCAGAGAAAATCGTCACAGTGGACGGGATTCCTGTTCGCGGGACGCCTGCCTTTGGTGATGATGCTGCGTTGTGAGCTTGTGTGTAAGGCAGAGGGGGGGTTTGGGGTGTTGGAGGGAGTGGTTGCCAGAGCGACGGGTAACATATGCGACTGGCGCTGCACCCCTCAGACAATGGCAGCGCTGCTTAGCATTCAGAGTGTGAGGCTTCCCACCGCCTGCCAACAATCGCCTAGGTCAAAAAGAGTCTCACACACACCGCCTGCCGCAACCCCTTTCTTAGTTCCAACACATCTTGTCACCTGCTTTTCCACTTTTTCATCTCCTTCGCAGACCACAATCAGCCCTAAATGCTTATCAGGAAATTGCTAAACCAGTAGGGATAAGGAACTCTCATTCTTGAAGGTGAAGTGGGTATTTTTCTTTTATCCAATCTCTATCTTAAATGCTTTAGAGATAACTACAAGTAAGCTATTTGTAGGAAGCTATGGCTTGCTCTGTGATGCTGGGAAAACATTGATCCATTTGAGTAATTTAACAAAGTTATGGCTTCAAGTCTCAGCCAATTTCGTGCGATTTGGGCGCGACTACTGGGAAACCTGTTTGAAAACATTTTGCGATTCCACTGCATAAATTATATACATAACTGGCTATTTTCCTGCAGTAAGCGGTTTCTGAGAATCATTGTTGAACATTGTTGATATTTGAAATCCACCCAAACAAACACACCCCTCCCTTCATTGCTCCGCCCCCAAAATGCCAAAACATGCAATACAAGAGTCTCTATCATAGCAGAAGCAAAGCAAAAAAAAAAGCGAAAATGACGAACGAATGACAAGGAAGAAAAAAAATTAACATATACAAGCAAGAGTTTGTTGTTAGTGCCAGCAGCACACAAAACTCAAAACCAATGTTACTCGCATATGGAGCAGAAACAACGCAACCTCAGCGTCCGTTCTCAGGCCTTCCTGCTTAGGTCTCTCCAGCGCAAGAAAGTTGTTCTAATATTAACGCAGGTCCTAAAGCTCTTGCCCAGTCATAACCCTATTTTCCCCCAGTGATATTCCTCTGACTTTTTTCTCTTTAGTAATATCTCTCAGCCATCTCTCTTTCAACAGTTTTTCTTCAAATCTCCCTCTTGCTCTCTCCTCCCCCATCATGAGTGGATTCGCCCCCTACTGCTAGTTTTTCAGAAATCGCTTACTGCACCGTTAGGGGCCGTTTACACAGAAAGCATTTTTCCATTCCAATGCGCTACTTTTCCATTGTTTTTTTTTATTTAAACACGCGCTAGACGGACGTGTATGACCGTTGTGCTCATGCCTCGCGTCTTTTGCAGCGTCTTTAGACTGTTAGGAGTAACAAACTACTCGTTTTCACACCTGATTGTTTGTTTCGAAACAGGTACTTAATTTGTTACAATGTTGCATTTTCCTCTTGGTATGGTTTGCTTTCACAAGGCAACCATTCAAAGCGTACTAAAATGTGTTCATGCAAGTCACATGTGAGTACAACTGTCCTCTTATTGGTCAGCGTTTTCTCTGGGTCATCCATCAAGATGATTGACAAGTTCTCTCCATGAGGTTATTGTGGCTTTATTTGTAACTGTCGAGTCAAACACTAACACACACAAACACTATACTAATGTAGCCGTCATTGCCGCTGTTAAATTGTTTACTACATTCGTATTAATACTGCAGCAAATTCAAACGTGCTCTCTCTGGGTCTCCCAGCGCTGTCTAGAGGTTTACTGTGTCAAGATAAACGCAAACACTATATGAATGTTAAGCCTGTTGTATGCTTCTGCGTCAACTCCACGCCGTAGCTACGCCGTCACTCCTACGGCGTCGTGGCCGTTTTATGGTTCTGCGTCGGGTTGTGTTGCATCGCGGTGCATTTCACCGCGAGAACGCTAGGGGGGCGGTATCACAGCCCTTGTGGTCTGCGTCGCCTCGACGCGTAGTTACAATTTTTTGGAGGTGCACGTCGAGCTACGGCGGAGGGGGCGGAGAGGGGTTCGCGTCGACGCAGAAGGGTCTGCGGGGGTACGCCGTCGATTCGACGCAGAAGCATAAAAAGGCCTTTATAATGAAGCAAGAGCAGGAATCAAGGCTTCTACGGGACAGCATTCTCGCACGGAGAAGCACAACTGCATAACATTTTAAAGGACAAGTTTGGTATTTTACACTTAAACCCCTGGTTTCAGATAGTTTCTGATGAAATAGAACGGTTAAGATTGAAATTTGGACACATGCTGCTGGCCCGAGAATTTTCGGTTTCTGTGGTAGCACCCTCCTACCTCCACAATGGCTGCATAGGTGCACTGGAACAATCCTTCCTAAAACGCATTAAACTTTCGTTAACAAAGACGTGAAACTCACGAACACCCCTGGTGTTCACTGATATGCTCACACAAAAATCGCTGCAAAAGATGCTTTTCAACAGGTGTTTTACCATTCGTTGTAAAACTGTGGAGTGCGGACCTATTTTTCCAAATGCCTCACACCCGTACATTCTTCCATTGAGAGCTTGAATAATAGACACTCCAGCCCAGTTGGTGGCGGCGGAGTAATACCGTACCTCACAACACATCCAATACAAGTCAATGGAGTTGGACAAAAACTACGATAAAACCTGTTGGAAAGCATCTTTTGCAGCGATTTTTGTGTGAGCATATCAGTGAACACCCCTGACCACTCGTGAGTTTCACGTCTTTGTAAACAAAAGTTTAATGCGTTTTAGGAAGGATTGTTCCAGTGCACCTGCAGCCATTGTGGAGGTGGGAGGGTGCAACCACAGAAACCGAAAATTCTCGGGCCAGCAGCATGTCTAAATTTCAGTCTTAACCGTTCTTTTTCATCAGAAACGATCTGAAAACAGGGCTTTAAGTGTAAAATACAGAATTTGTCCTTTAAGATGAACGTGCTCTTTTGGTTTTCAACTGTGATAACTAATGTGCTCACTCACAAAATCAAACACTACTGCTTTTTATTTAGCACATTTCCTGTTATCAATTATAATACCATTTGGTCCATTGGGTCAGATTGCCTTCACACCTCAAGCGAACCGCCCTAGAGTTAGTTTGCAATCGGGCTAAGACCACCTCGTTCAGGCGGTCTCGGAGTGATTGTTTTGGTGCGGATCCGAGCGTGATTGCCGTGTTCACATATGCCTAAACGAACCAAACCAAGGGAGAAAACGCACCAGGTTCCGAAACAAACACTCAGGTGTGAATGCACTATATTTGGCTTTCTGTATTATGCATTGAACAATGACACTTTACCTGTGAGTCACTTTCTGTGATCTCTCAAGTCAAAGTTGTGGTGTTGGCTGCAGTACAGTGTACCTGGACTACATTTAGTTTCATTCATTTTATATACGTTTAGTGAACATATTCCTCAAAGAGTAATATGTCTGTATAAGAGAGTATAATATACTGTATATCTCCAGATGAGGGTCGTAGGGTTCAGATCCTCATTTTTAGAAAAGTCAGCGATGCATGATCATAGAAAAAGTCCTGAAAATCATACTGCGCCTTTATAGCACACTCTGACCTATAGCAAAGATTACATCTCTCTCTCTCTCTCTCTCTCTCTCTCTCTCTCTCTCTCTCTCTCTCTCTCTCTCTCTCTCTCTCTCTCTCTCTCTCTCTCTCTCTCTCTCTCTTTACTTTTAATTGATCCTCACCTTCTTTTGCTTCATATCTTTCTTGTTCCTTCCTCTACTTCATTCCTTTATTCCTTTCCTTCAGTTGCTTCTTTATTCTTTCTTTCTTTCTTTCTTTCTTTCTTTCTTTCTTTCTTTCTTTCTTTCTTTCTTTCTTTCTTTCTTTCTTTCTTTCTTTCCACAGTCCCCTTCTCTCTATCACTCCATATGGTGCCTAATTGGATTTACAGTAAGCTTCTATGAAAGTTTAAGGCTACACACATCCTTTGCCATTCTCTGAAGTACTCGTTCTACTGGCAGTAATTAAAGATACAATATTTAGAGACTAAAAGACCACCACTTTCCAGAGACCATGGCACTAATAGGATACTTTCAAAAGAGATCCTTATTAACAATTGTCTCTGTGTCTTAAGAACCCAGATTACTTTTTAAAATGAGTGCTTTTGGAAAATGTGTAAATTCTTCTCAGATGCCCCACACCTGTGGGCACACACCTGCGTGTCGTGCCGTCAAAACACTGCCATGACCATGCAAAGGGATTTGGTTATGCAATGGAGTGCCAAACCGTGAACACAGGAATCAGATCAGCCTGTAATTCCAGTAAGTCGTGGCTTGTGTCCTGCCAGAGTCTCGCGAGTGTCAGCTGTCAGTTTGAACCTGATCAAATAGCCTCATGGGCCATTCCCCAAGCTGCATTCCTCAGGTGCACCCCTCTGATCTCTGATTGGGTACCGTGGATGTGTCCCTGATGACCTGGAATATAGGTTTCCAAAGTCGGATTCACTACACGGGTGCACGTGAGAATGCACACGTGCACTCATTTTGGGTCGTTAGGAGTGAAGGAAAACCTCTCCACACACATTATTATACCTCTCTTCCTGGCCTTTTTTTCCCAGCTTTTACTTCCCCCATCCCCCTTTTTTCTCAGAGTTTAGGTTGGCAGAAGGCCAGAGAGGTAGAAGTGGGGGGGGGGGGTGGGGGGGGGGGGGAAATGGGAAAGAGAGTGCAAATCGGAAGGCAGGATTTCACTGAAAGACTAAAAAGTGTTCATGAGTGCATGAAGCGCATGAAAGAGGAAAGCCAGACCTCCTCCATTCCCCGAAACCATGTGATCTGCTCATCTCTCGCTTACGGACACCGATATCGTAACTGCCAGAGCAGGTTCCTGCTCTTTTGTTTCTCTTTTTTGCTGTCACATCCATCCATCTTTTTCACTATACGCGTCTATAACTGTGTCTTTGTTCTGAGTGGCTCAGTCTTGTGTCATAATACCTCAGGCAGGTATGACAGTGCAGCATTTATTGTAAACTCTCTTTCCCTGTTGGAGAACTTCCTTGAAAGAAGACCGGCTGAGTGATGTGTGAATGTAATTGTAGGTAAAATAATGATGATATAACATTTTTCAGGTCCCATGACTCCCATGTCTTTTAATAACGTGCCACCTGTGACCTGAACATGTTCAGGTTTAGGTTATCATTATAAATTTTTTGGAGAGCCAACAGCCGTAAAGAGGTACATGAATTTTAGATCATGGGACATTTTTGGTGGTCAAGTAACACTGTTCTGATTTTCAGCGAGGAATTTTGCAGCTTACTTTTAATATTTTCTATTTGGTTAATGTGTTAGAACACACATTGTATCCAAAAGTGCACTGATCCATTTCTCACATATTTGGAATTCCATGTCAGGATTTCTGTCTGTCTGACATCTTTCTTGCTGGTTGAGGTACGGGGTGTGCTGAAAGGGGGAATTGGAAATTTTAGAGACGGGTGGGAGAAAATGTGTTTGTGTTAACTTTCTCAAACCTTTGCCCTAAATGCAAGTCATTGGAGGAAGTGAACGGTAATATTAATTGGTGTGAAAGAGTCTGCACCATTATAGCTGAATGAACTGAATGTTTGCTATTATGAAACACAAGGCTTTTTTGGCTAATATTTCATGTTTCATGAACTTCTTGGTTTAAAAGGTTGACATTTTCAAACCTATTAGAGATTTTCTCTAACATTACCCTTCCCAGGATCCCTCGGGGACTTTCACTGGAGGAACGCATGTTTTCCGCCCACTCTGGGGTGACGGCCGTCTACAGCGTGAGTGATCACACACACATGTACTCTTAGACATTACACATCACTATAATACATATACATAGACAATCCCTAAGGCCAGAAACATACTCGAAGTATGCAAAATTGTGTGGTCTCATTGTACATGCATACTGTGAGTTTAATCATTATTATTATACCCAGATGATATAGATGCCTTTATTTGTCTGATCTATATGTTTACAGTTTAACTAACTTTAACTAATCTGCTCAGGAAGGTTTTCCCAGACTGTTGCTGCACCATAACAGTTGTTGACTTAAAAAAAGACAATTTATTCCAGTTTGACAGAAAGAAACTAGAATTGTCAAAACTTTATATTTTGTACGCGAAATATAAAAATGCACAATTGTCATACAGTATAAGGGATGCACCGATATGAAAATTTTGGCCGATACCGATAGTTCTTTATATTTGAAAGCCAAAAAACGATATATTGATTGGTAAATCAACATTTTTATATAATTTTTGAGATCCTGATTACAAAAACAAAACGAAAGTCTCACCATTAAAAGCCATGTTCCAAGCACACAATTATAATGATTTTCTCATTATAATTTCATGTAGCTTACATGTTGCACTTTACTGTATTTTCCTTTTTGAAGTGATTCCAATCATATTCAAGCAATTCAAAACCATCATGGCGAACATCATCTGTAGTATCTGAACTTGACTTGTCTAAAATGTAAACAAGCTCTTTGCTGAAAGGGGCTATGGTGTGACGGTGTGTAAAAAAGTTTTTGGGGGTTATTCCACAGGTATCCAGACACCCTGGTTCTCCGTACCCAGGTCATGACCTCAGCAAAACCCACCCAAACCTGGCAGGCACCCCTCCCGGCCACGCCACGTCCCAAGCCCTCTCTCAGGTATCAGTCCCTGCTGGCCCCTCATACCGTTTCCTCAAGGGCTGGGAGACAAGTGGAGCGGTAAGTATCAACATGTCCACATCCTCATCTGTCTGTGTACACAATTGTTTGCTTAATGACCTGCTATTTTTTCTGTTAAAGGGGTCATGAACTGCATTTTTATAAAGTTCTCTGAGGTTATTAAGATTTTGACATCAAAAAACCTCCTAAATTAGAGATAAAATCCTGTTTTTGACCCTCTCTTTTAAAAACTCTGTTATGATAGGCACGCCGCGTTCAAGACTTAGAAGTAAACGCCCACTGCTATGATTGGGTAACAGTTTTCCATATTAAAATAATTTCCATGTCCACGCCATTACTCGTGTAGAATTGTTTTGAAAACCTCCGATGTTGAAAAATATCCCGTTACATACAGTAGTTGAAACATTTTCCAACAATGTGAAACATTTATGCACATTACGCTTTATAAGTTTTGGTTGTGGCAAATACAATTTAAGTACCAGTACTAAGTTCCACAGTTATAGTTAACTCAATAACTGTTTTTTGTGTAAACGTAGTTATGAATAAATATGTACCATCATTCTTAGGCTATTCATCGCTTATCCTTTTCGATAAAGTGAAAAACTTATACATTTTCATTTGCAGTGTCATGTTTTAAATAAAAGGGGAACGTGTTGTAATGTCTTTCTGATGATAAAACCGAAGATCTCTCTTACTGAAGCTTTTATTCAGGATTACAGCGAATGGCTTAGATCAAAACAATAACAAAAGCAGCATTCTCTCTATGTGCTTTCTTCTGTATCCGATAATGCCCTGTATTAACCCATTAAATGCCGAAGCAAAGGAAAGAACAGTATCAGAGCTATTCACAGATTGACTGCGGCGCTACAGTATAAATACTCAGAACATATCAAACGATCTGTAACAGACTAAGCAATAGTGATGCATGGTAAAAACACTGTATCATCTATTATTATCACCCTCTCTGAAAAGCCTGCGCCGAACAGGCTCTGTAAAAATGCAATTTAAAAATCCAAAACGAGTTGTTTGGGCAGCTTGGTTTCAATAAAAACTGTTTTTGGACTAACAAGAAAGTTTTGACTTCTAAAAACTTACAGTGTAGTTTAGGACAATGACCTCTTGTATGTAAAAAGATCAAGGACTATTTGCTTTCTCAATTCATGACCCCTTAAAGACAGAGGAGAACTTATCAAATGTTGGTGTTGCTATATTTTTCTAGGTCACCTTGTTTTGTACCAAAACAATATGTTTGTTCTTTGCGTTTGTTGGGTCTGAATTTACTGTGACATTTAGAATTTTGTATTACATTTATATGTCTGATGTCTTGGCACACATACACACTATACAGAGTGTCGAGGTTTTGTGTTATGAGTGATTTTTGCACTGCTCTTCCTCACCATGGTTACCACCAGCCTGAAGGAACACTGTCGCTATTTTATAAATAGTGTTTCCAGCTGACACAGGTGCTGTAATGATCCCACGACTTTCTCACACACACACTGGACAGATATATACACACTCTACAGACACTTTTATATACACTCCTGCTGTGGATTGATTAGAGGGTAATGTATTCATCTGGGTTTTGTCTGACAAAGAAATTAAGTCAATATGCACACACTCACACAGTTAATGATGATCTTTTTTTTTTTTGCAAGGCACTCTTGCTATTTTGTATCCTGTGCTCTGAATGTAAACCGAGCTTCAAAAAGGAAGTTGCCTAACCTTCGGTGTCTATGATTCACTCCTTAGCCTTCATATAACCCAGCTCAGAATGCAGGCTCCTCCCCCCTGGTGTATTCGCCACAGACCCAGCCAATGAACGTACAGCCTCAGACTCGGCCGGTAAGCACTGCACTCCGCTTACATAAATGAACATTGAACATCTAGACAATTTTTGTGGCCCTCTTGATTATATCTTAATGCCATAATTACAAACATGTCGTCTTGGCATGCTAATATGTAGTAGGTCTGAGTGGTATGATGGTTACTGTTATGGTTGGAATGTTTCGATTAGTAGAGAATCTGTTTAGACAGATTTTTTTAAATTTCGACACCAAGCAAAAAAAACTATTGCCTATTCTGCACATTGTCCAGCAAATAGACATTTTCAGTGTCGACACTTTGGTTGCTACCATATTAATATAGAATATAGAATTCAATTGATGTATTTATAATGCATTGAAAATGTAAAACTAATTTGAGATGAAATACCTTTCATTTGAACCATTTTATTATGTGGATTATCAAAAATATGAATAAATTATTAGTATTCTAATAAGACATTTTTAGTTAGAATTTCTGTTATGATAATATAACTACTAATTACTCATATGATATAATATCTGATTTACTCTATTGTTTAAAAGCTTGGGGTTGTTAAGATTTGCTAATGTTTTTGAAAGAAGTCTCATATGCTCACCAAAGCTACATATATTTAATAAAAAATACAGTAAAAACAGTAATATTGTGAAATATTATTACAATTTCAATTTGTTTTTAATTTAATGTTTTTTAAAATGTTATTTATTTATGTAATTTGCAAAGCTGAACCTTTAGCAACTATTACTCAAAATCATTTAGAAACTCTAATTACTCTAATATGCTGATTTGCTGCTCAAGAAACATTTCTTATTATAAGGAAGGAATGCTTAAATTGTGCTGCTCAATATTTTTGAGGAAACCATATTTTGTGGAAACCATAGATTTTACCAGGAATCTTTGATGAATAGAAAGTTCAAAATAACTATTTAATGCTTCCTTGCTGAATATAAGTATATATATATATATATATATATATGCGTGTGACCCTGGACCACAAAACCAGTCACAAGTCGCACGTGTATATATGTGGCAATAGCCAACAATACATTGTATAGGTCAAAATTATCGATTTTTCTTTTCTGCCAAAAATCATTAGGATATAAGTACAGATCATGATCCATGGAAGATATTTTGTAAATATATATATATAAAATGTTACTGAACCCAAACTTTTGAATGGTAGTGTATTCCATGTACCAAACATAGTCTGCTTGCCTCATTACTAAAAGAATATTATACAAATTAGAAGTCTGGTCCTTAGGTTGTTAGGCTTACTTGAGTTTATATGTTTTACACCAACTTCAATCATTTATTTAAAAAAATAGTTCACCCAAAAATGAAACTTATCCCAGAATTTCCCATTGGAACATGACTCACTCGTGAACACGCACTGGCTGTTGCTGGAAGCCAGTGATTATAGTTTATATAGTTTGAAATATGGATGCGCTTTTTGGAGCTTTGAAAGACTATTCATTGCTATTACAAAGCTGGGAAGAGCAAGGATACAATTTAATATAACTCCGATTGTGTTCGGCTGAAAGAAGAAAGTCATAAACACCTAGGCCGTTGCTAGAAGCTAGTGATTATAGTTTAAGTTGTAAAATATTTTTCCTACAAAAACCCATCGCTTCGCTTCAGAAGGCATTTATAGGCTATTAGGCATTATATTTATATGGATGGATGTGCTTTTTGGAGCTTCAAAAACTCAATTCAATACCTTTACAAACCTGGAAGGAACTGAAAGAAGAAAGTCGTATACACCTAGGATGCCTTGAGGGTGAGTAAATTATGGGATAATTTTCATTTTTGGGTGAACTATTCCTTTAAGACCAAAAAAATAATTAAGATTAAAGACCAGCCAGTAGGACCACCTGTTCTGCTGACATGTTACACAACCCTGCTACACTACTCTTGTTTCATTTGTAATGGAAATGCAAAGGCACCCAAGGTGGATCATCTGTTATCCTCACTGTCTCTCTATTCTTTCTCTTCTTTTGTCGCTCCTGATGACCTCAAACCATGCTGTTATCTCCATCAGTTTATGACGGGACCTCGGCAGACCCACCATCAGGTAAATTCCACAGACCTAATGTCTCTATCCTATTAGACACTTCTTAAGATGCTTATGGATTTTGCTTATGTGTATAAAGATCTGGACTGAGACCCGTAAAGTTGTAGGGTTCGAGGAAAAACCGCATCGGCTAAATAACGAATGATTAAAAATTTCAAAAGAGAATCGTACCTGTAATTTGCAAGGATTGTGTTCTGTGCCGCCAATGTCTTAAGTCATTTCTGAACTGTCACACTGACCACCGTTTTTGAAATGCATGTATCCCCATCAGTTTTGCATAAGATGTATAACACCAGTAACAGCAGTGCAAATACAGTTTTGAGCACATTGGTTCACAATTTTATTGTAATCTGAAAAACCAAACCTGATATGTCTGTGGTGGTAATGGTTTCATTAACAGTTCAGTCAGCCCTAGAACCCCAAAGCAATTCCACTGGCTGAAAGAATTTTCAATGGTTTACACTTGTGGTGCAGAAATCACACTCTTCAGCTTTAAAGAGGCCATATTTGTCTCTGATTTTGTTTTTGGGGTCTAGAGAGAGCAGGTTTTCATGCTTGAATGTTACATTATTGCAGCACCTCTCTTCCCAGTCTGTTAGTAACCCTCTGTTTAGTTTCTGTTTCTGTGAAGCCCCTCCTTCTGAAAAGTACTATGTGCTGTGCTCTGATTGGTCAGCTGGACCAGTGTGTGTTGTGATTGGTTAGCCGCTTCTGACGCGTTTCGGAAATGTCACGCTTCTTGCCATAACCGCGAGTTTTAACACACTACTAACGCAACTCAACCAGACCTTGCCACCTTTTGTTTGCACATGCCTTGGGTGGGAATTATTCAAGGGAGGAATATTGTGATGTGTTTGTTCCCGGATGAAAAGAGGTGTTTCAGGGAGTTCAGAAACAGTGCTGATATAAAGAATCTCCATTTGGAGTGACTATGTGCTTTATTATACATTTGCAGACCTTTTTCATGCTCAAACAGCAACATTACACACTAAAGAAAGTTGAAAATGTAAAAAAGGTCCTCTTTAAGAACCATTATGACTAGAGACTTATTCATATTCCCATATCCATGTATTAGCTCGACTTTGTAACAAGCTTCCCGTCCTTGAGAACCAGACATTAGAAGTGTCTCCTCTGACTCATCCATTTCTTGTCTTTTCTAAAAGATCGCCTAAATAATGATGATTTGCATTCATGTTATCTGATGAGCAGATGTGCGATGAAGACTGACATTGATTGCCAAATCTTGTCAAGGCTGTTAGTGCACCTTTTATTAGATGGAATACTTCAATCAATGTGTCACGTTCCTGAGCAGAATCATTGTTGTAAGTGTCTAGACGACTTGGGCTTTTGTCAGTCGTAAGTTAACCAAATGCATTCAGAGGTCATTATGATCATTAGAATGTAAGTTGCATTGCTGAATTCATGAGCAGCATTACACATGCCTGTACATGATATTCTATCCACTGTGCTTTGGTGTATTATTACATGGAAAAACTTGTTTGTCATTTGTTGCTAATGATTTGTTTATGCACTTTGCGTGTAGCCACAAGTCCATCCATGCAAGTGTGTGACTATATACGCCTGACCTTAAAGGAAAGTTGAGTGTCTTTCTACCCCGACCTGACACACATCTCTCCTCTTCAAATGGCTGTGCTCTTCACAGGGCTTAACCCTATAAAGCCTATATCATACTAAATGAGTAATAAAAGCCTGATGTATTAAATATGATACTCAACAAAAAACATGTATGCAAACTTTATTATAGATTACCGTACTATGATTTCATATGTCAGGCATAATTTATTTGCACCAGAATTATAATAACAAGAGACAATGTATTACGCTTAACCATTTGTTATTGATTTGTGCGCACAGCAGTTATAAAATAAGACTGATTGACATGAGGGAGCAGCAGCTTAAAGATTTGCAGTACAGTACTGGGCAATAGCATTTAGAAAAGATGCTTTTCCTGCTGTCTCTAAATTACTTTTCCCCCTTGAATTTTAAGATGTGCTAACCCATGTGCAGCGGGCTTAGCTTGAAATGTAGCGCTGCTGTATTATGTTAAATTATCTTTGGGACAGCAAAAGAAACTGTTATTTGATGGTTTAGATTATAATTGTGCACCATTACGTTAAAATGCAGTAAGGTATCTTTTTAATAATGGAAAGTGCGTCCATAACTGGCTTTATATCGAACGTCACATGAACAAACAGGAAAACATGAACAAACAGGTCTCATCATATCCGCTTGTTGGAGAAAGTGTTAACGGCAGTGAACTGACGGCGATATCTGTGGACTTTTAAGCCATCCAAGCTAGTTATTTTTATTGTTAGGGAATAAAAAAAATTCTGTTTTACAGAATACGGAAGTTTGTGCACATAACCTCAATACTTCTGTATTATGTAGTGCAACACAGAAAGAAGATATGGAATGATGTATCAAAAAAACATACAACGTCTGGGCCGAATAGTAAATTGAGGTGTGTTTACATTTACTGTTGTTTAGCTAATTTTTGTGGGAATTTTTTTATTCGGAGAGAAAAAAAGAGCAAAAAGCTTAACAATGTACACAGGTCTGTTCGCCCTATAGAACAGCGCTTGACTGTGTAATGTGCGGCAGTCAAAGAAGCTTTGACATCTGTGCTGATGTTAAAAGAGCTGAGTTAAGGTTTCATTTCTCCCCTGTGGCTGCGGCAAGTCCCAGCTCGCTTCCACTGCAGACTGGCTAAAACTGATGCCTACAGGCCATTAGAAAACAAACAGAAATAGGAGAGAGTGGAGAGGGAGTGACACACACACACACACACACACACACACAGAGGGTGGAATAGTTGGCTGGTGTTGAATATTGGTCAGAGGAATAGAAAGAAAGAAAGAATATTTAGGTCTGAGCCTCATCAAGGTTCTGTATCCTGCATGATGAGTGATTCTGTACTCAAGGGCACTTGTGATTAAGAAAAACATTTGAATGAAAATTTATTTTAAAATATTTAGATATTTTTAAAAAAATCATTAGTTTATCCAGTTCAAGTTTGTATAGCACTTTTCGCAGTACATATTGTTTTAAAGCAGCTTTACAGAAAATGCTTTAGGTTTATAATTACCACGGCACATTGATTTTAATGACATTTTTCGAAAACAGTCACAGCTGTCCTAAAATTCACAATGCATGAATTTGAAATAGTTGCGTTTCAGTAAGGGCAAAGATTAAGAATATATTCCTTCAATAGTTGAGAGTTTTTTTATCTTAGTTTTTAAGGTTTAAATAAACATGTATCTGTATGTTCTTCATGTGCTTAGTATGAATTATTGTTGAGAATCAGTTTATTTTAGTTTATTTTTCCATGCTGACCTGATTCGATTGCAAAGCTGAATATATTTATTCAGCTTTACAATCGGATAATTACATTTTCAATTATTTAAAAATAGAAAACAGTTATTTTAAAATGTTATAATTTTTTACAATGTTACTGTTTTTACTGTATTTTTGTTCAAATAAATGAGGCCTTGGTGAGCATGTTTAATATTTTATGAATACATAAGAAACACATTTTAAAAATACATTATTTTGTTAATTTAAAGTGGTTGTGTGCTTTTTTATTGTTGATCATATTAGATTCAGCTTTATTGTACAAGTACATAGACAATTAAATGCAATTAGCATCTAATCAGAAGTGCAAATAACAATGTTGGAGAATAACAACTATTTGTTCCATTCATGTTCCATCTTCCATTTGTCCCCTTCTCTCTCTTAGTTTCTCATGTTCTCCCACACTCATTTCTGTCCCTTTCATAGATCCACAATCTCTCATGCCCTTTTTCTTTCAGTCATTCATGCCCTCTTTCTCTCTGTTTCTGCCATTCAGATACATGCACTCATTCTTATCTCTGTCCCTCACAAACACACAGACACCAAGTCTCCGCTTCCATCCCTCCATGGCATTTACACACACACACACACACACACACACACACACACACACACACACACACACACACACACACACACACACACACTCTTGTACAGCATTGTGACAGTAGTTTAGCACAGTGGTCTTCCCCTCAGGCTTGATCCCCTGTTGGCCTCTATGAGTCACAGTGAGAGGAAATCACCCATTACACACACACAAGCAAAGTTTGTTCTCCAGTGGTGGTCATCATGTTTCTTTTCTTTCTTGTTTCCTTTGTCAGGTCTTTGTTTCCACCTTTGACCCTAAAGTGGCTGAAATTCTGTAAACCGATATTTATGTTAATTTTTATATTTAAAGTGATTCCAACTCAATATAGGCTAGTTTATTTGTGCCATTATCGTTGAAGTGTTGATGTGTTATTCTTTTTTCATTTAGAATGATTTTTATAAGATCAGTAGTGGTGATGTTTAAGCTTTGTAAACTTCTGTCCCTCTTATTCACTTTTTTGATGATTGTGATATAGCTATCTCACATTCTTTTCTGAGCATTTGTTCAGCCATCATCAGTTTCTTTACTTGGGTTCTTTGCTTATTTTTTGCTGATTCCGTATTTTCCCTATCTCCTTATGCAAACAGAGTGCACTTTCCTCATATGCGATAGATTTAAATAAAGACCTGTTCCTCTAAACTAGTTATTTTAGAGTCGGAGCTTCTTTTCAGCTACTGTCGTGAGTTCCCCCAACATGCTACCATTACATGATCTCACACATAGTCTATCCATTTACACCAAAGCATGCCAGTCGAGACCTTTAACCACGTTATTTTATAGGTTACATAGTGAAACCCAGTTTGGGTCATTGCTCAGTGTCTTTTATTCTGTGTATTTAACTTAACTTGTCCGGTGTACTTAACTTAAACTTGTTGAGAGCCACATAAATGATTATGTCCTCTCTCAAAGAGCACAGCGACACTCAACAGCAGGTTTATTGCAGGACCACTATGGTGAGCACAGACAGTTACACATAATCTCCACTCAGTTTACAGTCACTAGCGGATCAGTTCTGTGGTGTTAAATCAGTTTTCAGCCAACCGTCATGGGGCGTCCGCTGGTTTTATTGTTCTTGTTTCTACACATAGTTCTGGCTTTGGGAAATCTCCCCGAGGCTTGTTTAATGATAGGCCTGGATTATTCTGAGCCATGTTGTTAGATGTTTTTGGCTGTACCTGAGCCATACAGTTAGGATAGATGATGTCTAACACTGTGTTTTACACCGGACGCGACAGCTGCAAAGTTGCAAATAGCTTCAAATATGTCAGAAATAGTGGGTTATAATGGGTTCGGTTTTCTTTTGTTGCATCGCGTGCGTCTTGTTTAGACACAGTGTAACATTATGACACCTGGCTAATATGCTGTTGGTCCTTCTCATGCTGCCAAAACAGTGCCGACCCGCCGAGGCATGAACTCTAGAAGACCCCTGAAGGTGTCCTGTGGTATCTGGCATCAAGACGTTAGCAGCAGATCCTTCAAGTCCTGTAGATTGCGAGGCGGAGCCACAGTGGATCGAACTTGTTGGTCCAGCACATCCCATAGATGCTCGATTGGATTGAGATCTTGGGTATTTGGAGGCCAGGGCAACACCTTGAACTCTACATCATGTTCCTCAAACCATTCCTGAACAATGTGTGCAGTGCGGCAGGGTGCATTATCCTGCTGAAAGAGGTCCACTTCCATCAGGGAACACCATTGTCATGGTTCTACGCAGCCCTGTACGCAGCAGAGTGTGATGCACTCTATGAGAGGAGTGTGACACTCCTCTCATAACCATCATTTACATTTTGTGTGACTTATGCAACAGTAGACTTACTGTTGGCTCAGACCAGACGGGATAGCCTTCGCTGGTAGGCTTGCTGTGGTCGTCTGTGTTACCGGTGTTACACAGTGTTCGGCCGTACACCGATTACATTTCTTGCTTACCGTGGCCCATCCCCCCTGGCGTTTTGCTTTTTTCTAGAAATAAAAAACATTTAGTTCAGTTGGACAACGGATGCTACAATTATAAACTGAAAGCGTTTGCTCTGCTCCATACAGCACAGTCAGATTTCACTTATCACATGAAGTGAGTAAGGAGAGATGACTGACAGGGCGATGGCGGAGGATTTCTTCCCCAACAGATCCTGAGAGTCAATGCCAAATATCTTGTAAAATGTGCAGTCAGTACCGCCGAAAGCGAAAGTGAAAAGTGAGCGCGCCTCCCCCGGTGTTATCAGTAATACTGGTGTTGTCGCAAGTTTATTTACCAGTGTGAAAATTTTCACACCGTCACATCCCTAGTCGCCGGTTTGTGGTTTGTCCCTCCTTGGACCACTGTTGGTAAATTCTCACCACTGCTGACCGGGAGCAACACGCAGTCGCCTTGTCATAACAATTTGGCTTTTGTAAAAGTTGCTCAGATCTTTATTCCTGCACATTTCTCCTTCATTCAACACATTGATTACAAGAACTGATTGTTTTCTTACCATCTAATTTACCCAGACCTTGTGCCCTCGTTAGGAGATGATCAATGAATGTCCATAATGTTTTAACTCAGCGTATATATGTGATATTTGAATTAAGTTAAGGACGACTTAAAATTTTGAGAAATGAGGCTTATTCAAACGGTTTGTCACGTCCTGGAATAAGCATCTGATCATGGCCTTAATCGACCTTCTAGTATGCCTATATTGTCTTTAATGTGTGATGGATTTTTGATATTGTGTGTGACGATAAGAAAGAAATATTGTGAAATCGCAACCTCTCGTTCATGGCATCCAGCAGTGTGTTGAACTTGTTACTAAACTACTAAAACATTCACCTGTCTGTTGTGACAGATACCTGGGTCCAAGTACTACACTAAGAATCAGCAGCAGGCTCTAGAAGATACTGTCCTTTAATCTCTCCACTATGGCTTTCAAATAAACCTGCAGATACTGCATAATAACTTGAACATTGCTCACAACAATCTGAAGTTTGACAGTGGTTGGCTTGTTTATTGTTGAAGGCGTACTCTTTAAATAAGAGTGATTACATTTTTCTGTTGTGCTGACTATTAGGATGCTAAAGCAAAACATGCTCTCAGCATGCTCTCTGAGAATTTGTCTCTATTAATATTAATACTAACAATAATTAAAATCTTAAATAATTATATCAATATAGTATTAATTTGTTTATATTTATTTATTTATTAAAAAACATTTTATTTTATTTTATGTTATTATTGTATAATATATTTAATTTATGACTAATATAATATATTTTTTTATTATTACTATTGTAAAATATTTAATTACTAATATAGACAACAAATACAAAATTATTATTAATAAATTCTTGGTAAGCCCAAAATAGAGACATTTTTGCAAATGTATCCATTCACTACAATTTTATAATCTGCCCTTTTTTCTTAATAATTTTAAGGACTAAAAATGTCCCCTTTTTCGAAAAATCAACCACACATATTACAGATACATTTAGACTACCATGAGGGAAATTGCATATGGTGTGTGCATCAATAGTGTGTGTAGAATCAGGCAGAGAGAGAGCGAGAGAGGTGACCTCTCGCTCCAGTGCTGCCTAGTTGCTGGCGCCCACTGACTGGGTTTGCTGAGGTAATATTTGCAGTGCGGAGTGAGTGAGTGAGCGAGAGAGAGAGAAATCGAGGGAAAGCGGGGGAGGAAGTGATGGGGGAGGGGATGACTCCTCCAGCAGGCATGCAGTATTCTCCTGATGAATAAACCGTTGTGCCAGAGTTGTGCCATCACCCAGCTACAGCAGAGAATGAGAATACTGCTCATATCTCCAGGCTGCTGTGTGTGTATGTGTGTATTTGTTTCTTTGTGTCTGTTCGATGAGCAGAATTGATATGATTCATCAAGTATTTGTGATTGCAGCTGTTCCAATGTCTGAATGTCAGATTGTCAATTAGATGCCTCATGATTTGAATAAACTGCCTGATAGGCACAGCAGAATGTCCTGAGGTGAACTGTCTTATGTCAACACTGACTTCTTTTTATGTTTCTGCTTAACTCTTATTTCTTTGACTTCCTCCACAGTTCCTCCACAGGGCTCAGATGCAGGCAGCACGGCCCACCCTCCCTACCAACAGCCCCTCCCTTCGGCCGGGCTCACAGACCCCCACGGCTACGGTTTATTCCCCCAACCAGCCCTTCATGATGACCATGACGCCCATGCCCTTTCCTACCCAGACACACCAATACTACATCCCCCAGGTAAAGTGTCAGTGTTACTGTTACTGAGAAATAGATATTGCCAAATATGGATTGCACATACACAAAAAATATTTTCAGGGTTCCCATTGTGACAAAAAACACATTGGGAGTTTTTTTCATGCAATTTTACATTATTGCCGTTTTATCCTTTATTTTATAAAATGGGATGCTTAACTAAACTAATCATTTTCTGTCTCTGTATATATATATATATATATATATATATATATATATATTCATTAAATATGAATATATTCATTAAAGGTAGGGTAGGCTATTTTTTTCATAATCTCTTTTTGTTATTCTGGTTGAAACTGGTCTTCACATCCTGATAGTAGTCAATAATAGAAGTGGTCTAATTATAAAAAAAAAAAAAACATATACCGTCTGTGGAAGTCTCAGTACCTAAAAATGTTATTCAAATCATTGCAATCGGTCTGAGTGCAAACATACTCTATAAATAACATTTTAAGGCTATTTAGTATTTACCATAAAAATTCAGATGGGATGCTTAACAAAAGTAAAGTAATCTGGTGTGTGTGTGTGTGTGTATGTATACATATATATAATTAATATATTTAGTAGTTTATATATAAATTAAATTCTCCACCTTTTCTCTCAGTATCGTCATAGTGCACCTTACATGGGACACCCTCAGCAAATTACCATCCAGCCACCAGGGTCTGGAACCTTTTACCCAGGACCCGGCCCTGGAGAATACCCCACTCCTTATGGCAAGTACAGACCTCTCTGTAGAGCACACTTCAGTGTGAGTGTGCTTGCGTCACACCCAGCTGGTTCATATTAGCTCCAGGTAGTTTCAGTGTGTGTCTGATTAGCTGAGAAATGACCCCGTTTCCAGAAAGCGATTCACTCCGAGGCTGTTTAGATCTCATGTGAAAGCAGCACACACAGCGACATGACTCACTTTTTTCCTTCCTTCCTTCTCTTTTCCAACAACAGCTGCCGGGCCGCCATATTACACCAGCCAGCCAGTGTATCCTCCCTCTCCACCCATCATAGTGCCTGCACAACTGCCACCTCCACCAGCCAAGCGTGAAAAGAAACCAGTGAGTACCTGAAACATTCCACCTCGTTTTAGAAACGCCAAGGGATCCACTTAGTTTTCAATTCATTTCAGACTGATAAGGCTTGGATTTAATCCCAATGGCCCTGGCTGGCAGACCCAGATTAAATGCAAAAATGCTGTTAAAAGGGATATTCGTCAAGTCTTAGTTTACCCTGATATTGGCCTTGGCTTTTTGTGTAATTATGTCATGCTAGTCTATTAATTTTCCAGAAATCAAGATGAATAATAAGTATTGAATTTGTCCGGGAGTGAAGTCGATTTGTGTGCCATGCAACTTCTGACATATGGTTTTGTTGCATGCTGGGAGGTTGGCATAGCCAAGGTGTTTTATCCCAAGCCAAAGTGAGAATTAAGCCAGTTAGAAATTTCACCCATCCTCCTGCAAACATTAGTGTTGGGATTTTAATGATGGGATCTGGAAAATCCTGCCACGTAAGTGAGTTTGATGCCTTTTTGAAAGATTTGATCTGTACCATCAAACCAATTGGACTTGCTCCTCAGTATATTTGTGTTCTTCTCACCCCGTACACTGCTTCAAGATCCCTTCGATCATCCAGTCAATTGACCGTTCGCAAAACCCCGCCCTCGAACGGTTCTCGTCCAATCCTAGCTCAGCAACTGTAACTAAGGAGAAGGACCTCCGTCAAACATTCCGATTTCAGCAAGATAGTGAAATGATGCGCCTATGGCAGTGAGGTCTGCACGGGCTTAAAACTTGCTGTATTTTATGATTGCTTGCAACTATTATTAAAAAATAGGCTACATGTACAAACACCGTTTCACTACGGCACTGCGCCCCCTCATCAGTCAGCAAACAAGAGAGAAAAAAAAAGAGAAAAAGCACGGACTTACTAATTACGAAACTTTGATGTGGTTGAACAGGTGCACGGTCACAAATTCCTCTGGAACTCAAACATTAAACTTCAAAACAAAGTTTGCGCAGTTGCACAACTATTTACACAAAATCAGTGCGTCCTCTGATTGCAGTGTTGTGACTGAAATAGCGCACGCGGGTGCACATGCGCAAAACAGTTTTGTAAAATGATATATGATCAAATAAAAATTATTGATATATAATTTTACAAAACTGTTTTGTGCATGTGCTCCCGCGCTATTCTGTCTATACTTTCTGTCGTGCCCTGGAGGATATGTCTGCTGCATTACTCCAAAACCAATCACTTAATGTATGGAGCTCAACCCAGCCATGGCTATGGTTCTCAATTGTTTGACGGGCGGAGTAACAATAACTAAGGGGCGTGGCTTTTGCGAACGGTCAATTACTACTACAGTCAGTTCCTCGTTCACGTTTTAAAGGGATAGTTTACTCAAAAATGAAAATTCTGTCATTAATTACTCACCCTCATGTCGTTCCAAACCAGTAAGACCTTCGTTCATCTTCGTAACACAAATTAAGATATTTTTTATGAAATCTGAGAGCTTTCTGTCCCTCCATTTAGAGCAACGTCATTGCATCTTTCAAAGCCCAGAAATTTAGTAAAAACATTGTTAAAATAGTCCATGTAACTACAGTGGTTTAATATTATGAACTAACACTTTAAGTCTAAAAGTGTTGGTTGCTCCTACGCTTTGGAATAGTCTTCCTCTCATTAGATCTCCCCCTACCATTTTTACGTTTAAATCCTCCTTGAAGACCTATTTGTATTCTTTGTTTTAATTGAGGGTGGACATTTTTCATTTGTCCTTTTTTGTTTTTTATAGTTCTTGTACAGCACTTTGGTTTTAACATCGGTTGTTTTTAAATGTGCTTTATAAATCAATAAACTAAACTAATTAAAGATATCAGGTCATATCTAAGCATTTTTCAAAGATTGATTTTGAATTCACAAATTTGTAAAACATAAATTGAACTCTCAGGATAAAGATGCCAGTGATATATTTCAGTTCTAAAGACCAAACCCAATTACCAAGACCAATTAAATTAATATATATTATATTTATATTAAATATAATATGTAACCCTGGACGACAAAACCAGTCACATGGGTCAATTTATTTACATTGAAATGTATACATCGTCTGAAAGCCGAATACATAAGCTTTCCATTGATGTATGGTTTGTTATGATAGGACAATATTTGGTCGAGATACAACTATTGAAAATCTGAGGGTGCAAAAAAATCAAAACACCTTTAAAGATATAAATCGTCTTTAAAGTTGTCCATTTATGTTCGTGATTGTGCTGCATTCACTCACAAAAATAAATGTTTTATATATTTACGGTAGGAAATTTACAAAATATCTTCATGTAACATGATCTTTACTTAATATCCTAATGATTTTTGGCATAAAAGAAAAATCGATAATTTTGACCCATACAATGTTTTTTTGGCTATTGCCACAAATATACCCGTGCGACTTATGACTGGTTTTGTGATCCAGGTCACATATATTATTTATATATATATATATAAAATGTCATGCTAGTGTGTATATATATATATATATATATATATATATTAAATTAAATCTTGATCCACTTTACAATTTAAAATAACTGTTTTCTATTTTAAAAAATGTTAATTTATTCCTGTGATAGCAAAGCTGAATTTCTAGCAGTCATTACTCCAGTCTTCAGTGTAACATGATTCTTCCATCATTTCTTCTTAGTATCACAGTTGAAAACATTTTTGATTTTCATTATAAATGTCTTTATTTGTTATTTATTATCTGTTGTTTTGCACCATTGTCCTCCCAGATCCGGATTCGAGACCCCAATCAGGGTGGAAAGGACATCACGGAGGAAATCATGTTTGGAAGCCGGAATCCTACTCCTCCTGCTGGGCACCCGGTCTCCACCTTAACCCCACCTGCAGGACGGCCCTCTTCGACACCAACCCCACCCACAGGACACCTGTCCTTTACACCCACCCCTCCACAGGCAAGAAATACACATTGTTCGTTACCTCCAGAAACAGGCATCACTTCAAACAGGGCAGGTGTGGTATAGGCTAAAATTACATATAATTTCATAGGAAAGTGAGTTATTAGGTGCCAGAATTGGTTCTTTCTCAGTTATTTACACTTGGAAGTAATTTTTAAGTGGAGTGCAGTTCTTGATCCATTTTAACACAAGTTCCTGTGTCATGTGAGTTTTTAACATGTCTTTAATAATTAGCACCACTTTAAGCTCTCACTACTCATGTCTATTGGGTCCCTGGCTCAGCTGTTTTAAGCTCACCTGTCTAATGCTATTTTCCAGACATGTACAACCACCCACTACTCTCTCTCTTTCTCTCTCTCTTTCTCTCTCTCTTTCTCTCTCTCTTTCTCTCTCTCTCTCTCTCTCTGGCACACAGGGTGTGCATGGATTAGTTCCAGCTCACACAGTCTGCCCCCAATCTAATCCCTATGAACACACTGTTAGGCTGTTGGCTGCACCATTATGTTTTATGTATATTTTGGTCAGTGGACAATAAAAATAAATAAATAAATGTATCGATAAAGCATGTCAATAAACGGCTAAATGTTTTCTCCAAAAACATGGTATCACCATGTTACCTGTCCAAAAACCCCCCCCCCCAAAACATTAGATTACCTTACAAAAAAAAAAAAAATGGTATTACTATGGTACCTGTCTACATAAACAGGAGATTAACATGCCCAAATAAATTGGTATAACCATGGTACCTGTTAAAAAACCATGAGATTAACTTTTCCAAAAATATGGTATTACCATATACTGTACCATATGTCCAAAACACCATGGTACCATGATATCTACAAAATCATGGCTTTACCATTGTACATGCCCCCAAAAATGTGCTATTAGCATGGTAACACGTCCAAGAAAACCATATTACTAAAATGCATGCCTGAAAAACAAAATTTGTATTGTCATGGTAATACTATGCAAATAAATTATCATTATTATTTAATCTACTTAGCCCTTACATGAAAATAATGTGCTTTTGGGCACTTTAAATGTCTAAGCGTGTCATTCTGGGCCAGAAGAAGTTATGCCAATAGTACAAGGTCTAGCTTTGCAAGGTTGACTGATGTGTCTGCTTTGTTCTTTCTCTCTTTTTCACCCCATAGCAGCCAAGCAACTGTCAGACCCCAGAACAAGCGACATACGTCAACCCACCTCAGAGACTCTCAGAGAGTCCTGCATACATGGATGACAAACCCAGCTTAGGTATAACTCTACACACAACCCCCCTTTATGATATGATTTGTCCCCTAAAGGAATTTTATTTTATTCATGTTTTGACCCTTTTTCTGCTCTTGACCTTATAGATGACAGGCCAAAAATGGAGTCTGGTCCCATAAAGTCTGTATCTCCTGGGCCTAGGCCTTCAGAGTCCTCTTTAGAGAAAAGAGAAGCCCCAAGTCTTCCATTATTAGCCTCTTCTTCTCCAGAGGTGGCTTCCGATGTTCCCTCCCATCCTTCAAGTGGCTGCATTAAACCCACTGCTGCAGGCGAACCAGAATTTATTTCTACTACAACCACTAAGGCTCAGACGCTTCAGGTCATCTGCGACGAGGAATCTCTTCCTGTAATTTCTCCCAGATTGTCTGCTTCGCCCTCACCGTCCCTCAAAGTGGTAAATGGCCTTGCGGAGTCTCAAACTCCCTTATCAAGCTATGAAGAGCCTGAGGTCCAGGAAGCCCTAAAGATATCATTGTCTTGTGAGGTTCAGTTGCCAACCCAGGGTACGTCATCCACGGAGAAGTCTGGTCAGGAAGTTCCAGTGGCCTTGGAGGAGCTCCAGGCAAAGCACCTCCCTTCTCTAGCTG
Source organism: Phoxinus phoxinus (assembly GCF_949152265.1). NCBI lineage: Eukaryota > Metazoa > Chordata > Actinopteri > Cypriniformes > Leuciscidae > Phoxinus > Phoxinus phoxinus. The sequence continues at coordinate 19,937,249 of NC_136897.1, read as the reverse complement.
CACATGTGCCCTTGACCCCAACCGTACAGGCCTCTTCAAGTACCTCTAGCACAACTTCTGTCCTTGCACCACCACCTGGTTTAGCACCACTAGTGCAGTCAGTTGTCCTCGAGACACCAGAGCAACACAAGACCTCTGACGATGTCCAACCAAAGGCCCAGGATGCATTAGAATCACAAACTCAGAATAATTCTAAAAAGTTCATACCATCAGGTATGTGTGCCAACTTGTGTCAATATCAGGCAACATAAAAAGTTCAATGATAAATTGCTAAATGTCTTTTTTTGTGATAGCCCCAGCTGTTTCTGCTGTACCAAAGTCCACTTGGAAGAAACCAAATGAGGAAATTCTGATGGTGGAAACACTGCCGAAGGAGAAAGAGGTGAGAGAGTGTGTGCATGGAGGTTTCACATCAGTGTTAAGGCCTGTTTACACCAAGGACAATAACTATAGCGTTCTAAACAGTTCTAAAAATCGTTCTATGTATACAAAAACAAAATGAGATTTCATTACTACAGTATCGGGGAAAACTAAACTACAAAGCGTAAGACAGACTAATGACATTATTATCATAACCCAAACCATTATGCAGTCATTCATCTCACATAACGCCTCCAGGCCCTTGTGTAATGCTGCTTTTCTTCGCTCAACATCAGGAGGAGACCTCAAAGGAGAGCTCTGCTGAAGATGAGATGGTCTCACAGCTAACCTTAGGGACCTACAGCAGCCCCTTTACAGTGCCTGAGCACCAGGAGAAGCTCTCAGAAGAGAACGGTGAGACTGAAACAGAGCCTTTCAGGAACGGGGTGGAGACCGAGAGCACTGACAGTGGCGTTACGCTCGGGGACAGCAGGGGGTCCATGTGTTCCCCCACTCCACTCATGCAGGAAGGTAAGACTTTGCACAGGATATTTTTATTGTAGATACTTAAAGTCCCCCTGTGGTGAAAATCAAGCTTTTAATGTTGTTTATTTGTCTATATGGTGTTTTTAATATGCTTTAAGACAAACCATGTACAAATGCATTAGTCAACAACATTGCTGAGTATTTTTTCCTTAAAACTGTAGTGAACCAGAGACAGTCTCAAAAATGCAGTTTGAAATCGCTGGTGTTTCTGACGTCACAAACTACTTTGTAACCAATCACGTCAACGTGTGATCGTCAACTAGTGGATCTCTGAGCTGGTGCGAGTGAGTGGAGGCAGGGCTAATTTGCATATTCATATAACCTTCCGTGTATACTTAATGAGGCAAGGGTGTTGAGTTACAATCGATCAATTTTAAGGCATTTTTTCAAGGAAAAAACGTTTAAATATGTAATTTTGGTGATTAAAGATAAGTTTTAAGGTATAAAATTATTGACTGCAGGGGGACTTTAACAGTTATCTACCTTTCATTCATTGGAGGTCACATGATTGACTGTTTTATTAAAACAGTTTTATTAAATAGCAGTAGTCTTTGGTTTACAGCACAGCATTGCTATTGCTGGTGAAGTTTTGATTTCAGAGAGTCCTTTTTAAAGTTTTTGTTGTTGTTGTTTGTGTCACCAGAAAGCACCTTACAATTTTATAGAATTTTTTTTGATGGTTCCAATTTAGTATTCGGAATAAATTATGCAATAAATTAGTCTTGTTAACATAGTTGACCTATATTTTTGCTGTGCTTTTCCTCACCAGGTCTTGCGCAATCTAATGGAAAGAGACAGTATGACCGGGACTTCCTGTTGGGCTTTCAGTTCATGCCGGCCTGCGTGCAGAAGCCAGAGGGACTGCCTCAAATCAGTGATGTGGTGCTAGACAAGGTGTTTTTTTGGTTATTGTTGTCTTACGTACATTGTCAAAAGTGTTGGAGGCCATGTTTTCCTTTTGGAATTCTAATGTCTTACTGCATCTTTGATTTGTAGACAAAAACATTTGCATAAAATGCATTTGATAAATAAAACAAACTTATTATATAACATTGGGAGCTAATTAGCACATTCAAGGCTTTGCACACATCTTTAACCCTTTAACATTTTGTTAATGGTTGAGCAACTTGTTATTTTGATTGCAGTTTTTAACCCAGCATTCAAATAAATGCATGAACTTGAACTTTCTAATTATCAAAGAATCCTGAAAAAAATGGTCAGTTTCCACAAAAATATCAAACAGCACAACTGTTTTCAACACTGATAACTGAAAATTCAACTTTACCATCACAGGAATACATTAGAAAACAGTTATTTCTAAATCGTAATTACTTTTATTTCACAATATTACTGTTTTTACTTTATTTCTGATCAAATTAATGTAGCATTGGTGAGCATAAGAGAGCACTTTTTTTTATATATATATATTTAAAAAATCTTGCTGACCCAAACTTTTGAAAGGTAGTGTATGTGAAACAATGTAATGCTTGAATGTTATGGCAAGTTGTTCAGCTAAAGAAAACTATTCATATACTATGCAATTCTTGCCTCATTAAATATACATAACCATACATGCTTTGTTGAAATGTTTAATTTGAACACTTTCCACAAATGAACAAGCAGTTAAAAAACGTGTCCCTTGTCCAATGTCTGATCAGTGTTATTAAGGCTGCAGTCCATAACGCTCTAACCAAGTACCACCTCAGAAAATATGTGGCTCTTCAAGTACCACCATAATAACCAATATGAAAATACAGTAGCGTAGTAGGCCTAACTATTCAGCTACAGTTATGCACAGCTCAAAAATGAGGCAGTTTTATTTCTAATAAGAATATTTATTATTGCCAGCCACTTTAAACATTGTAAAAACACAGTTTGAATATTAACACTGCACTGTGCTGCTTAGATACAGGTACGGTAAATAAAAAACTTAAATAATGATTCAATTTAAAATGTATTGCACCTAAAAGTGAAATAAAAACTGTTGCCTACTTAAAGATTATATTATGAAAATGTATTGTACTTAAAAGTTAAATAAAATCTGTACTTAAAATATTAAGTTAAAAAAGGGCTGTAATTAATAAAAAAAAAATGAACACCGGCTGTGTATTAATATTTTACCTTTTTTTTTTTTTTAAAGTACATTTAAAATATTCTGGCTGACCCCCGTGAGTTTTTCAAGGCGACCATTATTTAGAACTTATCACTTTATTGTTTCCATAGTGACTCGTCATTGCTTGTCACGAGACACACCGCAGCCACAATAGCACTGAATGACTGATGATCTGCTTTTTTTCCCTTTTTATTCAAAAGATTCACAAATTTGTTAGCTATAGCATGAAATATCTTATATTCCGATTTGTCAATTATGTGCAAGTGGAAGTGTTTTGTTGTTTAACAACCTTTTATAACGCAGTTCAGAGAATCGGATCTGTTTACAACACGTGAATTCATCCACTTCTTCCAAAATACATGAAAGTGACTGGTGAACTGGGAGAAGAATAGAGTAAACTTTACTTACACAATGTGCATCTGATATGAATAAAACGTGTCGTCTAATTATAATGGAAATGATTATTATTGTCGCTTCCATAGACAGCAGTGTGTATTCTACAAACTCTAAATTTATTGTTTTTTTAGTAAGTATGTGAATTTAAATGTCTGAAACCTGAAATAAAAATTGTGGTTGTAAACACGGAATAGTGATATATTCATGGTACGGATTCATGATGTACTCGCTCCTTATATAAATTTAGAACAAAAAAAAGTTACGGACTGCAGCTTTAACCTCATAATTATGCAGATAAGAATCCTAACCCAGGTTTTACAATGTGAAACATCACTACCTGACTACGGTACTCAGTTTAGCGGGGTGATCCTAATAATTTTAAGTGTCAAAAGCACATTCTTTTTCTACTTCCTAAAAAAAACCTGCAAATACGTACATAACATTTTCCTCTTTTCGTGCTTAAAACGCGAAAAGTACAGTAATGTACAAGTATGTTCCCCTGACTTCTAAACTTCAGCTGAGCTGCACTCTTCAGCCATGAAACTCCCTAGACGTCCTGTTTCCATTAAAATTGCATTACGGTTATGTCATACTTGGCAGTAGGCATCATTTAGCCTAAAGACGATAGAAAACAAATGCCCTGCCCCTGTTTGATGCATAGTCTTAAACTTTAGTCTAATCTGTTGATATCTGTTGAAGCGAGCTTGTCATTGTCATTTGTTTATACTTTCTCAGTTACTGTTTCCGACAACACTTGTTTCTGTTGTTTTAAACACACGCTCTGTACTTTCAGTTTCTCATTTCAGTTCCTAGATTTGACTCTGCATGTGTACTCGCTCAACATCTGTTTCTGGCTGTTCCTGTTCCCTCCATCACAAGATGACTGGAGCATAAATCGTTGAACATGTTGTTGATATATAAATAACAAATGGAGCTCCATGGCACATATTGTTTGCCCATCAGTGTTGTAGGGCAAGGAAAGGCTGATCTCAAACCAGTTTTTTCACATACTGATCGTGATACAGCTAGTACAGCATACAGATAGGTACTGCTAGTTCAAGATCAGCATAAGCAGGCGGGGAGGGACATCTGGGGTTTCATTCATGTCACAGCTCTGTTTCTCACTGCGCCCCCTGCTGGATAAATCATGGAAATCATCTCTTCTGTTTCAGATTAACCAAAACAAGCTGCCGCTGAGGTCTGTGGACCCCAGGTTGATTTCCAGAGGCGCTCCCCAGGACTTTACTCCCGCTTTTGCTGACTTCAGCAGGCAGATGCCAGGAGGACGTGGAGCCCCAGTGAGTTATAATAACTCGTATGCTGTATTACAGACCAAAATACTAAAAATAGTTTTATTTTTAATAAAAAATTAAATGGTTTTCTCACACAAAATATCCTAATCTATTAACCCCTTCAGGCGGTATTGAGCAATTTGGGAGAACATGTAGCAATTTTGTTGATGAATCTATCCATATCAAGAAACCTCTGAAGGATAATATCTGGGTCATGTGTCACCCCAAAATCAAAAGAAATTATTTTCCCCCAAGAAAATATTTTTAGGGCCATTATGATTTTATTTTCATAACAATTAACCACATCCCAAATTCTCATTACTGCATTAGTGCAAAAAAAAAAAACTGTTACTACAAAGTGAAATAAAATAATGACATATTATTTAAATGATAAATACTGGTAAAATATTAAATATTATCAAATATTAAATATATATTAATGCCTTTTATGTTGATTTTAATTATTTTCTAATATTATTTTACTTTAAAAAATCAACAAAGTATTTTAATAAAGAAATAAAATCTAATGAAAATCACCATTTTGAGAGTGAGATACAAATACAAACTCAACATTAAAATTCTACATTAAAATGTGCTTAATTTAGCTAAATATAATATATATTTTTCTTTTGATTTATAAATATGATTCACCCAGCTATTTTCTACATTTTAAACTGACACTCTGTACAACACTTTATCCGAAGCTTTTGCATGTGCGACGACCCCCTCCACGCAAGATCATTGTAAACGTTTCGGGGATCGATGACGTTCAGCTCAAGAAATCAGAGAACGCCTGGAAACCTGGGATGAAGAGAGAGAGTGCCCCAGAGGATCCGGATTGCCTGAAAACCCAGGTGTGAATTCATGTTCTTTTATTACGATTATCCATCAGTGTAAAACATTCACAATAAAAGAAGCACTTTCGAGTTTGAACTAGATGATGAGGTTGTCACATGGATGCTTTTGTTCTTGTCAGGCACTGGGATTTGTTTGACGCTCTCACATCCTTTGAGTCCTGTTTTGTCTCTTTAGAAAGCGTGTTTATTTTGTTCTAAAGGTTGTTTTGTTGTTATGAACGCTGTTAACCGCTGTGTCGGCAATCTGTTTTCTGGCACTTCAGGAGTTGTTCCGGAAAGTTCGTAGCATTTTGAACAAGCTCACACCCCAGATGTTCAATCAGCTGATGAAGCAGGTAACGGATCTCACAATCAACACAGAAGAAAGGCTTAAAGGAGTCATTGACCTCGTGTTTGAGAAGGCCATCGATGAGCCTAGCTTCTCTGTGGCCTACGCCAACATGTGTCGCTGCCTGGCCACGGTATGTTCTATGCACTTTGGCGTTAATATTGTGCACATTGCAAAATTTCCATGTCTATTTTCTTCTGACTGTCCATTATTTTACCTCACATTATTCTTTTATTCAATATGTCATGGACATATCCGATCCTATTGTAGCTAAAAGTGCCCACAGCAGACAAACCTAATACAACAGTTAACTTCCGGAAGCTGCTATTGAACCGCTGTCAGAAGGAATTCGAGAGGGACAAAGTGGACGACGTCGTACTTGAGAGAAAACAAAAGGAGCTGGACTCTGCCACATCCGTAATTATACAATTATTAGTATCAAGACTTAATTTAGACCTGCTTGTTTGACTTTTTGTCTGTAATGCTTATTGATGTACTATATTCACCAGGCCAAATGTATTTAATACACTGTAAAAAAATCTAACCTCCCCAACTCAAAAGTTTCTAGTGACTGGTCACATCTAAATTTTTCAATTGTCCCAAGTGAAATTCTGCATATTGATGAAAGTAAATTTGCAGAAATTTGCAGAATTAAAAAAAAAAAAGTTTAAGAAAGAAAGACATACATGTTTGGAACAACATGAGGGGGGAATAAATAATGACATAATTTTTTTTTGGGTGCACTATTCTTTTAAAGACATCATTAAAAGCATGATGCGATTTAAATGAAACTCTCTTTCTCTCGTAGTCCTCAGAAAGGGAAAGAATGCAAGAGGAGCTTGAGGAGGCAAAGGACAAGGCCCGGCGTCGCTCCACAGGAAATATCAAATTCATCGGTGAGCTGTTCAAGCTCAAGATGCTGACAGAGCCCATCATGCATGACTGTGTGGTAAAACTACTAAAAAACCATGACGACGAGAGCTTGGAGTGCCTCTGCAGACTCCTCACCACCATCGGCAAAGACCTTGACTTCGAGAAAGCCAAGGTAACTCCCCAACAGTTTGTTGTTATTCATTCTGGAGCCGTATTGATTCGAATTTCGCCTGATCATTGGTGAAAATTCCTTGGAAAGGGAAATTGAAAAGGCTCATGGTGCATCCAAGGTCAAATATTTTTATTTTTATTTAAGTAATCTAATATGACCTTGATGGAGACTAGAACCACTGTAAAACATCTCGCTAAAAGCAAAAGCATGCTCAACTAATAAGAACTGCCCTCTTACACAAAACGGTACCTAATTAACAAGTAGGGTGCAAAATTAACATTTGTCAAGCACCAAATATGAGTAAAAAAAAATGTTGGTGTGACATTTGGTTGATTTAATATGTTGATTTATATGATACATAGTTAAAATTGGATTGTAAGAGTGACAGTCTGACCCTCGCTGATATGTTACTCAAGCAATTCAAATTAAAGACTGCAAACGCTCTATTAAAGAAAACATCTGTCACAACTTGCACACCTTTGTGGAAAATTTTGCAGTTTATCTAGCATTCTAAATATCGTCCAGACCTCCATGTGGCAAACACACGCTATCGTTCAAAAGTTTGGGGTTGTTTAGATATTTTAATGTTTATGAAGGCAGAGTTTTGCACCGATCATGGTTTTTCATGGGCGATTATGATTGCCAATATTTACAAGCAAACGGACCGATTCCGATACCAGTTGCCAATTTTTAAAAGCAAATTTGATTGTTTATTTGCTCTATTACATGCAAATTACAACTAAAGATATCAACTCGATTACAACTAAAAATATCTGTAGCCATTTGAAATTAGAGGCAACCAATACATTTTAAACACCATCCAAAGATGCTACACAAATGTAGTATAAGCAGTTGTTTTTGATTTAAATTAGATGTATCATGATAGTGTATGTGAAATACTGCTCATATCACTACCACCAACAAATTCAATATGTATCTTCCCCTTTTTTTACTGGTGCAGTTTTTACTGTAGGCTGGAGATTGACTCATATGATTCCACAAGAACCATCTACATAACGTCAAGAACAATATATTCACAGTATGGCTTGTAAATATTTGCAAAAGGTTAATTTAAAACCTTATAGGCAAGTAAAGGGTCCAAAATTACAAGATGTTTAGGGGCAGCTAAATCTGAAATCATATTCAGATGTTCTTCTAAGTTCCTCAAAGAAAATTCTTGAATATCCAAAGATTCAATGCCAGAACCTTGAAAATATTGGCAAATCCTGTAATTGGTTTCACCTTCAAAGCGCAGAGTGTGGGAACAACATGTAAACTATTCTGTTTCCCAAATGACTTTTTTTTTCCATTGGACAATGCATAAATCCAGTCAATCAGACTGGGCTTTACCATTTTCAGAAAGCTTTTGACATGTTTGTGTGCAATATGCATCAGACGCTTCGTGAGCTGCCTGTGGGCGTCCTGTCTGAGGCTACAGTGTACAATGATTGGAGCTTTATTTAGAACGAGAGGACACTCAAAAGCCGAATTTTTCGATGAATTCTTAACTAACCACATACCGGTAATTGCTGTTGTTCACTTGCCATTTCTACAGCATGCCTCTGCTGTTTCTTTTTTTGTTAAAGTAGCTACTAATAAATCAGTTTCCCTTGAAAGGCAGCACTCAGCAGGCCACTAGAGCTCAATCTGTAAAGTGTTAACTGTAAGGTGTTGCATTCTGTGAAATTTTATTCTTTACAGTGTGCTCTGTTGTATACTGTACATTTTGGCAAATGTTGTCTCATCTTGGTATTTTATGCATACCATGAACAATATACATACTGCAGTAGTACAAGTACAGGATAGTATTCTGAACATAGATAGCCTTAGGCTACTTACATGCTTATTTACTAAGATGACCAGATCTGTGTCTGTGTCCAGCTTTTTTACAGTGGTGTTCAGACTATGGCCCAAAGGTTTGCCTGGGAAAATAAAAATAAAAAAATCACCAAGTTTCCCAGCACAGCTTCTTACCATTATGGCACAATTGTGTAATTTTGAGATTTTTATCTTTAATCTGATGTCTGTGAAGATCTTGAAATACTTTTGTCTTTTGAAATACTTAATTAAAATGTCGTTAGCTCTACAAGAGGACTAGGCTGGGGAAAAAAAGTCATTTAAATATGCTGCAGTGCAAAGCAAAAGAATGAGGAATAATCAGGCATGGGAGTGAATGTGTTCTGAACGTTGTACACACATGCAGTCTAAATGTTTTCCAGCTGGGCCCAACAGACGGCCATAAACCCTAGAGCGAAGTATTAGGCAAGAGGGTAAATGAAAATATTTTCTGTATCCATCCTTCCTCGCTGACCTTGTGGCTGGAACTTCAGGCGTTTTTCAGCTAGCAGGGAGTCAGGTTGAGAAATAGGTTCTGCGTTTATAGACCTTGTTGATTTAGGAGCTTAGTGCAGTTCTTTGTCTCAAAACATTATTTTTAGATTTAAGATAACTCCCTATATGTCCTAAATAATGGATGGGTACAGACAAGAAGATCTGTTCTGTATGATCAAACATCATTGCCACAGTAAAAAAGATCTGTCTTTTTTTATTATCAGTATTTTTTTTCAGAGAAGCAAGTTGTGATTGACAAGGGCCCATGGATTCATGAACTCAGTCTTTGATATTGAACTGATGTATTCTTCATCACCCTCTTCTCTGTGTCCTTGAATAGCCCCGTATGGACCAATACTTCAACCAGATGGAGAAAATTGTCAAAGAGCGCAAGACGTCGTCACGGATACGGTTCATGGTACAGGATGTGATAGATCTGAGACTGGTGAGTGCCAGGGGGGATTGTGATTTGTGTTTGTTTGTGTGTGTTGTGAGAGTTTACTGATAGCCATTCCCAGACGTTTATAAAAACCTGGTTTTTATACAAGTAACAGAAAGAAGCAAGAACATTTGTGTAGTGTCTCCGCTCTTGTTATTTTTTTATCACATTTTTAAGCTATTATGAGGAATAAATTACATTTTTAAATATATTCATATATAAAACAGTTATTTTACATTGCAATAATATTTATCAATATTACTGTTTCTACTGTATTTTTTATAAAATAAAGGCAGCCGTGGTGAACATAAAAGACTTCTTTCAAAAACTTTCAAATATCTTACCAACCCAAACTTATAAACGTTGGTGTATGTGTGATAAAAATAACAATTATAATATTTTAGGTCATTATTAAAAATGGGAAATTATACCTTGTATGAGAATTTTACAATTATAAATGTTTATTTATTTATTTATTTAGTCAAATGAAAATGTTAGCTAGGTCATAGAAACACTGAACTCAAGGTTAAATACAAAAATCTGTTTGCCCGTAGCATTGTTGAGCTTGGTGTCTCTCCCCTGCATTCCTCAGATTTAATTTTCACTTTCGAGTGATAAAAATGTGTGAAAGAGAAGAGTCTAAAAAAGGAGGGAACATTGTCAAATGTTGTACCCAACTTTTTAAAAAATCTGAATGGTTTGTAGTGTTATATAGTTTGGAGTTGTAACCATTTTACAAAATGACACTGATCAATTAATCATAGACATCTGATCTCCCTGTTTATTTATAATTTTAGCATAACTGGGTTTCTCGGAGAGCAGACCAGGGCCCTAAAACCATAGAGCAGATCCATAAAGAGGCCAAGCTGGAGGAACAGGAAGAACAGAGGAAGGTTCATCAGCAGCTTCTGTCTAAGGACATCAAGAGGAGGCCAGGTGAGATCCACAGCACACACTTAAGGCTGATTTATACTTCTGCGTCGGACCTACGCCGGAGCCTCTACGCTGTAGGCAACGCATTGGTTTTCGTTTATACTTCTGCGTCGTTGTCCGCGTTGACGCGCAATTACACATGCAGAGGGAGCGTGTGAAACCCGAGGGAGGGGTTCTAGCAGACCAATCACAGCGCTTGCGTTCACGTAGAATTGGCGCGTTGTTACATTTTTGGAGAGGTGCACGTCAGGGTACGCCGAAGGGTACGCGCGCTACGCACAGCCTACGACGTAGCTACGGCGTGAGTTCGACGCAGAAGTATAAATCAGCCTTTACAGCTTTATAGTGCATTTCCAGTCATACCAGGCCAACTACAGCGCCACCCAGAGGACAGAACCTCATTTAAATGTCCAGGTTTATTCTGAGATAAAATAAGAAGATCAAAACATTAATGGGAACATGTTGTTTGCACAGCAGGCTTTCCAGACAGCAAATGGCTTGTTTGTAGAGGAGAACACATTAATGGTTAACCAGGATTGATTGTGCTTTTGAATTTGTTCATGCAACAGCAACTTGACTGATTATTTTAAAGTGCCCATATTATGCTAATTTAAAGGTTCCTGATTTTGCTTCGGACTCCTACAATAGGTTTACATGCATCCAAGGCCATAAAACACTTTTATTTTCTAGTAATATACATTGCAGCAATCACCTCTTTTCTCACATTGTCTAAAACGGTTAGATTAAGGATTCAGTCTCTCGAAACCCCTCCTCTCCGAGAGCTTACTCTGCTCTGATTGGTCAGATGGCCCAGTCTGTTGTGATTGGTCTACCGCTTACAGCGCACGTCAGAAACGAAATGCCCATTGCCATATCTGAATTTCCTCAGCACTTGTTTACACAGTGATATGAACCGTAACAATGTCGTCGGTTTTACCGTACAAATTCAAGTCCTCATCCTTTGGAAGTGCATTAAAAGTGGATTTGTTTTCAAAATGCAGAAAACCGCATCTTCTCAACATGTCAACAACAAGAACCAAACTCTTCCGGGCCTCAGCTGCAACTACAGTGTTTGAGGGCGTCACTGTGTAAACAATGTTCAATGGCTAATATTGGCTAGGGGTGATGTGTTGTGACGTAACTTGTGTAACGCTGCTTTGTGGCTATGGTTACAGATCAGAGAGAACAGCGGTCGCAGAGGGAGGAGACGTGGAACACCGTGCCCACTACTAAAAACAGCAGGACCATCGACCCCACAAAGATCCCCAAGATCTCGAAGGTGAAGAGATGGGTCTCTGCACATACATTTCATATTTCACACATGAGATTTTTTGATGTGAAACGGAGCAAACAATCTGAAATGTCAGCACAAAATTGATTGGAGTAACACTGCCACCTGCTGATTATAATCACAGTTGTTAAGTGCAGCACAGAATAGGTTGACATTGACACCACATGTGCCAATGTCAACAATCAATAATAAGGCATTTTAACATTTTGTGAGTTAGTAAATGCTCTCTCTTGACTTGCACCGTCTGTGATCCCTGAACCCCAACCAATCCACAGCCTCAAATCGATGAAAAGATTCAGCTGGGTCCACGGGCTCAGATCAACTGGATAAAGGGCAGCAGTGGCGGAGCCAAAGCCAGTGACTCAGGTGAGGAAACATCCACACACGACACACTGTTCAAGACTTTGTAAACCTACCAACATTCATGTATCTTGAATTGACCGCCCTTGAATTAGATTACTGATTTATATATATTACGTGTATGTATACATGAATGTACACCCATATTTCCAGAGTTGACACGCTCTGCCAGTAGCACCCTGAACCGTTATTCAGCGCTGCAGTCGTCCACGGCTCAGTCCAGCCCACCTCCAGCCCAAACCTCCGAATCCGATTCCAGACGCTCGCTGGGAAGGTAAACAACATCTGAAAACAGATGAGCTACAAATACAAATTTACAATTGAATTATCTAAATGTTTGACATCTATTCATTCTGTATGTCTCTGTCAGTCGAGGCAGCACCGGTCGTGAGCGCGGTGACAAGCCGGCGAGTTTGGGGCCGTCGCGACCGGGGCCCTTTAGCAGAGGTAGCAGCGCTAAGGAGCTAACTGACAGCGTGGCCCCTGAGGAGACACGGAGAGAGGGGCCCGACTCACACCACTCCCCTCGCAAAGCCAGCATCTCAGAGGAGAAATGTGAGATCGAGAGCATAGCCACAGAGACGGGTGAGGAAGGACACTTTCTTACACTAGTGAATGCAAATAGATTAAAGCTGCATATCCCATGTTTGCAATTTATGTTTGAAATACTGAGCTTCTGCTTCATTGCAGTGAAATCAGAGACGCTGCAGGTCACTGGTGTTGCAGAGAAGCCTGTCTTGTCCGAAGAGGAGGTTGAGCGGAAGTCCAAGTCCATCATCGATGAGTTTCTGCATATTAATGACTACAAGGTACAGCGTCACAGTGCCCTCATACTAAACCACTTATAATCAGTACCAAACATCCTTTCTACATTTACAATGTAACACAAATCGTTAAATATACACTATTGTTCAAAAGTTTGGGGTCAGTGAGATTTTCTATCATGTGACTGTGATTAAAAATCAGCTTTGACATCACAGGAATAAATTACATTTAAAAATATTATTTTAAATTGTAATATTTCACAATATTACAGTTTTTACTGATTTTGTTAATAAAAAATGCAGCCTTGGTGAGCATAAAACACTTCAAAAACATTTTTAAAAATATAACAAAAAAAAAATGTACATTTTTGAATGGTACTGTATTACTATCTATGAATATTTGGTATAAAATAGGATTAACATAGTTTCAATTTATAAATGAAAATTCATGTAACCTCAAGGTAGTGTTACTGTTTAGCTAAAAAGAAAAATCCCAGATTAAAAGGCTGTCGTAAGTACTTTGGCATAATCTTTTCATATTGTTATAAATCTGAATTCTGGTATGTAGTGGTTGGAAGTCTTCAGTATGTGCCCCTTTTTATACAATAATGCATTGGGAAAGTCTATATTTCATTGTAATAGTGTCTGTCTATCATTTTGATTCAGTGTGTGTAAAGTAACTTGACTATCTGCTCTATGGCTGATTGTAAGTACTGTGAAGTGTGAATGTTTTCGTGTTTGTTTGCAGGAGGCAGTCCAGTGTGTAGTGGAGATGGAGCAGCCCTCTCTGTTATATGTGTTTGTACGCATGGGTCTGGAGTGCACACTGGAGCGCAGTCAGAAAGCCAGAGAGCACATGGGACTGCTCTACTATCAGCTTATTCAGAAGGGCATTTTACCCCATTCTGAACTCTACAAAGGGTGAGCACATACACACATTTCATGTAGGATGTGTTCACACTTGGCAGGTTTGGTAAGATTGCTCTGTTAGTGCGGTTAAAGTGTGAACGCTGTCATCTGAAACCTGGTGCGCACCAAACAAGCAGATCGAGAGACTCGCATGTTCAGGGGGTCTCAGTCCTATTCCAAACAAACTTTGGTATCAACTAAAATATGAATGCAACACAGACCAAAGACATCTAAACAAATTAAAAACAAGATGTGACCCTAAAAAGGACAGACTGCTTAAGCGTACTTGGTTTTTCTCGTCATAAGACCTACGTTGCCCATTATAGTTCGGTAGAGCCGTCTAAACCACCGTCCTTGCAGCAGATCTTCGTTTGTGGGCACTGTTTTGACTCCTTTACACATTTTATAAGCTGTTTGTGAGTTCTAAGCTGGTACAAATACCAGCATATAAACACACAATAAGCGCATTTAGCCCCGCTCACAGCGTTGGTTTGGATTTTCGGTAAGTTCGTTGCAAAATATATATCATAAAAGCGTTGTTTTGTTTTGGATTTTTAGGTTCGGTCTCAAAAATGACAGTGTGAACGCTAAGCGAACCAGGACTAAATGTATCTTCTTTGAACGACAAGTGTGAACACACCCTGAAATCAAATGTACTGTAGTTTGCCTGTATGTACTTTCATACTATGGCATTAAAGCGCTATGGATTTTCTCTCTACAGGTTTTCAGAGATGTTGGAGCAGGCTGATGATATGGCCATAGATGTTCCCTTCATTTGGCTTTACCTCGCTGAGATGCTCAGTCCTCTGTTGAGAGAGGGAGGGATGAGCATGAGAGAGCTGTTCAGGTCAGGACACCACTGGTCACATCAAACAGCGATTAAGAAGGGTCTTATGAGTTCTGTTTGGTGCTTTTGTGTAATTTGTGTTAAAAGAACATTCCACCCCTAAAACCCATGTACATGTTGTCCTTAATTAACAGATTTTTTGGTTCTTGAGGTGGAATCTCCTTTCAAAGAACGATTTAACAAATGCATGTACTGTTAAAGCTCCAGTACAAGGTCAAGATATTATATTAGGTAACACTTTAGTTTAAGTTCCAATTCTCACTATTAACTAGTTGCTTATTAGCATGCATATTACTAGGATATTGGCTGTTATTAGTACTTATTAAGCACATAGCAATGCCTTATTCTGTTATTCTGTATGAATTATATTATATTATATTACATCTAAAACAAGAAATTATATTATATGCTCTATATACAGTATATCTGTAGGTTTGTGGGGGAACGTTGGAGCCTATCCCATTCCCAAAATGTCTTCTGGCATTATATTACATTACATTATTATATTATATTATACATCTAAAACTTGAAATTGAGCTTCAGAATTGTGGTAAAATGCTTTTAAGAGTCAACTAAATAGACAGAAGAGAGAATTGGAATATGTATTACAATCTATAATAAATGGATTAACAATAAGTGAGAATAGGATAATTTACCTGGGGGTAAATGCAGATGATTGTGTGTTTCATTAAAAGAATACTTATTTAACCATTTAATAAAATAAAAATATATCACGCATCCCTAGAAGTTACTTTGTGTCAGTATTACACTACAAGAACATTTCACCATATTTTTGAATAATTTATGTAAAAAGTTTGGTTTAAAACAATCCACACACACACAACTTTTGTAGACAAGAATGTATTAGTGAAGGGTGGACTGTATCCAAAGCATTTTGCGCAGTCAGAAATGTTTGCATTCTTGCAGTCAGCATGGCCTTTTTTATTATTTGGATTGTGATTCGAGACTGGTATTCCCAATAAGTTGAAACGCAGGATTGAATACTAAATATAAATAAATAAAAACATCCTAAATGCCTCACTGTTTTCTGCTGTCTGGGGCTTTAACAGTTTGGGCAGTGCACAGTAGTTGCAGTCATTCCAGCTCCACACGGGCTACAGCTGTCAGGATTCAGTTTAGCGTCTAATGGAGATTTGTTTTGTTTCTACAGTGAGTTAAGTAAACCGCTACTCCCTGTGGGAAGAGCTGCCATCTTATTTTCTGAAATACTGCACCTACTATGCAAACAAATGGTAAGCTCAACTTTTGTTGACATGGTGTTTCAGAGCATTGAGTTCATCTTTATCTAGTTGATCCATCTGTGGTTTAGAGGCTCCTGCATGATGCTGCCAAAAATGATCATCTTTCATACACAAACACCTCTGCGACAGTAACAATTTGCAGTAAAGTAGCTTTGTGTATTGTTTTGGCTCCTGTGAGTTTGTGTATTTACATGCATCTACTTGTGCTAAAGAGCCATAGGAAAGTTGGAGACTTGTGGAGAGAGTCTGGGCTGGACTGGGCCGACTTCCTGCCCGAGGGAGAACTTCTTCCTGCCTTCATCTCACAACAGGTGCGAATACTGCCTGAACACCTTCACAAATTCAAATACTCATAAATAAACAAACTACATTTTTCATGAAACAAATTTTTTTAACAAGTAGTGGTGTAATAATAAACTGAGGTAATAATCAAGAACGCTCGCTTCAAAAATGTTAGCTCTTTTTCTTTATTAGGAAGTCGGATTCATTCATTCGATTTACCAAATCATTTGAGCCCTGTGCTGCATTTTAGATTGTTTTTGTAGCAATATACAACATAATATCATAATAACAATGATTAAACGAAATAAATAAGTCATCATCAGTTTCCGACTGAGTTAAATAAGTTGTGGCGATATCCTCCCTGTTTTGTGCTAGACAAATACTGTTCTGATTCAGAATATAAAAATTTCATATACACTAATATGCAAAAAGACAGAAATTAATACTTTTATATAGCAGGGACACATTAAATTGATCAAGTGACAGTATTTATAACGCGGCAAAATATTTAAACTTTAAATAAATGCTGTACTTTCTATTCATCAAAGAATCCTGAAAAAAGTAATGCTGAAAATTCATAAATTACATTTTAAAATATGTTGACATAGAAAACAGAGTTGTAGACTATTTCAAAAACATTTTAAAATAATATTACCGACCCCAAAGTTTTGAATGGTAGTGTATGTATTGCAATTAAAGATATATTTATAAATACAAATATATATTTATAAAAATCTACATAGCTTTAATGTAGTTTGCTACTTTTTATTAGTAGCTTGTATTGGAACCATTGCAAATTATGAATAGCTTGAAGGTAGAAGACGCAAATCAACCAGTCGTGTCCTTTTTCCTCTTTTTCCAGAAGTTAGAGTTCACCGTGTCCGACATCTCCCCTGTCTCTCCGGACACAGCTAAACCCAGCCTCAGTCCTGAGGAGCTCTTTAAACAACTGGAGCAGCTACTGCTAGAAGACATGGCCAGTGACGAACAGATCTTCGACTGGATCGAGGTTAGACTGATCCCACACTCACAGACACACTCACTATGCAAAAAAACACAAAAACATTTCAAGTATATGCAGGGCTTGACATTAACTTTTTTGCTTTTTTGACATCGATACCATGGGGAAAAACTGCCTTATAGATATTTTTTATATTATCTCATAATTTGGCAGCAGGTACATTAGGTACTGCTGTCACTTTAAGACATGACGCACGAACCCATTATACCGTTACACATGCGTTTTCTTTCCCAAATGTTTGTTCACTTAAAATATAACTGACTGTGTTAACGTGAATACTCGCCGAGGCCAGCATTTTTACATTATTTTATGTGTATTTGACTGTTTAAGCGCAATTAGCAGTGAAAAAGTTCTTCATTTAGTACTGAGAGGCGGCTTTATGTGTGCGCACTTTGGGTGTCTGTGAGCACAAAATCTGCGGAAATGAGTAAAATTATACACATGTCCAATCCCATGCCGAAATTCAAGCCCTGTAACACCAACAATATTCATCCAAAACAAATGAAACTGAGTGAGTGAGAGGAGGTGGGTTTGTGTGTCAACTCGCTGTCGGAGAGAGTGAGAAAGCGCAGCTGGAATTGTGTATCTATTCTGTGGGAAATGAGTATTAGAAGCATTTCAGATATTTCAGTATAGAAAAATCTATATTTTTGACAACACTACATTGCACTTGGTTTATTATTTCAGATGCCTTTTTAAAAGACTACAATTGAAAAATGTATTTATTATATATCAATTTCAACCCACCAAAGTGTCTATTAGGAGTGTGCGCTACACGCCACTGCTGAAATCCACCAGCATTTAGCGGGTGTTAATGTCAGAGTATGACACATTTTGACTTTTCTTTTCAGGCTAATTTGGACGAATCTCAGATGAGTTCCTCTCCGTTTTTGAGAGCTTTAATGACAGCTGTATGTAAAGCAGCAGTTAAAGGTGAGCAAACCACTTATTCATGTGCCTTCTATTAAACAGCTTCATCTCTATCATCCTTTTGCCAATTGCTTTTATCTCTTTCTTCTCCAGATGAAAGCACGTCCTGTAGAGTGGACACTGCTATCATCCAGAGACGCCTGCCTATATTACATAAGTACCTTAACTCAGACACAGAGCGGCAGCTGCAAGCACTTTACGCTCTCCAGTCTTTGATTGTCACCCTGGATCAACCACCCAGTATGTAGCAGGCGCAAGTAAAGATGCCAAAGCTGAACGAAAGATTTCTACGATCGTAATTTTGATCTATTTCTATTCACAGATCTACTCCGAATGTTTTTCGATTGTCTTTACGATGAGGACGTCATTTCGGAGGACGCTTTTTATCAATGGGAAACGAGTAAAGACCCAGCGGAGCAGCAGGGAAAAGGCGTAGCGTTGAAGTCGGTCACTGCTTTCTTCACCTGGTTACGCGAGGCGGAGGAGGAGTCTGAGGATAATTGACACAAGCGTGTGGCCGACGCCCAGAGGCCCCCTACTGACGCAAACTATAAAATGCATACAGACTATACAAGTCTAGCCATAGACACACCTACTCCTGCCAACACAGGAGCTTTGACTTTGAAACGCTGGCCAACTTGAGCTGGAACTCTCTGCGACACGGAGGGAACACTAAATACTTGTATCATATATATAGAAAATATTTTTGTTTTAAAGTTTGACTTTTTTTTTTGTTACTTTTAAAAGAAGAGACTTAAAATAGGTTCTGAACTCTTTAATTTATTATTTTTTTAAGAGACTGCAAATATGAAGTTTTATTTAACATTTGCAGGCAAAAAGAACATTGATAGAAATAACAGAATAAACATGTATCATAACAATAATATTAATTTTGTTTAAATGTTTCAGCAGCCTCCCTGGATTCATGTGATTCACCTTAAAACAGGGTAAATATTTCCAGCGAAAGAATTAAACGCATAGGTTTTTTTTGGCTCGAGGTCTGGGATCGGTGCTGATGTTTCAGGCTGCGTGGAGAAGCTCCCACCACTGGTTCTTCTGCTTCGGCTTTAGCGAACTTTGCAAATCACATGACAAACACAATAAAAAGAAATATGCATCCTGACCAGAACGAAGATAATTTAGACATCGACATCAAATACCTGTATGCATTGAAGGTGAAGCGCAAACACTAATGCAAGCCAGGATTGCTCAGTGTTCTTGTAATGAAGAATTACAGAGGAAATGTAAAGCTTGTAAATACATTAAAGAGAAAAAAATGAGATTTAAAAATTACCATGATGGTGTGCTGTTTATTTTTGGAGGCATATTTACTTATTTACTAATGCTCTAGTTAATCTCTGCATTCTGACATGTGGATGTCCATCTTGAACAGATGATTTGCTGTTTTTACCTCATTTGTGTTAAAGGACAAACCACATTGTGTAAAATAATTGAGGAAAGACCAGATTAATTTAGCCCCTTTTGCATGGTTTTTATTTAATTATAAATAACACATATTTCCAAATAATATTTGGGCAAACATTTAATAAATGTATATAATATGTGTAATTAATTAATATGATATGTACTTATTACAGTAAGTTGATTTTCACACGAGTTCCTTCATTTTTTTTTTATTGCAGTTGTATGTAGTTATTTCCCCCATCCCTCTCTCTCTCTGCCATATAATTCTAAATGCTATTTCTAATTCTGTGTGTCCTTGAATACAAATAATAATAACTTTAATAAGTCAATGAACAGATCAGCTGTTCAGGGACATTTAAAAATGATATATATTAACCAAGGTTTTTGGATATTTAATTTGCACTGTATTTTATTTCAATTTCCTAATTGACTTTTAAGCATTACATATAATGATGTTTATAGAAAAAAGTTTCATTTGATTAGTTATATAGTGTGACCAAAATTTGTTGGTGATTTGTTTCTAATATCATAAAAAAATAATCTATAAATTGACATTTCGGGGACTTTTACTTTAAATCAGACAGAGACTTTTAATTTATTGGGTTTATTCCCACAATTCCACCGTATACGCGTACGTCGTGACGTCAGACGTACAGAGCGTGTGTGCACCTCCTGAAGTCGTAAACTGGTAAGTCGTATTTTATGCAACTTCAATTGAATGAAACTCCGCTTATATTGCAACATTTGTTTACTTCAAGCCTTATTTCAGAAACAGACTCAATCTACCTTTAAAATAATAAGCTGCTGCCTATATCACGTAAAGATTTGCGACAACAATGCAGTAGAATACACAACAATGATTGTGTTTTAAATCCAAGCGAGTAGCTTACCTGTTACCTAGACGTAGACAACATTTTGACTATCATAGAACGCGCCTAAGCATGTTGTTTAAGTAGCATGTAGCTCATTAGGTTTAGAAACACAAAACTACGTGCATTCTGAGCGTTTCTATCTTGCTTTATTCACTTGCAAGCAGCAAAGATGTTCCGACCAAAGCCCACACTGAAGGACAGACATCACCTGTACAGGCTGATCATCAGCCAGCTGCTGTATGACGGCTACACCAGCATCGCCAACAGCCTGATCAGTGAGGTGAAGCCCCAGAATGTGGTGTCTCCATCAGAGCAGCTCATGCAGCTGGCCAAGACAGGTATAACTCCAAAAACATGTCAGCTTCTCACACTTTTTAGTGCATGTAATTTTACCTCCCCTGTTTAATTTGCTAAATAACTCCCTAAACTGAACCTGTGAACTTTCATACATTTTTTTTTTGCATCAAAGAATAAACAATATTCTAAGAGGGTTGCAATACATGCAATTTTGAAATAAACTCACATGTATGCTATTATCTATATTAGATTATATCTTTATTAAGGAAAGTGATCAAATAATAAGGGTAATATGAAGGTTAATTTAACGCACATTTCTGCCTCGTACAGAAGCTTAGGGATATATTCCTTTTAACAAAATTTGAAACGGCAATCCAACACAGTTGGCTTTAAACACAACTCCAAAATGACACAAGTTGCAATCGGGTGAAATACTGTTATTAAACTTTATATAAAAATATAGTTTATTGGGTAATGATTATAAATCATATTGAAAGTATTTCTTGTTAAAGTACTTTAATCTGATTTTCTAGGAATGGAGAACGATGACAGTGCGGTGCAGTATGCCATTGGCCGCTCAGACAACGTGGCGCCCGGTGTGGGCATTGACCTGGAGTTTGATGCAGACGTGCAGACCATGTCCCCAGAAGCATCGGAGTACGAAACCTGCTATGTGACGTCCCATAAGGGTCCGTGCCGCGTGGCCACCTACAGCCGGGATGGCCAGCTCATTGCAACGGGCTCCGCCGACGCTTCCATTAAGATCCTGGATACTGAGCGTATGCTGGCCAAAAGTGCCATGCCTCTAGAGGTGAGTGCCACCTTTGCCTAAAGTCAGTGGTTTATGGTTGTTTTTAAAGTCAGCATGAAATGAAAATTCACCATTCATTCAAAATCCATACATCTATTTTCTAAATGCATGTTATAGATCTTATTGTGAACAATTCAAATGTGCATGTTTCTTTTTTTCCCCTTTTTATTGTGTAATATTTTGCTTCCAGTGAAAGCAGACTTCTACGTGGCGTCGATTTCTCCAATCATTTAGTCCGCTTAAACTCACCCCTGCAAGCCCATGTTCATCTGCCTCCAATTTTTTATTCAATGCCCACATTTCCAAATCCAATAAACAACCTTATTTTGCAGTAATCCATTATGCTCGGATGTACGCCACACTTCAGAAGTCTAGATCTGCCTTTCCTTTCATTTCATCGTGACTAATAATATGTTGTTTATTTCAGTTGGACAATCTGAACGTGTGATTCTGTTTGTTACAGGTGATGATGAACGAAACGGCTCAGCAGAACATGGAGAACCACCCTGTGATCAGAACATTGTACGATCATGTGGATGAGGTCACATGCCTGGCTTTTCACCCGACCGAACAGATCCTGGCCTCCGGCTCTCGGGATTACACCCTCAAACTCTTCGATTATTCAAAGCCATCTGCAAAAAGAGCCTTCAAGCACGTACAGGTATACAGACAAACTATATCAAGCCTCTAAATCAGAGGTCTTCAACCCTGCTCCTGGAGATTCACTGTCCTGCAGAGTTTAGCTCCATCCCAACTAATCAAGCTCTTCAGGATTGCTGGAAAATGAAAAGCTGAAGCAGGTTGGATATAAACTCATTTGCAGGGCAGTGGGCCTCCAGGAGCAAGGGTTGAAGGTTAAACTCTAAGCCTAAGGGAACGTTTACACGACAACTGTACTAAAACCGAAAAGTTTTTTCAGAAACAAACAGACGAAAACATTGTCAAAACAATCCCGTTCACACGGATGTTGAACATAATGTTATGAGATCTTTTGTAAAGCATATACAGCTCTAGGGGTCAGAAAATATTCTAAGAATATAATACTATTCTGAAGGGGGTCGCACACCAGACGAGAAGCGTCGCGCTGCGTCTGACAACTCAAGGTATCGCACACCGGACACGCTCTTTGTCAGTTTATGGCCAGGAATGTTGTTATGTTTAAGGACATTATGGAATTAAGATCATGTCTGTACTATGTTATGATTGTACTGTACAATTAAATACAATCGTTGCTTAGTCTGCAGTCTGAATTCACTTTATCTCAGAGTGTCCGTTAACTGAATGAATTGAGAATATCACCTGAAAATCTGAAACCATCAGCAATTTTCATTCAACCAGCTGATTTTTGTAAATGAATGGAAAACTAAATGTATATTGCAGCACAGGGTGAAGTCAGTACATACATAACTACGATTTGAGACAAATAAATGTAAATTTAATATAAAACTATGTAAATGACACTCTGTGGTGTAGCAGGATTTTGAACACGGTCCTGAGCCGTTGGGTGCCGCGGACAGACGCCGAATGGCGCCGCCGGTGTGTGTACACTCAGAGAATAATGTGTTCGCATTTTAAAGCTGTGGCGCTGCGCTTCTCATCCGGTGTGCGACCCCCTTGAGTGTTTTTAAAAGAAAATTAGGTTGTATGTTATATAAGCTGTACATTGGTTGAATGCATTATTGCATTAAACACTTGCAAAAAAAACTGCAAGGCCTGGAAGAGAGCAAGCCTCAGCCAAGTGAGAAAAAGTAATGCAAAAGTAACACAACTTACTTTCCATAAGAATTTATGTAATTAGTTACTCTTTTAGGGAGTAGTGGATTCCTTTTCAAAGTAACCCCAACACTGGCAATATGACTTTAAAAAGGGTTTTCTTGTGGCTCTTCATTTATTTAAGCTTTTGTCATGGATTTCTTTGGAACGCTTCTTCTTTTCATTTTCTACAGGAAGCTGAAATGTTGCGCTCCATCTCTTTCCACCCATCTGGGGATTTCTTGCTGGTGGGCACGCAGCACCCAACTCTGCGCCTTTATGACGTCAACACTTTCCAGTGTTTCGTGTCCTGCAACCCTCTAGATCAGCACACAGACACCATCAGCGGAGTCTGTTACAATCCCAGTGCCAACAGCTACGTCACCTGTAGCAAAGATGGCAGCATCAAGCTGTGGGATGGAGTGTCTAACCGGTGCGTGACTACCTTTGATAAAGCCCACGACGGGGCTGAGGTCTGCTCAGCCGTCTTCTCCAAAAACTCCAAGTATGTTCTGTCCACTGGAAAGGATTCTGTTGCCAAACTCTGGGAAATTTCCACAGGCCGGACTTTGGTCAAGTACACAGGTGAGATGGTGAATTATGCGTTGTGTTAGATTATGGATCAGGTAAGGGCTTGATGGAGAGAGGGTGTCACTGACACTGAGGATGTCAGTTTTACGTTTTGAGTAATCCCGATCTCAAATTAAGCAGCAATGGGTCCAAAAAAACAAGTTTTAGTGATTTACTCTTATGGGTCTTTCTTTTAATAACTGGTTGTGGTTTGTAAAGACCGTTTACTGGTTTGAATCATTATAAAACATTACTTAGTATAGTTTACAGCATTAACCGTGAGATCATTTGTTTTGTTTATAAGCAGAATAGACTTTATTACTGAAATATACTAATATGAATCAGAATTGAACCAAATCTTGAGCTTGAGAATCTGAATCAAATTGAATCAGGAAATCTGTGTATTTTAGCAAGGCTAGAACACTATTGACCAATGAGCATCCAGGAATGAAACTGTTTATTTTATAATACATATTAAGATGGTCTCTTTTCGTCAGTAAAAATAGCTATTTGATATTTCTCTTCATGTTGTTTTCTTGGAATTTACATTGGCCAATTTGGGGCAAATAAACAAAAACCTTGACTCATATTTTGGAAATACGTTTTCTGTCATCACGCCACCTGTCCAGTGTTTTTCATCATTGTGACTCACACACTCTGCTACCATCTCACCCTCATTGTGTTTCCTGTCATGCAGGTGCGGGTCTCAGTGGGCGACAAACGCACCGCACTCAGGGTGTTTTCAACCACACAGAGGACTATGTGCTGCTGCCGGACGAGAGAACCATCAGCTTGTGCTGCTGGGATTCCCGCACAGCCGAGAGGAAGAACCTGCTCTCCTTGGGCCACAATAACATCGTGCGCTGTATCGTCCACTCACCCACCAACCCCGGCTTCATGACCTGCAGCGACGACTTCAGAGCCCGATTCTGGTATCGCCGCACCACCACTGACTAAGAGACATTTGTGTGCTTTGAGACCAAAACGGTCTGAGTTTCTTTTATCAGCAGGTCCCAAACACAGAAATGTCCACACTTTGTAAGACTTCACAGGCTCCTTTGCCAAGGTATCATTTAACACACACAAAAACGTTTTTTTTTTTTTTTTTTAAGCATCAGAGACCTTGTTGCCTCTTATGACTGCGGTACCTTTGTATTACTGTCGGGCGGTGCTGTTTTACAAATCATCATCTGAGATGCATTGTTTTTAGAACTTTACTTTTTGGATTCAAGGCCATTTAGTAACATCAGAACGTTCAGCTGTAAACTGAACTGTAAAAAAAAAACTTTGTGTTATTTGTGTATCTGACAGCAAGTAGATGAGTATTAGTCTAATGGAAAGTGCCTAGGATGACGTCTTTTCAGTTTTGATTTGTGTACTGTTCTCTTTGTTTTATATTAAAAGTCTCTGAGAGAAGTGTGTCTTGTACCGAATTTTAATAGAAACATTTCTGAAGCGTTTGTGAATGGCATTGAATCATTAAATCATAGTTGTTAGCGGAGTTTGCTATTGCTCAAACTTTGGATTTCGGATTTTAACAAACTCCTAACCGTTAGCATTAAACTTTTTTGTTCAACTCGTTTCTAAACCATCTCAACTATGAAAAAATTCAGAGTGTAAAAATCCTGTAGACTTAACACTACCATTCAAAAGTTTGGGGTCGGTAAGATTTTTTTTTTAAGAAGTCTCTTATGCTGCCAAGGCTGCATTTATTTGATCGAAAAAACAGTAAAAACGCTAATATGGTGAAATATTATTACAATTAATTGTATTCTATTTTAATATACACTGATGAGCCAAAACATTAGGTAGTGGCCATGATGTGTACAACTGCACCATTTACTTGGAAGTGATGTCACCATGATTCACCATTGAATGACGACGAGCTGTTGGAGGGAATTTGATGCTCTGGGCAATGCTCAGCTGGGAACACTGTGTCCAGCATTTAATGTGGATGTAAACACGCCACCTACCTAAACATTGTTGCAGACCAGGTACATCCCTACATGACAATGGTGTTCCCTGGTGGAAGTGTCCTCTTTCAGCAGGATTATGCACCCTGCTGCACTGCACACATTGTGGTGTTGCCCTGGCCTCCAAATTCCCAAGATCTCAATCCAATCGAGCCTCTGTGGGATGTGCTGGACCAACGAGTTCGATCCACTTTGGCTCCACCTCGCAATCTACAGGACTTGAAGGATCTGCTGCTAACGTCTTAAAGACACCTTCAGGGGTCTTCTAGAGTTCATGCCTCGGCGGGTCGGCGCTGTTTTGGCAGCATAACAAGGACCAAAAGCATATTAGGCAGGTGTCCTAATTTTTTGGCTCATCTGCGTATTTTAAAATGTAATTTATCCTTGTGATGGCAAAGCTGAATTTTCAGCATCATTACTCTAGTATTCAGTGTCACATGATCCTTGATGAAACATTTCTTATCACAGTCGAAGTTTTTTTTTTTTTCAGGACATTATAAATATCTTCACTGTCACTTTTGTTCAATTTAATGCATCCTTGCTGAATTAAAGTATTAATTTCTTAAAGGACAAAAAAAAAAAACCTTACCCAACCCCAAACATTTGTGATATTTAGGGCCTAGAAAATCCATAGAGACTTGAGAAAGAGCGTCATGGTGGCATGACAAGGACAAAAATAAACTGCATGATTTTGCCTGTCCTTCCTCAAATCTTTGTCATGAATCTATTTGCAGTCCTTCCTTTGACTTGATCAGTTCGGCTTGCAGCTTTGATGGTTTTCAGCAACTGTTTGTTTGAACATTTGCTTTGGTTTTGCGTCTTCTATGTTTATCTTATTTGTGGCTAGTGTTTGAAGCAGAGTGCTCACAGAAAGAAATGGAAACATTGCCCACCGCCACATAGAGACGAAATGGCACATTAGTCATTTACAGAAGCTGTAACCACTGTTTGCAGAGCCATTCTCTAGAAAGCCCTAGAAAATCAGACATGTGAACCAGCAACATCCTCATACTGTGTGTTATGGTTGTTTAAAAGCTGGTCTGCAATTGCTAAAACGCTATAAACTAACACTGTCAGATTAATCATGTATGACATAGACTCGCAGTTCAAGACATTTAAAAATGCTGATATTTTTGGAAATTCTTCAGTAATGTCAAATGGCAAGTAGGTAATAGTTTGTAACATCTAAAAATAGGTTTTTCGCTCTGAGGCAAGAATAGGCCCTATGCACAGCTTCACTACTTCCTGAACTTAAGCAGGGTCCTTTGTTTCCTGTCTGCCAGGATTGGCCAAACTGATTAATCCAGGTGTGTCTGATTATTGTTGTTGGTCAGACACACCTGGATTAATCAGTTTGGCCAATCCTGGCAGACAGGAAACAAAGGACCCTGCTTAAGTTCAGGAAGTAGTGAAGCTGTGCATAGGGCCTATTGCTCTTTTGAAGCAATCTTTTTCGAGGCGTAATTGTTTGTCTAAAGTATGTCTAAATATTTGACACAGAAGGGTAATTCCTCTTACAGTTTCAAGATCCTCCTTGTCTTGCGCTGGCCAGGCTCTTAATAAGTACAATCACAGTGAGTGTTACTCAGCCGGTTTACTGTGTGACAGATCTGTGTTTATTCGTTCGGTTTTAGGGATTGTCAAATGAGCTCAATGGCTTCGCAGAAGAAATGTTTACACGCATAATAGGTGTAACAAGTAAATAGAGTTGTGTACAGATATAGTCTAGATAATCTGTTCACTGCTTCTATCAGACCACTACTGGAAATTATGTGTAGCACAATAATGCAATGGAATTAATAACTTCCTTATTCTTTAGAAGCCCGTTTTATCAGTAGGCTGTTGTCTTCTGTCATTGATAAAACTGGTGTGATGGACTTTTGTGTAGCACATTTAAGATAGTTTAAATGAGCTTTTTGTGCATATAGAATCTGCACAAAACATATAACTACTATGTAACATCAAATTTGTATACCAAAAATAATTTTGAGGTTTATAAACTTTATATACATGTTAATGCTATCAAATCGATTAATCATGATTAAAACATAAAAGTTTGTGTTTATATAATGTATGTGTGTCTGTGTATATATTTATATATACTGTATGTATATTATACGTGTGTATAATCGCGATTAATCAATTTGACAGTATGTATGTGGTATATATATATATATATAGCTAATCCAGCAGTCATATCACCCTGTAGCCCAAGACTGGTTGCCCACAGAAGCTAAGCAGGGTTGAGCCTGGTCAGACAGTACCTGGATGGGAGACCTCCTGAGAAATCCAGGTTGCTGCTGGAAGAGGTGTTAGTGTGGCCAGCAGGGGGTGCTCACCCTGTGGTCTGTGTGAGTCCTAATGCTCCAGTAAAGTGACGGGGACACTATACTGTCAAAAGAGCACCGTCCTTCGGACGAGACGTTAAACCGAGGTCTTGACTCTCTGTGGTCAAAAAAAAGTCCCAGGATGTCCTTTGAAAAAGAGTAGGGGTGTAACCCTGGTGTCCTGGCCAAATTTGCCCCTTGGCCTCTGTCCATCATGGCCTCCTAATCATCCCCATATACTGACTGGCTTTTGTTACTGTCTCCTCTCCACCAGTAAGCTGGTGTGTGGTGGGCGTTCTGGCGCAATATGGCTGATGCCGCATCATCCAGGTGGATGCTGCACATTGGTGATGGTTGAGGAGATTCCCCCCTTCCATGTAAAGTGCTTTGAGTGCAGAGAAAAGCGCTATATAAATGTAATAAATTATTATTATTATTATATTTCTTATATACCAATGATATATATATATATATGTATACACCCTGTATATCTGTAGACACTTTATCACATTATCATCATCATTGGTTTTAACTAGTTGTGCTTTGGTAGCCTAGATTACATAGGATGCCAAGTGGCAACCGATATAAATTTTCATACCAATTTTCCTTAAACATGGGAATTTACCAATATTAAAATGAACTGCATAGGCCCAACAATATGCATATGTACATGACATTGGCTCAAAAGTGATATAATTTGTCCTCTAGATGTCTCAGTGGTATATTCTCAATGATTCAGTTAATAATTTTGCAGCTAATAATTAACTGCAAGTAAGTCAATCCATATTTAATATTGTGTGGACTGTATTTTCTTTGACTTTTTTGAATATCAGATGAATTGATTGTATACTGTAGTGAATCATAATGGTGTAGAGTGTGATTGAATTATTGCCAGTGCTTTGATGTCAACAACAAAAGAAGGGAGTGTAACTTTACACAATTAGAATATTATTAGTTGCATCTAGAATTGTTTGTTTGCTTTCTAAGCTGTCCGCAACTCCATCAGACCTGTCACGCATTTCTGGGTTACGAGCCACCAGTTGAGAACCATATCATTGGTGTCCCACCCCACCCAGCCGATACAGGGGGTCTATCGGTTGTCTTGACTACAAAGTCTGTCCACTGGAGAATCCATCCCATAAATCAGCTCATGTGTGCGCAGACGAAAGTGAAAATGGATTTTTTTTAAACAAATAGTGGAAGTAGAGTTCTAGTAATACTGATACCCTTTGTCTTTCTTTTGGAAAATAACCTACATTTTGTCTGACCAACTTCTGCTTTTCTCCTTTCCTAAATCAGGCATACAAATATTCTCTCATAATTTCATAGAAGTTGGAGGAGGTGCGGTAGCAGTTGTTAAGGGGCATTCGGATTGGCTGACGCGCATGAGAGCAAGACACATGTCATGACTGAATGCTTCACTCCCCGCCCCTTATTGTGAAGTGTCTGGACTCCGGGTTTATTTGGGCAATGTGTATGTGTGTGAGAGCAACAAGAAGACCATAGTACATAGAAATAGAACAAACAGACATAAAAAAAAAACAGAAATACAGACTGATTAAGACTCCATTCACAGATGCTGTTGGAGAAGCTTTGCTGTGTCTGTCAATTCTACATGGACTTTTGAATGGGATTAATTTACTGCTTGGATCACAGGACTCATATCTCAGAAAGATGGAGGTCAGTACAGTTTACTTCTGAATCATCTTAACTTCTTCAGGTTCATCTTTAGATCATTTCAACCCTCAGTGAGGTTTCAGAACTAGTAATCTGAAAGCCATTGCAACCTACCAGCATGCTGTCAATGTTTCAAACAGGAACCGGTTTTCTCTACAATACTTTTTTTTTCTGGCCGATGACCAACTGCTGGGATTTCACTGTTCAGATGTGGTGTCAGCCTGTAACCCTTGCCCTGACCACTCTGAGCCTCACATACAGACCCCCAAATGTGCAGAGGGTGCTGTGTAACGTGATGCCGCTAACCCTGAGAGTGAAAGGAAGAGAGTGGCACTTTATGGCTGTCGTTAACATGCTTTCTTCTTTTGAAAATAGGGTCGAGTTAGTTGGAGAGGTTGCAGGTTTGATGGGGGGATGAAACGTCAGTTGTAGATGGAAATTAGCAATTTTACTATTCTTAGTGAAGAAAGTCCCTGCTCTATATGAGCATATTTTTGTGTGGTTATCTGATGCTGTTTTTGTATGGTGAAGAGCTTCGTGTTGGGCTGTTGATCTTTATTTGTCACTTCCCACCGCAGCTGCGGTTCACGCCTTCATTGTGCGTATTTGCTCATAATTGCAAAATCAATCAGATCAGCATAGAATGCTTTGATGAATAGAATGTTGAAAAAAACGCATTTATTTGAAATAGAAATATTTTTTAATATTAATATAAATGTCTTCACTGTCACTTTTGAGAAATTTAATGCATCTGTGCGGAATAAAAGTTTGTTTTACAGTGTCCTTGTTACGTATTTTACATGTACTTACCATAGTAATAACAGTAAATTATGCATAATTACATGCAACTAACCCTCAACCAAATCCTGATCCTACCCTAACCCTATAGTAATTACATGTTGTTAATTTAATATTGCAGTACTTACACAGTACACAGTAACAATGACACCTTAAAATAAAGTGTAACAAAATTCGGTAGCACTTTATTTTGATGGTCCCTTTTGAACATTCTGTTAACTATAAGTAACTGTGCAACTACATGTCAACTAACTCTCATTAGAGTATTAGTAGACTGTCTGCTTAATATCCGCAAACTCTTTATTGTGATGCTCCTCCAATAGACACTCTACTGACTATAAGTAACTTTGCAACTACATGCCAACTTATACTAACCCTAACTCTACCAGTCTACTAATGCTCTACTAACACTCGAATGATAGTTAGTAGACATGAAGGGGCAACGTTACTTATAGACAACAGAATGTGTTAAAGGGACCATCCAAATAAAGTGAAACCCAAAATTCTTACCAAGACTACTTTAATGGTTGTTAAAGTTTCTCCTTCATTTGACCTTTTGGCCAATTTTGCACTCTTCCTTATTTAGTGTATTTTACTCATCTGCGATGTGGTGTGACGTTGTTTCAAAATCACACCCACAGTCTGATTCAACTCGCCCACACTATCAACAAGAGATTCAAATATTAAAATGTTGTATCCTTTATGCGATCTAGGCTATATCTTACAGATAGTTCCCTAATCAAATGGTTATGACCCTACATTATTTGTAGAAACTTGATTTCCTTCAACCAAAACTAGTACCAAAATAATTGAAAATGAATATTTAATTTAAAGTCCCCCTGAGGTGAAAATCAAGTTTTCAATGTTATTTATGTGTCTATGTGGAGTTTTTAATATGCTTTAAGACAAACCATGTGCAAATTCATGTCAACGCCATTGTTGAGTATTTTCTCTTAAAAGTGCAGTTTGAAATCGCTGGCGTTTCTTACGTCACAAACTACCTTGTAACCAATCACGTATGTCAGTGCCGGTGGGCTTTTAGCAAAAATTTGGTGGATTTAGGCTAGCAATATAGCGAGTATATGATGTATATTACGATATATATGATAAATGAAACTATATGCCTTTTCACCACTGACGTTCTGAGTTGTTCAAAGCGGGTCTGATTCTGAGATGGCAAACGGAAACATGGTTCACGTAACATTAGCAACTCACTATTAGCTGTTTGATAACAGTCAAGCAAAAGGCTAATCATTTTAATATACCGTTGTGTGTCCGAGGTTGTAAAGAGCGATACCATTGTGCAGCGTTTACCTCAGTTAACTGTGTGAATCTCTGCGCTGGCGTGAGTGGAGGCGGGGCTAATTTGCATATCCATTATTCCGGTATACTAAATAAAGCAAGGGTGTAGTTACATTCAAGCTTATTCAGGCATGAAGAATTTTCTTTCACAGGAAAAAACATTTAAATATGTCATTTTGGTGATCAAAGATGAGTTTTAAGGGATACAGTTATTGACTTCAGAAGGACTTTAAACGAAGACTTCCTTTTCAATAAAAATAGTTTAATCAGCATATTATTAGGTTACTTTTTGCAAGTTGTACTTACACTATTTTTTTTTTTTAAATACCACAAGATAGAACTTATAATTCTTCATTTGTCATGCATGTTCACTTTGTCTAAATTTAACACAAGGACAGAAATAGTGCTAGCTAAACTAAAACTCACTCTGATTTTGGGGAAATGGATCTGCAAACACTTGGTGACTTGGGCTTGATGTTGCCTCAGCTATAGAAAAACGTCAACATGTGGTGACAACATGTATGCATAAAAAAGCAGAAGACATGAAGGGTCAGGAAATTGGCTTCAAAAAATAAAAATATTTGTGTAAATGTGTCCACTCATCAACCCTGACCCTTTATTTACAGTATATTATAATCACGACTGATTAATCTGCTGTTTATCTTTGTTGAATCGTCTAACAGTTGCATTGCATAGATTGTATGACATTTCCTGCGATGCATCAATTTCAAAACACTCAAATTTACAAAAGGGGAACTTGAAGCTAGTGGGACTGATAGTGATGATTTCACTCACTGATATAGCATATCTATCAGTCAGTCATTATTAGCTCCTATATCCTCCCTGGAAAAAGAAATAAATAAATAAGAGTCATGTGAATCGATGGGTCACAGGAAGTCATCTCTGAGAAACAAGAGATTTGAATATGATATCATCATTGTTGTGAGACAGGAAATAGCAAGTCAGATGAGTTATAGATACAAAGAGAGGGGGTTCATGTTCACTGCCCTACTTCTTACCAATGCGTTACATGACCTACACTATCCAGATATCACTAACCTAAACTAAGTTTACGGTAGCAATCAATTACTGTTAAAACATTTTAGTTGTAAAAGTTAACGTTGATTAATGGGGACTTGGTTCAATAATCTTTTTGATTGGATGGAGGCAGTTCTGAATGCAAGCTTGCAGTAAGAAAGGGATGGAGTTTAGCGGACTAAATCATCGGAGAAGCCCAGCACATGAGCAAAGAGAAGTATGTTGTTTCACTATATTTAAAAATATAGTAAAAACAGTCAAATTGTAAAATATTTTAACAATTTAAAATAAGTTGTCTATTTTTATATATTTAAAAACATAATTTATTCCTGTGATCCGAAGCTGAATTTTCAACATCATTAATCCAGTCTTCAGTGTCACATGATCCTTCAGAAATCATTCTAATATGCTAATTTTGTACTCAAGTCAAATTTCTTATCAATTTTGAAAAAAGTTGTGCTGCTTGTATTTTTTATATCTTTTGTAACATTATAAATGTAAAAATTTCTTTAAAAAAAAAAAATATATATATATATATACACACACACATAAATAAAAATAAATTTTCAAAAGCATGCATACGGTGCTTGGAAAGCAAGTGGAATTTTTCTTGAGTAGACCATTTGCATGAAGCACATCTCAGACGCCCTACATTGTGTGGGAAAGTCTAATATATCAACTTAACAAGGCAGCTTCCTGTCCCTGTGAAGAGACAGACTCATTGCCTGTGACCCTGTGTGCGCACTGCAAATATTTACTGCAAAGCAATCCCGTCAATCCTAGAGAAAATATTCTTCTGAAATATGGACCACTTTGTCTAATCAACAGCAGTCTGAAATATGTGTGTAATTAAAGACAAAGGTCACTTCTTTTCTTCTTTGAAACATGAGAGGACGATATTCTGCGTGGTTTTGTCCATGTAATGGAAGTCAATGAGGTCCAATGTTGTTTGGACCCCACTGACTTTCATTGTATAAACACAATTGGTTAAAATATTCTCTTTTGTTTTTCACAGTTAAAGAGTTAATATTGCATTATAAAGTTGTAAAGATGAAAAGATCTGACGCGTCATTCCATGCACAGCTAGCATTCTGGTCTCGTACCTAGAATAATCTGCTGTGACGAGCTGGTTTGACACTGGGGTTTTCCACTTTCACCCATGGGTTGAGAGGTTAAAGTAAATGGGAAGCCATTTTGACACATCTCATTTCGCAGAATGGCTAACACATTCTTACCGTAGAAGCGTACACTTAAGATTACTTCGAAATTGCAGAAGCATCTTGTTCAAAGGAAAATATCTAGTTCTCTTAATGAATCTCAATTTCATTCTGAATTTTGGTCATTGTGGGAGGAGCCTAACATAATAAGTAAGATATAATGTACAGTCAGCAAGTCAATGAACTCAACAGGGTGATCATCATCACATTATTTTATTGTGTATAACTATAACTAAGTAATTTAATGGATATTACATTAATTTGAATATTTAAAACATTTTTTTTTCCTGTGAAGCAAAGCTGAGTTTTCAAAATCATTACTCCAGTCTTCAGTGTCACATGATCCTTCAGAAATCATTCTAATATGCAGATTTGGTGCTGTAGTAAAATTTATTATCATCAATATTGAAAAAGTTGTGCTGCTCAATGTTTTTGTGGAAACTTGAATAGTAATTATTTTAAATAGATATTTTATAACATTATACATTTCCTAATTTCTAATATATATATATAGAATAACTGTAGTTTGTCATCAAAAAGGTAAAAATATATATATATTTTTGATTATTTTTTAGCTTTATCACCCAGCCCAAGTCATTTTAGAAAAATATA
The DNA here is from genome assembly GCF_949152265.1 of Phoxinus phoxinus. Lineage (NCBI taxonomy): Eukaryota > Metazoa > Chordata > Actinopteri > Cypriniformes > Leuciscidae > Phoxinus > Phoxinus phoxinus. The sequence goes on along the minus strand of NC_136897.1, from coordinate 19,902,272 downwards.
GCTGTGATTAACCAATCTAAATCAAGTTTTCCAGTAAATTGTGCAATAAATACTGTTAAAAACCTACAAGTGTAGATATTATCAATATGTTAAAGCACAGCATGGCATAGCAGTTTTCATCTCACAGGAGAACAAGACGTGTGGAGAGAGAGGGTGTGAGACATGAAGGAGAGAGACAGCTGCTTCTTGAGAGCTGAGGCCAGCTGTCCGAGTCTGATCCACACAAGCAGGCGTGTGCAGGAATCCCATCTGAATTTGACCTCCTTTAACTGTACACACGCGCATACTCCAAACACAAACTTAGAAATGTACACACTCAGCAATCTTCCCTTTTAAGACGTGTACGGTCATACACACCAGGGGCAAATTTAATAAACGGCTACACCATTTCGGCACAGTATTTGAGCACAAAAATCTGCTGGTTAGACTACTAAGCTGTAGGAAACATTGTGAAAAATGTTCAAAGCTTTGCAGTTTTTTTTGCAGAATTATGTTAAAAAATATGAAGAAATACATAATTTTAGTGCTATTAGCATCACAAAACACAATGGCAAAAATAATGCTTTTCTTGAACAATCTTCCTGTCATCCATTGGCTGGGCAAGCAGATAGCTCCGCCCCACACTCACTCCATTGGTTGAGCCAGTGTTGCTATGTCAGGCAGATCAAGATGCTCAAACAATAATTTTACCACATATTATACATATGTATATATACATAGATGCCTCGTTAGCTGCTGTTTCTATGGGCCGCTATATGTCGAGAGAGCAAATTGACTGTGCGGCCGCAACCGTATATCCTTGTATAAATATCTATACCTACAATAGATTTAAGTAGAGGATTTTGCCAAACTGACACAATACAAGACAAAGGCGTTTGCTAACATGACATTAAAAAGTTACCATAGTTTAAAAACCTGTATATTGAGTTAATATATAAAAACACAAACCGAAAGGTTATCCTATAATTTAAATCTCAGTGGTTTTTACAACCAGACGCTGCGTGATGTTGTGGCATCTTGGAAATCTCATTGATTTTTACTGAGTGACGGGAGCATCTGAAATGTTAGCCGTTCCAAGATGGCGGACGCATCGATGTGTGTAATGGTCGAATGTGGATCTACGTATGCATATCTACGATTTTATCCTCCCAACTTACGGATGACTTACTGCTTTCAAATTAATTTTCAAAGTTTCAAATAAAACAAAGATGTTTGGATTAAATGTCACATTTAATAAGTTTATTCCTTAAAGATTCTTTGCTATTGTTTGTGACATTTACAAGCAATTTCTGAGTGAAAAGCCCCTGCTATTTGTCTGTTGTGCTATTAGCACTAATACAACAACCAACTGTGATCAAAACGAACACATTCTCTGTCAGTCAGTTTTGTTAGTATCAATGTTCTCTTGAAGATAATATAGATGACATGCATAACCACAAGAAATACATATTATTTTGTATGCTGGCAAAACCACATCACGCTATGACTACTATAAGTATGTTGAGCGCAACTTCGAGTTTCGTTCTCATTTGCAGCTAAGTTCCCATGCACACACAAAACATGCTGGCACCAGCCCTATTGTGCTTTGGTCTGTGTGGGTCAGAGTAAGAGGGCCTGCGGTCTGTTGTGGTCAGCGTGCATTAACCAGAGCCTGTGTTGCAGTCGACTGGAGGGCTTGTGAACGGAACAGGTGCTCGGTTTGTCAGCCATGTGGGCTGAATAGGGGCTTTGTCACTGAGGGTCCGTCCATGAGCCATTTAAGGCAGTGCTTGCGTCTGCCTCTTATCAGCAGAGAGTGGAGGTTAGAGGAAGGAAGCCTGCTGTGTGTGTGTGTGTGTGTGTGTGTGTGGAGGGGGGGGGAGCTGAACATCAGCTACTGAACACACATGCATACATGTACATTGCAATGAAGAGGAGGTGGTCACCTATTTCTGCAGAGCTATTTATTTTAGCGGTTATATTTTGAAGTGTTATTAGGGTGGCAGTTATATTTTGAAGCGTTATTATAGGGTGGTTCTGAGTCAGTCCAAACATTCTAAAGGAATATTCTGTTAAATACGAGATCTGTTTACAGCACCTGCAAATGATTTTCACTTGTTTCTTATTAAAAAGAAAAAGAAAAAAGAAAAAGTGAATTAAAAGGATTAGATTAAATGTAATAATAAAAATAGAATTACAGTAGTATAAAATAGAATATAATATATATATAATTAAAATGTATCAAATAGAAATATATTATATAATAAGATCATGTGAAAAAGAAAGGACACCCTATATTCTATGGTTTTGTGTATCAGGACATAATAAAAAAACATCTGGACGACAGCAGTTCTTAAAATAAGGTAAATACAACCTCAGATGAACAACAACACATGACATATTATATCGTGTCATTATTTATTTAAAGGGTTAGTTCACCCAAAAATGAAAATTACCCCATGATTTACTCACCCTCAAGTCATCCTAGGTGTATATGATATTCTTTTTCCGACGAATACAATCAGAGTTATATTAAAAAATGACCTGGCTCTGGCCGTTTATGTTTTGAAGTCCATCAAAGTGTTTACTGCTTCCATAGGCGCTGCTAATCAAAAGTATTTGATGAATTGATCATCAGGTGTGATCACCTCTATAAAAGCAGAGATTTTGGCAGTTTGTTGGTCTGGAGCCAAAAAGGAGGAAAGACATCCGCAATGACCTTAGAGAAGCAATAGGGGTTATGCAGAGCGCCCAGCGTTCGAACCGGAAAACAGGTCTACGCATTTCCGCTTTTCACTTCCGCAGCGGTACTTGATCTCTGAGGTAACTGTTAATTTTCTGTTCATTTTTGCTTATTATAATAACATTCTTACTTCTGATCAAACTTTAGAGAAAAAAAAAAAAAAGGCGTAAAACTTAAAACCTTTGTCTAATAGAGTACTCGGGGCTCTGGACGTCCGTTTGGCAATACGGTGTACATCGGAAATTGATAGTATGGGTAGCTCCTGTAAACACAGGCTATAAAAGGTTGCTATTACTACGCTGTGTTTACCTCAGTAGCTGACAGCCGGAAATAGTTATAACTTATACCCGTTTTGTAGAATGTTGCGCATAACTCGTATTGTTGCTGCCATCAATCTGAGAAGGGTTATACGACCATTTCCAAACAATTTGAAGTCCGTTATTCTAAGGTTATTCACAAGTGGATATTAACATTCAAGATAGTTGCCAATCTTCCCAGGAGTGGACGTCCCAGCAAATTCACCCCAGGGTCAAACCGTGCAATGCTCAGAGTAATGGCAAAACACCCAAGAACTACCCCTCAGACTACAGGCCTCAGTTCATGTTCAAGTTCATGGCAGTACAATTAGAAAAAGATGGGACAAGTATGGCATGTTTGGAAGAGGCCTCTTCTCGAACATGGCAGCATGTCTTAGGTTTGCATTTGAATGAACCTCCAGACTTCTGGGACAATGTCCTTTGGACAGACGAGTCCAAAGTGGAGATGTTTGGCCATAATGCACAACGACAAGGGGGAAAACTGAACTCAGCATATCAGCACAAACACCTCATACCAACTGTTCATCGTGCTAATGGAGGGTTTATGATTTTTGGCTTGTTTTAGCCACAGGACCTGGGTACCTTGCAGTCATTGAGTCGACCATGAACTCCTCTGTATTCCAGAGAATTCTAATCTAGAGTCAAATGTTTCTAGTGTCCGACAGCTAAAGCTTGGCCGAAATTGTGCCATGCAACAGGACAATGATCACAAGAACACCAGCAAATCTACAACAGAATGGCTAAAAAAAGAAAAGAATCAAGAACAAGTGCCCACAAACCTCAATGAACTGAGCCAAAATTCCCCGAGAATTATGTGCGAGACTGATACTGTCATACAGAAAAAGCAATTCCGTATTGCGTATTGCTGCTAAAAGTGGCTCTACAAGCAATTGAATCATAGGCGTAAGGCTAGTTAGTTTGTCACGCATGGCTTTTCCATTTTTCCTTTATTTTTCTTCAAATAAATAATGACAATTGTTGTTGTTCATCTTTAAATTTACCAAAATTTAAGATAGGCTAACGACCAGATGATTTTTATTATGTTCTGATAGGTAAAACCATAAAATTTGAATGTGTGTGTGTGCGTGTCAGACAATACTACACGCTTTGTATGACCTTACATTTCCCGAATGATAAAAAAAAGTAATTGAAATCTGAACTGAACGTTTAAATTGTTATAATTGAATTGGATTTGATTTGTTTTATGCCACTGATAATAAAGCTGAGTGACTGAGATAGTTGTGTAACTGTGTTCATTCAAGGTATTCCTCCATAATGTGCTCCAGTACTGTAGTAGGACGTGGTGTGTTTCATTTCAAGCATGTGCACTGTTGCTGCTGAGGAATTTGTGAGCACATGGGACGGGATTTAAAGAGACGTGTGCACATATTACAAGCGTGTGTGTGTGTGCTGAGCGAGTGGCTCTCCAGATGTCACACACATCAAATATCTTGTTTACTGTATGATTTGCAGGTGCAGGTGTTTGTGTTTGTGTCTGAGGGACTATTTATAAATAACTGTACAGACATCTGAAGTACGTGAGTATCAAACTCTGGAAACGCTATTGAGTCGATATTTCTGCTAAAAATGATTTGAATGGGTTCATTGTCCAACCTGTTTCCCACTTATAAACAATATAGACCAGAAACCCAAATGTTGTATTTTTAGGATTTTAAAATGTAGACATGTAGGGAAGTGTGTGGAAAATGTTTCCTTTTTTTCTAAAGACAATTGTTGCAGGAAGTGAAAACCACGCACAGAGAAAGGCTTTTCATCCATACACCTGGACACTAGGAAAACATGCACATATTCTTGGGATCAGTAAGATATTTTGAAATGTTTTTTAAATAAGTCTCTTATACTCATCGAGGCTGTACTCATTTGATCAGTAATACAGTAAAACAGTGATATTATGAAATATTATTGCAATTTAAAATAACTAATATTTCTATTTTAATATATTATCAAATGTAATTTATTCCTGTGATGGCCAAGCTAAATATTCTGCATCCTTACTCTACCGGTGTCTTCAGTGTCACATGATCCTTCAGAAACCATTCTAATATGCTGATTTGCTGCTTGAGACATTTCTTATTATCATCAATGTTGAACACATTTGCTTAAAATGTTTGTGGAAAGTGGAAACATATACCATTTTTTTTAATTATTTGATGAATTGAAAGGTTTAGCATGTATTTGAAATGGGAATTTTCTGTAACATTAATGTCTTTACTGTCACTTCTGATATGTGTCCTTGCATAATAAAAACATTAATTTCTTGGCCTGACCCTTTTTCCTGACCCCAAAGTTTTGAATTTATAGACATAACAAAGCATTTTATCAAGATGATATCGATACTGGTAGTATAATATTGCAATAAGGCAAAGGAAAAAGTATATTTGTGTTGTATATTTTTGCTGCCTATATCTGAACAAAGCGTCAGAGGATAGACTAACTAGGGAACAAGGATCACATGGATTCTTTCAGCAGGGCTACAAAGCCGTGCCTAGTTACGCACTGGCCCATTATCCTTGTCACACAAGGCCATTGTTTATTCAAAGCCAATTCCAAGACAGCACTGCCATCCGTGGTTCTTCTTCATTGTGTGTCATTGTCATTACGTGTCTTCTTCTGACCAGAACTTGTCTTAAGGGACTGATCTCTCATATCTTCTGTCTTCTGTTTCCTTCAGACCCTGTATGCCAGAGCTCTCTATGACAACACAGCCGAAACTGAAGATGAGCTGGCTTTTTGCAAGGGTGACATCATCGTGGTGCTAGAAAAAAATGTAGCGGGGAACATCGGTTGGTGGACGTGTTCTCTTAATGGACGTCAGGGCCTGGCACCAGCGAACCGCCTGGCTCCTCTTTCCCCAGCAGAGGCTGAGAAACTTTGTATGAACTTAAGTGCACAGAGAGACAACCATAGCCATCAGAACATCTATCAAACTCCAAATGCTCCAAATCCACCGGGGAATCCGATTTATGAAGATATGAATACAATATACAAAGTGCCCCATCAAGCCAACCCGTCACCAGATAAGCACACGGCACAAGAGGATCCAGAAGGAACCAGGTCTCCTCATAAAGTAAGTCTCTCATTGGATCAACAGCACCTTTTCTATTACTGGGTCATGTTTATGTTTTATGCAATAGTTAGTTCCTGAGTTTGAATTTGATTGGCCCAACGGCACTGGAACTTTTCAGTGTTCCAGACTGTTAATTTATGCATTATTGGTGAGTATTATTCAGTGACTATTTCCTCAGGTTACATCGTTACACCAGTAGATGACAATAAGTGTTTTAATGAATGAGTAATTCATTTGAATCATTCATCCAATCAATTTGTTCAAACAGTGATTTACTGAATCATTCTTCCAACCGACTCATTCAAAACAAGTCAAGACAAACAAATGACTGGCTGCATCCAATTATGCATTAATTCCCTATATATTAGGCAAAAACCAGTATGTGAAATTAGTTTAATGTCTAAATTCACAGTATTGAGGTCATGAGGCCATGGGAGAGGATTTGTGAATGACAGTGAAGAAACGCAAATGATGTGGCTAGGTCACATGACAATGCGGTAGCCCTGTATATTTTCTATGGCATCGCTGTCAAAGAGTAGGCTAATAATTTTAGAGTTAGGGAAAGATTTTTGAAGCTTATGTTGTAACAAATGCCAGTAGACTGGGACGTTTTTAAAACTAGCGGTTCATTCATAAATCTGTAAGATCTTACCTTCATTCTGTGGAAATACAAACCGGAAGACGAAACACACACAACGAGCGCAGCTTTTAAAAGGGGCGGAGATATATAAGGTCTATAGGAATTCACATTCATATTATATGGAACATATTTTTCAACAGTCACAAAGTGTTTACTTATTCGAAGGAAGTAGGCTACATACTCATACAGTAGTATGCTATTTCAGATGCAGCCACTATCAGTATGAGTGAGTCATTGATTTATTCACCCAACCGATTCATTCAAAAACAATGATTCATCCAAGACCAGAAAAAAAAAATATTCAAAGGATTTCATTCTGAAACACTCAATAATTTTGTACTGTTGAAGTGTGTCTCTTTGCCTGAAACTATTTTCGTTGGCAAAAAAAAAAAAAACGCTGAAATTTTTCAAAAATGTAAGGTACTCAATATTAACTTTGTTTATAGAACTGTTGTATAAAAGCAATATCACCCTTGCAATCATAAAAGACAGATCTGAATATTTAGATGATTTAGTATACATTGAACTGAGGCAAACAACAAGCAAGTTCTCGGAAACCCCTGCTGGCAAAGAGTTTACAGATGGGGACCAGGGGCCTCTCTCTGCGGGGACAGGTATGTAGCACAGGGGCTTTATGAGCTCATAAAAGAACAGCAAAGACAGATTTCAGACACCACTAACTGCAACCAGAAAATCTAGGGCTGACGACCCCAGAGAAAGAATGAGAGAGGGGAAGAGAGAAAGACCGAAAGAAAGCGAGAGAGAAGTGCCTGTGCAAGTTACTGTGTAATAGGTGAGGCAACTGGGTGCACATGTTGCCCACTTCCCCTCCTGCTTCAGGGAGAGAAGTTTACTATAGCAGCTTATAACATGGCTTTAATTAGAAAACTGGGTTAACAGGGCACAAATACAGTAAAGTGCAAGGATCCTGTCTCGCAGTAAGAAGCGGGCCACGTGTTGCCACCTCCACAGAGTATTGAATTGTTTGTTTGTTGAGTTCGTTTTGTGACTAGACATACATTTTTGCTCTTTTCAGGCTCTAACTGGTACAGAAATATATGATGTCCCAAGCCCGGTGAGAAAACCCTCCTTGTTCACAGTAAGTCCTCTTGAGGTTTTCTTTTTAAATCTGTTAGTCCAGTGTTTTCCAACTGAGGTCAAAGGGACCCCTAGAGGGCTGATAGGGGGTCTGCAGAATTTATTTAGAGCAAACAGGGTGAAATGCAGGAAAGAAATAACAATTTAGAAATTATATAGTTAGAAATCTGATTTACAATTACAGAAAACATTTTTAATGTTTAATTCTGCTTTTTGCACAATTTATTTTATTGACTAGCACTGCTTTATCATATGAAAATATTTACAGTATAAATCAGTTTTAATTTAAAAAATACAATTTCCTCAGGTTTATACATCTAATATTGATAGCAGGTAAAAATGTTTTTCACATTAGTTAAGTGACAATATCATAATAGTTATTTGATTTTGGAAACAATGGTGTTTTTTGTGTGTGTTTTTTAAAAGTTGGAAAACCTTCACACTAGTAATTTTTGTTTATACAATCAAAAGTTCATAGAGACAGTGATGGTCAGCTTTAGAAATACTCTGCAAAATAATATTGATAAAATGTAACTTCATAAACTGTGTAACTTGTCTTTTGAAGCCATCTACACGGCAGCCTTTGGAAAGGGAAACATTACTGACGTCAAGCACAGAGTTTCATAAAAGATATGAAATGCTACAAAATGCAAGATTCGCAACTACAACCAAGAAAAAAGTAGGCATGGTAACGCCTGTACAGTTACACATAAACACATTAAAAACATTCAAGAAGTCTTCACTGATGTAACCCTGCTTCAGTACAAATGCTGAAACAAATCAATTTGTGAAATTTCAGAACCATTTCTAACAGAAACCTTCAATACTTTTGCTTTTATTATAGGTCGCCACTATACACCCATTAGTGTCCCAAGACCCCAATTATGACATCCCGATACCCTCCATCAGTGAGGATATTCAAAAGCCTCCATGTGGTTTTATTACCATGCCGAAACCCTCTAAGTCTGAATGGATTTATGATGTGCCTCTCTTCCCACAAAAACAACGACGTGAACCTGATTTTAACGGAACCATGCCACCCAAAACTATTAATTCAAACAAGCCTTTTTATGACACTTTGCCAACACACATTTGGCCTGAAAGGAAGCACGCTGTCGTCCAGCCCCTCTATGACATCCCCAAACCGAGCAATGCTGTGGTGCAATTTTGTACAGACACTGGGAATTCAACAAATGCATGCATCTATGATGTCCCACCTTGCTTTAAACAAAAAGAGCCCCCTGTAGTGTTACCCAAACATCAAAGCCTTCCTGACTCTATAAAGAGCCAGGAACCCCTTGACTACAGGGGTAAACCTGGATTCATGTATGACCAACTTCAACATTGGCCCTCAAGAGACAGGACCAGGCGGCCTGTGGAAGGGATGATTAGAATGGACAATGAAAATAACAAAGACCACCAGAGGAGCTCAACGGTGTCCACTTCCTCCACGGCTTCCAGTTCTTCCGGGAGCTCTTGCGACTCCTTCATGCTGAGTTCCCCGGAGCCCGAGCCCTTGCGTGAGGTCACGCTTTCACAGGAGGAAGCTGGCAACAGGTTGCTCGAGCTGCAGGAAGTGGTGTGCCAATCCGTGCCCAAGCTTATGCTGTTCGTCAGCAGCCAATGGAGGAGCAGAGATCACCTGGAACAGCACCTCCATAAGATCCGCACGGCCGCCGAAGACGTGACCGACTCCGTCAATTGCTTCTTGAACTTTGCCTTGGATGTCAGAGGTAATGCGCAGCGGCTGACAGACTCTAACCTCCAGACCAGGCTCCTGAAGCAGCTCTCCATCGTTGAAGACTCAGGCTTGATCCTTCAGCAGGCCTCAAGCGCTCTACGAGATCTGGGCTGGCTGCTGGATAAGCTAGTTCAGGATGCCGGCCAGTCCCAGGCGCCTGACCACCTGGAGCGGTTCGTTATGGTGGCTCGGACCGTACCAGAGGATGTGAAGAGACTGGTGTCCATCCTGATCGCAAATGGAAAGCTTCTTTTCAGAGTGCCGACTAAGGAACCAGACATGGTGGAGGATGTAGGCTCATCTGAATGGAGAAGTAAATGTGAACCAATGGTAGACTCAGGAATAGATGAGAGTGACTATGTGCAACTTCAGGTAGGAAAATCACACTACACTCTTATTAACATTAACAGGAGTTATATTAATAATAAAAATGCTGTTACTCTAAATTTGGGATCCGTATCGATAAGCCAAGCCAACAAGAAATGCACACTATAAAATAAATAAAATATTAAATATAAATAAATGAAATACATTAGAAATAAAATGCTAAAAACTAAGATATCAATCATTGTAAATACTACAAGTGAATTTAAGCATCACACCATTACAATGTATAGTATGAAAAATGGATATTCATTTTGAGATTTGTTAAATATAAATATAGCAAATTATTAATTTGACTTGCATTAATGACAGCAAAGGTCATCTAAATGTAAAAATTAAAGAAATGAACATGCATGATAAATTATAAATTGTCTATATATTTGTAATGATTATATATTTATGAATATCTGCTGATATGGTACTGATATATCTTGCATCCCTGCAACAACTAATAATAATGTACATTTTACATAAATCAATATCATTTGTATATACTAACTTTCAAAACTTTGGAGTTGGTCATTTTTTTTATGTTTTTGAAAGAATTCTCTTTTGCTCACCAAGGCTGCATTTACTTGACCAATAATACAGCAAAAACAGTAATATTGTGAGATATTTTTGTATAATTTACAATAACCATTTTCTATTTTAATACATTTTAAAATGTATTTTTTTCCTGTGATGGCATCATTACTCCAGTCTTCAGTGTCACATGATCCTTCTGAAATCATTCTAATATGCGGATTTGCTGCCTTTTAAATGTCACTTTTGATTAATGCATTCCTAATAAAAGTAAACTTACTGACCCCAAACTTTTGAATAGTAGTATAACATTGAATAAATTCTAAGACATGAACAATAATATTGCTTACCTAAATATTTTTAACCATGTTATTGTTTTTCAACAGACAAAGACAGAGTTTGACCAACAACCAAAACCAGCAAAGAGCAGCTTTAAATCAAAGAAAAACGGTGATAACGTGAAAAAACAGGTAAAAACGTGTGACGCTCCCAGTACAGTGTTCAAAACTCATATTGATTTGGACTTTCAAAACAATTTCATTATTTATTGTGTCTTCAACAGGTTTTCAAATCGCAAGCCGTTAGCCCCTGCAGTCCACTCCAAACCTCCATGAAGCCTTGCATCTCGGACCACTGCCGGCTATATTTTGGAGCCATTCAGAAGGCCATCAGCGTGTTTAGAAGTAGTCTGAATGATGGCCAGCCCCCGGAAAAATTCATCTCCCAGAGCAAGCTGATTATTATGGTAGGCCAAAGACTTGTGAACACTCTGTGTAGTGAAGCGAAAAGTCGAGAAGCCAACCGGGAAATGTTGTCTATGAGCACTCAGCTGTGTGCCTATCTCAAGCAACTGGCCATGGTGACCAAGAAGGCAGCTGTGAACTTCCCTGACAAACTGGCTGTCCAGGAGGCACAGGACATTGCCAAGGAGTTGTCTCAAAGGGTACAACACTTCAGAATGTCACTGGACGTCTGAGCAGCAGTTTTGCCATCTGGTAGCCCATTTTATCGTGAGAGGTGGGCTGGTGAAGACAACATGCCCAGACAGCAAAATAGTGTTGTTTCAACCCAATTTTGGGTCAAATATAGACAAACACAAACATTGGGTTAAAAATGTAGCCTAATTAAAAAATGTAACCCAACGGCTGGGTTTGTCCATATTTGACCCAAAATTGGGTTGAAACAACCCAGCATTTTTTAGAGTGAGATGTGGGCCGGATCTTGGCCGACACTATGTTGCCGCCTGGGTGATATTTGTGGAATATCACAATTTCTGTGATTTTTATGCGAGTCTAAAGCTGCCACACTTAAACCGAACCCCACCTTTTTTTTTTTGCTTTGTTTAACATGTTAGTCTGGATGAGGAGGCAGTGTTAAAGGTAACAAAGGGACCACTTATAATTTTAACCTCAATTAATGATATCGAGTATGTTTACATGCACAACATATGCTGATGCAAGAATAAAAGCCTTTGTACAAATATCGGTAATGGTGTTTACATTTAGACATTTCAATTTTAAGTGTTGCAATCAGGTTTTGCTTTCACCTTTTTTTCACCTGATAACATAACATTGTTTAAGGTGTTTGGATGGTCTGTTGTTGGGTTATTAAAAAATATTATTGTATGATTGTGCATGTAAACATACTAGATAAAGACTGTGTAAATGTTATAGTGATAGTTCACCCAAAAATGAAACTACTTTTAATATTTAGTCCACCCTCATGTTGTTTAAACCTGTTTTTCTGTGAAACACATGGATACATTTAAAACAATGACAAACTTATTTTTTTAGTACAATAGTTTTCATGTCAAGCTCCAAAAAGGATAAAATAACTAATCGAATGAATTAATACTTGAATGAATGAATCTTATGTTTTTTTTTAGTTCTATTTCTTACTCATAGAGTAATATGGACTAATTTGATGGTGTCTTTTGGTCCATTTTGGAGCTTGAGACACATTAAGTTTCTAAAAAAAGTTTTTTTTTTTATGACAGAAGGTTAATTTTTCGGGTGAACTATATAGTAAGACAGTAATACAGTAACAGCCTTAAACATGACCTGTGCATTTATTCGTTGCATTCTTTCTGATATACTCACTCAGCCAAACCTCAGACTTTAAATTGCACTTTTATAAAGCCATTCTGTATACAGATTTTTGGTCATAAGTAGACAAAAAATGTATGTATAGTATGTGCCACTTTTTTGTATAATAATTGAAAATGCAGTGTTTCAGAAAATGTAAATATTTCCTCAATACAATTGATGTTACAGTTTTTGTATACTTTGTCAATTTTTTGTAGTTTTCAGTATTCAGTTTTCACACAGTAGGAATGTAGAATTCTCTGTTTCTTCAGTTGTCTGTGAAACGATTTCTTTTCGACACAAATAAAAAGATACTTACCAACATTTTCTGTCTGTATAATATATGTACTGAGACATTTCTCAAAATATCTTCTTTCACAGAAGAAAGTCATACAGATTTGAAATGACATAAGGGAGAGTAAATTGACAGAGTTTTAATTTTTTTTTAAGCACACCGTTAAGGGACATTTAAAGTTCTCTGGCTGTTTTGAATGAAAAGAAAACAACTGACAGATTACCAGTGTGGTAAATCGAATTAGATCATATCTTATCACCAATGTGTGCCAAATGATCTGCTTCTAATGAGAAACGTCTGGCTTGGTACAAAAATAAATAACGCACTGGCGCCCTCTATCGATTGAACCTTGAATTTGTATTATTATTTTCCTGTAACCAGGACCCAAACATGAGCCTCAGCCAACATGGACCCCCAGTATTAAAAAAAAAAAAGCTATTCATTAACTTTAAGAACATTAACAGTTATTAATGTATTATATAATTCACTTTAGATACTAGATCTAACGAATAGATCACACACAACTGAAATGATGTCCGTTACCATAGCAAATACAGATGATATAGGAAGCACACAGCCCTATAGAAGTCAATAGCAAATGACATATTTGTGTATACCGTAGTATTAGAGCATATTAATAGTGCTCGTAGCCTATTCATATACTATTCCAGGTTATTTATTCCTACTGTACGTAGTAGGAATAGGTATTGCTAAAATGTTCAACTTTAAAAATAATATAGGCTATTTGTAATCGGCTACGGGCCTACGGCTAGCCATTATGAGACGTTTTAAATTAGAGTATCATAACATGCATGCAACAGTTCTCCTCCACGAGAACCGCGCCCACTGAACTCCAGACTCCACCTCCGGTGTGACTGACTGACTGTACGTGCCCTGCGTCGCTCCTCTCCTGTCTTTCCCCTACTCACCAGATACATCCAGACCGCAGACATGGCTCCATAAGGGTGCACATGGCGGCAAGCAGCCATGAACCAAAAAACAACTCACCAAAAACTACAGATGCATCTCCGATTTGATTGATTTTCGATTGATCAACTATCACATCCGCCGCAATATTCTTCAATCCGGTTTTCAGCATTCGGGAGAGGCTGCTTGCTTGCAACTCTCTCTCGCTCTGTCTCCATTTCCTCCAGATAATTTTACGTTCTTACTTAACCCGAAATAACAGTAGATATCATATAAAACAACAGTCATGGGTGTGCAGGGTTTCCAGGAATACATTGAGAAGCATTGCCCCAATGCCGTGGTGCCAGTGGAGCTCCAGAAGCTCGCCCGGGGTAGTCTGGTCGGCGGCGGCCGGCAGAGACCCCCTCAAACTCCGCTCCGGCTGCTGGTTGACGCCGAGAACTGCCTGCACCGGCTCTACGGCGGTTTCTACACCGACTGGGTGAGCGGAGGCCAGTGGAACCACATGCTTGGGTACCTCGCAGCCCTCGCCAAAGCCTGTTTCAACGGCAATATCGAGCTGCTAGTGTGCTTCAATGGCGCCCTGGAGAAAGGCCGTCTCCACGAGTGGGTCAAGCGACAGGTGAACGAGAGGCAGACCGCCCAGCAGATCGTCAGCCACATCCAGAACAAGGGAACCCCACCGCCCAAGGTCTGGTTCTTGCCCCCGGTGTGCATGGCCCACTGCATCCGCCTGGCGCTCCTCAGGTTCCATATCGGGGTGAGTAGCGGCAGATGCTCGCTGTGTTTTTGACATGCAGCCATTAGCTTAGCAGAACCAGACCCAGATCAAGTGATCAAGCAAGTGCTCGTCTTACAAGACAGTGGGTTGGCAGCTAGCAGGTGGCCTAGACTTATTTCGTGGTGTTGTTTATACAGTTTAACAAAAAACATCAAAAGACTGTTTGCCTGTCTTAGCTGTCTCACAGTCTGGCTAAGCTGAAAAGTTTCCATAACCAGTCAGTAGACCAAGGGAAGGTAATCAAACTAGACTGACAGTGAAACAGTATTCTTCAAATATGAATAAAGCCCTACCTTGGTTTACATGTTGCATTCATTCATTTACACAAACATGTTAGAACCAAGATTTTTTTGCTGGTTTAATTTTTCACCCTGATTGAAGAGCTGAGAACTGCCCCAAACCTCTCTAAAAGCAACATACAAGCCAGCTAATCAGTTAAGGCTGGTTTTCAGCAAGGATCCAACTTGTTGGAACATAAATACATGGGTTTGGTGTGCAGGGTCTTGGACACAAATCTGTAGGACATGCTGGTGGTATCTGATCAGATCTAATTTCCACAGGCATTTAGTGAACACAGAGAAGCCAGCTGTAAAGGTTGGCAATGCATTGACATTACAACTGAAGGAAATCGAAGCATAAGTGATGAATGACATATTTAACAGTAAATATGGTATAAATAAAAACAAAAAAGACTATCTTAAAGATTTATTCAAAAAAATTGTTTTACCCTGAACCTCAACAGAAAGGAAACGTGTTATCTATGTGTACACCTCAATAACCTTATACATGAATAACCAAATATAAACCTCAGAATAGAAGAAAAACATGCATTTATGTATGAATGTAGTAGTAGGTTGTGCTGGCAAAAGGAAGCGCCACCTCTTCTCTTCTGTGATTGGTTGTTGCGTCACACTTGTGACAGAAATAGTAAGCACTGCTCTGTGATTGGCTGCACACTCTCCTGCGTCACTTCTGCTGAGATTTAGCATACAGGCTGAGACTAAGTTTATGGGCCCTGTTCTCAGAAGAGAGCCATGACTTAATACATTTTTGCCCACGAACACTTCTGTTTGCATTGATTTAGTTTTTTTGGGGGGTACTTTCAGCTAAAGTTTTAAGTGTATGTAATATGGATTGTTATTTATGTAAAATTGGAAAATTATACTACTGGGATTTTTATCTGGTTATCTCCTGTACTCATAAACATTGGATCAATTCAGAAACTGAAATGCAGGCCAGGATGTGTGCAATATGATGGATTAATAATGTATTTGTTCTCGAGTCATGCCTTGTTTTCCTATCAAGTAAAGGCCATCGAACATCCTGTTGCTCAATGTATAGTTTTAAAATTCACATCACAGCCCAGAATCATCTCATCATTGATTTTTTTCAAATAATGCTAATCGATTAAAGCATTTGACTGAGAAGCCATTATGTGATGCAATTAGAAATAACATTTCCTAGACTAAACGTGCCACACATCCTTTCATGGAAATCTGTGAAACCCTGCAGCATAGTCGATCTCATCAATGTAAATTTGTTTTCGTTCTTCTAATGAGCCTTTCTGTAATTTGCTTCCTCACTCAGGTTGTCCAGACCATCGAGGATCATCACCAGGAAGTGATTGCCTTATTTAGAGAAAATGGGTTCCATGGCCTGGTTGCCTATGATTCTGATTACGCCCTGTGCAACATCCCGTACTACTTCAGTGCCCATGCTCTCAAGCTCAGCCGCAACGGCAAAAGCCTCACCACCAGCCAATACCTGATGCACGAAGTTGCCAAGCAACTTAATCTCAATCCAAATCGTTTTGTCATTTTTGCTTCACTTTTAGGTAGGTTTGTGGTTTCACTTCAACATGACACCTACATTAACCCTAATGCATGGTCTTAAGGCCATTGCACACTGAGTCCGAAATTTTCGTATGCGTTTTTTCGTATTCGTGATTCGGTGGCTCTGAATTGTCAAAGCACCATTCAAACACCATTCAAACTGCTTGTTACGGATGCGAAAAACGCAGAAAATCGAACCCGTTTCGATTTTTTTTATGACGGACGAAAGTTTCGGAGGCAGTGTGCAAGCGTGATTGACATAACGTGAGGTCGTATTTATTTTTTAACGTGCGAAAATTTCGGATGCGAATTTCGTACTCCGTGTGCAATGGCCTTTAGTCTTGTGACTATTATATATTATATATATATTATTGTGAATGTTTTTCCAAAGACAAAATGGTTTGTCTTTATAATATGTATTCCATCTAATCTAATCATCAAGTCCTGCATTACCTTTGTACAAAGTTTGGGGTCTGTAGTTTTTACTTTGTTTATAAGTTTTCCACTTTGCATGCAATTAAAAAGAATGAGGGCTCTCACTCGAATTGATACGGAAAAACTGACGCCATAGTTACAGTCCATGTCACTCTGCGAACAAGTGCTGAGGAAGATCTAGTGCAGGAATTTAGATATGGTAAGAGACCTTATTGCCATCTTTGATTTGTAACTGGAATGATAGCAAGAGTGTGAGGGATAGACATGCATCTCCTCAGTGGGTTGAGTGTTCTGCTGATGAACACTGCAAAAATGTTTCCAAGAAAATTCAGTTGACAAAAAACTTCCGACAATATGAGCTGTGGAAAATTATAAGTGATCTGGGAGCTTTATACACTTTTTTTTTTTTTTTTCACAGCAGATTCTATTGAAAACACTAAGTCTATCCCTCACTTTCAAACCTGCCATGGCGCTTCTCTGAATAAGTTCTATAGACGTTTTGTTTCCCATACACATGCTGCAAGTGGTAGATCAACAACAGCAGACCAATCAGAGAAGAGTAAGCTCTTTGAGAGGAGGGGCTTAGAGAGACCTTTTTTTCTTTCTTTTTTTAAACCTTGAATGCATGTAAACCTATTGTAGGAGACCTCCAAAGCAAATTTAGGAATCTTTAAAATAGCATAATAGGGGCTCTTTAAAAAGTATTTTATTCAGCAACGGTGCATTAAATTGATCAAAAGTGACAGTAAATGCATAATTGCAAAATATTACTATTTCAAATAAATGCTGTTCTTTTGAGCTTTCTTAGAAAAAAACATGTAGAAATAATTGCTCAAATGTTATCAATATTGTCTCAAATCATTAAATTTCATGGCTGAAAAATGTTTTACAGCTTTTAATTGTTTTTGAAGGTAATCACATACTGCCTGATGAAGACTTGGCTGCCTTTCACTGGAGTTTACTTGGTCCTGAGCACCCTTTAGCATCCTTGAAGGTAAGCCACTTATTAACTTTTTCTTTTATTGATTTTGTCTTCGTCTGCACTCTGCATATATATATTTTCACTTATCATTTAGCTGTGTTCATTAATACTTAGCACTTAATGGCCAAATAGCCTATCTAACATTTTTAGCAAACATGCATTCAGTCTGGCTCCATTCTGGTATGCTCATTGAATATCCTGTTTTACTCACAAATACTTTATGTAATGGAAGTAAATGTGTTGTGTATAACAATTTTAATACTTAAGGTTTTTCTATGTTGACCGGTAAATGTTTAGCCCCTGGTTTCACAGACAAGGCTTAAACTAGTCCCAGACTAAAATGCATGTTTGAGCTGTTTTAACTGAAAGTAACTTGCACTGACATATCTTAAAATTTGTCAGTGCCATTGTTTTGTCTCTAGATGCACACCAGTAATGTTTTTTCCAAATGCACGTTTATAAAAACTACTTAAATGTCCTAATTGAACTATACCTAATCCTGGTTTAATCTAAGCCCTGTCTGTGAAACCAGGCCTAAATGTTGCAACAAATAAGACTTCAGTTCTCATTAGATTTCCTCAGTTACAAGCCAATGTGATCAGTTTCCTTGACAACGAGATTGATATGAAGTCTGGAAAATAACTTATTAGGACCATGCAAAATCACTTCAGCATTGTCCTCAACGTGTATTCTTTTGGTTTAAATACTCAGTCTTTGTATCTCGCCCAAGCAAATCAACTACTGCGACTATAAAGGAAAGAGTTAAGCTGAGGAATGGCTCCATGCGTAACCTTCTGTTATCTTCTCTCACTGTTGCTGTTGCTTGACAGATGGCTTTATTGATTCGCTGTGAGCTTGAATAGAGTGGGCTTTACTCGATTTTAACACCTGACTTGGAGATCCACGCGTGCTTAGTCACTTTTTGTCGCTATCATTCTCGACTTATGTTGTTGTATGTCTGTGTTTGGGTCTATCTATATTTAGTAATTACTTGGTGGTTATTGTAAAAACAAAAAAAAGGCCTTTTTTTTTTTGCAGTTTATGATTTTCATTATCAATTAAGCTTGATTAACCTAATATCTGTGTGTTTGTACACGTATCGGATTGTACCCAGTCAGATATGTACTCCTATGATGCCCATCACATTTTAAGCAGAAGGAGCTTTTGCTGGGGGTGTGATGGGTTGTTTTCTCTGACCCAGGTCCGCGCGCACCAACTCGTTCTTCCTCCATGTGATGTCGTCATAAGAGCCGTGGCAGACTATGTCCGCAACCTACAGGATGTCCATGATCTGGACACAATCACTAAAGACATATTCAAGCACTCTCAGGTAAGCTAAGGCACCATTGTAGCACCTTTAAAAGGATGGTTCACCCAATGGGTGAACCAATAGGTTGGTTGCCTTGAATAAAGGCAAAAGCACAATATGGCTTGGTCTGATTATTAAATCAGAAAGGCTGCGAATTAGAAGCGTTGTGTTCTTTTAAACAGAAGCAGCCCATGATTTGGTCAGAGACTGGCTCGATTCGCATCTCTGCATCTGTTTATAACTTGCATTTGGGACAACATTCACCAACTGTCTCTGTCCAAACTTGAAGCACTTATAAACTAATAAAATCTGTTGTCAACAAATTAAAAGCTTTAAGGGTGCCATAAATATGAGTGTTGTAATTTTACAATTGTAATGTAAAATGCAGTTATTATTATGATTTATTTTGTAGTCGTAATATTACAACAATTTGAGCAAAATGATGCAACTGTAAAATCAAGCTTTAAAAACACATTATATTT
The DNA here is from genome assembly GCF_949152265.1 of Phoxinus phoxinus. Taxonomy (NCBI): domain Eukaryota; kingdom Metazoa; phylum Chordata; class Actinopteri; order Cypriniformes; family Leuciscidae; genus Phoxinus; species Phoxinus phoxinus. Next base: position 19,882,633 of record NC_136897.1, on the reverse strand, counting down.
CCCCCCAAATCATGCAGCCCTACCTTCATGTTGTTGTCATGACTTTCTTATACAGAACACAAAAGAAGATATTTGAAGAACATTTTGGCTATTTTTGTCCATGCAATGAAAGTCAATGGGGTCCAAAACAACAAATTGTTTATATTTTTTGTTGGGGGGGAGGGAGTAAACGATGAAATGTTTTATTTTGGGTGAACTATGCCTTTAAGACAAAGAATTATGGACCATGTGTGTTAATTCTGTGGTTTTGCATTCTAGTCCAGAACCGATGACAAAGTTGTCCGTTTCAAAAAAGCAGTGGAGTATTACGCCAACGCCAGCAAGCCCCCTTACTTCCCCCCCTATTTAGGTAAGATTGTCTATATTTTTGATTTTCCATCTCTCACTGAACGGCATCTGTTCCTGTTGGTTCGTGCTTGTTAAATTCTTGGAGCAGGACATGTCTACTAATGCTTGCTTGGTGTTATGTTTTCCTGTCTGTGTTTGAGGCCAGGTTTTAGAGGCACGCTCTCTCTTTCTTAACCACCTCTCTCGGTCTCAGCCCTCACAGTAATGTGAGAAATTTCCCCACTCGCCTCGGACCTTGTGTGCACTTGGAATGGCTGCTGTGCCCTGTGCATACAAATAGGCTTCTTTAGAAAGGACTCTTGCACAGAGAGCTGCTAGTCTGGAGAAACTCTCCTCCGCTCGCCTGAAAACTTTCAACAGCTCCATTGAAATGGTGTCAATTGAATAGTTATGAGACGAGAGGAGAATTCGATTCGACATCTTCCAATTAGTTAGAGCATGTTTGACAAATTAGAGGGATTGTCTTGTAGAATTATAATACGGTCTTTTCCGAATTCAGACAGGTCAACTTTTTGCATGATTTTAAATGTTCTGATGCTGTCAGAATGTTATGGAAGCTTATTTCTGCCACGGAATAAAATAAAATAAAAAGGTAATTGTGGCTTTTTGCAAGTTTTAAACTCTACAATTCTGAGGTAAAATATCGATTTGCGAGATGTAAACTTGCAGTTATGAGTTTATAACAGTGTCAGAATTGTGTGATTTTTAAAAAGTTGCAATTACCTTCCTTCCTTTTTCCCTGGTGGAAACTAGCTCGCATAGAATGGTATGGGCAGGACCGCAAGAGCTGTATTTCATAAACCTCAATACATCTCTGTGCCTACACACATTTTGAATGCATCAAGGTCAGTTTCTAGGGTGGGTGGATGTGCGGTACAACAAGAATTTCTGTAAGGGATTTTTAGTCTTTTCTCAGTATGGCTGTTTTTCTTTCCAAGTTCCACTACTATTTTCCCCCTGTCTTTGCTCCAGAGACTGAACCAGATTTTTTTTTTTTACATTTGTATGCCTACAGTCAGACCAAATCAGATGGGAGTGCCAGCAGCACCGCAGATGCTTAACATTCCAGGCAAACCTGGGGTGAGTACCATTTCACCATTATGGTCCATCCTGAATGACTCGCGCTCACTCATCGCACTTGACAAACACATGTTTTCGTTCATTCTGCTAGGTCCAGCATGGCTATTCCGGCCCTCCGTTGGCCGAGCCTGTCCATGAGGCGGACCCGTCGGGTAAAGGGCTCCTAGAACAGAACAGCTACAGCAACATTCCTAGTGACGGGAAGGAGCACACGCCGCTCTACGAGAGGTTGTCCCCCATTAACCCTGCTCACGGCGGCAACTCCAACCACACAGACCCGGCCTTCTTCACCATGTCATCCACATCCTCGTCCTCAGAAAACGAGGAAAACACAGGCTCCACTGCCAAGTGAGTAACTGAATGTAAAAGGGAATGTATGTGGGAAATGTGTCTTTTCAAAAGACAGGTTTGTGGGAGTTACTGTTTTGATGCTTACTATTATTTCTGCTACGGAAACTATCAGCTGACATTTTTTTTATGGTTTATTATTTATTTATATACACTTGATATTGGATATTTTACCAGAAAAAGGGAAAAAAGTTGTAAAAAAAAAAGCCTTTTAATAACACAGATAAATGTTACCTTTAGTAAATTACAAAATTAATGTTACATTTTTATATCATACACTATAATGTTTTGATGCCTAAATTCACTTGTAGTATTTAAACTGTTGATTCAAATGTTTAGTGATTTATTTTTTATTTGTTTAGACAAAATAGTGTAGAATTTTAATATTGCCCATTCATTTGTTAGCAGGCATATATGTCAGCTTATTGGTACCCGACGAAATTAATATCGTTGCATCCTTTCATTCTCAAATGTAGCCATGTAAGTGACCATAAGGGATGGGACAAACAGAGAAACCAAATGGACAATATCCCAGAAGGAGACCATGGGGACCAAAATAAAGTAGGTCCACTTTTTAGCTTTATATGTCAAAATATGATATCCTTGTTTAAAGATAATAAATAATCTTGATACAATAATTTTATATCCATTTAGTGAATTCTTTGATTTCTCTTTCAGTCTGATCCATCTGTGACCTCCCCTGTAAACCAAGGCCTGGTGGTCAGAGGTCACGTAGGGGTCAATGCCCAGATTCCATCCCTCCTCTCGATGCCAACAAGAAATCACATGGATATTACTACTCCCCCTTTACCAATGGTGGCACCAGAGGTGCTACGAGTCGCAGAGCACAGACACAAAAAGGGCCTCATGTACCCGTACATCTACCATGTTCTTACCAAGGTCAACCTTTAGCTACTAGCATCTCAGCTGTAACTCTTCCTTATTAAACTGTTATGATTGATGGTGTTTGATGGTTGTTTTTTTGCAGGGTGAGCTAAAGTTATCTGTCACTATTGAGGATGAAGCTAACAAAGATCTGCCCTCTGCGGTGCAGCTGTACCGGCCAATCCGTCAATATGTTTACGGGGTGCTCTTCAGCCTGGCCGAGGCCAAAAAGAAGGCAGAGAGACTCGCCATGAGGAGAAATCGCCTCCCGGATTGTGAGTAACAGGACTAAAACATCTCATTTGCAACAGTCAGGAAATAAGGAAAAAAAAAGTTTTTGAAGTAGCATCAAAATTTGATAAGCTATTGGCAATTTGGCAAATACAAATGACAGATTACGGAGAAAACTGTTCATGAATATTAATATTGTATTGCTAACATTATTACCCAACCTTTTTGGCACAAATAGTAATTAATGTAATTAATTAATCATAAGCTAGACCTTTACCAAAAAAAAACCTACATTTTGGAAATATTTAAAGATAAATCTATCATACATTTTTATCTTCCCTAACGGTATTATTCCAAAGTTCCATTAATAGATGTTTATAAAAAGGCAAAATTTTTGAATTTGAAACTAAAAGATTTTATATAGTTATTGGAATGTTGAAGTTAAAAATAACTAAATTGACTTTTCAGCTAAAATAAATACTAAGACTTGGGATGAATATCCATTAATTTATAAAATCATAATCTAGATCATTCTAAATTTCACAATTTTTTTCCCTATATCAGTTTATTGTTCTGCTACTGTTGTTCAAATCTTGCATGTTCCTGAATTGTTAATTGAATATTGAGAAATGTGTATTTTGATCAGATGGGTTGGTCCAACGTTCCAGTATTCAGACATACTTGAAACCGTTAGTTCCCAACCCTACTGGTATTGCCTGAACTCTCTCCAGAGGCCTGTTGATGGCTGATCTAATTACTCTCAGAGTAGTGCACTTAAATGTTGACATTAGCTTGTTATTCTTGGTCGTATGCAGGCAAATGAATTTTTCCAATAATTAGCATCATTCAAGAACTAACATTAGCTCTGTTAATGCTGACGTCTTTTTTTTTACCTCCGTGGAAAATAGAATACAAGATGTGAAAATGGAACAGGAATACTCCATTATTCAAAAGTAAACATTCCATTAATTTATTCAATTAGAGAAAATCCTGTCAAGCCAGACCTACTATGAGCTCTGGGATTAACAATGTATGCCTCCATAGAGCTAGGGAAAAAGAAATGGCTCAGTGATAAAAACTGCATTACCCATGATCCACCAATAAGAGAATATTTGGCTATTTTTCAATAAATAATATATATTTTGTTGGTTTACACTCAATATTTTTAAATCTCTTTGGCAAGTTTTTTAAATGTTCGATTACATGCTATATATGTTGTCAAACATCATGTTAAGCTAATTAGTTCTTGATGTTTAGTCACATCTGCAGACTAAACAGTGTTTTTGTTTTGTGACATTATAGATCCAACAGTGATAATAAAAGAATGGGCTGCTTACAAAGGCAAATCTCCACACACCCCTGAACTAGTGGAAGCACTTCCCTTCCGGGAGTGGACCTGCCCGAACCTGAAGAAACTCTGGCTGGGCAAGGCAGTGGAGGACAAGAACCGGAGGATGAGGGCTTTTTTGGCCTGCATGAGGTCGGACACTCCAGCTATGCTGAACCCTGCCAATGTCCCCACAGCACTCATGGTGCTCTGTTGCGTACTACGGTAAGCATCTAAACACAGTTTCTGTTTCTAAAGTCTTGGAAAGACATTAAAAAAACATGGTAGTTAAATGCTTTCCCACAGAATACAAATGGCTTAAACCATTGCAGTAAGGGCCTTTAGTATCAGTATCAGTTCAGCTCTTGTTTATTTGTAATATTTCACTCCTTTGTGTTTTAATTCAGGTTTATGTTACAATGGCCAGGAGTAAGAATTTTGCGTCGTAACGAACTTGACGCTTTCCTAGCTCAAGCACTTTCTCCTAAACTTTATGAGCCTGACCAGCTGCAGGACCTGAAGGTGATTTATGTGGAGAATGTTGCACGAGGAGCGTCCAGAGAATACCCACAAACCCACATTAAAGGCCTGTTCACATCAAGGCAAATGCAACAGAACGACATGAGAGAAAAATATTCACAAAAAATGCTGTGCGCAAACTATTCGCACAGAGCCTAATGACAAATATGTTATCTCTAAAGAAAAGTTTGGATAACTTTTGTCATACAAACGTGAGAAGCAAAAGTTAAAATATCCGCAGATAATTGCTTGTATGCAAAGCTATTTGTGCGGAGTATGAGAACACATTTGTATTTCTTAAATTGTTTGGCATCCAAAGAAAGGACAAAAAATTCAAATGATTTTTTGCCTACAAAACTTTTCATCATTATGATGACGACTTTTTATGATTTGTTTTAAGTTTGGATACCTGAACTAATTTTTTGGCATCTGAACTAAGTGTTTGTGTTAAAATAAGGAAATACTCTGTGAAGGAGTTCATGGATAAATGAATACATTTGTTTTAAAGCTTGTGTATGCGTTTCATGTTTAGATTTGGTTCGAACCGGCTCCGATTTATCCAGTTTAATCTGATATGTTTACATGTTAATGTATTTCAAGCAAATAGCCAGTTGCGTTTCAAAAAGTGAGGTTTTAAGTATTTTTCTGGACACTTCTTATTTTGTAAGAACGCTTGCCAGGCTGATTGGCCTTGATGCTTTTGTGAAAGCATGTTTTCATCTGATAGTCATTTTTGCGGGAAAAGACATGGCATTTGAGCAATTTGAGTGCTAGGAATGTGGTCTTTTTGTGTAGATGGTTTACTTGCCTGGCTGAGCTGCTTTTCCCCCCTGCTCATTTCAGTCTGTGTTGTTGTGAGCTCATAAAAACACGTGAACCATCCACACTCGCTGTGCTGTGTCGTGTTTGTCCATGTCTGTCAGCTCTGTCGATCTATACGCGCCTTTTGCTTCGCTGCTGCCTTTGCTGGTTGCTCTCGCTGGCTGTTCGTGAATTGGCTGGTGTGGTTTGTGCATTAGTCTACATGTATGGATAGACTATGGTTTGTTCATGCTTGCTTTGTGCTTTTGGCTGAGGAAGGAGGGGGTTGTAATCTGCTGGGTGGTTTAGCATGTTGCTTATTTAACCTTAAGAGCTTTGTTTAACTGTCACTGCATCTGTCGCCTCCAGATTGATAACCTGGATCCACGTGGCGTTCAGGTGGCTGCTCTTTTTATGAGTGGAGTGGATATGGCGCTGTTTGCCAATGACGTGTGCGGGCAGCCCATTCCCTGGGAACACTGCTGTCCGTGGATGTACTTTGACGGCAAGCTGCTACAGAGTAAACTCATCCGGGCCAACAGAGACAAGGCCCCACTCATTGACCTCTGCGACGGTCAGGTATAATTGGCATGGCAACACTGTTTTTTTTTTTACATGCATAAAAGTTTCAGTCACATGATTTACAGACAGAACGACTTAACTGACCTTAAACTTACACACCAGATTGAAGTATTACAGCAGAAAAGATCGATGATAGAACTGTGTGCTAGGGATGGATTGAAACTAATTTTTCAGTACAAAACCAGAACCAACCAAACTTATTGATACTAAATGAACACCTTCACCAGGCTGCAAATGAACAATCATGGGTGACTGAAGAAATTAAACTAGCATTTTGTAATTCCATGTAAATAATTTGGGGTGTGTATGTATGTAGTTAAAGTATAGTTTTTTTTTATTGTTCAAACATTTGAGATATTGTTCAAAAAAAAAAATTTCTTCTTCTTTCTTTTATTCAGCATGGGCACATTAAATGTATCTATTTCAAATTAACTTTCTATTTATCAAAGAATCCTGAAAATAAATCACACTTTAAAATATATTAAAATGATCAATTATTTTTAAATTTCACAATAGATCACAATATTCACAAAGATTTCACAATATTACAGTTAACTGTATTTATATAAAATAAATGCAGCTGTTATGAGCATTAAAAAAAATCTCAACTTTTGAATGGTAGTGTATATATAAAATGCATTAAAATTATAAATATTAAGACATCAACCAGAGGTGCTCACATATTCTATATTTGCAAACACTGAACCCAAACAAAACCTATAATAATATATAAATTATATTACGGATATACTCTACTTTTAAATGTTTAACAAAGATGTTTTTGAGCTTGCAGTCTGTAGTGCACTTTAATTTATGGTTCTGTAGCTCACTGTAATTCATTGTTTGCACAATATATACTGTAATATTGACTTAATTGTTAATCTTTAATCCACATTATTGGTGTGCGGTTGAAGCGATTGCAAGCAAGAGTCCTAGCCGATCTAACATGTACATGTGTCCTCTTGTTGTCTCCAGACAGAGCTAGTTGCCAAGGTGGAGAAAATGCGTCAGAGTATCCTGGAGGGTCTGAACTTCTCTCGGCCACACCAGCCCATCGCATTCCCCCCTCCACCTCCACACGCAATGCCTTTCTACCACCACAACAACACCTTCTACCCTCCACCTCCTCTGCCCCCACTGCAGGCTAGAGGCAGGGGCATGCCTGGTAAGAATGATCGCTAGACTGCTTGGTAGCACATATTCACAATATACCAAACACCTTTTCATTAGTAATGGTTTTAGTAGCTTAGATGTGAAATGTTTGAAAATGTTTTTCTTTTAAAAGTAGCATGCAAATACCATGCAAGTCATGTTTATTACTAGGTAGTAAAAGTGAGGAATGAATCAATGAAGGGCTTTTCACACTGCGCTTAACCCTGGTTTATCATCGTTTTAACCCGGCTTTAAAACCCCGGTGAACCCTTGTTCTTTAGAGAGTAGGAGTTTTTTTTCTATTTTGACCAAAAATAGGGCGGTGTGAGCATTATGGAGCGCTAAACTCTGACATGTCATTTGTTCCATTCATACTCGCCGTCGTGACCAAAGCCCACAAGTGAGACTCATGAGTAATAAGTTCCAGGAAATCTCTAATACGGACAAAGAAATTCAGCAATAGCTGCAGCTGAATAAAACGCAGATAGAGTAAACATGATGAGAATTTACGTATGATAAATTTACTTTAAGCCAACTCTGGTATTTTTATAAGGATAAGGTATATTTATAATGCAATGCCAATTGACATAGCCTTTATCACTGCATTTAATACTGTAAAATAATAAAAAATTTTTAAATCACATGCTTTGGACAGTTATGGAAACACAGCGCATTGTATAAAAAGTAGTTTCAGCGTTTGATGGAAAAAATGTCAATTGGAGTGAAGAAGAGACCGTTTCACCCTTACCATTAATAGTCTGAAAACAGGGCATTTGTGAACTTACCATTAATAGTCTAAAAAAAAAAGGGGGTTTTGTGAACTTGGTCAAACGATTCTTTGTAAAGATCTGACCATGTACTGTACATCGCTGTCATAAACACGATTCACTGAAAAAGCTAAACCAGTTTGATTGAATCATTTAAAGCTGCAGTCTGTAATTTTTTGCACTCTAGCGGTTAATAAACAGAACTGAATGTGTCTTGCGGAAGAACATTGTAGCCCGTGCTACTTCTCTCTGTTTAATGTCTATGACGAGTCACGCAGGTACTGGGCTACTCCGCAGTGGTACAACCCAAAATAGTCAGAACATAACTTATTATAGGTGTACCGTAGTGATTCAGAATAAGATAAAAACACGGTTTGGAAAATGGATTCATGATGTACTTGCTCATTATATACATTTTGAACACAAAAAAAGTTAAAAACTGCAGCTTTAAGGATGCAACTTTGTCAGAGTTATTAAAGTTACGTTGTTCATGTCATTCCTCTCAAGTAGGCCTTCAAGCCATCCCTTCACAGGGTGGTAAGCTTGAGATTGCAGGCACAGTGGTGGGTCAGTGGGCCGGTAGTCGTCGTGGAAGAGGAAGAGCCGCGTTTCCCATACAGGTGGTGTCTGTTGGTGGACCAACCAGAGGGTAAGCATGAAATATCCAGTCATTTTCCTTTAATAATGCTGGTTTATAAATAAATTCTCCCATTTTAATGTTTGTATTTCTGTCCTCTTATTTCAAAAATACATTTATATTTACTGTTTACATTTATATTTACTTTCCTGGGTAGTACAGTTTATTTTTAATCGACTTGCTTACTCGCTGTTTGTATTTGTCTCTGTTGTATTTGCGTTTAAATATTGTATATAGGGCCTGACATTAACACCAGCCAAATGCGGGTGTATTTCAGCATTGGTGTGTAACAGTCACTCCTACTAGCCACTTTGGCGGGTTAAATTTGATATATAATATTCATTTTTCAATTGAAGTGTTTAAAAAAGCATCTGAAATAATAAACAGAGTTCAATATAGTGTTGTCAAAAATATAGATTTTTCTATACATATCAACACTGAAATATCTGAAACAGACTTCCATTATAATGAGTCCGTCAGGTCTCAAAGTGACAGCAGCCTAATATACATGCTGCCAAATTATGAGATAATTAAAAAAATATCTATATGGGAGTTACTCCCCATGGTATTGATGTCAAAATTGTGGCCAGTGAAAATTCTGAGTGACTAGTAACTTTGGAAAACCACTAGCCACAGTGGCCGGTGGCCAAAAAAAGTTAATGTCAAGCCCTGTATAATTTTTCTTTATAATTTTTCTTTAAATGTATTGCCTTTCTTTGAACAGTCATCCAAGAGGTGTGATTTCTACTCCTGTTATAAGGACCTTTGGTCGAGGAACCAAATACTACAGTAGAGGGTTCAAGAGTCAGGGATCATACCAGGTGAATGTTATATTCATATTGTTTATTGAGTATATACACTGCCGTTCAAAAGTGTAGGATCAGTAAAACAATTTTTTTAAAGAAATTATTTTATTCAGCAAGGATGCATTATATTGATAAAGTGACAGACATTTTTAATGTTACAAAAGATTTCTATTTCAAATAAATACTGTTCATAAAATAATGCTGAGGAAAAAATGCATCACGAATAATAATAATTAATAAGAATAAATGTGTCTTGAGAACCAAATCTGCTTATTAGAATGATTTCTCATCATTCATGTGACTGAAGACTGGCTTAATGATGCTGAAAATTCAGCTTTGACATCACAGGAATAAATTATATTCTAAAATGTATTAAAATAGAAAACCGATATATTAAATTGTAATATTTCACAATATTACTTTGTTTTTTATCAAATAAATTCAGTCTCGGTGACCATAAGATAATTCTTTCAAAAACATAAAAGAAAAACCTACCAATCAACCTCAAAATTCTGAATGGTAGTGTATCAATTCCAGAGGTCACATGTCCTGGGACATATCATTAAATTATTTAAATGTAGTGTGTGGTTATTCTTCAGAAATCAGTGATGGCGTCATTTTTATTCTTCATTTTTACACTGATTGGATTGATGGACATGGTGCAAAATTGATTTTTAACAGAGCAAGCCTGCATATGCTGCCTCAAACAATGAAGAGATAAAAGACAGAAAGAAGCCCAAGTTGGCGACCAAAACACCACATCTGTCCTCAGAAGATGCAGAGGAGAACGGCTTGGTGGAGGGTGAAGAGGCAGACCAGCTCAATGGGAACGAAGGGGAAAGCAGGGCTCCAAACCAACCTGAAAGTGCCTTTAGCAACGAATCTAAAATGTGCAATACTAATCCTCATTTAAATGCACTAAATGAAGACGGCGAGGGCTGCAGAGATGAAGTCCTGGGCGCCGCTGTCTTACAAGCAGAAGAGTAAACCTATTTTTATAGAGAGGGTGAAGGTTAAGTGTTAAGGAATATCTGGAAGGCCTACAGTCGGTGTACATTTTTTCCTCTCCGATAGCGATAAATGAGGACTTACGAATTTTCGATGTCAGCGAGTTAAAGCCACAAGAAGTAATGATGAGGATACCTCTCGGTAAAACACAGATATACAAGTCAATACATAGAGAATCTTACCAGTTTAATGATGAAAGACGGTGTTCTCCCTCGTCAATAATATTACACGTTTTAAAACTGGTTACATGAAATTATTTTACTTTCTCGATGAAATGCAGAAACCGAAATACTGATTTTCATTTGCCAGTCTTTTAGTTTTTAGTAAGTTAAGATTCATATATCTATCTATATTTGCCATTGTAATTGAGTTCGTATTGTCACAGTAAATGCTTTTTTTTATTGTTTTAGAAGCTAAAAGTCACCATTTGAAAAAGAGAAAACCAAGAACGCGTTTCTCCCGTGTCATCACAGAGTTTACTCGTGTTTCAAATGTGAGGTTGTTTTGACATTGAGTAACTAGTATTACTACTGGATCTTAAGTTCTGATGATTTCAATACGTCATACATTAGCGGTTATAGGTAATATGTCAAGAAATGGTTCGAAAAATCTCACGAGTTGCAAATGAGCTCTTGCGAAAAACACCAGTCTCTTTCCATGTCAGAAAATGCCATGCAATGTGGTTTCTTGAATCAAACGTAGCACATTAGTACAACTGTCTCAGCTAAACTTTCTGCATGGCTCACGATTTAAAAAAAAGAAAAAAAAGGTGTGTAGTTCTAATGCATGTTGTCCTATTTCTTCCTTTATTACAAATACCGTGCCCATCTGCAAAATTTGAAAAGGCTGATAATCAGTAATAGTCCTATAAAAGGTGTTAACTGTTAGTCATTAACTGATTTGCGCTAACCTTAAGTTTATTATTTTTGTGGTTTATTGACCTCTGTTGTATTTACTCCAACATTATCTAGTCACTTTAAATATTGTTAATCCTGGTGTACTCATCACTGTATACATTATTGTTCTCTGTTGCTGTTTTCCGCATTCATACTAGCATACCAATCTTTGGGAGAAAAAAAATGGCTTTGATCTTAAATTCTTCCCCCCTTTCTTAGCTCAGAACAAGTTATGCGAAACATTCGACCCTCCCTTTTGAGAGTTTAGCCTAAGCAAGTACACTTGTAATCATTTTGATGTTTACTTTAGTGTTTTCAGAACTTCTAAACGTACCTTTAAACGAGAATCATTACTTCTCCATCTAATCCTCCTGATGCTTTTCATTGCACATTAGTGATCAGAAATATGGTGTATTCCCCTCAGTCCCCTGCCGCAAGTCTAAGTAGGTTACCTTGATGTAAGTTGATCGGAGTTCCTCCCCAACTCATGGGTTGTAAAAGAATGAACTACTGTTGGGTTTGAGTGATTGTTGATGGATTGTGGTGTGATGTATTTGAAGGAAATTGAATGCAACTTACAATGCTTAATAAAAGTCTTTATTCTTTTAGAATAATTCTCTTTGTGTGCGCGCGTGTTTTGATGGCTCGTGATCTCAAACTTTATTAGCACAGGTTGCAGTTTTCATGATTTCACAGTGTTATTAGTCAAGCTTTGCAACAGCATGTGGATGTTTTCAGCCCCCTGCTGGAGAATAAACTGTCAAGTCATGTTCTTTAGTAATAGACTTTAGTTTTTGCTGCATGAAAACAGTAATGTTCTATAAATTGAGAAAGGTTTGTAGAACATGTAAATATAGGTTTATAAATGATTGACCTATTTTTGCACTCTAGAAGCCAAATACTTATTTTAACTGTTAGTTTCATCTTCCTCTTTTTGTGGCTTTGACTTTATGGCAGCCCTGAGAACCATAAAAAGATGTGACATTTAGGGCACTGATTTTGCGGAAAGTCTGAACAAACTGGTGGCTAATCTATATCTCAGACCAACTAGCACCACCAAGAGGTCAAATGTGCACTTACATTTCAGGTTGCAACTGAACTGAGTGAACTGTTGGAACACAGCTGACTCAATTTGGCTTTACTTTTAGCCAACTAAATTTATTTATAGGTTTTAAAATTCACCCTAGAGCCATTCATCAGATCTTCCCTGAAATTTCCCCAAAGAAGTTTGGGACAGCACTTATTGGTCAGAAAGAAAGAAATATTTTGCTTATACAATTATAGTCACTGGTCTATTTGTTTTGTTTTGGATCTATTGGGTAATGCATAGTAGAATGACACCAGTTTTGGTGGTCAGTCATATTGCCAGTCAGCCAAAAAAAATGTATATATTTTTTATGTATTTTACCAACACTTTGGTGTTTTGAACACTGGTGGACATTTTTATGTTCTTTAATTCTTTTTTTAAAACATTGCCATTATAAAGCAGACATTTTAAATATTCCAAATGATTTGCTTGTAGCACACTGATAATTCCATAGTGAGTGAACTGGATATTTCTCTGCTATATCTTTGTAATGTTTGGCTATATTTATATTTTTTTTTAAAACTTGCCTTTTAATGTAGTTGGCACAATTCCTCAATGTAGGCTATATATAAGTTGCAATTATAAAACTTCGCAAAATACATGTGTATGTATATTGTATATATGAGAAAAGAGGCCTATGTATATGTGTGTGTATTTATACATACATGTGTGTGAATATATTCATGTATGAGAAAATAGGCCTATATACATACTGTATATTGTGTGTATACACACAGACTTACAGTAAGTTATTTACTTTTATGTAAATATAAATTAAGGAAATTATGATAATGTTTTATATAACTGTATACATGTATTTGAATTTACTTGTCTTTCTTTAGCTTATATTAAAAAAAATTCATATGAGATATAGGTAAATATAAAATATCGTATTCTTCAATTAAAAAACTAATTAATGCACTACGTTTCACAACTTAACTAGTAATTTTACTCGTTTTAGTTTGCACTATGCCGTTTATCTATCTATAGCTCAAAATAAGAACCATATGTCAAAATTTGAACTAACTCTGTTCTTTTAATCCTGTCTCGTCTATGCCATAACTGCACGAGACCTTATTAACGTGTCACAGACTCAGCTGCAGCTGGTTCGACGGTTGGCTGGAGATCCCTGAAGGTGGATTTTCGTCTTTCTATCGTCCCGGGAAACCCGGAGAAGCAGCCGCAGCGTTTAATGAGCTCCATTCATCTGGACCAGCATGACCGAGGCGATTTTTCCCGTCTTGCAGACTGACGTAACAATATTACAATGAAAGGATGCATTTTCTTGGGCTTTATGAAAGTCTCCGCGCTCGTATAGTCACCAGGGGGCATGCACACGTCAATGCAGCGCGGGAAACATTTTAACATCGTAACATTGTAACGTCGGATCGGGGGAACGTTCGAATGGACGTAGGAGCAGCTCCGCGGCTCTTCATATCGCTGTAGTTTGTGTTACGGGAGGTTCCTGCTGCCCCCATCCATCTCTCCGGCTGTTGTTGTGAATTGATCTAACATGGCGACTGTACCCGTGTATTGCATCTGCAGATTACCTTACGACGTAACCCAGTTTATGATCGAATGCGACGCCTGCAAAGACTGGTTTCATGGCAGGTAACCGCAATATTTCGTTCAACTATTTAAGTGTGGATTTGGATGGAAGCGTTTTGCCTCCCGTGCGCACATTTTGTATTGCTCTGAAGAGCGAGGGCCGCTTGAAGAAGAAGGCGGAGTTATATTTAGCTGGCTCGGTTGACACATTTTTGTGAACTGTACAAAAAGATTTGCTTAATCGTAAAGCCATTTCGATGTATTTTCTACGATGTGAGCTCGATCTGCGTGCATCGCACGCTTTGGTTGCGTCTCAGACTGGACGTTGTCGTAGTAGTGAGCCGTGGGTGTCTGCGAACACGAATGGCTTTTCTTTAACACCTTTTTTTTACGGTCCTTTATGCGCCGTATTTGTCCAGATTTGCTCCTATATCAGTGCTTTAACTGGCTTTGAATTGTGTGAAAACTGTCCTTGTCCTTTCTGGTGTCTGCTGGAAGAATAATAGGCTGCATATGAGCCAGACATTGCAGATTTAGAGCTGCTCTGCACATTTTAACATGTAGGCTATGACATCTAGCCATTATCATAGACTGTATTTCATCATGATCAAAACCAGTAAGTTCAGATTTATTCGCCGTAGCCTATAGGTTCCGTGAAGCATCACTGACAGCAGCATGTAGCCGTAGCAAATGAGTTTAACTAGATCCAATAATGGGAGTCTATCTGTAGTCTGTTATTATTCGATTTCATCTTAAATTTCCCCCGCGAATCATTTTGTATTGTTAGGCTTAGTGAAACTTGGGTGAACAAAGGTTTAAAATTCTATTTTGTAAATGTAAACAAAGAACAAGCGTTCCAGTTCACTGACTGATACATTTACGCGCGTTTAATTTTAACCCTTTAATGAGCCCAGTGATTGTTACAGTTCTAACGTTCAATTCATGCAGTCAAAGAATATGATAATTAGCTACATGACTGTTATCGTTTAACGATCTAAACAAAGTGACCGTTCAACACACAACGCGTTGTAATCGTGTCTCGTTTTCAGGCTGAATATGCGGTTAACTGCATTCAAATGTATAAGGAATTATTTGAATTGACACTAATGTGTTTGTTTCTGTTGGAGTGAATGATATTTTACCGCCCTCAGTGATTTTAAACGTCTGTGACCTCTATATGGAGAGGCTAGGGCGACTGATTCTGTGAGATCAGATGAAGAGAGAAACCAGTTATGGCGTTAAAGTGTTTACACTGATGTTAACACTGATAATTCTGTATTAAGCTGTTTATGACTGTGTTAACTTGTCTGAAAAATTGTTTCAGTCTTTGAATATTGTAGCACTTAACAGATAGTATATTTTTAATTTTTTTACTAAGCATTCACCAATACAAAATTTGTGTGCAGAGTCTGATAATTCTGATCTTACAATATCAGTAGTTGGGTAGTTCTGCTTTTTTATGCTTGCTAGTTCTAAAACACTGATCATCACACAACTTTAGAATACATTTTTTTATCTATTGCAGTTATTTAGCTTACTTTAAGGTGGTTTAGCCTAGCCTACTAGTTTCTCAGTAACACTACAATAAGGTTTTATTAGTTAATGTAATAACTAATGAACAAAACATTTGTTACAGTATTTATTCATCTTTGTTAATGTTAGTTAGTAAAAATTGTCGTTCATTGTTCATGTTAGTTCACAGTGCATTAACTAATGTTACCAACACAACTTTTGATTTTAATAATGTATTATTAGTAAATGTTGAAATCAACATTAATTTAGATCAATAAATGCTGTAGAAGTCTTGTTCATTCTTAAAGGGATAGTTCGCCAAAAAATAAAAGTTCTGTCATCATTTACTCACCCTCAAGTTGTTCCAAACCTGAATTATTATTTTTTTTCATCTGCTGAACACAAAATAAGAAATTTTGAAGAATGTTGGTAACCAAACAGTTTCTGGTCCCCTGTTGACTTCCATAGGCTAGTATTTGTTTGTTTTTTCATACTATTGAAGTCAATAGGGGACCAGAAACTATTTGGACAGAATTTTCATTTTTGGGTGAACTACCCCTAACACTATTCATGTTAACTAAAGTAGTTAACTAATGTTAACTATAGACCAGCAATGAAATAGTGGTATTTTATAAAAAATTAACCTTAAGTTCCATGCATATTACATTTCTGGTCACTCAAGCTTATAAATAGAGCTCAGAAACAAAAAGATAAATATATGAATATATAAAAATCAATATTACAACTTTCTTTGACTGCTGCAATTCACCATGACAAGTTTAAATTGCTGCATTCCTAGAATTATCATTGATAAATTTTGTCTTACAAAATGCATTCTGATGTTTATCAGTTCTGTATAGTATGCAGAACTTCACAGAAAGCTCAGCAGTTTTTCGTAGAACTAGAACGCCTGTCATTTGGTTACACGCATCCCCCGCCCTTTGCATGTTTGTTTATTAAATATTTTGGTAAATTTGACGATGCTTTCATCTACTGATAAGAGTGGCTACACACAGCTCCATTTGACACGTTTGACTGTATTTAAATCCGTTCCACTGAATTCTGCTGATAAGCTGATTTTTTTAAACAGATTTTTTTATCAAAAGACCTGAAGATTAAAAAATATTAGCCTAGGTGACTTCCTCCAGCTGAACATTTGTAGGAATAACTCTCCGTAAGTAACAAGTACTGGTATTAGGGTTCCCAAGATCATAGAAAACCTGGAACTTGTGTTTTACAGGCCTGTAAAAGTCATGGGAATTAAGTAGCCTAAATTTAATTTATAAAGCACATTTACACACAGCATAAAACTGACCAAAGTGCTGTACAGTGAATAACTAAAAAGACAAATAATTCAAAAAACACATAGGATCAATAGTCACAATTATACAAAACATGAGTAAAAAAGAAAACCTTTTTAATATATATTATTTAATTAATATATGAATACACATTTTTCTAGTTTTCTATGCACTATATTTCATTGGCTAAATGCTTGTGTGTAGACCGTGTATGTAGAGTAAACTTGCTCACAAGGCATAATGATAATTTATTATAAAATTAATCATTCTTTTAGTCGGTTTTTTTAAAATTCCAAATTATTTTTTAAAGGTCTTTTAAACTAATAGAAAATTGATTTCTTAGAGATTTGTAGGTCAAAAAGTGTGGGAACTGTAAGTTACACTGCCTGTTCAAGTGCATGTGAACTCTGTAACCTCGCTTTTTACCTCACTTTCACCCCGTAGCAGCCATGGGATCCAAACCAAAATCCGGCTGTCGGAATTTAACCACAATGCTATTTTTAAGTCATTTCATTTTATTTTAGAAACAGCTTTTGTAAACCGATGATGAGCATCACCACCAAAGATATTATAAGTTCCACTTCCACACTGTTATTATTACTTCCTTTTGTTTCCTGAATTAATCATTCTACATTAACAGTTCTACTATTTATATATGTTTTATAAATGTTTAATCTGTTCCAAAAGGTGCCTCTATGATCAGCATACATTTCCGTCAAGGGTAAACATGTTGATAGTGATTTCTGCAAGCATGCTGGCCTGCGAACAGAAATGAAGACGTTTTGTACCACTGCGGTGTGCAACGCTCCTCCTGACCACATGCCGCTCTTTGTGGTGTGGGCGTGTGTTCTCCACTCTTCAGGTGGCAATGAATGACATCATTCCCTTCGTTTACAGGGCAGGGTGCCAGCTACAAGTGGCGCATCAGATCCTAAAAGAGATTTGTCCCTTTAATGATAATATCTAGTCTGTGACAGAGCAGCTTTGGCATATTGCACAAGTTTATTAAATATGTTTTATAATAATACTCTCTTATTGCACCTGTCTCTAAGGTGACTTTACAGGAAGAATAATTTAGAGCTGCCATAATGTTGTATATTCCTTCTTGCTTTTGTTGTTGTTGTATTTATTGATTTAATCTGTCATGACAGTGTGTAATTACATTGTCTCAGAGTGAAAATCCAGTTAATTTCCCCCTCAAGGACATTTTCTTGACTTTGAGCGGTGTGACTTAAGCATTATTTAAAGACTGGTTATCATTACGCTGTTGATCATGTTATTTTCTTGTTATTCAGACACAAAATAGAATACGACTGCATTAAGGTACTTAAGGTGTTGTTGTTGCTTTTAAGAAGAGGCTTTCTTAGACGTGACTATTTCCGGAGAGTGATTTTGAGACTTTCTTTTCAGGACCGTCAACACTTAACATACAAAATGGCCCCGTAAATAAACATTATCATCATGCGCGCTGCTGCGGATAGTTTGCAGGCGGTTGTTTAGATTAAGGGTCTATTGTGCCAGCACAACAAGACATGTTGTATTGAATGTAATTTCACAGAGAGACAAGCTGTGTGTATTCTGTCTTAAAGGAACAGTTTACACAAAAAGTGTTTACTCACCTTCATGTGGTTCAAACCTAAATGCAAACCTAAAAAGGACATTCCAAGTTCCAACACTCTTTTACAAGTAATATAGGACATATGTTTTATTTTATAGTTTGTGTTGTTTTTGTTTTTTGGATGTTGACCACTGTTGTCTGTAGCATTCTTCAAATGCTATCTTTTTTGTTGTTGTCTTTTTAAGTAAAAATAGCGAATTCAGTTTTGCATCACAGGAATAAATCGTATTTTAAAATATATTAAAATTGAAAACCATTATTTTTCACAATATTACTGTTTTAACTGTATTTACTCTCTTTGTGTGGCACAATTAATTCATATATTTTTGTATAAACATTGAGTTCCATCAAAAACATGTTGCGCATGCCATGTACATTAAATTATTATTATTTTGTTCTATGGAACACAAAAGGCTAAAAAAAAATCACACCTCACCTTCTTTTCCGAGTAATATAGCACATACTGTACGAACTATTTAGGCTACAGTGTGTTTGGTGCTTTTTGTATCTTGACCACTGTGCTCTCTTTAAATTGCTGCATGAAAATTCGTCAAATATTCTCCTTTTGTGTTCTTTGATAATAAAAATGGCGGATGGGTTTTGGAATGACATGACGGTGAATTAATAACTACAATATAATTTTTTTGTGTAAACTGCTCCTTTAAATCGACAAGGGATTGGCCCCTTTTTTTCAGTGTGCAGATACTCATGATAAGGATTAGCCGAGGAGAGACGAAGAACGTGGAAGGGTGTATTTCACTGCTAATCCTGATGCCCGAGTGGGCGGTTTGACCCTTTACACCCACATGCTCTCTTTGTTGTCCTGAGGCTCAGTGATACTTGGCTCCTTTCACTTTTGCCATGATTCAAGGGTGCTGACACCACCCACCATCTGAGTGGACAGCATGTGTGATATTCATATGGCTGCACGTAGTAGTTATTATACCACGCTGGAGGAGAGCCCATAATGGACACTCCCAATGCAATATTTCCTCATGACCCGTGAGCAGCTCCTCCTAATGGCTGGAATGTGTTCTAGATGCATCGGTTTATATTAGTATAGGAGGAACATTTGCACTGCAGATGGGGTGACAAAAAATGCATACAGTGCCTATAATGTAATGCAGACATGCATTTTCTGTAAAGCTGCTTTAAAACTATGTACTGTGGAAATCGCTATACACATAAATGTGAATTGAACTGAAATATAAAGAGGATTCAGGCTCTTGGAGGTTTTTTTCATTTATGTTTTGTTCATTTACAGCACTGAATCACAGTGGATTTAGTTTGTTGTTTAGTTCAGTTATTTTATTTTTGCCACTGATCAGACAATCTCAAAGTCAAAACGGATATGTAAAAACAATTATTTTTGATTTTATATAATAATAATAATAATAAATTTTATTTGTAAAGCACTTTACATTTGACACCAAATCTCAAAGTGCTAAGCTGATATAGATATAGATATAGCTTAAGTGCTAAGCTATATCTATCCCCTTTAATATGACAGGCTAGTGCACTCATTGGGTTTGGAAGACACGCACATAGTTAAATGACTGGAGATCACTTGCATGCCAACAAGTGACCACTGACAACTCTAAAGGAGTTACAAATTGAAGAGACTGTGATACAGCAACGCTTCAACAGCTTTATGGGACAGTGGT
Organism: Phoxinus phoxinus; assembly: GCF_949152265.1. Lineage (NCBI taxonomy): Eukaryota > Metazoa > Chordata > Actinopteri > Cypriniformes > Leuciscidae > Phoxinus > Phoxinus phoxinus. The sequence continues at coordinate 19,862,516 of NC_136897.1, read as the reverse complement.
AAAGAGAAAGCCACTATTAAAAATGTCACCTGACATCTCGGCTGTAGTTTTGCCAGAAGGCATGTGGCCGACTCTGAAGCCAGCTGGACGGAGGTTGAGCTTGTTGGCCATCAGACTACACGCCATATTTGGCTTACGCTGAACATTGTGCATCATCAAAAATGCACCATTTCCATCATGCAGGACTAGGCCTGTTCCCTGAGGCATTGGATTGCCAGGGGCCACCAAAACCTCAGGACGTGTGGCCCGAGACTGCGAAACAAAGCTAGGGCTTCAATAAGGGGCAGCCATGGGCAGGAAAGTGGCCAGATGTGCAAAGCTGACAAAGTTGTCCACACCAAGTCTATAATATTCGGAAAGATGTCATCTGTTAACATTCCAATTCCGAATATTTCATCAGAATTCAGGGCTTGTTTTGAATGGTTGTCAGTGGAGAATAATTCTATTAGAATTTGTATACGTATATAGGCACTGTGTATTGTAAATACGTTTTACAGAACCGTGATTAACCAGGTTTAATTTGCTGTAACTCAATGCTGATTGCTGCTGTGCTATTTTAATAATATTGCAATGGATCTATAGAAACAAACAGATGCACATTTGTTTGTTACAGCTGCGTGGGAGTGGATGAAGATGAAGCACCAGATATTGACATCTATCACTGTCCTAACTGTGAAAAAACACATGGCAAATCCACCTGTGAGTATCTTTCCTTCATACTGTGAATGAATTAGGGTTGTACTAAATTGTACTAAGTTGTACTAATACTATATCATAAGTAGTATTTAAATTTTATATCATATTTGACGTAATGCATTGTGTATATATAAACTATCCTTTAAAAGTTGGGGTCAGTAAGATAAAACAAATAATGTAATAAATTGATCAAAAGTGACTGTAAAGACATTTATAATGTTACAAAAGATTATTTTTTCAAATAAATGATTTTCTTTAGAGCTTTCTATCCATCAAAGAATCCTGGGAAATAATTAAGTTTCCACTGAATTTGACTGAATTTTATGACTTTATTTTGTGTTTAAATAATTCAATATTAAAAATTAAATGCATTTAAATTTAAAATTGTAAATAAAACAATGATTATGTTTTACAAGAAAATATACTATTTTAGTCTTTCTACTTCAAAATTTCATGTTTCATTCAATGTGTTACTTGCCATTTCTTTGCAATTAATTGTGAATTTCTACATCAATGTGGTTTCAGTCCAACCCTATAATGAATGAAAACAAGTTTTAGATACGTGATCATTTATTTACAATTACAACCAAAGTAGTCTTGTCCCATTACCAAAATTACCAACTAAATACCATAATATTCATGAAAATAATGTAATTTAAAATGACAAAGAACTACATAGTTTTGGTTCCAAACCATCATGTTGATGTTAAAATCTTCTTCTGCATTTATGCTTTTGCTTCTGCAGTTTGCATTTTTATTTCTGTATTAAGAAACTGGTAGCATCAAGAAAGAGTAAAGTGAATTATGCTCAGTATGTGTGAATTAGATTTGGTTGGTTTCATCTGTTTATAATTTTAACAGTGAAAAAGAAAAAGAGCTGGAATAAGCATGACACGGGGCAAAGCGGAGACGTCAGACCGGTTCAAAACGGCAGTCAGGTGTTCATAAAAGAGCTGCGCAGCAGGACATTCCCCAGGTATAGTACACATGTATTTATTCACCTCTGTGAAGATCATCCCAGTCCAGTGTGAAGAATTTAAAGGGCCAGTGCTCCTGATAATGTCCAAGTCTTTCAGTTTATCCAGTGTCCAGAAGATGGCGCTCCATGATCAGCTTTGCTCATGCTCTGAACTTTTCCACCAGACATGTGAAAAAGATTCCAGTATGATGTCTTGGAGAGATTGTGTTGGTGACTGTAGGTAACATGCTTACTGTGTATTTTCCACCGCAGTTCAGAAGATGTAGTGGTCAAGCTGTCTGGAAGTCAGTTGACATTGGATTACCTTGAGGAGAATGGTTTCAATGAGCCAATTCTCATCCAGAAGAAAGATGGGCTGGGGATGGCCATGCCTGCACCCACATTCTACGTCAGTGACGTGGAAAACTATGTTGGTAAGTGAATTTAGGGAATATGTGTTGTTAATTAGAATCTATTAATATTAATATAAATGTAAATGTAACAAATTATTATTATTAATGCAATTTGCTGAGAGTGAAAGTATAACAAAACCAAGTGTTCCTCCATTTTTTTAATGTATGTTGTTCTAATTGTTGTCTACTTTTTTTCATTCAAAGGGCCTGATGTTCTTGTGGATGTTGTTGATGTAACCAAACAAACAGACAGCAAGATGAAGTTAAAAGAGTTTGTTGATTTTTACTACAGCACAAACAGAAAGAAAGTATTAAATGTGATCAACTTGGAGTTTTCAGACACAAGGTAAGCAGTCCTATAAAAAGTTGCATAGGGATATAGGAAAACTTCAGAAGTCTATACAAAAACCAGTGTAATTTCACAGTTTTACTAAATAATTTGATACAGGAAAACCTAATACAGTAAAGCACACTCCTTTTTATTAATTAACATAAATATTTGCAAATTAAATGTAAACATGGCATTTAGCCTTCAAGTTTTTCTCAATTAAATACAAATGTCAGTATAATAATATGTCATGGGTGTTTTTTTTTTTTATAAGTGTGTCATTTGGAGAATATTTACTATTGTTCCCTTTATTTCTGTAGAATGGCCACTATTGTTGAGAGTCCGCAGATAGTTCGGAAGTTGTCCTGGGTTGACAACTACTGGCCTGATGATGCATTGTTGGGGAAGCCCCAAGTGTCCAAATACTGTCTTATCTGTGTGAAAGACAGCTACACAGACTTCCACATTGAGTGTGGAGGTGCCTCTGTGTGGTATCATGTGCTTAAGGTGACTCCTTCATATTTATTTATACCTCAATGCTACTTATTTCTATGACAATAAAGCACAAATAAGCTTACCATATTTTTTTATACAGAAAAAGTGTTGATTTTAAAATATATACTTTTGTGATATATTTTATTTTTAGATGTGATATGGTGTGAAGTAAAACAAACTTCTTAATTTGTTGAGTAACAAATGTATATAGAAATCAACAAAGAACTGGTCAATTTAATACACAAGTACATCATAATATTCATTTTTGTTACATGATTCTCCAGAATACTTGATTTTGATTGTCCAGTCACCGCATTCTGTGGTCATATTTTGTTGTATAGTGGATGTTGAAGTGTATATTTGACCTGTGTGTTGTATAGGGAGAGAAAATCTTCTTTCTGATCAAGCCCACCTCTGCCAACCTTTCTCTGTATGAGCGCTGGAGTTCCTCATCCAACCACAGCGAGATGTTTTTTGCTGACCAAGTGGACAAGTGTTACAAGTGCACACTTAAACAAGGGCAAACTCTTTTCATTCCATCAGGTGAGATATTAGGATGCCAGAATGAAATAAAAAATGAAGCTCTAAGCTCTAACATTTCTTTGTTTTTATTTAATGGCAGGATGGATTAATGCAATACTGACTCCTGTGGACTGCTTAGCCTTCTCCGGGCATTTTGTCCACAGTCTGAGCGTAGAGATGCAAATGAGGTCAGTGATCTGCTTCTTTTTCCTTTAAGACAAGCTTTGTATGTGCATTTTTATAGGTTCCCATAATGCAGTGTGATTGTCTCAGTGATAAAAAATCCATCCAAGATGGTGCCACAAAGTTAGAAATTCAGTCAGTGCTCAAATGTATCCATAAAATATAGTTACATATAATTAAAAATGCTTGTGTATTCCCTGTATTCTGATGCATTGTTCAATTAGCAACATCTCATTAGGTTTTGGAACAGAACTGTAGTGTACTGAAGCATGCTATTTAAAAAAAAAAACAAATTATTATAATACAATAGGCACAGAGGGTTTGGTGCATACTGTAGGACTATTATGTGGGATTATAAAGGCCTAATGTCTTTGGCTGTTGCCATTTTAAATGTTATTACATCCTGTTTGCCATGCAGTGACAACTGGAGGATGGTGATGCAATTGAAGCGTTCAAGCGTTAAACCTTCGCTGTTCTATTCTTGGCACTTACAAGCCTCTGTAGCAATGAAAAGAAAGAGGGCAAGTCAAGAGCATATGCTTTTGCCTTCTGAAGTGCATTTCTCACATCTGTGAGACCACGATTTCCTCTCAAGGCACACTTTTCAGTAATCCTCCCTTTGCTTCTCCACTCAGAGCATATGAGGTGGAAAAAAGACTCAAAGGTGCCAGCCTCACTCCTTTTCCAAACTTCGAAACAGCATGTTGGTATGTGGGGAAATACTACCTGGAGCGGTTTAAAGGTGAGCGAATAATATAAATAATGTTAAAAAAGTGTGTTTTTACATGGCTTGTTTGTAGGTATTGTAGTTTCACAAAACTCACAAGTAGTGTCAGTTTCACTGCAACCATTTACCTTTGCAAACTTAAATCATTCGCAGCAAAATTCCCCTGTGTGACTCCCCTGAAATGGCTTCAAAGGTTTTGCTTTCGAAAATTGCCTCTCCATCCTGCTAGATGGAGATTTATCCGTAATAATGAACTTTGGGACTGGAAATAAAAAGATCTAATGTCGTAAGGTAGACTCAAATGACTTCCTTCTCGCTCGCTTCGTGCGTGATCCTGGAAGGGGCCTGCTGAGCAGATGAGGAGGGTCTGGATGCCCGGCGTATTATTGCAGTCATTACATCGGTGCATCGCGGAGTTCACAGATGATTAGCTTCAAAAGGCAGAATCACTTGCTCCATTACAACCTGGTGTTTAAACTCCCCTCATCTGGCCTTGGACTGCGTGTTTATATTTCCACCATTTTCCCCCCGTCACGTTACTTAATTTTGCCAGATTGCTGTAGCGCGCACATTGCAAAAAGGACCGCAGTTGGTCTCCAAGCTATCTGATGTTCGGATGGGGGAATCGGCTTTCAAGGTCATCTTTTCAAGGGTTCAACTCTCGTGTGTGACTTCAGGTAGAGGAAAAAAAGACCTTGGCTCCAGGCCCAGCAGGCCAACTGGGCCACCGCCAGCTCTATTGCTTCCCTTCTCGTTTCACTGTTTCAGCTTTCACTTTATGTTCTTGTTATTCATTTAAATGCAGTGTGGAATATGTTTCCTGTAGTGGCAGTGTATCCAGTCCAATGTAATCAATGTTGAAACCGGCGCTCCAAAAAACCGCCCATGACTGCACATGACTGTTTTTAGGCCCCTCTGGATTGAAGTAATCAGTTTGATATATGAATGGCCTTTGTTATTGAACAGTAATGGGTCAGGTTGAAACTGTAGTCCATTTTTATCTGCCAATGCCCACCCCCCGTTTTTTCGGTGAGTTTCATGCTCTGAGCATTTCTGACAGGCTGACCACGGTTATTGGCATTGCTGTTAATGATTTAAGGAAAGTTAGACCTTTCATCAATTTGCCTATTTAGAAAACAGCCCTTTCTGGAGAGGATCTTATGTTACTAATAGGGCACTAGTTGAGTGTTTGGATCCAGATGGGAATAATGGACTCTGATGCAAAATTTCCTAAACATTTTGCAGGTTTGCATAAGGCGAACAAGCAGCCACCTCCTTACTTGGTACATGGTGCCAAAATTGTCAATGGAGCATTCAGATCGTGGACTAAAAAACAGGTAAATATTCGATTTGACATTTTCGATATTCTCTAGTTTCACTGATTTAAATTATAGGTTAGTTGACTGTGACTCTCGTCTTTTGTCTTTTTTTCCAAAGGCTCTTTTAGAGCATGAGGACGAGCTTCCAGAAAACATGAAGCCAGCACAGCTCATTAAAGACCTTGCCAAAGAGATTCGGATTTCTGAGGTGAGACACTGCAAAGTCGTTGCAGACTTAAGTTGGATGTCTTTACTCTCATTTATTCGGATATGATCTTGATTTTTATTATGTAGAATGTTTTTGTAAATGTTCAATCAGCTATTGCCAGATTCAGTAATGGTTGACAACTTCTTCACTGTGTCTTTAACTCAGAATGCAACAAAAGCCATAAAGAGCGAACCCAGCAACTCAAAGCCCCCAGCCGAGGAACCCCCGTCTGCTCCATCAGAACCAGAAGAGCCCACGTCCCCCACACACATCTCCTCCCCGCCACGAGATAAGCCAGCTAGGAAGAAAGCCACAAAGCCACCCAAACCACCCAAAATGCCCAAGGTACCCAAACCACCGAAGGAACCCAAAATAAAAGAAGGTGGCAAAAAGAAAGGGAAGAAAGCAAAAGAAAGTATTTTACCTGAGAAAAAGCCCTCGAGTCTGGCAGCTCTTGAATCCCATGCAAAGGACATCCTGAACAAGATGGACCAGCCCAAAAAAGTAATGTTTTTTTCATCCGTATAATATTCAATATATATAGTTTATGCATATGAAATGACTTAAAAGGGTGGATTATAATTTCCACTGAACAACCATCAAAATGTTTAATACAATAAGTAAAATGCAAAAAGAAATCTTCATAAAAAAATATTCAAGGCAAAAAATAGTATATGTGCATATAAAATTCATTTATATGCACATATAGAGCCATATTTTCCTACATACACTACCGTTTATAAGTTTGGGATTGGTAAATTGTCTTAAGATTTTGAAAGAACACTAGCCTGGGAAAACCCAGACCACTTCCGGCAAATTTAGATTTGCTCTGCAAGTGGGTCTGGCAAAGAGCCCATTGAAACCCATTTCCAATCCGTCGAAATCGCGGCACCAATCAGAAACGTTGGGGCGGGCTTTACACGATGACGACAGAGCAGAGACGGTGACGCAGATTTTGTACATTACAAAGATGGATGTCGCCGTGGATCATCACAACATCACTCGTTCGAATCAGCTATCGCGTCTGTTTCAAGCGATTTAAAATTGTCATTTTCGTTAACACAAACAGAGAATTGCTGAGAGTCTCGAGATGTTTCTCCGTCGCTCTGCATACGTCATGTCATTCATCGCTCTGATTGGTTTTAGATCTATCCGACGTCCGTTGGTGACGCCCCTGTGGAAATGAATTTTCTATGGAGCTTTGCCAGACCCTTACTCAGTTACAACTGAGAGTGGTCTGGGTTTTCCCAGGCTAAAAGAACACTGCATTTATTTGTAAAAAAAAATAAAATAAATATATATATATATTTTTTTTTTAGAAATCTATTTTAATTAATCTGATACTTTTTATAATTATATATAAATATATATATTTAATAAATAACATGGCAAAGCTGAATTTTCAGCATCAGTCTTCAGTGTCATATGTTCGTTCCTTCAGAAATCATTGTAATATGCTAATTGGGTGCTCTGTTACATTTCTATTTATCATCGATGTTGAAAACAGTTTAATATTTTTATGGAAACGGTGATCTTTTTTTCATTTGATGAATAGAAAGTTTAAAAGAGCAGCATTTAATGCATCCTTGCGTAAATTTATTAATTTCTTTACAAAATTAAATCTTACTTACCTCAAACATTTAAACGATAGTGTATATTTTTTTACTAAAGCATTGTTAATAAATTGAAAATGCCACAAAGTGACTTGCAGGAACATTTCTGAATTAATTTTGAATCTATTTATTAAAATGAACTGAACATAAATGAAATATGATACTGCATGTGCAAAATCATTGTGAATAAAATCACTGTAAATATATCACCCTGCTCTAGAACTGCCAGTATGCACTTTTGTTCATTTGAGAAAAAAAAACATGTTATTGTCTCTCACATTACACAGCTGTTAAAAACTGGGATGAGTATCATGGAGAAAGAGACGAGTAAACCGAATGACGTTGCAAAGTTCGAGATGATTCGAGAGCATAATAAGAACAAGACGGAGGCCAAATGGAAATATAAGGTACGTTTGTTAGGTTTACAATGTAAGGACACATTGTAATGAATAACCTTGTGTAATGCAAACGTAATGATTTCCTCCATAGCAACATAGATCAGTGCTAGAGAGAGGCTTTGAAAATCCACGCAAATAATATCAAACCCCGACAAGTTGAAAAGTAGCAAGCAGGGCTTTGGGATCATCCAGAAAGTGATTTACACGTTTTAGATCAAAGCAATCAGCAGAAATAACTCTGCGGCTCAGTCACTCTCTCTGTTCTGGGATCATCAAAGCGGCAGAACCCTTTACCCAGCCTCAGAGTTTACCTAATGCTATAATGCTATGTCATATCCCAGACATGCCAGCTAAGTATTTACATATGCCTTCATTTCTACTATCAAAATGAGCGTGTTGTGTCGTTATTGTTGGATAACACGGGATGGCTTTTGTAGGAAAAGCTTAATTCTGGTGAACGGAAGGCATTACAGGGCCTTCGTTCAAGGGGGAAAATTCAATGCCAAACAGTCCAGGAATGTTTGTAGTTGCTCCAAGTCTCCTGATCCGAGTGCTCCTTTGCCGTTCGCCAAACATTTGCAGATGGAGAGAAGTCTCTGCTAGATAGTCTTCAAGGTCATCAGCCGCAATGGCTTTAGTCTTTGACGTCTGATCACAGTGGACGCGGCTGACAGCGAAGACCCGAGAAGTGAATGAGATGGGAAGAGTTTCAAAGTACTGATGATTGTTTGGTGTTTCTTTTCATCTTGCAGAACAGCAAACCTGATTCGTTATTGAAAATGGAAGAAGAGCACAAATTTGACAAAAGTCTACTCAGCCATAAAGACAATAAATTTGCATTTTCATTGTCGAATAAGAAGTTGCTGGGGTAAGTGCAGTATTAAAGTTACAATTTCAGGCATGCATTATTAAATAGGCCCATGTTAATAAATACTTTGATATGATCAACAGCCCTAACTTTGAGCAATTTTATGTCTGTGTTGTCTCTTCTGTCAATCCAACTAATGTTCTTTTCATCTGGTTTCCTCAGATCAAAGATGGTCAAGACCCAGACCAATTCGAGTGTTTTTGGCTCAATACAGAATATTAAGGAAGAAAAACCCAAGCCTGTGAGAGACGAGTACGAGTACGTCTCTGATGAGGGGGAGCTTAAGATCGACGAATTCCCAATCAGGAGGAAAAAGAACGCGGTCAAGAGAGACTTTTCCTGTAAGGCTTCATGATATGCGATCTGGGCCAGGGTGATTTTCTGATTAAATAAAACATAATTTGAAAGCAAAAATTATTATATACTTTATAATCAGGCCCAGATGGAATCAGTAGACTTCTGTTAAATTTATTACACTGATTTTGGGACGACAAAATGATTCTTAGTAGTATTTGAAAGTATAATAAAATTAGTCAACCTCTCAAGGGGGTGGGGTCCAAAATAAATGTTTTGCAATATCTGCCAATGATGAGTGAATTAAGTAAAATTTTACTTAAGATATTTACTTTAGATATTCCTTATTGGCCATGAAACTGTTTTTCATTATTATTTTAATGGTTTTAATATTTTTTGTCCAAATAACAGTGGAATTGTTTAGTTTTTTTATGAATATTTAATTAGTAGCAAACAGCTCAGGTCAATGCATTTCCTAATAAAGTTACTGGCCACCATACATTTAATTTAATGAGTTTTGCTTGTATTTGGCAGTGTTTGTTCTCTGGGTGGCGCATATGTAGAAATATGTGAGTGACAGGCATTCAGATTATGTTGAAATCCATGGCCACTTATTCCATGTGGGCCTGCCTATATTAGACACACTGGTCTTTTAACTGATTAACAATAAATCTTTCATTTCATGCTATGTGAGAATAATCTTGAACATCTGACGTTATTTACAGTTTTATCAAACATCAAAGAGCCCATTCTGCCATCGAAAAAGCCAAAGCTACAACCGTCGGACACGAAGGTAAGCATCAACTCCATTTATAGTCCTGGTCCAGTGTTATTTAACAGAACATCCATAGTATTTCTCTTTAATCAGACCGTGGTAAAAACATTAAAAGACTGATTTTGACAGTAAACAGGAAGAAATTAGGACAAAATTCAAATCTCCAATCTTTATTTCATGAAGTAGCTGATTAATTCCTTCTGCATGCATTTAAAACATTGCAGCGCTGATGTTCTCGGCTTGCGATAATTCACCCGTAATGTTCCGACTTAAACCAACATACGGCACAAATCAAAGAGAGCGAGCTGCAAGACTGAGCCAAATATCACCTCAAAACTGATGAGGGAAATAGCTGTGGACTGAATCAAATGAGAACAAGAAAGTTAATCATGACAGAGGCCCAGGCGAACTATGTGAGGGGTTACAAAAGGCTACAGGATATACCAATAAAAAACTCACAAACCTAAGAAAAATCCTGTATATAGAATGAATATCGCTCATGCAAATCAGTTCAGCTTCTTGTGTATATTTTGATACATTTACATTATGTACTTCATGTCAGTTTTTTCCCCCCCATTGTTATTTCAGAATCCAGATTCATCAGATGAAGAATCGCTCCACATAGACACGGAGGCCAAGACAGAGGTCAAAGGTCGTAACTCCAAGGTCTCCAAGAAGAAAGGGGGCAGTTCAGCTGGGATTCTGGATCTCCTACAGGCCAGCAAACAAGTGGGCGGCATTGACTACAGTAACAACAGGTATGCACATTGTTATCCATATCCTGGTGTTTGAAAGGCATGAGTTAGCCAAGTCAATTAATAAGGCTGAATAGGTTATTTACTTTAATTTTAGCTTTCGCTTTAATATTTAGAAAATAATAATTTTGAGATGCAACTTCTCCAAAATAATTTTAACATGGAATGGAATGCTGAGACTATCAGGATGGTAAACCGTTCCGAGAAACATCCCCTCTAGGGCAACGTCGGCTTTAATATACATTTCATAATATAATCCATAGCCTTTTGTTTTTGTGTAGACTTTGATAGTTTTGTGACAAATAAGTCCTAAATATTTATTCCATATTTTTGTTGATTTGAATATCTTCAATCTGCGTTATATTTTTTCAATGTTTTAAATGCGTATATACATGTAGATGAACATTTTTGGCCGAGTTAAAACAGTTTTAAAATACTTAGCTTCGCATTCTGTTCTATACCGTTTTGCTCCGTCCATCTGTTTTTGAGCACAAGAATGTGTCTTGTGGGAAAAATCGTGACTAGTATCTGGTGTACATGACCCTAAACTAGTGTAATTATACAAGGCTTTCTTAAGCAACTAGTTGTTTAGACAATCCATCGACTGGTCATTTGTGCACATCCCTAGTTCATACATTTTCATGATTCATGTGGTATGTTTTGTACATTACACACGCTAATGTGGCAGAGTATGTATTATGGATATGTTCAGTGTTTGGCTGAGGGCCATAGGGAACATACAATTTATATGATGAAGCATGTTCCTGACCCTTAAAGAATTAAAACGCATCATATTTCTTGCTTAACTGTTAGTTTTTAAACTTCACACTGTAAACACATCGAGCGCAGGCGTTTCTTCATCTGTTGAACAATGGCTAAAGTAATAGTTTGCACGGTTCTTTATAAGCAGTTTACATGTGCTGGCATTATTTGTTTAATCCCTCTACACTATTAATTTGTCAAACACAGCAAAAGCTTTAGGCCATTCCTCTTCATTTTACTGTTTGCTGTTTTGGGCACATTTTTGATGGTCTATTTCCACTGCGCTGAAAGCTGCAAATCAGCTCAAACACAAAATGAGAAGGAAAACATGGTTGAAATATGTTAATTTCTCAAATTATTTTTTGTGTGCTTTTAAACCTGACATATGACTGCAGGATTGTGGGGAGGAAATGCCTCCAGTCAGTTGCGACCACATTAAACAAGCTCTTGACTCATTGTTCCACCTCACTGGTTAATCACTTAATAGGTGGTAATCTGCACGGGCTAAAGGCCCTTTCACACCGGACGCGTACACGAAAAAGCGAAACGAAAAACCGAATAGTTCGCGTGCGAAATAGGGACAATTTGAGGAGCTCGTTCAGACAGTGGCACCGCATCTGACGAGACAAACCACTAACTTCAGGGAACCAACCGGTCCGGAGCAGCGTCTGGCAGTCTGCTGAGGTGAGGGCTACGTTTACATGCAATCAAATAAACAATCCACTGTGTGTGATTGGCTGAAGCCTTTTCTGTCGCCGCAAAAGTAAAAAAAAAAATCGACATTGAAGCGAAAAAAAAAAAAGTCGTTTTTTCGCCGCAGCACATTCGCGTTCGGTGTGTAAGCACTCATTACACAACAGCTGATCAAAAAATAAAACAATCGCGCGAATTATTCGTGCGTCAAAATCGCGTCCAGTGTGAAAGGGCCTTAAATCTGTATTTTTCTGCTAGTTACCTCAAGCTTGGAAGCAGATGTGTGGACACAATAGTTTACACGGTAGAATCTTCTTGTGACATGAAAGCGATTTATATGACGAGGATATTAACTTTTTATGGGGAATGAATGTTTAGTGACAGGTAAGTTAGAAAGGCAAGAGGGAGATGTGCAGATTGGTGGTTTATTGAATGAGCAGATGTAATTATAAGACAGAACAGGTTCAGTTTTGGTTGAATGAAGGTCCAGTATGAATGAAAGCAGAGACATTAATGCAGGTAATTTGGTTTGCCTTTTGTTAACACACCTTGGATTGAATCTTAACTAGGATTTTCAGGTTAGTTTTCCAGGCCCACCCATTAGGTTTAAATGTTCAGTTGATTACATTTGCCTGAGATTTAAACAAGTCCACATGACATTGCCATACATCAGCTGCAGTGGAAAAGCTCTGGCCATGATTGACATCAACCATTTCTATGGTGGGTTAAAGGTGATGTGTAATGTTTTGAATATTAAAATGTTATACTGTAATAAGTAAAATATTGTATACAACTTTTTTTTTAATTTACGATTTTTAATATGCACAGTCGACTAAGTAAACTATTAGTATTTCCTTGAAAACTGGGTTTCCATCCTATTTTTATGCAGATTTTGGGATATCGCCAGTGGGCATTTTGGGGGGATATTGCAAAAAAAATGCTGAATTGAAACACTAAGATGCAAATAAAAATTTAATAATGCAACTAAAATGAACATATTTGCATGCATTTTTTTAATTCAGCAAGTAAACATGAGAATTAGTTGCAATGGAAAGACATTTGCTTAATATTAAATTGATAAATGTGCTTCAAGTCATGAGACGGAATTATTTGGCCTGGTAATACTGCTTTATTTGCTAATAGCTTTTCATGATATTCAGAGTTTTAGTATAAATTTAAATTTGCAGCTTGGAAACGTATATATATATATCATCATTAACCTGACCAGTGGCGTCTGCTTGGGACTGTTCATCTGAGAAATCTTTCTGCTACTCTAGTGGTGCAAAAATTACACACTTCACCTTTAAGTGTCCATCTCCATTCTCATTGCTCCCCATCACCCGACTCAATTCCTAAAATTTCGAATCGCTTCTCATTCCCACTGACACTTGGAGTAATGTGCGTGTGTGTTGTGTATTTCTCATTGATGGACTTACAGTCAGCCACCTGCATCCCCCAGCACACAGGAGGCCATCCAGGGCATGTTGTCCATGGCTAACCTGCAGTCATCAGACTCTTGTCTGCAACCATCCTGGAGCAATAGCCAAGCTAAGAACAACTCTCACAGCAGCTCAGCCAGCAAGAAGCCGAGCGGCGCAGCCGGAGCAGGAGGGAACAGCAAGCGACCAGCCAAACGCTTGCCCAAAAAGACGCAAAAGAGCAGCAGCGTGGACAGTTCGGACATGTTCGATGATGACCAGGACCACATGGACGCATGCTTTAAGGATTCTGATTATGGTAAGTTCTTCAAACGGATTCTTTAACTGTGCTTAAAGCGATAGATCACCCCCAAAAGTAATATCTTCTGGGGAACACAAAATATATTTTAAAAAATTTAATTTGTCAAAAATTGTTCATTCAAGGGGTTTAATATTGTTTGAACCCCAAAATGCAGAAGTAGTTAAGTCATACAGGTTTGGATTAGGGCTGCATGATGTTGAAAAAATGTTTTATATGCGATAATCCGTAAAATAATGTGATATGCGATACGACAATGCTTTAAGTATAAAACAGAAATTGAATAATCAAATGTAAAACTAAAACTGCTTAGTCTCTTCAGTGTACTAATTAAAGATACACTGATTCTTACTAAAGTTACAAAAGTAATTCAGTCAAGCACAGTGAGTTTTTGTTTCTTTGTCTTTTGTTGAGATTAACATTAGTGGTGGAACGGATCACAAAATTAATGGTTTATATGGGGCGGAGGGTTACTTTTCATTTATTACCTAAAGCTCACTTGAAGTTATTCGATAGCTACTACATCAAAAACTACTAGCCTAACTGATAAAGTTCACACATTATTTAAAACAAGTGAACAGTCAGTAATAAAATAAGAACAAATACACAAATTACAAGCAGAGGTGAATACTAAATAACAAAGTTACAAAGTCTAACAGTAGTATTCAGGTACAGAAATTAATAATTAGGCCTAAATGTAAAATAACACTTTGTTCACTGTAGAAATCAAATATAGTTTCATCTTTGTTAAAGCTGTATTTTGTTGTTTTATTAAAGGGATGGTTTGGAGTACCCACACACACAGACACTTTTTTTTCCCTTGGTCGAACATTATTAAAGTTAGATCTTATTTCGAGATATCAGCCGAATGGCTTAGTGCAGGCGCTAATGGATCCGAAAGTTGTATCTTGTAAATTACTCCACTAATAATGCCCGGAATGGTACCAAACTTCTACAGTAGTACAAATAGGTTCTGTACTGAATATCCCCACATCATCTAAAATATCCCCACATCATCACACACCCTTCACCATACCTGGAGATTGGCATGGAGTACTTTCCATAAGATCATCTCTCAATGCAAATCAAACCAGCTATTAGGCTAACTGAAATAAAACCATGCCAATCTCCAGGTATGGTGAAGGGTGTGTGATGATGTGGGGATATTTTAATTCCAGAGGGCAAGGGAACTTTATCAGGATGCAGAGTATCCTGGATCCATATAGTAACTGGCCTTTAAAAATAAAAATCTGCCTGCCTCTAGGCACCCTGTATTTTAAGGAAGAACATTTATTTATTTACGATACATTATTCATTCACAAAGAAAATTGGTGTCCTTAAAGGTTGGATTTTTCCTATTTTTTTTAATTAAGGCATTAAGTTCAATTTCCAAAAGATGATTTTTTATTCCTCTTTTTAGTCAACTTTAGCATGGGTGTCTAAACTTATGCATAGCACTGTATCTCATGCCATTGCGATATGCATATAGCGATTTGTACATACTCGATATTTCGATATATCATGCAGCCCTAGTTTGAATGACATGAGGGTGAGTAAATGATGACAAGAGTTTTAATTTTTGGGTGAGCTATCCCTTTAAGAACCCATTTGGAGAACAGATTGTAGTCCTCTCGTACCTTAATCTTGGATAGCTTGTTTGCACTATTATCTAGACCAATTAGTTCCTCTGAGACAATTTGTCAAGGATGTTTCGTGATGACTTGGAATTGCCCAGGTGTCCTTAGAGCAAAGCAAAACAGTGTAAATCTGCTCTATCAACGTTCTGATTAGAGTTTGATTTTGACTTAAGGGTTCTCATTCACGGCACAGTGACAGGCGTGTTTACTCTCAGCTAGAACTTTTCAATCCCCCTTTTTGAATGGTCTCTTTTATAGCTTTTGTGAACCCCTTCCAAGAACAGCAAGACCATTAGAAGCCTGTTAATAATCCATTAGCATGAGTTTTAAACTGTTGTTTTAAATGCTTTTTGATCTGATACCCTAATTAGTCATTACTAGCACGCACATTCCCGTTTGGACTCACACTAAGAGAGCGTTTTATCAGGCACACTAGCATTCCTCCTTTCTGTAAACATTTTTTTTCTTTTTCTTGATAATTTAATTGTTGGAAATTGCGTGTTCCTGAGTGGTTGAGTTCAAAGAAGCTAGGTGCATGCAGGACGAGGCAGGGCAAGGAACAGCTGCCACACATCTGTGTCACGCTAACATCCTGTCCAATGAGAAAATACTTAGCACTGTAGTTTATGGAGTGCAAAAATAGGGTGGTATCTCATGTATAAGCTGTTTAAAAGTAATGTGCTTCGACATATTTACATTGCTTTCTTTAATGACTTTAGACCATACACATAGCGCTCCAAGACAAAGAGAAGTTCCAGTAGAAACTGAAATGGTGGAATCTGTAGAATTAGCTAACTTTTGCCTTCTTTAATCTTGTATTTTTCCATTTTATTCAGTTTATCCATCTCTGGAATCTGAGGAGGACAACCCAATTTTCAAATCGAGATCGAAAAAAAGGAAAAATACAGATGACACTCCGTATAGTCCAACAGGTAGTGTGAAGTCTACAATCTCAGGTGGGAGTCTGACTATAATGTAAATGTAATCACATGGGATTATATTCATACTGTTGCAGCACGAGTTGGGCCCACTGTACCACGACAGGAGAGACCAGCTCGGGAGGGGGCACGTGTGGCGTCCATAGAGACAGGACTGGCAGCTGCGGCAGCTAAATTGTCTCATCAGGTTAACGCTTTAAGCTCATAATGAAGCGGTTCATTCAATGCAATGCCAAAATGTTCACATATCATTAACTGATATTAAGAAATTGTGACAAACGGTCACATTGGATGGGTTATTTAATAAGCCAGTATTAAGCAACTTTGTGATTGTCTGCATTTGCAGAAATTATAGGCAAAAAGCCTCGTAATTTAAATTATTTATTATTTTCTACTTCTAAATGAAGTAAATTCTAGGGCTGCACGATTAATTTATCAAGTCGCAGAGGCTGCAAATTAATTAAATAAATACATGCGCTGAGTGTTTCAGAGTGAAACATTGCACTGCTTGTTGTTGTTGTTGTTTACATGCGAGTGGCTCATGATCTTGTATTTTTGGTGTCTCAGTAAATTCTGCTCCCCACAAACTCATCTCTGCATCTGCTCTGAGTTTGGGTTGCTTATAATGTGCATTGGGAAACATAACATGCACAAACCATCTTCCCAAACTTGTAATGAGAAGCGCTTATAAACCGGCTATTGTCAACAAAAGAGAAGCTGCGGTTTTCTGCCAAAATAAAACCTCAATTGGTTTAACATTTGAAAATTAAGAAAGCCAGTATTAGTATTGAAATTGTACAGTTGTACTGTAAAAGAAAATTATTATATTATTTTTCTTAAATGCTATTTTTATTTATATATATATATATATATATATATATATATATATATTACAGTAAAATATTACAATATTATTATTTCAAATTGTATTTAATATTTTTTAATTAGTAATAAAAGTAATAATTAAAAAATAATATATTTTATACTCAAACTAAATAAAATTTGCCAAATTGTGAAGCCCTACAAACTAGCGCAGCAAACCAAATGAAAGTTTATCAGAAAAATCGCAGTTAGATGTTTTCCCCCAAAAAGTGTAGCCCCAGTAAATACAGAGGAAAACTTTTTAATATGTTGTGGATGTCTTATTTGCATTTGCAAGGATTTTAATGTAAAATTAAGAAATATTTAGGTCCTACACTATTTCGCACATTGATGGCATTGTCCACGTGAACTCCCTTGTGTCTTGAAGCACAATGTGCTCTTTGAATCATTTTCAAATCATGCTGGAGAACATGATCATCAGGTTTTTCCCGAACTTGTGGGAGTTCATGCATTTCGAGTGTCATTACAGTTAAAGACATTCTGAATCCTCTCTAATAGCTTCCATTTTCATAGAAACATCTGTAAGACTGATTTAGCTAAATGATCCTACTAACTAGTTCTCGCTACAGGAGGAGCAGAAGATTAAGAAGAAGAAAAAGAGTACCAAAAAGAAGCCCGTGGCTGTAGAGGAGCCTCACAAACTCTCTCAGGACAGCAGCTCTCCAGAACCCACCCCAGACTCCGAGACCAACCTGGCTGACCACGAGTACAGCACTGGAACGGGCAAAACCGCCGGCGGCTCGCAACCCATGGCCCCCGGAGTCTTCCTCAGCCAGAGGCGGCCTTCATCATCGTCATCATCTCAGAACACCTCATCTGTCCCGCCAGCAAAAGTCGAACGTGGGAACTCGACGGACGCCAAAGGTGATTTTGGCCAAAACATAAATAGGATCTTCTTGTTAATTCATGTTTTAAAGGTTTGTTTATGTTGCACTGGCCAATCTCAGTCGCAATTTCTGCACCATTAATCATTTATTGACACAGCTGTGGCTTAATAATGTATTGATACGAAAGGATGTTGTTGTCGCATATGCTAACCATTTAGCTTTGTCTCGCCCACAGCTAAGCGGCTAAAGAAAGGAATGGCAACGGCCAAACAGAGACTCGGAAAAATCTTAAAGATTCATCGTAACGGCAAGCTCCTGCTGTAACATGGACAATGGAGGACTTTCTCCTGATGTTTATGGACCCGTGGACTGATCCCTCCCTCCCTCCCCCCCTCGATGAGCCGGGATGAGAGCAGCAAGGACTGAAACGGGACGGGAAAGCGAACAGGATCCCACAAGTTTTCAATTTCTAAGAAGAACATAGCTCAGATAGGTTTTTGCCTCTTCTTTTACTTTATAACTTTCAGATACTAAAAATGTACAGAATACCTGCTATTAATATTTTGTAAGAAGAATTTGTCTTGTTTTACTATGGCTATCAGTTTATCAGGGGTTGCTAATATATAATAAGATACAGTACATAGCAGTCATTCCAAGACAAAGAAAGTATCCCTTGCATGTATTCCAGTTGCATGCATTGTTTTGGGAGGGAAAGGGTTAGTGGAAGGTTGCAAACAAGAAGTTCATTACTGCTTTTTGGATGTGGCTTATCATTATTATTCATATTTTTTTCTTTTTTTATTCTTTTTTTACAAGTATTACTGATTTTCACTAACTGCCTGGGTGATTTTAAAATCCCCCATTTGGAATTTACTTTCTTTAAGCAAAAAAGCATTTTTATATGCATTACCTACACGGGACAACTGAAAAAGTACTTTTCTGTTTGCTAAGCACTATCACAGATAATATTTATTAATCTAATATAATTGTACATGCCATAGGTAGCTTGAGAAAAGCCAGAAGGCACTTACAAAACATCAGTGAAGCACAAATATGAACTCATATTGTTAGTAATGTTGTCTCAACAGCTACAACTATAAAATGACAACTGTAGTTTTTTTTTTATCACAGATATAGGAAAAAATTGTTTTTGTGGGGAAAAACATTAAACATGCATATCGATAACAAACCATATTTCCACTTAATTACATGGTTAAAATATCTTATTTCCCCTTGTTGTTCTAGCAATTCAATGTATCACATGAAATACAATGTCACAACTAAACTTTTACTGAATTGTTACCACATCTTTGACATTTTTATTTATATATTGTTTTGTCATTTTTAGACATTGATACTATGATCAGATTTACATCATCCTGGTTTTGACATTATTTTATTGTTTGACAATGTAGCTCTTATTACGGTTCCATGATACGTTACAAAACACTTGCCAAAAGCAACGAAACACTACATAAATGGGATCTCTAGCACTGATGATAAGCCTCATCCATGACATTTCACTACATGGGGATACTTTCTCTCTTCTGTTTGTTTCACAGGCAGCACCAATTACCCTAGAATGAAATATGCATTTATATTGCTTCACAGTACAGTATGTAGAATGTAGCCTGTATATAGCTTTTTAAATGACTACTTTTTGTATCCTTTTTTCCTTAATACTTCATTAAACATTTTTACTAGTTTTTGCTAATTACAAACAAAAATATATATAAAGATATAGAAATAGTCATTACCTTTTTCATTTGTTTTGTTAGATGCACAATAGCTGTACTTTTTTAACCATTGTTTTGTTTTCATTTCATTTTGTTACATTAGACAAAAGGTGTTGCCTGGAGAACAAAATACACAGTGTAACATTTATTCTCATATGGC
Organism: Phoxinus phoxinus; assembly: GCF_949152265.1. Lineage (NCBI taxonomy): Eukaryota > Metazoa > Chordata > Actinopteri > Cypriniformes > Leuciscidae > Phoxinus > Phoxinus phoxinus. Next base: position 19,842,592 of record NC_136897.1, on the reverse strand, counting down.
CTTACATGCAGAAAACCATGTGTATTATGATTCATTTATGATGGGGGATAAGGAAAAAAAAAAAAATCTGTGTTTCTACGACCAGCCTGACATTTGAGCTAAAATACCCCTGATGGATTTTAAAAGTTATTTTACTAGCACCTTGTGAAGTGTTTTCTGTGTCAGTGATGTAATTTATTAATGTTTGTAGCCTTTTATACTTGTATAATTCTTAAGAGGTTTTGTTTTAAATCGTTTATCAGTCTGTGAGCCCCTTAGGACACTTCTATCATTAACATTGGGCAATGGTTCCTTTTTTTTTTTTTTTTTGTCTTAGCAAAATTTGTCTTCATTGTTTTCATCAAATCAAGGGCAACTGCTCTCATCAATACGAAATGTTACATTATTACTGTTGTTATTATTATTAAGCAGCTATTTTAAAGATCCATACCATCATGCCATGAGTTTTATTTTGGTAATAGAGTATGTACATTCTTAACCAGGTTTACTGTGCTCATAAATTGCAGTGTTTTAGTTACCAATGTAAATCTCGTATCCACCTTTCCGAATCGAAACAATGGAACTATTTCAGGTTTTTATTTGTACAAAATGTGTGTTGCTTTGTTGTGGTTTATTTTTATATGTTCAAACAATTAAATGCATCCACTGTTTCATGGCAGTGAATGATACTTTTGTAGTAGTGCACTCTGTTTTCTGACTCACAAAAGATGTTTTGTATTAACATCCATGTCATGTGTTTGCAGAAATGCCCTATTGCCGTTTATATTTCACCTTTTGTATTAGGATTTATTGCCCTATGCATACTTTGTTTTTCTAAATGCAGTGAGTTGCTCATTATGTATATGAAGTCTGTTCCCATGCCATAACGGCACACAAAAGTCAGTTTTGGTAACATGTTCTTCCACCATTCATGTGGAATGGCAGGGCTACACACGTTCCCTGGAACATGCTGTGGTAATTACTTTTAAATGGGCTCATGCTACTGTACCATTCAGGTCTGATGCCCTGGAGAAACTCTCGACTCGCACACAATCCCCCCATTTAGAACCACATTGTCCACTGGGAGCCGAGCTGCACTTTTTTGCTTTTGTTCTTTAATACACAGCTAAAGCCAAAACACCAGCGAGTCCAGCCGACGGCTCCGACCAAATCATTTTCATGAACCAAGCCAAGGTCAACATTGTTAATACTCTATTCGTGTTGCCGGACTCTGACGTATAGTTCAAATATAGTCTGAGCGTTATTTGGAACGGTGTGTATGTGTAAGGGGACGTGTGTAGTATTCTACTGAACTTATGAAATCTTTGCTCTGTGTAAATTATCTTTGTGTTTTTTCTTTACTTCCTAGTGGCTTCCAATAGATTTTAAGAGCAAGGACTCGTTTTCACCGTCTCTTGTCTTGACCTGATTTACGAGGATTGGAGGTGAACATGCAGAGAGCCACCAGGTGGAGATAGAAATCCCAGAAAATGCGTCTGTTGCTTGCTTCTCAGTGGAAAGGGCTGGCAGGTACATCTGCTCCACTTATGACATCAGTATCAAAATAAATGTTATGCTCTAGAATGTACAGCACAATAGCTGCTATAAACAAAATGCAGTCTTTTTTTAATAGCTAATTTGGAGAGGAGATATAGACAATATAGCCTATAGTTCAAAAACAATTGTCCATAAGCAAACAATTACTGTAAAAAATGTGGCCTCAACCAATTTCACATTTTTTGTGTTTACTTTCTTCCCTTTGGTCTTTAACGTTAAGCACGATACCGCATAAATCTTAACGGCATGACATACATTTCAAATAATTTGGGGTAAAACCATATTTGAGTAGGTATTTGTTATTGTTGGAGTATGTGGAAGGGTTCCACTCTCAACATGAAAATGCAGATTTTGTCATCGACATCTGCCACGTATCCCACACGGCGCAGAGAACGCCACAGCTCATTGCCTCCCGGTAAACCAAGCAAAGTAGCACCCAATGTCCCCCCTAAGTACTTTGTAGCATATTAATGATGTTTATCTCTGAGAGGAATTGCAGAAGAGGCTCGTATATCAGGCCTAACTTGTTCCTGCCACCAGTTTGTTTGTCTGTGCACAGCAGTGTTTAGCAAACATTGTTTTAGCAGTTAGTTAACATCAGAAAAAGCAGTGCCATTTCAGAAAGATGGAGTATGACTGATTTGGAAGTAATCGGGTGGTTAAGCCCTTTTTAAAAAATGGTTTCACTTTATTTTACAGTAAGTGCACTTTTGTGTACTTACTGTACCTTAGAAAGTACTGGGTAATATAAGGTAACTACATGGGTTCAGGTTAGGTTAAGGGGTATGTTCAGGGTTATTACCCATTGCAAAATTACTATAATAAGTACATAGTATGTACATGGGGACTGTAAAATAAAGTGCTACCCAAAAAACAATGAAATGTATGTAAAATTAGGACATTACCAGAAAACCCTAACATCTCTATTCATGGGTTCTGAGGGCAAGTTGGGTGATTTATTTACCATGTATTTTAATTATTTAGTTGTAAAACTTACATTTACAGAAATGTTTGGACACATCTACTTTTTAATTATTATCCAATTTTTATATATATAATTAAATTCATGAAAAATATGAAACTTTGCATAATTACAGCATTTTTACTTCAATATTTGATCCAACTACAATATAAAAACTAAAACAAAATATGTTTTGGGTATACTTAATAATTAAAATACATTTTGTAGAAATAAAATACAAAGTATATACTGCGAGTTTGAAGAGTCTCACTTTTTTAAAGTGTATTTTATTTCTACAAAATGTATTTTATTTCATAATTATTTGGGGGAATTATTTACTCCCCAAAATAATTGAAATAAAATACAAAGTATACCCAAAACTTTATTTATCTTAGTAAAAAAAAATGTAATTTGTTTTATTGTTTTTAGTATGTTTACTAAAAATATATATATTTTTTAATTATTCCAAATAATTAAAATTATTTTGAGGAAAAGGAGCATAAGAAACATTCATTAATTGTGTCTAAACTTTTGACGGGTAGTATTTCCAAATGCACAGTTTAGATTTGCAGATATGAAGAAGACGATACTTACATTTAAAATGTACTCTTCATCCACAGAGACATCTGTCCGATGTCCTCAGAGTGTGTGTTATTGTTCAGCTTGTGGATGGCAGATGGCTAAAGCAATGCTGGTCATTCTCCTCGCCAAAAAATCCTAGAGAAAAAAACAGGCACGTCGGCTCCATAGATTTTTTTTTTTTTTTTTTTAAGTGGATCAGTTTTGTAGTGGATACGGATTTACTTTTAAAATCTTGTTTTTAACATTTCAAAAGTTTTCTGATCAGTGTTGGGGAAAATTTATTTTAAAGTAATGCGTTACAATATTGCATTATTTCCTTAAAATGTAACTAATTGTGTTAGATGCTTTTTATTGAAAGTAACGTGTTGCGTAACTTTTGCATTACCTTTTCTCACCTGGGCTGGACTTGTTTTTTGTTTTGTTTTTTAAAATAAAATTTTAAAAAGTTGTTTTTGCCAAAAGTGAAATGACGCAGGAGAAGAAAAAGTATCTCAGATTTTAATTCAGAAATGTAAAAGCATTACCTCACTCGTTAATTTAAAAACGATTATTCGTAATGCGTTACTTCCAACACTGGTTCTGAACAGTACAGGTGATGTAATCAAACACTTTTTTACACTATTTTATTATTTTTTAATGCTTTTTTTAAAGGACAGCGTCTACAAAATTTCTAATGTTTAGAAGACATTATTTTTGCCAATTTTATTTAGCCTTTTCCCTCCAGTTCTATACATGTTTACCGCACTGTCACTGGGCTTAAAATAATTTCTGAGTCCAATAGGATTTAATTCTATGTGTCTTTAGGGAGGGCAAGTGGTTTTATAATTGCGGTGTCAGGGGAGTCCAGGTGGATCTGCTGAGTGTCATATTTGAGCTTATCTCATGGTGATCATATGCAGTGTAGCGGTCACAGATGTGAACGGACTGTGATTTCAGTAAAAGCCCTGCGGTCTTCTTAACAAGCCCCCAGTGGTTCAGTGAAACGTGCCATGCAGAAGATGCTTTAATTGCATTGGAATGTTTTAGTAAGTCATGTCTTTGTGTGGCCTAGCGGTGATGCAGGCATCGCTGTGTGTTATTGGTGGTCTTCAGTCTCGCAGTATAGGGTCGTAGAAGTTACATTCCTCACAGTTCAAGAAGATTTTTGCAGAGGGGAGCAAGGTCCCAGTGATGCCCCTGAAGTAATCCTTTAGGGACTTTCTGTTTTATGTGCATGTGTCTATATTCAGTTCAAAAGTTTGTGGTCAGTAAGAATTTGTTCTTCTTTCTTTTCTGTTTTTGACAGTAAAGACATTTAAAATGTTAGAAATGATTTATTTCAAATAATTGATGTGTTATGGTTTCCATAATACATAAAGCAGCATAACTGTTCTGGTAGCGCTTTACAGTGATGTCCCATTAGTTAACGTGTGTTAATGCATTAACTAAAATTAACTATCAATGAGTAATACATTTGTTACAGTGTTTATTGGTCCATAAAAATACATTTATTCGTTGTTAGTTCATCTAAGCTCAGATCTGTTAAATAATATTTGTTAAATAAAACATATACAACTTTTGATTTAGTGCATTAGAAAATGTTTAAATGAAAAATCACTAAGATTAATAAATACTTTAGAAGTATTTTTTGTAATGTTTGTTCATGTTAACTAATGTAGTTGATGTGAACAAATGGAACCTTAGTATAAAGCTTTACCACTGTTTTCAGCACTAAATTTGACCAAAAAAAAGGTTTCTTGAGCACCACATCGGCATATTAGAATGATTTCTGAAGGGTCATGTGACACTGAAGACTGGAGTAAAGATGCTGAAAATCCAGCTTTGCCATTACAGGAATTAAATACATTTTTAAATATAAATGTATATATATAAATTTGTAATAATATTTCACTATATTATTGTTTTTGGAGCATTGGTGAGCTTAAGATGCTTATTGTATTGTAGAAAGAAAAGAAAAAAAATTCGGACCCCAGACCTCTGGGGTATATTTACCTATTTAGGAAAAACTTTTAGGAAAATAGGAATATATAGGAAAAGCTTAACATTATACAGTATCTAAATTAATATGGGACTAAATATGTTTTTATAGGTCAGGGTTAAATTGCAATGCTCACTTTTATGCAATATGTTACAGGTGGACTCGGCTCCATCTCCGTATTTAACAAGTGGATAAGCAGCCTTGGCCTGAAAAAGGTTGAAGACCCCTGCTCTATAATAACCACTGATGACACAAATAGGTTAAAACGAAATGATCTGACATACTGAGATGTTTTAAAGCTGTTGGACTAGCTATGAGGTCATAAGTGTGGGTACCAGAGCTGATTAAATAAGTGGGTCACGTGAAGTGGAATATTCCACCTGCAAAAGATACTTGAAAAAAAAGTTTAAAATGTTGTTGACTTTTTGCCAGAACTTTATGAATGGGCATATCTATGCCTCCATTAGCCAATAAGCTTTTCCCATCAGGCCTTTAAACTCTCCGTGACCCCCATTCACATGAGCAGTTGTGAAGTGTTTCACACTGTAGTGTGATCAAATCCTTGTGACGTGAATAAACATCTATAATCGCAACCTTTCAGTTCGGCATAAACAGAGAAGCCCAGCGCCAGATGCAACAAATTTAGGGTTGAGGCTTGCAAATGCAAACATCTGGTCCTTTACCATACATACGAAACCAGCCATTTTCTATGTAAGCAACCCCAATGACCATAAGGAAACACTTGGGCTGTAACTTAAGAGTAGAGTCAGTGTCCCCAAATAACAACGGTTTGACCCACAAGTTAATTTAAAAAACTAGTATTTAGTATATTGTACATTTCCCAAAAAAGTTTCATGTTTCAATTTTCAATGCAACGAGTGATTCGAATCTCATCTGTATCATCTGTCCCCAGATCTAACAATACACATTCAGCTTATCATTTTCGATATCATAATCAAACATGAAATTAAAACTGTAATCCAATTCTCCCCCAGCCAAAAAGAAGAAAGAAAAAAAAAACGTTGTGCAAAGATTGTGTTCAGCTGGCACAGGGAGTTTCCCAAATACAATTACTCTGTTTACATGCAGTAGTACAAGACGGAAATTGCTTTTGAAAGTCTTTTCCAAGGACACGGTTTTGTAAAGCTCATGTGTACAAAATTATTTTGATGAAATTGAGCACCACTCCATGCATCGGCAAATAAGATGGTCCGTTTTCAGCCGAACTTCAGCAAACGCTCACTTGATCCCACTTCTGTGACAGCCCTCATTGTCAGAAGCGCCCTCCTTAAGCTCTGAAGTGCAAGAGTGCTTTGAGCGCAAGGCAAATAAACAAACGTGTCCAAAAGACTCTATAATCTTCCATAATATTTGACATTCCCTCCACAACCTACTGTATACCAACTATAGGTCTTTAAAGGGAAAGAATACGAATGGCCGTCGTACCACACACCGATGGTGGTCAACTGTCTTTCATTATCTGTCATTTGAGAGGACATTTTGGTGATGCCGATTCAAATTGGCCCCGGCTCTCCACAAAGTTTGGTTTATTATTTAGCGGACAGACGCTGGACTCTCTCAGGGCAGACGCTTAATAAGAGGAGATTGGCTTTCTGCTGAGTGTGTAACAGATATCTAAATCATTAGGGCTTTCTTTCTGCCATGTGCCACCCCTCGGTTCTCTGCCCTCTGAACCCCGAAGGTCAAACGGCTGCGAGCTCTGTGACCCCCAGCATTTCCTCCGAATATTAACAGGCTTGTTATGTCGTCAAACGGGCCTGATATAGACCATGGCCTCATTTGGAAGAAGCCCAATCAGTGCGAACAGCTCCAGAGTTCAGCACTCCGGCCTCAGAACGGCAGAGGCTTTCAAGTGTCTCATTGAGAGGCATAATGATAACACAGAGAGGAAGTGTGGGGCATTTTGGGGAGAAATTATGTGGTCACATGCCCGCCGGCTGTAATGCCTCAGTTAAATTCGGCTAAGTTGCACTTTCGGGCTATGGGAGAATGAATCGAGTTAGTTTATGTTACAGAAACGAATGTGGCACAGTCGTATTAAAGCTTCTCCAGGCTGATGTGAGGCAGACCACTACAACTGACAGGGATTATTCTTCGCTCAATTTTGGTCAGTTTAAAGTGGGGTATTTAAAAGGGAGCATTTCAGCCTGCTTTACCACAAGTATGCGGCAGATCTAAATAATTATCAGAGCTCTGACAGCCGTTCTGTTTCAGAAGAGTTTTGAAGTTCTTACAAGAAGACGGGCATCTGTCTGAGAGATCTAATTTTTATGAAGTGCTATTTACAAATACAATGCTGGATGACAACAATTAAAAACCTTAACATGTATTAATATGAAATGAAAATGTTGCCAAAACAAAACAACCAAGCTCTGGAAGAAGTCTGATTTCGCAGCTATAGTGAACCCTTGCCCAGGTCAGATCTCATTTAACACCAAAAGGGTGTATGGCAAAAATCACTCATGTCACATTCTCCACCTTGGAGCATGCAGCAGATGCAAGGTGCTCATTCTCCAAACTCTGTTGCCTGACCTCTGGCTCTCTGGAGTGTAAATAATTGTTGAGTTTTTTCTTTAAACAAAATTGGGAGAGCTAGCGGAAACAGCAGCTGGTTTAGCCTCTTGTGTCTGGCTCAGGTGCTTTCACATAATACAAAGCCAACATTATCACCTCTCGTTCTTTACTAAAAGATTTGGTTCAGTGTATTTGGTTAAACATTCAATAGAGGTAATATCCTGTTGGACATATTTGAACAGCTTGATTTGGAGTGACATGCAGATTTAGGAGAACATTTGTAGTTCATGTTTAAGAAGTCGGCATCATATTTTTATGAATATGCATGTATAAAAATAAATGAGTAAATAAAACTACACAGTAGTAAATGCTTCTTAAAGGGCTAGTTCTGTGGTGAGAATTAAATAACACTTCTTCAGTCCAGTAGTCTATACTTTGATTCATTCAGCCATAATTATAAATAAGCAACATGATGTTTAAAACAAACTTGAGCTGATATTGAGATCTCATCTAAATGTGCAGTAAAATGAATGTAAAATTTCACGTATGGATTATAGATTTGATTTGTGATCATGTTCATGGATGTTAAATGACAACTATCATTTGAATAAGCAGGTTCTCTTGTTTGATTTATTAAATACTATATATAACATAGCCTATATAACAACCATACATGTTTTATGTATTCTACATTTATTCCGGCTGCATTTGCTGTTTTCAAATGTGCCATATATAGCCTATTATTTAAATGTTATAATGGTTGTGGTGATGGAGTGGAATAAAATTTAGATCAAATACATTTTATTAGATTATAGGCATTTTAGCTTTAAAATATTTTCCTTTAGTTTTACATTTCATTCTAGCGAGTAGCGAGGTAAATAACAACGACAAATTGTAGGCTACTTTACAATCATTTACATCGTTTAGGTATTTCGAAACGATTGTAATTAAGCTAATTTGAATAAGATAGTGCAAATATCATAGTTTGAAACAGGCTATAGGCTAACGTAAGAAAGAACTTTAAGTTAGACATTTAAACACGATTTGTAACAACCCTCCGTCATCTCTTTCATAGTCTTGAGGGGAAAACCTTTATGACATTGTCAGCATTTTTAAATAAAGCATTATTTGGTCCTGGTAAACGAGAACAGCTAATTTCCGCAGTATCGCGTGAATATTCCTAAATCCACTCTGTTTTGCAGGGTAAACATTTCAACACTTACCCCGCATCACCAGTGAAAGGCTGCACTTGACTCGCTCATCCCGCCCACACGCGCTCTATCTGCCGCTTTAATCAGGAAAACATCCGCGAGCGTTTGTGCAGCGGAAATGGACCGTGACCACTGATGGCGGGAAGATGGATAAGGGCTCATCTTCAACCATTGATGTTATCGCGCCCAGCGTGAAGGGCTGAGCCGATAATTACCGTCTGCGGTGGTCAAACAACAACACCTGTAGATCCGCGGAACATCTGCCCTCTAGTGCCGAGTAAACATGCTGCTGTGGCTATGAGGGGACTCTTTGGCTAGTTGTCACACGTTTTACACCAGTAATTTTTACAAAGGTAGGTTTATTTTTTTAATAGTTTCTGTATAGCCACATTCCTTCGATGTAGCCCACGAAAAAATATGGAATCATTTGCTATTTCAAATATTGAAGTTTTCAGCAAAACTTCGAAACAATTTATGAGCAACAGCAACCAAAGGTAAGTAGCCAGGCAGGCCTAACACGAAAAAAACAACAATCATCATTTGTTTTGGTCACCAGAAGTAATAGATTTGTATAAAATTAGCTAGAACATTTAAAGACAACTGCTTGGTCAAAAATTACATTTATGAAATCTCGAGTAGGCTACGGTTTAAAACTTTTTGTTTAAAATCTATTTTAAAATTGAAATAGGCCTATATAAGCTTGATATATTTGATTATATATAATAATATACAATAATCAACTATAATTCAAACTCAAAAAGGAAATTGTTTTTGGGAAAGTGTTGACTTATATTGGGATTTGATAAAACCTAAAGTTCTGAAAGAGAGTCTGGGTTTGCAGTAATTTGCCCTAATTATACTCCACCAATTAATTTGTTAGACCCGTGGAGTCCTTAGGAAATGCCATCTGCTTTGCCAAGCGTGGATGAAGAACAATTTTGGGGTCTATGAATAAATAAACTTTTCCACCAGGCAATAATAATTCATGCGTTTTTGTCTTTGAGCAGGGCGCAGATGACACAAGGAATTCATATGCAATGCATTCCCCCAAATTAAAACTATAAATAGATGGCAGCAATCACGCAAAATAAATTAACTGTCAAAGCAAAACTATTTACAAGCAGAGCAGAATCCCTGCAATTAAAAGCAAATTTGTTGCATGTTTGAGTAAGTGGTAGCAGATAGGACACAGAAGCAGCCGTCCGTGACAGACAGATTTGGAGTGGTCTTTCGGCTCTTTTCGCGTGGTCATGGCTCTTAGGAACATTGGCAGAGAACAAAACAGGCACTCCACTCGAATACCTTACCATTTTACACCAGAGAGTGAGTTGACAGACATCTGCAGAGGCCATTACGCCCCACAATTATGATGTCAAGGACCATTTGCTATGCTGTTGTATAGACGAGTCACTTTCAAAATATACTATTTTTGTAACCCACTGTTATCACTAAATCTTTGTGTATGTAAATACCCACTGTGTTTAACTTTATTGCATTGTTTAGAATTGTTTATGGGAATGCCATGACACTGGAAAAATCAAATGTCTCTAACAAGGGGAAGATAAAAAGTTTTAAGGCGCATCATAATTTCGTTTATGGACATTTATCTTATTTTGACCATTTACCATAAGGCCTTTGAGTTTTCCAATTCCTCAGTTAAAATGCCAATATATAAGTATAAATTCAGAAAAAAAAGAAAAAAAAAGGAGAAATGAAGCAACGGGTATCTGCTTATCTCTCTGTCTTTCCCCCCTCCCCTTTTCCTTCTCTCTTCCTTTGGGTGACCCAGTGGGACAATAAGGCAATGACAGATAAGGAGTGATTTGCTAGAAGCAAAACCTTTAAAATAAACAAACCATTAGGCTGTGTTCTGAGAGGAACTAGTGCAAGCCGCCTGAGTGATTCTAATTCAGGTGAATTACAGACAAATTTCCCTGGCAAACTCGCAGCTGTGATAATAGCGCCCAGTCTAGAGCCTGCACAGTGTCCAGACTAGAACCCAGAACCTCGCTACGCTCACACAGCCCAGTGGTCTGGTTCATAACACAACACCTCGCAGAGCACATGCCCATTAGTGTGGGTGTATACGTGTTTGTGTGTGCGAGTGGGTGGGGGGTGTCAGGAAGACAAAGAGGGAAAAACTCAGTGCCGTGTTTTTCTACCTGGGAAGCATGTTTTTGTTCTGTTTCAAAGTGTGTGTTCCAGACTGTAGAGGAAACCAGAATCTGCCTTATTAAAGTGAATTGATTGAAGAGTGTTTTTCATGCATCTGGCACAAAGCATTTAAATTTTAGCTTTTGCCGTGACAATAGGCCTTCTGGTCTCTTTGAATGTCCAATGATGTGTCGGACTATTTCAGTTTCAGACGTGCTTTTTCCAAAAAAATACTACAGATATCTTTGATAAAGTGTAGCTATGTTTTCACTCATTCGTATGAAAAATCATCATACTGGCTCAGGGTTCAGCAAAGCCTCCTTTTTTTGAGGCATTTAGACAGTCTGTTAGCTTTGAAGCTATTGTGTATAATGTTGACAAAATTAACTTTTAGCAGATAAAAAAAGATATTGATGACTCGTCTTGCACTCGTGGGCTTATACAATGTTTTGTAACAAGTGATATCTAGAATCTTCTCTCCCTTTTACCACCTGCTATACTGACTAGCATTAGCAAATCATGAACTTTGTCCGAATGTGAATACTATATTGCTGTTAAAAATTAAGATTTCACAACGATACCATATAAGAACCATTTTGGAACAGTTCCTAAAATAACAATGTTTTTCTTAATGTGAAGAGTCATGTGTGACATATGAAGTTAGCACATTGCTGACTTCCAATATCTGTGCGCCACGTATTTCTGTAAGTCTGAGTGATGCAAACAAGCTTCCGCTCTATTCGGCCATAACGGACCATCTTTTGTCAATTGCGATTCATATAGAATAATGTATACATTTATGATTATAATATTGAATATATCAGTAATATGATACGAAACTAATAGTAATGAGTTCAAAAAAGTTGAATTTCACCCAACTTGAGATGATAGTGCGTTTAAGTCCTCTTGTGAAGAATCATTAGCCTATATGGCCTACATTCTATTGTAATTGTACAATATGTTGTATTTTGTACATTCAACTTATAAAAAACAAAAACGCTGCATCCACCATATTTTGACAGGCCCTCAAAGAAAAATCCCACTCGCAAATATGACTTTAGATCACATGACAATGTCAACATAGCTGATATGTAATCATTATACACATCAAAACAGTATCATAACATATCAAACAGCTTTTTCCCTTTTTAAAGATGGCCAATAGCATTTAGTTTATATCACAGCTCGACCAGAACTGTTTTACTCGGTAAAGTCACAGTTTCCTCCTAATCTCGAACCGTTTCCCCTCCTAATCTTCTCCATATCCCTTTAAAATATAGAATTCTGTGCAGAATTCAAATGGGTCCATTGCGTTTTGTGGTCTGCGCCAACTCTCAAATGATGTGCTCTGTGTTATTGTGTCTCTGGACCGAAGCAGACTGTGCACGCTGCGGCGGTTCGCGTGACACTAACGTGAATCCAGACTTAATTCTCCCCAATGGAAGGCATATTTACACCGTCTGAACCGTTTTCTATCCCCTATATCAGGGATAGGCAACTTCGGTCCTGGAGGGCAAGTTGGAGCTAAACTCTGTCCTGCAGAGTTTAGCTCCAACCCTAATTAAACACACCTGAACAAGGCAAACAATGTTTTCAGGATTAGGCCTACTAGATAGATACAGGCAGGTTGTTATCAGGGCTGAAGCTAAACTCTGCAGGACAGTCAGTGGCCCTGCAGGACCGAAGTTGCCTATCCCTGCCCTATAGTGTGCTTTGTGCCATTCACCATGTAGAAAATAGTAAATGTGTGCACAAGTGAACGATTTTAGCCGCAGCTTCAGTGTCTATTTGGGGTCGGGAAGCTGTAGATTCTAGTATTTGTTTGGACAGAACATCTGATAAGAAACTAGTGCAGGGTGATGTCATCAAAATTACTGATCCATTGGAGGAAGTGCGATGTGCGAAGCATAAGTTTTGAATGCTTATATCTTCTAAATGCAAATTTTGTCATTGTTTTGGAGATAGCCTATAAATCAGTTACACTAACATATTTATGGACCAAAAGCCAAACAACTTTTTGATTTCGTGGGGACTTTAACAGTAGGCCGTACGCGATTTATGATGCTGCTGTGTGTCGTTCTTAATTTTAGCGAATCAGCGCCACTACTGGCACCAAATGGAACTGCACTCTGTTTTGAGCGAACAACGAAGTCTCATCGAAAGTTGCGGAGAATTGTATAAATATTGTTCCCCAACAGTCTGTGCAGAGCAATGTCACGGTCTCGAGCGCTTGATTGCAAGCGGTGATCCGCTTCGGCCGCAGGTTTCTTCTCAGCGGGATGTCATTACTAAAGCTCTCACACGCTGAGCCCCACACACGGACGCACGTGGCCGGGCTGGGGGGTGGATGAATGGCCCACAACGAGCTCTGCTTCTGATCAAGAGCTGGCCGGCCGGGCGAGTGTGTAAGGAAATACTCTAGTGGGACCATCAGAGCGCATTAGACTGACCGAGAGCAGCCTGGGGGAAACGCAGCTGCCCGGAGAACACACTGCAGCAGTATTTCATCAACATTAAATACTCGCCTTTAATCTCAACGTATGCAGGCCACACCGAGAACGAGCGGTCATATTTGTGTTTACAGGTTTTCTGTTAATTGCTGTCTAGGACGACTGCAGTCAAGTTCACTTACACAGGGCAGTTGGCGCTGGCTTAATAACATGAGTCCCATTTTTATGTTGCCTACTGGAAACATGCTAGAAAGAAAAATGAGACATCATTTTGGCTTCTAACTTGTTATACTTAACTTAAATTGCCAAAGCCAATCTTACATCCACTTGTGTGTGTGTGTGTGTGTGTGTGTGTGTGTGTGTGTGTGTGTGTGAACGGAATGCTGATGTAGCCTACCCCACAAACTAAGTCTTGACTGTTTGTAAACAGTCTGTCATTTCTCAAAAGTGCCTATGATAATTGCTCTACGTCTAGGAAGTGCAGAATTATGCCCAATTCGGCATTGAGCTTCTAACTGTGTGTTTGAGTGATCCTAATTGCTGTGGGACTGTGCATTTATTAGGCTATTTATTTATCTTTAGTCACACGCTCCCCCAATACGGCCAACAACTTCAGGCAAATCTAAATCACAATCTATGGTTATTTTTTTGGAGTGATTAAACTGTAAAATCACTGGTAGAAACATGCTGAAACATATGCTGTTTAGGTGTGTTTGTAGTAAAAAAAAAAAAAAAAAAAAAACCTGATTGTGCAAAAAAAAAAAATCTTTCCATTTTGTTAACTTCCATCAGACCTAAATAAAATAGGCTACATCAGATATTTGTTTTAATCATTTATATTCTTGAATAATCTCCAAAATCACATATTCTGTTCAAAACTTTGAATAACCTGAGCTCAATAATCTATAATAACCTAAAACAATACATCGGAAATATTCCTTTAAATTACGTGTTTTTAAACAAGGGATAGCATGAAAAAGCAACAATGACTATAATTCAGATTCTGTTCTATTCAATAATGATTAATAATAAACTTGGTTGAAATTTAAGTTTATTAACGAGAGTATTAAATAATCATACCGTTTCGATGTTCAACTGCTGATGTTCTGATGAAATGTCAAAATTAATGAAGGTTGTGTTTCAATTAATCTGCTCAAATGTATAGTAACATCAACTGGAAAATTTAAGTTGGGGGGACATATTACTCCTACTATTTGATTACATCTCTAAAATGTGCTGAAACATAAAATCCAAAAAAAAAATTATTTTGTTGTCTTCACATTACATTTAGAGCATCCACCACAGTATGAGTTGTCCCTCATTAGTCTTGCCAGAATGGTTTATGTGCACAAACACTACTTGATGAAAACTCGGCCTTTTCATTCAAGGCTCGACAAATTAATTCCCATTAGTGCTTTTCATCTGTAACTCCGCTCGATGTGACACGCTAATAGCGTGATTTGTCTGTGAGGTGTTAGTGATGTCTGATTTAATAGACACAACCCACTCAAACACAAGGATAGAATAACACATCTCTCAACAAAGATGTTTTTTTGCGTGCACTTCCACCTTTTCATTGACAGCTGCTGTCACCAGTGTGTTATAAAGAACTCCATATGCTTGTGTACGGCCTGTGATGTCTTCTTTAACACATTTGAACACATGAGCGTTCACCTCGACTGTCCTTAAGGAAAGGTGGAGAGTGCATTTGTTGGGTGTGATAAACAGAACCTAAATGTTGGCAACACTGCTGCAAAGTCACATCTATTCACGGCGTGAAAACCCTGTGTATCCTCGGATTACCGTCAATATGATAATCTAACAATAATGTTTTAATGTTTATTTATGCCAATCATTTCACAGGCACAATGTGTTTTATAGCTCAGTACTGGCATAAATATTTTGCAGTTTTGCGTTTTATTATTATTATTATAGATGCAAGCTTTGGTGGAAGTAAATATTATATTGAATGTCATTAATTATCATGAATAACGACTTAAATTTCTCTCGGCTCCTAAGACATAACTATTTATGTTTATTTTATACACTAGTACAATATAAACTTCTTTCTTGGTGTTTTTTTTTTTTTTTTTTTGAAGGCTCCTCGTAATCAAACATTGAATGGCAAAAGCTACATGACATTTAAAAAAAATTCTACTTTTGTGTTCCACTGTAGAAAATAACAGACACATGAGCGTACAGATTTGGAGAGACGATTTGCATGTTGGGGGTGAATTTTCATTGATATAGTACCTAGAAGTATTTTTACTGGATCTGCAAAGCCATATTTTGTGCTTCTTTTCTTCTTTTGTAAGACTTAATGGGCTTGGATCTCAGGGCGTTAGCGCTGACTGTCTTGTCGACCACCCCTTGGGAGAGCTGTATAGTCTGTTTGTTGGGTGTGATAAATTGGTCACATGCTTGAACCTAAAGGTTGGCAAATTAACAGTTAATTAGGGTTTGATAAATAGCAGATCTGCTCTATCCCCATTCAGCTGCTGCAGGCCCTCTCTCGACCCACTCTCTCTAAGGCAAGTGTTTATGTGCTGGTAACAAGTGTCGATGCAGACTGTTATGTCTGCATTTTGTCACATGAGGGGATTGCTCTCAGATGTGCTCCTTCCCCCAAGCGCACACACACACACACACACACACACGCAATACGCATCTATCCTCAGGTTACTGCACATGGCACCCTTTTTCTCCCAACACACACACAGTTTAAAACCTCATCCTTTATGTTTTCACTTATAGAGAACATGTTCAGAAGATATTTCCTTACAATTGTAAGCCATGACAGAAATATTAAGTGCAGTAACTTACCAGTTAAAAGGGAACATTTTCAGAACTTTGGCTAACGTTCTTGCAAGTTTCGGTTACACTTTACAATATGGTTTCATTTGTTAATTTAGGTAATGGACTGTATTAACAAACATGAACTAACCATGAGCAATACATTTGTTACTGTCTTTGTTCATCTTTGTTAACGTTAGTTTGTATCTTTGTTCAATTGTTTGTTCATGTTTCTTCACAGTGCATTAACTAATGTTAACGAATGCAACTTTTGATTTTAATAATGTATTAGTAATGTTGAAATGATCATTAACAAAGATTAATAAATGCTGTAGAAGTGCAGTTCATTATTAGTTCGTTAACTAATGAAACCTTATTGTAAAGTGTTACCCAAGGTTCTCTTAAAGTTACAAACATTCTTCCAGTAACATCAATAGATTGTCTGTTTAAAGTTATTTGGTCTTTAATAATGTTCTGAAAATGTTTGCACAAAAACGTTATTTATATTGTTCATGGAATGTTCTGAAACATTTTAGTTGAATGTTCCCTTAACGTTCTCATAACCAAGAAATAACATTTTTAAAACTTGACATTTTGAACGCTCAGAGAACATTCAGAAGTAAAAATTTTATAACAATGATAACTAAATGTTCTTAGAACATATTTTAGCTTGCTGGATATACAGTTTAATGTGCAGATTTATTATGCATAACGTATTGTTACACATTTGCCAAATGAATGTACTAATAGCCAAATGCAGTCATGTACCTCCAAAATTACAGTTTCACTGACGATTCGTGAATATTTAAATGTGGATATTTATTTAAAAAAATCTGTTGTGAGCAGGAAAAATATCATTTTCAGTTTGTTTTATCAATTTTATTTACTATATTATGCGTAATTTTAAGCAGTCTTCTCTCCTTCAGAAATGACACATGGTTTTGTAATGTTTTTGAGCTTGATTTATTAATAAATTGCATAATTTCACTCATTGCCCTGTTTTTATGAATGTGATGGCCTCCTTTAGGTCATCAGAAATGTTTATTCAGTGTATTATCTGCTGAAAATGACATTCAGAATGCACAGAGGGCAACTCTGCTTGCCATAACTAATATTAAATTGATGATAAATAAAATTGCATTTCACTTTATTTAAGCATCCTTTTCAGGTTAATTAAAATATGTATTTAAATAGTCTGATGTCAATATTAATCTTAGCTTTAAAAATCTGATATGACATGACTTCCATTTGAGGATGTTTTTTTTATTAAAAATAATCTGAAGACAAAATATGAATTCATATTATAGGCAGTTTTCAGATTTTCAGAGCAGTTTCAATGACAACTGTACAGCCCGTGTGTAATATTGACCTTTGTGTACTTCCAGCTTAATTGTATCTGACTGAAGTTATACATTCAATTAACATGCAATGACTGCTATTATGTCAAAGATATTTGGCAACTTTACATATTCCTTGGTGTATCATTATAAAGAAACAAAACCCAATACAACTAATATTCCTGTTTACAGAACTTTATTATTATACTCTTGTGTATGAAAATACATGCACTGCACACACATATATGCTCTGCTCTATGCACAATTTTCTCTTATCCTTTTTTCCCAAATGTAATAGTCACTGGCTCATCAAGTACTCATAAACAGACATTCATAGTGTCGGTGGTGTTCATCTCTGCAGATGACATGTAAATTAAACTGTGCCAAGAGAGGAAGGGTAGTTTGTAAAAACACGCTCTGTGACCCCTTAGAGAGTCATTCATGTTTCAACAGTGGAGCGTGGGGCCAGGAGACGGGAGGAAACAGGAGCATGTATGGACATTAATTACTCTATGTGCGGTACTGCTGAAGTAATAATGTGTTGCAGTTCCTAGACTGACAGCCAGAACTCCCTGCCACTTCATCAAGCAACCTGACACTGAGTATACAGTCCATTTGATTGTAAAGAGCTGCAGATGCCTTCCTTTATGGACTAATGAAGTCAGATATAGGCATGTAAATTCATTGACTGCAGGTTGTGGTTGTCACGGTCCTATGCTCTCAAAGAAACTCATAATTTCAGTTTATAATAGTCTAATAATATATATATATATGGGCCTATTTATATATGCGTGTACAATAATTGACGACGGCCGTTGAATTTTAAGAAAATTTCTAATAATTCAATGAGTCAATTATGTGCTCATACTACGGTTACCAGACCTCAAAACATTGTTCAAATGTTGTATTTCAAGACACTTGTCATGTTTTTGTCCTTAAAACGCTCTTGGGTGTAGGAATAATTTCTTAGGCATCTAACCCAAGCCTACATTGCAAATTCCAAAACGTCATTTTAGAGCTAGTAACAGGGGCTTGAGCCATTGATACCAGACTAATGCAGTTATTAGAGAGAGAGAGAGATTTAGCGTGTATGAATTACCCGAGTCTGTGCGTTTTTTAACAGTGTTCAACCGCAGAGTCCTCTAATAGCCAAACTAAGTTTCTCTGCTTCAAGAACAGTGCCGTTATTATATCGCTAGTGAGAAATGTCATGTAGCTTTTAAGTTGTTAAGCTATTGCGCTGAAAACACGTTTCTGTGCGACTGCGTGTCCGAACTTTGTGTTTGAGGGGGAGAGAGAAAGAGAGTATGTGCTTAAATCCTGTACATAATAAAAGGTTATTTTGTGGCGAAATCATGGAAATAATGTAATTTTTATCCTATTGTTTACTATATTTATTTTCTCGGTCAGTGTCATTGTGGGTTTTGGTTCTTTTGCTGTTGAAGGCTGTAAGGAACTTTGAAATAACTGAAATCATTTGGCTACGTAATGCGGTCAAGACCTGCCTGGAACTACTTTAGCCGTGGTTTTCCATGAAAAAAAATTGCACACTAGAACGTTCGTCAACCAATCAGATTCAAGCATTCAACAGCCCTGTAGTATAAATGTTGCATTCACGCCATGTTGTAATTGCTGTAATTTCGAGATGACAAGAAGTGACATTCTTCTCTATCACTGCCTAAAGTAATATGCAATGGTCAGGAGGTACAGCGGTCATGTACAAGCTCTCAGAATATTCCCAGCTTTCAATTTACGAGCTCTACAAGGACGTGAATGCTTTTTGCATGTTGAAATCTCAAAATTATGGTAGTTATGACGTGGCGTGAGTATAATTCCTTATCAAGAAAGCGAGCGACATCAGAACTCCCACACGTTGGACAGCCAGAATTACTTTAGACATCCGTAAGGATATGATGTGAAGCTTAAAAAAAAGTAATAATGTAGTACACATGTAGTCAGCCAAACACTCCCTGACAAGTGAATACTTCATTTAATTCCCTACGTCCAGCAATCAGTCAGAATCAAAGCAGCTGCTTTGGCTCAGAGTACCAGTGTTGCTCCCATCAACACCATTTACCATGATCCTGGCAGCTCTGTTGAAGGCAGAGACAGCACATGGTGCAACCGAACGGTGGCGTGGCCCCCAATTCTTAGACAGTCATTAGCAATAATGCTTATTATGTTAGTGTTCCTGGTTGGTCGCCAGCTACGTTAAAAGTTTTATGTATCCTTTAATTAACCAAAGAGCCATACTGAGATGTATAATAAAGCAATTTCACACAAGCAATTGTGCTGTGGAGCTGAATATTCATTACAGCATGGTTAAGAGTGAGATATTGCATTTAAACAATATTTAAATAAGTTAAGCCAAAGCACAAGCTTTACAAGTTGTTTTTTCTAGTTAAAATAATAATACAATTCTTAAAACAAGAGAAATTTACCTGAGAAGCAACACTGCGTAAGATATTAAGATTTGTTTTAATACAACTGAATGTTACTGAACAGAGTTTTTCCACTGTTTTTTACCCCCAGCTGCAACTTTCAGACGCCACCTTTATTTATTAGGAACTTTCATGTAATGGAAAGCTCAGGATTGTGGGATATCAAAGGCAGAAAAGGATACATCTATGGTGCCTTCAAAAATCAATCAAATGAAGTGATATCAGGAGACAGGAAGTGAAGCTAACATTGTATTCGGACATGCCTTGATACCTTCCTGCTTTGGAATTCATCCTCCGAAGGCAGCATTTTTCAGCTTTCGGATGTAACCATTGAAATCACACAGCTTTCACATAGCTCACACTTTCTGGTCTCTGGCCTGCTGCAAACAGAGTAAAGCAAAGTGATACAAACAGTAAAGCGTCTCAGGTTGTACTAAACATATAAGATTAGAGGACTGAAACTAACTTATCATAATCCTAATAAATTCTTAAAACCATTCTGAATGTGTTGGCCTGTAGAGTAAGATTGTATCAGGGCAGGAAAGCCCCTCGTTGAATATCTGGCTTAATCTTTTCTTGGCCTTGATCATTCTCTCAAAAATCTTCTTTTAACAATGAAATTGAGGAAGCGGAGGCGCACCAAAAGTGGTTAAATGTGGTCTGGCTCGCCAGCGCACGGGCTGTGATGGACTTCCTCTGCAAAGTATTTCATTTTGGATACAGTCCCTTTCTAAACACAGCGCACCTGGGACAACAGCTTTGGTTCCAGACCCAGTGTTAATCAGCAGCAATGCATGCCTGCCAGCGGCTCGTATATACAATTAATACTGTGCCCTGACTTTTAACAGCCGATCCCGCTGCTCTTATGAAAACAGAATACCGCAGAGTGCCACGACTCCAGCGTTTAGCCGAGGCAGAATGACAACATTTTTACGGAAATCTTCCTGATTGCTGAAAGGATCTCAAAGAATTCGCAGGGAAAGTGGCAAAGAAAAATATTTAAGCGGCCCTAATGCATTCTTTCATGAGCTGCGGTGTGTCCATTGCCTCGGCAATAAGACAAAACATATACCCGGCGGAATCTAACGGTTGTCTCTTTGGAAAGACAAGTTATTTCACATGAAGGTATCCACGACTAGGCTTTCTTAGTGTTTGACATTCCAGTATTGATTCCACTCAGAGGGTGTGGAGGGGATTTCCGCCATAATCCAGTGAAAGAGGGAAGTCTTTGGAAAGCCTTATCTAACACCTATTTAGTCTGCCGTTTACAATGACACAAGTTGACACATGGTAAATATTCCTTTCTTTTTTTCTTCTTCAAGCATTACTTGAAATTGCTAGATCTGCGGCTCAGAGAGCAAATCCACCTCATTTGTATTTTGAAACCGATATTGGCAACGATCTGATAACCCTCTAGACGACTATGACTGTATAGCTCTTTGGGGGCTTTTACATAAACAGGATAATGCAAAATGCTAGTGACTAATAGCCTATCAGAGACATGCACCCCAGCAGCATTCGAGAGAGGTCAGCCGTAGTCATTAAGTTAATGTTCGTCCACAGTTTGGGCTAAACACAGCACCTTTTATGGAATTATCATAATTAGTCTAACCATTAGCCTTAATGGGGAGTAATGGCCAGTTAGATGTTATTTGGTAAAACAACACGCCAGAGGCCGAAGGTGTTTTATTACGTCTCTATATTAAGCGCGTTCTGGAAGGTAGAAAATGTTTCCAGATCGAGGGCGAAATTGGCTCTGTGCTAATTCAGTTTCCACATCAAGCAGAGGAAAGACCACCCACTAAGAAAGTCCAACTTGGCATGTCTGTATGCTGTGACTCACTTTAAGTTTCTGTGAATGTGATTGGACTTTTATGAGTAGCTCAACCTCCCATGATATTGAAGCGTTTTCCTTTTCGTTGGCATCATAAGTGCTCTGATCTTGCTGATTAATTCAGTACAATCCATAGTAGCTCTGATAAAACTGTGTAAGCAACCACAACAAAAACCTTTCCCACTGAAAATCAATGTCAACGATTGTCGATTTATCAAAATAGCAAGATGTATTGCCTGGGAAAACCATAACCTCTGGCATTGCTACATACAATAATTTTTTTTAATGTGGGTTGTTTTATTCTGTGTTGTTCATTCCTTCGCTCTCCCTCTAATTGCATGTTTGCCTTTCATTCCCTTTGGGTTACCCCATGCTCCACACCATAGAAAAGCTTTTGAACGACAAGAAGAACATGGCATCAGAAGGTAACTCTCATTCCAGCGGATGGGATCGAGCTTGTTAATCAAATGCTTTCCAGATCACACTTGAACTGGAGTAATTACTCTTTCCGAAGGAACTGCTGCACACAAAGACTTTTGTAAACACGTCCAATAACTACTTTAATTGGCGCGCAGGTCGGCTAACAACCGGCTATTTGGTGTTAGAGGTAAAAAAAAGAAAAAAGAAGTGTGAAATATGAATGAAACGGGTTTTCTGTCGGAGAGATTTATGATACATTTATCAACTCGTTTTATGCCACAGTTGGTGTTTAAGCTTGGTCATGGGCCATTTGCTCCACACAAGCACCATCTTTCTTCATTTGACTGCACGGTGTCAGCCTTTGGAAGACATTTCCACAGCAAGAGTGCAGTTTCAAAAGCCTTGTCCTCCCCTTAGATAAACCTACTCTGGAGATGATGTATAAGGATCTAATTGCATTTCGGCTACATATTTCCTACCAAAATGACTTTATTGTACAATGTTATTGAGGTTAGGGGGGTCACAGATCCATTTCTGTTGGTCTTGACATGTAGAAACAGAACCCAAAAGAGGTGCTTTTTAAACTATTCATTTCTGCAGGTCACTTCAGTGATGCTCAAAAAGAGGGCGATAAAACACAAAGGAGAACATAAACAATTTTTGGATCCTATTTTATTTCATGGACAGCACTGTTTAAATATATCCTTATTTGGAATTTTTCTTAAACACTATAAACTAAAAATAATAATACACTGTAAAAAAAAAATGTTCCTCACATTTTTAAGTGCAATCAACATGATGTTTAAGTAATTTCAACTTAAATTACAATTAAACCGACTTGAATCTTGTATAACTTAACTTATTTTGATAAGTTAAAGCAATGTAAAAACATTGTTGTCTTATTGATCATATACTTTTTTAAGTGTAGTAGAACTTTTTTATTAAGCAATTTAAATCTTTTTATTATTAATAAATAATAATTGAAAAATTAGGTGGAAAATGCAACCGTTCCATCAGGTCAACATGCTCTGGAACGCGTTTAGCTGCCAAAACAAAATCAAATCAAGGCTTATACTGCCACACTACATTGATAACATTACATCAAAAGAAAATAATCAATTAGGGCTAGACAACGACATATTATCTGCTGTGCTGAAAGGTATGACAACAACATAATTAGTTTATTTTTTTTCCGTTCATTTTCTCTTAACATCTAACATGTTCTGACTTATTTATCTTTGAGAAAACTTGAGCTGAGGAGCATGCAGATGTTTAAAGTCAAGACATGAAACCTTTTGTGATTGTCAGAATGCTTAATTTACCGTGACTGAAGTTTCTACAACCTTTCCATAGCATTTTTAGACCAGTTAAGGTCAAGATCCCTTTTTTTGCTAGTATCTTTCTTTGCTAATATAAGCAGCTTCATTTTTTTTTTAAAGTGACGTGCAATATTGTTTTTAAAATGTTACCACCTCATTAGTTACATGATATACTTTCTATATAATTACCTCCCTGTGCAGCTTTTTGAAGCTCAATGGCTTGTATTTTATCTTTACCACAGAGTTTAGACAAGAGCATGTCAGTGATGGTGATTAACCATTGTGTCACTTTCAAGGTGTTGAGAAAATGTGTTTGAAAAAGGCTTTGTGAAAAAATAGTTGCTTTCAGACCAACGAGTTCTGCTCTGTTTCATACTAAAGCTTTGAAACGCACTCATGGTTTATCCTTTGTGCCTGCAGGTGCGTGCCGTGCGCTGGAAACGCACTCATGAGCTAATTCGAGGCAAAGTAAAGCTCTCATCTGGGATTGGTAAGAGTCTCTCCAAGCACCCTGAAGACTTCCAGCTCATTCTTGATTGCACATGGCAGCCTCTGACCTGCACCGAAGGCACCCGCTGCCATGGAAGATTGATGATTATCGATGCAGAAACCCTTTGCTAATTCAGCGTACAAGGTTAGTATGCTTTCTTCAATGAGCCAAGCAGATAGCTGGCTAACTGTTTTAACCTCATCTGCGAGTAGCGATGCCATCAGTGATTTTCTTGAATCGAGGGAAATACTGGAGGACAAGGAGAGGTTACGGCCTCCGAAGTCACCAAAGGACGAAGAGTCGGGCAAAGTTACATTCTCGACTCACATATTTTTCCCCAAGTGGATAAAGCAAATATACCTCAATAACATTCCCATCAAGCCAGTAGAAAATCAGCTTTAGCATAGTTCTTAGATGAAATAAATCACCTGTTATGAAATCTGTTCCATGATATAAACAATGACCATGAATTTAGATTAACAATGCTGTGGAAAATTACTACACAGAGGAGATTTGGCCCGAAATATATTTGGCTTTGTTATTCAGAACATAACTTATCATGGTACCTGCACTTCTTCATCTCAACACCTTTTAAGAGCTGTTTTATCCTTTTAGGATGGACAAAGCAACTGTGATTTACATTGTAGTTCAGTGAGTTTATTCCCTCTACAACTTTTTGTTTTATTTGCTTTATCAAAGCCAACCAGAGATGATTTCCATTTGATGATTTGACTCATATTATAGTATCACTTAGCATTATCATTAATTTTTTTAAAGTATTACAATTATTCACTTTTGATCAGTCAGTACTGTGGGTGAAAAACTGGATCACCGAGTAGCGTCATGACCTTCTCTAATGAACAGTTTTGACAGTTCAGGGGACAATATTACAGAAACATTCTCTAGCCCAATGGCTAATTTATTTATAAATTAAATCCAGATGGGACGTTTAACAAGTAATTTGCAGTCTTGGTCTGGTGGAATTTAATTATCATCAAAGCTAAACAAGTATGAAATATCACCCACAGTTCATATACGACTCAGATCCACAAAAACTAAGCTTACTCATTCTATTCAGTTTTATTTCCTTAGAAAGAAACTGACAAAAATCATTATTCCTGACTGATTATTTCAACCTATTGACGGTCCTAAAATGTAAGCCATAATTTTTGCAAAATCAGACTTTCAACAAAACTGTGTTTAAATATCAAACTCTCTCAAATAGAATGGTAGCACTTTACAGTAAGGTTTAATTTGTTAACATTAGTAAATATCACTGGGTATAAGGAGCTAATAATGAGCAATACTTTTACATTATTTATATTGTTGTTTTATACATATATATATATATTTTTTAACATTCCAAGTATAAATCAGCACATCATGTATTATGAAGAAATATTAACCAACAACATTTATAAATTACTTTTAATATAGATTAATACATGCTGTAAATAATTGTTGTGCGTTCGTAGTTCATGATGTTAACAAATTAAATTTAATTGCGATTACCACAGAACATTTTTTTTTTTATGTTTTATTTTGTAAATAATTCTAGATTCTGTTCATTTTTCCTAATTGACCTGTATTCATTCACAGCAACCCTCGGGTTTATTTACAGCTTGTAGGCCCTATTTGCTATGTGCCATTAAATATTTTATAAATGATTCCGGAGTAGGCCTACAGTCATTTTTTGCCAGGAGCTCTTGGCAAAACATTCCTTCTCCAAACATCTTGCATGTAGCTGCCAGACACAGTGCAGTTTTAAAGTGTAAATTAGTTTCTATGACACACCGCTAATGTAATTCCTGTAATGTAACTCTTATGAATGTGTAGTCTTCATTGACTGGGCCAGATCCAGGTATGCCAGAATGACTGTGTTGGATGAGCGAGCGGCTCTCATTCCGCCGCATTCAGGAATCTGTATTGCAGAGCAGATGTTTAAATCCACTTCTTCTGTCATTTAAAGTGCTCCTGCGGCTTCATTTATTGCCGAGCACTTGTAAACTTTCACATAAAAAACCCTCAGTGAACCTCTATTGAGGACGTTAAGTGTAGTTTGCTATTTATCACTGCTCGCGATGTAGCCAGGCAGATGTGCAGTAGGCAACGCAGCCAAAATCTTTTGAAGAGACGATTTCATTGCTTACAAGGCTCTCTGGAATAATCGATTCTGATTGGTCAATCGCACCATCCAACGGTCTGATATTTTCTAACGGAGTAGCCTAGTGCCCGCCCACTTTTTCAGCAACCTTGTAACCGAAAGTATTTTTCCCATGGGGATTTTAAAAATATCTTTGTTTACGAGTTATAATCCATGAACTAAGCTAGCCAATTGCGAGTTGAATCACAGCATTAACCTATAAACTTTGATTGGACGCAAATAAGTATTTGAAAATCTGACAAGGTACAAGACTGTACTTAACGGTTTTAAAGAGGAAACAAATCTACAATCCCAAGGTACAGTGTTCTTTTGCGGCAATTTGCTTGTTGCGATTCTATGATTGGTGTAGATTTCTGCAGAATCATGGGTTATGTAGTTTTTCATCAGGACTTTCACATGATTGTTTAAAAAAAGTTTGAAATAATGTAGAATGGTTTTAACAAAAGCATATACAATTGATTAACAACCTCGTAGCTCACAGTTGATCTGTCTTTATAAGTTCAGGTTAAAGATCAGTTCCCCACAGAGAAAACAATTAGATTTTTACTTCTGGAACCAGACTGTTGCACTCTATTACACGGCTCTTTGGAATGCTTAATTCCAAATGGTTAATCGCGCCTTCCAGCAGCAAGATATTTCTTGTTAATGTTCAATGTTATTCATCCATGTAATCTATGGAAACATTGTAAATCAGTCCAATCATTCGGGTTAGTGAAAAAGTTGGGTTTCACTTTATTTTAATGTGTCCTTGTTACCATGTAATTCTACATTTAAGTGCCGAGTAGGCTAATATTAATTAACTACATGTACTTACTACAGGGTTAGGGTAGGATTAGGGTTTGGTTTAGAGTTAGGTGCATGTAATTATGCAAAATGTATAGTTATTACTATAGTAACTACATGTAACGTGTATCAATGACACTGTAAAATAAAGTGTTACCAAAAGTTGCTTCTTTCATATTGCCACAAGTGCACCAGTCCTACCTCACTCACACTCAAAACTACAATTCCCAGCATTCCTTCTGCTTTTCACCTGCACATACTCAGCCATCATCTGCACCTGCAACTGATCGGCACGCTCATCACCATGTATTTAAACACACACCTCAGTAACAGACTTGTCTGGTCTACGACTATACGGATTACTTACTTGAGTTATTTACCCTCCGAGATTTCTCCAAGATCTTGTCTCCTAGTTCCCTCGTCTGTTCTCCACCTCCAGCGTTCCGGCAACCCCTGTAACGCCTCCTACAGACTGTGGGATTTTGGCAATCCTATAATATCTTTACAAATCGCACTGTACGACATGGATCAAATAATCTTGGGTACGACATGTATTTAGACTGTACTATGTTGACACCTATTGAATCATAGGCTATGAAGCTAGTT
The DNA here is from genome assembly GCF_949152265.1 of Phoxinus phoxinus. Classification (NCBI taxonomy): domain Eukaryota; kingdom Metazoa; phylum Chordata; class Actinopteri; order Cypriniformes; family Leuciscidae; genus Phoxinus; species Phoxinus phoxinus. The sequence continues at coordinate 19,814,998 of NC_136897.1, read as the reverse complement.
AGTAGGCTAGTGGTAAACAAAGTGATCATGCGAGATTTCTGACACTGTCAGAAAATTATCGCAGGCTAACAACCTGCAGAAATCACCACGATTGGTCATCTTTTGTCCGGGACAGCCCAAAATCTTTCAATGTGTACCGGGCATAAGACAAAAACATTGTTTGTTTGTTATTCATTCACTCTAAAGGCAACCAAAAGGTGTGTGTGTGGATATACTTACCATTTGAAGTCATCCCATCTTCACCTGCAAACCTAAGAAGTATTATACTTGTTGTCTATACTCTTTGGACACTGTTCAATAAAGCGTTGTTTTGTTATTCATCCATCTCTCTCTTGAGTCGGATATATCCTGACATATCGTATCACGTCGTGTACGATACTTTCATACTGATGCAGATAGTGTTTATTAGTAATCAATTGTAGTGAAAATCACCTCAGAGGATTTCATTAGCCTATAAAAACTACTGTAATATAGTTGTAATGTTTGTCTTGTTGCTAGACCGATTGTTTTTTTAGGCCTACATTAAAATATACTTTTTTTTTCTTAGCAAAAAGCTCTAATACAATATACAGGTAAAATCAAAAAATATTTAAAACTTAAATTGTTTAATGTGCACATTTATTTATATGATGAATACCCTCCATTCCATTTCTGGGTTTTAGGTTTTAATTAACGATAACGTTATGGAGAGGATAATATACTACTTCTAGAGTGACCGTTGCTGGAGAGTTTGATGACATCATATTAACTGACCTGAAACAACAGGCCTTTTGTTATGCCTCTGCATGTGCAATCAGATTTTTAAATTGTTTATTAATGGATTGATTGCTCTCAAAGTAAAGGTCATTATGTAACAGAGAGGGAAACATGCTCTATATTTGATACTCAAGTTATACTACAATCCGTAATGAGCAACAGGCAGCGTTGGAGCAGGAATTCTTATTCATGCTTTGGAAAGCTGATGCTCTGGTTTCTCATTGGCAACATTCTGGGAAAGGCAAGGCTGTTATGTATCGAAACACACTTTTGGAACCTAACGTGGACGCTGTAATTATTGCATAGAGAACTTAATGATTCATGTCAAATGGATTAGCCCTAAAAATCTCAGTTAAACAAAGCCCTGGCATGCCGTTCATTTGAACATTTATCAGTCGCACATGAGAGTGATTTTTCATGGTCGATGTACTAAACAGGCTCTAAACAGCGGATCGTGTTTGTATATTCGAGCAAAATATCGAGCGACCTTGGCTTTCAGCTGGCCGGCAGTCACGTTGTGTTAGGTACAGGAAAAAAGCTGGAAATGTACTGTACGTCCAGGCATATTTTGACACTTGAGACACTAACTGGAGCCATTACAAGCCAAGCTGTATAGCAAAGTTTAGTGCCTCATACTTCTTTAATGAAAGAGGTGTAATAACTTTCGCAGTCAGTTTTCTGTTACACACCATACTGGAAACTAATTATATGCTCTCCCACGTTTAATGCGACGCTATGCAAATGCCTTGTGTACTTGCTGCCGGGGTAACAAATTGCCATATCATGTGTTACAATTACTTCTTCAGTCCTGGCTAGCCAATACATCTTTCCAATGAAATGATTTGAAAGCTATGAATTATGGCCATATTTCAGTCTAAAAGAAACAAACCACTAATTGCGATGTGGCCTCTCGGTAATTTTCAAGAAAGAGCCCAGAAAGCACTCCAGCATCGGAGGGGGGGAAATCGCTTACTTCTGCTCCTGCTTTATTTTGGTTTCGAATAACAGACACTACTAATTTGGTGTAGGCTCGACCTTTGGCCCCCTGCCTCTCCCCGCTCGGCTCCCTCAAGGGAAGGCTCCAATCAGCCCACAGCCTCTCCGTTTTTCCCGCCGATCCATCCTTCGCTACCAAACGGACTGGAGACTGCCTTTCCGAAATGTTTCTGCTAATTCCCATTTCCTCTATAATCACAAGCTTTCATGTGAGTGGCTCGGCGAGTCGGTGCGTGGGGGAGGTGGTGATTACTCCAGGGTCCCGAGCATTAACCTCACCAGGTGTCACTGGATGGCCTGTTTACTTCTGTGATTAATGAATGAACTAAAAGTCTTCTTACCCCCCCAACGTCTTGCTCTTTTTTAAACAAGGAGCGTGCCACTGAATCAATTGGGAAAGCTCGGACAAGCCTGTGCCGTATCAGGCTACAGAGGCAGACCTGTCGAACCGCTGCGCTCTTTGTATTAGTTTGGCAGCTCGTTGGGAGGTGGTGAGGTAGCAGTTAGAGGTGCAGTAAAGGTGAACCAGCAAGCGCACTGTGATAATGTTTTCTTTTGGGCTGGAGACAACACAATGGCGACTTTTCGACTGATGCAACGAGAATGAAAGCTAATTTCCTGTGTTAAAGAAATTTAAACTAGCATCCATCAAAGCGCTTGTTGAAATTAAAAGGGTCTTGGTCCAACGCACAGGAGTTACAGCTGGACTTTTATTAGACCTACATTTTGCCTTATTTTTGGGATAATCGTAAAAAAAAGGCCCGTGACACGAACGGTAGACGAAGCCAATCACACAGTTGGATCTGTCGAATGGCCTAATTGCACGTGGCATATTGAAAAACTGACTTAAATTGTTTTAAATTCGACGTAATAGAGCGAGTTTGAGTAAGCTGGTAATGTTGGATTTACAGTGTGTAAAAAGTGACATACAAAGCCCACAATTAAATGAGCATGACTGTAATGACCTCCCTAGACACCGCAGTTCAAATAATGTTTGTAACCTCGACAAGGACACGTCAGTTACTGTTGGCCTAATGACTGTTTTTACTGCCAAATGGACATGGAGTAAAAAAATAAGCTGGGCACAGTAAATTACCTAATAATTGGAAAATATGTCCTCAGTACCATTTTTCCCAGAGGAAAGTATTCTTTATTCTAACATGATGTACAGTATGTTCTGTGGATTTTGGTCACAAAAATAAACCTTTTTGTGACTAAAATGGCCATCGGAAAAAAAAAAACTTGGAAAATGATTTGAATCATACCCGTTAAAAATTGGACATACTTGACAGAAGATTGAAATTGTTTCAAGCTTAAATGTATGAAATTATTTTTGTATATGCTCATTAACTGTTCAGAAGTTTGAGGTCAGTTAGAGTGTATTTATTTTATAAAAGACTTTTATTTAGGAAAGATGCATTAAATGGGTCAAAAGTAAGTAGTTTTATTTAAAGTGTAAATAGTTTCTAAAAAGTGTATCATTGTTTCCAGAAAAATACAGGAAACTGTTTTAAACATGATAAAACAAACCCGATCTCACGACAATTCGTAAAAATTTTACGAGGTAGATAATTCTTAATTTTTTTGCTAAATCGTACATATTTAACGAGTTGTCCAATTCGTACAAATGACCTACCTCTGACCCCGCCCCTAAACCTACCCGTCACGTGGGTTTAGACAAATCGTACGAATTTGTATGAATTAGCCACCTCGTAAAATACGTACAAATTGGTCATGATAGTGTGGATAAAAATAAGAAATGGTTTTTTTTTTACAGCAAATCAGCATATTTTAAGGATCATGTGACTTTTCCTTAAGGAAAATGCAGCTTTGCCTTCACAGGAATGAATTACATTTTAAAATATATTCAAATAGAAAACAGGTGAAATTGTAGGAATATTGTACTGTATTGATCCAATAAATGCCTTGGTAATAAGCCCAGGAGACTTCTTTCAAAAACATAAAAAATCTTACCGACCTCAAACCTTTTATTAGATAGATCAATTGGACTAGAAGGTGTCTAGGAATGAAGATTGAGATTGTTCAGGCTGGCATCTTTAAAGCTGCTAACATGTGTGGTTTGCTACATACTTCACATACCTTCATTTGTGATATCTCATAGTTTTGAAGACTTTATAATTCTATAACGTGGCGAATAGTAATCATAGAAAAGGTAGTTGTGTCTAGTTTTGAATAATCATAAAACTGATATTTCTTTTAGTCTAGCCTTCTAAACACAGCTAAATACTTGTCATGTAGTTAAATGTGGATATTTCATTACCCATAGCGTGCAAGACAAACAGTGCAGCACTAAAGTACGGTAAGGCATTTATTTTAATCGGAATGATGTACCGGGGTGCATTAAAAGCTTAACTCTTCACCATTCCCTGCATGCATGATCGTGAAATGATCAGTCTTGCACTCTGCCTGAAAGCACTAAAGACATTTTTGCCATCAGCATTCGTCGGTGGTGTTAATCCGTTTCCTATGGAGAAGGCCGAGGGGGTGTGTGAAAGCAGGCTGTGTGTCATCCCTTTAGCTCTGACAGAGTGCCTGGAAGGAAAGGTGAGGAAAGGTTGTGTACACAGGTGATTACTTAATCACTGTATCCTCTGTGAGAGAGGGCCAACAAAAGGTCACGTCACTCAAGCAACAAAGCTCAGTGTACCCTCGTAACCACTCTGCTCAAACAACACTATGCCAGAGACCTCACCTAATGAAGGAGTGGTTACATTTGTTTTGATAGCTTCATCAGGCTCATCTCAACTGAGAACACTCCTAAAACGTGCCCATGGTTTGTGTTTTGCTGGAGTTTGATGGCGATAGTTGGCATGCTTTGACTGTGGAGTCTCTTACTTCTTTTTGTGCGTGGTTTTGTGCATTTCTTTTGCGTGTGACTGATGACCTTCAAAAGTTGCTCTTCATGCTCTGCAATCCACCCTCTTTCTGAGCCTCTACGAATCTCTACTTTGTGACTGTGCGACTAAACAAACATTAAGTGGCTCTTCAGAGCCTTAAGGACTTAAGAGATTCTCGGATTTGACAGGCCAGCTCAAATACAGTGAAATGTTATTCCATTTAACATACTTTTTTATTATATTTAAAGGTGCAGTCAGTAATGCTTTGTTTATGTTGCAGTAGCCGATGTGGTAATCGTTTTAGGCTGCTGACACCTAGCACAGTGCATACAGTATCGTGCTAAAGCGGTTTCAGTTACCAATGCGCTTTTTAAATAAACGTATCAAAATACATTTAGTATTTGCCTGATCATGTGATTTCAAAATGGCCACCCCCATGAGGTGACCCGCCTCCATGTAGAATTAATGTATAGTCATAGTAGTAGCTTTTATTTGGCCAGTAATACAGAGCAAAGTCATCTAATTTTAGTGTACATCGTTTCTGAATGTTTTTCAAAAATACGAACAATTTCTTCATAAATGCTGCAAGGAGGATAAAATATGAAGTGCACCTTTAACAGAAAGCTCTCTGTAATATTTATTCCATTTCCTGGTTAACCTTAATCTGACACAAGTTGGTTATGACTGAGGTTGTGTGTAAGGAAACCAATCATCAAATTTTAGAAACTTGAAACGACATTGGCATTTGCCCAACAGCTATCAAAGACAAGACCAGCTATTAGTGCAGTTTCTAAAATAACTCTCACACGACAATCTTATTTGCCAAGAGGCGTTTAGCCCCATCACCGTGTAATGGAACACATCATTTAGGAAAGTACTGTCATTTGCCGCATGATATCCTGTCAAGTATATGCTTCAATTTGGTAAAGCTCCTGTACTCTTGGGCAGGAAGCAGATTTGTTGCATAATGCTCTCTCCAGATGTTTTGGACAATTGCAAGATCCCTGCAATTAGAGTCATCAGTTCACAATGCACACACCACCGACGTCGGGGAGTCACTAAAAGTAGCGATGCTGCTAACTTTACGACTTGATTTCAGTAACGTGACAATAGCTCAGCTCTTTCTAAAATTGCGTAGCTTTTCCAGTATCTTGCTGCTCTTTCCAATGCAGTGGTGTAGCGTAAATCAAACTGAGGCAATAGTCACAAGCTCTCCTAAAATGTCTCTTTCTCTCTCATGTAGCTTTGGGAAGTCCAATTCATATTATTGAATCAGTTCATTTGGAGAGTCATTTTAATCAGAAATAGTAAACATTTAAATGAGCAAATGCTTCAGTTTATCACAATGTTTTGATTTGATTTTTGTTTAATTGAGTGTATTTACTGTAAATGTTTCCCTGTCACCCTTATAGTGCCATATTGTTTTGTGCCAGTAATATTGCTTGATGGCAAACATAATACAATTCATCCCCAAATAACTTTTGTGTAGCTATAGATACTTTTTTAATTGGCTAGCTTGACTGCAGTGATATTTTAGTATTTATTAATATTGTGAATTAGCTTTTATTTGAATGTTTTCAGGTTTTATTTTAATTTTAGTTGAGGTTTTAGTAATTTTGTTATTTGCTTTTGTCATTTTTATTTCTCTTTTAAAAAATATATGTTTATAGCTTCCATTTATTTTTATTCCAGTTTTAATAATTTGGCACTTCAGTTAAACATATTTATTTCAGGTATTTGTCAAGTCAATATTTCTACTTTTCATTTACGTTTTATTTTTTTATTTTGAGTTCATGTAATATACATTTTTTTAATTTAATTTAAGATTTCAATTACAGAAAAAGATTTGTAACTTTTAAATGACATTTAAAATTCAGTTTGACAAGCTTTTAAAGCAATTCAAATATATACATACATAATTTGAATTAATCGAAAATGGCACTGGTAGCTTTACTATAGTGTTTGCCATAGATTTTCATTATTATAATTTTTTTTGTATGCAATAATTGATGTAATTCTCAATCCAAGCTGCTTTTCCAGAACTACAAGTCAAGGCATAGGTCTATCAATCACACATACTCTGCAGCTTATACAATTACATCACTGTTCACCACAAGCCATTTAGACACCCGTTGACAAACTGACTTGCATCACCTTTTGTTTTGGAGCTCTTAATGGATCATGCTATAACTGTGCCAGTCAGTTTTTCAACAGTCTTTATGAGATGGCTTTTGCTTGTCTGTTTTTCTTCCCCGCTGATGTTAACTCGTTCGCTCGCAGCAGCTGTTTTGAGGATCATCTGTCAAAACAAGAGGGAGTGTTTTGTCAGGGAGATGGAGGGAGGATAGAATGTGTTGTGACTGCCACAGGTGGGGAACCTGACAAGAGGAATAATGAAAAGTCCCAATCTGCATCCCAGGGCCTGTCACTCTGGAATGCCACAGAGAGATTTCCTCCTACAGGAAAGGATAAGATGGAACATGCTTTAGTGCTTCGGTTTATGAGCAAACCGTGGCCAGATGACTGATCTGATGTTAATGAAAGACAAACAAGCCATTTGTTTGTGGTGTAATTGAAACAGCCAGGTTACAAGATGAGAGAATAACAGTGACAGTTGGGAATTGCCGTAATGTGTCAGGTGTTAACAGGTACAGGGAATAATTGGGAAAAAAATGAACGGGAATGCGCTTGAGAGAATTTAATTAGGCTGTTAAAGTCAGGGCAGGAGTTGAGGAAGAGGACACGTGGGTTTTGGAGGCCGAGAGAAAGGAACGCATCAGACACTGATGCCTTTGAATGGCAACTCTAATATCATTTGCCACCTCAGTTCATGCTATTCATAATGTTTATCAGTGCTTGCAGTGTGCTACAAAAAGAGGACTGAGGCGTAAACGGTCTTTTCACACTCGTGGATTACTTACAATAGCTTGAAATTTAGGGTGTGATCTAAGTGTGAAGATATGTGTTAAAACAGCAAGTCAGTCAGTTCTTTACAGTTGCGACTCATTTAGTTTAAATATCCAATAAAATGACAATGGAAATTCACCTTGTACATACTTTTTGCATTACAAAAAAATGAAATGCTATGTATTATCATTAGTAATACATAATTTAAAATTATGTATCTGACAATTTAATTTAAACCAATAATAATAGCGGATGTATTATATAGATGAGTATATGTACTCGTACATTTTAATTGCTCTTAATTAGAAATATTTGAGCTAGCGAATTCATACATTTAACTTAAAATGATCATGTAATCTCAACTTAAATATTGTAAGTAGCAAAAACTTAACAAGCTTTAACTAGCTAATTCAGTAAATGGTAACTTGTTGATGCTTTCCATAGCATAGCAATAGCTGAATGAGTACAACAATATAAAACATTTAACATACTGTATATCTGTTCTCGAGCACATGCTCCACATGATGGTAACCCCTAAAACATCCCAACATAACAAAAACTCTTCTAGTATAGCAAAATATTAAACATGACTAAATCTCTCCCTTAACATTAATCTTGCAAACACAAAAAAACATGTAACAATTGTGCCATTTGCAAAGCATGCTGGGAAATAGAAATCCCAGCCCAGTTTCAGTTAAATTTAAGTTTGTCTAACTTAAAAGAAACAAGTTCATAAACTAGTTGTGCACTCAAAGTTTATACTGTTACATTTAAAGTATACTATGCAGTAAAAAGGGGGCCAGTTTAGCCCCAAGTAGTATTAAAACAGCACACTTAATATACCTGAGTACATTGATATTAGTATTACTAAAGTATTCTTAAAAATATACTTTACTTAAGTATACTTAATCAAATTAACTTGAAGTATACTTATTTTTTTTGCAACCAGGTTATGTGCCTTCTGCAATGGCAAATGATGGCTGCTCATCACTTAACCCTTTTGTAGTTTAAAATAGTGACTATAAATCATGGCTGGTTTCTCATGCTCTGCTGGTTTTGAGTCACTGATTACTCGGAGAATAAAATAAACTTGTGAATAATCTTATGAATGCTATCTTTTAAACCATTAGTAAGACAAGACAGTAATCATCAAATATGATTTATGCCAGATAATCAAGTGTGGTTTGCTACTAACAATAGCTAAATAAAAATAAAATAAATGTGAATAGGAAGACAGCCAGGGCTTTCCAAATTGTCAGGGATTTTGGCGATACTGTATCACAGTCAACACCACTTTAATACGTTACGCCTGATTAAACAATGTGTCATTTCTCCCTATTTTCTTTAGAGCGAGTAGTGAAACTTCATGTGTTTGGAATTTTTTTTTTCATTTGACTTTGATCAATTTTGACAAATGTGTTACTGAAAGGTACGAAGTTTGACAAATGACACCATAAAAATACAACTAAAGTATATGATGCAGAACAAAACTTGAATGGCCCTTTAATAGTTTGAGGTGTGATGTTTCACCCAATTTGAATAAACATTAACTCTGAGAACATCCAAAGAAAAATTAGGGCATTTATCTCCATAAAACAATGTCGCTTTGTATTTCAATCAGCTTTTGCAATGACTCTTGCAACGATTCTCTTTGTTTTGTTGACCTGAGACACGATGCCCACGTCTTCCCCTCCACCGTGGGCGCAAAGCCTAAGAAATCATCCAAAAATATTCACACTTCTCTCAGCCGAACGTCATAAGTGTATTTTGAGCAGTGTAAGGGACATATTTCATTCCTGTTTTAAAGTTTGAACACTAAACCCAAAACACACTCTCCCATTTTTCCATGCACGCACTAACAGCCCCAAAAGTGACTCGGTAATGAGATGTTGTTTGACATGCATGCAACATTTGTGCAAGCCATTTGGCATTCTGCAGAAAAAGAGCGAGAGCGGGAGAAAGAGAGAGAGAGAGAGAGAGAGAGAGAAAGAGAGAGAGAGAGAGGAAAAGAGAAAGGCTGTCATGTGAACTCTGTCTCAAACCAAGCCCATCGCTACACTGCCTGTAATAATAGAGAGGAAATTGAGCATTAAATACAAATCAACGGTTATTAATTTCAGCGTGACAGAAGAAGGGCGCAGAGGTTGAGCCTTTCAGCACTCCAGCGCATGCAATTGCTGTAACTTCACCTCTGTACATATATAGGAGGGGCTATCAGTGCTGTATGGGGGACTTTAGACAAGAGGAGGCAAAGACCCTTCTCTGTATTTGGGATTCTTTTAGTTCATGTAAATTCATGGTTCGGTTCCATTTGATGTAAAGATGATTTCTGGATTAAATACTTATCAGCAAGAAACATTTATTATTATTATCATCAATGTTGAAAACCATATTTGCTGCTTAACATTTGCCTAACGTTAACCCACAAAAACTGTTTTCAACATTGATGATAATAGTAATAAATGTTTCTTGAGCAGCAAATCAGCATATTAGAATGATTTCTAAAGGATCATGTGACACTGAAGACAGTAATGATGCTGAAAATAAAAGTCGGTTCTTTTTTTGAACATTCTGTACAAGCAGCATAACAGTTTTCAATATTAATAAGAATTAAAAAAGGATCATTTGACACTGACGACTCGAGTAATGACTGCCTAAAATCTAAAATTCAGCTTTGCCTTCACAGGAATAAATTACATTTTAAAATATAACTTTTAAATGAAATGTTATTTTAAGTTGTAATAACTTTTCACAAATTTACTGTTTATGCTGTGTTTTTGATAAAAAAATTTGATACTTACACATTTGTTTTTGTATTTGTTATATTTTGTAATATTTATACAATAATCGTTTTTTCTTCTGTAATATTTCTCTCTTTTTGGTTTGTTTTTGTACTGATTATTCTCTTTTTTCTTACTTGCAAGGCACTGCCCTCTCTTGAGAGAGAAAAAAAAACACCCAGCCATGTTGAAGTGGGGAGTGGAATTATATACAAAAGTCCTTTCAAGTCAATGATCAATCACAGTCTCTCGCTGCAACTGCACATTATCAAGCGCCGGGTCCTCAGTATCACGCCGCGCTCAGAGAACTTACAGAGAATGATGGGACTGATCAGAGCTAGTGTTGGGAGGCCTTGACCTTTGTCTCCTTTTATAAACCGTGGAGGAAGTTGCGCTTGATCCCAGTGTTTTCCAGCACCTGCAAAATGTCAACCTGTTTAGATTTGAAGCAGAGACACTGATAGGACCATCTGGACCTTCACTCATGACATCCAGCCACGGCCCGTGTTCTCGGCCAATGCACCCTGAAAATGGATCAGCGAAGACCTCATTTGTAACATTTTGACTAGCACAAGGTGAAAGACCCACTCAAAAGAAGAAGAAGAAAAAAAGAATCAAACGTTAGCTAGCTAAATTGATTCAAAGCTCATCCACCATCTAGTAAAAAGATACTCGTCTGCTGTAAATATTATTTTTTCCCACTTGTCAAAACAAAGATCTGCAATTGCTATTAGGCTTAATCTTCAGTTGATTGTCTTAAACGCATTAACACATTCTTGACTCCTACCCTCATCTGGAAAACGCCTTTCTGTTAAAGTGCATCCATTCCAGGTGCAGACTTATTTTGTTTCCCTCTTTTATTCCTAACATCTATGCTCTAAATTTCTTTTTAGCTGCACTAAGTTAACACCTTTTCGTGAAACATATTGCAACATAAAAACGGCCCTTCAGAAAGTACATGCATCTGCGGTAGGTCCTCTGTTTTCCTAATGAAATGGTGACAAATTTCTCTGACTTTTCCATGGTCTCGGTTTCAGTGCAAGATGTCATTAACAGTTTCCATAACTCTGACCCCTATGAGAAAATGCTATGTTAAACAATTCAGCAATTATGCTTTTTTTAACAGTCATATAACTTATGTGCATCTACTTGAGAGCGCTTTTTTTCTCCCCATCTGTCCATTTCAGATTAGTCGTCCTGTCAGCTTCGGTGAATGCCGTTACACCTTTCCATGGGCAGACCCTGGCAGAAGCAAATGAAAAAAGGGTGTGAAAAAAGCAAGTCAGTGGACCTGAGACTTCACTCTTGAAATTCGGTATGACTGAAACCGCCAAGGGCAAGGTTGGGGGAGAGGCAACCATCTGGCACGCCTGCGTTTGACTGGCACATAGTTAAACAATGATGCAGTTTGACAAATTTCAAGCGGAGCTTATGAAAAGATAACATAAACACAACAGTCACCCAGAGTAGTGCATCCACCTGTGTGCGTCGTGGAGAAGTGTGAGGTAAAGGTTGCTGCTAATGAGGGAAGCACTGGCTTGCTCTTGGATTAAGGTCTTTGTAATGTAAATCACTGTCAGATAAAGAGCCTGTGTTTACTCTTAGCATTAATATTTTGATCAGCATGTTTAAGAGAGCCGGCTCCTTAATGCACACGCTGCGGGATGCCTTGGCGCGGACTGCCCTGTCGTCGACCGCGTTAACATGTCATAAATCTCTTGCCAGCTCCAGCGCGGCTCTCCATGCTGAATCTCGAGACGTGTTCCTCTTAGATTTTCTTGGCAAATCCGATGTTATTTCGTTTAGATTTTTTTGGCACATTAATACCCAATTAGCCATCACTGAATGAGTCCTAAAAGGATGAATGTAAGAGTGTGGACTGGGTGGGCTTTAAAAAATCGCCTTTGCTGTCTCTACAACTTTTTTTTTTCTTTTCCATTTTTGACTCACACTTGAAAGCTTGTTTGGTATTTTCCTTGGAATCGCTCTCATTCATCCTTCCTGCATAACACGCCGTGTGCACTGCAAAGTTTCACGGAAAACGTAGAAGTTAAAATTGGAGGTTTCAATAACCAAAAGCGGCTTTTTTTTGGCAAATATTCTGTCATCCCCTGATTGGGGTCATTTAAGACGTCCTTAACAGCCGACTAAACCACGTACCTGATGCAAAACATCTGTTTATGGGTGTAAACTGTGTCTTATGGCTGTATTTGTCCATTGCAGTGTCATATAAACAGTCTTGATCATTCTAACCGACAGATTGATTGGCTCAGTCGCTTGGCGTTGTTTCATTCTGTTTGATGGAGTAATATTCATCAGTCACAACTGAACGTGTGTGTGTGTGTGTGTGTGTGAGAGAGAGAGGGAGGGAGAGAAAAAGGGTTTCATCAGCCATTAGCAGTTTCAATCTGTAATATGTGGCTGCACTGATAATTCCATAAACATTAATATGCCTTTGCAAATTACATAAATTAATTTGAACTTTATTTTATTTCACAGAATTAGTCAGCTGTTGGCTTGGCTAACATTAGCAAGATCTCACAGCTGTTTGAATGTGACTTAATAAGAAGGATTGACATTATGCTGAGTATTATTCTCCAAGTCTACTTGTTGGTAATCAGGCTGTAAAAAGTTTTTTTTTTTTGTATTTAGATCGCATTAAAGACTAACATACTCTCTGATGCTAGTGAAATCCAATTTGTTCAATCATGCAATGTTGCATTTGTCTTTTTTATATTTTATTTCAATATATTTCTTTCCTAGGTCCATATGGACTCAATGGACCAAAATTTGTATCTGCTGATTGTGGTGTACACATATTCCAGAAAAAAACAGACTGATTACAACGGTAAAGACTTTCTTTTCTAAACGTTAACTGCGTCATCTCAAAACAAACCGTGACAAAAACACATTCAATTGGTCAAAAGTGACAGTAAAAACATTGTCACAAAATAATTATTTTTTTAACATTCTATTCATCAAGAATCCTTTACACAAAAATATTAAATGACACAACTGGTTTCAAAATCATTAGCATTAGAATTATTTCTGAAGGATCATGTGACACTGAAGGCTGGAGTAATGAAGCTGAAAATTCAGCTTTGCCATCATGGGAATAAATTACATTTGAAAATACAGTAGTCAACATTTGATCAAAGTTATACATGAATTTTGAACTATACCCGTTCTTGTCTTAGTCCAATTTTGATTAACTTTTTTGATCCACTTCAAATGTTGACTACTGTATATTAGAATAGAAAACAGTTATCATAAGTTGTAATATTATTTCACAATATGACCGTTTTACTGTAAAGACTACATTTCTCTCTGATGCCAGTGAAATCCAATTTGGTCAATGATGCAATGTCCCCATTGTATTCCATACAAATGCGGCCCATCTGGATCCTAAAAAATATATATATTTGTTTCTTATGTCTAACACAATGGACGCGTAACCCACATTTTTATCCACTGATTGTTGTGTACACATATTGCGGAGGAGAAAAAAGAAGTGATTACAATGTTAAAGACTTTCTATTCCCAACTTAAACTATCCGTCATCTTAAAACATAAACAGTGACAAAAAAACAACAGAGTGTGACCGGCTTGCTACTATTTTCCAGATCATTACAATTACGTAGCATTCTCTAAACGAAAATGGCCGGAAGTCCTGAAGTCATTCAAAGCCGTGTGATAACATCTCTGACAAGAAACTGCAGAATAGGGAGAAACAATATTGCATTATTTCAACCTCTTAATGACTGCCGTTCTGTCGACCGCAACCACAGAGTTTCGTTCTGACCCACAGCATGTACTGATTCAGCTGCCCGTCGTCCCTGACTACTTTATTTAGAATGCTAAAAACTCAAATAACACTTTTCTCAATGACCATTTCTTACTTCAAATTGTTTATGTGGTTTGAGAAACCAGGAACAGAGCAAGCTAGTAATATATTATGAGATCCAGACCTTTAAAGGCAGGCAAAGACATAAATCATAGCTAATATACTCAGGCTATAAATTGATGAAAGTGAAAAGAAGTGTGGTGCGGACCAGTCATTGCTGCGTGCTGAGCGGCATGGTTTGGAGGCTCTGTATTGTTTTGAGTGTTTGTACTGAGTCCATCTGTCATTATATGGCTGTGATTGATTGATTTGGTCTTAATATAGCTTGTAGCAGTTACACTCCACTTAGTCTCAGCTTCAGACCGCATTCCCATGAACGTCCAGTCCGTTCACTGACCATATGATGCATAAAAGTGTTGACTCACCAGTTTATTTCTGTTTGGCTGGGTTTATGCAACATCCGGATGAAAGGGCACGTTGTTTTTTTAATTGACTGGAAACAAAATGGTTGTATCACACTATTGCCTCCTTGACTTCTTTTTAGTCAGACACAGTTTTGGGTGTACGCATTACAAGTCATACAAGGTATGTAATCCGATTACTTTTTCAAGTAACAAGTAATGCATTACTTTTAAATTCACTTAAAATGACTTTTTTCAAGTTACTTTGTTTTCCCATGTATTGACTGACACGTGTCGAATCGAATCTCACTTGCGCAAAAACAGATTCAGCATTCTTCAAAATGAATAAAACTGTGAAATGTAAACTCAGAATATTACCAAATCAGCGAAAATTAAATATGTCAGAAAAAGTAACGCAAAAGTAATGTAACACATTACTTTCCTTAAAAAGTAACTTAGTAACAAAATAGAGTGGTGCAGGGATGAAGACACAATCTGGAAGTCTAATTTGTCCCTGGTTTCCTTGAGTAAAGCCTGTGGTAAACATAACTTGATGATACTTCTATTAGTTACTTTTTTAAGGACATTTCAACGCATTACTTTAAAAGTAATTTCCCCAACACTGGTCAGGCAAATTAAAAACCAATGCTTTTAAAGATTACTTAAAAAAAAAAAAAAGATTTTTTATTTTTATTCATGGCACACGTGCACCAGTATTTTGTTTTTTCATTCTTTGTTATATTTGTGAAAGCTAGATTTTCGGCAACTGTTTAGAAAGAAAGTTGACCATAGACATAATTTGGATGAAAAAAATTATAATATGAAATATTGTTTTATGTTTTTGTACCTGTTTTAAAATTAAAAGCTGTTTTTCCCCACTTTAAGTTAGTTAAGTTTAACAAAATGTTGATTGAAATGTAATGTTTTCCAATTATATTAACGGCTTACAAGTTGTAATTAAAAAAAATAATCAAAATGTTAAAATATTTCAACTGTAATTATTAAATATAAAAATTTAAGTCAAATGTCTGGCAATACATGTGGCTACACTTCACAATTGACTCGCCTGGCTTGATGAATCCATTTCTGCTCAAAATTATATCCCGAAACTATGTAATGTGATAATTATCTGTATATAATTGACAGTGTGATTGACCAGCTGTGTAATGCCCAGCTTGCAATCGCAAAAGCAACATCCATCGCTACAGTCACCACAGATAAGTGTCCAAATGAGAAATGAGAAAACATAAGCAAATGTTTTTGAATATACTTTAAATGTATAATGCATTTCTTAGTCAGTCTTACATCAAAGGGATGTCATTTCAGATGTAATCAAATCTCCATTTTAACAAGTCAAATAAACAGTCAGTTTTTCCCCTTTTTTTTCATGTTTTTGATATGCTTTCTCCCCTAATTCAAAATGTCAGAAATTTAGCATGATTATCTCATTGTGTTTGCTGCTATCGACCTACGTACTGACTAGCCAATAAATATGCAACATGAAATGGCGTGTTGATCAACGCGACATGGCGCTAAAACTTAAAACTACTTACCTCAAGCTCAATTTGCAAAAATGGAACGTCAAGTTGGCCTCTTTTCCCTAGCCATGACATCATCATCCATATTCTCCTATTTATCTTCCTCTTTTTTTCAGCGCACATAAAAAACACAATTACCAAAGTGTGATTCACCTTGGTCTATTTGTTTACTATGCTGATGACGTTTTATTTTCTATTCTTGCGACGTAGCCTACGATTTAATGTCATCATCGTACAGTCTTACATGTCGTACCCAAGTTTATGTCGTACAGTGTGATTTGTAATGATCTTATAGGATTGCCGAAATTGCTCAGTCTGTGGCAGGCATAAAACAACAACATTCAAGGATCCCCACGTAAGGCATAAACAAGAACACTGGGTCAGATCCTTCTGTTTTGTGCCATGTGCACGTCTTGAACTTGTTACAGAAAATCTAGACAAGTGTGTCCAGAGAACAGCATATCCTCACTTCTTGTCGTGTCTTCTGAAAAGTCTTTAGAAAGTGGGATTGACTTTCATGTTGGATTTTGAGAGGAAAGATTTTTTGTGCAATAATTGCTATATAATGAGCGCTTCGGTCACCTCCTGCCACATTGCGGCCGTGTTTTTTATTTACTCGTCTGGTCAGAGCCAATAGCTCAGTTAAAGAGATGGAAAAAATAAGTCTTTCCAGCTCCTGCTGGAATTTGATTTCTTCCAACAGCTGTCTTGCTTTATACTACCATGAAGTCAGGGAATCGCCCATCTCAAATCAATCACAGGGGGCTGACATTTCCTGCAAACTGTGCTCATAGGATAAATGGAAGGGTTGGGGATGGGAGGAAGGGGGGGTCGCGGCTAAAAAAAGGAACATCAAATTGGCAGCCGAACAGCTGGAATGATGTCCTTGTTTATGTGCTCTAATGCCTTCTCCCATTAGTCTGATGTCTTTGAGAAGTCATTTGCTGCACTTTAGGAAAGTCTCAGCACTTACATGGAGAAATATTACTTTTGATAGGGTTTCATTAAGACTGGGAAATGAAGTACTTTTTCCTTAATGAATTTTAGATCTCCCTCTTTTTTCATTTTCCAGAGTGATTCCTCCTCCTCCTCACTCATGCTATGTCAAAACATATTTTCTGTTGACTTGCTGCAGGGAAACTGCTGCGGTGGACGGAATAGGTCGGGACGAAAATGACGGCATGATATGTGACTCACACAATAACCGATCGAAAGCGTAGGCGAAGACAACACGTGTTTTGGTACTGTTTGTACAATGACGCAATAACGTCTGCTTTTGAGCATTACGCCGTGTAGCGTGCACATTGCGGTCATTAGGAATTACAAACTACGGCTGTTAAGCTTTGAGACACATACAAATTGTGTTTATTTTAAAGCTGGGCTCTGAGAGAGTGCCCTCTCGCTGGCGTGGTCATGTAAGAGCACTGAAACAGTGGAGACCTTATTCACACCTCGCTCGCTAAACTCGGCAAGTGAGATCTGAACAGAGCCGCCCAGGAGCTCAGTGCGCTCAACCCAATGAATAGCTCGTAATGTGCATGTATAGTAATGAGGCATAGAGACCCTTAAACCATATACACTCTATATTTGAATTTTCCTCTCTCGTAAAAATGTCATCACCTCGCTGTTCTTCAGAAATGGTCTTTTAGTATGTGCTTTGATAAATGTGGCGTAGCAATAGGCATTTATTTAGACATTTTGCAAATGTTTCACAATGCATTTTCAGTGAATAGGACTTTTGTGTTTTAGCATGCAGCCGGTGAGCATGGTGCATATATTGCCATGGCTACAACCAACAGCAACAATAGCATCCGTATTTCTAGTAGCTCAAACAGTAAAGCATGTAGCTACGCCAAGGTCATGGGATCGATTCTCAGAATGCCTGGTTTCACAGACAGGGCTTGATTAAGCCAGGATTAGGCCTTAGTTCAACTAGGACATTTAAGTTCAAGTTGAGCATACAGTGGAACGAAATGTCGTGCCTCGCAGGACCACGGTGCTACATAAATACATACAACAGTGAGGTAAAATACAAACTATACGAATGCTTCACATAAATACTGTACATGTGCAAAGAGAAACATTTTTAGTCAAGCAGCTGGTTGGGGAACAGTGCAGGATGATTCGAAGTGCATGAGCATGTAAACATACATATATTGCTGAGTCTTTATGTACACGCAACAGTGCTTAAGTAGCTTTTATAAACGTGCCTTAGAAAAAAAACATTACTGGTGTGAATATTGAGACAAAACAATGGCACTGATGTATTTTAAGATATGCCAGTGCAAGTTACTTTCAGTTAAAATAGCTCAAACATGCATTTTAGTCTGGGACTAGGTTTAAGCCTTGCCTGTGACACCGGGGGTATATCTTAAATTAATAGTTTACCCAAAATTAAACTTCTTACATCATTTACTCACACTCATATCATTCTGAATTCATATGGCTTATTTGTTTTGTGAAACACAGAAGAAGATATTTTGAAGAATGTTTTAGCTAATCTTGTCTATAAAAGTGATGACAAATCTATCTATGTGTGTGTGTGTGTGTGTGTGTGTGTGTGTGAGAGAGAGTTTGGAATGACACAAGGGTGAGAAAATGTTTGCAGATTTTTCATTTTTGGGTGAATGTTTCAACTTTCATTACAATAAAATAAATGTAAATGTAGTTCAAAGTGTTATACGCATTTGACGTTATCACTTAATATTTGAACAGAGAGTGACATTATAGCATGCTGTCAAACACAGTCCAATGAAAACAGGGGGAGGCTGGACAACCGTAGAGGTACTCCACACTGAATCGAGTTTCAGCGTAATTGGGATCATACGCGGCATGTGCAGTTCTGGCACGTAAGTTAGATTAATCAGAGGGGCTTTAATCGTGAAGAATTCTCCTGTGTGTGGCTGGGCAGACGCTCAACTGTGGGCCCCTAAGTTGAGTTCTGTTTAAGTGTGCACCTTTTGACTCCACAAACACCCATCTCAGAAAGTCAGGGTCTCCCTCCCCCTTCATCCTAGTTCGCTTCTTGCATCAGCGCACGAACATGCCACCCCAACAGAGTCCACTTAATGATTAAATTGCATCTCACGTGGAAGTTCCAAATCACCAGATTCCTCATAGCTGACTCTTCCTGCTGATTGTAATTTATGTCGGAAGTCATTGCCGTCCAACGCTCGGCCTTCACGAGGTCCAGACAGGAAAGAAAAGACATGTGGAGCGTTTAGCCGTGTGCTGAACGTCTGGAGTTGGCATCGCGCAGTCCGTAAACACGCTACCTTTCACAACACATGATTACAGGTAATGAAAGTTGCCACGGTCATCACTGGTTGCCTTTCATGCTGTTGCTAGAAGTGCGTGTGCACCTGTTCTTAATCTGCATAAGGATTGCAACGGGACCTGAGTATGACATGGGTGAATGCTGACGAATGATAAAACTGTTTAACCGAGACATGGGGAGTTTGGGGCCTTCAGACATGCAAGCTCAGTTAGTCATTTAAAACAAAAACCCTAGGAAAGGTAATGCGTGCTGATGGAGAGTTTGGGATTTTGTGTTTTAAAGCATTTTGATCTCCCTAAAAGAGGTTGTCTGATCGCACAATGGAGCAAAATATATTTTCGGCTTTGCGGGATCATTTTAAAATCTTGATCTTGATTGAAGAGACTTGGAGTTTATCAAGTCCAGGCTGAAAGTCTGTTTCTGGGATGAGGTTTTGTTCACTTGAGTGCATTAGGCATTCCTGCCGATGACTTCATCCACAATGGATTCCCTTCAATCCAGAGGACAATGTGTGCATTTATTTTCCACAAGCTCTTAAGCTAAATACTTCAGAGCGAAATTTCAGCACCTGTATTGTAAACCCATCTCTTTTGTTCAGATGAAATCCATGCTAATGACCCTGCAAGCCTGCAAATAACATTAAATGTCCCATTAGGAAGGAAGAGCTGTACAGGATTGTGCAGGGTTTGTTTCCTAAAACTTGTATGGTTGTCATTGTGCACTTAGCACTGTTAAGTGTCTTGTGGAACAAAAACTAAAATGACAATCCTGTGGTTATGTCTCCTAAAGACTTTACCTGAGTTTCTTCTGTTTTCATGACATTTTTGTCTCTTTAACTCTTTTAACTGCTTTGCATGTGTAAATGAGATGTGGTCTACAGTAAATTGTTGTGGGTTATTTTTAATTTTTTTAAAACATCTGTCTCATCACTTGCAGAAATTCTGATGATTCAGTCAACTGCATTTGTTTCCTTGTAATCCAGTTAAGCACCAAAATGAAATAATTGTAGGTTATTAAATTGTGTGGAAAGACCTCCATATGTTAAAGCTGCTTTGTTATGTGATGATATTTGGGATATGTAATTTTGTATTTGGTCAAGGTTGAGTTGAGAAATGAAAAGATGTCCAGCGTATTTTTAGTTGGTTGTGCTTTATAAGTCTGCTACGTGCAACTTAAACAGATCTTTCTTTTTCTTTTCTTTCTTTTAGAGACTGAGAGATACAATTTCCCGAGAAATATTTGACCTGCAATAATTATCACAGTTCAGTAAAGAAATAAAGTTACCCCAGCAAAGGAGATTTGAAATGAGAACCTTCCACTCTTCCTCCTCATCATTATCATCCTCTTCGTCCTCAAAAAGCAGGTCCAAATTAAATCAATATGTATTTAATATCTGTATCGTGTGTGTGTGTGTGTGTGTGTGTGTGTGTGTGTGTGTGTGTGTGTGTGTGTAATAATAATTATATTATAATATAAATTATTAAAATTGGAATAAAATAGAAAACCGTTATTTCATATTGTAATAATATTTCACAATATTACAGTTTTTACTGTATTTTTTATTAAATAGATGCAGCCTTGGTGAGCATAAGTGACTTTAAAAGAAATAGAAATGACTTCTTTAAAACCATAATAAATTGTAATGTTTCCAAATGTGACAGGTAGCTATATATAGTATAATGTATATATATATATATAGCCAAATATATACGTTTGTTTATTCATTGATTTTGTACAAATATCATACGTCACGAAATTCAATGTTTTTAGGGTTACTGTAACTTGAAATGTAACTTGTTTTTATAAAAAAGTTTTTGTGTGTTTTTTTTTTTTTTACTCTTGCACGACAGAACATATTAAAATAACATTGTCATTACCCTCGTCAGCCTATAGCCTACTTATTTTTGTTACTGCTCAATAAGGTTCAATAACTTTTATCGCTCAGACAAAAAAAAAAAAAAAGCATGTAATTTCTGTTTGGCAGTATTTTGATGTCGGCTGACACTCGCTGGGTTTTGGTCTTAATTCTACACATTTGGATCTGACAGCTCCAGTCACGATGTCACGTTGACGTGTTGCTGAAGCGAACACACTTTAATCCAACATTTCATCTAAAACAACGGACGACGTCACGTAAGAAGACAAGACAACAATCAAACATAGGCTACAACAAAATATAATATATAATGTTTAATTTAGCCCCATTTAAATAATAAGAAATTGTTGTTGTTTTTTAAAAACCGCAATTCTAAAACTGGATTCTCAATATAACTATGTAGCTTATGTAGCCTACTCACAAATCTCTCTCAGAATAGAAAGTGAGCACGTTATCTGATATATGTTACTGTGTTTAGGCCTGTAACATAATTTATGTAACCTTTTCTATAGATATGGCGTTCAAATAAAAGTTATTTCACTTTGCACTTAAATACAGTTAAACATGTTGTAGGCAATTAGATTTATTAGTGAAATTCCAGGCGCAGATATGCTAGATTGAGTCAGGGTCATAGTACCTAAGTTTTAGCAAACTATAGACTTTTTTTTAAACTTTAAAGGTTAGATGCTCGTTTTGACACTTAGGCCTATTAGAATTCTTCCTTGTCTTAATTGACAAAAACTGATTAGTCTACGCTAAACATAAATATTCTGTATAGGCTAGCTATTACAAATGTATTCCAGAATTCCAAAATATCCCTAAAATAATATAATTATTTTTCAGTGCTACATATAAAATACATAATGCTATATTTGGTCAATATAAATAGCCTATATATAATTTAAACAATAATTTTCGGAAAAGGCTTGTAAAGACTTTGGGTTGGGTTGCGGAGTGAAATGAAACCATGCCTTGCACGTGGCTAAAAACTTTTTTAATTAATGTTTCCCCCCGTTATTGTACGCATCCACATATACGAGCTATTGATGATACCGTTGTTTTTTTGTGTGTTCAAGAATGATGATCCTGTCCTGGCACTAAAACTCCAGTCTCCAGAATTTATACCGAACCAAGCGAACAGATAAGGATTAAATTAACCAAGACAATCGTGCATTGCAGCGCATCATTATTCCTTCATTAATGTATGATTTTGAATAATAACCCTGTCTGGAGTTCTCATTGGTAAAATTAAACCAGGAAGATGCGAAATAAATTGTACTAAAGCACTAAGGTACAGTAGGTTATGTCCCATATATTACAGACAGGGTATCAGTAATTTTACTTACAGTAGCCTACGTCCTCACAGACTAAAGCAACATAATATTTGGCCTATATAGCCTTGGTATTTAAAAATTAGTGCAAGGAAATAGTCATTGGGTTATTTGTGTAAATTTAAATGCATGGACTTGTCTCAAATTTAGTAGAGCCAAATATATTATGAAATTGGTAAAATGCAGAAATTCAGCAAAATGTGATTTTGTTCATGGTTCCGTTACATTCAGCAATGATGTGATATTAAAATAACGAACTGTTTTAATTAAATATGTCTCCTAGAATAAAAGCGTATCGTTGTTTATATATTTTAGACAGAGACTCAATAACAGCCTCATGTATTTAAAAAAAATGTATTTGCTAATGTATCACTTCGATGGTCTTTTTTTAAATCGAACAATTCCAAAGTTATCAGCAGAATAAGATCATTTTAGATTTTGCAAATACTTGCGCAAAATGAACAGGCTACACATTCATCACACTGCAAATCGCTTATTTCAGACACTTCTTCTTGGCACCATAACCAGTGTCTTTGATTAAAAGGATCTTTCTGTGAAAATAAATAACCTCACTTCGAAAATATTGTGTTACCACATATTTACTTTTACTGCGTAAACACGCCAAAAGAAGTTTAATGCGCGGTGTGATGGCGCTCAGTTAGGCCATAAACAATTTCGCATAAAATTACACAGCGCCTCAGAGACAGGGGAAGAATTGGACACAATATTAAACGAAAAACAGCAACAAGGAATTTTACATTTATTATTAATACTAATAGCCTATTATTGAGTTTCATGCTGTCATTTGTGTCTTTTGTGGTGCCATGTTTAAGAAAGAACGTCACAATTCCACAACATCAAACTGTCTTCGGAAAATGTACATTTTAATTATTATTATTTTTTTAATATTTTTGAAATACCAATGAAAATCATAAAAAAGCACAATATGCTGATAAAAAGGTCCATGACACCACAGCCTTCAATGCTGAGAGAAAGGCCATTCACTACCAACCACCGTTCTGGTCCATGGAAAAAGTTCAGTATGACTTTTCGAGGCCCGCAAAAGTTGGCGTAATCAAACAAACAGACAAAACATAGGTAGTATAAAATCAGGCCAAGTGGTTAGGTCTGTGTAAGTGCCATCATAAAGGCATCGGCGCGCAATCCGATGAGGCCGATTATGGGCCCGACTGCGTCCTGGAGACAAACGTATTCGGATGTTCTCGCTTACTCCTCTTGGTTTGCATCAGAAAGTGAAGAAGCCCCGCCGTCGGATGAGCGATCGGCTTCTCGCGTCCTCTCCTGCTCCGACAGCTGCTCGCTGCTGGGGATGGAGTTCTTTTTTGGACGGCCCTTAGGTTTGGTCGGAGATTCTAGTCCTCCTCCTTGCAACACCTTGAAAGCAACAACGGTACACATCAGCTTAAATTTTCACAGGTATGACAGTTGAATCATAATTTGTAGATCTATTATTAGAACGTACGATTTTTTTCCATTTCATCCTTCTGTTTTGATACCATGTTTTGACTTGAAGCTGACTCAGGCCTAAAGACTCTGCCAGGTCTATTCTGTAAAAGAGAAAGATGTCGATTAAGCCATTTCTCAGATGATAGTGATACCAACTGTTCTTTACATGTAAACTGTATAGAAAACAAAATAATACAGTTGGAAAGAAGTCAAACATTGACATTCGTAAAATACTTTACATTAAAAGCGTGTTTACCTGTCAGGAGTCGAGAGATACTTCTGTTTCTCAAATCGTTTTTCCAAGCCCATCAGCTGCAGTTCGGTAAACACAGTCCTACTCCTCCTTCCTTTCTTCGTCTTGCTCACTGCATCAGCTCCAGGATCGAGTTTACCCCGAAGATGGAGGTCCAGCGGGAGATGGTGGGAGGAAGAGCCCATCTGCCGACCCGCAGCTCCGGACAGAAGCGCGGAGCCCAGCGGTGACCCGAGTGAGCAGGACAGAGGAGACACTGGGAACTTCAGGATACTGGTCGGGTCTGCTTTCAGGACTAGAAATCAAACAGTTGTGTGAGCCATGGAAATTTAGTCTGAATTAAAACTTCTTGACATTTTCATGTCAAATAAAAAAAAGAGTTTGGATGGATCCATAAAGGTACATCAACGTGAATGTGCAGATTTATAGCCTATATAGGTCTATAAAATAATAATATAAATAACATAGGCTATATATAAAAATAAAATTTCGCTGATCGATCTATATTAGCTGCAATTGAACTGTATACTTTTGAATTCATAAATAAGGATCCTAGAAATCTTGAATAACTGTTTAAAAACTTCAAAACAGACAAGGGTTTATTTAAATTAGTCTTAGGTTAATTTGCGCTTAAATCTATTTTAAAGATTGACAGTGTTATTTTTCGTACATGGATATTTCAGCGTCAACCTCGAAATTAGCTGCCTCACTGTAAAACTGTTTTCATTAAAAAAATATCTTTATTTCTAACCATTTAACTTCACAGTAACTTTATTCACTTACTCGCACTTTTCAATCTGTAGCTAATTCAATTCAAAGTTGTTGAAAAGCAGTGTATTTATAAATGCAGGTTGTAACTTTGGTAGCCTACCACTTTTTTTACACATTTTAAATTTGTGATTATAAAATAAATAAACTTTGTATTTTAGCGAATATTTAGTTGTATTATTATTTAGGCTATTTGCAGCGGCTGGTTAGAGTTTTCTTTCCCAGATTCTCAACAGAAAAGAAAGCATGAATTGGATGCAGTGGGCCTGAAATGAACGTGCATTTGCAAGCTTGCTCGGTGCATTGCATATATTTCGCTCTGAGATATCTGATTTGCTTTGTATTGGTCTGCAAAGACACCGTGTAGTCTTTTGTCTTTGAGTAGGCAAATAGAGAGGTTCTGCAATTTGAATGTCCCTGTATTAAGAGAAGGTTAAGATTAAAGGATTGCCCATGCCGGATCTCAAAATATTGTCTGACTGAAAGGTCACGGTACTTACCTAAGTGGTTGTGGTATGGTCTGGCGGACAAAAGGGCATGTACTCCAAATTTGAGAAGGTCTCCAGTGGGACTTGATACCTTGTGATCCGGATGGTCTGTAAGAATCTCTTCAATCATGAAACTCCTGTACCTGTGAGACCTTTGGTCTGGATGGACATCATGGGGGTAGAAGTGCGCCCCAATCTCCAAAGGATGTTGCATTATTATAGTTTAAATGTAGCAGATGTTCTCCGAACCTCCTGGTAGCCAGTAGAAACCTTGAGGTCACATTGAGGATTCAGATGTCCTCGTGAAGCACCGATGCATAAACGTCCATTCAGATTTTTAGATGCGACGATCATCTAAAAAAAACCATCCTCGCGGTTGTGGAGAGCTCTTGAAATACGTGAAGAAGACGTTGACTGATTCTCGATCTTTGAACGCTCAAAGTACGAGTGTAATTGATTTCTTTTCTTTCGGGGAGTTCCGAAATGTGTGGTCCCGTCCACGCAGCTGGAGTGAGAAGTCTGATCCGCCCAGAGAGGGCAGCCTGTTTCTGTTCTTAACGCACCAACCGAGCTCTGAATCAGGAACTTCGACATCTGAGTTTAAGGAGGTCCAGCTCAACGCCACACCTCCTCCTCCTCAGCGTGCTCGGCCACCCTCTGTAAATAAAGGGAAAACACATAGTCAAAACATTCAACTTGTCCTGAGACTATCGAAATGGCTTCGAATATTTCAATAAGCTTAAGCGGCTCAGTGATGCTTTTGACAGGATCTATTACTTCATCCAAAAATAGCATACATAAAAAAAAAGCAATGCATACAAAAATGAATTATTCTATGATCATTAGCCTATGTCACCATTTTCTTATAGTTTTTCAGACACGTTTTACACTACATTTCAGCTTTTTTATTATATTTCTCGAACATCTTTATTTCTTCTTGACCATTAAATCAGATGAGTCATCTTTCACCAACGTTAGTTTATTAATTATTGTCTCTAATCTATTAGCTTACTAAACAAATAGGTTCTAACATTATCAACACATTAAGATATTAAATTTAACCTTGTAAAAAAAATGAACGAAAGTCTTGCAAAAATAAAACAGAATAGGTCCTCTCAAGGATTTGAGATCATCATAAAATGACACACAACTTCACCTAATATAATATTTTTTTTCCCAATTCTGTTGGTTATTAATAGATAATACCAATTATATTTTATTTTAAAGAAACTGGGTCTTTAAAAAAAACATCCACAAAAAAGGCCACAAAAAAGGCTCCAAAATCTTATATAAAATATGTAGTTTAAATAAAGGTTTAACACTAACTGGTCTTTTAAATCGCATAGTATAGGCTAATTGTCACACATTTTTTCTTTTGCTTGTGATGTAATAGAAAACCAGAAAAGGCGGTTGCCCTTGTGTTATAACTGATGAATAAAACAATGCCATTCCTGTTAAACTGTTGAATCATGCAGTCATTCAACTTCATGTAAAGAGGACACGTTGCTAATTTTCTCCGGAAAACACTGTAAACCCGTTTAACGTGGTGGTCCCAGTATAATAATAATAAAAATACTGTTTGTAGAATACAAGGTAGGCTATATAATAACAAATATAGATCATATACAATAAAATGTCTTATTATTACGCATCAGACTCAAGGCAATTGCTTCCATCTTTTTTTTTTTCTGTATTCATAGCATTCTGCTTTATGTTGAAATAGGATATACATTCAACATTAAATTATAAAATAAGACACTGGTCAGTGGTGAAGCGGTCACTCATAAACCACATAATCGCCGAATTGTGTCTCATATTTACAGTCTTTTGACAGAAACGTTGTTTAGTTTTTACAAACTTAATAAAATCTTATGGCGCGTCGATTTTATCATGTAGCCTATCGTTATCCCAATATGGAAGCAGGCATGCATGTCTTCTTTTTCTATCTTCTTCATCATACTATATTTTTCTTCGTCCGTGCGAAATTATATTAGCCTATAAATCGTATATATAGCCTATATATATTAGTTTAGTGTTAGTGTTTAGTTACTTTTTTTATGCAAACAATTTTATTACAACATTTTGAATAATGAACACACATTCAAAGGCAACCATGAAAAACATTAATCATAATCAAATCAAATATAAAGTAAAATAGTATAACATTTATATTTATAAAATGTTTAGTTACTTTTTGTAGTGTGTAATTAGCGAAAGAAAGAAAGAAAGAAAGAAAGAAAGAAAAAAAGAAAGAAGAAAGAAAGAAAGAAAGAAAGAAAGAAAGAAAGAAAGAAAGAAAGAAAGAAAGAAAGAAAGAAAGAAAGAAAGAAAGAAAGAATTAAAGAAAGACAGACATAGACGTTCAACCCCTTCTCATTATTCACTTACGATAATATTGGCGATGGCATCGTTCGTGCTTTAGACTTACAATGTAGCCTGCCTACATAGTAAGTCTAAAGCACGAACGATGCCATCGCCTCTTGTCGAAGCACTTCTGTATTTCAACCACTAGGCGACATCATGTGAATGGCAGATTGCAAAGCATCAGTGAACAAATGCCCAGATATAATGATCTTTTTTTTTTTATTAAAGCCAGTTCAGGTCAGGCTCTCATATCTGCGTGCATTGCAATCCCAGTTCAGAGCAAATGCAGCTTTAAACTGCATAATTAACCAGTGGAGTTTGTAATGTATTGTGGGAGGTGGGACCACTTCGGCAAAAAGGTGTTAATCTATTATGTGCTTAACCACGTGCGCCACCAAGCTTCTTACAAGACGCCCATAGACACACTAGAGCATCATAAACATCCATCTAAAGTGATCAGGCATGCCTTGTATTATGCAGCTACATTGGAGTTCAAATGTCTAGCATTGTCTAACATTGTCGAATTTTGAAAAGCTTTAAACAGGCCATCATTCTATAAACAAATATGTGGCACTGGCCATTGAACTTCTTTTTACAAAAGGTCAGATGTTCTTGCTTTCACTAAAGTACATAATGGCCTTTGGAAAATTATCAGATAAAGTGGCATAACATCATTAGGTTTTACTCAAATGTGGAGTGAAGGTAGCTCAAGTGCTGGTGACATCCAAGCAAATATTTAGCAACGTTGTACTTAAATTGTTATTATTTTAATTTATAGGCTAGTAAATATATTAAATTAGAAAAATGCTAAATAGTATCATTTTCACATTTAGACGTTATTATAGACGTCTATATTCAAATGAAATGGTAATTTTATCATGTTTGCATGTGTGACTTTCCTATTAAATTAGTTTTTGATTTCATAAATGACAATGATACATTTTAAAAAGTACCCCAGTTCATTAGTTCAAGTAGATCAAGTAGCCTATACACTCTTAAGATGAGTCAACAACACTTCACATGAAAATGATAAATCAGCCAGGGTCCGAATGTGCTGTTTCTTCGAGTGTTTTGTCCCATTTCCTCACATGCGCTCACCGCCCTTCATCCCTGCTTTATATCCCTCATTTGATCACATGACCACGGATCGACCAATGACAAGCCTTTTCTGTTTCCTCCAACTTGTTACAATGTAACATCCAGTTGAGCAGCGAAACTGATACAAATGCACGCGGCACTGTCTGCTGTTGATTCATGCGTTTGCATTTCACAATGACCCCAGTGGAAGCAATGGACTGTAACTAACAAAATCCGTTTCCAGGGACGAGGACGAGGTATGTAACAATAGGACACACGAACCCTAATGTTAGCCTTTGCTTTTAGCGCAATAGCATTAATGGTTAGCTAGCTGAGAGATGCACCGCAAGAGATTAACATGCAGTCAATTAGTTAATATAGTGATCTACTCTCTAAACTCTATCATTTTGTCTCGGTTTCCTTTGATACAGTGTATATAACTACAGAGATCTACAGAGCAAAGGGGAAAACAAGCTGCATTGTCCTTTTTGTGAGCTGCAATGCATGTTACTGCCAATAATGAATGTTGGACATTAATGTCTGTGATCAAAGCAGAGAGTTATTTTTCTGTAGAGGATGACTTTATTTTCCAGTGTGCAGAAGAGATATATATTTGATCTTATATTGTTTTCATGTGCTCCCATGTGTGTTTGCTTGTTATTGTAGTGTCTGTCCAAGCTCCTTGATGAAAAAAAATATATATATTGTTTGCATTTTTAAGTGTGTGTATGTATGTATTTTATTTATTTACCAAAGCAACATTGGTATTACGTTACTACATATGTACTTACTATAGTAATAACAGTAAATTAGGCATTATTACAAAACTAAACCAAACCATAACCCTAGTAATTCGTAAGTAAATATAATTAATTAATATTACTTATTTGAGTAAGTACAATGTATCTATGTCACCTTATAATAAAGGGTTACACTTTATTTTAAGGTGTTTATGTTACAGTGCAATTATATATTTAAGTACTGAGTAATAATAATTAACTACATGTATTTCAGGGTTAGGTTTAGGATTAGGGTTTTGTTGAGGGTTAGTTGCATGTAATTATGCATAATTTATAGTAATTCCTATAGTAATGTAACATGTTTAACAAGGACAATGTAAAATAAAGTGTTACCAAATAAAGTGTATGCCAACATTACATTCTCATACACTTTGCACAACATAATAACATATTTATTATAGGTCCGTTATGTCTTTATTTTTGGATGTTGCATTTAAAATGTGCTTTGCTGAATGCTCACACTGTAAAAAGTGATTAGTTGATCTAACTTTAAAAAAGTGAGGAAACCTGTTGACTTAAAATTATGAAGTAAATCAACTTTATGCGTAATTAGAAGGAAAAAAACTTATGTGGAATTGTCAACTTAATTTTGTCAATTACGCATGAGGTTTATTTGCTTAATAATTTTTAAAAAGTGTAGTCAACTGATCACTTTGCAGTAATCAGGGGAGCAGTACAAATATTACATAAAAAACACACGTTTTCCCTCTTGAACTTGGGCTGGAATTCATGGTACAGTTTAGTCTGGATGTCTTACATTGATGTAAACAAACTTGACTCCTCAACAAATGTTTCCCATGATAGTTCTCTGCATACAGTTGCAGTTTCTGAAGAAATATTAGTGACATGTACTTGGTGGTTTCTAAAAAGAGGGGATGTAAAGGGTCAGACACTGAGCCAGCAACAACAGCAAGATTTCTCTTAACGGTTCAGTGAGTGCTATGGCTGAGGCAACACTTGAACTCGAGCTTTGTGGTCATATCTGAAAAGCAATTTAAGCCTGACTAAACACATTTTTTTTAACAGTATGCTGAGAGTGAGAGTGTTGTGGTTACTAAAGCTGATACAATTTACTGTCACAATAAAGAGGCATGCTGAATAAACTAGTCTTTAATTCAAAATGATTGTTTTATGGTTTATTGCATAAACAATTCAAATTTTATCAATGCAGTCATCAAAAATAGTAGCTATAAGTTAACAGAAACAAATCAGTAGTCTGGTTAAAGGGATAGTTTATCCAAAAATGTATATTCTGTCATCATTTACTCACCCTCATGTCGTTCCAAACTCGTAAGACTTTCGTTCATCTTTAGAAGACAAATTAAGATTTTTTTGATGAAATCTGAGAGCTTTCAGTCCCTCCATTGACAGCTACCCAACCACCACATTGATGCTTCAAAAAGTCAATAATGAGATCTTAAAACTAATCTATATGAATCGAGCAGTTTAGTCCAAAATTTCGGAAGAGACACGATCACTTTATATGATGAACAGATTGAATTTAGGCTTTTATTCACATTTAAACATTGATCAAACATAAAAGCTCAACCGAAACTGCTTGACGTCCGAGAACAAACCTCATTGGTTCTTGCGGAAGCTCAAACGTGCTGCGTAACACGAGAATGTATCTCATTGGTTCTCGCACGTCAAGCAAGCATGCTTGAGCTTCTGTTTAACATAACTGATATGTGTGAGTTGATAATTGTTTATATGTGAATTAAAGCCTAAATTAAATCTCTTCATCATATAAAGTTGGAACTGCATGAGGTAATGACAATTAATAATGAGTAATTAATGACAGAATTTTCATTAAATGCATTTAAACACCCATTGTGCATAAACTCATTGTGCAACAACACTAATCTGAAATAAAGTAGCCTATGTATACACTCCTTTTCATAACTCTGTTTGAAAACGCTTTGAAAAACCAGTTCAAAGTTTAGATGAAAGTGATCGCCGCGCTTTGATTAAATTCAGTGGGCAGCGTTCAAGGATTCACCCAAGCTCAGACTCCGACAGCTTTTGTAAGGATGACAGCTGGAAAATTGTTTGCAAGCATATTAATTTATTAAAATACATTATAATGATTGTGAACACTGGAATTGCAGGACTAAAATAGGAATGAAGTTAGGACTAAAAATTATCTCCAAATGTATATTAAAATATAAGACTCAAGACTGACTTGAAAGCACCCGAGATAGGTCTGTCTTTTCTATCAATGTGTTGATCAGGATTAGGAAAAATCCATTTCTAATCAGATGAATAGCACACACTGATTGACTAGTGTCAGGTTGAGTTTTTGGACGGCTCAAGTGGGGTTTCACTTTGTCTCTGTCAGATCTGTGTGTAAGGAGAAGCGTACGTTACAATGCAAATGAGTCTCATAATGCCACTCCGCTGTCCTGCCTTCTCATTTTACACTGTGAATTAATCATGGTGCATCAAATGACTGCTAACATCATCCTGAATGTGCCAAAGTTTGTGGAACAAACCCAACGCAAATTAGGCATTACTTAAGGCAGCACTATTCTTCTCCACTTTCAATAATTGTTAAAGATGAATACATGTATTGGTGCTGTCTATCTAATCGATTAATCGCATCTACTAGCATAAACATTTTTGTTTACATAATGTGTGTGTGTGTGTGTGTGTGTATATATATATATATATATATATATATATATATATATATATATATATATTTATGTGTGTGCGTGTCTGTGTGTGTATATACAGTAGGCTATACACACAGACATATAATTTAGATAGATAGATAGATAGATAGCTACATTATTATTATCAGCTACATTGAAAACATTCATTGTTAGTTAGAAAAGGTAGCCTATAGGAGGTAGTTGAACAGTCAGTACGTTTGTGAGTTTATTGAATGTAGTTTGAAAGTGGAGTTACATTTAAGCGTCTGTCAATGAAGTGTAACCCAATTTTGTACAATAACAGTGTCTTGCCTTCGTCAAACCAAAACTATTTAGTAGGGATGGGCGCCAGTGAGCGGCATGACGGTATCGTTACCGCGGTAGAAAATGTCAACCGTAACAGGTTTTTTAAATTCCGTGACATGTAAATAAGTAGGCGTGGTTAACTCACGTGCATTGTGCGTGAGACTGAGACGCTGATATTTGTCAAAGAAAGACGAACGAGCAGATCAAGAGGACCCACAAAGGAATTACGTTATCTAAAGGGTTGTTGTAGTTAACGTGATATTTGCGTGCAGTGCCCGGACAGTTTAGAGCAGGGGTAGGGAACGTCGGTCCTGGAGAGCCATAGCCCTGCAGAGTTTAGCTCCAACCCTGATAAAAACTCACCTGATTGTAGCCTAGTTAATGATCCTAAAGACATTAGCTGGTTCAGGTGTGTTTGATTAGGGTTGGAACTAAACTCTGCAGGGCTATGGCTCTCCGGGACCGACGTTCCCTACCCCTGGTTTAGAGGAATGCAACGGGGCTTAGCCTACTTGACAACAGTTCATATCAATATCTCTTATGTGTAGGCTACAGTTACTTTTACACACGAAAATCGTATTCAGGGTGGACGCGCAAGCGGTTGCCGTGGTAATGAACAACCTGCTTGTAGGCTAATTCATTGAAGCGAATGTAACGTTAACGTTACATAAGTTAATCCTGTAGCCTATCTGATGTGTATATTAACACGGAGGAATATGAAAATCCCTAAGTAATAACTCTGTTTTTCAGCAAGATGGTTATAGTCATTGCCACTCTTACCTGTGATTAAAGTAATGGCTACAGTCACAATGTAATGTGAGCCAATGTGAGTAGTCAGCTGTTGACACATGATATGCAGTGTGGTCACTGTAGGGTTAAACTGACACATTGAAGTTTCCATAGCTTCTATGTACATGCTAGTATAGTATAGGTGAAAAATCCATCACAGTATATACACAACAATAAGAGATTGGTTGGTAATAGTCCTCCCAATATTTTACAAGGTTGATTCCTGTGAAAAATCTCAATGATTTGATTAGTCTGAATGAAAACAACAACAACAACATCATAAGGGTTTATTTGTTTGTCTGGTTCCTCAAGAGTCAAGAATCTCCTTTAAGACTCTGTTTTTTCAAGAGTCAAGGTCTCCCTTAAATGCATACAGTCATTTATTTAACACTGCTCTTATATAGAAGAGGTTGTAACCTCCTCGCTCATTATATATTCCACTTGCAGTGACACTATATCCAGCGTGTGACACAGCACCACACTTTGTTCAATTTCCTCCCGGGAGGGAAAACTCCCAGGCAACCAGCCTTACAACTTCCTCATTTATGTTGTGTCTTGACTGTTTACTCTGCCATTGTTTTGTGTCTGAGGCTTTAAAACCATGTTTGCTTCCACCTTTCAGCGTCGGCCATGGCAGCAGGCGTCAGTTTGTTGAGTGACCTACCCTACACCACCGGCAGCTCAGCTAACAGCAGAGAGTCCAACGCTGACATGGAGCCAGGTATTCTACTGCTATTTCTCTACCTGTGACTGGGAGGTATTTTAAACGGTCTTTAATTGAAAACAAATAAGATGTGATTCTGATGCAAGAACTGAACAGACAGAAATGTTTAATAGCCTTTAATATATTCTAGAAAAAAGTGTGTTTTATATTGTGAAATGACTGGAGCCCTATTTGTTACAGAAATAAAAGTTTGATGTATGCTATAATATCATTTTGAGATCTTATTCAACAATTTATCATTACTGATTTACTTGAAAACAAAACCGGATTGGGAAAATATTTGCATTGTAATTATGTACAATAACATTTTAGTTGTATACAGCATGTATACAATAAATGGGATTTTAATGTCTTTTTATTTTAAGACATCAAAAATAAGAGCAATAGTGCTTATATTGTATTAAATTATAATACACCATTCAAATAGTACATTTTGTGGATTCATTGTTTTGGATATACCGTTCAAAACTTTTTTTAATTAATACTTTTATTCATTAATACTTTCATGTTACAAAAGATTTCGATTTCAAATAAATGCTGTTCTTTTGAACTTTCTGTTCATCAAAGAATCTTTTATGACCTGATTTTTTTATCACCTGTATCATGGAAAAAAGCTCAACATTAATACTAATAAGATAATGTTTATGATAATGTTTCTTGAGCAGCAAATCAGCATATTAGAATGATTTCTGAAGGATCATGTGACTCTGAAGGTTGGAATAATGATGCTGAAAATTCAGCTTTGTCATCATAGGAATAAATAAAAAATTTAAATATATTGAATATATAAACTTGTAATGATATTTCACAGTATTACTGTTTATATTGTATTTTTGATTAAAAAAATTGCACCCTTTGTGAGATCACAAAACCGTATCGACCCCAAACTTTTGAACAGTTGTGTAACAACATGGCCACATTAACATAAATAGACTGGTGCAGGCATCGTAAAGTCTTTTGTTATTTGTCCCCATCTATTTTAAATGACTAATTCCATCTCGATGGGCTCCTCTAAATACAGAGATAATGCATCTCCTTTTAATCTTCTTTGAATTCAAGTGGCTTAGGTGAGAAAGTCCACTCTAATGGCCATGCTAACAATAACTTCAAACTCATTTCCATTATTTAATAAGCCTCTTCAAATGCTGCGGAGACTGACGTATGATGAAACTACTTTTCTTTTATGTAGTATTCCGAGTTCTGAGTTACATAAAGTCTTTGTATTTACTGCAGCAGATGGAATGCATTAGTTGAAAAGGTGTAATTTCAGCCTCATTTTGTTGAAATGCATGCAGCGTTACGCAACCAGAGATGTCTTTATCATTTACATAAAACACATCATCCTGTTTCTCTTCCACCTGAGACCACACACACACACACACGATTCTGCACAGCCTCCCACTGACTTCGGACTTGGTCACCATGGAGATCCCCTTCAAGTGCAAGTGCAACTGATGAACCGGTTGAATTGTATTGGTCTCTTATGCCGCTGTTGTGCAGCTAGGTGGTTGTATAGCGATGATTCACTGCTCTGGGGTCAGCGCTTAGTTTGCTCAGGCTGCGCTGAATGTAGTGTTTTCATCCGAGTGTTTAACGAGAGACATGAAGAGACGGGCTTGCTCTTCCCTTGTACACAAGATCTTCATGGGTTTTCGAAAGACACGTCGGCACTCTGCTTCCGAGATCTTGCTGAAGATCCTGAGGAGGATGCGTAGCTCAGCTGTGGAAGTTCTGACTTCATCTTCACATAGGGTTATTGTGGCGTTCAGCATGTCCGAGGCACAGACTGACATCACAGGCTGTGGGTGTAATATTTAAGTTGAAGACTACTTGGTCTGATGGACTTAATTCTGCAATCTAATTTTTCATCATCTATTTCTTGCAGTGAATGTCAGAGTACCGACTGCAAAGTACACCAAGGTGGGCGAGACTTTGAGGCATGTCATCCCAGGACATATGCAGTGCTCCATGGCGTGTGGTGGTCGAGCATGCAAATACGAAAACCCTTCTCGCTGGAGCGACAAAGAGCAAGCCATCAAAGGACTGTACTCCTCTTGGTAAGCTGTCTTCTGGCTCTTTTGTTAGAAGGAACGGAGTAAATGTGTATTGTTTCAAGTGAACATAAAATATTTAGCAGAGTCAACATCCATTCATTGTGCTAGTCCTACACAATTCAGATACACTGTTAAAGGCAACAAAATTTTAGGGATAGCCTAAGTTTGAGCTTTTATTTTCCAACCATTCAGATGGCCAGTCCATCTTAACATTTGTCCTGTCTTGTCTTGTCTTCCATGAATATAGGTTTTGATACTGATACGCCTAAATAAATAAGAAAAGGAAATAGCATAGCGTCCAACACTTGGATGGGAAAAAACCTTTAAGTGCATAGATCCAAAAATAGCTCAATGATTGAAGAATGAAAAATCAATATCCACACACATCAAAAATATAGTGTAAAAAGCTCACATCAATGTATTATACAGAGGCCAATTATGCAATGTTCAGCTAAATGTTTTGGTACCTAAACAGTACTTCTTATTATTTGGCCTCAGAGAATAATAAAATAAAATAAATGTATTTATTATACAATCCAAACTACTTGTCCATCTTGGATTTTTTTTTTTTCATGAATATAGCCTTTGAGAAATTCATTAATTAAATAAACAGTTATCATCTGCTTTCTATTTTTATTTTGTAATATTTGTATTAATGTTATTCAGTCAGGTATTTTGTTGATATCTCATTCACATTCTGTTCACAGGATAACTGATAACCTGTTGGCCATGGCAAGACCTTCAACTGAAATCATTGAAAAATTCAACATCATCGAACAGTTTCATATGTATGTTGAACTCAGCGGCAAGCTACCAGTAAGTGATTCCCAAGATGCACCAGGGATGACTTTTGCTGATGTTTAATCTTCCTTCCTTAGGTGTGGCTTAAAGACAGTAATCAACCTGCAGCGTCCAGGGGAACACGCCAGCTGCGGCAGCACTTTGGAGCCAGAGAGCGGCTTCACGTATCGCCCGGAGGTTTTCATGGAGGCAGGGAGTGAGTAGCTCACACATGTACTCAAACAAACACCTATTCCTCCATCAGTAGTCAAGGCAATCACGCTGCGATAAACCCTCACTGTTATCACGTTTAGAAATTGTCAATGTGTTTGACAAGCTAAAGAACCTTTTTAAACAATGTTTGCTTTCTAAACATAGTGATCATGCAGTTGCTCAGCTTCCATTCAGGTATTGAGGCTTAGGGGGATTGGAAGCCCTTAATAAGCTCTGCTGAGAGTGCTGCTGTGCTTATAGACGGCACCCTCTGGGAAACTATGTAAGGCACAATTTTCCAGCACATTATTATTTCCAGGCACAGCATGTTCAAACATGCATGAAACGTCTCTCAAATTAAGGAAGAGGTCCTCCATTTGTTAGATAATGTATGTTTGTATATAACATATTGAGCCGTTTCTTCAACTATGTGGTCTTTTGGCCTCCTGGACTTTAATGATCTTTAATGAAAATGTCCACCACAGTGCCATTTCCACCTCATCACAGATAATGTTTTATACTAAATAGCATTCTAGGATGGAAATTACAATTTTAATATTTAAAAAATAAAATACCGTGACTTTTTATGGTTACTATATGAAATGTAATATTTCAGTTACTTTTTTGCATAGTTTGACCAAATTGCAGCCTGATTGGAAATGACGCATGGTAAACATTTTGTTCACAAGTGATAATCTAATAACTTGATTGTCTTCTTGGGAAAAAAATGCACTAACTTTAGAAAAAAACATTTATTTTTATTTTTATTTTTACATAAATGTTGAATAAATGTCAGTTTATTTCAGTCTTTTAATATTAGAGATTTAACATTTACTAATTCATATTTTAATATGGAAGTAAAAATAGTTTTTTGGACAAGGGTAACAAGGTACCTTGAAATGTTACTTTTACTAAAAACCAACCTCTGGGACATAAAAGTGACTGAAGAAATTCCCATGATTCTGTGCTAAAAGCAAATAACAAAAAAAATAATTTCTTGAAATGCACGACTTTGTTTCATCTTATGAGATTTGCATTCAACTTTTTCCAGTTTATTTTTACAACTTTGGCTGGAAGGACTATGGCGTGGCATCCTTGACTACTATTCTTGACATGGTGAAGGTGATGTCATTCGCCATGCAAGAGGGCAAAATGGCTGTCCACTGCCATGCTGGACTTGGCAGAACAGGTCAGTATTTTGATTGAACAGTTTGCAGTGATAACTTAAGAATTTAAAAAAATACCTGTTGTAGTTTTGCTTTGAATCCTTTTCACTGATTATCTGATTATTAACTACCCTTCATCCACATTCGTCTTCTCATAGGTGTCTTAATAGCATGCTTCTTAGTATTCACATCCCGGATGAGTGCAGATCAAGCCATTTTGTTTGTTAGAGCTAAACGTCCGAACTCCATTCAGACTCGTGGTCAACTGTTGTGTGTGCGAGAGTTCGCCCAGTTCCTCGTGCCA
The DNA here is from genome assembly GCF_949152265.1 of Phoxinus phoxinus. Taxonomy (NCBI): domain Eukaryota; kingdom Metazoa; phylum Chordata; class Actinopteri; order Cypriniformes; family Leuciscidae; genus Phoxinus; species Phoxinus phoxinus. The sequence continues at coordinate 19,776,227 of NC_136897.1, read as the reverse complement.
CTGCGGAGTGTATTCTCGTGTGCCGAGCCCAAAGCTCACACGGTCACACTGTCGCAGTACCTGACTCGTCAGCGGCACTTACTACACGGCTATGAAGCGCGACACATGAAGAACATGCCAAAGATCATACACCTGGTCTGCAGGCTCCTACTGGACATCGCAGAGAACCGGCAAACGGTGGAAGAGGAGGTGTTGGACATCCCAGACCTCACGGAGGAAGTGGAGAAGACGGTCTCGCTGCAAGCCCTTCAGCAGTTAGGGAAGGAGATGAGGGGGAAAGGGATTCCCATATCCTTACCTCGCTCTCCTGACCAACCCAGCTTGCTTCTTAAAGAACCTCAGTGTGATCTAGCTCATGACCGGCCGCTCTGTAGCGACCAGGAGTTTGATGTTCTCTGGAGATGGCCGACGGTAGACAATACCTACAAGTCTCAGCTCATCTTAAGAAAATGTCTTAGCTATAGCGACTCAGCCTTGCACAAACTGGACTCAAGGGTGCAGGTACTACAAAGTCCCCAGAATGCTATTGGCAGCAAATCTGGGTTAAACTTTACAGAACTTTATTCGTCGCAGAGCAGATTAGCTATACAAACCCCTGAACTTCTGTCGTCCCCATTGACATCTGAAATCAACAACAGTCCCAAACATGGCTCTTTAACTGGTTCCTGTAGCTCCCTGGTACAATCCCAAAAAGTTGAAAGCCATGCATCCTGCTCTCCTGTCTCCATAAAACGGGTACCTCTGAAGGAGACAAAGCGTAGCATGTCCTACGGCTTTCTAGAGAAGACTAGTGACAGCAGGACAATGTTCTCAACGTGTCAAGGTGGCAAAAGTCACATGAGCCCTAATGAAAACACAACCTCTGATGCCACACAACAATTCACAGATGTTCCTATTTTAATGCTTCAGAGTGAACTCTCACCTGAGACTCGTCATCTGTTTGTGGCCAAAGCTCTCACGATGGACATCCATGGAGAGGAACTCAGCACAGTCTCAGTGTGGCAGGTAGGAGCTTTGTTTTATTCCATAGATCATTTCTGGATGAATTGAGTCTCAGACCTTCAATTCCATATTCTGTTCTTCTATAATGCAACTCAGTAACTTTAAGTCATTTCTGCAATTGCTGTTGCCCCTCAGACAGAGCTGAACTCCCGTGAAGGTGCATGGGAGAGGTTGTGCACCGAAAGAGATCCTCTTGTGCTCTCCACACTCATGTGGTCTTGGCTAGAGCAACTGAAGGAGCCAACCATCACAAAAGAGGATGTGGAGACTTTGGCTGGAAACCAATTCACTCCCCAAGATGCTCTGAATTCACTCGACAAGGTACCAAAAACATGGAAAAGTGTCTTTAGAGCAGTGGTTCTCAACCTTTTTGACTCCAAGCCCCCCCACTTTGTCCGAGACAATATTTAAAACCCCTCCTCCAAATATGTACCTCTGATGTATGTTTGTCAAACTACCATCATATGTAGGCTACACACAAACAACAAGTGCATTTAGCAGCACACAATATAGTTTTGGATGTTCGCTAAGTTCCGTCGCGAAAAGTCGACCAATCAGGTTGTGAACGTATACCTATGCCTTTGTTCAGTATCTTGAGGTTTGTTGTAAAAATGCCAATTTGAACGCTAAGCGGACCACGGCTAAATATCTATTTTTTTTGCTGGACCAAACGAACCAAGCGAACTGAACTACAAGTGTGAACACATATTTAATTACAAATGTGACTTGTTTTTTTAACCATCTAAATGGATTATGTGTACGCTAAAACATCTGTTTGTCTTTGTTATTTAGGGACAAAAACAAACCCTTCTGTGTATTCTTGATTGCGCTGCTCATTTGCTAAAAATACCAGAGGAGGTTGAGAATGCCTTTTTTGAACGCACAATCAAAGCATTTACTTGGGTAAGTCATGGCCACGAAATAGTTTCACAACAGACTATACTGGTGAAATGGAAGTGAAGGTTTTGTGGACATTTTGAATTTTTTCATCCTAATTCTGTGATTCTAATCTTGGTCTAATCCAGATTTCCTCAGATTCAGAGAACGGGCGGTTAATCTATAAGACTCTGAAAGATGCCATGATCCCTGTCCTCAGTGATATGAGGACTAAAGCAATGGAAGAGCTTGAGCTGACCTGCCACTTTTCCCACGTACCCTGACACTAGATGTGGAATCTGAAATCTGGAGTCTGCACTGTAATTTTGAAGAAAAAAACAAACAAACAAACAGGTTTAGTTTAGTTTTTTTCTGTTTTCAGTGGTGTCTTAGCCATGATAACTCATCCAAATAATGTATTTTAACATCTTTTATTTGTGAGAGAACAATAATTACTGCCATACATGTATGTGCCACAAGTTTTTTTTAGGCTATTTTTCTAATTTTGTTCCTTAATAGTTTATTTTTGTTACACAATATTTATTAGCTAACTGAGGAAACTATTTATTAATAAGTATGTCATGTATTTATTTTATGCCTTTGTTTGGCTTTAACGAACTGAGGATTCTCATGAAAATGGGTTTTGTCATAAGAATACTGTTTGAATAGATGGATGATGTTATATGACTAAAGTTTAACCAAAATAATATCACTGTGCAACATGTCTCATTTTATGACAGTCTTTAACACTTTTATTGAATGCAGCAAATGGTCTGATTTGCTGATTCTTGCCTTTGCAATTTAAATGTTTGTTTTTAAGGTACAATAGAGGACAAGTGAATGCTTTTATTCATAATGCAACACGGTTTACTTTAAGAATAGCTCAAAATGGCCTTGATCAAATGGCCTTGATACATTTATTTGAGAATGTATCAATACAATTCCTGCTAAAACAAAATGCAGTCCTGTACAGGCTTTTGCAGGATGATCTTTATCTTTTATTGGCATTATTTATAACTAAGCTGCTTCTTTTAACGAACTTTAAAAAAAAGGAATATGTAGTAGCCTACTATGTTTGTCATGTGGTGTTTTAGTAAATAACACTGGTGTTGAAACTGACCTCATTTGTCAACTAAAATGCTATCATTGTCTTGTCTTTTTAAGTAAATATCATGTAGCCAGCAGAATACACGTTTATTCATTCATGTCTGTGGAAGAATTGTAAGATGTTTTCTTGTCCGATTCCTAAAGAAAGATTATTGTGGATTTTTCCAAAGCACTATGGGCCAGATTTACAGTTTGAAACCATCTTTTGGCGTTAAATAAACTACTCACAGGATTTACTAAAGACAAAATTAGCGCCGAAAAGGCATGGATGCAGTTATTTTTGTGGCTTACCTTATTGCACATGCATTTGTTGGAGTTTTCCTTTCACCCGATCTCACGGCAATTCGTATGAATTTTTCGAGGTGACTAATTCGTACGAATTCATACGACCTCACTCGTACGAATTAGTAAGATTTTTGCTAAATCGTTCATATTTTACGAGTTGCCCTATTCTTATTAATTCGAATGACCTACCCCTGACCCCGCCCCTAAACTATACCCATCACGTAGTTTCAGACAAATCGTAAGAATTTGTACAAATTAGCCACATTTTAATCACTCGTACGAATTGGTCGTGAGATTGGCGTTGGGAGATGAGACTATAAATGAATCATGCAACGGCGGCAATGCAATTTACTATTAGGCTACTAAGGTTTGCGCTAGTAAATTTACTGCTATGCGCCATTATTTAACGCCCCAAAAAGCTTGTTTTCCTGACGCTAACGCTTAATTGGATTGGCTCTTATGCTAATTTGCCATGTTTAGTGAATCTGGCCCTAAATATTTATTTATTTATTACTTTTTCATTCAAGTCTATAAAATAAAGATCTGAATGGTATATATTTTTTTGTATAGTGTCTTATTAACATCAACCTTGCCTCCATTAACCAAGATTCTTTATTACACTATTAAATAAATCAAACAAATATATAAATATTTCTAATAAATATAAAATTCATTTTCATTGTGTTCTGGATCATAATTTCATGAAAGAAAACCTCACCATTGCAATTAGACTGGGGTCACCTGGGTCAGCTAATGCTGCAAATTATAATTATAATTCTGATAGTTCTGTTTCCTGTACTGTATTTTTTGAAGTGTTGCTCTCCAACCAACTCCAGCTTTTGAATAAGGCAAGATAACACATGAAGTTTTAAAAGCACTTGGCATGTTTAAAACACAGAATGCTTTTTATAAGACTCTGTCTTGTCTTGTGTGTCTGGATCTTTTCATCCGGGCTGTTCTGGAGCTGCCCTGCAGCTGTAATTACTGCCAGAAGTGCATCAAACAAACTCCAGTTACGTAAAAGTGTGCCCTTTTTCCCTGCCTCATGTTCTGCTAGGCCAGAAAGTAATTTTCCATGCATAGATCCACCAGAGTGTGATAAATGGTGTTTTATATTCTAATTGAAAGGTATGCCAAATATGAAGATGAATCTGAATTTGGGTTTGTGCTGAGAACACTTTTATTCAGAGCGCTGCTGTGACGGAAGAAGTTCATTTCTGGTTTATTTTATTTTTCTTTAACAGTTTACAGGAAATAAAGATATTTAGACACCTTGTCTTCAAGAAAGGATGTAGCATCTGGGGTGAATATTAAAACAACAGCATGTGTTCTTAGCACTTTGTTTCATAGGTCAAGACTGCTGTAAAACAGACAAAAGGCCTCTACTTAAAAGACCCTCATACAGATAGTATAGATATATTTATTAAGAATGAGAATCTAGAAGGATATTCAATATATTTTTAATACTTTTTTGAGTTACAGGCACGCAAACTTTGGAAAAAACATTATTTATGGAACTAATGTTCTGTGCAATTGAGTTGGTAGAAAAAAAGGATACATTTCTATTTTCAACATTATTTGTTCTTCAGATATTCCTCTTTAAAAGACAAAAGCATTAAGATCCCTATATATCTCTGGAAATTAACCATATTGGGCCTTAAAATGTATCGATACCAAAAGAAAAGTTTAACTACCAGAATCTATAAGCATATTAAGATATCGTTAATACTTCTTGAGTTTGAGGCATGCAAACTTCGGCCAAAAAAACAAAAACACATTTTTTAACCATTTTTGACGTTAGCTATAATGCAACAAATATTGCTGAAGTCAACAGATTTTACTAATAGACATATCAATCTCTGTGTAAAAAATATAATAATTATGCTGCCATCTTTCTACAGTCATTATTACCCCACTGTAATTTAGCTCCAAATATCAGGTGAAAACTGTAATTTTGACCCAGCTCATTAGGCTACTCAGTATATATTTGGGCTTTCTTCTTCATTTATGTATTACTTTTATTGGATTATTTTATTTTTACCCAACTGTCTGTTTTATTTATTTATTGAAGGGTATCACTATTTATTTGAATGGTTGTATTTGACAGACTGTGGCACACTCTTGTTCTCCTGGATCTTTGCTCAGCTCTCAATGCTGTTTGGTCTACAGGTCTATAGTTTAGTTAACTATTTAATTTAAAAAAATAATGACTACTTAGTGCAATTCAACGGTGAATGTTTTTAATCTAGCAGATGAGTATTATTAGTGTTTTTAACAAAAATTCTCATCATGAGAAGCTTCCAGCTTCAATCAAGACTTTGATAAGCAGATCAACAGCCCCACCTGGTGGTTGATAAATACAGCAACTTCACTTAAAAAAAATGCTAATTAATGTTTTTTTTTAGACATCAGTGGATATGCACGCCAACTGTCTAACTGTTTCGTCTATTCTATTCTATTCTGTTCTATTCTATTCTTACATGGTAGTAGCAAGCTTTCTGTCATATTTATAATAATTGTCGAAAACAACTAATTATCTTATATTAGGCTATATTACATATATATTTCTAAATATGGTAAACATTACATTTATATTATATAAAATCAAAACATGGTTGTATGTTTGTAATGGGGTTCAGAAGATTTAAATACATTTAACATGAAGGTGGATCGTGTCAGTATTGCTTTGTTCTGATGTGACTTTCTTTAGGGTTCTATTTTTTTTTTTTTTTTTTTGCGATGCACCGGAAGTTGCAGTAGCTATGCATTGAGTGCGATAAATAAACGTTTTAAATTTTATGTAAATATAAAAAAATGCATGTTATCTATGTAAAACACTGTATGTCTTAACATGTTAAAATAAAATAAAAATAAAATCAGTAACTCCCTCACAGGGAGGTCACCGGGCCATGTTCATCATCATCATCCGGGTCCTGGGGTTTCAGCACTGAGTCTGACGCTGACCGCGGGTGTTCATCGCTATTAGCCGACTAGCCTTCAGCTTCCATTGAGGACACACTGAAGGTATGACAGAGCGTTTGTGTGTAAAAATAGTCATCTCTTGTTACCAAGCAAACCGTGACGGTTTTATCGCGAGTATCTGTATTTTTCTTACGTCCGATAAACTTTACGAGAAGTTTACATGGCTTACTAAGTTACATTATTTAAGAGCGATGTGTAAATTAGCTTGCTGGCTAGTGTGTGAGGGACAGTTATCCTAGCATGCCGTTTGAATCGAGCTGATATATTTCACATACGATGCTCTGAAGAATGTTATAGTGTCGTGTATGTCAAAAATGTCGTGGAGTTTCTACTTGTACTGGGGTTTGTTATATTTGGTGGATAGATGTAACGTTATTAGCAGGTTAGCCAATGGAGACCGCCATTTTTTTACGAATCAAGCGAGGGAAATTTGAGCAACCTACAAAGAGTTTGAGAGGACAGACTAAGAGACTATTGAGTCCACCATTATAAAAAAATAATAATTGATTATAAGTGACTGTCTTCAACTTGTCTCAGTTTAAAATAAGGTGTTGGCAGTGCAGTAACGTTAGACTCTTTAATCTTAATACATGCGGAATGTGGAGCATGTATTATCAGATATCTTTAAAGATATCTGGACTTGTTCAGCACAATTAACGTTAGATTGTGTCAGTTAAAAACAGACATGGTGCAAGTCGTGAGTCAAATTGACAATGTATAGTATTCAGTATTTTTAAAAAAAATTTGCTGAGTGGAGATAAAGGATTTGTTCACCCCAAAAATAAAAATGTCATCAATTACTTATCCACCTCATGTCGTTTCTAACCTGTAAGACTTTAGTTGATCTTCAAAACACAATTAAAGTTATTTTATTGAAATCTGAAAGAGATTTCTGTCCCTCCATTGACAATCCACACAACTACGTTACCGCTTTGATGCTTCAAAAATGTTATAAAGAGATTGTAAAACTTAGACAAGATCGCTTTATCTGATAAACATTTAATTTAGGCTTTTCACATATTCATCAACGCAAACATCAGTTATGGTAAATGGAAGCTCAAGCATGCTTGCTAGTGAATGAATGAGGTTTGTTCTTGTGCATCAAGCGGTTTCAGTTGAGTTTATGTTCGCTGATTAGTGTTTATGTGAATAAAAGCCTAAATTAATCTGTTCAACATATAAAAAGATTGTGTCTCTTGACTCTCTTCAGGAAACTTGGACTAAACCGTTCTATTCGTATGGATCAGTTTTATAATCTCTTTGTGAACTTCTTAAGGTGAACCACCAAGGTGGTAGTTGCGTAGCTGTCAATGAAGGGACAGAAATCTCTCAGATTTCCTTAAAATATCTTCATTTGTGCTTTGAAGATGAACGGAAGTCTTACATGTTTGGAATGGCATGAGGGTGACTGAATTGAAATTGTTGGGTGAACTGTCCCTTCAACATGCAGCATGATTGGAAACATGCAGAACTGCCAGAATGTAATTTAGGTGTGTGTTGTCAAATGCCAAGTGGGCAAATTTAACGGTTTCACTGCCAGATCCTCTAAGTAGTTATTTTGCCACTGTCTTCTGCTTTGACAGAGCATTTGCAATAACCAACTGGTTAATGTCAAGTTGTTATTATATCAGTATTTGTGTGCATTCAGGAGATGTACTGCACCACAGCTGAATCGGCAGCTCCATGGTAATATACAATAAATATCAATATTCTAACTTTCCATCAAGTTGTCCTCACTGACAGCATGCGGGAAAAAAATACAACGCAGTATATTGTCTAGTTTGTGAACAAATCACTCAATTTGGGTAACAAATAAGAAAGAAAAGATCGGGAGTCTTTGCAAAAACAACATTAAAGGAACAGTTCATTATTGTGACATTAATATTTTATTACAGTTACTGTTCACATGTGCATGCTTATAGTTAATAACAATTTATAAACTCATGAATTGCTTTATGAAAAATGATCGATGCTCTTTGCAGAAACAGACTTAAGATAGTTTAGAAACACGAAATTGCGTTTAGAATGATGCGCACCTACAAGCTACCAACAAGATGGCTGAATACAGGACAAGGCTTTGAGTGCTTCGCTTCCCTCTTGCTTGCCTGCTGTTACTGACATCATCTATCCCAGAGCCAAGCTGGGCCCAAGTCCGAATGTGGCGGCATTTAATCTTGACTGAGATGTTAGTACGTAGCCAAGTCACACACAATGTCAACATGGCTTCCCGGTGCCGAGAGGGTGCCAGTGACTTTGCCAGCCCCTCCATTTTGCTGCATTACCCGTGGTGTCTGATGCAGTTCGAGGGAGCATTTTGTAGTCCTACAGATGCCCGGTTGTGGTCTTTCTTTCATAAATGCGTTCTTTCACAGTAACTTTAAATGCTGTGCGATGAGAACAGCGACTATTTCGAGTTTTGAACAGTCGGTTTATTTTGTCAGCAGATTGATGAACCTTAATTCACTAACCCTTTTCTCGTCCACAGAATGACTGTTTGGAAATCCTAACATGGCGGGCAAAAAAGGACTTGGGAAGACATCAGTTTAGTTACTTCTGCTACTATCCAGTTGCATTACTTCACTTCCAGGTGGAAAGGAGACATGTTCACCGTGGGATGAGGTAGTAGGTTGTATAGTTTTAGGGTCACACCCACACTGGGAGATAACTATACAGCCTACTGTCTTTCTCAAAGTGAGAACGGAGCTACCTACGGAGTTTCATCCTACATTTTCTGATGTTAATATCAATGATAGCATTGTCACGGTATGTTTTGTTTTATTACTGTTTGAAATATAATTTGTATGTAATGTGGTAATAGTTTTGATGCTTGCGCAGTGTGAGGTAGTAGATTGTATAGTTGTAGGGTAGTGATTTTATCCTGTGAAGAAGATAACTATACAATCTATTGCCTTTCCTGAGGGGCAGAAACGCATCTAATTATGTTACAAAATCTGATGCAGTGTTTTTTTTATCAAAACATGTTCCATGTCTCTAATGCAATAAAAGTATTTGCAAATTTATCAGTGTTTGTCATTGATTAAAACTGATATTTATGTAATGCCTGCAAAAAGAATATTTCCAGGTTAAGAGGGGAAGACACAATCCTTGATTAATAGAAAAAGTGTATGAAATATAATAAGAGGTTGTTCTTGTTGCTGCAGCAGCATCGTACATTCATCCTGGAGATGGCGCTCTTGTATTGTCTGTAAATATTGAACACATGGCTGAATCTACAGGATGAGAGATGCTGTATGTCCTGAATGTTCAGCCCTCGGTTAACAGGGTGTCTTTAATTCGTAATCCAGAATGTGCTGGATTTCTATTCTCTTGAATGTTATTATGCTACTATAGGTTTATGTTAATTTGGTGTAAATTCACCAAACTATGAATGCATGAAGGATCTGTAGGTACTTGCATTGTGGATAATTCTGGGATGAATGGTTGCTTAGCAACTAGCAATATTGTAATCGTTGTTTGAGCTAGACTTAAATTTAATATCTCTTCATGAGGAATCTTTGGGAACCAATCTTTGGTTCCAGTGGCAGATTATTTTTTATGAAATGACCTGCTTAATAATGGGTCTGGTGTTTGTGTGTGTGTCTGTGTCATATTTGACTTGGATTTTAAAAGTTTGTTGCTCAAACTTTTTCTCAAACATCAACGCTCCATAGACTTAAATCTAGTACTTGACAAGGAATATGAATTGTATGAATGTTTAACTGCAATAAAATAGACAAAAATCATCTGCAGAAGTAATCAATCACTTTGATTTTGTGTGTTCTGGGTCATTCCACAAAAAGTGTGCCTTTTTTTATTTGTCAAGACAAACTTGATGTACTATTTTTAAATTGCACTGGGCCTTCTCAAGCTAAACTTGTTTATATATGTTGGGATGGAGCCTTGCGAAACAGGGTCGACAGTTCATTTAGCCACTACTAGGAAACACATTTAAGGGTGTAAATCTAAAAATCCAGTTTTCAATCTCATCAGTTGTTTTATAGTTCATTTTCAGATTGTGTCTGTCTATAAGACAATTTGATAAAAAGAGCCATTTTAAAGAGTTCAGTCTTAGTCTTTTTTTTTTCTAATTTATTGATTTGTACTTTTTTTTTAAGAGATTGGTAATAACTGGATTTGTTGATGTGGAAAGGTAAATTGAGCTTTTAATTGTTAAAGTTACTGCTTACACAAATGTTAAGTTATAAACATTCATTTAATCTAAATTTCAATTCCTTCTAACTTCGCTCCTATTGTTATTAATTGAAGTGGAATGTGTTAACCTTTCATTAAAAAACAAAAAGTTATTGTACTGTACAGTTCTTGGTCACGGAGTAGGCTACACGTGGTTCTTGTATTTTTTTATTTTTATTTTTTTGTTTTGTTAAAGGTGGATAAAGATGAGCACATCTCTCACCTCGCAATTAAGGGCTTGAGGTGGGTGAGGGGGAAATCTAAAGTCGAACAAGTTTTCTTTTCTCATGGGAGGAGCAAACGGGTGCAGGAAAATAGATAAAAGCTCTGTTTAAGAAGCTGGAGTTACTGCGATATGATCTTCGCCAAGAAGCGCATAGAGAATATTCATTTCTTAATCAGATTGGTCATTATGGTGTTATAGCGCGATATATATAAATCCATGTGACGCATCTATCGCTTATTGGGTTGTCGTATCTCAAATCAGATTTTTTTTTTTTTTTATCTCCATACGTACCGTAGCCTACTTCAATGCATACTTGTGTTGTTTGGTTGAACGCGCGTGATTGCGGTGTGTTTTGAAGTCATTAATCGCGTTATCAACCTGCTACTCGGCTTCAGGAGCACAAAGACTTATTAAAGGAATATCGGAAAGTTGAATTTCCTTCAGAACACACCCTGATAGATTTAACAGATAAAGGATCTTCTGGAAAGGGTGCTGTGATTGTAAGATCGGGTAGTTGTCTGTTAGTTAATCGAGACGCGTAAAAGTGATTCAGAAGTCGTACATATGCAGAATAAGGTTCATCTCCACGCGTCCCGAAGGATATCAGCTCAGGTGTTCACGTCAAGTTCTCTCGGAGTTTTGCATCCCTCTAAGGATTTGCTTCGCTTGTGATAAAACCTCTTGTTCACCGGTTAGGAGACTACTATCATTTCACAGTCTATTAACAAAGTACAGGCTGAACATGACAAGGAAAACACGCCGCTGGATTTTTCACATGTTCCTCTGTTTGGGGATTATATATTTGAAGATTGGGTAAGTATGGTAAAATGGAATTTGTTTACCTTTTTAGCATGTTAAGAAGTATTGCAGCATTTTTGCAAAAATCCAATTTTAGTCAAACATGCCTATATTGATGAGAATTGACTTATTGCTAGCACATTGTCGGTTTACTGCCATTATGACTTGCATTTGATAAAGTTGTGTGAATATAGCCTATTGTCAAAGAAACAGTGGAACCTTTTTTGTTATTTGTGTCTGAAACATCTCAATGACCTTTATTGTATGGCTTTGTTCAGTTACTGAACAAATGCAATTCTTACAAAAATTGTATGATGAACATGTTTTTTTAAATGTAGTAATTTTTTTTTTCCTTAAAGTGGAAACCACCTATACTTTACATATTAATATTTGAAAAAATATTATTTTTCAAGTCAGTGTGGCCTAACCAAACGTTGACTGTTGCCACGAGAGAAAAAAAGTTAACACAGAGGACCCCTTTATAACATCCTCATTGTGTCAAGATTATTAAATAAACATTTTTTTTAACTTTATGAAATTACATTTTGTTCATGTCCAATGGAGTAGTAACCCTATAAAAACTTCATATTTATGACTTAAAAAAAATAAAAAAGTGTATATTTTCAAGGTGCTAAGAAACTAATTTAGTAATTTTACTTGATTGATACTACTCGATGTTTGTAGAACATGTATGAAACCAACAGGAGTAAAGTGATGACATTTCTATGAACTTGGCACTAAATCTTTAAAAAGATTTCTACTTTTTATCATCTCGAACAAACATCATTGTCCCATGAAATTTTCTTTTTTCTTTTCCCTGTAGAACAATATTTAAATATGTAATGAGTAATAATACTCAAATAATAACATCATAGTTCAATTGTCCCCCAAAGTGCTTTAGTGCTCAGTTTTATTACCATCCATGTATACTGTGAATTATCCTTTACTCATGGCCCATGATTCCAGAAAGAAATGTAAGTATTTTAAAATTTTCTGTATAAATATAAACCCTTATTTCTAAATTTACAGGGGCTTTTCCTCCGTGGTTGCGTTGGGAGCAAGTATTATCTGTAACAAAATTCCTGGTTTGGCCCCTCGTCAAAGGACTATCTGTCAAAGCCGGCCTGACGCTATCATTGTCATTGGAGAAGGAGCGCAAATGGGAATCAATGAGTGTCAGTTTCAATTCAAAAATGGAAGGTGGAACTGCTCGGCCCTCGGGGAAAGAACTGTCTTTGGAAAAGAGTTGAAAGTGGGTATGTTACCAAATTATTACATTTATATTGTCAAAGTATTCAGAAATGAAGTGTTTATATTTTTAAACTAGCGGCCTCCTATTGCAGGCACAAAAAAAAGAGAGAGAGAAAAGCACAAAGAATGTTGTTTGACCAAATCACCAAGTCAAAAGCCCAAATAAAGCTGTTTAAGGCTAAAAGTGCGGATGAAGAAACCTTTAGATTTTAGTTTGGCTGAAAGATTGACAGTCTTTGTGATTTTTAATAGTGAAATCACAGGCCATTCATACACCTGCTAGAACACTCTTACTTTGTTTATTACTTCGTAATTACAAATATTATATAGAGACTGGACAAATTTTGGAGTCCTGGAATGACGACATATTGTGTCCTGTTTCCCTCACTTTGACATCTCATTTGAAATGATTTGTCATTGGATGTCAGGTAAGTTTCAGCTGCATTCATGGAGCAAGTGCCAACGTGGCTGGATTTATAGCCCTCTCAACAGTCCACCCTCTCAAAAGAATTCTTTTTCTAGTCGTCCTGTCTTATCTGTAGATTTTAATGATTTGGCAGTCAGGGTTTTCACTTTACCACGGGTATAAGTTACAGTGGTTGAATGGTAGGACCAAAAGAAAGTACAGTATTGTGAAGAAATGTAACAATATGTCACCTTAGAGAGACAAAGCAAAAGTAATTAAGCGAGTTTTTCACTCGGTGTAATGTTATCCATTTTCCCAAGGCAAACTTTGGCCTGTTAAGGGGTCCTTCAGTGCTATTGAGCCTACGACACTTTGATGAATGGTGACGTGAAGGACTTTGCTTTAGTTTCAGACCCTCTTTGGCTGCTAGCAAAGAGGAGTTTGCATTATTGCGTGTGTTTTTTCTGTGGAAGATCGAAATTTCTCCTCTTTCCTTTTTGTTGTGCGCTCTTAGGATCCAGTCAGTGTTGCGATGGTGTGGTTGAGGCCCAGGGGAAAAGCTAAGATCTGTAGAGACTTGTATCTATCGCTGAAGGTGAAGCTGTATTTTATCCCTTTGCATCAAAGACAAGCGCCTCTAGAAAAAAGAAAAAAAAGCACAGTGTTTCGTCTCTTTCCATCTCATTCTGGAGCTGCACACACTTGAATGGCAGCCTGGATTTGTTGTGGGTGCTGATTATATTATTTAATGCTGTCTGCTTGGACAGCTGCTTTAGGTCTTGTGTTGTGTGCCCTCTCATCTAAGCGCTGCAGAGCTGACGCTGACCTAGAGTGACAAACCGTGGTCTCCATTTCTGAAACAGCCCAACTGCTTTATTTACCCAGACTCTTTTTGTCTATGGTCAGTATAGGGAGGATTAAAAATAGTGGACAACCGTTCAAACATGATTGGTTTCAGTGGGTGTATGACTAGTCATGCTTAGTAGTAGAAGGTAGGAGATGAAAAGAAGTAGTTAATCCTCTGAGGAGGGGCTTGCGTACTCAAAAAAACAAAAAAAATGTTGTTGAGTAATGTGCAATAATTTTCAGGGCCTGGTACCAAGGTCCACATTTGGCACACACGGCCATAGATTCCTCTTTTAGGTGCACATTTTGCCTTCTCCAGTACCCGTGGACCCGTTCACCTTTTTATCGCATATATATGAATGAAGTTGCGATTGAAATATAGCTTGCTGGAAATCAGCAGTTGGACAGATATGCGAAAGGCGTATCATCTTTTTGCTTGTGTTACTTTATGTTGCTTGAGCGCAAACCTCCTAAATCTTCTCTGACTTAACCACCCTCTGGTATGCTCAAAAATAGTTTTCCTCCAACAGCATTAATGCCTCAAGTCCAGACAAGTACATTGTATGAGGTTTATAAATTAACCTCTTGCATTTACAGTTTTGGCAAGAGACGTCTCGCACAGAATCATGCAATGCCACTGCTTCAGATTTCTCTCGAAAATGAATGACACTCATGTCATAACACACATGTTTTATGGGTGTCTTATCAGCTGTGTTTGTGTTCAGAATATCTTGATTTGAGTAAACATAGCTGGAGTGATATACAAAGACAAGGAGCATTCTGCTCTTGTATTGATGAGAATTGTAAGATTTCGCGTCAATACGGTCTTCATTTTCCTTTCCTCAGGATACATCCCTTCTCCCCCTGGCGACAAGCCCAAACAACTCATAAAAATCTCCACATAATTGATGCCCCAAACTGGCCTTTGTTAAATTGCATGGGCAGAGTTCCAAGATGTTTATCATCAGCAGGTCAACACATACCAATGTTAGTGAGTTTCAGGAAACCACGGAAGTTTCTTGATCGCTTGAAGGTGAAAATTCCTGAATTGCTGAGCCGGTCTGTTAACAGTCTGACATATATATATTTTTTTTTCACTTCTTGCCATGAAATGATTAAAAGATAGCAAATATATTAATTGCAATAACTCATGACATCACTCTTTATGAGGCCTAAAGAGGTTAACGTTTTAAGTGTTTCTTTGGTTCCAGGTGTGTAAATGATTCTTAGGACAGTCAATATATGATGACTCATTAATCCAGAAAAGGATATTTACATTTCCGGGAATGTTAACATATCTGAGGAACAGTGAATGCATCTTTTTTTTTTAATTCCCATGGACTCTTATTTTAACTTTTATATTTGCAAACACTATTATCCTAAGGAACTTACATAGCTTTTAGTTGTATTCCAGTGCTTCGTTGGCAGCATTAAAACAGTAACAAAGAAAATATAAGAATAAAAAGGAATAGTGAAAGTGTCCATTTGTAAAATTGGAATTTGGTTAATAGTTCACCTAAAAGTTCCTTGTTGCTTGATGTCACCTTACAAAATGAGTCCCTGAAATAACTGTTTGCTGGATTTTCAGACCTATCTTTGTCCTTATAAATGAAATACACAGTTAACCTGGAAGTGCCCTGTTTAACAGTGGCAATCAATTATAGCAGTGCTCTGGCCAGGGAGGCACTGCATGCCTGAGGAGTTCATCTCTACAGGGTGGATCCCTCGTTCTGACGGAAGCTGGGACAGTGGCCAGACTAGAGTCTAAACACATACCCTCTATCTCTACCATTCTATTGTCTCTGAAATAAACCCTTGTCCTTTGTGCTTATTAAAGAGATGGACTGTTCCTTCCTTTGCTCATCTGTGTGCAAACAGTTATTTGTCTTTCTGTTTCCTCTCTATGACAACTGAAGGACAATTATTTGTGTGTTGAGTAATCACAGGTATGTGATCCGTGTTTGTTTTGCCTATGGTGGGCTCTAGATCATTTTTTATAGGCCTACCACACTTTTCTCAGTAAGCCCCAACACACCATCTTCCCGAGGCCATACTGTTAATCAGTGTGAAGTGTGCATGATAAATGAACTAAACTTGACTCGACTAACACGTTTTATTATTGCTTTGAGTGTCAAGATATGTCAGGTATTTAGGGGGGTTTAAAACTGCCTATAACTGGATCTTGTTGTCAGAAATACTGACATAGAATGTTCTTTTGGTTCCAGGCAGTAAGGAGGCAGCCTTCACCTACGCCATCATCGCTGCCGGGGTCGCCCATGCCATCACGGCGGCCTGCACGCAGGGTACGCTGAGCGGCTGTGGCTGTGACAAGGAGAAGCAGGGCTTCTACAACCAGGAGGAAGGCTGGAAGTGGGGAGGATGCTCGGCCGATATTCGCTACGGTCTAAGCTTCTCAAAGGTGTTCGTAGACGCCCGGGAGATCAAGCAGAACGCCAGGACACTCATGAACCTCCATAACAATGAAGTGGGACGTAAGGTATGTGGCACACTCTACAAGACATGAATAAAAAAATACTAGGTTGTTTAGTTTACATTCTTGTAAGTCCTACTAGGCTGTGTTACTTGAATTTTCTCTCATTTGGAGTGGGTAGTAGATTAGTAATAGCAATGAGTAGCAATGCAATTTCGGTTTTGGCCCGCACATGACCAGCAATTTGTGATTATGGCAAAACTGTAATTGTTCCTTTTAAGGGATTCAGAAGTTGTTAAGGAGATGTAATTCACTAGATAGTGGGCTAAGGTTAAAGCTAGACTGTGTCATTTTTTAAATTGATTCTTAGCAAAAAATACTTTGTTCTTTCAAAATGATATGTGCTCATTAATGTATAATTACTTCTACCAACTAATCAAGTATTCTCGTAAGCGTAGAATCTGCCATTTATAACACATACGAGCGAGTCGCTCGAATGGCGGAAGCCATGTTGCGCCTCCATCTTGAAATTACATTAGCCAAAGAGGGACATACCTGGAAATTCAAGCTTCGCCTTTCGCGTTTTTACACTGTGGCACCGTAATGAATGCGAGGGGGAGATTACTCGCGACTGCCGGCAGATTTGAAATAATACGGCCATCGTAGGAGTAAAAAAAACGCCCTTGGAATGGGAGGGGCTAGAAAGTAATATTCAGTTGGTAGTCATATACAATTTCACCGCTAGATGGGAGAAAATCCTACACAATGTAGCTTTAAGCTGGTAAGACATTCAAGAAACTGTTTGATTTTACAATCACAGAAGTCCAAAAGATTTGGTGTGTAATTGAAGAAAAAACATCTAAATGCATACCCAGAATCCCCAGGCAGTTTGACTGACCTTCATAAGCTTTTCATCATTCAGTGCTAATCTGGAGAGTGTGATGTTTCAGCACTCTGGACAGAGCTTCTTTTGAAGCTTTAAACCCCTAAGCATGACCAGTCATTTTTTGTAATGTTTTATCATAAAAATGTGTTCTGCCGTCTGTTGCCTCACATGGACCAATACTCTCTTTATTGCAAGTACATTCAGTCAATTCCCAACATCCTTGTGAGCTCAGAGCTCAGATGCAATTTTCTACTTTTCATTGAGCAGTTCTCAATGAAAGGAGGGTTGTGGCATCAATTTGCCACACCCATTATTTTGATTGGTTAATGGATTGCTATACAGTGCCTCAGTGAAAATGAAAGGGGTGTGGCCTCTCTTAAAATGCATGGATCTTTCCTTTGTAAATTTTTCCGGAGACTTACTGTTTATCAGAAATCAGCAGCATGAACGCACTAAGCCTGATATGCATCCTAGATTGCAGACAATTGCCAAAAGGACTCCAAAAAGTCTGAGAGAGAGAGCGAGAGAAAAATAAATAAAAAGCAAGGTAAAGCCTATCCCACCCAGCAAAAGTGAAAAAGAGTGAAAGGAAGAGAAAGAGAGGGAGAGAAAATACACATTAACAGACCACACCAAAGATTATGCCGCCTCGAACAGGCAATCCACTGATGCCAATCAGCCCTCTTGGATATCTTTCATATCAAAACAGGCACTCTGCTTCACTGAGTTCTGCTTACGTTTGCCCATTCATTCATCTATTCTGAGTCAACCTCTGTCCCACTCATATGTAGGGTATGTGAAATGCATTATTGTTTTGCATTTGTTCTCATGAAAAATAACTACCGGTCAGAAAAAGATCTCTGCCTCCCTCGGTTACACTGCTGCTCAAAATATTTTGTTTGTACCTGTGGGGTTTGACGTGTGTAGGTATAACAAGGGGAAGCACACAGGCACCTGAAACCTGACTCCTGAGCTTTATCTGTGTACACTACACACAGCCTGATTGTTGTAGGAACTCTGCGATCATCGTTCAGTCAGTGTTTATATCATATCCTGTGCAGATTCCGCTCTATTGCTTATACAAGACAAGAGACTCCTACAGACAACCTCTGATAGTTTGCCCATTGCAACAATTTGTGGCGTGTGTTGTGTACACAAATGAAACGGCTTCCTACAAGTAGTCAGAGAGCCTGTGAACACAAGCTGTGCTTTGCAGGCCTTCTCTACAGAACGAGAGGAATTAGGTTGTCTAGCACTGCAAGTTTAACAATCCTTGCATTCTTCAAATCGGAATGTTAAAAAAAACCTTTGTCTCAACCTGTTCCCAGAAATGTGCTTTAAAAGACCCAACTGTATGCCAGGGAGGGTAATTTCACTAATCCCTACTGTATCGTTAGTCTATACAGTTTGCTTGAATATGCCTTATAGTAGATGATGTGGATATATGCAAAGTGTTTAAACCATGGTTTCTGACCAAAACTACCTCATACTTTTTCGTAAATAAGATATTTTCCTTCCTCATACATTCTCCGCTTAGCATCAGTAATTCTATCTTTTGTAACGGATGATTGCACACTTCAAATTTGTCACCAGTCAGACTAACTAAATCAACAATGAGTCATCAAACAGTCTACTTTCATAACTACCTTAGGCTAAGATTCCTAAAAGGAACCTAGGTGCCCAAGTAATCCCAAAGGTATTGACTTGTTTATTTTTCCTCCCACCTTAGATCTTGGAAAAGAACATGCGTTTAGAGTGTAAATGTCATGGTGTATCTGGATCCTGCACCACCAAGACTTGCTGGACCACTCTCCCAAAGTTCCGGCAGCTGGGTTACATCCTCAAGGAGAAGTATAACCACGCCGTGCATGTGGAACCGGTCCGAGCCAGTCGGAACAAGAGACCTACCTTTCTGAAGGTTAAAAAGCCTTACTCGTACCGGAAGCCCATGGACACGGATTTGGTGTACATTGAGAAGTCGCCCAACTATTGTGAGGCAGATCCTGTGACGGGTAGCATGGGAACCCAGGGCAGGATCTGCAACAAGACTGCGCAGCAACCCAATGGCTGCGACCTAATGTGCTGTGGCCGAGGATATAACACACACCAGTACTCGCGTGTGTGGCAGTGCAACTGCAAGTTTCTTTGGTGTTGCTACGTCAAGTGCAACACCTGCAGTGAACGGACAGAAGTGTACACGTGCAAGTGAAAGATTTATTGCTGGGGTATTGATACACGCCTGTGATTTATGTGGCAGAGGGTGTGCAAGTGTTGCAACAGAATGACCAGTGCTGTGGATTCCAGGTATTGAGAGGAAAGAGCCATTAGCACTGGAAAACGTGGGTCTGGTGGAGTCTAGACGGAGTAATTGGATGCAATGTTTGCAGCTTTGCTCCACATCTCTGCTGAAGGCTTCGGTGTTGGTACCAGTAGACACCTTTCTGTTCCAGCACTGAGCAACAGAGCGAAGTAGCCGGCAAAGGCTTGATCTGTGGACCATGAGAAAGATGTGGGGTGTGATTGAGGGCGTTCTGCTCCGTAGATAGTAACGGAAGGGTTTTTTGAGGAGCTTTTTGTCCTGAGGGATTGACGTTACAAATCTTACAACATACAAAACTGTACATGGACACAACGATGATATTTAACTTTTAATTTAGAGAAAATGGCTAATGTTAATTTATTTAATAAGGAAACTACTGATTTTTCTCATTGTGTTTACTAGCTTAGATTTAGCTCTTCTCCTGTTTTGATATTGTGTTTTGCATGGAAATAAACTGACCAACTTTTGCACTGTACATCATGTGGTTTAGCTTAGGGACGAAACAACGACAATGCACGATGCAAAAACAAGTGCGCTGCACTCAAGGTGTAATTATTAGTCTCTGAAAGGGGAGACTATACTTTTCTTTTATGTATCATTGTGAGTCTTTGTGCTTCCATTTCCCCCACTCCTTCAGTGTCAACCCTTGCACATATATTCCCATGTACAAATACACACTGGAATTGTGCATCATGTTTAAAGGCTCATTCCTTCCAAAGCGAATAAATGTAGTGTCATTCTTTTTTAACATTGGTCCACAAGAACATTTGTGCTCCCAAATGGCTTCAAATTGGAATAGTCCAAGCAAAATAAGCGTATTTACATGGGAACTAAATTCTACCCACTTACACTTAAACTTTATGACCTCAATTGACACAAAGCTTTATGCTAATGAGGCCACAAGCTCCCCTCGCTTTTGGCTAATATTTGCTCTGTTGGCAGAGAAAGAGATTCAGTACTTAATTCACTTTGGAATGGAACAGCCTCAATGCAGATGCCCCACCTGCTACTGATGTGGAATGTTGAGATCAGATAACCAATTCTATTAATGTTATATATTATAGGTAATATAACACTTTTTGCTGCTAGTTTTGTTCTGTTCTGCAACGGTAGTTAATACTAGTAGTATTTTGTGTGTTGTGAGCAAATGTGGTTGTTCAGACAGATTGTCCCTGTGTTGACATATATTTTGTAAGAGATTATTTTTATATGAGTATTTTATTTATTTTTGTGTAAAGGAAAAACCCACTACCAATGTCCTTTAGATGGACAGAAATTAGAGAGATAAGCTAGAAACAATGTGATTGTGTCATGGTACCAGCTTGAGCTTGATAAGTTTATGTAAACTACATCTCAATGAAGTATCACTCATAGTGGTGTAGTTAACCAAGTACGTACGTAATGATGAAATTATTGCATATTACAAGACGATCATACTGGTGTTCAAACATTCGAGTTGCATTTTCATGACAAAGATCCTGGATGTGGGATCAGTAAGGGAAACTAGTGAAATAACCCTGGGACAAAACTCTGGTACTGAGAAAAATTCATAACCAAGGGTTTTTACCAAAGAACATCTGAATTTGAGCATTGCGCTTTGTCAAGAGTCTAAAAACAGGACGGCATTGATGCAGTTATTTTTGCAAAATCATTGATTTCAACAGATGTTTTGCCAAATTGATTGTACTTCATGATTGTGTAATCATAAATTGTTGTGCATTATGTTTTGAACAGTGTTAATAAATGTTTCCTTGGCTTGCACCAGTTATTTTACTTTATTTCCCAAGAGGGTCACAACATTTCCAAGGCATATTTTTTATTTATTTTATGGGGTAAACATAAATAGCCAAATCAGTTTATATAAACCAGTCTTGAACTAAATGACCTGCTATTTTGAATCATCACATTGTCCATACCATTGTTCAGCCAACAATGTGTCTTACCAAAACAGAGTCATCACTAGCTTGACAGTCCCTCAAATTAGTAAAGTGGTAACAAGTGACAAAACGTCCATTGCTGTTAAGTTATGGTTGACTACTGGTTTTGACAGTTTTTACAGTTCTACATGGATGACCGCAGGGCAGGGAGGAAGCTAACGAAAGTACTTGCATGTTAATGGTAGGGCTGGTGTAGGGCTTTAATTGATGAGTAGCAGTGAGGAGGGTGCCTCAGCAATAGGCAGATAGAGAGAGAGAAGGGGTGGGGGAGAGGGGTGATGGATTACTCTGACATCTGCTTCATTCACTTCCCAGCGCCGTCACCACAACAACACCATTGTGGCCCCCAAAAATGCTGTCCAGTCTCCCTGAGAAGCGAGCCTGCCCATTAGCGAAATGTTAACTATGCAAAATCCAGCTAACTTTTGGATGCTATTTATTTTGTTCCCTCTAAAGGCGAAAGGGGTGGCAAAAAAGAGAGGCTTTGCCATTGTGAAGGATGATGTCAAGAGGAATTTCGATCCAAAAGTTAGAAAAGATCTTAGCATCACCCCTTGAATAATCGCCACAAAACGCTCCTTTGAGAATCGGATGAAAACTCATCAATAGGCAGCAGTGTGAAAGGGCAGCTGGCCAAACAGCCTTGGTTAAAGTAACATCGACACCCAGTCACCATGAGCTGAATCACAATATTGTGTGGTTTTGAAAAACCTTTTGGATGTTACTCTCTTTTGGCTCAGGCTCCTGATTCTTTTCCACATTCTGAATGGCATGACGTTGGAGAGCTTAACACTTGTAGATGGAGGAGACAAGAAGTGTTAGAAGAACAATTAAGGGGAGACAAATTCCTCATCTAGTAGTCTCCGCTCATTACGCCTTCACTTTCCCTTCACAATGAAGCCATTTAGTTAACAGAAACTCTCTGTGAAAGTTCTCGTCTCAGAGTTGCGTTTCCTTGTCATCATGCCAATGTGTGTCTCCCCCCATTATGTTATCATGGCTGCTTAATTTCAGATGTGCAGGGATCAAAATATTACCTTCCAGCATCACTTCTATGTAATGCAGTTGAGCGTGTTAGCCACCTGTAAGGGTGCATTGCAAGAAAGAATAAGTTAACTTAAACCGCCAGCCAGGTGTTCGGCATGATGGCAGAACGTATGCACCTCACCCTAACTCTGACTTCTGTTCTTGAGTTTAATATCATGCTGTCTGCCAGCAACTCTTAATGCCAAAAGGCTATCATTGAAAGGCTAATTAAGATTCCCGCAGTGTTTTCCTATAAACTGCGCTGTTTCACTGCCAAACCATTCATCGTTTAACGTCAACGCCTGTCTAGCAGTGTGACGGTTGTGAACCGAGTCTTCCCCAGCTAACATGCGCTTTACGGGCCACTGTGGGCGCACCTGTGCACACCTGGAATTCAACAGAAGCCTTTGATTTATAGTTGCCAGCTCATCTATGTGAAGGCTGGAGCGTTGCCGGGACCAGGCCGCAGAAGACTGGCAGTGTCCTCGAGAAATGTCATAGTCTCAACTTCAAATGTCATGATGACCGTTGTGCAATCTAATCACTTTTAGGATAGGTGGGAAACATTGGTGACTTCATTGAGGTTACTAATTGTACTTTTGGGTGAGATGAGCTGTTAATTCAGTGTAGGCTATGGGGTGTGTGTCGGTCCTTTACTGGGCCTAAATAAATGACTGCCCACTTTTCACAAGATGGAACAAGTCTGAGAACTGTCATTACTCCCCTAATCTATTAAAATACTTAAGTCATGTATAGAGCAATAATTTTTTTTAATTAAATAGTTACAGCACAAGTATACATGTAGAACAGCAGCTATTGTTAAGGATGAACGTTCAAAGAACTTATGATTTTAATTTCACACCACAGATATCAAACATAAATCAGACAATAAACAATGTTAATTGTTCTCAGATGGAACAAAGAGAGACACTAAATGTTCCACTGATACACTTGTAATTTGCCAGTGGCATCCCTTCATTCATGATTGTTTGAGTGCCAAGAGTTAAATGTAGCGCATTACAAAGTAAACTAAATGATGGATTAATTCATACAAAAATTAAAAAGTTTAATACTCTGGTTTTCTTTCTTATCCATGCAATTAAAATGAATGGAGACTGACGTTTTGAGAAGCAAATTATGCACTTTGATTACGTGATAATAAAACGCTTGCAGTCGTTGAAGGGTGAAGCTATAGTGTAATGATTCTTTATTTCAGTTTACATGATCAGCAATAATGTCTTATGGATGGCCTTCTGGTATATAATGCTTGGCCAAACAACAAATTATACAGTGACTCTAATCCTGTTAATGTGGTTATCACAGATCTGACATTATGCATTAGGTTTCTGTGATTCTTTTCTTTGTGCACACCACAAACAGTATATGAAACATCTATGGTTGCTCAACAGGTGCACAACCATTCATTTCTATAGTAATTAGAAGAAGAAAAAAACTGTATTAAAGTGTCATATAGCCTTTCATCTCAAGAAGAGCTTGACAAAAGAACATATAGAAAGTCTACTCAAATGATGTCTTGTATCAGAGCCTGGGGGTCAGAGGCAACTCAGTATTTTGAAAAAGGATTAGCAGTCTTACTGCTCACTTCCTTTGAAAAGAGAACTGCAAAAATGTAGATCAAGATTTGTTCTCGCACATAATATGACTTTATTTTACATATGTATGCTGGAGTATCATGGTCCTTATTTACGTGTCACATGACTAGCACTAGCAATTTCCTACTACTTAATTCTGGAAAAAACTGATTATAATTATTGGACAAAAAACTTCCTCACGTAATAACCTAGAATACTGTCTAACACTTGATGGCTGCTCTGTCAATTCCTCATTGTTGGTTAGGAACCTGGGTGTGCTCTTTGATACCAATCTTTAATTTGAAAGTCACGTGTCTAGTATCTGTAAAACCGCATTTCTTTCATCTTAAAAATATATCTAAATTACATTATATGCTCTCAATGAAAAGTGCAAAACAATTACTAAATGCGTTCATGACATCAAGGCTAGATTATTGTAATGCTATTATGGGTGGTTGGCCTGCACGCTTAATAAACAACTACAGCTTGAGTAAACTAGCAAACTAAATGCAGCAGTTCGAGTTCTTACCAGAACCAGGCAGTATGACCATATTAGCCCCGTTCTGCCAACTCTGCATTGGCGTATACATTTTAAAATATTGCTGATTACTTACAAAGCACTAAATGGATTAGCTCCCCACTACTTGAGCGAGCTCTTAACGCATTATAGTCCTTCACGTCTATTGCAATCTCAAAATTCCGGCCAGTTAATAATACCTAGAATATCAAAATCGACTGCTGGCGGTAGCCTACATTTTTTTCCTATTTAGCACCAAAACTTTGGAACAATCTTTCTAACATTGTCCGGGAAGCAGACACACTCTGTCAGTTCAAATCTAGACTAAAAACACATCTCTTTGGCCTAGCACACACATAACACATTATAGACTTCTATAATTCAATGTTAGGCTGCATTGATTAGATCAGCCGGAACCGGGAACACTTCCCATGAATCCTGATGTTGGTCATAAGAAGGATGGGTCTACGCTAATATTAGTCTCTCTGTTTATCCCGAGGTTTGCGGCAATCCACCGGATCCAGGTCTGATGAAGGACCTGCAACTGGACACGACGACAACGCAGTCCCGAAGTATCAACTAGTCTCTTCCCTTGTGAAGGCCTCCCTCCCTTCCCTTTAACTCTGTACAGATAAAACGTTGTCGGGATAATTCCGGTTCACGTGGCTATGCGGAAACGATAAAAAAGTCTGTATTATAAATGTTTCAAGGCTTGTACCTTGGAACTTATTTCATGGTTTGCATTCTCGAGACACCAGGCACTGTTTTGTGCAAATGAGCGGCCGGATCGCATTAAGGGTTTTCTGTTAGAATGGTGTCGTGTCAGCGGCCCTTAAGTTAATAACTATCGTTGCGACGGAAGTGAATCAATCAAAACTAACTTTAGCTGGACAATAACTTTATTCTAGAGCTGCTGTAAAGCCAATACAATCGCTGTTACTTTAATTTCCTATTATCACTGTAAATCTGCTTTGAAACAATCTATATTGTTAAAAGCGAAATGAAGATGTCTTGACTTGACTTGACATGAGACAAAGATGGCTACAATCTGTATATCTCACCCCATGGACAAAAACACGAGCATGCAGAACAACATGTTGAGATGTTTAGTATAATAACAAAAGCTTATAGTTGAGCCTATGATCATGGAAAATAGACTAAATGTATTATGCAACAGTACTGGCTTGCACTGTATATATGCAAATTAGACATAACATCTAAGAACTACTTTTGTTATTTTTGTTCTCCGTTGTTTTGTTTCTTTTCCAGATGTTTGATTCGAGCGAAGTTTCCCTGTTACTTCACTCCGAGGTTCCCCTAAGGTCTAAAGGACATACACACATGCACACTCTTCCAAAATGGTGCTTTAATTCTCTTGACAAACTAATAGACGTAGAATGAAATGTATATAAATATATATATATATATATATATATATATATATATTTAGTTTGCTTACTTTTCTCAAAAGCATTTTAATATAGATAACATCAGAAGGGTAACCAAAAAGGTGTTGAGGAATTCCCTTACCCAAACCTGTGAATGTGCCCAACTATTCTAGCATCAAAATTTCAAGTTCTTAACATAATCTCTTTATTGTATGTGTGTGCATGTTGGTCTGTGCTTATTTGGAGGTTTGGCTGGGTATTTGGACTTTCACTTAAGACACATTCCAATGGTTGTGAGTTTTGTCGCTGACAGTTGTAGCCGAATGAGGAGTACGACACAGGAGGTCCCGTGAGGCTTTACAATGAAGCTGATCTCTCATGTTGCCATAGGAAATACCATCAAACTGCTCTTAATTACAGATCTCCCTCCCTGCTGGCCTCTCCTCGTCATGTGTGGCATGTGTCTAAAATTACACTCCATGTATAATGTCTTCCCAGGCCTGTGCCAGCTTGTTACTCAACCCAATTTGTGGAATATAGAGGAACAATATTGGAGGGATATTTAAAGTGCACAGCCCAGGTGGAGGTAGGTGTTTGTACTTTAAAAGACTGAAGTGTGCTTCTTGGCTTCATCCCTTTAGATGTGTAAAGAATGCGTTAATGACTCCAGTCAAAGACGACCTGAGCACTGGAGGCCAAACAAATGGGAAGGCTGTGAACACATCAGCACAGGAGCAGTTCCAGCTTAATGCGGTGAAAACTGTAATTTTCAGAGAAAGGAACAGAAATAATAGCAGGATTATGGAGGTAAAGCAGCCATGTCCGTGGCCTTAAGCACAGGGATAAGTGTACATTTGCTCTTTCCGTGCCTCAAGTTCTAAACAGAGGAGGATGTTGGTTACTTTTATTATGGTTTCTGCGAATCACTTTCATCTACATGTTTGTATGATCTGAAAGTGTTTTATTGCTACTTGTGGCATATGAAATGAATAGATAAATGGGCGGTTGTGATGCTTTCCTTTTTTAATATTTGGGATGGGATTTGAGAAAAGATTAATGTAAAGTATTATCAAAGTAATACTAGTTGAGCCGTAAACATTAACAAGTCTAAATAAGTATGACAATAATATTGCTAGTGTCAGCGAATGCACGTGTGAGAAAAAGAATGCGTGTGTGAGTTTGCTTCATATTGCAAAATGAAGCATGAAAACTGCTTTAGGGTGACATATTTGCATTACTGGTCAAATATGCCATCAGGGCATTAGAATTATTAATTCACTATTTTTCATCACCTCTACAAGAGCACAGTTAGTGAAAGGAATGTAGTCGATCATCTCTGATGGTCTCCTTGAAAGAAGAAATAAAAACATTAGCACTGTAGTGACAGAGCAAACCATGGCAAGCCTGTTTTTTGAACCCTTTGATGACAGATAAACTCTGCATCACTTAAATTAAAACAATTGAGTCAGCCGTAAACGGTATTCAGTGACAAAAGCAAGAGAAATCACTTCATTATTCACATTTACACTATTGCACTTCAGTTATTTGTGGATGTTTGCTTGTTGCTTTCAATAAATACCCATTACTGAGTAACATTGGCTTATTCCAAATCGTACAAGTTTTACAACCAGTATTCATGACAGAAAATATACACCTAAAGATCATTATTTTATAGCATGATACATTGAGATGAGAAGCCCCAAAGCAAGAAGCTTTATTATTCCTCACAACAAATTTGTGCAATAATTGCAATTTAAGAATCACCCCACAGTTCACCATAGTTCAAGGCCAAGTGTTCGATTTCAACGCCAAAGGCACCAGACCCGAGTCCTGTATGATAAGTACAGCAAGCCAAGACGTTCTGGGCCCAGAGGGCTTCAAGGGACTTTTGCTGCCCTCTCTTTGGTTCACCCCCCACTCCCCAGCACCACCACACCCCAGAGATTTAAGAGCGCTCAGGAAACATGAGCAATGTTTTCCTCTTTGAGTTATGTGACCTACCTGGCTCTGGGGCTTACCTGTTCAATATGTCTGACTAGTCATATTTCATAGTACAGTAATGACTCTGGTTATACTAGACTTTGGTGACTAAAGGGTCTCAATATTGTGCATTCTATTACTGTATAACTTACGTTATACAATTCATGCATGACAATTCAATAATGATGTTTTCCAAACGAACGTCTCTACCTTTAATCCCTTAAGATGCTTATGATTGCAGTGTTTGCTCACTAAGACAAAGAGAACCTCGGAGCAAGGCTTATTGAGACCTTAACGCATCATCAACTCAGACTGGCTTGAAATGTGTCTCATCATGCATGTCTACTGAGAAACAAGAACAAGTACACATGACAAATTCCAATGTTGCATAATACTTCTGTGACTCTTCAAACTGTTTGGATGTTCTTTCCATTAGTGGAAGATGTTTTTTTTCTTCTTCATTTTTTCCAAGTAAGCTGCCATTTTATGTAGGACACTAGGATCATTTATTGATTGTCAAATTGGTTTCTGGATCAGTGATAAAAACCACTGCTTTCCATCTACCAGTTCAATACGAGGTCACCTTTATGACACTGCGAAGCGAGGTGAATAGCATTATGACTCTGACTACGTGGCTTAGTAATTTCAACTGGCAACACCAGCTGAGTACTGTTTCACTGAAGCTCCTTCCAGAAAACAAGTTTGAACAAGAAACAAGATGCAGATTCTTCAGGGAAAAGAGTTTGGCTGAACTGCATGCCAAGAGAGTCTTCAAGGAGTGGCAACATTTTGCGTTCATACTATCGCAGCCATACACGAGAATACAGACAGAATGTATGTAATGTATAGCACAAGGTTTCCGACTCCAACATTGTTCGGTGGATATCAGGTAAATGAGAGGGCTCTTTCAAGAAACAACAATACTGGCAAGCTGAATTTCTGACACACTTGGCAATGACCTTTCAACTTGTCTGTGAGTCTGATATTCTGACAACTTTGGCACAGCAAGAAAGAGAGTGTAAGCGATCAGACCCAGTTTTGAAGTGCTATAATACAATTACAGTTGCTCAGGTTGCACAAGCAACAGACACTGGTCACATGAAAATGACAGCATGGCGAATGTAGTACGTCCGGATTACATTCATACTAGAACATACTTTTTTAGCAGTTGTCAAGTAATTACTTATTCAAAAGAAGTACCTACTCAAGAGAGTATAAGATTTCGGACGCAGTCAACGCTCCCCGCTATTAACAGAATTTTCTGGCTTTCATTGTTATATTGTAGGGGGTGCTATCACACATCTTCTGAATAAGTACATAATCTCTGGATCAAAACACATGTAAAAAAGAAGCAGAAACAAGCAATAAAAGCATTGCGTATGCATATTGTAGTAATGCCTGTTTCATTCACATGTTATTGTTATTTAAAAAAAGAGGCTCTGTTCTTTCTTTTGTAGCATTGCATGTTCAGATATTCATACAACAAAATATTCTGGGTGCCATAAAAATGATAAAAAACGCTGGCTGGAAACTAAAAAAAGAAGAAAAAAAAAAGAAAATGCGGACAGAGAAAGAGTTAAACACCCCCCAAAAGTAACTAATCTCCACTTCTTAATCTTGATAAATTTGAATGGATTTCTTAAAGATATATATTGTATACCGTATGAAGTCATCGTGATGGCCCTGGCCTGGTTGATCTGTGCACCTGGCAATGGCGCAAGTGTAAGCAAACAGATGTGGGAAGCAAGTTCATATTTCTGAGGCAAAGGAAAATAAGTTTGTTTCCCTCTACCCCTATTCCAAGTGGCGCATTCCCCTTTCCCAGGGTTGCCTCATGTTGCTTGTTGCTGTCCCCCACTATCATTGTTTGGACAGCTTGAAGCTTCTTCAAGAATGGAAAGTTGATATTTGGACTGAAACCTTCGAATTGACCATTTGTTGGAACAGTCAAATCTCCACTTGAAGGAGGTCTGGATTTGTATCTGTGCTTCAAATATTAAACTACATATGTAAAATAAAGTAAAATACAAGTAAGACCAATATAATTACATACCTAAAAACAAAGTTTGTGTTGTTTTGCTGGTTACAGGACTGTTCATGCATTGCGTTGTGCTATTTGTAATAACTTTTTTATGTAAACGTCTTGGCTGCCGCGTCACATCTTTACTTTTTTTTTTGTCAGCATCTTGCGCCATACGTATTTTTAAGATGCAAAAATAATCCCGAGATGTGGTAGTATTCTGCTCCATTCTGCTGTTTATGAATGCGTGTGAAAGCCCCATTTAATGTTACGATTTTCCTTGTCAGTTCTGCATGCTCAGGTTAGTTGAGTAACAAAGCTTCATGAAGCTCCACTGCATGGCTGCCTCCACAGTTCAGCGCTGGGTCAGAGGAGACTGTGTACATGTCCTTCTCTCTTCAGAAAAACACAGCTGGGCAGCCTGTGCTGATGTCAGATGAAGACACAAGGAGAGAGATGTTAATTAAATAACTCTTCCTGCACTGGCTGACCAATGTGGAATTAAATGGTGGGGGAAGATGACATTCTACTCGCCATTTCTGACAAAGAGCATCAAGTGGAACCAAATGTGGTTGTACCAAATAATTTCTGCAGGTTAACATACATTAGTTTGTCCTGTTACGCTAATCTTAAAGGGATAGTTCACTTTGAAATAAAATGTTGGTATGTTTTAGCTTACCTCAAGGGCATCCAAGATGTAGGTGTCTTTGTTTCCGCAGTAGTTTCAATTTGGATTTTTTTTAGGTCAAACCGTTCTTGTCTGTCAGTCATATAATGCAGGTCTATGGTCACCATCTCAAAGAGCATGCACAGAGAAGTCCAAATTAAACAATTCCCCATCGTAAGTTCACATTGATGGCCTAGGAGATGAATCGTAAGTTCACATTGATGGCCTAGGACACGAATCGTAAGTTCACATTGATGGCCTAAGACACGAAACGAGCGGTTAATTTGGACTTCTCTGTGCATGCTCTTTGAGACAGTGACCATAGACCTGCATTATATGACTGACAGACAAGAACGGTTTGACCTAAAAATATCAAAATTGAAACTACTGCGGAAACAAAGACACCTACATCTTGGATGCCCTTGAGGTAAGCTAAAACATACCAAAATTTTATTTCAAAGTGAACTATCCCTTTAACCTACAGTGGAATCTGATCAAAATCGACTAGAGTGAAGAGAAGGATATCCAGCAGTTTTCGTCTCACGGTTGTAGTGAGCATCTCTGTTCCGACGACCACATCATAGCATGCGAACTCAGCAGCAGCCAGTACAGACCTGTTCCACAGAAATATACCTTCCTCTTATGTCATGTAAGTGTAACACTGTGCTGGAATGTCTGCTGGGGTCCTGGGGGCCACTCTCTCATTCAGCAAACAATCACTGCCAGCTAATAAAGGAGGCATTTGTGTGATATGTCAGTGGTTTGTGTGAGGCTTAGATGGAATGAGATGGTGTGGGGAGATAGCATTCACAGCCTCTCCAGGAGGGGAAACATATACTATTATTACCAGAAGCCATTGTCACTGCGAGCTCTTTGAAATAAAATGTGGCATGGCACTGTCAGCCGATACTTGTGCGATCAAAACCCACAATAATTCGCAGCTCCTCAGGAACATTGATCTCCAGTTACTGGAGGAACGGCTACAAAACTGTTAGCTATTCACAGTGAATAGAATAACTTTTCCTTATATATATTTCTTATATTTTCTTATATTTGTTTTATAAAATTAGAAGAATAGTTATACATTTACTCTTTTTTTATCATGATAAAATTATAACTATCTTGCTAAAAGGCTAGATAATCACAGCAGAAGTAATACATACAAAAGTCTTAAAAGTACAGTAACAGAAATTGTTTAATGTAAGTGTCAGAAAAAGTGTGGAAATGGTCATGGACTGTAATGGTCTAACCAAAAAAAAAAAAAAAGAAGAAGAATTAAGAAACACCTGCTGCTGTTATGCACAAACACAAACAAATAATTATGGGAAATAATGCTTTCCTCTGTACGCCTGACACTAAGACTTTGGGCTAGTCTACGCACGATTAAAAACACTATTTGTTAATCTCCAAAACATGGATACATAGAAGCTGTTTTACTTTCATGTTCCTGTTGTGTATCCTGAAGCTACAGACTTATTGAAGCCATTTATCATCCCAACCACTCAGAGACTGTAGGGGTGTTGGTGGCAGGACTGCCCTAAAATATGATGCGGTTTTTAACAATCATTTATATTCCGCAAGTCACCAGCACTGACTTTTGTTTTGATTACTGTCTGATGAATTATGTATACCATATAAAGTGCTGTGACAACCGGTAATGATATACAATTGTTCTTATCACAAACATTTTGAATGATGAAGTCAATGATGTAAAAATGAAAAACATAATCTTTAAAGAACCTAACCACCAACTGGTTTAGCAAATGCAGTGTGCATTACCTGTTTAAAACTTTACAAATATGCACTGTACAAAGAGATTATTTTAACATTTATGAATATTCCAGTTGAGTTGAAGTTATTTTTGTACATTTTATCTGGAAAAACTGATATTCACAATATTCTGTAAAGCGCTGTATAACAACAAAAAATAAAGGTAACTGACAGCTTTAGTACTATATCAAATGAAAAGTACCAGAATTCAGACAGAAATAGAAAAAGTACATGTAATATGGTACACTACACCCTTTTAATAACAGAAAAAAGTTTGTCTCCAAGACCACAATGTGTGTTCCAAAAGGAACATGGTGTTATTTTTCTGTCCAATTAAACTTCTGAAAGTTCACATCTGCAACTCAACAAAGTGTAAATGAACTCATGTTCTCATCACCCCGCTGATACAATTACATCTTTTGGCAGACATATCAACATATTTCCAATTTAAGCTTAGCTTGGTTGTACAGCTACCTTTTTATGAATATAAAATTCGCAATTTCATCTCACACATGATTTTTTAGCAGAATTCCATGTTTGTGAACACATTTCTTGAACTAATTAGAAAATAATTGGTATATTGTCCTATGGGATGAATGATCCACTCCAAAAACACTGACATAATCAATTTGAACCCTATCTTAAATTAGTCACTGGTCACTTTGAGTTCATTATCTTCCTAAAAGCAACATTAAAGTACACATTACGTAATATGAGACGCCAATTCTCAACACCATCAAGATGCTGAAGAGCAGAGCAGTGTCTATCCATTGGATGTCTATCTGTGTGCATTTCTGTTGGGTTAGGTCCATTTAAATGCATGCATCCCAGCTTATAGGAGGCAATCATTTTCAGACGTTCAGTCGTGGTAAGCGTGATGAAGCTGCCTGTCACATTTTTGTCCCTAACTACAACAGTTCCCATTCAGGTCTGCGTCAAGCATCTCCAGGAGTGCCACACAGTCACCTCTTTCCGGCGCTCTCTGCATTCAAATGTGATCATATCAAAAGGTGACTTTCCCTCACAGCTGGGCGGAAAAGCGGATTAGGTCAAAGAGACAGAGTTCCCCCTGAATCCTGACACTGAGACGGGTGAGAGGAGGCGTGTGAGAGTGTGTGTCCGTATGAGAGAGAGAGAGAGAGAGAGAGAGAGATAGAGAGAGAGAGAGAGAGAGAGAGAGAGAGAGAGAGAGAGAGAGAGAAAGAGAGAGAGAGAGAGAGAGAGAGAGAGAGAGAGAGAGAGAGAGAGAGAGAGAGAGAGAGAGAGAGAGAGAGAGAGAGAGAGAGAGAGAGAGAGAGAGAGAGAGAGACTCGGAGAAAGAAAAAGAGAAAAAAATGTGTTTGCAGCCAAACAGCAGAGGCTTGCTGCGTCTGTCAGACTCCCATCGTTCTCAATGGCAGACGGCCAGTGATGGTGACCTGTTGTCTAAAGGCTCGTTGTCAGTGCGGAATACATAATGAAGTTGATTCTATTTATCCAACCCTGCTCACTTACCCGAGCTTTTCATCACAGTTCACATCAAGATTTAAATGTTCTAATATCATTTGAACTTTGTGAATAAACCTAGCTAACACCATAATTGTTTTGAGAAGAAGAAAAAAAAGTATCAGGCACTTGAAAGAAATTAGCAGATGGCATATTCCATCATTCATGGTGTTTTTTATAGGGGAAAAGAGGGTGTGTTTTCATAAACTGCTGTGTGCTTTTGAAGTTAAGCTCTTGTGGTGAATTGTACTTGGTGAACACTGTGTTGCCTCTCCCCAAATCTTCCCGTGGTCTAATCTGACCTATACGAAAGAAAGCCAGAGTGAATGTTAAGGCAGATACATGTAGAAATAGGGGGAAATAATTATTAGAATCAATAGTTTAAACTTAAACTGTACTTACTTTGAGAATGATTTCCTAGGTCTGCCAATGATTTGATTGTGAGGAAGTCAGTCAAGCATTATCCATGATGTGGAACATTTCAAGTGTAACAGATCAACATCAGTGCACCCATTTTTCTGCGTCAGTTAGAAAATCAGGCTGTCACTTCTAAATGTCTTAATGTCCTAATGATCTGCTTTCCCATGTCCCCAAGATCCTTATGAAACTCGCAAGGTCCAGGGACAAGAGTGCCATCTGCAGGCAACTTCTACTGTGTCTCTAAAAACCTCAACCTCCCCAGACACCAGAATGCTTTTCCTGAGGAGCTGCTGAAATCAACGAGTGACCGTGAGAGTTTAACAGTTATAAATAATGAATTAATTTATGATGTGTGAATTTAAAACATTCTGAACAGGTAATAAATTATGAATTTAATTTTGATGTGTTAAAAAAACGCTGCTGTTTTAAACAGGTGGAAGCACGCTGTCAGACAGGCAATCAAGACAGGAACTGAAAGACATGTTAGGACATCAAAAGATATCAGCTAAAGTGTAATACGCGCCATATAGGAAGATCTTTGGAGGCGTAAAGTTGATAATTAATGTACATGCCATGCCTCCGTCGGCAGTGCTGACAGATATAATGTCCTTCTGAGGGTATGCGCCCTTAATTGTTATTTGGCACGCACCTGACAAAACAAAATAAAGGGTCATGTAAAGTTGGTCCGTGCACTATTCCCGAATTAAGGTGCTCTTAAACTTGTCAGCATGTCATCCAATTTCTCAGAGCTGAACATAAAGTGATGATAATCTGTAATTAAATATCATTGATGGATATTTATATTCTCACTATGTGATTTACTAACAGACTTTCAAATAATTTAGTAAGAACGTTTTTGCTTTCACTCTTTGTCATTCTTGACTTGGTCTTTTTGTAGCATTTAACACAGCTAATATTACTTAAAAAAAAAATATGACCATGAATCACATAACAATCTATTAAAATGAAACAACTGAAAGTACATGTAATGTGTTACATTGAATGCCTTTCAGAGTCTCCAAGAAAAGTGTTTCTTTTCCACAGGGAGCACACGTGGAACATGACTGACCGATTCAACTACTGAACATTCACATCTGTAACTCAGAAGTGCACATTAACTAATGATCTCATGCCTCTGCTGATACAATTACCGTTTTTGGCAGACACTCAGACATCTAAATTTATTATGCTTTCTCTGGTTACTATTGTACAGCTTCCTGGTCACTTCCTACAGATTGACAGAATCAGTTTGATGGCTTGTTTGAATTTGCCATTGGTCATGCTGAACTAATCTTCTTAGGGAGAACAGGAATAAAATAGACCATGAAACCATCAGTAGTTTCAGTGTCAAGTCATTCTCAGTCTTTCCTCCATGATCTTTCTTTTTTGTTGTCGTTTCATTTAAACCCTTTCAAATGTAGCTTATATTAATCAGGCCATATCAACCAGAAGTTCATCATTTGTACAAATTATTTTTGCATTTATACAAAAATGGGAATCACATATTTTTTATAATTTTAAATTTTTCGGCGTAGGTAAGAGTTTTTTTATGATTTTGAAAAAAGTATCTTATACTGATGCTGCATTTATTTAATTAAAAAATACAGTAAATCGATTTTAAAAAGTAATTTATTCCTGTGATGGCAAAAAAAAAAAGAAATTCTACTTATAAGATCTTGAAATTGGTTGTGCTGCTTAATATTTTAGTGGAAACCATGATCCATTTTTTGGGAGTTTTTGATGAATAAAAAGTTCAAAAGAAGAGTATTTATTTAAAATAACAGATTTCATTTATATAAAAAAAATTACTGAAAAAACGTTTGTATATCCAGCGGCCTGTCACATCGCCACACAACAAAAGGACCTTGAAGTTGTTGGTTTAGATTTGGTGGTCTGTAGTTGTTGTTTGAATCCAAATCAAAGCTTTCCGCCTGGTAGTGTCCAACGCTCACCTGTCTCAGCTGTGTATACACCTGTCATCACTCCGCTGTCACCTGCCTGCTCTGCACACACACACTGACAATCGCCGCAACACAACTATAATCCTCAGAGGAGCAGTTACATCCCTTTGGAGTGTGCATGAAAGGTTACAATACATAACCATTACCTTACCTTTATAACATAATGTAAAGTCAAGTAAAGGTACAGTCAAACACCCAGCACACAATATGGTATATCCAGGAGTTTCTGTATCTTTTTGCATTTCGTTTAAATGTTTTAATTCCATTTTCCTTAATAAAAGTCTGTAATTTTAATTTTTTTTTTGACAGGGACAAAGGACAGTAAGAAACTGTCCCAGAATTAGCTACAAAGCTAAATTTCATCTGCAGTCCCTGTTAATCATTGCCATCTGTGTTTTTTTTTTTCTAACTCTGAGGCATAAAAATAAAAAATATATTCTGTGTAACACTTTTGCATCAAATATTTTAAACAATTCATCAAAATAAATTGTAATAGATTTTTCTCTACTTTAAACAATTTTCTCTTTTGCTATCCATTCTAAACTGCATTTAATGCCAACAAAAAAAAAAAAGGAATACTTTGGCATCTGAAAATCTGTAAAATAACTCTTTGGCTTTTAAAGCTTTGAAAAGCTACTGAAGTTTACAAGGAAAAGCGCTCTCACCTCAGGGCAATTCTTTATCAGGGTATACAGCAGACAGTTGTGATCAGACTACAGTTATATTGGTCTGATGGTTGACATATGTGTGCGCTGACAGTAGAAATATTTGTGCCTTGTGGACATGTATGTGACTTGAGCTCGCTCTTCAGTTAGTTTTGACATTTTGTGTTATAACTAGATGCAGAAAGCTTGAAGCCCAAGAGGTGTGAAGTAAAGTCCAGAAAATACACATCCGTTTCATCCTGCACCAATTAGTCACCCAGATCAATGGTCGGAGATAACATCGAGGGGTTGCATGGATGTCGATAGTGTTGTAAAGAGTGAGAGAAAGATTCCTCAGACAATGGAATGTTTGCTAACTGACAAGGATATCTTAATTAAGCATGGCAGTCAACACGAAGCACTACAGGAGTAGCATTCAGCTAGGCTGCTCTGAAGCCATACTCCTAAATGCTGAAAGACTAATGGCACTAGCTTGAACTCCCTAGCAGGTACGGTTTGTCCATCAACAGCAGAGGTAAAAGCCTGAAAACTGGATACCTGAGAGCTATACACTCTACCTACTACCGCAGCAAGACATTATAGATCTGAGTGTCTGGGTTCGGCGGGGATAATAGCGGTGACAAAGTATGATTTCCGCATCAAGTGCGAATTATCCATGTGACTGGATGATTCACACTTTCAGTCTGGCTGTATATTTATGAGGGACCTAAGGCTATTGCAAACCTGCTGAAACATGGAGTTTTAATATGTCATTATACCATATATCAAACATTTTTTTATGTCATTATTAAGGCAGAACTGATTAATCACCCAACTAAATTTCTCCATAGACGTGTGATCTCTTTAAATATCAAAGGTCTCAATCAAAACATAATAACGTCATGCTAAAAAAGACGTGTGAAGTCATGGAATGAACAATTATGTCTAGATGTGCCCTTTGAAAAAAGGCATGGGGGAAAACGGGAGGTTAGGTGTTGTTGTGATGTTAGTTTAACACACCTTGAAGAAAAATATTTAGCCTCTCCATTTTCCACCAGGATTTTGTTGGCTGCATATAAATAGTCGCGTAATTTTATTTTCCACCCTCATCACAGATAAGTCAAGCGTTTGCACTGACACAAGTCACATTTCAGACCATTTATCAGATTTAGGAGTGCCTTGAACAGTGAAGTACCACCCATGAACATTAGAAAATACATACCTGTATTGTGCATGGTCTTCCAATATCAAAGGTTGTGATCAAAGATCATTCCTGACAGTATCTCTGGCTAACAGGCTTTCCACTTATGAAGGATAGATTGGTTTATGGTGAAGGAAAACCCCCACCAGGGTTCCTTTGATTTCCAAATCTGCCCAGGCCACATCATGCTGTTTTCTCATACATGTTTGGTAGCTTCAGATCAGAGTGAGGCTGGAATTTGGGGGAATTCAAGAGAATTTGAGTCCAACAAACAGGTACCTCGACCACAAATATTGAGCCGAAGGGAGAAACTTCAAGCTTGTGGTTTTCTCAGTGGAAACTGCATGTAAACTCATCGCGAGTCTAATTATGCCTTCGCGAGCGTGATGGGGCCAGACAACAGGAAAATTACTGAGCGGTCTAAACCCATCACGACGGCGGGTGAGCACTATTGGATCAGTAGCTCATCACACAGCTGTTAGAAGCAGGACGGCACTGATTTCCTGCAGGTTAAGAACTGTCACTTTCTGAAGCCTCTGGTCATGCTGAATGAGAGGGTCATGAAAGAAGCAATGTAAAAAAATTATGTAAAAAGGATTTAAACATGATCATCTAATTCCAGGGTTTCAACCAGGATCTAAACCACAAAACATTATTTGAATGAACATTAACTTGTGACCTAATAAGCACAATTTGTTAATGTTTCATTGAAAGGGTGACAGTAACTAAGGGTGTGTTCACACTTGTCAGGTTTGGTTCGATTAAAACGAACTCTGGTGAGTTTGCTCTGTTAGTGTTTTATTTTAATATGTTTTAATGCTACTATCCAAACCTTGGTGCACACCAAACAAAAGAACAGAGACTCACCTTTTCACTCTGGTGCGGTTAAATGAAATATGAATATAACTTGGACCAAACAAAGACATCTAAAATGATGTAACAAGATGCGACCCTATAAGGGCAGAATGCTCAAGGATACCTTGTGCTCTTCATAGGTACTATGATGCCATTACAATTCGGCACAGGCACCAGAACCGCCGTCTCCTTGCAGCAGATCTTCATTTGTGTGTGTGATGGAGGAATTCCCACCTTAGTTTTGACTCCTTTAAACATTTTAAAAGCTGTTTATGTGTTCTCAGCTGGTAAAAATACCATTATATGTACACACATACATTAAGAGCATTTGGCCCAGCACACAGCTTTGTTTTGGATGTTCGGTAACATCATAAAAGCTGTTTTTTTGTTTTGTTTTGTATCTTTAAGTTCAGTGTTAAAAAACTAAGCGAACCAGGACTAAATGTATCATTCTCTTTTTTGGTCTGGATCAAAATAACCAAACTTTAAGTGTGAACACACCCTAAAAAATCTAGCTTTCAAAAATTGGGAGTACCTGGGTTCGCAGAAAGTTTGGATGAGGGCTCAGTAGGGTAGAAAACCACAAGCTTCAATAGAAAACAGATAAAGAGACAAGTTAAGAAAGTGTAGAAAATAATAGTTGGGTAAACTAGATATTTACATTTTCTGAATGAAACGTCAACGATGCTCGGGTAAATGGACTATTTTGTCTCAACTAAGACCACATGGATTGGGAAAATATATTTACAGCAAATTTCAAAGCATTTAAAATACCTACATACTGAATATTGGAAATACATCACATAACAGACGTTAAACACATTGTGATTACCATTTAAATTGGTCTGTAATGAGAGAAGCAGTTTGCCTAACAAGACTTAGATAGTGAATGTTTTTGAATGTGTGAGGGAGGCAGGTATTTGAGCGTAATGAGAGGGGGAATGACAGTGTTTGACAGGCCTGCTTAATATCTATATTCAGGAAGTTCAACACCTGGTTTATGTCATTCATTTTCAGCACGCTGTCCACATTGGCTCTGCCCATCTTTGTTTGTGTGAGTAAATGTGCATATCTTCCAATTACCATGTCTTCATCACACAGGTCCTTGTGACTAATCTCACATCAACATGCCATTATACCATCAACTTTCCATCTTTTCAGAGAGATTTTAATTGATTTAATTTATTTAATTATAGATCATAACCTTTTACCTAATGACAGGGCAGTCTGTGTCTCTTTGAACCCAGATCACTATCACCTGACGGATGGATTATGTCTATATGCCCTGACCCTAGGGATGCACTAGACCATGTTCATTCATATACTCTTATCAGATGGTCATCTACCCATTTACATCCTGGATTTAGCAATTACTCTTAGTGCAAAGTCAATGTGTATCTACAGGTATATAATTATATGTTGGGAAATGCCGTTCAAACAATAATTTTAAGGTATTTTTAGATGGGATTGTTGGCTTAGTCAGCATCCCGTCTAAAAGAGAACTGATTAATTGGCTACTCATCATTATCAGTCTCAAGCGGCTTGTTCAGACAGGCGGCTTTTGGGAAACTCAACTCAAATCAGTTTCGTTAGTAGTCTGAACGGCATAAAAAAACACCTGAAATCCTATGTTTAGAAACACAATGCAAACCACATCCATATGCGTTTTAAATTCCAAGTAAACATTTTTTGGGTTAATACATTTTAGTATAAATGGTCAGATCGTTTTTCAAGTTTCTGATCATCATTTGGGAAGTGACGAATATACAAAGTGCACAATATTGTCTAGATGTCACATACTCTTTCATTATATTGCAAATTATGTTACACACTTACTATGTAGTGTCAACGAGTGGCACAGTATATTCTTTTATGACCCTTGTGGGTTTATCTCCACACCAAGATATTATGATAGACATGGGCAGAAGCCAAATTTCCAGTTTTTCCGTTCTCTCATGACATCATACTGACATCATTATAGAGCAACCAATGATGATCCACCAGATACTGACTACAATTTCAGAACAAAAGGTTCAGGTTTTATCACAGCCAAAATGACATTTCAGACAGTCAGTACTAAAGTTCTGATATGAAAACCAAATCGGATTTGTGTGCAGTGTGAACATAGACATGTGTAAAACAGCAGTGTCCTCATCATCGTACAGGATTACAAAAACGTTCCTGAGGAAAAAAACAGCCAAATTTTTCCATCTCTCACACACACCAAAGGGATTTTCCTTTCTCCAGCACTGTACGGCCAACACCAAGTACTAATACTCCCACCAGCTATGATACTGATCTTCAGCTCACCCAGATTAAGACCAGCCCCTTCCGTACAACAATGTTGCCTTTATCTTTTCCATAGTGCCTGGGATATCTGAGTGTCTGTCAACAGATTCCCTTCCCCAGCCCCGATTGCAGTCAGAGTCAGACAGGCCTACAGGTCACTCGCTTTCTCAGGTGAGTCTCACCTGCTACTGAACTTTCCATTACCTCTCCCACTCCTTCTCTTTTTCTTCACAAAGCAAACAGTGAATTCTACCTTTCCACCCTCAGGCAGTCATAGTTCCACTACCTAATATGTTTATACAAAGGTGAGAGATTGTTCTGCCCTTGTGCTATATGAAAAGACTTATCTCTAAACTTAAGCTGCAGTGGTATTGGATGGGGAAATCATGATCCAGAATGCATTAATCGGTTTCATGATTGTAGACTGGGAATAATAAAAAAAAGGGTCCTCAATCTTCATACCAGAATTATGCACATGCAGTTTTGGTTAGATGTCAAAAACTTCAACCAATCACGTTTATCAGCATGAAACTATTTCACTTGATGGCTGCCATTTCTCAAACAAGCTCTGACTCAGGCTTTGGATTTGCCTTGGGGTGATGAACCGTGACTTCTGCCTCTCTCGTTCAGCTTTGATGTGGATTAATCAATGGAAAACCCCCTGTGAACAACTGTCTTTCAAATATCATGACCTCTTTTTCTAGATCTACTTTATTGAGTTTATAGAAGTTATCATGATGAGCTAACATTCAGGTATAGCCTATTAAGGGATGTGCAAATGTACATTTTTAACTTGTAAAAAAAACGAGAGAAAAAATGTGCACAATACACATTTACATATTTTTATTTTTTGAAATATAAAGGAATTAAATATTTAACTTTAAAATTATTTTTATGGGAAAAAAAACAGCTCAGTAATAAAATCACTGCTGCGAAAAACAACAACATTTAAAATATTTTTTTTAATAATTTTTTTTACAAATAAATAAATATTAAATAAATAAAAATAAGCATTGTCAATTATAATAATTCACCAGGTTTTCAAAATAAATTGTATATACAAAAATAAAATCTATATCATACAACTTACAAATAAAATTTATATAAAAATTAGATCAACTAGTTGACCATCATGATCCATCCCTACTATTAATGATAATTTAACAAAATAATAACAGCAGTCATTCCTACTTAAGCAGGCATGTAAAATACTTCAAGCAAAACGCACCAATAAGGAAACACGGTCTATGCAATTGGATAAACAGGCCAATATGTACCATAAACTGGTTCCATATCCCTTACGTCAGGCTAGAATAGTCATATTTCTTTTATTCACTCTGCCGTAGAAAGATGCATCAAAGGATATTTGCAATCATTGTGAACACACATCAGCCACATCAAATTAGTCTCCAGTCAGACATCTCCAAACGATGATCACACAAAGCGTCATTACCTGGGAGCCAGCCTGACGTGAAGCATGGAAAGGCTAATCGTTTTTGATATCTGAACACCTTTACATTCTCTGCCTCTGCACAAGATGAAAGAATGCACCTGAGTACACTTTATTGGTCAGAGGATAGGAATGAAGCCTGGAGATGAGCTAATGTGAAAACAAATTATTCCACCTCAGAGTAATTCCTAACCCTTAACTCTAAATATGGGCATTATTTGATATCTCATTCCTGAAGACCATTTGACACACTGATCCAAAGAAATCCCAACCCACCTCCATATGATCAAATAACATGGTATGCTTATTAATGAGGTATGAATCGAAAACAAAGAACGCATCATAGCTCACGTTAACGCATGAAATAGTGATGAATGGTAGTCTAATATTGAAAGCCGACAAGAGCAAGACTGAATACTTGTGTTTATGACTTAGGTGCCAGAGGCATGTTATTTGGAGTGAGTGTTTCAAGGCTGCTTTATACCACTGGACTCTGTTGGAATTCCTCAGGTGCATTGTGCAGAAGTCTCCAGTAAAAACAGTGTGTGTGTGTGTGTGTGTGTGTGTGTGTGTGTGTGTGTGTGACCCACACATGCATACACACACACACACACAGTGTATGGTGTAAAGTGGTCATGCATCCTGACAGATCTGTCACCAGCTGCTTAGAGTTTTGCTCAGTCGATGATGGCTACCACCACTGCGTTTGTGTTCCGCCCTGCAGTCACACAGGCGAGCCTGATTTCTTACAGTTACTCTCTGCACGGAAAACTCCTTGTTTACACCTGCAAACACCTACCGCAGTCTCATCATTACCACCAACGGATGTATCAGTGGCATGCTGTGGGCATAAAAACTGGTCTTAATGCTCAATAAATTGCCGTAACATTCATCACCTGGGCCGCAATACTCTGCGGTGTTGATTTAACAGAGCAATACTCTGCATTTTTCCTGGTTGGGACACATGGCGTAAATCACCCAGCAGAAGACACGGCTTCCTCCTGTAATTGGCCGCAAGTTGTGCCTTTCTGACGAGACGTGTTGCAGCACAGGCTGTAACCCGAGGAAGATTCCATCTTAAAGGAGAAAAATGTTTTTGAGGTTTAAACTTCTTTTTCGAAATAGAACTTTTCAAGTTTATACCCTCGTTTTGTGAATGTTATACTGTTGTCTCGTATTCCATGATTTTGTTCCAATTTTTAAATATATATTTTTTAACTTTTTATAGCTTACATTATTTCACATTACCGTTCACAAGATTGGGGTCAGTAATATATATTTTTTTATAAGAAATGAATACTTTTATTCAGCAAATGACCGTTTATTTATAATGTTACAAAGACATTTATAAATATTATAGTTACAAAATGTTTCTATTTCAAATGCTTTACTTCGAACTTTCTATTACGAAAAGTTTCATACAACACATTTAGGCAGTACAACTGTTTTCAACATTAAAAATAATAAGAATCATTTTTTCTTGAGCATCAAACCAGCATATTGGAATGATTTCTGAAGGATCATGTTCTACTTATTTATTTTTAAAATTAAATATAACAAATATTAAATAATATGAATGCAGTTAAATTCATATTTAGTAAACAACTACGTGAGTGAGATTTTGAATGGCATTCTTTACTACTGAAATATTGAAGAAGTGTCTATCAATTTAAATACTAACTTGATGCAATTCTAATTTTAACGCATTATCACAATAATTATAATGTTACTGTCTGATGAACATGTGAATGAAACTTTATTTCAAATATAATCTGCAATATGAAGTGTCTCACAGAAAAGACAAAATTCGGACACCTGTAATCATAACTCTATGTATCCACTGGAATGAGCGACTCACTACAAACACGTGAAACACACTCCTGTGTCTGACAGTGGGCTTTGATTGAGAGTTGGGGGTAATGTAGCAGCCAGTCTGAGCCTCTGAGAACCGTGACACTAAAACAGGCGCAGGCTGTGCGCCACACAGAGAGACAGCAGCAGCATCCGTCATCACCACCATTACCCTTTGTTGTAGCCAGTCAGGTGCT
Organism: Phoxinus phoxinus; assembly: GCF_949152265.1. Lineage (NCBI taxonomy): Eukaryota > Metazoa > Chordata > Actinopteri > Cypriniformes > Leuciscidae > Phoxinus > Phoxinus phoxinus. The sequence goes on along the minus strand of NC_136897.1, from coordinate 19,731,370 downwards.
GAAAGTCTGGGTTAAAGAACATTCACCAGAGGTAGTTCTCTTCCCTTCTCCAGTTTCCTTAATCCCCAAATTAATTCCCTTTTATAGAGGCTCCGTAAAGTGAAGGATATTTTTGTATCAATTACAAAGCAGTCTGTTTTACTTAAACAATCACAGAGCATTGACCTTGAGATGGGAACAAATTTTAGGCAAAGTCAGTCTGCAGGGAGATGGATTTCATGCAAGCTTCAATGTGAGGTTTTCTTTTATTTTTATTTTTTCACAAAATTCTCGTAAAATGATTGGACTGGGAGTATGACGGAATATACTTTTTGATGGTAAAATGTTTCAACCAGCAGAGTTTGCTATAAAGTGGTAGACCTGTAAGTCTTTGAAAGAAGTTTCTTATGCTCACCAAGACTGTATTTTGATGAAAATACAGTAAAAACGGTCATATTGTGAAATACAGTCAGAAAGGTCTAGAGAACAACATTTCTTTGAAATATAAACCATCTGCAACAATGCAAAAGTCTATCACTATTGATCAACCTAAAGCATCTTTCCTGAATAAAAGTACATTAAAAAAAAACTAATGATCCCAAACGGTAGTATACATGACAAACTGAATATCGCATGCTGATCTTTCAACTCTAAAGAAACTAGAGAACATTTTGTTTAAGAGTAAAACTAAGGAAGAGCCGTCTGAATGACCTGCTTCACTGAAATGAATCAGACTTCCCAACATCGGTGCAGAATGTTCACAACGAGGACACACACAAAATGTTATCACACATTGCTGAATAACCTTTGAAAAACATTTTTTCTTTGTACACAGACACAGCTTGCTGAACATAAAGGCTTAAGTTGTCTGCAAGCACATTAACTACAAAACATGCAAAAGGCCACCCACAAATATGTCTTTCATAACACAGTTTCCATCTCTGCTGATAAGCTCAGAGCCAAAGTAAATAAGAACTCACTTTTCCACCTGCCCAAGAACTCGAGAGTAAATAGTGCAAGTGTGCGCAAAGCAGTTGGTCAACATTTTGTCTCTGATATTCTACTTGTAACTTAATTCTGGTTGTAACTAATAATGCTTAAGTCAAGTGTGTTGTCATTTGTTGGTGAATAAACTCACGCTGCATATAAAGAACTATATTTTCCAACCACATTCTAGAGAGACCATGGTAATGTTGGTACTGCAAAGTGGTACTGTTATTTCCCACACCTGAATCATGCTGAAGGTAGATTTGTTACCCGTCCAGCAAGCCGAGGGAGGTCTGTGACCTTTCATTCACTGAGAATTTTATGATCTGTAAGGTTCAGCTCCCTGGAATGTTTTGATTTAGCACTTGTAATTTCATTATCAAAGGTCACATCAAAAAATTTAGGCTTTATTAGCTCTACCCAAAATCCCTTCATCATTCAAACCTCCCCAATTATACCTGCACTGACTAGCTCTCAGTTTCTCTCTGTGAAAGATGAGTCATCTCACACCAGACAGAGTATCTTTTCCTGATGTTATGATGACTTTTACATGAAATGAATTCTTGAGCTCCTGTGGCTTATTTAGTAAACAGAAGAGCGCAGATGCCTGCCACTCAGGTTAAAAGAGGGAAAAATCCTCAAGCTTCTCTTCAAGGGGAGCAGAAGCGGTGTGTCTTAGGGCTGTGTCGAAAGACATCTGATGGAACGGAAGCATTGGCAGGCTTTGTTGGCTGGTCATGTGGCACCCCATCATTCCACTCTGCAATGACCCCTAACGCAATAACCTTGACTTAGACTTGGGACTGCTAATTTTTTTTTGTCTGGGTTTGACACAATAGAGTCACCGTATGCAATGGCCCCAAAAAGTATTTTGGCACTTAAACTGTATGAATGTTATTGCATTCGATAACAAAATATCGAACCAAGTTGCATTGGCAAATAAACAAGCTTTTTCTCAGAACGTTCTTTTCTGAGCTGTCGTGAATTTTAACGAACTGGTCCCAAGGTCATTTTAGAGGAAATATGATGTCAAGTTCGCAAGGGCAGCTAGTGTCAAATGCCTAAAGTTTGACAACCAAAAAGTTCAACATTTTCTTCAGTGATTGCAATGACATTCATACATTTTAAAAGTGTGGTTTAAGTGTCAAGATACTTTTTCGGGCCACTAATCTGACAACTTGCCAAATTGCAGAAAGCTGTAGCTTTTTACATTGTAGAATATGTTAAATTTTCAGTAGCAAATAAGACAGATTCCCACAAATGCTGGATGACTACGCAACTACAATGAAACTGGTGGAATTCCTTGTCAAAGTGTGAAGTGTGCAGCCACTTTCCTCTGCACAAAGCACTGTTTTTGGAGAGGAAAAAAATCGGAAGATTGATGATCCCTGGCTGATATTCATCTCCCACATTTGGCTGGGGTTCAAAAGCACAAATACCATGGAAACTGCTGGCTCGATGATCCCCATGTTGATTTCGAACACACCGCCTGTGCGGTGCGTGGATGGTACAGTGCTTCACGCATAGTAAACAGACTGAGGAGTTACATCCTGGGAGGCAAAATGGACCACAATCAAAACATTCAGCATTGAAAGAATACTGAGCAAAAAATACCTCAGACCATGTGTATAAATAACAGGCTAATAAAATCTTTTTGTATTGTCAGTTTTTTTTATATAACAAAACAACAACCAAGCACTACATGTTATAAAACTGACGACTCAAAATGATGCCATGCTGCTCCTGCTGCTGCTAAACAAACACAAGGATTTGTTCAGCTTATTTAAAATAACATACACAAGGAAACAAGCTGCTGCAAGAAAATAAGAGAAAACCCCTACCAGATGTCTCCAGGTGGAGCTGGGGAGGAGGAGGGGAAAACAAGAGTTTTCATATCGCGCTGGCTAGGGAACCGTAATAAATGGTTATATGGATTAGGATGTATTTGCGAATGCAACGGCTTTAAGAGAGAGGGTCTCGAATCTAAATCGATTTTTTATTGGTTAAAATGAATGGAGAATATCTCATGCTCAACCATTTCTGTGGGTGCTTGATTCCCCGAACACCCAACGGATCGTGCGTATATGGGTGCTTGGATAGGGTTTCCAGTATTGATAACAATAAGAAATGTTTCCTGTACATCAAACAACCATATTAAAATGATTTCCGAAGGATCGTAGAATGTTTTCGAAAGGATCATGTGACACTTAAGAAATGGCTGCTGAAAATTCAGCTTTGCAATGACATGAGTAAATGAATAAATAAATTTCACAATATATTACCATAGAAAATAATTTTCAGCCTCTCAATGCTTATTGCTTTAGTAGTGCAGAAATAAAATTGGAAAGGCTCTAATTTGCTGTGAAACTTCTGTACAAAATTATTTGATAATAATGGTAAAGATTGCATTAAAATGAACACTTATGCACAAACTTTAAGTCAAAACTACCTCAAGCAAGTCCACTGAAGGCCTGTCCTGCTGTCTGTCACCGTAGTAGTTTTTACACACACAATGCTGTCTTTCAGGCACAGCCAACTTAGTCATTTTGAGGTGGGCAGCAACTGAGTAGTCTAAAGTTTAAACTGCTACCATTAGTGGTTCCAGGGCCAGGCATATATTGGAGAGAGAAAGAAACCCAATCTGAACCATTAGCCTGAGTGAAAGCCTTTCAAAATACATTCCGATCCATGCACAATGAGCATGTAACACTGCGATACATTCACATCTTTGAGGTTTCATTAAACAATTTGCTTGCAATTGGTTGTGTTACTTGAGCTCACAGAAGCTGAATGATCGCCCTCAACGGTTTGTGTGCAGGGTGTAAAATGCATCTCAATGTGATGTTAAATAAAATCATGTAAGGATTTGACTGAATGACTGGATAACCACACCGTCTTTAAACAGATACAGTGCTGAGCGGAGTAAGCCATGCACAACAAGAGATTAATGAAATTAGCCAAACAACAATCTCAGAGAAAACAAGAGTTGTATAACAACTTCCACCAGACATTCATCTCAACAATCAATTTTATGTACGTCTGGCAGGTTCACTTTACAAAAGAACATTTGTCTGCTTGGTAGGAGCAAACTTTCTTGGTGAATTATGTAAGCAGAGCAATGGACTATGATGCTTTGAGACTGACAAGGCCATGAACGTATTTCAGCTCGAAATCTTTTAAATGCTATCCTTCAGGATCGTACTCATTTTCATCATTATATAACATACTCTTCGCAAATAATGGTGCGTTATGATCTCACAATTATTACAATTGGTTAAGTAAACATTATGCACTGTCTAATGGAAGGTGTGCAGAGTATTTAAACACAAAAGGTTTGACATAAGACTTTTTCTCGAGAGCACATAACATGCCTTGGGCAAGCATTTCGCAAAAACCTTCACAGAGCAATAAACAATATGAGCTGAAAATGCAATTCACAGACAAGTGTATCTGTATCGGTGATGGAAATTCCCATAGTGGTTTGGTGAACTCTCGTTAACATATCACCTGCAAATGAAGGCACTAATCAGGGTAGAAAAAAAAGACAAAAAAAAAAAAAAAAACTCTTAGGGGTTTTCACACAAAGCTGAATAAAGTCATTGCACCAAACCACTTTCATTAGTCATCGTCATTAAGGAAAATGCTAGATGATATAACCTTAAAATCCTTGGCCTTTAAAAAGTCAAAGGCTATTTACAGGGTTAAAAATATCATCCCAGACTCAACCTCATGCAATTCCAAACCTGTTCTTTTGGAACACAAGAAAAAAGGCTTAGTGTGTTTTTGTCCATACAACGGGATCCAATTATCTTTAGACTCCATTTTCTTTTACAGTATGTTCAGCAAGAGAAAGAAAGTCATACATGTTTGGATCAAAATGAGGGTCTGTTTTCAGTTTTTTGTTTTAATTTAGTATCAAGTTCTTCTGAGACTTGCAAAATGTATGCTCCACATTCTGGATGAGCTCCAGTTAATTGCCACATACATAAATTAAACACGTACACACACAATATAGTACATAAGATAAAGTCCTATAGAATGTAATGTGTGTATGCTTTGATGTGACTGTGCACATTAGGAATGCTTTTGAGAGCACAGTTTGGTAGCAATCCTAGATTTCATCTTTAAAAAATTTCGAGCCTTTAAAAAGACAAAATTGGCTAGAAGCACAGTTCTAAATGTTATATATATATATATATATATATATATATATATATATATATATATATATATATATATATATATATATATAAAAAAACATTTGCTTTTTCAATAATTTGCAAATGATTTTCCTTATTCTAATATGATCTGCACACCTGATATACACGCCAAAACATGAAAGAGTGCCTCGCTACTGTAATGCATAAGCGAAGCTTTGTCATCTTAAAAAAATAAATAAAAAATGCACAATTGCTTGTCTTGGTGTTGCTTACCTGACAAAAGCAACTCTAAGGTGTGATGGGATCTTGCACGATCGGGGTGGATGAATGAGCTTGCAGACTGACAGACTGCGTAAGCCAGAATTCTGTCGGCTCGCATCTTAATCCACAGGTTGCTGCTTCTCTAAACATCACGGAAGAGCAATTTTTCTCCAGCCTCTGGGGAACAGCAAAGACAACAAGGGTTAATCAAGAGCTCATCGCTAATTAATACAATTCAGCACATTTCAACAAGGAAATTTCTCAACGAACAAACTAAAAAGCCTGTTCAAATGCAGGCCACGTCTTGCCTTTCATACGTATGTAGTGACATTTTCCTTATAATATAGTGTGTGCTGACAAATGACATCAACACATTACATCAGTTCTATACAACTGAGTACAATGATAACTCAAAAACCAAACTGTCCCACACATCCAACAAAGAACACAGTCCCTGTGTCTCAATACATCTCAGGCCTTTAAGTGGAGATAAGAGAGCATGAATGAAAGTGTTTGTACTCGGGCAGCGTAGGCCATTGACTGGGCGAGATGAGAATCAGATGTGCTCACCCTTCCCCTTATCAGAGCGAACAGATCGGGTCGATAGGGAGGGTGCACAGCCATAACGCTCCACGATGCCAGAGACATTGCACAAGACATAAGTGCTGTTGCAAGGACAAAATGCAAAAGGCACAGTTTCATGTAGCCACATTCTCTGTGTTTTCTGAGGCGAGACAGCAGCACAGCTGAAACAATGGATCTCCAGTCATTTAGGTGGTGTGATTCTGTGCAATAAACTTATAAACAGATTTCCTAAAAGGAGGAATACAAGCCCAGTATCACAGTGGTGATCTAAAATGTGCAATATACTAAAGAAGCTGACGAAAGTCTAGACAAATTGTGTATACAATATCCTGTGGCACTGAATTTAAAGTTACTTTTGTGATAGTCACTTATTTGTTTAACAAGAGAAACATTCTTGACATCAGCAGTGTCCCCGATATCCAAATATAGTCCATGGCAGGTCAGTGCCTGGACATCGTCCTGTGCGCTTTCAGCGGTACCACTCCTAACAGGTGGCATATTTTCCATGGCCTGCTTTGGAACACCATCAGCGCAAGTTCCTGGGAACAACCCAATTTACGGAAAATAACAAAACCACTGCTCTCAGGGGACGTCCTCCAGCTTCCGACCTTTTCCACAGAGATCTAAAAAGATGAGCCCAAGCGTCACATACAACTCTTCTCATACATTTACAAGAAAAGGTGGAGCATGTGACAGTCAGTGTTTCTTCAACGTTTGAAACGAGTAATTTTTTCAAAACAAACTAATATAATTTCATCTCAACAAAGAGTGAAATAAATGTAAATAATTTCAGCATTTATTGTGAGAATAAAATGTACAATTTTCCAGTATTGTATATGAATATCCATTGTTGGACATTTGTTGGTGAACAAAAATAAACTAGTGAGTGTGTGAAAAGGTTGTTTAAAAAAAGTTTATTTTCTAAAAGACCACAGGGTCAAAGCTAACCAGTGCAAAATATTGCCGCCCTTTCTGTTGCACGCATGCGCAAAATGGCTTTCCGTTATTAGAAAAAAACATTCACATTGGCCCGATATAAAATACCCTTTGAATTTCTATTACTGTAAAAAAGAGCTTTTTAAAAAAGTTTTCATAAAAACATTAGGCAAAACAATCATCAACTGCGTGTAAAATAATTGAAACTAGCCTAAGTGTCACTTCAGCACGATTGGTTTCATAGCATAACTGTAAGAATACTTAAACCATTGATTAGCAACATGAAACTGCAGTGAACCAGTATTATGCTGATCATAATGGATTGGTAATTCGAGTTGCCTCACCTGCTTTTATTAAGTGGTGCGGTTGCGATGAACTTGAAGTTCACACAGGGATGTAGTGTGGCTTTGGCACTTGGCAGCTTCTCTTAGTGCTCTCGGTATTGGTGGAGCTCCCTCTTGTGGCCAAGAGTAGGCTATATCAGCTCTGGGACATTAAAATAACGCTGTAGTAGACAATGAATCCCTTTATAATTCAGGAATGTACTGTTTTATTATAGATTACTTACTAGTCTTGATTTAATTATAGATCGTTTTTAATAAAGGTATTATGCATTATTTTATTTTATAAAAAAATATATATATAAAAAAACATGCAAGGTGTGATTATCAGACAGTATGAAGTCAACAGGAACATTCCTGGTCTGCTGTAGTTACCCATCAGGCTAACAAACACACATCTAGTCACACAGACGGAGGGGGGCACATGACATATGAATATACACCCACCCACCCATCGATCAAACTGACACTTTATGGTTGAAAACATTTTCATTATAGCATGGAGAACACAAACAAGTCTCCCACTGTTTGTCTACGAGTTCTGCCACGGCTGTGTTTGTCCATAAATCACTGTCTGATTCACATACAGATATGATGATGCATGCATGCAGATACAATAATCAAATATTTAATGAGCAATTGCATACATGGATCAGGAGTCACATGTTTTATAAAACACTAAGGATTACTCATGGATTTGATTGTGAGAGATGCTCATGGACAAAGAAAATTGATTTCAGAGCTCTCTAAGTGCAAATGAAGATTTCTAAACAAAGCCAATGAGACACTTCACTTCTTGACATTATGGATAGAAAAAATGTAAACTGCAGTATCATTTTGTTTCATGCCTCTATTTGAATGCACAAACCATCTATTACAAAAAAAAAGAGTGCTGACACATGTGTTTACATTAATATTTGTGTGACAGATTTAAATGGATGAGTCTGTGATGATATAAATAAGCCCTTGAATTTATTTAGCTTGGGCAACGTCCAAGAACACGCACTTTTACCGTTCATGCTTCATACCTACAATTATTTCACTGGGATCAAAGGACGCCATGCTGAACCTTTGTTTGCATCACTTCTGCAGTATTAAAGCCCTTCTTAGTTCCTCTTGGGCATTATGCCTAGCACAAGCTCATTAATAAAGCTACATTAAGTGTTCAGACAAAGCAATCAAGCCAAACATATTATAAAGGGCTTTTGTTTGTCTTTTCATAACTCAGATAAAGAAATCGGTTCCAAATACCTGTGCATTTTCTCTCAGAGTTGGGCCAATAGCACACTTCTCTGTATTATGAATTGTGTATATAAATTGCAATTACTGAACCCAACAAGAAAGGATATTTTTTATTTGTCCAACGAATTCTCTATTACGTAAGTTAAATGATACTCATTTCAAAAAGTGCTCAAAATTAATCCATGCATTAAAAAGAGATCTTTGAAACCAATGAGCACTAATGAGGGAACACAATTCTTTTTGGTTGTAAATGTCCGTGACTTTTTTTCTTTTCTTTTTTTTTTTTAGAATGGGACGTATTGGAGTTATATGGAGTGTTTTTTGCACCTTTAACTATTTACTGTTATTTCACCCAAAATCTTCAGACCAAATACACATCAGTGTGCTATCATTTTAAGAGATGCATTTGCTCAAGGATACATTGAGCTTTAAGACGGGAGTGAGAAACAATTTTTCTCACTTAATAAAAGATGGAATAGTTGAGAGAACAGGAATGGAATGTGGGTATATTGAAGATCCGTCAAACATGGAAAAAGATCATCATTATTCACAGGAGTCTCTGTGCATAGAAAAACATTAGATGTGAAAGGAAAATTGTTGAGATGATTTGTTATCGGAAAACATATTGAGATGCATTCCATAAAGCTCTTGTCATTTATATTAAATATTATAATAATGTTCCCCTGTTATTGTTATTGTTTCCTTCTCTCATGGTGACTACTATAATAAAAGTGGAGCAAAACATAATATATTTCAATGGCATCTTATGTCCGATGGCCAGTTTACTTATGAATATCATTCAAACAAATAGATTTATATGTTTGCAGATAATAATAATAATAATAATAAAAATCCCTCATTTTAATTATAAAAACTTAAAATTGTTCATAGAAAACAAATAAAAAAGATAGAAAGGATAAGAGTGTGCATGGGAATCAAAGTAACCCATCAGAAGATATATTAAAAGATGAGAGGATAAAAGACAAAAAGAGCTATATAAATGTTTGATCTCACAGGCCCAGAGACGCTGAATCAAAGCCCACCCAATGACAAGCCTTCAGTACAGCAGCAGAATGTTAAGCTACATTAGGCCTCATCTCTGAACCATACTCTGTGAACTGATGCACTGACCTGTGGGACTGCGGTCAGGGGAGAAACTGCTGCGGACCACCAAGATGCTGAGATGGATTTGCCACATAAGGCAGGGATGCAACTATAATTGGATTAATTCCAAGTCTTTTGTGGAAAGATAACTGAGATTCAGACCTCCTGAAACTCCAAAATTTAGTCAAAAGAGCAGTTTTAGCTTATGCATGCTTGGCTTGACTTTACTGTTAAAATAGTCAATCACAAATTCATCTTTTGTTTACTCTTGAATGTGCTTGGACATGACTGAAGATGCTTCTTTTCTCTTCTTTTTTTTACGATTTATGAGATTTAAATTGTATTCCTATGTGAAATACGTTATTCTGTACTGTACCGTACATCTGTCTCGGATGGATGTCTGTAAACATCTTTCTCGCTTTACTTTGACAGGTGAAAGAACAGGTTGTGATATATCTATGATGCAAAAACGTATGTTTCTCATGACACCTACATGCCAGCTGGATAGAACAGATAAGGAAAATCAGCCCATAAAGGGGTTACGATAACAATTTCACACAACCCATTTCTCACTCTAGCTCCAATTTATAAATAATCTCAGACCGGTTGTACTTCCGCACTGGATAAATGAAACGCCTGAGATCTTATTCCATAACTGCACCTGAGAAGATGGCAGATCCACACACACACACACACACACACACACACACACACACACACACACACACACACACACACACACACACACACACACACACACACACACACACACACACACACACACACGCGACCCAGATGAACGAAATGCATTTTTCATAAGCAAATATCTCTCAATCCAGAGCTGCCTCTCTCCTGACCAAATGACACTGCTGTCATTCACGCCTCACCACAACAGTTTGTGCATTACTGTAAACTTTTGATGAAACGATTTTAATGCACAACATGGAGGCAAAGAAGACTTATTTTTTTTACATCTTTGCCTATAGCCTAGACATCTCATACAAAAAAGTGTATTACTGTTATAGCCTACAGTCTACAACTCCTCAGCTCTTTTATTTAAAGGGGTGGTATAATGCCCTTTTCACAAGATAAATAAATCTCTCACGTCCCCAGAGTGTGTATGTGAAGTTTTAGCTCAAAATACCCCACAGATATTTTTATATAGCATGTTAGTTGTCACTTTTTGATGTCTGTCCCTTTAAATGCAAATGAGCTGCCGCTCCCGCACAGAGGGCGGAGCTACAACAGCTTGCGTCCTTTTACCTCACACAGACATGCACTGAAAATGTCAATGTTTATGTTCAAACCGGAGTCAGACAATCATGGAGAGACACAATAAGAAGTGACAACATGTAGAATGCAACAGGACATTTCTGAATGGTTAGTTGATGAATTTATGTTGCTTATGAAATTACCTTCTAGTTATTGATTAGCATATTCTGTCTTGATAATCTATAAATCGTGTTCTGGGGGCCCGGTTTATGTCAATTTTATGGTTAGTGATGACACTTTTTAGGGTTAGTGATCTTCCTTTGCTTTGAACTTTGAGCATTGTAACTTTGCAGATGTTGTTTATGCTCAAACAGTGACATTACACACTAACTAAAGTTAGAAAAGTGAAATCATAATAAACCACCCCTTTAATCTTCGGGATGTTCTATGTAGCGTCTTGACCGAGTGTCTTTTATATTTAATGATTTAATTTGATTTTTTAATGATATTTTTTGATAACAGATAAACTATTTTGTGTAATAAGCTTTTCTAGTCAGAATACCATTTAGTCTCTCTAAACAGAAAAAAGAAAAAAGAAAAGAAAAGAGGCTCGTGTAAATTAGAGGGATTTTTCCCCCTCCAATATAGCCCTTTCCAAGAATAATATTTCATTACCCCAATCTATGTAATTATAGCCTACCTATTACAAAGAGATAAAAATCAAAAGGGAGCCCTGACTGACTTATTGTTTGTATCTGACACAACATGACTTTACTGTAGCTGTATTTCAGATAAATCATCATGGATTATTGCAAAAACATTAAGGTGTTTAAAAGAAATATTGTGTAACAAATGAAAGCATTGTGAAAAAGATAAAACAGATGATCCCTGTTTAATTAAAAGCATAACAACAAACACATGGATTAGTCTCACGCATATGGTTTACTGGTGTTGCTATGCTAAACATAGACTGGGAGCAAAAAAATCATATAACAAAACTCTATAGAGGAGAAAATTGCCAAAATGACTACCAGAATTTGACTCTATCTTACCATTTTTGATAGACACCCTACAGTGGGTCAAAGGTTTGAACTCTGTGCTCTCTGATGTTATTTTATTACAGGCACCGTGTTTTTGCTCATGCTGGAATGGAAAATGTGAGCATATAGTATTTGATGGGCTGACACTAAAACAGGTTACGCAAGTGTGTTGTGCAAGTGAACATTCCTTCACCAGCCACAGGATAGTAATTAACTGAACATACAGCCCTTTAAAGCAAATCCCTCTCTTTATGATCTGAGCATTATTATAATTCTGTCTCAGGGGATTTAGAAAAATCAACATCCAAGATAAGTATAAGACATCTTGCCATATTTAAACTTTCCTTTAAAACTAAGAATAAATGCGTTTGAATCGTTTTAATTATGGCTGTACTGATGGATTCCGATATCTAAGACTTAAACGTGTTTTGGGGTGTTTTTTCGGGTCATATCCCCCCCCCCCCCAAATAGGTGCATGTTTTACCCCCTCCTCCTTCCAGCGTCTCCTTCTGCTCTTCCACTGACCACTTGAATTATTAAAGACATCATTGATAACCATCTAGACTGCATGTTATACTGTGCAGTGACATGCTGAATACATTTACATAAGGAACAGAAATTGTGCAATTTATGAATGATTTCAAGCAGTGCAGAACTTTTTGAGGAATTATGCCGTTGAAGATTCCTTGTCGGCCTGCAATTTCTACAATGTGTGGTCGTTGGGTGGTCAATGACACATTAAATATTGTCTGTGTTTGAGTAGGGCTATTCAAGATAAACTGTCATAAATTGAATTCATTTGGAAAATTTGGATCAGTAACAAAGTGTATAAAACAGTGAAAGGAAAATTAGGGGTGTGGATATTTTTATACAGGTGGCTAAAATTACTAAAAAATGACTAAAGTCTTATAAATGAATCAGTGAATCATTCACTCAAACGATTCGTTCAAAACACTGATTCATTCTGGAACCAAACAAGAGACTCATTTAATCATTCGTTAAACCAATTTGTTAAAAAATTGGTTAATTCTTTCTATGTCTGCCTTATAAAGAAATGGCAGTATGCAATTCTGTCACTGATACATTAAGCGATAAGTGATGTACGTTTTTAGAAATGAGTCATTGATTCATTCACTGACTGGCTGCCTCCGAAATCATAGCGTAGGCTACTCTCTACTTATTTGAATAAGAAATGACCTCACAACTGCTAAAACAAATATGTTTTATATGAATGTGTGTAGTATGAATGTAATCTGAACATACATTCGCCATGTTGTCATATCATATGATATTCCAGCGTCAGACGCGTGCGTCACTGCCATTTCGTAAAGTGTCCATCGTATGCACACTTCAGGTGACTATACTTTTGGAAGAAGTAGGTCATCTGGATACTTTTTGCCTTCTCTTTTATGAGTACTGGGAATTCGGACATACTTCTTTTGTCACATACTGTTTTACGCCTATATCGTAGGGAGGTATGCGAAATCAGATGCAGCCAACCTCTGACTGAGTCATTGATTCATTGACTCAACTGATTCGTAAAAAAAAAAACGCTGAGTCGTTTGTCTAAACATTTCACGAAATGTTCCAAAAAGGTAAATTAGTAAATAGACAAACCCAATATATCTATATTTTGAATTTGTTTTTAGTTTTGTTAGTTGGATTCCAACATATTCTGTTTCCGTCATCACTGCCATTCAGACAGATTTATGAAAGCGGACATAAACAGATAGAAGACTCCCTTGTTCTGATGTTAGTCAGTCAGTCAGCTTGTCAATGCCAATATCCAGAGCAATTAAGAACCATGCTTTAATGCTGACACGAGGACCATGGGAAGGTCATCTGAGGGGAACTGGTGTCTAACTCCAAGGCTTTTGAAGAACAACACTTATCAATCTGGAGTGACCAGGCACTGATGAAAGCCTTCTATTTGACCCTGCTCGCCACGCACAGGTAATGATCCCGTCTTTTATCTTCAGATACCCGTTTTGGATTATAGGGTGGCTCGGTGTGAGTACCAGCTTCCTACACACTCGGACACAGAAACCGCCTCTGTGCAAGTGCAATTCAATTTCATTTAATTACTACCTCTTTAAGTTCTTATTGACTGAGCTCGGATGGTTTACTAGTTTCAATTGATTGAAAGCAAGGATGGAGAACAGTAAGCTTCAAGGGTGAAAAGAAGTAAATTGTGAAGATGAAAGCACGCAGATTAAAGATGTAAATTTCAAAGAATCAAAACAGATGCTGCTGAAGGGCATTTGAATAGCACAGTAAATTATCCACTTCAGTAATTAACTTGCATTTTTGGCACAAGAACGACAGCACTTGCAGATCTCAGTTAGCCTATATGCATTTACATAACAGTTTTCTTTTTCGGTAGGGAGGTTTGACGTTCGTTTTTAGTGGATAACAAAATTAATTAGCCTATCCCAAATCTTAAAGCTGACAGTTATACGATTTCAGAGTGGCAAAGCATTCATATAAAGATTTCACTTTTATGTTGTGCAGGGACTTTTCAGCGTATATTCAACTTGTGTGTGTTTATACATCCTTGGCTTGAAAGACTGTCAGTCTTTTTTTATTGGATTTAGATGGATGATAACAACGCGTGTTATACAGTGTATATATATATATATATATATATATATATATATATATATATATATATATATATATATATATATATACTGTATATAAACAAACTTTTATGTTAGATGCGATTAATCGATTTGACAGCACTAATAAAAAATTATATTTTGTTCAAACTTCAGAACAAACTGATGAATCTGTGCACTTGTGTTTTTTAAAAATGTACACACACACACACACACACGCACGCACGCACACACACACTCTCTCTCTCTCTCTCTCTCTAGATAAATTACCGTAATATTTAAAATGAATGAAATAATAACAAAAATTACACTGGTTTACAGTGACGCTAATTTTTTTAAACATTTCTACATACTTTTTACTGCCCAAAGTGAAATCAGAGACTATGGTGAATCATCAAGACTTTGTGTGAATATTATCAGAAGGTTCATAACTTCCTGTGAGCATCTTTATCAATAGCCAATGTGTCTCTCAGTGGCTTCCCCACCTTGGGCTGAACACTTGCTTTCCAAAAACACAATAATGTATATTTAGCCTCACTGATAAGCATGAAGAGGGAAGACGATAATCTGTAAGGAGCAGCATGCACACTCCCGAGTGTGTGTAGGACGGCATCTCAATGGGCGGAAGTGTTTGAGCCTCGACCGTCGACAGGGAGGACAGGGCCACCCGCACAACACCATCAAATGCAGCTCGTTGCAACTGCTCTATAACTGTAAGAGTGATAAATGCATCTCATTGAAATACATCAACAATAGTCCAGCTAACAGGGAAAGTTCTAAGAACTTTGGCTAACATTCTGTCGAGGTTCTCTTAAAGTTATGAACGAACACTTTCCAGTAACATTAAAAGAACATTGTTTAAAGTTATGTGTTCTTAAAACATTATCAATCGTGGAGTGTTTTTCTGACTTGTTTTAGTTGGATGTTCGTCTAACTAACTTATTTAAATGTTACTATATACTTGTTTTAAAAATGTTCAGAGTACATTCAAAAGTAACATTCCCACAATGTTTGCAAATGATAAAATTAACGTTCCCTTAACGTTTTCTCTAACGTTTGCAATAAACAAGAAAAAGTTTTTAAAGCATTTTAAAAACTGGACATTTTGAACATTCAGTATTTTTGTTATCTGGGACAGAATTGTGTTATTTAGTCACTTTTGTTAAAGTCATTCTATATAGCCTGTTAACTGTGTGTCCCAGTAGCAGGACACTTGACACACCTTTTTTATTCCCTATCAGATATATTAGAATAAGAATAATTTGAAAGCTTAAACACCTTAAATTCATCCTCTGAAAACAGTTTTGAAATTGGACATTGCATTAACCATGGAAATGGTACTTACAATATTTATAGCAGGCTCATTTTCTTGTGATATTAACTTTAAATTTGAAACACAACTTGATTAGACATGACTTTGCTATTCAATTATCCACATTATTTAAAAAAAAAAATCTATTTTGTGTAAAATAAAAATGTTTAGTTCAGTGCATTTACACAGTAAATTTAAACTTCTAGAACCTTCTTACACTTTCATTTTTTGAAACTGCTTTCACTCCTGCAATAATCTTTTGAGTGTTTATTTAAAAAAAGACAAACCTTAGGCCTGCATTCCAAAGCTTTCATAATTAACAACTATTTAATATCAGATATATGCTCAAAAAGGGGGGTGACATTTAAACGGATAGTTCACCCAAAAAATTTAAATTTACATTTTTGGGTGAACTATCCCTTTAACAGGTTAATTAGACATGCCAGGCAATATGAAGTATAAATATGCTCTCGACAGCAATTACTATTCCTGACTAACTTCTACAATCATCCTGGTTTCACAGACAGGGTTTAGATTAAGCCAGGATTAGGCCATAGTTCAATCAGGACATTTAGGTAGCTTTTATAAATGTGCCTTAGAAGAAAAAAACACATTACTGATGTGCATCTTCAGACAAAACAATGGCACTGACATATTTTAAGTTATGTCAATGCTTTTAGTTAAAATAGCTCAAACATGCATTTTGGTCTGGGACTAGGCCTAAGCCTTGTCTGTGAAAAAGGGTGATAGTGTTTTTTTTAACAGGCTAGGGTAAGTGATTTATGCTGTGCTGTTGAGCTGACGAATCGTATCATTCATCCCACTTGCAGCCAGAGGTTATCGGTAGGGATGTACTACATACAGGACCGTGCTGCCGGCTTTGAACAACGCACGCCCTTTTCCGATTGCTACACAATGAAAGGCAGGGTTGAGAGGCCTCCAGGGTGCGACACAAAATGATAGCGCTGAGGTCTGATGAGAATTGTGATGGAAAGCACAATGAGAGGAGTAAAGAGCAAAGCACCTCGACTCGGCTGTTCCAAAAGCCAAAAACAGCTCACCTTTTCAATACAAGTGCCAACTCATAATATAGAGTTGTTTTTGGTCTTTAGGCCATTTCCTAATATTAAATGCTGTTTGCAACTCATTTTACTTCTGTTATGTGACATATTTCTGAGCGAAACAGGATATTTCATGAGAAAATGTATGGGGTGGGACTTCATCTATTGGGAATTGATTGGATTGTGCAAAGTGGCTTTTACCAGAATGCAACCAAACCGAATGAGAATCTGCTAAAATAATGGCTAAGATTGGCTCTTGATTAACATTCTCAAAATCCATCGAAGAAAGGTCCTTTCAGAGGAACAGCAAGTTATTACTCTTTGATTAAAAGATTGCAAGCATGCTTTTTTCTTATTAACATGGATTAATACCGTAAATAGGGTCAGATTTGATTTCATGTTCACTTTAAATGCAAGTGATTGAACAATAAAATGCTTCATTAGTAGTGCAATCATAAAATTCGATGATGGTTTATAGCTTCAGAAAGCAAAGGGAGCCTCAGGCCACAAGCTAGAGTTCCTCTTCTCACCACTAGGAGGCAATCTCGAACTTTTCATGAAATAAACAGAAGTGACAAAACATTTCAAGCTATCACTAAAATACTAATAAAAGGATTGGTGTTGCTTTATTGAAGAATCGAATCGACTAAGGCAGATAATATACACTGCATTAATATACTGATGCATTTGGTTGTTTCCATGAATTGAACGAGCATGAAACACTTTTATGTTGATACCGAATGCTTCTTAATTGTGTCATAATTTCAGATATGCTGTGCATGAATGTTTATCGAGATGATTTTATGCTTTTACCCTGAGATGAATTTTCAAGACAGTAATACATCAAAATAGGTACAGTATTACAAAGTAAAGACATACAAAATGATGTATAACAATGAAACATTCTCAGTGCTGCTTTGGAGCTCACACACTCTTCATGTATGCGTGTCAAACATTTCCAAAACGGTAAATTAGCACCAAGAGCTATGAAGGGAGCGCATATGAAACAAACATTTGAAATAATAATAACAATCATACACCTTTTTAATTGCTAGTGTTTAACAATGATTACAGACATGATCGCACGATGTTATCTTTCGCAGGCTGGTGGGCTCTGAACTGAGGTAGGCCTACTCATGTGAATTATCACGGATACGTTTTCAAATACGGTTATCAGCTGTGAAATTATTAGACGTTTAATTGGCACAGCACTTGAATGGCCTACGGAGGAATTGTGACAGCCATTACAAATGTGTAACTCTACCTCAGCTCTATTCTGCCAACCCCCGAGGAGAAACATTGTGTTGTTAGAAAAGTAATGAAGTGCTATAAAAAGCAGTTTAAGGCAATCAAGATAAATTGGTACAGTATAAATGGCATTCGGTGTGGAGTACTTTCAATACTAGGACTTTTAAAAGCCAAATGTTTCTGTCAGTCTCTTTATGTACTCCATCCTGTTTGTTCTCACTCTACTCAAAACAAGCGGTTGGATCCCATTGGGAGAGTCCCATCAAAGTCTCTCTAAGCAAAATCCGTTAGGCAAACGGAAGCCTAAAGATCTGCCAGATGACAAACATTTTCAAGGCAGAGGCTTGAAGCTCGAGTTTAGCACCATGCGAAATCAAAGGCGTCACTAGGCGAGCACATCACATGGAGTTTGTTGTGATGAACACGTAGATGCGGGCCAGGAAAGTTGTGAAAGTTCCTTGACGCAGCAGCTTCATTTCCACGTCGATGAGGAAGTCCCGTGGCTCCCGCACCTGCCGGTTCAGGTACACGGCGCCCGTGAAGCTGTTGAGCTTCCGCGTGCTGAAGTAGCCTTCCTCGTTTCCGCGAGGGATGCTGATGATGATGTTGTCGCCCGAGTAGGCGGGCGAGGGTCCGATGCGGAAGATCTGTGCTGGGATGATGATGTTGGTCTGGAAGCTCAGTTGGTAGTATGTGACGCGTAATGGCATAGTCTGGCATTGCTGGGGGTTGGGGCAACTCGTTCGCTCGCAGCGTCTAAAAACATGGGAGAGGTGACAGTTTTGGTCCATAGAATGTGTAAGAATTTGTTCTGCAAAGACCCTGGCCGAAATTGTGTTTTAAAGTCAAATATCTTAAATGGCTCTTATGACATTAACAGACACTTCTAAAGGGATAGTTTAACTAATAATGAAAATTCTCATGTTGGTTCAAACCTGTTAAGACTTATACTTTCTTCTGTGGAACATACAAGATGATATTGAAAAATGTGTCTATCCAAAGTCAACGCCCAGCAAGCAATAGGCGTCATTTCACCGGCTAGGTTAACTATAGACCTGATATAGTCCGGCTATGAGTAACACACTTCTAGCCAAAATAACCTTGAATTTTGGTTACATTTGCCCAAATAACTTGTGAGATGTATGATATTCCATAATGTAAGCACAGTCAACAGTGATTACAAGCTGTTTGGTTTCATTTCTTCACTCATTTCATTTCTTTGTTATCTAATTGATGACTAGTCGATGGGCGATGGTTTGACGTCTATTAAATTTTCACTGACAGCCCATATTTTGCCTAGACGTCAGGGCTGTGTTTGGACGGCTATTAGACGTCTTTTAAATGCAAAATTGCTTGCTGGGTGGGATCCAATGTTGTTTTGGTTAATGTTGTTTTGTTTTGTTTTGTAGTAACAGCAATGTAAATTTGTAAACCTCATTGAGTTATATTGTATGGACAGTAAACATTATTCAAAATATTTTCTTTTTTGTTTCACAGAAGAAAGAAAGACATTGGAGTGACAATGGTGAGAAGAAAAGACATGTTTACAAAATAAGGTCACTGCTACAGAACCAAACAAAACAAAACCAAACAAAACAAATAAACAAGAAACAAAATACAAAGCAAAACAAAACAAATAATTTAGCACAATATAAAACAACAACATAACGTAACAAAACAGCAACATAAAACATGTAACAAAACAAAGAAAATCATTGGAAAGACATAGGGGTAAGTAAATGTTGACAGCATTTCCATTTTTGAGTTAAGTATCCCTTTAGCTTGAACGGTGAATGATATCTCAAACTGTGTGGATGATTGTAGAGAGCTGTGCTGTTACATATCTAAATGACCAGATTTGTGATTTTGGGCTTTTTAAAAATTTGGATCAATAAGAACCATCAAGCAACCGATAAACAGCATAAAACACCTGATAACATGAACGTCTCGTTCCACAGATTAACTAAATATGTTGTGCAGCATGACATACAAAAATAACAGAGTGATACGGTGTCCTAAAATAACCCTGCACGACCCATATGTACAGTTTCCCCGTAGGTGTTTTTGCCCCTGCTGACTCCTCTGGGCTGGTAATCTCGGATATAGCAGTGAATCTCAGGAGGGCTGATGGTGAGCAGTGGGAGTTCCCACCAATCAGAGTTCTTGCTGACACTGGCCAGACGTGTGTGTTTGAACTACAGCCTAATCAAAGCAATCTGGCTTCATTCCATTTTCTTAGCAGAAACCATGATATGTAAGGTGCCAGCATCAATTCAGATGACACACAGATGCTACAATGAATGTATTGATGCTCTAAGCAGTGCAAATGTACTGATCCAGTATATGTGCATGTGCATTTGTATGATTTCTAGCTTCACCATTATGCAGTTTATTTCTTGATAAATGCTGACAGATCCTATATTCTGCAGTACGCAGTGTGAAACTTCTGATTACTATGGTAAGTTGGATAGCAGGTTCACTGATCGAGCCCACATGTGATCTGCATGATAAATGTGATCGGTAAAGAAATGCTTACGTGTCCGACACTCTCCTGTAGTTGTCTGGACATGCAAATGACAGGCAACGGAAGCCTCCCTGGATGTTGAAACAGGTCTGGGAAGAAGAGCAATTGTGCGATCCAATGGCACATTCATCAATATCTGTGAACGAAAGGGAAGACAAGAGCTAAATAGATTGAGTCGGTAAGAATTGAGGCCTCTGAGACTGCTTAAAACTTTCATTCCATTACTCCTTTCCTAAATGTTCTTTATCGTTCTTTCTTCTTACATAAAAAAGGAGTAAATGGAAATTCAATAGTGAATCAAACTATTAGACTTTGTAAGATTTTGATTACATAAATGAATATCTAAATGGCAGCACGCATTAAATTGTACCCGTTCTCAGTCAATGCTAGCAGGGTTGTCAGGGGGGCGACTGATGTGTGCGGTGACTAACCGCCAGGCTTCATTCTGCTAGGAGTCAATTTTGGCCCCTCCAGAAGTAATTAATTATGCATCTCATTTTACAAAAGCAAAGTCCTCGTTACAGCTCGCCGGCTCCAATTCGCAGACTAATTCGTTTGGTGCAGGCTAGCGCTAACCTCCGGGAGCATGTACAGGCTCTTCTTCACCTCTCATCGACTTTCCTATCTTGAGAGCCTGAGGGAGTTTCGTCAATTTCGTGATCTTTCAGAGAGTGATGGAGGACACCAAGCAGCGCTGTGTTGAACCTGAGGTTAGCGCCTCGCAACTCAATGTGCCAATTAGAGAAATTAAAGCTTGAAATTGAGTTTGTATCATTTGGCTTTGGAAAGGTGTTGGGTAGAATATGAACCAGAGTTTAAAGGGATTGTTCACCCAAAAATTATATATATATATATATATATATATATATATATATATATATATATATATATATATATATATATATATACACACATAAACAGAATTTAACATTTGAAGTGGATCAAAAAAGTTCATCAAAGTTGTCCAAGACCGGGTAGTGTTTAAAATTCATGTATAACTTTGATGAAAGGTTTTGATCCACTTCAAATGTTGATTACTGTATATGTATGTATGTATGTATGTATGTATGTATGTATGTATGTATGTATGTATGTATGTATGTATGTATGTATCTATGTATGTATGTATGTATGTATGTATCTATGTATCTATGTATGTATGTATCTATGTATCTATGTATCTATGTACTATCTATCTATCTATCTATCTATGTACTATCTATCTATCTATCTATCTATCTATCTATCTATCTATCTATCTATCTATCTATCTATCTATCTATCTATCTATCTATCTATCTATCTATCTATCCATCATAATGCATTACTTTTAAAAGTAACTTTCCCCAACACTGAACATAACATAATAGAAAAAAAACAACATAAGATAAAACTAAAAAATAATACAGCATACCATGACATAACATAAAACAACATAATACAACAAAACATAAAACATAACATGTTAAGATACATCCTGAACATTTGGTCTAATGCTTTGTGCTTTTATTTAATTAAATCGAAGACTTAAATGTAATATGATAAACGTATATATCTCTTTAGTGTTACCTTGACAGGTGCGTCCATTAGGTGACATGGAGTAACCATGGGGAGGGCAGGCACATTTGTAGCTACCTGGGACATTCACACACTGGAATGCACAGAGGTTTCCAATGCTCTGTGAGCACTCGTCGATATCTAGAGAACAAACAAGAGCATCTTTATCAGTGAGAAACTAACTATTTATAAAGAAAATCTCTACAAACCACAGTGAGAAGATGTGACCTTTACCCAGGAAGATTTGTGTTTAAGAAAATATGCCAAGAACACACTAATTGCTATAATAATATGGAAATAAAGCATCCTTATTAAAAGATTCAAGACATTATCGATCCAATATCCCCATCAGAGGAAAACATCACATCATCCCCTTACTGTAATCAACATACTGTATAATGTGACTGTGTCCTTGTGTTTAACCCTTAATGGGTGTGAAATGGATGGCAAGCAAAGCGGTACACAATCACAACAGACTGGGCCATCTGACCAATCAGAACAGACTAGGCTCTCAGAAAGGAGGGGTTTAGGGAGATCGGATTCTTGATCAAACCGTTTTAGACAATGTGAGGAAGGAAGTTAGGGTACAATGTAGAATATTATTAGAAATTCAAATGTGTTTTTGACACTTGGATGCATGTAGGCATACAGTAGGAGAACCTTTAAAATATCATAATAGGGCACTTGAATCGATTTCCTACCTTGAGGACATTGATAACACCTTACCTTCACACGTGTGCCCGTCCTCTTTCAGGTAGTAGCCCATTCGGCAGTAACACTGGTAAGAGCCATAGATGTTTGCACACTCCTGACTGCATGGATTGTTGTCACATTCATTAACATCTATGAGAGAACACAGAAAACGAGTTTTTGGATTACAAAATATTTGTGTGTGTAGTGGAGTCCAAAAATCTGAGACCCCATTGAAAATCTGGTAAATCTAATTAAAACCTGGAAATAATTTTTAGGCAGATGTAATTCTGCACTATTTCTAGGTCACTAATTCAATTAATTTGTGATGTAAACTCTATGTACAAACGGTCTGATGTTCTACAATTCTACAGTCATGCTTGAGAACTTGATCAAACTTGATCAGATTTCAGCTTTTTCAGTTTTCAAATTAAATGCTATAAAATTGTATTGTATTATACTATTGTATTAAATCACTATACACACTAGCGTGCGGCTGCAATCTAATAATTTAGATCTTTTTTTTTTTTTTGCCACAGAACAGCAATTGCAAGTACGTTTTCTGTCATCTTTGCAGGAATGTGATAAAAAGATTCAACAAAGGAACATTTATCCTTAGCAACATTCTGAATGTAAATAACAGGCACAACAATGGCGGTATAATATATTATGGCTTTTTCGAATACCTCACAGTCCACACTACAGTCCACTCGCCAGAGGTCATCCGGGCACTATTTGTCTACTCTTTTATGAGTACTCAGACATACTGTTTTTCGCCTATTAGTAGGGAAGAATGTGATCCCCGTTCACACTGTGAAACGTTCAGGCAGGTGTTTAGAAGCTAGTTGGTGTTACACTGTCCTCCAGCAAATCCAGATGCAATAAGGCCAGCCACAAAAATAACTGTCTAGTTCATTGCTAATTTCTCACTGCGTGTCTTTAGTAAATCCTGACAGTAGTTTTTTAATGCCAAAAGAGGGTTTGTGCTGTTTGAGCTGTTACTAAATCCGGCCCTAATTCTGCGAAATGACACATGGAGTGTATTATTTATTTTAATACTGTTGCCCCTTTGAAACCAAACTAAAAGTTACCTCATGAATTGTTTCTCAGGCTGTCACCCGCCAAGTCCTTGAAATAAACTCTGAATACCTATATGGATCTGTCCATATATTGGGACTGGTAAATAAAAGAAGTGTCAAACACACCGGCTGACAGCTCAACTCATCTTTTTTTGTTTTTAGCTCTCTGCCTCATTTTAATTGGAAAGAGAGAACATTCATACTGTCAGAGCACAACACATTCTTTGTAGGTAGACTGATCCGTGTTCAATTCTGCTAGTGCAAATGGATGTACCTTCGCAGTTCTTGCCATCAAAGGCCAGGGAGAAGCCTGTGGTACAGGAGCACTGGAAGGATCCCGGCGTGTTATCACAGGTCTGGGCGCACAGGCGACCAGGGTACCGCCAACACTCATTTACATCTGCCAGCACAAAAAGATGCAGAGAACTGCATTAGTTTACAAACATCCTGTAGTCTGAGGAGCATCTCTCTCTCTTTCTCCATCCGTCTTTCTCATTGCCTTGCTGTCCTCTTTCACTCCTCTATAGGAGCAGAAGGGATACAAGATTAGGATAACCTGCATGCTCTCTGGAGCATGAGCTGCTGTCAGCTTCATCTATATGCATGCTATTAGTCTGGCTAACCACAGAGAAAATGACGTCCTTTGGGTAATTCAGTCACAGTATCCAAACTGTTTTTAAAGCCTTCAAGTGCTTCATTTTGCAGCTGTGGTTTTAGATACTTGAATGTGTTTGAGGTCAGAAGATGAAAGTGTCATTTTTAAAATGCTAAAATTCTTCCTCCTATTCTATACTTCATCCTCTACTCTTCTCCCCCATTGTGACGTATATCTGAAGTGGGTTCTTGAAGAAGAAAAAATGTAGGGTGGGACTTGATTTTGTCCATTGTGATTTGATTGGATCGTTGTGGTTTGCTATTGCTGTGATCTCAAGTGATTGACAGCTTGTCCCGCCCTCGCAAGTTGCTGCAAGAGGGAGGGGAAGATATTTTGATTAAATATAATGAGGAGGATATTTAAAAAAAGAATGATATGCAAGTGTAACGGAGGCCAGCTAGTAAGAGCTGTGCAAGTAAAGGACCGGGTATACTTAAGTTTTCGTGTTCCGCTCTGTGTCGGTCAGTGTGCAGACCGCTGCGAGACGCGGATGGCCAAAGTATACTCACTACGCACTAGTGACTGATGATAGAGACAGTTAGCGTGCTCACCTTCCATGCCAGATATGCCACAAAATATTCCACAAAAATATGACTGTTTTCATTGTGACTTACTGCATAGCATATTGTAAGGTCTGAAAGTGAAGTTTTGTTCTGCAAGCCTACTGTGTGCACTTGCTAATCTGAACAAAGATGTGTTTTGGCTGTGTACTTGTTGTGTGTGTCAGTGTATGTGTTGATACGCACCCACACAGAGCTGGCGAATGTTGTCGTACTGGTAGCCGGTTTGGCAGTCACAGCGGTAGCTGCCGGGTAGGTTGTGACAGATTTGGCCCTCTCCACAGCGGTGGGTGCCCGTCTGACATTCATCCACATCTGCAGGTCACATTCAGAAGTCTTACTAGTTCTTGTAGAATTTAGAAGTCCAGTTAGTTTTATACCAACAGAAATTATATATGAATAATGTAATAAGTTTTGGGTCAGTAAGTTTGTATATTTTTGAAAGAAGTCTTACGCTCACCAAGACTACATTTATTTGATCAAAAATACAGTGAAAATAGTAATATTGTACAATATTAGTATTAAATACCAGTTTTTCTTATTTGGAATATATTTTAAAATGGAATTTATTCCTGTGATGTCAAAACTGATTTTTTCAGCATCTTTACTCCAGTCTTCAGTATCCGTGATCCTTCAGAAATCATTCTATATGCGGATTTGCTGCTCAAGAAACATTTCTTATGATAAATTTGGAAAAGAGATGGACTGCTTAATATTTTAGTAGAAACTGTTGTAAAAAAACAACTGGATTTTTTGATGAAAACAAAATTCAAAAGAGCATTCATTTGAAATAGAAATATTTTGTAACATAAATGTATTTACTGTCACTTTTGATCAGTTTAATGAATCTTTGGTGAATAAAATTATTAATTTCCTAATATATAATAGGGCTAATGTTATAACAATCTATAAAACTAAAAACACACAGTTTTATGAAAGGGTTAGGTGTAATGTTAGGGTATGAGAAGCATGTATTTGTATATGTCCTTACCAACACATCGTGCTCCATCAGGGCTGGAATGGTAACCCGTACTGCACATGATAATCTTGTGCTGACAGGTGTAAGAGCCCACAGTATTTATGCAGTTAAAGCCAGTCGTACATGGTTCTCTCACACTACTGCATTCATCAATGTCTACAATAAAGTGAGAGAGCATGAAAGTGATTTAAAAAAAAGGCACAACTTTTCAAAAGTGTGTTCACTTAATGGGATTGTCATTTGTGTTTTTCAGATTTTCAAACAGTGACAGTTTGGTATTCTTCATGCATCTGTCCTCTAGGGGGCACCGAGAGACTCTAAAGGTGTCTCTGCCTTGTCTTACCGATGCAGTTGCCGTGTGAGTCTTGAGTGAATCCTGTGAGGCAGCGTTGCTTCGGGTTACACGTGAACGAGCCGTCAGTATTCTGACACTGGAAGCCCATTCCACAGTTATGAGTTCGCACAACACACTCATCGATGTCTAGAAGAGAAAGAGAGCAGATGTCAAACAGGCCAGTGGTTCGGACAGCTAGACGCCACCCAGTCGGGTTCCTGTACTGATAGATTTGTTTAGCTTTGAGACTGATGCTGTTAGAAGGTCTAAACAAATGAAGTTACCTCTCATAAAGACTTCAAGAAAATCTGTAAATCTCACCAAATTTGGCAAGCACAGAAGCATAATGAATAGACGGGCGTCATCTGAGACATTTGGGTTTGGACAGAGATCACAACATCCTCAATTACAAGTCAGAACTTCACAGTAGGTGGCACTGTGGCTCAATAACAGGCTGGGAAAGCATGCACACACATTTCAAGGCAGCTGGTCTCACGAAACCAAACCCTAGTTTCTCCACAGTCAACACTTGCATGGAATTAAACTGAACTCAAATTCATTAAAAGAATCATAAGAGTGATCCATTCGGGAATAGTCGTGCTGATGTTTTGATTCACAAAATAGAATCAGCTCATTGAGTCATTTGTTAATGAATTAGACTGCACTGATCATGCTGTATGTTTCTGATTCACTAGAAGAACTGTCTCATAATGAGTCTTTTGTTTATGAATCGGACTGCACTGGTCACACTGTGTGTTTTTGACTCACTAGAAGAACTGGCTCATAATGAGTCATTTGTTTATGAATCGGACTGCTCTGCATGTTGTATGTTTTTGAATCACTAAAAAGAACCAGCTCATAAGAGTAATTTGTTGGTTAACCACTAGTCGTATTGCAAGTTATTTTTGCATGCAGCCCAAGGACAGAAAGATTTTTCTTAACATTATTTCACAGTAGGCCTACACCATTTTTAATTGCATTACATTCAATGCATTCAAAACGCAGGTAAATATAGTACCATTACCTAAGCAATATGATACTTAACAAAAATATGTTCTGTGAACGTTGTTAAAGTTCCCATTAAGGGGATTCACCCAATAATGACAATTCTGTGATTAATTACTCACCCTCACGTCGTTCCAAACCCGTAAGACTTTTGTTCATCTTCAGAACACAAATGAAGATTTTTGATGAAATCTGAGAGATTTCTGTCCCTCCATTGACAGCTACCCAACTACCACATTGCCGCTTCAAAAAGATCATAAAGAGATCGTAAAACTAATCTATATGAATTGAGTGGTTTAGTCCAAATTTTCTGAAGAGACTCAATAGCTTTAAATGATGAACAGATTGAATTTAGGCTTTTATTAACATATAAACATTCATCAATTCTCACACATCAGTTGTGGTAAATGGAAGCTCAAGCATGTTCGCTTGACGGTTTTTTCTCAGCAGGTTCGGTTGAGATTCTGTTTAACTTCGCTGATCAACAACTACATTATTTCTGAATGTTCTCTTAACGTCCAAAACGTCTACTTTTTTTAATGATAAAAAAAAAAAAATCTTAATTATGCGAATGTTAAGGGAACATTCCCTTTTATCATTCTTCAAACATTATGGGATTTTTACTCTTGAATGTTCTCTGAACATTCTGAAGTAGTAACATTTAAAAATGTTAGACAAACATCCAATTATGCTTTTATCATCCAAGTTCGCTTTTAGAACATTATTAAAGACCTGATGTCTTTGACTGAATGTGTTATTCATGTTACTGGAAGAATGTTTGTTCATAACTTTGAGAGAATTTTGCCAGAACATTAGAGACTGAGAACATTTCCTGTTACCTGGGAACCCATATATGGATATTGGTGAGCCTTTAATTTCAAGTTAAGGTGGTCTTTCAAAATCCTACAGTTGCACTGTAGTAACAGAGTATGAATTATCAACTGTCCAAAGCCTGCTATTAGTTAAAATCCATTATTGCTATTCCATCACTTATAATGATAATTATCCCTCCACACTTATTAGAATGCACTGGGCCATGTCCTGACAAGAATCAGAGACTCTTGCTAAGTTTTCTCGGTTCAAAGGCAATGGTTAGATGTGTCTAAGCATCTGCTTTGTGTAAAAAAACAGAGTGCGGGATGCTTTAGATGTTAGCAAGCAAGCGCCCGAGGCAATCAGCTGTGGCCTCTTTCGAACTGCAAAGGCCTGCTAAAAAAAATCACATTTTACTGCACAGATTGATGCATGGTTTCTGGTTGTTCTCTGCAGCAGTGATGGTGGTGTTTAGATGATGAAGACACTGGTCTGAGATCTGTGGAGTAATGTGGGCTAGAGGACCATGACAAGGATAGAAGACCGTTTGTTATTGATTCTGTCCATATGCATCACTGGGCAGCTCTGATAGTTGGGGAAGAGTTGGACTGCTGCCATGTTTCTGCTGATTTGATCTCACATAAAAGCAAAGTTCACGTAGACATAACTCTCAGTGTATTTTAATTAATACAACAATGCTCTGTGGACTTTTAGTGAAATTAAAGCTTAAGGGCCATTCACATAGAACGCATTTTTGCAGTTAAAAAGGTAAGACGCAGGTCAGTGGAACAAAAAATTTGTTTTTTAAACGTTCTTTTAACTTGAGTGCCACGTTTTTATAACACCGTGTCGTGTGTGACGCTAAGAAAGATGCAAGACGTGAGCACAATGGTCAAACACGTCCATCTAGCGATTCATTTTTGTGCCACTTGCATCATCAAATATACAAATAATGTTTGTTTTCAAGCACTCCTCCATTTGTCATTGGTCAGACAAATTCACACCATTGCTTAAACAAATGATGTTTACCTTTATGTCTGAATTTAAATTAGAGAAGATATTTTGAAGAATGTCAGTAACAAACAGTAGATGGGCCCCATTTTTTCCATACTATAAAAGTCAATGGGGCCCATCAATTGTTTGGTTACCCATATTCTACAAAATATCTTCTTTTGTGTTCAACAGAAATTTTATTATTCATACAGGTTTGGAACAACGTGAGGGTGAGTAAATGATGATAGAATTTTACATTTTGGGTGAACTACCCCTTTAAAAGGAACACGCCGACTTTTTGGGACTTTAGCTTATTCACCGTATCCCCCAGAGTTAATAACAAGGTCACATGAGACAGCCATCTTCTAACCGTATACACACTGGGAACTATATTCTCAGAAGGCGAAGCACCGCTACTTGGGCGGAGTGATTAGCGCAACACTCTGAGTGAACTCTCTGCTCCTCACCACGGGGCGTCTCAGAGGCTGCGAGCAAATCACTCCACAGAAGTAGCAGTGCTTCGCCTTCTGAGAATATAGTTCCCAGTATGTATACGGTTATAAGATGGCTGTGTCTCATGTGACCTTGTTATTTGTACACGCTGTGACTATACAAATTACAAAATGTAAATAGGAAAATGTTTGCGTTATTTTGTCACTTATTGGGAGCCGTATGCTAGCTGGAGCCGTTTACCTCCAGTCTTTGTGCTAAGCTAGGCTAGCGGTGGGTGCGTCAGACAGAGTTACGGCACGCACAGAGATGAAAAGGGTATGTATGGACTTATCTAACTCTGGGGGATACGGTGAATAAGCTAAAGTCTCAAAAAGTCGGCGTGTTCCTTTAAGCTTTAAATTAGGAAACCAAAATGATGTTGTGTGTATAAACATTTGCTTATACTCTAGCCCCAACCCACCTTCACACACTCCGCTCCTCAGCTGGTAACCGCTCGAACATGAGATCTGCCTCTCGCACACAAACCCTCCCACCGTGTTCAAGCAGCGCTCGTCTGCCTGGCAGGTGTGTGTGTTCGTCACACACTCGTTCACATCTGCAAAGCAAAAGTACAGCATTATTTTGCTGGGCTCAAAAGTATAACATCCTCACACAGTGCCAGGGACATAAATGAGGAGTTACATCAACAAAAGCCTGGAATGGAGAAGCTGAAGCTGGTGGAGAAGCAGGCAGGTGAGACAGCAGTGTAAAAAACATCCCATTGTGTGTTTTCATAAACCGAGGCACACGTCAGGCATTTTGCTTCATGTCTTGAGTTCTGGCACTGTGGCGAACTGTCAAGATCTTCGGTTGGCCAGATTTATTAAAGGCAATAACTCTGGACTATGTTGAAAAAAACAAGATTGGAAAGCAAGCACTACCCAGAGAGAGGATAAAAATAATTACTTGAAGCTTAGACAATGGCTGATTTGTGGCCCAAAAAAAGGATTCAATCTGTCATGTTATTGCCAGAGTAAATAATTTCAGGGGACTGGGTGGACATGTTTGTGCTTTCTTCTGGCCACATTAGGACAAAAGAGAAAAGAGCACATGGTACCTTATCTGTTCCACACAACAGCTGGTATCACCATAGAGAAAACTATGAATTTGAATGTTTCGAAGTTTTTTGGATGCCAAAGCATTGGATAATAACAGAATTCTACATTACGTCAACCCGAAGCACTTATATATTTGTATAATTAGTGATTGGTCTTGTCTTCCTGTATATTAAAGAGAAAGAGGAGAGATGGCTCACAAAAAACAGCTATACCTTCTTAACAAACATCTAAAGAACAACCTTAATAGGTTTGATTTACAAGTAAAAGTATTTTCTACAAAAGTAGTTCATTATTAAATATATTTAAACAGTATATTTTATAGTCAATATATACTTTTTACAATTTACAATATTTTACACCATTGCATAAAATGCGATGTTAAGCCATGTATAATTTTCCACCATATTTATAACTTACAGTTAACAGGTTTTTACTATAGTTTTTACTATAGCGCCCCCCCCCCCCCAAAATTAAAATTACAACACTTTTTTACAGTGTACATACCAAGAGATACATGACGCACACAGCTGTCCCTGAAATTAATATTCTGTCATCATTTATTCACCCTGATGGTCTAAACTTTTAAAAGATTTTAAAAGATAAAGCATGATGTGTGTGTGCGTGTGTGTGGTCAAGTATGGCAATACCAGAAATCTTTAACCTTGTGGGGACATGAGGAAATTGGCTTAAATCATACAGGTTTTGAATGACATAACTAAGCATAAGTAAATGGTGATAGAATTTTCATTTTTGAGTGGACCAGCCCTTGAAGGTTCACGCTTTAGTTACCAGGGAACCGAGATCACTCTCTATCTCTGTCTTTTTTTTAAAGGTTCCTGCATTCAAGTGCACATTATTTAGCCCCAAAAGGCACATAGAAAGCAGCTCTGACACCCTCTTGCACTCTGTCACAGATCCAGCACGGAAGTGTCAACAAGCTGCCTCATCAACATACATGAGCAGTGGCACTTATTCAAAAAATTTGCTTCATCATAACAATATGGTGAATTGCCTTCAAAATGTGGTACTCTGAAATGCATTAGAGGATATGCATGGGATGAATAATGAATTTTTGCAGACTGCAGGCAAAAGTGAGAGGGTTAGTGGTATTGCAAAGGGATGTGACTGCGGTGCATCAGGATTATGGTCTGTCAACATTATGTCTATATCAGATGTGCTGTTGAGACCGATAAGGGTTAAGATGAGAGGGTGATGATGACCGTCCAAGATGGTTGCAAGCTTGGGATCACCTTTTTGTCTCAATTCCTTTCTTATGAGTCAGTTTTGTTATTGTTACTAAAACTATTTAAAATCGAGTCATTAAAATAAATCTGAACAAAAATAAAATATTTAAATATTAGATGAATATATATATATATATTTTTTTTTAAATGTTGCCTTGGTAACTAACTGAAATACACAAGTTTAACCCTTGTTAAACCCTTGCTAAAGGAATGTTTGCAAGAATGCTTCGCCAATCTTCATTACATATTCGGGTCTTTAGCGACCCGGATCTACATCTAACACGGATGGATCTCTACCTGTCGCGATAATATAAAACTCTCCTGATATAAGAGGAACAATACAGAAGAATAAAATAAAGCATATTTTGTTACCCCTTTGGAGCTTGGAAGGGTTCAGTTTGAGCAAATGTTTTATACCATCATCACTGTCCTCGTCAGAGCTCATTTCCCAGTACATTCAACATCTGGCTCATATTCGCCATCTCAAACATATTCTCAAAACTATAATTTACAACATCTTCAGAACCAATATTTTGATTGCTGACAGCTTCTTCACCAGACACACCATCAAGTGACAGTGACACTAATATTTGATTGCGTTCGGTACTTGCTCTGCAGTAAATCGCTGAGCCATTTCAAGTTTTGCCTATGATAGTTCTTGTTCTCTGCCTGCCGTAATATGAGTGAAACGTCACTTCATCATTGTGTATCAGACATTGCCACCTTGTGGAATAAAGGTGAATTGAACTTATTCAGTCATCAAATATTAAATTATTGTTGTGCAGAAAAAAATATTTGCTACACTGTTACACACCTTGTTTGTCTTGTTATATTGTTTATAATGAATTGATTGAGGAACTCTAAGAAGGTTGATGTCTAACTTTAAAAAATGAATGAGGAGGAGGGTAGTAAAAGACCCCTCGGGTCACTAAAGGCATTTAAGGTTAAGTTGAAGTACTAAAATTACTAAACTGAAATTGCAGCTAAATACAAACATAAAAAAGAAAAATCTAATCCAAAATGTTAATAAAATGCTATAATAGTACAGTATATAATTAATACTTAAATAACTGATATGAGTTGACAACTGAACACGCACATTTGCATGTTCACTTTTGTACTTCTATGAGAGAACTAGGTAGTCACAAGTAACTGCATAAAAATGCATTAAAGTATTAAACAATCAAATAATAATAATAAATGCCACAGGTTCTCACGTGTATCATCAAACACAGCATGCTAGTTTAAACATGAGGGAGGCAAGATTTATTGATGAACAATCATTGATGAACTTTAATTTTTAGTAAACAGATGTCATGCGTGCTCATTATCATTTACTTCATTAATTTTGAACCACACAAAGCCATACAAACCTCTAAAAACATGAAATTGAGCAATAATCTTCAAAGCCTAAACGTTTCCGTATATAGCTACTCCAAAACATCACTGCAATTTGGTTTAGAGGCAGATCTAAAAAGCCCATTAACTACCTCAAGAATCAAACTACTGTAATAGACTGAGACATTTGTGTATGCTAACCACTAATGCCTTCTATGTTTTGGTTATGTCTGGAGGAAGGCAAAACAAATTCAACACGGCCCCACAGCTTCTGGTGAGAAGTCTGAGCAAACTCGACACCCATTATGCAACCACATGTATGTGAGCTGGTTATAAGAGCATGCTGATGAGCTTTCGGGTTTCTGTCTAGTGTGTTAGTGAGTGTTCATCTGGGCAAGCGATGGGCCAACAGTGTGCAATGAGCTGAAACGGTCCCACGGTACCAGTTGAAACCTCTTACCCACACAATCTCTATTCTGGTTGTGAATAAAGCCCTCATCGCACATCTCATTCAGCCGCACACACTGGTAGGAGCCCTCCCGGTTCACACACACCTGGTCCAGGGAGCAATTGTGTCTGCCGCTCGTGCACTCATTCACATCTACGGTACACATAACACTTTAGTTAAAGAGAAAAGGCACATGCTGAGATGCAAACACACACACATACTGTAACACAGACACCTCCACCATCATAGAGCCGTGCTAGCGTTTTACGAGGTGCGAGATCAGATTAGGTTTTGTTTCTAATAGTGAGGTTTGCTCTCAATTATTCAACCATTTTATTGTTGTTCGAAGTGGGTTTTCTTTGTGGCGAAATCGCATGCATGTGTGGCTTTATGAATCTATAACACTTAATGTTTACCACGTGAATACAGCTTATGAAGAGAAACAGATGCCAGAGAAACTCCAGGGAGGATATACATGCACAGTCTCGTGTTTTGAGCTTGCATTTGGAAGTGTAAATGTCGATCATAAATGGAATGAAAGTGAATACTAAAACATTTCATTAAAAAAAAAAATCCATCCAGTTTCCTGCAGTGTGACTTAAGTCCTTGGCTCCACAGCAAAGCCAGTCAAGCTTCATTTTGTTTCTGCCAAACGAAATCAAGGTCTCTGCCCACCCGCATTCAGCATATGGGAATGCTTTGACGGAGAGAGACGCAGAAAGAGAGAGTGAAATAAACTCTTTAAGTACAGAGATAATTCAACAGTGAAAACTGCCCTCTCAGCTGAAGCCATTGCGATTATATCCTCCCTTAAACTGTCCTCACATGCAAAAATTGCACTGATTTACAGTCTCCTGAATCAATGTGAACATGAAGTAAAATTTGACATTCATGTTGAGCCTTAGGCAATTTGCATTTCAGTCAAACAAACACTATTAATCGTTGTTGAATGTCATAGTAATAAATTCTACATAAGCTGAACTAAAACAGAGAATATGAAACGGTTGTTACTTCTACATTTGCTTTAGAAGTTAAAAGCCGGTTTATTGCCGGCAAATGTTTTCTTTCCTTTACGGCCTTTGCTTGTCATATTGTACAATATGATTCCAGTGAGATTTTGGGTAAAGGCCCAGGCAGACTGTGCAACATCAACAGTATTTTATGTTAGACTGTATGATACACAGCTAAACGTTTGGTCACAATTGACAGAATTGACTGGCCATTTAACGTCCCGTTTTAATATCTTCTTTGGCATTTGAAATGGTACAACATAAACCCAGGTCCTTTGAGTGTTTTGCATAGAGAAATTATTAACATATAAAAATGGGGAAAAGTAGGAGTTTTTAGAAGGAGAAGAAGTAGTAAGATTAATCGAAAATTTAAATAATTTACCATTGGTGAGCATCGAATTATTTGCAAATTTGGATTATTTAATTAATTATATTATTATGCAATCATTATAATTATTTTTATTATGTAAAATCAACAATCTTGCATCACCATTTTGCCTAATGATAAAATAAATCTGGTACAATCTCAGATATTTGTTTTAAACGGCTAAGTTCTTGAAAATGTATACACTGCTAAATATTTTCCCTAAAATTCTTAGTAGCTCTAAGCATCCTTAAAGCAAGAAAAATGTATTTGATAAGCTAAAAATCTAATCGAATCTAAAAATAAGAAACATTTATTTTAATTTTTTAGTGAATGTTTCTCATTTGTATTTAATTATGTATTATATTATATTAAATGAATGAATTACATATTATATTACCGTTGTTCCTTTTACTGTACCACATTGGCACATATATATTTTCTTGTTTTAACCATAATTGTTTTTAGACTTTTATCAACTTTTGACATATTGGCAAATATATATATTCTTGTTTTAACTATAATTTAGTTTAGACTTTTATCCGCTCACAGTCAGGTCAGGTGTTATACTGTAAATTACATAAAGAGCCAGCAAAATATTGTTTTTGGATAAGTTTATAGCAACATCTTTGCATTGCAATTTTATTAGCACCCTGCATGACACGTTTAGGATATGGAATGAAAAGACCTTGAAAAATATCGTCTGCAACACTGTCAGTACAGTAAATAAACATGTGGTAAAAGTGTCAGATCAGACAGAAAGATGTATTGTGAGACAGCAGGGCTGAGGTCACTGTTTATTATTGTAGTCAGGGCTGAAGGAAAGTAATTGGTCATGGATCAGTGAAGCTGAAGGAAGCAGATCCTCAGGTAAGACTATGATTTTCAAATCTTTTGAGTCTTGTCATATTCCTTTGGGTATAACTGCTACTGTACATGAGTGATTCAGTCCAATAAGGGATTGGTTAGTGCAGTATGACAGTTTTATCAGTGTTTTGTGACTGACAGCTCTGTTGAGAAGAGAGAAGAGTTTGTAGTTTTAGACCAATTTAGAGTACTCTACCTTCACAGGTGTGTCTGTCTGCCATCAGAGAGAATCCTGGGAAACAGGAACATTGGGCCAGTCCTCTTACCACAGAACACTGCTGAGAGCAGGGCCCATTACCTGCAGACGGTAGTAAACCTCAGTTAATACATCTATCACTTCTTTTTATACATTACATTAT
Organism: Phoxinus phoxinus; assembly: GCF_949152265.1. NCBI lineage: Eukaryota > Metazoa > Chordata > Actinopteri > Cypriniformes > Leuciscidae > Phoxinus > Phoxinus phoxinus. Next base: position 19,694,915 of record NC_136897.1, on the reverse strand, counting down.
AATTACAATGGCAAGGATCACTGTTATTATTGTTGCGCTTGAATGATCAAATACACACAATTATGTCAAAATGCCCATCGTGGAGTACTCATGTAAACAGTCGGTTATGTCTTATGTAAACAGTTTAATGAAAACTGGATGTGTATGAGTATTTTAGATCAACTTATTTGGTCTTAAAGTGACAGGATGCTAATATATCTACTGCCATATGTGTCATAAAAGAAATCACTCACTGCTCTTGACAGAATAACTTTTTTGTTTATATTTAAAGGCACAATATGTAATATTTTTAGATAAAAATATCCAGAAATCTGATATTTTAACCAGTATAACGGCCCGGGTCAATGCACAGTCTGTCTAGAAATTATTCAGAAACTAATCAGAAATTAATTACATGCCATTTTGCACCACAAGTCATCCAGATTTCATTAATATGATATTCAAATATCGATATAGCTAACAAGCGTCTCATATCTGCCACAGAGCGAACGCACAGAGTTATAACATAACTTTCAACACACTCAAATGTATATTTAGTATGATTGTTTTTACCAAGTAAAAAGGTTGTCCTGCATCCTCAGTAAACAAGCTACAGTTAGTCCAAAATGCAGCCGCTAGAGTTCTTACTAGGTCAAGAAAATATGATCATATAACACCAATTTGATCATCTCTACACTGGTTACCTATTAAGTTCCGTATCAATTACAAAGTATTGCTACTGACCTATAAAGCCCTAAATGGTTTAGCTCCTGTGTATTTAAGGGATCTTCTATCGCCCTACAATCCATCGCGCTCTTTAAGATCGCTAAATTCGAGGCTTCTGGTCGTACCTAGGATATCTAAGTCCACTAAAGGAGGGAGGGCGTTTTCACATCTAGCTCCTAAACTGTGGAATAGCCTTCCTGATATTGTCTGAGGCTCAGACTCGGTCTCCCAGTTTAAAACTAGATTAAAGACGCATCTCTTTAGCCAAGCATTCACATAATGCATCTCATACCTTTTATACTACAGTTAAATCAGATCAAATGCCTTCATATTATGAACAGCAGCTACGCTAATTATTTCCCATCTGCCTTTTTTTGTTGTTATCTCGGGACGCCTGTCCCGAGATAACTCAAATAGAGTTCGTCAGCTCCAGTTATGTATCCAGAAGTCATGGAGACTTCAGATGCCCCAAAGAGACGACTCGACGCCTGTGACGAGACGACCCAACGCCGGTGATATGTTAGCCTATGCCCTAAATTTATGATTAACTAACTGTATTTTTGTATGTACATTTCTGAAATGCATTTTCTGTAAAGCTGCTTTGAAACAATGTATTGTGAAAAGCGCTATACAAATAAATTTGAATTGAATTGAATTGAATTAAAACAGCGCTGGATTTTAATTAAACCCCCCCCCCCCCCCCCCAAAAAAAAGTGACCAGTATGAGTAGTAATTCAGCACTAACTGTAACAAAATTCAAGTTCAAGCAAGAACGTGAACCAGCAATGGTTAAAAGTAACTTTAACCGTAAAATAAACAAACTGCGGATAAGGATAATAAAAGCTCCGGTGCTCCCCCATGGGACTCGATCCGCTCCCAGGCTCTCGGCCTTACCCTGCTTCATACCACAGTACATCTCATCCATGAACTATTTCTGCCTGATTCCCGTCGGATTGCTTTCCATCGGCTGTGGAGGTGAAGACGACAACTCCCATGATTCCAATGCCAGAATGGATTAGCTGTGCTCATGGATGACCATAACAGATTTCATTAAAAATGTAACTATGATCAACATGACTTAACGAGTCACCCAGATACATCCAGATCATTTCCGTACTGATTGATACTCCAGAAACACGAAAGTGCCCCAGACAAGACACAGACTTCCAGTAAATGTTTAAGTCCTTAAACATCTACCATCAATCCCAGATATACATTAAACGTTGTGGCATATGGACTTCTCTTGTGAAGTGCTTTATCTTCTGGATGGCCTGCTGGATGAGGAGGAAGTGGTGATTTTTTTGCTCCTCTGTTCAGCGTGTTTCAATTAAGATAACATATGGTGTGCAGAGCATTAGAATGACCATACAGTACCTGTGAGGCTACATGGTCTGGAATTTAGTTCTCTGTCATGTTGCCAGAACAATGTTATGCACACACCAAAACAAACCAATTATGTTAAGATTTGACTGAGAGGCCGGCTGCTGATCAAAAATCACTTAATTTCAAATGAAGGATTCTGAGTTCTTCCAACCACAAAACATTTGCATAATGATTCATAAATGAAGCTAAGAAAAAAAATCTTAATTTGTATTAAAAATGTCACAAATTCTTAGGCCTCTAAAGTCTGACATACATATATATATATATTTAAAAGGTAAAAAACTAATACAAAATGTACAATTTTATAATCAATATGTATTATATTGTACCATATTAGCGTTTTTACTTTATTTTTGATTCAATAAATGCAGCCTTGGTGAGTAAAATAAACTTCTTAAAAAAAAAAAAAAAAAAAAAAACTTACTTACCCCAAACCTTACAGAAGTATGTGTGAACTTTAAACTTTATACGTGGCTGTTGAATGCTTGAATCTGATTGGTTGACGAACGTTCTAAGTTGTGCAATTATTTTCAGGGAAACGCACGGCTAAAGTAAACTCCCAGGCAGGTCTTGACCGCATTACGGCGCCAAATGTTTTCACTTATTTCAAAGGTCCCTACAGCCTTTAACAGCAAAAGAACCAAACCCCTAAACGATTACGTACCTGCACATGGGTTATGAAAGACTGGGAGTTGAGTGGTGGTTTCTTGTCTTGCTGGAGCTACAGTAAGCAGCCTGTCTTCTTCACTAACCCTGTTGTCTTCCTCCTGCTTCTCTGTCAGAAAGAGAGAGAAAAGAGTGAAATCTCACAGGGATGAGTCATTCTTTTTCATTTTACATGAAACGTCATTTTACATACGTCTTTTTGGTAGAGGAGTGACCAGATGCGAAATATGGAAAGTGCTATTTGATTTGTGACATTTGCAAACGTATATCTCTTATGATCAGAATTCCTTTCATTCCAAAAGTCAGCTGAAGAATGCTGGATGGAAGTTACTTGTGGTCGTATCATTAGTTCAGTCCAGACATGAGATCACGAGTCAAGTTTCAAACTGCGGAGCAGCACAACACTATCTCTATCAACACTTCCATGTCACCAGAGACACAAAAACAATATTGACACATGATGACAATCCCATCATGCAGCGGCGTTGTTAGGGTTTGGCTGTATAACCAAGGAAACGGGACAAATAATTACAAACTGCAGTGAATCAGGCAAAGCAACGATAGTCCCATCACTGTGCTATCTAGTTAAAGAAATAATTCACCCAAAAATGTACACTGTCTTATAATTATAATTTATATATGTTTTTATATATTTATATATTGCCATTTTGGAGCTAGACCCGACCCAGTTATTTATTTTTTATTTAGAAAAACTGTACAGGATATTGATATTGATGGAGACTGATCAAAATTCATGTTTTTAAAAACTAAAATCAAGAAAATGACATAACATGCAGTTTTGTTTGCCAGTGCTTCAACGTGTTATGTTATATAAAGAATTAATATTATTCATGTGGTTCTTTAGAATTCAAAGGTTTGAAAAATAATATACCAGGACGTCTAATTCACTGACTCATCATAAAAAACCTTCACTAGATTGCTGTATGCGCAAGCACGCACCTAAATGCAAAGTCACAGTACACACAGTGTTATTTAAGGCCATTTTAAATCCAAATCAGTTCTAAGTAATGCACACACACTGCAGACAGGATATTGAGAAGGTATTACGTTTAATTCCTCTATTTAATGCAGGGCTGATAGAGTGTGTTTTGAGTGAAAGATTAGACATTTCATTATGCTAGGTTGTATACAGAAGTAGATCGCTGCTCTGAAAGTCTAGGAATAACATAAACCCCAACTGGTTCTCAACAGCCTTTATGCATATCCAAATAGAATATTTGTTGAACTATTCCTGTTTAATCTAAAATGTTTCAACCACAAAACTGAATCTACATTCAGTATAACACAAGCAAACAGGTTGTTCCTGAGTCATCAGAACTCAAAATCTTACCTGGCACACAGGTGCGGGCATCCTGCAGGAGTGTGTATCCAGGGTGGCAGGCGCACAGGTAGGAGTCGCGAGTGTTGATGCAGGTGTGATGGCAGAGCAGTGCAAATCTCTTGCACCTGTCATCATGCTCCAAATCCTCCAGTGAATTAGCTGCAGGATCCACATCCCCAACCGACAGCGCTTGCTTCGAAAACCGACTGTCTGATACTGAGGAAGGGGAGAGATAGTAAGATTGGTACGGTAAGATCTCTTGCATGTGACTCCATTTACATTACTGACATCAATATACACTGTCAGTAGGCATGCAACAATATCAGGATTCTGGTTGATAAGCCAGAATTATAATATTATAGATAAGACTATTTAAATGTTCATGTTATGGCCAATAAATGATAAACGGTTTAAAAATGAAAGAAATAAACTATAAATAAAACACCGCATTTAGGTAACACTTTTCTTAAAGGTATTCATAAAGTACGTTATAATGCGTTATATATATATTCATAAATAATCAAGTTAAAACATGTTCATTCTGAGTAACAAATGTCATTAAAAAATGCTTTGCTACTTCTGTGGAGTGATTTGCTCGCAGCGCCTGAGAAGTCCCGTGGTGAGGAGCAGAGAGTTTGCTCAAAGAGTTCCGCTAATCACTCCGCAGAAGTAGCAGTGCTTCGCCTTCTGAGAATATAGTTCCCAGTATGTATACGGTTAGAAGATGGCTGTCTCATGTGACCTTGTTATTTGTACACGCTGTGACTATACAAATCACGTGTAAATAGGAAAATGTTTGAGTTATTTTGTCACTTATTGGGAGCAGTATGCTAGCTGGAGCCGTTTACCTCCAGTCTTTGTGCTAAGCTAGGCTAGCCGTGGGTGCGTCAGACAGAGTTACGGCACGCACGGAGATGAAAAGGGTATGGACTTATCTAACTCTGGATACGGTGAATAAGCTAAAGTCCCAAAGAGTTGACGTGTTCCTTTAAGTTGCTCATGCTAATTATTGATTAAATTTTTTTTAAGTAGTCAACTTTTTCTACATTTAATTGTTCAATCAACCTTTAAAATGCATCGGACTAAATTGAAGCATCATTATTTTAAGTGAATAAAAATCTTATATATTGGCGACAATATTGGCAGTTTTCAACAAAGGTTTTGATTTAATGATATAACATAACATGACAATATAAATACATGTGCACAATAAAAAGTACATTTATCATTTTTATTGGGATGCATACCATAAATTAACCGTTATTTTGAGAGACTTTCTCGCTTTGGCTCACAGAAAGCGTTTGATTTGAAGGGCCCTTTGAAGCAGTTATTTTTTAGCACTTCTGTCTGGAAGACACTACAACAACAGATGCTATGATTGTCTCCCCTTCAAAGTGCCCATATCATTTATGCCATCTGAAATGTCCTGACAGTCAAAGGGGTCTACAGGGGTCCTCTCTATGATATTATTTTTTTGTCACAAGATGGCTTCCAGATCCACACTGACTTTCGAGAAAGTGATTAGGCAGAAGTTTTTTTGTGTGGAAATATCAGTAATATTTTAACAAAACTTATTTTATTATTTTATTTAAGAAATAAAAAAGAAAATTTGAGCCCTTTTAGCCTTTTTTCCTTCAAAACAATCCAAGGATCACCTTGACATTTTTCACTTAATGTCCCAAAAATATTAAAATTTATATTCTGAAATATATCATGTATCTGTATTCAAGACATTGATTGGGTCTTATTAATGAAACAAACATTATGAAGAACAGCTTTTTGTGTAAACATACAAAGTTGTGTATAGTATGGTTTTACTAATATTATCTGGACATAAAAAAAAAAAAAAATATGCTGATTGGTCGATTTTATTTCTCAACTAAAGATCTTTTTCAATAATACATTTCACTTGTGTTATTTCACTAGTGTCTCTAATTAATGTTTTTCATTACTCAAGGATAAACCAAATGTCAACCAGAACGACACAGCAATGTCGACTACTTTTACGTAAATATAATACATATTAAAGCAACACTCCAGTCAACATCTGTCATTCCACCACTGCCAGCTGTTCTTGCCATGCTCTCTGTGTCCTCCATCTGCCAATCACATCCTATCAATCCCAAATCCACACTCAACGAATTCTACACAACAACTGACGGAGTTAATCAACAGGCTTTCCAACATCGCACACCAATTTGGCAAGGCGTTCGACTGACTTGGCAATTAGCGTCTGGCTAAACATAATAAACAGACTCGGCTTCACCTTACACAGCGCACTGGTGTAAAGTAAATATTTCTCACAGTCATTAACTGAATGTAAATGCAATGGAGGGAGAAGGAGATTAAACATTTCCGCTATAATTAATCACGTTACGGGTGTGAGGTGGCAGGGGGCCTGAGAAAGCATCCCTCATGGAAATAATTACCTCTCAACCGTTTTTGTATCGCTTAAACCTTTGATGCAACCAAAAGGGATTACATAGTTAGCAATAGTCTCCTTAAAAAGAGAAAGAAAATGCATTTCTTTGGATACCTCTATGGAGGCAATTTAATTGGACCTATTTTAGCGTTCCATCATTTGTATGTGCAACACGAAAAGGAAATAAACCAGTAGCTACTGAGACGGCTACAGCTAATCTCACCTTGCCTCAGGATATCAGGTAGGCTCTTAAAGGGGAGCAAGGCACTGGGCCAAAGGAATGCGCCATTTGAGACATCGCAAGAGGTAAAGTCTGGGTTTTAAGTCTCATTCAAAGGAATATTGACCTGGGTCTATTGACTAAGGTTTGGCTGATAACTGAGGGAGTGCTAGTTGGGTAATGGACATCTGCTATTACACTGATATGACACTATGGCTCTCAGGGTGATAGAATAAAAGCCAGGATGTGAGGTGTTGAACAACTTTATTTAGCTATAAGCCACATACAGGTTTAAGGCACTTCATTCAATTGAGGAAAATCTTGCGCGCACACACACACACACACACACACACACACACACACACACACACACACACACACACACACACACACACACACACACACACACACACACACACACACACACACACACACACACACACACAATGTATTAGACACGGTTCATCGCTTAATGTTTCTCTGATAAATTATTTCAAAATTACAAAATTATTAAACATTTTAATGCAAATTCTTGGATTCTTGAAAGCTTTAGGTTATATTTCTATATACATATTTAATTAATTTTTTATATTAGATAGCATTTAACAAATAAATAATTGAATAATTATACATAATTACGATGACTCGCTTGATTTAGTCCTCATATCTACATGTAAGTCGCTTCGGATAAAAGTGTCTGCTAAATGACTAAATGTAAATAAAATAAAATATTTTACTTTAATTTTGTAGGGTCTAAACTAACTACACAGACAATGTGTGGGTCTGGATTTGTATTTCTGCTGTATTTTCGCCAGTGAACATTATTCATGTATTCCGAATACAAAAGGATTAAGTAAACATCCATTTTCCAAATTTAAATTGATTTCACACAATGAAATCAGGTTAAGACAAAAATAATTACGTTGCATTACCTAATTTTAATAAATTCAATTTAAAAAGCAACTAAATCCATTTTTGGAGTGTACACAGTCTATTTCTAAACTAATATCAGGTCTTATCCCAGTGTAAACATATAGCATAATTCCAAAAAAAGAGAACAATGTTTCCATGCAAATCCTGCCAAAATGAGTGAAATTAGTCATCTGAAACATTTGAGACAGGAGGAAAGTTTGCTGGCACGAGCAGAAAGGCAACAGCCTGCTTTGCCATCTGCTTCTGATTCAGCCCAGCTTGCCAGCATCTTTGTGCGTTATTCTGAACGGTAACGTGACACCTGACCAATCAGCTCTGGGCATCTTTCTTTCCTCTGATCCATCAATGTCAACCTCTCGGCCAGCAGTGTGACGGACTTGAACGTGAAACTGAATGCCAAGACAAAGCCAGATTTCAGACGCTTCCAAAAAATGATCCAGACTTTAAAAACAAACAAGCAAAATCACGACTGAGGCACTGATGTTAATAAGAAAACATAAACTCAAAAGTCACTGGGATGAAGAGATAACTGGGACAAAACTGAGACATTCCAGGTCCTCGTGTGGTTTCACATCATATGGTGTGTCTCCATCACAACCCTTTCTTGGCATGACAGCCCGTCTAGATCTGTTCGTCGAAATAAAATATGAACTCTCACTCACCCCGGACCCAACCACTGGAAATCAGCCATACACTACATTAGGTTATTGCAAAGCACGAGTAAAACAAAACTCCAGGTTGTGTAAAAGAAAAGAATTTCACCTCTCTTAGGAAGAGCAGTCGGTTGAGGTCTCTGTTTTTTCTTGATCGTGGGCGGAGCAAGACCTTCCTCGCCCTCCTCGCAGCACGTGAGGAAGACGTGTCCACATGGGTAACTCAGATGCTCATGCACTTCACAACCTTTACCTTCTTTTCGTAAACGCAGACCCAGTGCACAGCAGTTACAGCAGTCCTACATTAAATAGCAAGAAAGAGATCGAAAACATTTTTCAGTCCTAAACAGTCATGATGTGACAATAATTAATTTGTCTAGCAGCAAGTCATTTCCACACTGAAAGCCAAAATGACGTGTAATGTTACACAAACACAGCCAATCAGAGCATTTTTGAGGTTTAACATACACCACCTTTCATACTTTGAAAAAAAAAACTTACAAACTATTTTAACATGTATTATTATTATTCAAATTAATTCAAATTATTATTTTTTAAATCAATACTTTCATTCAGCAAGGACCCATTAAACTGATCAAACGTGAAAGTAAAGCATTTATAATGTTACATAAGATATTTGTTTCAAATAAATTATGTTATATTTATGTTATATTATATTTATCTTTCTATTCATCAAAGAATCCAGGAAAAATCAATCAGTTTCCACTAAAATATTAAGCAGACCTATTGTTTTCAACATTGATAACAATAAGAAATGTTTCAAATAAGCATATTAGAATGATTTCTGAAGGATCATGTGACACTGCTGAAAATGCAGCTTTGCCATCACAGGATTTATTTGTAAAATATATATATATTAAAATAGAAAACATGTTTTAAACTATATTATTATTTCACAATTTCACTGGTTTTACTGTATTTTTGATCGAATAAATTACCGACCCCAAACTTTTGAACAGAAGTGTAATTGGACCAAGGGAATTTGACTGTGGCTACCCAGCGTGAACCAGCAGAAATAGAAACCAAACAAATGTTTTAAAATGTCCTGCTGCTTGTTGTGCTCACAGCTTGTTAAGACAAAAATGTTTAGTTTTTGTCATGTTGGGACTGATTAGGACATGTTTTTATCGCCACCCTTTCACATCACCAGACAGTATTGAGAAAATAATTTTAAATTGCCCAAAATAATGACCGTTTCCAAACATACTGAATACCACAGAGATCATGCATCATTTGTATTTTTATTTCATTATTTGATGAATTGTGTATAGACTGTTTGAAAACAGTCATTATTTTTTAGTCCGTTTGATGCCAGTTACAGTTTTTTTCGATTGCTAAACGACAGTGAGCACAACTGGAGCTACATGTGCAAAACTCTAACTACAGTCTGCACAGCAGCAGTTCATGTGGACCAAACTCTAGTTCGTTTTTCATTGCTTGAACACAGTTTTCAAAACTCTACACACTTATCCCATGACTTTAACCACAACCTGCACAACACTGTGGATTTACAGCACTTTGTTCAAATGCTAACACACTGGTGTCAAAACTGTGAACCACACATTCAAAACAGAATAGATTTCAGCCTTGTGCCTTTCAAACACTGCTGGTGGCAACTTCAGCTGAAACAGGTGAGATTTACATCCTTACAGTAAATGAGAACATTACAGGAATTTATTTTGTTTTGCAATTATAGAATATCTACACAGATATATATTACAGTAAGTTTGACTGTAAAATATATTTTTACTGTATTACTGTATATACTGTAATATACAACATAACCCAAAGGCTGGCCCCAACAGGAGGAAGAGAAAACATATTTTCAGATGCGCAGGAAAATGCTATTGTTGCAGATTCATGGTTTTGTACCTGCCTGCATATTCACCCTTCCTCAACCCAATAGAGGAGTTTTTCTCTGCCTGGAGGTGTAAAGTGTTTGGTCACCACCCACATGACCAAATGTCTCTTTTGGAAGCCATGCGTGCCGGATGTGAGGACACGAGTCCAGAGGACTACCAGGGATGGATAAGGCACTCCAGAAGGTTCTTCCCCAGGTGCATGGCAAGAGAGAACATTTTATGTGATGTTGATGAAAACCTGTGGCCTGATGCTAGAGATAAGCAGGATTAGCCCCTCAATTATTTGTTTGAATTACATGTACTTTTAGTTTCTACCTTTTTTTCCTCATTATACTGTAATTCTGTAAATTACTACAGACTATTGTGAAGCAAACTGCTAATTTTCATTTACCTTAAAGAATTGTTATGTTCTAAAAATGTACTGTAAATAAATCATGTGAAAGAATGTCACTCTTTTCTTTGAAGAAAATATTACTTTGTATGAAGTCACTGAAATTGTTTAAACTGTAAAGATGAAAACTTTGTATTTTCTGTATTGGTGTTTGATGCTTGTGTTTTTACTCTCAGTGTGTTCTGAGTGACAGTGTGTGTTATCTCAGTGAGGGTTGTGCATAGTGTTTGGCTGCACTGAGCCTGTTTTGAGCCATGTGTTAAGAGTTGTGTTGCTTGGAGTGAGTTTTGCAGGTGATGTGAACTGTTTAGCTTAGGTGACTGTTGGTAGTGCAGACTGTAGTTAGAGTTTTGCACATGTAGCTCCAGTTGTGCTCACTGTCGTTTAGCAATCGAAAAAAACTGTAATATCTTACCATTTGGGAATCTTCTCCGCAGAGCGGGCTGTTTCCCTCACAGGCATGTCCGGCCTTTGCTGCACTCATGCCAGCCTGACACCTGCTCTCTCTCAGAGCACCTGAACAGCACTGCTTCTGGACAACACTTGAACAAAGCAGAAACAAATGTTTTAACATCATTTAATACCCGTTTCTAAAACCAAGCCTGTCAACACCTTTCTCATCAGATTTTACTTGTTGTCAAACTGGGGTCTAAGGAGTCCCAGAGGACGGCAAAAAGAGAACAAGGGGGTCCATGGAAAGGTTTTCAGAAAATAAATGCACCACTGTTAAAAATTTGGGACCAGTAAGTTTTTTTTAAGACATACAAAAAAAAAAATATTGTGCACCAAATCAGCATATTATAATAATTTTTAAAGGATCATGTAACTCTGAAGACTGGAGTAATGTCGCTGAAAATTCACAATTTGTTATAATATTTTACAATCATATGTATGTTTTTATTATATTTTTGATCAGATAAATGCAGCCTTGGTGAGCATAAAAGGTGTTTTTCAAAAGCATAAAACCTTAAAGACCCCAAACTTTTGAACAGTTGTGCACAGTATATAATATAATATAATATAATATAATATAATAATATATCAAATAAATTCAATATTATTATATGATAACTAATCTCTTCTTTATTTTATTTTGACAGCCATAATTTTAAGTTTCTGGTTTATACATTTAAGTGTGGGTAGAAAAAATGCAGTATCAACTTTATAGAAACGTCATATATTTTCAGAAAATATTTTAATAGTAAAAATTTGTGAAAAAATAGTGAAAATATATAGCTGTCTTTTACATTTAAGGAAAGGTGTCCCTCATATTCATCCTCATCACATTTACAAGTCCATGGCACCCGAAAGGTCGAAAACCTCTGGATGCTTTGCAAACTACTGGTTGCAACTGACCAATCAGCAAGCAGCTTTATACATTTAATTTGCATCCAGAGAAAAGGAGTATGGACTATTCTCACTCTCACTCTGCTTCCTGCTTGACTGATTCCTCAAGGAAGTTGTACTGAGCAGCAAGGATCTGAAACGGTCATCCAGCTTACCCACACACAGAGCTGAGGTCTTCTGTTTTGACAGGCATACGGTTGCAGTGCTGGTTCTCCTCGGCCCATTTCTGCCCGGCCACACAGCAGCTCTCCACCAATCCTGGAGGTGAAAGCGCCAAGAGGACAACCATCTCACAGATCAGTTTTATCTTACATAAACCAGACAAAAGAATAGAGAGTTTACAGTGAACGCGTTTCTGACATGAAAAGGGCAGACAGGCAGACAAGAAACTCAGCAGTGATAGAGCCCCAGAGGCGAAGCCCAACTCGGATCCATAGAAGAAGCATAAAAGATGTAATCTGCAGCCTTTGTATAGATGGAAACAGAGAGACTGACTCAAAGACTCAGACACAGTCATGGTATGTGCATCATCATAGGCGTCATTAGCGCAAAATATCTCAGCCTTCAAATATTTGTCTTTAAAAAGAACCAATTTCGATAAGCCGTCTATTGAAGACGAATTTGAGGAGCATATCCGGCTGATCTTTTCAACAAATCGTGATACAAAGAAACAAGAGTAATGACTCATTTCAAACACTTGACATTTTGAATTACTCATCCCTCAGTGCGAATGAAGGCCTGAATTAAATTCAAATTGAACAAAATCAGTTTGTGGAAATGATGGATGACAACCATAAAAATATAATCAAAAATCATATGGCTTTTCTATTCAAACATGCTGTGAAACAGCAGTTAAATGAATTTGATATGATTAAATCCCATTACTTCTATGAGTGTAGAGAGTATAGAAATGTAGAGAGGACTTGATAACATTAAGTATAAGTCTGACAAGGGTAATTTTCAATCAGACCATAAGAGGGTAATAATAAAGACTGCTTAGGTGTGAGTCTTAAGGCCCTTTCAGACCAAACGCTGAAAGTCAGTGCAAATGTTTGGTGTGAACAATACTTTGAATTGAAAAAATGGATTCCCATGAAGTTATTCATTCTGGGAGCAAACATTTGCCTGGAAAATAAGAAAAAATAAGGGGCTAGTTGACACACTAGGAAGTTATTAAGGTTATTTGTGCATTTATAAATAGCTTTGTGTGTCATAATTGTTTTTATTTTGCTGAAAAGCCAGTAAGATGTATATTTTTTCCCCTGTAAAAGGTAATGTCCATGTAACATGTCTACAGAAGGGCATGTTGTGTGGTATCTTTGATCCTTTGAGATACATTCGTTTATACAGAAACTGACTTTGAACAATAACTCCAGCCTGAAAAATACTCACTGTTAAAATTATGATAACTAGCCCGCATCTCCTCTATAACCAGACACGTCCATGATCTGTGAATTGACTTGGAGAAGATCCGATTGTAAAATTGCTTGAGCAGTGACATGAGGCCCGGAGCGCTCTGGGATTCCTGGAATGCTTGACAGGGGTCACTAGCTGCTGTTCCAGGTGACTTTTTGAACTTTGTGATAAACTTCCTTCTGTACTAAATATATCAGAAACAATAGGGCCTTTAAGCTATTTACAGCTAATCAGTGGACAGAGAAGTAAAGAGTGGAACGTCTGATTGGCTTTCATGCAACAACTAAAACATACTAATTCAGTCAATGTAATCTCTAATCAAATGTATCTCTTCCGTTGTGTTGGTTGTTTGGTTTCCATTGTTTTGCACTAATGTGTCAGAAAATGCATAGAACCAAAATCCCACTCCTCTTAAACATCAAGCATGATTGGGAAGAGATTGATTATAGAAATTATGAGATATAGGATACTATGACAAATCCCTCCAACTTCCGCAAGCAAGCCCAGAGAAAGGATGTGGAAGCACTGTGTGTTCTTGGCAGTGAAGCAGTGAAGTTCAGTGCATTTAACTTTCATGTAGACAAAAACAAATTGTGTGGTGCTGGAATCTTGTCATGCCGCACCTGGTTTAAATACTACGATTTTTATTAAAACGTTCTGTAATGATTAAAAGAGTTTAAGGTTTGTCTATAAATATAATCTTCCAAATACAGCAGAGGAAAAACTCATTAGCAAAGTGTCTCCAGAGACGAAGAGTGACCGGTACTCTATTAAAGAACACACAAACTGACCCCAAGTCAAAACAACAGTCGCTTAGCAATCAGCTAAAAAAAACGTCCCTGCTTTCCTGTTTAACTTTCACAGCCATAAAACATGAGCGATGCCCCTTTTTTGAGACTTGAATTGTTTTGGGGTTTGTTTATTTGTACAAGGGCATATGTTGTGTTCGCGTTATTCAGTGTATGTCATTTTTATGATACCGTGAAAGCAGGAAAGCTCAAGCGATGATTCATCATGGCTTTGAGTTTCTGCTCATTTTGCTCAAGTCCAACAACTGTTATGTAGGACTATGTTCTGTATATCGTAATTAAAGCGTAATTTTTGATAAAAGCTCAGAAAATGTAGCACGAGTCTTTCATTAAGCCCAGACTTATTTCGCAATGAAGGCCTTGCGCATTAAGTTAAACAAAGCTAATGTTTAGGCTTTGACTTTATTCAAACATCCTTCTCAAGGATTTTCTTCAATATGCTTGCAAAGGTCCGTATACTAAGAGCCTGTTAATTTGCAGTATTGATCACATTGTTGTTGAGGTCTGTAAAACATCCCATAGATAACGCATGGTGATAAATGTTCACATGAAGGGGTGGGCGCTAAAACGAAGGCTGCTGCCATTGCTCTGTTAGATCATCATTAGGTCATCTGTAAAGCAGATGGTTACAATACAAAGCGCTCCTCAAAACAGGTCCTCTCTGAGCTCGACAGATTTCGCCTTTTCTTTCACAGATGGTCACAGAACATCTGCAGGATCAAAACCAGGGAGATTTGTGAAAGCATGGATTGAATCACTGAACAGTATGTCGGTAACAAGTAACAACTAACCAGAAAATACAGTAACATACTGTAAAGAAAAATGTCTGCTGTATCAGTTTTCTTGAAAGTAAATGAAAGATATTGATTAATGATTTTTCAATCAACATTTATGAAATAGAGCTGTTCGGTTTGTAAATGCAGAAGAAACATTTAAAATGTTGCAATTTTAGAGCAATTTGGCTTAGAATAGCAGCTTTTTATATTTATAAGTAAAACAAAGTATGTGGTTAACATTATTTGAAGAGACTTTGATGTTTCGCTCTACATTTTTGTTCACATTTGGTGAATAATGTCAACCACACACCGTATGTTACTCATAAATTCGAAACTGCTGTTCAAAAAAAATCCATTAAAGTTTCCCAAGAGAACTCATGGCAAATTAGCAGGTCGACCTACAAATTGACGTCAAGACTGAACAGCTCTGTTGGGTCACACAAATGCCATAATCAGACACAAACTGCAGATTCAGTCACTCTAATGATCTCATTTTTAATCTTCTTAAAAGCGTTCATGGCCCATTGGCGTTCATTGACATATCTGTGATGACGAACTTGAGTTCATAAGTTGAACTTCAGTTAACCATATGCCCCTTTAACTAGTCATAAAGTCACATTTTGACCTCAAAGCGGCAATTGGCTGATCTTTCTGGTCAACCAAGACCTCTTGACTTTGGTTATTTACTCCCAAAGCAGACAATGAGAGATCCATTGTTCATTCCCACAGAAACACAGATGTTAAACAACCAAAATATTTATTATGTTTTGTTTTAAACTGTTTTATCGAACGGCACAAATCGAATCCTTCCTTCCCAGTTTGAATCAGGAAGTTCAATGTGAACGTCTATGTTAATTAGAAAGGACAAAATACGGAAGAAACATAAACATTGTGCATGCATCATTATGATATATTCCATATACAAACAAAGGCTGTATATCAAAAGCAAGACGGTGTTTTGAGAAAATGGATATTGTTCCAGTTTGGACTTTAAACAAGATATTGTGAAACTAAACACTCTAACTAGAACCAGATACAATCTGCAGATGCTTTTAAGGGAAATCGGTGGAGGTCTTGTGGAATGAATTTAAAGAGGGTAAAATAAATGAAATATATTTGCCAATATATTTAATAAACAAACCAATAGGGGATAGTTGATGCATATAAAATCTGCATATAAAAAAAAGATTCAAAATCATTCACTGCATACTCTTAGACTAATGGTAAATGTCACTTCACATGTGACACGATTTAAAATCTGAGCATGCTGCTTTGGTGCAACATCTCAGAAAGTTTCAAAAGTGACAAATACACTCCCAAACAATGGCATAGGGCCACTAACTTGCAAAGTACATCTACTTGACATAAAGCACTGGAGGGGTGTTAAACATTGGTTTTATTTCTGGCTGCATTTCAGGGCCCCAAATGTATATTTTACAATGTACTTCTAAATGTGCACCATCAAAGTCGCTTTTTAATAAACAATATCTACGAAGTCAGCGCTTTAGAACAAGTGCCTGAAGCTTTTCAATTTTAAGAGAGCATACCGAGCGCGCTCCGCTCATGAATGAAAATCGATTTCTTCTAAATTAGTAGACTTATTTTCACATTACCCCTGTTGAGTGGTCTGAATTTTTTGTTTTTTAAAATCGACTAATGGAAAAAGCGCTACACAAATAGGTTTATGTGAAAAAAATAACAGTGACAAGGAATGTTTTGCCATGGAAATTAGACATGGACATAATGCAAAACCAAAACCATGACATTTTCTGGACATCCCTTTCTTCGCCATCATTATAATAATTGGCGGACGCTTCATTCTTTATCTTTTACATCTGAGCCACTCTCTAACTCTCTAATACCTTGTTGTTCTCATTACTCATTACAGCCCTTTGTTCATTTTAACTCCTATGTGTAAACTTACGTTAAACAGCAATCAGTATTATTGCATTCAGCATCTCCTCCTGTCATTATTCTGTAACTGACACAATACTCAAGACTTCCTTTGATAACTATACGAAAAAAGCCTTAAGATGCATAATGCATTTCCCAGGACAATGAACTCCCAGGCTTTGTTGTTTCAACTCTACATAAAGTCTCTTTGTTTAATGAGTCTAATCTCTTGCAGTGACCTGCATCCCCATCCGGTTTTCCGAACTCCATCAAACTGTTTGCGTCTGGTAATCTATCACTTTCAGGAACACGTCAACACACTTTTGCGTACAAAGGAACATCCAGGAAAGAAGCTGAGGCGTAGCCGGCATGTGTCAGTGGATTGTGCGTTTCTGCTAATATGAAGTAGCACAACGAGGAATTAGTCTGGAGTCCTGCATTCCAACACTTGCATTCCAGGTCAAGTAATTTCCTTTTCTGCTAACCGATGTCATTGCTAACATCACACGGAATGATTTAAAGAATGAAAAAAATTCAAGATATAAAACCCTAATACAGAACTGCTGATAGTGTTGTGAGCTTTGCCGGTCCAAGTCTTAAAATCCCTTCAAAGTAAGACAAAAAATTATTTAAATATATAATAACGTAGTAGTATAAAAAAATCATTACATATAATTTAAAACATAAACAAAGAATGTTACATAAACCTATTTTATTTTTTTATTGTCAGGTAATAAAATAACATAATAATTATAGAATAAAATAAATACATTTTATATAATCATTGTTTTTTTATATATTCAGAACAATTTGATAAATTTTATTATAAATTATATATGTAGTTATTTAATAAAATAAAATACAAATATAATAGATATTTCAAATATAAATAAGCTTTAATATATAATATACATTTTAAAAAATGTAAGCACAAAATTGGTTTCATATAACAGCAGACAAACTCATCAACACCATCGGTATTTGACTCAGCAGATGGATTTACATTACTGTCATAATCAGAATCTTTAACCAATAATCTCTTCATTTCCTGGGAACGATTACTGTCTGCCACAGGGATGCACCTGTCACAGATGTAACATCCTATAAAATGATTGGATCTGGACAAACCTCCCCCCAAAAATCTGCACTACCATATTAGAAGTTTCTGCAAGACATTGCAATGTGTCAGTAACTTTTGTGAAAATAAAAAAGACCAAAATAAGTTATCATAGACTATGATTTGTACTGTGACAGACAGATTAAAAAATTAAAGACTCAAATTAAAAAAGAGAAAAGTTTTACAGAAAAAAAGTTTTTCTCTGGTCTACACTCTTAAAAATAAAGTGAATGGTTCCACGAACAACTTTTAACATTCACAGAACCTTACCATTGCCCAAAAGGTTCTTTATAGTGGAAAAGACTTCAGATTATTAAAATGGTCTTTACACTAATTTATTTTATTTTATTTTAGGAAATGTTGACTGAAAGGTTCTTTGGGGAAACAAAGATGGTTCTTCTATGGCATCACTGTGAAAAAAAAACTCTTATGGAAACCCCTATTTTGAGTGTAGTGTTGGATACTGTTCTGATTTTCTAGGGCAGACTAGCTACTTGTAAAGAACTAGTGACACACATTATAAATAACAAGATGTTGTTTCTTATTGAGTCAACAACTGCACTCCTAGCTGAATAAGGGGAGATCTGAAGACTAAAGTTAGCCAGACTCTTAGTTTTTTTAATGAGAGACTTGTATGAGCTACTCCCAACATGCTTATACTCCATTATTATTTTGAGATGTTGAGGCCATAACGTCAACCACTTTTGCCTAAACTCTTCTAAACCCTTTGTTAGTTTGTTGATTGTGGAAGATAAGTCCTTGCTAAGAGCGGCATTGTTCCACATTGTTGAGAGAGATCCCTATCTTAATTGCTCTTCAAAATATAAACTCCCTACGTTGAATTCTTATGGCATTTAAAGCAGCAGATGAGTGATTTTCCAAAACAAACCTTTCACTCACTAATACAGTACACTAGAAAACAATGTACCAAAAATGGAAAGGTTTTTTCATTCCGCTTTTCGAGTACAGACGACAATATTGTTAAAATGATCCCCGTTCACACGGATCTGTGAAAACAAATAAAAACCCTGTATTACTCATGCCAGGCCAGTAGTTGGCGATGTCACTTTGTAAAGAAACACTATACGTGCCTATAGACTGAACACGTAATGTGCATGATGTCACCGTTTTCACAAATTAGCGTTTTTGTAATTTGCACGGACGATAACAGTATCGTTTTAAAAGACTTGCACATCGAAACTCCTTTTCAAAAGTTTTTGTTTTCAGGCCCCCAAAACGCTGTTGTTGGGTAAATTAATGGCCAAAATGCATAAAAAAGTTTACCGTTTTAAGTTGAAAATTGTGTTGTGTAAATGGGCCCTAAATTGCACCAAAAAATACAAAGAAACTAAGACAATTTTTAATAGTATTTTCTTCTAAAAATGTGTTCCAATAATCTTTTTTTGAAACTTTGAAACATTAATTATTCATGTTTTTTTTTACGAGCAATATGCACAACAGGCATACGGTGAAATGGAAACTAATGCAGGTCTAAAAAATAAGAAAATAATTCAGAAAAAACAAACAAACAAAAGAAGGAAAGCCCCAAGCATTCCTGGTTGTCCAGATAAGCTAAAAAAACTTCAATAAAGTGAATTATTTTTTGTTATTTTTTTGCAGCACTGACCAACAAGTCAAACTTTGGTGTGAATGTGTGTGAAATTGACATCAGAAAAATGTGACTCCCCCTCCTCTCTTATGGGGTTCATATTTTAAATGCCCTGCTTCAGAGACTTTGAATATTTTTCTTTCAGAAAGAGTCATGGTAGCTTTTCTACACTGTCTGTCAGCTCAGAATAGAGAATTACTGCTCCAACTCACATATTTCAGGGGGAACAAAAAGAACCAGAGGTGCAGTGAGAAAACAGGGCAATTTCTCAAGGACAGTAAAACAGTTAGACAGATTGGCAAAAGCCCAAACGCTTAGGCCTACTCATATTTCCTATAGTAAGCGCTAGCCTATATGAGCAGAAGAACACGATTGGTCAGTTTTCTTATGCTGGTGCATGAGCGTGGATTTGAAACGAGAAGGTCCTTGGTAATTGCAGTTTTTTTCTGCGGCATTGTGGGCCAATGGGAATTGAGAAATCACTTCTGCTGAGAGCAGCACCCAGTCGCCTGGTTCCAAGAGGCAATAACTGGACCTTTTCAACCGCTCTGTGAAATGATGTATTCTCACGGTGACTTCAAATCATCCTGTCACGCTAGGCATAAGGACAGAGTTTAATAGGGCATCTCATATTTCTCCTAACTCAAAAGGGCCTGAACTTTCGGTTTTCTTCATTTCATACCATACTGATATAGAGAATCCATGCCAATTACAAAGACTACGCAGCTTGTAATTTTCTGGTGTGATAAAATCTATGTGCTGTAATGTCATTGGCTGATTCCTGCATGGCAGACAGTTTTCCAATGGCTTAAAATTGAGTTTTGTGGCTTTTAGTTCATGTCTGGTAGCATTGAGGCTATATGCAATTGTGTACTTGACAAAATTAACTTTTAGCAGATATACAAAATCATTCAAAAGTACATTTTATTAAAACTAAATTAATACTTTTATTCAGCTAGGATGCATGAAATTGATCAAAAGTGACAGTCAAGACATTTATAACCCTACAAAAGATTTCTATTTCAAATAGATGCCGTTCTTTTGAACTCAATTCATCAAAGATTCTTGAAAAAAAGGGCATCACAGTTTCCACAAAAATATTAAAGGCCCACTGAAGTGCCTTGAAATGCGCAGCATTATTCAACGTGTTAACGTCATTTCCACTGAAACCGGAAGATAGGGCGGGACATATCGAACAGCTCCTCCCCTTTTAAAAAAAAATAGCCAATAGTGTTTAGTTTATATCGCAGCTCGCCCAGAGCCACTGAACTCGGTAAAGTCACAGTTTCCTCCTAATCTCTAACCATTTCTCCTCATAATCTCCTCCATATCACTTTAAAATATAGAAACCAGACTTTATTCACCCCAAATGGAAAGCATATTTACACTGTCTGAATTGTTCCCTATCCCCATATGAGAATGGCACATTCACATAGTGACTTCAACTTTGTTTTTATTGGGAATTTAAGTAGCACAACTGTTTTCAACACTGATCATAATAAGAAAATGCTTCTTGAGCACCAAATCAGCATTAGAATGATTTCTGAATGATCATGTGACACTGAAGACTGGAGTAATGATGCTGAAAATTCAGCTTTGCCATCACAAGAATAAATTACATTTTAATTTATAATATATGAAAATAGAAAAGTTATTTTTAAATATTTCACAATATTACAGTTTTTACTGTATTTTTGAACAAATAAGTGCAGCCTTGTGAGCATAAAAGTTTTTAAAACATTTTACCAACCCCAAACTTGTGAAATTGACAGTCTTTCTCTTCTGTCAAAATATGCCAACAATATTGATGACTCACTCTGCATCCTGTCAAATACAATTTTTCCCTCCAAAGAAATGCTCTCTAGAATGTTCCTCCCACTAATAACACTTGACTTTGACTAGCAATACAAGTACTGTAATTAATACTAACTAGCAGCAATAAATGATTCACGGCTGTGACGTAAACTAACAACTATCAGCTTAAAAAACAGTGATGAACCCTTTTAAACAAAGGAAAGCAAACTTTGCCTGTCATGATGCCTTTAAATTTCTACGTTTTTGATGTTTTTAACAGTGTATTCTCCCAGAAGTCTAGTAAAATACATTGTAACGTGAATGCACAAAACAGATCTGGAAAGTGCAAATTCAAATCCATATGTCCCAACTCTTTCTTATGTGCTGATACACTGTCAAGAATACAGACTTTGTCAGGGGACGTGACACACCCTTGATCAAATTGTATTTTTCAGCTCTTTCAGCTGAAACACGCATGCCAATCTGGTCCCAGTCCTATCCAACATGTACAAAAAAGACAAGAATCAAGAAGCAAGCTCATAAAAAAAAAAAAACCCGGCAAGAGACACCTACTCCACAACAGACTCTGACACTCCTGTAATATTTATCACAAATGAGAAAGTGTGATCACACACTAAACCTGTGATTGACATCCAGACTCTCGCGGTGATTTCTTTTGAGTGATTTTGGGCTGTGCTGATGTTTCAAAAGATTCTGTTGGAGTCTCTGTTGGACATTTAATCTCCAAGCTCTCCTCCACCAGAGCCTATTGGACAGACAACACTGCCTGTATACGGCCTTGTGTGTTTCTGTGATGTAAGATGATTGATCACTCATGTCTGTGGACATAGTGTTTACCTCAGCTATAGATACAGCAAAGTTGCGCTGTAAGCTGTTAAAAACATGAATTTCTATGGGTTTTCCATGGAAACTAAACTTATTTTGCTTTGTGCACATACTTGTACTCAAAAACGTTGGCCGCAAAACACAAAACCACTGAAATATCTATTATATTATGAATAGTTATCCTATTCTGAATCTGAATCTGAATCTGCATGTATTATGGACAGAAAAAAATAAACAGTAGATATCTTATTCATGGATGAGTGTAAAAGCCAATCATCAGCAGTTTTCATTGCGCAGAATACAGACTTTGAGGCTGACAGGCAAGATTCAAATTAATGTGCATTTTAACAGCATATCAACTATGCATGAGGATTTATCATAGCACAAACTCATATTTTCAAGTATGCTGAGAGCATACATTAGCCACAATGATCTGTTTGTTTGATTCCATATGTTTTGGCGATTCATCTCAGAATTCAACAAATCTACTGACGTCTAACACATACTCTGTATCTCCACAAACTCTTTCTGGCACCAGGTCTTGGATAAAGCAGCCAACATGATTAAAATGAAGTATCCATCTTTTTAGATTAAACTGGCCTGATTTGATAAAAGCCAATAACAGGACTTTGAATTCTAAAGTAATACATTATTAGGGGTGATGAGTTACATTGTGTTGCCATATGGGCATTTGAAGCATCACACTCCATTAGCAGTTTGTGCTTGTGCATTATATTTATAAATCTCATGGCAAAGAAATTCCTCTTGGCTTTATTTTATACTTTAAAAGACCAAATAAGTATGAAACTCAGCAAATCATAAACCAGTGTCACTTCTGTCTAGTTATTTGGTTTTGTGAAAGAGCCCTGACACTCCTGTCATGTCTTGTCTTGTCTGTGTGCCTTGTTTCATGTGCTTTCATGTCTTGTGCTGTGTAGCACACAGCTTGTGTTTTACATTAGTTGTTTGCTTTCGTGTTGTCATGTTTCGTGTGAACGGCTTATGAGTGTTCTCATTGGTCTCGTTTTGTGTGAGCACATGGCTTGTGATTGTTTTACTGGCCATGTGCTTGTGTTCAAGTCATGTTTGGTGTGAGCACATGGCTTGTCATGAATGTTTCCTTGTGCCATGTGCTCTCCTGTCATTGTCTAGCCCCTCCCATCTTGTAACCTGATTATTGATTAATTTGCCCCACCTTTCCTTCCTCGTTACCTCCTTTGTTTGCTCTCCCTATTTATTCTCCCTGTGTTTGCAGTCCTGTGCTGGTTCGTCTGCTCATCCTTGTCTGATGTCACCTCATGTTTTCTGTCCATGCTGAGTCTACTTGAAGTCTTGCCACCTGTCTTGTTTTCCCCCACGGGGTAGTGTTTGTTTGAATTTTTTACCTAATAAACACCCATTGTTTTGCACTTGAGTCCTCGCTACTTTCACCAACCCAAACCCTGACAACCAGATTCATTCAGGCATAAAATGATAACAAGTTAGAGGTGAGACTCAAAGAAAGGATTTTGAGGCTATACATATTATTTATTAATATTTATTAATAAAAAATATGTTCCGTGTTTTGAATTCAAAATGTTATCCTCATTGAAAACTATGTTAAAGTAATTGATTTCTCCCAAACACGCTGAATATGGTAGTGATGTTTCAAATGCAGAACATGAGTGGAATTTTGGTGGAGCAGCGTAAAAGACACTAAAGTGACATTTCCTTACGAGAGTCAGTTACAGGAATTAACAAATCTGTATACAAACTTAAATGTAGACCCGACTTCCTGCAGTAAGTGACAGCCTTAAGGGAAAAAAATAAATCTCCAGAGCCCCCTCTTTATCGATATCTCTGTATAGCTCTGAGTCTCTTTAATTCGTAAATGCAAACTGAACCTAGATGCATTTGAATGAGGGGAAGACAGGATCACAAATCACTGCATTAATGTTGGCAGTAAACATTCAGACGTAAAAGAGGATATCAACAAAGTGCTAAGGTTTCCACTAAAGAAAGCAGAGGTGTCAAAAGTATTCACATTCATTACTCAAGTAGAAGTACAGATACTAGGGTTTAAAATGACTTCTGTAGAAGTTGAAGTATCAACTCAAGCTTTTTACTCAAGTAAAAGTGTAAAAGTACATGGTTTCAAAACTACTTAAAGTATAAAAGTAAAAGTAATGCAAGGCAAAAAATGCCATTAAGGACAAAAGCTTAGACCGCGCCAAAGGGGCCTATTGTGCACCCCACCTCCTCAAAAAAAAAAAAAAAAAAAATTCTAAGGCCATAATGACTATAATGTTATATATATTAAAATGTAAATGTTGAAAAACTTGTGAGGCACTAGGCTATAGCTGTATAACAGGTATACCTGTTTCAGCCACATATAAGGATTTCAGATATTGCCATCTTTGTGGGGATATTTTGACACTATAATGGTTGCGCGCACACACACACACTCTCTCTCTCCCACACACACACACACTCTCTCTCTCTCACACACACATGCACGCACTCTCTCTCTCACACACACACACACACTCTCTCTTCTCTCTCTCTTCTCTCTCACACACACACTCTCTCTCCTCTCTCTCTCTCTCTCACACACACACACACACTCTCTCTTCTCTCTCTCTTCTCTCTCACACACACACACACACTCTCTCTCCTCTCTCTCTCTCACACACACACTCTCTCTCTTCTCTCTCACACACACACTCTCTCTCCCCTCTCTCTCTCTCTCTCTCTCTCTCTCTCACACACACACTCTCTCCCCTCTCTCTCTCTCTCTCTCTCTCTCTCTCACACACACACTCTCTCTCTCTCTCTCTCTCTCACACACACACACACACACACTCAGTCTCCCTCTCACACACACTCGCTCTCTCACACACATGCACACACTCTCTCTCACCTCTCTCTCACACACACGCGCGCACGCACACACACACTAACGAATCACGATTATGTTTGCCACTTATCCCGCGATTGTCATACAGTAGGCAATATTGTAAAGACGGCTGTCCCCAAAGCAATATTTGACGCGATTTGCCCCGTATTCTTGAGCACAAAACTGTTGATTAATTTCTCCCACGCTTACCGCATCTACAGTAGGTTTCCTTCGGAGGAGTTGTGCCGCTTCGCTTCGCACAAACCAAATGTAACTACAGCGCGCTGCGCGGACAGCCTCTCACAAGTTAGAAAGAAAACACAAAGCCAATCAGTTTAGCGATGTGTGTTCAGGAGGCGGGACTCAGATCTATTGTATAATTGGCCATTTTTTGAACGACGACAAGCCGGAATGAAAACAAGCAGAAATGAAATAGGAGTAACGAGGCTATTTTTAAAATGTAAGGAGTAGAAAGTACAGATAATTGCGTGAAAATGTAAGGAGTAGAAGTAAAAAGTCGGCTGAAAAATAATTACTCAAGTAAAGTATAGATACCCAAAATTTCTACTTAAGTAATGTAACGAAGTATTTGTACTTCGTTACTTGACACCTCTGAAAGAAAGACACCACATACAGACATATTAGCACATTTTTTCATCCCGTTTCATCATTCACATTCCTGATATCCATTTTTTTGACTACCATAGTTGATTTAAAATGGTGTATTTACACAATTAACATATGTGACCCTGAACCACAAAACCAGTCACATGGGTAAATTTTTTTGAATTGGAGATTTATACATCGCATGAAAGCTGAATAAATAAGATTTCCATTGATGTATGGTTTGTAAGGATATGACAATATTTGGCCGACAACTATTTAAAAATCTGAAATCTGTGGCTGCAAAAAATCGAAACATTGAGAAAATTGCCTTTAAAATTTTCCATTTATTTTCGCGATTGTGCTGCATCCACTCACAAAAATAAATGTTTTATATATTTACAAGATACATTTACAAAATATCTTAATAGAACATGATCTTTACTTAATATCCTAATGATTTTTGGCATAAAAGAAAAATCGATCATTTTGACCCATACAATGTATTGTTGGCTATTGCTACAAATATACTCGTGCGACATGTGACGTGGTTTTGTGACCCAGAGTCGCATATTATTCTTATAATGGAGCTCAATCGTAGAGCACTTGGAGAACTTTCAAACTAAAATGGTTCACATATTCTATCTGGAATTACATCACATACTCTCCATTAATAACTATCTTGGTTCAAGGAGAAACTGATCAATACAACTTCACTACCAACAGTCCATGAGTCCTCAAATGCATGTTTAAATACCCCGTCCTTTAAAAACTCCTAAATGGCCATACCCTGGATTTTGCCTAGACTTAATCAGTTTTTTTTCCCATCTTTTTTTGGTCACAAAAAACATGTCCTCATTTGGTTCCAAATAACAAGTTTCCCATAGAACGATGCATATCTCCATTACAAATATTCATGATCGGTGGGTGAGATGCATTATGCAACACAAACAGTCTAGGCTGCTACCTTTGCCTTTTAATTCAATGCACATGTTGGTAATGCCGGTATGTGCAAAACGATAAACTGCTTTCCTGCCAAACATATTATCAGTACAGTATGCCTCCACTTTCCCTGATTATCATACTCATGCAACGCAGAGAGGCAAACTGTTGAGAGCTCCAAGTGTTTCTATCCGGTGAGAGCTGCTTATTTTGAGCAATGGCCAACTGGCATCCTGCAAGATAACTAATTCCTCTC
This sequence comes from Phoxinus phoxinus, assembly GCF_949152265.1. Taxonomy (NCBI): domain Eukaryota; kingdom Metazoa; phylum Chordata; class Actinopteri; order Cypriniformes; family Leuciscidae; genus Phoxinus; species Phoxinus phoxinus. Next base: position 19,668,034 of record NC_136897.1, on the reverse strand, counting down.
CTTATCTAACTAATTGTGCAATGTTGCCTTTTGGTTGAAGTATTCTGTCACAATGATCTGAGCTGACCCTTCCAGCCTGAGATTTAACTCTTTACTATTTTCAGGGAATACACTTGACTGAGAGGGTAAGCTTTACCAGCACTGTTTCAGGGCATCTTGTCTTGTCTTGTCTTGGTCAAAAATAGCAAAACAAAAATAGCAGTTCACTAATCTAAAGTTATATACTGACCGTTTATTTCAATCTGTTGACTATTACAGTCTAACCTCGCCATCTGAACTTATAAAATATCTGAAGTCAGTGATTTCGTCACTAGATATTTAGTAGGCACTGGGAACATATTGAGTTACGTTGGTGCCTCATTCAAAGGCCCAATTAAATATTTCAGTTCTAGTACAAGTCAAGATGAATTATGCAGACAAAACCTATAAACACCTTTTGGTTCAAAGTCACAAGTCATTTTCCAGTCAATGGTGTGTTTATAGCTAGCAATGTTTTTCACTAATTGAAGCTTGGAGCGTGCTAAACGACACAAGGGTGTTAGGTGGTGTGTGAGTGAATATGATGACTGAGCGAGGAGGATGTTCCCAGCGGGAGCAGTGTTTTACTTCGCGATCCAGACGGCCCCCCTGAGTTGAATATTTATGCTCCAGCTCACAATTCCTAGGACTAGTGAGAGTCCTTACCATTTACATGTCAAAATCAAACATGACAGCAAACAGTTTTCCTAAGCACTGTGTGATACCAGAAATACTTTAATTGGTAACCTGCCATGTAATCTGTGAAAACAAGTCACCGTAGACATCTCGAGAGAGGCCTGTTTGTTTTGTCTTGTCGTACCGCGGGGTGCAAGGCCTGGTGTATTCCCCGGCAATGTATTACCGTCATCTTTACACAGCTGTGATTGTCTATGGCAAGTTGCCAAGCACTCAGAATGAGAGTTTATGGTACCAGGTGAATGTCAATTATAAATCACATTAGCATTAATTATGCACTAAAACTCTTCAGCGTAACAGTTCAGCACTTGAAACACTGAATAAATGACAAGTAGTTGCTTGTTAACTCACCTTCTTCCATCCCAGAATGAGTTCTGAGGGTGTTGTCTGCCTCTTCCTCCTCCTCTCTGTAGCCAAACAGACCGTGGGACTGTTTGTTTGAAGGTGGGTTGGTTGGACTGAACTGAACTGGAGAGAACAACTGCCACTGATGTTTCCTCTCAAGCTCTGTGTTGTGCTCTCCCAAGGTTTGAACATGTTCTGCTTTAGGGTTTTGGTGCTCAAGGGGTTTTATGTGTTCATCACGATGTTGTTTGTGGTCTACAGAAGGTTCTCTGTGGTCCACTGAAAGCCTTTCATGTTCTTCTTTAAGTTCTGCTTCTGATTTTCCATGTTCTGGTATAGTTTCGGTAGAGGTGGTCACACTTTGCTTAACGGGACCTGGACTGCTCAGGATATGTTCATTCTGATTACCAACAGCTGATTGAATGCCATCAAGGCTAGTAGTTTCATTCAATACATCTGCTTTTTCCTTACTAGACTCTCTTGTGATAGTTTCATCATGTTTGGAACCATCTGTTTCCACGTAATTGGGGAGAAGTGAATGAATTTGACTATCTGATACGCCGTCCCAAGCCGTCTGCAATAAAGTTGCGGTTTCCCAAAGCGGAGATGTACTTTGCTCAGTAGTCACCGGAGAGTCAGTAACCATCTCGCTGTATGTGGTGTCCTCCTGTGAGGTATATGTATCCCCAACAGTAGTTTCTGCAGGAAATTCAAGCTGTTCATCATCTGTTAGGCCCTCTTGATTGGTGTTGTCTTTATAAAGACTAAAGCTCTGGATCTCTGTGGTATCTTTGTGAGTAGAGAATCCCACTCTCTTTGTGGTTTCCACAGGAAGGATGAATTGTTCCCGGTCTGTTTTATATTTCAGAGGGCTGAATAGCTCATTTTTTGGTTTGTCATTATGAAAACTGACTCTCATTCTATCCGTACTGTCCTTATCGAAAGGAAACTGCGGCATATCTGTTGTCGACTTATGAATACCAAACATCTCTCTCAGCTCTTGCTTGGCTCCCCTTTGCACACCCTGGCGGGGGGTAAAATTATCTGAACGAGATACCGAGATGATGGATGACTCCGTAGGAGCTGCAAAATCACGCAGAGATGAAGCTATGGAATCAGTGGGTGGATAATCATAGTCTTCTTCATCCTCTTCCTTCTTGTCTGCGTGTCTCATACGCAGCTTAAAAGGACGATTGGTATCACTGTGCAAGGGAATGTGTTTGTTAAAGGGACCTCTAGATCCTTGCTGGTTAAAAATGTGTTGTATAGGGTCTCTGTAGTGTCTCTCTGGTGTGCTTTCCTCAGGTGTTGTGGTTAGCATGGGATTTGAAGCAAGCCTCGGGTCACAGTTTGGAATCGGATAGCACATTAGGTTCCCACCTTCTTTCGGGCAGTGGCATACTTGGCAAGGGTCAATCTGGAATGTGTGTCCAGCTTCATACTTCTGCTCCAAGTGAATGCATCCAACTCGTTCGCAATGAATGCACCCGTCCGCCGGTTCCGACAATTCTATGCAGTTAGCCGGAATCTCAGGGCATGGAATAAAATGGCAGCTGATCCGTCCACCTCCTTGCGGACAGGAGCATTCAGTACTCCCAAAGTCCACAAAGTACGACTCGCCTTCTTTAACCTTGCCGTTTCTGAAGCCAGCGCTGATGCAGTCATAATACTGGTACCCCTCGCACATGCAGCCCGTTTGCACGCAGGTAGCGCAACATGCTCCGGTGTCCAAGACTTCTTCGATGCAGCCGAGCAATTCAGGACAATCCACACCGGTGCAATCCTTTTGACAAAGGCCGCCGCTTATACTCAATAAAAACACCAAGTTCAAGAGGCCACGGGCCATTTTGACTTTGTACCTGGTGTGTCAACAGCTGATAAATGTCTCCAGTCCAGTACACTCCAATCTCTCCAGAGCCCAAACAGTCAGCTCTCCTCTTGTGAACTGTAAGCTGTCAGAGAAACCTTGAACAAAGAGAGAGAGAGCGATGCAAGTTAGAGAACACTCTGAAAATTTCCTGTGGAGTTCTTCCAGCCAGTCAGTGTGTAAAAGCCAACATCTGGCTTCACAGTTGAGCTCACCCTTCTAAGACCATCCCACATTTTAAAATCACAGGGTTGTCCAAGCCTGATCTCATGATTTCCCCTTAATAATGAAGCACCAGCATTCAAGCTCATTACCATTATGGGGCCGCCACACGAACGGCGTATTCAGTGGCATTCGATTTTGTAATATTCCATTTGATGGGAGCTTAAAAGCTACACCACACCATACGATTTCGCTATTATTTTTGATTGCTTTTTCTGATTTGTTTGACATTTATGGGACAACTGTGATTTGCTTCAGTTAGTGCAGGTCTATAATGAAGGAAGTCATACTGAACTCTCATTTGCAAATGGCAAAGCCAACTAAAAGGACTCAATTTGAGGCATTCAGTGCAGACAAAGCCATTTTTGATGAGGTGTTTTGTGGGTTAAACATATAGAGGGGATTTAAAATAATTCAGCAAAGCTGTGTTTTTCTGTAGTAGCGATGACTACAGCAGCACAAGACTTGTTTCTAGCATTGTAAGCCATTTGTATTGAATTGCTTTCTATTCAGCGGCTGAGAAACACATTCTGTTTACTTTGGAAAACCCTTGGAGTCCCGAGGCCCTGAACGTTTAGATTTCGTGGCAGATGAAAGTAACTGTTTTAATTGTTTCCAAAAAGCACAATTAACCTTAATATCTAAAAGTCTGGGCAAAACATTTGTCTCTGCCACATGCCAACATGATTTAAAACAACTGGTCTGGCTAATTATATAACCTGTATGAAGAGTTGAAGAGACAGTTCATCCAAAAATTGATTCTTTCCTTATTTACTCAGCCTCCGGTTGTTTTAAAATCTGTTTGACTTTCTTTCTTATGCAGACAAGGTGAAATCTTAAAGAATGTCAATGAATGAGACTTGGCAAATTGCCAAAAGATGGCAATTTCACCACAAAGGTCCATTTAAAGTGGTTTGTACACAAGGCTAAGTGTTGTGAAGGCATATGGTATAGCTTTATGAAAGTAAAAGAGCAACATTTGGTATCTGATAGCTGTTTATCACATTTAGAGAAGTAGGAACTAGGCTAGCGATGTATGATTCATGAATCACAATCCAATTCACAAAACCGATCTGACTGATTTGTTTACGAATCATATTGATCCAGTTCTCAAGGTCATTCCACTGTCAATGCAATGCTGTGGTTAACAGCTTATTGGATGGAAAGATGAATGAATAGCCTACCTACTTAAATTAGGATCTGTTAACCCAATTTCACAATTGTGTGGACTACTTTGAATCTTTACAGAGTATCTTTTAGTCTTCAAAACCTCTTCTACAGGTAAAAGAAAGTCAGGTTTGGAACATGTGGGTGAATAACTGATGACATAATTTTTTATTTTTGGGTAAACTGTCCTTTAAATATCAATAAAAAATCAAAACAAAAGCTATTCATTTAAATTAAACATGCACTTTAAACATTAAGCGTAATTTAAGCATATAAAATGGAATGGGGCAATATTAAATTGAATTAAAACTACAAAGAAGACTGCATCTCTTATAAAAAATTACTATGGTAACCACAGTTTCCGCCAAAACGCGATAAAAAAAGTGGTAACAATAACCGCAACTGTCATCAAAATAATATAAATGACTTGACAGGAATATTTCGAATGTTTTAAAAACTTTCCATATTAAACTATTACCTTTTTATTTAGTAACAATCACTATCTGGTAGCCTATTTCGGCTAAATCTGTGATTACCATGGTAAAGTATAAGGTAAGAGCTGTCAGTAACAAATGCATAAAGACACCTCAAGCGCGCGCTCAAGCCCTGAAGCATTAGGCTACGAGTTCTGTTTCAGTTCAACTTTTCATTTGCAAAAAAAGGTAAAAACAATAAACAATGCAGCCAATGTTGTCAATAGTCTAACTTTACAAACCTGCTATTGGAACATAGATCTTGTTTTTGGTTATTATTCAGAGCATCGATTTATTTTAATAGCCCACACGTGAGGAGGGCTCTTTTGTTGACGTTAGCTACTAAATAAAAAGGGTTAAAAAATAAAGTTTACCTTGCGCGAATCATGTTGTTCCGTGCGTCCACAGGTTAGAAGTTACAGCCAACTTGCCTTTTCAAGCCTACACAGTGCATCTTAGTGTGCGTTGAGAATTGTAAAGGGGAGGGACAAAGTTGGAGAACTCCATATGTACTGTGACTTTATGAAGCAGCCCATTCATACAGTACAGCCTTAACATAAGAACAATTCCTGGTGTTTGCAATCAGATGCTAATATTTTGAAAACACCACAGTATTTAGCTTGAAAATGAATGAATTAATAGCCAATTATATGATGCATATCTTGAGAATTACATTTTCCTCCTAGTCCAATATGATACAGTAAAACTGTACCTTGCATGATGTAATCCCAAAATGCAAAAAAACAAGCAAGTGAATAAATAAAAACAATAATGTAAACAAAAAATAAATTCCTTCATTACTACATTATTAATAAATAGATTATTGGGAAAGTTTGACATTATATAATCGTATCTTTAAAAAATATATATTATTAATAAAATTTCATTTTATTTTATGTCCAAGTAAAGAGTAGGCACGTGCAATCTTAGTTTTACTCTTAAATACAGTAAATACAGGCTGCAGCTTAAGCTAATCTTAGATAAAAGACACATTCAACTGTAGGCATGTCTGTAAAGCTCAGCTGGGTTTCCCAAACACTTGTGTGAAATTCCTTACACAAACAAACCAAACTCAGGAGAGTTCTTAACTACATATAGGAGTTGGTTTTGTTTACCTTGTTAAATTGTGGCTTTTGCACTCAGGTTTTCCCCCCTTCAAAGCCAAGCAGCTTCTGGAAATCAACACCATGACGAGCTTGTCGGACGTCACCCAACACTGTTTTAAAGGACCTTACATGTACCTCTTAGGAGCAAGGGTCATCCCTGTTCAAACAAAGACATTGTGCCTACATCGTCACTCAAGTTTGTGTCTTCCACCTGATAATTTGATTAATTTACATTTAAAATGCATTTAAAACAATTGTTGGGGAACATTACTTTTAAAAGTAATGCATTGGTATTGCGTTGCTCCCTAAAAAAATAACTAATTGCATTACTATTTATGGAAACTTTTGTGTTACTTTTTCTCACCTGGGCTGGGATTGCTTGATTTTTAATAGCAAAAAAAATAAAAAAATAAATAAATAATATATAGTTATATATATAGTTATATTTTTGGCAAATGTAAAGGCTCTTTCCCACCAAAAGTGCAATGAATAAGCCATAGTCTGAAGAATAGTCACATCTGTACAGTAGAGGGCGCAGCTCAAACAAACCTTTCAGTTTCAATGGTGCAGGAGAAGAAAGTTCAACACTCTTACTTCAGTAAAAATAAATAAATACCAAATGAAACACAAATGTAATGTTTAACTAAAGTAAAGTTTTTGCTTATTCGTATGGTTAAATTGGATCAACAAAGGTCAGCAGCAAAGACATTTCTTTTTATTTAAAGTGAGATTAAATACATAAAGTGTATTTGTACTATTTAACATTTAATTATTGCAGGTTTGCGTAATATTCTAAGTTTGCATTTCAATATTTGTATTCATTTTGAGGAACACTGAATCTGTTTTTGTGCAAATGAGATGAGTAGATGCATCCAAGAACCACAAAACCATTAAAACGCCCACCACCTCTGCACCTTACTGCCAGTTTCTCTCAAGGCAGGAGAGGTGTTAGTCAATCAATGGGAAAACACAGAAACTTGCATTACTTATTTGAAAACGTAACTCCAGTAAAGTTAATCCATTACTTTACTACTGTAGATACTTGCAAAAGTAATCTGATTACACAACTTTCATTATTGTAATGTTTCCCCCAACACTGCTTATGTTGCCATGCATTATTCCCTCACCATGCATGTCCTCTATTCAGTGTGTTTGATCAGTGGTGCATTCACTCTGACAGCAATTTGCTGCAACAAATCCATCTGAAGTCATTCATTATCAAAAAGGAGTTGGAATTTCCAATGACATGAGACAGCAATGCAACATAGTTGAGAAGATCTTTATGCAACTGAGCAGTAATGCTATGTGAAAACAACCAATGAAATTGAAGACAGTGATTTGCCGTGATACAGTTGGATGAAACCGCTGAGAAGAAACCACAGCACAAATCTGGCATCCTCCAATGATTTATTCAACTGTCCACACTCCCATTAGTTGTCTCCAAGTCCTCATCGGGTCACTCAGTTGGCGTATACTGGACTCATTTGAGACCTATCCAAAAATAATCAGATCGCATGAAATCACCAAAAGGGTCATGTGAAATTAATCACAGTGATTAAAAATTCCTCTGGAGAACTTTGTGATCTAGATGTTTTTCTCTAGACTCTCGACAAAGAAATCCACAAAAGTTCACATTTAATTCTCTGTTTTACCCCATCAAAATCAGACAGGAAGAAACCTTTCCAAGGAATCAGAGGACACTTACGACTCCAAATTTACAATCTTCAAGCGTCCATCGAGTGATATCCCACAAGCTTAATGTCCTGTCTAGTTCAGGACATCCAGAAACAAGTAAACAAATAAAAAGAAAACCTATAAAAGGATAAAAAACTTAGTAATAAGTAAAGTAATAAAACACAAACTACAGCATAATATTAGGTCGATAAATTAAACAACTAATCATGATAAATGTCTAGTTTTTTCAGTTCCATTTTAAAGAATGAACAAACGAATGGGTTTCACAATTCCTAAAACCAATCTTGCATACATTGTTGCAATTGTACACAAGACATAGGAAGTCTGGGAAACACTTTTTTAAACAATGATTTCCACTGTCCGAGGCCAAGCAAAGCATTTTCTTCAATGTTGTACTCAAACAGCCACGTCCTTTATCTGCAGGGTATCATAAATTTGTCACTTGGTAGGAATTTCAGCGGTGGAGTTTTTGTCTTTTAATGGGTCTAAATGATGTTGCTCAGGCATTGACCTGATCAGGATTCTGACCCAGGGCTCAAATGAGGCCCCTCTAATGACCAGGCTTTAGGAGAGCAGTGCAGGCTGTCTGCTGCAAAGATAAATGAGTTTTACTCTGATCCTTGTAATTGATACTTCTCTTTCCAGGACTATACACTCCTCTAGCAGGCGGATGAGACAGTGAAATTAACACGCTTTCAAATGCATTTAGATGCTCTGTTTTGATTTGCTCAACTGGAGCAAAAAAGGTCCACCGTTAAATGCGCATTAACAGAGGATTAATTCTTGAAGCAAATGTGCCAGAATCCAAAGCACTAATGAACATCTACAAAGTCAATGTGTGCCAGTTAATTCGAGGCATTCAGTGCAATGACATTTATCAAAAAAAAAAGTTTTTCTGTCGCATAATTCTGAACTCAGAATTATGATTATTTTTTGATAATGGTTGAAAGAAGGAAAGAGATACAGAACTGACTTGCTTACAGGAGTAGTGAGTTTTGTTGGTTTTATCTCAAGAAAAAATTGATCAGACACACATTTGACAAGTCAACAAGAAGAGATAGCATGACCCTGGGTTTTATATATATAGGCTACCATACTTGTTCTGCTGGAAAATCGAGAGCTTCTGTAAATCTGAGTCACATGGCACTTTCATTAGAAGCTGGACCATATGAGATGAATGTGATTAATGCGGTCTCCTTGACTTTTAGGTTGATTTAAAAAAATAAAAAATAAATAAAAAAACACCTTTCTGCACCGTTTACAACTGTTCAGAATATGGTGGGCCATTCCAATCATAGGTTCCAATGTGTGTATTGTGTGCATACAAGCCAATTGTTCAGCATGGAGGAGACATCTGGGACTGCTATTAGGGCTGTAAACTGTACCTCTGAGTCTGGATTAATCCATTTATTCAATTATTCTTCAGATTATAAAACTCTGAAGAGACGAGGATTAATAAAACAGTGTTCTCAAATCAATTCTGCAGCCACTGTAATAGAAATTATTTGTTGCAGGCTATATTTACAATAAAGGTTACAAACTTAGTATTGATTGGCCTACGTACGGTGTTTCCAAAAAAATATATGTGTTTGGGAATTTATCAATTCTGAAATCCATAAAGGCATGGGCTATCCATATTTCTTCCTGCACGCTTTTCAAGTTCAACGACGACGTTCCCTTAATAAAAGTTAGGCTAATTTTACCTCCGTTTGAGTTTGTTGTTGTCCATCCATTTTAAATGTGATTCAATAAAAGTCCGTTTACTTCAAAATAATGCAAAGAAACATCTTTATATTGAGCTGGCCCCCTCGCGGCCTGAACGCGAAAACAAGCATAGTCCTACATCGCCACTGGAGTCCGATACAATAACTTATTATTGTTATGACCAGCGTTTCTTTATATAGTGAATCAAAAACGTGTAGGCTACTAGATAGCGTAGTGGTCTGATTCACGAACACATTACTGTTTAAAGTCGATCATTGAATCAAAAACACAAACAGACCAGTTTGACTCCTGAACAAATGACTCGTGACTCGTGAGTCATTTCACTCTGTTTTTTTTTTTTATTAATGCCAAAAATATATATATTTAGGAACAACAACAAAACAAGTCATATATCACGAAATCAATACAAATAAAATAACTAAGAGTCAAAAGATGAGTCAGCGGTTTGAACAAGACTTCATAAAATGAGCTTGAAGTATACTTCTTTTTCGTAAGGGGGAGACAATCAATGGATAAAGGTGACCTTGATTATGATTCTTAGTTTATGATTCCTGCATTCAATGCAGAGAGATGCAATATTGTACACTTATTATAAATGTTAAGTTTTATGTTGCCGCCCTAAATAATCTGATCTCTCATGAATCCATGTATCTCTTTCTAATGAAAACCTGCAGGAAAAACACAGTGTCACCCAAAGGTCCCATAATATAGGAGACCACCCAGTACAGTGATGAACATGTTGGTGTGGCCTATAACAAGTGGGTTATCTTTGTGATGCATTGGTGTTAAAGGGCTTGTAAATTGTGGGAAAAATGAGAAAGCCCAGAGAGAAATAGAAAGGGGGAGAGAAAGGAAGTGGGTGTAGCAGGAGGTTCTGGAATCTTCATCAGCGCCATGCATACTCCAACTGTCCCGAACACTGTGTTTTGGAGTGCTTCTCTTAGCAATGTGACAGGTAACCATGGCCCTGACAAAAGCAACCCAACGTACAGCAACAGCAGGGGTGATGGGTAAAAATAACATGAAAACATATCCTGTGTTTGAAGCACACACATTGACAGGAACCGCTCAGAGAAGCATAACATTTTTCCACTCTGTTAATGCACATGCTTCGCCGATTATGACTATGGAAGATATTAAGTAGGCTCTGACATCCTGTGAGACCGCACACATTAGCAAACGTGGAAAGTTTGGTAACTTATCCCATTTCATGAAATATTTAAACACAAATTTACTGTAAGTGCATAATTCCTATCTCATTTACTAAATCTCATTTAACTTGGGGAAAATAGTGAATTCCTAGCATGAAGCTTCCATGATTCATGTACATGTAATGCTAAATAAATGTAAGCTTAATTTGTCAAATAATTGCTCAAAATGTTTTTGAGACTAAATGTTTTAGACTGAACAATAAATAAGCAAATACCAAAACATGTCACAATTATCCCCAGCCCCTGATAAACAGAAATGTATTCTGATTAAGTGTGTCGTGATTTGAACACAATACCGCAGAATTGAATAGCTTCATACATGCCTAATAAGCAGTGCATTATTAACCTACTTCTGAGGTTCTTTGAAGCCAGTTTCTTGTTCCAGCAAGGCATCTGTCAACATAGTGGTGGGGGAGACCTGGGTGGGCAGCACAGCTTGACAAAACATGATGAAAGAGGGAGAAAGAGACCTAAAAGAAAGAAGGAAACATTTAGAACACTCATCTGTCGTGCCAACACTGGGTTGCAGAGTTGAATGTACAGTATATGTTCATGGGGTCGAGCGGATTCAAGCCAGACCTCTGATCTTCTGGCTCCTAATTATGATGATTTGATCAAGTGAGCTAATAAGCCTTGGATGTCTTTCAGAAACACAGAAAGCACGGGACAAAATCAAAAATCAGTAAAAATCAGTCCAACTATTTGATTTCTACACAGCTGTGCAATGAGGTGGCCTTGGCCTGCATGTTCAACAATATTCTATTCCATCCATCCATCCATCCATCCATCCATCCATCCATCCATCCATCCATCCATCCATCCATCCATCCATCCATCCATCCATCCATTCATTCATCCATTCATCCATCCATCCATCCATCCATCCATCCATCCATCCATCCATCCAGCAATCCATCCATCCATCCATCCATCCATCCATCCATCCATCCATCCATCCATCCATCCATCCATCCATCCATCCATCCATCCATCCATCCATCCATCCATCCATTCATCCATTCATTCATCCATCCATCCATCCAGCAATCCATCCATCCATCCATCCATCCATCCATCGGCCTTGATATCAGCCAGAAATTTTTGGAGGCAGAAAAAGTCATCACATTTTGATGAAAAAGGACAACGATCAAGACCAGGAAAATGTGTTAAGAACCCAAATTTTAATTTCATGTCTAGAACCTCATAATTATCTGTGGTAAGATTGGTTAGCTAGCATGTCCATCTCATTGCTGGAACTTCATTAAACTACACATTCTGCTCTGCTTTGTTAATGGCATTACAAGCTGAGGGTCAGCATCTCAGGAGAGATGTTTCAATAAGCTTATGATGTGTTTTGGGGTCTTGACGTCTTCGTAAGAACGTTCCTTCCAACAGTACATTGACCTCGAGTGACAGGAATGTGCTCGAAATATAAAAGCAAACACTGTTGCCTCCAGCCATTTTGAGGTGAAAATGTTCACCAAGCAAGAGTTTCTTATTTTATCCGACAAAGAAACTACTTCACCTTTGTTTTTAACATTAGCGCATGTGTTTTTCTCTCACTCACTGAAGACAAATGAGGTTGAATAATTAAGTGACAAAAAGCAGCTGCATTGAGCTACAGTCTCCACACGATCAGTTTCTTAAATGATTTAGCAAATCTTGATGCTTGTTGCTTTTAGGCTAGATGACAGCTCATTAATTTCCTCCTGATAAAGTTTCCTTATCACTGCAGTCCCCTAACTTCTATAATGTGTGCAGCAATGAAACACGGTCTAAATGCATCTATAAAACATGCTGGTATGTTGCAATGATAGTCAGAGGTGGTTATAGAATCATAATTACAATAAGTGCAGTTTTTAACACTACAAGCCATTGAAGGGTCATCAGGCTGAAGCAAATGTCACATCTTTCATTCATGTGTTGACTAATGCCCGTGGAGAGATTCCACTTGTGTTTGTGGGGAATGGTTCCTTTAGTAGGAATGTTGTGGCCCCTACTTAATCAACTCCTGATTTCATGAAATATTCATGTTCTACCTGTGGGCTTTCAGCACGCAAATTGTTTTGTTTTGGATCTGTGTGTCGAAGTGTGGTGTGAGATGTAGGCGGCATGTATAAATCATATAAGGCTTGAAGTAAGCTTATATTGTGCTCCAGAACCGGGAGGGAGTGATGTCTGTTGTCCATGAATCAATGCGGTGTCAGTAGTACCTTTTTCTGAATTAACACTTTATTGACATGAGGCACTTCTGGTTACCCAACATGCTTTGCAGCCGAGGGCAAGTTTGATCTAATTAGGGCCATAGTGTGGGAAACAGTTTTAAGGGAGTATTCATATATGGTAGAAGATTTACATTTCGCTGTAAGGTATGTTACCATTGTTTAGTCCAAAAACTGTAGTGACAGCTTGTCGGGCATATTAATTGTTTGTTGTTTATATTATGTTGTATGCTTAAAACTCTTGTTCTTTAAAGTAATTGGAATAATAATAACACACACAACTCTAAGGCTACGTTCAAACTGTCTGTCCAAATCCGATTTTTGTGCATATCCGATTGAAATCCAATCAGATTCAGCAAGAGTGCATGGCAAAAAAATCACATGAAATTTTGGACTGAAAGTCTATGACTCCTCTGATCAGATTTCGCGTGGTTTATGTGACTTTGTATTCATTTACCAATATATATATATATATAAATACATATATAAATAAAAGAAAAAAACGGCTCAGAATAATTTCAATCATGACAACTCTCAGATTAGAATTAAACTGACTTTTAAGAATGGAATGTACACTCTAAAAACTCCTGGGTTATTTCTTCAACCCATTTTATGGGTTATTTGTGTTGGGTTAAAATGATGGGTTGTTTTTGACCCAGGAGTTTTTAGTGTGTACATAGGCTTTGTCTTGGTGGACTAGATCTGCTATGCTGGTGTTGGCCTGAGTACCGGCTACTGCTAAAACATGCACAGAAATAATAGGATACGAGTTGCTGCAAGGAAAGTAGGGAGAACCCTAGTAGATCTAGGCAGGTGGTGCTGGGGAAGGTGGAGGGCTAGGACAGTTCCCATGGCGTGCTGAACTGAACTGATCTGGTTCAGGAAATAAAAAGTGGTAGATAGAACAAAACTATAAATTGGCCAAAGTAGCCGGCTTTACTTTGTAAAAACCAGCCTGATCTCATGAAAATGCATCTCTATAGCACGCATTGTGTTTATCAGTATTAGTATAGTAATTAATAAAAGCAAGCAACATTCAGTTCGACCAAAAGGAAACTTCTGCTTTGCGGTTTTGTTGTCAGTTGGTGAGAGCTAACAATTTTGACTTTCTAATGCAAAACTCTGATCCTGCTGTCTGTACACTGTGATTTGTTGAAAACATTATCATTGTGGCTCGCCACAAAATCACTTATCCCTATTGTTTTAAAAGATTGAAAAATGCAGATCCAGCGTCAGGATAACATGCCATCACCCTAAAAAAACAGGCAAATCCCAGCTGCTCGAGTTTGAACTTCAGATTCATTCACAATACAAAGAAGAATGTGTCTTCCTGACTAATGATCCAGCGTGATGTGACAAAATTAGTCAGCCATAATTAGTGTATTGTAAAAATAAAAATATAAAAACATATTTTGAAATAATATAAATACAATACAGGTATATTATCTTATAATTAAAAATAAAACATAACAATTAAATTAAACCTTTGAGTAATTAAAAACAGTCCAAGAATGCTTCTGGCTATGGTTTTATATGAATACTATAAAAATACTTGATGAATGCTATGAATATAAAAATATGAAACCTGAAGAACATCCTTATCTTTTCTCATGTGTTTCTGTTTGACAACAGCTGCTCGCTCTTCTTAAAGTTATGCATTGTCTGCTGTGACGCTTCATATAGACTACTCTGCACTGGGGTAATTCTCTTTCCAGCTGCTCCATACAATCTCATGCATGGATTCTTTCAGTCTAAACTGTGAGTGAAAAGATCCATGCAAAATTAGTTTTGAAAGGTATCTTAAAAGGTATGGTTCAGGTAGAACTTTAAATATCATATTTATTTATTGCTATGAAGAGTTCAAAGGTTTCTCTTCTAAAGCTGCTGTTTTGACCATAATTGTACCAACTAAATAATCATTCTGATAGAAGAAAGTGCCTGCTAAATAACAAAGAACATAACAGGAGAACTTTACAATTTTTAAAATGTCAAATCCAGAGGCCAGTGTTTCCTTCTTCACAACATATGATCTATTACTGGCATCATGACAGACATAAGCTAAAAGTCTCTCATAAAAATGCAGTCAACAGCACACGCTATGATGTGACATTTTAATATTTAAGGTTACCTTTAGATGGGGCAACACACTGAATACATAAAGACAAGTTAAAAATAAGAATAGGTCCAAAATCACATAAGCCATGAAAGGCCTCAGGAAAAGCTATCATTATGCATCTAAAACACAGAAGGGAAGATATGTTTGCTGAGAAATGAACAAGCATATCTCTGGACATAAGGGCAGCAGAGGGAGTGAACATAGCTTGAGGCGCTTGCTCTGCCTGCCTCTTTCATTCTCCAGCTCTTTATGTTGACGCTCCACTGGAGTTTTGTGCTCAGACAATTTTTTGCATCATTTTGGATGGCAAACCATTAATGCTTCTTGTTTATTTCAATATATTGAACCTCTGAGAAAAGAATGAAAATGAAATCAAGGAGTTGGATTAGCTTCAGAAAGCTCCAGTCCAATCAGACATTGGTTCGTTTTATTGTGTGCCAAAACAGCACAAGTAAGGTTTCCTGAATCTGTTGTGCTTGTGACAATGAATTCAGAACATACTGTGGTTTATTTTTTGTGATGCAATGATGTCATCCTGAATATATTAAACAGTGTCAGAAATGGACTTGCCGATGGGTGCTGACCTTTATGTGACACATAGCATGTCATCCATATACAGGTACACTACCTTTCAAAAGTTTGTGGTCAGTCAGATTTGTTAAAGTTTTTGAAAGAAAAACTTTTTTCAGTATTCTTTGATGAATAGAAAGTTCAAAAGAACAGCCTTTTTTGAAACAGAAATCTTTTATAACATAAATATCTTTACTGTCACTTTTGACCTAATGTAATGCGTCCCGATAAATAGGAGTATATTAATTCCTTTAATAAAAAACATACTGACTTGTAACTTTTGAATGATAGTTTATGTCAAACACTTCAATTTAAACTGTTAATTCAAACAGACACATATGGTTGCTTAACCCATGGCAATAAATATATCAAACCATGGAACTTTTGCTCCCATATCTGAAATATTTGGGGCATCTTATCACTCTCAGTGGCATTTTTGCCCCCAAGCCCTGGATAATTTCTAACCTAATATTGTTGCAATCATTTCCGATGTTATCAGGCCTGCCACTAGGAGGCTAATGGTTGGCTCCATTAATGTGGCACTGATGTTTTGTCTTTGGGCCAAAGAGTACAAAATCTCCACATAAAAATGTGCCATTTGATGTGAACAGACAAACAGAGTTTAAATGTAATACAAATCATGGATGTGCCGTCATTTCCAACATATGAGGCTTTTTCCTTCATTAAAGTGATTCACCCAAAAATGGAAACCACAAAAGAAGACATTTTGAAACCATTAAAACATAGATAATAGTTCAAGTAAGTTATTGTATGATAAAATACTGAACTGTAATTCTGAATGTGAAATTCTGGCATGGGACAGTTTAATAGGATATTTTGTACCGTGAGAGGGCAAATTTGCCCCCTAAAATTAATTCCCAGGATTCAGAGTCAAGGTAAGACTATCAGATCTGTGGAAAATCCTTTATTGTATGCATGATCTCAACAGCGTCCACAAGATAGATTTTTACATTTAGCTCAAGCACGTCACTAAATACTCACATTAAGATAATTTTAAACAAACCATGACCTGAAATAGCCTTTTATTCAAAGGCACTGAAGGGCAATTTGATTTGATCTCATTAAACCCCCCCAGAAATATCCAGCATCTGTGTGAGGTAATCAAACTGTTGTGGAGACATTTTCGATGGTTATTATGAACTGAATGAATGTCTTGATGGAAAACGATGTTAGACTCCCATCTGGACACTGAAGGTGTCTGTTTTTCTCTCTTGCCTTCATTAGATGGGAGGACTATCTGTTCACTGCGCCTGCTTTTGCCAGATATTGTGCGAGTGGGAGCTGTGTGTGTCTGGAGGGATTATCTTCCTCTGTATTTTCAACTAATAAAAACAGCTTTACATGCTCTCACAACTGTGCGCACACAAAACAAGTTACAATTTAAAGGTTCCATGTAAACATATTTTTCATTTTGATTACACTACAACAATGCAGTGTATTGCTAGGCTTTATGAAAAATAAATGTAAATTTGAAGCCTGATATTTTTCTTGCTGTAATTTCCGGAGTATATCCTTCAACAGGTTGAAGGAGGTCATCAATCAGAGAGACAAAGTAAAACATCCATCCATCCATCCATCTTCTTCCGCTTATCCGGGGCCGGGTCGCGGGGGCAGCAGTCTAAGCAGAGATGCCCAGACTTCCCTTTCCCTAGCCACTTCCTCTAGCTCTTCCGGGGGGACACCGAGGCGTTCCCAGGCCAGCCGAGAGACATAGTCTCTCCAGCGTGTCCTAGGTCTTCCCCGGGGTCTCCTCCCGGTGGGACGTGCCCGGAACACCTTCCCGGGAAGGCGTCCAGGAGGCATCCGGAACAGATGCCCAAGCCACCTCAGCTGACCCCTCTCGATGTGGAGGAGCAGCGGCTCTACTCTGAGCTCCTCCCGAGTGACCGAGCTCCTCACCCTATCTCTAAGGGATCGCCCAGCCACCCTGCGGAGAAAGCTCATTTCGGCCGCCTGTATCCGGGATCTTGTCCTTTCGGTCATGACCCAAAGCTCATGACCATAGGTGAGAGTAGGAACGTAGATTGACCGGTAAATCGAGAGCTTCGCCTTGCGGCTCAGCTCTTTCTTCACCACGACAGACCGGTACATCGACCGCATTACTGCGGAAGCTGCACCGATCCGTCTGTCAATCTCCCGTTCCATCCTTCCCTCACTCGTGAACAAGACCCCAAGATACTTGAACTCCTCCACTTGAGGCAGGAACTCTCCACCAACCTGAAGTGAGCAAGCCACCCTTTTCCGACTGAGGACCATGGCCTCGGATTTGGAGGTGCTGATTCTCATCCCAGCCGCTTCACACTCGGCTGCAAACCGTCCCAGTGCATGCTGAAGGTCCCGGTCTGTAGGGGCCAACACGACAACATCATCCGCAAAGAGCAGAGACGAAATCGTGTGGTCCCCGAACCTGACACCCTCCGGCCCCTGGCTGCGCCTAGAAATTCTGTCCATAAATATTATGAACAGAACCGGCGACAAAGGGCAGCCCTGCCGAAGTCCAACATGCACCGGGAAGAAGTCTGACTTACTGCCGGCAATGCGAACCAAGCTCCTGCTCCGGTCGTATAGGGACCGGACAGCCCTTAGCAAAGGACCCCGGACCCCATACTCCCGGA
Organism: Phoxinus phoxinus; assembly: GCF_949152265.1. Taxonomy (NCBI): domain Eukaryota; kingdom Metazoa; phylum Chordata; class Actinopteri; order Cypriniformes; family Leuciscidae; genus Phoxinus; species Phoxinus phoxinus. The sequence goes on along the minus strand of NC_136897.1, from coordinate 19,649,965 downwards.
GCACCCTCCACAGGCCGCCTCGAGGGACACAGTCGAATGCCTTCTCCAAATCCACAAAACACATGTGGATTGGTTGGGCAAACTCCCATGAACCCTCCAGCACCCTGTAGAGGGTATAGAGCTGGTCCAGTGTTCCACGGCCGGGACGAAAACCGCACTGTTCCTCCTGAATCCGAGGTTCTACTATCGGCCGTAATCTCCTCTCCAGTACCCTAGAATAGACTTTCCCGGGGAGGCTGAGAAGTGTGATCCCCCTGTAGTTGGAACACACTCTCCGGTCCCCCTTCTTAAAAAGAGGGACCACCACCCCAGTCTGCCATCCCAGAGGTACTGTCCCCGACCGCCACGCGATGCTGCAGAGGCGTGTCAGCCAAGACAGCCCCGCAACATCCAGAGACTTGAGGTACTCAGGGCGGATCTCATCCACCCCCGGCGCCTTGCCACCGAGGAGTTTCTTGACTACCTCGGTGACTTCAGCTTGGGAGATGGACGAGTCAACCTCCGAGCCCTCAGCCTCTGCTTCCTCAATGGAAGACGTGACGGCGGGATTGAGGAGATCCTCGAAGTATTCCTTCCACCGTCCGACGACATCCCCAGTTGAGGTCAACAGCTGCCCACCTCCACTGTAAACAGCGTTGGTGGGGCACTGCTTCCCTCTCCTGAGTCGCCGGACGGTTTGCCAGAATCTCTTCGAGGCCAGCCGATAGTCATTTTCCATGGCCTCTCCGAACTCCTCCCAGGCCCGAGTTTTTGCCTCCACAACCACCCGGGCTGCAGTTCGCTTGGCCTGCCGGTACCCGTCAGCTGCCTCAGGAGTCCCACAAGCCAACCAGGCCCGATAGGACTCCTTCTTCAGCTTGACGGCATCCCTTACTTCCGGTGTCCACCACCGGGTTCGGGGATTGCCGCCTCGACAGGCACCGGAGACCTTACGGCCACAGCTCCGAGTGGCCGCTTCGACAATGGAGGTGGAGAACATGGTCCACTCGGACTCAATATCTCCAGCCTCCCTCGGGATCCGGTCGAAGCTCCGCCGGAGGTGGGAGTTGAAGATCTCTCTGACAGGAGACTCAGCCAAACGTTCCCAGCAGACCCTTACAGTACGCTTGGGTCTGCCGAGTCTGTCCAGCTTCCTCTTCCGCCATCGGATCCAACTCACCACCAGGTGGTGATCAGTTGACAGCTCCGCCCCTCTCTTTACCCGAGTGTCCAAGACATACGGCCGCAGGTCAGATGAAACGACCACAAAGTCGATCATCGACCTACGGCCTAGGGTGTCCTGGTGCCACGTGTACTGATGGACACCCTTATGCTTGAACATGGTGTTCATTATGGACAAACTGTAACTAGCACAGAAGTCCAATAACTGAACACCGCTCGGGTTCAGATCAGGGGGGCCGTTCATCCCAATCACGCCCCTCCAGGTAACACTGTCGTTGCCCACGTGGGCGTTGAAGTCCCCCAGTAGAACGACGGAGTCTCCAGTCGGAGCACTTTCCAGCACCCCTCCCAGAGACTCCAAGAAGGCCGGGTACTCTACACTGCCGTTTGGCCCGTAGGCACACACGACAGTGAGAGACCTATCCCCAACCCGTAGGCGCAGGGAAACGACCCTCTCGTTCACCGGGGTAAACTCCAACACATGGCGGCTGAGTTGGGGGGCTATGAGCAAACCCACACCAGCCCGCCGCCTCTCACCATGGGCAACTCCAGAGTGGTGAAGAGTCCATCCTCTCTCAAGGAGTGTGGTTCCAGAGCCTAAGCCGTGCGTAGAGGTGATTCCAACTATCTCTAGTTGGAACCTCTCAACCTCACGCACAATCTCAGGCTCCTTCCCCGCCAGCGAGGTGACGTTCCACGTCCCTAGAGCTAGTTTCCGTGTCCAGGGATCGGGTTGTCGAGGCCCCCGCGTTTGACTGCCGCCCGATCCTCTAAGCACCGGCCCCTTACGGCCCCTCCTGCAGGTGGTGAGCCCACGGGAAGGCGGCCCCACGTCGCTCCTTCGGGCTGAGCCCGGCCGGACCCCGTGGGGGGAGGCCCGACCACCAGGCGCTCGCATACGAGCCCCAACCCCGGGCCTGGCTCCAGGGTGGGGCCCCGGCTGCGCCATACCGGGCGACGTCACGGTCCTTGCTTTAATTTTCTTCATAAAGGGTTTTTTGAACTACTCTTAGTCTGACCCGTCGCCTAGGACCTGTTTGCCTTGGGAGACCCTACCAGGGGCAAATAGCCCCGGACAACATAGCTCCTAGGGTCATTCGGGTACTCAAACCCCTCCACCACGTTAAGGTGGCAGTTCAAGGAGGGGCATGTGTAGTAAAACATCTCTTTTATATTTATATCGGCACATTTTAAACAAGCACAAAACATTGAGTTGTTTGTGCATGTGCATATTTAATCTAATTATATGACACGCTTTTTAATTTAAATTAATTGCAGTTATGAAAATGAAGATGATTCAAAGACATTACATTATTGTGGCAGATGATAAAGCATTGAATATATAATACAAAATGTGTCTTTATAAGTCAATGCATTATTTCACATCAGTGAACAGCTTATCACAGTCCACAGCAATCCATTTTACAATTATAAATATTATAATTATCAAAATGAAATAAACAAAAAAACATTTTCAATAACTGTCAGTTAAGAGAATATAGTTAATAACAAAATGCAAATTCTGCCTATCATTTAAGCACCATCGTGTCATTCCAAATATCTAAGACTTTCTTTTTTCTGTGCAAGATAAAAGAAAATATTTAGATATTTTTCACTTTTTTCAAGTCAATAAGAGTTTATCAAAATTATATCTCATCCATTTGTGTATGCGTGTATGTGTAAATTAGTGTGTAATTGTAAATGTGTAATTTGAGTGCTTTTATTTTTAATTAATTTTACTAAATGAACATGCAAATTTGAATATTAAACATGTTGCAATGCACACAAGCCACGTTCAGTCCATTTATAATTCCTGACATACCTTCAATTCATCAAGCGGCAGGTTTCGATTTCTGTCTTGTCTTGCCAGGAATTCCTCCACAGACTAGAAGAGCTGCAGAAAGACAAGAGGACTCAGACGATCCCAAAGTGAAGCCCCCATTCCTCCCAACACCCAACATCTGGATGCATTTGGCTTGCTTTTATATCCTGCCATTATTGAGGCAAAGGATATACATGAATGTCATACTTATATAGGATATTTGTTCCTCTTTCTATAATGAACTGCACATTACCAGTAACCAAATAAATGTGTGCTGCACAGTTAGGCAGGAAGTCATGTGATGTAACTTTTCTAGTGCACAAGCACAGCATTGTAAATTGTGGTATGCTATTGCTGTCACATTAACACCAAAATGGTAAAGTCAATTGTAGTGAGTGTGATTGTAGTGAGGTTTGTTGCAATTGAGATTTTGATAAGAAAAGACATTCAAGGGATTGCAAAGTTTTATATCTCAACGGAGCCCCGGCCTAAAGCGATATGGTTATAGAAAAAAAATTAGAGGGGGCGGGGGGGATTTCAACTTCAGTGCTTTTTGTGTTCACCCACAAACGTATTGTGCTCCCTGTTCGCAAAATGTTTGTGACGGAAATAATATGGGAATATAAACTATATTTCATTGTTTTTGTGATTGAACGGAAAGTTTCTTTGGAGAACGCGATATTTTTGAAAGAGGTCACTACCATTAAAAATCCGTAAAAAAAAAAAAAAAAAAAAAAAATATATATATATATATGTATATATATATGTGTATATACAGTATATATCCTTTTATTCAGCAATAACATTTTTTTACAAAATATATTTCAAATAAATGCTGTTCTTCCTGTTAACTTTCTATTCATCAAAGAATCCTGAAAAACATCATGGGTTACACGACAATATTTGGCAGCACAACTCTTTGATTTCTGAAGGATCATGTGACACTGAAGAGAGTAATGATGCTGAAAATTCACCGCACTCTAAAAGATTATATGATTAATGAGTTATGACAACATATGTTTTTACATTGCTTTAACTCATCAAAATGTTAAGCAATTTTCATATTTTTACAAGTTATACAAGATTCAACTCTTTTCTTTTAAGTCAGTTTAATGTAATTTAAGGTGAAATGACTTAAACATCCAAGTTGATTAAAAAGTCAAGGCAGCAACTTTATTTACAGCGAGGAATAGGCTACATTTAATCAAAAAATAATTTTTTAAAATAGTTTTGTCAAAATATTTCTCTTAACTGTATTTTTGATCAAATAAATGCAGCCTTGGTGAACATCAGAGACTTTCAAAAACAAATCAAAATGTTTTTGAAAGGATGCTGGCCAATATTACTCACATTGCACTCATCACACTACTCTGTAAAACATGAAGTCTAGTAGTAGCCTACTCTACTTACTGTATATTCTCCAGCCCTGGTTTAGGGTGAAGTGAATAAAAATCCAATGCTATACACCTACCTCATTGCACGGAGCTTAAGTTGTGGCCTTTGTGTCGTCTAGATGTCTATTCGTGGAAGCAAACAGGTGGAGGTCTTAATGGATTGAGTAATTGACCTCTCTCATCCATCTGGCCACAAACACAGACTCACATTCTCTCACCTTTTCATTAACTTTCATTAAAACAATTGCTGTGCACAACAGTTGCTCTACAAAAGCCTGAAATGTTGATGAAAGGTAGACAGATTATAAATATAATTAAAACATCTGTCAAAAAAAAAAAAAAAAAAAAAAAAGGGCCTGAGAACAATAAGTAAAACAAACTTGCCAGTTTCACAGAGGTTTCATGCTGTATACCTTCAAGGCACGAGTTCCCCGCTCTCTGTGGGAAAACAGCGGCTTTTCTGCTTGTGTGTCTTGGCCGGTCAGCTTTTGATTGATTATTATTTGGGTTTTATCCAGAGGTAAGGGCCTTTCACAGGCTCTGATGGGTCTTTAATGATGAAAGCTGTCTGAAGGTCAGTGAGTCTGTGAGTCTATGAGCCTGTAGCGCGGCAGTCTCTGTTGCTTTTTCCATCGCAGTCATACCTTCATTTTGGAAGTATCGTATTTTTCAGCTACAAAAAGGGGCGCTGGAAGCCGTCTCCACCCAATGGGGCAGACTGCAACGAAAACAATGTGCAATATGTCAGACTTTGGTGTGTTCACAGACCAAACAGACTCAATGTCTTTGTCAGGAATGGCTCCTTTCATTAATTTATAGTGATGGTGGAGCTTGTTTATCTGGCAAAAAAGAAAGGCAGCTCCTTTGAGTTGAGCCAACCATCACAATAGGAGATCACGGAACATTCCGATATTTCTCCGTGGAATTCTGCCACTCTAATATCCTACAGCCAACGCCTCTTCTGCAGCTGCAAAGAAGAACATAGTCATTTGAGCTCCAGATGCACGATTACATGCTGAATACACAGTGAGTTGTGAGGCAATGTTACCGTAGTACTCCTTTGGGATGCAGTGAACGGACCCCATACAGCAAAGAAGAAACATTGAGAGGTTAGAAACAGTGGGTTATTGTGAATTTACAGGCTGATAATAGAACGGCGCACTGTGATTTGACAGATGAACAACCCTCTCTGATGCAAGCAAAAATTGGCTGCAAAGACACACTAGCAATTGCAAAGATTGCTGTCATAACTTGGATTGCAGTCCAGGACTGAGAGAGCCTTAGTTGTTGTTTTCATTGAGCGAGTTCATCATTCAAACAACATAACTCTTTAAAAACCTAGAGAGCTGACCATCAGCAGGGATAGAGAGCATACAATAACTGAAAGTTAACTGGACCTGATAAGAAGGGATTTGGGAATAAAGAATGTAAAAATTGTGCTTATTAAGTACTTTTAAGGTATAAATATTTGGGGAAGAAAATACATTTCATTGCCTATATACAACCAGTCAGTAACTAGACTGATTTAAGTCGCAGCTAGATGTAAATCTTTTTGAATCACTAAAAAGAACCGACACCTAAGAGTAATTCATTCAGGGAATGGACTCCGGCACTGTATTTTTTTCGATCCACTAAAAAATAGTAATTTGTTTGGGCATTGTGCTTAGTTGCACTGAATGTTTCTGAATTGCTAAAATGAGCAGACTCGTTGGAGTCATTCACTGTGTAACCGGACTACACTTGTTGCGCCTGTTTTTGTTTGATTCAATAAAAAAAGGGCCAGGTCAAGAGAGTCATTGGTTCGGGAACTGGACAACACTGGTTGCGCTGCATATGATCCACTAAAAACAGCCATTAAAGTTATTTCTTGTGTAATTGGACTACAGTTGTTGCGTTGTTTTCTATTTGATTCACTAAAAAGAGTCAGGTCATAAGAGTCATTCATGTGGAATCCAGACTATGGTTGTTCTGTATATGTTTCTGACTTGTTACAAAAAACAGACTCATTAGAATAATTTGTTGTGTAATCGGACTACACTTGGATCTGAAAGTGGCATTTTCAAAGTGGAAGCCTGAAAATTATATATAGTTATTTTCTCCATGTTTACTACAAAAACACGCATTTTTGAAAAAGGTGATGTCATTGCGTATTACGTGTTCAGTTTATACTATAAACTTTATAGGCACACTGTCTTTCACATTTTTTCTTCACAAAGTGATATCGCCAACTACTGGCCTGACATGCATAATACAGCATTTTCAATCGTTTTCGCGGATTCGTGTAAACAGGGATCGTTTTTCAGAAAGTTATCGTCTGTATGCAAAAAATGCAAAGTAAAAACTTTAAGTTTTTTAGTACATCGTTGACATGTAAACGTACCCTTAATCAAAATCAAAATCACAAAAATCTAAATCACAGCAATAGCAAACCACATTTCCCAAAGTACAAAATCAAGTCCCATGCACCCTACATTTTTTTCTTGTTTGAGGAGCTGTTCACTTAAATATCTCACAATAAGTAAAGACTATTGAATGTCAAACTTCAGTTGACATTCAGTTCCGGTAGTTTTTTAATGGTTCTCGGTTTCCAACTCTGCTCCACATCCACAGAAATTCCGCACATCTCTTTTACATCATCATATAAACACATTCATGCCCATGACAAAAGTGATTTCTGGTCTCAGAAAAGTCCCTCAGCTCTGTTGTCCTCCAAGTGCATTACTGGCCTGAGGAGATAAACTGATCTTGAATCTGCCAATGTGGAGGAACTGCTCACAGAAGCATGTGCTCCGTGGGACTGTGTGTACTGACACATACACACACGCTTCCTACAGCCACCTGCTGCTCCGCCGTTCATATTGCAGTCCTGATGAATAATGTATGTCCATCTGGAGACAACTAACTACAATAACAAAACAGGCAAAACATGTAAACTGATACTGTACACGGTCATTCACAATTAAAAATAAAAATGCAGCTGTATCATCCCATTTTGAGTGAAGATGGCAGATTTCAGATCTCACAGGGTCCTGCGCCAGAAGGGCAACTGCTATTGAGATGAATGGTTGGAATGTTAACTGTAATATAGTTCTCCATAATATTTTACTTAAACACTATTTCTATAATTTAGAACTAGTTTATGAAGGACACACACATATTTACACACTCACACAAAGGGTAAACAAATTGTGCTGCTTCTCTTGACAAAAAAATAATGTTGCAATGAAATTTCAGTCCTTGGCATTTTCCAGTAGCTGCTTATGCCTCATGAATGCAAAACACCAGTTACAATTCTGAGCAGGCCAGGGGCTTAAAGTGTATGTGTGACACATGATGAATTGATCCTGGATTTCTCCTTTGCAAGTTCTATTCCCCACACTTTTTGAGAGCTAAGTTGATACATAGAGAGCTCAAGTGAGAGAAAGAGACAGAAGGAAGACAGAAGCAGAGTTAGATCTCACCATCATCGTCTTGCTAATGGAAATGGTCACTGCTGGAAAGCACTCCGATGGTGTTGAGAAACAAGGACCAGGGTTTCCTTTCAAGAGGATCTCTCTGATCTGCTGCTTTTGCCATCCCTCTTTGAATTAATAAACGGAGGCATAATACAATTTTGCCATTGCTCGCTATACCCTGCCGAGTACAGTAGTTTAAACCAGCCTATAGGTTGTTTTTTTTGGTCTCCCAGCATGGCTAACCCAGTGTTCATCTCATTTCTTGTCAGCTAAAAAGTGTCCGAAACCCAATTAAACCCATCAAGCTACACTGACCTGCCCTGACTATTAAGAACTATTCTGAAGGCCATCTAAGTCCAGAAAATCACCTTTCGTCCCACAAAGACACATGCAATTGAATTTGTATAGAATAATGCAGGTTAATATTTGAACCTTAAGACCGTGTGTCCACCAAAGCATTTTGTTCTGTGGCTAGCGTATTTTAAAAGTTGATACGCTTTGCTTAAATAGCCATTGGAAGTGTTACTAGTATCTCAGTTTACATAGAGTTTGTTTCTGTATTTTTTCATGTCTATATAATGTAAAGCATCTCAACTAAAAAAAACGCGGTGTTGCAAAAACGTTCAGCACTCACAGCCACTTTCAACTGGCTAAAAAGTCTTTGGTGGACTAATAGGGACCAAGCAACATTTAGGGCCATAATAGCTTTTATTTTTTTTCTCAAATAATGTTTGTGTATTGGTACCAAAAAATAAAGCCATGATCTTGTCATTAACATTACATTCTGACTTTTTTTTAACATACATAGTAGATGTCTAAAAGGCTACTGTACCTTTAAGACATACATGTATATACCTCTGTTATGATTGGTTAATCTCTGCATACCAGAATAATTCTCACCGTCTCTTTAAAGGCACTTTCGAATCAGAATCTCTTGTGCTTTATCATAGGCACTTTATTAAAAGAGAGAGCATAGATTGAGGATACTTGCATCGGAAAATTCTAAAATAATATTGCATATCCAGCATGCTTGAAATCTGTAGCTCTCAGTATACTTCACTCGCCTTTCAATGAGACATTATGAGGAGAGGGAGAGACTGTTAACTAAAAGGCATTTGATTACAGTCTAAAATGAGCAGCTGTTGAAAGCTCCTCCAGCAGAGAGAGTGACAGGAACACTTTCATATAACTCTGCACATCTTTCTTAGATTTTTATCCTTGGGCCATGCAGTGCAATGTGTAGAATCTATGAGGTGGGACTTTTTTATTATAATATAATTTGATTAAAGTGAATTTAAAAGGCATTAATTGTTGTATTGAAGAAAGCATGCATCATTAAATAATTTTGTAGGATTTGTAATCAGGCACTAAATCTAAATGTTCTTTCAACCAATTCATCACTTTAGGATCCAAGAGGGATACGATTCTGCGGAGGAACATGCATTCAAATCCTCCTCAGAAGTTTGTATTAACAAGTTAAGAAATGGAAATAACAAAGTGCGTTCAAATCACTTTGGTCAAAGCAAGATGGCGATGTACCGTTTGTACAAAAAATTCAGCAAGATTTTTAACCCTAGCCTACTTCTACAAAATTGATGAATAAAGAATTCTCATCGGCTGAGTTTTGCTTTGTTTTTATTATGAAGATGCTGTAAACTGAATTTTTATATATTCTATTGTAATTGTACATATTGTATTTTGTTAATGCAACTTACCTAGTTTTATTGGTATTCACTTTATCAAATTAACCGTCGCCATGTTTTCTACTGACATGCCCCCAAATACAGTAGGAAACTCAGGATTTGAAGACAATCCCAAGTTTTCCACTTAAATCACGACTTTGGGGTGCCATTTGTGTGAGGTCAATTTGAAATTACAATCTTTCCAACAATAAAATCTCTCAGTATAAAGAAACATTTCACAGACAAACTAATTTTAACCCCTGCGTCATCTTTGAAATATTTACTTAGTTATTTTTGACAAACTACTTTTTTTTTTAAAGAGTTGCTCTACTGTACTTGAACTTTTTTAGCTTGTACCTTGATAGGCTGAAATAGCTTCCTCAAAATGGCTGGAAAAACAAATAGGGCACGAATAAGAGCAGGACTTTTTAGTTGGCCCTGAAGCAACCTTTATATCAACAACAGATCTGACGTCAGAATTACAACAGCATGACAACACCTTTAATAAAACAAATCACCATTTGGAAGGTTACATCCATTAGTCATTTAAAGGCATTCAGGATCCTGGTTTACTATGTTGCTCTGCTTCTATTTCACATGTCAAACCAGTCAAAATGATGTACTACTATCAAAGAACCAGTATTATGTCAGCAAAAACTTCAGCCAAAACTCACATTGGGAGAAAACAAGGTATCATTGTTGGCCAAAAGAGAAAAGTCCCCGTTACAGGATTTTATAATAGCTTTTTTTTTTTGACAATAGCTCTCACAGACTGAATCTCTGCACTCCAGGTCTCATCCAGGTGCCACTTATCAAGGGTGATGGACTGTCTTTTGAGAGCTGATGTGTGAGAGCTGGCGTCAAGCCCGGTTAGAAGGCCCAGCTGTTTCAATCACTTTGACATGAATCCGCAACAACCAACCCAGGATCACACCCTATAAACACAGATGTCAGTTCACAGAAGAGAAGGCTAAGCATAAACTAAATCTGTCACTGCAATATTTGATTGCAATATATTTAACAACAACAAACAAGACATAATTGCAGATTAAATAAATCGAGACAGTAAATTTAAATAACATTAAGAGGTTCGAGATCATGTCGAATTGCTAATAAAGTTAATAGACACAATTAACTTAATTTTATCCATGTCTATGAATTTTATTAAAATATTAAAAGTAACAAAATAATACATTAAAAACAAATTTTTAAATGAGTTGAAATATTGCTAAGTTAAAATATTGATGTTTCCCTTCTGCGGTAGCTATCAAATTTCATTTGTGGAATTTGTTATATAGCCTATATATATATATATATTACTTGAGCACCTACTGTACTCAACATATTATCATGATTTATGAATGATCATGTGACACTGAAGATTTGAGGAATGGCTGTTGAAATTTCAGCTTATAAACAAGAAAAAATTACATTTGAAAAATATTAAAATGGAAACTAGTTGTTTTAAATTGCAATAATGCTTCACAATATCTGTTTTTACTTCAAATAAACGCAGCCTTGAGAGACTTCTTTCAAATATGATCCCATAACTTTTGAACAGTAGTGTACCTTTTAATTTTTGAAATAATTAATTGATTTCTTTATATTAAAGTGGCACTCATAGTCCTCCATGCTAAATTTAGCAAGGGCAAACAAAAGCTCAAGAAATGTCTTTTAAAATGACTGACAGCACTTTAATGAATGGGCACATTTCAGAATGCAATTTGAAAATGTTATTCCTTCTCAAAAATATTTCCCCACGAATGTGTTTACCTCAAACAAGAGATTGAATGCACACAATAACTTATGCACCTGCTCCCCTCAGACAAATCTGCAGAATAGCCTTGAATAGTAAAAGGGCACCCGCTGCCTTAGCCGAACTGGAAAAGCGCGATCTAATAACACAGTCTAATCTCATTTCCATCTATATTGAATTGCCTTTACGATATGCAGAGCTCAATGGGTGTTAGCCATTATACCAATGGATGAGCTGATCCATCCTGCAGAAAGTAACATGGGAAGAAGAGTGGCCTTCCCTAACAGTGTCATCTCGTTCTGTGTGCGAAATGGATGGCGGTCAGGTGTTAAATTGGCCAAGAGCCGAGATCTTCCACCTCAGTTCGTCTGGAAAGTGGGCCGTGCACTTTTGGGCCGAGTTAACATCTCACCACTACAATTTTCACCTCTTGATATTTTGAACCGGAGAGTGAGATTTTGAACCACAGAATGGTGGATTTCTAATATTAAAAGAATAGTATGCCCCAAAAATGAATATTTTGTCATCATTGACTCACCCTCATGGTATTCCAACCCAGTATCATCATCTTACTTCAGTGAAAAACTAGACGTTATTAGAAGACTACGTTTTCCATACAAAGAAAGTCGACTGTGATTTATTCTACCGAGCTCTAAAAATGGAAAAAAAGCACTATAAAAGTACCATAAAAGACTAATATATATCAATATATCAAGAACAGCCCAATATTCAAGTCGCTGAGTTTCAATGATAATGTTCCCCCCTGCGGTAGCTATCAAATTTCATTTATGGACGCGTTTTTCAACCTTGCCATTTTGTGATTGGTCACGGAACAGAGCATCAGTCAATGACATAAAATCGGGTGCAATGTGTCTAAGGATGACATTAAATTAACACAGGCTGTTGAATGGCTTCAAAAGACTTTTAATACAGTGTCTCTGGACTGATTTCTATTGCATAATTGCCTAATGTTTGCACAATGTCTATGCTTTCTTCTGCACTGGAAGATTTTTTTCACCAAGACAAATTCCTTGTGTGTGTAAACTTGGCAATAAAGCTCTTTTTGATTCTGATGTCTTTTTTTTCTTCCTTTTTTGGAGCATGGCAGAAAAGGAACAGCTTTGACGATCCACCAAATATTTCATTCTGTGTTTCACAAAAGACGAATAAGTGAAGATGAAATGTTAATTTTAGGGTGACCAATTCCTTATTTACCAACATTTGGAATATGACATTGTCCTCCACACATTCTTGAGATCAAACATCCCTTCCTGCGTACTGTAATTTCAGTCAAACTTCCTCTTGAGAGTACATTATCAAGGTTAAACCGCCTCACGCGGAGGTAAACAGCCCACTGAGACTTCAAAGGATATTACTGATTGTAGGTTTCCAAGGCTGAATCCAATTCAGCAACTGTATAATAAAGTTTAAGCCAGGAGTGACTGAACGTTGGAACTGTAAACTATGGTCATAAATAAAATACATAAATCAATAAATGTAGACAGACACATGCGACTGGCTGCACAGTCCCGCTCGGCACTCAAAATGAAATATTCAGTATCCAACAAAATCGCATTTTTCGTTCAACGCCACTCTAAAATGATCTCAAAGATTCATAGCTTCCCCCATTGCCATGCCTAAAAGAGTCAAGAGAGAGCACTCTAGCATCTCTCCTTGAACAAACGCCCAAGAAAGTTCTTAATCAGGCTGAAGAGTAAGGAACAAGGGACCCATACTCATTACCTCAGACTGTGTAAACCGGGCATAGCAGCGGTTAATGAGAGCCTGTAAAACGGCGGCGATGGGGTGTCTAAATAAAGACATCTGAGCTGCTTTTGTAGCCCTCGGGCAGACACCTCGCATGACGCCAGTGAGCTCTGGACGTTTGTATTGCTGAGTCATAGACACCTCCTGAAATAACTCATGACATCATTGGAGGGTGGAGTATGGGAGGGACGTACGTACGGATGGCATACCGGAAAGCTCAAAGCGGTGGGTGTATTTTTTTGGGCGTTTAGATTAGGAAACCAGATGTATCAAGTGGAGCAAATGGTTGCAAATCATTCACCTCATCTGAAAGAATATCCACGTCATGGGCATCCAGCTCAACTGCCACTCGCAACGCCAAGGTCATGGGTTTGATTCCCTGGGAACACACATACTGAACTCTCAGTATAAACAGATTTGCACTGCAAAACAAACACGCCAACAAAGAGACTGACAGCAGAGATGATGAATAATACAGCACATTTGTCCCGCCGCTCAGCTCTTGCTTTCGACATTAATCTTCTACGGTTGTGGCGAGGATTTCAAACAATAAACCAGCAGGTGTTTGAAGATGTCATGCTGATGGAAAAAAGTCATATAAATCTTATGAAATGCTAACAGATATAGTATACAATAAACATGAGGTCTTCGGTAATTGCATTGTTAGACTTGATTTATTTTCCCTGTTCTTACATGAAAATGGTATTAAATAAAAAGGGCCAGGTACAAAAGAACACAACAAACCCAACATGAAAACATTTGGCACATTTGTTAGATGTTAACAAGCACTAGAATTTATGTATAAATGTACCGTCGCCTATATATTACCCAAGTGCTAAAGTATTTCTATACATGAAACACAGGTTTAAATAGACATGATATGATTAATCAGTTAAATAAGAGTAGTATCTCATTCACAAGTAATTTCATATAAAAAATAATTCAAAACAAAGGAATGTTTCATAAAGTGGCAAAAATCACAAGTGCGTTATGTCTACAGTGTTCATACAGAAAAATCACTATTATGCAATGTTGTTAACCAAACCATTTAGGTCCAAGCACATGAAATACTCATCATTAAGCCAAGTCATTTGTTCAAGCAGGATCACAGTGGTCCTTTTCATGTACGGATCCATTAAACTGCTGGCTAGACCTAAAGGGTTCACATCTTTCAAGTGACCTCAATACGCATCCTTTTGACGGCTTTCATTAAAAAGAAAAAGAAAGGGACGAAAAGAGCCCTACTATACTCATTAGTGTCCATTACCAAGATCCCTCCAGCACCCAAGTGCAATATCAGACTCATAACCTCAACCCGAGACCTAAAAAAAAATTAATACATTTCAAATTTTGCCATTCCCAAAAGAACCTCACCAAATTACAGCTCTCCTCTCTTATCTTATCTTTTATAACCTGCTACTTAAAGTCTCAAACCGGGATACATGGAACGGGAGATATCAATGTAAACAAATACAAATCATAAAATAAATAACAATCATATTATTTCAGTAGATTTGAACAAGTACATGTTAATTTACATGTTAAAGGTTTTGTGTATTGTTTCTGTACCACAAGCGCCATCAAATATTATCCTCCTATCTGCCATTAGCCACACTAAAACATAGTCCCATCCCAAAATCATGCCATTGGTTGATGCAAGTTAGATATGTAGGGCTGGTCGGGATGCTCAAACAAACAGAGCAATGTTTTTATATTATTCTGTGCTCTAAGAGCAATTTACTGCAGAAAGGTCTGGCGGGCCACTGGCACCAGTAATGTTTATTAGTCACCACATGAACAGGGATGGTGGAGACTTTCACACAACAAAACAGAGTCATGAAAATGACCCCTGCAACCTGAGTATAAGTGCCTTACACAACGTTCATTACTCATAACTCGCTCCTTACAAAGACAACCCTCTGAATATCAACCTTAAGCTTGAAATAAAACTAAATAAAAGTGAAAAAAAAGTCTATCATCATTTACTAACCTGTTGTTTCAAACTTGTTTGATTTTTTTTCTGCAGAACTCTATTCTATACAATGAAAGTGGATAGTGACCAGAAAAATATGAGAAGAATAATTTTATTTCAATGCTTTGCGTCCGCTTGAGTTAACTTGCAAAACTGTTTGCGCTTCCCTGAAAAAAGTGAGTGAACACAAAGTGTCTCAGGGACAACACAAAAGTTTCATGAGTGAACACAAAAGCATAGAAATATAATAATTTTTTACCATATCATATTTTTTTTTCCATCACCAGGAAAATCACCACGCTCCTACTTGTGTCCCACAAGAAGAGAAGTCAAACAGAGGACGTACGGGTAAATAAATTATGTCAGAATCATTTCTGGGTGATCCATATCTTCAAATAAATTCAAAGCTTATAGGCCAATAAAGTGATAAATCCAATGGTAAATCTGTCTGGAGTAATAAACTCACTGTTCTACTCTTGATGTGTTAAAATAAAATCACAGAATATATATTTTAAAAAATTACTACCGGTACTAATCTTGATTTCACACTAGAATTTAAAATCTGAACAAAGAAAAGAAAAAAAAACTGCCATCATCTCCTATTTATTCTCTAGATGACAGGAACCATTTTGTTCAATTGAATCAGACAAGATCACGGCTTTAGAACTGTCACTGGCAACCAACGGCAGTGTCTCTCAGACTTTCCAATGAAGAGTTTCATTTCCTAATAGAGAGAGGCCCGGCCTTAGCTTGAAGACATTTCAAAAGCCTGCCAGGTGTAATATGATAGAAAGCACTCAGACTGACAGTGGTCCACCTGCTGATGCACACAAATGAGAATCCCTGCGTGCTGCTAAAACGAAAGGGTCACAAAAGCACGTCTCTAAGAGCAACTTCTCCTTAATGTCACAGAATAATTTAAGGCGTTATAGCAGAGTAGGTCGACACAATGAGGAATCTGTAATGAATCCAAAATTGATTCATAATGCTATAATTTAATTTTGAATAAATCTAATCTAGTGTTGGAGAGAGCTGCCACAAATCGCTCAATAAAATCATACGGTAAATTCTTCTTGTGTATCTCAAACTGGGGATTTCTAGAGGAACGTATGAATGTACAATATCCCTTATTTTTATTACTTGAAACTGATAAGAAATCAATTCCCTTCCAATCTGTGGGCATTCAAAAGATTTAAAGGAATAGTTCACCCAACAATGAAAACCCTGTCATTCCAGACTTTTTTTTTTTTTCAGTGAAACAAAATGAGAAACGTGCATTTCCATACTGTATAATGAAATTGAGGGGATTTGTAATGAGGGCGAGCAAATGATGACAGAATTCTGTGAGTTAACTATTCCTCTAAGAATGTAATGTGCAAACAAGCATTGTATAAAACACCCTTAAAGAAATGAGGGGAAAATGAAAAACATTTAAAATTTCATTCTAAAGCTATCACAAACAAACAACAACATACGAGTTAAATAGTTCAAAACGATGAACTACGAAAACTATCCTGAGTCAATCTTGGTCCAAACCACCCCTGTCCAGAATATATTATATACTCATACTGTATTAGTTCAAAATGTTTGCATTAAGTACATTAACAGTGTGTTTGACACACTTGACAACGTCCAAGATCAAGAGAGCTTAAATGGCAGCCAACGTGGATTTGGTCATCATTAACGGCACATGTGAGGGTCCCGCACCCTCGACAGCCTCTTCACCAATCAAACCCTGTCTGTGCAGATTCAGAATGGAGTCTGCGATGATCCGGGCGGTCTTCTTCTGGTAGCCTCCTGATGTCACCATAAGGATGGGTATTCCTCGTCGCCGGGCTGCCCTGAAGATGATCTCATCTCTCTTTACGATACCCTGAAAGAGGGGGAAATATTTTACCAAAAGTGTTCATGTGTAATCAGTCATTTTATCAAATTATCAATTTGAAATGAAATAAAAATTAAAACAACATTTATAATGTGAGGAGAATTTGAATTGGTCCAATCCGCTGAGCTAATGTCTCTCTCTTCAGAGTTAAATATAATAAGGTTGACTGGCCTATTTTCTCCTTGTAAATTAGTTTGAAGAAGTTCAGAGTGGCAACAAACCCTGCTCAGACAGATGGATTTTTATACCGTTGCCAAGTTTTTTTTAAAGCCAAAATAAAATAAAATAAAACAATAATGACGTTTAAGTTTACAACAAGAAAGAAATATACAAAAAAAAAAAATTTGCCAATAGTGTAAGAAAAAATTTCTTGAAAAAAAGTATTTGTAACACTACAACAAGGTTCCATTCGGTAACATTACACAGCGTAAAATATCTATTATTTCAGAATTTACTAACACATTATCAAAATCGAAAGTTTTTTCTAATGAATAAACAAAGATGAATAAATACAGTAACAAAAGTAAAAAAACAAAACAAACATTTAATAAAGAAAATTTAATATTGCGGTAAATATTAAATAAAATTAAATACATATATACAATATGTGCGGACATAAAGTATCATCTGATTTATTAGATATAACATGTCACAATAGCACAGGGTCACAAACACTCTCACCATATGATATAATACACTATATGATATATTATTTTAATAAAACTCTTTCCTCGAATCTCCTTCAAATCTACAAAATGAAGACATTCTTCAGTGCTAATGCATGTTCATACTGTAAAGCAAGCCTGAATAATTGATACAAGAGTTTATTGACCAGGCTAGAAAACCCTGCCGAAGAAGTGCGTCTGTTAAAGCAGTGCATCTAAGATCTGATAAGGAGGACTGAAAGGAAGAATGAAGGACAGTACCTGTGGGGATATAGCCAGACCTCCGAGAGCGTCTCCATCAAGGATGTCCGTGCCTGCATTGTATATGATGATGTCAGGCCTTGCTTCATTCAGTGCTCCTTCTGAATGGAGCTCCACCTTCTGTAGATACTCCATGTCTTCTGTGCCCCAGTCCAGCTCCACTTTTCGTTTAATCGCCCCTGAAGTCAGAAACGAAAACTAAATTAGGTTTTCATCACTTTAACAGCAGATAAAAACAAAGGGAGGTAAAGTGTGAGCAAACAGAGTAGATAACGGCAATTCAGAGCACTTACACACAAATAATGGACAAAGTAACTTATTGAAAGGGTTAGTTCACCCCAAAATACTAATTCTGTCATCATTTACTCACTCTCATGTGATTCCAAAACATTCTTTTTAAAAAAATGGCTAGGCTGCTCTTTTCAATACAATGAAAGTGAATAGGAACCATGAGTTATTAAGTTCCAAAAAAAAAAAACATAAAAAAAAAATTTTCACAAAAGAAATAGTCACAAATTATTTAAAATATACAAGTATAAGGGTAAATGATGGCCTTGAAGTTATGTCCATTTTCTGAAAATAATATTTCCCTCTAAAAACTTTTGGGAAAAACCACTAAGGGTTACTCTTGTTTTTTCTAATCGCCAAAATGGTTGTGTATGTAACTGAAAAGAAGTAACTATTTGCCTTTAAACCAGGCTTAAATAAACGAAAGAACACCTTACATTAGTTTTTACCTTTTTAAAGGCAAATAGAGCACAATACCTTGCTTTCTCTGAGGCTTTTAAGACTAATTAGTCTCTTGTGCCTTTGCAGGCAGATGAGAGGACCACGGATACACAAAGTATACAAAAAGAAAACGGAGGTACGTTCTCTTTTTAACATACTGAGAAATCACAGAGGGAAATGGCTTAGAAAGAAACTAATGAAATTTTTAAGGAAAACGAGGCCATGTGAAACTTATCACGGGAAGCCAGGACATGCCTTCAATAGAGCGAGGGGAAGTTTAAGTCAGAACATTATACGTTTATAAAACCTTATGTTTAGCTGGTTACGGTATGTAAATGCTTTAATGAAATCATCTCAGGTTTGACAAGTTGTCACACAGTGTGCACTAGAGCTTAACAGAACAGCAATATTTCTGTCACTCCTAGTCAAATGTTTGACAGAGCGAGTTAGAACAGCACAGATAACGGATGCGTTAATTGACGAAGATTATAATGTGACCATATCGGTGCCAGTTGAAGCGTGTTGTAAGTCATTCCTTCAAACCACTGTGGGTTGTTTCTTTGATATCCAACATATCAATCCAAACATTTACTGAAGGAAATATCAGTGCAAGTGAGGCAGAAAAAGAAGACAAATCACAATTCAGTATGCAAATTATGATAAGGACATTATCAGAATTTGAATGGTGAATACATTCAAAGACAAGAAGATGGATTTCAAATCTTAGGATTCATTTTGTAAATGAATAAAGTACATAGTAAACCAGGGGTTGGAAATGCATTTGACATTTTCCATTAAAATGAAAGTAGTTCATCAAAATTCAATAAAAAAGTTACTGGCATGTAGATGTTAGGAAACATTTTTATTATGAAAAACCTATAAGAATGTATAAAAGTAAAAAGAAAACCAAATATATATTGCAAACTACACTGACATCCCTTTTAATTTGCCATCCCAGTATAAAAAAGAGGGTTAAAGTAGCAAGAGAAATGTGGATGATGAAGAGAGCATTCAACCATATAAGGCAGTGAGTAACCAGCTCACCGTATCAAGAGGGTTGCAGGACACTGCCCCCTGTAGGAGAGCAAAAGTACTTTACCTTCTTCCCAGATTTCCTTTCATTTGTCTCCATCTCAGTATCCCATTATTGGTGAGTGTGTGTGTATGTGTGAATGTCTATAGATATGCACAGGGGTGCCGCCAGGAATTTTGGGCCCCATGACAAAAAAATAACATTGGGCCCCCCCCCTGCACAGGCTGTTGTCACCAGATCTCTAGGACGTACCTGTCCCATCAGATGCTTTACATAACTCTAGTACTAGCACAATTTTTACTGCTGGTGATTTGTAAATGCAAGTCTGCATACAGTATGCAATTCATTATTTGATGCAAGATTAAAAGCCACCATAAAATGTCCTTAAAGCAATCCTTTACAGTGTCAATGTATTTTTATTGTAAAATTAATGACAGATTTAAAAAAGAAAAAAGAAAAGAAAAAAACTAAATATATATTAACTTTTTAATCAAAATAAATGAACATCATCATTCACAAGCATCTCAAGTGTGTGCAAGCTTCTAAAAATAAATTGAAATACACCAGTATTCCTGTAATTCTTTTGTCTTATGAATTTAATAAACAACTCGTCTCGTATTCTGTTCCGAACACACCGCACCATCTACATCATATGAGTGTAAATGCGCAAAAAACGTTTCCATTGCGAATTTTTTTTTTTTTCAAAATTGCCTGAAAAACCACCTCATTTCAATTTGCGCAATTTGAAAGGTAATTGAAACACGGATGACGGTGTTTAGTTGCCAGAAACACCAGAAACCACAAAGTTGCATAGTAAAAGAAAATCTGGTTTTCAAAAAAACGATAGAGAGAAAATAGAGAGGAAAGACAAAAGAAAGGGTGTCAATCTGTTAACGAATTACAGGAATACTGGATTCTAAACCTCATAGAAATGCCACAATCAAGACCTGGAAGCAGAAATGAGGGAGAAACACCAAGAAACTCCTCATATCTGCCGCTCACAGTGTAAGAGTCTTTCCTTGCCATTGATGCTTGAATAACACGCCTACGAATAATGTCTAGTGCGGTGGCTGGGATATATAAACCTACCAACGTCCGTTGCCACGATTTTTTAAATTACTATTCGCGAGAGGAAAATTAAGTTTTAGTCGCATAACATCGGTTAATCGAAACGGCGTCATTTCGCAATAGTTTTGTATCGATATTTAGAAAATAAATCGCAAAAGTTCTGCGCAAATCTGTAATAGAAACGCGGCTAGATGAGTGCGCTAAGGCAGGACCAAACCATTTCATGCAGATACAGGGGGGTGTATGTTTACTTTTTGGTCAATGGGGATATTTAACTTTTATTGCCAAAATAAGTACAATCAAAGACATCATTAATTTTATTATTATTTGAAATATACTCAATGATGATGGTTTATATAGTGTATAATATAATAAAAAAAAATTAATTACTTTTTACGTATTTGTTGGGGCCCCTGTCAGTCAGGGGCCCTTGGAATCGTCCTAACTTTTCCCCCCTATACGGCGCCCCTGGATATGCAAATAAAGAGCATGTCCAGGCTAAATCAGACAGAAAACCATGATCCAAAGCGCTTCAGCTTCTCGTATCACTGTGGGACAGGATATCTTTACATAATCAGGATCACTTCAAATCCCCATTTACACACTCAAATGCACTTTAACTCACTCTTTGCGTAACCATCTCCTGGATAGATGTGACGATTATAGACATCCATTATGTAAACGCGTCTGTCATCCAGGAAATCCCGCTCGTGGCCATTTCCCTGCAATATGCATCAAAGAGCAGATATAAGTTTAGATTACATAGATTCTGTTAGCACTAACAACTTCAACTAAGACTATTAATGATCTAAGACTAACGCCACTGCTGGTTTCTAACTACAGTGTATTAAAATAAAGATTTGGTGTAGTGGTTTTTAAATCAATTTGCTGATCAAGGAAATAATCCAGGCTTTATTCATTTTCTGCACTGATTTTGGTAGAAAATCTGAAGAATTATACATTCCAATATGACTAAAAAAAATAAAATAAAAAAATTAAAATATATAAAATAAAAGCTAACCCAATTTATTAAAAACTATAGTAATACAGAAATAATAATAAAATAATATTAATCTTATATAATAATAATAATACATTAGTATTACGCAACTCAATGTCCTGTGACTTTGACTCATCAGTAAATAAATAAAAAAAGCTAAAAGCATAAATATATATAAAAAAAATACACCACGGTAATAATAATGCACAATCCAATAGCACCTAAATAGTTTTACACAAAGGATATGAATAGTTCTTGAAAAATATATTATATATATATATATATAATATACATCCATAGCCTAATGAAAAAGCAGTTTTATTCAGTTTGAATCAGAAGAATCTGAAGAATTATACATTCCAATATGGTCAAATGCGTTAAAATGAGCTAAAATCAAATTAGCCAGAATATTCAATAAATGAGCATGCAAAAACAAAACAAAAAAAATAACGTGTCTTTGTGCAGTGCTTTCCAGAATTCTATAGGTGCAAATTATTGCTTAAATACATGCATAAAATACATGTTTGTTTTTAATTAACATTAAACATCTACGTAAACATTCTCAAAAGAAAAAAAATACACAAATTATTTTACATTAAAATGCCAATGAAATATCCATTAAATTAACCAAAGCAGGCCAAATAATAATAATAATAACAATAAGAAGGCAGTAAAAGGTATATTTTCACTACAAAGCTCTTTTGCTTTGAGTAAATGCATCTTTTTACTGTATATGATGAAAACATCACAAAATTAAATAGCAATACAATTATGTTTACACTGTATTCCAGTGTATTTTTCCTGTCCTTTCTATGGTCTCAATCAACAAAAGTTTCAAAAATATATATAGAAAATATGTATTGTACAATTATATTTTACAACACTATTCACCCATTTTATGTGAACTCTCAAAAAATCTCCAAACTGCTTGTCAAAAATACTATAATGCAGTCTATTACATGTGTCCAGTGTGAGCACAACTGCTTTTTGTTTTTGACAGCGAGAGATGCGAAGATGAGCTTTTCCTCAGATGCTAAGTGTTGAGCTCTGTGTTCTGAAGTCATAACATTTCCATCCCTCTTCATTCCATCCTCCTCATCTGTCATGTACAGTGTCTGGCTATTGTCACTTTTAATTTAAAACTGCTGCAAGGCCCGCAACTCATGTGTACGACTACAGTCTCTTATTCTAAAACAGAGCTGTCTCTCTGCTCAGACCGTTAGCCAATTACGAGACTATGAACCAGGCGTCAGGGACACATTCACATTCTCCTGTCTGCACCATCTGCGCACTCAAGCAGCAAAACCTTGCTGCTGGCAAAAAGATATCCATGTAGCAATTTCGAGTTTGGTCATCTGAAATCTAACAGGCAGCTTACATTAATAATATATACAGGAGTGATTACTCAACATGCAGCCCTTAAGTTCCACTGATAGTCATGAGTAGAGGTGAACTGTTATAGAAAGGTAATGCGTAAACACTATCATACGAGCAGAGGATGGAGGATACAGTATTTCTGCATCAGAGACCAAGTCTGCAATCAACTCGGAACTGGAACGCCTAGAGGCTTGTTTGCTAATACAAGCACATGCTGGAACTGTCAGATGGAGCATTTCATTGTTTTCATGTAGATTTTCCCTCTTTAGTTTGCTATAGGCGGTCAAAGAGGATGCGGTTTGAATATATGATAACATTAAATGATCATAAACTCTAAAGTCAGAGAGATGCTAACAGATGCTGAGATCATTATCAAATAAATGATTAGAAATGTAATTTTGGCAACTAACTGAAATGAAACAAGCGTAAGTTAAAGAACTAAACTTACTCAAAATGAAATCTAATGCCCACTAGCCACTGTGGCTGGCTTTCCAAAGTCACTAGCCACTCAGCATTTTCACTGGCCACAATTTTGACATCAATACCATGGGGAGAAACTGCCATATAGATATTTTTAGTCATAATTTGACATAATTTGGCAGCAGGTATATTAGGCTGCTGTCACTTAAAGACCCGATGCAATGACCCATTACACCGTTACACATGCGTTTTCTTTCTCAACTGTTTATGTTCACTTAAAACATAACTGACTGTGTTTACGTGAATACTCGCCAAGGCCGGCATTTTGACATTATTTTGTGTGTATTTCACTGTTTAAGCGCAATAACTAACTCAATTAGTACTGAGAGGCGACTTTATGTGTGCGCAAAATCTGCGGGAATGAGTAAAATTATGCCCAATACGCACAACCCCATGCTGAAATTTAAGCCCTGTAACACCAACAACATTCATCCGGAGCAAATGAAACAAGCGAGTGAGTGGAGGCGGGTTTGTGTGTCAACTCGCTGTCGGAGAGATGAGAGAGCAAGAATGCGCAGCTGGTATTGTGTATCTATTCTGCAGAAAATGAGTAATGGAAGCGTTTCAGATATCACACTATCGATATGTATCGAAAAATCTATATTGACAACACTACATTGCACTTAGTTTATTATTTCAGATGCCTTTTTAAAAGACTACCGGTACAACTGAAAAATGTATATTATATATGAATTTCAACCCGCAAAGGTAGCTATTAGGAGTGACTGCGTTACACGGCACTGCTGAAAACCACCCGCATTTGGTGGGTGTAAATGTCAAGCCACGTTTAAATATTATAGCGTATTAATGACACTGAATAAGAGCAAACCTACTCTGAATTCAACTTGGGTCATTTTCTGATTCTTCATGTCCTGTCACTAATCAGTAAAAAAAAAAAAAAAAAAGCACAATCAAATAGCACCTTTGAAAAAAAAAACTAATTCAAAAGTTTTACACAAAGAATATGAATAATGCTTGAAAAATATATATCAGTAAGCCTATTAAAAGCAGTTTTAAAAAAAGCAGGTTATCTCATGACGGCGGCCAGTTTGAATCACGGGACACAGAGCAAATTTATCATTGTTGACTGCAAATAGTCTTAAAGTCGGCATGAAACATAATTGCAATAGTCTTTTCTACCCTATTGTGATAAGTGAAGCGGCTTGTCGAATAGGGAAACATGTAGGGTGGGACTTGATTTTGTCCATCAGCAGTTAATTGGTTGGTTGTGGTTTGTTATTGCTGTGCTCTCATGTGAGTGACAGGTTGTCCCACCCTCACACCTGTAAACACGACATCAGAGAAGAGAAGAGATATAACTGTAATCACACATGAGTTTTAAAAAAATTATGTGCATGAATAAATAATTTCTAATACTGAAATATTTCATTAAACAATAATAATTGTTGCTTTAAGTCACTTTGGGGTATGTAACATTCCAGGGATGCTATAACAACTACTTTAAGTACTTTGATTTTTTAATATTTCATCATACAGGGGACTAGCAATTTGTCGTCTCATTGTGCAGATAATCCTGGTTATTAGCACACACTTATGAATTCATATATGCAACTGATGTCACCTTCAGAGACCAGCATCTGCCATTACATGTCATAATTTTAAGCCTTTAATTCGAGCTTCAACGCCCATTTCTCCCCTCTCGATATTTTCACAGCCTTTAAACCCAGCTGAGACAGCGCTTTCAGGCCCATTTATATGCCAACATGAAGATTCCCACCTTTGTTCTGCTAGTGGCCCTCCATGAATTATTCACCCAGCAATGGTATTGATCTGATCTTGTTGGCTTAGTCGATGAGCAAAAGACCATAATTAAAATCAAGCCACACTTAAAAATGCTTATGGCAGTTGTATGTGCTACTGTAGCCCCAAAATTATCAAGAACAACCGCTCCTGGGTCCATGAGAACTTCATTAATAGGCTGGGCTAATTAGCAGGGGAGGTGACTCATTAGGAAGGGGAGCGCAATAAACTGCAAATTAGAGGGAAACATGTTGATTTACACTAATTAAGGAAGGAAGGATATGACACGTTGAGACCAGTGATTGATTGATATGGGTGGCTGGAATAATAAATATGTACTCTAAAGTTTACGGTCAGTCTGATTGTTGTTGTTTTTTTAAAGGAATGAATACTTTTATTTGTCAGGGTCACACTGAGTTTCATTGTGTTTTTTGTCATGTGCCTGTGTTTCCTTTCATCCCCTAAGGGGCCGTTTACATGGCACCGTTTTCAACTAAAAACAGAAAGCTTTTTATGCGGTTTGGCTGTTTATTTACATGACAGCTTTTGGGGGATTGAAACCGCAAACTTTTTGAAAACAGGTTTCAAAGTGAAAATGATGTAGTTATGGTCTCCATGTAAACTACAAAAACGCGAATTTGTGAAAACTGTGACGTCATGCATGCGCAAGCGTATTACGTGTTCAGACTATAGGTATGGAGTTTTTCTTTCGAAAGTGACTTCAGACTATAGGTATGGAGTTTTTCTTTCGAAAGTGACTTCACCTACTGGCCTGGCAGCATAATATAGCATTTTCTTTTGCAGATCCATGCTAATGGGGATCGTTTTGACAACGTTTATAATAATTCAAACTGATTGTTCCTGTTTGTTACCTTGGTTACTCTTTAGTCCCACCTGTGTCTTGTTTAGTTCTGTGTATTTATACTCCCCATGTTCGCGGTCAGTTATTGTCTTTGGTTTACGTTTGTTATATTGATTCTCCTGACTATTCTCCTGGTTCATTAAAGACTGTTTGTATTTATTCTCTGCATCATGTGTCGGATTCCGAAGCTACACCTGTAAATTTAAATTATATTGATTGGTATGTGAACATTCTGAAAGTGTCAGAACTGTAACAACTTATACTATTTTTCTATTATTACTGAAAATATCCCCCTTTTTAATGTTTCTGAAATAATTATCTTATGCTCACCAAGGCTGCATTTAATCTAATATAAATCTAATATAACTCTTTACTATTTTAATATGTTTGAAAATGTTGTTTATTCCTGTGACGACAAAGCTGGAATTTCAGCAGCCATTTCTTCAGTCTCCAGTGACTTTTATTATTATCAATTTTGAAAACAGTTGTGCTGCTTAATATTCTTGTGGAAACCATGATTTTTTTTTTTTTGATGTAAAGACCATGTAAAGATACTTTTTTTTTTTAAGTGAATAGAACGTTACGAAGAACAGCGTTTATTTGAAATAGAAATCTTTTGTAACAATGTAAAAATATTTTTACAAGAAATCTTTTGTAACAATGTAAAACATGCACGGTGTAACTATTTAACTCTTATGAGATGGTAAAAGAATTACAGAAAAAGCTATCACCTCATTACACACTTTAAGAACATGTATGATATCATAACACACTTGACTCACAAACTTACCATTATTGAGTAGTAATTGCCCTGACAATCATCCTAATAATGACACACTCAACAACCAACACTAACGGATCCACGACAACAGAAGAAAGCGAATTTCAGCTGCAAATGAGCCTAAAGCTATTGCATACAAGTAATCGGAGTGAAGAACTATTGATTTCACCTCCAAAAGGGGGTATTATCTCGTCTACAGCGTCAATTCCATTGACTGACAGAGTGGAGTTGGAAAAGGACTGCTCACCTGATGGGCGTCTAGATCGATGATGGTGGCCCTGGCAACTCCCTCCACCCTCTCAAAGAGAAACTGCAGAGGGAAACACACAAGGGACAAAGGTAGGTTGTGCCTGACAGAGGAACAAATTGCAAAGAGGTTTGTGGATCTCACGACATAGCAACAGTCTGAGAGTGGAATGAATGTGTGGGGGGGAAAAAAGAAATCAATGTATGAGTTTCAGTAAAAAGATGGTATATAGATTCCAAACATGATATTCGTACATCAGTCTATGCAGGATTTTTTTTTTTTTTTTTTTTTTTTTTTTTTTATGAAAGGGTAAAGCACAAGGCTGGATTGTTTAAGAGGGAGTCACAAGTCGCACGGGTATATTTGTGGTAATAGCCAACAATACATTGTATGGGTCAAAATTATAATTTTTTCTTTTATGCCAAAAATCATTAGGATAGTAAAGATCATGTTCCATGATGATATTTTGTACATTTCCTACCGTAAATATATAAAACATTTATTTTTGTGAGTGAATGCAGCACAATCGCGAACATAAATGGACAACTTTAAAGACGATTTTCTCAATGTTTTGATTTTTTTTCACCCTCAGATTCCAGATTTTCTAATAGTTGTATATCGGCCAAATATTGTCCTATCCTAACAAGCCATACATCAATGGAAAGCTTATTTATTCAGCTTTCATGTGATGTATAAATCTCAATTTCCTAAAAATGACCCATGTGACTGGTTTTGTGGTCTAGGGTCACATATTTGATATCATTTTTAAAATGAAATAATTAAAAATATATATATTTAAGTTAACTCTGAAAACAACTATTCATTCAACTTCAAAATATTATTTATTGGCAATGC
Source organism: Phoxinus phoxinus (assembly GCF_949152265.1). Taxonomy (NCBI): domain Eukaryota; kingdom Metazoa; phylum Chordata; class Actinopteri; order Cypriniformes; family Leuciscidae; genus Phoxinus; species Phoxinus phoxinus. The sequence goes on along the minus strand of NC_136897.1, from coordinate 19,621,952 downwards.
TCATTAGAGAAAACAATTTCAGTCAGCAACTGGTCAAAGATTTAAACTGTTCAAGATATTGAGAGAGTTTCATATTATTCATAATTCATATGATTTACAACCGCTGTATATGACTAATAAATTGCTGATGATAGAGTTCCATTCTTAAGCAATCTCTAGTGTTTTGGTGCAAACATTTCACCTTGATTGCTAGTGTGATGTCAGCGTAGGCACAAAAACCTCCTCCTTTGTCACTAGAGCAGTGGTGGAAGCCTCCTCCTGCAAGAGACCAGAAAAAGCCCTTTAAAACAGCTCAGCTCAGCGAATGGTGCCTGTTTTCCAGTGCCACCAGAAGATTTCCCTTTGAATGTTCCCTCAAAACATGAGTGATTGAGAGACTAGCTTTTAATTAGGATCATATTTATACATTCAGGCAACAGATCTGATCTGTCCTTCCATGACCCGCCACATTTAGCCTCATTAAATGACTCTGCACTCCGGATGCTCCTCTATGGGAGCGGGCCGGTTGCTGATTAGCATTTATTGCTTATTCACACGACCCCGCTTACTGATTCACACCTTTCAATTACTGTGCAACACCCTTCGAGGAACAACGCGCGCATTTGAATGAACAGTCGTCCGTTGTATATTAATGTTTAGCAATGCAAAGGCAAAGAGCAGCTCTGTTTTAGAAGAACGGCCTGAGGGAAATGGCTGAGCTAGCAGAAGCCACGCTTTCTCCCCAACTTTCTTCAGAAACGAGGATGAGAATAGAATATTGAATGCATCGCTACATAGGCATATTTGAGGGAATTTTTTTAATGGAGTAACCAATGGGACGAACCCTGTTACATCTTAATATTAAAAAGATGTTCCCTTTTAACTTTCTTTAAAGCATGGGGTTCTCAAATTTTAGAGGACCAATGGTACACATTACACAACGTGACAATTAAAAAATAATATTAAATATATTTTTTTAATTTAGGTTTTTATTGTAATTTTGTTAAATTAAAAAGTATGCAATTTTAATACACATAAAATATATGTAAAATAGTACATTGTCACTTAGACAGTCAGTAAGCTTGAACTCAAAGGGCCCTATCTTGCACCCAGCGCAATTGACTTTGTACACCGACGCATGTATCATTCCTATTTTGCACCCGCGCACAGCGGACTTTTCCCTCCACAGACGCACGTCGGTAAATTAGGGAATGAACTTGCGCTCGCGGGGGCGGTTCAGCGCAAAGAGGAGGCGTGTTCCGGCGCAAAACTCCCCTGGTGCTATTTTCCAGTTTTAGAAAGCAATTGCCCTACTGACCAGAAAAAAAACAGTCTAAAGACAGTGGCGCGTTGCGCGTTAGTCATATGGTATTTTAAGGGCGCGTGCTTGGCCATAATGTAGTGTGTTAACGCGCATCCATTTTGATTCTCTAATATAAACAGACGCAGAAGTTTTCATTTTTGCAAATCATACATTATTACAAGGAAAAATATTAACACACGAGGGAAATCATTGTTGTGTCCGTGAAGATGTGAAAAAGATCAATCTATTTAAAAAAAAAAAAATCTAGATTAGGCTACACATTTACCCAAATTATACGCCTGTTTAACCGAAGCTAATTTGGGTGGGTTTCACCCATCATCCCCAGTGTCACTTCTCTGTGTTTTACGGCCCTGACGAGAACATCGGTCTCTTTGGCTGTGAACTGCTCCTGGTGTGCGCCGGCAAATCCGCCGTTATAATAGCAATCCGCCATGGAACAAGCGCGCCTGCTCTTAAAGGGAATGTGAGAGGACGCTCTGATTGGTTTATTTCACGTTACGCCCAAACCACACCTATGAATAATGAAGCTACTTCAGACCAACCCCTTTTAGATTTGCGCCAGGCGCAAGAGTCGTTTATGCCGCCAGGAAAATAGCAACAGCGCCGGGATCCGCCCACAAAGTTACTTGCGCTTTGCGCTTTGACACTTGCGTTTCAGATCGTTAAAATATGGCCCAAAGAGATAAAATGAGAGGGAACCTGTTGTGGCTCGGCAATATTAGGATGTTTGAGAATCACTACTTAAAAATGATCAATCGTATGCCTGAGCTGGAATCAAATATGCAGGGAGCACAGTAAGATGCACTTATTCTCACTACAATTGTTTTTCGAGTGATGATTGGGAGCGTTAGAAAGAGAACTCACCCACATTTATTGCCCATCCTCGATCCATTGCCAGCTTTCCAGCCTAGGTATAAAAAAAAAGAGAGAGAGAGAACACTCATGGTTGGTCTCATTTTCCAGCTAGCATTTTTCCCCTTTCCAGTCATCAATAAATTAACAGGAAAACAGATTGTTCATGTGCCAGATAAATCAAAAGCAGAGTAACTTGGCACTAAAGCTGAGGGAGGATTCAACATTATCTGAACTTCTTTCATCTCTGATTACAAATCTTTTCAACTTCACACAGAAGTTCTGTGCATATATAGTCTAGTAATGGCTTAAGAGGGGTTTAGTGCAGAGCCTGCACATTTCTAATATTTAAAAACACTCATTTTAGACATTTATTTCAGTTGTTAATGGTTTCCTCGTATTCTTTCCCTTATTCACTTTCCATCTTAGTTTTGCTCTATTTCTGTTATTACCTCACATTAACATAGGGAAAATCCAATCTATCCCGCACATGTAATGGCAGTGGAATAACAGGAAATGGCTTTAAAATGGCGTTTCCATTACAGCAAGGGTTATCCATTTGCCTATCACTGATAAGACCATCATCCAAGAGCAGCACATTCCAATGAGGTTCGCAATAAAAAGAAAGCTTGATGCTTTGTTGAAATAATAATCAGTTTTTCGCTCATCTTCCAAAATGAGACCAGATCGCGTTTCCTTTTATCATTTCATCTTGTCACAAGTAATCTAATTGCCTCCACGAGTCTTTGGAAGCTTTGAGTACTTGGTACAGGACTTTGTATCTGCAGTGACATCAAGAGTGGTACTGCCTTTATTCGTTTTTTTGTGGAGGGCCTTTTCCATAAATAGTTTTTTTTTTATTTCGCTATATATACTACCGTTCAAAAGTTTGGGGTAAGTAAGGTTTTGATGTTCAGAAAGAAGTTTCTTATGCTCACCAAGCCTGAATATATTTGGATTAAAAAAAATATGATATATTATGATAACTATGATATATTATTGTTGCTTGCTATTTTTGTGGAAACCAATCATTTTTTTAATTAAATGATTATTCTTTAATGATTGTTTAAAGGAACAGTATTTATTTGAAATAGATTTTTTTTGTATGAATTTCTAAAAGTATTAATTTCTTTCAAAAAAAAAAAATATTACTGACCAAAAATATTTTCATGGTAAGCACATTAAAAATGCCATGACAATCAATACACAAACTTAAAGCACTGTAAGGAAAACTTTTTTAATTTGATATTTGACAGCAGTTCTTAAAACTTTTCCTGGTGAGACCTTTCTAAAAACATCCATAAAAGACCTTTACAAAAACAAGCAATTCCATGTAAAATAGCAGTAACTAAAGTCTTATTTCTGATTGGTGTAGCTTGCCTATTACGAACACACTCTGAGATAATGATTAATGATAATTTAAGACGAGTTTAACTGAATCTAGAATTGATATACAACCAATACACTCATGACACTCTCCTCAGAGTGCATTTAAAGCTACTTTCAGTCACTCGTGAAGTAGAGAGCCAAACTAAGAAGAGAGCTTCACACATGCACGAACACGCACACGCACACGCATGTACACGCACACACACACTCACACGCTGCTCTTGAGCTCAATCCCCTGGCTGCAGCCAGTGCATGGCTTTGCATAAGGAGAAGGTTATCAGTGAGCCTGGAGCCCTGAGCTGTTCCTAGGAGGCACAGCTAAGCTCAACTCAGCTCTATCTTTCCTTTTTAACTTTCTCCTGCTCTCCCTCTCTTTAGGGTTTCTACTGATAGGAGATCCATCAGTAAAACTGCATCAAAAGTTTGAGTCTGCAATCATTTCAATCAATTCAAGGACCAGAGTGCATATAAATTTACTCATGATTAATATTTTATTCAAATCAACCAGTGCTCTCAACAAAACAGAAAATGCAACATGGAAAAAGCTATACACGCCTCAGTAAAAGATGGATTTGTGGGCCAGTAGATCAGATTTAGTTCAGCTGCCTGCTATATACGGTAAATATTCTTTACACACAAACACTACTGGACAAAAGTTATAACCAGAATAATTAGTGTTTTTTTGTTTTTGTTTTCACCAAGACCACATTTAATTGATCGAAACACAGTAAAAACAGTAATATTGTGAAATATTATTACAATTTTTAATAGCTTTTTTCTATTTTAAGATATTTTAAAATGTCATTTATTGCTGAATTTTGCTGTAATATGATGAAATACAGTGCAAAACATTATTGATTTATCTATTCTATCACATTTTGACCCAAAGTCTATCACACCACTTGAATACTTTGAAATCCACTTGTGTTTCATTTCACTCTCTAGATCCCTAAGCAGTATATCAGTAGTGAACACAAATTTGTGTACTAGCAATGCCTTTCATTCTTTCGTCATACCTTCTAATTTACATTTTTAGAAGTCGTTCATTCACACTGGCCCTGGGCCATCCTTATTTTTCAGCCCTGATATGTGGCACCATATCCTCTTCAGAATCATTGCTATTTTTAGTCGAACAACCTAAATGACATAACGACCGCTCTGTGTGAAAAGCATCAATTTATATAAACATCCACTGCCACATTCTGCATCTCTAAAATCATTTTCTACAGCTCGACTGCACCTATTTGTAACTGAAGTAGTGCTATTAGAGCAAAACAAAGTGTGCACATCAGATCTCATTCATAATCATCACATTAAGACTGATAATAAACAAATCCACTACAATAGAGCAGAGATTAATGATACGAGTCTGCCCATTATGATAATTCCTCCCAAACGCCCACAATTACACACAGTGGATGTTGTCTAACCTTGAACTTCCTTGCGCACTACCTAAAACGGGGACGGCCCGCACACACTCCCATGTTCCCCGAACCAGAACTACAGCTCCATCCAGCCTGTCGACTGCTGACTGAAATGGCAGTCAATTAGCAGGCCGTGAGAAGGGCTCAATGGGAGGTATAATTATGTTCTCGGGCTGAGAGGGACGTGTGGAGCACACTCATCGCGAGTTCGTCTGCCGCGCAGTGCAGTCTGTCAGAGCGCAGATGCACTGTGGAGAACACCTGGCATACCGCAATGTAATTTACTGCAGTCTTTTACATTGCTGGAATAACAGGGAGGATCGAAATTTGCACTAGGGAAGGACGTCCTCAAGATGGTACTGCTGGTAGAAGATTGACAACGGCGTGCCTTAAAGGAATATCCCTGGTTCAGCTCAATCAACAGCATTGTTCATTTCCACTTGACCATATTTTTCCTCTATAAAAGCAAAAATCAGGGTTACAGTGAGGCACTTACGATAAAAGTGATCGGGCCAATCTCTAAACAATAAAATACTGTTTTAATAGTACAGCCACAATACGTAACCAAAATGTGTTGAGATGATTTTAGCATGAAAAAATTGCTTGCTAAGCTATATGACATTTTACAACTCTATTGTCATGTCAACACAACACCCTAAAACAACTGTAAAAAGTATGATTTAAACAACTGTACAGCTCAAATGTAGTTTAAAGAGAACAATTAATGTACGTGCTTATTTCAAATGATAAGCTTCACATTTCCTTTTAAATCCTCAAAAAATGACCCTCATTTATATAACTGCCTTGCTTTAACCTCAATTTTCACTTTTTAAATGAAAAGAAGTGACGAGTCAAAATAAATGTTGGAGTCTCTGCTTTATTGCTAAAAATTTTATTCTATTCTAATCAACAGTAAATCATTTTGCGACTGTTTCAATTGATTTGAAGATTCGAAAAGACTTGCCCAGCCATTATCCTAGCATTGTGGCACTTTTTACAGGCAAGCACTACTCACATTTTCCTGAGAAATAAATGATAATAATCAAGCATTACTATTATTATAGATGAATACTCAGATTTGTGTCTTGGTAGAGATACCAAACGGTATTGGAAGTGGTAGAAATTCTCAGTTGTGTTCTCATTGTGTACTTATTGCTTAAATTTGAGCAAATAAAATATTTAAATACAACTACTTAAAACATCAAAAAACCTTTCCTACAGAGAAAACTGTCATGGGCTCAAGTGCACAAACATCCAAGCTGGTTATTAAGATCCAAAAACAGAAACTTCCTCTGAGACATAAAACACTGAAAACTCATTAGGAATTAAAGTAGCACTTTCAGCCTTTATTTTCTTCTGCTTAACTCGCGAGCAGAAAAGCAGCCAGTAATGTGTCTGTTTCTATGATAGCTTCAAAAGAAGCTGTTAATGCGGTTGTGTTACCTGTGAGAAACTCCTCCGAGTGTCTCTATCACAGATGTTCAGAGCCTTTCCTACCGGCTGTTCCTCCCCAGGTTATTTCAACTTATGCCAATGAGAGGCCCAAACTAGGCCCTCACAAACAACTTTCTGTCACCAAATGTTCCTATTTCCTAGTAAAACTTTGAACAATACTCCATGGACCTGGAGCTTGAGCAAGATGATGACTCATTGTATTACATTCTCCGAGCAGTATAACACCTGCAGTTGTACAAACCCTACTGAAAAATCCTAAAGCAGCGTTTCTTTTAGAATTTCTTTGTGCTTCTCAATTGCAACATAAACACAGCATTAGGAATAAGACCACGTTAGATCTTGTATAGAATCTTAAGACCTTCAGAATCTCATGAGATACCACTGGATAAACCGAAGGATTTTCTTTTGGCTTCTTATTCGATTTGTAGCGATGTGTAATCTATCATACCCCTATTTGTATTGCATTGTTAAAACGTCTTGTTGCTGGACAATAAAAGGAAACCACTCGGGCAGCTATAAAACTTTAAAACCCTGAAAGATTTTTTTTTTTAATTCCGTTTGATGTCCTACAGGTGAATTTTATCATTTTGCTGATCATAATAGTCCCACAGATCTATGTTGTATTAAAGCAGAAAAAGTCTCACACAGTGCTGTAACTTGACAATCTTTATTTTATACCTTCACTAAAAATGTCTAGAAAAATAAATAAAATTTTGATCAAAAACATCTAATAAACATTTGCAAGCTACAACATTGCGCAGGACTTTTTCATTCTTTTCCCATTGTATTGACTATGTCCTACAGACCTGCCAACGACCCCAGGGTGTACAAAAAGTTTCTGTTAAACTGTGTTCCAAATCATATAGCCTATTTTTTGTTTTATATTACTGTATGTTGGGACGCTATAAGAATATTGCCATCAGAATCCTTCAGAATTTATTTTTATAAGAGAATGGAACACTGCACACCTTCCTTTTTTTTGACAAGAGGTAAAGAAGACTTATAACCAAAAAAAAAAAAAAAAAAAAAAATATTTGTCATGGATCTCACAGGAAAAGTGTGACTGTCTGAAGAAATAAGGTTAACACCTTAATCTCGAGGTCAAGAGGGTTAGACAAGAGACACAACAGTGCATAATTATGATATCAAACTGATCAATAAGTCAGAATTCACATGCCGTTCCACTGTGCAAAGCTAAAAAGTTTAGTATGAACATAAATTCCCTATCTTGAGTATGTTTTAATCTCGACACTCACAAGGTGAAATGGAGATTTGAAACCTACCATGATGGTCCCTCCTGTTTGCGTCCGCAAAGGTTTCAGAACTCTGCGCTGTACCAGGAAGTTGGGCAGGAACAGCAGAGGTGGGATCTCTGTGATGGTGGCAACTACCAGAGACCACTGAGGGAAGGAGAAATCACATGCACATTAGGTAAGCATTCCTGGTACCCAAGTCTAAATTATAATTACAATGGCTTCTAAATGATAATGAAAATAATGTGACAATTTCTTCGCGGGAAAAAAAAGATCTCATAAATATCAGAAACCAAAAACAGAAAGCAATTTCAAAGAGGGTCTGGTAGTGGATTGTACAGTAAATCAGTTTCAAATCTAGCTTCAGGGAGTGGAATATATATATGATACAGATGATAATTTAGTGGAAATGCAAACTGGTGGCAAAATGTTAAAGCAGGATAAATAGACTGTACTAATGCATATTACAAAGTGAAAAAGTGTGAAGCAAGTACAAAAGATTCGGTCAGTGTAGAACTCAGATACCTCTCTGGAGCCCTCCAAGATAGCGTTCTGCATGCATTAAGGGAAAGAGAGAATACATACACAGAGCCGATTTAAAGGGTGACCAAGTATTTGGACGATAAGCCTTCATAAGTGAGCAGACAGCAGCGGGATTCAGCTACAGTAAGCGACCACTGAAGCAACACATGCAACAAATTTAGTTTCAAATACGTCCATTCAGGGGCTCGAAGGCCTATTAACTTAAAAGGAAAGAAGGTTCCCCCACAAACGAAAAATTATTGTGTGATTCTAAATCCAAATGCTGTTATTTTTCCATGAACACAAAATGAAAAACGTTCAAATTTCTCTTACATTCATATTGACAATGTCTTAAAATGCCATACAATATTAAGCCATTGTTTCTTGTCAGGGATGGGTACAAATATTGATCTTCCAATTAATTGTGATCTTCATTTGAACAATCTCAATTATATGCCAGTATCTTTATCAGCGGCAAAACATCTGCACTGAATCCACAGCCCTAAGGCAAAAGTTACATTTTATCCAAGTGAACACTCTCAGTTGAAATTGATATAATAAAAACAAGGTCATGCACCGGAAAATACCAGCAAGGAAGCTCTTTTTTTTTTTATTGTCCTAGTGTTTGACTTGTATAATTAATTATATAGCCTAATAATTTTACACACAAAGCCTAAAGTTTACCTCAGTTGGTATTCACAGAGTAGTTTTTGGTTGAGTTAAATATTATACAGCTAGCGGGTTTGGAACAACACCAGGATGAGTAAATAATTATAGAATTTTCATTTATGTGTGAACTGCTCCTTTAAATCATCCCCACTGCGCAGACTGCATGTTGGAGCAGCTGACTCATGGGAGCGTTAGAGATTCTTGGCAGACTGCAATCTTTGCAGAAGACTGCGAACTGATTGATTTGGACCGAAATAAAGGCCTGCACTGAGTAATCCAGCGCAATTTGCTATTGTACACTTCCTCTGTGCATCACTGGCTCATTTCTGGTGAGATGAAATAGGAAGTCTAGATGTCGTTTTGATAAAGTAAGGAATGTCCACACAGTCACAAATTTGACTATAATAGATTAAAATGGATTCTTCTTTTGGCACTGATCTCATAGAAGGTCTACAATAAGTACAATTGCAATTATTGCCAGCCAATTGAAAGTAACAGATAAACCAATTAGAAAATCAGAATGCTGCTTTTATAATTGACTTTTTGTATTGCTTATAGTAACCTTTTGCCATCAGTATATGGGATTATGGGTGCCAGGAAAAGGTGAAAACACAGGTCAGGGCACGGACACAGCACTGCATCTCTACCTTGAGTCTGCTCAGGTAACGCGCAGTGTGAACCACAAGAAGATCCGCCTCGCTGGCCTCCCGGGCTGGAACGATGATCTCATCGGTGATGAACTGCTCTTCTGGAAACAAATCCATGTATCATACGAAAGCGAAATGAATGTGAACACGAATATCTGACACTTGAATAAAAATACACGCTGAGCCGTGGAAGCTCAGCAAATTTCCTAGGAAGGGTAGACATTCTGCGCGGTTAAGTGAACTAATGAGGAAAAAGAGCTTGCGCTGCGGACTAGTTTATCTGAAGAGCTGCCAGAGTTACACTTTGCCCCTGACCTTGCAGCAGCAGAGAAGCCAACATCCTCTTGCTCCTGTTCCCGAGGGGAGTTCAGCTTCCCTCATTATCTCTGCCTCACTGATTGCTCCTCTCTCCATCCTTCTCTGCATCCCTCCACCTACAGTATACTCCCCCCTTCACCCTCCACCCTCCATTCCTGCACTGACTTGCAGCTCTCTTTGATTCCCCAATTAATTTGTCTCGTATTTCATAGATCACCTTACAAACTGGTCAGTGCCTCTCTGGCTAACTGCACCTGCAGTGGTGCTACACACCTTTCAAGAAGCGAATGACCTTGCCCCATTTGCCAGCGTCAAAGGGATGCAGCTTTTCCAGTCCCATGAAGGTGATGTTGTACTCAGGGGAATAGACAATAGGCAGGCATGTCGCAGGGACCTCTGTGTAAAGTTCAGTTTGGTGGGAACTGTGGAAAGACGGATGTGTGATCTAAATAATAATGCTTATGTGAGCGTCAGGGTTATTGCAATATTGCATTACAAATGTATAGTAGAAAATTACAGCACATTGTCAGATGTGTACTTTTTATTTTATTTTATAATACCTACCCTGTCTTTCCTCCTGAATCTTCTTTTTTTGACAGCATGTCAAATTTCAGCTTGAAACATAAAAAAAAGCATTAGTGCAAATCACTTTATGTGTTGGATTCTCTTTCTGTAAGGATTCTGTACGCATTTTTTTTTATAGTTGTCATTCATATAAAAATGTATGATTATGGCAAGAACAATATTGTAGTAACTATGCATACATCTTATTTAATTTACTCTTTGTAGTATCAAGCCTAACCAAAGCTTCAATAGCAAAAACTACACATCCCAGGAAGCGTTGCATATCTTGCGCATGCGCGCCAGAAATTTGAAAGACGCAGCTTTACAGGAAATATTTTCGCCTTAGAATAATCCTTCCCAAAGTCTCCAGATAAACAAAATGGACCTAACGCGACATGTTAAATACTCGTTGCAAGCCGGACCCAACTTTACATAGGCACTTTCTTTTTGTCTTGCTTAAAAAAAATCGCTGTAAATGTGAAGTCGCCACGACTCACCTGCTAGCCATTTTACATTTCTCTTATGTTTACGGTGAAATTATTCGTCGTCTATGCGTCTATTATGGACAGAACACATGCAAACATCCACTTAATAGATAGTATTGTTGTTTCTATCAAACAATTGCAGTCAAGAGGATTGTGCGCACGTTTAATATTGCCTGCTTGTAGTTCCTCCCCTCCTGAAGTGCAGCTGCGCTTCTTACGCTTGCGTCCCTCACTACGTCATTATGACAACTATAGTTGAATTCTAAAATTAGTTTAATACTAGTTAAAATGAAATGAATACCGACCAAAATGAATTCATAATTCAACATTACTCAATACATTATTATTATTATTCAAATCTATTTGGCATAATGTGAAACAATCATAGCTAAGTCTTTTTTTTTTCAGAACCCAGATTTTACTTTACAAAGTCTGATAAATAAATGTATCTTGTATCAAATATTAATTATATTGCTATAATATTTAATATAATATATATATAAACAGTATAAGAACAATATAAAAAGTTTTAATATATTATACATTATAAAACATAACTAAATAGTTTGACACTCTTTTCTAATTACAAGTCTAATTAGACTGATGCATGGTTGCGCTTTATTATTTGATTTTTTTTCCCCTTCTTCTCAGAAAAGACCCTCCACTTAAGAATTTCTGATGTGAGCCATATCAGCTGAGGACACCAAAACATGATGTTATTTAGAAATGACCTGCCAGAAAACTAATAGTCTCATTTTTAATCAATGCATTTGCATTGAGGCACATAAGCATAATTACAATAATTTATGGGAGATAAAACTTGTACTTCACCTCGTTTATTTTGGGTAAACATGTCCCCTAGCCGGCTGTCCCAAGAGTTAGGCAGTAGTTATATAAATATTTTGAGCAATAATGGCGTCATCATTCAGAGATGAAGTGAAGCTGCGTCTTTTACTCGCTGGCTGTTTTCTTTCAGCTCAGAGTAACCCGTGAGTAAAAACCGTCCGTCACCCAGGCATTACGTAAGAGAGTACAATAGATAAAAGAGAACAGACGACAGTGTGTGTCCCTACCCGCATTGCTAGCAGTTTTATCAGTATCCTAATTCCTTCACAAGCTGTGGTAATCTAAAGGCACCCTGCTAGCATGTAATGCAATGGGTCTTTGCACTCCCCGCAAAGTACAGTCTCACTGTGGCTGCTCTTTGAAGCTGAGGAAGCCTATGGCATGGCCTGGGTAGCTTCTTTCTATAATGGAATATTTTTGCATAAATTGAGACTTCAGCCTTGTCTGTTTTTTTTTATTATTATTATTTGAAGAAATGGAGACTATAGAAATATCCCCCCCCCCACCCCCCCCCCCCCCCCCCCTCTGCAATGAAAACCGACCTGGTCCTTATAGGTGAATTTAATTAATACACTCCTGACCCCTTCATAATGCAGCCTGAAAACTGATTCATCTGCATTTCTCTCAAGTTGCACATTTCTCCTGCCATCAAATGGTTCTGTTGCTTATGTGAGACATCCTGTTTAGTCTCTCAAAGAGTTCGGTCTCTCTCTCTCTCTCTCTCTCTCTCTCTCTCTCTCTGCCTCACCTTAAAAACGAGTTTGATGAGTCATTCAAATGCACATTTTTCCCATTTCTTCTTTGTGCACAGAAGCCAGAATTAAAGTCCTTGAGACTGAGTGACTTGCTCTAATAAATTAATGTTAAAAGGTGTATTTAGCGCAATGTTAGTATCCACTAGATAGAAAAGTGTTTCTAGAAAATGGCTAATAAAGAAATTAAATCACTGCACACAATTAAAATGAAAATCGTGGGCAGAAAGCACATTCTTCTACAATCATCAAAACTGACAAGAAACAAAGTTGTTTGCCTTATTAAAGAAATATTGTATGCAACAAAACAAGGACGTTCTGTCATGTTTTACTCACCGAATTGTTTCTGACCCATGCTGTTATTTTTTACTTTGGAATACAAAAGGAGAATGTTTGATGAATCTTTGCACAGCTCTATTCCATACAACATTTCCATAGGAGTCCAGAAAGACACCTAAATAACTATTAAAAATAGTTTATATTTTTGAGTCTTCTAAAGCCATACAAGAACATTAGGAATGAAAATTAGGCTGAAGGTCATAGAAAATATTGCCCTCCGCTCGCTGACACAAAACAATGGCTTTTTTTCACATCCGTAATGTCAAACCATGGCGCATCTAATTGATTTAATTTTCTGTTCTTCTGACAGACAAACCAATTTTATGATAATACACAAGAAAAAATCAACAACGAGAAACCTTTTTTTTTATTCATCAATTATTTGTATAAAAATGATTCAGCTCAAGCAAAGTCTGTTTCTAATAATTGATTATCTTTTGATTTCTAACTAGAGCGCTTGTCAGAGAAGGATGATTGTAAAACATCTGTTCTGGTTTGTAATTTCTCAGATATCTTGCTGGAGGCAAGCAAACACTTCACCTGATCTGATACCTGTTTGATCAGTTTCCATGACGACAGTCAAAGAGAGATGACGGCAACTGTCCATGTTATCATCTGCTTGGTTCTTACAGTGGATGTTCCAGGCTTTGTGTCCCTTTGTTGACTTCCAAGATGTGGACAACCAGATCAGTGGAGCCGCTGCTACATGTGCTCATGTTTTTTTCTGAGTACCAATGCTGCTGCTGAATACCAATCTTCGATGATAAAATATTGCACAAACTTGACCAAATAATAATAATAATAAACTTTATTTTCTATAGCGCCTTTCAAAGTAGCATCTCAAAGCGATTCAGATCCAATAAAACATACAATTATACAAACAATGCATTAATGAAAGTGAAAAAATACCAAATAAAAGCATAATAAAAAAAAATAAAAAAAAATCAGATAAAAGCTACTCTATGGGACGATTTAAATAAAAAGTATACATTTGCGGATGTGGCTCATTTTAAAAGTCTTTAAAAAAACAGTAGGGAATAACTCTCATACAGAGAGCTGGTGCAATTTATCTATGAGGCGACATCAACATCAAAGGTTGCCATCGGTGCATTGCATGGAATATGAATCCTTTATTCTCCAGGTTCTGTCTGGAAGCTCTTTGTGACGGAGTTGTATGATAAATGGCTCTGTTTAAAATGTAGGGTTTGAATTCGCCTTGGCTAGGAGGAAGATAAAGGGATGTCTTCCCGTAGCGGAATATGATGGTGTGAGAATCATCCTGTAGCCTCAGACTCTAGATAAGATCATTGTACTCCACAATCTGACAGCTCAAAGAGTCAAATATCAGCTCACTATATCTGATTGTCGTTCTAGAAGGGCTTGTCGGGATAAAACTATAACATTTCAGCACAGACGGTTGTACTTCCTGAGTTTGACCATAAATAGTTTTATCCCAGCAAAACGTAAAAAATAAACCAGTAACTTTAGGTTTTGTTCGGTGGATTTACGCAACCTGTTCTTTGTTTTAAGGCACTAAGAGGCTTTGTTTGTGAATGACATCCAGGGAATAATTAAAAAAATGTTTGCTGCCGTTTTGTAGAATACACAAATGGCTACTACAAAAATAAACAGGGCCCATAGAGTAAAGCCCCATTCACACAGCACTTTGAACCCGGCAAATTGCCGGCAAATTGCCGGAACGCCTTCTGTGTGAACGCAAACACGACCCGGGTTTAATGCCGGGATCGATGCCGGGTTGGGGACCTAGTAACATTGCCGTGTTCAGACCCGGAACGCGCGCTGTGTGAACAAAAGCCAGGACAAATGCCGTAAGGGGTGTGTCGTAGTGATGATGCACGAGCCTTCGCAATGACAGTTATCGTGCGACTCTGTTACTCTGTTAGAAGAAAGTTTGTGTTCGTCATCGATACAAGAAAGAACGAAAAGATGTCTGCAAACTGGACTGAAGCAGAGACCCGAGAGCTCCTTGCAATCCGCGCCGAAGCTGAGATCGTTCGCCAGCTTTGTGGAACGGTACGTGATGCGTTAGTGTACGACCGAATCCGAAAAAAAATGATCGAGCGTGCGTACCTTATACGTCACATCATAACGTCACGCGTCTATCCGGCACATACCCGGGTTGTGTGTGAACGCGCTCTCTGATTCCGGCAAATCACTGGCAGTGTGAATGAACCATTTTCAAACGAACCCGGGTCAAATCCCGGGTCACTTTATCCGTGTATTTTCCGGAATCTCTGTGTGAAAGGGGCTTAATTATCTTCTGATGATGTCATATGAAGGTGCTAATTATTTTAGACCATGTTATGCTATAGTAGCTTTATTTTCTGTACTTTATTATGCACTGAACTTGGCTATGCTAAATATATTATTTTGAAAAGTTTATGAAAGTGTCATTTGGGGATTCGTTTCATGTATGAATTGAGGATACTATGTCAAATATGCTAGTTTTAAATATGTTACCCGTATACATAATTAAAAGCTGAGATTTGCATTTTCATCACATTCTGGAGCAAGGAAGCTATCCTCAATGGGCTTGACCTCATCTTTAAGTAAAAGTACTGTCTCTCTGCCGAGCGAAGGAACACTTTGATTTATGTTGAGCAATAGTAAACCGGATCATGAGATTTTAGATATAAGCTCAGTTATCTGCAGTCAAATCCTCCCCAAGGTCAACAGTGACAGCATGATCCTTAAGTAAACATAGTAAAGAACAGGTGGGATTTGCATTGGTTTTTTGCCTTTTTTCCACCACAGCATCTCTACAGTGACAACTGATATTAATGCAACAAAGATTGTTTTGGCTTTAAAGCAGCTCTAGAAGAAAGTCATTGTCCAGTTTAAGTAAGTTCAGCATTGATTTATTTCCGTTGTTAAAATCTTAGTTTTTAATTTAGGGGCCATTTACATGACACCATTTTCAGCTGAAAACACAACTTTTTATGCGTTCTGGCCGTTCATTTACTCGACAATGGTGTTTTGATGGCCTGAGAATGCAAACTTTGTAATAGGTTTCAAAGTGCACGTTTTTGAAAACGAGTTTTGAAAACAATACAGTTATCATCTCTGTGCAAACTTCAAAAACGTGAATCTGAACCGAAGCCCTCAAGAGGCGTCCTGACTGAAGGTGGCAATCTCAGAACGGGACCCCTCAGGGGTATCCTGCTGAATTCTTCTCTCTGGAGGTGGACAGAACTAGCCTGGTTCTACCAGACTCTCGTACATTTCATTTGTACAGAGTCTGGCCTCTCTCCATTGACAAGTGTTAACTTCCTTGAAGGCGGGTCCTCTGTTGAAGCTTAAAACTATTGGATCTGGCCAGAACCACTCTGGATCTGCCATAACCAATCGCTTACGTTTGGTCGTGACGTATGACGACTCAAACTAGTGCATGACCTCAACGTCATCGTTCTCAGCCACTCCCTCTGTTCGCTGATTGGACCGGTTAAAAATTGACTGGAGAAAACCCAAGAATACACCACAATTCCAGACGTAGTTCTGAAGGAAAATGAAAATTGAGCAGAAGCACATAGGAGGGCGGAGCCAGGCTAAGACAGAACTGGATGCACAAACGAAATAATTCTGGCCGTTCAACAGATTATCTGCACAGAAAGAGATAGAGAAGGCAAATAACAAAACATTCAATACAAAGAAAATGGGTTAGTTATATAACTTATTACAAAAAGAGTGTGTTTGATTTTTAACCCTTTATGGTATAATTAATTTCTAATAATTTCCTTGTAATTGTTGGAAAAAAATTTTTTATATATATATATATATTACACTATGGGAATTAAAATGGCAGCCAATGATGCGCTGTTTTAAGTCAAATAACATTTAAATGTCCCTCTAAAACTCTCTTTCCCACAATCACCCTCATACAGAAGACATCTTGAAGTGCTCCAGAAAATGCTCCTTTAACCTCATTTCTAAACATCTCTTCTCAAGGGATATTGTTTCTTTCAGCATCTTTGATAAGTAAATTAGATCTTTTTATTAACAAATCAACTTTGTCTAACATGTTTTTACTCTAAATTGAGAAAATATAGGCAACCCTACACTATGAAAAATAGGTATGTTGCCATTTGCCAACACTGTACCACAGTGGAAGTGCAGTAATGTGTTTCCCCATTGGGATTTCTTATAGGTGGTCACATCAATAATATGATTGCAGTTATAAGTGTTTATTGTAGTATAGTTGTATTCATGGATAAAATAACAAAATGGTTTCTTTTCAGAAAAAGAGCAATATTTTACAGAAAGGGCAATAGAAAGAATGCAGAGTTAACTCTTCCATGTGATTAGAGTGAGGATAAGCAAGCCAAGTGACAGGGATCTACTTTTTGGTTTGCATAAGTTCCAAGTATATAAAACTATCAATTTCTAAAATAAATGTTAAATAGAAAATCATAATTGTATAGAAAAACTGACCATTTGCCATTGTAGTATAGCAATGCTATTTAGCAACATTGCCTTTAAAAAAAAATATATATATACACTTAGGAAGTCAATGTCCTATTAGTCTTCACATAAAATTAAGCTGGAAAGAATCAGTGTTCACAGCACAAGATTTGTTGGGAAAAACCTAACTTCAAAAGACAGGTCACCAGTTACCCAGGTGTTACAACCACTACAAACTAACCCAATTGGCTGTTAAAGCACATTTAGCAAAGTAGAGTTAACAGAAACCAAACCATTCAAAGACATACAATTTTTATTTTGTTACACAGAATCTTGGCTCATGTTAACAGTTAAATAGAAAGGGCCAAAATAGAACCAGACCCCGAAGCAGAGGGACCTGAGAGTGGTGTTGACAGAACTAGACACCCTCAGCATCATCCTGGCTGAAATTGGCGTTATCAGAACCGGACCCCTCAGCATAGTCCTGGCTAAAGGTGCCATTGACAGAAACCAACCCCTCTGCATAGTCCTGGCTGAAGGTGGCGTTCACAGAACCAGACCCCTCAGAATCGTCCTGACTGAATGTGGCATTGACAGAACCAGACCCCTCAGAATCGTCCTGACTGAATGTGGCATTGACAGAACCAGACCCCTCAGAATCGTCCTGGCTGAATGTGGCATTGACAGAACCAGACCCCTCAGAATCGTCCTGGCTGAAGGTGGCGTTCACAGAACCAGACCTCTCAGAATCATCCTGGCTGAAGGTGGCGTTGACAGAACCAGACCCCTCAGAATCGTCCTGGCTGAATGTGGCATTGACAGAACCAGACCCCTCAGAATCATCCTGGCTGAAGGTGGCGTTGACAGAACCAGACCCCTCAGAATCGTCCTGGCTGAAGGTGGCGTTGACAGAACCAGACCCCTCAGAATCGTCCTGGCTGAAGGTGGCGTTGACAGAACCAGACCCCTCAGAATCGTCCTGGCTGAAGGTGGCGTTGACAGAACCAGACCCCTCAGAATCGTCCTGGCTGAAGGTGGCGTTGACAGAACCAGACCCCTCAGAATCGTCCTGGCTGAAGGTGGCGTTCACAGAACCAGACCTCTCAGAATCATCCTGGCTGAAGGTGGCGTTCACAGAACCAGACCTCTCAGAATCGTCCTGGCTGAAGGTGGCGTTGACAGAACCAGACCTCTCAGAATCATCCTGGCTGAAGGTGGCGTTGACAGAACCAGACCCCTCAGAATTGTCCGGGCCGAAGTTGGCGTTGAGAGAAGCACGATGCCACCACCACCCACCAACCAGATTGTCTACAGAGAGATAGAGACACTTTTTTATTATAATAAATGTAAGTGGATTGGTATGAACTCATATTACTTTAATACAAGAGCATGTTAGATTAAGAAACACAAAAAGGTCTAAGGACCCATGTTTAACTGTGGAGCTGAATAGAAACACATTGACTTAAAAAAAAAACAGACAACTAAACAAAATATTAAACTCACCATGCCATACCAAATGATGATAAAGAATCACCAAAACAGTCATTTTAATCAAACCCATTCTATAAACCACAAAATAAGCCACTAAGAAAACCAACCAACCATGCAAGCTAAAGTTTCAAATCAACCGGGACTTTTAAAGCCAAAAAGAAAACCCTTTGTAGCACCTGGATGACTCGTTAACTCATTATTGGAGCAAATCTGCTAATTAATTAGATCAATAATTAATTAATCACTTAGCATACAAGCTGATGTTATAACTAAAGTTTCAGGAGACGCAGACAGTAAATGTGCCTTAGAAAAAAAGCACTTCTGGTGTGCATCTTGAAACAAAACAATGTCACTGACATATTTTAAGATATATAAGTGCAAGTTGCTTTCTGTTAGAACAGCTCAAACATGAAGTCATGTTCCTGATACAAAATAGCGAATATAACTCATTTCGATCAGGCAGCTATGGTATATGTAAATGAATAATTCTGTGTGAATTCTACTTAACAATACATACATTGAACAGCACAATTTGTATACCTGTTAAACAAGTTGCTCTCAGTTAAAAAAGCTTAAACATGAATTTTATACTGGGACATGTACAGGTAACCTGATATATCAGTGAAGACATTTTTGGACTGTTTTTCAAAAACGTGAATCTGAACCGAAGCCCTCAAGAGGCGTCCTGACTGAAGGTGGCAATCTCAGAACGGGACCCCTCAGGGGTATCCTGCTGAATTCTTCTCTCGGGAGGTGGACAGAACTAGCCTGGTTCTACCAGACTCTCGTACATTTCATTTGTACAGAGTCTGGCCTCTCTCCATTGACAAGTGTTAATTTCCTTGAAGGCGGGTCCTCTGTTGAAGTTTAAAACTATTGCCCAGAGCCACTCTGGATCTGCCATAAACAATCACTAACGTTTGGTCGTGACGTATGACGACTCAAACTAGAGCACGACCTCAACGTCATCGTTCTCAGCCACTCCCTCTGTTCGCTGATTGGACCGGTTAAAAATTGACTGGAGAAAACCCAAGAATACACCACAATTCCAGACGTAGTTCTGAAGGAAAATGAAAATTGAGCGGAAGCACATAGGAGGGCGGAGCCAGGCTAGGACAGAACTGGATGCACAAACAAAATAATTCTGTCCGTTCAACAGATTTTCTGCACAGAAAGAGATAGAGAAGGCAAATAACAAAACATTCAATACAAAGAAAATGGGTTAGTTTTACAACTTATTACAAAAAGAGAGTGTTCGATTTTTAACCCTTTATGGTATAATTCATTTCTAATAATTTCCTTGTAATTGTGCCAATGATGCACTGTTTTAAGTCAAATAACATTTAAATGTCCCTCTAAAACTCTCTTTCCCACAATCACCCTCACACAGAAGACACCTTGAAGTGCTCCAGAAAATGCTCCTTTAACCTCATTTCTAAACATCTCTTCTCAAGGGATATTGTTTCTTTCAGCATCTTTGATAAGTAAATTAGATCTTTTTATTAACAAATCAACTTTGTCTAACATGTTTTTACTCTAAATTGAGAAAATATAGTATGTACAAAGAAAATGGGTTAGTTATATAACTTATTACAAAAAGAGTGTGTTCGATTTTTAACCCTTTATGGTATAATTAATTTTTTATAATTTCCTTGTAATTGTGCCAATGATGCACTGTTTTAAGTCAAATAACATTTAAATGTCCCTCCAAATCTCTCTTTCCCACAATCACCCTCACACAGAAGACATCTTGAAGTGCTCCAGAAAATGCTCCATTAACCTCATTTCTAAACATCTCTTCTCAAGGGGTATTGTTTCTTTCAGCATCTTTGATAAGTAAATTAGATCTTTTTATTAACAAATCAACTTTGTCTAACATGTTTTTACTTTAAATTGAGAAAATATCAATGTTTCCATATGGCAACCCCACACTATGAAAAAATAGGTATGTTGCCATTTGGCAACACTGTACCACAGTGGAAGTGCAGTAATGTGTTTCCCCATTGGAATTTCTTATAGGTGGTAACATCAATAATATGATTGCAGTTCTAAGTGTTTGTTGTAGTAGTTGCATTTATGCATTTATGTATAAAATAACAAAATGGTTTCTTTTCAGAAAAAGAGCAATATTTTACAGAAAGGTCAATAGAAAGAACACCGAGTTAACTCTTCCATGTGATTAGAGTGAGGATAAGCAAGCCAAGTCACAGGGATTTACCTTTTGGTTTGCATAAGTTCCAAGTATATAAAACTATCAATTTCTAAAATTAATGTTAAATAGAAAATCATAATTGTATAGAAAAACTCCATGACCATTTGCCATTGTGGTATAGCAATGCTATTTAGCAACATTGCCTTTAAAAAAAAATATATATATACACTTAGGAAGTCAATGTCCTATTAGTCTTCACATAAAATTAAGCTGGAAAGAATCAGTGTTCACAGCACAAGATTTGTTGGGAAAAACCTAACTTCAAAAGACAGGTCACCAGTTACCCAGGTGTTACAACCACTACAAACTAACCCAATTGGCTGTTTAAGCACATTTAGCAAAGTAGAGTTAACAGAAACCAAACCATTCAAAGACATACAATTTTATTTTGTTACACAGAATCTTGGCTCATGTTAACAGTTAAATAGAAAGGGCCAAAATAGAACCAGACCCCGAAGCAGAGGGACCTGAGAGTGGTGTTGACAGAACTAGACCCCCTCAGCATCATCCTGGCTGAAGTTGGCGTTATCAGAACCGGACCCCTCAGCATAGTCCTGGCTAAAGGTGCCATTGACAGAAACCAACCCCTCTGCATAGTCCTGGCTGAAGGTGCCATTGACAGAAACCAACCCCTCTGCATAGTCCTGGCTGAGGGAGCCATTGACAGAAACCAACCCCTCTACATAGTCCTGGCTGAAGGTGGCGTTCACAGAACCAGACCCCTCAGAATCGTCCTGGCTAAAGGTGCCATTGACAGAAACCAACCCCTCTGCATAGTCCTGGCTGAAGGAGCCATTGACAGAAACCAACCCCTCTGCATAGTCCTGGCTGAAGGTGGCGTTCACAGAACCAGACCCCTCAGAATCGTCCTGGCTGAAGGTGGAATTGACAGAACCAGACCCCTCAGAATCGTCCTGGCTGAAGGTGGCGTTGACAGAACCAGACCCCTCAGAATCATCCTGGCTGAAGGTGGCGTTCACAGAACCAGACCCCTCAGAATCGTCCTGGCTGAAGGTGGAATTGACAGAACCAGACCCCTCAGAATCGTCCTGGCTGAAGGTGGAATTGACAGAACCAGACCCCTCAGAATCGTCCTGGCTGAAGGTGGCGTTCACAGAACCAGACCCCTCAGAATCATCCTGGCTGAAGGTGGAATTGACAGAACCAGACCTCTCAGAATCATCCTGGCTGAAGGTGGAATTGACAGAACCAGACCCCTCAGAATCGTCCTGGCTGAAGGTGGCGTTGACAGAACCAGACCCCTCAGAATCGTCCTGGCTGAAGGTGGCATTGACAGAACCAGACCCCTCAGAATCGTCCTGGCTGAAGGTGGCGTTCACAGAACCAGACCCCTCAGAATCATCCTGGCTGAAGGTGGCGTTGACAGAACCAGACCCCTCAGAATTGTCCGGGCCGAAGTTGGCGTTGAGAGAAGCACGATGCCACCACCACCCACCAACCAGATTGTCTACAGAGAGATAGAGAAACTTTTTTATTATAATAAATGTAAGTGGATTGGTATGAACTCATATTACTTTAATACAAGAGCATGTTAGATTAAGAAACACAAAAAGGTCTAAGGACCCATGTTTAACTGTGGAGCTGAATAGAAACACATTGACTTAAAAAAAACAGACAACTAAACAAAATATTAAACTCACCATGCCATACCAAATGATGATAAAGAATCACCAAAACAGTCATTTTAATCAAACCCATTCTATAAACCACAAAATAAGCCACTAAGAAAACCAAGCAACCATGCAAGCTAAAGTTTCAAATCAACCGGGACTTTTAAAGCCAAAAAGAAAACCCTTTGTAGCACCTGGATGACTCGTTAACTCATTATTGGAGCAAATCTGCTAATTAATCAGATCAATAATTAATTAATCACTTAGCATACAAGCTGATGTTATAACTAAAGTTTCAGGAGACACAGACAGTAAATGTGCCTTAGAAAAAAAGCACTTCTGGTGTGCATCTTGAAACAAAACAATGTCACTGACATATTTTAAGATATATAAGTGCAAGTTGCTTTCTGTTAGAACAGCTCAAACATGAAGTCATGTTCCTGATACAAAATAGCAAATAATAACTCATTTCGATCAGGCAGCTATGGTATATGTAAATGAATAATTCTGTGTGAATTCTACTTAACAATACATACATTGAACAGCACAATTTGTATACCTGTTACACAAGTTGCTCTCAGTTAAAAAAGCTTAAACATGAATTTTATACTGGGACATGTACAGGTAACCTGATATATCAGTGAAGACATTTTGGACTGTTTTTCAAAAACGTGAATCTGAACCGAAGCCCTCAAGAGGCGTCCTGACTGAAGGTGGCAATCTCAGAACGGGACCCCTCAGGGGTATCCTGCTGAATTCTTCTCTCGGGAGGTGGACAGAACTAGCCTGGTTCTACCAGACTCTCGTACATTTCATTTGTACAGAGTCTGGCCTCTCTCCATTGACAAGTGTTAATTTCCTTGAAGGCGGGTCAGATCTGTTGAAGTTTAAAACTATTGCCCAGAGCCACTCTGGATCTGCCATAAACAATCACTAACGTTTGGTCGTGACGTATGACGACTCAAACTAGCGCACGACCTCAACGTCATCGTTCTCAGCCACTCCCTCTGTTCGCTGATTGGACCGGTTAAAAATTGACTGGAGAAAACCCAAGAATACACCACAATTCCAGACGTAGTTCTGAAGGAAAATGAAAATTGAGCGGAAGCACATAGGAGGGCGGAGCCAGGCTAGGACAGAACTGGATGCACAAACAAAATAATTCTGGCCGTTCAACAGATTATCTGCACAGAAAGAGATAGAGAAGGCAAATAACAAAACATTCAATACAAAGAAAATGGGTTAGTTTTACAACTTATTACAAAAAGAGAGTGTTCGATTTTTAACCCTTTATGGTATAATTCATTTCTAATAATTTCCTTGTAATTGTGCCAATGATGCACTGTTTTAAGTCAAATAACATTTAAATGTCCCTCTAAAACTCTCTTTCCCACAATCACCCTCACACAGAAGACATCTTGAAGTGCTCCAGAAAATGCTCCTTTAACCTCATTTCTAAACATCTCTTCTCAAGGGGTATTGTTTCTTTCAGCATCTTTGATAAGTAAATTAGATCTTTTTATTAACAAATCAACTTTGTCTAACATGTTTTTACTCTAAATTGAGAAAATATCAATGTTTCCATATGGCAACCCCACACTATGAAAAAATAGGTATGTTGCCATTTGGCAACACTGTACCACAGTGGAAGTGCAGTAATGCGTTTTCCCCATTGGGATTTCTTATAGGTGGTCACATCAATAATATGATTGCAGTTATAAGTGTTTATTGTAGTATAGTTGTATTCATGGATAAAATAACAAAATGGTTTATTTTCAGAAAAAGAGCAATATAATACAGAAAGGTCAATAGAAAGAATGCAGAGTTAACTCTTCCATGTGATTAGAGTGAGGATAAGCAAGCCAAGTCACAGGGATCTACTTTTTGGTTTGCATAAGTTCCAAGTATATAAAACTATCATTTTTTTCAAATTAAGGTTAATTAGAAAATCATAATTGTATAGAAAAACTCTGACCATTTGCCATTTTGGCATAGCAATGCTATTTAGGAACATAGCATTTTTTTAAATATATATACTTAGGAAGTCAATGTCCTATTAGTCTTCACATAAATTAAGCTGGAAAGAATCAGTGTTCACAGCACAAGATTTGTTGTGAAAAACCTAACTTCAAAAGACAGGTCACCAGTTACCCAGGTGTTACAACCACTACAAACTAACCCAATTGGCTGTTAAAGCACATTTAGCAAAGTAGAGTTAACAGAAACCAAACCATTCAATGACATACAATTTTATTTTGTTACACAGAATCTTGGCTCATGTTAACAGTTAAATAGAAAGGGCCAAAATAGAACCAGACCCCTCAGCAGAGGGACCTGAGAGTGGTGTTGACAGAACTAGACCCCCTCAGCATCATCCTGGTTGAAGTTGGCGTTATCAGAACCGGACCCCTCTGCATAGTCCTGGCTAAAGGTGCCATTGACAGAAACCAACCCCTCTGCATAGTCCTGGCTGAAGGTGCCATTGACAGAAACCAACCCCTCTGCATAGTCCTGGCTGATGGTGGCGTTCACAGAACCAGACCCCTCAGAATCATCCTGGCTGAAGGTGGCGTTCACAGAACCAGACCTCTCAGAATCGTCCTGGCTGAAGGTGGCGTTGACAGAACCAGACCTCTCAGAATCATCCTGGCTGAAGGTGGCGTTCACAGAACCAGACCTCTCAGAATCGTCCTGGCTGAAGGTGGCGTTGACAGAACCAGACCCCTCAGAATCGTCCTGGCTGAAGGTGGAATTGACAGAACCAGACCCCTCAGAATTGTCCGGGCCGAAGTTGGCGTTGAGAGAAGCACGATGCCACCACCACCCACCAACCAGATTGTCTACAGAGAGATAGAGAAACTTTTTTATTATAATAAATGTAAGTGGATTGGTATGAACTCATATTACTTTAATACAAGAGCATGTTAGATTAAGAAACACAAAAAGGTCTAAGGACCCATGTTTAACTGTGGAGCTGAATAGAAACACATTGACTTAAAAAAAAAACAGACAACTAAACAAAATATTAAACTCACCATGCCATACCAAATGATGATAAAGAATCACCAAAACAGTCATTTTAATCAAACCCATTCTATAAACCACAAAATAAGCCACTAAGAAAACCAAGCAACCATGCAAGCTAAAGTTTCAAATCAACCGGGACTTTTAAAGCCAAAAAGAAAACCCTTTGTAGCACCTGGATGACTCGTTAACTCATTATTGGAGCAAATCTGCTAATTAATTAGATCAATAATTAATTAATCACTTAGCATACAAGCTGATGTTATAACTAAAGTTTCAGGAGACACAGGCTACGTTTACACGTGGCCGGTTATTTTCATAAACGGACATTTCACCCTCTCCGTTTTCAGAAAAGTGTTCATTTACACGAACCCGTGTATATGCCGTCAAGAGCATGCCAAACCTATAGGTGGCAGTGTAATGAGAAGCTCAAGCCCACGTTAGCCAATCAGAATCCCGAAAATATAGGTCGCTCTTTTGACGCAGTGCAAGTTCTGTCGCATACAGTGACGTCGACTGCCTAAAACTCAGTTTTTCTCAGTTTACATGCAAATGTGCAAACGGAGTTTTCCAAAATCTCCACTCTAGCCGGAGTTTTTAGAAAGAATCATTTTCAGAGGAGAATTCTCCGTTTGCGTGTAAACGAGGGGCACAACCGAAGGGAAATGTCTCCGTTTTTCAAAATAACCATGTACGTGTAAATGGGGCCACAGACAGTAAATGTGCCTTAGAAAAAAAGCACTTCTGGTGTGCATCTTGAAACAAAACAATGTCACTGACATATTTTAAAATATATCAGTGCAAGTTGCTTTCTGTTAGAACAGCTCAAACATGAAGTCATGTTCCTGATACAAAATAACGAATAATAACTCATTTCGATCAGGCAGCTATGGTATATGTAAATTAATAATTCTGTGTGAATTCTACTTAACAATACATACATTGAACAGCACAATTTGTATACCTGTTACACAAGTTGCTCTCAGTTGAAAAAGCTTAAACATGAATTTTATACTGGGACAGGTACAGGTAACCTGATATATCAGTGAAGACATTTTTGGACTGTTTTTCAAAAATGTGAATCTGAACCGAAGCCCTCAAGAGGCGTCCTGACTGAAGGTGGCAATCTCAGAACGGGACCCCTCAGGGGTATCCTGCTGAATTCTTCTCTCTGGAGGTGGACAGAACTAGCCTGGTTCTACCAGACTCTCGTACATTTCATTTGTACAGAGTCTGGCCTCTCTCCATTGACAAGTGTTAACTTCCTCTAAGGCGGGTCCTCTGTTGAAGTTTAAAACTATTGCCCAGAGCCACTCTGGATCTGCCATAACCAGTCGCTATTTTGGTCGTGACGTATGACGACTCAAACTAGCGCACGACCTCAACATCATCGTTCTCAGCCACTCCCTCTTTTCGCTGATTGGACCGGTTAAAAATTGACTGGAGAAAACCCAAGAATACACCACAATCCCAGATGTAGTTCTGAAGGAAAATGAAAATTGAGCGGAAGCACATAGGAGGGCGGAGCCAGGCTAAGACAGAACTGGATGCACAAACAAAATAATTCTGGCCGTTCAACAGATTTTCTGCACAGAAAGAGATAGAGAAGGCATATAACAAAACATTGAATACAAAGAAAATGGGTTAGTTATATAACTTATTACAAAAAGAGTGTGTTTGATTTTTAACCCTTTATGGTAAAATTAATTTCTAATAATTTCCTTGTAATTGTGAAAAAAAATATATATATATATATATATTGCATTATGGGAATTAAAATGGCAGCCAATGATGCGCTGTTTTAAGTCAAATAACATTTAAATGTCCCTCTAAAACTCTCTTTCCCACAATCACCCTCATACAGAAGACACCTTGAAGTGCTCCAGAAAATGCTCCATTAACCTCATTTCTAAACATCTCTTCTCAAGGGGTATTGTTTCTTTCAGCATCTTTGATAAGTAAATTAGATCTTTTTATTAACAAATCAACTTTGTCTAACATGTTTTTACTCTAAATTGAGAAAATATCAATGTTTCCATATGGCAACCCCACACTATGAAAAAATAGGTATGATGCCATTTGGCAACACTGTACCACAGTGGAATTGCAGTAATGGGTTTCCCCAATGGGATTTTTTCTATAGATGGTAACATCAATAATCTGATTGCAGTTATAAGTCTTTACTATTGTATAGTTTTGTTTATGTATAAAATAACAAATTGGTTTCTTTTCAGAAAATGAATGGAGCAATATTTTACAGAAAGGTCAATAGAAAGAATGCAGAGTTAACTCTTCCATGTGATTAGAGTGAGGATGCGCAAGCCAAGTGACAAGGACCTACTTTTTGGTTTGTATAAGGTCCAAATATATACAACTAAGAATTTCTAGAATAAATGTTAAATAGAAAATCATAATTGAATAGAAAAACTGACCATTGGGGTATAGCAATGCTATTTAGCAACATTGCCTTTTTTTAAATATACTTAGGAAGTCAATGTCCTATTAGTCTTAACATAAATTAAGCTGGAAAGAATCAGTGTTCACAGCACAAGATTTGTTGGGATAAACCTAATTTCAAAAGACAGGTCACCAGTTACCCACACTGTAAAAAATTATTCCCATGATTTGTTAACACAACAAATTTTCTTTTGTCAAATTAACTTAGATTCACTAAGGTTGTTCAGATAACAAAACATTTTTAGTTTAGGTTGATTAAACTAATGGCTTGACGGCAATGCACTGATATAAAATAAAAACATTAGTTGATTCTACTAATAGAGATAGTTCACAAGACCTCTGAGTCTTAATTTTCCCTGCGCATGCGCCGAACGACCGGGAGTAAACAACACAGAGACGACACTTGAATGCGAAGGCGCGATTTTCTTCTCAGCCTCTTCAGAAGCAAGGAAAGACGGTTTATGGTAAGTAATTTTTAAATTCAATGTCTTATAGGCTGTTTTTGTCTAAGGGTAATTAAATTTATTTCCTAGAAAATCAGAAGATGGTTTAAATTAATCTATAAGTAATAATTTCCCCTCAGAAATTCCAGACGTTTCCATTGAGGTAAAATAGTGTTTCTTATGTCATCTTTAACGTTACAGTTTAGTTAAGGCTGTTAGTGAAGCGTTTCAACCTTCAAATAATCCCGATAAATAATAATATTTTAGTCATTTTTCATTTTCCCCGTGATTAAACACGAATGCGTAACGTTATTGCCCGTTTTAAAGTAACGTTAATAGCAGCTAACGTTAATAATGCATTCAGGTTGAACGGCAATAAGTAGCCTTATAGAGATTGTAACGTTACTGTTATACTTATGCTTCTGAAGCAATAAGTGTTCAAATTAATCTTTTTTTTGTGATATTTCAGACTTGTTAAGCTTATGGACATGTTTGCCACACGACGTAACAGTTAACTTGGATCACACCAGAACGGGAAGACGCCATTTTCTTCACAGCTGGGCTGTTTATGGTAAGTAACGTTCATTTTAAAATTCAATATGTCTCTGTCTCAACTGGTTTAGTCTAAGATTAAATAAGTTATTACCCTTCTAGGCTGTCAAGGTCTGGTATTGTTAAAAAAAAAAAAAATCGCTTCATCTAAATGGCATGAGACTTTACTAACGTTATACTTGCTATACTTCAGTACAGTAAAAGTGCTACAGTTTGTTATCATAGTAATTTTATAGTAAATCCAAAAGCAATGAATGGTAAAGGAGCCAAGAGCAGAAATTTCATATAATTGTAAGTGTTTGTTTTCCACCAGGTGGCAGAAATAGTCCATGTTATTTGCATGAATGAAAATGAGTAATGGGGATCTTATTTAAAGTGAATTTTACTCCACAACTGTACAGTTAAATAATATAAGTTAAAGGTGGAATAGGTCATCTGGGAAATGCTAACTTTAGCCTGCTAGCTTTGAAAACATAGATCCCCCCTCCTTGCAAATCATGTCCAAACCCACGCCTACTCCAAAACCATGAACGAAGCAAAAGCGAGTCGTATGGAAGTAAAATAATGGCAAATGTTTTTGAAATAAAAAAGCCTGTTGAATTGCACTACTTGAAAAAAAAAAATGCATTGCATTAACCATGCTTGCATTTTAATGCATTGCATTTTTATGGGCTGAAATTCAACATGGTTGTATATTTAAGCTGTGAATATTTCATTTCAAACACATTTTCATTAATACAAATTAAATAATAATAATAATAATCCATATTCACCTTTTATATTTCACTTCCAAAATATTCAAACTGTTTAAAAATACAACCTATAATATTCAACAGGCAATTTTTGGTCCACTTTATTTACAAATTGGCTTCCACAAATTCAGTGGTTCAAATTCGACAGTAAATTCAACATTGACATCCAGGAACTGCAGGAAAAGCAGTATATTACCGAGCATAATCTCCATCTGCTGTTAATCAACCTCACCAGCAGGGGGTGTAAGCGCGTGTTGTTGACGAAGACCAGAGCAACAGTTAGAGCAAGCCATTCATTCATAAAAACTGATTTATAGAAATGTAAGTGTATTTGTGATTATTATGAGGACTGTTTTTATGTTTAATTCAGTGTCTTCACGGTCCCTGTGTAGACTACATGCATCTTTCTCTACCGTGAACGAGATTATAATGTTATTCCCCGATGCTGATGTACAGAACGAATGTTACATTTGAGGTAGACATTATTTCTCTTGGTTGTTTAGTTGCCTTAACTTTATATCGTGGCGATGTGTTGCAGGCTACTGGGTTTCCCTCAATAATTCAGGATTGCTGGACATATAAAACGCTTAGCTTAATGGACTAATACAGTGATATAAAAGACCAAACTCGCACTTTATTGAGAAGGCTGTACTATATGGCTACAGGCAAACAGACTCAGAATATGAACTTAACACTCAAAGTTTCACGCTAAGCGTTTCCCAGTGATATACTGGTTATAAGTTGGCTTGACGTTGGACATTCGCGCATTTAGGGACCGTCTCTAAAGTTACGTACGACATTGGTATACACGTTTCTAACTTCAATAGCAAACTTCTATTTATTTGAATAAATATAAATAAATGAAAAAGGTGTACATCATGCTTGACACCTACATGAACACTTTAGAGTTGGTTTATGACTAAGTCATTCTCTTCCAATGCTATTGAAGTTAGAAACGTGTATACCGATGTCGTGTAACTTTAGAGACGGCCCCTAAATGCGCGAATGTCCATCGTCAAGCCAACTTTATAACCAGTATATCACTGGGAAACACTTGGTGTGAAATTTTGTGCATATTCTGACTCTGCTTGCCTGTAGCCAAATAATACAGCCTTCTCAATAAGGTGCGAGTTTGGACTTTTATATCACTGTATTCGTCTATTAAAGGACAATTCCGGCGAAAAAATTAACCTAGGGGTAATTAACACATGGTTACCGAGTCGATCGTTCTCTGGGATGTGTTTTCATGATAATTGAATGTAAAGAGTTTTATCTCTAAAAACAGATTAGCTTATAACGCTAGTATATGGGGCATCGAATATAAGTAAAAAGAAGTCGCTAGTTAATACCACTAACACGGCTCAAAATAGCCTCACACTAACACGGTAGCATAATGAGGGTCCCTACATGCAAACCGAAGCATTGAGAACTTTGTAAGCGTACAGACAGTTTAATAAGAAAATACTTTATAAAGACAGTATATTACGTGTATACAGGCAGGAGCCATCTTTGGAAAACAGTCTCGACCAGTCGAGCCACGAACGTCGTGCTAGTCGATAGGTTTAAGTCACAGTTCAGCTCACGTAGCACGCCGTTCGTGGCTCAACTGGTCGAGACTGTTTTCCAAAGATGGCTCCTGCCTGTATACGCGACGTGTACTGTCTTTATAAAGTATCTTCTTATTAAACTATCTGTACGCTTACAAAGTTCTCAATGCTTCGGTTTGCATGTAGGGACCCTCATTATGCTACCGTGTTAGTGTGAGGCTATTTTGAGCCGTGTTAGTGGTATTAACTAGCGACTTCTTTTTACTTATATTCGATGCCCCATATACTAGCGTTATAAGCTAATCTGTTTTTAGAGATAAAACTCTTTACATTCGATTATCATGAAAACGCATCCCAGAGAACCATCGACTCGGTAACCATGTGTTAATTACCACTAGGTTCATTTAGCACCGGAATTGTCCTTTAAGCTAAGCGTTTTATATGTCCAGCAATCCTGAATTATTGAGGGAAACCCAGTAGCCTGCAACACATCGCCGCGATATAAAGTTAAGGCAACTAAACAACCAAGAGAAATATATGTCTACCTCAAATTTAACATTCGTTCTGTACATCAGCATCGGGGAATAACATTACAATCTCGTTCACGGTAGAGAAAGATGCATGTAGTCTACACAGGGACCGTGAAGACACTGAATTAAACATAAAAACAGTCCTCATAATAATCACAAATACACTTACATTTCTATAAATCAGTTTTTATGAATGAATGGCTTGCTCTAACTGTTGCTCTGGTCTTCGTCAACAACACACGCTTGCACCCCCTGCTGGTGAGGTTGATTAACAACAGATGGAGATTATGCTCGGTAATCTACAGCTTTTTCCTGCAGTTCCTGGATGTCAATGTTGAATTTACTGTCGAATTTGTGGAAGTGAATTTGTAAAACGAAATAAAATGGACTGAAAATTGCCTGTTGAATATTATAGGTTGTATTTTTAAACAGTTTGAATATTTTGGAAGTGAACTATGAAAGGTGAATATAGATTATTGAATTTTTATTAATGAAAATGTGTTCATTTTCCGATGGAAAATGAAAAGTTGCGATTTTCTAGGCCGTTATGGCTAGGAACTATACTCTTCATTTGCAACTTTTCATTTTCCGTCGGTCTTAGTACACGATGTAACTACAGAAGAGTCAAGGTTTAAAGGGATAGTTCACTTTGAAATAAATTTTTGATATGTTTTAGCTTACCTCAAGGGCATTTTTATATGTCTTTAAAAATGTCTTTGTTTCCACAGTATTTTCAATTTTGATATTTTTAGGTCAAACCGTTGTTGTCTGACAGTCATATCATGCAGGTCTATGGGGTCCACCTCAAAGAGCATGCACAGAGAAGTCCAAATTAAACATGATTTAATGACTCGTAAATGTAAGTACACATTGATGGCCTAAGACACGAAACGAGCCGTTTGTGTGAGAAAACTAACAGTATTTATATCGTTTTTACCTCTTGTAACACAGCCACGTCCAAAGTGATCTGAGGGCGCGAGTGCATCCTGGTGTGTGACGTGTGCGCAGACTGGTGCATAGATGTTTACACTAGATGCCGCCTTGGCTACGGCAGTTCATTTGAACGAATGTCTTTAATGCGGCATCTAGTGTATATATATCTATGCATCAGTTTGCGTACACGTCACACAGAAGGACGTGACTGTGATTACAAGAGGTAAAAACGATATAAATACTGTTAGTTTTCTCACACAAACGGCTCGTTTCGTGTCTTAGGCCATCAATGTGTACTTACATTTACGAGTCATTAAGTCATGTTTAATTTGGACTTCTCTGTGCATGCTCTTTGAGGTGGACCCCATAGACCTGCATTATATGACTGACAGACAAGAACGGTTTGACCTAAAAATATCAAAATTGAAAATACTGTGGAAACAAAGACACCTATATCTTGGATGCCCTTGAGGTAAGCTAAAACATATCAAAAATTAATTTCAAAGTGAACTATCCCTTTAAATAAGAAAAATATCAAAACTCTTTGGTAATTTTTTTGAGAGAGATGCTAACGGTCTAATCAGAATCAATGATCTATGCTAAGCTATGCTAAAAGTGATAATGCCAGACACGGAGATCGGCTGAATGGATTCGAAAACGGTAAAACTGTTTAACTCTAGGGGAGTTGGAAAATGACCCTATTTCAAAAAAAGTGGAGTGTTCCTTTAACACTCATTCATTGTTACCTACAAATGCTTTGTAAATTTGTAATTTTGTGATTCATAATAATTTCCTTTTTCTCTTATTAGCCAACTGATGAGGAAGAGGTGGTGAAGGGGATGAATGTTGGACTCTTGGTGGTTACAGAGGAGAACACTGCAAACCTCCTCCCAAAGGAAATAATTGATGTGGCTGTGGTGTTAGAGGAGGACATTGTGCTTGATGGCTTAAAATAATATTAAAAAGGATATTAAAGGAGAATATTTCTCAAACAGCAGTAAAAGGGTTAGTTTACCCAAAAATTAAAATTGTCATTACTCACCCTCATGTCGTTCCAAACCTGAAAGACATTCATTTGTCTTTGGAACACAAATTAAGATATTTTTAATGAAATCTGTCAACTACCACTGTCAAGCCCCAGAAAGGTAATAAAGACATCATTGAAGTAATCCATGTGACTCCAGTGGATTAACCTCAAGTTTATGAAGTGACGCGAGTGCTTTGTTTGCTCAAAAAAATATATATATTTACAAAATATTAATCTATCAATCTCCAACGCACGTTCAAGTTTTTTTTGTGCAAACAAAGCACTCGCGTCACTTCATAAACTTGAGGTTAATCCACTGGAGTCACATGGATTACTTCAATGATGTCTTTATTACCTTTCTGGGGCTTGAAAGTGGTAGTTGCATAAACTGTCAATGGATTGACAAAAAGCTCTCAGATTTCATTAAAAATATCTTAATTTGTGTTCCAAAGACAAATGAATGTCTTTCAGGTTTGGAACGACATGAGGGTGAGTAATGACAATTTTAATTTTTGGGTGAAATAACCCTTTAAAACTAACCCTGCGAAGCAGGTTTCTTCATCTATTCCAGATTTTTAAAGGCTTATACCAATTTATAACATTTTATAATGAAAGGGTTAGTTCACCCAAAAATGAAAATTCTGTCAGTAATTACTCACCATCATGTTGTTCCAACCCCGTAAGACTTTCGTTCATCTTCGGAACACAAATTAAGATATGTTTGATTAAATCTGAGAGCTGTCTCACTCCTCCATAGGCTTCTTAAGGGATTGAAACTTGCCAGCCCAGAAAGTTATTAAAAACATCATTAAAATAGTCCAAGTGGCTCAACCATATGTTTATCAAGCGACGAGAATACTTTTTGTGTGCAAAAATAGGGATGGGCATTTTTGTCATTTTCTCATTTCGATCATCAACAGGTCTCAAAAACGAGTAATTAGGGGGGCGGGGCTTGTGCGGGGGGCATGGTGTGTCCGTCATGAAAATGTTAGGAAATGTTACATGTAAGACTGTTACGATAATTAATGTTGACAAATAAAAATATGACATTAAACATGAAAACATGAACGTATGACTAGAAAAAATAACACTATGATGCATCAATGTTTTCGAAAAAGAAACATCTAAAAGGAATAGCTGCTTGAGGTAAAGCTAAAGAGTAAATTATCTCTAGTAAACTGAAGCACGTTCTACGACAACCTATGAGATTAATAATCAGATATCCTAGATACAGAACATAAACGTAACATTACAACTTGCATGAACAAAAGGACGCGAATGCGCATGTTAACTAGTTTTTTACAGTCAGTGGTTTGATAGGGAAATTTTGGATGCGCTATTCCCTTAACAGCGCGCTGATACACGAGCAACTAAAGCAGAGAATTTACAACATTCTATCACAATCCTGTTCTCATTATAATGCTGAATATCTTGTGTATGTTTATCAAGCGACGAGAATACTTTTTGTGCGCAAAAAAACAAACAGAACTAATGACTTTATTCCACTATTCATTATATTTTCCGTTGGCCTGAGTATATTTGCGTAGTATATCTGCGCAGCGCGTCTGTGTTGCACGTCACACGCGTCACACACATGACCAGCGTCGGCCAATAGTAAGCCTACGTGGTGATGTGCAACACAGACGCGCTGCACAGATATATTACGCAAATAGTATATCAAATAGTATATTTGTTAATGCAAGTTGTAATGTTACGTTTATGTTCTGTATCTAGGATATCTGATTATTAATCTCATAGGTTGTCGTAGAACGTGCTTCAGTTTACTAGAGATAATTTACTCTTTAGCTTTACCTCAAGCAGCTATTGCTTTTAGATGTTTCTTTTTCGAAAACATTGATGCATCATAGTGTTATTTTTTTCTAGTCATACGTTCATGTTTTCATGTTTAATGTCATATTTTTATTTGTCAACATTAATTATCGTAACAGTCTTACATGTAACATTTCCTAACATTTTCATGACGGACACACCATGCCCCCCGCACAAGCCCCGCCCCCCTAATTACTCGTTTTTGAGACCTGTTGATGATCGAAATGACAAAAATGCCCATCCCTATTTTTGCACACAAAAAGTATTCTCGTCGCTTGATAAACATATGGTTGAGCCACTTGGACTATTTTAATGATGTTTTTAATAACTTTCTGGGCTGGCAAGTTTCAATCCCTTAAGAAGCCTATGGAGGAGTGAGACAGCTCTCAGATTTAATCAAACATATCTTAATTTGTGTTCCGAAGATGAACGAAAGTCTTACGGGGTTGGAACAACATGATGGTGAGTAATTACTGACAGAATTTTCATTTTTGGGTGAACTAACCCTTTCATTATAAAATGTTATAAATTGGTATAAGCCTTTAAAAATCTGGAATAGATGAAGAAACCTGCTTCGCAGGGTTAGTTTTAAAGGGTTATTTCACCCAAAAATTAAAATTGTCATTACTCACCCTCATGTCGTTCCAAACCTGAAAGACATTCATTTGTCTTTGGAACACAAATTAAGATATTTTTAATGAAATCTGAGAGCTTTTTGTCAATCCATTGACAGTTTATGCAACTACCACTTTCAAGCCCCAGAAAGGTAATAAAGACATCATTGAAGTAATCCATGTGACTCCAGTGGATTAACCTCAAGTTTATGAAGTGACGCGAGTGCTTTGTTTGCACAAAAAAAACTTGAACGTGCGTTGGAGATTGATAGATTAATATTTTGTAAATATATTTTTTTTTTTGAGCAAACAAAGCACTCGCGTCACTTCATAAACTTGAGGTTAATCCACTGGAGTCACATGGATTACTTCAATGATGTCTTTATTACCTTTCTGGGGCTTGACAGTGGTAGTTGCATAGACTGTCAATGGATTGACAAAAAGCTCTCAGATTTTATTAAAAATATCTTAATTTGTGTTCCAAAGACGAATAAATGTCTTACAGGTTTGGAACAACATGAGGGTGAGTAATGACAATTTTAATTTTTGGGTGAAATAACCCTTTTAATGCTGTTTGAGAAATGCTTTTTAATATTTGTTGAGATTTGTTATGAAATGTGGCCTCACTGGCCTGATATTTTGTGGTTATCTTGTCAACAGTTTTCTTATTTCATTCACTTTATGAGGTTGTACATACTCGCATACTCAATACTTGTTTTGTTTTATTGAACAGACAAAATATTGTTTTGAGCAAAGGATTTTTGAAATTTGAAAAATGAAATTTTCATGTCATGTTCATTAAATGTTTTTTTTATTTTTATTTATTCTATTGCACTTAATTCAAGCTGATGTTAATGTCATTACACTGGCATTTGTTTATTCTCACACATGCTTGCCATTTATAGCAACAGCTTGTGTCCTGCTGCTTTAATGTGTTTTAATGTTTTTATTGAAGCAGCAGTTAATTCTATCATACTCATTTATACTAAAATAAGACAATTCAATGAATTCATATTTGTGTGAATGTTATAATAAAGTTATGGTTTATTTGTGCTGTTATTCCAGAATTCGTTTTAACAAAAAAGTATTTGTCATGTTAAGTTGTGTTGAAGTTGATTTAACTCATAATTTTAAGGCAACCGTGTAAACTTTTCAGTTAATTGTTACAACAAACTAGATGTAGTTGATTTAACTCATAATTTTAAGGCAACCGTGTAAACTTTTCAGTTAATTGTTACAACAAACTATATGTAGTTGATTTAACTCATAATTTTAAGGCAACCGTGTAAACTTTTCAGTTAATTGTTACAACAAACTATATGTAGTTGATTTAACTCATAATTTTAAGGCAACCGTGTAAACTTTTCAGTTAATTGTTACAACAAACTATATGTAGTTAAGGTTAAGTTGAGTGAACTTACATTTGTAAGTTAACTTAATTCCTTTGATTGCTTGAATAAGTTGATATAATATGTAATCTTAAGTTATGACAACAAAACAACGTTAAGTTAAAAAATTATCTTTGATTGAAATAACAAAATAATAGTTGAAACAACAAAATCACTTGTTGTAAAAACTCACATTTTTAGTTTCAATGAACTCAAAATTTTAAGGCAACCAGGTAACTTACTTTTTTGAGTCAAACTAACAAATCATTTTTTACAGTGCAGGTGTTACAATCACTACAAACTGACCCAATTGGCTGTTTAAGCACATT
Organism: Phoxinus phoxinus; assembly: GCF_949152265.1. Taxonomy (NCBI): domain Eukaryota; kingdom Metazoa; phylum Chordata; class Actinopteri; order Cypriniformes; family Leuciscidae; genus Phoxinus; species Phoxinus phoxinus. The sequence goes on along the minus strand of NC_136897.1, from coordinate 19,583,955 downwards.
TAGCAAAGTAGAGTTAACAGAAACCAAACCATTCAAAGACATACAATTTTATTTTGTTACACAGAATCTTGGCTCATGTTAACAGTTAAATAGAACGGGCCAAAATAAAACCAGACCCCTAAACAGAGGGACCGGAGAGTGGTGTTGACAGAACTAGACACCCTCAGCATCATCCTGGCTGAAGGTGCCATTGACAGAAACGGACCCCTCGGCATCGTCCTGGCTGAAGGTGGCGTTGACAGAAACGGACCCCTCAGAAGCGTCCTGGCTGAAGGTGCCATTGACAGAAACCAACCCCTCTGCATAGTCTTGGCTGAAGGTGCCATTGACAGAAACGGACCCCTCAGAAGCGTCCTGGCTGAAGGTGCCATTGACAGAAACCAACCCCTCTGCATAGTCTTGGCTGAAGGTGCCATTGACAGAAACGGACCCCTCAGAAGCGTCCTGGCTGAAGGTGGCGTTGACAGAACCAGACCCCTCAGAATTGTCCTGGCCGAAGTTGGCATTGAGAGAAGCACGATGCCACCACCACCCACCAACCAGATTGTCTACAGATAGATAGAGAAACTTTTTTATTATAATAAATGTAAGTGGATTGGTATAAACTCATATTACTTTAATACAAGAGTATGTTAGATTAAGAAACACAAAAAGGTCTAAGGACCCATGTTTAACTGTGGAGCTGAATAGAAACACATTGACTTAAAAAAAAAAACACAGACAACTAAACAAAATATTAAACTCACCATGCCATACCAAATGATGATAAAGAATCACCAAAACAGTCATTTTAATCAAACCCATTCTATAAACCACAAAATAAGCCACTAAGAAAACCAAGAAACCATTCAAACTAAAGTTTTAAATCAACCGGGACTTTTAAAGCCAAAAAGAAAACCCTTTGTAGCACCTGGATGACTCGTTAACTCATTATTGGAGCAAATCTGCTAATTAATGAGATCAATAATTAATTAATCACTTAGCATACAAGCTGATGTTATAACTAAAGTTTCAGGAGACACAGACAGTAAATGTGCCTTAGAAAAAAAGCACTTCTGGTGTGCATCTTGAAACAAAACAATGTCACTGACATATTTTAAGATAAAATTAATATATAATAGTTAATTAACAAGACACATCTGAAAAGAATACTCAAATCAATCAGAAACCAGGCAGGGAACGGAGGAGAACCAATTAACAGCCTAGGGACTGTCAATGGCTACATTCAGAGTTTTCAGTCCAAATACGATTTTTGAAACGGATTTTCCAAATCGGTTTTCACATGGTTTATGTGACTTTCTCACGCCACGTAAATGTCAGACGCTGTTATAGGACACATGCTGAAAGTTGCCTCAGAAACAACACGGTGTTGTTGCAAAGTGCCGGATTAGCAGGAAATTATAATATAACGGAGAAGTGTGTTGAAACCGGCAGAGATGACAGTTCGGAATAAAGTCTCTACCTCTGCCTTAGAAGATGCAGTTGTCCAATGTGTGACTACACATTTCCATGTTGTAAAATGTAAATAAGACAACAACTTTATTGCAAACCCGTCCGTGATGTGGTTTTCGTTGTTGTTTTTGACAACGCCAAAGAAACCAATGTAGATATTCCTGAAAATGTAAGGGCAGCATGGACACACAAATGGGATATGAACAGTTGCGATACAGTGTGGACATCGATAATTTTAGATCAATTCCAATCGGATAGGCCTACACAAATAATCTGATTTGGACTGACAGTCTGAACGTAGCCTATGAAACTCAATCAATAACAGAACAGAAAAAACGGTTGAAAACAAACTCAAGGATGTTATTCCTCCACAAACACATATTTACACTGGAACTGTACCCGATTGCCTTAAATATGCCACGGTGTCATCTTATCATGAAAACAAAGCAAATCTGGATACCACTTCTATGATAATTTCCACCCTATCTCCAATTGGAGTTTTATTTCTAAAATTTAAAAGAAAGTCTTTTGAATTCAATTCCAGGCTTTTACTCTTTTTTTTTTACTGATAACTCTATTCATGAAATATTCCTGGTTTTAAAGGGGTGGTAAAATGCCCTTTTCACAAGATGTAAAATAAATATTTGATGTCCCCAGAGTGTGTGTGTGAAGTTTTAGCTCAAAATACCTCACAGATATTTTTATATAGCATGTTAAAGTTGTCACTTTTTGAAGGTTAGCAAAAACACACCGTTTTGTGTCTGGCCCTTTAAATGCAAATTAGTTGCTGCCCCCGATACAGAGGGCGGGGTTTCAAGAGCTTGTGTGTGTTAGCAGCTCCGATTACCCCACGCAGACACACACTAAAATTACAGAAACTGTTCTGCCTTTTATGTTTAAAGTTAGTCAGACAATGATGGAGATACTCAAGAAGAAGTGATAACACGTAGAATGCAACAGGATGTCTCTGAATGGTTAGTTGATGAATTTATGTAGATGATGTGGCGTTAACTATCTTTAATTAGCATATTCTGTCATGATAATCTATAATTTGCTCTTATAGGAACTGTTGTGAGATGCACACAGTGGGTCTCATTCATGAAACACGAGCAGAACGAATTCTTGTGTAAATCGTGTGTAAAGTGGTTCTGGCGTAAATTTTCGGATTCATTAAAATGTTCGTATTTTCCAAATGTTAGTTGGTACGAAAGAAATCTACACCTGCTCCCAGCCACGCGTAAATAGTGCGTTTAACATCCGAACGTTTTGCTCATTAATAAGGCTGCATTTTAATTCACCTTAATCGGGTACATATTTACACAGCATTTTGAAAAAATATTATATATAGTAATTACATTCGGTTTTTCTTTTTACTTTTATTATGAGAGCCAGTGATAGCATCTGCAAACTGAACACTTTAATCAAATAATGAATTGCTTTCAATAGGGCTGGGCTATATTTTTTCGAAGTGAACTAATTCGTTTTTTGCAGTCGAGCTTCATGTCGAACCATTTTCTTTTCACTACTGGGCCTGTTCGATTAACAGATGAAACTCCAGTAACTGCGTCTGTAATATCTGCCAATCTTCCTTTTTTTAGGACCTGATACGCCTATGTACGCTTGAAAATAAAATGTGGCGTTTTGAATGAACTTCTGATAATAAAATATTATCTGATAATGAGAAATCAGGGGAGAAATCGGTCCAAAATGTGTGGCAGGTTTTAGCTATGGAACAGCCTCCCGGTGCACATTAGAAATGCCTCAACCATCTCAGTTTTCAAATCTAAACTTAAACATTTATTTTCTTTGGCTTTTAATAATCTGTGATTCCTCTTGTTTGTTTGTTTTAGCCAGTTTATTTATTATTTATTTTATTGAGTTCAGTCCTCTATCCAATTCTAAGCCTCAGGTCCCAAGTTTTCCTCTCCCTGAGAAATCAAGTTTTCACTTCTCGAAGACCAGTTATAAACTGAGAAACAGTTCTCCCTTGGAACCTAGTTCTTCATCCGAGAAGTGTAGCTCTCATACTTCTGATAAACTCAGTTCTGAACCTGAGAAACCAAGTGCTCACATGGAACCCATTCCTCTTCATCTGAGAAGTCTAGCTCTCCTCCCTCTATTGTAAATCCAATTACAATAGGGTTTCAGAGCTACGCACTTGAACCCCTAAAAATCTTAACAAATACAATAGGGTTCAGCACTTTGCACAGTTGAACCCCTAATAAAAATCCTAACAATTAAAATATGGTTTCTGCGCTATGCTTGAGCCACTAATTAACCCTCACACGTCTCCAAGCTACACAGACAGTAGCCGCGTTTCCATTACAGATTTGCGCAAAACTTTTGCGTTTTTTTCTAAATATCGATAAAATAACTATTGCGAAATGACGGCGTTTCCATTGACCGATGTTATGCGACTAAAACATCATTTTTTCCTCTCGCGATAAGTCATTTAAAAAATCATGGCAACGGACGTTGGTAGGTTTATATATCACAGCCACGGCCATTATTATTATTATTAACGGAAGAGTGTGTGTGTGTTATCAAGCATTAATGGTAAGGTAACTGTGAGCGGCACATATGAGGAGTTTCTGGTGTTTCTCCCTCATTTCTGCTTCGAGGTCTTGATTGTGGCGTTTCTTTGAGGTTTAGAATCCAGTATTCCTGTAATTCTTTTTTTCTTTTATGAATTTAATAAACAACTCTGTCTCGTATTCTGTCCGAACACACCGCGCATTCTCAGGTCAGGTGACTGTAAATGCGCAAAAACTGTTTCCATTGCTGTTTTGCGAAATATTTCTTGTTCGAATTGCATGAAAAACGACTTCATGCGAGCGTAAAAACTTTTTTGCGATAAATGGGAGTTTTTGCGAAATTGACGTGTTTCCATTGAGCGTATTTTCAATTCGCAATTTCAATTTGCGCAATTTGAATGGTAATGGAAACGCGGCTACTGACGTTCCTGAATGAATCAGCGATTTTAACTAAAGGTGTAAAATGAATGAATCAGTGGTTCACCAGCCGCATTTCCATTACAGATTTGCGCAAAACTTTTGAGGTTTTTTTTCTAAATATGGATACAAAACTATTGCGAAATGACGGCGTTTTCATTAACCGGTGTTATGCGACTAAAACTTAATTTTTTTCCTCTCGCGATAAGTAATTTAAAAAATCACGTAGGCGTGTTATCCAAGCATTAATGGTAAGGAAAGACCATTATACTGTGAGCGGCACATATGAGGTGTTTCTCCCTCAAGCTCTTGATTGTGGCATTTATTTGAGGTTTAGAATCCAGTATTCCTGTAATTCTTTTGTCTTTTATAAATTTAATAAACAACTGTTTCCATTGCAGTTTTTATGAAATATTTATTTTTCGAATTGCCTGAAAAACCATGCGAGCATAAAAACTTTATGTAAATTTTTGCTAAATTGACGTGTTTCTATTGAGCGTGTTTTCAATTCGCAATTTCAATTTGCGCAATCTGAACAGTAATGGAAACGCGGCTACTACTGTTAATACAGTTACTTGCTGCCACCTACCGGTGAAAGGTCACGTTCACATTACATGGTTATACTGGCACTCTTGGAACGCTGCTAGAACAAATTTAAGGAGCGGAAATAACACAGTATATATATTTGTGGATTCTTTGTGATTGTGATTCTTATTTTGGATTCTCCAAAATATCTGGGGATTCTTTGAAAGGAACACACATCAATTGAATGACAACATCAGCCTTTATTATAATCCAGTAAAACTAGTGGAGATTCTGTCCTTTTCATAAAATAGTCTTCACAGCAATGCTAAAATTAAACCAAGTAAAACTTGGAAAGCCAAAATCAGAGTGGTTGATATCAAATGCCACAGGCTGTCACGGACATTTGGGCCATTTTGAAGCTGGCAGCTGGTGCTGGGTAAAGTCCAAAGCTTTGTCAAGCAAGCTTCTGTCCTTCCATCCCAACCCTGCCTGTACCAAGCCCTGAACTCTACTGCTACAACATGACACGTGACCATCAAACAATAAGCGCCCTCAATAAGGCCTGCCCACACTCAGAGCAGTGCCTGAGAGAAATGTTTGCTATGTTCTGCAGTATCCAAGATGGAACTTGTAGATTCTCTTCGTATTTAATATATTTCTCTTGTTGATTACTGTTTTCAGTGTGTTGCTGTCAGAATTGATTCTAGGGGCTCAAGGCTTTTTCTTAGTACAGCAATCAATTGTTTCACTCTCCTAATGATTTGCCTTTTCTGTGATTATTTACAGCTGTGGAGTCAAATGTCATTTTCAGCTTGTGTTTTTCTTTTCCTTTGTGAAATTGATCAAATATTTGAAAAAGCAGAAGGATATTTGTGTTGTTCTACTCAAACAGACAGTATGGGTATGATGCCAACCCAGTATATTGTATTTTTTGTCCTCAAAGACCATGTTCTCAAGGTTGGACGTACAGTACAGTCTCCCTTAGCAATCAAAATGCTCTCCCGTATACAATAGATTCAGGGAGGTCGGCAATAATGGAGCAAGCTATTTGTTAGCAGTACCATTTATCTCAATGCCACTTATAAGGAACAACAAGTACATTTCACTCTGAACGTTACCTCAGTATGTTGTTATCTATACTAATGCATTGAATCCATACATTTTAGTGTGACTTATAACTTAATTGAGCAAATTTCAACCACAGCCCTCTAAACCTGAATGCAAAATGATTCACAAGCAAAGAGTGTTTCTGTTTGGCTTGATTTAAATTGGCTAAGAAAGCACATGCACGCAATTTTGTTGTTTAAACAATCTAGCGCTGTCACAGAAACAGGTGTGATTTTTCGGAGCACTTATTTTAGTGATATCTCTCAGAAAATCGAGACATTTTATGCATGGGATTCCAAAAAAATGATTGCTTACATCACCTTTCAAGCTGTATCAACAAACTTTCCGAATGATGTTTTTATAATAATGTTTCAGATTTAAATGACTGGTTTTGAACAAACATTTTCCAAATATAATAGAATGTACATTTTAAAAAGCCCCAAAAAATATTTGCTGATAAATCACACTCTAAAATTTGCTGGGTTGTTTCAACCCATGTTTTGGTCAAATATGGACAAACCCAACTGTTAATTTTTTAAGTAAATTGGGTTTGTCTATATTTGACCCAAATATGGGTTGAAACAACCCATCACTTTTTGTAAATTACATTTATTTGACCTAATTGAGAGATTTGGGGGAGACTGAACACTGCAGATTCGTGTTATGGGATGGTTCTAACAAACTGGGACAGAGGGAAAGAAGTTAGCAGTTTCATTACTATCAATCTCTGGAAAGATCACAGCCCACCTACACGATCGGATGTTAAACAAATGAGCAGAAGCAGTAGCAGGGGCTAAAAGCACCTGCCAAATGAGCAAGTATTCATTTAGCTAGGTGGGTGTATGGACATTGCTACACCTCAGCGATGCATAAAACCTTGTACTGGAACTACTTAAAAACGCATTTGTCCCACCTGAGCGATTTGTTGTGCTTATCAGTTCTTTTAAACATCCTTTAAAAGAAGCATAGATGAGAACATGGCGTTCTTTCATTTAGGACTGGACATATGCGGATGTCCACCTTTCCACAATACATCAAACAAGCAAGAGATATAATGAGCTCAGTACCGTAGAGTAGGTGTATCCACTTACAGTTAATGAGCGGCAGGCTGCAGTGAGGATGCAAACAGCACTCATGAGCACTTAAGATTCAGGTGCATGATTTTATTAGTTGAATTACAGAAATGGAAACAGAGATTCATTCATGTAGTCATACATTCACCCTTCTGCACTATGATGAATAGCCTATGGCAATCTAGGAAAACATGGCAGCTATAAGTTCATCAGCTGTTCTGTACATCTGTGTTTACTCCAACAATACTAAAGGGAAGAAGTGAAGTCCTGGTTTTCATTTTATCATTAATAGTTTCTTTGGACAACCTTCTTGCCTATGTACCTGACACAAAGGCCCCCACAAAACCCCTTGATATGCGAGTGATATCTAAAACTCAAGTGGTTTTTAGATACGTGTGAAGTGTAGGGAACTAAATGAGGTACTTGAAGTCAACTGTTTGCGTTAATTAAGATAAATGTATTCACACACACACAAACACAGACACACACGCGCGCGCGCACACACTCACGCACGCACACACACACAATATAAACAGGCAACAGTAGAAGTATTGTGTTTTTGTATTCAGTACGATTTTTTTTTTAATCATTTGAATACTTTTATTCCACAAGGATACGTTAAATTGATCAAAAGTGACAGTAAAGACATAAAAAATGTCTTTCTATTAAAAAAATTAAAAAAATAATCCTGAAAACAATTATCACCGTTTTTACAAAAATATTATAGGGCCTCTGTTATGCTTTTTCAGATATTACTTTTCATGCAGTGTATAAAGTAACTGTTTGTGGATGTAAAATGTCTGTAAAGTTTTAAAGATCAAAGTACATGACAGAGGAAGTTATTGTCTCCTAAAAGAAAGAATCGATTCCAAACTGCCGAAACGGGTCGTCAGTTATTCCAGTCTCCTTCCCGGTTACAAACCTACGTAATAATGTAACAAACTGCATAAAAATATGGTCTTCGTTGGCTGTCCATTAACAACATCTATTTAACCCGCCCACAAACAACATAGTTGTAGCTGAGGCCTGGAAGAGTGTCGAGAATATTTTTAAAGAGTTTTATACACTGCAAATCCACTTTGCATGCACTTCAAAAGGACGAGGACTTGCGCTCGAATTGATACGGAAAATCCGATGCCATCTATTCGTATTTTTCTGGATCAAGAGCTGAGGAAGATCCGGAGCTGAAATTCACATATAGTAATAGGCGTTTGGTTTTGACAGCAATTTAGACCAATCACAACAGACTGGGCTGTCTGACCAATGAGCAGAGTCTCTTAGAAAGGAGTTTTTGACCTTTGATGCATATAAACCTATTGTAAGAGACCTCCGAAACAATATTAAGAACCTTTAAAATAGCCTGATAGGTGCACTTTAAACAGCACAACTGTTCTCAGCATTATTAATAAGAAGAAATGTTTCTCAAGCACCAAATCAGCATATTAGAATGATTTGAAGGATCATGTGTCACTGAAGACTAATAAATACTGCTGAAAATTCAGCGTAGCATCACAGGAATAAATAACATTTTAAAATATATTAAAATAGAAAACAGTTATTTTAAATTGTAATAATATTTCACAAATCACAATATTAATGTTTTACTGCATTTTGATTAAATAAATGCAGCCTTGTTGAGAATAAGAATAATAAAAAATTAAAAAATTCAATTATTCAAATTCATAAAATTGTTCAGCATTACATTGGACATTATGTTTATTAAATAATAAATGTGTTACTTGCGTTCCTCCCTCCTGGGAGGGAGGGAGGAGGGGGGAAATCATTGACTACAGGGAGACTTTAAGAAAAACATTGACAGTGTACTCATCTAACACCTTCTAGTGTCAGCCTCATTTTACACAAACAGATCCACATAGGTCAGACGACAAAACAGATTCCCCCCATTTAAATGACAGACCTTTCCTCTTCAGCACAGCACATCACACTTATAGCAGAACGCCATTCTTACACCATATTCTGAGTTTTCCTTTAACACGATAGCTTATTTTCCAACTGGGGATTTCTCTGATATCTCTCTGAACTGCTCTGAGAGTAATGAGCTCTGCTGTGTGGGTTTGTTAATAACAAATAGCAAAGAGTAGCTTTCAAAATGAAAGAACAAAACTGCCCAAAAGAAGATCTCAGAAAAGAACTACAGTAGGTGGAAATCATTATGCCTCAGCATTAGGATTCAGACCTAAAATCTTCCATTATCTGCTGATTACTGCAAATGTTTTCTTGCCAAATTGGGGGCCCGAAGAGATTTCTCTGCATAAATACAAAATGAAAAGCCGTGTCAAAGAATGATTGAATTAACAGCATATTGCTTGTGAATATTCATGGATATCAGAGTATGAATTTGATTCTGCAGTAGTCTTGTTACGCCGATTACGAGCAGAATATAAGAATGTACTGTGGTCACCATCCATCAATAATGCTTCATCTCCCCTGCTGTCACACATTAATGGCATATTTGACCTTATGAACTCTTCTTTGCTCAAATTTATTTAGTCTAATCTCATTTTTTCCATATCGCTTCAAAAAATCAATTCAGTTTCAGTCTATAAAGTCCTGTGAAGAGTCCTTGCTCTACACTACTTTAAGTTTAAATCTTATTTATTGTTCACACTTACCACAGAGCTTTGTTTACCTACTGTAGATATTCTCTGGCATGGTCTACATAATTTATAAGTTATGTGCTACAAATCGATGTCTGCTGCTTTTTTAAATATGCCTTTTTCCATTCTTCGCTGCTGTGGGATGTGATGGATTCTGCTTATTTTCTGTTGGAGTCATTTGACTGATGGGCTGAGGGATGTACTTTCTTATATGTTGGTGGTAATGTGGTACAGCTCTAATGGCCCAATTCCAAGAGAAATGGCCTTATTGCCTCACCTGCTGATTGGAGACTTGGCTAAGTGATAGATAAGAAATTGTGTTTCTAAGAGTCATTGATATGTCGTTTGTTGCATTACACTTGAGCTTCATATCTTGTTATTATATTTTGGACTCTAAATTCTAATTGGATAAGCTGTGTTCCAAGTCATTAAATTACTTTACATGCAAACTTGTGCGAACACAAATTTTATATTAATGCGATGGCAACCGCAAAGAGATTACAGGCTAATGAACAGAAGCAGAATTCTTTTTTATTTTGATGATTATTCATACATTTAACTGGTAATTAAACATTGTTCACTGTATAATAAAGTAATAAAGTACATGGCCTCTTGTGGCTTATTTCTTTAACATTTGATTTTTGTCTAATTTATCATAATTTAAAATAGCTTTTTTTTCTTTTATGAACTCAAGCTGTTTTTTTTCTTCCATACAATAAAGGTAAACAGTGACCAGATGCGGTGCCTGATTCCCATCACTTTTATGGTATGGAAAAAAGCAGCACGCTAAATATCACACATTGCCTTTGCGATTGATTGATCACTCACTTTCACAAGAGAAATAGAGAAAAAGAAAATTGTAAAATGAGGAGAGAAGGACAGACAGAGCAATTTTGCTTGTTATTAATGTTTGTGCACAGCGATTGGTATAAAAGAAGTGTGCACTTCACTGCTGACAAACGCCTTTTAAGACCATCAAGGCTTTTGTTCTCATCCCTGCGATTGATTTCCCTATTGCAAGCTGACCATGCGTTTAGTTCCTTGTGCCTGTTATTAGAACAAACCAATCTATTACTGGACGTATGCACCCCCATGCATTATGCGGATGTAATCTGTCAATCTCTACAACTGTTATACCTCAATTGCATTCAGTTCCACCGCAGGCTATAAGTGAGATCATTCAGTCTGGTTTTGCGGTCAAGAATGGAAAGGAAATTGTCCAAGATCAAAACAACAGCTAGTTGGACTACTGGCCACAAATATGTTGGCTGCAGGCATTTTGTGCAAAAATCCAAATAGATTTGTATTGATTTGAAGCACACTTCCTCCTGGAGTACAAGCAAGTGTAGCCCTTGATTTATGTGACTGGTGTGCCTTGGGTTAAGGTCAATTGAGCACTTGCTGTGGCCTGTGATGATGGCCGGCTTCATGTGAGACCACTGTGATATATGAATGGCAACATCGGCATTGAGTTAATATAATTACGTACATTGAGTTACCTTCCAAACCTCATGACAACGTGCAATAAAAGATGTTTTGATACCGTTTTATCATTCCATTGTTCACCACAGAATGGTTGAAGGTCATGGCATTTTCATCTCCATTAACACATAAACAGAATCTCACAAGCACACAGTTCTGACCTCCATAACAAGTCCTCTACTAACGTGATCTCACATTCACAAGGACACATCATTTAACCTGCATGCTTCAAACGCACTTTTAAATATCTGATGAGAATGTTTTCTATCTAAATGCTCGACTCACCAGATCTCAAGGCCACACTAAATCTTGCAAGCAAACAACATTTATGTGTTTTTTTATATCCAGGATCCACTATAAAGTGGAAAAGGAGAAAAATCTAGTGTCAATTAACTCAAAAGCATCCATATTTGGCTTTCTTAATACAGGGTCTGACTCATAGGCTTATTATCCACCTTATCTTTAACCAAAACAGCTTGTTATATTGCTTGATATTGCAAACTGGTATTTCATTTCATATTACATTTAATGTATTGTTGCAATTATAGACACACTAGTGTGTAGCTGAAATAATGTTTACTGTACTTTCTAGTCATTTACTAATAGCGATGGCTTTTGCACATTCACAGAAAATAGCTTACCTCCATCTTCATCAAAGCATAAAAAAATCAATCCTTTTCGTCTGTTATCACATATTCCTCTGAAGCCGTTCACATTGTGATATCGCATTCAAGTAGAATAAATAAAACCGAATACATGGTCTCAAGGTGTTTTAAAAAAAACTAAAAAACCAGAGGCTGCATCCAATATCGCATACTTCCCTAGTAGCCAAAAAACAGTATGTGTGACAAAGAAAAGTATGTCCAAATTCACAGTACTCATAAAAGAGTATAGGCAAAAAGTACGATGGGCTACTACTTCCGGCGAGATTCTGAAGTGTGCATACGATGGAAACTTTACTATCCAATGAGGCCATGGGAGAGGATTTGTGATTGTGATTGTGAACTGACGCTGGTAGGTCACACGACAATGACAATATGGTGACATTCATACTATATGGAACGTATTTCCATATGGCGAACTTCACATACTTCACGTTGTATTATATCAGGCTGTATTATGCATGCCAGGTCATTATTTGGCCATGTAATTTTTTCAAGAAACACCCATTTTCACAAATTCACGTTTTTGTTGTTTACATGTTGTTTACTGTAAAGGTATCGGTTTCAAAACCTTGCACTTAAGAGCACATCCAGACTATTACACTGTGCCTGTGTTCTTGATCCTTGTTTGTTTCTATAGCAACTGATTACCTTCACCTGTTGTTCCTTGAGTTACCTCTTTACTCCCTGGTGTGTATTTAAGACCTCATGGGCTGTTTACATGACACCGTTTTCAACTAAAAACATAAAACTTAAACGACAATGGCGTTTTGCGCGCCTGAAAACGCAAACTTTGAAAATGGGTTTAAACGTGCACGTTTTTGAGAACGGTCTCCGTACTAACAACAAAAACGCGAATATCTGAAGACGATGATGTCATGCACATGCGTATTACGTGTTCAGCCTATCGTGTTTCACCGCCATCTAATGGCCTGGCAGCAGAATACAGTGTTTTTAGTTGTTTTCGCGGATCCGTGTAAATGGGGATCATTTTGACAATGGTGTGGTCTGTACGTGGAAGAATCAAAGGAAAAACTTCTCTGTTTTAAGCATATCGTTGTCGTATAAACGTAGCCTTAGTTTCCCCATTTATTTGTTCCATTTAATTTGGGTAAATGGAGTGTAAAGAACTCTAAAGAGTATCTCAGTAAAAAATGCATTCAGAATCAGATAATACATTAATATATAATTGTAAAGAAGTAAAATGTCTTTATTAAAGAAGGAAGACATGTTAAACATGCACACTGTGTCTGTGAAGACGAGCGACAATATTGAAATGTCCTGCTCGCCCTCATTATACTGAAATACTGGCTCATTTAGGGGACCTATTTTTTATGCAGCAAAAATGAACTTTTTTTGTGGAGGAGCAGATGAATACAGTCTCATTTATGAGGCTGTTTATCAGTTTTGGGGGCATGAAATAATGAGGCAGGCAGATTTGCCGGTTTGTTTTACTGAAAAAGTGACTGGAGTGACAGCTGACTATATTGGGCCATAAGTCATTTTTATTGTTTACCGTATTTGCATGAATGGATTTATATTAGCATCCCTTAGGGAGATGGAATGAGAAACTTTTGTCTTAGAAGTGCAATTATTATGTCTTAAATAGATGTATATGGATTTGCTCCGGCTTTCACAACAAGATGCCAAACAGCGAGAGTTACAGTTCAATTACGAGAAATGACTTTTTGTGACTAATTACTGCATTTTCTGTCTTTTGCACACATACTGAGACACATTGTATAATTTTTCAGCTGTGGCTGCTGCATTATAGAACAATATTTGTGAACTTGTCGCCAGAAACATGAAGACATCTTCGTCTGAACTGCTTAACTTGTAGCACATAGCCTACTAAAACCGTTCACATCTTCAGAAGACTTTAATGAGAACCATTCATATGCACACAAGACAAGCACTTTTACAGAACTTCAGATTAATAGAGCACTTCACCGACAATTCTTCTCATTTTTAATCATCTTATCAGAGTCGTGTGTCAGATACCTAATAATGCAACCTGCCTGGGTTACAGTGATTTAAACACTTTCTCTTTCATGCCCTGATTCCTGTCAATGAATTCTCTCCGTTTGGCTAAGCCAAATTAATGGGCAGCAGTGCACAATTGGAATGGGCGCATGACGGTAAAGGATGGAAAGAGCTCAGATGCCGGCATCCTCTGATGCATCAACACTCAAAATTGATTCTGATGCTTTGTTTTCAGGCAGATGACAGCTCACCAATTGGCGAATGTGCTGCATGCAAGTATGTAGATGGAACCTGCCAGTGGGGGGGTCCTCTAAGTGGGAGGCCGTATTGGAAACGAATGCGCTTGCAGGAGCACAAAGAGCTTAATGGTTAAGATTAAGCAAACAGGTCACAAATATCCCCAGTGCAATGCTGTTAGTAGCCTATCTGGCTCTCCCTCAGAAGTAATGGGCCACCTTGCGAAGATTTTATCTTGACCAGTCACCTTGTTTTCAGTGTAAAGTGATTATTAGCAGATAAATCTTTAGAAATGTAATAAAAAGTCATAAAACCATTGCAAGTAGTCCATTAAAATGATAAAATATAAATGTTATATACTTTAGTTTGGTGTGTATCTGGAATAGGGATCATGCACCAATACTGATATCGCTTGTGTGTTCACTCATTAAAATGCTCCATTACCAAAAACCGATACCACAGTATGTGTTTGTGTCCAGACAAAAAAACACAGACAACAGATCAAAGAGAGCGCAGAATTTAGACACCATAGATTAAGGATGTCAATGAAGTAAATGTGATTAGAAAATATATCATAAATTAAATATTCACACCTATATAGTGGATTGAGTGCGCAGCGCCACAGACACACGAGCGACATTACTTGAAAGTTTGTATTTTGTTCGGATATGTCAACAGGATGTATTTTAACAGGTATGTGGCGAGCAGGACGAGGTCGAGGGACGTAAGAGAGCGGCGCGAAACCGGTGGCGTGATTACTGATGAGCGACACCTGCGCGACGCACCGGTCTCGTATCTCTCACGGAGGAGCGGAAGCATAAAAGGAGGAGCGATGACAGTGAAGAGCGAGAGAGGGACAGGCCTGATTTTATGTTGTGTTTCTGTAGCCAGCAGTCGTCCGCAAGGGACTGCTGGCTTATACTTTCATTTTGTATTTGTTTATTTATTTATTAAAGTTGTTGAATGTTCGCCGGTTCCCGCCTCCTTCTTCCCATAACATCTAACCTTGCTACACCGTATAATTAAGCAATGACAACAACTGAAGGAAATATCGATTTGCCAAAGGTATAAAGCCAATTCATATTCTTTTGGTTTCTCTATTACAAATGCAATGAAAATTTAGGTATTGGTACTCGTATTGTGAGAACCAAAAATGAAAGTTTCGGTATTGTGATTGTTCTGAAAAAAAGTGGTATCGCTTCATAGGGAATTTATATTAGTTAAATAAAAAAATTAAAAAACTGTGTTCAAGTTATGTATTTCATAAATGTACATCTACAAACCACACAGTTAGTTAATTATTTATTTATTTAAACAATGTATTAATTTAGGGCAGAAACATTGAGCTCATTGACGTAATGAATACATGTTTGTTAACAAATGATGGATATATAGAAAAATGTAGCATTGGTGCATGTTGATTCAGAGCTAGTCTTCGCAGGAGTGACGCCGTCTCTTCACATGTGTTGGGGCATCTGAAGTCTTCATAAGAGGCTGGATCCAGACTGGAGCTGACACACTAGTTACCTCAGGATGGGCATCCCGAGATAAAACAGAAAAGCAAATGGAAAATGAGCATAGCTGCTGTTCATTTATGCAAAGATAATCATGTGCATTTGATCTGATATAACTGGAGAATAAGGTCATGAGGTGCATTATGTGAATGCTTGGCTAAAGATATGTCTTTAATCTAGATTTAAGGATGAATCGGGTAAAAAGGAATCTGTTTTAGGATTAATCGGGTAAAAAAAATATTTAATTTGGATTTGTATCACCTCGCATATAAGTCAATCCAGTTATCTCCATTTAAACAAGAGATATTAAAGGGATAGTTCAACAAAAATGTTAAATTCTGTCATAATTTTCTCACCCTGATGTCGTTCCAAACCTGTAAGATTTTCTTTGTTCAGCAGAGCACAAAAGAAGATGTTTTGAAGAATGTGGGTAACAAAAAAGTTTGGGTCATCATTGACATATGGACATATTGTGTTCCACAAAAGAAAGAAATTCATACAGGTTTGGAACGACATGAGATGAGAGTGAGTAAATGCCTCACTTGGTCATCCAAGAGTCACCAGTATGAAAATACGTTTCCCTTTTATTTTTAAAGCTTAAACTCTGTATGGGCGTTTTGGACAAGAATCAGTTGAAATGGCTACGTAGGCTTTAGCATTAATTTCACAAGCATCCGCTGAATCCGCTGCTTCTGATCTGTGCGAGGAGCAGCTTATGCAATCTTAATTCAAGCCTTTCTATATGCAGAAGCTCATGGATGAAAGAGACCAAGCTTTTAACCTCGTTGAATGGGGAACAATCTAGAAAGTAAACATTTGTCATGTAGTGTCATGTAGTAATGGAGATTCACTGTTGATTCATATTAACGATTCTCTCTCTCTCTCTCTCTCTCTCTCTCTCTCTCTCTCTCTCTCTCTCTCTCTCTCTCTCTCTCTCTCTCTCTCTCTCTCTCTCTCTCTCTCTCTCGTGTCGTGGTGTTCCTTGCATTAAGATTCAAAGTCTGTCATGATGGCGGCTCGGCTGCCATCATTTTCTCAAATGGGGATTAAAGACATAATTGTTATGAAGAGTGAAGACCAAGCACATGCACATGCTGAGGCAGTGTTGCTGATGGCACTGTGCATGCCTGACAGCAGGCATTTGCAGAAATCTACCTCATTTCCTGAGATCTGGAGGATACATTAGCCCTCATTTACTTAGTTGGACGTGGTGTCGGATGGGATGAACCAACTCAAATCGCTTCTCGCCTCGTTTAGAGATCAGAAGAGAGACACAGAAGTGATGCATCTTAAAACCTTGAAGGCGCTCTGCAGAGAGGCACGTGACTCCTCCTATCGCCCGCTTATCTTTCAGAGACCCCCTCTAGAACTGGCTGACAAGGTTTCACAGACGAACAGCCTGAAAACAGACTTAATTAGGCTTGCTTTGAGGACTTTCAACAATGGCGCTATCGACAATCGCCGCGCCGGTATGGATCCAGGTTTCCTCTGCATCTGCTTGGTGGATCTGTATCTATTTGTACTAAATTCCTTCCAGGCTTCACCCTCATCAGTGGATATAAGTGTTATTGTATAACATATGTTTATAAAAAAAAAATACTAGATATAATTTCAAACACAGCATCCACAGAATAAGATGGACTACATTCTATAACGATACACACTTTAACCTTAAAATAAAGATTATAAACTACTGCTTTGTTCATTTTTACTGTGCAAACATTGCTTACTATTACTCATAAGGCCAATTAGGGATTGCAACAAAGCCCTTAGCATAAGTATTGCATTTCATTCGTCCCTGTTTGTGCTGCAGACTTTAATGGTACCTCAAATCATGTGGCTTGTTGAGGAGAGGTGCGCTATTACTTTAGCAATTGGATTTAAGATATTTACCAAGCAAATGATAAAGCAACCTAAACAATCCCATAGACTTATACTGAAGGGGGACCCAAGTCTGGCGGGATGTTTTGATATGGGCCAGTAAGAAACAAACAACACCCCAGCAACTGCATAATAGTGTTAGAAAAAGCATTCAGAACACCAGCAACAGCATAGCAATGTCCTGGCAACCACTTGCCCTATCTTTCTGGTAAACTCCACTCAAATTTTCGGAAAAATATAATAATTTTTATTTAGACTATTCAAATATTTGTGATCGGTAAGAATGTTTAATGTTTTGATCAAACATATTGATCATTAAATATATTTTGAAATGCAATCTATTTCTGTGATGGCAAAAATGAAATTTCAGCAGCAATTATTCCAGTCTTCAGTCTTCTCTATGTTCAAGAAACATTTCTTATTATTATCAATGTTAAAAATGGCTGTGCTGCTTAATTTTGTGTGTTACATATTGTCACATTTGGTTTTGGTCTTTTATTTTGTAATTCTCACAGTCATGTTTCCTCTTTGTTATGTGCTTCACTTGCTCATGTTATCCTGCCATGTGTCATGTGTTCATCAATTCTGTTTTGTCATTGGCTCATTGTCTTGATCATGCCCAGGTGTTTCTTGTTACTCATTAGTCCTTGTGTACAAATAGTCCTCATGTTACCATTATCTCTTTGTTCACTCTAACCTCTGTTGGTGAGTTGTATGTTTCATGTTCAAGTTTATCAAGTCAAGCCTTTGATTATTTTGTATCTGTATTCATTGAGATTTAAAATAAATTTAGACTTGAACATAAAACAAACTAACCAACAGCGGTTACAGTGAATGAAGCTAGACAATGTAAACTTGAGGGCAATTTAATTAAACAAGGACTGAGTAACAAGAAACACCTGAGCATGATCAAGACAGTGAACCAATGACAAAACAGAGCTGAACACATGACCAAAAACAACCAATCAGAACATGACACATCGCAGGATAACACGAGCAAGGGAAGCAAATGACTGAGAATTACAAAATAAAAGACATGAAAACGTAAACATGAACCAAAAGTGACATGCAATAAAAAAAAAATTTCAGGATTTTTTGAAGGATAGACATGTAAAAAAAAAATATGGTAACGCTTTAGATTACAGCCCGGAAAGTACTGCGTAATTACAATGAAATTACAGTGTAACTTTCGGTAATTACAGTGTACCTATAAAGTACTTATGTGTAAGTATAGGGGAACAATATGTAAAGTCTTGGGAATAAAGGGGTAACAACCAGGAAAATACTGCGTAATTAAAACTAAATTACAGTGTAACTTTCGGTAATTACAGTGTACCTATAAAGTACGTACGTGTAATTATATAGGGGAACAATGTAAAGTTTTGGAATAAAGGGGTAACAACCAGGAAAAAAAAAATTATTTAGGCAAATTATTTATACTGTAAGTATTTTAGAACTACGGGGTACTTATACTATAATACAATCTTACTTTTAGGAGCAATTTAGCGAGTAGGCTACAAACACCTTTTTGTAATAATAGTGTATACAAATACATAAAGGCTTTTTTCAAATTACGGGGTAGCCTATATATCAGTGCATTTATAAAGTAGGGTAATTTGTTTTATTGCAAAGGTGCACTGATTAAGTTGTTTCAAGGCAAGTAAAACTACAACTTTTTTTTTTTTTTTAATGCTGGGGAAATATACTCTTGTTTCTTGTAGTTACAGGGTAAGTATGACATTGCGGGCCGTAAATTAAAGTGGTGCTTCTTACCCTCTTGTTTCTTGTAGTTACAGGGTAAGTATGACATTACGGGCCGTAAATTAAAGTGGTGCTTCTTACCCTCTTGTTTCATGTAGTTACAGGGTAAGTACAATAAAAACACATGTAAACACACAATCTGATATCACTTGGAAAACTTTATTTGAAAAACAACTTATTTCAAAAAAGATTTACAACATATTACACTTATTATTCTTTATTCCTTTTTTAAAATCAACTTTTCATTTCAAATACTAAAGTCCTGACAGAAAGTATACATTTTTGCATGGCTTCCTACTTCCTCCTCCTCCTCTTGTTCCTCTTCTTCTTTTTCTATCATTCCACTGATTAGCCTAATCTTAAGAATGAGTCTTTTGCTATTCTGTATTATGTATTAAAAGAAAATACAGTACACCCAGAAATGTTCTCGTAATTTACTCATCTTTTCGCTACCGACCAACTGTCACCAGCGTCCAGCGAGTGCATGAGAGTCGGCTTGGCTTCGTGTTTGGTGAAGCTTCACGCGTTCATTACGTTCTCGCGGGAGTTAGATGTGAAACTCGCGCGAGAACTGCCATCTCTGTTCTTCTGTATTGTTTGTTTTTCATTATTATTATGTGTTATTGTTTGTATTTTGTTGTGAGCATTAATAAAAAATAAAAAAATAAAAAAATCGACATTCGGTTTCTCGGCGCGCTTACGTCACGCGTGTCAAGCGTGAACTCAACCCACTCATGCACGCGCAAGTGACAGTTGGTCGGAACGGAAGCGATAGTCTTTAAAATGTTTAAATATTTGGTATTTTTCTTACAAACACTTATCGTCTCACTTCAGAAGACATTGATTCATCCATTGGGGTCGTATGGATTACTTTAGTTATTGCTGTATGTGCTGTTTGATGTCAACTTTTAGGAACACATGGGCTTGCATTATGCATTCACAGAGATTATATATTTTTCTAAAAAAAAAAATTTGTGTTAATCTGAAGAAGGAAATTCATATACATCTCGGATGACATGAGGGTAAAAGATGAGTAAATGGTGAGGACATTTCTGTACTGTATTTTCTTTTAACACATAATACAGAATAGCAAGAGACATGGGATTCCTTCTTAAGATTTATCAGTGGAAAGAAAGAAGAAGAGGAACAAGAGGAGGAGGAAACCAAGCAAGAGAAAGTGTTGTAAATCTGTTTTAAAATAAGTTGTTTTTCAAATAAAGTTTTCCAAGTGATATCAGATTGTGTGTTTACATGTGTTTTTATTGTACTTACCCTGTAACTACATGAAACAAGAGGGTAAGAAGCACCACTTTAATTTACGGCCCGTAATGTCATACTTACCCTGTAACTACAAGAAACAAGAGGGTAAGAAGCACCACTTTAATTTACGGCCCGCAATGTCATACTTACCCTGTAACTACATGAAACAAGAGGGTAAGAAGCACCACTTTAATTTACGGCCCGTAATGTCATACTTACCCTGTAACTACATGAAACAAGAGGGTAAGAAGCACCACTTTAATTTACGGCCCGCAATGTCATACTTACCCTGTAACTACATGAAACAAGAGTATATTTCCCCAGCATTTAAAAAAAAAAAAAGTTGCAATAGTTTTACTTGCCTTGAAACAACTTAATCAGTTCACCTTTGCAATAAAAACAAATTAGCCTACTTTATAAATGCACTGATATATAGGCTACCCCGTAATTTGAAAAAAGCCTTGTATTTGTATACACTATTATTACAAAAAGGTGCAGTGTATGTAGCCTACTCGCTAAATTGCTCCCAAAAGTAAGATTGTATTATAGTATAAGTACCCCGTAGTTCTAAAATACTTAATAATTTGCCTAAATAATTTTTTTTTTTCCTGGTTGTTACCCCTTTATTCCAAAACTTTAAATTGTTTCCCTATATACTTACACGTACGTACTTTATAGGTACACTGTAATTACCGAAAGTTACACTGTATTTTAGTTTTAATTACGCAGTATTTTCCTGGTTGTTACCCCTTTATTCCCAAGACTTTACATATTGTTCCCCTATACTTACACATAAGTACTTTATAGGTACACTGTAATTACCGAAAGTTACACTGTAATTTCATTGTAATTACGCAGTACTTTCCGGGCTGTAATCTAAAGCGTTACCAAAAAGGTTATTATTTTTTTGTAATAGAACTCTTTTGTAACATTTGAAGTGTCTTTACTGTCACTTGATCCGTTTAATCAATCTTTGCTAATAAAAGTATTAATTTCTATAAAAAATTAACTTACTAAAATTTTTAACAGCAGTGTGAATAAAAAAATATAATTAAATGTAAAGAAAAGATATTTAAATAAAAAAAATTTATAATGTCACAGAGAAATATGCTGAGATATGTAAATTTACAATTAACCCTTTATTTTATTTTACTTCAAGGCATAAACTGATTTAGTTTGGGGTTGAGACTTGAGCAACATTCATTTGGTAAAGTGGTAAAATATCTACTATAGTATAATTAAATTTATGCTTTAAATGCTCCTTGCAACAACAACAAAAAAATTTACACAGATATTTTAGAATGGCTGTTAATGGAGATGTTTGCTGTCTGAGGTTGCAGTTATGACATCTACCAGCAGGAGGGCATTTCTAAAGAATTACAACCCTTCCTCCTTATGCAGGACCAACAAAACATATTGACCTAAGAGCATGTCCTACTTGGCAAAACCACGGCCAATAAATTATATTGGCATAGTCATGTGTGAACTGGTCTTCACTAGTAATCCTTCAGTGGTGATCACATGAGTCAGGGATTCCACTGAGCTCAGGCATTAGTGCTAACGCTAGGATTACTCATGACGGTGAGATGATTAAAGTGTTTGGAGAGAAACTGTTGCTATATAGCTTGAATTTTTCTGAATTGCAGGGCACAATTTGAGCTTTTCCTCTGACCATCATATTAGACTATAATGGTCCTTTCTAAGCAGCAATTCCGTGCAAAATGCAATTTTTATTGAATCAAGACTGCAGAAAACATTGTAATCTGTGATGCAGTTATTTATCCTGGTGATCTTGAATATTGAGATAAAAGCTAGCCTTAACATCCTAGGGAAGGAGGAAAAGAAACAGGCGAGGGCATATTGGCTTTCTGTTGGGATGTTGGTGTGAAAGAGGGTAGAAGTTTAATGAGGGTGAGGCGATCTAGGGATCATAAGGTTGAGTAACGGTTCTGCTGTAATTGGCCTATCCTAGATCCCGTGTCAACTGTACAGTATGCTGCTAGAAGACTGTGTAATGACTGTACCATTCTGCAAAGGATAGGGAAACATGGAGAGGATACAGTGAGGTGTTGTTTCGGTTTCCCTCCATTAGCCAGTTTAAATGCAATCCAAGTGAATTTATACACCTGCATTTGAATTCAGTTTTTACTCCGTTTAAGTAAATAGTTCACACCAAAATGAAAGTTCTGCCACCACTTATAGCATTTTTGAAAGAAGTCTCTTGCTCATGCTCACCAAGACTGCATTTGTTTTAATGTAAATTAACTGTAAAAATAGTAATGTAAAATGTTATTACAATTTAAAAGAAATTTAGAATATATTTTAAAACATAATTTGCACTGTAGGTGGTAACTTTGTTACCTTATTACCAACGTTTAAAAAACATGGATTATTTTGTGGAAACTGAAACTAAAGTTTGGGATATAGAAATTCATATTTTAGTCAGCAAGGATGCATTTAATTGAGAATAAGTAAAAACCAAGGCATTTATAATGTTGCAAAAATGTTCTTATGAATGCTGTTCATTGAACTTTATCAAAGAATCCTAAAATAAAGATGATCATGGTTTCCACAAAAATATTAAGCAGAAAAACTTTATTTCAAGATGAATAATAAGAACCATTATTAATAATTAAGCACCAAGTCCGCATATTAGAATGATTTCATGTGACACTGAAGATGTAATGACTGAAAATTCAGCTTTGCCATAACCGTAATAAGTTACATATTAAAATATTGAGTTTTGGTGAGCATTGGAGACTTCTTTAAAAAACATGAAATGCTTGAATTATTCCAAACATCTATGGCTGTGTTTCTTTTGTAGAACACAAAAAGAAGATGTTTCAGTAGTTTTGGACCCCATTGGCTTTCATTATATGGATATATTTCTTCAAAATATACTTTTTTGTTTCACAATAGAAAGCAAATCATCCAGGTGTGAACGACATGAGGGTGAGTAAATAATGACAAAATTTAATTTTTTTTACAAATTGTCCCTTTAAGTTGATCAGTAAGAAGCACTAAAACACAAATTGTTCAAGTGCCATAAGTAGAAATGAAACCAGGCACGAACATTGGGATTAGAAGAAAAAAATTCCGCCTTGACGGCAGATAGCCCTCAGACAGGTACATTTTGCAGCTGCCGCATTCACTCAATATTGACTGGCCCAGTGACAAGCGGAGGTCTAGATGTACAAAATTGAGCTATTACATCCCACACCAAGACTCACAGAGAAAACTGTCCAAATTGATTTTAATGGGCTAATATTGAGGAAGGCAAAAGGTCCCTAGCACTTCACAGTCACCTCTCACCATGAATATACAAGCATACTGTTGAACCACCCTCAACAACACCTCAACCCCAAAGGTCGAGACACTCCTGCTGCCGGTTAAAGAATATAGAGCTGATTTATAGACTGTCAGAGAAGCATTTACTGGTTTGCCTTTCACATTTTGTTCCTGTCACACTGTAAATTTTAACACTTTGAAATATCTTTGTCTTTAAACATACATTCCTTCAGACTTGAAAGGCAAAATATGTCAAGTTTCTAATTTATAAATGTACAAAAGTCTACATTTTTAGTTAGTTTTAAGGTTCTTCTTCCAGCTATTCCAGCAGAAATGTGTTTCTAAGAGTAAAAAATAAACAGGTGAGGGGGGGGGGGGGGGGGGGGATCACACTTGTGAGAGATATAAGGTCACATCCTTTTATTTTAAAACACCACAGGCATGGACAGAGACATAATGTTTAGTATTAAGGTTGAATTATTAGATTTGGTCCTCTTGATACTGAATATGTTGTATTTAATTGTCAATTAATCACTGATTTTCTAAGACATAATTCTTAAGACATCTAAATAGTTCATTTAATTTTGACAATACAGAGATTTCTAAAGGATTGGAGGGAAAAATCCAATTTATATGCTTTAATTTGATTTTTACAGCCTATAGCAGAAAGAGAACGGATCAACGGGGGGCAAATTCTTTGTGGAGGCACTGTATTTCAACCTTGGAACTCAGCGGTGTCCATCACTGGAACTGAAATCAGGCCAGCTTAATGGCAAAGTGACTAAAATCAGACAAGCAATCAGCATTTAATCTGAAACAACATGTGGTATGACCATCATTACATGCACCTGTTTTCCATTTCATGTATAAATAGAGCATTTCTCACTGAATTTCTGAGCCATCTTTCTTTACTGTGGTTTCTAACTTTTCTGTGGAGATTGCTGTGCATGTCACACCCCCTTTCCTTTTATTGTGATGCTTGCTGTGTGTACTGATGTTAGAGGTAATGTTGCATTTAAAATGTTTCTTTAAAAAACTCAGTTTACCAAATTTGAGTTTCCCTTTCTTTTGGTTTTGTTCAAGCTGATTGATGGTTACCTCATGGGGATTGACAATTATATAATGACTCTTCTAGTAGACATACTGAGAATAATGAAGCCATTAATTGGGAATCTTGTGCTGTTATTAGACGTCTTTTTGCAAGCTACAGTTCCTAGGTATGTCATGCGTATTTTAGTAAATTAAATGTTCTAGGAGCAACTGCTTGTTTTTACCCTAACTGCACAAGCAGAAACTTTACATTAAAAAATGTTGACTTCTGTTGTAACTAAATAAGATCACGCTGTTCAAGTCTGTGGTCAAGGTGGTATCGAGGTGAGGTCTAAATTGTTAGTGACGTGTTAGCAAAGCAGTTTCTTTTTAATCACACCTCCATTGTGAATCCTTTGTGCTTGCATAAAGTTGTCTTTACTCTCTAGAAAAAATGTGCAAAAGCTGCCACTGGGGTGGCACCCTTTCAAAAAGTAAACCTTTGTACCTTATTTACCCCTAAAGGGTGCATACCTTAAAGGGACCTATTATGCCCCTTTTTACAAGATGTAATACTGTGCTTTTGCAGGTGTGCCTCAGATACTCCGGCAACAACAAAACAGAAGAAACCGCATGGAGCCGTTTCCACAGAACGTGTTTTTGCATTCCACCAGTGCTGCCTTTCCATTATTTTCCATGTAAACACGTGCTAGACGGCCCCTGCATTTTTAGAACGCAGTATGGTCGCAGCGAGATGCTCTAAAAGACGCGAGCGCATCGGTCAAACGCGTCCGTCTAGCACATTTACGTAGCGGAGCGGAATATAATAAACAAGTTCTATGAACACAGATACTGTATACAGCCAACAACAGAACATTTTAGATTGTTTATCATCTAGCTGAGACGTGCTTTATAAAGAGACAAACATGGCGTAATGTGTACAGCTCACTCAGGAGGATCTAACAGAATCCGTCACCAGTTAGTGCAGAACGACTCACTTTGAGACACTGTTTATGATTAATGGGGAATATACACTCTAAAAAATGCTGGGTTGTTTTAATCCAATTTTGGGTCAAATATGGACAAACCCAAACGTTGGATCAAAAATGCAATTAAAAAATGTAACCCAATGGCTGGGTTTGTCCATATTTGACCCAAAATTGGGTTAAAACAACCCAGCATTTTTAAGAGTGAATGGATTTTGAATTTTTTTTTACCATTGTGGGGTGGTTGTGTACACAAACTGCATTGTGGGGTGGTTGTGTACACAAACTGCATTGTGGGGTGGTTATGTACACAAACTGCCGACACATATTCATGTTCAATCAACATTTAAAAGTGTATTTTGCATAATAGGTCCCCTTTAATGATACATTATTAATAAGCTAATGTATACAAATTAGTACCTAAATGGTGCATATTAGTACTTTTTTAAAAGGATATGGCAGTGACCGCTTTGTAACTTTTTTTCTGAGAGTGAAAGGAAGCTAGATGACAAGCTAAAGTATGAAAAATATAGGTTACAAAACATGTTCCCTTACAGATTATCCTGTGATGCTCCCGTTTGGTTTGGTCCCAATGTGATATATTCAAGTGAAATTGCCATGACATTCAATTTTTATGAAGATTTTGATTGAAAAAAAGTAACTTAAAATCTTGTCTTATTCAAAAGGTTTGCATATGAAATCTATTCCTTTTGTGAATGCAAGATTTTGACATTCAAAGCTGCAATTTAGTGTGATTACTGTAATTGCACTGGTGTCATTGAGCACAATGTTAAAAAATTGCATCAAATCGAGCACAGTGGAGGCATGGCGAAGATAATGGTGATATACGTATAGATTTAAACTGAGTCAGCAAGATACAATGAGGACTGCTACTTGAAATTGAGACATATATTATTTAAAAGGCAATTCAAGAAGGAAATATAACAGCATGAAAGTTCCTGCTTTGAGTGATTACATTGAAACACAACACAAAGCAAACTAACTGCCAGCCTACCTGCCAGGAAAAACTCATCAGCAAACATGCAGCTTGATCTTGGCATAGGAGCAGTGTTGGTAAGCTATTTAAAATGTGGGTCAAATACAGTTAAACTACCCTTTTAAAAAGTATCTGCACTACAAATGTCCAAGGTTTTGTTGGACCCCACTGACTTTCACTGCACGGACAAAAACGGTTTAAACGTTCTTCGAAATATCTTTTGTGTTCCACAGAAGAAAGCAAGTCATACAACAAGTTAATTTTCATTTTTGGGTGAACTATCCCTTTAAATATTGCTGCTCGCCAATATTTGTTTCATTCATGTAAATTAGTGTGTAGTCAACACTGAAAAAAAGGTGTAGAATTTACTTTGAATTTGCTAGTTAATTCCACAAATAATTACAAAGAAATGACAAGTAAGACTTTGAATTAAATGTGGATTTTTAAAGTAGAAAGACAGACAGTAAAACTTTTTTTGTAAAACGTATTCCAGAAATATTTTATTTACAATTTCAAAAGTCTTTTTTTTTTCTTACATTGTAGTTCTATTAGTTTGTAGTAAAATTAAGATAAAAGTAATGCTTTAAATGTACGGTAATCCCTTTAAGTATTTGGCTTAAAAAAACAGGTTGAATGAATCAGTGAACCATTAATTTGATCAGTGAATCATTTATTTGATCGGTGACAAAACTAAACAAACTGATTCACTAAATAAAGTAACATGATAAAGAGACAACATTGTGTTTGAAAAGTTGTGTGGAATGAAAAAAATAAAACAAGGTACTCTATTAAAATAGTGTGTTGATCAGAAAAGTCTCCAACAGTGCTACCGTACAATAAGGGATTTTCATTTCATAGCTGACAGGGAGAAAGTTGTTATTACAAGGAAGTGAACTGACTAGAGTTGTACCAAATTTCTTTTTAATGCTCCCAAAAGTGTCCCCACATCCTTCACACCCACAAAGCGTGTTTAACAGGGTGCAAGAGTTGAGCGACAGTCAGCATCTCCTCTCTGACCTTGCACAGATAAGAAAGTTGCTTTGCCTTTGCTGAGTGGAAGCTGAGAAATGAAGCTTGTCCAGGTTTCCCGACACAGGAAAGGACAAAATGTCACAGGTCGCAGTGACTCGGCACTCACTCTCACAGCATTTCAGTTCCTGGTCAGAGTCTGGTGGCCGATTGATAAACTAATATGACATTTCGTTGGATCTCTGCTTCAGATATAAACCAGCTGTGTCTAATATCTAAGTGTTATTATCTCTTTTCTCAAGTTTATATTGTAGTGCGGAGTAGGGCTAAAAGGTGTAAAGTTGACGCTCTTGAAGGTATTTAATCTAGAAAGTGTTTTTGATCTGACCACACAGATCTATATACTGTATATGACCACCTTGTGCTACAGTAATGTTTTCAAAATCACTGTTCAATCCCAAGGCTGAATGTATCCAGTCTCTGCAACTGCCAATGAAGCCTGCAAGCAAACTTTAGAGATATGTATGAGACCTAGGGGGGAAGACATGAATAAACATGGATGTCTGCCCAGGATCTCTCTTCTTCTTGGTCACTGTAAAGGTCAGTAGGGCCACAGCAAATAGCTTTCCATGGAATTGGGACTATATAGTTCCACATAATGATTGTTAATAAAATGTTGAGTACGCTATACCTCATATTTCTTTACATACCTCAGGTCCTCATCCGTAATTGATCTGTGAGTGTTTGTGCACAACAGCAGACGGGCAGTGCAGAACCGGTTGCATTCGATTGGCAATGTCCGGTGCGGTCAGGAGGAGAACATACGTCTTGCACAGCCCTCTTCCATTAGCAATGCAGATGTGCGTTGCATAGAATGTTGTGAATTCTGTTTCGTGCAATATGCAATGTGTTTTCAGCAACATAAAAACACGGATAGGTAAATAAGAGAAGCGACATAATCACTCTAAATGTTTCGAAATGAGGCAAATCTCATCAGTATCTTTGAATAGTTCTCTAGATTCCACATCAAATGAGCGCTCCACTGAGATGCTGCTAAAGAATTCAATGCACATAAAAAGGCAGAGACTGCAGCAACATGCTAATGTGCCAACAGGATTGATGCGAGTCTGTTATGCGAGTCTGACATCTGTTTAGGCAGGTTGCATAGAGTAATAGTCTAGTGAGGAACCAGTTAGGCCATAAACAACACAGAGAAACTTAGAGTCAACATGACGCATTCACATCCCATTTTACTTCTGTAATTTGATGCAGTATACTAAATGGAACAGGAAAAATATGTAGATGTATAAAGGGGTGTTACATACCAGAATGGACCAGCGCAATGAGGTCTAATTTACTTTGAGTTCTTTTCATTATATTCTACTTTATCTATATGGTATAGTTTTTCCGCTGGTCCATGCAGTCCAAGAAAACACGGACCTGCATAAAGAAAAAAGATCACTGGTGAAACAACAATAATATAATACTGTTTCTGAAGAAAAATAATTGATTTAATCCAAATAAACAGCTCTTTCTGAATGGCCATGGCAAATTTGTTCAAATGATGGTGTATTTTACCATCTGGGCCGAAAGTGGCCAGTCGGTCACTATTTGATATGAGACCCTGGACCATAAAACCAGTCACATGGGTCAATTTTTGGAAATTGAGATTTATACATCATCTGAAAGGTGAATAAATAAGCGTTTCATTAACATTGTTTGTTAGGATACGACAATATTTGGCCAAGATATTTGAAAATCTGGAATCTGAGGGTGCAAAAAAAAAAAAATCGAAACATTGAGAAAATCGTCTTTAAAGTTGTCCATTTATGTTCGCGATTGTGCTGCATCCACTCACAAAAATAAATGTTTTATATATTTACGGTAGAAAATATCTTCATGGAACATGATCTTTACTTAATATCATAATGATTTTTGGCATAAAATAAAAATTTATAATTTTGAATCATACAAAGTTGGCTATTGCCACAAATATACCCGTGCGACTTAGGACTGGTTTTGTGATCCAGGGTCACATGTGTGGTTTTAGGGGGAATATTAAAAAAATAAAAGGGATTGGTGAAGGAAAGGAAAACTATATAACGCTTCCTTTTTTGCTCTACAGCCTTAGAATTGCTGTAAATATTTAAATGTGCGGTGCAAAAAGAGTCAAACGTGACTGACAGACAAGCAGTCTTTCTAGGCAATGTCATGAGGATATTCGGAGTGCTTTGTCAGTCTCATAAAGGAGCACCGACTGCATTTTCTTTCTGTCGCCCCATATCATTATGCACTATCGAAACTGCTCTTTGGAAATGCCATTGTGTATGTCAAAATGCACACACCATTACTTGGAAAAATCAATGTTGTTT
Organism: Phoxinus phoxinus; assembly: GCF_949152265.1. Lineage (NCBI taxonomy): Eukaryota > Metazoa > Chordata > Actinopteri > Cypriniformes > Leuciscidae > Phoxinus > Phoxinus phoxinus. The sequence continues at coordinate 19,553,808 of NC_136897.1, read as the reverse complement.
CAGTAACAGGGTAAAAACAGTATGCCATTACGGTGATTATTTCTGTGCCCTTGATCACACTTACATAAATCTAGAGAAAATGTTTGCGATTTCATTCATTTAAAAACAGCATTGTTTGCAGCCATTATCAGCGACAGAGCTAAAATTATATTCACAAGACATAATACTATTGAAAATATGGCTGATCCATATGCATTTTTTTGTACACAAAACAAGTGCACGCATGATGCTATTGTTAACGCTAATCCATCTGAATGTCATGCTAATGAAATGTTTAAGAATGAGAACTCTAGCTGAGTTTATATCCCTTAAAGAACTGAAGAAGACGGCAGAACTCAGACTGAGGAGAGAGAGAGAGAGAGAGAGAGAGAGAGCGAGAGAGAGCGAGAGAGAGCGAGAGAGAGCGAGAGAGAGCGAGAGCGAGAGCGAGAGAGAGAGAGAGAGAGAGAGAGAGAGAGAGAGAGAGAGAGAGAGAGAGAGAGAGAGAGAGAGAGAGAGAGAGAGAGAGAGAGAGAGAGAGAGAGAGAGAGAGAGAGAGAGAGATGGAAGGGGGTTAGAAGACAGCTTCCCTTCAGGCTACAGTCTGTTTGGATCCAGGAGAAGGAAATTCTCTCAAAACATCAGACATTGAGATGCAGTAGACAGTGTTGCCTCTCAGTGATCGAGACAGCACAACATGTCAGATAGAAGAATAATTGTTTTGAAATTGAATTGCATGCCATTAAAACCATTGCTTACATTCACTAAGCTGAAAAAAAGGGCCTTGAAATAAACTGAGACACAATTTTCATTATAGAATATGTAGGCCTACATTTTAAGTGGAGGGGATGATTTGCTTTTCCTTAGGCTCATCCAAACTCAGCTGGTCATAATTTTTCATTTTAAATAGCTAATTCTAATAACTGTGGATGCAAATTAATTTCTTTAACAAAAAAACATTTCAGACTGAGAAAGAAAAGTCTTTCACAGAGGCATGTTTTAGTTTTTTAACAGAAAATCTCTCAAAACTTGAACGCAGGAACCTGGTTTTATCCTCGGAATAGTGCATCGTCACACTTTGCTTGAAAACATAAATTGAATTATTTTCAGCTCCATTTGGTAACATTAGTGCAGTACAAATGACACTGCTTTAAGTCCCGCACTTTAAGGTTGTGTGTGTCGATCGATGCAGCTTACACTCATTGTTATTGTTGGTATGACCTTGTAATTAATGGATGCAAAGGGATTCACATTGGACAGTTTTATTCATATTTTAATTGCTGGAAAACGTACCTTTTGATAGGTACCGGTGGTCATTATGAGGAGGGAAGAATTTTCTTTTGTGTTTACAACATATGACCTTTTCCTTCCTAGTTCTAATTTTCCAAACCACAATGTAATCTGCTAAAAAGTTAGTTTGAAAAATGAATCAAGAGAAGACAAAGGCTTCTAAAAATAGATTCATTTTTTGAGGAAAGGCAGACGCTCTTACAGTAAAACTCAGCCCATCCTTGTCATCATTGCGAGGCTTTGATGGAGACAGCGTCTTTGTGATCACAGAGGATGAAGTGTGAATTATGCACATTATCTGGTGTCTCTCTCTCATTAGCAGCACAATGCACAGGTACAGAGCACCAAACAGCATGTGCCTCAGAACACTGGCTGTCATGACAATTGGGAAGATAAACAGTTCCCCTAATCAGTTTTCTTCCCTTCTTTTTTGGCAGCTTGCATATGCTATGCATTCTACTGGACATGTGCTATAATTAGATCCAGTCATTTGTCTATTTTAAGTGACAAATGCTGTTTTTATTGTCACTTGAAATGCTCAGATGGTGACATGTAACTATTTATTCAACTTAACCAAGCAATACTCAACTATAACTGTAACTGTTATGAATTATACAACACAAACAACATGCCAACAAATTGAAAAATAAATCAAGGAAATTGTTTGTTTTGCACCAACTGGCATAAAGATCAATCTTAAATTGGCAAACGCATGTTTGTGTTATTGCCAAATACAACCACCAGAGGGCACTCGTTAGGACAGAGATACAGTCTCAGTGTGCAATTATATTTTAACCCTTTATTTTGCATAGGATGATCCAGAGATATTGATATCCATTTTGGTGTTTTTTGTGTGTGTGCTAAAAATAACATTTACTTAAGGATGAATCAAAATAAATCAAATAGGCATAAGTTGATCTATAAATCATAAATGCCATATAATCAAAAGATGACCAGAAAATAGCAGGAGTGTAAGCATGTATTATGATGTAATGAGCTATAACTGGCTAAAGCTATGGCAGAAAACACTGGAGTGGACATGATTTAACAGTCAGTGTGCCAGTGAAAATGAGATGTTTCATGAAAATGTAACTTCCCTTTTGGCCTCTCTATTCTGTTGCAGGAGTGGTTTGGATAGGATGAGCACCTGTTGAAAATTGAAATGTCTGAGATGAGACACTTTGGGCATTTTTGGGGTGGAACATCTTAAACTACAGTAGTCTAATAATGTTTGCTGCTGGTCGTAATTTTATTTGGTCTTCACCAGGCCAAACTGGTCTACTTGAATTAAAATTCCCTAGACCTCTAGAAAAAAATCCCTAGACCTCCTTAAAACCAGCCAACATATCAGGTGTATTATGCTGCTCAAAACCAGTTTGACCAGCAAACCACCTTAAGGCTTTAATTTTTTTCAGCAGGGTTTTAGCTGGTTAGGCTGGGAGACCCGCTTGACCACTTAAACCATCTTAAACCACCTAAAACAGCTTAAAGCTAAGACCGACCTGTTAATGCTTTTCAAACATGTTAAGCAGGTTGTACAAAATTGTTGTTTTTTTGCGGGCAAATAATGCACCACGATAAATAGGCAACTACCAGCGCAGTAAACACTGCTTACCTTAACAGTCCTCCCACTGAAGGGTTAAAGGGATTTACCATCATCCACGGAGCGGGTTAGTTATTGTGGCGCAGCGCGAGCCTCTGGACGGCGCGCTGCAGCGGACGAGCGCTCGAGCGCAACTTCAGTACTCAGTACTGAGCGCCGACAGCAGTCAGCAGTGCCAGCAAACATAAACAATGGCGGAGCGGCTGTGAACCCAGCTCAGCGGATCGAATTTGCCCCATGGACGGGCATTTCGCGTACATCGACATGGAAAACCCGACCGAAAACCCCAGCAAGGCGGCGGAGTACCTGAAAGAGCTCAATAAAATCATCGAAACCCAACAGGAGTTGTTGGAGAAGCAGAAGAATCGGATTGAAGAGCTCGAACAGCAAGTGTGTGATCTTTGTCAAGAGAACGCGTGCTTGAAGGATCAGCACCAGAGGCACCTGGCCACCTGCAGACTGCAACAACAGGGCAACAGTCACCCCACGCTGGGTGCCATAAAGGAGAACGTGATCCAAGAAAAGTAAGAGTCCCACTTTTGCAAAGCTGTCACTGCTGGTTTCGTGTCTCGTTTGGACTATGTATGAATGAAATATCTTTAAGCAGGCATGTCAGCTGCATATGCTGCTCTTTTAAACGACTAAATGAAGAGTGTTTATCTGTGGGTCTCAATGACAACGAACTCGCTTAATGGGACGGCTTGGGTGCGAGTAAATACCAACACTGAAATGTCACCGGGCGTTTTATTTATATAAAATGCCTGTCTATATTAAAGTGAATATATTTATATAACCCTCGGGGAGCACAGCAGGCAGCAGTCAGTTAGAAAAGATACATTAAAAGCAATTTTTGAACAATACGATCCTTTCTACGATGCTCAAAATGCTGTGGTAGGCAATTGCTTCCTTGGACACACACGCACACCCATGTCGACGGCGTTCGATTGTGAAAGGCTTTTGACACTTGAAATTGTCTACACAGCGTCATTTTGTACACCAATCATGTCTTGTTCCACGTTTCAACGGTGTTGTCCATACTTTATCCAGGGTAAATAATCCTGGGTTGACATGTTTCGAGATTTCACACTGACTGTACCTTCGTAAATACGGGTTAATGTTCTTATTTGCATATTTATGGAGTAAGGTAACGTTGATTGGACAAATACAGCACGCGTCTTGATTTAACAACGGCGTGACTGTCCATCTATGGAGATGTTGCCAAGTTGATCCACGCCGGTTGGCATTGATCAGCACAACAATTCAGTCTCTTCATCATTTCAGTAAACTCGTTTCCCTTCGCACGTTTAACCGTTTGTCCGACTCTCAGACGTGAAGAACAGCGCGTGAAAGTTCTAAAGAGCCGTAGAAAGCTCATGAGTCTCGCAAGCTCTGATTGGGTTGCCACTACAACGCGCTAAATCAACATTCTCTGGAGAACAAGGGTTTAGTTACCCACAGTGTGAAGCACCAGGTTTTAAAATAATTAACCCAGGGCTAAGTGTGACACACCCTAACGAAGTATAGCTTTAAATATTATAAATAAAATGAAATGGAGCCGTGTTCCTCATCTGTAATCCAAAGAGAGCAATATTGGAGCCAGTAGGCCTGGTTCAACAGGCCAGGTTTAGTATGACCAAAAAAAAAAACACAAAAAAAATCCTCCTTTTAAGCAGTTTCTTTAATAATTTTTTATAAGAAAATTCCGATTTAATTAAGAGAATTCATTGCGGGAACATCTGTTTTCCAGCTGTGATGGTTTTCAATGGATTTTAGCCAGTCTTTGTGTTGACTAATATGTTGACTAAAATGGCAAACATTTGCTAGTTACACTATCCTTGCCAGCTTTTAATGTAGGCCTGTTTATATGTAATATAACCTTTTAAATTAGATCAAATGCACATATTTGTGATTGTTTGAGCTGTAGGCCTACTGCCTGTTTGGAATTCCTACACAAACCTCATTTTCGATGCAGTTTGTAATACAGTGTTATGTCACGACTCACAAGGCTACTCTGAAGAATTGGCCTATTCTAATCTGCTACTATTTTATTATGTTGACAATCAGGAGCTCACACAGCTTCTGGTGCCACACTACATTATGGGTTTGCTGGCTTGCTGCAGTGTGTTAGGATTTCCAAGTGGATTCACTGCAAGAGATAAGTGTTTATCTGGCATATTTATGGAAATTTACATGAGTGTTTGGATGAGTCAGAAACATAAATTTCTCCCTAAGACATGTGGCGTTTTTAAGCCGGAGTTGGATTTGGAATTTAGCTGTATGTGAACATGCAGTTGTCACATTATCCCTTGTAATGCAAATGCACTTGCTGATCTCATGATCTCGTATTTTTACAGTTTATTGTGAAATAATTTTCTATTCTGCTATAGCAGCCAAAGAGCTAACCTTTAAAGATGTTGATGTTTCATGAGCTGAGTTGCACTTCACTTGGAGTGTATTTTGTCAGTAACTTCTGTTGTAATTCAATGCAGAGAGGTTGCAGAGGTAGAAAGTTTGGCTTTCACCTTCACCTTTCTTCTAGGCAGTGCAGATTCTGTGAGATTGAAATGCTGTATCTGTTCTGTACAGTTTTTACGATTAGGGAAGATAATACGTTTTATTCCTGGCTCTACAATGACTGAGCTTTGTGGTGTAATATTAGCCATTCATTTTTATTTTCCACTTGCTATTTGCTTTTTGCATTTGCCTGACTTATCTGTGCCTGCTTGAATGTCAAAACAGATCTGTTCATAACATGCTGATTATGCTTACACTTTGTTTTAGTCTTTTTTTCCACCATCGGGTTCTCGTTGGTATGGTCACAGTTTATCTCTTTTTGTGGTGCTATGTAATCAGGATTACTGTGCAAAATACATCTGCTGTTACCACGGTGGTGCAAGAGTTTTAGAAAGCATGGTACTGTTGGTAACATTTCAGTTATTGGGCTTGCTTTTTCCCTGGTTTACTGTGTGTTTTTTTTTTTTTTTTTTTTGCTATGGTACATGTGAAGCAGAGGAAAGAAGATAAAATGTTTAGCCTATCATCATTTGCAGAGAGGTTATTTCACTGGAGATGAACAAACTGAAAGGTTTTCACGGAACAATCACTGTATTGTTTGAGTTATACAATTTGTAGGACAATGTGATGTACCTGAAAAAGTGAATAGAAAATACTTTATTATACTTGCTAAACATCATTAGCCTACATCACTAATGGTGTTCCACCAGCATGATGGAGGTTGGTTTGAGAAATCTTAGTTTAGAATTGTTTGTACCACGCTAAACCGGAAACGCAACTGGAACTGTTCCTCACTCTCCTGGAACCCATTTGGCTCGAAGTTGGAAAAGTGTTCATGCTATTTCCAGTCAATATCTTAAATGTATGCATCATTGTGATTGCCTGTTTAATGTGATTTAATCTTCTTTTCTCAGTCTCCTTTGGTATTGACCTGAGAGTCCTTCAAATCATGAGGATTAGAGAAGATCATCTGCTCTGATCTTCTCGCATCCTCATGATTTCAAGGACTCTGGATTTAACACCAAAGCAGAATGAGAAAAAAGACCACTTCAGTCATTCTGGCGCTTATTCTACAGAATAACTGCTGGAGAGAGGAACGTGCATAGTCATAAAGCTGTATATATTTAGAGCAATGTGTCTTAAATGCATGCTTCATTGAGATTGCCTGTGATGTGAAGTATGCTTCCTTTTTCCTCACTCTCTTTTAGTACTGAGCCCAGAGTCTTTCAATTCGCAGGGATTTTAGAAGATCATCTCCCCTCTTCTCACATCCTCATGATTTGAAGGACTCTGAGTTTAATGCCAAAGGAGAATGAGACAGGATGACTTTGTCACAGACAACAGTCATGCATTTGAGATACAATGCTAAGAATATCACTGACACAACTTGATTTGTGACTACATGTTCCTCTTAAGTTATGCCATCTAAACACTCCTTCTGCAGCTCAATGGAGTGGTTTCTTTGGAGTTACACCAAGTGTACTTCAAATCATGAGGATTTTTGAAGATCACCTTCGATCTTATGCCCTCCTCAATTATTTTAACAGTTTAGTACCAATGGACGTGATATGACTTCATATCACAGGCAATAACAATAAAACATGCAAATGTAAGGTAGCTAGCCTAGAATTCACTATAGTTGTCTTTTTTTCTGTCATTCTCCATTGGTATTAAACCCAGAGTCATTTAAATCATGAGGATTTGTAAAGATCATCCGCTCCGATCATCTCACATCCTTATGATTTGACGGACTTTAACACCAAAGGAAAGACCAGTTATTCTGCAGTGTCAACATAGCATAACTTCAATATTCACCTGGGGCCTGTACCATGATGATAGTTGAACAACCTCAAGGTTACAGGATTAGTTTCGAGTTGAAAACCAATCCAATCAGGATTTTTTGGTACCATGATATTTATCATTAACTTTCTCTATCAACTAAGGCTTTGATCCTGAGTTTAGCTGTGACATCAGTAGTGAACAGCCAATCACATGCTCTGTGGATACCAGAAACTGCGATTCACTTCTCTCTTAGAATATTATTTACGAGATTGGAAAATTGAAAGTTTTTTTTTTTTTTTACATTTGCACAGCAAGAAGAAAATAGCTGTATATGAAAGAGGACAACTAAAAGGAAAAATCTTGCTATATCAGTCCAAGTAAAATTTGTGAAGTTTATATAGTTGATGTAGACAGTATTGAACATTTAAGCTCACATAGTAATTTTTATAGCGTAATCAATTGATTCTAAAGTTTATTTATTTTACATTTAATATATTTATATGCATTACCTGGTTAATAATTAAGTACTAAAATGGTACATGTGTAATAGATTAAGTGTATAATAATACATTAATAATATCTAGATTATTATAAATAAGCATTGCTAGAAGATTTTGTCTTTTAAAATCATTTGCTATGTAGTTGCCTTTAATTAGGAGTAGAATCCGGGTGAGTGACTTTATTGTGTCAAACGTGGCCTTTTGCTTACAGCTGATTGGTCAAATTTCTCTTTGAGATCTCTTACCTGGAACATAATCTTGCACTGGACAGCAGGTTAGCCCTGGAGCGTATGTAACTTACTATGGCAATAAACACTCCGTGCCTTAACTGAAATATACTTGGCTACCTAAACTGGCTTCATGGTATATGGACACTGGACTGCATTTCTCAAAAGCATCATCATAGTCCATAAAACGTTGACCTATTGGCACCAATGGTCTCTACGATCAACTTATCTCACGATGCTTTTGAGAAACGCAGCCCTGGATGTTTAAGACATGCAGACATTGCAACAGATGACGTAAAGCGTTTTCTTGAGGTGTGGCTTCTTGCACAAAGACAAAGTTGTCACTGATAAATTTAGTTTTGTGGCAAAATCTATTACATCAATGCATCACTATCAAAAGTTTTCAACAAACATATAAAATAAAGATTTTTCTTGCAGCAGAGATATTGGTATTTTGGTTCACTAGCTGTTGAGAACAAGTCAAGTCTCTTGTGCTGTTTATGTAAAAAAAAAAAAAAGACAAGGTCTTTTTTATTTTATTCTGTTGGCACTTTGTTTTAAACATACTTGAGTTTGTCAACTTCTGAAGGGCGTCTGAATTTTGAATAGCGAAATCAAAGCTCAAAGCAGCATGTTTAGCTTGGCTGGTCTTTCTTGCACAAGTCAGTGGCTCTGACAGGGATATCGCCAAGTCATAACAGAACATTTCTACACTTGCAGCTCTGCTCTGACAATCTGTTTCCTTGCTGTTCCATATTTTTTTCATAGGCTGGTGCCATTATCGCTTTTGACTGCTTGCAAGCACACACCGTGATTTAGAGAATGGAAGTCTAGTAGGCAATGAAACTTCAGCCAATGATTTGTGTGTTGCGGTTCACCTTAGAAGGGGACTGTATTTGGTATGCATTGTTTCTGCACCATATTGTAGAGAGTTAAAAGACCGGCGTTTTTTGCTGCAGCCGATTGCTGGCCCTCATGTCACGAAGCACTTTGCCACGTCAGCTCACGGCTTTGTGCTGACTGAAGCAAACTGGCAATCGCAGCATAGACTGAAATGGCTAGTGTAGAAGCTCTTGGTGATTTTTGTATTTGAATGTCAGTTAACGCAATGCTTGCGACATTTTCTAATATTCACAAAGTGAATATTTGTGTAGGAAGTAGCAGCCAAAATGTTAAAATTTGGCAATTTCCACCTGGTGGGGTTTTAAGCAGTTGTCTGTCATTGTTGTGTAAATATTATTTTGCGGTTAAAGGGGACAATTTGATATTGTTCACACAAAAAGGAAAATTCTTTTCTCAAACTTATGTCATTCTAAACCCATAATTGTGTTAACAAGATCTAACGATTATGAAACATGTGATAAAGTATCTTTTCCATGTTAATCGTTTTTGTCCTAACCAGCCGCAACAGCGATGCGATGAGAGATGGGATTCTGTTTTAGAAATGGTTTCTTCATAGGGATGCACCGATATGAAAATTTTGTCCGATACCCATTCAATCTTTATATTTGAAAGCCGATGACAGATATATTGGCCGATAAATCTAAATCTAACATTTTATATAATTTTAAAGAGCCTAATTACAAAAACAAAAGTATTACCATTAAAAGCCATGTCCCAAGTGCACAATTATAATGTTCTCATTATAATTTTATAGCCTATATATAACAGACGATTCAAAACTATCATGGCAAACAGTGCGCATCTGAAGTGTCTCAGCTGAAGGAAATTATAAATTATAAATCGGCTTTATTATAAAGTATTGCAAGTAATTACATACTTCGTTGCAAATGCAGTGCGCTTGCAGAGACCCCGCCCACACACTCTTCTGATTGGCTGTGATTTTTGATTGATTTTGCCGCGTCTCGTAGTCGTGTCTCATCTGTGTATGGACAGACACATTGCTTGTTGCTGCAATCTTATTGTATAACGTCTGGCTATGACATGGTGTAAGACTTCCAATCAAAATCGGAACACGAATAAGGATATATTTAATATTCTGCCTATCCATTGCAAGTCCATCCAACAAAAACTTTCACGCATCAAAAAGTACAAAAAAATTGTAAGTAGCCTAATCCATATGAATCGAGTGGATTAATGAACAATGCATACAATGCCTTCTGAAGAGACACAATCACTTTATTTAATGAACAGGTTTAATTTTTTGAAATGTTCTCAGATTTTTTTGGATGAACCATCTCTAAGTTATTTTTTTCATTTTCCTCTCAACAAAGGCTTAGATTTTGTTTGTAGTCTCCTTTGTGATATTACAAAAATGACACTAATTTCCAAGCCAGTTTCTTTGTACGGTACTTTCCTAAAGGGAAATATCACTGTTGCCAAGTTATCAGTCGAGGACACGTAGCTCAAGGGAACTGCATAGAATCTCATACCGTTCACTATGCAGTGCACTAACATCTCTAACTCAAAATCAATGGATGGCAGACATACCACTGTTGCCAGAGGTAGTGCATATTCTTGGCTGCAAATATACCTCTCCCTCCGCAAAGCTTTGGTTGTTTTAGTCTGTTAGAATATAAAAGGACTAATAAGGACTAAGGACTTAAAATGAATTGTCTAATTATTCCATAGGAACTGTTATACTGCCTTTTTGTAGCAAGCGGTAGCATGCATACAATGTGTGTTCAGGTTCAGTAACCTGCAGCTTGTATGACTGCAAATGGCACATTTCAATCTCCAGCGTGAGGGATAATTAAGTGTATGAATGGGATTTCAGAGTAGCCCAGGGCAGAAACAGAACATGTGCCGCCTATGATGTGTTTTTCCATAAGGGAGTGGCGTCCATCTCGGATAGTGGAGAACAGACTATGAAACCCTTGGGTGGCCGTGTTACACTGCCATTTGAATACTAAGATGAGAAGTAAACAAACATGAGATCCGCTGTGAGGCAATGACATATTGAAGGCGTATGTGACTGGTAAAATGGCTCCCTTGAAAATACTGTATGTGATTGTATTAAATGATATATTAAGCTTAAGCTATATAAGACTTGTAATAAACCGCTGGTATCTGAGGCTTCAAGGAATATTCTGGGATCTGGGTTCAATACAAGTTAAACATAAATTGAGGTTACGGTGAGGTTCTCAACAAAAGAACCTATATCAACATAAAATGAATGAATGTTAAATGCATTGAAATGAAATATGAAAATGCATCCATACTCATCAGCTGATCTGTGGATATTTCAGTAATATTGCTTTTTTTGTACTATTATAGCTCATGCCATCGATCTTTTATTTGCAATGCCGAGGCGTGGGATATTGTTTACTGGTGCAGAACTAGTTGCAAATTGAAACTCCTGTCATAAAATGTGCATTTCTTGGGCTTAGCATTCTAATATTTTGTCCCAGAATTAAGAACCCTCACAGGATCTGGAAAAGTGAGGAACTTTGAAAAGTGTGCTGCAGATGGCATACGATTTAATGAGATGACATGGCTCACAGTTATATAATGATTGTTAATTTGCAGTAGGAGAGGGTCTCTCTGTTTATTTATTTGGATTTAGAAGTCTTTTTATATGTCTCAATGTGTGCTGTGCATATGAAAGGGCTGACAATATGTGGCATATTTATCCTACTTATAATTTCTGTAAACAACTGTAAATTCAAGCTGATCAAAGAGCAACATTTCTGTCTTAAATTGGGTTTGTGGTTGTAGTCATATTACACCCCGAAATCAGAAAAAAGAGAGAGATTATATATTGTTTTATCATTTAAAATTATATAATGTGCTTCTTTAATTGTAGAAATTGTCATAATGCAACTATAAACTAAGCTTCATTTCCATAAGCAAATTGTTTTTTACCCCCCCCCCCAAAAAAAAAAGAAATGTAAAAGAAAAAAGTTTGATTTTGCAAAAAAAAAAATGCATTAAAAATTGTCATAATACTAAATAAATAAATAAAAATAACAATTTCAATCGTCCTAAAGTTTTCTTTATGCTAAATATTTTTTTATATCGCAATATGTTATCTGTATTTATAGCACAGCTGTCCAAAAAAATATGACATCAAAACACCGTATTCTGTGGTCAAATATCTTTATAATGTATACTAAACTGTATAGCTGACTCATGTTCCAGACAAACGATTTCTGTTATTTTACTGGATATTTATTATTGCAGTACCACAAGTGATTATTATAATTATTTGTCATTTTTGCATACTTTTCCCCTGTTAGGTTTATGGTGTATGAGGACAGCTGGAGGCAACAACAGTAGAGACCTGCAATATTCAGTGTGAAATCTAAATGGCCCATAACTACCTTCACTTAAAAATAATAATAATTCCAGTTACTCTGCAGTTCATTCATATTCTTCGATGTAGTGAGATGATGGTCCTAGGTTTAGAGAATTGACATTATGGTGAGTGTTGCCTTCCATTTGTAACGTCGTGATAGGGATTCTCGTGGGATATTATCAGCTGGTTAAATGGAAACCATCTATCATGTAGCCAATGCAAGATATATCCTATAATGGTAGAGATGATCGGTGTCTGAGCCTGCCAGCAGCATTTTACCATGCTGAGCAAAGAAAAGGAAAAAGTCCCTGCGTTTTGAGTTTTATGTGTTTTAGCTGGCTGGTGCTTAAGATTATAACACTTTGTGCTGCATTTAAACATAATTACCAGAGCATGATGGGAAATGTTGTGTTAAAATGAGGAAAATTGCAGTTTGTAAAAAATTCGGGTGAGGCATTTGTTGAATAATCTCTCGAAAAATATTTGTTGCCTCTTGAAGCAATGTTTGTCCATAAGATTTGCTACTTGGTTATTTGCCATCCTTTCTTTATTTGTGTTCTTGTTTGGGAGGCTGGAATACATTCTCATGGTTTGATTTGGAATTGTCACAACCACGGACAACTTTGGATGAGCCATGCCTTACACCAGTGGTAAACTGTAATTGACGATTGATTCTACAGTTGATGAGCAGGGCCTCTAAGCTATTAGTCACCGACGGCCTACAGCATGAGCCAGACCTGACAAAGAGGAGCTTTTATTGGATTCTGTCTGGGGAGCCTACTGAGAAAACATGCTTCCTTGCAAGCCACACTGATTGATGGTGATTTGGGTTCGGGTATGGCCTTGTTGAGACCAAGCGTAAGGGACGCTTAGTAGTCGTCTGTGGATCTCTCAGGACAAACTGGGAATGAGAGTCAATATTTCACCGTTCATTCATTTGTACAAGGAGTTATCTATATGCATTGTAGACAGGTGGCTCTCATAAATTTGTTGAGAATGTGTCATGCCAAAATCAAAAGAACATAATAGGATTTTATGTCTATTTTATTTTAACTGAAGCTGAAGCCCCAGGGCCCGAGCAAGAAGGGGACAACCCTCTAAAATGTGAGGAAATCACTTGCATACGATCATTTTCATGCTAGGCGACTAAATAATGTCTGTCAATAGCAATTGGCTAATAAATTGTTATATTTCACTGGCCAGTGTTTGAGTTATATGCTATTGTGATGTTATTTTCATGATTCAAATATTCCCCCAAATTTTCATTACTTTAATTATAGTAATAATTATAATTGTTTAAATTGTATTTGTACATCATCGTTGTAGTACTTGTTGGTTGATGTGTAATGTCGGCTGATTAGAGTTTCATGCTATCAGTTTCAGTTTTGGCACCGCCGTCCCAACATACTGTACAACATTCACATCACAACTTTAGCAATGCAGCAGTAGGGTTACGCTGTAATAAAATAAACCAATTAAATAACGTGAAGTAAGATTTTGGCCCTTTTGCCCACCCCTACTTTTCCCTAAATAGTCTGTCATTGTTTTGGTCATAAGTTTTAAAAATAGGGTAATAAGTGTGGCTGTATTGCTTAGTGACGTACAAAAATAGCCTTAAATCGTGATTTGTTATTAAAATAACCCACCGCTCATTTTCTTCATTCATTCGTTCTTTTAATTTCGGGATGAAATGTCGTTTGATGACAGGCATTTAAACAGAATTTATTGTCAATTTATTATGATAATTTTGCATCTTCTTTACTGATGAAGTTACATTACCTGCAATTGCAAACTCTTATCGCTGCATTGCAGTAGCCAGAGGCAGAACACAGCTGGAGTCCAAGCATAATCGCACCTTTTATCTGAAATTGAAAAATGGTTTTGCGGCCTTGTCTAATTTTCAGACTAACAGCCACATTAACTTTTCATAAAAACCTAGAGATCGGTTTCAGCCTCTTGCTAAATATATTAGACCGGGTTTACACGCTGTAAGAATTTGATAAATTGTAATGCTTAAACAGAACAGATGTATTGTCAAAGGTTTTGTGGGAAAGAAAATGGAAAACTAATTGTGCAGCATAGATCCCTCAGCTGGATGTTTGGGTCATGACTGAAAAAGTCACAGGCACTGCAAACCTTAATGCTTTGAGTTTAGTCTTAATTATCTGATTTTGTTTACATTGATCTATTATTCCATATTTTAATCTGCATCCCTGCAGGAGCCCTATGGCACCTTTTACTTTGAGCTGGCCAAGAATCTGACAAAGTCTGGCTTTAAATTTTGAACTAATCTGTAAACATTTGACAGTGACCATAAATAAGAGGGACGCAACCTCTCAGCTCTGTTCGGAACTGTATTGCATCACAGCAGGATTGTGCATCATCCAGAATTGAATTGTGAGTGTCGTTTAAATCCCAACTCGATTTCTGAATTTAAATAGAGGAAGCAAACTGATGCACTATTGCAATTTGAATTTGAATGCAAGGAAGTACAATGTATTAAAATTCATGTAACTTTAAGACCCAGTTATTTTAAGTGATTGCCCTGCTCTCAATCTTAAAATCTTCCTATGCGCTCTCTTCGTGGTGACATGATGCGTATACAGCATTCTACTCATTCAGAAGTATTATTATATTTCTGTATGCAAACAGTCAAGTAACTAAATTCCACGAGGAAGCATCTGTGTCCAGAATGTTAATTCTTTTGACGTAGATTACATTGTGTCTCATGGCAGCACTCTTGTGATTTATCCAGTCACTATGGCAAAGTATAATACAATTTCTTTAATATCTTTCCTTTATCCAGTATTTAAAGAAATGGAACCAATTCTTATGCTGCTTTAAGGTTTAAAATTTGCTCTCCTTTGGCCCCTACAGTCTAGTCCAACTGCACTTTATGTGGAGTCACTGATAGTTATGGGACACCACAGAGATAACCAACAGCCTTCATGCTTTTAATGGACTTTCACTTGGGGGGTTTATGGTTTGTTGAAACACCCGCTGTGTTGGAAATGGACTGTCTTCATCTAACTCATGAATGATCGCTCTCTCTCTCTCGCTCTCTCTCTCTTGTCTGTAAGGTTTGTGAAGCAACAGCAACCAATCCATCATCAATGATGGGCAAGACTGACATTTAGTAAATACCAAAAAGAAATATCTTAATATGGAGAGACAAGGGCTGTTGTACTTAGATAGAAGTTGTTTGTTATTCATCAGAAACCATGGCAATGAAATTTGTCTGGTTGTTGATAGATATGTCCGTCTTTCTGTCCATTGATTGATATTTCTTTGTTTATCTATAAGTCTGTACATTGACTCATGCATGTCGTTCCATATGTCATGACTGTCTGTGTTCCGTCCAATAGATAACGCCTGCCATTCTGTCGCTTGCTATTTCTATTTGTTCACTATGTGTCTGTACCCCATCTGTCCATATGTCATCCGTTTGTTTTCTGTACGCTGTCCGTCTGCCCGCCTATAGATATGTCCCCCATCCGTACATCATCCGTTCTCTGCCGGTTGTCCATTCGCTGTCTGATATCTTTCGCTTTCTATTATCCATTTACCATCCATATATGTTCGCTGGTTGCTATCCGTAAATGACCTGTTTGCTGTTATTTGCTGTTCGTTCATTGACATCTGTACCTCGTTTGTTCACTGTCCATGTGTCATTCACTCTACATAGGTTATTTATTCATTGTTTGTCCATCTCTTGTTCACTACATTCCTCCATAGATGTATATTTCCACCTGTCCATCTATTTGTAAATGCATCCATCATTTCATCCATCCGTCAAAAGATACGTCCATCCCTCTGTGAATCCCTCTGTCTGTTGTTTTGTCTGGCTGCCTGAAAGTTAACACTTTTCTTTCTCAACAAATATTAACAGTAATAGAATACAAACACTGTTTGATTTAGCTGTGTTTTAGGTTAATTTGTTTGTTAAAAACTAAATGTGCATCTTGCAGAGTCTAATTTGATTAATTTAGCCCCCCCCCCCCCCCAAACTACAAGAGTGCACCGCTCTGTAGAATTCTTATGAATCTTAGATCGGAGAATGGCAAAAGTGCTTTGGTCTGCTCTCTGATTCTTTGATAAATGGGCACTTGCTTTCAGCAGAGCTAAGTAGCAAGCCAAACTCCCACTGCACAGCACTAAGTTTTCAATGACAGTTTGATTTGAGTGCAACTCCTCTCCCGTGAGAAGCACCTCAAAATCGGCTGAAACACTGACTGTTGTGTGCTTCTAATCTCTGCATTCAATTTGGCCCCATTACTCCTCAAAGTGGCTGACAGGAGAGGGCAGGGTGCATGAGGCGAGAGATTTAATCCAGCACCAGAGAAGGTTCTCTAAATCATTGCCTGAGGGTGTGTAGATTAGTGCCCCGATGCACAGCGCACTCTCAGGTGCTGAAGGAGGGGAGCGACTGTAACGTCCACCATTTCTGTCCTCTGGTTCACTCTATCTCCCTAATGCGGCAGTTATCTGTGTGGCAGTGATTTTCCTCCCCTCTGTGCTGATGTGGAATAATTGTAACCCAAAAAACAAAAAACAAAACATGTTATTGCCATGGAATTTCTGTTGAGATTTTAGTGATGCATGCATTTCGGCAACCACATTTTTTGAAAGCCGAAATCATTGACCGACTTTTAATTATCGCTTCTCTGATGGCAGTTCTGGATTGTATCAGTGTCTATTTCATGTGTACGACGTAGATGAACTACAAGTAAGCATGTCAGCTGTGTGGATGCTAGGGCTGGATTGACAGTATCGATTGAAGAATTTGAATTGGTCTTCATTTTGATGAACTGAGATCTTTTAATCTATGCTGTTTTCTGTTGAGATGAACAAAACTTCACTAAACGTTATTTGTAACATGCTTTCGATCCAAAAATCGCAATAAGGTTGTGTTTTGTTAGCTTTGATATACAACAAATTCTCAGGTTTCAAATTCTGTCATTTTTATAATGAATTCAAAGAATAAATGTCAATTGTATGCTCTTTAATTGCTGCTTGACAGACTGTAGCTGCTTCAGTACAAGAGGGAGCGTGGAATGCATGTGAACTGATCTTCCTATTTACTAGTTATAGCACACAATTCATTTACATGAACTAACATCAGAAGGTATGTTGAAAGAAACCGGACAACTTTACAGAAATATATCAATCAGTCGTTTAATCAGTGTTTTCAACCAGGCAAAGATGTCAGTAAAACAGACTGTAAACAATATAAAGTCGCATTTACCTCAGAAAAGCCATTCAGTGTCCAAAAAAAAATATATATAGATAGCATTTTTTTTAAATATTATGCACATGTTTTTACCTAACCTGTTGTCTTTGTTTTAATGTTTTTTGAATAAATCTGTCATGAAAAAGTTTTTATTACAGAAACACAATTCTGTTTGTTTGTTAGTAGTACTGAAGGAAAATGAAAATTGAGTGGAAGTGCGTAGGAGGGCGGAGCCAGGCTAGGGTTGATGTTCATGGTAGAACAAACATGGCCCCTCAGGGCCTTGACTGGAGGAAGGTGGGGTGGTGAAGGAGCTGTCTTGAGGAGGCTGAGAGAAAGAACAGCGAGTGAAGATTTGCTTGGCTCTATTCACCCTTAGGGCAGTACTTTACAGCTACCCCGAAAGCCCTCTTTTAGATTACTGAGTGTCCTGGCTTGCTGAGGCTGCTGGCAGTGGCCTTGATGGTGTATATTCTATGTGGTCTTTGTAGTAATCATTTTTAAAATGCTTCTGTAGCATTGTAATAAGCAAGTGATCAGTGAACACTTGACACTGCCATGAGGTGCTGTGCCAATTCTCACAGTAGAACAGATTATATTGTTAATACAGAAATGTTCTTAGAATATGACTGAATCTTTATGTCGAACTTGTCATATTTGTTAAGTTATAGTAATTTGTCATCAACTGCCATAAGGCATCCGTTTAACACTTGGCTTACTGTAAAATGATGCCTCTTCTCTAAAAGGACCATGCATACAAAGTCATTCATTGGTTTGTGACAACAGTGGTGAGATAAATTGGTAGTACTGTAACAAAAAAAGCATGAGATTTGGTTATTTTGTTTTGAATATGAAATTTACTAAATATTGGTACCATATATTATATTCGTTATCAGATCATACCGGTATTAAGTTATTTTTTTGGCATTGGATGATTGCATATTCTATATAATAATAATGTTAAATCTAATCTTAAAATAAATATCCACTTTCATACTGTACATTATAATGTTGTAATGCCTGAAATTACTTGTAGCATTCAGATGTCCTATCTCTGGTCAAGAAACAATATAGTGGGTGGACAAAAATAGTTTCCAAGTGGTGGACTGTTTCTCATTCATTTTCATCACAGCCCACAACTCACAGCCTCTGACTCAACCCAAGCCACGATAAATCAATTTTCTGTTATTACAGTAGCGGTAGGAGAGGCTGATTCTGAATTTATGAAACATTTGTAACCCAAGCTAAATCTTGAGAATGTCTTATGATTTGTTTGCTCTAGTGATATTGGCTCAATGTGATATTAGGATGTATGTACTTTTTTACATTCCTTTACATGTTTATCCAGAGTCTTCTTATCCATCATTTTGCGTTGTGATCAGCGGTTTACTTTGAGAGGAAGTCTTATCATTGATTGGTTGATTAAAAAATGTATTGCCACAGTTTGTGGGAACAGTGAGCTGTTTTGCATACTGAAAAAACATCTATTTCAGCCCCAAATTATGTGTATAAATTGACAATATCATGAAGGTCACCCATCAACTTCACTGTAAATCTATCATATTTTGGCAAAACAATTAAAAAGCATGCAGGGTATGTCTTGTTGTGGCTATACTTTATATGAAATTATCCAGTGGCTTGATCCACATCCATTGTAAGTTAATTAATGTACACACGCATGATTTATTCTTTATTCTTTATTTTTTTAATTGAGGAACTAGTTGATATCGTGGTCACTCGCGGACGTCTGATCTCGACAGACAGAGGAAATTAATAACCGGAGAAGATTGCCAGAGCGCACCTATACCTATTACGTGATCGCCACTGACCAATGGTAGTTCGAAGGTGTTTACTAGCTGGAATTTTGTTTGAAATGACGTCACACCAGTTCATTCTTCGATTTCTCTTGAAGTATATCGGGGCATTTGGCAACCCTTTAAGAGGACATTCAGAATATACCATTGACTTTCAGTTTGGCTAATACTTTAATAGTTTGTGCTCATAATTAGATTTTAACTTCTCCCTATTCTTCCAGTTTTGAATTGTGGTCCAAATGCTTTGATTAGAAGCTTTGCCAGTCATGTAAACAATAGCTGTTTGGATCCTCCTTTTTGCCTCTTTCATATAAAAAAATCCCTGTTGTCTCCTGAAACAAAACCAACTTGAATGTTGACTTTTCACCAAGCATCTGCTGCATGCTGTCTATTCCTAATCCAAAGGGATGCAATCTGCAGCTGGCTGTGTGCTGTTTTATATTTTTTACTGCTTTTTCTATGAAGGTAATATGATGCTATAAAGAATCGCATGTGCAAGATGTTTTTATGTCTTTATTTGTGAAAGTGTATATAAGATTAGAAGTGTAAATTAAATTTGCATGTGCAAGAGAGGATTTGTAAAGGTGTAAATCGCCTTTCAAGTGAAAGAAAAAAATATTTGCATCTTTTTACTGTTTTTTTACCGTAAGTACCGTGTTTTGTGAAGCTGCAGCTTCATACTAACGCAAAATAAATATGATCTGTATTCTTCTGACTTCTATTTTTCCACGCTTACACTTTTGGCATGCCCCCCCCCCCCCCCCCCCCCCCCACACACACACACACACACACACACACAAATAGAGTCAGGGAGAAGCTCATTTGATTGGCTACAAAAAGACGCAACTGTACAAATAGGGTTATTTCAGGAACTTTTTTGCCCCATGCACACAACAAGTCATTTAGACATTTGCAACAGTTTATTTTTTTTACACAAATGTTGGTTTTACGCGATCAATCTGTTTTGCAGTTCCTGACTGTTGTTTTCGCTTGCAAAATTGCTGTTCACAGGCTTGCAATGCTTTTCGCTGTATTTGTGCGGGAAAAAAACGTGCCAAAAGTGTAAGCGCGGAAAAATGGAAGTCAGAATCATATTTATTTTGCGTCGTTAGCATGAAGCTGCAGCATCACAATACATGAATTACACTTACGAACAGTGTTGGTCAAGTTACTTAAAAAAAGTAATTAGTTATAGTTACTAGTTACTTCTCACAAAAAGTAACTCAGTTAGTAACTGAGTTATATCATTACAAAAGTAACTAATTACCAGGCAAAGTAACTATTGAAAAAAAACTTAAAAAAAGAAAGAAAAATTTAAATATGTGAAATATCTTGGATACCCCCAATATTAAATATGTTAAATGAATGAAATGGACACTAGAACAAATTATTATTATAAAACATTGATGGTTTAGAACTTTTAATATTTATTGCACAGACCACAACTGGCCAACAAATCCAAAAATAAATTACCGGTATGCTTCTTAAGAAATGTACCAAAAATAAGTAATACAAAATATACATACACATACACTCTTTGTAGTGCAAATGAAAATGATAAAACTTACAACTGGTAGACATACTAGCCTACTTGAAGTATTTTCTTCCTCACAAATGTAAACAGTTTAACTAAAAGTGTTCTCAATATAATATTGAACAATGTACCAACATAAATAATAATAATAATAATAAAATCTAATATTTTGGGGGTTTATTTGTATAACCTACAGAGAACGTCATCATCAGAGGTTTTTTAAGCCAAATTCTAGTCGTGTTTGCCGCACGTGTTCACAACCGGTCAAACAAAGATGTTTTCTTTGAACGTTCCCTGCTGGTTATTTTGGAGTTTTTTTTTTTATAACCATGTAAACTAATTAAAACGTTGCAGATGATAAATTATATTATGCTCGGACATAGGCCTACTTGTTCTCTCTCACGAACTGTCGAGCGCGCTCTCGGATGGACACACTCCGGTCTCTCTCGCGAACTGTCCAGCGCGCTCTCGGACGGACACACTCGGTCTCTCTCGCGCGCTGACGACGTTCGCTTCGCTTTTGTCCAGTCCGGCGCCTCGAAACACACACACACCAGAGAAAAGAGTTTGCAGTTCCTATGGCGGAGAAAAGAGCCCGATCGGATGAAAACCGCTTCAGTGAACTCAATTATAGTAACGGCGCATTTTATTGTCAGTAACGGTAACTGCGTTATTACGGAGGAAACAGTAATTAGTTAGATTACTCGTTATTGAAAAAAATAACGCCGTTAGTAACGCCGTTTATTTATAACGCCGTTATTCCCATCACTGCTTACGAATGACAGTAAAATGCTGCAAATATTGTTTTCTTACGCTTGAAATGCCATTTACACCTTTACAAATCTTCTCTTGCACATGCAAATTTAATTTACGCTTGCAATCTCATTTACACTTTCACAAATCTTACCCTGCGCATGCGATTCTTTATGGCATCATATTACCTCCATATTTTTCTAACAGGCCTTTCCTCAAGATGCTTTAAAAAGTGAGAATTTGCCACCTTCCTGCATGTGAAGCAAACAGAGCAATTTGACGTTAATGTTAAGGGAAGTGCTTAGTTCATTCACCAACTGTCAAAGCACAACTAGTCGCTACTCGCCGCCTCCTCTCGCCTGCTAGCATTTAAGCAGGTTCCCAATTAATGTCTCCGCTTCATGGAACGTCACAGCACAAGCCTTCATCTGTAATGGGTTCCCTTTATTTTGTTCTTATTGCGCCTCTAATGAAAATGGGAACCACACTGTTAATGTGTTCCTGTTATATTTGCATTTAATAACGATTGCCTAAGGCTTAGCGAGGTTTAGAAGTCGAGCTTTGAGAGGCACAGGGTCTTGAAAGTTGGTAATTTCATTGTTGATTTATGAGTTCTGCATTTGGCTCAGACACTTCCGCTAAAGTCAAGCTTCTAACTTGGAAATTCACAATAACCTCCTACATCACTAATCCGAGCTTTAGCCGTGGTCTTCCCACAACGGTGATGAGTAATGTTGGGAGTCTGTTTACATAATGCTCAATATATGTTAAGCCTTAAGAGCAGCTTTAGCTCTTACTACAGGCCTGCAAACACACTTCCTTGGGCTGCATTTTCTCTCTTTGGTCCAGTGTGCATCTGGTATTAACACCCGCCTCACAATTCGATCACAAGTGGTCATCTGAGACACTACTGTTTATTGCTGCCATTACATACGTTTTAAATGTGTCTCCTGTGACCACTTGAGACAAGGTCTCTGATTTTGTGTCTGCATGTTGATGAAGCCTAAAGAAAAAAGAAAAATTTGAAGAATTTTTTTTTTTTTAGTTGTAATTAATTAATAAAAAAAATGGTGGGGTGCACAATTTAGGAAAACAATACAATTGCGATAGTTTTGATTAAAAATTACAATTGCGATTCTAAAATGATTTTTTTTAACTCCATGTTTGCTGTGCTTGTTTGTAGGACCGCACAATTAGGCAAAAAGTGTTTATTTTTTTTTATTTTTTTATTTTTTTTTATGACTATACTACCATATTCATATTGATGAAGACAGCCATAAATAATAGTATTTCAATTTTACAGTAACTACTATTGTACTATAAAATTATATTATTAAAAACTATACTTTTTGCATTTTACAGTGAAATATTACAGTAGTAATAAATAGCCTATATACAATAGTTTAATTTAGTAATAATAACAATAATTTTATTTTACAGTACTATTATATTTATTTTATAATTATTTATAATATATAATTAAATATAATTAGATAGATAGATATTATTACTAAATTAAAATATGAAACAAATAATAATTAATATATGTTTTACTGTAAAAAAAATATATATATATTTTACATTTAGGAAAATAATATAAAAAATAATGTGGGTGTCCTTGAGTCTGTGATATGTTAGAAATGTCAGACTGCTTTACAATCAGAGGTTGAAACATTTTCACAATTCTCTTTGTTTTGCATTCACTTGAAGCATTTTTATCATTTTTTTTTTTTACATCATTAATTTCACCACCCCATTGCCATACATCTCTCTGAGGCCCTTCTGTCATTTCAAGCACCTGCAGGGCAACAGTGAACCAGGGCAGAGCCGCAGGTGAGAACTGCTGTATGCCAAAAGTCAAAGGTCATGCAGATGAAGAGAAGCTCCCCGGGGGCATTTTAATTAGGCTGTGATATGAAATCATCTCACCCTGTGCCAACATCTGAGGCGATTAAGCATAACTGCTCTTATTCAGCCTGGGCTTTTCAATAATTAGACAGAGATTAATGAGGATAATTTGGATTTATGTAACAGGTTAAGTAGACATTCTGTGCGACAGAGTTCCGGGGAGCAGCAGGCCAGCGTGGACGATGACTCCTGTGAATATGTGGAGTATAGGGACTGAGACATGCTGATGAAAGCTCAAGTCCAAGAAATATACTGCATTGTAGGTCAGCTGGACTGAGACAATCATTAGAATCATTTTGAAAATGTTCTGTAATCATGTTTGAAAGGTGTGATTTGGCTCTTTAGATTACAGCACAGAGATCTTCTCTCGTAGGCCGTAATCACAGGTTTTGGAACAGCCCCAATTATCTGAATCAGTTCAAGAGCAAGATTGGTGGCCAGAGTGTACATACACTATTAGCTTTTGTCCTCAAGGTAAGCTCCTAGAGCTCAGGCAAAGCAAATTTGACTGTATGTGTATACCTAGATTTAGGAATTAAGCCCAGGAGAGTACATTTTTTATTTTTTCTGGCCCATGATGATGTCAGATAAATCCTAAGGCCAATGCACACTGGACAGACGGCAACAGACACTTCGTCGGTTTTCTTCATATGTGTGTTACCCCTGTCGGCGTCTATTGGTGTTGGTCGGCAGTTGTTTTTGCCGGTGTTTTAATCAGTGTTTCTTGGGTCGTGGAATGCCTTAGAAGTGATTTATATGGTGATTTTCTGCTTTGGTCGGCGTCTGTCGATGTCGTGTGAATTGGAGAGCTCAGATTTATTAGTTAATCAGAGTCACTTCAGGTGAAGACAGTTGGGACTGTTTTACATGAGCTTGATGATCAGTTCATTCTTAATGGTTAGGCTATTCCAAGTAATAAAGATTGCTGATAAAGAGTATTAAAAAATATCGACTGATAACCGAAATTAATATGATTAATACTTTTATTCAGCAAGGACACATTAAGGTTAAAAGTGACTGTAAAGACATTTATAAGGTTACAATAAATTTTTATTCCAAATAAATGCTGTTATTTTGAACATTCAATTCATCAGAGAATCCTCAAAAAATTGTTCCACAAAACTATTAGGCAGCACAACTGTCAACATTAACACTTGATTTTAATGTGACGTAGTTAACCGTTACTACATGTTCTTACTAGTAAAATTAGTACACTATGCATAATTACAAGTGACTAACCCTAACCATAACCGTAAAAAAAGCACTAGTAATTTAACACAAGTAATTTTTATTAAATGTCAATATGAAAAAATGTAAAGGCTAATGTAACTTAGCAAATAGTATCACGTATACGTTTCAGGAAAGCTTTGGATATTTAAGCACACATTTTGCTTTGTTGTAAACAAAGGATGATAACAGGATGTCCACTTGTAAAGTATTGTGTTTGAGAAGTTCACACATCCTGTTTCTGAGCTAGATGTTCCTGATCAGAGCGTAGTCAAAGTGTCATTTATGCTGTCCTGCTTTATTAAGATGGTTATTTCTGGAGATATGTGGTTATGCTTGCCAGTAGTGCTTTTGTAAAGAATATTAAACACACACACACACACAAAAGAAAAAGAGCTAAATAAACAGCTAAGGCCTTAAGGTAGTCAATGACATTTTGCTTCATCCCTTTCTCAATATTAGAATGTGAGGTTTGTTTTTATGCATTTTCAGTCGGTCTGTTCTTTAATCCCGTGTCATCTGTTGAGCGTGTCCGGCAGGCTACTTTTACCAGGCCTGAACTGTACTGAACCCTTAAGTCGTATTCGCTCCATTTAGAAGCTCGTTTCTGCAGGCATGTGATTATGTCAGGGCTGCTGGGGTGGTTACATCATTTCCACCATAGTCCCTTTAATTTCTATGTATTTACTGGTGTTTGAAAGAGAATGAAAATCACTTTTGTGTTGTAATTATACATAGGGGAATTTGCTGAATGGATAGATTTCTTTCTTTACATAAAAAGAAAAGAAGCAGAGTTGCAATATGGCTTAAACCAGCCTAAAGTGTGTGCTGGACTGGTCACAAAGCTGGTTTCCTCTGGACTGGACTCGTATTAAGACTGCATCCAAAATACAGTAATATTTCTATTCCTGAGATGACAAAGCTGAATTTCCATCATTACTCCAGTCTACAGTGTCACATGATCCTTCAGATATCATTCTAATATGCTTATTTTGTGCTCATGAAACATTTATTATCAATATCATCATGTTGAAAACAGTTGTCCTGCTTAATATTTTTGTGGACACAGTAATGATTTTTTTCATTACAGTATATATTTTTTTCATAATGTCTTTCAAAATATGTCCCTTATGTGAAGGAGATTAGAACAGAGTCTGTGGTGTCATATCTGTCTTGATATTGACATCACGTAAGTGTCCTTGTCCTGACATGTATGTTCCTGTGTTACTGTATGTGTATTGTTGTTGACGTGATTCTTTGGAATCTAGTCCCTAAAATGCAGAACTGGATGATGTAGTTGGAAGGGTGTGAGGGGTTGGAAGTAATTTTGTTTGCTCACTTATTGTGTGTTACGAAAACATTGCTGACCAAAAATGACGTTTGAGGAGTTGTAGAATTTACCTCCTAGATACGTTTTGCAAACATCCA
The DNA here is from genome assembly GCF_949152265.1 of Phoxinus phoxinus. Classification (NCBI taxonomy): domain Eukaryota; kingdom Metazoa; phylum Chordata; class Actinopteri; order Cypriniformes; family Leuciscidae; genus Phoxinus; species Phoxinus phoxinus. The sequence continues at coordinate 19,527,761 of NC_136897.1, read as the reverse complement.
GTTATAATGAATCGGAGTACTGCTGGGAAATATTTTAAGGCTTTTAACATGGCTCCACGGGCGGTTTAACCTGTTTGCCTTGCCGTAAAATACACTTGGTAATTTGGTTTTATCCTGTAGGGGTTCCTGCTGATATTACCCACAGCACTGCTGTACCCAATGTCAAGCTTTCTTGAACGGTTAAATAAAACAGCGATTTTTCTCTCTCTCCCCCCCCCCATCTTGCTCTCTCATCTCGTGTGGATGTGAGTAAGCCACCTCCTGCCAGTGATTGATAATGCCCCTCATTATTTGTGCCATTTCATCTTTGGCTTCCTGGGGAAAGCCTCATGCAGAGACTGTCTGTATGCTTGGAGCACCTGCTAATGACTCTGAAAACAGCCCGCTCTCCACACACATACACACACGGCACAAATTCAAAGCAGAGGCAGGAAGTTCGGCACTGGCCACACGCTTTTACCAGCTGGTGCAAACGATCGTCTTTTCAAAACTGTTGAGACCGCTTTTAACCCAACAAGAGTCAAGGGCTGTTCTGATTGCAGGCTCGCGTGCTTGCATACTAACTGCTCGTTCTGTTTCTGTTTATACTTAGTATGTACATTTCTGTAAGGAATACCTAGATTTGCCAGAATATTATATCAATGTGCCTTCATTTCAACTCGTTTTCATTTGCCGTGTCATTAAATAGTAGTTAGTGTGCAAGTATGTCAGTATGCAATTCCAACATTTTTTACAAAATCATAAAAATAATTGAAAGAAAAGTTTTTATTTCCAAGATTATAACTGAACGGCACAACGTAATATATATATATTAGTAAAATAATGCCTGCATCATTATAAAAATACCGGCGGTTTCACTTAAGTTTTAAAGAATAGTAGCTAGTGTATAGTGTGTGGTCTTTAGTAACCTAATACAACATTAAGCTTGTTTTTCTCCTAAAAATCCCATGATTCCTCACCTGTTTTGAGGCCTGTAGGCCTACAGGAAGCAGCACAGGAAATGAGGTCGGGGCTGCTGGGTGCCTTTGGGAAGTGTATAAATGACGGGAACAAAGACAAGCTAGAGATAAGGTGACAGGAAACGGCCGGATTTAAATGCGTACCGCACCACCACTGCTTTTTCCCCCTTCCCTGCCTCGTTTTTTTTCTTTGCAGAAGGACAGCAGAGTTAGGCAGATGTGTGAAAAGTCTTCCCTAACAAAGGGATTTGACGAATAAATGCAATATTACTCTATTGATTCATCCGGGTTGGATGTAATCTCAAAGAACGCCGGAACAATGAGCTTAAATCGTGTGAGCATTAGCTGTTATGAAACTGCAAGCGAGCCGGTGCTGATCATGTTTTTCTCTCTGACTGCAAAAAATGACTCCTGCGATTGAATCATAAAAGCAAATCCAACAGCATAGAGAAGCAGAAAATCTGCTAAGAGCCATGATGACGGTTTTGTAAAATTCTTTCATATTTTTTTCTAATTTGCCTCATAAAATCCTTTTTAGCTCAGCGGTAGGCCAGCCTGGTTAAAACACACTGTTCATCAGCCAGCCTTCCCAGATTAAAGGAGTATTCCATCCACAAAAAAATGAAACTTCTGTTCTGTCATTTATTTATTCACCCTCATGTCGTTCCAAACAAAAGGAGAATATGAAGGAGCTTGAAGTGACACACAAGGGTGAATAAATAACATCGTTTTCATTTTTTGGTGAACTATTCCTTTTATAAATCCACTTAGCTATGTGTTGTTCATCTTCACGGTGCATTACTCAAGCTCGTGTTTGGCTGTGATCTCATTTGGAGCGCAACAATATTTCCGCAAAAACAGCTGAAGAGGTATGTGGGCACGGCGGAGTCAGATAGATGAGCAAGCGGTCTTATCAGCCCGGCCATCCATCCTGTCCGGTGCTTTTGGCCTGTCTGAATACAAACTCATCTTCTGATATCACAGAGATATTCTGCAGGTCAGCACTTTATTTTTGTGCTGTGACTTTATAAATCTTATTGGGGTATGTGTTAAGTGATGGAAATAACTGCCAAGTAAATCTCTCTGGCCTTCAAACAGCCGCATCTGATGTCAGGGACTGCTTAATGGACCAGTAATGAGCGATGTGAACATTCAGAAGAGTCTAAAATCTGCACCGCTGAAAGGGAAAGTTCACTAAAAGATAACAATTCTGTAATCATTTACTCACTTTTATGGAAGTTCTTCTTTCGCAGAACACAAAGGAAGAAAATGTGACACTTTTTTTATACAGTTACAATGAACAGGCTTTAAATTAGCCAGCACGAAATTATTAAATATGTCTAAATGCCTCATTGATCTTTTTGTGAACTATTCATCGGTGTATGTTTAATTTTAATGACCTTGACATTTTTAATCAATGTCTTAACCTGATTTTCCAGCAAAACAACAGATTTTGGTAGCATATAGCCCAACTTCTCCAATCATTTTGTCTTCTTAAACCTTCCAGGCCCTATTTTACCGATCTGAAACGCAAGTATCAAACGCGAAACGCAAGTAACTGTGGGTGGATCTCGGGCGCTGTTGCTATTATACCGGCGGGATAAATGACTCTTGGTCTGGGTTGGTCTGAAGTAGCTACGTTACTCATAGGTGTGGTTTGGGCGTAACGTGCAATAAACCAATCAGAGCATCATCTCACATTCCCTTTAAGAGCAGACGCGCTTGTTCCATGGCGGTTGCTATTATAACGGCGGATTTGCCAGGCGCACGCAATTTACATGATGGTAAAGGTGATTTCGCAATGAATTTTTACAATGAATCGGTTGGTCCAATTTGGTCTTTTTTTGTGTTCAGAGTCCTGTTGGTTTGGAACAACATTAGGGTAGTGACAATATTTTCATTTTTGGGCGAGCCTTTTTTTAAGACGTGCTGTAGTACCTACCCTGCCCGCTCAACTTAATTCTTTCAAAATGCTCCAACCACTTGCGGTAAGCTTATAATTATATTGTGTCTTGCTGGGAATGGTATACTCTTGCAAAGCTAGCCAGTTGTATTGAGCCATTTTCAGCCTGATTGGCCTTTTTGTGTTCAATAGGTCAAAATATCTTGAATGGCTACATTACGAAGCCTTTGGAGGATGGATGCCAGTTATTTGGTCACCTGCCATATTTTTTCAAAGCCACATTGCCAGCTTTGGGGAGTAACTCATTACAAAGGGTAATTAAATAAATAGTAATTAAAATGAACTACATTAGCATTAGCACAGTAGCATGGTCATTTTAGCTTGTCTACTATCAAGCTACTCTTTCCAACAAGAAGCAGGTTAGCGTGACAAAACCTTTCACTAGGGTATTGGTGCCACAGCTTTACAGCCAAGCGAGCCAAAGCAATAATCAAACACATTCTGTCTCATGCACTGTATGGCCAATGTGGACACCTCCTTCAAATTAACAGTTTTTTTTTATTCCATACAGTTCTGTGATGACAGATAGTTCTTCTATGTTGTAGAAGAACTTGACTGGTCTGTACAAAGCCCAGACCTGAAACCTATTAAACACATTGAAATGAATTGGACTGCAGATGACAAGCCAGACCCTGTCACCCACCATCACTGCCTGATCTCAATGATGCTCTTTAGTCTAAATGGGAGTAAATCCCTAACATCTAGCTGAAGGCCTTCCCAGGAGAACTAAAGCTTTTACAGCAGAAAAACGGAGGGATTAATGTTTTTTTTTTTTTTTTTGCCTTGCTTTTGAAATTAAATGTTCAAAGACACAAGAGTATCAGTGAGGTCAGGCACTGATGTTTGGTGTTGGAATCTGCTTCACTGTTCTAGTGTATCCCAAAGGTGTTCAATAGAGTTTCAGGTCTGGGCTTTGTGCTTTTTTTCTTCTTCTTTTTTGAGAGAGAGAGAGAGAGAAAAAGAGTAGCTTGACTGTAGTTGACCTACTTTAAATTATAAGTAGATTTGGTAGCTATAGTTTCAAAGTGGATTCCCCAGCAGTGCACATTTTATGGTGATCTGTTATAAACAATATTCAATATTTTCTATTAAAAGTTTTGCTGTAAAAGCGACTTTGTACAATTGGCCTATACATGTTTTGTTTTTTTTAGTCTGTCATTCTTCAATTTTTACGTTTAAAATAGAGCTCTGCATAATCCCACCATTTTTCTTTTCATGTGTACAAAGCTGCAGAGAAAACTGTGATGAATAATTTTATTGAGAAGCTCTGGCATATCTATTATAAACAGAGAACCCGAAAGGCCCTGGAGCATGACTTCATTCACCTGGGAAAAAGACCAAGGCAGCACTCTTATACAGAGCTGCTGTTTTACAAAATCCCATTTCTTGCTGTATTAGTCAGTCCTTTTCTGTAACTTTATAGGCTTACCAAAAACGCCCATAATATTCCCATTTATACGATGATGGAGTGATCAGTCCTGCTGAGAAAAAAGGGCACATTTTAAGGCTAATTCCTCCTATTTAGGCCTGATTAAATTAAATATTTGTGCTGAAGGTTCTAACTAGCTGCAGTCTGGCTGATCATGTTGTAAAATGCAAATAATTCGATGCATGATACTGATTTGTTAATGTATGTAGTGCATTACTCATTTTCTCATAATGTGCTAATGCAGTTAAACATGGTCTTTGGCTTACGGATGTTGAGGACCCCAATCATCACTCCTAGAAAGTGAATCCTTTTAAAGGAAGTGCAGACTCAGCGAGTGTGACTAAATGACTTTAAAAAGATTACAGTACAGTCAGTGGATGAGAATGAATCAGTGTAAGATGCCCGGGTCAGTCGTGTTATAGAGTTACTGGAAATCAGGATGCACAACAGCTTGAGCCATTTTCTTCTGGATGTTGGATTATATCTGATGCATACTGTATGAATTTTAATTTGTGCTTTGTCAGATTTTGGAAATTTGTGGATGGGTAAAAATCACTAATATTGACCAAAATGAAATGATATAGTCACTAATATGATCTACAGTCATAACAGAAATATTAAAGACACAACAATAAACAAAATTCATAATTTACTTACCCTCATGTCATTTCAAACCTGTATGACTTTTGTGACTGAAAAAAAAAGTAATTGTAAGGATGAATAAACAGATTCTCTATTCAGATCTTTATTTGAATGACATGAGGGTAAGTAAATGATGACAGCATTTATTATTTTATTAACAATCCCTTGCAATTTTACATAGGAAATGGCTAATATGTTTTGGAGTGCAAGTTTGTTTTTGATGACATCAGGGGAAATAAATGATAATCCACAGCTAAGCTGTCTAGAATTCATTGTCTTAATGCAGTCTGATATTTACCACGGTTCAGCCGCATCGAATAACATCCGGAAATAACTTCACGAAGCAAATAAATAGTTGCTTTTCAAGGAGAAAATATTTCTAGGGATGTTATAAGTGATATGCACCCAAATAGTACTGCATTGTAACAGATTGTAAAATGAATTCTTCTAGACCAAGACTGCAGAATGCATGTCACAAGGCCCGGAACCACAGTTCTTAGCCCATTTTATTGGGCATAGTTCTCATTAGAGCAGCTCTTTAAATGGCCATTTTCATGTGACCCAAATTGCTGACGGGGCTGTACCATAATGGCCCATTTGGATGAAAACTAATGAGAAGAAAAATGCAATAGCCATAGATTATCTGTCAGATGCTTGTTGCCAATCCATCATCAGGTTACATGAAATTTTAGTTCAGTGTCGAAATTTGAAGGTTCGCTTTGGGTGGAAAATATCATGTTCCTGGTCTCTTTGTTAAAGCAGTTGGAGCATGTGGCACATGTGAAGTGGGTGAGCTTTAGTCCCTGCCAGGCTTGACTGCTCACATTGCAATATGTTTTTAGAGCCGAGGTGAACTTTCATGCTCAAGTGCCATGATAAATTGTTAACATTTTGTTTGGAAGGTGAAGGGAAGACCCCTGGTGTCGGGCTAACTTGGTTCTTTCAAACAGGAATAACCTCACCGGCTACATATCCGCTTGGCTAAGTGTCATTTCAGCTGGAATTGAACATGGTGGTAAAAAGGGTATTTCTGTTGAATCGACTGCACTCCGCCAGGGCGTTTTGCACATACTGAGCACACAAGAATCAATAGAAATTCATTTGGTATTGATAGAGACTTGGGGCTGTGTATTTACGAACTTGTGCAGTTGGTTGGCACCTGAAAAGATGGCGTGCTGTATGGTATTGTGTACTCTGTCTGGTCTGGTAAGTTTTGCTATCTGCAGTTTGGCCTAGCAAACGTAAACCGTATGATGACGTATACTTTGCATTTGTGCATGCTACTGCTTGTAATTACCATACTACGCTGCATTGTTTCCATATAAATTGGAAATTGGACGGAAAGAATCCAGTGCGTGTGAAATTGTGGCGGTAAATCCAAAGGGACAAATACTTCAATAAGAGTGAAACTGCCGTCTTCTCCTCTTGAGTCTTTACCTAGTTACAGTGGTAAACAGCTGCTGCTGGTGCTCATGGCGGACCCACACTGATAACGCAAATGTACCACAGTTTAGATCCAAATAATACAGTTTTGAAAGATAAGAAACGGGCGGAATCGAACTCTTTGAACCAAGCAATTAGACCAAGAGTGAAAACAACCTAATAGTTACAGCTTACTAAATGTCAGCATGTCCTTTCACAGACTTTTCCTTTATTTTCAGTCCTTTGAGTTTAATTAATACTGGACTCTACGGCGTCTAAGGCTCTACACAGATGTAGAGTGCCGTTCTAACAGTAGATGCTCAAGACAATAGTCAATAAATCAGGTGACACCTGAATTAAGCCAACAAAACTGATTTTTCGTACAGTTCTTATTTTAGCAAAGCACAGCTATGTACTTTGAGTGATAAACCCTTCAAATATGTAAGGTTGCAGGTCTAGGGAGAGTCAGGCCCACTTCATCCAGTTTAAAAATGTGATTTGCCTTCCAGGCACTGATGTACGGGCTGGCGGGTGAAAAGGTTAATTTCATTGCCCTGCTGGATTAAACAATTTTCAGATTTAATGGGGAGAGAGGACAAAAGGAAGCGAATGAAAACTTGACTTTTGGTGACCTTTAATAGACATGGGAGCCAGAGCTAGCCGCAGGACTGCGCCAACATTTCCAGAACGGCACCCACAGGTGGATGATTTTAAATTGGGTCTGCTTTTTGCATTTATAACTCTATAGTGCTGCACCCTAATAGTCGACTAAACGTTAGTCGACGAGAAGAGGCTTAGTCGATCAAACTTTTATTAGTCGGTTAATCGAAAAAAATGGAAATCCAAATGTTCGCCTGTTATTCATCAACCTCAAATATGGCTTATCATTTTAAACATGTAAGTAGCAACTTTACTTGGTTGCTCATTATAATGTTAACCTAGATAAATGTGCGCTATTATTTGGGGCATCTCCAAATGTCCGTGCGGAGTGTAGAAGCTAAAGTATAGCGCGCGCATGACATGGAGGCGATCACTTGCATTTTTCCCGGATAACAGCGGAAGCAACTTAAAATACAAAATTTTTTGGTCATACAGATTAGAGTAATAATTATTTGAAACTTTTATTTGTGTAAACTCATAAATGCCTCCTTGCTGTTTTTTGCCGACACATTTCGTTACTTTTGCGGCAAGCTTTGTATAGGCTATACATTACGCCTATATAAAAAGGCTTATTATGGTTTGGTGTTGCCCCCAGTATATATTAATTAGTAATTCAATTAATATAAAAGTGTGATTAGTCGACTAATGGTGAAAAATTAACGAGTACTAGTTGACTAGAAAAATCTTTAGTCGAGGGCAGTCCTAATAGTGTGTGTGTGAAAAAAATGCAATATATGCATGGCTCTGATAAGAAGAGTTTTTGGAAAAGTTAAAATGGAACTAGCATGAATGTATCATTATCTTTCATTGCTCCAGTGTTTTAGAGATCAATAGAAAATATGATGAAAGAAACAAAAAGGTCATATACTGCATGCCAGAATGGTTTCTCATTAATTTTTTGTTTAAACTGTGATTTTAACATGCAGCAGGGGAGATGAAATTATATTTTATGATACAAATCTGTGAAACTTGGCATGGTTTTCACTTATTTATATTCTCAGGCACCAAACAACACAGTGGCGAGAAATTTACTTTGTATTTTATAGTTGTGCTCATGTCTGCTTCCCCAGTTGGGTTCTGTCTTGGGCAGGGAAGTTCTGCAGTGTGAGTAATTTTCTTTTGTCCTGAAGGGCCAAACAAGAAGTCAACACTGTTTCCCACTGCGGCCATCTTTTTGAAAATTTAAAAGGTTGGAATTATTTATGCCTGCACAAACACTGACTGTTTTAAACATCCTCTTAATGAGGGGCAGTTAAAAGCTCAAAGCATTAGAACCGAAGGATAAACATTTATGAACCAACAGACAATCAGAAATGAATGAAGATATTAAAATCACACAAGTACGATCCCAGTGTGTGAGTGCTTAATATAGATAAGAATACAAATGTTTGTGTGTGTGCGTGTGTCGCTCAAAGCTCAATTTGTTGAAGATGAATTACTGTAGCTGCCCTAATTTTCTCTCAGTATCTGAATCCGACTGGTGAATTGTGCTAATGTGCTGGACGATTAAGCAATTGCCCACGTTAAGAGTGAAAATCTTCTCGTCTTTATTGTAGGACATTGTTTCTCCATAATGGTTGCTGGTCTGTTTTAATTAAGTTTAGCAAGACTAGCATAGTTAACAGATGTCACATTTTAAAAGAAAGGATGTTATATGTTGCTACTGATGTCAAAGACTTCAAATTTCTAGATGCTTACTAAATTAGGCAGATGCTATCAACTGATTTTGTTTTAAAGTTACCGTAATCGATGAAAGCTCTAATAGTTTATCTTTACCAAGTCAATTTCATACGTTTTATTCACATTTTATGTTTCATGTAATGTTGTGGTGTCTACATTCATTTGGAACATGAAGCAAAACTGCTTGAAAACAACTGGTTTAAGTAATACCACACTTTTGCTCAGATGTGCCCGTGATGATAGTGTCATAGCAGTCATTTAGTGTAGTATTTTGTGTAATGGGGCTCTGCTTTAAAGCTTCTATAAATGTATATCAGTGTTTGGAACTGGGAGGGTTTGCATTAGCCTGGAGCAGACAGCTAGTATTGATGGTTCTGTTTGGCTGCTATACTCTCTCTCTAACATGGCTGGAAACCATCCCTTTTGCCTGGAGAGCCTTCCAACCCTTATATTTTACCCACAGATGTAGCTATATAACGTAATGAATACCAATAAGCTTTCTGAGCATAACCTGTTCGGGTATATGGATAGATATAATTTGTTATTCAAATTGAATGCTTTGATTTAATTGTGTTCATAAGTATGCCATTAAAACAAGCTTAGAAATGATGATTGATTTTGATAGGACCTCATTAGAGCTATAACGATTAGGGTCATTATAACCTTGTGTTGTGGTGATTGAGCAGCAGTGTTATGTTTCATTGAATTGACATGCCTCTCCGATACCATGATACGTGAGGACCAGTGATTTTATTAGGCCAGAAAAGATGGATGGACAGTCGAAACATTGTGGATTAAATATTGTGTTATTTGAAATGGTTTTTATCAGTTTCCCATACAAATAAATCTTTCTAGAACTGGACACATTGACAGACTTTGATTAAGTATATAAATGTATGAATTTATCATGTTATATATATATAGGTCTGGCATGAAACTCTAGATGATGCAGGCTGATAGGTCTTTAACTTATTGGTAGAAATCATGTCATTATTTACATAGCACAGCTGATTGGTTGCTGTTGCATCAACGACCAATGAGCTTGCTGCTCAAACATTTACCAGCTTGGCATTTTTTTGCGGTTAAGAGTCTGCTGCACGCTTTCAGAACCCTCTCCCTTCCCCAGGTCCACCTGTGTAGATCTGTACAGGGGTTAATGTCTCTGTATTTGCTCTGCAGCAGCGTAGCAGATCTATTCTGCCAAGACCAAATATAAATCCATTATCATGCCAATCTCTTACCATACCAATCTCCCGAAAGTTGTCATATATATTATATATTATATATATATATATATATATATATATATATATATATGCCTCACAGATTTGTATATGTTGTTATTTATAGCTACATTTATGTCTGTAGCAGCTACACCATGTAGCCTATAAGTGAACATAATTGAATACAAATATTTTAGACTAGAGCATGGTAGATTTTCTTTCTAATACAGGTTAAGCTTGGTTTCAAATTCAGTGATGTAAACTGAGGATTTTGATACTGCTCACTAAGACCTTCAGACCATGTGCTATCTTTGTGTCCTTCGTCGTGTGGTCTGTTACTCTGGAGGTTTTTTTTTAAACACGTCACTGGAGGCCACAAAACGATTGCTGTGCAGCATTTTCCTCAGACATCTGTTCCACGGCCACTCCTGTGGGGAGGCATTGCCACGGCTTTGAAGTGCTGGAGCTGTGATGTTAGATTTGTGCTTGTCTCACACTTTGTGGATGGAGTCCAAACTCTCCTTACTTTAAAAAGCCCCAGTACACTGAACTTTTTCTTTCTTTCTTTCTTTTCTTCTACTTCTTTTTTTTTTCTTTTTTTAACTGATCTGAGTTTCTTTTGATGATCTTGAGTATTGAGTATCCCCGTGTAAGACCTGTTCCCTGGCTTTTAAAATTAAGATGGAATTCCATTTGCACTGAAGGTGATGCTTATTAATTTTGTTTTGAACATTTGGAGCTTAAAACTCATCGCTCAAAAACAGTAGGTGCATTAGGTGTAACTGAACAGCAGTGTCCAAAATGGACATTCCCCAAGCACCAAATCAAGTGCTTAAATTGGCTGAATATTTTTATTTTATTTTAGTAACTGCACTGTTTTATGTCGGGCTGGTTTAAAAATATACATTTCTTGATTTTAATACATTATCATTTTGATGAACCGGTATTGATTCTTAAATCCCTATTCACTTTCACACAGTGTATTATGCCTTGTTCCGTTTATCATATCAGTGAGCTTTCATGAGGTTTTACGCATGCGCAGTTAGGTGGATTTAGCATTTTCTGACGGACTTTTGGAAACCGCTTGAAGCAGAAAAATGCTGTTTTCAAATGTATCTAGTTTAAGGGGGACATGAACTGAGAAATCAAAATTCCCTTGATCTTTTGACATATATTAAGAGGTCATTGTACTATAAAAAACATCCTGCAAGTTTTAGAATTTAAAACATTCTCATTTGTCAAAAAACAGCTTACCGGTATATTGTAGCCAATCTGCCAAAACGATAAATTGTGTAATGTGCCACTATTACGTAATAGTGTGGCTAAACACCACCTCCGCAGAAGATCAACGCCTGCTTGTACATCACTGCCTGTTTAGTGTTTAGCCCCTCCCACCGATTTGCATATGTAGTAGGTAAATATCAAGAGATGCAAATGCTTGGTCCTTTTGTTAACTTAATTTTACCGCCGATACGTTCACAAACTAGGCACAGTTCGACGCAGGATTTTCAGAAAGATTGAAACTAAAAGATGAAGCTGTGCCGACTATTTTGTATCCGACAGTAATGTCGCACCGCACAATTGTGAGTTACGTGGTCACTGTTGCTTTGTCTGTTATTACAGATCGTTTGATATGTACCAAGTATTTATGCATTTTTAAATTGTGATTAAATGATCAGCACAAGTTTATCTGGACACTTGCCAAAACTCCTGTTATAATCAGTTACACTGGACAATATGCACTTGCTATATACATCATGTTTGCATTGTTATTTATGGATAAAGCAGTCGTGAGAGTGCACAAATCGCGTTGCAATGACGAGATCAATGTATTCACGTGATCAACAGACTGTCATCGGCTACAATAAACAATAAATCACAGTTACATTTTACCTCAGAAAAGCCATTTAATGTCCATAAACTCATTATAGTCAGCTAGAAAAAAAGGAACTCTAAAGTGGAACATTTTGCTAAATAATTGCAGTATAATGCATATACTCACTATGCAGTATCTCAAAACACATTTGTTCACAAGGCCTTTCCTTGATTTATTTTATTGTTGTATTTTTTAAAATGATCATATTTCTATTATAATATGTGTGTATGCGTTTCTCTTCTGTGAATGCACACATACATATCTCTTCTGTAAAGCACTTTGTAAACCCTGTTTTTAAAAGATGCTATAAAGCTTTAATTTCTTGCTTATTCTTTGTTTCTTTACTTACGTTCTTTCATATTTAGTGTTTCAATACATTCATCATGTTTTTTACAACAGCCACCATTTAAGTTCATATTTCAAAAAACATAATTGTCATTAAAAAAGCATTATTATAATGTTATATTATTATAAAAACTTGTCATTTATGTTGTAGCCTATCAAAATCATTTCACTTTAATATTATAGTTATGTGCCAATATGTTCCCTGTATAGTTTACAGCATTAGTTGAAAATGTTCATCTATTGGAAAATTCGGCGTGTCAAAATCAGACTTGAATCAAATCACAAGCTTGTGAATCGAAATCGAAGTAAATCATGAAATTTGTGTCAATACCCAGCCCTAGTTTTAAGTTGAAAGATAGTTTGACTCTTGTTGATTTTCGTGATTCAAACTATTTAAAACAAAGACCATCTATTAAAAAACGACCATCCACTAAAAGACATCAGACAAGAAAAGCATTATTTTTGTACCCTGACTGCAGGACTTCGGTCCATCAAATTGATTGTCCTAAATTTGTTAGAGCTTCCTATTCAGTTCAGTGGCCTTTTAAAGATATGCTTGGTTAACTTCTTCCTTTTAAAGTAACATTTACTAAGGAATTATATTTATTAAGAAAGAGCTTCCTGCATGTTTACAAATGTTCCGATACCGCCAATCATCTGTTTTGTTTCTAAGTGTCTGGCACTGTTTGGCTGGTGGTTAACCAGAGCGAACTTGAAATCTCTAATCAAAGGCATAGCAAAAATTGTGTCTGCATTGCTGTCTACTGAGAGCATTGAATGAAATGCATCTGGTAAAGAGTTGTTGTTCTTTTTTCCCCTGTCAAGAATAAACAGGTCATGTCTTCTATCCAACTGTCTGGCAAAGGTTTCAGGTTTCCTGTGACTTTCAAGATGTCTCAGTCGAGTGCAGTGGCGTTGGTTTGGTTTGAACGTTCATAGGGGGATGTTTGTTTGTTGTTGCTGCTGTAGAGTACAACAGGGTCCCAGAATAAAATCTCATTCATTTTCTCCATAGAGAAATTGATTTCAGTGTTTAAACCTTTCAAGTCTAATCTACAATGAGCTCTGAGTTATCAGTATATATTATTCATAATAAACGTAAAATATTTAATTCAGTCCGTCCTATACAGTCTTAAACTGCACTACACTTTAAAAGTTTGGGGTTGGTATGAATTTGAATAGTAATGTTTTTGAAAGAAGTTTCTTATACATTGATACAGTAATATTGTGAAATGTTATTACAATTTAAAACAACTGTTTTCTATTTTAATATGTTTTAAAGTTGTCATTGCTCCAGTACTAAGTGCCATAACACTTTAAAAGGATTCAGAAAACATATTTTTTTAAGAATGAAAAAAAAATATTTTATATCATTAAACGTCTTTACTGTCCTGTCATTAAGTCTTATGTTAAATGAAAAAATCTATTTATAAAAAACAACAACATTATCTATCCGTCAGTCTATGTCTATCTATATTATTATATTATATCTATATAATTTTTTATCAATATAAGCAAAGACTGTCAGTCAGTCAATCGTTTCATATTGTTACCATTGTTATTGTAATACTTCTGGTATCAAGGAAGCTGAAAAGTATGGTCACTTTTGAGCTCCATTAATTTATTTTTAATGATTTGTTCTTTCACTCTAGACCATATAATGGTTTATCATATCACCAACAAATTAAAGTATTCATAAGGACATTAATGTGAGATCAGTATGGTTCATTTTAACAGGTTAGACTAATTTAACAGCAGTTTAATGCAAAGTATAGGTGCATTTGTGGCATTGTGGTTCTTCTTATTCCCTCTTGCATTGCCTCATTTGCCTAATTGCTTAATTTGCCTATTACTATATTATATTAGCCTGGCACGATCACAACAATATTTCAAAACTAACACGAAACCCTTATAATGAAGCACCTATGACCCACTTGGGTTGCTTTATTATCTCTTTGTACTTATAAATGAGGAATATTTGCAAAAATAATTTACATATATATGTGACTGCTTAATTAGTAAATGCCGAGTGGTGTGTTTTCAGCTGAACTTGCAGTTATCAGTGCCAATATTTAGCAGAAGCAAAACAAACTAATCAAATTTGAAATCTGCCATCAACCTAGTCGAGGAATAGCAACAACGCAGCTGTGGAAGTAAAAGAGACGACCACCAATAGGAAAGCACATTTCAAATTCCTTACTGGGAACTACACCGCTTTTTGATATTTGTAGTATATGTCAATATCATCCACTCTCAACATCAACACAGTGGTCACCTCAGCTCTCTGGCTCAACACCGTTTTCATTTAGTGTGACCGCTTTGTTGTGTAATGGGATCAGAACCAGTTTTCTGTCCAAAACCTTTCTGACATCTGTCTGAGAGCGAGGCTGCTGGCACTTTAAGTCCAATGAGAACCATAGAGTTTCTAAAAAAGCCTTTTTCTCAAACGTAAACTTGTGAATTATTAAACAAGGGCTTGGGCTAGGGGATGCCTTAGGTAATCTGCCAGTTGCAAACGCGAATATCAGAGCTTTCCATCACATATGGAGAGCCTGCTGGTATAGAATCGGATCGCCACTGGGTGTTTAGAGAATGATAAATGATTCTTTACCTCCTAGAAAAGGTGTAACAACATAATTTAATTGTATTAATGTGACGGGGATCTATGTCTATGTCCTTGGGTTGTTTACAGCTGATCTGTCAATCATGTATTATACAATAAATATACAGAATATACATTTCCTTTGTCTTAAAATATTAAAAAACAATATTTTTTAAACCTAATGAACTGATTCAGAAAGAAAAAGTAATATAATATGGCAACACTGGTTTGATTCTGATTGATTTGTTCATTTTGTCATTAGTTATAATGTCTTTTCTGCCATATGCATTTCAATTGCTATTTATTTAGCAAATATAATATTCAAACTGTTATTAAGACAACATGTAAAAGATTCCGTGAGTTAATTCTGTAAGGGATTCGTCAATGTTATATTGTAAGTTTGTGAGTGTTTTTAATGATTCATTAATAGGGCCAACTCAGAGTAATTTGTTTGTCAATCATACTTTACTTGTACTGTATGTTTTTGATTGACTTGACTGAATGAGTTCATAAGAATCATGAATGTTATTGCATGCGTCACTCAAGGATTTATACTGTAGGCAAGACAAATTTAGAGAGTAAACACAATGATACTGATATCGTTCTTTGGGTACAAGGAGGATTTCTTTTGGTGGAAGTTTAATGTCAAGTTTTTCACTGCCTTTCAAAATTTCTACTTCTAACTCTGTCTTTTTTTTCTCTCCCACAGGCATGAAAGTGAAGGCTTGTGTGTCTCAAATGTCAGGTAGGTTAGGAGAGGACACCCTCTCTGTGGATCTTGGCTCATCTGCTGTCACTATGATGCTTGTATAGTAGATGCTCGGAGAACTGCATTTCTCATTGCCATGTCAAACTATGCGATGCACATTATTTAACAGACATGTCATTTCCATGACTGAGTCATGCATCTTTGTTCACATTTTCCGTGCCGTGCCGTGTCTCAGACTCGCATTAGCTTCTTGGATGGACAATCCTCATTGTCCCCATCACAGACTTGTAATCTGTTTCCCTCATTGGGGGATTTGTAGGAAACACTGACAATTTTTATTTATTTAATTATTTTTACTTTTTCTAGGGCTGCTGATTTTTGGATTATGTGGATTATTTTTAAGCTTTTCAATTTGCATTCAAGGGCATTGTGTAATCAGGGATGTACCTTTGAATGCTTTCAATATCGCCCTAGGCATTTAGTCATTTATTCCCTAAACTTCATAAAATAGCTTATGGCAGTGATGTAAAGATGTATAAAAAGTAGCAATGATATTTAGTTTTTATTGAAATTAAATTAATCTGTCCTAAAAGGTTACAATAGGGCAGATTAAGAACTTAAAGCACAAGTTGTTTTATTTATTTATTAGATTTTTAAAGATATTTTTTTATTCTGTATAGTTGAGGTAGATGAAGATATCAAATTAAATTTGGTTCACAGGTTCGTTCAATCATTTCAGTTTGTCAGCAAAATAATTAATGAGCTTAATGATATTTTGACTTTTTTTTGGACATATCTAATATTAATAAATAAATAAAAATCAGTTTTGATTTTGAAATGAACTAATACTCTACTACGATCCTGATTTCTTTATCCATACCTTACATAGACTTTATCGATACTGTAAAAGTATTTGTGCATAATCTAATTATAATTCATAAACTAAGCCTTTGGATTTCATGACGTCACAACCAGCATGTGTTTTTGTTTTTCATAAATAAATCGCACAGCCTACTGTACAGTAAAACATCAAACCTTAAACCTTGAGAGACCTTTACATCATCTTGAGGTTGCTGATTTATAGCTCAAGTGGCAAAAATAAGACGCTTGTCCGTACTATCGGTCTACTTGACACTTCAGTGAGACATTGTGGATGTGTTTTCATCAGTTTAGAGGCGGGGATCTCTACATCATTGTGACAGATTCTCTTAAAGGACGGGTCTTCAGAACACCTGTGAAGCAGATCTTTATTAGTAACAATTTGTGGGCACCGTCGTATCGCGACACAAGTTAAAATGGAAAGACGACTGCTTGTAGTATCCATTCGGTTGAACATTTATGCGTGTTTCAACACTAGGTTATTAACAGGCGTAATTAGATCCTCGCTCAGTGCTGCGGTGTCGTTGCGTGTGAATCAATGTACCTCAACGCTTCCTTCCGGCTTGGGGTGGCATTCGATTAGATGGAGCAAGGAAATCCTCAGGGACTCCTCCATGCATTCAGCAAGTCCTCCTCAACACTCATAGCATTTTGTGAGCCACTGAAATGGGCTTGTTCGGGGTTTGCTGTTGATCCCAGATTTCATCAGCCAGTGAAATTCGAATTGAGTGCTGGAGAGGAAATTGTTGCAAAAGAAGCTCAGGCTGCTTATCAAAGCGAGAAGCTCCCCTAAGGTGCGTTCCTGGAGGAACATTGGACTTGTGCAACAGCATTAAACATGATAACACACAACAGTTGTCAGTAATTTGCTAATTATCTGGCTGCAGATTGATGACACTTATTAGTTTTAGGGTAAAGTGCTGTAAGGGATCGAGGGTGAATGATCATAATCGGGGAAGATCGCTGTGTATTTTCTGTTAGGCTTAGCACACCATGCAGTTTCATAGAGAGGAAAGCATTGCTGTCTTAGCCTTTAGCCTGAATGAGAACCAAAGGCCCCGGCGTGTGTTGACAGTCTCTTGGCTCAGTGTTCTTCTCAGATCTGTCTTATTAACATGCTAAACTTGATAAGATTGTTGAATTGGAAAAGCAAGTCAGATTTTAATCTAAATTTCAAGTTCTTTCCTGTGTTGGTGTGAATGAAGCAGATGTATAATTTGGCAGTAGAGACCAAGGACTTTTGGAAGAAATGTTAGTGTGTTTGTGTTATAAATGGGCCAATATATCAGCCAATCTTTGGTCATTTTGAGATGATTCACATCAGCTGATAAGCATATCCATTTGGCCGATTTCAGTTCTAAGCTCTACTGACAACTTCATCAACAAATTAGAAACCGTTTTACTTTTTTTTGTGTGTGCGAATTTTATTTTAAAGTAAATATATGGAAAAATAATACATATTTTAATATAATTTTTACTGTAAAAAATGAAAAAATTCACAGACAAAATGGAAAACAGGAATTAACTGGAAGTCAACGCACTGTATATTAAAATGACTAATATTGTAATGTCTTATGCTCACCACTGCTGGTTTTATTTGATTAATGCAGTAAAAACTGTATTATTGTAAAACATATTTTTATATACAGGTGAAACTAAAAAAAAATGTATATCGTGCTAAAGTTAATTTATATCAATAATTCAACTTAAAAGGTGAAACTAATATATTACTCATTACTTGCAAAGTGAGATATTTCAAGCCTTTATTTGTTATAATTTTGATGATTACAGCTTATGAAAACCCCAAATTCAAAATTTGAATATTGTGAAAATGTTTTCGTAAGCCATATTCATCAAAATTATAACAATTAAAGGCTTGACATATCTCACTTTGCATGTAATGAGTCTATATAATATATTAAAAGGTATATATAATATACCTTTTAAGTTGAATTACTGAAATAAATGAACGTTTGCACGATATTCAAATTTTTCGAGATTCACCTGTATATTTTAAAACATATTTTATTCCTGTGATGGCAACCGTGAATTGTCAGCAGCCATTACTTGATCCTTAAAAAAATTATTATAATATGCTGATTTGGTGCATCTCTTCTTTTTATTATTAATGGTAAAAACAGTGTAAACAATATTTGTTGAAACTGTGATACATTTTTATCAGGTTTTTTGTTCCAACCTACCTAAAGAAAAATATCGACCTGCAGAATATTTCACATAAACCGTGCACTCTTTTAGTTTCAAGCAGCAACAGTTCTATCACTGGAATTGGGGACAAACACTTAGTAGAGACAATGGGAATTTCACTTACAGTAAAGCTCTCTTCTTCGATATCAAAGCTTCAAGCCAAACTCAATTGAGTGAACCAGCATATCGCTCATATCTCTCCCTTATCTGGACGTTTTTAAGTCCCCCTCAGTCAGACTTTGATGTTGAGGCTGATAAATGGATGCTGGCAGTTGAGTCAGATATCAGTGTTATTTCAGCCGCTGTTTTAATGTCGTCAAACACTCTCGTCAGTTTCAAACCAGAGAACGCGTTGAGCCTTTCTAGGACAAAATGACAGTTTGAGCTACAGTGAAGGATTTCAACTGAAAACTTGTTATGCGTTTTGTCCATTCATTTACACGAAATAGCTATTTTTTATTATTTTCGAGTCTTTATGTATTGATATTTTTTATTAATGTATTAATAAATATGTATGTATGCATTTTACAGTGCTGCTGGCTATAAATTCAGAGTTACACTACAGTGCTTTAAAATGTTCTTACTTAAGCCTGTATCGTTGATTCATTCAGGGAATTTGATAAATATTTCACGCTCTCATTTCTCTGTATATGTATATACACAGTATATAACAATGTGTAGTAATGACTGAAATACTCCTTAGGAGAAAACACCCTTCAGGTCATATCAGTCTTTAATCTTTTCAAAGCTTAGCATAGTGAAATGTCACCTCATACGGTTTTCTTTATTCAACCAAAAAACAAAAATATGTCACTGGTGCAAGTCGCATACATCAGCATGACATCAGCAAGCCTCCGCTTTCCACCGAGCAGCCCTGTACAATACACATTGTTCCCTGTCGACAAGGACGTGTGTGTGTGAGAGCCTGTATAGCTGCAGGGAGGTTTCTCGGCCTGGTCCCCTAGAGCATTTACCCTCTCTCATTTTCACCTCGGTCTTTACACTCACCTCCCTGCTTTCTCTCTCTCTCGCTCTGTATGTGTCTTCTCATTGATTTGGTGCCTGTAATAGGCTGCTCCATTGAAGCCTGTGCAGTCCGTGTGCGTGCGCGCGTGTCACACAGCTGTTGGCAGGCCCAGTTCCAGCGCTCTGATGCTCACGCTAACAGTGCAGAGTGAGGCGGGCGCTGCTGACACGCTGTTCTGTACTCGGCCTGTGGCTTTGCCAAGGTTAAGTAGGCAGGGCTGGCCACACACTGGTTGCTTGCAGATACTGGAAAACAAAAATGTGTGGTTGTGTCAGTGACCTGAAAAAAATTCTGCTTTGTCAAGGAACTGGAAGGAAGGGATCAAGGCATGTTTGGGTAACATCCTCCCATCCATGCCTCCTCCTGATTGATTTTTTTTTAAGGCAGCCAAAAAAATCTACGTCTTTTTATAGGTTTTAATTAGGGCTGTCAAAAGATTAATCGCGATTAATCACATCCAAAATAAAAGTTTGTGTTTACATAATATATGTGTGTGTACTGTGTATAATTATTTAAAACACTCACAATCATGTATATTTAAGAAAAATTGGTTATTTATATATAAAATATTTATATATAATATAAATTAAATAAATGTGTATACAGTATATAAATGCAATTATTCCTTAAATATATACATGAATTTGTGTGTATTTATACATAATAATTCTACACAGTATACACACATATATTATGTAAACACAAACTTTTATTTTGGATGTGATTAATCGCGATTAATCTTTTGACAGCCCTAGTTTTAGTTATTATTATTGATTTATTTATTAATATATATTTATTTTGATGTATCAACACCACTGTACAAATTTGGGGTTGGTAAGTTTTTTTCTAAATGTTTTTGAAAAAAGTCTCCTTTGCTCAACAAGGCTGCATTTATTTGATCAGAAATACAGTAACAACTGTAATATTTTAAATAACTGTTTTCTGTTTTAATATTCAAAAATGAAATTTATTCCTGTAATGGCAAGGCTGTAGTTTCATCAGCCTTTAATCCAGTCTTCAGTGTCACATGATCAGCATTTATTTGTTTGCAGTATAACAGTATAAATAAAAATAAATAATAGCATACATGTGTTTACTGTTTTTAAAAAAAAAAATCAATTTGATGTATCCTTGCTGATTTTTTTTTATTTTAAATTTTTTTAACTGACCCCAAACATTTAAATGTATTTTTTTTAAATGTATCTATAATTTTTTATCTGTAACTTTTTATCTGTAAGTCAGATTTTCAGGGGGAAAAAATAAATTTATAGAATTTGAATATTTTACTGTTTCATTCTGCTTTTGCTCAATCACAGCTATTTTATTCCATTTTACACATACTGTTTTAGTTTTTGTACAGTGGCACTAAACATTTTTTTCGCTGCATCTGAATATGCCTACTTCCATACTTTATAGTAGACGATGTGAGTAGGCAAAAAGGACCCGGATGACCTACTTCCGGCTAAATTCTGAAGTGTGCATTCAGTGGACACTTTACTATCCCATGAGTCCACGGGAGAGGATTTGTGAATGGAATTGAAGTGATGCTATTGACGCTGTAGGTCACATTATAATGACAACATGGCAGATGTAGTTCATTTATACTACACTCATTCATACTAAACATATTTTTTTTAACGGCCGCGAAGTACGTTTCGAGCCAAATGTAGTACCCATTATACAGTATGCATTTTTAGATGCGTCAAATGTCTTTATAATATCACACTTAATATTTTTCACATTCACTATAAATTGGGTTTTATACATGCAAATATATATCTACTTATATGGCAGTCCTTGACATCATCAAAATGTTTAAAAAATAACTAAATGGGCAGCAAGGCTTCTCTCCCTCCCTTTCTCTCTCTCTTTCTCTCTGCATCTGATCTGCTACAAAGGGATGCTGGGAATGTGGAGCAGCCGCACACTGTGAAGTCTCTCTTATAGGGAGTTTACAACGATAGCAAGCGGCTACTGCAAAGACAGGAGATCTGGGGATCTGCAGCTCGATCGAGTGCTAGCATCCTCCTTCCTTTCTACCTTCTGTTTTTTTTAAATGTGAGTGATAGTTACAGAGCTCTGTCCAAATACCTGTGCCCTGTTAAAGTGAGTGTTGTTAAGCCACAGTAATATATATGGTGACTTTACTACTGTTTGGTGGTGCTGGCCTGACGCAGCCAGGTCTCAAAATCATTAATTATTAAAAGCCATTGAAGTTGCTACTGCCTCCTATAAATAAAGGCTCCCTCAGGGTTATGAGAGATCTAAGGTAGACCAAAAGACAGACAGATGAGAGAGAGAGAGATAAAAAAGAGGACTCATAGCCAGACGCACACCTAATATGTATTATTGTATTAGCATACTATAGTGTTTTATTATAATGGTGAGTATACTTTGCGTAGTATGCACATTTTCTGTGTACATAAGAACTACATTGAGCAAAATTGCAGTATACAACTATACATGCACAATGGATTATATCCCACAATACAATGTGCTAATTTTTACATTTTGATGACCTAGACTATATTTACCACAATTTTTGACTTAATTTCACATTTTTTATCTCTTAATTAATTTGAAACAAAATTCAATGAGGTCATGTGACAACATTATAGCAAAATACATCTCGATATAGAGTGTATAGGGCTATTTTCGGAGTAGCATACTTGCATACTATCTGTACTTATTTTTTTTTTTCATTATTCTGCCACTATACTTTGCATAGCATGCTAATTTTCTCTATGCATAGGAACTAGTTTGAGCAAAAATACAGTATACAACCAGAGCACAATTAACTATATCAATCTAACACAATGCAGGGTGCTCAATTTTCCTTTTTTAAAGTAGTGGAGGTTTAGTACTTTATTAATAGGGGAGTATAGTTGAATTATGGAGGTGCACTGCTTCAAGCACTGTGGTTCTGCCATGATATATTAACAATATGATAATGACCTCTGTATGATTCATTTGCACAGTGAAAGAGGTCACTACAGCTGGAAACTGAGCTGAGATGCACTTACAAACATTATGCTACCACAAAACACATTTTGTGGCTACAGTTATTTTTTTTACTGCTGTAAATCCACAAACTAATATGGGTTATCCTTCAGAGATTGCAGTAACTATACAGCATTTTTATTTAACTTTTTTATTTTATTGAAAGCTTTATTTTATATATTTTTTAAAGAAATATAAAAACATATACATCATTAGAGTATAAGCTAATGGCAAGTTGCCAAATTGAATAACTTAAAAATGTGGACTGTTGTAACTAATTATTTCATGTGTTCCAATTTTGAAAAGCAAGTATGGTCGTATTTTATTTGTATTATTTTGTCATGTAACTGCACACAAATGATACATATAGACTCGTTGAGACATTTTGTAGGCTTTCTTCTGAATCGTTTGGATTTTATTCAAAATCAGACAAAAGGAAATCGTTGTGTAGCCAGACCTTTGACTAAATTGAACATTCGAGTGGAGAACATCTGACTGACATATAAAGTGACCAACAATAGCTAGTTTTGTTGTTATGCGTTATTTAGGGGTGGGTTTATCTGAAAAAGATTATATACCACCGTGATATTTCCAGTGGTCTACCAGACACACTTGTGGTTTGGCCTTGTTTTTTGGCATCCATGTGTTAGCAGTCAGTCCATTCTGAAACTGGCAGATCTGATGGATTGTTGTGCAGTGAAGCTGAACCGCACAGCTACTCGGACTCGGTTTGTTTCACAGCACCAGGGGCAGAGAGAGTGAATCGGAGCCTTGCACATTAAACCAGTGGCTTAATGGTTCAAAGCTTCTTTACTTTCATGCACGGTTGATGGTAGCATGGTGGTTTGTCTGCTGGATCTGAGGAAACGGTTTGAAGGGAATGAACAGATTTGGGATCACAATGCTGATCAGTCTGGACCATTTAAACTCAATTACTCGGTTTTGTAGTTTGGGTGCTGGCCAGTATGCTAAACGCAGCTTCATTACAAGCAACATATGCTCAATGAGGCCAAATGCTGTTGTGAGAAATGGAAATAGTCTTTTGGCTTTGCTTGGGTATTACAATCAGAGACATTTTTATGTCTCCCTGAATCACCAATATATTATTGGTGAAAATGACACATGAATCCATGCTGTCAGACAAAACCAAGGACCTCGAACTAATGAAAACTTGCCCACCATTTTCAGGGTCAGTTATCAGGGAGGGAGGGAGATTCAGAGGGTTAATATGAGACTGAATCAAAAGCTCCTGACGCAGATTGTTGCTTAAGGAAAAGGGTCAGCGCAATGTCATGCTATTCACTTGCATTGCTTTTACGAGGCCATGTTAGTTTAATCATTTCTCCATGTGCTTCGGTGATAGTGTTAACATGTATAAAGGTCTTGTTTTTCCCCTTACTTAAAAGGATAGTTCACTACCACAAAAAGGCATCATTTACTCACCCTCATGTTGTTCCAAACAGTGGAGAACAAAAGGAAAATTGTTTAAGAATTGAATTATAGTAAACACCCAGACTGTCGAGCACCATAAAAGTAATCCTTGCACTATATTTCAGTCCTTTTGAACTCATTCATTTACATTTATTTACATTTATGCATTTGGCAGACGCTTTTATCCAAAGCGACTTACATTGCTTTTCAAGGTACACATTTACATTCTTATCAGTTCCTGCTTTCCATGGGAATCAAACCCATGACCTTGGTGTTGCAAGCGCCAACGCTCTACTGTTTGAGCTACAGGAAAGCAATAGGTTTATGTGAGATAAAAGCTCAATTAAGTCATTATTCACTGATAATTTGGCCACTGCCAAAGCCCTTACAATAGGGCTGCTCAATATCGAATTATTACGTGGGTTTATATAGAAGTTAGAAAAATAAGGATAAATATTTAAGTGAGATTATGAAATAGAAAAATGTATAGAAAAAAAGAATATTAATGGTATTGTACTGTAAAATAAAACATTACGTTTTTATTGAAAATTAATCATTTCGTTTTATAGTTCAACTGTCAAATTAAAATACTAATTTACATTTTCATTTTTAAATTATACCATCATTTTATTTTGCCAGAAAACCACAAAATGACCTTAAACTTGTTGGCATCAGGTTTAAACACTTAAACACCTCATTACAAATCTGGTTCCAAATGCTTATTCTAAGGCTGTGTGTCCACCAAAGTGTTTTTAGCCAGCTCAAAAACTTGAGTGCTTTGACAGCACAGCGGTTTTTCTTTTTCTCTTTTTTTTTCAGTTTAGACACGTTGGTTGCTATGATACAGAATATCTGTGGAAGTGTTACTAGTTTCTGATGGTTTGTAAAAAAAGTCGATAAAATGTAAGGTATTTGCTCTGGCTCATGTTTTTTTTCCCCGTTGTTGTGCTTTTTGTTGTCGTCTGTTACCAATGTACAAGCAGAATGTGGCAGTTATTTGGTCGGTGTGGTATTTGTCCCGCCCGTCCTCCACTGTGATTGGACAGCTGGGTAAAAAGTGACATTGATGAACGCTGTGTTTTACTCATAAGTTGAAAATTTTTCAACTCTTTCGGCGCCCGGAAAAAAAGCTCAGCGCCTCATCATGCTGATGGATTATTTAAATACACGGCGCTCCCATTGAAAACAATTGACAAAATACGCTAGAAAAATGTTTTGTGGCCTAAGTGACTAAAACTCACAGCACATGCAGAGGTGTGTTTGTGTGTATGAATACAGTCCCACATTTCACTCATGTATTTATGGAATCAATTAAGCCATATTGCAATATTTTTTTAATATTTCTTCTAGCATGCTCTGAAATTTATGGAAGCTTGTTTCCACCACTGAATACAAATAAAACCGGTAATTCTGACTTTTTATCTTGCAATTCTGACTCTTTTTTTTCTCTCGCAGTTATGAGAATATTTTTTTTCTCCAAATTGCATGGTCTAAACTCGCAAATGTGTGTTATAAAGTTAGAATTGTGAGATATAAAATATTTTTTCCCCTCAAAATGGGACTTTGTATCTTGCGATTGCGACTTTTTATCTCACAATTCTGATTAAATTGTCAGAATTGCAAGATATAAATTTGTAATTGCGAGAAAAAAAGTCAGAATTGGAAGATATAAACTTGCAATTGCGAGAAATAAAGTCAGAATTGCGAGGTAAAGAAAGTCAGAATTGGGAGTTTATATCTTGGAGGTCTGACTTCTTTTTTCACAATTCTGACTTTGGGGGAAAAAAGTTGCAATTATCATTTAAATTGTTTTATTCCTTCCATATAAATCTCACTTGCATTCAGAGTACAAAATATTGTGTTGTGGCATTACCATTTTTAGATGTATAAAATTATTATTCTTACAGTAAGTTTTTCTGTAGTGTTCCATGGAAGAAAATAAGGTATACAGGTTTGAAACGACAAGAAGCTGTGTAAATAATGCCAGAATTCCTTTTTATAATGGGTGTGGTGGGTATATGGGCTTTGAATTGCATGTTGTGCTTCTGAGGTGTGTGTTTGATCAACGTTTGCTTATGAAAAGCTCTTAAAATGAAGCTGCTGTTTTGCAGCTCAATTAGTCCTTGAAGCTAATCTTAGGCTAGCTTTGAGTTCTTGCCAGCTTTCTGGACTTTTTCTTTTTTTTACTTTTGGAGCATTTGTTTGGTTATAGGAGTTATGCAACTCTAGAACCTGCTCTGCGGTGATAACAGAAAGCTTATGGCAGCCAGGGCAGAAACTCAAAGGGTTTTAATCCCATGACATTACCGATTATCATTGGTTAGCAGGGTCGCTGAGGAGAACAGCTTCTTTGTCTTGGTTTTGACATGTAAACCAAATGGCTTTGACGTGACATTGCAGGATTTTTTTTTTTTTTACCCATGAAATGCACAGTCATTAATACTAGCAGGCTGGAAATGGGCTTTTGTGCGTCATGGGGGAAATTACCTGCTTAAAGTGCCAATGTATAAGAACATTCATTATGCTGATTGAGTTATAATTTAGCTCTGTATACTGTGACGATGCCAAAAGAAAGCACACAAAATAAAAGGACTTTGTAATTAATAATTCAGTCTTCATAAATTGAGGTGATAAAAACATGGTGGGATTTTGATCAATTTGATTCATTGGTTTGCTGCCATGGCGACAAATTAGAGTAAGATATTGCGTAAATACAAATTTAATGTCATAAGTTTAGCAATTCCAAATAGCTGATTAACTGGATGAGGGACCTTGGTGTCTCTGATTGAAATTCAATTGAAGTTTTGTTCAATCAACAGAATCCATTTTAAGCAAAATACTGAATGCATGCATTCCATTTAACTGATTAAAGAGCATGCGTTGCCTCCTGTGAATGTTAATACTCGCATTTTCAGCTCGACTAGCCAAGTTTCGTAATTCAAAAAGCAAAACATGACATTCAAAGCATGCCTGGCTCGGTTATCCAGCAAACATCTGGTCTCTTAATCTCATGTAATATTGACATGGGCGGTATGATGTAATTCTCGAAAAATCTGCCTTTTTTTAAGGTATTCACGATTTGATATCTTGAATACTTACAGAAAATAAGTTTGGATTGAACTAACTGAATCTTACCAGGTGTCCAGGAGGGTACAGATGCCGTTAAACCGCTGTACATGCTTTCCTTCAATCTCCTGGTCTCTCAGAGGCGGTTGTGGTGAACATGACATCTAATTGTACTGACAGTAAACCTCTCATACACCTTCATTAGATTTCATTAATAGTATGGAGAAGATTATTACTCATTGCAAATGGAAATTAACCCCTGGCCGGTAATGATTAGGCAGAGCGATTCTCCTGTATCTCCTACAATACCGCCGTCCTTTTGCGACATAATATAATGATTTCTAAATGTTCTGCATATATTACCCAAATGTCACCTGACTGGCTGCACAGCATAGAGAGACAGATGTTATTTTCTGGTTGGATGCTACCTGCTTTTCATAGGATTGTGTCCTCAGCGCTTTAGATTATCTTGTGCAGTGATATGAGGATTATAAAACTCTACAGGAAGAGATGTAATCTGCTCCCTTTTAATTAATCATGGAGTCTTAAAATGGCTTAGTTTAGAAAAAACTGCTTGTTTCATTCCTTGTTTTTTTTTTTTTTTTTTTTGAAGGAAGGAAAGACGGCTGGATGATGTAGCTAATAATATCTCCATTCAGATGAAGCATAATTACAACCAAATATTAAACAAATGGGTTAAAATTGTAATGTACTGTATCAACTAAATCACAAAAATCTAGTTAAAATAATCACCATTATTTAATACATTGTTTTATGAACACTTGAACCATCAAAGTGAAAGTGCGTTAAATGATTGAGCTATTCACAGTGTTGCTTAATTTTATCGCTGGCAAAACCAATATGAATATACTGTGAATATTTATTTAACCAGCCCTAAGAAGGTCTAGTTTTATGTCCTCATCCATGTTGGATAAGCACAGGATTTTGCTTTTAATCCCAACAGACTTTATTTATTGTAGAGTTGACGATGCATGTTCAAATCGCAGGATGCTTTTGAATTAAGGAAGCATGCCATGCTTTTAGACTATTTATGTCCTCTCCTCTTATTGGCTGATTTTCCCAGCATCATTGTCCCTAATTCTTTGATTTCCTTAGATTCAAGGTGAAGGACGGGTCATTTTGTTTAGTTTTTTCTTGGTGGGCTGAATCAGAGTGATGGAGAGTTGTAATATATTTAACAATCTATTTGATTATGTAAGCACATTCGTTTTTTTTTTTTTTTGTAATGTAAATATAATGTAAATCTGTGGTGAAAAAGGGAACTACAGCGCACTCCAATTTAGAGCCATTGGGACAGATTTCAGGCTGCTTATTTTCACGTTGCCTTATACGTAAACCTTGCTCCAGACCAAGACGATATCAATCCGCTTCAGCTATGTGTGTTGTCTGCATCAGGTCAGTAACTGTGTGAAGTAGCCTATCAAATTAATGAAAGTATAAATCCTTTAGTTAACGTGCTCACGTGAATAGCCTTTATATAGTTCTGTTGTTGTTGTTGTTTTTTCTGAGAATAGGCATAACTTTATTTTCCTCACTGGAGCTCCTCTACAACTTGTAATATTCTAAAACAACATTCCGAGGCTATAAATACTACATTAAGGCAATTAGATATCATTGTACTTAAAGCCTGTCAATCAACATTAGAGTGCCACCCTCAGGCTGAATAACGTGAGTGAGGTACAGTGAGTTACAAAGGCCTTCCATTCAATCAGAAGAGGATTTGAAAGGTCCTTGAAACATTCATTGTTCTGCATAGCCTACTGAAGGATGGACAACCACTGTGACTGAATTCAGTGAGTGTGTTTATGTGTATGACGAAACACTGATAACTATTAACTCGGATCTTATAACCTGACAATGCAAGACAGCTGTGTTCACATGATATTTTGAAATTGTCAGCCTTTTTTTAGGTGTAGATGCCAGATATACACACACTGGAAATGCTTACAGTGTGTATTGGAGCAATTAACATAAATACAGGTGGGCCAATCATGCTTTGTTTAAACCATTAAAACCAATAAGGAAGTCCCACTGGCTTGGGAGTAGTGTCAGAGTTAAAAGACAGCACTGTGTTGCCACTGAAAATGTTTGTGTTCATTGATCTTACATCTATTTTTATGCGTTGCTGCAAATTCTGCTGATTCATCACCAATATAATGTTATCCAGCTGGCTAACACTGAAGTTTTGCTGTTACACAATTACAAAAAGGACTTGTGAAAGTCTTGAAAGAATCAGTAAGAATTGAACTATGAGCCAGTCAATAATATTTTACATTGTGTGCCACTGTTTTCCAGCATAAGTTAAATTTATGGTTTATAATTTTATAATGCATTATTTGTGTCTGTAGGCTAGTTCTTATTAGGGGCTTGCGAACCGGGTAGTTCTATGAACTTAGTTATAGGAACTAGCCACCAGGGTGGTTCCCTGAGAACTAAAGGTTCCCCTAGGGCCGTTTTCCTGCTTGCATTCGCACCGCCAGTAGGAACTCTGAAGTGACGTAAGCCGCGCGTGTTGTTGTGACTTTTATTTTGACGGCGCTGAGAACGCCAGTGCCTGAGCACACAGCTCTCCCATTCTCCATCTTCTACGATCTGTTTAACAATCTTTTCTAATATGTTATTAGATAAAACTGTCATACAAAGAAAGTAGACCGTATATGAAAAAGTATTAGCGTTTGCCATGTGGTTGTGTCCAGTCTCGCTAGCTGAGCAGAAATACATAATCATGTTTTGCTTGATCCCTTCAAAGTTGTGTTGGATTTTTCTCCTTAGCAGGTTTAGAGGTCAGTGTATCACTGTTTCCATGTTCATGGAGTTAGTTTGTGGAGTAAATATATAGGTTGTAATCTGTACATAGCTTCTTCTTTTTTTAAATGGCGGGTGCTGGTGTTTCGCGTGCGTTCGGCCGATCAGTGTACACTTACATCAATGGTAGTTCCTATTGTGCTGGGTTAGACCCTTCTCTCAAGTAGGAGCTGATTTAGTTCCCCTAAAAGGAGTTCTTAGAACTAAAATCGTTCCTAGTTCCTACCAAAAACTGAGTATTTTCACCCTTAGTTTTAAGAACTATGAAAATGTTCCTCCGCTGCGAAAACCCCTATTGTTGAATCAATTTAGTTATTGTACAACTTTTAGAAGATATCTAGAGTAGCTAATGCACACGTCTTATAGAATAGACTTATTTTATGATAATTATTACAAAAAATTCAAATTCTGTAGCTCTCATTTCTCTCCTGTTTTACGAAAGAAAGAAAGTCATATTGTTTTGGAATGACATGCGAGTGAGTAAACGATGACACTTCATTTTTGGATGAATCTCATAAACCATAATTGGTTTGATTGTGCATGTACACAGCGTGTTTCCATCATTCCAATTCAGTACATTTCATTTTTTTAGTACATTCCAGACTGTATCACGGCTTGCCTGTGATTTGTTCCCTGTTGACTGTGATCTGTTTGAAGCATGACCGAACATCAAGAACCTCTTGTAAGCTGAACATGTCTCTCTCTTTCTTTTCCTTTTGAAGACGGCACGCTTCTTTGCCCCTCGATGTCACAGATACCCCTGGCAACTTTATTGTGCCGCTGTGTCGAAGAAGTTACCCCTGTCGCAAATGGAAGTCTGCATCTCTTGGGTAAATGGAAGGGTTTAATATTCACTTGCTTAAGATGCTAATATCTCAGAGCTGCTGCATGGACTAGCTGTCTTATTCTCCACACATATTTGTGGCTTGTCAGGTAATGCAAATTGTCATGCTCCCATCATAGTGCTGTACGACTGATTGCTCAAAAATACGAATCCATGTTCATTTAATGGATGTGTCTGCCATGACTGGGCCACAGTAATGCTCCTTCTTTGTGGCTTCTGTGGAAGCGGACCTCCTGTGTCTGATGGTGCACTCAGATGGAAAATGAAGAAACACATAGATTCCTCCCGCTGCGGAGCAGTAGGATGCCGTGTCGCTGATTGTGTGACATGTCGTATGGTGCAGGGTTTTACCGCGCTAGTTTGGATGGACTGGCTTAAAGGTGAACTATGCAGGTTTTTTACCTTAACTGAACGGCTTCGGAGTCATTGGAATGGTTATATTACTTTTTTCTGGGTTGAATGGTGGTCGTCTCTCACCCCCCTATCGCCTTTGAGCGTTCTGACTGAACTGTACTGTGGATGTCTAATGCCAGAGTCCAAATATAAAAAATATAAAAATATGATAATTTTAAGTAAATATAAAAATATACGTACGGTAAGTTATTTTAAGGACAAGTTCGGTATTTTACACTTAGGCCGTGTGTCCACCAAAGCGTTTTTTCACGCGGCTGGCTTTATTTTTCAATTATTTTCAATGGGAACGGCGCATTTTTAGAACGCCAGGAGTGTAACGAGGCGCTAAGCGAGTATTTAACGCTCAAGTGCGTTTTTTACAGGTCGCCTTGAAGAATGTTCAACTTTGGGTAAAACGCAGCGCTCATCACTGTCAACTTTTTAGCCAACCGTCCAATCACAGTGGAGGGGGGGCGGGACTAATACCACACGGACCAACGGATATTCTGTATCATAGCAACGATGTGTCTCAACTGAAAAAATCTGCTACCACAGAAACCGAAAATTCTCGGGCCAGCAGCATGTGTCCAAATTTCAATCTTAACCGTTCTATTTCATCAGAAATTATCTGAAAACAGGGCTTTAAATGTAAAATACCAAACTTGTCCTTTAATAATATTTTTATTTAAATATAAAAATGAATTTAAATTAAATATAATTTCATGTATGGTATGAATTATTTATGGTTGAACAGTTCACTTGCTATTGGCAGGTATGGTGAAATGTTTTGGACTCCGTCTACAGCTACCCCTTGTAATTTTTTCCCTTTATGAGTCTTATTTAAAAATGTTGATCAGTGTATCAGTGTCATTTTTTTATCCTCAGTGTTTAAAACAGTGTATAAATGATTAGATAACTTGTCACAGTTAGTCAGTGTTTCCAGCAACAAATTATTTTCTGTGCTGCACAAACTTACAGGCAGTCAAAAGATATATAATGTTTAGTACTTTTAAATCCTACCAAAAACACATTGCTATGCTAGAAAAGTATTCCACAATATAGTTAGTATTTTGTGCTAGCACACCAGCATAGCCAATAGCACGTCCAGAGATCTCTCATGGTTTATAAGCCTCGGCTAGTTTGTATGAAAATTCATGCTAGCCTGGCGTCCGTGGAGGATTGTTATTCCGTGTCCTGTTAATTAGCTGTGTTGTTTAGCCTTGTTTGATGATTTTTAATTAGCTTTGGAGATGACAGGTTCTGATAAACATTAGTGATTACCGCGAGGGCTCTAGACGTCCCTGTACATTAACTGCCGTTGACCACGGATCGAGATAACATGTCAGGCTTAGAGTGCAACTACAAATAACATCGGTCATCCCGTGGGATCTCGGGCTCAAACAGTTGGGTGGAGCGTTTGGAGATCTCTCAATCCTGGTTTCATGAGATCAGACTTTGCTTGAGCCATGCAGGGAAGGCAATGATAAGAAATGAAAGAACATTAAAGTGTGCGAGCATGAGCTCAGGCCTGTGAAGGAAAACAAAATGTTGAAACTAGTGATGCACAGTAACCATTTTTGGGACATGTGAAAGACATCAACATCAAAAACAGAAAGGCACCACCAAAATTGAATTCATTGGAAAAAATGTGCCTGTGGCAACATTTTTGCAGAGTGGTATTAAGCTGCTTTTAAAGTGAAATGTCCAGTGTGTGGCACTAAGACCGCGTGTCCACCAAAGCGTCTTTAGCCAGCTGAAAACACCAGGCGCTCTGCTGAAAATGCCTAGCTGTGGGGCTTGAGAACGGTTTGGCAGCACAGCGGGGTTTTTTCAGTTAAAAAGTATTTACTCTGGCTCTTTTTTAAAAATATTTTGTTCCGTTATTATTGTACTTAACGTTGTGCAAGCAGAATAGGTTAATAATAATTGAATCATGAAATTTGTGACAATACCCTAAGGCCCTGTGTCCACTAAAGCTTTTTTTCACGTGACTGGCGTATTTTTCAATTGTTTTCAATGAGAGCGCCACGTTTTTAAAACACCAGGAGTGTAACGAGTCGCTGAGAGCGCCTTTCTCACGCTGTGAAACGCAGCACTGTCACTTTTTACCTAGCTGTCCAATCACAGGCGAGGAGGGGCGGGACAAATACCACACCGACCAACCAACCGCCACATTCTGCTTGTACAACATCATCAGATGACAAATGTATCGACATTTTTATATAGAAACAAACAAACTATCTGTGAAATAAGATACTAGTAACACTTCTGCGGATATTCTGTATCATAGCAAGCAAAGTGTCTCAACTGAAGAAAAAAACGATGCGATGCCAAAACACTCACAACGTTTTATTACTTTGGTTGTTGTACGTAGGTTAAGTTTTGAAAATAATGAACTACCTACAGTACACTATCGTTTATGCTAGGGTTTAGTGCTAACACATGCAAATGCGAGAAAAACGCATTTGCTGTAGCAACCATTCCAATTTAGTTTGTTTCTACACGTCTGAGCTCTTTAATCGTGACTCTTTTTCACTGGACTCGGGATTCTCGGCTCACTTGGTACAGCATTGCACTTGCGATATCAGGCAAGTTTACTACAGCAGAAAAGCCACACAAATGGAGTTGGTTATGTGATGCAAGCGTCGAAATCAATGTATTAATTTAAGGTCATGTCATAGTATTGTACAAAGGACAGTGCAAAATAAGTCATTATTAATCAATAATCTCCCTCTGTAATCATAATTTGAGTGAAAAGTAATAGAAGTTGTTGCCATTGTATTGCCTTTAATGTTCATTTCAACTGGAAACTCCAATTCATTCTATGTATAGGTACGTTTTTAGAGTTTTGCAAAAATGCATGGTTTTCCAATGAGCCTGGGTTGAAAATTGACATGGCTCTGAAGCAACGAGGAAATGGCTATTGATCAGAGACCCAAATGCAGTTCCAGAGACACAAGTTAAGACTATCATACTAGCCGTTTCTTAAAACCTAACTTCAAAAAAGTATTGTTTTGCTGCTCTTATATACTTCGTTACCAGCCAACAAGGAAATAAACATTCTGAATCAAGAATGCAATTACATTTAAAGGCCAATGTTGATTTTAGACACAATAAAAGAAGATTCTAGCCTCTGCAACGTATTAGCATGCAAATTACAGCCTCTGAACTTCAACGAGCGGGTTCTTAATTGCAAAAGCCTCATATTAGTAATCAAGGACTCCACTCAGAGACCATGAGATCGATAGTAGTGGTTGCTGTCGGAAAAAGGCTTTCAGGTGATTGTACTCAAGGCAGACATATATCTAACAGCAGCTGCTAAGTGACCCGTTGTATCATTCCATTGTTTGGATTTGCATACCGTCTTAATACATACTCTGCTAGTACATACTTTACGTACAGTAATACAGTACATTCTATTTATGCAGTATGTGTATTGTTTGTAGTATGCAACATTTCAGTATGTTATATAACCTTGCATGGGATGCTGTATTCCACAGTGCAATGTACTTGCAAGTTAATTGTTGTTTATGTGTGGAATAATATCAGCTGTAGGCTACACAATGCAATGCCCTTGGCTTTTTTTACCTTCTATTTGTGTGCGCGTGCGTGTTGGATTATCTCTTTTTCTTTTTATATTTTAAAGGGGTGGTAAAGTATGATTTCACTTTTCCAACTTTAGTTAGTGTGTAATGTTGCTGTTTGATCATAAACAACATCTGCAAAGTTACAACGCTCAAAGTTCAAAGCAAAGGGAGATATTTGCTTTTAAAGAAATCGTTTTTTTAAGGACTACAACAAACGGCTGGTAGGGACTACACGACATTCCTCCGGGTTTAGTGACATCAGCAAGTCTAAAATGTACATAAACCCCGCCCCCGGGAACACGCAGTTGAGGGAACATGTCAAATATTTGTATTTGTAATATTTGTATAGTATTTTGTCACAGAAGTGAGTCAGCTCAAACTTTAGCATCCATCTTTTCACATGCAATAGAAAGTCACTCTGTGTGCACAGAATATGCTAATTGAAGATAGTTAACGCCACATCAGCAACATAAATTCATCAACTAACCTTTCAGAGACGTCCTGTTGCATTCTACATGTTGTCTCTCCATCTTTGTCTGACTCCGTTTTGACATTAAAGACAGAACAGTTTCTGTCATTTTAGTGTGTCTGCATGAGGTAATCGCAGCTGCTAACACACACATGAGCTCTTGAAACCCCGCCCTCTGCAGCAGCTCATTTGCATTTAAAGGGCCAGACACAAAACGGTGCGTTTTTGCAAATCTTCAAAAAGTGACAGCTTTAACATGCTATATAAAAATATCTGTGGGGTATTTTGTGCTAAAACTTCACATACACACTTCTGGGGACATCAGAAATTTATTTTACATCTTGTGAAAATGGCATTTTACCACCCCTTTAATTAATTATATTTTAAATTGTCAATTTGGCCAATCAGCCCAAATTTAACAAAGTTAACAAGAATATCCTTTGCTTTTTACATGTGTGTTTGATTTTTGAAATATCAACCACATTTTTTAAACGTCTCTTTATTTTCTCTCTTTTTATTTTTTAGTATTTCATTTTTGTTACTTTTTTAAGCGAAATTGAATTGCTAAGAGAACAAATTTCAATGAACAATAAGATGGAAAATTGCTAAATAATCAGTTTTGATTTTCAAGATAATAACTACATTCCACTCGCTGAATAAAACGTGATTTCATGAGGTCACATGACAACATTTTAGAAAACAAATGTAATGCAGTATACAGTAAAAACATTCCAAACGTGTTAGAGACGATAAAAAATAATTTTTGCTAATATATGTCTGTTCAATCTGTCTCCCCCCTCTGGTTCTCGCATGCAGGGGATCTTTGCGTGTCCATTAAAGGGAGTGGCTGCGTGTGGAATTCATCAGTATGCGAGCTGGGTAGAGCAGGAGGTAGTCACATACTTGAATCCACTGGCAGACATTCGTATCCAAGCTACTTTGATCTTAACTCCTCGGTTTCTACATCCATCCCTGATATATCAGGACCTTATGTTTCTGTTCACTCACCATATTTTACATATCTACTGTGCCACACGCATTTTTTGAAAGAGAGTAAATGGAGCTCTTTTAGTCTGTAGGACATACTACTGTAGATACACAATCCAAGCAATTTCCTCTAGTATGTTGGTTTTCTTGTTCTTTGTAGTGACTGTACCATGCATAATAATTGTCATCCGCTCTAAAGAGTCTTCAGAAGTCTTAAGAAGAAAAGTTTGGTGGTTGGATCTCTGGAATGTCTCTTTTTTGCTCTGCAGTGGGTCTGTTGTCAACCGTGACAGTGCGTATACTGGCCCAGTCTGTGTGATTTGTCAATATAACGTCTCTCAACTTGTCACCACAGGAGGAAGAATCTTGACAACAGTCAAACCAGCATGCTTCACTGGAAGCTGCAAATGGACTGCAAAACAGCAGAGCATGCTCCCACAAAACAACTTCTTCCACAAAACAAACCCCCTGAAAGATGAAAAACGTGCTTTGATTCCCTAACGCATGTTGTAATGCTATCAGACTATGTACATTTGTGCTTGAAGTGTTGAATAAGAGTTTCATTTGAGACATCAGTGGATATAATTAGTGCTGTCAAATCGATTAATCGCGATTTAAATTAATCTAACATAAAAGTTTGTTTATATAATATATGTGTGTAATGTGTAAGTGTATATACATATACACTCACACACATTTATTTATTTATATATATATATATATATATATATATATATATATACACACACACACACACACACTCACACTCACACACACACTCACACACACACACACACACACACACACACACACACACATATATACATGCACACATATTATATAAACAAACTTTTATGTGAGATGAATTTAATATTAATTATTTATATATATATATATATATATATATATATATATATACACACACACACACACACACACACTTGCACACACATTTATATATATATATATAATTTATAAATGTGTGTGTGTATTTATTTTTACATTAGATACGATCAATTGCAATTAAATAATCGATTTGAAATCTAATCCTAGACTGTAAAAAATATGGACGTCGTGTCCGTGACGTCACCCGTAGGTTTCTGAGAGCATTTTTGAAGCCCAAAGTGATGAGTCCCAGCTTAGGACCCAGGCAATGCGATTGGTTCAAAGCATGTTTTATGGGTAATCGCTTTAATGCCTTGTTACAAATCAAATATCACTTTATTATACAAGTCGTTTGAACTACATTATAATCACCATTAATGTCTTTTAACTTATATGTTTCATATACTAGTATTTAACCGAAGCTATAGATTGTGAAATGTTAAATGAAATGTTAGTGTTGTTTTAGTTAGCTTGATAGTAGCATAGCATACAGCTCTCCGAAATTATTAGGGAGAACGTATTTTTCACCATCTACGCTATTTTTCGATAACAAATATGATACAAGCATAATTCTGTCTAAGAATTAATTATGACATGACATTTATTAAAATTTAAAATTTTAATTAAAAAAAATTATATTATGCCTTATTGCTTAATAATAATTAACAATGTTGCAAAACATACCTAAAAATGCAATTTCTTTCACTTTAACTATATAAATAATCAGGATAAAAATAAAAGATTACTACATGCATTAAAGTCTGATTGATTACATTAAGAATCGCGAGAACAGCTTTAGATCAGGCATACTACTGGGGTCCTAAGCTGGGACTCATCACTTCGCTGGGACTCAGCACTCACCACATCGGATAACAGAAAATGGGCAAAGAGGCGGGATTTGCTGAGGTGACGTGACGGCTAACAGACAAACGGCTAGTACTGACAGCAGCGGCAATCTCACTGTCACTCAAGTGGCCACGCCCTTAATTATGCAGAACTTAAAGGCTTAATATAATTTGAACGGATGAGTTGTAAAAATAAAAATAAATCACACCCCTCACAGTTGTCATGAAGGGCAAAATTAGCTATATAGACCAAAACCACTTTTTGCACCAGGTTGTAAACACATTTTTTTTTTTCTGCTGTAAAGTTAGGCATTTTAACATGGATTGAGATTGAGGATTACATGATTGTTATTATATGATTAGATTGTATGGGATTGCAGCCAGTCTCTAGCGACCAGTCGATGAATTGTAGTTTAAGTCACTTCTGTGTTGGTTTCAAGAGAGAGAGACAGGAAGGTTGCCGCTTGCTATTATACAATATTGCATTGTAGAAGTGACTGAGTCATTCTATTAGTTGCCATGCACAACCAGACCAAGAACCACTTTGACTAGAAAATACAACATTGACCGATTGGGTAATCGAATAAAGATTTTTTTTTTTTTTTTTACATAAGCTTCACTGATTAT
Source organism: Phoxinus phoxinus (assembly GCF_949152265.1). Lineage (NCBI taxonomy): Eukaryota > Metazoa > Chordata > Actinopteri > Cypriniformes > Leuciscidae > Phoxinus > Phoxinus phoxinus. Next base: position 19,489,180 of record NC_136897.1, on the reverse strand, counting down.
GTCTTAGCAAAGCAAGTTAAGTTTATTTATACAGCACATTTCATACACTGTGGCAATTCAAAGTGCTTTACACAGAAATTACAAAAAATAATCACAAAGTAAAAGCAAAGCAAATTAAAACAGTTATAAAAGGAATTAAAATATGTTCAGTAGGATATGCAGTACATTTTATGTCCAAGTTAATTAAATAACTGAAAATATGTTATGAATATATATATTTTATTTTATTGATCAAAATATTAACAGAGCTAAAAAAATTAAGTCAGATGATTTTGTATTAATTAGTTAACAGTGCATGTGGATTACTGTGAAAAACATCTACAGCAGAAGTATACTGTCCAGTGGAATGTGTGTTTGTATTATGCAAGTGTGCAGCAATAACACCATCAATTCTGACCTATGCCAAAACAATCTGATACTAAAAGTCAAGAGGTGTAAGACACAGACTGTTTATTTGGCCTTCAAATCTTTGAAGGATTGGATATTGGCTTAAGTGTGTGTGCGTGTGCGTACGTGTGTGTGTGTGCTCTCACACTTGACTGATTGCTGGTCAAGGGCACGGAACAGAGCAATTGCAATACAGCAATGCTTCATGAAAGGACAGTGGGGGAGATCTATAGGTCAGTAGCACTTCATATCTCATTCAGCATTTTCACCTTTTTACGTCATCCATCAGATAACGGGTTGTGATATAACAAAAATGTCTGGAGTATTGCAAATGCTTCGGAATACAAGATTACAGGAGAATTACACAACAAACTACGACTACAGTAGATATCACCTCCACTGCTCATAACTTTTGTGTTATAAAACACAATTTTCCTCAAATAGTATATAGAATAAATAAATAAGACTATTTCATATATTCGAATATATTTATTTTCGATAACACTTTAGTTACAAGTCCAATCCTCACTATTATCTTATTTGCATGCATATTACTATATGATATTGGTTGCTTATTAGTACTTAAAAAGCAAATATTAATGCCTTATTCTGCATGACCATATACATCCTTAATCTCTTAACTTAACAACTACCTTACTAACTATTAATAAGCAGTAATTAGGAGTTTATTGAGGCAAAAGTCATAGTTAAAAGTTAGTTAATAATGAAAATTTGACCCTAAACTAAAGTGTGACCTTATCTTATATTATATCTATTTTTTTATATTTACACCGTTCAAAGGTTTGGGGTCAGTAATGTTTAAATATTTTGAATTTTGAGAGAAATTAATATAGCAAGTAATTCCGCAAGAACGCATTAAATTGATCAAAAGTGACAGAAAATATGTTTATAATGTTACAAAAGATTTCTAGTCCAAATAAATGCGGTTATTTTACATTTTCTATTTAAAAAAAATACACAACGCAATTGTTTTCAGCATTGATAAAAAAATAAAAAATGTTTCTTTAGCACCAAATCTGCATATGAGGATATTAATATCCTACAGTACTCTACATTTGAAGTGGATCAAAACCTTTCATCAAAGTTATACATTAATTTTGAACAATACCCGTTCTTGTCTTTGGACAAGTTTGATGAGCTTTTATCCACTTCAAATGTTGACTGTATATTAATAATATAATCACGTGACTATAACTGCTGAAAATTCAGCTTTGACATCACAGGAATAAATTACATTTGAAAATATATTCACATAGAAACCAGTTGTTTTAAATTATAATAAAATTTCACAATATTACTTTTACTGTATTTTTGATCAAATAAATGCAGCCTTGGTAAAGGAATAAAAGAACCTCGCCCATCCCCAAAACTTTTAAATGGTAATGTTTATAGTAAAAAAAAATATATATATGTTTTAAACAGTCACAGCATAATCACTTACATTTTTTTTTTTTTTTTTTACATCAAAAATAACAATACCGTATGAAGCATACGGTTACCACACTCCCCATCTGCCTTTTAAAGACCTACCATGTTTCATATCAGCTCTACTGTATTGGCACGAGCGCTGTCATGTGACACTGTGGCGATAGGGAGCGGTAGTTCTCCAATAGCATTGCTACTCAGCATGGACGAAGGACAAAGTTGATGATGGGAGGGGGGTGTGGAGGTGGGCGGCAGAGCTAATTCATCACTATAAACGCCTGTGGAACAGAACGTGTCCAACTCTGTGCCTGTCAAAGGGCCGAGTCCTACAGGCAGTTAATTAACTTTCCGTCCGCACCGAGAGGAGGTGTAAGTGACACAGGTGCCAGCATCCAAAAGCAACAGTGAGTGTGTGCTGGGTTTAGATTGAGTGCTCTGATGTACTCCCATTAGATTAAACAAAGTCAGCTGTGTATCTTATCTCCTCACAGCTAATGTAGTTTTCAACAAAACTGTAAAGCTTTGGAAGCGCGCTCATCATAACTTTATTTCTCAAATGGAGTTACACGTTTGTAATTTTGTGGTGACAGGGAGATGCTGTATTGCACCCTGACCTGAGAGACTACTGAGACATGAAATCCAATTTGATTTCTAAAGGAAAGTGTACAATTTACTCAGAACTTGCAGCCAACTGGAACATATACCATGTAATTCTGACACTAGATTTGAGCTGTTGGTCTCTGAAAGATTAAAAAAAGAGACCTTAAAGGGACAGGTAAAAAAATATATATGTCTTTAATGCACCCCTCATGTGAAACCTGTACTTTTTTTTTTTTTTTTGCTCAGTGAAGCACACCAGGAGTTTTTTTTTTTTTTATAGCAGATTGTCCAAGTAGCTTTTTTTAGTTATTCAGACGTCTTTTATTATACTTTTATGGTGTTTTTGGTCCTTTTTGGAGATTGAGAGCTAATGGTCACCAATCATTTTTATTGTATTGGATGGAAGGCCAAACATTTTGCTAAATATTTCAGAGAAAAACTGTAGATTGTTCATATTGTGTATACAGTAATGTGAAAAAATGTTGGGGTGAGATTTTTTTTTTTTTTTGAAAGACAGAAATTCTTGTATTCAACAAGGATGCATTAAAATGATCATAAGTGAAGTAAAGACATTTATAATTTTACAAAAGACTTTTATTTCAAATAAATACTGTTCTTTTGAACTTTCTATTCATTAGAGAATCCTAAAAAAAAGCATGGTCTCCACAAAAATATTAAGCAGCACAACTGTTTTCAACATTGATATTAATAAGAAATGTTTATTGAGCACCAAATCAGCATATTAGAATTTCTGAAGGATCATGTGACACTGAAGACTGAATACATTTGAGCTTTTAGAAGAAGAAAAAAAAACATTTAAAAAATCTTACCGACCACAAACTTTTAAACCGTAGTACATGTCGGCTAAGCAATAGTTAATTTAGTCAACTTCAGGCATATAGATAATAGATAATTTCAAAGCTAATACACATGAACTGAAAGCCACAAAACTCAATCTTTAATTGGTTCTGAAATTCAACTGGTCAAGTATGGGCCCTGAAGGTAATGAGCTTATGTGAATGTATGAAATGTGATTCGGGGTTTATTAAACTTGTATTATTAACTACCTTCAGTAGCCAGATCTAATCTAACCATCATAATTGTACTTTTATGACATATGTGATTATATGCGATTTCATACACACTAATCTGCCTATTTCTCTTTAATTATGGCTTGAGGATAGAGAGGCCATATATGATGATGTGGACCCCTATCTCTCACTCTTTTGGAGAAATACATATTACAATGCACACACATGAAAATAAGTAAGCTATTTAGCCAGTCGTGAATTTTTTTTTATTTTTATGGTTAATTCTGATAAAATTGACACAAGTTGGCTTTTAATTATAGCATCCTTTGGGGAAATCAGCCAAAACAAAGAAAGGAAGTTGATTATGAGCTTATAATAAATTCCAATATATATATATATATATATATATATATATATATATATATATATATATATATATATATATATATATATATATATATATATATATATATATATATATATATATATATATATATTCATGTGCAATATTTGTAATAAAATATATAAAATACATTGAATATTGTACAAAAGCTATATATATATATATTTTTTTATACACTCGATTTTACATTGTCCTTGTTACATGTACTTACCATAGTAATAACAATAAATGAATGCAAATGAAAATAACCCTCAACCAAATCAAATCATAATCCTACCTTGGCTATAGTATGTAGCCTACATGTTCATTTTTATTATTACACAGTACTTAAATATATATATACACTGTAACAATGATACCTTAAAATAAAGTGTAACCTATTTTTTTCCCTCTTTTTTTGTTTCTAGCCTTATATGAATAAATAGCTGTTAGCGTGTGTTCAGGACTTTCTCTGAAAGACATGGTAACTTTAAACTTGTGGTGAACAGGAACTAGCCTCTCTCATATTACAGCGATATGTGTTAATTATTCATAGTCAGGATCAATGCCTTGACTAAATATATCACTGAAAGTCATTTTCTCTTCTTATGCAGCAATTTTCTGAGCATATGATATTATCAAACATATTTCATAAAATATCACATCCAACACATTTTGATAAATTGCATTAGGGCAAAAAACTGTCACTGCATGGGCGCTACCCTTTCAGGGGTATTACCCTTTCAAAATCATATTTACCCCTAAAAGGTGCATATTAGTGTGTTAAACATACATATTAGTAAGCATCTTGGTACCTTTTGAAAGGGTACCGCCTCAGTGACAGCTTTTGTATGTTTTTCTGGGAGTGTTGTGATGTGCGGTTTGATTATTTTCATCTAACTCAGGAGCCTAAAGTATTGGTAGGTCCCCCAAGTGCACAGTGAGATAAGGCAGAATAGACTCTGAGCCCCACTCAGATAGAGCATATGTTCTGCCCTGAGATACCAATCCTTTAATTGTTACTGACACACTGCTCGCCGCAGTCACCGTGTCACAGCATTTTGTGGGGGGCATTAATGAAAAAATCGTAAAGCGTCCGTTGTCCCTGTCCAGACTCCTTCCCCCTGTGTCTCTCCCTCTCTGTGGCCAAAGATAAATCGAGGTCTTCCTGCTAGCCTGCAGGGGCTTGAACAAAATAGATCCGTAAAATAGATCGACTCAGTTGCATAGACCTCACAGATGGAGGGGCAGCAAAATCAGAAGTCTGTCCCACCATCTGCCATCATGAATCCCAACATGACCAAATGTTTATGCACAAGAGGTGGACAGCTTTTCTTTTTTTTGTCTTTTCTCAAATTACACAACAGTCTTGATGACAACATTCTTGGAATATCATAATTTGTGTAAAAAGTCTGTTTCCAACATTTATAATGATTAGAAATGTTTTTTGAGCACCAAATCAGCATATTTGAATGATTTCTGAGGGATCATGTGACACTTAAGACTGTAATGATTCTGAAAATTCAGCTTTGCCTTCACATAAATAAATGACTATATAATATATATTCAAATAGTAAACTATAGAAGCTTGTTTCTGCCACTGAATAAAAAATTAAAAGGTAATTGCAACTTTTTATCTCGCAATTTTCACTTTTTTTCCCTCCAAATTGCAATTTTGTTCTTATAAAGTCAGAATTGTGAGGTATAAACTTGCAATTCTGAGAAAAAAAAAGTTTTTTATCCCCTCAGAACGGGACTTTATATGTCACAATTCTGAGCAAAATAGTCAGAATTGCAAAATATGAACTTGCAATTGCGAGAAAAAGTCAGATTTGCGAGATTTAAGTATTTATCTTTTAAATTGTTTTATTCCTTGGCGGAAACCAAGCTTCTATAGAAAACGGTTATTTTAAATTGTAATAATATTTCACAATATTACTGTTTTGCCTTGTTTTTGATCAAATAAATGCAGCCTTGGTGAGCATAAGAGATTTCTTAAAAAAAAAAAAAAAAAAAAAACACAACCCCAAGGTAGTGTATATATGTATAATGTATTATAAGATTCTTTTTTCCTCACTGGAACTGTGTTCTCCAATTCTTGCACATAATTCAAACTGATATTTCTTAAAGTTGGTTTTATATAATATAAATAAAAATCTGTTATCATCAGGTTAGAATCAAGGTTTATACTCGCTGAGAAAATTGGAAATTTGTACCATGCATCAGTTTGCCCTTATATCAAAACTCGGTGTCAAAGTTATCATATAATGTTACCTGCAGCTAAAGTGTACTCGCCAACCTCTCCTCCTGCAGAGATAAACTCATAATTCTCCTGGCCATGTTAAGATTCTCCCTAGTTCAGTCAATCAATAATATCCACTGTAATAGTATAGTGTGCTGGAAATTGTTTATTTTGTTTGATTTATTTAACAAGCAGTTTTAGCTCCTGTCAGAATCCTAACTCTTAAATTAACCATTATTATATTGCATGAAATACTTAATAGTTGTTTTTTCTTCTCCCAAAGGCCAGCAAATAATGCATCTGCTAGGTTTGTATTCAGTCATGGATACTTCAGATGGCTGTTGTACAGAGGATAGCTTTAGCCAGGTGGTAGCTTTTAGAGAGATGTTCATTACCAAGTTTGGAAAAGTATGCTGATGCTTATAGAGCTTTACTTGCACCCCATCCCGGAGCGCTGTTCCAGCCACCTGTCGCACAGACCACAGAATGCTTTCGGGAGATATGTGGAGACACATGGTGCAGACATCTAGCCCTTTCTCAACATTCTAGAATGTACTTATATTATGTTTGGGCTGTTTTGACGCCTGTTTAATTGGTCAACCTAGTGGTTATTCAACATTCAATTTTGATATTTAGAGAATTGTATATGTGTCTATAACTTTATATGTGTATACATACTACTATTGAAAAGTTTGGGGTTGCAAAGATTTTTTTTATGTTTTTTGAAAAACCATATAATAATGGTAAAAAAAAAAACAATGAAAACCATGATACTTTATATATGATACTTTGAATAGAAATACACACACACACACGCGCACACACACACACACACACACACAGATATACACACACACACACACACACACACACATATATATATATATATATATATATATATATATATATATACACACACACACATACAGTATGCATGTTTGTTTGTAGCATTCTAAATCTCTTTTCTGTCTTTTTTTATGAATAATGCATCTTTGCTGATTAAAAGCATTAATTATTTTTTACAAATCTAACTTCAAACGGTTGTGTGTCTTGTACCTTATTTAAATGAGAGCAAATTTCTAAAATAAATTGAACGTTAATTTTACAGATTATTTGCTCAAATACTTCCCTCAAAAATAATTGTGAACAGGAGATTGTTTTGTTTATCAGCCAAGTATAGGCACATAATCTCCATCACAATTAATTGGCCTGGTTGATAAATAGGTCTGCCACTGCTTTACTTTTTGTTTTGTTCTTCATTTGTTTGTTCAGTTGTTTGTTGGTTTGCTCGGTGAATAGTATAATCGCAAAAATCCATACACCCAATCCCCATCTGTGCCTCGTCATCCGGTCGGCGAGGAAAGCTCCACTCTACCCTGTCACCAACCCTGTCCATCTTGCTGATGGAATCTGAATTAACCTCAGAATTGAGACAAAACGCTGCCTCTTAACAAGACTCTTGGCTTTGTTGTCTTAATTGATGCAATGTGACTTATGTAATTGCAGTGTCACATTGTTCAGAGCTGCAGAAGGCAAATTACGTGTCGTTGCAGCGAAAGCAACGCCGACTTGAATCCCCACTCCCGCCCTCTTGCTTTAAGACGGCGGTTCTGCGTGAGCCCTTCTTAATGACAAGGGTGTGTGTTATTGTGTGGAGGCCTGTTATTTTCTGACACCGGTGCAATTTAACACATCACAGCTCATGGTGGATTAAAGCAAAACAGGTCTTTGTGAGCAAATAAAGCCCACCCTGACACCAGCTGTCTACTTAATGACGACCTCCTTCAGAAGACTGGTCCTCTTTATGCGTCGAGGGTGTTTTGTTTGCACACACTGTTCTTGGAACGACTCCTCTGGTGTGGTACTTTTGAAAATGGTCGCCTAAACATCTTTCTCTCGTACTCTGAAGGAAGCATTATTCCTCATTTTCTTTTCTGCTGGTCTTTCTTTTGCACACAGCTCTCAAACTTCAATAAATCACATCCCTCTCAGAGGAGAGCTACTTCTGAAGGACATCGGACATTTACGAATAGTGATAGGAAGAAGAGGGTAGAAGGAGTGGGAAAGTGACACTGGACTTGAATTCGCATTCTTGCCACGTCCTCATCACTCGGATTAGATTTAAACAAGTTAGGTGAAGTTTCATACAGTGTTTGAAGCAGACTGTAAAAACGAAACTCTTTTCTCACGAGTCTCAGATGCGGTTCGGTGAGGAGAGTAGCCTGCAACTCTTGTCTGTGTGGAGAGCAGTCTCTGATGAAATCTCTGGCAACCAACCCAAAAACATTATTGTTACAGGAAACAGCCATTAGGAGTCTTAGAATAATTGTGGATTTTTTTTATTTAATTTTTATTCCTAACATGTTATTCAGTGTAAGTAATTAGTCAAGTATCAATTAAGATAGTATGTAAATAAATATTTTTTATTCCCTAAGAAATGTTAACATTTATGTTTCTTCAACTAGGCCTACAGGGAAGCACTATCAGAGAAATGTTCCTTTTTTTTACCATTTAGATAACTTTTTATCAGGTTATCATTTATTTTTGCTACATCTGTATGTCTTAAATCGATCGGAATTAATTTTGTGTGTGTGTGTGTGTGTGTGTGTGTGTGTGTGTGTGTGTGTGTGTGTGTGTGTGTGTGTGTGTGTGTGTGTGTGTGTGTGTGTGTGTGTGTGTGTGTGTGTGTGTGTGTGTGTGTGTGTGTGTGTGTGTGTGTGTACGCCGCATATATATATATATATATATATATACCGATGTATATACTCCGTATTTACTGTGTGTGTATATATATATATAGTATTAATTCATTGTACAGTATTTAATTGTTAATTTTTTCATTCTCTCTCTCTCTCTCTCTCGCTCGCTCGCTCGCTCGCTCTCGCTCTCTGTGTGTGTGTGTGTGTGTGTGTGTGTGTGTGTGTGTGTGTGTTTGTTTCTCTCCCTAGACCACTTATCATATCACAGTACTTTTCCTAATGTGGCAGTTCCCATAAAGACAAGTATAAAGGCGTCTTATTTGGCAGCTGGAGTTTGAGCTGTAATTACTCAGTGTACCTTTATGATGCTCCTGTTCGCCAGCTGACCCCTCACGAGCCTGCAGAAGAATTAATTTTCGTGCCAGTGGAACCCTAGTCCCTGTTACCTCATTAAAATCCATCCTAATATGGTACGCATGGATTTACTACAGCATTGTGCAATAGTGGCCGTCTTATATAACAAGCCAAGCCTCGCTCTCTCACTGCTCTCTTTCTCGATTTTTTTTTTTTCTTCTTCTTCTTCTTTCTGTCTCTCTCCCTATCCCCACGTGTCACAATGTGCCTCTGGCTCACTCTCAGCTTGATTCATTGTGATTTGCGGTTTGTAAAGACCTCATACGAGAGGGCAGGCCTGAGTTCACGGGTTTGCAGTGTTGCTTCGCTGTTTCTCTGACAGATGTGAACTTGACAGAGTAGGATCAGACAGCTCCCGTAAAACATCTCTGTTCCCATCCCCGCGTTGAACACGTGCGGTCGCGTAAGTCTCCGTATGTGACCCGCGGCTGTGAGCTGGTATGTTGATATGGTGGGGCGCATGCCGCGGCTCATGTGCCCGCTGTGCCAAGCTATCACAAGCCATCCTGTCAGTCTCTCTCCATAGGCCACCACTTGTAGCGCAGCGCCCCCAGCTTGTGGCTTCTCTGCCACTGTGTTCAGCTAGTTTGTTGTTCTGGGCGTAGCTAACGTGATTACACAGTAATTAGTGCTTTAATTGCATGCCATTGAATGGAAATTGGCGAGGCTGAAGATTCTGTTTAAAGAAACACATTCGGAAATGTTCACATAGTGGAATGATTTATTATAAACTTTAGCCGTGTTTGATTTGACTCAAGTGGAATTGAGAATGTGAGGGATGTGATGTACAGTATGTGCCATGAGAGAGTTACCGGGTTGTGACATAAAGTTTGGATTATAATTTTATACAGACAAGGTCAGTAAGATTTTCTTTCTAGTCTCATATAATTGTAATAATACATGTCATTTATTAGATGTCTTATGGCTATACTTTTGAATCTGTTCATTTTAATCTTAAGTTAAAATATTTGTTCACAAGTGATTTCAATAGAAACTGTGTTTTGAAACTGGAACATTCTTTAAATTGGAACATTCTTTAAATTATTTAAATGACGACGACTCTGACTAAGGTCAGTGTGTGTGTGTGTCTTTTAGACTTGATTAACCCTCATCTACTCACTAAAGATTCCTTAACCCTCAGGGGTCTGAGGTGTTTTCTGGGTCCTGGAGGTGTTCTGACATGCTCTAACATTTGTGCTTATTTCTGTTACTTGTGACATTTTCATGGCTAAGGTCTTATTACACTGCATTCAGCACAAACTCTGCTACAATAATATGTCAGCAGCATGTATGTAAAAGTTTGTCGTTTTGAGATAATAACATTTATGCGTGGTTTGTGAAAATGACCAAAAAAAAGTCACTGAAATAATGTAATGAAACACAAACTAATTATTTCTTTGCAAGGCTTTTGAAAATTGTATCACGTAGCCTAGAATATTTGCTCCAAAACTATGTGAAAATCATCCTGAATACTCATTCAGATAAGACAATATATTGATTTAAAATTTGTATGACATGTTTTGTGTAAGAAAGCTTTATGCGAGGAGGCGTTAACCACCATGAATATTGAGTGTTTCACACCTGAGAAAAGACAAAGGCCCTCCCATAATGGCCCTATTAGGAGCTCTCAGGCACTATCATTGCATTACCTTGCACAAAGAATGAGGAGATTTAAAAAAGAACGGCTTTTTGATTGTTTAAATTTATTTACAACACAACATAATCCAAAGATACACAACAAATGGCAAAAAGCACATTATTTAACACACTGAACTAAAGACAGAGACTTAACCAGTCACACACCTTTCCTTTCCTGAAACATAGTGCATACCTGTCATTTCCAAGGTGTTTGATTTTTCACCTCCTCATGCTCATGTTGAAGTCAGCAGGACGGGTAGCTACCTAAAATATATATATATATATAAAAAAGCTGTGAACATGCTGATATCAAGAAGAAACCAGGGCTGCATGATTGTGGGAATACATTTTAGATTTCTGGTGAAAATTCCTTTTTAAAATTTACAAATATATATATATATACATTTGTTGTGCCTTGTAGGCATATACCTGCAGGGCTGAATCAAATAATAAGAACAATAGTATAGCAGGCATAGTTAAAAAGGAACACTTCAGTAACACTACACTAGAGAAAAACATATGGATTATCATATGTTACTTCAAATGTTTACAATCGATATGACGTTATGAAATGAGATTGGAGTAAAATCATGGTGCGTTTTGCTTTTCAAACGCACGTCGCGCGAATGACTCAAACACACAGCGCGTGCAGGGAACATTCACTGAAGCATCGTGCAACAGTTCAATGGCAATATGAAGTCTATGCAACAATAACACGAACTAATATAATTCAGAATTATTTCTTACCTTAAAATCGTTCTTGTCTTCAAATCGCGATCTTCTTCTTCAGATGTAAACCCAATAATCTCACAGCATGTCTTCCAAACTCGACGACTGAAGAGGACTGATAAAGTTTGCCGCTTTGTTGTTGAGGTAATGGGGGCGTTCGCGCGACACATGGACGATTTGCATGTCTATATGTTTTGCGCGTGTGGGTGTGGTCACATTAAAACTAATGAGGAAGGGTTAGAGAAACTGAATATCTTGTTGGTTTTATACAAATTACTTAAACAGAGAATATTTGTTTTCGTTTTGAATCAGATAATTTAAAACTACACACTTAAATGATTATAAATATATAGAGCTCACAAATGTGTGACAAATATTCGCTGAGTTTTTTTAAATGTTTAGAGACGTGCTCAAGAAAAAAAAGTTCACGAGACGGAGAGGCAGAAAGCACACCCTGTTTAATTTCTTTATTTTACAAAAGCACAACGTTTTGTTTTGATTGTAAGTGGACACATACAAAAGTAGACATCTCACAGATTCTTTTTTCATTTTTATTAAGTCTGTATGACCATATATGACGGAGTATTTTAAGTTTATTCAGCTGCTATGTGAAAAAAAAACGCGCAAATCACGCCGGCGTGATTGCCGACCCCAGGGGGTTAAAGGTGCTCTGTAAGTTTTTGACTAAGTACTAAAGCATAAAAATACCATAATATGTTTGCAGATGCTGAGTTCACATACTCGTTTCTCTGAAAAACACTTCTACAGCAATGTGCGTTCCGTGTCAGAATATCTGTTTTTGTTTTGGTCTGTGCGATACCGCACGTTGCCAGCTTACCCAATAGTATTTCGCACCACAGGTTGCCAGTTGGGAGAAAATACCGCATATTACAGCCAGCTTACCCAATAGTATTTCACACCACTGGTTGCCAGTTGGGAGAAAATACCGCATATTACAGCCATGAAAGCCAGCAAACAAACTGGGTCATAGATCGCTTATTCTACGCAACCTAAAAAGGCTCAGCACCCATCTAAAAATCTCTATGAAAGGGAGCAAATTAAAACGCGATATCAACTCATCATAAACCAATAAATCAAATAAAATGTCCTCAATCTGGCAACCCATGTGAGCGTCAAGTCTGAGCAGGAGGGGGCGGGGAAAACGACTCTCTCCAATATTTCGAATTTGGACTGCAGTATCCATTTCAACCGCTAGCTGTCAATCTTACATACTGCACCTTAAGGCAGATGCTCTCGGTGGTCACTCTGCCGACACTGGATGCTTGTTATCTCTGCATGCGTGTTAATCACAGCGAGTGTGTCTTGCTGCGATGTGGGGCGTGAGGGAACGTAATTGACAGATTGATATTTCATTCCTCCATTGTTTAGCCACACAGCCTCCTCACTCACACACATGAACTCCCTCTTGCCTTTCAGGTGTTGATTAAAATGTTTCCAGCTCCCTCCCCTCTTCCACTGAACACAATCATGTGCATCTGTGATGAGAGCTTTAAGGTTTCATGAAAAACGAACTCTTGGAAACCAACAGCCAAAATCTAAAATTAACTCTCGCCAAGTGCCAGATGCAAGTAAAAATTGGCTTTGGATTTACTTAATTTGCCGGAAACTTTCTAATGAGCTACAATTAGGGATGTTCCGAGCTGATCTCAGGGATCAGTTTCGGGGCCGATTAAGCTTTTTTTTGTGCGTGTGTGTGTTCGTATCTGCTATCCTAAGCCCAATTCTTTATTTGACCTCAGCTGTCATGCAGGTGTCACACAGTAACACATTAAAAGGAAGTAGCTCAATGTGCGTGCATGACGCAATGAGGTTTGTTCTAGCACGCCACACACACTCAAGCTTCCATGTTTAGATTGAGATAGAATTAGATTGTGCACTTTTGTAACAAATCACTCAAAAGTAATTTATTTTTATCTGCCTTCAGACTATCTGAGACATCGTTGTCATAACACGTTGCTTGCTGCTTCGAACTTGACTGACAGACTGCATTCTGACACCGCAAGCTTCATTCTTTCTAAATCCTTTTATTTTTTATTTTTTTGCAATCATTATGCTTATCGTACATATTAAATATTTTTTAAAATGTAATTTATTCCTGTGTCAGCAGTAATTATTCCAGTCTTCAGTGTCACATGATTCTTCAGATTCATGAATCACATGATTCATTCTGATATGCTGATTTGGTGTTATATAAAACATTTCTTATTATCAATGTTGAAAAAAGTTGTGCTGCTTTTTGTGTAAACTGACAAACTTTGTTAAAGGGTTTGTTTTGAACGAGTATTAACTTAGTCAATATTAAAAACATATTATTTTAGCTAAAGTATTTGTATTAATACTTTGTGCCCTTTACCCAATACAGGTGAGCCTTTTACCCCATGTGTGGGGCAAAAGACCCACCTTGCCACCTCATACGTTTATAAGATTAAGCACTTTTATGATTCATTTTCACACAAAATCTGTTGCTTAGTCAATTTTCAATTAAAACGTGTATTTTTTTCTGTAGTCATACACTATGGGAGTAGTGAAAAAGCTGATTTTTCTTATGGTGTGCCTTTAGCCCCGTTGTACCTTAAATGTGCAGATTTCTATGTGAGAAGTTCAGAAAGTCTTTTTGAGGCTATACGTCAAGTGATTGTGATCAGGTAATCAACACAATCAACACTTCCCTCTTACGTCCCTCCTTCCAAGTTTTGAAGTAGTAATTACAGTGCGATTTCCTCAAAAGTGATTGGTTGGAAAAAAAAGATGGGTGTCTTGAGCAATTTCACATTTCTTTCCTTTTTTTAAACTAGCACAACAAAAAGTAGAGCAACAGATTCACAGCTGGTATGTTATTGATGTTTTAGCTGTGCTTTTTTATTCTCATGCTGCCACAGAAAACGGTGTTTGGCGGTGCAATCTGGTCACTTCATTAATGCCTAAAAGAGTAATACAAGCTAAAGTGTAGAGTCAAAATTCACAGTGAAAATTAATTATGTTCTATAGCAATTATCTTGTGAAGTGAAACCTTTAATTACAGTACAGTCCTGGTAAATACAATTATTGCGACATGACTCCAGGCTGGCTGCATATGAACGTCATTTATATATGCAACATAAACCTTTCCTATAACCATGACAACATACAAACATTGTGTGGACTCGTGCCGTATTGATCAAGGCTTTGTTTTGATATTTTCTTGGATCTTGTAACAACGGACAAGCAGCTTTGAAGTGTTTCAATGAAGTGTTCAAATTTAATAGTGTGTATCCTCAGGGCTTGCCATCGTGAATTTGGGTTTAGTCGAAGATTTAAAAAGTTTGTATTTGCTAATGTACAATATCGTAACAAAGAGAGAAGTGTGAAGGATCTTGAAACTCTTTCAAATAATATCTTCCTCTACATTCCTGGATTTGTGTGTGTGTCCAGGGTTGTGCTTTTGAAAAAGTATTAAATAAGCTCATTTCCTTCAGGCCAAACAAACTAAACTGATCTAAATTTCACCAAAGCAGTAGGGGTGCAAAATTAAATAGGTAATATAATGAGTTATGGTAATCGCACCAACTTCACACACTGCCGAATTTAATCAGTTGGTTTGCGCAATTATTCCACCCCATCATTATTATGTGGAGAGAATCTTTTTTCAGAGTGCTGGCTTTTCTTTGCGGTGAAACGCTTTTAAATGGCGCACGTTTCGATAGGGGTGATAATATCTCATCTCGTTGTCATTCTCAAACTATAATCTTGGCTAATAAGTTTCCTTTAGAACTTTTCTTTTGGCTTTGAAAAATATTCAAGTCTCAGTCTGAAAGCAATATGCAGCTGAGGTTGGTTTTATCAGTAACAGGAGTATTCTGATGCAGCAAGCTTTCCTCTGGCTCATTGACGGCGTGGATAGAAAATTCGGTTTTCTCTCAGGATATGTGATAAATAAGCACACAGCTGATGTGAATCAATTTCTGACAGTCCGCTACTCTGCTTTTTCTAAAGAAATTCAGGCAATGGAAGTTCTTACTGGTTACGTAACTTTAAAAAGACTCATTCCAGCCCCAGCACTTCAGCATCCTGTACTGCGAAATAGAAATCGATTCTTTCTTTCTTCTTCTTTTTTTTCTTTCTTTCTTTTTTTCTTTCTTTCTTTCTTTCTTTCTTTCTTTCTTTCTTTCTTTCTTTCTTTCTTTCTTTCTTTCTTTCTTTCTTTCTTTCTTTCTTTCTTTCTTTCTTTCTTTCTTTCTTTCTTTCTTTCTTTCTTTATTTCTTTCTTTTTCTTTCTTTCTTTGCTGTCACTACAAATCACTAATCGCTAATCACGACTAATCGTATCTAACATAAAAGTTTGTGGTTATATAATAAATGTGTGTATTTATTATATCTCTCTGTGTGTATATACACACATATACTATATATATATATATATATATATATATATATATATATATATATATATAGGCC
Source organism: Phoxinus phoxinus (assembly GCF_949152265.1). Taxonomy (NCBI): domain Eukaryota; kingdom Metazoa; phylum Chordata; class Actinopteri; order Cypriniformes; family Leuciscidae; genus Phoxinus; species Phoxinus phoxinus. Next base: position 19,473,157 of record NC_136897.1, on the reverse strand, counting down.
CTACATACACACAGGACTTGACATTAACACACGCTAACCCACCAAATGCGGCTAAATCCACCAAATTTATCCAGAAACTATACAGTACATAATATAAAATTTTGCTGCCATGTTATCAAGTTACTTTTTCAATGTGTAGTGCGTTTCAGACGGTCACAAATGAGATTGTATTCCCAGTTTTCTTCTGAATGCTCACTTAAAGTCCTCTTTCCTTTGGAGCGAGGAGGCCGCCATGTAATTCTTACATGGATGTTGATCTAGGAATGTGTCCGTAAGTGCACGGAAAAGGCATCCAAAACAACCTACGCTAGTGAGCAACTGTAATGGTTCTAAATATAGTCACAGCTATGTCTAAAGATTTTGATAATGTGTCAAATCTTTTTTAAGACGACTCACTTTCTCTCATTAATCATTACAGTTCTGTTCTCTCTGTCTGGTCCCGCTTTTCTCATCCGGAGTCCAAACACGTACAGCTCGCACGACTACTGACATTCACTCTAGCCCTCTCAACCTCTCTCTTTCCTTCTCTCTCCCTTTCTCTGTTTTCAGTCCCCAAGGACATCTCACACATCATATTTTTGGCGAAATATTAAAACGTCTACATAATTTTTTTTTGTCTCTCAAATAATTACGAAAGCTGAAGTGGAGAGGCCCTGAATGAGGTGTAAAGAATGAAACCATGATTGAAAAGGAATGGGAAAAAGTACATTGAAAGGAAATTCAATACAAGGACCACCATGTTGAACGTCATGAAGCAGCTCAGTTCAGGCTGAAAGGGAATGAAATATAAGTTTTTCCAAAACGTTTATCTCATTACTTTTGGTTTGTCCCTAAAAGGTCAGCGGCGAAATTCGGCAAGAGGCCGTGAATTGTAAAGGAGGTTAAAGCTCTATGGTTCGGACCAACCTTTTCCATCAAAGGGAAAAACAAATTGCAAGTTGTTTTAAAGACCTCCTGACAGGCAAGTGTGGAAGTGCAGGGCACAGCATTCAGTGGACCAGAGATGACAGAAAGAAAGGGACGGTAGTGAGCGAGGAAGAAGAGAGGAATGACATTAACATCATAACAAGCCTGTCTGAGAAAGAGCAAGACGGAGCGTGCCAGTTAAATGTTCCTCCTTAGACCAGACCAGTTGTCAAAACTACTGGTACTTCATACTAAATCAATACTGAATCAAATAAATAAATAAATAAATAAAGATACCAAGTTAATTTGTATTTAATTTATTTGAATAAATACAACTTATTAATTAAAATTGAATGTTAATGAGATGTAAAAAGATATTGCAGTTGTGAGACAGTTAATCAGATATAAAGTGACGTGATATTTAAATTCACGATTACAGGAAATGAAGGAAATTAAGATCACAATTGTGACTATAAATATTCGCAAACGCCAGATTTAAAGTTGCAATGTTTGGATTTAATGGCTTAAATAAGAGAAAAGGTCTCAAATGCAATTATGAGAAAAGAATTTGCAATTATGAGAAATCATCGCATTTGTCAGATATTTGAAATTATGAGAAATAAAGTTGCTGTTTTGAGAAATGATTTTCAGTCTTTAGAAATAATTGCATTTGTGAGAAATAAAGCTGCAGGTGCAAGAATTCTGGTGAGATTACCTTTTTACACTAAAAGCAGAAAAGGCTAACATAATTCACATTTATATCTGTAATAATTAAAGGAGTGTGTTCAATAGCATAGGCTATTCATTGCTATTGAATATTGTGGTGGTATATATTGTTATTGATAATCATACAATTGACTGGTATAGACTATTGAAAATTCTTGTCATGACAATCCTAGTGACAAACCCCTTTCAGCAGCCTGCCGACTTAACGTTTCCTTTCAAGAGGAAGTCGAGTGTGTGCGTGCTCATGTGAAGGACGTGTCTTTGGCATATGTGTTCTATCAGCTCCCATGGACACGCTACAGCTGCTTGACTATAGTCTCACCAACCAGAGCTGAGGGGACAGGCGGTATCCCGCTACATCAGACATCTCACACATACACACACAAATCACAGCCAAATCTCTGTTTCCAAGGAGACACGGGTCTTGCTAGGAGGCGAGATGCCGTAGTAAATAGCGGAGACAGAGTCTTCTAGAGGTGAAGTGCTACGAAAGCATCAGAGACCTGCACAGAGCTTGAGACTCACCTTCTGTCTCGCTCTAATTAAACGCAAGCGTCAGTTAGAAGGCTGGCGGTTTAGCCTGGTTTTAATTGTCCTAGCTGCAGTGGAGGACGTATGGCATAATAACAAGACTTCTGTTTCTGTGGGGACATGGTGAATTGACACCGCATTTAGAGCAATTCAACTTGGACTTCTTTGTGGGTTGTTAAAATGCGTTTTTGTGTAAGAGCTAGTTAGCTAGCACTTGTGTTCTGACACATTGAGCTAGTTCGAATCTGGTTTGCGACATTTCCCGATCCCATTCCACCTCATAAAATTATGTTTTTTGCCAGTATGTGTCCGAATTTGTCAGTGTTTAATTGCTTCTTGAAGGACGGGTGGTGTTTCATTCTGCTTTATAGTTCCCTATGACGTGAATCAGTATATTACATTTAGTTGATTGCAAAGGTCTTGATTCACTAAACATTGTGATATTGATGACTCAATTACCTGAAATATGATTGTGGTCACGTGTCACATTTGTTTTGTCTTCTGGTATACAGTGAATACTTGCACTGACATTGCTTTGCACAATATATCATATATATATAGGCTACTACTACATTACTATTTGCACTTCTGTGCCCCTGTTATGCTTTTTCAGACATTACTTTTTATGTAGTAAAATAAATATAGCTGTTTGTTTTTCTCTCCCAAAAGGAAGAACAGATTATGAACTGCCTGAAACGAAAGATAGGAAATTTGCATAATGGACTATGGTCTGGACCATCTGACCAATCAGAGCAGAGTAGACAGTGTTCAGACATAGTTCACAGTAACAGAGTAGTTTCAGACACTGTGAGAAAATAAGTAATACTGCAATGTATATTATGAAAAAAATAATATATATTTTGAATCTTTAAATTAGCATAAAAGGGGCATTTTACTATTTCTTTATTTGTTAATATTTTAAACAACTTGAGAGATTGCACAAGTCTTTTCTAGGAGCAAATATTTTAGTTCTTACTACATTTGAGTTGTGGACTTATTGTATAATGTGTGTAAATGCGCTGGTTTGCAGCAGAGTGTGTGCTTCAGTCTGCAACAGTCCTCCTCATACTGCAAAGACACTGGGATTGTGGGAGATTCGAGCAGATGCAGGGGTCTGGAATTGTTGCCTCAGCCTAAAGGGGTTTGATTTGAAAGATTGTGTCCATCACCGACAATCATAACACTCCCGGAGAGGGACATGGAGAATGTGCAGTGAAGAGATTCTGCCACACTTCACTCTGGACAATGAAATCTCAGAAGACTCAGTGTTTGTGTGTGGACATCCGACTGTGTGTATGCGCAGACGGAGGCACAGAGCAAATTGAAATAATTGGCCGCTTACTCTCTTTCTGGTGACCTTTGGAGCTGATTGATCGCGGTCATTTTTGTCATCTATATTTAAAGAATGTATGCGTCTCTATGCATAATTGTGATCTAATTTGCATTCATTCACAATCTGCCATTCTCTGCATTTCTTTCTGGCATCAGTGAGTTTTACACATGTGCAGTTGCGGATCGTCTGCTAAGATAGAACTCACTGTCATATCCTCCTCTTCTCTGTGTGAGGATAATGCTGATGTTCAAGATCGAACGTCTCAGTTGAAGCGCTCGTGTTACTGCTGTCAGAGGCAGACGTTTGTTCTGTTGAAGGTCGTTTTTGCAGTGACCTGTACAATTTGACACCCCAGCTTTCATTTAACTCTGACAGTTCCCTGTCGGCACTAGTCTTCCAGTCACAGTGATTAACTGTAATGATAATGGAAGCAATTGTGCCCTTAGATTAGCGTTATTGTAATCATCATTGGGTCGTCTTGCTGTGATTGAAGCGATGCGGTACACACTGGCAGGCTTCCTTTGACAAGGAGAATTGGCTCCAACTGTGTCTTTTTGTAGACAACATCTGAAGATGTCTTCAGAGAGCGCTCAGAAATTGTGTTGCCTTCTCATTTCATGGCCGTCACCCCAACGGCACCCTTGCTGCTTTTTAGTCATGGACATGGAACATACACACACTTTTTATTTCTGGTGTTGTTGATGATCTGAGCATGTTTATGGTTGGCTCATACACTTTTCAGATATCCATATGCAGAGAAACACATGGTGTGATAGATGTGTGAAAACACTGCCCCCTACTGGTCACGTTAAATCATTTGGGGACTCATCAACCAGACAGTTATCTAATGTTGAAATGCATGTATAGATTTCTAAAATCTTCAGTCAGACTTGCAATATTTACATTTATACCTTTGGCCGATGCTTTTATTCAAAGCAAGTTGCATTGCATTCAGGGTATATATTTGAAAAATAGTTTTATTTTCCATTATTACATGGAATATTCTATTATTTATTCCATCATCTTTATTTGAATGTATGCCATGGCATTTTGTTAATTGTGCGTTATTATGGCTCATATATTTCAATCTATGTTGTTGTTTAGGACTGTTGTTGGCAGCATCCGTGGCTCTCTTCCAGAGGAGGGAGACAGTGTATTAGAAGAGCCAAGCAGCTTTCGAGTTCCTCATATACAGACACACTATTACTTCTCATCTGCACACTGATCCAGGAACAGATATTTGACACGGGCTGTACGGGTCTGTTTAAACCTCTGCCATCATTCCTTTAAAATGAGCCCTGGATCACGCAAGTTATAATTCAATTCTGTCCAAGCCCCCCCGTGTCTCAGTTGTCTGTCCCCCGCAGCGACTTCAGTTCTCTTCTTCTCTCTTTATCTTCCTCTCTTTCTTTCCCTCTGCACATCTGGGGTTTAATGTGCGTCCATTATTCATACACACAGTCTGAGTGATCCTCTGAGCGGAGAGCAGAGCTGAAGACTGAGCGTGACTTTTAAGTGAGTCAGGGAGATGTGAGGCATGCAAATAGATCTCCCATATGTTTCACTCTCATTCCCTCTTTCAGATGATGAGGTGTCAGGTGTTCGGTGCCTTGTCACCGACTCATGAGCGCGTGTGTGCACGCTTATATACGGTGCACACAGTCATGGAAAGCTATTGATGTGTATATTTCAGGCTGAATTCCTCATGGTGAGCTGATTCCAACTGAAAGGATTTATGTTAGTGTGAATTTGAATTGGATTGAAACTTCCCTCCCAGGAAGTTGAACTGAAATTTGCATTGGATTGTCAGGAAGAAGAATTTATGCTGTGTTCATGGCATGTCATAATTATTACAGTAGTCTCGAGATGACAACACGTGACATTCTATTTGGAGCTGTTCGCATCCTCGGACTGGGAATTATGCGTTTATATGGCAACAACACCTAAATGAATCTATCCATCCACCAACCCATCCACCCATCCATCCATCCACCAACCCATCCACCCAACCATCCATCCATCCACCCGCCCCTCCATCCGCCCACCCATCCATCCGCCCACCCATCCATCCGCCCGCCCATCCATCCGCCCGTCCATCCGCCTGCCCATCCATCCATCCGCCCGCCCATCCATCCATCCATCCGCCCATCCATCCGCCCGCCCATCCATCCATCCATCCACCCACCCATTCAATAGGCCACCCACCCATCCATCCGCCCACCCATCCATCCGTCCGCTCATCCGCCCATCCATCCATCCGCCCATCCATCCATCCGCCCATCCATCCATCCATCCATCCGCCCGCTCATCCGCTCATCCGCCCATCCATCCATCGATCCGCCCATCCATCCATCCGCCCATCCATCCATCCGCCCATCCATCCATCCATCCATCCCCCCATCCATCCATCCATCCATTCATCCGCCCATCCATCCATCCATCCATCCATCCATCCATTCGCAGTTCTGTTTGCCACTGTGTTTTTTCCGATTCAGCAAATGGAATTTAAAAAGCAGTCACTCAATTCAATTTTGACAGTTGCCGCACTACTCAAGTTCAAGTTCACCTCATGAAGACTTCTGTATCAGTTCTGCTTCATGAATATGTCTACCTCAATCCTGTCTCATGAACACTCCTGCCTTCTCTGCAAATCTCTCCAATGTATCAAGCCCCTGCCTCCCCCTGGTTTTCCACCCTTAAGCAAATCAATAAATCATTCCTCCGTAATAGATGTTCAGTTGTAAGTAATCTTTTCTCCCTTGGTGCTGTATTGTTAGCGAACAGCTCAAGGCTAGCAGAGATTAGCCTGCTTCAGCTCCTCAGACAAGAGCCTCAGAGAGCAGAGGCAGAATATCGCCGAAAGAGAATCTCAGCACGGCCCTCTCAGCCAAGGCTAATTTCTGATCACAAGTAGTTGACTGAGTGAATAAGTCTGGGGGCAGGCCTCTTTGAAACCGCCCTACACACACACACACACACACACACACACACACACACACACACACACACACACACACGCACACTCACACTTTTCAGCCATCCTCTCCAGGGAAGTGAATGAGTGCTATTTCCAGGAATCGAAGTGGGATCAGAGATAGAGCTCTTGTGAGATGTTTTGCTCCCTCTGTACTTCACCTCAGGATGCATGTTTGTGTTTACCAAGTTTGCAGTAGAGATGAGTTGGGATGGTTGATTAGTCATCCAACAATGATGTTGACTAGTTCATCTGAAATGTCACCTTGGTAATGTTATTTAGATGGCTCACATACAGTAGACAATGTTTTGTTAGATTAAAAAAAACATGATTTGTCTTAATACAGTTGATAGTATCAATAAAAATGTGTTGAAAATGACTAACTAATCAGTAATATTTTGCAGTAATATTTCATAGATAAGTAGCATTTTGTTGCATATTCTTATTTGTAATAATATAATAAAAAATTAATAAAAAATATATTTATCATAATGCATATAATATATTTCATGCTTATATGCTGATATACTATGTCATGCTTATGTATTTAAATTCCATTCAAAAGTTTGGGATCGGTAAGATATTTGAATGTCTCATACTAACCAAGGCTGCATTTATTTAATCAAAATTCAGTAAAAACTGTAATATTGTGAAATATTATTACAATTTTCATTTGCTTTGATTTGCTGATCAAGAAACATTTCTTATTGTTATCAATGTTGAGAACACTGTTGTGCTGCTTAATATTTTGTGGAAACCGTGGTACATTCTTTTTTTATTATTCTTTGATAAATTAAAACAAAGTTCAAAAGAACAGAATTTGTTTGAAACATAAATCTGTTGTAACAATGTAAACGCCTTAACTAGACCAGCAGAACATTAAAAAATCATTATTGCTGAGCCCTAAAATGTCACTTTTAAAAATGCTCACATTCTGCATTCTGTCCAGCTGTTGTTGAATGCACGAACGTGAATGTCCCCAAACAAGATGAACCTTGAAACCAACTTACTGTAATAATGCAAGGATGTTTTCTACAACCCGCAGACTAGTTGATTTTGAATAGTTGTGCACATCCCTGGTTTGTAGCATGTTGTTTGATATACTATGTCAAATCATTCAGCTCACACCTATAGATATGAGAGATCCAGTAAGTGGCTTGGGCTCTGAGCGGACTGCCAATGATTGCCCTTTTCACATCTCATACAACATGCATTACATGTTTAATGCATTCCTCTAAATGTATACATGAAGCTTCGTGGGTGATATCGATTTGATTAGTTTTAGGTATTTGTGAATGATCATTAACATTGCATTAGCATGCAAATTTAATGCGCATCATTTTGATGTATCAGTATGTCAGCATCTCTTGACAGCTACATCAAATCTGGTGTCCCTGATGGATGCACCTCCAGCTTTCCTTCCCCACCCCTGTCCATCATCTCTATACATGCATGAACAACACCAGTCCCAAAAGTCTCGGTCTCATGCCTGCCACCAAGGCTCCATAATGAGCGTGTTTGCATGGAGGTGTACAGCCTCATTACTGTGCTTTTTCCTACCCCTGTAAAGATCTGATCCCACAATGCAATGCTCCTTCGGGAGCTTAAATCAGCATAACAAAGGCCCCCGACCTTGTTATATCAGAGGTGGAGATGTTTGCAAAGCCCCTCTCCGTGTTAAGTGCTATGTCAGCTTGTGGAGGTATTAAGGTGTGTGGGATCCGGTTAAGTCTCCTGGTGCATGTTGGGAACGTGTTTTATCTGACAGGTATTGTTATGGTAACTGGTAATGTGCATGTGCCATGGCATTGTTGTTATCAGGTGACAGGTACATGCAGGAGGGTCCCAGCGGGACAGGAGAGGTTGTCTGTTGAGACATCCCACAAAAAGGGTAAAACTGTCAGCTCTCAATGTGTGGTCAACCTGTAATATTAGAGATGTAGATCAAAAGTTAAAAAAATAATAATACCGGTAATAGTAATATCACATCTAGCGGTTTTGTATTACAGACGTGGACCAACAATAATAAAAATAATAAATGAATTCAGGCCCAGAAGTTTTATAAAAGTTAAAATGGCAGCCAACAACTTTATATTAGGGACATAGACCAACAATTAAAAAATTAAAATGGCGCCAAAATTTTTATATTAGAGACGTAGACCAACAATTAAAAAAATTAAATCCCAGCCAGCAGTTTCACATTAAAGGATTAGTTCACTTTCCAAAAATTTTTTGCTGATAATTTACTCACCCCGATAACATCCAATGTCCATGTCTTTCTTTCTTCAGTCGAAAAGAAATTAAGTTTTTTGAGGAAAACATTCCAGGATTTTTCTACACAGAATGGACTTCAATGGTAACCATCTATCCCAATGCTCAAAAGAAGGTTCAAATGTCTGTCTCAATGCAGCTTCAAAGTCTCTACACGATCCCAGTCGAGAAATAAGGGTCTTATTTAGCTGAATGATCGGTCATTTAAAAAACAAAAATAACCACAATAGTTCGTCTTGTGCTGGTCTGCGACGCGCCACGTATTACGTCATCACGTTGGAAAGGTCACGAATAAAAAAAATAAAATGTAAACACAGATGTCAGACGATTTTGAAGTTGCAGGAGTGATTATAATGCGTGGCGCAAGGATTTATTATTATTATTTTTTTTAAATGACTGATCGTTTCGCGAGATAAGACCCTTATTTCTCGACTGGGATCGTGTTTGAACATTGGGATAGATGGTTTTCATTGAAGTCCATTTTGTGTAGAAAAAGCCTGGAATGTTTCCCTTAAAAACCTTCATTTCTTTTCGACTGAAGAAAGAAAGATATCTTTGATGACATCGGGGTAAGTAAATTATCAGCAAAAACATTTTTGAAAGTGAACTAATCCTTTAAGGACGTAAAAAAAAGGAAAAAAATTAATAAATCAGGCCCAGCTATTTTATATTTTATAAGAGAGCAACAATAATACAAAAATGTAAATCACCGCTATTTTAAATTAAGGACTTAGTCCAACAATTTAAAAGTTTAAATGGACCAAGAAATGTTTTATTAGAGATGTAGATCATCATTAAACATTTTTAAATCACAACCAGTGATTCTATATTAAAGATGTAGACCAACAATTACAAAAAAATGAATCACAGCCAGTTATTTTATATTAAAGATGTACAGTAGACCAACAATTAAAAAAAAAAAAAATCAAATCACAGCCAGTTATTTTAAATTAGGAACTTAGACCAACAATTAAAAAAGTGTAAAATGTGCCCAGTGATTTTATATAAGAATTGTAGCCAATAAATATTAAATGTCACCCCAGAATTTATATTAGGGATGTAGCCCAACAATAAAAAAAAGATATATCGGCCAAGCGATTTTATATTAGAGCCATAAGACAAACAATTAAAAAATTCAAATCATGATGACCAGTGAATTTATATTAGAGACACAGACCAACAATTTAAAAAAAAATTAATTGGGCACAGCAATTTTATATAGAGATGTAGACCAACAATTAAAAACTTTAAATCACTGCCAGCGATTTTAGATTAAAGACGCCGACTGGTAATTAAAACATTTCTTGACTCAAGAGGTACAGTAGTTCCTCCCTCCCAGCATAATTAAGTCTTCAGCTTGCGTATTCACATAATCTTTTGTTAGTTCTTAATGAATCCGTTTGTGTCATTAGGGATGCTCCACGCTCGTTCTGATTGGTCCAGCCTCACAAACAGAATCCGTTACTATAGCAACCACTCTGCCAACTAGGTCTCTGGCTCCCTGAACCATACTACAGTCCAAGATTGAAGAGATCAGACGTAAACAAAAACAAATCAAACGCAGGATGGGTTCAGAAGTGCCTATTGCATGATTCATTTCCAGTAATAAAATGATCACCTTTTGATCCATCTTATGAAAGTGAATGTGTGAATCTCTGAATCTCATTGGAAACATCACTGATGAGATGTACGTGTGTATGTGTGTGTGACATGCACATTACATCACACACTCCGTGAGGTCTGCCGCCCCGCTGAGGCTATGCTTGAATGAGTCGAGCACTTCTGCGAGTGTTTGAGAGGAAAGAGGTGTGTGTGTGTGTGTGTGTGTGTGTGTGTGTGAGACTGAAGCTTAGTTTGCCGCGCACAAGAGACTCACAGAGACACAGCGACTTCATGGCTTGTCATCGCTACCACTTGTGAGTACATGTTTCAATTGTGCATGTGAGTGTGTGTGTAATCGTGCCAGGACTCATTTGCGATAAGGGGAATATTGAGCTTTGCATTTGTTTTGATATGAAACAACAGATATTATTAACCTCAGCATCGCATTCAGTATTGTGCGATCACATGAGCATAATGTCAAATAAATGAAGGAGAGCGGTTTTGACAGCGCACAGATCTTGTTATTCTACCCGTATCTGTGGGGTAAGACCCCGTTTTAATTTCATACATGACAACTTGACTGCTGCAGTAGCTTGACGCTTCATTTAACATTTTTAAAAAGCCATCACAACATACGAGGAGCAAATCTTGGGTCACGTATTGTGATGTCTGGCGTAGAGAGTTAATGGACTGTTCGGGGCAGGCACGTTCTGGGAGTTTGCCGCAGGCTGTGTCTCTCTAAGCCGAGGGCTGAGGGATAAGGTTGGCTCTCTACCCTGAGATATCTCTCGCACGCAGACTGAAAACAAAGTGGACAGTGTTTGCGTAGCTCTGGTGATGTCACGGCGAGACTATTTTTAGAAACGGTATAAGACAGCAGTTTCAGTCTGTATTGAGCGTACCGCTGTTTGTCAAGCTGAATGAACATGCCCTCTCTCTGGGATTCAAGATGCACTCTTGTTTTGGGGTTTTTCTTTGGCACAAACATACACTTAAACGTTCTGAAGGAATAGTTTGATATTTGTAGTTTAAATTACATTAGTATTAATAAGGTCATTTTAATCTGGTTAAGGAGTAAAATATTATCTGTCGGTCTATCTTCATTGTTAATCTATCTTTATAGTTAATAAATATTGTTTATAAACTATCTATTTGTTAATATCTTCGTTGTTTGATTGATGGATGGATGGATAGATAGATATCTATGTCTGTCTGTCTGTCTGTCTGTCTTCATTGTTCATAAACTATTTATCTTTACTGTTAATAAGTTAATTTCATAGATAGATGTGTGTGTGTGTGTGTGTTCAGATTGTGATTTATCAAGTGAGTAAAAAGACTGTCAACAAGCCTCATGCTCAGCTGGGATGTTGCATAATGCAATGGTCCATGTCTCCATCTGCCCCTGAGCTCTGTCCGCCCGCACATCTTCCCCTGCCGCCCGCTGTGCCTCGTCCCAGGGGGGAGGGAGGGACCAAAGGGAATTGGGACAGCCTTTCGATGTCATGTGACCCTCCCTCAAGGTCACCTTGGTCACGTGTTACTCCTCTAGAGCGGACCATGACTAATCACACTTTCTCTCTCTTTCCCTCTCTATTGGATAGTTGGATAAGTATAGATCGTGCTCACCAGACCACGATTAGAACTAACGCAACAGCATCCTTTTTGTGTGTGTGTGTGTGTGTGTGTGTGAATGTGATTTGGATGTGTTTTTAGAGCTCGGTGGCAGCAGTCGTGTCAGTGACAGTAATGGGAGGTGGCGTAGTGCCATGCCTCGCAGGAGGAAGGCTTTCACATTAGCCTGCCAGCGAGAGCCAGACTCCAGCTCTGAGGTCAGGCGAGCAGGATTCAGCGTGGCGGCACAGCATTATTCTGTCACTCAGTGCACTGATGGGATTTGTGCTTCTAACCTCATTTAACTCTTACTTTAGGGGTGTCAAATTTTGCGATGAAGTGTCATAGGTTGTTGAGATATATGCAAATTCTGACATTGGGCAACCCTTATTGTTGCCATGGTTATCATAATGATAAAACATCACAATTTCTAGTAATAATCCCCTGTACTTCATACACACAACGCAAATGTATCGAATTTATTAATGCAGAATTTAACTAATAAATAAACTTGGCTTGTATTCTAGCTATGGAGACTCAAAATGTCTATTTTATAATATTTCTTATATGAATTTACAAAAAAAAAGAAAAAAGAATCAACTATAATCAAATACATGCTAAAATAACACTTTTTTTTTTAACTAAGCTATTCATCAGCTAATCTGTGGGAAAGTATCCTTGATCCTAGTAAATCATTATAAATAGAATATGAAATATTTTGATTATCTAAAACATTAAATGCTTAGTTGATAGAAGCTGTTATGTATGTGCAATTTTCCATATGATAGCGAATAGTTCATTAATTAGTCATATGACTGAAACATATGTTTTTTTCACAGCCTAAATTAAGCTATTTCTCAAAACATTAGTTGCTTATTGCTATTAGTGTCTTTAGCGGTTTCATAAACTCATGGGATCGTGGCTTGGCAGAAAGCTCTACAAATTTTCACAGAATTTGAAGGGCTATGCATTGTTTATGAAATATTTTGTCTAATTTAGTCATACTTTCAAGTACCAGTAAAAGTGTGGTAGTGCTGTTTAACACATTTTACTATATTTTTTATGTAGATTTTCTCTCACAATCAGTGCAGAATGTTTGAGTCGCTCATCTCCACCTATTGGTTTACTCAAAAGCAGTAGCTCAGATTTAAATTGCAATCATCGCTGTTGTTTGTGAGAGATGGAATTTGTGTCTGCATGCACTGTGTCATATGATCTGAATCACCGAGGCTGTATTCTTGCTTTGAAGCTCCTGTGCATGAGGGAGTTTATTTTTATGTTATTTAGTATGTGACATATGGCTGCGTTCTCCAGTGGCACCAGTCAGTAACTGCTGACACAGGCGAATGAATGCATGAAAGCATAAGCACCTGTCTTTGTATATAACCTCACGATCAATGTTATCATCTTGGACCAGTTGCTGCTCATTGAATTTAATAGATTTAATTATGAAAATTGACTCTTTGTGCTGGCAATATTCAGGTCGACAGCATAGACATCACTGAAATTTGTTCAGGTAACCTTTAAACAGTTATTATTGGCTTTCTGTGACTTATTGATATTGAATAGTAGAGTAAGATCTTAAATATTTGGGAGAGAAGATGAGATTGGAAAATGACAGAAGGCAAGAACAGGGTATCGTTCGATACCGGTTTCTGAACGATACTTTTTCAGATACCAATTTTATGAAATCTATTTTAACAAGATTACATTACATATTTACCTAAAAAAAAACGTTGGTTTTATTCTTTCAGTTTGTTGACTTTATTTTACCCTCAATGAATCATAATAGTGTACTGGGGGGTGGAATATATGCCACACGCTCAAGCGCACACATAAGCGCAAAGTACTGGCAAAAGTAGTCTAATGATATTATGAATGTGTCGGGAAACAATAGCAAGGAGACATTTGAATTGTTTATTAATAATTTAGTGTTTTCTGAGTCCGTGTTGGCTGCAAAGATGAAGTTGACATTGCTGACTCGTCATCTCCGCAGTATAGTGACTTTCAGGCTTTCTACAGTTTATGCCTATTTCTCATGTCTGTGAGTCAAGTCGCCTATCAGCATTTGGTTCATTTATGTGAAGCCCTCCAGTTCTTCTTGCAGTTGAAGACGGAGCAACTTTCTGCTCTTAAGTTTATTCCGTGCACTGTCAAGCACTTCATCAGATTTGTCGTTTTGCCGGTCTTGGCAGCAATTATCTTGTCGCTAATATTGCATCGTGCACTGTTAGCATCGAGCCTGGTGAAATGTAGCCACACTTTTAATCTTTTGCACATCTTTTACATCTATGGGGGTTGGGACGCTTGCACATCTTGCTGCATGCTTATTGGCTAACTGACGTTGATGAGATTAACCCCTTTAGGTATCGAAATTTGGTACTGAACGGCAAGACATTTTTTGATACTCGATGTTATCCAGGCAATTCGGTCAGAGCCTTAAAAAGTATCGAACTCGATACATAGCCCTACCGACAGCTCTACTCAACCTCATGTTCAGTTCCTTTAAGGAGCATTAAAAACTGGAAATGGGATGTTTTCTTCAGTTGGAATCTGACAGTAGGTGTAGCACCTTGAAGTGAAAATCCCCATGACTCCTATCTCAAACAGCAGAAAGTGAGACCAATGACCGGTTCATGTTCCCCACTCTGGCTCTCAAAGGCGGACGATGAAAGCCCATTGGTTCTGACAGGGCTCTGCTGGTAGGGTCATGCTATGACCCTCATACAGGATTTTCTCCGTTAAACTCTAGGCTACATGTCCCTCAGGATTTTTAGTGCTTATATAAAACAAGTAGGCAAGGGCACCATGTCGGCTGTAAGAGAGATGGACACTTTGTTCTAGGTCTCAAATGGCCAACTCAATAAGCAGTAGAAAGTGAACATGTTGCCGTCTTACGCTACTTTTATTTTCTTGGCACCTGAACTGCTACTACATGAGTACATTGATAGCTATATCAGAAATTAAATGCTCAATCAATCTCTTTCCCATAAAACTCTACAGTCTACATAATACAATAATCTTCAATAAAGCGTAACAACATTCCTTGATTGCTAGTTTTTAAGTGACATTTTAGAATAAGTAATGGAGGCTTGGGCTCAACTGTTAAACTGTCTACTTGAGATTTGAATATGCGGCGGAAGGAAGTAGTTCAGCACAAAAGAGGGTTTTTAAAGACTTTCTAAGACCCTTAAAGACAAACGTTTTTTTGTTTTGTTTCGTATTTACTTACACACTTGTGCCATCGAACAGTTGTATAAAAGCAATATGAGGCCGAAGGCAATCACAGCCGTGATTAGTTTAAAAAAAAAAGTTTAAAAGCAAAGTTATTGCTAAGTTCTTGTATGTTAAATAGATTGCTCTTTATTTTGTTTTATATTAATATATTTTTATATTTATTTTTTATTTGATAATACATTTTATGCTTTTTACATATATATATTTTGATGTAGGCCAGTAAACAACCACCTATCAGTGGCTTAACCGCTTAACAACAGGATGACAGCCAAGCCAAGGCAATGAAAGTGTGGAAAATGTAGTTGTCCCCTGCTATTAGAATTCAGTAATGTAGTGTTTGCACAATGCCACACTTTTGAAGAGTCAGTTTTGAAAGTTTTTTTTGTGTTTGTGTGTGTGTGTGTGCGTGTGCTGAATTCCTCTCTTCTACCACTCACAACTCCATTGCCGTCAACAGCTTAACTGCACAGCCCAGCATGCCTCTGCTGACATTTTATTCACCTTTCATCTTTATATGGAATTATTTAATTCGCTGGCAACAAACAACCACTTCAAAGGAAAGGTTGAACCCACCAAGGCTTCCCCGTTTCATCTCGGTGTGAAGAGAGCACTCACAAAACTGTCACATCAAACCTAAAACAAATAGCATCATAGCATTGGTTTCCACTTGCACTGTAAGTATGTACAGCCTTTGTCTCTTAGTTCTTAATTTGATTGGGAAATAGAGGAAAATGGTTCTCATATACAAGAAGAAATGATTATATGATTCTTAATAAAGAGTCGTTGATGATCTGAACTTAATGAAGCTGAGACTGTAACTGTTTCATTAGTGTTGAGGGCCACTACAAATATCCATCCAACAAGCCATTTTTAGTTCAGATCTGGTATTATGGGCCACATAATGAGTGAAGTTGATGAGTTTTAGTGTAATCGGTCTCCATCCCAGCCAGTGAAACTGAAATTACAATTCTTTGGTCTGTGATTGAATTAATTGGCTCATAATCTAATGCGTTCGTTAAATACTTAGACCATTAGACCTTGGTTAAATGTGTTTTAAGCGATCTGGCCCGTTTCCAAGCTCAGATGCTGCACGTCCCTCTGTGACATAGAATAAATACGCACAATGTTTTATCCCCAATATTGAATTGAATGCGCTCACCATTTAAGTGCAATTTAGTTTGCATGTACTTTCCAACACTGGAAGGCAATCAGTCATTTAATATGCTAAACTCACATCTGATGTCCTCATTTGCATATGCAGCCATTTGTGTAATTTGTGTGTCTGTGCATGATCTGTTCTTATGTTCATAAGAGGATCACTTTTAAGACGGTGTGTTTTGCCTCTGGCAGGAGTGCATAAAACAGGTAATGCAAATGAGCGTGTGGAATATTTATGAGGGGATGGTCTGCAGGGGCATTGTCTCAGTCCACTAGAGGGAGCATGGAGCTACGGTCACTTTTTCATGATGCGTGAATGTGTGAACAGCCTGAAGGGTGTGCGGCATTAGTTTACAAAGCTCTTAGAATTCCAGAGCTACTGACATAATCAGCTGGAAAATTTCATATGGCAGTGCGACTATCTTGAATACGGATAAAGAACACATTAAAAAAATGTAGAATAAATGATAATTTATTGAATTCATTATTTTCTTATTTTTAATAAAACATTGCTGTAATATAAAAAGCACAATGTCATCAGCATCCTCTAACCATCCATCCATCCATCCATCGAGTATAGTATATAATATACAAATTACTTTACAAATTAAATATTAGTTTATACATGTTTCAATTGAAATATTATAAAAAAGAAATATAACAAAAAAAAGAATACAATTATATTTATAGATTTTTTTTTTTTTTTTTGAGAATGCTGATGTCTTGCTTTTAATATAGTAATGCTTTTAACAGAACAAACTACAACTTTGTCCATTTGGCTGTCTGAAAGAAATGAGACGATTCAAGAAGTGTCATTATGATCCACTTTAGGGCGTGTGGAACTATAAATATTTGCGATTTGATGTCATCCAGAGCTGGGTGTGAGTTTCGCACCCCGTGTTTCATTGTTCTTGAGATTCTCTCTGGAGCTGTCCACAGGCAGCTATTGTTCCAGCTTTGATAGAAGGAAAAAAGGGGCTTTCTGAAGACTTTTGAAAGGAAGTGATCATGATAATACCAGACTAAAAATAGACAAAGATATTCTGTTTTTCTTTTTCCTTTCTTTTTCTCACCAGAAACACGACGAGGGTCATAAATACATTTCCCGGTGCTCCATTTAGCCTTGAATGGGCCACCAGCAGCCAATAATTCCCTCAGTTGTCGCACCGTTTTTCCTCAGCAAATTGGAAGCCATTAACATACTGCTATAAAAGACAGCCTCTACATCAGTTAGTCTGATATAAAGCACTTTTTACATTCTAGATGTTGTTTTATCCTCCCTGCAGATGGATAGGCTAACTATAGGCAGGCACTGCCTTTGTTTATTTTAAAAAGGTCCCATTATAAAATCAGCCATGCACATATTGGCTTCTCTCAAGCCCGCAGGCAGTTGGGTGTCATGATGCATTGCCCTAGGCTGCTGGACACCTTCTACATCATAGTAGCATGGCAGGATATATCGAGATAAATTAGTCTATCTGCCAGAGCCCAGATAGAGCTCTTCACCATGATAGCCATCTCAAAGAGAAGTGATATTGAGGCCAAGAAAATATGGCCTACCCTCATCATTTCAGCCTAGACCCCATCTGGCCCCCGCGTGCCATGACAATAACGGCTATTACACACCCACCTACCCGCTTGAGACGGCCAAGGCCTCTCGGGGGTCTTTAAGATGGCCCGCAAGCCAAAGCCCTTCCATATTTAGTGCTGATTGGTTTCCGCCAATCAAACCGGAGGAACACCGATAACGCCACTTCAGGCGTTTTATCGTCAAAACGTATCTCTGACAGGATCATCACCCCATTCACCAGGGGAATTAAAAGAAGACATACAGCCCTGTCGGAAAGGATGTTAACATTTTGAAGAGAAAAGAGGGAAGTAATGAAGTTAGCAGGAGGAGTACAGACAAGATGGAGTCTGGGAGTGAAGATCTCTGAGTGCCAGGAACATGATCTCGCATCGCCATGTTTTGCAGTATTTGTCAGTGCGGTGGGTTATTCTCAACAAACAAACAAGTTGAAAAAAAAAAAAAAAAAAAGATTTTTCGAAGTTGTATTTGAAGTAGGCTATTATTTACAAGAAAATACTAGTTCAGTCTTTCTACTTTTAATTTCTCGTTCAATGTGTTCAGGACCGTTCAAATCAAAGACGATAACTATAATGATAATTACAACTACAATTTTTTTATAATCATTCTAATTCTATTTAAAATAGGAAAAGTCCACACCACAACTCTAATGATAACGACACAGATATCCTTGAAGACAATATCATAATGTTTTTTCACAGCTGATGAATGATAAAAACATTGACAGGCAATCAGAATCAAGTTATCATTATAGTTATATTTATAGTTATGTTGCTGTGAACAGGCAGTTATAAAAGCATCAGCGACATGGATATGTTTGCACAAGCTCTAACCCTAACCCGAACCAATAAACACTAGTAAAAACACACTTTAAGCTGTTTCAAACTCTCCAAACACACTTCACAACTTTTTGTTCTTCGTTTTCGCTTAAAGTATATCAGGGCTTTAGCTGTTAGACTAGCTATCTTTCAAAAACCAACTTGACCACCTATATCCATCGTTATTGCTTCTCCAATCGCGTGACCAGTTTAGATCAGGTAGAAACCATGTTCTAAAAACACACTAGCTTAAGCTGTTTTTTCCTGCAGGGAAGGCTGTGTTTATTGAATTCATATAAAGGTACCTCTAGTCTAAAGCTTTTGTTTTTTTCACTGGTACATTTAATAAACCTGCTCTCTATTTCACTAGAAAATCAATCTTTGAAGAGACATCAGGTCCGGGGGATAAAACATTACAATAGAGCAAACATAGTTATATAATCCGTTCTTATGTATATCAAAACAGTCCCTAAGACTGTATTTACACAGCTGGTGCCTCTGTGTGAAATAATCACTGGTGTGCTTTTTCTGCAAATGTTCATTTTACTGTACCATATCCGAGTAATGCAGCTACCCAACAATCACAAAGAATGTATGTTTAGATTGTACTGAGGCATGTACATGGCATAAAATGTATATAACTTCAGAATTGTACAATTGTTTTTACTGCTACCTAACAATGCATACTTTTTTGTAATTTTACAGTATTTTCTTTACATTTTGTATACGTCTGCTAACTCTATATAAGGGTGTTCTGGAGGCATTTACAGTGTTATACACATTAATATTTGTCTTATTACATCTAAAAGGTATTTTAGCTATTGTTCATCTGCTACCGATATTGTAGTATATTTATAATTGTACATTTTTACTACAAATTGTGAAGTGCTCACATAATGCAGTTGTATTAATTTGGTTAAATACATAAAAAAATATAAATAAAAAATTCAGCTTCGCCATCACAGGAATAAATTAAATTTTAAAGTTGGAAACAGTTCTTTTAAATTGTAATAATATTTCACATAATTACAGTTTTCACTGCAGTATTTGGCTATTTTGCAGCATTGGTGAGCATAAAGGCCATTGCACACTGAGTCCGAAATTTTCGCACGTTAAAAAATAAATACGACCTCACGTTATGTCAATCACAATTGCACACTGCCTCCGAAACTTTCGTCCGTCATAAAAAAAATAGAAACTGGTTCGATTTTCTGCGTTTTTCGCATCCGTAACAAGCAGTTTGAATGGTGTTTGAATGGTGCTTTGACAATTCAGAGCCACCAAATCACGAATACTAAAAAACGCATACGAAAATTTCGGACTCAGTGTGCAATGGCCTTAAGAGACATCCAGTTTTCTGCAAGGCTGGTGATAACATCCCTTAGAAAGAAACTGCTTTTCCTGCATTTTCGTGCAATCGTGCAGTACATATATAGGCTTTAATTACCACAAATCTATCAGTTTGAGATTTCCCTTGCGTTCCCTTGAGTGTCATTCATGAATATGATGCCCTGTATCGTAAAACTGGCATTCATGTGGCTGTGCCTAGGGGCCATTAACTGGTGTTGAGTTCTCGCAGAGCATCGGTTCATTAAAAGCAGTGTGTGGCATGTGCTTCCTCGGATGCTGACCGCTGTCATTACCTCCAGAGAGCCGTGTGGCTCATTTACTGGGGACGTGGAGCACAGCTGGGTCCTGAAAAGCCAACACCTGGTGTACAAGGACTAATGGATGGCTTTAGCCCACTCTGCCCACTCAAGACCAATTGCACCTTCCCCCATTAAAGCTTTGTTTCCCATTGAAGAAACTGGGTTCTTCAAGTTATATTTTTAGGCTATATATATATATATATATATATATGAATAGACTTTTGTCCACTGTTGTGGACATTTATATTTTAGTACATTTCTCTGACACCATACATGTCACTTGTCACAACCTGGGTGTCCTGTAAAGAGCAGATTCAGGGCTTTTCAGAGATACCAAATGTTTGGAGGTTTCACCATGTAAACAACTTATCCTTGGTCTTTAAAAATGTCTGACTTTAATTTAGTGATCAAATGTAGCACTCTTATGGAAATATAATAATAAAGCGTAATTATAATTTAAATCGGACTACTTTTCAAATTGTATTTAATAAACCAACATCTCAGGGAAATGTTATGGGGTTTCATTAGATAACAGGGCATTGATTTCATACACGTCCACTGTAGAGGACATCAGGACTAGTTTATCAGGCATTTTGGGAGACATAGCAAGTTAATATGGAATTAAATTATTCATCAATATTCCTATGAAATATTAGATATTATTATTAAAATGTTGCTAATTATTACTCCAATTATTACACTTCTTTTTTCATTAAATGTTGCTCCAAGATCACATTAATGTGTAAATTAGATACAGTGTATACGTTACATTGAATGGGAATATTAATGTATGGCCATTTTACCCACATATTGCATAAAGTAAAATGGTGTATCAATGCATTCCGTTATATCTTTCATAACATAGTTGAGAATCATCTTTATACAAATTTTGGTTTAAAAAAAATACTGAAACCCTCAAATATATTAAAATATATACTCAAAAAAAATCCCATTGGTTGTGCCTATACATATAATTTCATGTAATTTTATTTTTTTAAACAACTGAGTCCTGGTGTCCACTACAGAGGATTTTTTCAAAAATGTTTTTACCATTTGTTTCTTATGCTCTAAACAATGTGATAACATAGAAGAAGAAAAATAATTAAAAAAAAAACTGTATGGAAGAAGATGACCTCAGTCTCAGCCAACCGGATGATGGATGTATCCTCGTCTGTTTAATGGGCAAGCCACCCTCCCCCTCATCCCCCCCCCCCCCCCCCCGAGCCCCCTTACAAAATGGGCCCCTAAACTACCCACAAGACAAAAGAGCTGTTTGCTAGTACTCATTACTGCGGAAAAGGGGACATGTGTGGCCGTACTTGTGTTCTCTAATGTTTATGGGTTTTAAACAAGTAAAAGGTACATAAAATTAAATGCAATTCCGAGTTAAATTGCAGAAAGGCGGAGTGCGGATGGTTTTTAAGTGAACTGACTGTCTTGGCTGTGAGTGCTAGTCATAAAACACTTGGATCACCCAAGAACTAATGAATAAAAACCCTTTGGAAATGGTTGGAACGATATTTGGTACAATTTAACGATGTAATGCGTTCATATTCTTAAACAAAATGTTTACGTCAAAATGATTTTGCTAAATGCGTGTTTTTATTGTTTATCATGTGACTTTTTGTGCTTTGGCAAACAAACCGTATGAATGCTCAACTCTATAGAGCTCTGTTTGGCTGCTAGTGTCATTAAGCATTTCTCACTTTACACTTGCACAAAGAAATCCTTGATGTGTTGTACCGAGCTATAGCGAGAGGACTGAGTTTTGTTTGAGTGCCAGGCTGTGGATGGATTTGAGAGAGTTTAGAGGGCGTGAGAGGGAGCAGAAAGATCCGGTCTTCGTGCAGGGTCTTCAGTAGTTTCGCATAATGACAAGCATCCCAAACACACACATATATGAGTATGTTGATATTCTCTAGAGAAATGAGTGCCTACAGGGTTTGGTAATTACTGGTCATGCTACCTTGAAATGGATTGCTTGAATGTGCTATCATGTGTTTAAATATACCTCTTTCAGTGCATTCAATTTCCATGACATTGCGGTCACATCTCATTTGCTTTCTCTACATATTCAGGTTCAGACTCGGCTCATGCACAATAATGTGTCCGTGTCTTTGCTAATTTCACTGCTTTTTGACATTAATTCCCTCTTTTCATTGTTTTTAGTCTGTGTCAGTGTCATACTGGTTGACCAATAACATGTCTAATGTCCTTTTTAACATCAAGATATATGATTAGTATGTTTTTTTTATACAATTTTGGGATAATCTTTTAGCTTTTTCGCAGTTCATTTAAATGTACTGTAGTGACAAATAACTTGTTAAATGTGCAAATATTCCCAAAAATCGAATCAAATAGTTAAAAAATGTGTTGTTTAAAACTAAGCGAAGTGTAGCACATTACTGTTACTGCTTGACATGTTCATGAACTTTGTCATCAAGATTTTAGGATAAAATTTATGTTTAAGGGAAAGATTATTGTAGGTGTTGCTAGTCTTTCTTTTTCACAATTTTTAATTATCTTTTTGCTTTTTTGCAGGTCATTTATAGTGTCCTGTTCTGTAAGAAACTAATTTCTATAGGTAAATTTGCTCCATAAATTACTCAATTTAACTCTTCAATTAATATTTGGTCACAAAACCTGCATATATGATACTTTAATTGGGAAACAAAAAAGTTTCTTAATGCCACTACATTTACCACTTGAAATTTCAAGTCAGCTACGTGTAAACTTGCTTTTGCATGTTATCCAATTTACCCTGAACAAAAATAAAATCAGTGGCCTCTCTGACTTTTTGGCCACACCCACTCTCTCACTCTCAGCCAATCAGCATCATCTTAAGGCTTCCATTTAGCATTTTATCGCCAGTGATCCCGTATCCTGGCAACGGGCATCAGCATATCAGAGTGAGGTTGTAAATCAGCCAGCTTGTGTTTGGTGAGCGTCAGTCCCTGCTGATCACCATGTGCTTCTAGTGATTAGCACTGCTCAACACACACATGGCTGGCAAAGGGAGTGCACCATCAGATAAAGCATAATTAATACGGGCCGGGCAGGGGGGGTGTAGGGGGCTTTGTGGTTGCGGTGAAGCACGCTCGAGCTGGACTTTGTCATCGGCACTGACAGACAATGGAAGCAGCTTTCATTCATAAGTGAGGGAAAAGCTTTCCTTTTTTTATTCTGTTTGTGCACTGCTGGATTAGAGCTAGAGGAATTATATGTTTCTCACACACTTTGTGTCACATCCCTGAAGCGGTGGAGAGTCGTACACATGGTGTGTGTGACTTCTTCATTGGGGGTGTGAGAGACATCACAAAGGGTGTTACTATTCATGGTGGAAGGATTTACAGCCACCGCCGAGGCCCTGTCTTGCGTCGATCTACGGGATGTTTGGCATATTCACCGTCACTCAAACACCTCTGAGTCAGGTGTGATGGTGCAACCACGTGCATTTCAACTCTTTTATGCAGGCTAGCAGGGATGTGATAGGCTAAATCACAAAACGCGTCGGTTTCTTGCTCAAGACAATGTTGAAGCTCAAGACATTTTGTTTGGATTACTGGCAGTTTCTTTGCTTGCAGCCTCTCAATGGCTTCTATAAAAGGTAAGAAGTCTTTGTTCTCTATTGCTTTTATAATAAAATATGACTTGACTTGAAGGTATTATCAGCTTATGGTAATGTGTTGTTATTGTTCAACTAATTAATTTCCAATAAAAAATGCTTTTATTGTTGGAGCAGTTTAATGCTTACAGTCAGCATGTGCACTGTATTGTTCTCAGCAGTTTTCAGATCGGCTCAATAAAGACTGTTATTCAGTCAGTAAAGAGCCGTGACTGACCTCAGATCAGTGTATCTTTGTGTTATTGTGAGTTAGGGGCTTCAAAGCTGAGGTTGCAGTGAGTCAGGCTGATTTAAATCGAGCTCTATTGTGTTTCTGTGACCTGACAAGCGTTTCCATCACAGATTTGATCCTCTATTGTGGGGCATGGTATACCCCCCCCCCCCCCCCCCCCTATAGGCCCTTGTTCTGTCCGGTGCACTATCGTTGCTTGAGGATAGTCTTCCTTCTTATGTCCAGGAGACCTTTGCCCTTTGCTTTTAAGTCGACATGAGATTTTAAGCAGGTCCCGACAATGTGACATGCTATATTTAATTCAAAAACTATTTTAAACTAAATTCTTGTATTAAAATACTTACTGTTTTTATGAACAAATATTGACTGAGATACTGCATGGAATATTTGTTCATTTAAAAATGTATTCATCATTAATCATTATTTTGATTTATAATTATTAATATTTTTTTTATTTTGTAGTTTTTATATAAAATTTAATTTAAATATTCCTAAAATGTCAACTGATTAATTACTTTTTTTGTTAAAAGTAGTTATTAGTATATTTTATTTAGTAGCTTCATTCATTCATTCATTCATTCAAAGTTGTCATTATTGATTGCAGGCCTGACGTTTAGGGGTCTCCTCTCTTCTTCCCGTTCCTATGACCACTGTAAAAAAAATGACATAATGGTGTTGCGCTTAACCTTTGCTGACTAAGGCATCCGGGTGTCTCTGACTCAGGAAATCCCCTGTCAACTGTTCGTGCTGACCTTCTCTCCTAACCGTGTCCTTCAATTGACTGCTGTAATCAGTGGAAACTGCGCCGTTCACACAACGTGGCCTTTGTGTGCTGTGCAATGCCTTCAATCGAACACAATTTACAGTGTCGTTGGCGACTTTCAACCTCACATTTGAAACAAAACTGAAGAAACAAAAGAGAAAAATCCCCCTTTATTCTTGTTCCCAACATGCCATGTGGTAGACAGTTGGCGTAGGTGTTTCAGAACAGAATTATGCAGCTGGTACTGTCAGGGAAGGAGTGGCCCTTCAAAATCTCTTTAGAGCACATTAAAATGATTCATAAGCTTTGACATTTAAAGTTTTTGTTGGGGAAACAATCACGTTGATAATGGAATCAGACGTATATTCAGTTGTCTTATCAGAAACAGGCCTCTTACCCCATCATCGCATTCTCTAAATTATTTGATGAAAAAATGACTCCCTTTTAGCTTAAGGTAACTCAAATATCTGCATTAATGTACATTATTTAGGGGCGCTGGCTCTTTAAGACTGGAATGACTAAATGATGCATATGTGCTTCACTGATTAATATAATACATACAATCATTATTGTAGGTATTCTTTATTTTTGATTACACTGGTTTGTTTATTAAACTCTGCTGTATGTTAGTGTATACAGGAACTACATGTAGTTTAGAGATGTATTCCGTGCCATTTTAAACTATTATAGTTTACCACAGTGGGACAAACACAGCATCACTTCCATATGCAAATGAGCAGAGCAGGTCATTAATATTCCCCTCAGTTGCTGATGTGGGCGTAGACGTCCAAGACTGGAATGTTTTTTGAAGTCCGGAATCCTTCACGCTGAATCCTTAAAAAGAGCAAGATTTGTTCTTTCATGCTGTGGTCATTTGTGAAAACAGACTCACCTTTTATGGAGCTTTTTGCTCGTAATTGTGGTGAAGCAGAGGCATTCTCATACGTTTATTTAATTTGTGTAAATAGGAGTGAACTGTATTTTCCCATCGCTCAACTGGCAGAGAATGACACTAGCAGCGCCAAGCTCATGGGTTCGATTCCCAGTAACCGCACATACAGTACTGATAAAATGTATTACTTGACTGCACTGGATAGTGTTTGCCAGGGTGTAAATATAACTACAGTGTTCCTGCATGTATTCATAAACATATTCATTGCTAGAATTTATTTTGGTAGTCTTGTGTTGAGTATATGTCAGCAGTTGACTGGCAAACACACACATGTTTTCGAGGGGACTCTTAATTTTGGTCTCAAATTAAAATATAAAAATCATCCATCCATCCATCCATCCATCCATCCATCCATCCATCCATCCATCCATCCATCCATCCATCCATCCATCCATCCATCCATCCATCCATCCATCCATCCATCCATCCATCCATCCATCCATCCATCCATCCATCCATCCATCCATCCATCCATCCATCCATCCATCCATCCATCCATCCATCCAGTCTTTTTATTGTAATTATTATACACTATAGTGCTGTTTGGCTGATTTGGACATTGTGTACGCATTACTTTAGTCTGTCCCAGTGTCTAGGATAATGTTGATGATGGTAATGATGATGAATGCCTTAAAATGACATAAAGTGGTTTTGTTGCAATAATAACAATCTAAATGTACATTATCCGGCCTATTACATGATTACTTACCAAGTATATATTGATTTGTCTTTTAATTATTTTAGTATGTCGGATAGAGACCACATAGAGATATTTACACTGTCATAAATAAAGCCATAGTCATAAATTCATTTTGACTTCTATTGAGATTATTAGCCAGTATGAAACTGTCACTTTTAATAGCGATACATCAGCCCTTTACTTTATGATGGACGTAAAGCTGGGTTATGTTTGTTTGTGTGCTCTCTGTCTTGAATTGTAATGCTTTTGTCCAAATTGCATTTTGTTGAGTCTTTTGCTGCCAAGAAGCTGGAGGCTACAGAAAGCATGTCTGTGTGTGCCAGTGTGAATGTCTGCTTTTTTCTGTCTCGTGTGTGTTGGACAGTAATTAGATAAAGAGAGGATGTTTTTTGGTGGATGTGGCAGTCTTCAGGGAAGTATTCTAATGTCAGTTACAGAAACAAAACAACAAGGCTGCTTTAGAAAGGTGCTGCTAATTATTACTCTCCTTTTGAAAAAGTGATTCTGTTTTTCACAGCATGTGAAATGTCAGGCATTTTACAGTTGACATGGAAAGCAAAGCAGACTTTGATTGCTTGCATAATATTTAGTTGTATATTTCCTTTGGAAAAATGAACACCATGTTTTTCAACCTCCAGATTTCCTGTATTTGTAAAATGTGGTACAGTTTAAAAGTTATGACTTTGGTCTTAGAATTTGCCTTAAAAGTCCTTATATAATCAAAACTGACTCTTGCTCCTCCTCTGAAACAACTTTCCCTTTCAGATTTTGTTGCACCTTTCTAAAATCTAGCCAATAGTTATCACAATATTTCAATTTATACTGTCAATATGGAATACTAAATTACTACACCACTGTTTAAAAGTTTGGGGTCAGTAAGATAAAAAGAAAAAAAAGAAAAAGTACTTTTATTCCGCAAGGATGCATTCAATTGATTAAAATTGTCAGTTAAGACATTTAGAATGTCATACAAGATTTCTGTTTCAAATAAAGGCTTCTATAAAAGGTAAGACGATTATTTCGCAACTTTCTATTAATAAAAGAACCTAAAAAAAGTGATACTGTTTCCACAAAAATATTCAACATTGATAAAAATAAGAAATATTTATCGAGCACCGAATCAGCATATTACAATGATTTCTTAGTCGTGTGAGTAAATTACATTTTAATATATTGAAATAGAAATCCGTTATTTGACATTGAAATAATATTTCATAATATAACTGCCTCGGTGAGCAAAAGTTTCTTTTACAAAAAAATCTTTCAAAAACACAAAATCTTAGCGACCTCAAACTTTTGAAGAGCAGTATATGTACTTTATTCTTCTGTTAAATGGATGTTTTCTCAGAGAGTTTTCCTCATACATTTGACGTTGACCTCACAAAGTAAACTCTGTTATATAAAACAGCAGTAAAATGTTTTAATATTCACCCTCCGTGTAAATTACAGTGGACAGCCGGCAATTTAACCTGAAGGTCGTGGAAGCATTTCAAAACCAAAGAGGAAGTTATCGGAGCCAAACAAAAACAAATGTTATCGTCCGCAATCGATCTCACTGTATACATTTCACTCGTCTGTATTTGCAGAACTTAAAGCCAACCTAAAGTTCCTTTCAAAACTTCCCTGACTTGTTTGATTTCTCGGTTTCTGCACAGTTTCTTCACTGGCTCCCATCCCGTTTTTCTTCTTCATGACTTTTCACATGTGTATTCCAGTGTTGGTGCGTAAGGCTTTAAGTTACAGTTTTTGAGTGTAATCCATTTCCATGGAGTGTGCCAAGCCTTTACTCCAATGACAGGCTTTGATTATGATCTCATAGCCTCCTGCAGCACTGTTCTCCAGGATAAATCTGGCCCCACTCAGCTCAACAGCTTCAGTATTTTTACATTAAAATTCCATTACGACACTCATTCAATGCTGTTGAGACCAATTAACTACATCAACAAGTCATACTTGAGGGTGCAAACACTGGTCAGACCCTCCCTGGCCTCCTTAGGGAGACATGTCACACTTGGCGCAAGTGTTGGCCGAACGGGCCTGCCTGTTCCCTTTAACAACCTCCAAATGAAATGACTCGCACTACGAACGGATGACGGGAGGAGTGCGTCTGCTTGAGGAGAACGAGTGCATCCGGATGTGTCTCTGATGTACAGAGATAGCATACTCCATTCCTCGGCTAGCATGGGAACCTCGGATTGCTGTTAGACAACTTCTCCCAGAGGGGAACATTTGGGTATGGCTACATAAACAAAGCTAAAGATGCCTATGCTTTAGAAGCAGCAACAACTGCTGTAACTTGAACTGTGGGGGGGTGAATGAATTAGTGATTTTTTTTTTTCCCCTACTCTTTGAGCACTTCAAGCGTAGCACGCTGTTTGTGGTTGAGAGAAGGGAAAGAGGAAGGAGCGGCTATTCTGGATGATTGGAGTTGAGTTGAGTCAAGCAGCACATGAGCTCCAGTGCATTTTCTTCTGCTTCTTTTTGGATCTACCCCACCTTGCTTTGAAGACCCTCATCGTGCAGCCAGGCAGGAAATGCCCTCATGCTGAATCTGATGTGGAAATACTGCATTTCAGTTCGTACCATAAGGTAGGAGATCTTTAAACCAGGTGGAGATAAGTGCATGACGTTCTCCTCCAGCAGAACACCTGTTCTGTCCATTCATATCTGATGATTTGTCTCTATCAGAGAGGATGTTTTTGGCCAGGAGAAATCAGGTTAGGCTGTGATGTGCTCACATTTTTAGTACAATGTAAAAAATATATTTTTCAAAGTTGTAAATAAAAGGAGTTTGTTTTTCTACTTCCAAATTTCACATCTAATTCAAGGTGTTATTTTTTTTTGTGAAATGGCAATTTCTGAGTTAAAATTGTTTCTACTCCAAAAACAAATCAGTTTAGTTTAGTTTAGTACTCGTGTATTTAGTTCCATATGTGTTTTTGTCATTTAAATAAAGTTGTATACTGTGTTTTCTTGCAATCAGAAATGCAACACGATGTAATGAATGCTCTCAGCATAATACATAAACAAAGTACAGCTTGTTTACTTTAATGGCTTAGTTTGTTCTTTATATTTGATATTGAGTTCTATTCTTCTGTAATTTGGGGTAGTACAGTTAAATCATTAATAGCTCAACAAGACTGCCTGTTTCCACCCAACTTGGCTAAAATTAGTGACTAGAGGCTCTGAGTCAGGCCACTTCATTCACCACCAGTTTTCCGGGGCTCTGTAATTTTCTCCCTAGCATTTGGTGAGCCACAGGCTCAACTCTGTTTTGGAACTGAATCTTCTGAATGAAGCTTTACTTTACAGTTGTTTTGTAGTGGAAGTGTAAAGGCGTTTTTTGCAATTTTCAGATCTCCACTTTCAGACGTTTCCCATTTCCTCCATATCCACAGACATACAGCACTCTCTCACAGTTGTCGTCTTGTTGTTGCTCTTGGTGTTCTTCCCAACACCGTCTCCTGTGGATCTAATTGGGGCGTGCATACTGTATAGATCAGGGAATAGCTTGCATGAAGATGAAACTCCTGTCATCATGCGTTCCAATGTACCAGACTGAAAATTAATGAGCTATTTTGTCAGAATCTCTGGCGTAGCACACAAACAAATGATTTCATGAGCCAGTTCTGTTTAGTGATTCAAAAATGTACAACAAATGTTTGTGAATCCGAATTGGTTCTCACGATGCGGCAAGTAAGAAAAATGTGAAGGAGAGCTCATGACAAAGGCTGAGATTTTCAGTGAATAATGACTTTTTGTAAATTATGACAGCCGTCCCTTTAAATGGCATGATTTTCTATTGCACAACACCGTCATTACACTTTTTCTCAAATGAGAACCCTGGAACTAGAAAGGGTCTTTTGCAGGGAAATGAACAAAAACAGAGCTGCTGGTGTTTTAGGGGATTTTGATTATAGTGTTCCTGTATGCTAGAGCTCCATGATCTCTGCTTTCAGACTCTCGCTGTCGGGTCTCATAGCAGAGTTCTCAGGTTCTCCTTGCTTTCATTTCCGGCTGTTCGTTGCTGCCTTTCTGCTGTCATCTGTAGAATGAGCTCACTCTATATCTCATTTCACAATGAAAAAATGTCTCCTCATCGGCCTTCAGGGCACAAACCCAGGACAAGTGCCTTCTTCCAGGAATTTTTTTTACTATCTCAGATGTCTGATTCGAAAGGAATCTGTAGTTTGCTAAACCCCCTGGTGTTTTATCGAGGCTAACGGAAATTGTTTTTTGGAAGTGCTTATAACTTAAAAAATTTAGGCTGTTTTAAAATAAAGGTCTTGTGAAACTGTAGATGTCAGGCAACCTGATCCAGCAATGTAAACTAGCACACCATGGAAGCACAGTCTATTATTAATTTACATTGCACGGCTTGCAGTCGAGTCTGAAGGTGCCCGTCTTGTCCTGTCATTCCTTCTCTAACACCGTGTAGTATCAGAGAGATAGTTGTTCTTTCCTTGTGTCGAGGACTTTATGAATCTCCCAGTTATTGAGTGTTTCCTATGGGTTGTCTGACTGGCTGTCTGCATCTGGGTTTTTTTCCACCGGTGCGTCACCAGACATTTGCAGGTATTTTCCAAGCCTTTGGAGGGGATTCTCGGGGGCTGACCTGTTTGCTAGAGACTGTTATGTAAAGGAATCTCCCAGGCTTTTCTGCTCTCTGTGCTCGAGGAACCTCAAACAGACTTCAGAAAGTTGCTCGGACTTTGCTGCTTTTAGACTTTTCTTTTAGCAAGAAGGAGACCACACCTGCACAGATCCAACATCAACGTGAGAGATTCGAGTTCGGTATTCAGAGGAGATACTAGGATTTTTCTGAATCGTTTGACTGATCAAGTGGGCAAACAACAGCAAAAAGACAGCAGCTCTTCTCTAGACAGATCTTTGAACTGTCTGTGGGTGAGTAAGCAATTCTTTCTGATTCACGGCCTCTCGGCTGGATGGGAAACTGCACCGCAATGTGGGGAGAGTTTACAAGAGGAGCCCTCAAATATTGTTTGCTTTTTGCTTGTATGAGTCACATATTTATCTATCTTCCTTCCGTCTGTCCGTTTGTCTGTCTCTAACTGTTCAAACATATCTATTTTTCTTTTTAGAGTAACATTGTTTTCTCCATCAAGTAGTGTATAATTGGCATTTCATATTTCAAGATGAGAAAATTCATTATTTAATCATTTTTCCTCATTGACAAACATGTCAACACAAGTGAAGGCACTGTTCCCGTTTTCTTCTGACACAGAGCCAATATTCTTATTAGCATCTATTAATATTTCAGAGCGAGGGTAGCAGTTTACACTGAGTAATTAGGTTGCATTTGGCAATATAACCACATGACACATTCTTTAGTTTGATGGATTGCTGTTTTATTTCGAGATGCAGTAGGACAGTCACTTTTGTTTTCTGTGAATATCTAATGTGATTTATTTTTCAATTGGTTAAATGGTTTTCACATCAACTTGTTTTTTGAAAGGATGCGTACTTCTTGCTCTTCTAGTTATCCGATCTGAATGAGCTTGAGAGTAGGCCTACTCATTAAAATGATATCAGCTCTGCCTAAACAATACAAAGTGAATCGCCCTACCTTTCAAATGCATTTGAAAGCAATCCATCCTGTCTTATCGTACCGCCGCAAAGCTTCCCTTTCAGCTCATAAACTCTCTTCCGTAGGTACTGCGTCTTTGAACATATGTTATAGCACTCGTTTTAAAATGACTGTCATTTATTAGACTGTTTTAATGGACATGATGGTGTTATAATGTTAAAAATTGTACATTCTAATGGAGATACATGATTGTATTATAGTCTGAAAATCATTCAATCATGTATCGTGTACATCTTGCTGAGACTCTAAGCTCACTAGCTTTTGAGTGCCTTTTCATGATCTAACTTTTATCCAGTGGTCTGTCAGCTCAAGGCAAGACTAATGGCTGGATATTGGCCTGTTCCCTCCACCTGGGGCTCCGTATTTTATGTATCTAACAGCACATTGCCCAGTGCTGTCTCTCTCTGCTGCACATATAAAATTGATGGCGGTCGTGACCTCGTTGTGAATGGGTCAGTCCATCTCCTGTTTAATGTTGCCTGACCCTTTGAGCACTATGCACACACACGCCGCCCCAGAACTCCCTTCAAGACACTATTTTAGATTTGAAATTGGTATTGCTATAGTTATAGTTCATCACAAGCTCTTCTCTTTCAGAATTTTTTGTTTTAGAGCAAATCTTAGATATTGATTTGTGCAATTAATGAGGCAGAGCTACAAACATCGAAGATCTTTACTTGGTTTTTCAGTCTATGTTTGCCACGATAGCTGTTTTTTTTATCTCACTATATCATTTTCAAGGACCACTGTCTCCCCAGCGTGTTATTAGAAAGATTGTTATTTTCACCACGGGAAACTCTCAATGACATTTCAATGGGAGTTTTTGTGCCTTATTTTCTATTTTATTTATAGCACTTCAAAAAAGCTCAATAGGAAGGACTCTTCAAAAGTTACTTTTTTCATAAGAGGACGAAAGCATCTGCGGGTTTCAGCTCCATTGACAGACCTTTGCATGCCTTTATATAACTTATATAAACATAGTTTCCCTTGTAAAACAGCCAAGGGGCAGGACAACAGCCGCTGAAGAGGAAGCTTTTAGAGAGGAAAGATGAGACTAGACTTTTTCCCATTTTAAAGTGGAAGAAAATATCAGGCTGAGTGACGCGGTTGGAAATATTTGCCATTTTACTCTCGACCCAAACATGAAACCGTTTCCACAGTCTTTCTGTCCACAGATAAACCACAACTTCTGCTTGTGAGAATAGTTATATGATGTCTGGAGAGTGCAAATAGCAGGGTGGAAAGCATGGCCAAATACCCCAAAAAGCACACAAGTAAAGGTACACACAAAAATGAACGCTTTGTCATCATTTACACACCCTTGTGCAATTATTCATTGTCTTAATGTTTGTAACTAGGGATTCAATTTAGTGTATGCGCATGAAACCAGGGGTGTCAGGAGTGAAGTCCATTTGTTTATCACTTTTTCTCAGTGGTCTCTCTTGTCTGAAGTATTGATTTAAGTCGGTGAGAGCTTTTTTGATGTTCTTTTACTCTTGTGCAGCGCTTGTTTGAAAGCCACTCTTGAAGCCAGACACATTTAGGGCACTTTTGTAGTGGGGAATCAAGAAATGGACCTAGACTATGCTGTTTGAATGATAAGATATTAGAGAACCGGGGATACAGACTTCGGCTATTCTTCCTCTTCAAAGCTGAATGTGCTTGTGTGAGACCAAACGTGTTTGACAATTATATTGTCTCACCTCAAACAAACTGCAAAGTCTCTTTTTATGCTATTTTTGAGCACTACAGTATATTGATCTTATGCTGTAAAGCATTTCATCTCAAGCGAGTCTACATTTTTTTAGACTTTTATTCAGTTTCATCTTGCCATTTTCACACTGGCCTGATTTATTCTATTTTTGATTGATGACAAGAAAATACCCTTTATTCATATGTCAGAGTATCTAACATCCCACATAAAGTATATATCACATTATAAACATTAAATTGACAGTCCGAAAAAAACAAGTATTTTGTCCGAGTGTTTTGATTTGGCTGTCAGAATCTTTATATTATTTGTTTAGTGGACTTATTGATTAATCATATCAATCATTTCTGTGTAGCAAAGTACAGACAAATATGTCTGAATGCATGGTTAGTGAATTAGACACGGGACTAACATGAGAGAAACTCCAGATCAATTACCTCATGCCGGCAACCAATCAATTCAGCTTCATCTGCAATTCCAGCCCGTTTAAAAGGCTCATCCTTTGTGATGAACATAATTATGCATGAGAGACTGGAAGGAGAGGATTTTAATCTACTGGAAAGGGGGAAAAAAGGAAATCCCTTCAATGACGCTCTGCCTTAGCCGAGGAGCCTGTTCGTTTTCTCTCTCAGCCTCTTCAGATGCAACGAATGAAAAAAATGACGATGAAAGGCTCTGGAACAAAGTGTTACAATCTTTGCTTTTTTGGGGGTTGAATCGAATTTTTTCATTTCGGGAGATGCTTTTCAACTGCCACTCAAAACATCTAAGATAAAGTAATATCTAGGGAACACGCAGTGAAGCGTACCTCACATTCTTTCAACGCCTGCTTCCATCCGCAGAGCCAGAGCTGGAGGTATAAGCTGTAATTAGGGAGCTCTGTCTTTTTGCTGATGCACGCTTGTCACTCATTACCCTTCTGTTTCCAGCTGCTTCACTCAGAAGGTCTATATAAAGATCTCGCTGGAGGTGCTAGGGGGATATTTGAGCTCTTTTTGACTTTTTTTTGTTGAGGTATCAGACTAGGGATGCACAATATATCACTACCTGTCAATATTGGATATTTAATTATATGCGCTCATTTATGCATTTAGATTACCTTTTTTGTCAACTAACACAAGTTAATCTTTAAAAACAGTTAAATGTTATCTTTAGCAAATCTCAAACTGAATATCAATGTTTCATACTCAGCCATTTTACATTTTCATACTGTACATGCGTTTTGGTCGATCGGATCACAAGTAGACGAGGGAGACGCATACCCGTTTTGATATTTGTCCAATTTCAACCACTCCTGATTTCTTCGAGGGGAGGGCGGGTTGGTAAATGTATGGGTTTTTTCTTTTGATCTAATGGACAATTTACATATGAACGCGCCCGGAGACGACGGAAAAACATACAGAGAGCAGTAGCTTTTGTTTCTGCTCCGATAGCCGCAAGTCTACGCCGAACGCTGTTAGAAATAAGAAATGGTGAGAGAACATTGTGCTTGGAAGGTTTTTCATCTTCAAACCAAATTTGGGTCTTCAGCAGACAAGGGGTCTTCAGGCGGAGAGTAGGCGGTCTTTTTGTGGCAGTTTGAACACATTCAACCACATGAGCGTTTACACTACGAAAGCAATCTGGTTGAATGCGTTTTTTTGACTACCTCTGGAAGTGGTCCCATCGACCAAAACACATCTTAACACCAGGTGTAAACAGGGCCATAATGTTGTTGTGCAGTTTATTTCTTTAGGTTATTTTCATTTGTTGGTTATCAGCCATAGACACATTTTAATTTTAGTGCATGTACACATTTTTTTTTTTTATATATATATATATATACTATGTTGAGATTATGTTGGGGGTGGGCAGGTGGTGTTCTTCTGCTGATTATGGTAATGAAATGGCAGCTCTTTTCCCAATAAGTGGTCCTCTGTCAATCTGTCCTCCTTTTGTCCATAATGCAAAGCAGTTTGTGCATCTGAGCTGTTTTTAATAGAACGGCAGAGGAAAGAGGGGGATGTCAGGCTCCAGGTGGGTGTGTGTGCTCATGCATTGTTTACCGGTCCATCCGTCCTCTGCTTGTCCATTTAACTCAGTCCATTTCCATATAGCGATATCACCTAGCCGTCTATGGCAACTTCACTAGACACAGTGAATGATAAATGGCGCGATGCTGTCACAGAGAAACGGGACATTAGAAATTCATTGCAGATTATTCATTCATGTGGAGTGATAATGGTTGGTAATGGATAAGGCAGGCGTAGGGAGATATCAGAGGGTGTAAGAGTCCCAGAGGTGTTTTTTGCCAAATACTTTGCTTCCAGACACCATCAGTCATAATTTTTTTGGCCAAACTTAAGTTAAGTACTTGGTAAATGCCTGAAACAGAAACTTTAGACACAGTTGTGTGTTGAGAATACAAGAATAATATGAAAAGCTTTTTAATTTTGCTGTCATTGTAAAGCACAAGCATGAAAGAAGAGAATTAGCATGCCTGGAAATGTCTGATACACTGCATTTGAACACTAAGGAAAACTCATCAGGCTTGAAAAGGGACCAAAATAGCAGCAGAGAAATATCATAAATCTACTTTATATGACTCATTCACTATATTCCAAGTGTTTTGAAGCACTACAATAGATCTGTTTGAATAGCACACCGACATTTAAGTAATCATTTGACAAAAAAGACACGGAATGAGTCCTAAAAGACTATTTTTATGCTGCTTTTGTAGTATTTTTGGTCCTTTTTGGAGCATCACGTTCTTTGAACATGATGAACCATAGTTCCTTATATAGTTAACTTTGACAGCAGAATTAATTTTTTTTGGATGAACAACTATTCCTTTTAATGTTGCACAAAGGCCTTTGTTAAATAAAAATACACTCCGTCTGTGGGCATCATCCCCATATGGCATCAGATAGTATCCTGACATACGGACGTCACCCTTCCCCCCTTTCTCTATGGCAAATATCCCAGCAGGATGCACAAGTCCTAGCTTCCCTTTAAATTAGTCGTGGCATGTGAACACACAGTGAAGAGGCAGTTACCGCACTGACAGCTGTGTATGTGTGGAACACACGTCATTGCGGCCTGTAAACAGTCATTAAATCCAGTTCTCGCTGCATGGCATGGTGTAAACACACGCACACACTCACTATAGTCGCAGACATTGGATCTTCTCCAGCCTGTAGCTAAAGCTCAGGTAAAGGCTTTGTTTACCAAGCTTCATTCTGTTTGTATTATAGAGCTTTATATATCTGTCTGGATTATAAAGCTCCTCATTCTGCACACAGTCACGGATCCATCCGGCTGTGTGATAATAGACCGGCCTGCTCGTGGAGGTTTTCAGGAGTGTTCTTCATGCACATAAGCGTCTGTCTTGTGTTTATACAGTATGTGCTTTTTGTGTGCAGACTAGTGCTTCTTTTTTTCCAACCACATTTCTCAGAGAGCGTATAAATCAGCCGGGACCCTCAAACTGCACCCCCCTACCTCTCTCACTGGAATATCATCACCATGACATCAGTCCTCAGACTTCTGTGTTGGGCCTGGCAAAGATAACATTTCCATAATTGTTTGCTTGTTTATAGGACATGCATTTCTCCAGTCTCATCAGAAGCAAGT
The DNA here is from genome assembly GCF_949152265.1 of Phoxinus phoxinus. NCBI lineage: Eukaryota > Metazoa > Chordata > Actinopteri > Cypriniformes > Leuciscidae > Phoxinus > Phoxinus phoxinus. Next base: position 19,435,550 of record NC_136897.1, on the reverse strand, counting down.
TTGTTTTCTATTTTGAAAGTAATTCAGTATCTGAAAAGTAGATAATTATAATTGTGAGATATATTTAGAATGGGTAAATTCTCTCTCTCTCTCTCTCTCTCTCTCTCTCTCTCTCTCTCTCTCTCTCTCTCTCTCTCTCTCTCTCTCTCTCTCTCTCTCTCTCGCGCTCTCTCTCTCCCACCTCCCCCCCCCCCTCTCTACAATGCATATAGTTGTATTATTATTAATAATAATGTGAAATTTTAATACTGTATATATAATTCATAACCTGGTTTCATTCTGTGTTGGCATTTAAACTCTTTTTTGGACTTGCACAAATATTGTAACAAATATTATAATCAATTTGCAGACTATAAATGCAATGAAAATACAATTTCATTGCACTCAATACAATACCATAAAGGCCTGAAATATCCAAAAATATACATTTCGGTTTACAGATTTTCTCTGAAGGTTAAATAGACAGTTGTATTTCCAAAAAAAAAAAAATTCTGACTATTATTAGAAATCTCTGACTTTACATAGGTACAGTTTACCCCAAACCTCTGTAATATAGTACAAGGGACCCTCCTTTAGTGTAAATTGTACGGTTTACGGTCCGGCGGGCAAAAAGGATAAATCTGATTGCACCAAAAGTAATAGCACACACACCTCTCCTCGACAAGCCGCGCAATCTGAGGTATCATTCATGTCCGGTGAAGGATTACCTGTCAAACTGTAATACTGATGTTTAGGGTCTGTTCCTCACTGAAGTGTCGATTGTAATCAGACTAGATCATCACATCGGCTGTGGTTACCTTGCAGTATAAAAACAGTATGGAGTATGAAGAACTATGACGGTTTGGTTGAAAAAGAATACTGGAGTTGTGGTCGTATGTGCTCGCACTCTTTGAGCCAGTGATCAAACTGCCGTCAGAGGCTGTGCCAGTGAAGAGTTGCACTTCCATGCTGTAATGAGATCCCCTGAGTGCCCTCGGCCAATCACAGCCAAGGATTGGCTCTCCTAGCTTGTGTTAATTGGCTGCAGGGATAATGCCACTGCAACACTTCAGTTCATCTCAGAAGATCTATGACGTTCATATACATTACAGCTTCTTTTTGAAAAATATCTCTGTACAGACTTATGGAATAGTCTCGCATGACGAGACCATCTTGTCCCCAAATCAGTCGTTTAATGTTTTATAAAATATAGTGTCCAGTGGATTTGCATGTGTTCATTAGCAATCGGCTGAGTAATTATTTTCAGTTTCAGAAATGATTTCTGTCTTGGATTATTTAAGAGCTAAATACGGAGAATAATGATGTGATATCTTTCCCCATTGTCGTCATAGGACATGTAGATTGTGCGATGGCTCCCCCTGCAGGCTAAAGCGGAAGTGAACGCTGCATTCTGGTAATAAAATGTGACAAGTCAATGATGTCAATTCCCTTTTCCACTGCATATTTCCAGAGTAGCTTTGCGAGCTCAATACTGCTGGAATGGATTGTTATGTCTGTTCACTTGCCTGTGTCGGCAGTCGGGTGCCAAACAGGTGCCGAGGAATACCAAAACTCTCCATCTGTGGCTACTCGGCCATCGCGTGACTCACTCACTGACTCTCTCTCTCACACACACACACACACACACACACACACACACACACACACACACACACACACACACACACACACACCTCCACCTGACCTCTGAGGAAGTGAGGTGAGGTCACAAACTCAGTGTTCCTCATCAAAACACAAACATGGTTACCCTGCTCCTGTTGGGGTCGTGACATCTGACAGGATAAAACACTGGATGGTGCTTACCAAGGAAAATAAATGCATTATTTTTATGCATTGACTGAACCGTGTTGTGGCACATCACCACTGTTTCTTTCTTTGCAAGTTTCATGTTTTCATCTATGGTTATCAGAAAAGTTTATCCTTTAATTATTAATACCATGAATTGCATTGGCAATAATATGCATAATTATTACTGAAGACAATTTACATTTTTGCACCAAATAGTTTTTACTTAGTTTTGTTTCTAATAAAACTATAAATAAAATTAAATTATAAAAAGGTTGCAGGTATAGTCTAAATATTGTATGAGCCTTTATTTTATATGAGCATTTTATATATTCATATTGGTATTTGCATTTTTACAACCCTGTAAGCAAAATTTGGAATTAAATTAAATGAAAAATAAAAAAGTTTCATGTTTGATCTAAATATTATATTATCTGTTTATTTTTTGTTCATTTTCTATATTTATATTTGCATTTTTACAGCCCTGTCATTAAAAAAATAAATGACAAAAACACGCTTGCAGGTTTAGCCTAGACTGACTTCGCTACTGTAGGTCCATATGTTTGAAAAAGCCAAACGGTCTATGTGCAGCCCTATACTTTTGAGCAAGCAAGTGTAGCTTTGCCTCAAGGTGTTTCATTCTTCCTGATTGTTCAACTCAACTGAGGGAGCCGGCAGCATACAGTGTAATGTTCTTTGAGTTTTGGTGCTCAAAGAAAACACAAACCTAAGGCATATTTGTGTCATTTCTGTTAGCTGTATAAATAATTATTTGCGCCAGAGGGAGTCCCTCAACCCACGTGTGCAGGAAAGAAGATGCATTCATCTAATCTACAGATTTTCTTCAGTCTAAAAATAGTTGATGGTGTTGTTGTTATTGTTCATTTTTGCTGTGTAATTGTGTGTGTTTTGTAATGTAGAATCATTTGGATTCAGGCAATGGATTGGATGCTGGTGATGATGTCATAATCCGTCCAGCTTTCAGCAGATTAAGGGCCTTGGTGACTGGCTTCTTTACAATCGTTACTGTTCTCTCTTTGCGTCTAAATCTTTGCCATAAACCTCAGGTCAAGAACTGGCCTTTTTCATAATTTGTGTGTTCCTGGTGTTATGAACTGGTGTTATAGTCCTGTGAACTATTCTCATTGTTAGAGCCGCACGATATTGTGGGGGGAGATGACATTGCACTATTTTGTTTTTCTTCTTCTTTTCATTGTGATATGAAAAATACAGGAATTTCCCTCAGATGACTTTAATATTTATTTGGAAAGAACGAATTGTTATAGAGTTTATTTTTCTTGTCAAATACCCTTTCTCTTTCAGAAATGCATCACATTATGGAAGTAAAATGAGTTGTGAATGGCAATTCACATTGATTTTAACATGAAAATTCCATTTTGAAAGAAAAACAAGGTTATAGCACTCAGTCAGTTCTGCTGTTCTTGAGGTTGTCTTGCTCATATTATTATGATGATCATCCTCTATCATAGCTCAGCACACACATGAATGCCCAGGCGGTGTGTTTCTCCAGCTTCATTAGCTGATGGGTGTGTGTGGTTGGACGGGTGTTGGAGTCGATGCTTACAGCAGTCCCATGTGATCAGTTGTAAGACATAATAGGAGGTGCACAGCAGTCTGTGGATTGAAGGGTCCTGTATTTTCGAGTTCCTGTACTCCCCTCCAGCTGCTCCCTATTTGTGCATGTGCATGATTGGTCCCAGGAGAATATTTGACCACATAAGGATATATTTTCTCTATTGCTCTGGCAAAATAACAAAGGCAATTGGTTATGTTGATTGACATTGTAAATCCTAGCAGACTATATTTAGACATTCATTTGAAGAGTGGTTAACTGATGCAGATTGTTCAGTGGCCATTAATGGTGAAGATACATAGGTCAAGGGTCATTTTTTGATGACGATTATCCCTTCGCAGGGACCCCTGCCTAAAATATAATTATTTTATGTATACAAATACGGTGACACTATTGAGTGTTATATTGTAAAGACAATATAGAATTAAATAATTGTTCTAAAATGTAATAATTGGCTTTTATTTTATTGTCATTGTGATGAAATTGTGAAAGGAAAGGGTTAGGGATATTTCCTAGAAATATTTACTGGTTATTAAAGACAACATATTGGAGAATTAAAAAAAAAGATTTCTCACAAAATTTCACCAGTTTTGTGAATACAATACAATAAAATAATTTTGTGATTACTGGGCAGCGTATAGAAATTAGAAATAAATTGTAATGTTATCAATCAAATAACCCTAATTGATTAAGTGTGTGTAGCTTTCCATTTCTTAAACAGCCATGTAGGAAGACACATCATGGCCATATTCCAGGATGACAATGTCAAGATGCATTAGGCTCAAATTGTGAAGGAATGGTTGGGAGGGAGCATGAAGAATCATTTTCACACATGAATTGGCACCTTTGAGTCCAGTCCTTAAATTCATTAAAAGTCTTTGGGATGTGCTGGAGTAGACTTTACAGCATGCGTGACTCTTGCATTGGCAATACAAGATCTTGACCAAAAATGTTTGCACCTCTTGATGGAAATATTTCAAGATAATAGATCACTCTAGAAAACAGACACATGTATTTTCTGTAAAGCCGCTTTGAAAAAAAAATATGTGAAAATTGAATTGGATTGAATATAACATGCTAGGAGCATAATAATCACAGCAATATACGTATATACGTATTTTCCGGACTATAAGTCGCCCCGGAGTATAAGTCGCATCAGTCAAAAAATGCATCATAAAGGGGAAATAAACATATATAAGTCGCACTGGACTATAAGTCGCATTTATTTAGAACTTTTTTTCACAAAATCCAAGACCAAGAACAGACATTTAATCTGGAAAGGCAAGTTATTCAGCTACACAACAGCACACAGAACAACAGGCTGAATAGGTGTCCGGTATGTTAACGTAACACATTAACAGTTATTCAGCTACACAATAGCATAAAGAAACATTATAGCTGGGAGGCTGAATAGGCTAAATTAACATTTGCCAGTGAGTCCAACAAGCAAGTTACCGGTGCAAGTTCACCAAGCTCCGCGATCTCATTCCACAACACTGAATCCATTGAATTCTTCCTCGGTGTCGCTTCTGAACAACTCCGCCAACTAGAGTGCCCTCTCGCGGCTGTAGACGGTAATGTTTGCTCTTGGTTCATCTCAGTCAGTATGAATTCATTATGATATATAAGTCGCACCTGACTATAGGTCGCAGGACCAGTCAAACAATGAAAAAAAGTGTGACTTGTAGTCCGGAAAATACGGTAGGCCTATATATTCTCGTTTGATTTGTCATATATCAAGACCGGGGTATGGGTTTGAAACGGAGACCCACAGAGTTTGGCAGCTGTCCACCTATATCAGTTTCAGTAAGGTCACCAGTGGTCACTTACTTAAGGCTACTTTGCAGCAGTCGTCTTGCTTTACCAGGAATCTTTAATTATCCGAGGACTGTTCTGGCTCCAGTGTTAGCCAGGTGCCACTCCACTATAGTTTGAAAATGTTGTGAAGTGGGTCGTGAGGGGGGTCGGTACCGCCACAGATGACTGGGCCTCTGTGTGTGTGTTGTGCAAATGCTCTGCCATTTTTAAAAGCAAAAGCCGAACATGAGCTAATCATGGACACCACCTGCCGGATTCCGCTTACAATCCCATTAAAGCTAAATCCTTCCTATACAGTGAAAGAGAGATTGTACTGGGCTTAGATTAGCATGTACACAAAACTTGCCATCCTGGCACTCGTACGGATGCCGAGAACGCTCTGCGGTTCGGATCTCTCCGTGGTGTGAGCCAAGGTCAGCCTTGAGACGTTTGCTTTTTAGGAACGTGTACGGGAGATTGATGCCGCTTCATGCCAGCTGCCGTTTGAAGGCGCAACAGTAAGTCAGCAACACTTATTTACCATAATCCACATAAAAAGAGTAGATTGAAGTTTACCTTAGGTTAGACGGTATCAAACACAAGATACAAGCATAAAAGCAGCAAAAGTTTAAGAGTTGAGGAGCCATCAGATTTGAGATTTGAATTCCAGGATAGCAGATAACTCTTTGAAGTGTCAATGCTACACGTATCAAAAAAAAAGTTTAGATTGGGCTTGTAAACTGAAGATAATTATTTTTGTGGCTGTTGTTAGTACATTAGAGGTCAAAAGAACACACAGGGTCAAAAGTCATTGACAACATGGCAGACAAAGTATGTCCGGAAATGCATTTATACACTCCTTCATGCCTACAGAATGTACTTGTACATTAATGGTCAAGAAGTTCTTCATCGAATTCAGTACACACTATGAAAGTAGGAGAATGTTTGGTTGTAGTGACAGAGAATTAATATAACAATAAAATGAATACAAATTAGGAATTTTGTTTTGTTTTGTATCAGTCTGGTTATGTTTATGCTTTAAATATAAATATTTATATAAAAAAGTAAAGTATATTGAAAAAATAATAAAATATTTGTTTCCTAAATTAAATAATTGGCTTTTAAATCGCCATTATGTTTCACTTGTAAAAAGTGTCTTGTAGAAAATATTTACTTATTTTACTTTTTATATTATACTATGTTTGTTTATTTTTATTTTATTAATTTTCAATCTAGTTCGTTTTTAGCTTGTTTTCTCTCTTTATATCTCACGTTTTCGTTTATTTTTTTGCTCCGTCTCTCAGACCCTTTTTTCGAATAGTGAAAAAAAAAACAGTGACCTTGCAGCTGGGTAAAAAAAAAAAATACACAGAGAAACGGGACACAGTCTCTTTGCATGGGGCAAGAGCACCGAGACGCCACCTTCAACAGAAAGCACAGAGGGAGAAAGACAGAGAGGGCAAGGGAGGGAGAGGATGAGTGCAGGGGGGAGGGGTTGAGAAGAGCAGAGAGAGAGTGACGTGGAGAGACAGAGAAAACGAGAAGGCGTTTAAGGGACTGGAGGCTGGGGGAAAGGAGGGAGGCAGACGGCCCAGTGGAGTGCATCGTCACGCTAGGTGAGAAGAGGTCTGACGGGCCACAACAATGCAGGATTTTCTTGCTCAGGGACGACTGAGTTTATCCTCCGCTGCTTAAGTTAGAGAGCAGACCTCCAGATGCTGCTGTTTGCATGTTATTTGTAGCCAGCCAGGCTGCGGATGGAGTGAGAGGTACGTGCGCGTGTCTGTGTGTGTGTGTGTGTGTGTGTGTGTGCCAGAGCAGCATGCAGGTGTCTGGCAAAGATGACTGCAGCAGCTGTTAAGGCATGCAGCTATTTCTCTCTCTCTCTCTCTCTCTCTCTCTCTCTCTCTCTCTCTCTCTCTCTCTCTCTCTCTCTCTCTCTCTCTCTCTCTCTCTCCTTCTCTCTGTTCCGTAGTCTGATGTCATTCTGACTGATGCGGTCTACCTGGAGGACAACGGTTTGTTTGCTTACTAAGCCAAACTGACTATATGAAACTTTCGGGTGATGAAAATCTGATGACCTCCACAGTTTGACTTTACGTTTCTCGCCGTAACTTTGTGGCTTTGCTGATGGAGCACTGTGAGCGAGCATTGATCTCGGTGCTTGTTTGTTATGTCCGTCCATTAGGATGGTGACATTGAAGCAGAAACAACTGACGCAAACACATTTGACTAGATCATAAAGTAGATTGGCTTGCCTATGACCATTAAAGGAATTAAATGCTAGAGTAAATGGGAAAATTACATCCTTGCGCTTGATGTACCTGACTGTTTCCTTTCTGTTTTATATGTATGTGTAGCGTTACTGTGTCCCCGGTGTTTTCTGGTGTTTTGGCTGCGGTGGGTATCCTTGGGATGTGGATTTTCAGTGTGGGGCAAGATTATGCAGCATTAAGCTGCTTTGTATCAGATAATGCAGCAATAATCATTATTTTTGGTTATGAATTCAGCAAGACTTATCTGAGCAGGTGGTGTTTTTTGCATTCACATGTGTGTCAGCTAAACTATCTTTGGATCTGCTGATGTAATTAGATACTAAATTTAGTCACATACTTGAAATATGTGATCATGTGGGGTAGAACCAGTAGTATTTTCAACATAAACTGATGCTCTGCTTTCATATTGTAGGTATGTACCATAGGCTATATCGGCACCATATCTGATGATTTCAGAGTTTTTTTTTTACAATAGGGTCTATTGTATTGTATATTATACTCAATGTCGGATGTTTAATTTTACATGCTCATTTACAACCATTTTTCATGTTGTGCATTATAATGTTGTAATGCCTAAAATCACTTGTAACATTTACAATGATTTATTTTAATTTTAAATGTTAAATTTGTTCATTCTTATGCCAGCTAGGCCTAAATGTTTCTGGCCACAACTCAAAAAGGCTGATATCAGCGATAACAGGTAGTCCTATACAGTATATTAGCTTGCAAAAATATATAGTGGGTATATATTATATACCCTATATAATTTATAGGGACCTATCTTGCACCCAGCGCTATTGACTTTGTATACCAACGCATGTATCATTCCTATTTTGCACCCATGCACAGCGGAATTTTCCCTCCACAGACACACGTCTGTAAATTAGGGAATGAACTTGCGCTCCCGGGGGCGAGTCAGGCGAAAAGAGGAGGCGTGCTATTTTGCCGTTTTAGAAAACAATTCCGCCACTGACCAGGAAAAACCTACTCTAAGGACAGTGGCGCTAAAAAATTCTAATCTAAACAGATTTAGCAGTTTTCATTTTTGAAAATCATACATTATTAAAAGGAAAAATATTAACACACGAGGGAAATCATTGTTGTATCCATGAAGATGTGAAAAAAATAGGCATAAATCTAGCTTACACATTTACCCAAATTATTACATGCCTGTTTAACCGAAGCTAATTTGGGTGGGTTTCTCCCATCATCCCCAATGTCACTTCTCTGTCTTTTACTGCCCTGATGAGAACGTCGGCCTCCTCGGCTGTGAACCGCTCCTGGCGTGCGCCTGGGAAATCCGCCGTTATAATAGCAATCCGCCATGATGGAACAAGTGCGCCTGCTCTTAAAGGGAATGTGAGAGGACGCTCTGATTGGTTTATTTCACGTTACGCCCAAACCACACCTATGAATAATGAAGCTACTTCAGACCAACCCATTTTAGATTTGCATCGGGCGCAAGAGTCATTTATCCCGCCGGTATAACAGCAACAGCGCCCCGGGATCCGCCCACAAAGTTACTTGCGTTTCCTATTTGATACTTGCGTGTCAGATCATTAAAATAGGGCCCATAGAGCTAATAGGTTTGCTTGAAATAATTGAGGGCACTTAAAGGGATAGTTAACACAAACATTTTTATTCTGTCATCATTTACAGAATTTCGTTCCAAACCTGACTTTCTTTCCTCTGTGGAAAAAAAAAAAGTCTCACACTGCATCTGAAATCGAATATTTGCCTACTATCTAGTATGATAAAAACAGTCCGCCATCCCTCTAATGTCTATGTTGCTTATGCCTATATTTGTGCCTACAGATCAAGCTCGAACAGGCCAAAATACGTTGTTTCTACTGTGGCAGCTGTGCATTTGTTTAGTCATCCGACCCTGCATGACTCATCAAGAATATTTCAGATCTCTTCCAAGGTTTACACAGTCATCTTCGCTTCGCACACATTTACCAAAAAACAAGGACAAATCATAATAATATGCGGCATGATACTAATGGTCCCAGTTTCTTGGGTCACTGTGCAGTTGAGCCGAACAGATCCTGACAGTCATGTGGTCTGAATGATCTCTCCGGGCACTGATGTGTTGGTGAGCTTGACATTGGGGTTTGATTCTCCCATGTGCGGTCTTGCCGTTATTATGGCTGCTCTCCTCGAGGGATTCACAGGGCCATAACAAAACAAGTCTATTTCTGTCAAACAGCTCCAGCTGTGTCAAGGGGATTGCTGGTGTGTTTGGCTGTGGGAATGTGACAGCGATGGTGACTATCAAGTTGGCGGTTTCAGGTTGGGTGACGTGATTCTCGGAAACAGAGATCTGTTATTCTGTTTTTCCAGATTATGATCTCGGATCCACAGATAAAACCGTATGAAATATGTCATCAGACATTGTTGTTAAATATCATATGGAAAGCTGGCAGTAGTCATAAAGCACTGTGGGTGGCAAATAATAACTTTTTAGAAATAGACTATGACAACTGAAACGAACTGCTTGCCATGTAAAGAATCTAAAAGCTGTGTATATTCTGCGGCTGTAATCTAATTTGCATTGTGCAAATATTATTTAAATGAATGCATTTTTGACACCTTGTGACGGCTAACACCCCAGCTGTCTTGGTACTTTAAATAACTGGCTGAAATATATAAATAAAATAACTTTTAAAATTGAGGTCAAGCTAATTAAAATTCAGCTCTGTCCTCTGTCAGCAGATGAGATATCAAGCCAGTTCTTTCCTTTCAGTTCAAAATAAATGTTAAATCTTCGATTATGATTGCATTTCATAGGGCCCGAGGAACGTTTGGCGCACCCGAGGTTGTCCTGTCTTTTGAAATGCTGCAGGACTTGTCTTTATATTAGTATTCAGAACGTAAGTTCGAAATCATTGGCCATGAAATATTGCAAAGCCAGGCTGATGCAGTAAGAAGCAGTGGTATTCTCGTCCAAATCTGCTGTGTCATGTTGAGAGCCTCTGAGGACAGATCGCAGGGAATGAGACACGATGTTATATTTACCACGAATAACCAAGAACTGGATTCGATCATTTGATGTGACGCATTACAAGTAACTTGAGTTACGTAATCAGATTACCTTTCCATGTAATGAGTAGAGCAATGCTTTTAAATTTACAACAAAATGTCTGAGTTACTTTTGTATTGTATTTGTATTGACTGACACCTCTTCGGTCCCCATGTTGAGAGAAATCGGGAGACGCATAAACCGCTGGCCGCATAAATACACTGCCGTTCAAAGGTTTGTTCATTAATAAGTGTCAATACTATATTTAGCATCAAGTTAAATTGGATTGTGAGTGGTTAGTGAATGGCACTGAAATGCAATGCAAATGCAGCTGTTTAGTTAATTTGCCTCAGTGTGTTTCTGTTCAGTGTGATCTATTTTTGCTTTAGTGCTTATTGAAGCCACCTGTCTGGTCAGCTCTGGTGTAGTGATTCATTCTCCACATCCACACAAAACTTTCCATGACAATCACAAGCTAAAGGTAATCCCTGTTGGAAAATAGTTGATTTGGTTTATATAACAATTCGAGCAGCACTGTTATACATTTCACCCTTCTATTTTAGTACAAATATGCAAAGCTAGATAGTTATCTTTATAATCTGAACAACAGCACACTGTTTGCATGCTGCAGTATTCACTGTTGTAGTCCGCTCCAAGTAAACAGCCTCTAAACATTCTTTTTGTTATTTAGCGAAGCCCCATGTTTATAGACGATGTCAAGTTGGTTTGTAATTTGTTGCGGTGGGTTCATTCGATCTGCAGCAGGCTCTGTGATAATTGCCACTTGGCTCCTCTTAGCTGAGTCTGCCGGTTCCTCCAGGAAAACAAAAAAAAAAAGTTCCCAGGAATCCGGAGGAGAAGAATGCAGCGCCCGTGTTTGTCGTAACAACAAGGTGTAGGATGATGAAGGGTTGTTTGGGTTTGAGGTTTGCAGGACTCGCTAATCACCACCTGGCCATCTTTCAGCGGGAGCATAAGTAAAGGCATATGGAGGTAGTGTGCATGTTTGCCTCTTTCTTTACAAGGCAGCAACATTTCACTGGAACTGCAGTTTTGGCCGAGTCTTTGAAAACAGGAGAATGGGATGAAGCGACCTTTGGAAGTGACCTCGCTTCCTCTCTGAGCTGCAATAATAAAGAGCTCGTTTCCCTAGACGAAACACAAATCATTGAAAGATACTAAATCACTTCCAGGATAACCAAAAATGCCACCACTAGTGTCTAAGGGTGTACTTCGATTAAAACAAACTGGTGTGAAACCAGTTTCATTTGAATAAGTGTGAACGCTGCCATCCAAACCCTGAACAAGCAGAGACCCACATTTTCATGGCCAATGCCAATGTACGCTTCCAAATGAACTCTGGTGCGGTTCGGCTGAAATATGAACGCAACATGGACCAAAGTGGACAAAACTGGACGTAGTGTCACAAAATGCGACCCTAAAAAGGACATAATGCTCAAGCATGCCTGGTTCTTCTCATCATAAGACCTACTGTTACGGTTTAATACAGGTGTCGGAATGCTTTCTCCTTGCAGAAGATCCTAGTTTGTGTGCAACAGTGGAATTCCTGGTGCCTGTTTTGTCTCCTTTACACATTTTATAAGCTATGTGTGTGTTCTCAGCTGGTAAAAATTCCACCATATGTACACACATACAACGAGCGCATTTAGCCCAGCACACATCATTGTTTTTGGATGTTCGCTTATATTCCATCAGAAAATATAGGCCTAGATCATGAAAGCTGTTTTTTGTTGACCGTGAAAATGACCGTGTGAACGCTAAGCGAACCAGGACTGAATGTATCATTTTCTTTTGTTGGTTCCGGATCAAAAGAACCAAGAGAACCGACTAACTAAGTGAACACACCATAAATTACACACATCAGCTTTATTTTCTACTTGGGTATGAAAGACAATGAGTCATTAAATCTGTGCCAAGCTCTGAAAGATTTCAAAAGTGGGTTTTAGAGGAATGGCCTCTGTTTGACCGATGGAAACACATCACTGTTTAAGTGCACAAAACTGAAAGCTGCTTTATGGGATGAGGCGTAGACAGAGTTGCAGTGTTAGCACTGCAGATGTTTGACTGTAGGGTGTGTGCGTGCGTGTGTGTGTGTGTGTGTGTGCGTGCATGTGCCAGCATGTGCTGCCTTACATGTGGAGTTAAAGAAACAGATTCTAGGTTGCTGAAGGGAAGGGAAGGACAGAGTGAAGCAGTGCTGCGGTTTGCTGGTTACGTCAGCTCTGACGGGCTGCATTAGCCCTGCAGCGCATCAACTTATCGTAAGATCCTCTGACACGCTATTTTGAGGAAATTCCACATAAACAATTACTTGCCACATACAAATGTTAGAGTGTGTGTGTGCGTATATCTGGTTTTTATTTCTTTCTGTTAAAGATTTTTTCTTAATGCCCTTTCAAAAAGTCTTGGTTTTGTTTTTTGGGGTGTAGTAGAAAATGATTTCATGCTTGATTGTTAAAAAACAAATCATAATTTTTCACATATTTTACATTATTACAGCTATTCTCTCCCCAGTCTGGTGAAACCTGGATTACATGTGTTGTGATTGGCAGCACTTAGCTTGTGTTCGGGAATGTCCCGCCCCTTCATAACCGCAAGCTCTACTCAGATGTAAATATTAACGATGGCGTCGATTTCAAACCATTTCGAGCCCGATTCAGACCCTGACAATGTTAACGAACAAGTGCAGAACGGATTTCAAGCACGGATTTCACAGGATGTTTCAGAGTGGATATTCAGACCAGTCATTTGTTGTAGTCCTTAATAAGCGATTTCTGTAAAAGAAAATATGTCCCTTTGCATTGAACTGTAAGCATCTTTGCAGATGTTGTTTATGCTCAAACAGCAAAATTACGCACTAACTAAAGTTAAAAAGTGAAATCATAATTATTTAAAAAAATTACAATGACTTAGCACCACATTTATAGAAAAGCAATATTTAATAAGATGGAACTCTTCAAATATTGTGCTCACGGAATGTTTATACTGCCGTTTTTTCCGTTGCTTTTTCTTTAGCTGTCATCACAAATCATGTTATTAATACCTTAAGGGCACAGCATATAATTAGTGGGTTCCAATTTATTGACTTCTCATTAATTTGAGTCACAGTTATTTTTCACCTTGCTCAAACCTGACTAGAAGTGGTCCGATTATCATCAGAAGTGTTGTTCTCACGCCCAGTTATGTATATGTAGACCTCCGTGGCTTAAGTTTGGTAACATGCTGTCAACATGAGGGGAATGTTTGGGAGAAAATCTCTAGGTCAGCGCAGCCTTGATTCAGTCAAGCTTGTAAAGACAGTTAAAAGATTTCTGGGATGGTCAGGATTTGACCTTGAGGCCTAAGAAATCTTTACACATCCGCTTTCACAGTGGTTTCACCAGGTCATGTTTGTTTTGAGCAGAAGTGGCCACAGTTAAATCTGAAGTCACTTCTCCAAAAAATTATTAGACTTTTAAAAACTATCCAGATTTACGCTGATTGTGAAACCGCTGCGTGAAGTGACACGATGGACCAATCAGAATCTAATCTTATTATTAGAGAGATTCTGGGCCAATGAGATTGCACAGTGGGCTACTGGGTAAAAAATTGTTAGAACAAACGCTCTTATTGAAAGATGGAATAGCTTATTGTTTTAACAATTCAAGCCATGGTTGTTTGGCACGCACAAACCGTTTTAAAGGGTGTTTTTGATTCGATTTGACAGTCCACACAAGTATTTCATTTTGCTATAAAACTCCAAATTATTGCTAATAAAAGCAAAGAGGCATTAACAAGAAGTAGGTCCACTCAGATTCTGTGCCCACAGATGTTCATTTATTGAATATTTGGGGTAAGTTGATTGTGTAATTCAGCCGAGCATGTAGTACTCTGTTTTGTTTATCACATTTTACCATGTTTAAATCAGTTACACAGATTTATTTAGGGCAGAAGGTCCACATGCTTTTTAACTTAGCTGATGTTGAATTTAGAGTAAAGTTGAGGTATGCAGAATAAATAAAAATCTAATGTACAGTAGGTCATATTCACAGAACATATGGTTTTTATAGATGCTTCATTTGTTTTGTATTGATGATTTTATAGAGAACTGGTTCTAGATCAGTATAAGCAGTGAGCAGCAGAGTTGTGTTGCGTATGTGTATCGGTATGCATGGACTGCTCTACACGTCTTCTGAATGCCCCTTGTAAAGGTTACTCTCGACAGCTCCCAGATGTGCTACACTATTTGTGTAACTGCAAATGTTGCCTGAGACCACCTCAGCAGGTAACTCAAGTAAGCTAGTTTGGAATTTATAGAAAAATGTGCGTTTTATAGGAGTTTGTTACCCATTTTCAGCGCATGTTTGTGTGCTTGAATTTTACAGGGATTGGTTTATGTCAAGCTATTATCTTTTATAAGAACGTACTCAACTGGCACTAAAAGTGAAGCATTTTGCCATGGGTGCCAGAACATACAGGTCAATGCGCTCATCTACTGAATTTGTTTGTTTGTTTTTTTTTGTTAAATTGCGGCATTAAGTTCTGATCTGTTCAAATCGTGTATTCTGATGTTTGCCACCAGAAATATTTATTTGCATCATAATGTGATATTCAATCATTCCTTGAATTTATGCTTGCGTTGAAATGCAATGTTTCACATGGATTTTCCGTAACACTTTGATTCTTTCATGCAACTGTGGAAGGGCAGCATGTAATGGAATTTCATTGGTATTCATGAACTAAATGGCTGACACAAATTGTGTTGTTTTGTTGTGGCCTGACCTTGAAATTGCAAATTTGGTTCATCAGCAAGAGACGCTGAATAAGACCCACCTGGTCATCTCCGTTCTAGGGTATGTTTCTGATTGGAAATTGTTTAGATGGATATGGAGAAATGGTTGTTTATCCAGTACTTGCCACAGTACAAGATGATGATACAATTAGGCATTCCACCATTTCAGATATTGATTTTAAATATGGCTCTTACAAGCATTAATGATGGTAACTACAGTTTTTGTTTTCCACAGTTTGTAGTGGAAATGTTTCTACTGCATTTAAAGTTGATATTGTGGCTTTATGGTCCGACACTTCATGTGTCATTATATTATTAAAATTTTTAGCTAAACCAAGCTCAAATATGTTTTTGAGGTTTTTGACCAGCGAATGTCAGACATTTGTGTTATTTCCATCATTAGAATGGCTGCATCTGAGGCAGTAAGTGCATCGCATTGCGTTTTCATCAAAAGTTTATTGTAGCTATGTGGGCGCTCAGTTTTTTTTTCTGTCATAAAACATTTGGTTTCATCAGTGTTTCTTGGGTAAAGAAAACACTTCAGTTGTTCAAACAACCCATTCTTTATTTAGCCTTGCACTGCAAACAAGCAGAGATGTCCAAACTGTGTGCGGCACTTTATTCACGATTGAGGCAGGGTGGTTTTAAAGCTACCGTCGGCAAGATTTTTTTTATCACTGAAACCGACGCTATGCTCCGACAGAACAACATAAATCAGCCAGTCTTAGAAAGAAAAAA
Source organism: Phoxinus phoxinus (assembly GCF_949152265.1). NCBI lineage: Eukaryota > Metazoa > Chordata > Actinopteri > Cypriniformes > Leuciscidae > Phoxinus > Phoxinus phoxinus. The sequence goes on along the minus strand of NC_136897.1, from coordinate 19,419,546 downwards.
ACGCTTCTACCTCCACCTGGGCATGAGAGTTGTAAACATTCAAAACTTTGACTAAGTCCCTTCAATCTGCCAGACCTGCCGACTGCAGCTTTAATGGTTTTAATATATATATATGGCGTATTTACTGTCACCATAATTACAATGCTATTTTGATCAAAACTATGGTTACCATAATAAAATGTTGTAAGAGTGATGCTGAATGACACGGAGGAACAGTTCTGAATCATTTTGATTAAAAAAAAGAGGAAGTTCCACATGTCAGGTCTGTGATCCTTTATAAAACCCAATTTTTAAGAGATGAAATGGTATCAAAGTTTTCCTGAGCGCTCAAATTGAAAACACTCCTGCCCTTCTCACGTTTCATACCGCATTCTTACGCACTGAGAGAAAACGACTTTGACATGCGCCTTGAAGTTCTTACAAAGGTCCTTGTGTGAAACTTCCCACATGTGCGAGTGAAATCGATCGTCTGATCTGCTGCACGTTATGAGCCCTGGGATCGCTCTAGAATGGATGACCATATAAATTTCTCGCACACTGACGCAGGACATTATTGTTAAGAAATATTCAGTGTCATCTCCTTTGTATGAACACAGAGCAATGAAAACGATTCATCTCTTTTTGTATTAGAAATTCACTGAGGATTTAACAAAGGCTCCGATGGCCCTCCTGTATAAGATGTATTCATTTCCAAGTGTCGGTTTTAGAAATTGATTTTCTTTTTTCAGGTAAAAAATTGTTCATTTTTCATAATTCCTCATAATAGTGTTGAGTAAAGCTAGATAAATGAGCTTTTTCTCTTTTCAAGTTTAATTTCAAGGTCAAGTTTCACTTCTTTTTTTTTTCTTTATAATATATATATTATAATATATTATATTATAATATATATTATAATATATACTATATATTATTCGTCTATATAAGTTTTAGTGATTAAAAGTAATAAAAATGTTTTGTCTTTTTATGGTTTTAGTTAATGACCCTGATTAAAGTGCATTTGCAAACATACGCCTTAGATAAGTTGCATTATGATGAGAAAATATGATAATTTGTCATAGGTCTCCAGCATGGTTTCACATTCACTTTTGACAATTCAGAGACAGCAAATCTCTATGTCACAATTACCACTCCCTTCCTTTAAACCTCACCACACACACACACAAATAGCACTTCCCCATAACCACTGCCTGCGCTTTCCTGAGCAGAGCTGGAACACACACACTTACACACACACACAGGTTAGGACGGGCGCAGAGACATACCTGGTGCCAGTGCTAACGCTGTGACTGGAGCAGACGGAAGCGTTGGGAGGTGCTGGTGTGTGTAGCTTGTGGCACATAAAAGGGATTTCATATTGAAGGAGGAGAAGCAGTGGCCACATGTTTGGTGAACTCCAGTAAAGGAACTACAAGCGAGGGAGAGGAGATTTGTGTCGTGTTTTGACGGCTGGCATTACTCCATCATTTTAAGTGTATACCTTCGGGCGGGTAGGTTACGCACCTTTAATGTTGTTCGATTTCAGAGTGTTTGGCAGTGTGTGTTTTGTGTCTGTTGTTCTTTCATCTAATTATGCATTAGCAATGACATATCGCACGTTTAGAAAACTGCAAATAGCCTTCACTTGTTTTTGCTGCGTAATTAGAGCTGAAGATGTGGAACAGAGAATTCACAGTGTGTGAAATGGTGATGTTTTTCAGTCCATGAGTTTCTAAAACGACCTTGAACCCTGACTAGAGAGAGGCTGAGATCTGAATGTGTCAGTTGCCCCTTGCCACACATCTTTCACTGTGATGAGATGAGACTCGCCTGGTCACTACCCATCAATCAAGGTGCCTAAAGAGACAAACACGCACCGAAAAACCTTCGCTGTCCTTGCTTTAGGAATGAGGGATATCACTTATGTGGTTTTTGATCTGACATCAGGGCTAATATTTCTGATTTCAGTACCAATACCTGGATTCAATTTCATGAGGGCAACATGAATAACTGAACATTAGCCATTCTTACCAGGGCTTGACATTAACACCTGCCGAATGCGAATGGATTTCAGCAGTGCCGTGTGAATATACATTTTTCAATTGTAGTCTTTTAAAATGCCATCTGAAATAATGAACTAAGTACAATGTAGTGTTGTCAAATTGTGAATTGACACACACACACACACACACACACACCTTTTCTTACTCACTCCGGATGAATATTGTTGGTTACAGGGCTTGAATTTCGGCGTGGGATTGCACATAGTTTTACTCATTCCCGCGGATTATGTGCGCACACATACCAAACTTTTGTACGGTAGTTTACGATGAATTATGTGCATAAATATCAGAATGTTTTCCATTCATTAACAACATTTATAGATCATAATCAATCATTGAACTTATATAGTTTAAAGTTTTATCAAACAGCATAAAAAATGAATGTCACACTTAGCTTGGTTATTTAATGAAATACTTCAATACCACGCTGCTTTCTCCATTTGAATACTATGTCCTGTGATTGAGCTAATGATATATTTTCTCTCTTTTTTTTTTACTATCTTTTAAAACATATCATTTCCATACAAGTACTAAGAAAAACATTCAACATCATTTTGATTCAACATCAATACCGATATTTGATCTTTCTTTAGTTACTTGTGCAGCCTGGCTGTGTCTGTTGCTCAGTTTTCACTGTCTACTTCCTTTATCGACTCAAAAGATGGCAGTATGAGGGTCATGTATCAGACAGCTGAATGAAGTCCCAGCCTGCCTCAGTCCGCCCACTGTAAGAAGCCTGTCAGCCTTGGGGTGATCTGGAGCGCCGTGTTTGAGACTTTGGCAGCTGCTCGGCAGATCTCCGGCTCTAGATGGCGCTACTCTGTCCCTGCAGCACAGGAGGGAGCAGACAGGGAGGATAACAAGGCACGTCCTTCAAACTCTGTTTATTTAGACTCGACCTCAGTGGTCATTTCGTCTGGGGCCTGATAATGTCTGAGCATGTCGAAACTGCCCAGCCTGTTTGTTTGTCTTTGTGCTCGAGCAACAGAAAAAAGGGTTTTTTTTTTTGTTGGTTTTTTTTGTCGTTTTTCACACAAGCCTCAAGACACGTCGTAAAGACAACGGTTAGAAAGATACCACTTCCTAAACAAGCTAAATTCAAAGCCTTGTCCTCCAAACCTCTTACAGCATACTAAAAGCAATGGTGTTATTGTATGAAGCAACAAAAAAAATTGCATTTTTTTTATAAGCGAGAATTCAATTTGTAACAGATTTAAACCTGTAACTTATGTTTTTTTTTTTTTTTTTGGATTCATGGCGCTGTTGAATGCTTGATTCTCAGTGGCTGGCCGTTTTAATGTGTGTTTTTTACATATTATAGTGCAGCAGTTGGGTTCCAAGGGTAAAAATCCTATTCCTTTTTTTTTCATAGGAGAATTGATTGTTAACAAACTCATAAACCATTAAAACCAGACCTTCTGTGACGTATGAGGTATTAGCTTCATTTTTTAAAAATTATATTTAACAGGTGAAAAACTACATTACCCATGATTCTGCAGAGAATTCTCAGCCAATCAGAGAATCAGGACAAGCAATCACACTCTTTAGCGTCTACTTACAAATTTGTAGATATGCATTTTTTGCAATTAAAAAATAAAATAAAATAAAAATTATATGTATATATATATATATATATATATATATATATAATCAACATTTTTAAATCAATAGTTTTTTTATTTTTTCTAGTTTATTATATTTCTTTATTATGTCATTCATAATACTTATTGGAATTATACAGTTCTTTCACTTGTTAAAGCTGCAGATTTCAAAAAGAATTTGGCTTCGAATCAACTTTCGTAACTTTTTCGCAACTTGTCCAAGCTTGTTTGTCAATTGGCTAACATCTGTAGCAGACTCTGAAAGAGCTTAAAACACACATGATGTTAAAGGCCTAACATCATCACATGCCACATTTGTTGTATTATCGCTACGCTACTGAATGGCATAGAGGTAAATGGGACTGTGCAATTTCGTCCAGTGAAGCAGCTCACTTTCGTCCAGTGAAGTGTGGTGACGAAGTGGAATAGCAAAGCCTGTAAAAAGCACCTGACCACAACTGACCCTGCAAAAACGAACTGCGGGGAAGCTATTTGCTCTTTTAGTCAGGATGCAGAAGTGGTTGTTTTGCATTGGATGGGGGGAATGCAACTGTGCAACACTTAATCCATCTCAAAGGCCCATGAGGGGAACCGGGATGGAGGGTCACACGTGGACAGGATCCCTCAGATTAGAGATTAGGCCTGTAAGAGAAGCCAAAAGCATGTTTAAGCTCCACTACGGCGTATGGGGGGAGGGGACGGCAAATATAGTTCAACATCCCCCGATCAAACACACACTTCAGATGTCCTTATATGGATAGTGCTACTCAAATTTGTCTGCAAACTTTACAAACTAAACAGGAAACGGTTATCTGTCAATCAGGACGGACTTGCAACTTGCTCCATTTAAGTTGTAGATTAATATTGGGCCAGTTTAAATACTGTTTACAGACATTAGATGTGGGAGAACGAACAGTATTTGCTAATAAACAGCTAGCTATGCAATTAACGCGTTTTACTAGTCCACCGCTGCAACTCAGACAGGAAGATCACTTGGTTTTCTATTTGATCAGGTTTAAGAAGGGTGCAAGGGGCACTTAACTCAAAGAGGCTTAAATTACAGCTGGACCTAAAGGCAAACATGCTGCTATAATGTGTGTGTCTGCGTCTCAGTGCTCAGGCGGCTGTCGGGTGGATGGCCAATGCCATATAATTATGTGTACATGAAGTGAGGGTGAGTTGTATTACAAAACTCATGTTAAGTGCCTTGGGATGGTCATTGAAATCATTCCGTACTATTTGGCAATTGTTGTTATTGTTTTGTAGCTGTATAGATTACAGAGTGGTTGTTACCTGAAAACACTAGTCTGTAGATTTCTGATTTCACATCAAATAAGGATTTAAAGGGATTGTTCTCTCAAAAAAAGTAGAAAACGTCTAAAAAGTTTAAAAGTCTAAATTTACCCACCTGACGTCTAACGTCTAAAAAGTCTAAAAGTCTAAATTTACCCACCTGACATCCCAAACCTATGTGACTTTCTTTTTTCTGTGGAAAACAAAAGGAGTAATGTTGAAGAGTGTCTTAGTTGCTCTTCTTAATGTTAAAAGTAATGGGGATCTGGGCTGTCAAGCATCAAAATGACAAAAAAAGCACTAGAAAAGTATTTTTGCAAAAAAAAATGCATATTTGTAATGTGGCTTCAAAAGACATATAGATTATCATATAGATATCTTTGTTAATGTTTTGGGTGCCCATATTCCCACTCACATTCATTATATGTAAAATATTATTATTATTATTATAAAAAGTTGTATGGGTTTGGAATGAAATGTGGGTGATTAAATAAATACAAAAGTACTATATCCCTTTAAGAAGGATCAGAGAGTAACTATTGAGAAGGAAAGAAATGAATTCATTATCCATAGTGTAGATAATATGTAATTTCACACCAAAATCCATTGCAAAATAACACTGGGGATTTGTGTCACTGCAGACAGATTTCAACAATGAGGTTTTTCCAGACAGACACAACTGAAATCATAGATTAAGCCATTCCGTGACCTCAGCCAGTAATTTGGTTCACACTTTTACTTCTTAGGAATCAGCGGTGAGCTAACAGAAAAAAAACAGCTCTTTTCAAATATACGTCTTTTCCACATTCATCTGAATTTGTTCCTTGGATTAAAGATGAGAATGAAGTCAGACCTGGAATAGCACATTGGCTCTGTCCTCTGTCTTTCGAGTTCACAGGAAACTCAGCTGTCTGTCAGCCCAGACTGCAGGCCGAAAATAGCAATGAAAGAATAAACGACAGCTGGTAGAGAAAAGACATGACAAAAACGAGTGGTGCATTGAGACTTCACAACAAATATATAGAATAAAATAATAAAATTAAATAAAACAATTAATTATAACAAGTTTATTTATACCTGTTAGTTAAAATCTGATCTATGTTGCATCATAGCTCCAGTAGGTGGTGGTTAGTGTGACTGTCTTTAAGTGAGTCATTGAATCATTACCATTAAACCGATTCCTTCAATACTGTACGCATGAGTGAGTCATTGAATCATTCATTCAACTGATTCGTTCAAAACGATGATTCATCAACTTCTGTTGAGTGTTTTGCAGTGGTTCTGCTATGTCTTTATTTGGAACTATTTCCATTGGCGTAGCAAAAACAAAGACACTGAGTATATTGCATCTAAAATGTAATTTACTCCTTGTTTATTGAACCGTATTGCACAATCGATCGTGTTAGTCCAATAACCTCTCATGAAACATCCCAAGCTGTCGTTACTAGTACTAACATGGCGTTTTTAAATTATTTCCTGAGACTATGTTTGAACGGCAGATCCTGAATCCGTGGCGAGAGAAAGTAGATCCATACACAAAGGGATCATTTTTGTTTTTTCCTGACTTGTTTACATACTGTATCATCCAGAAGTTTGGGGGTCTGTAAGATCTTTTAATATTTTTGAAATAGGAAACTTATTTGATAAAATATACAGTAGAAATTAATTGGTAATATTGTTGAATATTACATTTATACATTAATTTAAATTTAAATTACTTTTATCTATGTCTATAATCTATTTTTATTTACATTTAAAAAGTAACTTATTCCTGTGAATTTTCTGCATCATTACTCCAGTCTTCAGTGTCACATGATCCTTCAGAAATCATTCTGATGTGATGCTCGGGAAACTTTTTTATTATTATTATTATTGAAGTTGAAAACCGTTGCTGCTTAATATTTGTGGCCCTTGTTTTAGTTTAAAGATGATGCTTTTCTTCAATTTTGTTGGTATTTTCTTTAGCAACTTCCTCCTTCATTATTTTTAACAGCCTATTGTCGTTTAGACCACAAATGCGATTTCATATGTACTCTAGCTGCAAATAGCTGAATATTCCTCAAATATATAGTAGAAATAGATGTTTTCCATGGTCATTGTGGTGTTTTAGCAGCAGTAACTGTGCAATAGAGTAACAGATAAGTAGACCTAAAACCAAATGAATAAATTTGTCACGCTGTTTTCATTGAAGCTTCACTCTGACAAGCAGGAAAGATTTTATTGCACTCCAAGCCTTTTAGCATTAAAAGATTTGAGGACCTCAGTAATGAACTCTGTCAGGTGGCTCTAAAAGTCACAGTGACCTCCCGCTTCGTATAAGCTACAGAATAGTATAATGGGCTTTTGCCTGACTGACTTCAACTGCATTAATTTGTCCATACAAAGTAGTAATTTATCATTTCAGTGATGTTTCGTTATTTCTGCAAGTCTGTCTCATTTGGAGACTGTTTTAGGAGTGAGTCATGCGCTGTTGAACGCATGACTCCTCTGACTCATTAGATGTCCTGTCCTCACAGATGCTTTTATTTATTCCATGTTTGCCGAGACATTACCAAACTGGTCCATGTGATCCGAAAGGACATACTAGATCAGTATTTCAGCTTCCTGCTGTGATTTCCCCTCATTGCTGCTTTGCACTTCAGAGCTGAAGATCTTTGACAAAGAGCACATGTACATCTTGAGGCTACCATAGAAGAACAGATGTTGATTCTGCTGTCTGGACCCCTTCGGTCCAAGTTCAACCTGTTTTAGTCTTCCTTCAGGGAATCTTAGTTCAGGAAGAGAGTAAAGAACAGGAAATAAGAGGGGCTCTCACTAGGGAACAGCTTTGAGCTTTTACTCTAATTAGAGAACATCACTTCTCAACTGTTAGGCACCAAACTCCAAGATGTCACCACCTGGAAGCTATTCGTGTTGGCGTTTTCGACGAGACTCCTAAAACCACGCAAGTCCACATTGAGAGGTTATTTTCTCTGAACCCACGGACAGTCCAAACTGCACACTTTGCACACTCGGGCGAGTGATAGCATCTGGGCTTTGCCTGAGCGACGCCCATTGTTTAGGTAATGATGTCAGAAAGGAAATGCGTAAGTCAGGCCGCCCTCCTTATGTAAGTAGACGGGAGGAGGCAAAAGAGGGAAAAGATTATAGAGATGTTTTTCAAACTGTTAGCTATAAATACGGCTGTGTGTTTTTAGACCTCTTTTACTAGACAACAGAGCCTTGTCTGTGAAAAAGGCGTCAGCTGGACAACGGTTTGACATTTTGGTGTACTTTAGAAAGTTTTTAGGTGTTTGTCCCTCAATTGAGGCTTTTTACACTTGAAAGGAGAGTTCACCCCCAAACATTTTTTCCAAACCTGTGACTTTCTTCTGTGCACACAAAAACAGATATTTTTGAAAAGTGTCTCAGTGTTTGTTTTTGTTTGTTTTCACCCAAACAATGACCGTCAATGGGGTCCAATGTTGTTTTGGACACCATTGACTTTCATTACATGGACAAAAACAGTTATTTTGTGTTCCACAGAAGAAAAGAAAGTTTTAAACGACATGAGGGAGAGCTTATCTATCACTCTAATGCATCAGAAATCCACACAGCTGCTCCAAAATGATACGGTTCGGTTGTAAGTTTGAGAAGGATTCATCATGGGTGTGTGTAAACTGGCCGTTGACGGAGCAGCTTTATGGCTGCACTTCTCCAGTCCAGTCTGAAGCGTGTATGCAACACGTTATGGGCTCATATTACTGCAGCCGTTGAAACCTGAGAACGAGCGGAACTTCCTCCATCCAATCCATCCAGTTTTAGTCCATCCTGCGATCGTGCTATTTATAGACTCACATCCTTTTGTCATTCCAGAGGGGCTTCCCAATCCCTTCATGGCTTTCCAGCCCGGGTTCTTTTGGCTCTGTTGCTCCAGACTCGGCGGGCCGGCCCGTTCCCTCCTCTTTGGATCGGGCTGGTCGTTTATATTCCCGCCATCACGTAATTAGTTTTCCGGACTGTGGAATTCCCTCCCCTTCCCTGCACACCCCTCAGAGCACCCCTTCCACAAAGTCAGAGGAAAAAAAGGAGAGAAGGAAAGAGCGCGCGCAACGGAGAGGGTGAGGATTTAGAGGTCTTTAGTCGGACTGAGAGCGTGCCTCTTTTTCCTATGAGACGGCTTTGCCTGGCGAGGAGATGGGCAGCCACAGGCCAAAGGGATGTTGATGTTTGTAGGGATCAGAAATCGACATGTGGTGTTTGCACTGCGCTTCAGACAGAAGCCAGTCTCTGCTGGAACTGGGCAGCTGGTAAGATTTCAATGCGCGTGTTTCAGGACACATATAGAAGTAGATATGAGAAATGTGTTTTAAGTGTCTCTACTGTGTTTGTTTGCATTGGGACGGGGGTGTATCATTGTATCAGGGTGTGTTTTTAAGTAGATCACATGTTTTATGTGACATTCAGGTCAGTGGTTCTTTGTTTCTTTTACCTGCTTTGAATTATGGGGGATCTTCCTCTATTGCGCAAACCTCTCCATTGTTGCTCTCGGCGCACTTCTGCTTCTAGTTGTGTGGTTGAGTGATGTTTTAGTTGATCTTGCACCGGGTAGACACAATCTTGTGTCATTAGCCCGAAAATTGCTTTAATGTCATTGTAGATTTTTACTTTTCATGGTGACCTCTATCCATCGCTGATTGTAAATGCTGATTGTGTTTGTCAGAAAGTTACAACAAGAATATAATTTTCCAGTGAGGTCTCTACTTCAGCCATTCTGTATGTTTTTTTGCTAATGAATGAAGTATTTGTGTGAGTGTGAGTTCTTTGGCTTTATACTTGGCTCAGTCATGGAAAGGTGGCAGTAGCTAAAAAGTCCTCTTATTAATAACAAATAGAGATATGTGTATTTATATTAGCAGATCAGCCCCATTGAAATTCATGTATTACCAGAATAAGCTTGGTGATATTAGTAAAGCAAGCTTTATTTGAACAATAAGTGCTTTATGCAAGATGCCGGAGCATTTCCCAGTCATCAACAGGGCTGCATTCATGCGACGTGCCACGCTTGTGAATGGAGCCTGATTGGTCCTTTAATGCTCTCAAACTTGGATTTAGTGTGGATTTGTGTGTAACCTGTGCTAACAGCACAACATAATGTGTTTTGCAAGCCTGGAAAAAATATTAGTTTATAAAAGCATTTATTGTTTTTAACTGTCTAATCTTCAACCAATAGCAAAACTAAAGTCAGGTGTAAGGGTGGCAATAAAAACCTTCAGAGCTTGAAGATTCAGAACATGAAAAAGAATCCAAAAGCAGCAGCCAAGAGTTCAGATGACACGTAGTTTAGGCAAGTGAAATGTAAATGAGCTTGTTATTTTACCTTATTAGACTCAGCATCTGTACTTCAGCATCTGTACGGAAAATTAGATGAAGTACCAGTACCAGAAGTTTAAGTTACATAAACTCAGCAGAAAAGACTCTTATGATTGTTGGAGGGATGAAATGTAAAATGCATTTAATTGAAGATGATTGAAATCAGTAGTGATTAGTTCCTCTTTGTATCGGCATGTTGTAAGTCAATAGTTTCTTGGCTTAGAGTTTCAAACTAGTAATATAGCACTATAATAGAGGTCTTCTTTTGATAGTCTCATTTAGGTGAACTCCAAAGGGGAAAGCAAGAGACGGTGCGTTTCATCTTCTGTCAGATCTTAACACCTCACCATCTTGTTAGCACTTGCGTTCTCTTACCCTTGTCAGAACCTCCCACATCTCTCTGAGCTGGACGTGACTGGAGCCCAAACTAGTCCAATGGAGGCGCCTCCTCTTGCTGCTAATGAGACCCTCTGGAGAATAAAGAACTTCGCCAGCTGTCTTGAGTTATAGATTTGAGTATGACAGAGCCTCAGTTGTCTCGACACTTGGCTTGGTTTGCTAAAATCACCCATCTATACACTGTGTAAACTACATTTGAGCGTAATAAAATACAGATATTTTGTTAAAGGGATAGTTTAGCCAAAAATGAAAGTTTTAAGATAATGTACTCACCCTCATGTTGTTTAAAGCTGATTTTTTTTATGTATTATGTTGAACTATCCATTTAAAGTTGGCTAAATTCTGAAATGCTCATTGTTGCCCCTAGTGGTCTGTTTGTTTCATTACAAGAATGAAAGTTACATTTTGATAGACTTAAGCTAATCTGTGTTTGTTTTAACAATGAACCTATTTCTAATTAGTGTTTTGAACAGCAGCGTATAGATTTAAGAGCGCAGCCCTCGGCTCAATTAAATCAGGCTTTTTTTCCTCATTAAATTCAATTCGCTGCTGTGTTCACTGTCTTATAAAATAACACGAGGCAGAAAATTAAAATGAGAGCTATATTGTCAGTCATTCAGCTTCATCCCTCTTTGTTGGTGAGGTGACTTGACCTTGAACATTTAGGCCATTGTATGCTTTTTTTTCTTTGCTCTAAGATGAATTAATGTCCTCCATTTCAGAAAGTTGTTCATTTTGCCCCACACCATCACTGTGATGATCTCAAAACACTTCCGAGTATTTATTTTTTGATATCTTTCATTGAATCTATTCTCAGACCTGTCATCTGGCATCCTCGAAGGATTTTATATCGCTTGTGTTCACAATAATTGCAACTTTTCTAGACACCGTCATCTATCACAGTTTAGGGGGAGTCAGACTTTGAAAATACCCTGGTTCTCCTCAGAGAGATGAGAAGGCAACCAAACAAAATGAAAATTGTATTTGCTGCCACCCTTCAAGGGACCCGCTGAGAGCTCTTTCAGGAGACATCAGGCGGCAGACACTGAAAGCCATTCGAGCCGGGTGGCCTCAGTGCAAAGATGTGGGGAAATTAGCTGCCAAATTCATCATCTGAATTACCTTGCAGCGTGTTTTCATATAATGTACAATCACGTGTAACAAGATGTCTTTATCTTCCTTTATTACCAAACACTGTGGGCAGGGTCGGTAGTATTTAAGTGTGCATGTAGGAATACATGAAACAAGGCCATTGTATTAACCTTTATATCTATATATAACCTCTGGCTTTACCCATCTTACCCCCTCATTAGCTGCGTCCTTCAGAGCGGCAGGTGGGCTTTATGTGTGTTCACTGACTCTGGGTGATGTCTGGAGGTCATGTCATTGGCTCTCAGAGACACCCTAATGTGATCTGCATGATAATACAGGCAGTATAGGGTTGAGAATTGAGAACCTTGTGCTACTTAATCTACAGCATGGAAAAACAATATCGGGGTTGTCTTATTCTTGAAATTAATGACTGGTTGATATGGTTCTTTTTATTTAATTGGAAAGATATAGTGTGTTCTAATTCATGAACAAATGACTTTGAGTCAGTTATTTTCTGTGAATCAAACACATACAGCTTTAAACTGACTGTGAGACTTAAATAATAGTATCTATGCACATTGTGATTTTGAATCAGTAGTATTTTTTTCAATAGTTTATTTAGTGTTGTTTTTTAATATGTAAGGCCAATTATTGGATTATATTTGCCACCTCAAAAAGGGCATTACAAATTGATGTAAATGTATATTTTTTAAATGTATACAGTGTTATTTTAGGGTTATTTGTTTACATAATATTATGATATTTTTTCAATTATCTTTCTTTTTTTTTTTTTTTGCTTTTGTCATTAACACATTTTTGTTCTTGTTTAAAAAATGTTTTAGCTTTAATTTATATTTATTTCAGTTTTAGAAATATTAGTATGTCAACCTGAAGTATTTTATTTCAGTTAGTGGCCAAGGGAACATTTCTAAATTTTTAATATTTTATTTCCGCTTATTTCAATTAACGGAAACCATTAATAATATTTTTAGTTTTTGAATTAACAACAACAATAAAAAACATCTCAGAACTTTTTCCCCAAATATTTATTCTTTTCTGTTAAGGATGTAAAACCAGTAAATATATATTACTGTGGCATGCTTTGTGCCATATGGAATGTATAAAGGAGACATCCATTTAGCCTTCTTGTTGTCCCATGCACTGTAATCGATTCTACAGCCATGACCTGTGACTCTGAGGAAACATGTTTATGTCTGGTTTTTGTGGCGACCTCCCCTTTGAATCTGTAGTTCAGAGCATTTTTCCGAGAAGCTGCAGGTGAATACAGACGTGTCAAAAGGTGTGAGAACAGTCTATATCTTCGACCTTGCATCTCTCGGACATATCCTCTGTATGTCATTTGACGATCACAGCACTACCTCCAGGGGTTGTATAAGGGGTCTCATCGGCTCAATAGAGCTGGCCGCCTGAGGATATTACTTGTTGAAGTCAAACTACCCCAAGGCTCTCGTATTGTCTTATCCACGATTGGAAACGCTTGTAAACAGTACAAATGCTCCGACTTCTATATACCCACACCTTGGTCGCTTTCCCCTATACAAGATGAACAAATTCAATCAATCTGACTGTGTCAGTGTTCTCATCTCTGTAATACTGAGTGCTCTACTGCACACTAATTCATTTAATTAAAAGAAGAGCACTTAATCTAGAAAGTTAATCTACTGGCACTTAGCTGATGCAAGAAAGTACAAGGAGTGTGTTGATGAGAAGCAGTATTCGTGCAAAAACAAACATGTACTGAAATAATTCAGATTTAGCTTTGAGATCTTTACCTCAAAGTATATATAGTAGTGACAGCTGGCCAAGTAGGATGTCTTCTTGGAACAATATTTCTATTAAAATTACAATTCTATCCAAGCATGCAGTGATATAAACATTCTGGCAGATACAGACAAGCTGATAATTATTGCCATATTTATGGCTGAAATTATAAATCTCTACTTTTTTGTTTATAAAATAACATATGTAAGCATTACAAATTATAATATGCAGAATGGAAAATAATTAAATATTAAATACTATTTACAAATAAAAACCGTAACATGGAGATGCACAATGTATTGATAGATATGGGTCACACTTTAGATTAGTGTCCAACTAACTGTTAGACTTTGCCTCAATAAACTCCTAATTGTGTATTAATAGTTGGTAAGGCAATTGTTAAGTTTAGGGATTGGGTAGGATTAAGGATGTAGAATAATGCCATGCAGAATAAGGCATTAATATGTGCTTTATAAGTACTAATGAAGACAATATCCTATAATACTGTATGCATGCTAATAAGCAACTAGTTAATAGTGAGAATTGGGCACTAAACTAAAGTGTTACCCAGATATGTATATAGCTGATGATAACTATCAATATATGATGTATATATTGCTATTACCTGTCATCTCTTTCACTGGTGAAACTGATATTTCTAATCAAATAACCCTTGTTATACTTTGACCTTTCCAAGCATTACATTAGAGGTGGCGTGGTTGAAGTGTGTGATTGTTTACGAACGTGTCACAGTTCTCCTTTTACTCATTGCCTTGAGCAACGAAAGTTATTTGCCACAGAAGGTATTCCTCTGCTAAGGTTTTGACGGGTAGGATTTATGTTGTTGATTCTCTGCTCTGCGTCCCGGAGTGTGTTATTTGGTTTGTAAGCATGATGTATGTGAACGATGACACTATACTGCTTGAATGTTTTTTCTTAGTACGCAGTACTAGAGAAATGTAGGTGCTAAAACACATGCTATAGATGTATGTTATAATAGATAGAAACTCACAGATTACACCAAAGCACCAAGGTAAATAACCTAATCAATTTAAGGAAGATTGTATCCTGAACGTCCAATGTAAGTTTTTTTAGCAGGAAGTGTTTGTAATCATTGCTCTATACTTATCTTGACAGAGGTGCATCATACCACAACGTGTTACTATAAACATAGTCATTTGCTTTTATACCTCCACACTAGTTATAAAGTTCAGCTCGTGACCTCATGTGTAAGCTTGTGGGAGTGGATAATGGGATTTACAATGAACTTTGATTTGTGTCTGGAAAAACACGGCTGCATGTGTTGCGTCTACTCTATAAAGCGGATAGTGTTGGCCTGTAGAATTTGGTCTGAATCTTGATATTTCTTCATTGAATGTTATGCCATAACAGACCATGTACCGTGAAATAATGACAAAAAACATCTTTCCATTTCATGCAACAGAACAGTATTCACAAACAAATGACTCTCGAGTCGGTTCTTTTTAGTAAATCAAAAACATACCACGCAACCAGTGTAGTCTGATTCTCGAACAACTGACTCATTGAATCATAATGAGAATTGAATCAAAATCCGAATCCCTGCTGGTATGCCTCATTCATTCGACAGTATGAACTGTTTATGCTCCTTTTTTGTCTATTCTAACCCACAATACTTACGATTTCTTTCTTTTTCCCTGTACAGTGTGGAAGGTGAGGCTCCGGGGTGTGAGGCGGGCCCCTCTCTAGAGAACAGCGGGGGTTACTTACGAGGGCCGGTGAGCCGCAGTGCCATCATCAGTGGCGAGCACTTCGACGGCCCACCACTGTACGCTCACGAGGTACGGCAGCGCCCCCGGCGACCCAAACTCCAGCATTCCCAGTCGATCCTACGCAAGCAGGCAGAGGAGGAGGCCATCAAACGCTCCCGATCACTGTCTGAGAGCTATGAGCTCTCCACCGACCTCCAAGACAAACAGGTAGATTTCCTCAGAATATTTAACTGGAAGGCTACCAAGAAACCATAAATTCTCCTGCAACTATTTGTATTCACATTGCGATTAGCCGTTTTGGTGCAGAGGGAGTGTGATTGAGGTTCAGTGGCTTCATATTATACTTGATGTACTTCCCCTCAAAGGACTGTGTAAATAAATCTACTTTATTGTAGTTGGTTGAACATAAATTCCTTGCTTGTGGTGACTGCATGTCTTTCATATGAAGTAATTTAATACACCCAAAGGCTGATATGAAATCAATGAGAGCCTTTTTGGATTTGGGAGATGAGAATCATAACTCAATGCATGCTGGGAGAGTGATTCATATTCAGAGTGGTACTATCCAGAGGGTACTCACCACCGTCTCTGTGTGAGGGCCAACAGAGCTGAGAAATTTGATTAGTTCTGCCCATTCTTCAGGCTAAAAAGGTCTTGGGCTGGCTTTAGCATGGGAGTAGGTTATAACTGATTGCTTAGGTTCCATGCTAAAGGCGTTCTTCAGTTCTCAAAGGCTTTATAAGGGGATGAAATGGTGAGTTTTATTCATCCTACCTGGCAAAATACCCAAGCTTTATTAGTTGGTACCATGTGTGGCTTTTGTTTGTCTTTTTTATATATGTGGCTTACTATTTTGGGCTTGAGGTTTGGTCAAGTCATGTTGTGTCATGGGAGAGAGGACAAAATGCTATTTAAGTTCCATCAACAACAAAATTCTGTAAGACTAAAGAAGAAGGGACATTTGTGCATGTGGGTTTGGTACTATCACTAAAAGTGGTGCATAATCTTTGTGTGTTTCCACAGGTGGAGATGCTGGAGCGCAAGTATGGGGGGCGTTTTATAACCCGACATGCTGCACGCACGATCCAGACTGCCTTCCGCCAATATCAGATGAATAAGAACTTTGAGCGCCTCAGGAGTTCTATGTCGGAGAACCGCATGTCCAGACGCATAGTTTTATCCAATATGAGAATGCAGTTTTCATTTGAAGGACCTGAAAAAGTCCATAGTTCCTATTTTGAGGGGAAGCAGGTGTCTCTTACCGACGATGGTTCTAAACTAGGAGCTTTGGTGCAATCGGAGCGCGGGGAAATGGTCCCCGCCAACATAAAGTCGCCTGTGGTCCAGAGCGATTTCACGGATGCCATTACTGAGCTGGAGGACGTTTTCTCTCGACAAGTGAAGTCTTTGGCAGAGTCGATAGATGATGCTCTGAACTGTCGCAGCCTACATGGAGACGAGGGACAGCCAGAGTTAACCAGAGGTCATCCAGACATAGAGAAAGAGGTTGTCTACCAGGTCAAGCCTTCCCACAGCAGTGACCACCGTAAGCGAGATGAGATGACAGCATCCTACAGTGATGTGACACTTTATATAGATGAGGAAGAGCTCTCCCCTCCTCTTCCTTTAACACAATCAGTTGAAAGACCCTCTAGCACGGAGTCAGATCTTCGTCTACGTTCATTGAACTCCTCGCAGGACTACTGGTCTCTAGCTCATAAAGATGAAAAGGGCGACACGGACACTAGCTGCCGCAGCACCCCGTCTCTGGAGTGTCAAGAGCAGAGATTGAGAATAGACCACCTACCCTTGCTAACTATCGAACCTCCCAGCGATAGCTCAGTTGAGCTGAGTGACCGCTCTGACCGAAGCTCCCTCAAAAGACAGAACGCTTACGATCGGGGTATCGCCAGCCAGCAGGGCAGCCCAAAACACATCCCCTCTCACGCGCTCCCACCACGGGGACCTGCTAGAGATGACGAGGCTCCTCGGCATCGGCCGCGGCAGCTGGAAAGCCACCTGGCAATCAATGGCACCGCCAACCGGCAGAGCAAATCAGAGTCCGACTTTTCTGACGGCGATAACGACAGCATCAACAGCACTTCCAATTCCAACGATACCATCAACTGCAGTTCAGAGTCCTCATCCAGGGATAGTCTTCGAGAGCAGACTCTCAGCAAGCAGACGTATCATAAGGAGACGCGTAACAGTTGGGACTCCCCAGCGTTCAGCAATGATATCATCCGCAAGAGGCACTACCGCATTGGCCTGAACCTTTTCAACAAGTAGGTGAAGTATGAATGCATGCTTTTGGTTGTAGAAAGCTAGTTGGGAAAAGAGTATATGGGTGGTGTGGAGAGACAACAGTTTCCTCTCTTTGCGTAAAACATCCAAATCCACTCCGGGTTTAAAATGTTTTGCTATAAGCCAACTTCGCACTCAGTTACTGTAAAGGTGCAGTCACATTAGCAAAACTTTGGCTAAATTTTGCAGACAAATTAGGTCCATTTTTAATAGTGTAGAGAAACGGCATGAAGCTCAGCATACTAACAGGATCGCTTCCAAACTAAGAAGCTTCATATTACTAAATTCAGCGAATTTGTGTGTTCAAAGTTCAACAGAACCCGATGTGAAATCAGTGTCAGGAACTTTTTACCTCACATGCCCCTCACGCAAAATTCCCGATTGTGTGCATTCCTATTGAGCGTACTGCATTTCTCCTGCGTTGTGACCACACCTAATTTACGTACAGTTTCCATTTCCATTAGTATAAAGACATTTTGAATACCCTTCACATTTAAATGTAGGGTAGGCAATTTCGGAGAGGCTAGCAATTGCAAGATAGATGGCATGGCGTGAGCACAGCATAAGCTCATTGTTTTGGTTCAGGAGGAACTGTAACAAACTGCTGTTTGTTTGCGGCACTCGGTTGACTGTCTGTCTGCAACTGTGCATAGCATTACGGAGCGCGCTGATGATGTGTGATGTCTGCGCGAGCAGGGTGCACAGAGGTATGGAAATACATGTTGACAGGCAGGTAGGATAATATTTTTTGGTTCTGAGACTTCCACAGAAGATATTTATACTGTACATGTTTTAATATTTAGACCACTTCTATTATTGATTGCTTTCAGGATGTGAAAAGTTTCAACCAGTATAACAAAAAGTGTTTAAAAAAATGTCTACCCGATCTTTAAGAGATAATGACACATTATATTTATTGTACTATCATATATTTTGTCATGCCCACACTCACGTTCACCTTTGCTTCTTTTTGACACAGCTAAAAGTTTGGTAGCACATTACGTTATGTGAATTGTTGCTGACATTCAATTCTATTATACTTTACACGTTTTGTAAACCTTAAACGTTACAATTATGCATTTGACAGATGTCTTTATCCAAAGCGACCGTACATTCAAGTGATCACACCGCCATTCTCTCCTGTTTTAGCTACAGGACCTCACTACAGGCAAAAATGATGCTACTCATTCCCACACCGCTTACATACTTTGGTTTGGAGTGTCATATTTAAGTTGTATTGAGTAATGATTTTCATTAGCACCAATCAGAGCTGTGTTAATAGCTGTGTTTTTTTAATTATCATCTAAACCAAGCACACAATGCACAGTAGTCATGTGTTTTCCTTTTCCAGACATTCATTATAATTTTGGCGCGTTTATTTATTCAGTACGTGTCTGTGCATGCATGTGGTGCCGTCTGTTTGATTGCCACTCAGTGCTCTAAATTTGATTAGCGATCAAGCAATTAGAACCATGATGAGAGCATTGCTGATCAAGGAAACCACACTGTCCTCATAACCACGGTTTACCATCTTACTCTGTGTACTTAAGACAAACGAATGTAATTCTTTTTTAAAGCTTCTTACAAAAGTGTAGGGGTTGATTTTGCAATCATGAGGTATTTCAAATCAGATTTCATTTTTTATTGAACAGATTAAGGTGCTTGATTGAAACTGCTGGGCTGTGCATGTTTATATGCCCGTATGTGTGTGTGTGTTTGTTCATTTAAAGCTTTGCTTTAAAGGGGCCTCTAATCTTAGATGATTGTGGATTTGCCTGTCTTTGCACTGGGCCATTACTTTCCTTTTAATCTTGTGTGGTAATGGTTCAGTCACAAGAACGTACTTGATCTGAGAGCTGCTTAGTCACACATTGGGACCAGTAAATGCACTGTTTAAACTCTTGGTCTTATTTTATTGTCTCTAGGAAACCTGAAAAAGGCACCCAATACCTGATTGAGCGAGGATTTGTCCCAGACACACCCGTGGGAGTTGCCCATTTCCTGTTACAGAGAAAAGGGCTGAGTCGACAGATGATTGGAGAGTTCCTGGGCAACAGGCAGAAACAGTTCAACAGAGATGTTCTTGAGTATGTTCAGAAAATTTAACTGGGTTAATTGGGTGTATTGTATTAAAAAACAATCATCCAAATTGAGATATACTACAAAGCCATGTTATTTCAAATATAATACGCAGCCATTTCCACGTGCATAACACATTTTGTTTTGTTTTGTGCATGTTATTTACAATTAGTTGTCTCTTGCTTTTATTTCAGCTAAAATATAAATAATTTACTGTCAGTCTGTTTTTTTCATCTCTGTTTAATTTATTCAATCTGTGCTCCAAGTAAACCATATTTTACCTAAATGCACAAAAAAGAAAACACAAATTCTCCAAAGAAAGAAAAACAAATTCTCCATCATGATAATCTTTAATTATATGATGCTCCTTTGTCATTTTGCATTTCACTTTCCTTGCTACATAAGAATTAACTATAGTTAAAGCCAATATCATTGGAGCCTGTATGAATTTGTGTTCCCTCCTGAGAAAAACTGACCACCATGTGTAAGCCTTCCAAGCTCTTGTGGCTTTGAGCGCATGGAGTATCAAAGGTGGAAAACATCATAGTCCATTGTCTCAGAAACTGGTTCTTAACAATTGTATTGTACCCACAACCATTAAGCGTCCTCTTTTTAAAATGAGTGCATTTAGGATCAAAGGTGGAAAACATCACATTCTATTGTCTTTGAAACTGGTTTGTTTTTATTGTAACCACAACCATTTGCTGTAATTGTTAGTGTCACCGTAAAATTAGTGAGCATATGACAAACGATTATTCCAGCCAGACCTCTGTTGGGATTAAAATGTGAGAGAGCGATGATATATGGACTCTTACTCTGCTTTATACTGTATGTATTGACTGTGGTGTCTGGGTTCGTACTTTTCAGACGCCATGTGCCTGAGAATGAATCAACTCATTTTCACTCTTAAGTTAACTCATCCTCCCTTTTCAGTCTGAAAGTAACAGTCAAGATAATGGGGACAGATAAAGCCAGTCTGTGTTCAGCTCCGTCTAAAAGCACTTTTTTTTAAAGACACTTCCTTAAAATCAGTAAATCATGACATGCCAGATTAAATGCACTCCGAGTATCCCTGGAGCAATATGTCCCTCGGTTTGGTTTGTATGCCCCACGATTGTGATTTAGAGACTGATAGAACTTGCTTTTATCTGAAAGACTAAATTTGACTAAAAGCAATGACCACTCTCAGTTTAAAATATCTTCATGTTTGCCGTGATAAAAAGCATGGAATAGAATGTCATTTTGTCTAGAAGATTTCCAAACCATTATTGAATACACCATCACGAATATACGGCAGTTCTTTGAATACTCTGTTCATTATGTTTTTTCCAGCTGTGTGGTAGATGAGATGGATTTCTCTGCAATGGAGCTGGATGAAGCCTTGAGAAAATTCCAGGCACATATCCGGGTGCAGGGAGAGGCACAGAAGGTCGAGCGACTCATTGAAGCCTTCAGGTGAAAAACAATTCAATTGATTCTTTAATGTGTTACAAAAAAAAAAACATAATTAAAGGGATATGCATAAGACTGACATGACGCCTTCATAATCATGACATGACACATGTCATGAATATGAAGGAGGATTTATGCATGTTTATGACAACATTCGCTCAATGACATTTTTAAAGCAAATATGACATTGTTTGAGATGTCTTTGTTATGACAACTTGATTTAAACCAATACATCATAACCTGTCAGTGTCTTTGTCATGACAACTTGACATTACCAAGACAACATATCCTGTCATAAATATGTCATAACCATGATTAATTATGAAACTTAAGAAACTACATGGATGTATGGGTTAACATTACATTAAACTGTCATGTGGTTGGTTTTGACATTGAGGCCATTATAACTGTGTCATGAATATTTTTCTTGACCTCAACCACTGTAGTTGAGGTCAAGAAAAATATTAATGTGTCATGTTTATGACATATTTATGATAATATATGTTGTGACAATATATGTCATGATTATGAAGGCGTCATGTCAGTCTTATTCACACCCCTTCAAGTAAAGTGTTACCAAATATTTTGTAATGAATCCCAAAGAGATTTTCATTGGATAACGATACAAATGTCGGTTTGCTCCTCTACAAAACTACAGTATTGCTTCAGAAGATTTGGAATATAGCTCATGAGTCAAATTAACTACTTTTATGATACTTTAATGAGGCTTGTTTGACATTTTTTGAGCTTGACAACCTCAGCGTTATAATAATAATAATACATTTTATTTGACCGACGCCTTTCTAAATACTCAAGGACATCTTACATGTTTCAGAGGGCATAAAAGAAGATAGTACATAAAAATATATTAAATTCATAGTAATACATGTTACAAATAGTACAAATCCAGAGAGAAAGTGCTGAGTGTCAAAAGAAAGCATAAAAAAAAAGTATCAGGGGGGTTACTATGGCAATGTAATGCTAAAATGTCTAAAGATTAAAAGTTTTCTTAAAAAGATAGGTCTTTAGCAATTTTTTTAATAAATTTACTGAGTCTGCCTGACGAATGTGGGAAGGAAGGGCATTCCAAAGTCTTGGCGCAGCGCAACTGAAGGCCCTGGCCCCCATGGTGGAGAGGCGGAATTTGGGGGTAAAAAGGAGGCCAGTCGGAGATGAGCGGAGTGAGCGTGCAGGAACATATTCTGATAGAAGATCAGAGATGTAGCTGGGTACGAGATTATGGAGTGCTTTGTAAGTGATGAGGAGGGTCTTGAAATCAATACGGAAGTGAACAGGGAGCCAGTGTAAAGTAATAAGGATAGGTGTGATGTGTTCAAATGATCTGGTACCAGTGAGGATTCGAGCGGCAGAGTTCTGAATAAGTTGGAGTCTATTAATCAGTTTAGCAGGGAGGCCAATAAAAAGGGAATTGCAATAATCCAGACGTGACGTGACAAGGGCATGTATTAGGGTTTCAGTGCTGGCTTGTGTCAATGATGGTCTAAGTCTGGAGATGTTTCGGAGGTGAAAGAATGAGGTCCGTGTCAGTGATTTTATCTGAGATTTGAAAGATAGAGAACTGTCCAAAATAACACCAAGGCTTTTGACTTGAGTTGAAATGGGGGCCGAGATATCATTGATGTTTTATATTGAGGTTTTGCTGTTGTGAGAGAGTGGATTTGGAGCCGATAAGCAGGATTTCTGTTTTATTTGCATTGAGTTTCAAAAAGTTTCTGTTCATCCAAATTTGAATGTCTCGAAGACAGTTGGTGAGGGAGGTGGATGGAAATGGAGATGATGGTTTAGATGAAATATAAAGCTGGGTGTCGTCAGCATAACAGTGGAAGCTTATTTTATGGTGTCTCATGATCTTACCCAGGGGAAGCAGATATATGATGAAGAGGAGTGGACCCAATACTGACCCCTGGGGGACACCCTGAGACAAGAGCGCACAGGCCGATTTAAAGTGTTTGAGTTGTACAAACTGTTGACGATCCGTGAGGTATGAGCAGAACCAGTTAATATAACCAGTTATAGTTAATGTTCATTTTATTGAAAAGAGTGGACAGGATGGGTTCGGAAAGACATTAGGTTGTATAAATAATGAGAGAATTAACATTTTTGTGTGAACTGTCCCTTTAAGAGGATCTTGGTGATTACACAATGAAGATATTAAAGTACAATTTTGTTTATATCCAGTAAGAAGTCTCTACGATAGTTTGTTTTTATGGCATTCATTAGACCGCACCAACACAAAAGCATAATACACTCCCTCAGCCCTCAGAGAACATTGTTCGATCGGATCTCAAGGACTGTCATTTGAGCGATCACACCAGCTTACACCGAGTACGAAGATCACTCAGACGGTTGCCTTTTCGCCACCCTCAGACTTTCAAAAAATATTGTTATAGCTAAACCCTTTCAGCCAGACATATTCTTTCCGAATGAACTGTTTAAAGTCCATTCAAGTGTTATCTAAGAGAACATAGCTCTTTACCACGGTGGCAGTTTTACCATTCTCCTGTCATGCTAGTGCATCCAGAACCAATTACTCACCAGAGCAACTATTGATTCTGTGGAAGTGGCGTCTCATAATAATGTTTCACTTTGTTCATTTGCTGTTGTTGTTTTATTTCCATTCAGTCAGCGCTACTGCATCTGCAACCCGGGGGTGGTGCGTCAGTTTAGGAACCCAGATACCATCTTCATCCTGGCGTTTGCCATTATACTCCTCAACACGGACATGTACAGCCCAAACGTGAAGCCGGAGAGGAAGATGAAACTGGAGGACTTTGTGAAGAACCTTCGCGGTGAGATTCACATTACACGCATTACGCAAACAGAATTTATTTCATCCATATATTCCCCTTTAAACTGATTCAGAGGTTTTGTTATACTAAAAAAGAGAATACTTAAATGTGCTCAAATTAAGCTTAATACGTGTGCTTTAAACTGATTAATGGCCCTCGTTGGGATAGCAATTACATCTTTCTGGTCTCAACCTTGCACAATAATTGGAGCAAAGCAAACAGAGGTTCACCTTTAACTTAGATATGTTAATATATTCACAATGTGCTTCGAATGTGCTTGACCTACTTTTCGAATTCTTTCCTAAAAATCATTTGCGTGCCCTAATTATCCATGGGCTTTTGTTTGCGCTTCCTGTGCATAGGGGTGGACGATGGCGAGGACATCCCTCGAGAGATGTTGGTGGGCATCTATGAGCGAATCCGCAAACGAGAGCTTAAGACAAACGAAGACCACGTGTCCCAGGTGCAGAAGGTGGAGAAACTCATTGTTGGCAAGAAGCCGGTGAGTGTCGTGGTCATATTTGTCTTCCACACTTCTATCCAAAGTAACTTCATTGCAGGAGCAGTCCATCTCTATCCATCATGTTGTGAACTTACATTGACCCCGGTTCTAGAAATGACGCTTTATCGATTCCAGTCATGGTCCACTGGTGTGAAATGATCCAAGGCAAACATGTTCCTTCCCCCACCTATTGTGTGTTTGTAAGCTTTCGCCACTCTATGCAGTGTAGATCTATAGGTTTTATCCTTCTGTCAGTCACCTCTTTTTTTTATCCTCAAGAGGCACATGACATTGAGACTCTGAGAAGGTTCTTTATCTACAAGATGTTCTTCTTTATGACAGATCTAATATCTCAAGACCTTCACGGTATCTGACTGTGGTGTCTGTGCATGCATGTAAGCCATGTGGCAAGGGTTGCGTGATGCTCTGCAGTGATAAATGGGATTTGCTTTTCCACTGAGACCTTCAGAGTTATCTAAAGATGAAATCTACTGATAGTTCACCTGCTCTGAACTCAACCACATTTTCATGCAGTACAGCGAGTTACAACCATAGAAATGATTCAGAAACATGGAAAATGTGATGAGGAAACATGTTCAATGTGATGCATAATGAAAATGATAGAAGTTTGTTTGTTTTTTTGGCTGAATGATTAATAATAAAATCGTTGTTTTTTTATCAATATATTGCACTATTTTTTATTATATTGCTTTTCATGATTCTTTGATTTAATATAAAGTTGAAAAGAACCGCATTTATTTGAAATGGAAATCCTTGTCCTTGTCTTTGTTGATTTAAAATAGAAGCATGTAGATTGTTAGACCACTAGAGTTTACGCGTCTACCCTAACTGAAGTCTGTTAGCTTGATAGATGTACATCTGGAGAGTGTTCAGGTAGTTTTGTTTTTGAATCCACACTAGATAAGTACAATATACATCATCCCTCCAACAGAGTTGATCTCTCCCAAGGATAAATTAACTGAAGCTGTTGCATCTTCATGCCTGTCACACAGTTGAATTTGGAAGCACTGTGGGTTTTCAGAGCTGAAATAATTAACATTTAAGCTGTAATGGAAATGGCACACATGACTTATTTGCCAGGAAAGCCTTCTCCCTGGTGTATCTTCCACACATCTTTGGAGAGGACATAATGGAGATCTCCTGTGGAGCTCAGATAGAAGGCTGCTGTGCCCGAGACCCCTGCCTGCAGACACTGCATCTTGGGTGCTGTAATTAGGTTTCTCAAAATGGGCCGAAACTTCTTGTCACAGTTTCGAGAAGCGGCAGTTTGGCTCCTCATTAACCTCCCTTCTCACCCCATTCATACAGTACAGCTCACATCTGACAGGTAGACGGAGGGGGTCTTAATAACGAGAGAGAGAGACCACTCTCTGACCTTCAAGCCTCCCCTCAGTCTTCTCGCTGTGATTCTTACTCATCCGTCTTATTTTTTCCTCTTTTCAGATTGGGTCTCTGCACCATGGCCTTGGATGTGTAAGTATAATGTTCACTTTTGTTATTCTATTGATGCGATTCAACAGTTTAAATCTGATCACTATAGTAGCAAAAAAATGTGTTCAAAAAAATGTGTTTTTGCACTCCTTCTGGTCAGTTTTTGAAGTATAAAGTAGTAGGTTGGAGCTTTGAAACAAACAAATATTATTTAATAAAATAAATGATTTAATAAAATAAAAATATATTATGAAATGAAACCAAATAATTATTATATCTATTTTATGTTACTAAAAACACGTTAAAAATGTTGGAACTGGTAATGGCAGGTCAAGTCGAGTGCATTGCATTTTGGGATACAGTATACTGCTTTTTTAGCCAGTGTCTTCTGGTTATTATAGAAAATGTGCATACTCTGCAGAGTACAGTATATAAATACGTACTATATACTGCAGCAATACTTTATATGAATTATATTCTGAACATGTCTAGGATCTCATTTATGGACCAGGTTCGGGCTAATCGATAATGTGTTGCCCACACACAGGTGCTGTCCCTACCACATCGCAGGCTGGTATGTTACTGCAGGCTGTTCGAAGTGCCGGACCCTAATAAACCTCAGAAGTTGGGTCTCCACCAGAGAGAGATCTTCCTGTTCAATGACCTTTTGGTGGTAAGAAAACACACACATCATAGCCCATGACACACAACAGGACACATAACAACAGGAAAAAATGAGACCGAACAGTCTTACTGTACATCATAGCGTCTTTTGTTATGTTGTTATGTTCTTGTTGTTATGATGGTGTAATGGTCAGCAAGACATTTTTAGCCCAATTCTAAGTTAGTAAGTGTACATCATGACAGTAAGTGTTACTCAGCTTTTCCGGAGGCTCAAAGAGAAGAGAAGATAATTAGGAACAGATGGAGTCCTAATGTGACTGCTTTTGATTCAGGTCACTAAGATTTTCCAGAAGAAGAAGAATTCGGTGACGTACAGCTTCAGGCAGTCCTTCTCTCTTTACGGGATGCAGGTGCTTCTGTTTGAAAACCAGTGTAAGTACCCTCAGCGAAGGGTCAAAGCCCTTTTGACCCCATATTACCCTTTTCTGGACTGTGTTTAACCTTATTCATACAGTTTGATTGCACGCTTTCACTTTCGTGCTGGCGTGTCATGTAAAAAACAGGCTTTTCACTGGACAGGAAAACACGAAACAGATGTTAAAGGTCATGAAATGCTTTTTGCATTTGATCGAAAACAAATGAATTCTCAAAGTATTGTGTATTAGGATGTATTCTCCCACAAAACTATTAAAATGTCTGTCATATGCGATTGTGAAATGTGAGAATATCGATTAGCGTGTCCCTCTGAAAAGGGCACGTCTGAGTGCTGTCATGATCCGCCAGTCTGTAAATATCCCCCTCCCGCTGCTGCTTTTCAGATTACCCCAATGGAGTGCGTCTCACTTCAGCTCTTCCAGGCGCAGACATTAAGGTTCTCATTAACTTCAACGCCCCCAACCCACAAGACCGCAAGAAGTTCACAGATGACCTGCGGGAGTCCATCGCAGAGGTGCAGGAGATGGAGAAGTACAGAATAGAGTGTAAGCGGCTCTCATTCACTTTCATTATGTTGGAAAGAGTGACCAGGATAGTCCACTAAATGTGAAACTGTAAACAATGTGGTGCTTTTTCAAATAACTTGTTCTACAAACCCTGTCTGATGTTCGGTGCGTTGTGGTAAAATGACATGTTGATATGGTGTTTTTTTCACAGCTGAACTGGAGAAGCAAAAAGGTGTGGTCCGCCCCAGCATTTCCCAGAGCTCAGGACTAAAGAAAGACGCAGGAAATGGCAATCTGAGTCGCACCAGTCTGGATGACAGCTACGCCATAGGTGAAGGCCTCAAGAGAAGTGCCCTCAGCAGCTCCTTACGTGACCTTTCAGATGCAGGTGAGTGTACAGACCCACATGACATGGTGTGCTTCTGGCTTTATCTGTCACAACCTCTGATTATTTTGTGCAGTCTTGTCCAAACAATACTTCACCTCTTGCCAAAGTAGAGCGCTGAATGCTTGCTTCTAAATTGGTGTTTGTCCACAGCCATTAGTGTAGACTCAATTATTTATTAATAAGAGCTGGGTGATATATCAAATATTCACAGGGTTTTATTGCCAATTTAAAATTAATAATTGTATCTGTTTAATGTTTTCTTATTGGACCATTAGTTATTCTAAAGACTTTGTCATTTTGACTAGTTTCATGGTCCTTGTCTAGTGAAAATCAGTATTGCTTTGATTATATAGATTTTTACCAGTGTTGTTATTGTTAACTAAAACCAAAATGATTGAAAATTGTTGTCGGTAATTGAAATAAAATATAAATATTAGATGAAAAACATAACCCTATATCACCCAGCCCTGTTATGAATGTCCTTCGCCATAGCTAATGAAGCTAGAAGCATCCTGACAAATATGATCCTCCACATTCGTTTTTCCCACTCTATAATTGAACCTTCACACAATTTGCGAGCTGTGATATCTTCTCACTCTATTTAGCAGATGCTTTTGAGCCCTAAACACGGCAGTCACTACACAGGAAAAAAAATGGATAGTGTGAAGTGTGACCTCACATGCCTTCTCTGTTAGAACAATCAGTTCACAGCGTAGTCACACTCCGCAAGTGTGAATTGAACTCGACCAAGCCGGTCGTTGAGTCTGACGACAGGAGACACTACACATGAGAAGCTGAGATATCTGGAAACGCTATGAAGACCCCACTCCGGCAATCCTGTACAGCACTGAAAATGTGCGCAGTATCTTGTACTGTATAATAACGGATTAAAGAAGTTGATAGCTTTGCTAACATTGTCATTCTGTCATTCAATACTTATTTCAGATTGACGATTGTTTCATACTGCTAGTCTGAGCTGCCACATTTGTATTTGACCATACATCAAAAACGATAATGATTTTTTTTTGTACTGTTTTTGCTTTTTTTTTCAGTTGCTTCTGTGATCTAGCGTAGGGATTAGGGCTGCACGATATTGGAAAAACTGACATTGCGATATTTAAAAAAAAAAATAGAACGAGTGGCGTGATTTTGTTGGAGATTGCAAAATAAAAATTATTTTTAAAACTGGAAAATGTTTTGTTTAACTCCTGAAGACATTTTTTTTTTTTTTTTTTTGTGGGAACCATTCTTTTGGGGTTGATCTTTTTTTTCCACTTGGGTTTACTTGGTTTATAAATATATATCTTTAAATTTGAAGAGCACATTCCTACTGTTTTTGACCAATTCAGTATAAAATAATAATTATTGTGATTATTATTAAATAATATATTAAACAAAATAAGAAATATATTGTAATACTAATATTTATACCTTGTGTTTTTCATTTTTAAACAATAACCATCAAGCTTTTATTCCATTTAATTGAATTCAATCCAGTTTGATTGTGGGCAGCTGGTGAAGCTCTGTATCATGCGGATGAGCCGTGCCGCCCTGTAGCCGGTAGCGTGTATATTTACTTAATTACATTGCATATCAATTTTAATTTGGTATATCGTGCAGCTCTAATAGGAATCTTCAGTTTGCTTGTAGTCATCAAAACCCAGTTTGCTAAGACACTTGTTGAAGATGTAGCTGTACCGTGCTTCTTGATGTTAGGACCAGTATACCCTCATCCTTTGGCCCTTTAAAAGCTCCCGACCCACCCGGCTCTACCCTCCCTCCCTTTTCAGACTACGGCCGCTTGCTTCGTGTCTCAATAGCGCCCCTGTAGGCAGGCGGGATATATACGCTTCTACATGCGCCTCTATATATCTGACTGTTCGAGCGTGCTCTAATCTATCATATTGCATGTCTCGCTCAGGCAAGCGGGGGCGCCGCAGCAGTGCAGGATCTCTAGACAGCAATATGGAAGTAAGTACCGTGATATAGGATGCAAGAACCTACAACAGGCCGCTATTCTGTGTGACAATGTTGCATTTTGAAACTGCAACTTTGCTTTGTTTATTTATTTATTTCTCTGGTCTGTTCCATCTTTTTCTTTTTTGGTTGCTTCTTTGCTCAGTAGTTTCAACTATCTGTATGTGTGTGGTGTTGTTTTTTGGACTAAGTAGGCCACCCTGCATGCATGAGCTGCCTGTTCCTGTGGAGCTTATGTGGAATGACGGGCAATTCTGCTCCCGTGGCTCACATCACATATCATAACATCTCCACGGTCCAACTTAGTCAGCATGACTCGACTAATGCAAACATCCCATGTCACGTACAGTGGGCTGCGTTGTCTTTTTCCTTTGTAAAATGTTTCATTTGATTCCTGATGGCATGTTTCACTTGGCAGCTGCAAGTGAACAATAGTGTTCTGTTAGAGTACTTCAAAAGTGCAAGTCTTCATTTCCTCACCGACCTCCAACCACTTGACCTCTTCCTCTCCAGCCCTAAAGCACCTTTTACCTTTTGGAATGCCTCGAAATCGTTTCCCATCTGTGTGCAGATAAGCATAATAAACACGAGGGAGTATAGCAAAGGATCGGTGCTATAACAGACTGGATTTGGATTGCCATCCATTTAGTTTGTATAGGTTATCACAAGTGCCTGTTTGATTGACAGCCTATCCTAGAACGCAGGAAAGCCCATATGCTCGCTTTAACATCACTAAATGCCGACTAACTCAATCTTGCCTGTTCCAGCTTTTGCATGTAATGCATGGCTTTCAGGGATCTGCTTCTTTCTTTTGTGAATGCATTAACTGCTGATGGATGATCATGATGCATTGCTTGAGTGCTGGGTCCTTGTTTGACATAAAAGGAATGATTTTAGAGCACTTTTATCTTTTATGTGATATTATTTGGGGAATTAACTTTCTGGTCTGTATGACAGTACTGTTCAAAATGTTTGGGGTCAGTAAAAAATATTTTTAAGAATTTGAAAGAAAGTAAAGACATTTATAATGTTACACTAGATTCCTATTTCAAATAAATGCTGTTCCTTCGAACTTTTAATTCATCAGAGAGTCCCCCCCCCCCCCCCCCCCAAAAAAAAAAA
The DNA here is from genome assembly GCF_949152265.1 of Phoxinus phoxinus. Classification (NCBI taxonomy): domain Eukaryota; kingdom Metazoa; phylum Chordata; class Actinopteri; order Cypriniformes; family Leuciscidae; genus Phoxinus; species Phoxinus phoxinus. Next base: position 19,388,586 of record NC_136897.1, on the reverse strand, counting down.
CACTGTTTCCACAAAAATATTACACAGCACAGCTGTTTTTAACATTGATAATTATAAGACATTTTTCTTGAGCTGCAAATCAGCATATTAGAATGATTTCTGAAGGATCTTGTGACACTGAAGACTGGAGTAATGATGCTGAAAATACAGCTTTGCCATCACAGGAATAAATTACATTTTAAAATATATAAAACGGCTATTTTAAAATGTAATAATATTTCACAAAATAACTTTTTTAACTTTATTTTGGTCAAAGAAATGCAGCCTCGGTGCGCATAAAAGACTATCAAAAATATTTAAAACATCTTACAGACCCCAAACTTTTGAACGGTAGTGTATTTCTGTTCTCTGACGTAAAATATATGAAATATTTAATTACTAGGGATGGGAATCATAAAGAATTGTATTGAATTGCACTTATTTTGATTCTGAATCTACTGGATGGTTCCAGTTCCTTTTGGTCCCTTTTTTCCAACAAATATACTAAACAAAAACATTTTAGTTACATTTCAATGCCTTTTATTAATAATTAAAGTGCAATTTATGATGTCAAAGCTCTGCTCTGAATGTGTCTTTAACTACACATTGCTTTATAATCAACTAGTCAATAACTCCACTGATTTAAGTGCCACAGTAACAGTTTATGGTTCTTCTAGATTTGGACATGACAAAAGTAATGACTTCAGTTCAAGAATCAAATCGATTTATTCAGTGAGCGAGCCATTAGACTGATTAAAACCAATAACTCATGGGTCCAGAACTCATTTGTGAGTCCTTTTAATGATTTAATAAAATGAACTGGCTTATACGAGTCATTTGTTAATGAACTGGACTATGCTGGTCCAAAGATATGGACATTCAAGAACCATTTACAATAAAAAAGTATTGGTGGCGTTTGCTTTTTGTTTGTTTGTTTTTTAATGGGAAAATGGATTGGTTCCCAACCCTGATAATTACACATTTAAATCAACCTAACATTTAAAAATGCAGAATGTGAAATATATAATAAATGGAGCTGTTGACTCATTGAGCATGCTGTACACATCTCGTGTTTAACTTCTCCATTCTTCTCTCTCCCTCGTCCTCCCGCAGGGGTCCATCATTAGCAGCCCCCACATACGGCGCAGAGCCACTTCCAGCCGCGACTGCCCCTCCCGCCAGCAGTCCATCCCCAACTCCTCCTCTCTCCTAGGCTCTATATTCGGCACAAAGCGGGGCAAGTCGCCCTCTCTGGCTACCCAGTCCTCCCACCCCTCCCACCCGACACTCATCTCTCACACCCCGCACCCTACCAACCTGCACCACACGGCCCGCGATGTCACCGTCACTGAGACCCAAGCCCAGATGCACCCCCACCACGCTCAGTTTTGCCACATGCAGAACCCCCCTCCGTACCACCACCACCATCACTACCACCCCCCAGCGCACATTCAACACCCGCCCCACCAGTACCACCCCCCGCCCGGCCCCTCTTCCTCTCACAGCCACTCGCACGGCCCCCACGGCCACGGGACGCACCGAGACCTGTCGCACCCCACCCACTCCCAGCATGCACCTCACCACCACAGCCAGCCTCCGGCTCCTCCTCCGGCGGCCAGCAGCACCAAGCCCAAACACAGCGGCATCAGCACTGTGGTTTGAGCGAACTCTTTCCTCTCGGGAATGGGACCGTTTTTGGCGAGCTGACCGTTGGGTCTCTGTTTAGATTGTAACGTGCGACGGATTGTTGCTGCCTACCGGGACATGAACAAAAAGGGCACCTTGACTCACGTTTAACTCATCCAGCGCCCGTTTCCTCTGGGAAAGGGAGCCACAATGTGTAGCACCGGCCTTCTGGGGCGGCTAGAACTCAAATCATCAGTTCTTACCAGTCATTGCTCAAGCTGTAGAGTCCCAGACAAAGCTGCTGCCGCTGCTTCTTTTAGGCTCCATTTTAGAGACTCTCAACCTTCTCGACTCTGGCGGTGAAGCAAAAGCATGCGCAAAAGACCGTGGCAACTGTTTTCTTGTACCTAATTACCTAAATGCATTAACAAATAGCCTGCTTATTAGTTTGCAGAAACTATGTTTTTGCTAGAACAACGGTTTGAGATAACAGCCTGTCGAAGTCAGTCAAAACGAGTGGTGTTCCAGTATTTAATGTAGCTGTAGACCACACATTTCTGTGATATAGTTAGGGGACTATAACGTGCCAATTATTAAAAAGCAGTGACTGAGTTAATCAGAAAAAAAAAAAGAAAAAAGATTTGCTTTGTGTATGTCGTACATATAGTATTTTGTAAAATAATAATAATAATAATATTAGCAGCTATTGTTATTATTGGTATAGAAGAAAAATGATCCGAAGCCTCAGATAAAATCTCAGTATTCTCTGTGTACTCACGACGTAGGAGTTACTAGTTTTCACTGATACTGAACTCAGTAGGTGGCCAATTGAACAACGTGGAAATCATTGGTTGCCTTGGAGCTGGAAGATTCTCCCGGAATCTCCGGCTCGTGTTCGCACCACCTCCTTTGGGATCTACGTAGCGCAAACCAATCACAGGGACTTTGGGAAGGGGGAGGGCGGAACAAGGGAGCTCACTGATGGATCCTCCACGGCCTCGACTCATCGGTCCCGGCCACTGCTGCAACATGCTTTTATTTTTTTAACTATTTTTTTAGAGATGAATAAAACAATATGAAACAAATGTACATTTGAAGATGTTTATGGCAAAGCCGGTGCAATGAAAAGGCTATTTTGACGTCTAACATTAGGGGTAGTGTTTGTGTCGGAGGAAAGCAGGCTGATCGAATTCTCTCCCCATATTTTAAAAGCTTAGTTTGTGCAGAGATGTTGATTTTTCTCAGCAGGCTGAGCGTGTGGAAATGAAGTAGATTTGATACATATTCTTCTGTCCTCCTGTGAGAATGCCTTTCACTTGCTCAGAAACACAGCTAATGTAATGTAATCTAATGTAATGTAAACTGCATATAATATGTAGCAGTGGGTCGGATGGATGTGTTCTCACTCGAAACGGATTTGGACATGTTTTTTCACACATATCCCCTTTCTCGGTTCAAATTTTCTGACTTGTTTTGTACTGTAAGTAGATAAATGGTGTCGGAGCTGTGATTCGATGTATTCGTTTTGCGTTTCGGCGCTCTTTTAACTCAAGCACAGAGCTTCTGAACAGCACTTGTCTTTGTAAATAATCACTTAATGTACAGAAACCGCGGCTGAAATGAGCTCGCTCTCTTATACGAGACCGGTGTCAGCAGTTACGACATTTGCTGTGCGTTGTTTCTCTTTTTTCGGTTTGTTTTTTTGAACTAATCATGTGCAATATATATGTTTCGGATTTGTAAATTCAGAATTTCAACCAGTTTGTTTGTTTTTGTTATATCATATTTCTAACATCATATACGTCTGACCCCATTATTGTTTCTCGCCCACACCGACAACTTGTTCTCCCTGGTCTCTGTTTTACCTGCAACCTACAGTCAGGAATGTCAGCTAAAGTACTCTTGCATGTATATTGTACAAAATATTCTCTAGATATTGCATATTTCCAGAGATATTATCAGTGTTACAGTTGACCGTTGTTAAATGAGTGATGATGATGATGATGATGATGATGATGATGATGAACATATTAAAATCTGTAGACTTCTCTTCATTCAAAACCTCTTTATCCTGTTTCGCACCAAAATAGTCAATTAGGAGACATCTGTGTATTGTTTATCTGGGCTTAAAAATTAAACACTGATCGTCAAATATTATTAATAAAGGAAAATATTAGCCGTAGCCTAATCGTAATGAAGTGCCGCAAGGGCACGTCCGTATAGTAATAGAAGCTTACGGATAATAGAGCATAAATCCGTGTCTATGTCATTATCAGACTTCATAACACCTGGCTGGTTCCCAAGATGCACCGAGGCCAGTGATTTGTACAGTACGACATTAATCAGACTAGGACAGTGCATCTCTGTGTACAAACACGATCACCCGAAGCCATTTCTGACTAAACAACCGACCATAAATTCAGAAAGCTGTCAAGAAAGAGTCTTTTTGTATGTTTTTTTTTTTTTTTTTTTTTTTTTTACCTTTGTGTTGAATGTTTTTTATGGATTTCAGTGCAGTGTACTTGTAAGTGTATTGTGGTGCTTCAGCTTTGTACTGTACAGTACCGGACGGTCAAGTCAAAACGTCACAAAGCTTTGCATGCAGCTGATGCCTAGCACCTCTGGTTGAAATGTGAGCTTATTTAAAAATGAAGAAATGTGCTTTCTTTTTATTATGTTCTTTCTCATCTTTTGTTTGTCCGATTGGTTGGTTTTATTGTTTTGTTTCTGTTTTTGTTTGTGATGTTGGCTTGCTGTTACATTTTATTCTGTGCCACTGCATCTCGGCATGTGTATCATTTGTTTACTCCCTAAAAAGATCATTACACTTCTGTTTGTTTGTTTTTTTTCTATATAAAAAAAAAAGCCTGTTGCTGTATATATCACAAACCAATGTGAGAAATTAGAAGAAATAGCATATCATATAGAAATCTATTATGGATGATAAAGGGAAAGTATAAGTGTTGGCGGTTTGTTTGAAGTGTACATAGTCTGTATTATACTTTTTTGTTTTTCGCTCAGCCACGGCGTTGACGGTGTAGTCCTTTTCCACCTTAAAGAGACTCATATTAACATGACACTGCTTCTGCTACCAAATGTACTTATTGAATTTGTCATAGGATCTTCTTTAATAAGCCGACTGTTACATGACTTTCATCGCCTTTCATGTGCGTCCACTCAAACATAATTTTCTTTTCTTTTCTACTACCAAATGAGGAGAGGAGAACTATGGTTTTAATATGCATTCTGTTTTTAAGTAGATGACGAGACCCTATTGATGTTTAACTATAACTGTGACCATGTTGAGAACATGAAATAAAACAATATACCATAAACCTGTATTGTTCTGCATTAAAGCGCACATTATGTTGATGTAAATCATTTTGAATGCATGTCCTTAGCATTTTCTGTGGATCTGTTGTAGTTCGATATGAAGCATTAGAAATGGCCTCTCTAAAGCCTTGATGAATTCAACATAAAAGTATGTTTGAGTCAGCAAGGTCATTGTGTAACTGGTTTCATGAAAGGTTTGGTGGTTCTCAGAATCCTTGCAACAGTCTTTGTCATTCTAACCTATTTTTAGTTTTCTCAGTACTCTTTATAAACGCTTTTATGAGCTTGAGTTTCTTAATATCCGTGTTTGTGAACGACAAACTCATGGTAAGTACTGGAATTGGAATATATAAAAAAATCTTCCGTTATAGGCTACGCAGCTGAATTAGACATATTAAGAACCAAGACATCATGCTTTGAAAATATATAAAAATCTTTTTTTAGATTCATAATTTTATTCAGCAAGGACACATTGATAAAGACAATTATGATATTACTATGGATTTATATTTAAAATAAATAATGTTCCTTTGATCTTTCTATACATCAAAGAATCCTGAAAAAAAGTGTATTATGGTTTCAACAAAAAAATATTACGTAGCACAACTGTTCTCAACATTGATCATAAATGTTTCTTTTACACCAAATCAGCATATTAGAAGGATTTCTGAAGGATCATGTGACACTGAAGTCTGGAGTAATGATGCTGAAAATTCAGCTTCGCCATCACAAGAATAAATTACGTTTTAAATCTATTAAAATAGAAAACAGTTATTTGAAACTGTAATAATATTTCACAATTTTACTGTTTTTACTGCATTTTTTTATCAAATAAATGCAGTCTTGGTGAGCATAAGAGGTTTCAAAAATGTATATATATATTTTATTTTAAACTAACCCCAGACTTTTGAATGGAAGCAGGCTATATTTGTAATAAAGATAAGGCTGAAAGCTTCAAGATTCATGTTTTCATGAGGAAACTGTACATGCTTTGTGAATTCAGAGTTGTGAATGTCTGGATAAACTGTTTCTTATGCATGTGTGACGCTGTGACCTACAGACAGGTGGTGAGAAAGGGAACTGTGCCCTTTTTGTCTGTCTGTCTGGCTAGCTGGCTGGCTGTAGGCTATAAATAGCACAGCTTTGAGGGTTAAATCCTCATTGTCAACACCACACTGGGTCGCTGCCCAGAGAAGGACTGGAATGAAAGAGAACCACTGAACAACTAATTACTGTTTGTTTGTTTTTTAAATAATATTTGAACGCATGAAATACACATACATCTGAGCAAAAATTGTGATGAATTCAGTGACTAGTGGGAATTCACGATCATTTTTCACTCAGCATTGAAATGAATAACAATATGTGTATTGCAGCTAAACACTGCCATCTGCAGGGCACAAAAAGAACTGCATCCTAATAGACTCGTGTCGTCATCATTGTGAGACGAAAATGGGTGAAAGGTGTTTCAGACAGTCGTAGGGTGATCAGGGTGAGTGTTCACGTTAAAGATGGGCCTGAACAAACTTACTCTTTTGACAAGTACGGTCAGGCTTGGGAGAAATGTGTTCGCTGGACGATTCGCGAAAACTGGAGATTGTCTGCATCGCTTTCAGTCGCGGCGCTCAGTTAGATCCAGTGCGAGGAGTTTGGCGTATGCTAAAGATCTGTTCCTGGGCAAAGTAAACAAGGTAACTTAATGTTTACATAACTGACTTACCTATTTAAATGTTGAGCACTTGAGCAGGGAGAAATATTATATACCATAAATATATTCATAATTATCATAATATTCACACACAAAAAATCTATCTTGGTTAAGTATTCTGGATAAGACTGTGATTTTACATAAAAGTAATGCGTACATCTTTCAGGCTGAAGTCTTTCCCTACCCAGAAATCAGCAATGAAGAATTAGAGGAGATGAACCAACTTGTTCAGCCTGTGGAGAAGTTTTTCAGTGAAGATGGTGGGTACAAAGCAAGCCTGTATTATTGTGCTTTTGTCTATTTATTGAGCTTTCTGTACATGTATTATGTTGTATTATATTATACTAACATACTTAAATCTTGTGTCAACTTGTTAATCAAGTCCACTTGTTTAAAATTAGATTTTTTTCCTATCTATAACAGCATGTGTCAAAACAAATAAAGTATAACAAGGTAACTTTAGTTAAAGCTGCAGTCCGTAACTTTTTTTGTGTTCAAAATTTACCAAATTTATGTAATAAACGAGTACATCGTGAAACCATTTTCCAAATCGTGTTTGTTTGGTCTTATCCTGAATCACTATGGTCCACCTATAGTAAGTGTATTGGGACTATTTTAGACTGGTTCGGGTCGGACCACTGCGGAGTAGCCCAGTACCTGTGTATCTCGTCATAGACATAAACAAAGAGAAGTAGCTCCAGCTACAATGTTCTTCCGCAAGACGCATCCAGTTTTGATTATTAACGCTAGAGCACCAAAAGTTACGGACTGCTGCTTTAATTAATAATTAACAGAAATACTGTTGTGCTTTAGTGTAAGCAAGTAAATCTTCCATTTGTACAATGGAAATTATATTTTGTATTTAACACGTTTTAATACCTGATCTCAACTTTTGAAGTTTCATGGATGTATTCAAATGACTGAGAAATGTCCTTTTTTCTGTACTTGTGCAAATATCACCTCTAGTTGATTCCAAGAAGATCGACCATGAGGCCGTAATTCCTCCTGAGACTTTAAAGGGGCTGAAGGAACTGGGGCTGTTTGGGATCCAGATACCTGAAGAATATGGTGAGACTGACCTCTGACCTCATACGAGAGACTGTTTCTAATATACCGTCAGAGAGATTCATCTGCTTGTTCGCATGTTTCCTCAAGGCGGTCTGGGCCTCTCAAACACCATGTATGCCAGGTTAGGAGAGATCACTTCTTTAGATGCGGCTATTGCGGTCACACTTGCAGCACATCAAGCCATTGGCCTGAAGGTAAGCGAACGACTTTCGGTGTTGCATTGTGGGTCCTATATTAACTACTATGTTGTTTGATATTTGAAAGACAATTTACATAACACAGCCGCTGCATTTTAGGGAATTTTGATTGCTGGAAATGAGGCTCAGAAAGCAAAATACCTTCCCAAACTAGCAACAGGAGAGCATGTTGCAGCTTTCTGCCTCACTGAACCTGGAAGGTACCGTATTTCCCCTAATATTTAGAACCGATCCTTTTTCAGATCTGCTATGATTATCATTTGAAATTAAATGTACTCTCGTGTGTTAGCGGCAGTGATGCTGCATCTATACAGACACGGGCCACGCTGACGGAAGATGGGAAGCACTTCTTGCTCAATGGCACAAAGGTGACCGCTTCAGTCAGATCATTCTGTCTAGCTGAGTGAAATCTCTTCACTGGCTGTATTTCGATTAAATCTTGTTGTTTGATTTCAAGTTTTGGATTTCCAATGGAGGATGGGCAGACATCATGACCGTGTTTGCCAGGACAGAAGTCGTTGACAAAGATGGTCAAAAGAAAGATAAGATCACAGCTTTCATTGTAGAGAGGGCGTTCGGTGGCATCACCAGTGGCAAACCTGAGGACAAACTGGGCATCAGAGGATCAAACAGTGAGTTTGAAAGATATATATATATATATATATATATATTAGGGCTAAATAGATTTAAATATATTAGGGCTGGGTATCGATACAGATGTTCCAATTCGATTTCGATTAGCAAGCTCTCTATTCTTTTCGATTTCGATTCTAAATTCGATTTTGATTCCCGATTCGACTCAATGAATATAGATTTAATACAAAAGAACATATATTTATAAAAAAGAACAGTGAACCTAAGTTTACAAGTGGTTAATTAATAAAAAATAAATTAAGAGCCACCTACCTGTATATTAAGCTCATTTTATTTTAGGTACACTTAGGTACATTAAAACAGAAGCCAACTCTATATTTCAAATGCATACAATTAATAGACAGGATTTTCGCATGCCTTGATCAAACAGGATCAGATTATTTTATGTTTAAGATAAAACCAACAAATCTCACCGCATTAGCTGTAACATAGAGGCTGCAAGCTTTTGAACAGTGTAGAAAAGCTAATAGGTTTTGGGTGATAGATAAAAAAAAATAGATTCGTGGCCTTAATAAGACCACATTTAAAAAAAAAAAATTATCAATTGAAAAATGGATTTTTTTGAAAAATTTGAGAGAAAACATTTGCCCAGCCCATATATATATATATATATATATATATATATATATATATATATATATATATATATATATATATATATATATTCAATTTTGGTAACACTTTACAGTAAGGTTCATTAGCTAATGTATTAACTAACATGAACTGACAATGAGCAATACATTTGTTACAGTATTTATTCATATTTGTTAATATTAGTTAATAAACATTCAGCTGTTCATTGTTTGTTCATGTTAGTTCACAGTGCATTAACTAATGTTAACTAATACATCCTTTCATTTTAATAATGCATTCGTAAATGTTGAAATTAATATCATCAACTGAGATTAAAGGCTGAAGAAGTATTGTTCATTTCTTAGTTCATGTTAACTAATGAACCTTAAGGTAAAGTGGTACCCAATATATTTATTGATGAAAATGAAGTTAAAAGTATGTTTGTGCCCTTTTTTGGCACGCACACTCATTGAATATTTGTACTTCCCACAGCTTGTGAGGTCTTATTTGAAGACACCAAGGTGCCAATCGAGAATGTAATTGGAGAAGTCGGTGGTGGTTTTAAGGTGATCCAAGCACACACAACCAGTGCATTTTAATCACACTATGATAACATGATGTTGCATTGACACGTGACGTGTGCGTCGTCTTTAGGTCGCTATGAACATCCTGAACAATGGGCGCTTCAGCATGGGCAGTGCAGGTGCAGGGATGATCAAGAAGCTGATTGGTGAGAACATGATCCATTGAAATTTCACAACACATCCTTTCAATTTAAATCTCTAAACTATACATCCTTTTCACGCCGTGTGATTCCAGAGTTGACATCAGAATATGCAGGCACGAGAAAACAATTCAACAGGAGCCTTTCTGAGTTTGGAATGATTCAGGTGCATTTTTAGTCACATTGAATTATTCTGTTGGTATTATTTGTTCACTTTATTAACATTTTATTTCACTTGGATACAGGATAAGTTTGCAACCATGGCTCTAAATGCGTTTGTGATGGAGAGCATGGCTTACCTCACTGCTGGAATGATGGACCGACCTGGAGTCCCAGACTGTTCTCTGGAGGCCGCTATGGTCAAGGTGAAGTAACTTGAAATCATAAACTGTTATAAATGAAAAAGCTCACACTGGACACACATCAAATGTGGATGTTTTCAGGTCTTTAGCTCTGAGGGCAGCTGGATCTGTGTGAGTGAAGCCCTGCAGGTTTTAGGAGGCCTGGGCTTCACCAAGAACTACCCTTACGAGCGCTACCTCAGGGACTGCCGCATCCTGCAGATATTTGAGGTACAGAAGTAATATGTGTGTTATACATGAAATGGCATGAAAGGGAAGCACAGCTGTATTTGTAAGCTTTGTGACAAGCTCAGAGATAAAATGAGCAAAATTACTTAATGTACATTACAGAGGTTTGGGGTCTGTACATTTGTTTTAATGTTTTTGAAATAAGTCTCTTATTCTCACCAAGACTACATTTATTTGATCAAATACTGTAAAAATAGTAATATTGTGAAATATTCCAATTTAAAATAAATGTTTTTATTTTAATACATTTTAAAATGTAATTTATTCTTGTGATGGCGAAGCTGAATTTACTCCTGTCTTCAGTGTCACATGATCCTTCAGATCCTTCCTTCATTCGAATATGCTGATTCGGTGCTCTAGAATTATTATATTTATTTTTTTTATGATTATTTGATGAATAAAATAAATAAATAAAAAAAACAGCATTTATTTAAAATGGACATTTTTTGTAACATTATAAATGCAATTACTGTCATTTGATTCATTTAACACACGCTTACTGACCCCAAACTTTTAAATGGAAGTGTACAATTTATTTAACATGAAATAGTGGCAAAAATAGACTAAAATCAATTATTTTGTTTCTTTAATACTTGAGGCTTGTTATTATTATGTTATAGTTATTATTTTATGTGATTTATTTGAAATTAGATTCATTTATTTGTGTTTTATTGTCTTATTAATTAGATTATTATTTTAAAATGAATGGCTGCTTTAATTTGTGTAGTAATAGTAAAAAAGAAAAGAAAAAACGTTTTTTGACCACCAGGGGGGGCATGTTGACAAACGTAAGTTTCCAGCACGAACGTGCAAAGACAATTAAATGAGAAATGCATTATATAATACTGTTTATTTTCTGTTTTTAGGGTACTAATGAGATTTTGAGGATGTACATTGCACTTACAGGGATGCAGTATGCTGGAAAAATACTAACAGGAAAAATAAAGTATGTAAGAAATATATACATTTAAAAACATTCTTCATGATTAATTCATATTTAAAGGCTCAGTTCACACAAAAATAATAATTCTGTCATAATTTACTCATACTCATGTCGTTTCAAACCTGTAAGACTTTCCTTCATCTTCAGAACACTATTGAAGATCTTTTCGATGAAATCTGAGCCAGCTCTGCACCTTCCATAGACAGCTCATAATGTACAGTTCATAAATCCATCGTAAAACTTATCCATATGAGTGTTTAGTCTAAATTTTCTGAAGAGACTCGATCGCTTTATAATATATAATGAACAGATTAATTTGAGTGTTTTATTCATATACAAACATTGATCAGTGAACATAAACAGAAGCTCAACCGAACCTGCTTGATGCGTGAGAATGAACCTTGCTGAATCTTAAACGTGCTGCATAACACGAGAATGAACCTCATTGGTTCTCTAGCGAGCATGATTGTGCTTCCATTAACCATAACTGATTTTTGCATTTGATCAATGTTTACATGTGAATAAAAGCCTAAATTAAATCTGTTCATCATATAATCGAGTCTCTTCAGAAAATGTTGGACTAAACCGCTCGATTCATATGGATTAGTTGTAGGATCTCTTTATAAACTTTTTGAAGTGTCAAAGTGGAAGTAGCGTAGCTGTCAATGGAGGGACAGAAAACTCCGATTTCATCAAAAAGATCTTCATTTGTGTTCTGAAGATGAACGAAAGTCTTACGGGTTTGGAACGATGTGAGGGTTAAGAGTAAGACAGCTGCATTCTTTAACATGTGCAATTGTCTTCTCACAGGGAGATGAAGAGGGGGAATGTGGGGGTGGTGTTTGAGATTCTGGGAAAGAAATTGAAGGACTCAGTGGGGACGGTGGACTTTGGACTGACCGGCAAAGACGGCCTTGTGCACCCCAGTCTGACGGTACAGAACCGATGCTGCTTGTGCTTGTGCTCTATTTGCCTGTAATCCGCAATAATCATGACACCAGTGGTCATAAAATGAATGTACGGACTACGTCATGGTAATAATAACAACATTGATGTCCTGTAAATGTCCGGACACCCTCACATCTCATCTCGTCTAGTTCTCCTTCCATTGACATGTCATCAGGCGCAATCCTTCCTTCTGATCTCTCCTTTAAAACCGTGTGGTCGAGTAATTGAGCCCAGCTTGTTTTCAGCAAAGTGATGATGTCATCATTCTCCCACAGGAGAGCGCCAAAATGTTTGAGCAGAACGCTGGATTCTTCGGCTCTACTGTGGAAAGCTTACTGTACCGATATGGAAAGGTAATAAATTAAAATAGTTTCATGCAAAACCTTACATTATTTTAAAACGTTGCAGCTGGTTTGATTTGAGATTAGTTAAATTATTATTACTTATTGTAAATAGTTTTTACAGATTTTTACTTCAGCGTTTACCATTTGTATTTATTTTGATCAGACACTGGATGATGGATATTGTCATGCCAAAGCAAAACTCTTTCTTTCTGTATAAAAACTGCTATATTTATAGTAAGCCAAGCCTCATAGTCACCGTTCCCATCAATCTCACATTTTCCCCACCATCAGTTTTTAATCGGAGTTTGTCCACATTCCTCAGATGCTGCCAGAAAATGAAAAATGACCATTCGTTTAACGTACAGCCATGTTATTTCTTTCGGTTGCTATCGTAACGCACAAGGTAATTAGCGTGGGCCGTTAGCGCTGCTGGGACCTGGTCTCTGGTCCCTTCTTTCCTGTTAGGCTGAGGTAATGTTCATGTGTGACACAGCTGGCCTCACTCTCTCTTTTCTGAATGAACGTCTGTGTGGCCGTGCTGTTGTCTTCAGACTGCAGTCGCAAGAGTGCAGCCTGGAAGTGCTTCAGATTTCCACGCGCTTTTTTTTCTGTTGGAGCGCACAACATTTCATCTTCATTCATTCTCATTTGCAGGAAATATTTAAAGGAATAAATCCCCCCGCCGCAGTGTTTTTGCCTACATGCTATGTGAAATACGAACTGTGTAAAGGCAGGCACAGGATGTGCTCGTCTCTTTATGGGTATTATCGTAAGGACGGCCTTGATTTGTCCTACTTTGAATGACCTAGATCAACTGAAACATCTTGAAATATGATATTCAGACAGGGTTTAATTCCAGATACAGATGTAGATGTTTATCATTAACATTTTATATGATACAGGTTGGCCGTTTGAAGTACACTTATTTTCAAAATTATTACAATGGTCAAGTCATTTTTGTAAATGCATATACGGTATATATTTCTCTACAAAGCTAATTCAAAGCATAAACTTTTGGATTAAAAAAGTTTTTTTAAATCACGAGAAACTAATTTAGTAAAGTTTGTCTGGTAGTGTACACTACCGTTCAAAAGTTTAGGGTCAGTAAAATGTTATTTATTTTTAAAGAAATTAATACTTTAATTGAGCAAGGATGCATTACATTTTGCAAATGAGTAAAGACATTTATAATGTTACAAAATCTATTTCAAATAAATGCTGTTCTTTTGAACTTTCTCCATCTAAGAATCCTTAAACTATCACGGTTTTTCCACAAAAATATTAAGCACAACTGTTTTCAACATTGATGATAATAAGAAATGTTTCTTGAGCAGCAAATCAGCATATTAGAATGATTTCTGAAGGATCATGTGACACTGAAGACTGGAGTACTGGCTACTGACAATTTGAAATCATAGTAATAAATTACATTTAAACAAAATCTTTTCTTTTTTTTTTGCATAGCATTTTAATTTTAAGACCTTTAACAACAACAACAAAAAAACTCTATCACAGATTAAACAATTGAAACTTGGTCTGTTTCAGACGATCGTTGAGGAGCAGCTTGTGCTGAAGAAAGTTGCAGATGTATTAATAAACCTCTACGCCATGACAGCCGTCCTGTCCCGCACCAGTCGCTCCATCAGCATCGGCCTGCGCAATCATGACCATGAGGTAACACACTCTTAAACCGTCCTCACTGAGGTCACAAGGTCAGCCAAAGTGAAGGACCTGTAAACTGATTTACAGTAGTGAGACTTGTCTGGAGACATCAACCTTTTTTATTCAGTGTTCAGTCAAAGCGTTTAAATGAAGGATGCGGTGGTGAACGAGTACAGATAAATGCTTCATTAACTGAAATGAGAGAGGACTTTGTTTGTGGATGTTGCAATGTGAAAAACCATGCATTTCTTCTCAGAAGTCCCGGGAGGCATTTCAATAAGCTAAATTGTAATTTATAGCAGCACAGCGGTTTTGATTTTGCATGAGAGAAACAATTGATGGAAACAATATAATTACTTTTTTGATTTAATGCTGATTGCTTGCAATTGGCTTTATCCAACTTTATAGGATGTTATACATGCTTTTAAACATACGCTGCTGTTCAAAAGTTTGGGATCGTTAAGATTTATGTTTTTGAAAGGAGTCTCTTATGCTCACCAAGGCTGCATTTATTTGATTAAAATCAAATACTGTAATATTGTGAAATATTATAGCAAATTAAAATAACTTTTTGAATACATTTTAAAATGTAATTTATTCCTGTGATGGCAAAGCTGAATTTACTGCGGCATTGTTCTGTTGATTCTCCTTTTGTTCAATTTATTTTAAGGTCACAGAGTTTTGCCAACAAAAAGTCATTATCAAGGAAATTTGCTTGCACATTAATTTTAAAATCGTTAATGTAAACGACCTTGTTAAATCTCTGCTGGCTTTCAGGTGCTGCTCACCAACACTTTCTGCAAGGATGCTCATTTCAAGAACAACTTCTTGTTGACTCAGCTTCAAAAAAGTGAGTAAAACGCACAGCTATAATTGATACCAGCCCGCCTCGTTTTATTGCATAGCAAGACAAAGCGCTTGCACATGTTGTAGAATTTCCTCCACAACCTTACAAACCATAAGTCAGTCACTAACACTTGCATGCGCTCTTCATGCTGTTCCAATTACCATCCACCTAATAACTCCAGTCAATGCGATGCATTAGATCAGAGCGTTCAGATTTAGTGAATGATTGGGGTGTGTGTTCTCTACAGATTCCCCGGAGAACAACGATGCCAACATAAAGAAGATCGCCCAGGAGGTCTTAGCCAAGAGGGCGTATGTCTGCTCGCATCCCCTGGACAGGACCTTCTGACATGGCTCTCGTGTCCCACAACCCTGTGTGTCAGTTTAACCCAAAAGAAGTGCAGTAAAGATTGAGCCTCACTTTATAATGTTTTAGTTCTTTTTATGTCGGTTTTCTATGACATGGTGCCACCTAAGTGCTTCTTAATATTGGTTGAAGGACATAAAATCAAAATCATGTTGAGATAATACCTTTAATGCACATGTAAGGTGATGTCTTTGTTGGTTCTCATCTCTATAATGTTTCTGCTGTGTTTGAAGTGGGCACTTTTCATTGGCGTCTGTGGGCCTTCAGCAGGTTTCTGGAAGGAGTGCATGCTTTGCTCTTCATCCGTGAACGGTAAAGCAATTCGCTTGTGCAGGATTGAATGTGGCCTCCAGTAATCTCTGTTAAAAAAATCTAATTGTTAATGTCAGAGCAATTTCGTTATGAGGTTAATATATAACATTTGTTGATTGTTTATTTGTATTTTTCTCGTTTATGCGCTCCAGAGTTTATATTAGTACTCTGGACGGTTCACGTTCCTTTCCAAGTTGTGGTATATTAATTTAAACCAGTACAAACAAAAGCACAAGGATTATTTCTAACCGGAAGTGGAATTTGCTGTACTGGGATGAGTATCTTGGAATTGCGTTTTTGTCCCAGCTCAGGCTGTGGTTCTGAAAGGGTCCCGGAGCAAATGGAACATTGGCCTCCTTCTCTGCTGAGCCGGTCGTTTCAGAAGGCTGCACCACAGAAATAACGGGAATGGGCTGAAGGAAAAACACAGGGATTAGATCTCGAATAGCAAGCTTAAACTGTTTTAAAGCATACTGAAGTATGTTGAGAGTTTGTCAAGAAAATATGTACACAGTAGCCATATTAACTTATCTAACAATAAAACTTGAAAAAATGATATTTGACTGTCATGCATATTTTTATTTTCTGCAGTAATGTCAATTTTTTGTACTTTTAAAACCATTCCTGGCCTTTTCAGAGAATATTTCATGGGCTTGTCCCTCAGTATGTCTTGTAGCTTATCCAGGCCTGCTCTCTTCATGTGACATTTGAACTCTGGAAGTCTTCCGCTTCCTGTTGAGCTCTCGCCAAGCAACATCTTCCTCTGCCACCTGCTGTACTGAGCATATGCATCCTGGAGCTGGTCCTCATGGAGAGCCTCTCCTACGCGAAATACAAAAAAAAAACAAGTCCCTTTAGGATCAAATGATCAAGGATGCTGACGGTTATAACGGTTTATTACATGGCTTTCTGGAATACTCAATTCTGATAGTCAGTCTATGTAGTGATGGGTGCTTTTAAAACACTGCTTCATGAAACTTCTAAACATTTATGAATCTTTGTTTCGAATCAGTGGTTTGGAGCTTTTCAAATTTACCAAGTCACGTGATTTCAGCAAACAAGGCATTAAATCTTCTTTCAAAACTTCTAAAGGGCCGTCACTAGAAACTAATGATTTGGTTTTCCCATGAATGAGTGTCTAATGTTTAACTGATCTCGCATGTGTGAGTGTGTCAAAAAGTAGAAAGTTATTTAATTGCTTCTAGTTTGCCAAGCCCTGCCTAATAACAAACAAAACTACAAAATTATAAAATAACAAAAATGTCATATTTATTGGTATTTAATAGATTGCACTTTCATGATAATGTGCAATTGGTTTGTAAGAGATGTTTTGGGCTGAATTTTCGTTGCATTAACTGATTTGGTGCTGCCAGCCCATGGTGTTTTGAAACAGTGAGTCATTTTAATCAATTGGTTCAGTTGATTTAAAGTTTTGAAAAGTAAAGTTTCCTCCCATCACATTCAGCGGTCAGATATTTTCTAATATTCACCATCTTCCATGGCAACACTGTTTCAGTTCAACTTTTCATGTTTCATTCAAACGCATCTGCCGCCATCTTGCGTCTCAATTATCGATTGTAGTGAAAATGACATCTGAGAACTTCAGTCCTATTAATGTATTGTTGTTGTAGTGTTGCTAGATCAATTGTTTTGTACATTGTAAGGGGACATTCACGCAGAAGACATTTTTTGTGTTCAAAAATCTGAGACGCAGCTGGGCAGTAGAATAAAAAAGTTCTTTAAGGTATGTTATTTTAAAAGTGCACTGTGTAATTTTAGCGTCATCTAGTGGTGAGGTTGCGAATTGCAACCAACAGAAGTTACGGTGGACGACAGCAGAGAGTAGCCAGTTAAGTAATGAGGTTTCTTTACAAAGATAAATTAAGAAATTAGGTTTACTTAATTATTCAGTAAAAACGATGTTATTGCGAATATTATTGATACTTGTTCATCATTGTGTTAGTGTTTTAATCGCTGATTTTAGCTAGCTTCTTTTTTAGGGCTACTATAGAAACATGGTCGCGCAAAATGGTTATTTCTAACGTGTATGTAGATAGAAATGGCTCATGCTAAGGTTATTAAAACATAACGGTGCATCATGTCTTTATACACCTGTGAAAACATGGTTATGTACTGTATATGATACTGCATTTCTGTCAACAGATCCTCCTAAATATTACACAATGCACCTTTAAGGTAGATTTTTAAAAAGTTGAACTTCTTGAGCACCACATTTTTAGAAAAAAAAGTATGTGACAAAATAATTCTGTGTGGATGGCCACTAATTTATTATTCTTTGGTGGAAGCTTTAAGATACTATACCGGTACAATTATAAAAAATATATATTTCCACTCAAATAAATATTTCATGTCCATGTCTCTGATTTGGTGAGTAGCTGTTTAATAAGAATGGTCAAACATGAAATAGCATGATTTGTGTTACCAGTCAAATGGATGCTCAAGGGGAGCTCTGGTCCAAACTGTAACGGGGGCTTGGAGTAAAGTTCAAAATCCTGATATCTCTTGATCCATGGCAGCCTGGATCTGGAAAGCGTTGGCTTCAGTTTATTCCCATGGAGAATGTTTTCTCTCCAAGACTGTGAACCAATTGGCATAACAAATTAATGCTTTTAATTTGGGAAGCACACACACAACACATGCAGTTGCTTAAATGGGAGAAACTGCTAATGATAACATCAGTCTGTCATCTGTAAGGTTCACATTTTTGGGTGCTATGCTCATGTTCAGCAGGGAACAATAAGTTACAGACTGTGAAAGGCAGATAAATCAATTTCAGGCAAGCACATGCTTCTAGATAACGCTCTGTGTCCCATGAGTCAATCAGCATTAGCCCTGTCACTGTACTTGTAACTAAATACTGTTTTAAGCTCTGGGGATCTGTAAAGAGGTGGGCAAGGTAGGTAAACATCAGTAAAACTCTATCTTCTTGCTTAAGCTCTTAGGAATGCCTATAAAGTTGACATTGCACTGAGAGAGAAACATGACACAGATGGGGGTAACGGTGGTATGGCATGACTTCAACAGCACCATTCTCAGCTCCTCTATCCGAGCATCGTCTGGACGCTTTGGGTGCTGGTTAGATTCAAAACTGCTCCTAAAACCTGGGTAAGAGAAGCGAATGCAAGAGGAGTCCTAGAAAGAGGATAAATAGCCACATTTTACTTACAGTTATGCATTGCTAAATAAAGGTTTAGAGGTTTTTTCAATGCATTTCATGGAAATTGATGCCAACCTTTGACAGTTCTCTGTAGAGTAGTTCTCCACTCTGAGTTGGAGAGTTCATTGTTTGAACATTGTGGTAATGGATGATCTGATCGTCAGTTACAGTATGCAAAAGAACATTAGGCTTTGACTTTTGCAAGTTGCTACTCGCCCTGTGGACCTCTTCGATATTTGCCTGAAATAAAAACTGCCTTTAATCAATTGCTAACTCAATTTCCCCCCTTTTTTGAGACTGTAAACTTTTTTGTTAAACATACAGTATCAGTAATTCATTACCTGAATAAAGTCTTTCACGTTATTGCCCTCATTCTGTTTCCATTGTAAATATTCTTTGTTGAAGTTGTCAAGAGGTATTTGAGTTCTCATTCTAATGTTAAGATGATCAGGTGTATCCTGCGATTCCTGGGTCTCTGTCGCCATCCATAGCTCTTTTCTGCCGAGATCTGATCCAAACTCCTTGCTTAGACTGAGAACCATGTCGGTTGATGGGAACAGGTTGAGGTGCACAGCTTCTTGAAGCTTCTTTGCTTGGCGGATGTGGCTTATACTGATTAGTTGTAGATTAGTATACAGATTAGTTGCAAACATTTTAACTTTCCTGCACAATATCTCTGTATTTCACAACATTTGTTCATCTAGGTTTAGCAGATTTTGCAAATGCTTTTTTGTGAAGTATATTGAAATTGTAGTTACACCAAAATACTCTACTAATCCAAACACTGTTATTCCTTTGTATAACCTGAGAAAACCCCCCCAAAAAATGGACCATGCTGGAACCTGTAAGGCAAAGAAGATGTGTTTGGGTGTAATTGCATTTATACCGTTTCATGGCTTCAAGACAGGCATGAGGAACCGTATTCCTGATAAACACCAGAGGCTCCATCATAATGGTCTCAAGCGGCCTCAGAAGGCAAATCGGACTCAGGCCCACGTCAAGCATGGCATACAGTCGCTTTGAGAAACTCAATTCTGAGTTATACAGCACAGTCACCTGTTCCTCCTCATCTCCATCCAACCTGAAAAACATCAGATCGATCTGTATGATCTTCAGGAATTTTTGCTTTGCTGCATATTGCTAAATGTTGTGCACATGTGGGAGCATTTTAAATGATGACTTTCTTACTTTATAGGCACTGTAGTCCACAGTCTTTTGACTGCTTGATCCTTCAATCCTTCCAGAACAAGAAGGTGTAGAGCTGTATCCATCAAATGAAATCCAGTGAGAACATTTAGCCTTTTGTTCTCTTTTTCTTTGGCACTTATCTTATGACCAGATAGGACCCTTTGAATAGTTTCCTCTGGATAATGATTTAGTTGGAAGGCATCTGCATTAATTTGTAGAATTTCGGATGTCAGTTTGGATAAGATGCGAGTATTGTTATACTTAAAGACATAAATGATGCGACCAAAAGGACTATCTCCTTCATTATTGCCATCTTCAGGATGGAGGGGGTAAGCTATCTGCACCTGGACTTTTAGTTGGGCGTCAGCTTCGAGATAATGACCCACTGGCATTGCGGTATCTGAGGAAATCTCAAAAGAACTTCTCTGTTCATTTTTCTCAGAAGCAGAACAACTAATGGGCAATGTCAGCTTCAAATATCTGCGTCCTCTGAGAAGATCTGAAAGATCTAGTTTTGCTATTCCATATGGATCCTGGTGTTCAGTATCTGCCTTTAAGGCATTATGAATAGTCCATAGATCTACACTTGCTAGTTTGGCATCATTGGGGTCAGTCCCAAATACAGCGGGTGTGCTGGAGGGTTTTTCATTTTTTCTATCCCGATCATGGACTTTGATCTCCATTGGTGGACCTCTAAGAAACTCAAACAGCTTTCCGGGGCTCGGACCGGTAAAAATCACGTTCACATCCTTAAAGTAGATATTAGCGTTGTGATCATGGCCTTTGGTTCTGTAAATAGGCTTGTTGTTGAACTTGTACTGGCAGTAGACAGGAAGGCATTTTTCCTATTGAAAGATGAATTTGATTATTATATGTTGACTAATAAAACTATTCATTTCTGACATAGCATACCTTCAGTACATGGAAAGGAACGGGAGACGATGGCAGAGAAGCAGACAAAACTGTGATCACTAGTGGATTGAGTTCAGCCTTTAGCTGCTCCGATATAAGTGGCTGATCCAGAGTGATATTCCAGAATCCCTCTTTCACCTCTCCGGAACAGAATCCCAGGCAGTCAATGAGCATCATACTCCCTAACATGAAGACACAGTACATGCCAATGTTTAAAACATATATTACATATAGGTCTGGTTTCACAGACAGGGCTTAGATTAAGCCAGGATTAGGCCTTGGATCAATCAGGACATTTAAGTCGCTTTTATAAACGTGCCTTTACTGGTGTGCTCTCCTGAGATAAAACAAGTTGCTTTAAGTTAAAACACCTCAAACATGCAGTTTAGTCTGGGACTGGACTTAAGCTTTGTCTGTGAAACTGTGGGGAATGACATTCTAAAGCTTGGGGTCCATAAGTTTTTGAAAGTATCTTATGCTCACCAAAGCTGCATTTATTTGATTAAAATACAGTAAAAACAGTAATATTGTGAAATAATATTACAATTTCATTTCTTTTTAAATATATGCTAAAATATCATTTATTTCTGTGATGCCAAAGCTTAATTTTCAGCATAATTTCTCCAGTCTTCAGTGTCCTGAAATCATTAATATGCTGATTTGGTGCCCAAAAAAAATAATGGTGTGAAAAACAGTTGTGCTGTTTGATATTTGTTGTGAAACCTGTGATGCATTTTTTTCAGGATGTCTTTGATTTATCGAAAAGTTCAAAAGAGCAGCATTTATTTGAAATAGAATGTGAACTCTTTTGTAATATTATAAGTGTATTTAATGTCAGTTTTGATCAATTGAATGCATCCTTGCTGAATACAAGTATTGATTTCTTTCAACAGTCTTACTGACATTAAACCTTCAAACAGTAGTGTATCAGTTATAGTTTAACTGTGGGAATGTCTTCCACTCCCATATTCTACATAGCTGTAATTCTTATAAAGTGCATATGAGAATTCTTTCTTTAATGGATAATAGTTTGGTGAAATAATAACAGTACTGAATGATAGCCTCCATCCTGTAAAATCCAACCCTGCAATGAAAGGAGCTACATGTGATTTGTCTGGCTCGGCTTTATGGTAACAAGGCTAAAATATTTCCCAAGTGAAGGCTTTCATCAGGAGCTCCTGCTGGGGGTCTGGATGAGACACATCAAAAGCTAAAGAACTAGTTGGTCGGCTTTGGCTGGTGCCATTCCACAGCCAATTAGAGGCTAAGTATCACGAACCCTGCAGGGAAGCCCCCTTACACGATCCACCCCACAGCGCTCAGGCATAAGGGAAACAGCCCCTAAATGGCTGGCTGCCTCGCTAAAGTCATGTTCATGATGTATTGTATAAACATAACATTCACTTACAGGAAACCTGTGTATGAGAGCCATATGAGTGGGAGAATACAACCGCTTTTGGCTACTTGATCCTAAAACTACCATAAGAACTTTAATGCACGTATCTTACTCTGTGTTTAATGGTAATGCTATACAAGAACATGAATCTTTACATGTTCAACAAACATACATGAGCTACACTCTTCTGAGGTTGCTAGGAAGAAACTACCTGCCAGAAGAGGGGCGATACTGAGTTCCAGAGAGGCGGCTGCCTTTTCCCGGTTCGCCTCCATGAGTTCTGCAGTCTCCTGGGTGGGTTTCTGGAAGACTGTCTTCTTAGTGGGTGCTATTTGACACTTTTCTTTTGTTAAGCCACTTTTAATAGGAACTACAAAGAAAGACAGAAGTAAAGTGACCAATGATGTGCTATTTCAAGAGCCATAGTGAAAATATTGTGATGAGGCAATCTGTCTAAACCAAACTTTAAACCCAACCATTGGTTTAAATTTTTAAAATAAAATTTCAGGTTGGTCCATATTTGACACAAACTGGGTTGATACAACCCAGCATTTGTTTAGAGTGTATATATCGATGTATCAATCTATTTAATAAGCATTAATAAGTACAAAATCATCAATCCTTAAAATGGTAGATGTACACTACCTTTCAAAAGTTTAGAATGTTTTTTTAAAGAAATTAATACTTTTATTCAGCGAGGATGCATTAAATTGATAGTGAAGTCTTTTATGTTACAAAAAGATTTATATCTTTTGAACTTTCTATTCAACAAAGAATCCTGAAAAATAACAGGAATAATAATAAAATATATTCAAATAGAGAACAGTTTTTTAAAATTGCAATATTTCACAATATTACAGGGTTTACTGTATTTGTGATCAATTAAATGCAGCCTTGGTGTGCATAACAGATTTAATAAAAATAATAATAATAATAAATAAATCTTACCGAACCCTGTAACTACTACTTGTTATCCTTAAAACGTTACTTTGTCCGCAATCAAACCTATATCCATATTGTTGTAAAACATAATAATCACTGATCATAGTAAGTCTTTTATTCAGTATAAACATTAGTATTATATCATACCTGTGGCAGAGCGTAGCTCCAAACGCTTCCTATGGTCAGCTGATACTGGAGCTTTACTGTTTTTCATAGATGTCCTTGTTCTCCGGTTCTCCTTCTCATAGATGGCTCTCATCTTAAAAACCATCTTCCTGATGCCACCTTTGAAGACATTTGATGTTGCAACTGAATGTTTTTTTCCAAGAATAATCACTAGAAATTATGCATGTTTTATTGTGCTTTGTTATACACAAGTATAATGTATGAGGATGTAACTATAGCAGTGCATGTGAATTTCACACATGAGATCCATATGTGTTCTGCCTACTGGGATGTAAATTAATGTCTTTAAATCGGTTAAAATGGCCCCCTTCTAAAGTAACTGGGTAAGACAAATATTATTTGATTTATTCGTCTATCACATTTCACTTCGTAAAGTAATTATGCTCTGCAGTGTCTTAAACTGTAGAATAGATCTTGCTGTATAATAGAGGTGTTCAGACCAGTGAAAGTTACAACAAAGGAAAACCTAATATGAAGCACAATCAATAAAGCAGTGGTAGATCGTACCCATTTGATCTGGATCCTCTGCAGACCTCTCCTGTGGAAGTCTGAAGGCTTTGGGTCTGTCATTCCTGGCTTTGAAGGATAACTTGTCTTTGCTGTCCCATACTCTAACTGTGACCTTATGGGAGGCCATTTTAATTAGGAGCTCTCTGGTCACATTGACTTTCAGATTCTGAGACCAACTCACCCACACCTGGTTTCCTTCTCGCCAAGGCTTCAGCACCTTGTAAGAACACATAACACATGATTTCATGATTATCTGAAGATTTATTCTATTTTAAAAAGACAAAAATAGAATTGCACTGCCGTTAAAAAGTTTGGGGTCAGATAATGTTATTATTATTCAGCAGGGAAACATTTAGTTCATTGTAAATTGAAATTTGTTAATGCTGCAAAATATTTATATTTTAGAAAAATGCTGTTCTTTTCAACTTTATATTTATCAAATAATCCTAAAAAAAAAGTACCACGGTTTTCACAAGAAAGCAGCATGACTTTTTTCAACATTGATAATAATAATAAAAAAATTCTTGAGCAGCAAATCAGAATGATTTCTGAAGGATCTCAGCTTTGCCATCACACCATTTTTACTGTATTTTTTATCAAATAAATGAAATCTTTTTTAGCATAACTCAAAAACATTTTAAAAAAAATACCAACTCCAAACTTTTGATGAAAATGTTTTCATGATTTGTTATCACACCGTTTTTCTTTAGTCAAATCAACTTAATTAATTAATGTGGTTCCGATAACATAATATTTTGAATTTCAATGTATTAAACAAATCTCCATAATTTTATTAACTCAAATTTTTTTACCGGATATTGTGATAAAGAATTAAAACACATGCAAAGATCATTCTCAAATGTACAACTTTCTAGACAAAAAATGTTCACCCTAAACAGTGAGGTGCACAACAGAAATCCAAGTAGGCAATTAACTGAAACTCTAGCCCAGCTTTCTTTGTGTCAGTGATGCACAAACTTGTGCATAATGTATTAACAGATTGACAACAACAACTGTTTGCTTATCAAGTCAAAGTAGTACTAGTTAGTATTATTCTACATATAAATAATTGAGCATTTACAAGCTCCTGCTTATTAACCCCTAATTAATTCCAATAGTTTACCTTAGTCTTGTTGGCCATATAGAGTTTAGCAGCTGTGCCAAACATCACTAGATCCGCTCTGATTGGTTCAGGTTTATCAGGCAGTATGTTGTACTCAATGCAATAATAGCCCTCAGCTCTGGGGGCCTCCACTACCTCACTGGATGGCTCTTTCTTTGGCCCCTTTTTTCTTTTCTCAGAATTTGTACAATACTCCTCATGTTCTATTGATAAAAATAAATAAATAATAATAATAATATTATTCACGCAAAGTTTTATATGACTATTTAGGCATGACCATGTACATGTATTTCATTTAACGTTACTTGTGTCAGGAAAAATGATTTCATCATCACACATAAAAACAATACCATCGCCATACCTTTAAAGACTGCTAATGCAATGCTGACTGTACAGGTGACAACATAGCTGGAGTCTGTTGTGAATGTTGTTGTGGTTTGTTCATCCACAGAACTGGATTCTGGCATCTTCATATATGGATCTTCACTTTCGTCAGCATCAGGTCCACAGTCTGAGAGGAGTTCGGCGTTTAAAGACAAATCTTCACTTCTCTTCATGTCAGGTGATGCTGAGTCCCTGCATTCCATTGTGTTCTATAAATATTGGTCTTGGATTATTAGAAGATATTAAAACTATCACACGTTCACAACAAATATGGTACTATTGTAGCGTATAGGCTAACGTTACATGGTTTCAGCCACAGTACATGATACAAATCATTTTTAATTTAAACATTATGTAATTAGCAAGCACTGTTTTTTATATATATATAAAGTTCAACCAAACTTACTGTACCATAACTGACAGCTGTTTTCCAGCATTCCCATCACCGCTACCTTTATGTTTTAATTGAGCGCATAAGCATTAGAGAACTTTGAAACGTTGGCTTTTGTTATATGGAATGCTTTGCGTCGCCTTGACAACCGGAGTCGCGTGAACATAATGAAGCGCGCGCGCTGGTAAATAGGAAATGACAAGCGGCTCATGGAACATAACTACAGTCAACAGCAGTTACACAGTGGCCAATCGACATTCGACTCCACCGGCACTTCAAAGCTTTTACTTACTAGAGGTTGAAAGGAAAAGATTGGTTCTGCTATAGGCAGCCTCCATATAAAACAATTCCCTTGAAGCCAAAGTAACTTTAGGAAAAGTAACTCTGTGTAGGCTATAAGGGCATATTGGAGTAAGGCAAATTCCAAAGTTATCACCACTGGCTAATTAATAGGCTACGTTACTTTGCAATACGGTGAAAAATACATTAAACTTGACATTTTTGTAACAGTATACCTGCCTACATTTTTGTTACAATCAATGTAACAGTAATTTTGCTGTTCATCTGTAGAATACAGTTTTTTTATTTTTTTGTAGCCTAAATATAATAATCCTGCACGATATGAATTTATATTTAACCAGACAGGCCTAAATACAGTTTATTGCATTGTTTAATTTTATGTAGGCCTATTGCTAACTGTTTTTGTCTCTTTTGTGCATAAGTTATTTATTTGTATTCTTCAATTTTGATTAACGTTGATATATCCTGTATTTTACAACCTGTATGCATCATAAAATAGTATTTCATTAGATATTTAAAGTTGCAACGTATATTTTAGTTGTTCATGTTTTAATTAACATTAGTCCTCGGTTGATTTTATGTAAATATGTAAGCCTATATGAAATATCCTGTATACTACATTGACTTTTGAAATGCTTTATGTTGCTTAACTTCTTTTCAAAAGTTTTTTTCCCTCTGCAGTTAAGATTTTGGGGGCAGTGCTCCCTTCACAGCAACGCCCCCACGCGCACAGCGCGAGAGTTTCTACTACAAGAGTGGGGCGGTCTGGTGTTCAGATGACATGAACTTGGTATGCTGTTTGTGTGCTTAGAGGATCTGTTGAATCCATTAATCCATTTAGGCTCTATAAATGGAATTCTTGTGAGGGGCAAAAGGATGGAAAAGTCGGACGCATGCGATCCATACAGCCGACCCGCGCGCAGGACACAATGGATAGTGAGCACTCTGGCGTATCATTACGGACTAGACCGTGGAGTGGAAAACGAAATTATTGTCCTCGCAACCGGGTTGGATCAATACCTCCAAGAGATATTTCATCACCTAGACTGTCAGGGAGATGGCAAAATACCAGCCGAGGATTTTAACATTCTTTGCGAGATTTTAGGACTCAATAAAGAGTGTGATCTAGAGGAATGCGCGGGGATATTGGATAATCTACCCAAAGAGTTCAGCTTCAGGCAGTTTCACGCAAAACTCTGCGGTTATTTCAGTACCAAAGCTGGGTGTCAGTATGAGAATGGGAGGTTGTTGGTTGGCAAGGAGAGCGAGCATATTGAGACGCAGATCAGACTCCGGAGCCCGTTGAGGCGGCGCGAGAAGCTGCTGTCGTTGGGTACCAGCAGCAATAAGCGAGAAAGCGGAGAGCCTTCTTCGCCCACTGTGGATAGACACACATCAGGTTGCAGGCAGCTGGGATCCTGCACCAGGGAGTGTTACGAGG
This sequence comes from Phoxinus phoxinus, assembly GCF_949152265.1. Classification (NCBI taxonomy): domain Eukaryota; kingdom Metazoa; phylum Chordata; class Actinopteri; order Cypriniformes; family Leuciscidae; genus Phoxinus; species Phoxinus phoxinus. Next base: position 19,360,761 of record NC_136897.1, on the reverse strand, counting down.
AAATCGTGGCCCTTGAGGAGGCTGAGGACAGGATAGCCAAACTTGAGGAGGAAAATGCGAGTCTCAGGGAGTTGGTGGAGGACATGCGCGCGGCTCTTCAAAGCAGTGATGCTCGATCACTTGCCCTACAGGTACAGTCATTGTGATCAAGTTCATACTAGCCTAATATACAAACTAAGCAACAATATTTTCTGCATAACGTCTATTTGATTATTAGATCGAGTCTGTGAGTGGAATATAAAAGGACTTAATGGTTTTAGGGTTCTTCTTCGAAAACCCTAGTCTTTTTTAAATATTTTCACATATACAGGTGATGTATTACTCTGTTGCTAGCCTAAAAAAGTTATAAATAATAAAGTCCTCTACTCTGTGACAACTAATGCATGCTATGAGTGGCAATGGTCTTAGCCCCAACCTTAATCAAACACACCTGAGCAAGGTTTTCAGGATTACTGGAAAGTTACAAGTTACAGGCAGGTGAGTTTGATCGTGAGAGGATCTTGAAGGCCAAAGTTGCCCAGTTGCTCTATACCCCTTATATAGACCCGTCCCTTTTTCAGCGCTCATTGTGTTCCGGTTTGTATTTCCACAGCATGAAGGTAAAATCTTACAGACGTATGAATGAACCGCTCATTTTAAAACCTTTCCGGTCTACTGGCATTTTCTATGGCATCCGCTTTAAACATTATAATGCTCATGATGCCTTTCGTTAAGTCTAAATAAGTAAATACTCTTCGACAGCGATGCTATAGAAATATACAGGGCTACCGCAAACACGAAAGTTCAAATGTAACGTAGACCAGTAAGAGCTGTGTGTGTAAACCTCACTCCCCTGACCTCGACCCGATCCGAGCGGAAATTTGAACCGGAGTCTCTGCCGTGGTAGGCGGGCGTGCTAACAAGGACGCTACTCACTAGTACCCACCCAGCCAGCAATTTTGTGTTTAAAAGACGTCTAATAGCCGTCCAAACACAGCCCAGACGTCTAGATTAAAACAAGGCAAAACTTGGGCTGTCAGTGAAACTAGATAGACGTCTAAACCATATCCCAAGTATAGACTAGTCATCAACGCATAGAACATGTCAAAGACATGAAACCAAACACCTTGTAATCATTGTTGACTTTGCTTAGATGATGGAATATCATACATCTCGCAAGTTATTTTGGCAAAAATGACATGTAACCAAAATTCAAGGTTATTTTGGCTAGAAGCCGGACTATATCGGGTATATAACCAAAACGGTGACATGACGGCTATTGCTTGCTGGGTAAAGACCACAGCCTCTCACTTCAATTGCTAGCGCGCCTGGAGACCAGGTTCGAATCCCGCTCAGAGCGGGTTGAGTTTCACAAAGACGGCTGCGTGCTTGTTTCTCTGGCGCATAAGATACTATCACATTCTACTGACATGCTTCTGTGTGTCACAGGTGGGTCTGTGGAAAAGCCACTCAAAACATAAACCAGAGGGTGGCTGTTTCATCGCCCACCAAAGGCGAACAGCCCAGAAGCCCAACATTTCTGGGAACCTGAAGGACATCCAGAGTTTCCTGAGAGAAGTTGAGCTCATCCGGAATTCCCGGGATGGGCAAATCGAGGAGGCCATGTTCTTCAACCGTAAGCTGGAGCAAGAACTGCGAGTATCACGCGAGACCGTGTTGATGCTGGAGGATTGTAACAGGACTCTAAAGAAGGAGCAGGTGGAGATGAGGAAGAGGGTGGAGGAAGCCAGACAAGCTGTGCTGAGCGGCCTCAAGAAAGTGAAGGAGCTGGAGACCAAAGCCAGTCATGTGCCTGTTCTGCAGAGGCACGTTGAGCAGCTAGAGATGGAGCTTCTGTACTACAGGTTAGTGTAATTCTTACGTGAAGTGCCAGATGGAACAAAAACAAGTGAACTTTGCACTTAACCCCAGGTTATCGCCGTTTTAAACCTCACTTTTAACCACTTTTGCACTGTTAACCCTGCATTGCGGTGCCAAACATTCACAGTGTGAATCAATGAGTTGTTAGAATGTTACGACTAGATGCTTAGCAACGGACAACTAAGTGTCTGCACTACTGTATATAATATGAGGATGCGCAATTTTAGAGCCTTTGTGTATACATATTACGTGCATATAGCGTTCGTCCAATCAGTGACACTGACACTGCAAATATGCAAATAAGGACATTAACCCACCATTTAGGAATGTACAGTGTGAAATGTCAGCTTATGGATACCCAGGATTGATTGTTAACCCCGGGTAAATTTTGAGTTGTGTGAAATGTGAATCAAGATAACCCAGAATTCCGTTTACCCGGGGTTTAGAATGACCCAGGGTTAACTACTTTATGTGTGAAAAGCCCTTTTATTTACTGAACTACTGTTTCATGCAGTTTTGACAGCGTTTATGCAGCAGGCCTAACTAGGAATCATATACCCACAGACGTTTGTCACGGTGAGGTAATCTGTTTTTACATTGGGATAGCTTACTTCAGCAATCATGAAGCAGAAAGAAGACATTATCTTCACTTACCACAATTTGGCATCTGTTTCTGGGGATTTCACTGATGTAAATGTATAAGACTCTGTCAAAACATGACAATTTAGCAGCGATCCTAACAAGTAAGGATGTTTACTTTAGCTGTTCAACAGTTTGAAATGTATTGCAGAAATCGCAGAGCTCATCCTAGATGCATTCAATATTACTCTGTTTTATGCTGCTGCTACTGCTATTTTGTGATAAAGTGTCTTTTGGGAATGACAGTTTGCATTTTGTTTCAGGATTTTAATGAGATCACTCTGCTAGAAGCATTGTTGTCACCTGAACCAGACTGAATGCAGTAAATAGTTTCATTACATAATATAGATTCAAATAATCAGACTCAAAGTGAACTGAGATTCCTCTGGGTTAAAATGGCTCCCGCCAGAAGGTGCTGGCCCTGATTGTGCAGACGTGTGCCAACATACATGTTATTTAGGTTGGCTTGATGTGGTTCTGCTTCTCGGGTGCAGACCCTGTTTTGTTTGGGTTCATTTAGTTGTCAACGTGTGTGGCAAATGGGCTCCCATATTGGTAAGCTGAAATTATGCACAGCTACTGCTGGAAGCCACTCATTTCGTAGTTTGGGTTTTATACTTAGGCTGTCATTGAACTTTCCTAGCTCGCAACCATTTAATTTACGCTTAGAAGAAGTTAAGCTTAACGTCATCAGTGTTTACATATTTCTTGCATGCTAATTTTGGGACAGCATTCCTGGCAATCCGGATAAAAGTGGATTTACTGAAAGTGTTTTCGGTTATCAAATCAGTGGTAAGATGTGGGTTTTACTGACAGAAACACATTGACTTTTTTTTTTATAAACATTCACTTTTATACCTCCAGGCTGCACTAATCAATGTGAAGTCTGTGGTGAACTTTACCAGGACGCCTTTCTATGGCCCCTCCATTGATGCCCTTAAGCCAAATAATTCATTCCAGATCACAATGGAGCTGACACATTTGGGGAGAGTTCCATTCAGCCCGGCAAGGCCTGACCTAAACAGATTGAAAGTTCCCATCTATCTTCAAACAGTTTCCCCGCTCTACAGAATAATGGATGAACACTCCCCGTCTATATCCTAGCAACAATAGTTTAGAGATCTTGGCATGCTACTTACGAATCTTTAAAAGTAAGTTCCTGTTTGTTTTTATGTTAAATACCAAATACTGACGATTCCATATGTTATTCAGAAGCGCTTCTTTCTTTGTAGACTTTATTAGTTTGGGTGTAAATAATTCCTAGGGCTGTGCCGCTGTTTTAATATTCAGCCATAACCAGTAACAGACCTCACATCCCAAAACCATGTCTGCACACTGCAATGAATGCAGTTATTCAAAGTCATTTTGCCAGATATAGGGCTTTTGGTGGACTGCAGTGTGGCCAGATGACATTTTAAATCTGAATCAAATACGGAAAGGCTAATAAGATTGTCTTATCCTCTCTTTCACTCTTTGTAATAGAGTCAAATGGTATATTTTGGGTGATTTCACATAAACATATTAAATATTTATGAATTGACGTTAACACCAATCCCCACCACCACCAGTTAATGCTTGAGGTCTGGGGTTAAAAAAATTGTTTTAATATAAATTTAAACTTTTTTATTAAGCAAGATGATCAAAACTGATCAAATAAATGCTGTTTTATGAAACTTTCTATTCATCAAAAACCTTTGAAAAAACGTGCACGATTTCCACAAAAATATGCAGCTCAACTGTTGTAAATAGGAAATGTTTCTTGAGCAGCAAATCAGCATATTAATATGATTTCTGAAGGATCATGTGACACTGAAGACTGGATTAATGATGCTGAAAATTCAGCTTTGCCATCAAAGGTTATTTTTAATTGTAATACTATTTCACAATATTACTGTTTTTTGTTGTATTTTTGATCTAATAAATGCAGCCTTGCAATAAAAAAAAAAATGTTTTTATTAATATTACAGACTCAGAATTTCTTAATTGCAAATTATGACAACAAAAATGAACAGATACGAACACAAATATGATTAGATAAGTTATTGTAATATATTATTTTTGGTTATTGAAATGTTGTTCTTAAACCTTGTTAAAAAGGGGGGGGGGGGGGGGTTGAGGGGACGTAGACACGTGCAGAGCGCTCTGGCTGCTATGTGGCAGATCAGAGCAGGGTTTTTTTTTTTCTTTGAGGCCAGAAAGCCCCATGGGCAAGTGCTGAAAGCTGAAAGTCTCTAGAGTGCGTCCAATGGGCACACAGCTCTCTGAAAACAAAAACGCTGGAGAACAGCTTTTGATGCAGCTGCCAGTGGGCGAAGAGGATACCGGTCATGCTCCGCGGGTCATGGACTGACCCATTCACACTGAGAGCAATGCCTTTTATCTGGAGAGAGAGGTGTGTCCGCTGGCTATTTTTCATGTCCTTTTTGTTCAGACCTTAATGCAGTTGTTGTAATAATCACACATGTTAATAGCTCACTTCAGTTCCCCCACCTGCCGCTTTAACCTCCCCATCTGGCACGACAATAATCAGTGATATTAGACTCTGTATTCACATGAAAGGGATGTCTATTAAACAAATTTTCTCTTTCCTCAGAGTAGTAATGGTCTTGGAAATGTTGCATTTCTAGAGACACTATTTAGTATCAAATTTCTTTCTTTAAGATTTCTTTAAGAACCTTGGACCCGAACAAAGCATCTGAGTTATTGAACAATTTCCTCCAGATTCCGCACACAACAATATAATGTGGTATTATGATATTCATCTTTTTTTTCTTTTTCTTTTTTTTACATTTTGTTTAACTTTAAAGTTCAATTTCTTATTATTATCAGGGTTGAAAACAGTTGTGCTGATTCATTTTTTTTATTTTTTTATTTTGGAAAACTATTTTTGATGATTAGAAAGTTTAAAAGAACAGCATTTATTTGAAATAGAAATTATTTGAAGCATTATAATGTCTTTATTGACTTTTTTTTGACCAATTGAATGCGTCCTTGCTGAATAAAAGTATTAATTTATTTAAAAATGTTATTAATTTCTTACTGACCCCAAACGTTTGAACGGTAGTACTGAGAGTGATACGTGGCCCCTGGAGATTTACTTTTTTTATGAGCCATTTCCGGTCATCGACACTTTGGAGTCACCCAGAATGAGAGAAAGTCCAAGTGTAGATCTCACAGATATTGCGTAAGGTTTCCTGAAGCCCTCTTGGCCCTAATAAAGAAAGAGGAAGAGGTTTAGATAGAGGCCAGGTCCCATGGGGGAGGTGGTGGGAACAGACCTGATCTGTTCAGTTCATTACCATGAAAAACACACCATCCGTGTGTGCGTCCTGCCTGGAGGCGTTTTCTCCCCCTCAGAATCCAAGATGGACCGAAGCCCTCAGCCTAGACCCCAAGAGAACCGCAAGCGAGGCAGACCTCGGGACAAAAGAGACAGACGGTGCGAGAGGAACAAAAAGAGCGGAGGGGGGACAAGAGCCGCCATCTGGAGGAAGAGGCAAACACTCGGCTGTTTGTTCAGTGGGGATGAATTTCCACCATCTTACTCTATTTATCGCTCTGCTTTCAGACGTGCTTTATTTCCCTCTATTCACACCAGGTGAAAAGCATTGCATTTATCATCAGGTCTGTGCTGTTTTTTGAGCTCTGCTGACATCACAGAGACTGACATGTTAAATGTAAGGCCGTCTAACCGCTCAAAAATAATCAGTTATTATTCAGAGAACTATTATTTCAGCTGCGGTGCGGCCGACTCATGTAAAATGTGTCCGGGGTAACCTGTTGTACCTCAACACATAATAACAGGGCTGGACAGATGGAATGAGCAGTCCTTTGAAAATTCCCTGTATTATGACTGAAGAAGGTAAAGAAATGTCAACAAAATGAGGCCTCATAAAAATGTTGTCTTTAGGAGGTCTTTATATGGCAGGGTTTTTCGGTCCAGTATTTTCTAAGCACTTTGAGAATGAAAAACTCCCAAGACCTTGACTTTTTTTTTCCAGTTTCAAACCCAGCTACGAACATTTCCCTTTCTCCTCCCACCCTCGGTCCACTGATACTCGTGCTCTGCAGACCTCAGCACTCATAAACTGCCCACCTTGCTATGTTGGGGGATGTTCTCCAAAATGTACACTTTTTCTCCTCCTGCTTCTTTGTGAACAGTCCTTAGAAATAACTGAATATGTGATCTGGATTATATAAACAGATTCCAAAAATTTACTTTTAATTAGATTGTATTAAATCTATAGTACTTGTAATTAGATTACATTACATTTTAAAATACTCCTAATAAGGCTACAGTTACTTTTTGCAGGATTGCGGGATTACATATAATTTACACATTGGCAGTAAATTATTCATAATTGATTCATTCTCCTTAATTCTTCTATTAAATATTCCTTTCTAAAAAAGGCCATCATTTATCTACATTCGCAAAGTCTTCTAGATTTGTGGAATTGCGCACACACAGACCAGACACTCGTCAAGTGGATATAATTACACTGACAATTGAGAGGACACACAGCATTTGACTACTGGATTTACAGAAATTTTCACGTAAGCAATTTCTTACTTTGTCTTTGGAAGGCTTTTGTCTTTCAAACGCATTGAAATGCACAAATTCACATCATTTTGTATTTGCATGTGATGCAGGGATTCCTGTCAGCCAAACCTAATTGATCATGTAGGCTATTTACTTGAAGTACACCCTGAATACAATTTTCTTTTTAATTTTTATATTAATATGGGACTATATTATATGCAAATCAATGTGATAAACAAGTTAGGTCAAAAGTAGCCTATAATCAAAAAATAGTCTGATTATATTACCCAAAATGTGTAATGTAATAGATTACAATACTAACTACAATACAATTTTATCATGAAATTTGCAGTCAGTAATGGACAACAATCGCAAGGAATCAACCAGCACTGTTTGCGAACACTTTAACGTTTAAGTCCTTTCAGATTTTTCTCCAATGTGTCCATTTCATGTTTATGACTTGTTAAGATGCGTAAACACTTTGCGAACCCCCTTCAAAGCTGTGTTTACTGGGACTGCCCTCGTAATAACAAAGTTTCCTGACTCAATTAATTATCGTCTGGTTCCGTTCGGAATCTCCAGACGGTTCCAGACAGCACCCCCAGCAAGATCAGGTGATTTCCAAGATTAACGGCGTCTGTGGATCCACACATGTTCCATGTCTGCCAGTTTGACTCAGCCTCTGTAGTCTTACTTAACCAGGTATCGTGTTACCATGGGCCTATACTCTTAATTGTGGACATCTGGTTCATAGTTTTAAGATAAATCGATTGCTTTATCGAGGACCTCGCAACATCTGGCGCAGACCTAATCTAGTTATTTGTGGTTGTTTACCATATGATCGTCTCATCCTTCAAAATGTGCTCCGAGTCTTCATTCCATTGAAATACTTCTCAAGTAAACTGGGTCCAAGAGGGGGTCTGTAAGTTCAGATCCTGCCGTAATAAACACAGGAAGTGCACGTCTAAACCACAAACAGCTGGGCTCGCCCCATGTTAGTACATCACTCCGGTCCAGTGTAAATATAGTCTCAAGATAGAAACCTATTGTTAGGTTGACCACCAAAATAGAGAACTGTTCAAGACAAGAGATGAGACGGGGCAGCCAAATGTGATACACAGACTAATGAGAGACAGACTTTGCCACAGTTCTGTCTTGCATCTGTTTTGGTTTTGTTACTTGCCCTAAACGTTCTTATATAAAAAAAAGAAGAAGAGTAAGATAGCTTGCTAGAACTCAATGCTGAAAGTATGATGAGTAAATGGTGTCTTTTTCCTCTTTAAACACGTACAGGTAGTATTTTAGCCTGTGTGTCTCAAAGAAGAAAGGTTTGTTGTTCACTATGTGACTTGTAAAGTTCTCTGCAGACTCTTATCAGTGCCTCGGGCAGCTCATATAAGTGATTCAGATAGGCGGATGCTAGTACAGCCAGTGCAGACTGTTCAGGAAATGTCCAATCCACCTCCACTTCTTCACTGAAAGAAAATCAAGACGCTCTTTAGTTTCTCTTTAGTTTCCAATAAATGTTGAGCATTAAACCTTCTGCTTTAAGTTTATAGGGGTGGTTGACTAATTTCACTTTTCTAACTTTAGTTAGTGTGTAATGTTGGTGTTTGAGCATAAACAACATCTGCAATGTTACAATGCTCATAGTTCAAAGCAAAGGAAGATATTTGCTTTTGAAGAAATCGTTTTTTAAGGAATACCACAAATGGCTGGTAGGGATTTCACAACATTCCTCCCGGGTTAGCAGAATTTACATAGACCCCGCCCCCAGGAACCTGATTTATAGATTGTCATGACAGAATATGCTAATCAATGACTAGAAGATAGTTAACTCCACATCAGCTACATAAATTCATAAACTAACCATTCAGAAATGTCCTGTTGCATTCTACATGTTGTCACTTCTTCTTGAGTCTCTCCATTATTGTCTAACTCCAGTTTGAACATAAAAGGCTAAAAGTGTTTGAAATTTTCAGTGCATGTCTGTGTGAGGTAAAAGGACACAACCTCTTGAAGCTCCGCCCTCTGTGCCGGGAGCAGCAGCTCATTTGCATTTAAAGGGGCACACACAAAAACACTGTGTTTTTGCTCACCCTCAAAAAGTAACGATTTTAACATGCTATATAAAAATATCTGTGGTGTATTTTGAGCTAAAACTTCACACACACACTCTGATGATTTATTTTACATCTTGTGAAAAAGGCATTATACCACCCCTTTAAATTCATGCATCACAAAGAAACGTGATAGAATATCAGCCCATCCTCTCACAAATGCAGATTCATTCCTGTGTCTTCTGTCAGTGTTCACTAAATAATACATTTGTTTTGTGTAAGATGAATGTTTGGAAGACAGCGGAGACGGAATCAAACAGAATGGAATTAACGGCTGGGAGAACTAAAGGATGCCAGATGGAGGTTCTGTCAAATTTGGGCTTTGTGTTTTGTCTTATCCAGACATATGCTCTGTTCTCTCTTTCTGTGATCGCTATGAAATAAAACCAGTATGTTTCAGCATTTCAGCATCTAGTGTGCATGATATGCTATACTGCGTATCAAATGTATCTTATTTTGTCAGAGCTGCCTAGAGGTTGTGGCTCACACACCCATGTTGTAGTTGATACTCATCATGACATGTTGAGCTGAGCTGTAAGTTTGATTCTGGCTTGCTAGAAACTTGTCTAATTTAATTTATAGCTTGACTTCACACCTTCCATTTCATTATTCCTTAAAACAAAGCACTTTGGAGCTACCATAGTGCAGTATAAATTGTAAGATGGTACTTTAATAAACACTACAGTTTGAAAGTTTGGGGTCAGTAAGATTTTTAAGATTAAGCTTCAAATCTGACAAAAATACAGTAAAATCAGTTATATTGTGAAATATTATTAGTCACATAATCCTTCAGAAATCGCTCCATATGGAGCCCCACACGTGTAAAAATTATATATATATATATATATATATATATATATATATATATATATATATATATATATATATACCACGAGACTTAGTACTAATACGTCAGCACGTTTTACTAATCCGTTCCCTTGTTTTAGTTAAATCAAAACGAGGGAACAAATTAGTACAACATGGCCATAATTTACTAAAATGAGGGCACAAATTAAGTCGTGGGAACAAATGATTAATTCGTAGTAACAATTTAACTAAAACGAGGTAAGAAATTAGTAAATCGTGCCCACAATTTATTAAAACGAATTTTTGTCAGATGTCATGTGCAGGGCTAATAATCTGATTTGGTGCTGATTTCAGGAATCTTTGATGAATAAAAGTATTAGTAATAATTTAAGTATAAACATAATACCTTAGAACATAAAAAACCCTGAAAATGTTGTCATTGAATTTTCTCCAATTATTTAGTGATGCCTCTGCGGTTGTTTCTGTTAAGAAGAAAGTACTTTTCTCCACCCTTGAATTTTCATTTTGATTGCATTTTCATAACCTCTTATGCAACCGTTCTGTTCTACTTTGTTTCTGACTTGTTTCACAGTCTGTGTTTGAAGGGGCCAAGATGGCTGGATCTAATATTGAGACTCTTCCAAGAGTCTGGAGTGGATTCAGGTGTCTAGAGAGCTCCTTTAACTGCTCTCAATGTGTGCTCTCACATCCATTTCTACAGACGGTGGGTTACTGAGTTTTTTCAGTAGCTCATCTTCATTTGTTATTCTCAGTCATAAAGAGTTTGACAGAAAGCAGATCCTGTCAGCAGTATTAGTCATATACACCATTCTAATCGCTTCTACAAGACTAATATTAACATTGAGCAGATGTGGCATACAATAATGCCCTGGCTTTTCAGAGGCACGGTTATCTTTTTGCCACTTCAAAAACTAGTTAAAATAAAAAGCCAGGACAATATTCAAAATAAAACTATATATTATATATATATAGTTTTATTTAGAATATTCCCTGTAGTTCATGTGTTTTTTTTCATGTTCATGTTCATGTACAAATGTATGTTCAAAAATATGGGGTCAGTAATATTTTTTTATGTGTTTGAAAGAACTTATGCTCAGCTTGATCAAAAATACAGTAAAAAGAGGTTTTGAAATTACAGTAATATTGTGATATATTGTTACAGTTAAAATAGTGGTTTTCTATTGTAATATATTTTAAAATGCGATATATTCCTGTGATGGCAAAGCTCAATTTTCAGCATCATTACTCCAGTCTTCAGTGTCACATGATCCTTCAGAAACCATTCTAATATGCTGATTTGGTGCTCCTTACATTTTTGTTTTATTATTAATATCAGTGTCGAAAACAGTTGTTCTGCTTAATTTTCTCTTATTAATAGAAGGTTCTTATTAATAAGACTCTTGTTAATAGAAAGTTCAAAAGAACAGCACAATTGAAACAATGTAAAAGTCTTTAATGTCTTTTGATCAATTTAATGCATGCCTGCTAAAAAAAAAAAGGTAGGGTAAATCTGTTTATAATGAATTTAGTCCCACAAAATGTACTTACAGGTTTTAAAAATACTAAATGTGTAACCTGTTCTTGGAGAGTGCCTTTTCTTTCATTATGGGACATATTTATTCCAACACAAACTTCAACATCCTTGTCAGTTAAACTCCATAGTTACACTGTGCATGTGCAATCTCTTTATCATCGTGCCTAGACCATAATACCATACTTATGTCAATGGGTTCCTATAGCAACCCTGACAGGCCTGTTTAGGGTCTCCCTGGTACTCTCCTTCAGCAGCTGTAGGTCATCAGAGAGCCCTGAAACCCACCTTTAACCGACCCACCCCCCTTTTCAAACACCCTTCACCCCCTCATCTGACAATGTGGATTCCAAATATTGACCCTAAACTGTGCGAAAGCATAGTGTACCGAGGGATGATGGGCTCATACGGGCTATATTTATGGCCGCTCTGCACTGAAGGGTTCCTCATGGCAGCAGGATATATGCATGAGTGCACCCGGCTTGAAATTCTTTTCTCTTTTTTCACTCTCTGGGATTCATGCTGGAGCAAATGGATTTCTGCAGCCTTCTCGTTTTTTTTCTCTCTCTCTTCTGCAGGCAAGACGTTGTCATCTGGAAACATTTATTCTTTGATTCATGAAAGCCCCATATTGCATTTCTACTGTCGCAAAGCTCCGAAAAACGGTTGTGTTGAAATGACAGAAACGTAATCGATTGCTTTCACTTATAGCTGTCTGACAAAAGTAAAAATGCTCAAAATATGTTTATTTTAAAGTCTTCTGATATGCGTTGTTGAAAATTCTGTCAGACGTATGTTAAACATTCATCATAATGCATAGGCCTACTGTGTTTTATGTTAGAGTCTAGTTATATATAGTTTTCATAATCTTTATTTTCATCACACATTTTTGTACTATATAAACTATATATCATCAAACTTTTGTAAATTCAAATAATGCATATTTAAATCAACGAACACATACTAGGTTAATTGCTGCAATTTAACTGCAAGCCTGAGCCGTTTGTTTGCTAGTATTACTGTACATTGCTGTATTGTCCTGAACCTCAACCCTTTATCTGATCACTACTCTGACCTGTTATGGTTATTTATTCTTCACAGATCTGAAGTGTCTAAAACATCCGTTGCATTCACCAGTAAAGCGGACAGACGGTATAATGGGGCCAGTCGGCCTGCGCCACGCTGTTTTCTAGACACAGAGCAGGATCGACGCTCACCGACGGGACGTGCAGAGTCTGTGCATGACACCAGTAAGACAAATATTGACATTACTCAACCCTTTTTGAGGCTCTGTTGATGTGCATCTTGTAAATAGTTGAAACTTCTATTTTCAATGATATTAGTTATTAGGCACTATGATAAAGTGCATTATTGCAGATGTATGTTTATAAACTTAAAGGCGGGGGGGGGGGGGGGGGGGGGTCTCAAATGGAGACGTGTTGAGAGAGATGTTGAATCTTTTTAACATCGATAATAATAAGAAATGTTTCCTTAGCACCAAATCAGCATATTAGAATGATTTCTGAAGGATCATGTGACTGAAGACTGGAGTATGATACTGAAAATTCAGCTTGCCATCACAGGAATACATTACATTTGAAAATATATTACAATAAAAGAGTTATAATCAATTGTAATAATATTTCACAATATTACTGTTTTTACTGTATTTTTGATCAAATAAATGCAGCCTTGGTGAGCAGAAGAGACTTCTTTCAAAAACATTAAAGAATCTTACCAACCCCAAACTTTTGAACGGTAGTGTATACCTTCATATGGTAACATCTAAATGAACTGGTTTTATTCAAATAAAAATGTTATGTATTATTAGATTACACCAAAAAAAAAAAAAAAAAAAATCTTTTGACACCTTGCTTCAAGTGTAATGAGATATTTCATGCATGTTTATGCTCCTATGTTTATATAGTGGAGGAGCAGCTTTTCCGTTCAGTGGAGGGTCAAGCGGCGTCTGATGAAGAGGAAGAGAGATGGACCGGAGAGCAGCAGAGACAAGTAGACGAGGTGAAGCGAATCCTCACCAGACTGTCCTGCTGTGGAGACCGGTACACCCTTCCCTACTATATCACTCGATGGGTTCACAAGTGCCCTTGTACTGCTGTTTGCAATTATTTGATTCACTCTCAAAATCAAATGAGATCCAATTAAATGGCTCACAGACTGTAGTATGTATCACCATCCTATTTGATTAGGTTCTTCAATTGTTTTGTTGTGCTCTCAGGTGTGATGAGAAAGCAGTGAAGAAGCTGTTGTCTCATTTCGGCGACTCGCGCACAGAGGAGAGTCAGACGGCCGTGCTAGAGCTGCTGGAGAGGGTCACGCGACTCAACAAACAACTAGAACTGAAGGAGAGTCAGGCTAGGAGAGTGGAGATGGACACAGACCAGGTATGACCGTGAGGATTTTTTTTCTTCAGCATGTGAGATAACTTAATATATTTAACACAGAAATGGATAGAGATCCCCCAAGAAAAGGACATTTCTGTCATCATTTACTCACCTTTAATGGAACACGCCGACTTTTGGGGACTTTAGCTTATTCACCGTATCCCCCAGTTAGATAAGTCCATACATACCCTTTTCATCTCTGTGCGTGCCGTAACTCTGTCTGATGCACCCACCGCTAGCCTAGCTTAGCACAAAGACTGGAGGTAAACGGCTCCAACTAGCATACTGCTCCCAATAAGTCACACAATTTCCTATTTACATGTTTTGATTTGTATAATCACAGCGTGTACAAATAACAAGGTCACATGAGACACAGCCATCTTCTAACCGTATACATACTGGGAACTATATTCTCAGAAGGCGAAGCACTGCTACTTGGGCGGAGTGATTAGCGCAACACTCTGAGCATGTCTCATGTGACCTTGTTATTTGTACTATACAAATTTGTGACTATACAAATCACAACATGTAAATAGCAAAATGTTGGCGTTATTTTGTCACTTATTGGGAGCAGTATGCTAGCTGGAGCCGTTTACCTCCAGTCTTTGTGCTAAGCTAGGCTAGCGGTGGGTGCGTCAGACAGAGTTACGGCACACACGGAGATGAAAAGGGTGTGTATGGACTTATCTAACTCTGGGGATACGGTGAATAAGCTAAAGTCCCAAAAAGTCGGCGTGCTCCTTTAAGTCATTTCAAACCTGTAGGATTTAATTTGTCATCTTTATTTTTTGCCAAAGCATTATTTTGCTTTGCTTCAGCTATGATAAAGAGACATCCACTCTCGCAATGCGTGTTTGTGCTTTTTGGGGGTGGCGCAATGAAGGGATGGGTGTGTTTGTTTGGGTTGATTTCAAATATCAACAGTTCAACAGCATTTCTCAGAAATTGCTTGCTGCACCTTTAATTAAAATGCTCATTCAGCTAAAAAAAAGATCATAGAGGTGAATTGACATTACTAAATATTTGGATTAATTTTGCCATTTATGAGTCTTACCACATATACATATGTGAGTCGGATGACACGAAAATTTGAAGAGCAGAATAACATTGAACTCAAAATAAACACATATGAATCCAGCAGTTAGAATACGTATCAGAGATCTTAAATACATAATATGACATTTTCATTCGCAGAAGCACAAGTTAATCCAAATAAGCTTTGGCTGCTGGTCTTCTAAACGGCTTACGTCACCCAACCAGGACTTTCTGTTCTGTTTTACTTTTACATTCATGGTTGCTTTCGGGTGCAGGAGTGTAAAATTAGATTACAAGGCACTTGCCCACCGAGCAGTTGTTATGAGAACGACGGGCTTCAAAGAAAAGCCTCAGCTCTCACACTCCCACCCAAGCAACCAGCCGCGTGCGTGTCAATGTGAGCAGCCAATCGCTGTCCCTTCCTGAGATGACCACACGAAGAAACCTCCAGGCCTTACACAATTACATGTACACTGAGCTGTTAGTCAGACGTCGGCTGCAATGCACCAGACGTGAACTATGCTGCTAGTGTTTTTAAAAAGGCCCCACACATATTCATGGAAAAATATCCTGGCACATTCTAGGCTTAACCAGTTTGGGGCGCGTATTAACGCAAACGCAGGCAGGCAGATGTGGATTTTTTGACATATGGTCAGACAGGCCAAAAACAATCTGAACTATTTCTGTCTGAGAAATTATGTGTCTCGGCTGAATTATGGGCTATCGGCACATCTGGCAAAGATTCTCCTAACCTGAAATTCATCGTGTGTTGGAGCGTTAGCGTTTAAATATGCGCAAGGTCAATGGTAAGTGTCGTGTATCTGCAGATGCGGGACGCCCTGGTCCAGGAGCTACAACAGAAGGCTGAGGAGACGGAGCTGCTCCACCTGGAGCTGCAGATGCTGGAGACGGAGCGGGTGCGTTTGTCTCTGGTGGAGGAGAAACTGATGGATGTGCTACAGCTTCTGCAGCAGCTGCGAGAGCTGGTCAGTCAAATGGAATCTCTAGGGAGTGAATCTGGAGGGATTTCAGAGTCAGACTCATCGGCCCAGTGTTCCACACAGTGGATGGGTGTTAATCCAGCAGTGATTCTAAAATAATATTTAGGATGTCAGCAACACATACGTATGAGTATCATGCTTTCATTTTTGTTCTCATTTAAGTAGAGTATTTTGTGCAATTAATATTTTCAGTTTCTGTGACGGCAGGCTGGTTGATTGCACATGATTGAATTATTAATGCTTACATATGAAATAAGGTTAATTAATAAGTATTTTGCAATTTTATAAAGGTATTACCAGTTAATTAATTTTTTTATTGGTGTTTGCTGGTGTGGCATTCGAACAAACCCCTAAAAAACATATGTATATAAATATTAAAATTTTCACCTGTAATATTCCCATTTTTTGCAATAATCATGAATTATATTATTATTATGAAACATTGAATTATGTGTGATCGAGTATTTAGCCATTTAATTACCTTTTTTGAATACATTTATTATGATGTAAAAATGTTTGTTTTTATTGTAGAATGTCTCGAGAAGATCTTTAGGAAAGATTTTGCTCAGCACATTGGAGTCTTGCAGTGATCCTCAGCATGGTAAGAGACACAATAACTTTTAACTTGCCAGCTTTGCTCTTATAAAACCTTTACTGTTTACCAGGCCTGGTATGCAATAAAAAATGTGGCAGGAGCATTAGATATGCAGTGTGCTACAAAAGTCTGAGACCACTTTAAAAATTGGGGATTCTTTTGTTGGGATTGTAAAAAATGTAAAACAAAATATGTAAGATTCTACACTTTTTGTTGGTCACAAATAAACTGTGACATTGATCATTCTTGATCTTAACTAAAACAAACTAAAACCATTAAAAAAAAGAAATGTTTACAGAAATAAAATATGTATATATGTGCGTTATTAGAATATATATAGGCCTACTTATTTGAAAGATTCTATGTATAGCATATTAGCCGCACGCAGATCTAAAGCTTAGCTTCTCTATAACTGATTTTCAGGGAAAGCACATATCTTGGAGGTGCTCAACGCTCTCTGTCATGAACTGGCTGCGTGTGAGATCCTCTCTAATGGCGAGACGATACAGAGAGCAGAGAGTCACCAGTCTCTCACCAACTCTCTGCTCATCTCCTTCTAGACATTACTGCCACCTGATGGTCACAGGGCGCTACAGACTCTTCCGAAAGGACTTTTAACTGGCCATGTTGGAAAATGGGACCAAAATTAGTCATGTATTTTTCTTCATGTGTTTATATTTCTGTGTATAGTTGTGTAAAACATTTAGCTTGTTATCATTTATAATGAAACATGATGTGACACATTTTTAAGCTACTTTTCCTAGATTTTCCTTTTGCAATTTCATATATTCTTGGTCAGTGTTATCTTAAAATACATGCACATTATACAATGGTGTTCATTACAGCTTCATGTATAATGTGGTCACACAGGTACAGGTACACCTGGTTAAAAACCACTCAGGTATAGGCTATGTAATGCTCATAATAACGAATTTCTTTCTTCTGCTGAACACAATAGAAGATATTTTTATAAATATGGGTAACCAGACAGTTGATGGACCCCATTGACTTCCATAGTATCGGGAAAAAAATACTATGGAAGTCAATGGGGGGCATCAACTGTTTGGTTGCTGACATTCTTCAAAATATCTTCTATTGTGTTCAGGAGAAGAATGAAATTCATACAGGTTTGGCACAACTTGAGGGTGAATAAATGATGACAGAATCTTAATTTTTGGGTGAACTATCCCTGGACTGAACATTTGCATTATTCATCATTTCAAAATACAAAAACGTTAGCACTTCTGAGCAGTTTTGTTGCTCTTTAAGGATGATTTTTATCCATGATTTGCATGAAACAAAATATATAGCTTACTGTATGTTTCATAATTGCCAGTGTCTGTGCCTCTCTCCCATCATACAAATATGTGATGCTTTTTTTTGTTAAGCTACAGTGAAGATTAACACTTGGTTTGTCAAATGTGTAATGAAGGAAATATCCTGTTTGTTTGTTTTCTAGATAAACTTCATGAGTTTCACATAAGGTACTGGACAATAATCAGTGCTTATATGTTCAAGAAATTAAAAACATAACACATCATAATCATTTCGTACAATGATTTATACACGCACTTGTTTTTCAAACAATTCAAACATACATATACATATTTCAGTTTTTTTTTAGGTTTTAAAACATCTAAAAAGTCTCATTTTTTTGCTTTAAATAAAGCTGAAATAATTAACAAATCTATAGCATAAATCAATAAAAAAAAGGTTGAAAAAAACATGCAATGTAGGGCATCACGATCCCTTCATCTGATATTTAACAGAAGGCATACAGCTCGTATGGTGACAGGAGGGAAAAAAAGGAGAATATAATTATGTGCTATAATTGTTGAACTTCTAATAAGTTGTCCTCTTAGATGTTTTAATTGTGCAAAAAAAGCATTTTATTCGTATCTACTAAAGATTATGTGAGGCTGACTGCAGAATACTGTATGCCAAAAGATGTTCTTCAGGCTCACACGTGTACAGTACAGATCAATGTGGCTTTTGACTACCGTTACCATCAGACGATACCTTTATTCTACAATGAGTGAAGGAGGAGTTATTTTTACACAGGAGCCCAGAAATAAACAGGCTCATAAAGGCTTCAGAAACCCTCTGATAGGTCGAATAATTATAATTACACCTTTGGAGCCATTGGTCTCCTAACAGTTTTGATTTGAGAACCACAGAATGGGTCTGACAGTATATTTGATGAGAATTACGCTGCATCTTGATTAATCACTTGGTTTAAATGAGCACTTAATTCTGAAGTAAGATTTTACAACCTTACACCAGCACCACTAAGGTCTGGTAACTACTACAGACGATTACTACGAGCAAACAAAAAGAAAAAGAAAATTAATCCTAAAACAAATAAAAAAAACACACTCTCACCTATTTACAGCAACATGTGTTACTAATTATTTGACATAACGGCCTAAAAGTAATAAAACTCAAGGGGGAAAAAAGCTACTAGGGCCTAATACAAAGTATAAACAGTGTAATACCTACGCTGAGCTAATAAAGGAAAACAACCAAGTTTAAAATTGGGTCAGAATAGTGTTTACAGTAACGCTGTGGTTTGCACTGTAGTGTCACATAGACAAGAATCAACGGTTTTATTTCGTTTCATACCAGCGAGGGAGGAGCAGTGATGATGGAGAGAGAGAAAGAACGGGTACATTTGGGCGAGCCTGCTTCCTGCCGACGTCTCTCCATCCCTCCGCTATCCCTCCCTCAAACGTCGAGAGGCCTGCTTAGCAACCAAAGGTC
Source organism: Phoxinus phoxinus (assembly GCF_949152265.1). NCBI lineage: Eukaryota > Metazoa > Chordata > Actinopteri > Cypriniformes > Leuciscidae > Phoxinus > Phoxinus phoxinus. Next base: position 19,341,447 of record NC_136897.1, on the reverse strand, counting down.
TCCTGGGAGGCGTAAACCATGTAGAGGAAGCCATCTTCATCTCGCTCTCGTTCGTAGATCTCAGAGATAGGGGTGGACACACTGACCATGCTGTGCTGATTGACGAGAAGGAAAAAGGCCTGGGTGGGGTTGAGCTGCAGTCTACGCCTGTAAAAGAGAGTCAGTTTTGATGATTGATTATAATGACAAAAACATGCACATTCAAGTCTGGGTTTGGTACAAGTTCAGCTCAATCCACAGCATTTGTGGCATACTATTGATTACCACAAAAATAAAATGTATAAAAAATATAATACAAATGATTGTGAATTGGGCCGATATGTAAACGTTAAAATACTCACTGTTTCAAATTTTATATCCACAAGGTGTAAGCAATATGCATGATACCATTATTTTAGTATAAAAATAAAAAAAACATCCTAAACTTTGTGTAAAGTTATATACTATTTTGTCATTTCAGTGAACAACACATAAAAAAAACCTAAAACTTATGATTTAAACAGTTTTTTACATCTCAAATGATACACAAGTTTTAAAAAATAATAAACTTGATTGAGTTGAATGGTTTGATCAATATTGAGTTGAATATTTTGCCACAAAATTCTGTTCATTGAGCTTAAAGTCACCATGAAATCAAAATGTACAATTCTTAGTTTTTTTTTTTAAAGGAAAATTAAGGCATTTATTAAATAATTTATCCATGAACTGTTTTTTTTATTACGTGCTTATTATTACTATATATTATTACGTACTTATTATTACTTGTAATCTTTCATCAAAATGACTAACCCTCCCTCTTGCAACAATGACGTGTTTACTGGCACGAGGGCGGGACAACCTGTCACTCACATGAGATCACAGCAATCGATCCAATCAATCCCTCAATGGAAAAAAACAAGTCCCGCCCTTCATTTTTTTATTCTTGTTCGAGAAGCCATTTCACTCGGATATACGTCACAATAAGGAAGAAAAGACTATCGTAACTTCCGTTTCATGCCGACTTTTACTTGTTGAAGCCGGAATATTTATAGAATTCATATCCATATATTTTTTCATTTAGTTAGTAGCCACATAAAATGTGATGCTAGTGCAGCAGAAATTCCACACTTATAACTTAATAATTATTTCAAGTCCGAACTATAAATAAATCAGTCATGACTCGTAGCCAAGGATTATGAAGTATGATAGGCAGCATGGGTCTGACAAAATGTTCTTAGTCTGATCATCTGACTGAGGCCGTGTTAAAATACCTGGAAGGCAACACTGAGCTGCAAGCTTATCTTTAGAGGAAGTTTAGCTCGCTAGGGTCTCGTTTTAAACAACACAGAATACAACACAATGGATATAGGAAAATAATTGTGGTGCAATGACTGAAAAAAACGTTTTCAAGTTTGAACTGTTTAAAAGTGTTCGTAGAAGACCCCTGTGGATGACGAGAACAGCAGACACTCAAAATTGGCACATCATTGGATTCTCCTCCCCCACCCTGCTTCAAAACCCCACCAGGCGAGTAAACAAACCGGATGAGGCTGAAACACACGGGACTCGTGGCTCAAAGTGACTTGTACATGGTCAAAAATACTCTCTGTGTATGTGATACCAACTGACAGTCAGGCAAGAATGTACACTCAACAACCCGGTTTAAAAAAATTCAACAAGCAATCCTGTATTCTGGATATTATGTTTACCTGATTATCTTTACCAGCTCACTCATGTTAACATGGTCAGGGACAAGGAACTTGGTCTTGTCCAAAACAGGAAGTTGCTTTTCCCCCTTATATCTCTCAATGATCACCTGTAAGGAAAAATATTAACAAGACAAATTAATATAGTGTTTTGACATAAGTCTACTCTTGAAATAAGTCTAGAGCAGTGGTTCTCAACCTTTTTAACTCCAAGGCCCCAATTGTTAAAAACTATTTTCTTTAAATTAATATACGAGATATATTGATTTAGAGTTGTTTTCGTTTATTTTATAATATGGTCTTATTTAAAATCATTTTAAGTCATCTTGAGGCCCTCGTAGAAGTTAAAACCACTAATGTAGAGTAATAAAAGTTGGCATCTTAAAATAAATCTCACATTCACATGCAAAAGTGATATCTTGAAAGCAATAAGGCTCTTCTTCACTCAGTCCCAATTCATTTATGACACGAAAAGAGTTTCTCACCGGAATTTTATTGGGATGCTGCTCTCGTATCTGCTGCACTTCCTTGCAACGATCAGCTGAAAAACAAAAAGAATAAAACAAAGATTTGGTATGCTCATTTAGACTGTAAGCATATTACCACACTTAACAGCCTAATTGCAACACATAAAGATATATATACTAGGATGTGTTTATGTAACTGAAAGCACACGATTGACATGACTGTAGGTCTCCCTCATTCCTCAAAACACCTAAGTCACAGCATTAGCATTTACTTATGAATTTAATTAACATTCCTATTGCATAGGAAACTAGTAAGGATTGATCATTTCTAATGTGTTGTTACTAACAGTGAGTGAAACAATACCCTTATGTCACGATTCAATACATATCACGATACTGATACGATATTTATTGCGCTACTCCAAGACATATGATAAAATATAATGTTGATTAAAATGCTAAATTTGATATTACATTGTGGGTGTAAATTTACCCTCGGACTTGATGCTGGTAACCCAATGCACAGGACAATGGTGACACCAGAATACAATTCCTGTACCTCCATTGACAGCTAAGCAACAACCACTTTGACACTTCAAAAAGTTGTGTAGCTGTCAACGGAGGGACAGAAAGTTCTCAGAATTAATCAAAAATATCTTCATTTGTGTCCTGAAGATGAACGAAAGTATTACGGGTTTGGAATGACATGAGGGTGAGTGATTAATGGCAGAATTTTCATTTTTGGTTAAACTATCCCATTAACTGACCCATGTCTGGGTCATTCATGTCAATTACATAATCCCAAAAGCTGGACAAATATGAGAGCGTTTGCAGAACATATTGACCCTGACACTTACATATGTGTTTAAAACAGCAGATCTATGTTGTTTGTTATGTTTAGGAAGATTATGCAAGGGTTTTATGCTCCTCCCTCCCCACTCCCTGGACTATGAGAAAAAGCTCAAATTACAGCATCATTTCACCAACACGAGTAACGTTACTGTCCATCCATTTCTTTAATGTTGTTATTAAACACAATGTATATTCATAAATAGACTACTTGTTTAATTTAATATCACCTGTTAGACAATAATACTATTATCAGTATGATTTTTTTTTTTTTATCAAAGATGTTAATTTTAAAGTTTTATCTTCCTAAAAGCTAGATGGTAACGTTAGTTTAAATGTGGAAAGGAAAACGCGGCAATATAAATATATGATCTTTAACAAATCAGCTAAATCAACTGTGGATTAAAGCTGTTGTTGTTATTTAAACTAGAGGCCTTCGAGTCAGGCTCCCTCACTGGATAGCAACTGACCTCTATCGGTTTGGTTAAAACCCGTCGTTTAAACTTATATTATTCTCTAACTGTCTCTAAAATCATTTTAGAACCATTTAAAGCTTTATAGAAAAATCGCAAACACTGTGTCACAAAGCTGCTAGCAGGCTAGGGACGAAAACAAACCTGATAAACAAACACGCATGTGCTGACACAGCGCGAATAAAACTCATCTTACCAAAGCTCCGTCTCTGTTTGAAGGGTCTGTCAGATGGCATAACTGGACTTGAATGTGGTAAAACAAATTAGCTATTATATGTTGAAGTCTCGTTCGACTTCGCTTCTTTTCGAGCTCCTGACTCACTGTAAGCAAAAAAAAAAAACAGCTCGAGACAATGTACTAGACTTCGTGATGTCATAGCAGGATTTAAAGGGACAGGACCCAGTTTAAGTATAGACCTACAATAACAATAATAGTTAATTTCTTTGCTAATCTTGTAAATTTACATTCTATAACTATATTGTATTTTAGTAACCCCATATAATCAATGAAGTAGTTCCTGTACAATCAAATCTGTCTATAAATCTAAACATTATGTTTTAAATGATGGCAAACAGCAGAGCACTCTTTCCATTTCATATAAAATACAAAGCCAAATAATAAATAAAAGGAAAAGCATTGTTGTTTTATTGTCCTTTTAGCATACACAAACAAGTACAGTATGTCAGTGTCATGTTGATGTGTATAGATGATGATGAACAGTTGGAGTACTTGCAAAAGAGAGAATATGAGAGAACAATAAATTACAGACAAAAAGGCAAATGATTGGAATGATAAGCAAGATCAGTACAAACCTAATATTTATAATAAGATGGATGGATGCATCTTCCTTTAATGTAACCGTGTTACTATATAAACTTCACTTTACTGGAACATATGAAATGAAACACTTTTGGCTGTTATTCAGAGAAAAAAAAATACTATGGCAATACAACTATGAAGAATTCACGACTACTCTGTAGGATTTTGAATGACGATCAGGAAATAGTCCTTGTCTGTAAAGAGAACAGAATAAAATAAATAAATACATTACTAATGTATGATCATATTCATCAGTCTATGTCAGATAAATACCAGACACATATTTGGCTTTGTGCAGACAGGCAGCAAAATACAATATTATGACATATTCAACCCTCAACTGTTTAGCTTTTATTAATAAAATGATATCCCCTTAGCATTTTTAGAAATGCACATTTTTCCTTTAACACAGAGATTCCATACTTGTTTCCCTCTACTTGATCTGGAAAAACATGCAATAAATGTAATTGAATTTGTTTAAGGCATGTTTCATGAAGCCAGAATGGGACTGTTGATATAGGTAAATTAATGAATTAACCACAATTCTTTTTGTGATTCTTCAATAAAACAATAGCCACTGAAGTGGAAAAAAGAAATATGATTTCAGTTCACATTAACTGTTTACTGCATTAACATTATTTTTTGAGGGAAATGTAATCAAGTTAGATTGTTTAATATAATAATAATAATAATAATAATGGTCCTACTTTATATTAGGGGTCTTTAACAACTATGTACTAATATTAAAATTAATAATTTAATACTATTTTAAACTTATTGTGTACATACATGTTTTTTCCGTTGGATTTATATATATAATTCCTGCCTTTAATTACAGCGGTCACTCATTTCTGTAATTACATCAATAATTACACTGTTGACCCTTCCCTTACACCTTAACCCACCCTTAAACCTACCCATACCACAAAACCTGTCCCTGACCTTGATAGCAGCGAAAGTCTTTTGCAATACAATGAACACAATAAGTACATTCTACTTATTTTTTGATGTAAGAGAATAGTTAAGGACACCTAACATAAAGTATGACCATAATAATTATTATATTATAATAATATATTAATTAAAATAATCTGAAGTCATCCTCTGGCCAATTTGGAGGTTTGCTGAGGCCCCCTGTTCGAGAACCACTGCACTAACCTAAATAACTAACTAACTAGCATTACATAAGTGCACTTTTCTTTACCTGGGGCAATCATGACCTCATTCTTCTTTGATCGAATTCTAAGAAAGGTGAGATCATTCTGAGGGTCGATGTCCCTCACTATTCCCCGAGCTTTCATGAGCAACTGGTGGATATTACCAGCATACTGGACTGTGCTTGCGTTGTCAAGGGTGCTTTTAATGGGGATGCCTATAAAAAGAGAGCACATAGGGAAACTGCAGATACAACAACAAAGATCTCTTTGTTTCATCAGTTCCATGTTGAAGCACATGACAACCAAACTAAAATATGTAATAACAGCTGCAACATTTCTCATGTGCCAGATATACCTTCTGCATTAACAATGATGATTCCTTGTACTCCTTTCTGATTCTGGAGCCTTTTCATCGTCTCATCCACCTCAGCCTGCAACATAAACGCGTTATGGATTAAAATAAGCACAATTAACAGTAAAATGTCATAGCTTTATGTCATAGCTTATCTAATATCCTTCGGAACAGTCGCACTGTGAAATCACTAAATGAGTCTCTTGAAAAAAAATGTCTTTTTGCCATTGTTTTTTTATTTATTTACTCGAGCAGTAACGTTCAGTTGGCTACAACACGGGCCATCTCGTAAATGACAACGCCCTGCATTCAATGTTAGCCCACAAAAACCTTAACCGAGACAATAACAAGCTAACAAACATGTACTTTCAATTATAGTAACATTTGATCAAGTATAAATGGTAAAATGTACTTGCCATTGTGAAGGTAAGTTGCTGTTTTCGTTGCTATGATTAATGGAGCAAACTCCGGAACTAGAAACATGTACGATGTGAACGGTCGGTTATACGTTACTGCCATCCGCTGGACTGGAGGAAAGCAGGTCACTAACTGCGAGTTCTTGGATCTTTCATATTTTAACAAAAAGGTATTTTATTTACTACAAACTAGTACTTTTAGATCTATTATTATACACTTTGAGGTTAACATGAATACATTGGGCATTCTTTGTTGCTATGAGAATGTTTTCCACTATAATGTAGGTTGGCTAGAAAACAAACAAACAAACAAACAAAAAAATGTGGCAGTCTCTTCATCTGATTTTTTAGAAAGTTCCTCAGTCTTTGATGGTGTGAAGTAGGCTACATATGTTGGCTATTTTATATTAAAAGGGACTACCTCTAGTTGGGTCAAAAAACAACAGTGTAGGCTAAATAAAAGTAAACTTTTTTAACAGGCTACTATACTAAAACTTAAATTGCCCAAAGGTGACATGACAGATGGAATAGGCTTTAAAAAGCAGTTAAATGAAAAACTTGTTCAGCTTGAATGTTTACTGAACCCCCTGTGGTTCAATTCAATGTCTGTCTAGACATGCTTTAAAAAGAATTTAGCATGCGGCAAGTTACTGACTGATGAGAAAAAATAAATGTTTAATTGGACTGATAGGGATAGGAACAAATTAAAATGAGGTTGCTTATATCCTAACCACTGTAAAGATGGTGCAGGTACGGTCTGCTCTGATCATGAGTGTGAGAGACATGAACAGGCATACTGTGGATTTATGAGGTCATTTACTTCCTTTCCAAACTTTGCCTCAGGTTTTCCACTTAATAACTGTTGCTAGGTCAGCTCTACTGTTAGCCTACACATGGAAACTTTGACTTGTTCCATATGTGCAGCTACATGCATGACGGAGGGGGTGCATGGTGCCTCACATTAGGGTAAAATTTTAAGCAAATATCAGAACGACCATGCGATGGACTAAACTAAATAACAAAACACAAAGTTGGCAGTATTTTCACATGATCTGATTATACAATTAACTTTGCTTTTATCTGTACTAGACTAGTTATTAAAACTGAATTAGGTAATGTTTGAGTTGTTGAGGTAATGTTGAGGTAACAGTGTATGACCATTTTTTTTTCTCACAGTGGTTTACAAAACCTCATTGTGCAGAGTATGTTCTACAACCATCAAAAAAGCAAGTATATAACACTTCATATATGCTTCATATAGTTGTATTTTCCACTAACTGTAAGATACAAGCATGCCATTTCCTTTTTGACTCATGCAAACATGCTAATTATAGCCCAAGTTAGAAGACCCTTTGTATGTGCATGCTCTGAACTGAAGCACATAGAAACAATCCTAGCGTACATCCATCAAATGTAAACCCAAGTCTAAACGCGAAAAAGCTAAAATGTAAATATCATGCATACTGTTAGTGCAGCATCAGGTGAGATCTCAAATGTTATTTATAGCCAGTAACTGAGTAAGGAATCCAGTTTTTTATTAGTCAAGAATTTGACATGAAACAGAGACTCGTTAGTGACGCTTTCACGTTGTAAAATCAAAATGTAGATATCTGGGAGCAGAGCCAGGCTCCCTCGAGAGAAAAACACCTTTTAAAAGCAAGCTTTGTGTACAGTTTTACTAACTCCTACACATTCAGTGTCGAGCACCTCCGGTCCTCTTCATTATCTCCTTGTCATGAAATAAATACTTTTACTTTACAACTGAATATGAGTTTTCTTCAGACACACATTGCCTGACTTTTACCAAACAAAGGCCAAACTGCAACTCTATTATGACAAAGCCAACATGAACGTTTTCAAACTGTTTATAAATCCCCGTCTCTTATTCATATGTAACTGGACACCTTCTATTGCCCAATAGGGGTTGTCTCATCTTGTCCATGACTACTGACAGGGTGAGGAAATATGATCCAGTGACTAAAGCACCAAAGTATTGTTCTCACCCTTTAAAAAACAACACACTTTTTCCTCTTTTCTTCTTTCCAGAATAATAAAAAAACATATTGGCTCCAGAGGTGGACAAAGTACACAATTTCCTTACTTGAGTGAAAGTACAGATACTACTGGTCAAATATTACTCTGTTACAAGTTGTGAAGACCGAATTTTACTTAAGTAGGAGAGGTTGTTTTTAAAACTACCTAAGTATCAAAAGTAAATGTCAATGCATTGTTTTATTATTGTTGTGTGTAATACTTACAGTACCTTATGCCTCTGAATCTATGCCTGACCTACCCTCATATCAATATCAAATTTATTTCTAGATTGAATGTGAGATTAAATAAGTGCACTCAATAACGTGTACACACAATGGTTTCGGACACCCAAATGGCTATTCCCTCAAATATTTAAAGTTTATTGGCTTTTAGTATAAATATGTTAGCCTTACTGTTATCTATAAGCTAGTGTCCTCCAAAACAATGATACAATTTGCATTTAGAAGACCAAGCCCAACGTTGAAAATGAAAATCAGGTTGACGTCAGAATCAAACACCATTGACATTAATCTCCAACGTTGGACAGACGTTGTATTGTGGTTGGAAATTAAAGTCAGGTTGACGTCATAAAACAGTCGGGTTCTGACATCAACCCGACTTTCACTTCATTTCCAGACAGAATTGTAGTGGAAAAAAAGTCTGATATTTGTCTTTCAAATGTAGTGAAGTTAAAGTAAAAGGTTTCCAGAAAAAAATAAGTACACTTTTTGAGTAGGTCTATCTGTACTTTACTTGAGTATTAAAGGTACATGCCAACTTTTTGAGCTTATTCACCATATCCCCCAGAGTTAGATAAGTCCATACTTACCCTTTTCATCTCAGTGTGCCATAACTCTGTCTGACTCACCCACCGCTAGCCTAGCTTAGCACAAAGACTGGAGGTAAACGGCTCCAGCTAGCATACTGCTCCCAATTAGTGACAAAAGCACCGCTACTTGGGCGGAGTGATTAGCGCAACACTCTGAGTGAACTCTCTGCTCCTCACCACGGGGCTTCTCAGGCACTGCGAGCAAATCACTCTGCAGAAGTAGCAGTGCTTCGCCTTCTGAGAATAAGTTCCCAGTATGTATACATTTAGAAGATGGCTGTCTCATGTGACCTTGTTATTTCTACACGCTGTGACTATACAAATTACAACATGTAAATAGGAAAATGTTGGCATTATTTTGTCACTTATTGGGAGCAGTATGCTAGCTGGAGCCGTTTACCTCCAGTCTTTGTGCTAAGCTAGGCTAGCGGTGTGTGCGTCAGACAGAGTTACGGCACGCACGGAGATGAAAAGGGTATGTATGGATTTATCTAACTCAAGGGATACAGTGAATAAGCTAAAGTCCCAAAAAGTCGGCGTGTTCCTTTAAGTACAGTACTCTCAAGTATGTACTTTGTTAGTGTCCACCTCTGCTTGGCTCAAAAAGTCTCAGATAAAACAATTCTAATAAATAAGTGAATGAATAAATGAGCACATTTTAATTTATAAAATCCTATACTATTACATTTAACAGCTGTTTATGGTGGTTTTCTCACATGGCCATGTTTTGCTTTCCGGTTGTATGGACATCTCAGACTAGCTGTTGGTTCAGTCCGCAGCTGCTTATCATATGTCCTTCAAATTGAAGGTCCGTGGCCAAACAGTTTTTGCCATCCCTGGAAATCATTTACAAAGCTTAAAGAAAACAGCAGAAACTAGCCCTGCATCAGCAAATCGGTGTTGTCTGTCCCCGTTTGTTAAGTTTAAATAGCTGTGCAAACACGTTATGATTCAACTCTATGGACCCTTTTCACATTTCTTACAGTTTTCAGAGAGGAAGTCATCATAGTTGGGTTAACTTCTGTAGCCGTGAACGGTAGACGAAATCTATAATATAATTTGTGTATTTTAATTTGCTCCAATAGCAAAAGAGTAGAGTTCCCAAAACTTTCCAGAAAACGGAAAAAATATATATAGAGATTTGATTACGTTGGTCAAAGGAGAGAAAGATGTCAAATTTGCAGTCACTCCCTTTGCCGTTGCATTAGAAACATCCTTGCAGCAGCGTAAATGAATTTTATGTCATGCCAAAATATAGAACGTATAGTACTTGTGTAACTGACATTACTGAAGTCAATGACATGATGCTAAACAAACTATACGTACAAAACCGTGGCTAGAGTTGAATCACAGATGCAAGGGACCCTTTTCACTGATGCGTTTCCACAGTTATCAACGTAAATCTTGATAAAACACGTACAAGCACAAAATAACAGTTGTTCCCAATTTTCCACACTGATTGTGGACACTATATCTGTCTATCTTTCTATCCATTCAGATTTCCATTTTTCTATAAAGCAACTTTACCTTAATATAGATATGAAGTCATTTGCCTTCCTGTAGCTCAAAACAGTAAAGCATGGCGCTAGCATGGAAAGCAAGAACTGATCAAATGTATACCTTGAATGCAATGTAAGTCGCTTTGTCTGCCAAATGCGTAAATGTAAAAGTAGTTTACCTTTATTTAGAGTAAAATAAAGAAATGATGTGGCAAATGAACTTTTCACCAACAAAAATGTTCTTGAAAATCTAACAAGATCAGAATGACATTAAATACCAACTAAAAATCGGTCACATTTCAACAGAAATGCTGTTTGTTTGCCAAATGTCTAAATTTCAGTCTGTGTCCTGAGTGTTTACATTGAATTCATGCCAAAGTTTGACAAAAGTTTGTAAAACAAATAGATGTGTCGTACTTTCCTAATAGTTCCACATGAACATAAAATAACAACATATTTATATGTCATGTCATGACCTCTCATTTCAAAACGCCATGGCTGTTCAGAGAAACCATCCGCTGTTACTGTATATTCAGCCTTAAATTAAATCAAACATGCATCTATGCTTTAAAAACATTATCTTCTTTTCCTGTGGTTCAAGGTATGTGCAAAAGATTTACAAGAAAAGATCGAATTGGGTTTAATGAAATCACATGCAATGCAAATATACTCAACCAACTTTCTTTAGTTGTTTTATATATACAGACATTGTAAATGACTTCTTTATCTGATGGGCACAAAACAACTGTTGCTTTTACTCTTATCTTGGGTCTGTCCTGCAGTCTTCTGCAAAATGTAGTCACTGCTGTCTCAGAGATTGAGAAAATGGATCACTTCCATTCTTATCACTGGTTTAAAACCTTTCCATTTGTGCAATAAAGTGCTTCTTTCCACTTGCCCTCATTAGGGATGACATTTACCTTCTCTCTCTCTCTCTCTCTCTCTCTCTCTGATCTTTTATTTTAAATTATTGTGACACAGACAATGGCTGTTTGCCTATCAGGGTTCTATATTGAAAATCAAAAAGTAGGCTACATCATGTCCTCCCAAATAACCTTGGGAGACAGGACTGATAATACGGATACAAAGGTCTAGTCTTCTGTCCAGTTGTATGGAAGCTGCACTGCTTTATCACATCAATTAATGTCAAGCTAATTCATTTTGAGTAAACACTGCACTCTGAACAGCCTCAGTGGCCTGTCAGAAACTGCAGTATGGACTAAGAAATAGACAGCTATGAGAGAACCGCACAAACCAGACACAGGATGGATGCCAAATGTGCAGATAAGCACTATGATATTTTTATGTTTCTCTCATATTCGATTTACATCTCAACATTTCCCGTAGCTCCCTTTGCACAAGCCCTGCCCACATCACAATGTGGATCAATGTGTGGAGGAAATGTACTGTATATCTTGAGCATAACAATATAAATAAATAAGGCCTCACACATAGTTTGCGCATTGCATTGGCTATAGGTTTAAATTGATATTATATTAAAAGCTACATTCAATTTGCACACGTCTATCTGGCTTTTATTAATCCCATGAATAAGAGGGCTTCATACTGACACCTATTGGTGTGGAGGCCTTTTTTTCACTATACTGTCACCACTTCAAAGCACCAGTTCTTTTTCACAGGTGTTTTTATCTCCATCATTTATTCATATTGTTATTATTACTAGATTTACATAATTTATCATTTATTGATTGTTATTCATTTATGTAATAATGTTATCATTTATTTTCTATTGTTATCTAAATCGTCCGCTTGGGTGGTTTAAAGGGATTTTTTTCTTAGGAGATAAGAGAATATCTCCATTTCAAGGTTTTTAACGTCACGATGTTGTGACGCAGTAATTTTCCATTGTTTTTCTCTTATAATAACACTTGTTGGAATTGTACTGGCCAGACGAGGTCACACGCAACTAAGATTATGCAATAAACATATTTTTATTATCATCACTTCGTCTCCTGCTTCTGCTCTTTTCTTTGGCTTTCTCGGTCAAAACTCTCAGGCTGATAGAAGGGTGTTCATATTATTATTTGTTTATTCCAGGCAATAGCACAAAAAAATATATATATATGAAGGTAGACAATATGGTTAAAAAAACAAAAAACAAAACAAATATACAGTATTCAAATATAACAATCAATTTCAATTTCAATTCTGCCTGAAAGGGAGTGGGAAGAAGACAACTTATTTAATCCCACCCCAGCATCACCATTTGTAATTGATATTTAGGCTTCATATTTACTGTGCTCTCAGATTATTTACAAATAATATATCACGGGGGCGTTACCACAATAACAATTTAGTTTTTATGACAGCAGTTGTTACCAACAATGTAATAGGAGTACAATCCAAACCATGGTTAACAGACAATATCCAACAATGATAATAGACAAATCTACCAACAATGGTAATAGACAATATACCAACAATGGTATAGACAATATACCAACGACGGTAAGAGACACTGAGCACATGTTAACACGATGAGACAGATAACAACAATGTAATAGAAATAAACAATGCCAACAAATGTAATGGACAATATACCAACGATGGTAACGGACAGACGTGTTTGTTGTTTATGCCATATGGTATATAGTGATTGTTAAATGATGGGTACGAGACATTTGTTGTAAACCACTACCTTTTGCTAAGTTGTGACCTATGTGAAACCCTAAACTTCATCCTAATCCTTATCTAACTGGAGGCATGGTAGGGAGGTGGGTGCCTTTTTGATTTATTATTCATTTTCTCTTGGTTATCATAATTAGGGAGGGAAGCTTTTGTACTTTTTGTTTCTTATCTGATTTCTAGGGTAGTATCTTTAAACTAGTTAGCTTTGTTTTGTTATTTGTTTTGGCTTTTCCCCCTCCTGAAGCTTTATATGCTCCTTACTGGTTTATGTCAAATAAATATACTTTTTTTTCACTTTAAAGAGTGTCTTTGGTGTCTTGAAGCCTTGGGAGTGAGAGCGGGGACTCCAGGGATCTCGTTGATCGGATCCCTGTTTATTGTTATGGATGGTTTTGCTTCTCTTTGAGTAGAGATCTAATCTAATTCGTAACAAATGGACGAATTAGTAACGTTATGTAACACATCGTTAATATAAATTTTCAAAATCTGGGCGACTCTAATAGAGTCTTGAGGTGCAGACAAGACTTTCTGTTGACGGGTTATGCTGGTTTGCACACCAGACAAAATGGATATTTTTTGACAAGATCCGGTGTGGGGCTGGATTTGATATTTATGACATAGGGATTCCAACCGAATACAATCCGTGTACAAATCTGTATTTTACTGTTGATGATTTGACATGATCCAGGATTGTTTGGTTCTTCGAAGATCATCTCAGAGTTGCTGTCACAGCAACCGGTCCTTAAGCTGAAACCTGCTCAGGAGCAGGCTTATTTGTTGTAAACAGGAATAGATTGTATTTTTTTAAGCGAAGATGATACTTAAAGTCTGCCCCAGCCACGTTCTTACAAGAGTAGATTATTGAACCAGGAACAATAATCATTTAAAATAATAAAAATTAAAAAAATGAATTAGAAAATATATGATAATGTTGTGTAGTCTATCATAATATAGACACAGCTGGTTTTTGCAGAAAACTTACCCTTAAAGGGATAGTTCGCCCCAAAATTAAAATTGTGTCATCATATAGCCTACTCACCCTTATGTTGTTCCAAACCTGTATAAGTTTCTTTCTTTTGTTGAATACAAACGAATATATTTTAAAGAATACAGTTGACGGTAGCCATTGACTTCCATAGGAAAAAAATACTATGGAAGTCAATGGGTGCCATATGGGTGTAGTTCGACATAAGAAAATAACTCATACTGGTTTGGAACAACTTGAGTGTGAGTAAGTACAGGCTTATGACAAAATTTTCATTTTTGAGTGAACTATCTCATTAAAAAAAATGTTATTAATGCTGTCACCATTTAAATGAATTACAACATTTAAATAAAATGTAAAGTCTGTACAAATACAAGAAATCATGAAATAATTAAAATAATTAGGAATCATTTTACAAAAAGTAGACTACATTTCATGTAGGCTACTTATTATAACATTTGTGTCGGTTTGGTCACTTGGCTGCTACTTATAAAGGTCCAATCGATGCATTGCTGATCATGGTTTCGACTCAAGAATCGATACAGTATCTGCCCTTTCCAGTGAATACAAGAACGTGCAGTAATCTCAGACAATTTAATTGAAATATTTTAACCAAATCCACAAATTCGTTTGAAGAACCAAATTAGCCAGATATCAGTTATCATGATTAGAAGATCTGGCATATCAAATCATCTCAGATGTCCTATTAAGCAAGGTACGAAGAATGGACCCCTGATATATCAAACAGCTTTAACATCTCATGTAAACTCTATCTCCTAATCCCCTAACTAACTATATCCCTAAACACAACCCTCACAGAAAACTTTGTGTTTTTAGTTTTACATTTAAAAATAAAAATAAATGTTTATTAAATTTAGTATGATATTTTCACACAAACAAAAAATTACTGGTACTACTATCTTTGTAGGGACATTTGGTCCCCACAACGGAGGGTTTACCAGGACCACACACACACACACACACACACACACACACACACACACACAGCAGCAGGCAGGACGTAGAGCTTGACATCATTTCTCCTCAGTTCATTGCAAGACGTAGTTCTGCGTGTTAGTTTCCCACATTCGAGCCGAGAACAAGGTGGTAAGTAGCCTAAACTTATCCCGCTTTCTAGACGACAGCATGTGATATTATACTAAAACCTGTTTAAACTTTATCAAGCTCGATTTGAATAGGCTACGTGATGAGAGAAAGCGGTCTCAGAGTTAACGGAGTTAAGCTGAACTGCCATCTCAAAACTTGTTCTTTTTTCGAAGGTAACCCACACGTTTAGCCAATGCAATGCTAATCAATCTAATTTTACTAAACAGCAGGTTATAGTTACAATATGTATTTTGAGTTGAACACGATTGCACGAGTTTTCACCTCGAAGATTAACTTGAGCTGAACTTAAAGTGGAAACAGTCCGAACGGTTTGACTCTTTGATAACTTATCCATGTTTGTTCAACTTAAACTGTTACTCTACTATCCTTAATTGTCCGTTAGATGTACGGATAGCTACTTGTAACGTTTTCGTTTGAATGTAGCTAAACCTGGCTCAAAAGAACGTAAGCTTCCTACCTTAGTTTTTTGGCATGTAATCGGCGTTCAAGCGTTTGACTACGCGACCCATATGATGCCCAAAATGCTGTCGAGTGACTAAAAATGCACCAGTTGTTTAGATTATATGGTTTTAGTCTTTACCAGTTATAATTACTTATTACTCTAGTGTGGAATAACTTTCAGTTTGTGTGTAAATGAATATTGTCAGATTGGATTGTTTCGTATTACGAGACGTTTAGGGTTAGCCTACGAGACCCAATTCATCCCATACATTTTTGCCTCGATGGTCGAAATGCGGATAATTTTATTGAGTAAAAAATTCGGTTTATTTAACCAGAGATCTAGTCTGTGTGACTTAGTTGGTAGCAACTGTCAAAAACCGCAAATAGGTTTCTGAGGAAAGTGCCGTGCTACCATAAAAAGTGAAATTATTAAACTGCAGCACAGCAGTGTGGGTACAAATGTTTACAGTAAAAAAACTGTACATTACTGTAAGAATTCAGGGATTATGTTACAAACATGTTGGTGACCGCATATTTTAGAGTTCTTAACTGTCATTAAATTATATAGT
The DNA here is from genome assembly GCF_949152265.1 of Phoxinus phoxinus. NCBI lineage: Eukaryota > Metazoa > Chordata > Actinopteri > Cypriniformes > Leuciscidae > Phoxinus > Phoxinus phoxinus. Next base: position 19,325,094 of record NC_136897.1, on the reverse strand, counting down.
GCAACATAAAACATTCTAATGATGTACATAAAAGATTAAAAAAAGTGTTTACTTTACAACTGTGATGGTTCATGGATTCTGGGAATGTCCATTTCCATTGAATTAACTTAAATTAAATAACATTATTCAAATGAAATATGTAACTTTTTTCAAAATTAACAAAAATGTAAATCAATACATCAATCCTTCTTCTAAAAGCCAATTCGTGTTGCTATTTTAAACCTGTCGGGATGGTTTTTGCATACATTTGCATACATATGTAGGCTACATCACTAACCTGTGCATGTCTTGTCATACTCGTAAATAGAGAAACTTTGCTCCGGCTATTTTGACGCATATATGGTGTGTGTGTGAGTGAGTGGCATAGGTTAGTTGTCACAATGAGTGAGAAAGGTTGACATGGAGCACGCTAAATATCGAACCTCCGGGGAATCTCCCGTTTTTTAAAAACTGTGAAGAGAGGAGAGTCTGCTGGCAAAAAGAGAACACGACGGAGCTCGTAATAAAACTGGAATCAACATTGACTTGGCTTTTCGGAGATTGCAAGAACTGGGTGATTTGTAATGTTGGTAAAACATAGCGAAGATGGCGCTTTTATTACTCAACAGGCGAGTAAGGTTTTTATTGAACAGATAAATTGCCATATCTTGCTCTCTAACGGAGTCCATTGTTACGCATTATGTATTGTGAAAGGTAATTTCATTATGGTTGTTTTATCTGTGCAGGATTTAATTTTTAATGAAGAACCGTGTCTATTAATAGGCATAGTTAAAGTAACGTCTTCAGATACTGTAGTCAGCTTCAGATCCTTTCCATCTAAACTGGTTATATCTCTCTTAAAGGGATAGTTCACCCAAAAAATTTAAAATCTGTCATCATTTACCACTGACCTGTATGAGTTTCTTTCTTTTGTTGAACACAAAAGAAGGTATTTTGAAGAATGTTGGTAACCAGACAGTTAATTGTAGCCATAGACTTCTATAATTTAACATTTTTCAAAATACCTTTTGTGTTCAACAGAAGAAAGAAACTCATACAGATTTGAAACAACTTGAGGGTGAGTAAATGATGACAGAACACATTTTTTTGGGTGAACTATCCCTTTAAGTGTTTGAGTGATCTAAACCATATATTTCCACAATTTTCATACAATTTATGAAGTAGACATCCTATTCAGAAGTAGTGTTGCAAGTTTGGCAGATTTTGATATGAATTCAACCTCTAAGAAACACATAAAAATAACACGTATGTGCGTTATAGCTCGCTGCCACATCACAAATGGTGAATCTGTTTTTTTCTTTTATAGTTAAAACATTTTCAGACCTTTTTTTTCTAAAATAATTGAATGTATGCTATCTTTTGAACTCTTGCCATTAAAAAAAACTGAGGTTTCTACCCTTCTTTCATGATTTTTCATGTTCATTGTTATTTCAAAATAAAGGTCTGAACACGCCTTAGGAGTATGAAAATATTCTTGTTGCAAATTGATGAATTACGGCTCCTCTGTAATCTATATTGAAAATCAGTCACCAAATATAGAAACTAGAGATTGTAAGCTTTCAAATGATATAAAGTTTGTCAAGATTAGTTTAGGTTTAGGATATTACTGTTTTAAATCTGTAATGGATTTGGGCCCGCCGGTGACACTTGATTGGTTAAGCCTAGTAATGAATGTCTTATGAGCAATAGGGCCAAAAGATACGTATACCTTTAACCATAACTTAATTTTACAATAGGCCTATTTTATGTGAAAGTGTACATACTGGCCTAAGGTACGATAATTCATACTTTTTACTTCTAAAAACAATATACTAAAATTACATAAATTGTCAATTATAATAGTAATTTTACTGTATAAGATAAGGATAAGAGTACAGTTAAACATGTAACATGTTTTTATAGTAGCATTTTTACATTTTCTAGTCAAATGTACATATTTTACAGTGTAGCTGGTCATGTTTCTTAAGCTTAGTTTTAGAGGTTAGTTTTAGAGGTTTTAGAGGTAGAGTTCACTAAGGGGAAAGGAAATGAGAGGGCCCCCTTGTTTTGCATTTTGAAAGATATTTTGGCTATCAGAGAGGCCGATAAGTGGGCTATGCTTGGAGTTATATAGTGGGGGTGGGGGATTGTATCTCTCATTTTGAGGAAACCACACACATCTTCAAAACAGTGAGGCAGAGATCAAGTAGTGTGAAACCGCCAAAAACCCCTTCCCTTAGCAGTCCACTCCACACCTCACTTGAAACTCTCACTGTAGTGTTAACATGGCCTGACTCTTTAACATGCCCTGAGCAAAACAAGCCTCTTACGCCTCTGCAAGTTAAAAAGCTCTGGCTGGCATCCAAGGCAAATCTATTCAGCACCTCAGCAGTTTTGATCGCTGTTTCGTAATTGCTCATTTTTGCCTGACTTTGTTTCTGGTGTTCGTCAATGAATAGGAAACAAAAATGGAAAATCTCAGACACTGTTGATGTTTGGTTAACACAGAAGAACATGTTTCTTTAAACAGTTTGGGTAAATCAAAGTGGCTGTAATCATTGCTTCCAGTGTTGACGTGTTTTTTTAGGTTGGCTGTAACTAACGTTGACACGATAGTGACATATGCGCCACAATATTCAGATTATCAGTAAGATATATATATATTTGTCATACGCAAGAGTTTGTCAGGAGTTAACATTTTAAATGCCCAGTTCGGTGAAGCAAAACACGATCAGATGACTGGTATCTGTTATAAAATAACACTATTATTATTAATATATATATTTGTATTATTATTATACATTTTAATATACATTATATATTTAATTTTTATTTTATATTTCAAGATAACTATACATAAACCATGGCAGAAAGTTTCAATATTTTTGCACAAAAAAAAAAATATATATATATATATATAATTTAAATAGCTTTTCTAATGCTCTGTTTTGCTTATATTATATTATATTATGGATTGCTATATATTTTGCATTAAAAGCAGCTTGTGTTGGGGTAAAGACTGTTAATTAAAATACTTTAATGTTCTCAAAACTCATAAGACTCATTAACAAAGGCCGCAATGCATTGTTAGCCTTTATTAACTAACATTTGCTTGCTGTATGGTTCTCTTCCAAACCCAGAGCGTACCTCAAGGCTCACACAGAAAGTTTGGACAGGAGTCCTGTGAAAAGGGGGTCCCTTTTGCTGAGTAAAGGGCACATTTCAATGAGCAATCAAATCTGAATAGTTTGGCAGACATTGAGGAGCCTCTTGTTTCAGTAATGTGAGAATCCCACTGGCTCTGGTGTTTTACATATTGGTATGCAAATGAATTAGCGCAGTCAGGGTGTTTCCCTTGATGCAGCAGAATAGCTGTCCCAATAAAAAACACTCAGGAGCTTTTCGTAGTTGTATTTTATCTGTTCTTTGACCATGCAAAGCCAGATTAGGCAGCAGTGTTGAGCCATGGTAACTTGGCAGTCATAAGAAACCTTGTTATCTTAAAAAAAAAAAACATTACACAACACAGGCTGCCCATGTACCAGGCCCAGAGCAAATATTACTTTGGCTTAATACACTTAAATCCACTTGTATGGAAACTAATATGTCTTTCTTACAGCTGTTGTAATTTTGTAGTCTTTTGATTAGTGTTCTGAATGAACCGCTTGTTTCTCAGCTTAAGCGAATGAGAACGTTCTGGATTCATCAGCCCAGGATTGGCTATACTTAAAGCTTCCTTGCGTTGCTTTTGAGATTAGTTCACTTTGAGTAATGAACGGTGGGGGAGACTCACTTTGCTGACTAGGTAGATTTGGCTGCGCTGGCCAGAGATGTAATTCTGTTTGGTCTGTAGTGAGACAGCTGTCTGGCAGGGAGAGACGGTTCTTCTGAATCAGCTGAACGTCAGCTGATCTCACATCCCCCACTCCATTACCAGCGTCTCCCTGCTCCGCCGGACACCGATCCCTAACAGATGAGGAAAGTCCTGGACTTCCTGTTTCTCATATTGGATCAAATTTCAGCTTTGCTCTGCGGTCACATTGGCTGTCGTTTCTGGGATAGCTTTTTGTGTGTGTTTTTAAAAAGTAAAGCGACTGTTCCAAGGATGTTTGTTAAGGACTTCAAGTAGGCTATTTAAGTAACATGCATCAAGTCTAGAGCTCTACACTTGGAATTGTGGGAGTAGCTGTGTTTGACACTCATCAATCTAAAGATGGATTTGCTGCATTGATGTGATTGGTCCAACGCAGTCAGTGGTGCTTCTGCTTTATTTATGTAGTTGTTATTTATGTACCGTGGATGTGGTGGGAGTGTGAACGAGGTTCAGACACATTTTTGCAGACTCGAGAGGCAACAGTTGTGACCTTTCTTCAACTTCCTCTTTGTATTTCGGAGTGCTCTCCAATGTGTTTTTGAAGAGTAAATAGACACAGACAACGTTCCATCCTTTCTTCCTTTTAGGTCAGTTCATCATGATTGAACATAAAAACATGATTTTGAAGAAAAAAACAGGCGAAATTATTCTTTCTTTTTAGCACTGCCTCAAAGAATGAGTTTCCTCAGTTTTAGGAGTTTAGGGATAGATCACACTAATTCTGTCATTGTTTACTCACCCTCACCCTCAAAACTCGGGTTACAAGGGTGTTGTTCTGTGGAACACAAAAGAAGAACTGAAATACATGCAGTTTCAATAAATGTGTACTGTAGCTTCAAAAATTATCCAGAAAAACTTAAAAAGTAGTGTCTTCAGTGCTATATTTTAAGTCTTCTGGTGGTTTTATGTGAGGAAGTGACTAAACTTTAAGTTGTTATTCACATGACATAATGGAAAAATATCTCAAAATGTTGATGTTCTTGTGTGTTTTTCAGGAGCTTTGGCAGCACTGGGTGTTCGCAGTGGAATGAAACATGAGCAGAGGCGCCTACAGCTGTACAGACAGGAAGTGAAGCTGCCTCATCTCCGACTCGTTTCCTTCACTGTATTGAACATTAAGAAACAGTTTGACTCATTTTAGTGTGTTTCACCATGAGGCCTTGTGCTTTGGTTTTAAAAACTCATGACAGGATGGGCAGATAGAACAAGGCCATAATGGACGATCCTGGATTGAAGATCTTGTCATTTTCCACCTCAGATGCCTTTTTTTTTTGTAAAGCAACTCATCATACACCATAAAGGCCACAATCCATTTGGCAGGAACAAGCCAAGCCAGAAGTAAATGCATGTTACAGCGGCGGTTCCTTTAAATCTTTTCCTCTGGAAAATCCACCCCAAGGTTTAGTTTGTTTTAGCCATGATGTTGAGAAGAAAACTGTACTTAGGTGTTTTGCTAGGTGCTATTTTGTTTTTAATGATAGCTGCTCACACCATTCAGAAGGCCGGCATTGTGCCCATCACAGTTTTACCCTCTCACCACAATGTCAAGATACCAACAATGAACCAGACACAGTTACATCCTATCACCGAGCCAAGACGAGGTCATTCCTGTAGCTGTACATCCTGTATAGCAGACGCGGGTGTGTCAATGTGGTTTGACCAACACTATGATCATAAACAGAAACCTTACCTCACCGGCAGACACGATGACATAGATCTGCCCTCTCTGAAGTGGTGGCTGGTAAGAAGCAGATTATTTTGATTCAGATGGTTTAAAGAGGCCATATTATGCTCTTTTATAAAGTCTTGATTTTGTTTACGGGGTCTACTACAAAAGCACTTTATTTTAAAAACACATTATTTTTCACATATTTTACATTATTGCAGCACCTCTCTTTTCCAGTCTGTCAGGAACACTCTGGGTTGCGTTTCCCATACAATGGCGTAACTTTCTGCTTAACTACCATAGAGCGATGCATCGTTGAAGACATCAACTAGCTAGTCACGACTGTTTCCTGAAACCAAAGTCGCAAATTTGACGTTCAACCATGTTGGTTAATGATGTCACGCAGGTAGAGTAATAACTTCTTTTAATGAATCCTTTTGAGATTGAATTAATGCCAGATGTTTTGCTATACATTACAGACATGGCATCTGAGGACTAATTATTATTTTATTTCCAGATTCAATCATAGGCTCTTTCTTTCGTGCTAAAACGCGTTCGCACATGCACACTCTTCAAAAATGGTGCTTTAAATCTCTTGACTAACTAAAAGACGTGAATGAAATTTGTAGATATTCTAAATGCCTGAATGCCAGCTTGCTTATTTTGCTCAAGATAAGGATTTAAGTCCACATGTCAAGCAAACAAGAAACTGTGCTTCTAACCACAGGTCGAGATCTGTCATTTTAACCACATAACTTTGTGATGCTGTTTGCAAATGTTTGTTGGAACTATGGTTTCAGGAAGCAGACTCGTTGAACTGTGCTGATAATGACAGAACTTGCGACTAGTTAGCTAACAATGCTTTTGTGAAACTCACCATTGTTTGCTTTCCTGTAGCTCAAACAGTAAGGCAAGGCAAGGCAAGTTTATTTATATAGCACATTTCATACACAATGGTAATTCAAAGTGCTTTACATAGAAGAAATTAAAATAATCAAAAGAAATGAGAATAATTAAAACAGTTTAGAATAAAAAATTAAATAAAATACAGTGCAAACAGTCGGACACACAGTGGCACAGTGCTCATTCAGTAAATGCTAAGCTAAACAGATGTGTTTTGAATATGGATTTGAATGTGGCTACTGTAGGAGCACACCTGATCTCTTCTGGAAGCTGGTTCCAGCTGCGGCTGGCATAATAGCTAAAAGCGGACTCTCCTTGCTTTGAGTGAACCCTTGGTATTTCTAGTTGATGTGATCCTAATGATCTGAGTGATCTGTTGGGTTTATATTCGGTTTATATTGGGTTTATATTACAGTAGATCGTTGACACTTGCAAACGCCAAGGTCATGGGTTCGATTCCCAGGGAAAGCAAGAACTGATAAGAATGTAAATGTGTACCTTGAAAAGCAATGCAAGTCGCTTTGGGTAAAAGCGTCTGCTATATGTAAATGTTTAGTTCTGGGCTGCGTTCAACCCCGACAAAAAGTTACAAAACGTCTTTTAAACGAAAACGGTGGTGCGTTGAACACCCTGTTCTGAGGACGCAAGAGTTGCAACTATGGCAGCTGAGAAGGCCATTCTTTGTGATCTTTTTGAAGAATTTTCGGAGCCTGATGAAATAAATACGTGTTTAATACTGCAAAATACGCTCGATGTTACAGTTACTGCCCTTGCCGTCCAGAATAAGAGAACATCCCAATCGATTTAAGGGTTTTTGTAGAAAATGTGGTTCCTAATTATTGTGATCCTACATTTGCCTTGCATTTCAGGATGAAAAGACAAACATGTCTTCTATCTTCAATTGTTGCGTACTTGTATACCGAGCTGCAGCGGACACATTTGTAAACGACTTTACTTGGACCCTTTGTGCGAGTTGTCTCTTTAGTACTGTGTGGTTTATATTCATGTTGCTGTTGATTGTGCTGACATTTTTTTGACACCCACCAACCAAGAGAAAACGTATCTCAAACCCCAATGCACACTTTTTCCAGGAAACATGTCGTTCAACTCGGAAACCGAAACTGGTTTGAGCTTGAACGTGCCCCTGGTAATTACATGATATTCGGATTAATTAACCAAATAATTCACATAATTCAAAGACATTTTTATAATCCAATACATATCTTTGGCTACGGCATTGCTGCAGTGTCTCGTCTTTAGAGGTGACATAATGGCTTGAAACCTCTGCATTGTTCCATTTTGTTTGCAAAACTCTATGGACACTATGAGAGTACATCCTAATTTATGTATACAGTACAAATATTGTTCATGTGCTGTCCTATTCTATAATGTGCTAGTAGTTATCACAAATTCCTTATTTCACCAGAATGATACTGCTGTGGTAGCCGGCCCATGTCTCCACTGACTTGGGAGTTGAGCAACAACAGAACTGCCTACATTACTACATTACCTACCCATAAACAATCATGGTATATACTGTATAAAACACTTAATACATTGACAGACACTGAATTAAATTAATTACTTTAATTACTGAATGAATGAACATAAAAAGATTGAATAACTGAGACAAGTCAAAGACAGACAAGTTTCACAGACATTTGATGAACTAAAATGGCATAATGAGTCCCTGAAGAAGTCAATATCAAAAGTGGCCACCAGCTAATTTAAGTTCTACAGGACCTCTCGTCCTCATGGACTGCCCCAGATTTGGCTGTTCTTGCTGTGAGATGTTACAACGACGCAGAAGTATAAGGCTATGTTTACACGGAAACGATCTGAAGAGAAAACGCAAAAGTGGCGTTGCGTTATCACTTTTTATTCTGCGTTTAGACGAGCGTTATGGGGGGGAAAGCTGCGTGCATATGGGGACGCAAAAGTGTGTGAAATTCAATGTAGTATGCACTCCAGGCAGCTAGGTGGCAATGTGAAGCACTGAAAGTGAAAGAGACGCTGACACAGTTTTTCATGTTTAATACGGTAAAGCTGCTGCTTTAACCCTCGGTGCTCTTCGCGTGTCGCTCAAAAATGACAGATTTTTTTTTTTTTGTCAATGAAATTAATGCTATATTTTAGTTTGATAATGTTTTGTTATTTTCCTGTACTGGCGCATGCCTGTGACGTAAACACGTACGGGACGCCTTCACTGTCTAGCAGACTTTTGCGTTTATTACCCTTTAGACGGGAACGCGATGGTGGAGCGTTTTTAAGATTTCCACTCTGGAGGGTGGTTTCACTTTTTTGCGTTTTTAAGCCCCAAAAACGCTGTCGCCGTGTAAACGAAAAGCACAAAATATTTTTATGTTTTTACCAGCGAGCGTTCTCGTGTAAACAGGGCCTAAATGAAAACCAACGCGTAGCCTACAGTGTAGAGGCTCCGGTGTAGGTCCGACGCAGAAGTATAAATCAGCCTTTAGGTGTCTCACATTGCAGTTTATTGCTCTGTCCACATCTGCAGGTCTCATGCCTTCCTGCAGGTGGACTAAACTAAAGCATGTCCACGCAAGAGATCAGGGACCCTGGGCGTCTTTTTTCTGTTGTTTTTTCAGTGTCAGTAAAAAAGGTCTCTTTAGTGTCCCAAGTTATTGGAAATGTGACTTTGTCTACCGCCTGTAAACTGTTAGTGTCTTAAGGACTGTCCCACAGGTGCACATGCAATCATTTTGTTTTTTGTAGCTTTGGTTGCATCAGTTTAGACAGTCGTTTCAAATGTAACCACGTGCAACAGGGCCAGATTGCAGTGTTGCCAAGTCTGGGTTTTCCCCGGGTATTGGGCTACTTTTACACTGTTTCTGCGAGTAGTTTTTCAAGTCCACTGGTTAAAGTGACCCAACACCATAACTTCCCCTTACCCCCCGGAGCGCGATTGGACCAGTTTTTTTGCCTTGATTGGGATAGTTTTTATGATCAATTGGGCGGCTATTGTTGTGCAGACCTGGCAACCCTGCCAGATTGGGCACCAGCTCCCTGTTGGGGGTGAAGGGTGACCATATGATCAGATAAATATGTGATCATTTCGGCAAAAAACTCAATTCAATATGTAGATATAGCTCAACAGGATCTGTTTTCCAATTTCTGCAATGAGTGGGACAATTAATGTTGGATTTGTTCCTTGACTCATTTGCTAGTCTCTAGACAGCCATTGGCCTTTCTAAGCTAGAGACAGAAAAGCTCTTGGGATTCTCAGGCATGCCTCTGAAGTCATAGCTGTAGATATCATTTTCATTTCCCTTTTCTGGCACACGGACACGTCAGGGAAAGACAACAGCTGGTGTGTTCATTCCAGACCATCTCAAGTTCACTTACTACCATCATATCTGCCAAACATCATTAAAGTGATGGCTGTGGATCCCAGAGTCATTATCTGGTTTCCTTAAACAAAAAAGTAATTTTCCCTTGGGAACAAGGGCACAAATAGGCCCTTCAGCCCAGCCATGTGTTTCAGTAAGGTTTAATTTAGCCTAATTAAAGGCTTTCAGACCTTTGCAGGCAATGGCACTAAGAGTGCACTCAGATAAGCCTGAAATTGGTTTGCCTGAAGTGTCTTGAGTTTCCATGGCACATAGAAACGTTCGCAGCATTTTTAATCATGCATTAAGAAATACAATAACACCAAAGACCATTGCTGGGATAGTCATATTTTCTTTAAACATTAAAGATGTAGTGATTAGTAGTGATAAAAAATATTATTTAAATGTTGAGGTTCAGCTCTATAATTTTTATTAATGCTATTGCTTTGCAGTCTTTGCAGTCATCTGATGGAACGATCGAGGATGTCACCAAGAAGATGTTTAAGATAATTTCCCCTCCACCTAAAGACAAAATTCCACGGCAAAACCAGTGCCGGAAATGTGCAGTTGTTGGAAACTCAGGCAATCTGTCGAAGTCCAAAAACGGAGCCTTGATAGATTCCCATTCAGCTGTTTTTAGGTGTGTTTTCTGCTCTTTATGTGTCTAGTCTAAATACAGTAGTCAACATTTGAAATCAAAGCTGTTCTAAGACAAGAACTGGTATTGTTCAAAATTCATGTATAACTTTGATGAAAGGTTTTGATCCGCTTCAAATGTTGACCAATGTAGTTCACCCAAAAATGAAAATTCATCAATACAACACAAGAAAGATATTTTAAAAATATTATTTTTGTCCCTACTATGATAGTCAATGGGGCCCAAAAATGTTTACCCCCTTAATGCTTATTGTAAAGACAAAACAACATTGAGAACATTTTCAAAATATTTTCGTTAAAAATCCTTTCACATTTCAACCACATTAAGGAATTAAAATGTAAATTCTGGTTCATGTTGACTTTAAAGGTGTCTAAGAGAGAAACCTGAAGGAAAAAAAATAGATTTTTATTTTAAGTAGCCAATAAGTGCTTTTTTTTTACTAATGCATTTCCACTGGAATATTCCACAGAATGAATAAGGCCGTAACTGTGGGTTATGAAGAGGATGTTGGAAATCGAACCACCCACCACTTCCTGTACCCAGAGAGTGCGATCGATCTGAGACCTGGTGTCCATCTCGTCCTTCTTCCTTTCAAATTGAAAGACATGCAGTGGTTGTCCAGCGCCCTTTCCACAGGAGAGATCAAAATGTACCTCAAAATATTTCAGAAAATTGTGCAACATAGTTTTTAATTTAACTAAAATGACTCTAAAACTGACTATAAAATTGTTTGTATATCCTGAACAGGACGTACATGAGAGTGAAAAATCTTGTAAAAGCTGACAAAGACAAGGTGAGTGTAAATCATGCTAAAGCTTGAAAATCCATAAACGCATCCATCTGTTAAGCCTAACTTTACCATCTATGTGTGCCGCCCAGGTGATGGTTGTAAATCCAGCCTTTTTTAAGTACACACATGACAAATGGACAGAGCGTCATGGAAGGTATCCGTCCACTGGGATAGTAGCCATTATATTTGCTTTGCATCTTTGTGATGAGGTTTGTATTTCTATTTAAAGCCAAGATAATCAATTCTGTCACAATGATTTCAATCATGATGTTCAATCTCAACAGGTGTCAGTGTTTGGATATGGGGCAGACAAGCAAGGAAACTGGCACCACTATTGGGAGAACAACAGATACGCAGGTGCCTTTCGAAAGACTGGCGTCCACAACGCGGATTTCGAGACTGAGATCATTCATAGGCTCAGCACAGAGGGCAAAATCAAACTGTACAGATGAGCCTGTAATTGTGGCCTTTATTGACTCAGTAATGCTCAGTGCCATGTAAATGCCAGGCCAGGACTTGCACTGCAGCCGTATGGAAGCCAAAGAGACGCAGATCTGTGATCCACCCTACCATTAACTGACCACTGTGAACTGCACTGAACCAAACCCACAGACATCAAGCTGTAGTCCTAAGACCAAAAGAACTCCTCCTGTTCTCTAACAGCATTTTACGTGCCTGAAGAAAAAGACAGATGTTGCCTTCCTCCCCAGTCGGGCATTGAAACGTTGAAGAAGATAAACAGTAAGCAAATTGGCTTGATCTAAGCCTCCTTATATACTTCTTTCTTATTCAAGCTGACTAGCCTCACACAGTGTCTGCACTGCAAATGTGAAAATTGTGACAAAACTAGATGGGTTTCGCGTATAATCGACAAAGCTGTCTAAACTGCAAGAAAGATGTTGATCATCAGCTCCATTCACTTGCAGATGTTATAAAAAGCCAGTTTTCAGGGCATTAAAGCCTTAAAGTCAACATGAAGCATCATTTGCATCCCACTTTTCCTAACAAAATATCCAATGAAGAAAAAAAGGGCGTAATTGATTGGATCGTAATAAGTGGGTGTTAAATGGGTCCTATTATGCCTTTTTACAAAGTGTTGATTTTATTTTGGGGGTGTACTAGAATATGTTTTAATGCTTGATTGTTAAAAAAAACATTCTTTTTCACATATTTTACATTATTACAGCTTCTCTCTCCCCAGTCTGGTTGAACGCGTTGTTTTCGATGAAGCCCCTCCTTCCAAAATACGAAATGTGCTGTGATTGGTTAGCTGGCCTAGTGTGTTGTGATTGGCAGCACTTAGCGCATGTTCGGAAAATGTCCTGCCCCTTCGTAACCGCAAGCTCTACTAAGATGTAAATATTAACGATGGCATCAGTTTCAAACCATTTCAAGCCCGATTCAGACCCTGACAATGTTAACAATCAAGAGGATTGTGCAGAACAGATTTCAAGCATGGACTTAGCAAGCACGGATTTCACAAGACGTTTCAGAGTGGTATGTTTTTTGTGTCATTTTCTTATAGATACGATGTAATCCACCATTTAATCATATTTGTCGGAAATCTATGGTAATACAAATAGTAATCGATCACAAAATCATGGATAATTTTCTAAGGGGCGGTGAACGTTGGGGTTCAAACATTAGACCCCATTTAATAAATAAAAAAATATTTTTTGTGTTCCGCAGTAGGGTTGTCAAATGTACAGGTTCAAGTCAGTACTAAAATATAGAAGTATTGGGTATTTTCTTTACCCGCTGATAGGCGCTTTTAAACACTTTTGTTCATCTTTTTTCGAGCGCTCTGAGCATCAAAGGTTTCAAAGAAAAGGCATCAAAGAAAAAAAATGTAAGTACTTAATTTAACAGTTTTTACTCTGGTACTGAAATTGGTACAAAGAACTACAACATTTTACTTGTATTGGTACTGAATACTAAAATGTTGGTACTGCGACAACCCTATTCTGTAGAAGAAGAAAACAGGCATACTGGGAATGACATGAGGAACAGTAAATAATGACAATTCAAGAACATTCATTCTTGGGGGAACTAAAGTACATAAGATATGATTCAATTTCATGTTGACTTTAAACTTTAACCTGCCGTGCATTAAATCATTTTAGATTGTAAGGTTGTGGATTATAAGGTTTCAAAAGATTGAATAAGCAATAAACACATTTTTTTAAAAGCATAAATGATAGCGTATTAAGACGTTCACAAATGTTATTTTAGATTTCACATCAGACAATTACAGATGCACTGACATTGTTCAAGTCACCACACATTTCCTGCATTGATATTTGAAGGACTCTTCTAACCTTAAAGTTCTCTTCTAATTTAACCATACTGCCAATGAAATCACCTAATTCTACACAAAACACGTGCTGGGAGATGTATATCACACAGAGCTGTGAAAGCATTCTAGATTGTAGTTGAGAGTGTGGAGTTTCCTATGGGAGCGTTATTCATGCGTTATGTGTTTAATAGCATTATATACCTTTAGACCAAAGCCGTCCCTAAAGTGATGCATCTGGTCTCAGTGGCCTTAAAATGACCCGTTGGCACTCATACAACAGCCAGTCTTGTGATTCACAGTTCTGGATATAGCAAATGCTGTACTTTCATACATGTTTGATTCATTATCTTTTATTCCTGAAATACAATTGATCTCTGTATTTTTGTAGTTGAAATTACTGGTGGTAGATGTTCTGTGTTTTTTTTTTCTTTCCCCTTTTCTAGTTTGCATAATTGTGAACTTTAAGGACTGTGACAAGGTTGAAACTTGAGCTGTAATTTCGATGTTTGTTGCCAAGTATTACCACACGTGTGTTTGTTCTGTGGTTTTATGTTCTTGAATGTATTTTGGCTCTGCGTTGCTTCATGTCAGTCAGTGGCTATCAAAGTTTACAGAGTTTTCATGGAAAGGAGAGTCACAGAAAAACTGAAAATACACAAACACTCAAATCAGGACATTGAAGGTTTAAGAGTTTGGACAAAATTCAGTTTTAATCTAATTAGAAACAAAACCAAAACATAAACAATAAAAATTATTTGAATTCAAAAGTCACAGTTTAGGGCATCCTGCACAGTACTAAAAAAATATTTGCGAATTTTGCATAAATAAAAATACAGAAAATCATACAAGGTTTTTTTTTTATTTTTTTTATGAGATACACAATACATACATATCTCACAACACCCTAGTTCCCTTTCGAAGGGAACTCGACAATACGTCATCGACGCTTTGGGGAACGCCTCAGGCGTGACAGGTGTCTGAAATCACAATCAAATCACGGCAATCACATTGACCGGCGACAGCCCGTGAATCATTACGTGAATGATTAACGTGCGACCTGGAAGTATATAAGGGCGCCTTGCAAACATGACAAACCATCTTTTCGTCTTCAGGGACTGTTTTGTCTGTAACCGCTTTTGAAAATCAGGTATTTATGAAATGCACTGAGAAGGCTGAGTGTTTTCAACTGTGCTTTTTCTGTCTGGGAAGGAAGAGCGCGCACAGGCAGTTCTTGAGGGAACTGCCTGTACAATTGCGAGCGTTTTTCTTTGAGAACGCTCCGATCTCGTCTGACCCTCTCCTTGAGAGAAGAGGGCTCAGCGTCTGGGTGTAAAAAAAAAAAAAAAAAGGGGATCCCAGATGAAGCCCGCCGATCGCCTTGAGAGGGGTATAATCCTCTCAAGCGATGCGGCGGCTGACGAGATTAAGCAGTGAGTGCTTTTCCGGACAAACAGGAGATGGCTGATGAGGGTGGTGATAATCAATCTTCTCAGCCACCCTGCCCCGTGTATGCTGAACTGGTGGTTTTATGGTAACGTTGGGGGAAAAATCGCTCACTATGAGAGCGTTTTTTCCCCAGTCATAAAACCACTAGCTCAGGTGAGCCTTTCATTTCTTCCCGATCTACTGAGATCGAGAGGACATGGAAGAACCCATACTCTGCCCGTGTCCACCGACATCAGCGGGCTAGTCTCACTGATGTTGAGGTGATAGGAGAGCATGGGTATGTGTCGATGCCGCCCATTGACGAGACGTTTGCAACTATCTCGTGTCTGGACAGGCGTCTACACTGAGAGCTCAAACCCTGCCAGTTGAATGGCAGAGCATACACGCCAGCGGGTCAGGCCGGTGCTACCCTGCACATCATGGCGGTGTTGCAGGTACACCAGGCCAATCTGCTGGGGGATCTCGTCCAGGGGGTGGGGCCCCTGAGGCGGTTACTGAGCTGCGCCACGGAGTGAACCTGGCCGACATCGGGGAGAAGAGAGAAAGTCTTTCTCCTCGATTCGCCCTCGCCCTCTGAGCTTTTTGGCACCTCTGTGTAGGCGGTGGCTGGAAAGTTCAGAGAGGCGAGGGCGCGCTCAGCTGTATTAGGACAAATACATACCGCTGAGATCCGTATCCACACCCAGACAGACGGGAGGGCCTGGCCCATCATGGTCCGGGGACCTTAGACAGGGCCAGAGAGCCAGTGTCGCCTCTCGTGCGCCTCCTCCGTGGAGGAGTAGATCGCTGTAGAGGTGCAACTCCCGCAAGAAGAGGGATCTGAGGTGGTGATCCAGCACGATTGCACACAGCATCGGCATGGATCACCTCCCCCTGAGGGCGTGATTATATCTTAGCCCTCTCCTCTCTTCCCCGACTCCCCAGACGCTTTCTACATCAGGCCTGAGGCTGGGCTCATGGTTAGAACAATGTTCTGTTGGCCTGCCTCTGCTTGGTTAGGAGAGTGCCTCTTTCAGGCATGTAAAGGTGGTAGACCCCATGTTCATAAAGAACTGTCTGGTAAGTCTTCACTTCGCACGCCGCAGGTGAGCTGAGTGGTCTTCTTTAAGAGTAATTTTATGTGCAACTAACACTAAAATGTATCTCTCTACAGACCTCGTTCCCTGTATAGAGCTATGGGGTCATGTAAGGTACATTTTTGGATTATTAGGGCCCTGAAGTCCCCCTTTAGGTGGCTAGAACGACTATCTTAGCCCTCGGGCTGTTAGCCACCTCAGGGTAGAGTAGTTGGTCTCCCTCCCATAGGATTTTCATCTTGGAGTATAGACTGACGCTAGTGCTTCAGATAGATCTTATGTCCGGTCCATGGGACCGTCTGACTTCCTTCCTGAGTACATCGCCCCCTTGAGCTCTGTTTGGGTTTGCAGTGGGCTGAGCGATTCTGCAGCCAGTTGTATGAAATAATAACTATTTTTCTAGTAAGGCTGTGGCTCCTCTGAGCCCTCAGGTAGATCTATGCTTGCAGGCTGGCCCTCACCAGGGCCGCCTCTGTAGCTGGCCTAGGCTGTGCCAGGGATAGTGGAGGCGCTCTGCTTAAGCATTTCTGCCTCTGAACCTTCACTTTGTGAATATAGGTTCCTAGCATCCCTGTATGACAGCCTCCTCCAATGGGAGTCGTTAGGCCAAGGCCCGCCCCCTTCTCTGCATTCTGGGGCGACAAGTGTAATGCAGCGTGGTGCAGAGGCATGGTTTATAAAGATCCTGGGTTAGGCCTCAAATAGGCCTCCCCGGTACAATGTGTCTTTATTGAGCAGGGTTAGGCCGCCTTTCGCCTCACGAAGAGGCTGGGTCTGTCTGCCCGACCCTGCCGTGCAGAACTAGCATACGGATATGGGCTGCCAGTATAGGCTTTACTCACCTCGCTGAGCTACTGCTCGAGCGTCGGGTTGTAGGTGGTTGGCTCACAAACAAGCCCCACTCCCCTAGGTTGGGCACAGATACTTTTTCTGTCACCCCTAGAGCCACTGGCGGGCCCGCACCCTGGTAAACCTCAGGGTGAGGTGGAGAGTATTCCCCTGTGATACAGGGCAGGTCTGAGTCCTTCACTTTCAGTTCTGTATTATCCTACCTCGCACCACTATGGCTCGGGCTGAGCGGAAAGTTCTAGCCTTCACTTCTTTTTTGGTCGAAGTACGCTCCCCTGAAGCCAGAGCATTGCCATGAGCTGACGCCCATGCTTACAGATGGTAGGCCCCTGGCTCTGGGGCCTCCATTGAGGCAGAGTGGCGTATGTTGTACTCCCCTTGCTCAAAGGGTGCTAGCGCTTTTGCTGAGTACACTGCCATGGGCAATGTGATTAGGTACCAGAATGCTGTAGGCGCTGTGTAAACAGCTTATCTGCCAACGAAGGCTGCGCCATTAGGTAGTAGGCCTCAGCAGGCCTCCTGTATGGGCAGCCCCCAAGTGGGCGCTGTAGGCCAGCTCACTTCAAAAAAAGTGTTGCTGGCCTTGGTGGTTCGGGCAGTTGACTCACTGATGGGTAGTAGGCCCTAAACAGGCCTCCTCGGAAGTGAGTCCCAACATTGTGGGACTTACTTGTTGGTGTGGTATGATTCCCAACAGTGTACCTTTGGAACAGATTGACTTGCTGTCAGCTAGTAGGCCCAACCAGGCCTCCCTGATAGGCGAGTCCCCAGTGGGCTGGCCTTAGCAGGCCGCCTTCGAACCGTCACCCAGATTCAGGGCTCATAGCTACCAGTTGTTTAAGATTACTTTCAGGTAGTAGGCCTCCTCAGGCCTCCCTGAAGGTGAATTCCCACTTACGGTGGCTATCAGGTAGTAGGCCTTACCAGGCCTTCCTGTAGGCAAGCCCAAAGGACAGGCAACTGGACAGCTAGCCTGACCTACTATCAGGTAGTAGGCCTCACCGGGCCTCCCTGAAGGCATGTTCTCACGTAATGTGATTATCAGGTGGTAGGCCGCTAACCGGGCCTCCCTGAATGTGAGCTCCCAAGTATTGTGGCTGTCAGGTAGTAGGCCTCACCAGGCCTCCCTGAAGGTAGTTCCCACATACTGTGGTTATCAGGTTACAGGCCTCACCAGGCCTTCCTGGTCATGAGCTCCCACATGCTGGGGTTATCAGGTAGTAGGCCTCACCAGGCCTCCCTGAAGGTGAGTTCCCTCATACTGTGGTTATCAGGTTACAGGCCTCACCAGGCCTTCCTGGTTATGAGTCTCCACATGTCAGGTTACGGGCCTCACCCAGCCTTCCTGAATGTGGGCTCCCACATATTGTGGTTATTAGGTTACAGGCCTCATCCGGCCTTCCTGGTTTTGAGCTCCCACACACTGTGGTCGCTAGGTTACAGGCCTCACCAGGCCTTCCTGGTCATGAGAGCTCCCACATACTGGGGTTATCAGGTGACAGGCCTCACCAGGCCTTCCTGGTTATGAGCTCCCACATACTGTGGTTATCAGGTTACAGGCCTCACCAGGCCTTCCTGGTTATGAGCTCCCACATACTGTGGTCATCAGGTTACAGGCCTCACCAGGCCTTCCTGGTTATGAGCTCCCACATACTGTGGTTATCAGGTTACAGGCCTCACTAGGCCTTCCTGGTCATAAGAGCTCCCACATACTGGAGTTATCAGGTTACAGGCCTCACCAGGCCTTCCTGGTTATGAGCTCCCACATACTGGGGTTATCAGGTTACAGGCCTCACCAGGCCTTCCTGAATATGAGCTCCCACATACTTGGTTATCAGGTAGTAGGCCTCCAGGCCTCCCTGTGAGTGGTTCCCCAACCATGCTGGGTTCTGGAAGCTAGTGGCCGCCTGCTATCAGTTCAGCTGGCCTTATTAGGCCGTTGCTAAAAGCGAGCTTGTGCCCTGGCTCAACTAAAGTGTTCATCCTCTGCTTCTGGTTCCCTCCGGGAACTTCTTACTCTGCCTACAGCCTGGTTTCCTACAAGTCGGTCCATTGCTCCCCTCACTGAGGGTCTCTATGAGTGTTTGGACTCCTGAGTCTGGTCAGACGGTCGTAGGCCTCTCGTGAGGCCTCCCAGTTAGATCAGCCCCTAGGCCTTCACAGGCCTCCTCAGTGTTTCAAACACAAACACTGGGTAGATCCATGGATCGAGTAGATAAACTCCCCTCTCTAGCAAGGGTTGTAAAGCACTATGCTGAGTCATACTCTCCGGGATATCCCGTCTCTGAGATCCGGGCTGAGGGTTCACTGCCAGCTTCGCAGTCCCTCGGGTTGGATGCCTTACCTAAGGCAAATGTCCAGAGGCTCTGTCTCCAGACAGACAGGAACTTGGCCAGACTGAAGTGTCCGACGTAGTGACACCAGGTCAGGCCGTCCTGGTGGCATTTCGGGCGGTATATTCCCCCGAATAGTGACTGGCTGGGGTTCCCTCGGGTTCCCTAGCCACATTCCCTAGAAGGGACCCCTTCTAAATTGAAGTTGTGGTCCTAGGCCTTTGAGCAGGCCCAGGTAGGCCTTCGGATTACATATTTGGAGTTCCTCCTGTTAGGCTTATAGCTTGGGCTATGACCGTAGGGAATGCTGTCACTGACAGCCCAGTGTGACCTGAGGGTGAGTGGTTCTTGCATTTCATTTGAATTTGCTGGTTCTGACAGTTGTCACTGCCTCCTGGCATGCACTCCCCTCAGCATGGCGGAGTGGGTATTTCGTTCCCCAAAGCGTCGATGACGTATTGTCGAGTTCCCTTCGAAAGGGAACGTCTCAGGTTACAACTGTAACCTTTGTTCCCTGAGAACAGGGAACGAGACAATACGTCTCCCTGCCATGCCTCGGGGCCTGCCTACCAAACAGTCCCTTCAGACGAAGGATGATTTGTCATGTTTGCAAGGCGCCCTTATATACTTCCAGGTCGCACGTTAATCATTCACGTAATGATTCACGGGCTGTCGCCGGTCAATGTGATTGCCGTGATTTGATTGTGATTTCAGACACCTGTCACGCCTGAGGCGTTCCCCAAAGCGTCGATGACGTATTGTCTCGTTCCCTGTTCTCAGGGAACAAAGGTTACAGTTGTAACCTGAGACGTTTTCCATTCAGGTTCATTAACAAATAAAAAGCAAATGCTGAAACCACATTTTCAACTTGTACTGTAATACATGACTGTGTATATACAAGATCCTCTGATCCAAGTAGTGAAATAGAATTAAAATGGAATATTTATTCCACCTCCCTGCTGGAATAATTATCTAGGAGGAGTCTGAGATATTGAGCAATACAGTCAAGAAAAGTTGTGGCCAAATGACTTTTTATCGATTTGTTTACATCTCATATATTCAAACAACATGTGACCGCAGATGTAATATTCCCTGGGTGTGACATAATTTGAAAAAATGTTTTCTGCCACAAGTAGTTCTGTACTCTAAAGCACTTTAAGAAGTTAGTACGTGTTCAAAGACTGTCCAGCTGAATGTGATGGTTTGATCCCATTGTAATGGCCAAATTGTGTGGTGTGTGCACATCTTTGTAAGCTTCTGTGTTCATTATGTTTTGTGTGAACCTGTGATTAATCTGTGGTCCGTTTTCAATAAACCACTTACTTAACCATTTTTTTCAGTTATTATTTTTATCTGACGTTACCGAAACAATGGTATTTAACCCAAAATCAAAAGAAAATTCCTTTTGGAATAAAGACGTTTTAGGACCATTAAGGTTTTATGAAAACATTTTTTTTATTCTGGGATATATATATTGAAATTATTTTTAAAGCACTTTTTATGCTAAAAAACATCATTTTATTATTGAAACTAGTATTTTTGTGCCATTTATGTAACAAAATACTGTACAGTATTTAATAAAGAGAATAATGAATGATAACAAATATCATTCAAAATTATAATAGAATTAAAAATAACTGAGAATTTGGGGGGGAAGTGTGCTAAATTATTGAGACAATGTCACAATACAAATATTCTTGGTATATAGAAAAACTTTATTTTCTTTTAAATGTAAGTGAAATATGACCTGAATGTGCTATTCACCCAAGCACCATGGTTACCCAGTCATGGAGAATTGTGCTTTTAAGCCGTCTCCATTTCTTAGCAACACAATCTCGACATTACACTTCCTCAATACAATTCTGTGACCCGACATAAATGATTACTCGCATTCGAGTTCAGTTCAATGTAACAAATGACATGCGGTTCATGCTGTGTGTGCTTTTGGTGCAGTTTTAGGATGGTACATTTTACTCATCGAGTGTTCGGTTAGGATGGATCATGGGGCATGATTCTCATGTCTGAAGGACCTGAACAACCACAAACTAGGAGTATTTTTGTCCACAGCACAACTCGTTCCACATATCCCATCTCTCCTGGCGCTTTGACTGCTGCTTTGTCATGTTGATTCTTCATTACCGATGGTTCTGTGGGTAGACTTCAAGCCCCTCATTTCCCAGGGTGCTTTGGCAGTAAAGTCAACCGTGCTATGATTTCAGATCCTGGCCGGCTTCATTCGGTGAGCATAGAGACAAACGATGCTGGAAATAAGCCCGTTCTGTCTGGCTGTCCCTCGATGTAGCCATGCTGAAAGGAAGATATTACTGGCTCTGGTTAGAGTCATCAAAAGGAAGGATGAGAAATTCAATTAAATGAAAGGGCGGCGCATGACAACATTTTGAAGAAATAATGTCATAAACACGGGCTGCGCTTCCTGACTGAATGAAAATGAAAAAAGCAATGCTGAGAACACAGAAGATGCAGGATGTTTAAAAAAAAAAAATACAATTCACGATCCATTTCACTTTCAAAGCTCTTTCCTGCATCGCTCTATGAATCTATAAGAAATGTATTCTTTTGATGGGACATCCAGAGGCTATTTTTCCTATAGAAGCATCTGCAGGATATTAGACAAGCCCGCTGGAGACATGGGCGGCTCTCTGACTCAGAATAAAACATGGACCCTGAGAGCTCTGCTCTGATCACTTCCATCTGCTCCCATGGGATTGTGGGATAGATCTGCACACACAGCATGACTGTAAAAGGCTAACAAGAACCCTGCCGCCTCCTCATCAAAACCATCTTTAACCGTAACAAGGCTTTCAAGCCATTTATCACAGCGATACTTCAAAGGGCCGAAAACAACTGAGAATTAAGTAGAAAACTCAAAAACGTAATGTAAACCAAGAAAGCACAATAGAGCTGTTCATCTAGAAAGAATTATTATGTCAAAGATTCCCTCAGGATTCTGCCATGGGTTTTTAAATAACGGTTTTGGATTTTCTGTGGTTACCTGAAGATACTTACATGTTTGTTCTACAACATAAATTACACATAGTCATTCAAGCATTCATTTTAAAAACCTTATGTTGAACTACATTTTTTAAGTTTTTTGGTAAAAAGCTGAAGTAGCCAAACATACAATATAAATATTGGATAAATTTAAACTTAAATGTAAACTAGTGAAAGAAACAGAAATAACGAAGTATAAGCTGAAGTACTAAAATAACTGAAATAAATAAAGCTATATAAAAATAGATACAAAAGAACATAAAATGAAAATATAAAAGCTAAATATTAATAAATACTATAATAGTATATAAGTAATACTAAAATAACAGTGTAGCGATATATACCGTAAGCAACTTGCCTTTAAAAAGCACACAACGGTTTTAAAATACACGTTATTTATGTAATTTATGTTGTTGAGCTAAACAGAAAAGTTTCTTATAATAATTTTGCCCACAGAGCTTTTTTTCTCATATACTAAAAACAATATCAGACATTCCCAAGGGAACCCATGGCAAATTAGCCTTCCGGATTGGCCTTAAAATTGACGTTATGACTTAACAGTTCTCTGGAATGCTTGAATCTGATTGGTCAATTGCACTATTCTGCAAATATTTTCGTATAATGACCACTAAACTTTAAAAATGACCGCAGTCCCAGGAAATGAATTGCCTACATAGCTGTGCTAGTTTCGTGTCTTTCACGCTCTCTTTCAAATTGGTTTCAAATCAGTTGTTCTTTTGTTCTTATACTCACCCACCAATCAGCATCGTCCTCTCCGAGTACCACCAGAACGTCACCCTCATTGAAGGTGAGCTCATCGTGATGATCTGCCACACAGTCATACATGGCCTTCACACGCCTCAGCTTCGACTTCATCTAAACACAAGAACAAAAAAATAAAAAACTGCATCATGTGGCTTCTTACTAATATTGCTTTCCTTTAAAACTGTCAATTTGTTGAAGGGAAAACCTCAAGTATGAGAAACATGTCAAGAAACGCCTGTGTCTTTCCAACAGCCAAAAACACAAATAAGCAATAAAATACCATTCCTCTAGACCATGCAGAGAAAACCAGCTCATGAATTCCCACATGGAAACAAGCTGGTTTAAGCCGGTTTGATGCTCGGAAGGCCAGCAGAGCACAGACATAAAACAGCTGGTGAAGCTAGTTTTCTAAAGAAATTTATACTTTTATTTATTATTTAACAGAAAGATGCGATAAAGTGATCAAAAGTGATAAATACATAAAGACATTCACAAACGTTTACAAACGTTTCTATTTCAAATAAATGCTGTTCTTTTCAACTTTCTATTTATCAAAGAATCCTGAAAATGTATCATGGCATGTAATTGCCATGTTTTTGCACATTGCTAGCATGAATTAGCACATTGCTAACATGTTTTAACACATTGTTAACAGTAATTAGCACGTTTTTGCACATAGCATGAATTAGCTAATTGTTAGCATGATTTGGCATGTTGCCAGCTAGACTGGAGTAATGATGTTGAAAATTCAGCTTTACCGTCACAGGAATGAATTACATTTTAAAATATGTTCAAATAGAAACCAACTATTTTAAATTGTAATAATATTTACTGTGTTTTTGATCAAATAAATGCAGCTTGGTGAGCATAAGAGACTTCTTTCAAAAACATTTAAATTCCGAACCAAATTACATGGTCAAATTAGGGATCTTGCTCAGATTTTTCTTCTGAGGGAAAAGACCTGTAAGAAATCAGATTTTCCTCTGAAGACATTTCTCACCAAAGTTTTTCTGGGCAGTGGGTGAGGAGCAGTGTGGCAGGAGGAAGAGGAGCTTCCGTTAGTCTCCAGGCTAAAGGAGCGGGGGGAGGTGGGAGACAACCCCGGGGTGTGACGTCCAGCACTGCTGATGGGTTGTGGGGTTTGGTACAGAAAGTGAGACGAGCTGCTTTCCCCATCTGCTCGAAAGCCTGCTGAGAGAGAGATTACAGCCACAACGCATTGTAACAAAAAACATGGGCCGAGATAAGCAAAACTACTTTTTTAAAATATAATGGAGAGACAACCGGACAGATAAAGCATTACCTCGTTCTGGTAGCTCAGATAAGGAGTTGAGAGTGGATGTCGTGTATTTGGGAGAACCTGAGCTGAAACAAAAAGTCTTACGATCAGTATGTTAGTTTGTGAACTTTAAGTGAAATTATGATGGTGTAGCCCAGTAGTTTTAGTAGATGGTTTGTATGCATCTGATTTTTAATTTTTTTTGAAGAAATGTATACTTTTATTCAGTAAGGATGCATTAAATTGTTCAAAAGTCACAGTAAAGAAATGTTTGAGTTTTACTAAACAGGACAACCGTTAATAACAATAATTGATGGTAATAATAAAATTTTGAATTATATTAAAATATAATATTAAAAAATCATTTGTAATTCTATTTTATACTATTTTACTGTGTTTTTGCTGAAATCAAATGTGCTTTGGTGAGCATAAGATACTTCTTTCAAAAACATAAAAAAAAAAAAAAAAAAAATCGTACAGACCCCAAACTTTTGAACGGCAGTGTATTCACTTTAAGATTAATAATGATTATTCATGTTTAATATTTGTATTTCTCAGTAAAAGTTACCAGCCAAATTCTGTTCCTTTACTTTCCGAATTTTAGTGACATTTGGCACTTTCTTAGGTCACTTAGCATTTGCATAATGACCATTTGTCAACTTTTAATACAAAACTGAGTTTTGTTAGGGGGTATTCCAGCAAATAGCCAAGAGAGGTCAGCATTTGTGGCTCCAAAAAGCACTTACACACACTTCTGGAAAGGTGAGTCTGGACCACCGAAGCTTAACGGACATGAAGGTACTCCATAATCTGGAAAAAGAAAGTAACGACAGAAAGAAAACATATTCATGTAAGTCGATGAGCTTAAATATTGAAACAAATATTTTGTTAACACTACAATAAGGTTTCATTAGTTAACATGAACTAAGAATAAACAGTACGTCTACAGCATTTATTAAGATCATGTTCATTTCAACATTTACTGGTACATATTTAAAAACTGTTTTTTACATGATGTGTAACAATGTGTGTTTAGAGTTTATGTCCAACTTTGCATAAAGAGCAGTTTATTTGACAAATGGTTTAGGCCAATGAGAATTTGGTTCTTATCAAGTGTAAAAAATTAAATTAAAATAAAAACTGAAATAAAAGTCTATTCACTAGAAATTTCCTTGACTTTTCCATGATTTTAAAGAATGTTATTCATTTCTATTACTTTTTCAGGCCTGGGAATCATGATTTTAAATTCCCAGATATTTCCATGTTTTCCATAACAATGGGAATATGCATCTTTCCAGGTTTGGCACATACCTGTAGGTCCCTGCCTTGTAGAGAGGGGGCTGGGGGGCACCTGAGGGCCAGGCTCAGAGTAGGTGCGCTTGTGTCGGATGATAAGAGGGGGAGGAGGGGTTCGTTTCTTACTGCTGATTACTTCATGGGACGTCCAGCCATCAGGTGAGCTCATGGGAGGGGGAGGAGGGGGGACGTTTGGAGCTGGAAAGGACATGAGGAGAGTAAACAAGACAGAAGAGAAGAGAAGAGAAGAGAAGAGAAGAGAAGAGAAGAGAAGAGAAGAGAAGAGAAGAGAAGAGAAGAGAAGAGAAGAGAAGAGAAGAGAAGAGAAGAGAAGAGTTTTCTCACCTCTGACCCGGGGTGGGAGTGGCGGTGCGGGTGATGAAGGGGGTGGTGGAGGGGGACTGTCAAGGCTGCGCGTCTGAGAGTTGGGACTGGCAAACACGTCCCTCCGGTTATCCCCTCGGGCCATTGCCAGCCTCCGACCCACGTTGAACAACCCCCCTCCGCCACTGTGAGAGGCAGAGTTACTGTGATACAAGCTGAACGGTCGTCCTAAGCGCTCCTTCTTCACTGGGCCCATCTACAAATATGGGCCATCACTGTTACACATCAGACCATGAATTGCACGCTACACAAATACAATCGGTGCATCCAAAATCGCATACTTCTGAGTAGGTACTACATTTGAATTTACTTCGGTATTGTTAAAAAAGTGTGTTCTATATAGTATGAATATGGGTAATATGAATGAAATTGGCCTCATGGGATAGTAAAGTGTCCACTGAATACACACTTCAGAATATATCACCGAAAGGAGGTCTTCCGGGTACTTTTCGCCTACTGTTTTCAAATAATATGTATTCGGACAAACTACTCTGTTGGCGTACTGTTTTTCGCATACTATATAGTAGGGAAGTATTTGATTTTGGATGCAGTGAATGTCTCATGTATTATGCTCTATTAGCATGCGAGTTTGTTCTGTAAGTTATGGGTGGTGTAGTCTTCTTATGTTGTCACCTTGTCATCTAGGTCGTCATCACTCTCGTAAAGGTCGTCCTGCCGGAGTCTCCACTCATATTCCACGTGCACGTGCATGTTAAACTGGTTGTTCTGTGACTGGTGGATCTAAACATGACACATCATTACTATAAGTAACATGTAGATCTATCCCTTTTTGACAATTGGATTTCTATGACTTTTCTAGTTTTAAAGATTAAATTTGTTATTGATTGCTGATGCAGTTTTCATTTGGATGTCAAGTAACAATCCTTGAAATGAATCATTTAACAAAGTTTTACAGATTCAAATTCAAACAGGAAGGCAACTCTGTGTCCCTTAAGAAACCGTTATTAGCTGTATGTGTGTATATATATATATATATATATATATATGCGTAATAGCGGCTGAAAATCCATCTTTGCCATCACAGTTGTAAATTACGTTTTAAAATATATTAAAATGCAAAACAGTTATTTATTACACAGTAATACAAGTTAACAATATTACTGTTGTACTGTATTTATGACCAAATAAATGCAGCCTTGAAAGTCTTCTTTCAAAAACATGAAAACATCTTGCCAACACCAAACTTTTGAATGGTAGTGGATGGTTTAGAAATATAAATTATTCTAGCTACCGGTATATTCCACTTTAAATTATTTTATTTGATTATTATGTAATAACATTTTTTATAAAATGTATATAGTAAATATACTTTTTTAGTCATGATATCACTTTCTAAATTATTTTAAAGGTGTGCTGGGGACCCTGCTCAGAAAAGAGCATGACCATGATGTAGTTGAAGTGTACGGCAAACATTTTGTTCAATAAAAGTGAAATAAACAGGTTACACCCATATGAATATCCTAATGATAAAGACTTGCTTTAACTGCTGGATAGAATTTTGACTCACCAGCTCCTCACACAGTGTGTGCTTCAGTCTGCGAGCCACGTCCAGTCCCGTCTCTCCGTTATCATTCTCTATCACAGAACAGCAATTATCATCAGCTCACTGATCATCCTGATCTGTCATTAACTCCTGACAAATGAGCCAACAGCCAATCTAGCCTTCAAAAGAACACGATGAGCTTCCTTGCTTTAACAATGACTGATAAGATGCTGATAAAACCCTATGTAGCATCAATTAATATTAAAATAAATATAAATCTTCTATCACAGAAGAAACAGCTAAAAGGAAGACGATGGATGGATGTTAAATGTTAATAAATGTTGAACAAACACATTTTCAATCATGAAAAAACTCAAAGCAAAAATGTCTTGCTGGTTTTTGGGCTTGAAGGTCTCACTCACTGATATGTGTGTTGGCCTTGGCTCTGAGCAGAAGTTTAAGGCACTCAGTTTTGTTGTGCTGGCAGCAGTAATGCAGAGCAGTGTTTCCCTTCATGGTCTGAGCGTCCAGATTATTACTGAAACAGGCGACAAGGAAAGGCACTTAATCCATATCCGCATGTACATGCAGATAACCAACACGCTTTCAGATTGTGTTATTTTTTACTGACCTATTGTGGAACAGGAAGTCAGCCACATGAAGTGATGTTCTGTCAGCCAATAGAACGGCTAAGTGTAGTGCAGTTTCCCCCTTTTCCTGTCATAACATTTTGCAATTAAAAAGGGAAGACCTAACATATACAAAGGTAAAATATGCATGTACTTAAAGGGATACTTCACCGATTAGCATTAAGCTTTGTATCGGTAGTATTTCCGAATGACCGTGCTTCCCTTCCTCATATGTCCCCCCTGAGACGAGAATACGATTTCTGTATTGTGTGTCTGGAAAAAAACCTCTGATGACGCAAAAATAGTCATTTAGCGTCATCGGAGGCTTTTTTGGCCAGAGGCTAGAGACTACAGCCAGTAGTAGGAGGTAGTTCTGCATGTTCTTTACCCGCCAATAGGGGGTGGGATCTCACTCACAGAATCTTTTCAGTTTCAGGTCAACTAGTAGCCAAGCCTTGTTGTTTAACTGCGCTCTCTTACCGGTAGATGTGGCTTTGGGAGTGGCCTCGTAGGGCAGCGAAGCAAGTGCATTCTGGGAGTTGTTGTCTTTCATCCACATGAGCCAAAAATACATTTTCTGGCTTTTCTCAGTCTAGAAGGCACCAACTTCTAAAATAATTTCACATTTCTACAACATAAATGACCCAATTTAAATACACATTCATCTTTCCAGCGGTGAAATATCCCTTTAAGCAGGAAATGAGAAGGCGAGACGTGTTTGCTGACCTGTAGGTGGCATGGCAGTGGCTGGCTGAGTTCTGTTCTCTCAGCGTACAGCTGTAACAGAGTGAAGACGTCTCGACTGCGAACAGCATCCTGCAGATATTTGCGTTTGGTTTCCGGTGAGCTGCTGCTGCGCTGTGCAAACTGCCATTCCATATACTTTGAGAGTATGAAGTCTTTACGTACGGCCCTGTCAATAACACTCAATATTTTAGTACACCTTTTATTGGGTTTCAAAATGGCAGTGATATTAAACAGATGTTTGATATACCAATAAATTGTGCAGTGAAATTAAAAAAAATTGCATCTCTGCAATGCCTACAAGCTCATTGCAAGTCGCCGATGGTAAGAGAAAGCATAACTGGAGCTCTCATTAGTGCATCTCTCCTCTCTTTTCATGGTACCATGTTGGACAGATGTAGGTTGAAACACTACAGAGATTTCTATTAGAAAAAAATCCACCCTGAGTCCTGAGACGCCAGGTAACAGGTGTCAGAGTTCTTAAAGGGGCCACTCTTTCAATGCACTTTTTGTGTGTGTGTCTGAAGTCAACTCAGTTATGCAAGGATTCTTGCATTAAAAAAAACTGTTATTTAGACCATTTACACCTTCTTTCTGACCCTTAAAATTGCACAGTTTTTTTTTGCTACTGTTGTACCTTTAAGACTTTAAGTAGACCTACAATTACCGTTCAAAGTTTGGGGTCAGTAAGATTTTTTTCTTGAAATATATAAATACTTGTATTCCGCTTGTACTGTATGTATAGCTCAAAAGTGACAGTAAAATATTTACAGTTACAATACAAACTATTTATATTTCAAATAAATGCTGTTCTTTTGAACTTTCTATGTATAAAATTATAATTTTGAATCCAAATAAAAACATTTAACCAAATTCATGGTCTTGTAAAAGCCGGCTATTCGGCCCAACTTCCGGTTTCCGATCAGCCGGTGAAGGACACGCGTGTTCAAGTCTTTCCAGCGTCTCAAAGTAATTTGGTTAAATAAGCCACATGTTCATATGCAATTATCTCGTTTTAATCTGACTCCATGAATTAAAAAGGTTCAATGTGAAATAAGGTTATGTTTACACTTAGCATAGCTACAGGTCACTGACACCCAGGTGTGAGATATTCAAAACTGACCAATCAGATGATCACAACTTCCCTATTGTCCCAAACCTCTGGCCTACAGGCCTAAATCACTATCAGCACTGGTGTGCTGAAAATGTCTGAGTGAAAAGCAAATGTCTTTGTTCCTTTGAAATAATCTTGAATTATTTCCAACCTTACAGTCTCCACAAAAATATTAAACAGCACGACTGTTTAAAATTCTGCTGAAAATTCAGGTTTGCTATCAAAGGAACAAATTACATTTTAAAATATATTCAAAAAGAAACCCGTAATCTTAAATTTTAATAATATTTCACAACATTAACTTATTAAGTAACAATCCCCCCGACAAAGTCGTCAAATAATGAAACAGGTGTTGAGATGTAAACATGGAAAGTCTAGAAAGGAAAAGCTGTCGGGTGGCAGAATGAGAATCTGGAACAGACTTACATTGGAGTGAACTAAGCATTTCCTGTGACATATAACATCCCTAAAGTAGTTCCTGGAAATATGTATGTTATTTCAGGGCTCTGTGCAAGAATCTAATAATAGCACTGTTCATTTAGTTCAGCTGGTCTAGAAAAGCGTACACAACCATACTTTCCTCCCATTGATCGTGACTGCAGGGTAAATCAATCCGTTCCGTTTGAAGGTTAAAGTAATTTGGATCTTCTTGAGCTTTCAAATTACTTTCAAGAATGATCAATTTAAAATAAATTTAAAAAGCTCTGCACCATCTGCAGACAGGTTAATTGTGTACAGAGGTTACGCCTGGCCCAGCCATGAAGATGCTCTTTTGCAGGGAAAAATTGAGAGGGAATTGAGTGGTGCGCATGTTATGGGAAATGCTAAAGACATTGGGTGCTATGGGGACACAGAGGCTCCAAGTGTCGAAACCATTTGGCAGGCATTTGAGGAGTAATTACAGAGCTGTTCATCACTCACATGTCACTCTCTGCTGACGGCTTCACAGAGGGACTGGGAAGATTGGCTTCCACAATTTCATTAAAACCTGAATTCCCCACGTTTCTCGCCAACTAATGAGCAAAAGAGAGAGGAAGAGACATAAATCTGCGGGAACGTGAGAAATCACTAATATTGTCATACTCTCAACTCTGTCAAACTCTCTCTGTACATGAATGCAATAATGATAACAACCAGCTAAACAAAGCATGCATTTATTTTCCTCATCTGTTCTCTGTGAATTCTTACCAGCAATTCTGAAGTGCCTAGTTTGTCCAGAGAAAGTGA
This sequence comes from Phoxinus phoxinus, assembly GCF_949152265.1. Taxonomy (NCBI): domain Eukaryota; kingdom Metazoa; phylum Chordata; class Actinopteri; order Cypriniformes; family Leuciscidae; genus Phoxinus; species Phoxinus phoxinus. The sequence continues at coordinate 19,293,920 of NC_136897.1, read as the reverse complement.
TTGAATGCGTGAATAATGTACACCCATTTCCCGATGGATCCCTGAGCACTCGATGCACGTCAGGATTCCCAGGTTTATAGAGATCCAAGTCGGATCTGAAAGCAAAGAGTGTAAAGAAAAAACATTATGAGCTGCTTAACAGTCAGAAACTGCATGCGGTAAATGAAGGCTTATTAGCAATAGATAAATACAGCCTGATTAAACATTATCCATTTTACACCCCTCATTTTCTTATCAGAGAAATTACGGTAACTCTTTTTAAAACTAAACTCCCATAAACAAAAGTTCTTAACCTTAAAATTAAATAAAAATATTTTAAAGCAAAAGATAAATCTAAATAATAATACAAAAGGACAAAAGAAAATATGAAAATAAATCTAATTACAAATATTTAAAAAATACTATAATAGTATATACATAACACTAAAATAACACTTGCTCAGAGTGAACCTGCTGCAGTGATATTCAATGATATTCACACTTGTACTTTTTGCAATGGAGATAAAAGGTGCAGCCAAAGAAAATCTGAACTCAGCACTTTTTATAAGAAACATGTCTATAAATCCTGCAGGCTGTTCTCTCATGTACACTCACTGGGTTTTAATTTAATTAAACATGATTTATGGACAGGCATTTAAAGAAACAGCATGAACAGAGGACCAGCATAGTCTCCAATAGTATCCAGCTGCAGAAGCGCAGCGCCAGCAGTTTCAGAACCACAGCCACAGAACCGGAAGTGAGGGGCGGGGCTTAGATCTATGTCTACAATATTTAACAACAATACTTTTAAATAAAGTCACTTTTATGTTCAAATACTGTATACTATGCATAAGATATCATGATGTAGAATGAGGATTTTTAATTACCATGTTAATGAATAATACAAACTATTTTTGTTCATATGACTTGGGTTAGTCTAATTTGCATAAACTGAGAACAAATAGCCTACTTTTAACCATATCATTTTGAAAATATATGAATAAATGTATAACCATATAGTAAAATGTCTCCCTAATTGACTGTATTATATGATAATATTATTTCCTTACGAAGCCTATCTTCATGTTGTGAACTTGTGACAAATAGTAGCGTACTTAAAGACACGGAGGTATGGGCATTTAATGTCAAATATAGGCCTACATGTATTTAATAATTTCAAATCCTTGAACAAGTGAAACACGCATTTAAGCCAATGAGACATTTGACAACAGAAGCATGATGTAGAATAAAATGAGATGTGTGTGATACAAGTGTTTATCTAAAAAAATTTAATCACGTCTTTCACATTTTATCAATAAAGCTTCTTTTTTTTTTTTACATTTGTGAATAATTCTTAATTAATAACGTAAATGTATTAATTTCGTTTTCAGGGGTGAGAGGTATTTCTGCAAAAATGGGCTTAAGAGTCAATAGTTTTTGTGTTTTAAGAAGATTATTTGTTGTTTGCATGTTTTTATTTTTATTATGAGCCGTTTAAATACGTTTTAAACCGAGAAATATTTTTTAAATATCCTTTTTGTTTTCACTTGTTCAAGGCTTTGTATTAAATAATTATTTTTATTTTACATTAAATACGTCACATACTCATATTATTTAACAACATGAACATAAAGGATCAAATATACAGTCAAATGGGAAACACTTTACAACATGTTATACATTTATTTTATTTTTTTTAATAAAAACGTACAGTTGCAGTCTATAACCTTGAAGTATAAACTACTGTGTTTGTATCTATTCAGTGACATTAAGCGTGATCAATAGGCTATGTTGTAAAATTTAGCTCATTGTACATCATGATATCTTATTCATATTATATGAACAGAAGTGACTTTATTTAAAAGTATTGTTGCTAATATTGTAGACATAGATCTGATCAAAATCCATGTAAAAACAGCTCATATTTTAAAAAAGCACAAATGACTGATTAAGCCCCGCCTCTCACTTTCGGTTCTGTGGCTGCGGTTCTGAAACTGTGGTTCATGGGTGCCCATTTCCAAAGCCGCAGTTTTCTTAAACTGCTTAGTTTCAGTTTTGAACCCCGTTTTAGTCCAATAGCACTGTTAAAATATATGAAAGACTCTATCATAAACAATGTCTTTGAGAATTGTTTGAGTCAAAACACTTTAACATCAGTGCACTCCTAAGAGTTGACAAAACTCACATTTAACAGGAAAAAACAGGAATCATAGAGAACACCAGTTTTATTCTTGCCTATTTCTTGGGGTAATCTCCCCGATAGCGCAAGTACATCTCTGAGACGTCTATTTGATGTCTGCATTTACATCTGCAAGATGTATTTTTTAGAGTGTTTGCTCATCTGCAATACGTCGTTTCCTGTTAGATGTCATATAGACATTTAGAAGATGTCTTTAAGATGTTTAAGGTTTAGAAAGTATGTAAAACTGCTTTTTAGACGTTTATCGGATGTTTTTACACATCAGATGCTTTCCAGATTGATGCTTTAGCAGACATCTTACAGATGTACCTGTGCTGTGTATGAAGATATATTTAATTTTCAATAAAATGTATAAACCATATACATTCACCGCGAGATAGTCTGTTCTAGAATTTTGTTCAAATATATGCTATGTTTGTTGCCACCATGTACAAAGTTATGGCATGCATGCCCAACTCAAAAGCCCGGCTATCAAAATGATCTCCAAGTTTCCCATTATTAAATACGACTTGAGAGGGCGTTTATGCCCAATTTCCGACAAGGAAACTCGTATTTACGATAATTCAGAAAGCATGTGAAGGCAGCACACATATTCATGTACCATGATATTTTGGGTTCAGAAAACATCATAGCACACGTCCAAAACATTTGTGCTATAAAGACTTTATTTTTGTACCTGTGGCCCCGCAGTCGCAGCAAACGTTGTTTCCAGGAATGCGGCGAATATCCTCAGTGATAGATCGCGTCAGATCCTCCACGCTGTTCTCCCCACTTGTCCTCCTCTCATCCAGAGCCACATTTAGAGCCTCCTGCTTACTGTTTGTCAGCACTGATATCCACCTGATATTTTTAGGAAGGTGCAATAACAAATACAACCATTAGAGGGCGACAAGAAACTTCAGATCAAATTTCCAGGTGGCACCGTGCATAGAAAAGTCATTTGTGACTAATACTGATCCAGCTCTCTGATTGGTCAGTTCATTTGCAATTATCGAGAAAATGGCCTTGATTACAGCTCAGGGAATTTTGTAAACAGTGCACAGGCTTTGCGTACTTCTAGTCAGTGAATACCCTCTCTAGGATTCATTTCTGAAAAGCTGCGGTATAATGCGACTATCAATAATCTTTTCTCTTGCTCCTCTTCAACTCTGACATTTAGCTGAAGATGGAAGCCTGGGTTGTGATCTGACACGAGAAGCACTTCAATCATCGTACATGCAGCCACATCTGAGGAAGAAATGTTACATATTTCTCTTTCTCTCCAAGAAAGGAGGCTCTGTTCCTCTGTCAAGATGGAAAGGTCAAATCGGAAGAGGTGTGTGTGCTGAAAATTATACAAGCTCTTTCCTTTCTGACGGCCTCTACACATTCTCATCTGACAGTCACATGAGTGGACTGAGACTCGGGCAGATCAGTGTCTGGCAGAATAAAGGCATTTCCCATGAAATCAGAATCATATTTTTGTGGCTTTTAGTTAATGTCTGTGAGCTTTAAGGTCATCTTTATGCTGCATGGTGTACAGTGACAAAATTCACTTTTAGCAGATATACACTAATGTTCAAGAGTTTGGGGTTGGTAAGATTTTTTTGTTATTTTTGAAAGAAGTTTCTTATGCTCACATTAATATTTTTGAAATATTATTATAATTTAATATAACTGTTTCGTATCTGAATATATATCAAAACGTAGTTTATTCCTGTGTTATCAAAACGGCATTTTCAGCATCATTACTCCAGTCTACAGAGTCACATGATCCTTCAGAAATTATTCTAATATGCTGATTTGATGCTCAAGAAACATTTCATTTTACAAAAAATATTGATTTATTCTGCATTTATTCTGGTTTATGCGCAATCAGATGCTTTCAAGAATGAGAATGTCATGCCCCATAATAACACCTGCAACCAATTAGCAAGTAGAAAAAAATCGTTCACAACTGTGACGTAAACTAAAGCCTGTTGAGAATTTAAATAAAAAGCCCTTTGATATGTCCTGCTCAAACTTCCTATTTCAATAGGAAATACGTTAATACATCATTTTTAAATATCTCTATTAATTTAAGATACATTTTGTGCATAGTTATAAAAACATTTATTATGAATAATAGTTTGCATTGCTTTTTATTGATTGAATTTATGTGCAATTATGTTAAAATTACTCATTGAGGTACACACATGCTTGAGTAGGTTCTTTAATGTTGAAACAAACCAAATAGTGTGATTTAAACAGTTTGTGTTTCAAGTATTTATTGCTGTGAATAAACAAAAGAAATACTTACGCCATACAATCAGACTCATCATCAGCCAGAAAATGGTAAGTGCGATTATCTATAAATAAATAAATAACACACACACACATACACACTCATTATTCCTTGTAAATTCACAATTTATCCTCAGCTGGCACCAGCTAACATGTAATCAGCAAACAATCAGGAGAGATTAAACAGGTTTGAGGTCCTTTGTTAAAATACAAGTGGCAGGAAAGAACAAACAATTGTGCTCAAGTGCAAATAGTGAATTTAAATAGTGCCATGTTTTCAGAACAACCTGCATTTGTTTCAAGGACTCTAGTATTGTATTGCAAAATATTTCATGATCGTTACATAACGTAATAATGACACTAGAGACCTGAGGCCAGAATAATGCATGGACGCATGCAGATACAATTATGCAGTTCACTTCACTAAAAACAGCCCGAGGCTGGTTCGCCTCAGCTTGGCGTGGAGATCCTGAAATCTATACCTTTGATATTTTTTTTCTCAATTATATATCACATGGGAGAGTGTGTGATGGACCGAACGCTTGGTTGGGGAATGCTGAGAGAGTGCGTGGTTCACTCACGTGAGATGAGGTCAAAGCATTTCTTGTCTTCCAGACTTGGTTTGACTTGGCAGGTGAGGAGGTTCAGTTTAGCTGGTGATTTATTAGGCTGCAATGAAGGGACAGCACATCACTAAAGGCCTGTCTAGTGCAATTTTGTGTACATCTCAATTGTATTGTGTGCATATCAGCATTGGTTTCGGCCATTGAGAATACAACTAAATATTATGAAAGTATAAAATATAAAATAATAATATAAATATAAATAAATAAATAAATATGTATCATTATATAAATACATATCTAAGTAAGTAATAAATAAATAGGCCTAAATATACTCTACTATTCACAAATATGTGGTCAGTGGGATTTAAAAAAAAAAAATTAATAATTTAATTTAGCAAGGATGTATTAAATTGATCGAAAGTGACAATAAAGACATTTATAATGTTACAAAAAATATATTTCAAATAAATGCTGTTCTTTTGAACTTTCTGTTCCCCAAGGAATGATGAAAAATGTATAATATGTGTCATAAATGTTTCTTAAGCACCAAATCAGTCCAATTCGTCATATTTGGGATCCAAAAAAACACAGTATGATATTTCCAGGTGTAAAATGCCATATTAAGGTGCATGTTTTGATATCATGTACACGTTTCTCATGAAAAAAAATTCAGAATGGGTCTGCACAGGCCTTATGATGGCTTACAGACATCTCTGAGAAAATCTGTGTAACACTTCATATTAAGTATACAGTAACAAAGCACTTATAAATCATTTGCAAACTATTCGTTTATTAATAGTTAATAGTAACTCTGTCATTGTAATGTCCAATAAAGGTTGGTTTAAAGCAATTAATTACCGTAATTAGACAATAACAATAATTACAGTGACAATTGTATATAGTCTATTAACTATAAACTATTAATTAACTATAAACTATTTGTAAATCAAACTTGTTTATATTTACAAAATACAATTATGTTGGTCAGTGGAAATCTTTTCTTAGTACTTTTGTCAGTTAAAAAAAAGGTTCAAGAGAATTAACAAATTCTGAATTGTATTGCATTTTACAAAATGTCCCAACTTTTCTGGAAATGTGGTTGTACTTCATTACTGTATATTATAAAGCGTCACCATGTTCGGCATATGATTGGGTGGGTTTTTGTCTTGTCTTTCAGTTCTGTGTCCCAGTTTCATGTGTAATAGTTAGTTTCTCTGGCTACTCATGGTTTTATTAGTGTTTGCAACTGTCATTGATTCTGTGATTAGTTTAGTCTGTGTATTTAAGCCTGTGTTTCTTTCATTTCATTGTCCGTCTTCGTTGCAGCTCTTTGTTCTAAAACGTTGTGCTCTCTCCTTGCAAACACACGTGACATTTTGAACGTATCCACATTTTTTTCACAGAAACCAGCAGAAGGAAAAAAACTGTTTGCTGCTGTATTTACAGAGAGTGATGCGAGTACTCACGGTTCCATGAGCGATGGTGAGATAGCAGTTCTGCACAGAACATTTCCTCTTCTGCCACATCTTCCTCAACCTATCACAGAAAGGAGATTACGGCACAGCATCCACATCACATTCTCCTCAATCAACACAAAGCTATACAGTGAATGCAGTGACTGATCTGTGTGTAACTCCCGGGACAGCGTGTCCTACCACACATGAATAATTTGAAATGAAGGGCTAACAGAGCACTTCCAAAAGCATTTATCAGGGAAATCTAAATGAAAGTGTGGATTATACGTCATGTTTGAAGAATGCAGGATCCGGGAGCAGAAATTCAATAATATCATGACCATTTGCTACAACATGAATTTATTTACCCATCACTTCTCTTGTAGAGGTAGCCTGATTTCTCTGTGCCATATTGCTTGTTGCCTTGAAGCTGATGCATGCTGTACACGGTCTGTCTGCTTAGAGAATCCTGAACAACAGAAGCATAAACTGGAAAGTCATGGTTTGTTTATACGTGGCGGCCAAAAAGCTTTTTTGATTTCCATTGCCTCTATGCATGGGCTTTTGCACACCGCAGCTTAAAGAGATAGTTCCTGTATTATTTATTTTTATGTATTCATTTTTGTGGGAACAAAATAGAAGACGTTTAGCAGAATTTTCTCACTTCTCTTTTTCATGCAATGAAAGTCAATGTGAACAGGGGCTTTCAACTACAAAAATGACAAAAAAGCACCATAAAAGCACCATAAAATGAGTCCACATGACTTTTCAGATAGATTTGCTAGGTCACCGTTTAATTCTATGGAAAAGAGCAGTGGGAACATTCTGCGAAATATCTTCTTTATTATTCCATGGAAGAAAGAAAGTCATGAAGGTTTAGACTGAAATGAGGGGGAGTAAATTATGACAGAAGTTTCATTTTTGTCTGAACTTAAGTGCTAACACTGAGAAGAAGTACTGGCTCACACTTATGAAGAAGGGTTAGTACATGCAGGACATGCACAATAGATGAATACCACGCATGCCGTGGGTACAGATTTAATAATAAAAAAGGAATATTATGTCAACAGAAAATAATGAAATGATGTCAACAGGAAATAGATCCAAAATATCCAAAATATCTTTCAAAACAGCTTTCAGAAACAAAAACATGAAAATTGGATATGATTTTTGCAGCAAGTTTGACAGCAAATTGTTATATTCCTTGTGAGAATGTCACACCATATTGCACATGCAAATTTTTTCAACTAAAGTGGGAAACATGAGGTGACAGTTCACATGCATGCGTTTATGAGTAATTAGGGCAGCTCGATAATATCACATGATAATAAAAAAAACGTCTCAACTTACTCTCCTGGACTGCTGTTTTGTCAGTGAGGCATTTAGAAAAAACGATTTTGTTAATAGCTGTTCTTCACAGCCATTCCAAGCACTTAAAAAAGAGTTGTGGAAGATGATTGACAGTAACACATATATTGATCCCCCTCCACCATTATCCCATTAAATACCTGAGTAAGACTAACAAATTGCTCCATAAGACCCTATCTATTTATTACCCAGACAAATAATGTATACCGCCATACACTGCAACATAACATGGTATTGATTTTTGTGAATCAATAGTGGTGGGTGACCTCTGAAACAGGAAAAACAGAACACGGCGGAGGATTAAACACACCGCAGTCCTATGCAATACAAAACTGAACACAGAGCCACAGTGTATTGTATGTACCGCTCACTGCAGAAATATGTGAAAAGTGGCTGTGCTAGTTGTCACACTATTTCTCTATATAGATATATATTAATTTCTCAGTGTAGGTTTATCTTTGAAAATCAGCTTTCTGAGAAATAGCCATTGTGCCAATCTGCCCCGGTATCTCCATACATATAAGCCTACAATTTAACAGTGTGAGATCATATCCAGAGGAAGTGTTAGAAAAAACTAAACTGAACAGCAAGAAGTGTAAGAGGTGTAAAATAAGCATGAGAAATGTGTGCTAAAGCGGGAAAAATGTGTGCGCAAACGGAGCGGGAGTGAAGTGCAAATACAGTGTCAATCTTTACCTCTTTGAATTCGGGCTGTAGAGCAGGTCTGAGCTGATCTCGGAGAGAACAGAGCTGTCTCTTCTCCTCATCCTGCTTATGTTTGATCTGTATAAACACACACAAACACACTCTTAAATTCCTCCAAACACATCCTACACTTCCTCTCCTCCTTGTGCATTCCTCCAGCCGTGTTTTTCTAAGCATGATTGCTTAAGCTTTAGGTGAGACAATTGCCCTTTCATTAAGTTGTCTGTCACTCACAACATCACTGCAGCTGAAAGAAGCCGTCTGCTTTACCCACCACAAATTTGCCCTTAAATGGGATTTACTGTTACCAACTGCTTACAGCGCTGATTTCTTCCCTGATTGTGTCAGCATGAGGTAGATCGGCGGAGGCTGGTAACCTTGATGCACCGTGATCCAAGCAAACAAAAGCCACACTGTTGTGGTTCTTCAAGGTCTAGAGTGAAATCTAGGATGTTAACTGCCAAGGCAACATTTCTCATTTTCGCTTAGTTTCCAATGTTTAAATTTTATTTCAGCTTTATTTCATATACCTACTATATATAACATACCTACAATAGTTTTAGTTAACAGTAATAACCCTGGTTGCTAGATATTTTAGAGAAAATGTGTATGCTTGCTACCAGGTCAAGCAGCAAAATCAGCAGGCTAACCAGCTAAACCAGTTAAACAGGAGTTTGGCCAGACTAGGTGTCCAGAAAGACTAGCTTAATCTACAATAGGATAGATGGGGTTTTTCAGCAGGATGCAGTTTATTATCTTTTGTTTAAATCTCTAACACCACTAATACTTAGTGTTGAGTATGTCACTCAAGTAATTACATCATCAAAAGTGTAATTATACAGTATTACTGTACTAATTACTCTATTACATTACTTATTAATTACAGTCTTCCAATGTCAACCTCGACCAGTTGAACAATGGATGGACATGAAACTGCTCTTTTCATTCTTTCAAATAAATAATATAAAATTGCATCAATTATTCAGACCAAATTATTTAAAGGGAGAGGGTTACATTAAAAACATAATTTTTTTATGTTAAAACCACTATTGTTTAATAAATAATTATTTTATAGTCTATAATGCAATTACATCAGAAGTAACTGTTATTAAATGAAGGGAAAATTAAAAGAAATCCCTTTACTTTTTCAAGGGAAAAGTAATTAAATTACAGTAATTAATTACTTAGTAATGCATTACATCCCAACACTGCACTTCGATGTGAGTCACTTGGTTATATCAGTGTGGTTGTAATTGTAACGAAACAGACACTCCAAACAGGAAAGTAGAAATGAGTAACCAGTTTATTGATACACAATGAGAAGTTGCAATGGGCACCGTAGTGGATTGTAAACAATGAAGGGCGTGGAACCGTGGATACTGACTGTCCTTGATGATGGTGGAAGAAGCCGTGGTGAAGGAAGCACACACCAGTGTTGGAGAGAGATAAACTCAGACAACGATGGTTAAGATGAAGAGGGTGACGAACTTGGAGACACAGAAGACTTCAAACTAGACGATGGAGATACTCCGTAGAGAGTTGCTTGGAAGGTAGGCGAAGAAGCTTTGAGAGTCCTACTCATTTACGAGACCAGACAAAGTACCAGGGTGAAGTGTGTGCTTATAAGTGTTTGTGGTGATGGCGTACAGGTGCTGGTAATTAATATTCAGGTGATAGTGATCTCAGTGATTGGGTGGTGGTGGAGCCTGGCTGATCCCTGACAGTACCCCCCCCTCCACGGCCTGCTCCTGAGGGCCGTGGACCCCGACGTCGTGGTGGTCGGCCTCTTCCTCGGGGTGCTGGACGATCTGGGTGAGAATCATGGAAAGCAGTAAGGAGAGTAGGGTCTAGGATGTCATCTCTAGGTGTCCAGGAACGTTCCTCTGGTCCATAACCCTCCCAGTCCACCAGATACTCCAAGCGACCACCACGGCGCCGGGAATCCAAGATCTCCCGGATCGTATAGATGGTTCCATCTTCCTGAATCAGTGGGAGAGGGGGTTCATCTGTCGGGCAAGGCTCTGTGGAGGGAACAGATACAGGTGAGTGATAAGGTTTAAGGAGTGAGACATGAAATGTAGAGTGGATTCTGTAGTGCGAGGGTAACTGGAGTTGGTAGGTGACGGGGTTGATTTGTCGGATGATAGTGAAGGGACCAACGTATCTGGGACTCAGCTTCTTGCAGGGCAGGCGCAGCTTGATGTCTCGTGTGGATAGCCAGACCTTCTGTCCTGGCTGAAAGGTAGGTGGCTCTGCCCTCCGAATGTCTGCTTGGTTCCTTTGTCTGCGCACTGCCCTCTGAAGATGATGGTGTGCGTCGTCCCAGACCCTCTCACTCTCTCGGAACCAATAGTCAACGGAGGGGACGTCGGAAGGTTCCCCGGACCATGGGAACAGTGGAGGCTGGTAACCGAGCACACACTGGAAGGGAGTGAGTCCAGTGGCAGACTGACGAAGGGAGTTTTGTGCGTACTCGGCCCAGCCTAGGAATTGGTTCCACGAATTCTGGTGGCCGTGGCAGAAGGTTCGTAGGAAACGCCCAACCTCCTGAATCTTTCTTTCCGTTTGCCCGTTCGACTGTGGGTGGTATCCAGATGAAAGACTAACGGTCACACCTAGGAGTTTGAAGAAAGCCTTCCAAACTTGTGAGATGAACTGGGGGCCTCGATCGGATACTATATCTTCAGGGATTCCATAGTGCCGGAATACCTGATTGAAGAGGAGCTCTGCAGTAGTCATTGCTGTGGGTAAGCCCTTTAGGGGGATCAGACGGCAGGACTTTGAGAATCTGTCAACTATTACGAATATGCAGGTGTTACCATCGGATGGAGGGAGGTCTGTGGCAAAATCTACTCCCAGGTGTGACCAGGGTCGTTGAGGAACGGGTAATGGAAGAAGCTTGCCGGATGGAAGGTGGCGTGGGCTCTTGGAGATGGCGCAGTCATGACATCCTTGTACGTACCTTCTCACATCCCTAGCCATGTTAGGCCACCAGAAGCGGTCTTGCAGCAGTGAGAGAGTGCGGTTGGCCCCTGGATGGCCAGTGCCCACAGAAGTATGTGCCGAGTGAGTGAGATTGATACGTTGAGACCTGGGAACATAGGTGCGACCGGGAGGACACCCCGGCGGAGATGGTTCAGAGACACTGGAGGAGATTTGTTGATCGAGAGACCACTGGATGGGGCATACGAAGATCCTTTGAGATAAGATGGGCTCAGGTTCCTCAGTCTTCTCTTCAATGGTATGGATACGGGATAGAGCATCAGCTTTACAATTCTTTGTACCAGGACGATATGAGATTGTGAAATGGAAACGGGTGAGAAATAAAGCCCATCTTGCCTGTCTGGGGTTGAGCCGTTTGGCTTCTCGGAGGTATTGGAGGTTTTTGTGGTCGGTGAGTACCGAGAAGCTTTCCTTAGCTCCCTCCAACCAGTGTCTCCACTCCTCTAAAGCAAGCTTAATTGCCAGTAGTTCTCGGTTACCGATGTCGTAATTCATCTCCGCCGGGGATAATTTCTTGGAGAAGAAGGCGCATGGATGGAGACGAGGTGGAGTCCCCTGCTGCTGAGATAATACCGCTCCTACTCCGGTGGTCGAGGCGTCTACTTCAACTATGAACTGTTTATTCGGATCAGGGTGGACTAGAAGCGGCGCATTGGTAAAAGAATTCTTGAGGCTCTGGAAAGCTTGAGTGGCTGCTGGTGTCCAGGACAGAGATTTGGGCTTGTCTTTGAGAAGATTGGTTAACGGGGAGGTGATGGAACTGTAGTTGTGAATGAAACGGCGGTAGAAATTTGAAAATCCCAGGAAACGCTGAAGTTCTTTAATGGTTGAAGGAATTGGCCAGTTTCGAACAGCTTCCACCTTCCCCTCGTCCATTTGGATGCCGTGTTCGCTAATGTTGTAGCCGAGAAATTGGGTGGTAGACTGGTGGAAGGAGCATTTCTCGGCTTTAAGAAAGAGCTGGTGTTCCCGGAGACGTTGGAGGACCTCCGCAACATGGTGGCGATGTTCTGCCAGGCTCCGGGAATATATCAGAATGTCATCTATATAGACGATCACAGTACGATGGAGGAGTTCCCGGAGCACCTCGTGCATAAAGTCCTGGAATACGGAGGGGGCATTTACCAGGCCATATGGCATGACCAAGTATTCATAGTGGCCAGTTGGGGTTACAAAGGCCGTCTTCCACTCGTCCCCCTCACGTATCCGAACGAGATTATACGCGCTGCGGAGGTCCAACTTAGTGAACACGGTTGCACCACGAAGTTGTTCAAGGGCTGCTGGGACGAGAGGAAGTGGGTATCTGAACTTAACGGTTATCTTGTTGAGGGCCCGGTAATCGATGCAGGGCCGCAAACCTCCGTCCTTTTTGGCCACAAAGAAAAAACTCGAAGCAGCAGGGGAGGTGGAAGGGCGGATGTAGCCTTGCTGGAGGGCCTCTTCTACGTACTCCTCCATGGCCTTCTGCTCTGGAAGTGATAGTGGGTAGATCTTACCGTGGGGCACTGGCTCATCCGGAAGGAGATTGATAGCACAATCCCATGGTCGGTGTGGTGGCAAGGATGACGCTCGTTTGGGACAGAAGACATCACTGAAGGGGGCGTAACAGGTCGGAATGTCAATGGACTGCTGTTCCAGAGGGCTCTCGATGGAAGTGGAGTTCATAGGAATGTGAATCACCGGTTGAGGAAGATGTGGGAAGCAACCCGGAAAACAGCTATCGCCCCACTTCAAGATTTCTCCTGTTACCCAGGAGATGATGGGATTGTGTTGCATGAACCATGGGCGCCCTAGGATAATCCCAGCTGTGGAATTCTCCAGAACCAGTAGAGTGATGGATTCAGAGTGAAGCAGTCCAAGTTGCAGGTGGATGGGTCCCACAGAGAAACGGACGTTCTTCTTATTGAGAGGCTTGCCAATTATCGAGTGTACCTGGTAGTGGTTTTCAGTGGGCCTTTTCTGTAGGTTGAGCTGGCGGCAGAGGGAGTCTGAAATGAAGTTTCCTGCTGACCCTGAGTCAAGGAGGGCGTGTACTGGAAAGGAGATGTGAGAAGTGATAAGGATGACTTCAGTGGTGAGTGGTTTAATATTGACCAGGGAGGAATGAATAACACTCACCAGGGGTCGTGGTGGACGAATAGGACATGCTGAGACAATGTGTCCACCGGCGCCGCAGTATAGGCATAGACCCTGAGTCATCCTCCTCTGTCGCTCCACAAATGTTAGGCGGGTGTTATCCACTTGCATGGGGACTGGTTCTGGAGTGCTGGTATTCTCTGGTTGGCGGGGTAGAAAATGTGACGTCTGGCCATGCAGATCCTCCATGCAGGGCTGCATACGGCGATCGGTACGAACTGCGAGCTGCATAAACCGCTCAATACCCAGGGAATCATCGTATGCAGCGAGATGCAGTCGTAGACGAGGATTAAGTCCCTGCCGATAGGTGGTGAGGAGCGAGCACTCATTCCATCCACTGGCGGCCGCTAGAGTCCGGAATTTGATATTGTAATCAGACACGGACTCCTTCCCTTGGCGAATATGATATAACTGTTCACTGGCAGTTGAATCACCATCTGGAATTCCAAAAACTTCACGGAAGTAAGTGGTGAAGTTACTCACAGACTGCGTGGCGTCGGCATCTTGATTCCAGAGGATGCGAGCCCAATTGAGAGCCCGTCCCGTCAGCAGGGAAATAATAAATGCTACTTTAGATCTCTCTGTGGGGAAACGGGGCGACTGCATCTCGATGGCCAACGAACACTGAAGAAGAAATCCATCGCAGTCCTCCGCCAGACCTGAGTAGGGCGCCGGGTTGGCCACTGGACTGGAGACCACTGGTGGTGAAGGAGGGGCGATGACGGGTGGTGCGGAAGTCGACATGGTAAGCGTGCGTTTGAATGCATCCACAAGATCCTGAAATGGATCGGGTGAACTCACTTCGGCGGTTTTGGGTCTGGTCTTCTGTAACGAAACAGACACTCCAAACAGGAAAGTAGAAATGAGTAACCAGTTTATTGATACACAATGAGAAGTTGCAATGGGCACCGTAGTGGATTGTAAACAATGAAGGGCGTGGAACCGTGGATACTGACTGTCCTTGATGATGGTGGAAGAAGCCGTGGTGAAGGAAGCACACACCAGTGTTGGAGAGAGATAAACTCAGACAACGATGGTTAAGATGAAGAGGGTGACGAACTTGGAGACACAGAAGACTTCAAACTAGACGATGGAGATACTCCGTAGAGAGTTGCTTGGAAGGTAGGCGAAGAAGCTTTGAGAGTCCTACTCATTTACGAGACCAGACAAAGTACCAGGGTGAAGTGTGTGCTTATAAGTGTTTGTGGTGATGGCGTACAGGTGCTGGTAATTAATATTCAGGTGATAGTGATCTCAGTGATTGGGTGGTGGTGGAGCCTGGCTGATCCCTGACAGTAATGTACACGTTTTGAGATGATCGACTTAACTATTCTTAGCCAACAAACTATTGATCTGTTCTGACTATATAAAGCACAAGGAGATGAAGGAACAGCTTGGGGGATGATGGGATACAAAGATGCAGAACAACTGCCCAAAAGCCATTCGCTGCTCAGCATGAGCAATCTACTCTTTGAGATTGAGATATATTTGGCCGAGAATGAACAAAGGATGCAAAGGATCCTCCGCACTTTTCAATTTAAAAATAATGACCTCGCTTATGGGGTGGTATATGAAGAAATAATACACTAGGGGACTGTAGGACAGCATGGACTGAGTGATCAGGGCCAATATCATGCTCATCCTGAGCTTCATTGCTGCAAAGTGAGTTGTGCTCTGAATACCGATTAGCCCGCTCTGCCACATGAACACACACACACACACTCAGGGCTGATCCTGTTTGTCTGAATGGATTTTGAGTATACATGTCCTAAACTATCAAATCGCTTGACAGATGATGTACAGGTGATCTGTCTGAATTATTTCACGTCAGTTTGGTTTTCATCGCCTTTCAATGACCTTTCCACAAGTGAGCCATTACTCCATAAATGGTAAATAGTTTTAATTGAAAGGTCAGTTTAATATAATGATGCTAAACTAAAAAGTTTAGCTGACAAGCGCTACAAATATTTGGACAATTATTTACTATTTCACATTAAAGTGTTAATCATGTTACGGTACGATATGAAAGTAAAGGGATGGAATGTGGTGGGTAATTAATAATAATAATAATAATTTAAATTATAATTTTTATAATATTTAGAATTAGTAATTGTAAGGGTTGTTCAATTTTCCCTGTTCTTGCTTTGCCTGTGTTCTCATTCATTGTAATGGATTATAAATAGTAATGATAATTAGTAATAATTAAAAAGAACAACTATAACAACAACAATTATTATTTATATGCCAATATATTAGTAGTAGTAGTAGTGGTAATAGTATTAGTATCTCTTTCCCCTTCAAACAACATTACAATGTAGTTTTGTTAAACCTGTCGCTGTCTCTGTTTGAGGTTTGAGTATTTTGTATAGGAAGCCTTAGGCAGCACAAAAGCATGAATAGAACACTTAGAAAGCATAGAAAAAAACACTTTAGAGGGCCGACAACCCTGATTTCTTCCACTTTCGTCAGTGTGTTTGCGGCTTATTGTCATTGTAAGGTGGGATTTGAGCCACAGCATGTCATCTGCCCCATACATTAAGAACATTTGTGTGCAAGCATCAAGCATGGGCGGAATTCACTCACAGCACTCAGCTGTCCCGTAAACGCCTCGATGTACTGCTTCAGCTTTTCCGTTGCAGTCAGACACTCCTGAAAGAAACTGACAGGAGAAAGCAATTTTAATCACAGATCCCGTAACAAAAAACAGCGTCAATTGTCAAAGCTGCATCCCTTCCCCTCTCGCTATTCTTTCAATGGTTTCTCATCCTCTCAAATTCCAGTCACACTTAAAACAGCGTGACAGACTCGAGCGTGGAGGGATGTGACTATAAAGCATGCATTGAACACTGATGGTGTTGGTGCCAAGCAGGCACAGGTGCACTGCCTGGCCCAGAGATTTCTCCTAACACGGATGACTTTGTTCATTTTGCCATGGTCTGGTTCATTTCATTGGACGACTCTGTTGTGGGGGACTGATTATATTGCTTTACGAGGACTTATATATTTATAGAAATGCATAATAAACTTCCAAAACCTATTAAAAAAATCACAGTTTTTCACAGACTTACTTGCACTGAGAGTGGTAGTGTTTGATGAGGTTCTGTAGCAGGTCTACTCCTTTCTTGGTCTTAATTTCATTTACTTTGATGAGGTACTGTTTAAGAGGAAAACAGATGAAAGTAGAATTTTTATTTTATTTTAGATAGTAATAATATTTCACAATAGTACTATTTTACTGTATTTTTTTTTTTTGGAGCAAATAAATGCTGCCTTGGTGAGAATTAGAGACGTTTTTCATAACCATTGAAAAAAAATTACCGACCCCAAAATTTTAGTAGTGTACAGTAGGTTGTGTTTAGATATACAGTCAGAGACTGTTTAGAGCAGTGGTTCTCAACCAGGGGCCCAGGGCCCACTAGGGGGGCTCAATATAACTTAAAATTATTTAAAATAAGACAAAACAAGCATTTAAAAACCTAAAACAACTCAAAATCAAGATATTTCAACTGTCTTGTTCTGTTTTGGTTTCATTTTCATTCTGTCCCCTGTGCTGCATTTTCTGGGTTCTGTTTGTTTGAGTTTAGTTTCTATGATTTCTGATTGGATTAAGTTCACCTGTTGTTCATTTAGTTATCTCTGCATTTATACCCTTATAGTTTCCTTTGTTCATTGTTCCGTGTCGTCTCAGTATTATGTGGTTAAGTTATTATTTTCTCCTGTGTGTTTCCTCCTAAAGATTATGATTAAAAGACTGTGTATTTTGTAGCCTACTCCTCGTCTTTGTGTTCTCATTACAGACAAATAGCGTGACAGATTCTTATTATTTGGTCATTTTTTTAAAATGAATATACATACTTCTAATTAGGCCAAGCTCTAAAATATTTTATCAGGTTGAAATTGTGAGTGAAAGGGCTGGTCTCTGGTTTGGAGACTTTCAACTGGGGTTAAAAACATTTTTATATGGACAAAAACTCTTCAATTTGAATTCATAATGAAGAGTTTTAGCGTTTATTTACTATTTATTTTTGAGAACAATGTCCTACTTTATAATATCACACATTTGCCATTCAAATTTACAGATAATAACACAGATGAGCTGATCTCAGCATTAATCTAACAACATCTGCCATGTTCCTCTATAGCAGCTTACACAAACATGAACGGATCTTACTTCACACATTTGCAGCTGGAACATCCTGCGCTCTTTCTCCATCTCTTCTGCAATCTCTCCTCCGCTCACCTCTGTGCGCACCATACCGTACTGCTTCGCCAGTTCCCTTTTCTCTTTCTCGATCTTAGTGCTGAAGGGGACAGAAAACATATGACAGTGTGGTCATGACTTTTGTATTGTGTAGTACTACATAACAGAAAACTGATATGTATCTGATTTGTGGTTACAGTAAATTAGAAACACAATACAAAAGTATTGTAAGAGAAGTGAAGCGAGACACTTACGAGAATCACAATTAAATGAAGAACAGAGATTAGAAGGAGCAAAATAACGATACAGGAAGTGCTGAAAGGATCTCTGGTAACAATTAAGGATCAGGAAGTTACATTAGAAGGTCGTGGGTTTTCGATAGTGCTATGTTAAACCTATAACTTACAGTTTTTAACTTAAAAGTATTTTATTTTTGCTTACTAATAGATTACAATGACAACTAATTGGGATTAATCTCTTTTTCATACACGTGTGTAGATGACACACATATGAGAATGTAGTTTCCTCCCACAGTTTTACAAAAAGAAAAGTGAATTTCATTGTATTAATGTTATTGCTACATGAGATCCATTATAATATGTGCAAAAAGGACTACATTTCTGATTTGGTGTCCATGAAGGAACATGTTGGGATGGGAAATACTGGTTTAAACAACCATGTCTTGTAATAAAGGTGTGAAGAAATTATGTGAAAAGGAGAACAAGTGAAAGTGTCTGTGAACCTGCAGTGAATAAGTAACACATGAGGCACAGAAAATATATCCTACACAGTTTCTAAAATTGGTTGTTGTTTGAAACACACACAGAGAGAGAGAGAGAGAGAGAGAGAGAGAGAGAGAGAGAGAGAGAGAGAGAGAGAGAGAGAGAGAGAGAGAGAGAGAGAGAGAGAGAGAGAGAGAGAGACTGTCGTGTCGTGACAGAGACCAGAGATAAAATGTTGTCTTTCTTGTTTTGAAGCTTTTGCAATATCTCAGCTAATGAATCAAAATAATCCAACACTCACTGGGTGTCAAAAAACACAAGCACAAATGGCTGGAATCACCCTAATTTAAAAACAGTGTCATAAAAAGCACTCACAATTTATTTTCATAATCTCTCCATGCTTTGTCAAAGGGCTTTTTCAGGTCCTGACGAGATGAAAACAAGGAGTTAGAACAGAGTCAGACTTACATCATCTTACAGTAAAAGACGAGAATCGAGAAGTCATCATCTGTCTTATTACCATCTGCTCACATTAAACACTGTGCTTATGGTAATGACCTATGTAATGGATTTCTGCTTGTGGAGGCAGGGAACACGTCTTGTTGCCTTCTGGGATATAATATCCAGTGCATCTCATTTGCATCATATATACTGGAACACTAACAGAGCAACAAAAGTAAGTTACAGGGTACCATATGTTTTGGACTTGGTACAATTGTCATTTCCTCTTTTTTGATAATCATTCACTATAATGGTATAACACATGTCCTGGCAAAGCTAATATTTTACAAATATTTTAAATTAGATTTATTCAAATATGCTGAACTTATACAATTTGTAAAAGCCATTTATCCCTTCATACTTTTTAACTTACTTTAATTAAATATTTCAAATGTATTCTGAATTTATAGTATGTACAATATTTTATTTATTTTACATTTAATTACATTTTTATCATTTGTATTGTTTTGTTTTTTAAATCGTTTTGCATTGCAAATTATATTATCAGCCTAACTATTTGAATACTTGCCTATACATGAAGTTAAAACAATAAAATCACAATCACATTCTATATATTTACAAAGCAATCACAAGACAGTAATATATTGTATTGTATTGAAGAGTTCAACTTACACCTTTGACCTCTTTCAGATCCCCTTTTACCAGCGAGTCCAGGAAGAAGTTAATGTTGTGCAACATGCTCTTCAACTGATAAAACGGAAATATTAAAACGGAAATTGTGAGCTGGCAAAACCCATTTATTGCCAGTTTATGTCAGCGTAAGCTTGCTTACTTGCAAACAAGCACATTAAAACATGTTTTACTAAAATCTATTTAATAGGAACATGTCTGGAAAGGATAAGGAACTGTGGACAGGGAGGTGAGAAAACCTTTGGAGGGAAGCTAAGCTGTTTGCAGATAAGGCCTATCTGGTAAGACCAAACTGGGACTAATATTAAAAACACTCTTTGGGATTATGCAGAAGCCTAACGGAAAACCTTCCCTGAAGCTCCATGTGTCTCACCAAGTTCTTCATTGGCATCAGCAGTTCTTTGGAGAATTCTGCAAACTTATTAAAGGCAGAGGCCACTTCCTGTTCTCCATTGTTGCGGAAATTCACAGCCAACTTCTCCATGGAATTGATGTATGACTCCAAATGTGATATGTGGTCTGGAGAAAGAACAACAGCAGAACTTCAGCACAAACCAGGACAATATAACCAAGAAAATGGGGTAATTTGACTAAAAGCATATGACACACACACACACACACACACACACACAAAACACACAAAAAAACAGATAGAGTTGTGCATGGGTTTGGGTCTCATATGGGCATTAGCCTTCCACTTCATTCATATTCATACGTAGGAGGAAATGCTTTGCATGCCCTGTCGGTCTCTCTAATAAACTATCAAAGAAAAACAAAAATGAATGCATGCTGCTTACAGTCTGATGTGCATGAAATAACAACAAATATGGCATAGTGAATACTTGCATTTGTGACAAAACGATGCAAGCACCAAAACAAATCACCTGACTAAACGAGAAATGATACCCTTTTCAGGTACTTTCTCACACATTTAAACAGATTCAATATTATTTTGTGTTACCTTGGCCAGAGAAATGCTTTGCTTTGGCTGCTTTCTTCATTTTCTGCAAGATTGTGCGGTCAGAGTCCAAAGCCTTTTGAAAGAAAAAAGAAGGGTCTCATCAACACCGAATTAGGAATTCCCATTCGGCAGATACCAGTTGTTGTTGTTTAAAATGGATTAGTGAATAAGTGTAGTTTGCCAGAACAGGAATACATTACATTTTAAAATATATCAAAATTTCATATATATCAAAAAAGTTAGGTATCAAAATATCTTTCACAATATTACTGTTTTTACTGTATTTGTGATCAAACAAATGCAGCCTCTGTGAGCATAAGATACTTCTTTCAAAAACATTAAATATCTTAAAGACCCCAAACTTTTGACAAACGGTATTGTATCTTAAATGCACTGTAAGTCATTTTGGATAAAAGCATCTGCCAAATGCATAAATGTAAGTGTATTGTAATTCCAGACCATATATTCATATAACTTTACTTCAGTTTGTTTAAAATATTGTTGAAATTCACACAAACACAAAGAATCACACATATAGGCAACCACATATTGTTTAGCACAAACACAACTTGAAATGTCTCCATACAGAAACACATTTCCTGTTGCAAAACAGCAATTACATGCAATCATGAAATGATTATGAAATCATGAAAGGCTGAGAGAGTTTTCCCTCTGCAACTGGACAGCTGAAATTACTACACTATCCTACTTTTCTATACTAAAATCTAATCTACTGAATTAAGCAACAATCTGGTTACTATAAGGCAGCAAATTGAGCATGAAGTCTGATTGTTGTGTCACTAAATAAGCAAGAGCAAACATGGAAAAATCAAGGAACAGCTTCAAAGCCATCTGAGAGCATGACATGTGTGGTTCAAAATAGTGTGACTGGTGTGTGCTGGGGTGAAATCGTCAACCATTTGGCACGTTTAAAAATGTATTTTTACCTACCACAACCGTGTATGGCTCATGATACAATAAGAAAACATGTGATTCATTATGGGGCCTTATAAACAAGATTGCAGATTTCATTCCATATAGTATTGAAATATGCCTGCAGTCTTAGTCTATGAAAGTTTAGTTTCTACACAGATTTAATGGGAACCTGTATATCCTGTCCCAATTATCCCTCCCTTCACTCAGGATAAACAGTTTGTTCCTCAGTGTGTATGAAGCCCTGAAGAGGGTTGTAACACTTCCCTAGCTCATATCCTATCAGCCCGTTTAGCACCGTCCTGAACAGCTTTAACCACAGGTGATTTAGCATAATCACATTTTCACAAAGAGAGAGTCTCCATAGTCTTATTGAATGAAAAAAACATTTGGGTTTAAGACTTGAGGGAGTCCCCAAAGAGCTTTTGACAAAGCAGATTAATTTGCTTGCTCCAGTTCAGAAAAATAAAAGAGAGATCAGCTGCCATGTTCTGTATGTGCCAGTCTATTAAGTCTATTATCTACAACAGTCCATTTAGAAAGCACTGCAAAATGTGAATCAACTCAAAACAGTGTTTTTACTAATACAACCACATCCCATAATTCAATGCATGGACGAACTGCAGTGCGCATGAACTCATGAATAAACTTCAGGAGGACTTTTTCCCAGATTTTACAGACTGGAAGAGGCGACATTAAGGAATACACTTGACATTTCAAACCTGAACACTGACCTTTTAAAACACTAATCATCATACACTTTGGCGAAAGTAAATAGTTACAGAGAAAAACTGGCTATCATACACTAAATGACTATAAGAATCACAAACTACCTGACTTTCATGTCATCCATACTCAAATTTACCCAGATACATCAATAAAACAATAAAGGGGATTGATGTCAGTTAAGGGTCATTTATACAGAATGCGTTTTTTTTGCAATAAAAGTCAATATGAAATCAAAAGTGACAATTCTTATTTTTTTAAAGAATATTGCCGTATTTAGTACAAATTATTCATTCATGCATATCACAATGTTTTTTATTATTATGTGCCCTCATAATCTTTAATAAAAAAAAACTCCTCCAGTTTTATTGTAGACACATCTTTCCTCTTCACTGATGACTTGTTTACTGGGCGGGACAACCTGTCACTCACATGAGATCACAGCAATACCAACCAATTAATTCCAGAAGTCCCGCCCTACATTTTTTCTGGTTCAAGTCAAGAAGCCGTTTCACATGGATATACACATCACAGTAGAAAAGAAAAGACTATTGCAACTTCTGTGTCATGCTGATTTGAAAAATATGAGACGCAGGACAGTGGAAAAAGAAACATGTCTTTGTTGAACTTCTTTTAACTTGACCGACGTGAGCACAATGTGTAGCACGTTTAAAAGCAGCATAGGGAAAAACTAAAATCGTGTTGGATTTTGTGAACAGTCACACGTTTATACAGTATAGGGAGACCGAGTCGAATAAGTAAGTAATCTGTTGTGCGAATGGACAGTTTGAGTTACAACTGTTTTTAAATATAGAAGTCGATTCCAAAAATTGACTGCATTCATAACATTCATGTCCTTTTTATTTTACTGAATGTTAAGTGCACAAGAGGAATTTCATAACATGATTAAAACTCGGTAACATAACTACGCAGAAAACAGAGTTTAACTAGATTCTTTGTTCTCCTTAGCCTTGATTAAATCAACTTCCTTCAAAAAAAAAAAAACAGTTTCTATGGAGACTTCTTCCTGTTTCAAAGCCGGGGACCTCTGTCTCTAACACACGTGTCTTATCTTGCTGTTTTTATTCTCTAAGGAAACAGGCCTGTCAAATGCCAGCATAAAGGATTATACGCCATTAATATTCATTGGTGTCACACATGATAGTGTGAAGAGGAAAATGTAATTCACTGTTATTAGTTCAGAGAGCCCGTAATGAACTCCTCATACAGCACAATTGAGAAACATGTTGGGGCGTGATGTGAAATCATCTGACACTGAGCAAGAGTCAACTGTCATACAACCAACACTTAAAGGGATAGCTGATCCCAAAATGAAAACGCTGGCACAATTTACTCACTCGCAAACTTATTTGACCTTTTTTCTTCTGTGCGACACAAAAGGAGAAATTGATTGTAGCATTTCCAAGCTGCTCTTTTCCGAGTGAATGATGACCACGGAGGCCAACACACAAAACTATGGCTTCGGAAGACTTGTAATATAGTGTGATGCTTATAGTTTTATGATGCTTTATTGATATTTTGGTCTTTGAAAGGTGTTAGTCAGTCACCATCCACTTCTTTCATTATATCTCCCTTTGTGTTCCGCTGAAGAATGTCATACAGGTTTGGAATGACAAGAAGGTGAATACATACTGACAAAATATATTTTTTTGGGCAAACTATCCCTTTAAATGAAGCAACCAGGAACCGAACACATAGACGCAAAGCAGCTAGTTTTGCATCAAGGATGTTTGGCTTTCTTATTTTTAGCCCTTCCAGTTAGTTCTGTTATGTGTACACTGGGCCAATAACAATTCAACCGTGTGGTATTTTACCTGGAACGGCATTCCATGCTGAAATTCACATTCCCCTGACTAGGCAGAGTGTGAATTCTGTACTCAGCATGACTAACCTCACAGATCTTTTGTTCTATATTGTAGCAATGGTGCCTGGCTTTTTGGATTGGCTTTTGTGTGCATTTAGTGCTTGTGAAATTTCCCACAGCACATATAGAAAGGATAGAACAAAGTAGGACGAGTGATAAACAGTCATAAATACTCATGGTTAATAGGGGCAGTGACTGTCTTATGAGGGTTGTGACCAAAAATGTAGTTGTTGTTCAGTTTACATTAAACATTTTACACAAAAAGAACCGCCGTCTGATTATGCCTATATACCATTGTGCTTGGGAGGGAAGCATTGAACTCTTTTACATAGTGTGTTTCCTGAAACTGCGGAAACTCTGTTTAAACTTTGTTGTGAATGTTTTTCACACCAATATGAAATAATATCCTATAATGGGGATATCCTGATTGGATCCTATAATATTATAATATGGCATATAATATTCAGCATGCGGTTCAGTGGACAATCAGTTTAACGAATGGATGGATAAATATAACATTTAGAAAAAAATTCATATTTATATATTTTTTAATTAAATGATTTGCTGATTCTGCTCCGGTTTTCACCCAAATATGAAATAATATCTTAATAGTGGATAATATCTATTATTATAATATGATATGATATGTCATATAACATTTTTAATTATAAGGAAAGTTCTCAAATAAATCCTAGTTATTGTACAAATTGCCAGTAAACAACAGTGCTGCTTCTCATATTTAAAATAAAATCTTATTTCTTTTAAGGTTAATTTTCCCAAGCTAGTTTCTATTCCCATGGGAGAGTATTTACTGAAATAATTCAAGAACTCAAATGTTCATTTAAGTCAAATTTAAAGAACTTCAAATGTTAATCATTCACAACAGAACAAACACAATGCTACTTGTATTGACACATAAAAGCTCCATGCTTCATGTCACGAATCCACCGTAAGACATGCAGCAATAATGTTTTGAGGTCTGAGGCACTTTATAATTGAGGAGCACGACCAGATGTTTATCTCCGTCTTTTGCTTAATGAAGCACAGCCCACACGGACACACACAGTTCGCTTTCTTCACCACTGGTGGATTTTAGCTCTTTAACCAAGACGGCCAGAAGTGATACTAAATCAATACCACAATAATACCACGTAACCATGGTAGAGTTCACTTCCTCACAGTCATTAAATGTCAATTATGAGTAAGATAAGGTAAAAAGTAACTAGAAACTACTTGGTCATTTTTCCACTTGCATCTGGGGTAGTTTATACAAAACAAAATGTAGTCCAGATCTATGACCGCTTATTTAGACCTGTGTGTCTCATATAAAGTGGTGAGGTGAAGCAAGCTATTTATATTGTGTCCACAGTGCTCTAAAATAGTACTAAAAATAAAAATAGTAGTTTGAGGTAAACACACACACACACACACACACACACACACACATCCTCAGAATCAGAAATAGCATCAAACCCACTCAGATGAAACTCAGCAACATGAGGTATCCAGTGCAGGTTTATCATGAAGTCAGCAGATGTTTTATGATATAAAATAACATGCTGATACCACTTCCTTTGCAAGAGCATGGTGTTGCCAAGGGGCTTTTTGACATTCTGAAATAAATGACTCTACATGACTCTTTTTAGGAACTCAAAGCAAGATATTTTGAGAAGTCTTGGTTATCATTGACTTCCGCTGTATGAAACAAAAGCCCCCCGAGACACTTCTCATAAGAATAATGTAATCTGGGTGTGTAAATTATGACTGTTCATTTTTGGATGAATTGCCCCTTTAAGTCCAAAAGAAAATTGGATCATTGTTTGCGATATTCCTAGGTAAGTGAATCAAATTGGCTTTCATACTAAGTGCTGCAGTAATTCACAATAGTGCATTTAACTGGGTCCCTGGGGAAACAATGCCTCAGGGTAATTACTTTTACCTATTGAATTAACTTCATTTTATTTTAAAGGTGCTCTCAGTATATTTTTCTAAAATATTAATATAATTAATTTCAATTCATTTTAAACATTCTACTAATTTCTTTAGGCCTATGTGTAAAACGTTTTAATGAGGAAAACATGAATGAGTGTACCTTTGTTCATTCTTAACAAATATTTCAGGAATGAGGATAATAGTTATATCAGGTGTCTCCATGTATGAATGGGTAACCCTGAAAAAACAAGGCATGACACTACAGCCTCGGCTGCTCCTGTGTGGCAGATTATCCGAGCACTCCAATTACCTTTCTTTATTCCTCTCCGGTGCATCTGCTAATCCCAAATCGCCCCCCAAATTTTAATTAACTTTCAGCAACATACAATGGGAAAACAGGAGCAACATGTTATGTTGAAGAGAGATCTAAGGTTTGTGTTGGATCATCATCAGAAATGTCCAGGGAAATCTCTCCAGTTCCTGCTTTGTCATTAAGTCACATGACCCAAACACAGGGCTCTATTATTGCATGGGGTTCCTATTATCTCTCTTGAGGTCAGTGCAGATTAGGGCAAAGCATCTGTGTTGTCTAATATCAGCTTGGTGATTAATAACTTCTCACGAGTTCAAACATAAAAAGGCAACTGAGATTCTTTAAATTAACTGGTAAAGGTCTGACTAAAACTGTACAAAGAGAGTTTCAAGAGGGTTGAAAACATTCGCTATTTTAAGGGATATTTAATCCATAAAATTTAAATGTCCAAATATTTTCAAATAATGTCAATGGGGTCCAATATTGTTTTGAGCTCCATTGACTTATAATAAGGCAGAAGATCATTCTTCAATATATCTTCTTTTGTGTTCCACCGAAGAAATAGTCATACAAGTTCTGAACAACATTTTCATTTTTGGTTTAATTATCCCTTTAAGTCATATATTTCTTAGATTTGCCCTCCTGTGCTTCTAGTAAGTTGTTTTGAAGGGCTTGTCCAAGCAGCAGGATTTGCTTCAGCGCCTGTAAATCTGCACTAGTAAGGCAGATTAAACTGAGGTGTCCTGGTCTGAGACGAGTCTTGAGGTTTGTGATATCTCAAGGCTGAGGGTTTTGGATACTGGAGGCTGACTCCACTCGGTCTCTCTTATAACCCTTTTGTCCCGAACCCCCCTGAGGCTGTGCGTGTGCAAATCTCACTAGATATTAAGGGTCCTATCCTGTCACAATCAAGCATGTAATGTGATGCACTGTTCAATTTGTATGGCTGTGCATTGGACAGACCAGGTCATCACCATGGTTACTTTACATTCCACTATGTCACTCTTATTAAAGCAGTCATCATTCAATTGTTAACACCCTGACCCCGCTGTATATATGCTTCAAATTGGCTTCAAACTGGGGTTCAAAATTTAACACCAGCCAAGAGCATAAAAATTGGCTTTGGTTCATAAATAAAAGTGTTACCCACTTTATTAGGAACATGATAACCTGTACTGTGTTACAAATATTCAGTATAGCTAAATAATCACATTCTTCTTGCCGGAACAAATAAATATATAAAAAAAAATATGTATGATAAATAAAATGTTCATAATATTTTTATAAATTATAAAAAATCTAAAGTAATAAATGTAAATAAAATTATAGATTGTTTGAGCAACAAACTGTCATGAAAAGTGTCATGACAGTTAATTAATTATTTACAGCTGGTATGCTTTAAATTTTTAATATACTGTTTACATTAGTGCTGTCAAATCGATTAATCGCGATTAATCGCATAACAAACGTTTTTGTTTAAATACTGTAGTGTGCGTGCGTGTGTGTGTCATATTAAACTATTAAATATATTTATATATTTGTATGTGTCTGTGTGTCTATACACACACACACACACACACACACACACAACATGACATTCACTAATGGATCTTGGATCAACATCCTTTGTTGGTCCTGGAGCAACATCTCTATCAACCAATCCTCCCACCCCTAACCCAAAAATCAGAAGGCAATGATTGGTGGAGCGTTGTTTCAACAACAACAACAACAACAATGGATGGATCCAGAAACATGACGGTCATATTCATGCTGGCTCCTTAGCTCCAGAAGATTCATGAATCCTAAGCCGGCTTTTGTCTATGCAGCTCAATAAACAGTGGCTGAAAGGCACGTGCTCGTGATAATACAGCAGAAGCTCGTATTGACACACGAGCAGGGATATGAGATACGAGATAGCGGCAAAATACGAAGCAAAGAGTAAAATATATTATTACGAAAAAAAGGAAAGATAGCAAAACTTCGGTGCCATTTAATTTACAATAACGTAGAGGAAATGTGAGATCCTTCCTCTTTCAGTTGCACGATATGATACAGAAACCACAGAAAAAGGAGCGTACATAATATTAATTAATTTTAACAAATTTAAAAGCAACCTGATTAGATGATTACAATGATTGTCTACGCTTTAACTGACTATTTAGCTTGAAATCACATGGTTTGGGGTTTTGGAAATAGGCTACGCTCAGCCCAATCGATTCAACCAGACAAAGAGCATCAGTATCTGCTGTAGTAATGTTTGAAGCAGTGTTCGTAGGGGGGAAATATGAAAGACAACACGTTCATTGGCTTAAGCATTTCTGCAATGGAAAACGGCACTGTAAAACATGATAAAGAGCATATTGCTTGCCTTCATAAAAACACACATTGAGACCTGCTCCTGATATTGGACAGTGCGGAACGCATTCATTTCATTCATCATGCTGTACAACTGTCAAAGACAAAATAAGAAGCTATTACAAAAGACGACAGCACACAAAGGCATAATCTCATACCTCCTCGATAAGGTTGGCGGAATTTCGGCAACTTGTCATTTTGGTGTAGAAGGAAGAGGTGGTGGGAGAGCTGTAGTCCTCCAAAGTCTCCTCGATAAACTCATCCACTGATATGAACTCAGGCATTTTGGAGGAAAAATAGCGAAATGCAAATTCAAAAATTAATTTTCACAGTAAGCCCATTAAAAATGATGATATTGTTGTGAGGAAGTAGCTAGAAAAATGTCAAGCTGTTTGAAAAGTTCGCACAGCGGTGAAGTAAAGTGCAGCAGTGTTATGTTTGGCTATAGCGGCGAACGCGCATAAAGAGGAAACAGGAGGGTTTAGTGTCAGTCTAGCGTTGACTGTTCGATAGTACGCATGCGCAGTTGGCCGACGGACCCCACAAAGCACACCAGGCTGGGATGGTTAATAATGGTTAAACTATTATAAGCATCTACTGTGGTAAATATGTTAGAAGGCCATAGATAAAAACAATTGAGCTGTAATGATAAAACCAAAATAAACCTGTTACACATTATTGAAATCTATTCGCATTTAAGATATTTAATCTAAAATATGTATTATTACTTATCTATTTAATCTCATCTAGACTCTTAATTTCTATGCAATAACTGTTTATTTATTTATTTAATGAATTAATACATTAATCAACTATTTATAATAATTTATAATAAAATAATATGAACATTATTTTATTGTGCAGGAAATAATTGTGTGATTCAGTTTTCTAAATTGTATCATTCACCCAAGCAAATAAAAAATAAAATATAGCTGCAAGCAGCGATTACGGGCCCAAGCCGGTGGCACCGCCACCCTGGTGCCTTTAGTTACACTAAAGGCACCGGGCTGGCGCTGCCACCGGCTTGGGCCCTCCATCGCTGCTTGCAGCTATATTTATTTTTATATATATATATATATATATATATATATATATATATATATATATATATATATATATATATATATAAAAAGCCGCCACCCCGTTGCCTTTCGGGTTCCTGTGCACGACGGGCAATAACGTAACCCCGCTTTGACTGTCGAGAAGTCTGCTTTAGAGCTTGCATCAGTGTGAGTCTTTCTGCTCCCCTCCAAACACACACAGAAAAGGGGGGGGCTGTCTGTGTGTGTGCCCTCCCTCCCCACACACACACACACACACACACACACACACACACACACAATTTCCTCGCCACGGCCAAACCGTTCGAGATATCAAAAATCCGTCCGCAATTTAGCGTCCTCAATGTGTTGACTTCATGCTGACCGAGTTTGGTGGCGATAGGATAATTTTTCTTGGAGGAGTATATCAAATTCCAGGGGCATGCATTTTCATACAGCCCATGATAGCCGACTTCCTTTTGGACTGGCGTAAAACTTAGAGCACGAAAGTTGTTCGGCCCGATTAAATCTATATGTGTACCGAGTTTCATATTATTACATGCAAACGTGTTTGATATATGGACCAAGTTTTTCGGACCACGTTCAAGGGGGCGCTGTTGAGCTCCCCTGCCACGCCCGGGTACCAGCTTCAGCCGCGGGTTCTGACCTGTGTGCAAAATTTCAAGAGTTTTCGAGCACGTTAAGGGCCCCAAAAGTTAGGGATGCATCGATCCGATATTCAGTATCGGTATCGGCTCCGATATTGCCATTTTTGCCAGATCGGGTATCGGTCAGACGAGGCCGATCCAAATCCGATATTGTGCGTATACTATTCTGTGCTATTGTTAAGCCCCACAAAAGGCACAAAAACATTATAAAGCACCATAAAGTTGTCGTGCACTATATTATAAGTGTTCGGAAGCCATTATATAGTATAATGTGAGATAGAAATTAATATTTAAGTCATTAAATTCAAGATCACGTTCACTTTTCCCTCCGCTGCGGCTGTCAGTCATTCTCCATTCAGCATCAAGCAGTGCGTCACGTTCGGTTACGAGTCAACACGATGAAAAACTCTCTCCAAGATGATTCAAAGTTACTATAATTATACTTGATCTGTAGATAAAGGGCTATGGTTTTGCATTAAACAACTTTATCTTGCTGGACTTTATTGCTGTACCTTAATCATGTTAACGTTATTTTCTACCGGGTGTCTCTCACAACACTGGAGAGCATTATAATTGTTCTTCACGCGCAGAGTAACTGACATTTAAAACTGTTTAAAGAAAATGCTCTGTTTAAAGAAACTATTGCATAGATGGATAGATACTGTATAATACACTACGCATCAATATGCCTTTCCTTTGTGATTTGAACTTTTCAATGCGGAATCGACGCGCTGCGCGCTGTGACTCGTGTTGCTTCATGCGCATCATTCTGCGCTCGCGATGCGCATAAGCGCTGTGTGCCGCACTGTACTGGAGCCTTTCATATCATAATACAGCGACGCAATGAACGATTATTTCTAGTTCTGTCCTATCTATCATATGTTGCTGCCTCATTAAACCGCTGTGCTATAAATTTAAAACATGTCTCAATTTTATAGTAGGCCTAGGCTATATATAAAATAATTAATCTTTTTGATTTTTGTTATCTTGTTTTTCATGAATGTATTTTACAACAATACAAAGAGCAATGTGTAACGTTTTACCAAATTTAGTGTTACACTTATTGTCTCATATTTGTTCCCCACTAAATGTTTTTTTCATGTTCAGATTTAATACAATTATTGTGCACTTGTGATTTTTTTTTTGGCTAAATTTTACTGCTGAATTATCCACTAATCTAGTTTATAATAGCATTTTTGTCACAGATTATGATCATATTTTTTTTTATTTGTTGTTTTTCTTTATAATGAAGTTGTCTGTATTAAGTAGATTGTGTTTAACACAAAATAGTGACTATCAGTTCAACACACAGAGTTATAGAAATTCTACTTGATTAAAAATAAAAAACTGTGCTGGTATCGGATTGGTATCGGTATCGGTCGATACTCAGAGTCAGAATGTTTGGTATCGGATCGGATCGATTCTGAAAAAATGGTATCGTTGCATCCCTAAAGTGCCCGAGATTTTGCACACAGCAGAGACAGGGTTAAACTAAACTAGCCCCCCTCCTCACACACACACACATACACAGATCCCCCCCCCCCTCCCCTCCCCACCCCACACAGACAGACACACACACACAGAATGCCAGAGAGACAGAGAGAGACACAATTCACATTGAAACCACAATATCTGACTTTCTGTTGGTCGGAGCTAATGACTGTAAATTAGAAAGTTGTTTGGCTTGATAAGATCAATACACACGCTGAGTTTTGTAACTGTAGGTAAAACTATAACTAAGTTATAACACACTTTATGCATCCTTTTTTAATCATAAATTCGTTTCCTCGCCACGGCCAAACCGTTCGAGATATCAAAAATCCGTCCGCAATTTAGCATCCTCCATGTCTTGACTTCATGCACACCGAGTTTCGTGGTCATCGGATGAATTCTCTGGGAGAAGTGTTTCAAATGCCAGAACATGCGTTTCCATACAGCCCATAATAGCCGACTTCCTGTTGGACTGGCGTAAAACTTAGAGCACGAAAGTTGTTCGGCCCGATGAGATCTATATGTGTACCGAGTTTCATATTATTACATGCAAGCGTGTTTGAGATATGGACATGTTTTTGAATCCCATTCCAGGGGGCGCTGCCGAGCCCCCCTGCCACGCCCGGGTCCCAGCTTCAGCGCGGCTCTAATGGCCGCGGGTTCTGACATTTGTGCAAAGTTTCAAGAGTTTTTGAGCACGATAAGGCCCCCAAAAGTGCCCAAAAGGTAGTAAAATAATAATAATAATAAAGAAGAAGAAGAAGAAGAAGAATAATAAATAATAATCCTAAGAAAAACAATAGGGCCTTCGCCTTTTCAAGGCTTGGGCCCTAATAAATACGCTTTATCAGAGACAAATGACTTCAAAAATCAAATGGTAGAGGGGATTTTAATTCATCCCAGTGAATCGAAACTTTCAAATCTGTTCATCCACTGATTCGTTCGGTGAGTCTTTCTGTAGGCTACAGTATGTTTAGCCAGTAGGTGGCGACAAGTTTCTTTTTGTGTATTGAGGGAATCACTGAATCTTTTAACTGATTCGTTGGGAACTTTTGAGTTGAAAACTCCACTAATCACCCGAGACACTCACAGCGTTTACCTAAAAATACGACAGAGTACACAAATGATATTATGAATAAGTTATGACAACATATATGTGGCAAGCTGGACGAGGCGAGACCGGTGGTGTGATTACTAACGAGCATCACCTGCGTGCCACAACAGCTTCTCCTCCGTGAGTTACGGAAGTATAAAAGGAGGAACAATGAAAATAAAGGACGAGCATTATGTCCAACAATCGATTTAAATAGTATATGAGGTTTAATATGTCGTTTAATGACATGTAATAAATTTTGTCAGTGCCGAGACTTTTCGTCTGATTAAATCCATAAATCCGCGGCACATATTTAATGTGTACCTTAAAGGTCCAGTGGTAGAACTTTCGTCAAGCGTGTCAGAGGTTCCGCAGTCCCACACTTGTATAGTTTTTTTCTTTTTCGGAACGAATAGAGTGTGCGCGAGCCACAAGAGAAAACACTGTATCCGCGCCACTGATCGCAGCGGCAACAGGCACTTTGATCACTTGATTTAAGGCGAGACACTACAGGTGAATAGGGAAATATTTGTAACTAGCAGATATCACCATGAAACTTTCCCAGTTGATTACCTACATTAAGATGAGAAAAAAATGTATTACAAGTTTTCTGTAATTTATTGTTTAAATATGCAAATTAGGCATTATCTAATTAAATATGCGCTAATTTGCCTAAATTTTAAAAAACGAAATCTCAGAATTGGATAAAGCCAGGGTCAAAATTCTTTTTTCATTGTGTTCACATATTAGATGGGAAAAAAATTACAGAGGGATTTATGGATATCTACTTTTGTTATCCTGTAAAACAGAATATACTGTCAATAGCCTTAAAAAATGTATTTTCGCCATGTTTTTTGGAATAAAATGTTATATAAATCAGGCTAGGAATAATATATTTACAAATCCCTCTGTAATTGTCTTCATAATATAACTAGGTACAAGACTGGAAAGTTTGGTGTGTATAGGTGCTACTGAAGAGGAGATTTCGGACTTGGAGTATGAGAGAAAAGTCATTTTGAGAAAAAGGCATTTAAAGATTTGTAATGTAAAAAATCATACTTTTTTAGTGGAAACAACTATTTACTGACACAATATCTTATCAAATCATTAGCAACAACAATACAAACGACCTAAATCACATCAAAACTTATAAACACAGCATTTATGGCCTTCAACTGAACAGAAAAACAGTCAAAAACACACATCTGAGTGTCAGGGCGCGTCACGTGATGCATCTGAACGAATCAGGTTGTCAGAAATTGACATCAGCCAATGAGATTTCGCTTTTAGGGTTAAATGCCCATTTTACTTTCACGATTGGTTGCAGATTAAAAGGAAATTACCATATTTGGATCCGACAGCATTGTACAGAAGAGAGAGAGCTTCACAGACGTGTGTGTGATTAAAGGAAGAACACAGAGATCGCGGAGCAGCGCGTGGTTTAGAACGCCAACTTTTGTTGAATTTCAGAGAAATCTACTGACGCAAATAGACAAAGTGTAGTAAAATAAAGACCTAAATGTGTATTTTGGACTTTTTTTCAGCACAAGTCTGAAAGAAAACATGTTATTGAAGACAAATAGCCCAAAATCTCAAAATTGACCAGTGAAAAAAAACCGATGTTTTTGCCTGCCGTGTCTTGCCTTAAAAAAACAAATTTCCGCGCTAGATCGTCTCTTATTTAACAAACGAACGAAATGAATGCTCTGCTAGTTGACTGGAGATTTATATGTATTGGAACATTCATGCCGCGAGATGTTTTAAAAAGTGGTGGGGACAATATCGACTCTGGCAAAAAGTGGTGGGGACATGTCCCACCTGCAAATTACGCCCCTGGTTTTCAGGCACACAAAACGCCATCGTTGTGTAAATGAACGGCCAAACTGCGTAAAAAGTTTGACTTTTGTTGTTGAAAACGGTGTCGTGTAAACAGCCCCTAAGTTCCTCACTGTGCACCCTCAGTTGTCGGTCGATGTTTGCGTGTAGTGTGTTTACGTTTGTTTCACGCAGTTTAATGTAATGTTTTTAAGTCAGTTTAATGTAATTTAAGTTGAAATTATTTAAAAATCCAAGTTGATTGTACTTAAAGGGATAGTTGACCCAAAAACGAAAATTCTGTCAGTAATTACTCACCCTCATGTTGTTCCAACCCCGTAAGACTTTCGTTCATCTTCGGAACACAAATTAAGATATTTTTGATGAAATCTGAGAGCTGGCTCACTCCTCCATAGGCTTCTATCGAAACTTGCCGGCCCAGAAAGTTAGAAAAGACTATGTTTAAAATAGTCCAAGTGACTACAGTGGCTCAACCATAAGTTTATCAAGTGACGAAAATACTTTTTGCGCCAAAAAAAACAAAAATAACGACTTTATTAAACTATTAATTTTCTTCTGTGTGGGCCTCTGATGTGAGTTCACGTAGTGTAACAGCGCAGCGCTTCTGTGTTGTACAATTTTTTTTTTTTTTTGGGTGAACTAACCCTTTAAAAATACAAGGCAGCAACTTTTTTTGGCAGTGCAAAAGTTCAGTGGTCAGCAAATCCTCCTCCATAATAAATGTTGATTCATTTTGTTCAAAAGATGAGGACCCGGTTCAACCCGTTGGAGCGTGTGTCGTTCAGATTCAAAACACCACTGACTCATTTGGTGAAGGGCGTAGCATATTCATGCAGGAGATCCCAGCCTCCCGAAATCGAAAACTACATGGAATAGAAACATGAACGATTCATTCAGTTAAATGGTTAATTAAAAATTCAAACACTGATTAAATTACGAACTAAACACCAATATCTAAGACAGAACATCCAAAAACTAGTCCAAGGGGACTATAACCAGACACTGCCTTTTGGTCTGAGAGTTTGGAAAGGAGCATAACATAGCACATTATTAATAAAGCCTGGAAGTCACCTATCCCAGCTGTCATCTCTGATTAGAGTTTCACTCAGTCAGCCACAGGCTCCTTCTACCCAAGACAGCCCAAATGGCCCTGCACAGAGCCACGTGACCCCTGCTGCACATTCCCAGACTGTTCATTCACAACATAACTGCTACCTTACATTGTGATGACTGGATGCCTATAGCCCATGCACTGTAAAAAAAAAAATCTAGTTTAAGATGACTTCAATAAAAACATTAAAATGTCAAATATTGTCAAAAACAATTGGCAAAAGACCCCCAAAATTCTTGTGATCAGGCTGGGTGGTGAGAATAAAGAGGTGTCAATAAAGGCAATTCAAATAACTGAATATCTTAAAAGATATGATGATAACAGACAGATCAATTACATATTTTCGTAAATTCATTCACTCCTAAAAATTGCCATTGGAAGCTGATAGAATGAAAGTGACAGCCCAAGATGAACATAAAATGGATCTCCTCATAAAAAATCCTGCAGCGCATCATGGTAATGACATAAGATAAAGCCATATTCAGATGATTACCATGTCCCATGGTATTCACATGGTACTCCAAGATATATTAAAGAAGACCTTAAAATCAGCATGAAACGGAAGTTACAATAGTCTTTTCTTCCCTATTGTGAAGTTTACTAGAGTGAAAAGTCTTCTCAAACAAGAAAAAATGTAGGGCAGAACTTGATTTTGCAGGAATTTATTGGATTATTGTATTTTGCTATTGCTGTGATCTCATGTGAGTGATAAGTTGTCCTGCCCTCGCACTTGTAAAAAACACTTCATCAGAGAAGAGAAGAGCTGTCGCTGTAAGATGGAGGGGAAGTTATTTAGATTAAACAGTGTATTAAGTGTAATTATATTTTTGTTACATTGTAATTATACATATGATGCAGTGTAATTATACATTTATTACAGTGTAATAATAAATTGTGTAATCATACAGTTATTACATTGAAATACTAATTGTGTAATTATACAGTTGTTACAATGTAGAAAAAATACATCGTGTAATTATATAGTTATTACACTGTAATAATAAATTGTGTAATTATACAGTTATTATAAAGTTATTACGCTGTAATAATAAATTGTGAAATTATACAGTTATCACACTGTAATAATAAATTGTGTAATTATACAGTTTTTACATTGTAATAATAAATTGTGTAATTATACAGTTATTAAAATGTAATAATAAATCTTGTAATTATACAATTATTATACAGTTATTACACTGTAATATAAAATTTGTACTTATACAGTTATTACAATGTAATTATAAATTGTGTAATTACACAGTTATTATACAGTAATTACAGTGTAATAGTAAATTGTGTAATTATACAGTTATTACATTGTAATTACAAAATGTGTAATAAAACAGTTATTATACTATTATTACACTGTAATAATAATTGTGTAATTGTACAGTTATAACAATGTAATAATAATTGTGTAATTATACAGTTATAACAATGTAATAATAAAATGTGTAATTATACAGTTATAACAATGTAATAAGAAATTGTGTAATTATACAGTTATAACAATGTAATAACAAATTGTGAATATATAGTTATAACAATTTAATAATGAATTAAGTAATTATACAGTTGTTACACTGTAATGATAAATAGTGTAAAATACAGTTATTATATAGTTATTACACTGTAATATAAAATGTGTAATCATACCGTTATTACAATTTAATAATAAATTGTTTAATTATAATTTTTTATACTGTAATAATTAATAGTCTAATTTTACAGTTATTACACTCTAATAATAAATTGTGTAATTATACACTTATTATAGTTATTACATTATAATATAAAATAATTTAACCGTGTAATTATACCGTTATTAAAATGTAATAATAAATTGTGTAATTATACAATTATTATACAGTTATTACATAATTACACAATTTATTATAACACTGTAAAATGTATAATTACACAATTTATTATTACACTGTAATAATAAATTGTGTAATTATACAGCTATTACATTGTAATAATAAAATGTGTAATTATACAGTTATAACAATGTAATAATAAATTGTGTAATTATACATTTATTACATTGTAATAATAAATCGTGTAATTATACAGTTATTACACTGTAATGATACATTGTGTAATTATACAGTTATACAGTTATTACACTGTAATTTCAAATTGTGTAATTATACAGTTATAACAATGTAGTAATAAATTGTGTAATTATACAGTTATTGTAGTTATTACACTGTAATTTCAAATTGTGTAATTATACAGTTATTACACTGTAATAATAAAATGTGTAATTAAACCATTATTGCAATGCAATAATAAATGTGTAATTATACAGTTATTATACATATATTACACTGTAATTTCAAATTGTGTAATTATACAGTTATTACAATGTAATAATAAATTGTGTAATTATACAGTTATAACAATGTAATAATAATTGTGTAATTATACAGTTATAACAATGTAATAATAAATTGTGTAATTATACAGTTATTACACAGTTATTACACTGTAATAATAAATTGTGTAATTACCGTATTTTCCGGACTTTAAGTCACACATTTTTTCATAGTTTTGCTGGTCCTGCGACTTATAGTCAGGTGCGACTTATATATCAAAATTAAATCATACTGACTGAGATGAACCAAGAGAAAACATTACCATCTACAGCCGCGAGAGGGCGCTCTAGTTAGCAGAGTTGTTCAGAAGCGGCACCGAGGAAGAATTCAATGGATTCAGTGTTGTGGAATGAGATCGCGGGAGCTTGGTGAACTTGCTTACTGTACGTTCACACCGCCGCCGACTTGAGCTGCAAAAGAGCTCAGGCCGCCCTGTCAAGGACGCTTGTCAAAAAGTACGGGGAAGCTTGTTGACGCTTTGGCCGCTCTGACGTAGCAGCATTCAGGAGAAGAGAAGTGTCACACCATGAAATGTAAACAGAAAAAACAAGCAATGCATTTGGCAGTTTAGGATATCGCACAAGATTTGTCAACACAGAAAACATTTAATCACTGGAGAGTTTTTTTTTCCAACACCATCTTATCAATTGATTTTGATTAATATGCGCGAGGGAGAGAGAGAGCAGACAGTGCTCAGGTGAGTGCTGACTTAAAAACACATGCAAATGATACACTTTCACTCTATGATGGTTCAACTGCAATTAATTATCTTTTCTCGGAACTAATGTTTTGGTAGGAACGAAAGTTTACATCGTATGTTTCTCCGGAATCAGCCAGCGCGAAGGACGTCTATATTCCGATTGGTTGCTGGCGTTTTGCCGCTGCTTGCCGCTGAACCGCGTCATAGCTCATTACCATAAAGTTGAGCTACTTTCAACTTTCTGATTGAAAGTTCAAAATGCCCAAACGCGACGGCGAGGGATTTGACGCTCCTTGCAGCTGAGAGAAGCCAGCTTCCATTGAAAATGAATGACTTCCGGTAACTTTGGAAGCTCAAGTCGGCGGTGTGAACGGCGGTGTGAACGGCGGTGTGAACGGCGGTGTCAAGGCGGCGGTGTGAACGTACAGTTACCGGTAGCTTGTTGGACTCGCTGGCTTTTGTTAATTTAGCCTATTCAGCCTCCAAGGTATATGTTCTTTATGCTATTGTGTAGGGTTTCCCGCAGAAAATGTGTTAGTTAAGGTGTAACGTAACTTGTGTAACTTAACTTTATTTTAGCCTACGTGTCGCCACCATACACATCAGCATAAATGGTCCTGATAAATTATGTTATTAAACCATTAACATTCACAATCCACTGTTAATTTAACATAAAAGCATGCAGGCTGCGTGCATAGTTTAGCATGACTTAATAATTGCTGACATCAGTTCATCGCGATCTCATACATCTCTGTTATTATCAATGAAGTGGACTGCATAATGAATCTTTCATAATACCTTTTATAATCAGAGAATTTGCCAGCATGCAGAATTAAGCACTGAACAAAAAGTCAGTTTTGAGCGGTGAGGATATTCTATCTTAAATGCTTCTGATTGGCCATTGCGTACAAGAAATCAACACATATGTCTGTGATTGGCTACATCGGTCACCGCTGCAAACATGTTACAAATAGAAACTTTAGACTGTAAATTGTTTCTATTTTGTTTTAGTTGTTCTTGTTGCTTTTCTGCAACAGATGAATAACAATTTATTAGTTTTTATATGTTTTATTCATAGATATTCATATTTAATCATTTTATTCTCCCGCAGCCCGCACACACATAGTGAGTGCATTAGTCTACCTCCCGCGCTCACACTCGGCCATCAAATCTAGTCCCGCACCGCACGTATTTAGATCATTGGCCCGGCCCGAGTATAGCGGCGGGAAATATCGGGCTCGGGCAGAGAATCTAATCTCTAAACAGGAAAGAGTAACGTGGCGGATATCACTCATATAAAAAAATTTGACGACGTAGTTAAGGCGGCAGGCGCGTGTTGCTTAGGCGGCCGCCTTAGTTCCAAAGTGCTGCGGGAAACCCTGTGTTACGTTAACATGCTGGACACCTATTCAGCCTGTTGTTCTGTGTGCTATTGTGTAGTTGAATAACTTGCCTTTCCAGATTAAATGTCTGTTCTTGATTTTGTGAAATACATTTCTAAATACTATACTCGACTTACAGTCCAGTGCGACTCATATATGTTTTTTTCATAATCATGACACATTTTTTGACTGATGCGACTTATAGTACGGTTATTTAAAAAAAACAGTTATTACACTGTTATATAAAATATGTAATTATACCGTTATTACAATGTAATAATAAATTGTGTCATTATAGAGTTATTACACTGTAATAATAAATTATTTATTATACGGTTATACACTGTAATAACAAATTGTGTAATTTACAGTTATTACACTGGTAATAATAAATTGTGTAATACACAGTTATTACACTGTAATAATACATTGTGTAATTATACAGTTATTACACTGTAAAAGTAAAAATGTTATTATACTGTAATAACAAATTGTGTAATATACAGTTATTACACTGTAAAATAAAATTATTTATTATACTGTAATAACAAATTGTGTAATATACAGTCATTACACTGTAAAAACAAATTGTGTAATTATACAGTTAATACACTGTAATAATAAATTGTGTAATTATATAGTTATTACACTGTAATAATAAATTGTGTAATTATACAGTTATTACACTGTAATAACAAATTGTGTAATTATACAGTTATTACACTGTAATAAAACATTGGGTAATTATACAGTTATTAAACTGTAATAACAAATTGTGTAATTATACAGTTATTACACTGTAATAATAAATTATTTAATTATACAGTTATTACACTGTAATAATAAATTGTTTAATTATACAGTTATTACACTGTAATAATAAATTTTGTAATTATACAGTTATTACACTGTAATAATACATTGTGTAATTATACAGTTATTACAATGTAAAAACAAATTGTGTAATTATACAGTTATTACACTGTAATAATACAGTGTGTACTTATACAGTTATTACAATGTAATAATACATTGTGTAATTATACAGTTATAAAACTGTAATAATAAATTGTGTAATTATACAGTTATTACACTGTAACAATAAATATTTATTATACAGTTATACACAGTAATAATAAATTGTGTAATTATACAGTTATTACACTGTAACAATAAATATTTATTATACTGTAATAATAAATTGTTTAATTATAAAGTTATTACACTGTAATAATAAATTGTTTAATATAGTTATTACACTGTAATACAGTTTTTCTCGATTGCTTAAACACATTTCTTGAAACTATGCCTCATATTCTCAAAACAGTAAACACAAATCCATAACATCTCACCCAATTCCCCAAACATCCTATTTTCAGGTCAAAATGAAGCTCTACACTCAAAACCATTCACTCTTGCTGAAAAAACAAACTTTGTCCTCAGACTGGACACACAAGCCAACAAAATCACACACACTACAACATAGTCTTACACACTGGTGTAATAAATTCAAAACAACATTTCCAAAACTGGTAAGTTATGTTGCTTGTGGTTACCCCCCCTCACACACCTTTTCACATGATGAACACAAAGACACAACCAATGGATACATTGGCATATTTTCATTCATTCATGTACTCTTGTAAAAGTACTTCTTCTTTTTTTTACTCTCTCTTCTATTTATTTTTTTATATATATTTACTTATGTAAGATATGTGTGTGACCATCATATGACAGTAATAGAGCACACAAACCTTATTCAAATATGGAATTGTATTGGACTGGTAAAGAGTGTTGTACGTGACAGGAGGGCCTCCACTAAAGGATAAAATATGATGAACAAGTCTAAGAATGTTCCACGTATGGTTGAAAAACCATCATTGGCCTGGAAAGATAACAGTCTGGGAGTCAAGACTATAAAGGAGGAAGGATGCTCTCCCTTCACTGTCACACTCTGCAGACACTCTGTGTGACTACGACTGCTAGCCTTTTCTTGCTAGAAAATAAACCTCATCAAAGACAATGGGAAATGTTTGCCTCTTATTCAGTGATATAATTTTGTTTGCCAGCACACCTCCCTGAAGCTTCTGATGATGGAGGTGACTGTGAAGTGTCTCAAATTCTGCCTTACTCATAGCCCAGCCTCCCTCATAGTCATACCATGGACAAGGACATGGTCAACTAGAGTTGCTTGAATTTCATCCGAGACCACTTGTCTTATTGCCCTTCCCCTTGCCTTTCCTCCTCCTCCTATCCCTCCTCGACTTCTTTATTCATGTCTTTCTGGATCTATTGTTCCAAAACTCAATAAACTGATTCGGGCCCTTTTATCTATCTATTGAAAGATCTGATTGATGTGTGTTAAATTTTGACTCTTAGTGTTTTCACCTGGGCAATTGTGTGCTAACTGAGCTGAAGCTGTGCTGACTTGAGTGAACAATACTGAATACTTGTGCTTTCTAAATGACCACATGGTGTAGGCAATGAGAAATGAAGGGGTTTGTGTTTATATTTTAGTGAAATGGGTGTGCTTTCTGATAAATGGCATTATGGTTTTGAAATTTTAGTTCAAAAGCCTGGTTATAGTGTTTAAGCAATCGAGAAAAACTGTAAAAAATAGTTTAATTATACAGTTATTACACTGTAATCATAAATTGTTTAATTATACAGTTATTACACTGTAATAATACATTGTGTAATTATACAGTTAATACAATGTAATAATACATTGTGTAATTATACAGTTATTACACTGTAATAATACATTGTGTAATTGTACAGTTATTACAATGTAATAATAAATTGTGTAATTATACAGTTATTACACTGTAATAATACATTGTGTAATTGTACAGTTATTACAATGTAATAATAAATTGTGTCATTATACAGTTATACAATGTAATAATAAATTGTGTCATTATACAGTTATACAATGTAATAATAAATTGTGTCATTATACAGTTATACAATGTAATAATAAATTGTGTAATTATACAGTTATTACACTGTAATAATACATTGTGTAATTATACAGTTATTACAATGTAATAATAAATTGTGTCATTTTCACGTTATTACACTGTAATAATAAATTATTTATTATACAGTTATACACAGTAATAATACATTGTGTAATTATACAGTTATTACACTGTAATAATAAATTGTGTAATTATACAGTTATTACACTGTAATAATACATTGTGTAATTGTACAGTTACTACAATGTAATAATAAATTGTGTAATAATACAGTTATTACACTGTAATAATACATTGTGTAATTGTACAGTTATTACAATGTAATAATAAATTGTGTCATTATACAGTTATACAATGTAATAATAAATTTTGTAATTATACAGTTATTACACTGTAATAATACATTGTGTAATTATACAGTTATTACACTGTAATAATACATTTTGTAATTATACAGTTATTACACTGTACAATAAAATTAATTATTATACTGTAATAACAAATTGTGTAATATACAGTTATTACAGTGTAATATACAGTTATTACACTGTAATAATACATTGTGTAATTGTACAGTTACTACAATGTAATAATAAATTGTGTAATAATACAGTTATTACACTGTAATAATACATTGTGTAATTGTACAGTTATTACAATGTAATAATAAATTGTGTCATTATACAGTTATACAATGTAATAATAAATTGTGTAATTATACAGTTATTACACTGTAATAATACATTGTGTAATTATACAGTTATTACAATGTAATAATAAATTGTGTCATTATACAGTTATTACACTGTAATAAGAAATTATTTATTATACAGTTATACACAGTAATAATAAATTGTGTAATTATACAGTTATTATACTGTAATAACAAATTGTGTAATACACAGTTATTACACTGTAATAATACATTTTGTAATTATACAGTTATTACACTGTACAATAAAATTAATTATTATACTGTAATAACAAATTGTGTAATTATACAGTTAATACACTGTAATAAAAATTGTGTAATTATATAGTTATTACACTGTAATAACAAATTGTGTAATTATACAGTTATTACACTGTAATAATAAATTGTGTAATTATATAGTTATTACACTGTAATAATAAATTGTGTAATTATAATGTTATTACACACTAATAACAAATTTGTTTAATATACAGTTATTACACTGTAATAATAAATTGTGTAATTATACAGTTATTACACTGTAATAATTAATTGTGTAATTATATAGTTATTACACTGTAATAACAAATTGTGTAATTATAATGTTATTACACACTAATAACAAATTTGTTTAATATACAGTTATTACACT
Source organism: Phoxinus phoxinus (assembly GCF_949152265.1). Classification (NCBI taxonomy): domain Eukaryota; kingdom Metazoa; phylum Chordata; class Actinopteri; order Cypriniformes; family Leuciscidae; genus Phoxinus; species Phoxinus phoxinus. Next base: position 19,249,032 of record NC_136897.1, on the reverse strand, counting down.
GTAATAATAAATTGTGTAATTATACAGTTATTACACTGGAATATTAAATTGTGTAATTTACAGTTATTGCACTGGTAATAATAAATTGTGTAATACACAGTTATTACACTGTAATAATAAATTGTTTAATTATACAGTTATTACACTGGTAATAATAAATTGTTTAATTATACAGTTATTACACTGGTAATAATAAATTGTGTAATTATACAGTTATTACACTGTAATAATACATTGTTTCATTATACAGTTATTACACTGTAATAATACATTGTTTCATTATACAGTTATTACACTGTAATAATAAATTGTGCAATATACAGTTATTACATTGTAATAATACATTGTGTAATATACAGTTATTACACTGTAAAATTAAATTATTTATTATACTGTAATAATAAATTGTATATTTATACAGTTATAACGATTTAATAATAAATTGTGTAATTTATTGTGTAATTATACAGTTATTATACAGTTATTACACTGTAATAATAAAATGTGTAATTATACAGTTATTATACAGTTATTACACTGTAATAATAAAATGTGTAATTATACAGTTATAACAATGTAATAATAATTGTGTAATTATACAGTTATTACACAATTATTACACTGTAATAATACATTGTGTAATTATACAGTTATTACACTGTATTAACAAATTGTGTAATTATACAGTTATTACACTGTAATAATACATTGTGTAATTATACAGTTATTACACTATAAAATTTAATTATTTATTATACTGTAATAACAAATTGTGTAATTTACAGTTATTACACTGGTAATAATAAACTGGCATTACACTGGTAATAATAAACAGTTGTTACACTGTAATAATAAATTGTTTAATTATAAAGTTATTACACTGGTAAAAATAAATTGTGTAATTATACAGTTATTACACTGTAATAATAAATTGTGTAATTATACAGTTATTACACTGTAATAATAAATTGTTTTATTATACGGTATTACACTGTAATAATATGTTGTTTAATTATACAGTTATTACACTGTAATAATAAATTGTGTAATTATACAGTTATTACACTGTAATAATACATTGTTTCATTATACAGCTGTAGCGACGCCGTGCTACAACTTTATAATACACTGATTGAAGCGGCCAAATATGGACGGGATTCCGGTCAGAGAATCATGGGTCGGAGAATAGATTCTTCACAAAGATGTATTTATTGAACCATCTTTCGGTTGTCATTTGAACCAGTTGTTCTTAGGCAATGATGTCTGTATTAATGGTCTAAAGGAACAATAAAGAAATATAATTACAATCATATTCTGAGAATCATTTACACACTAGCATAATAGTCTAACAAATTTAATAAACAATGATTAACACTCAAGTCTGCATCCTTAACGGTAATAACAGCCTTATCAATGTAAATACTTATGATAAACTGTACAATAGTACATTAATAATGTAAACACATTGGTGACGCAGTTTAGAATACTGGCGATGCTAATACTAATTATGTGTTTCTCTCGCGGCAAATTACGGCCGCTACGGCGCTCCAAACTCGCCGATGGTAACCGCGGAACGATCGCGGGACATCAATAACATTCATTCTATAAACATAGATATGCAGATGTACTTACATCGAGGCATAAACGCATTATACAAAACACAAACAAGCATACAGAGATGAACATTCCCCAAACTGTCTTCCTGAGTGTCCCACTATAATCAGTCCGTGTGGCCAACAACTTTGGTTCCTAAGATAGGCTTTCGTACAAAAGTTATTACACTGTAAAATTAAATGATTTATTATACTGTAATAACAAATTGTGTAATTTACAGTTATTATACTGGTAATAATAAATTGTGTAATATACAGTTATTACACTATAATAATACATTGTGTAATTATACAGTTATTACACTGTAAAATTAAATTATTTATTATACTGTAATAACAAATAGTGTAATATACAGTTATTACACTGTAATAATAAATTGTATAATTATACAGTTATAACAATGTAATAATAAATTGTGTAATTATACAGTTATAACAATGTAAAAATAAATTGTGTAATCATACAGTTATAACAATGTAATAATAAATTGTGTAATTATACAGTTATTACATTGTAATAATACATTGTGTAATTATACAGTTATTACACTGTAAAATTAAATGATTTATTATACTGTAATAACAAATAGTGTATTCACAGTTATTACACTGTAATAATAAATTGTATAATTATACAGTTATAACAATGTAATAATAAATTGTGTAATTATACAGGTATTACATTGTAATAATACATTGTGCAATTATACAGTTATTACACTGTAAAATTAAATGATTTATTATACTGTAATAACAAATAGTGTAATTCACAGTTATTACACTGTAATAATAAATTGTATAATTATACAGTTATAACAATGTAATAATAAATTGTGTAATTATACAGTTATTACACTGTAGTAATACATTGTGTAATTATACAGTTATTACACTGTAATAATACATTGTTTTAATTATAAAGTTATTACACTGTAGTAATACATTGTGTTTTATACAGTTATTACACTGTAATAACAAATTATGTAATTATACAGTTATAACAATGTCATAATAAATTGTGTAATTATACAGTTATAACAATGTAATAATACATTGTGTAATTATACAGTTATTACACTGTAATAATACATTGTGTAATTATACATTTATTACACTGTAATAATACATTGGTTCCTAAGATAGGCTTTCGTACAATAGTTATTACACTGTAAAATTAAATGATTTATTATACTGTAATAACAAATTGTGTAATTTACAGTTATTATACTGGTAATAATAAATTGTGTAATATACAGTTATTACACTATAATAATACATTGTGTAATTATACAGTTATAACAATGTAATAATAAATTGTATAATTATACAGTTATAACAATGTAATAATAAATTGTGTAATTATACAGTTATTACACTGTAGTAATACATTGTGTAATTATACAGTTATTACACTGTAATAACAAATTGTGTAATTATACAGTTAATACACTGTAATAAAAATTGTGTAATTATATAGTTATTACACTGTAATAACAAATTGTGTAATTATACAGTTATTACACTGTAATAATAAATTGTGTAATTATATAGTTATTACACTGTAATAACAAATTGTGTAATTATAATGTTATTACACACTAATAACAAATTTGTTTAATATACAGTTATTACACTGTAATAATAAATTGTGTAATTATACAGTTATTACACTGGAATATTAAATTGTGTAATTTACAGTTATTGCACTGGTAATAATAAATTGTGTAATACACAGTTATTACACTGTAATAATAAATTGTTTAATTATACAGTTATTACACTGGTAATAATAAATTGTTTAATTATACAGTTATTACACTGGTAATAATAAATTGTGTAATTATACAGTTATTACACTGTAATAACAAATTGTGTAATTATACAGTTAATACACTGTAATAAAAATTGTGTAATTATATAGTTATTACACTGTAATAACAAATTGTGTAATTATACAGTTATTACACTGTAATAATAAATTGTGTAATTATATAGTTATTACACTGTAATAATAAATTGTGTAATTATAATGTTATTACACACTAATAACAAATTTGTTTAATATACAGTTATTACACTGTAATAATAAATTGTGTCATTATACAGTTATTACACTGTAATAATAAATTGTGTAATTATATAGTTATTACACTGTAATAACAAATTGTGTAATTATAATGTTATTACACACTAATAACAAATTTGTTTAATATACAGTTATTACACTGTAATAATAAATTGTGTCATTATACCTTTGTTACACTGTATTAATACATTTGATAGTGTAATTATACATTTGTAACAGTGTCATAATTCATTTGTTACTCTGTAATTATACATTTGTTAGTGTAACTATAATTTGTATAGTGTAAATATAAGTTTGTAAGTGTAATTATACGTTTTTAAATTAATAATATATTTTCACAGTGTAGTTATACAATTGTTACAGTGTATTCCGTTTAATAATATGTTTGTTACAGTGTAAAAATACATTATTTAAGTGTAATTATATGTTTATTACCATTTTAATTATAATTATACATTTTCACAGAGTACTTATACTTTTTACAGTGATTACGAGGGCAAATTAATCAAATAATAATAATAATTAGGATTACGGGTGAGTTAATTATAATAAATACTGCAATATTCCATGAAAACTGATTTCAAGGTGACTTCAAAGTTCACTTCTTGGTCATTTTGTGTTACATCTTGTTCATTATATTGAGGTATGCTGATGATAGATCCATAACACATTTCAGTTCAGGAGCATAACCATGGAAACTGTGGTTATTATTAAGTGATCATTTGAATGTACATTAGCTGCCAGTTTTTAGTTATATTCCCATGTGACAGTCAAGCTTCCCTGATGCATTCTATATAATTACCCTTCGCTATTTCAGAGGCAACTAGATTAAAAAGTTCGTTGAAACAAACTTTAAGTTGGCTTGTGAAAGTTTGGACCAGATAGTTTGAAAAAGTTTAAAGTTTAAAGTAGTTTGAAGTTTAAATTAGTTTAAAGTTTAAAGCAGTTTAAAGTAGATTTAAGTTTAAAGTAGTTTACAGTTTAAAAAAGTTTGAAGTTTAAATTAGTTTGAAGTTTAAAGTAGTTTGAAGTTTAAATTAGTTTAAAGTAGTTTAAAGTTTAAAGTAGTTTACAGTTAAAAATAGTTTAAAGTAGATTCAAGTTTAAATTAGTTTGAAGTTTAAATTAGTTTAAAGTGATTTGAAGTTTGAAGTAGTTTAAAGTTTAATATAGTTTAAAGTATAGTTTGAAGTAGTTTAAAGTTACTAGGGTGTTTCTAGAGGGTTGCTAAGGTGTTCTGAGTGGTTGCTAGGCGGTTGCTAGGGTATTTTGGGTGGTTGCTAGGGTGTTCTCGGTGGTTGCTAGGGTGTTATGGATGGTTGCTATGGTGTTGCTAGGGAGTTCTGAGGTATTTTGGGTGGTTGCTAGGGAGTTCTAAGGTGTTTTGGGTGGTTGCTAGGGAGTTCTGAGGTATTTTGGGTGGTTGCTAGGGTGTTGCTAGGGAGTTCTAAGGTGTTTTGGGTAGTTGCTAGGGTGTTGCTAGGGAGTTCTAAGGTCTTTTGAGTGGTTGCTATGGTGTTGCTAGGGTGTTCTAAGGTATTTTGGGTGGTTGCTATGGTGTTGCTAGGGAGTTCTGAGGTATTTTGGGTGGTTGCTAGGGTGTTATACGGTATTTTGGGTGGTTGCTAGGGTGTTATGGGTGGTTGCTAGGGTGTTCTAAGGTATTTTGGGTGGTTGCTAGGATGTCATGTGTGGTTGCTATGGTGTTGCTAGGGAGTTCTAAGGTATTTTTGGTGGTTGCTAGGGTGTTATACGGTATTTTGGGTGGTTGCTAGGGTGTTATGGGTGGTTGCTAGGGTGTTCTAACACACACTAACTTGCTCACACACACACAAGAGTTTTTGAGTTTAGAGTTTAGTGAATGCATGAGTTTATGAGTTTAAAGTAGTTTGAAGTTTACATGAGTCTAAGTGTTCAGAGTTTAGTGTATATTAGCATCCTGGAGTTAGGGCTAAGGTGAGGCACAAGGCCTGCGGCCTTGTGCCTACGAGCGAGTTTTTATAGTTTTTATTCATAAAAAGTTTAAATTAGTTTGAAGTTTAAAATAGTTTGAGGTGGATAGATAGATGAGTTTAATGAGTTTAAATGAGTCTCAATGGCTCATATAGTGTATAGAATGGCAGTTTGATTCAGTCTAGGCTTTCAAGGGATTTTGATTTGAATTTTTGGCAGTTGGGGAGTTTGAAAATCTGAACATTCCGCAATGTTAAGTCAATGGGAGTTTTTCCGAGTTTGATCGTCATTTATAGGAAAACCGTAAGTCCGATCAGTCTGAAAAGATATAGCAACGCGAGTCAGAACAGTTTGAGTGTCTGAGCCGAGTTTGGAGTATGTAGAGTTAAAGCTCTAGGAGGAGTTAGAGTTGTAAATTTTAGGCAGAAGAATAATAATAACTAGAACGTACATTTCCAGAAGAAAATGTGAATGGTGCTTGCAGTGTCAAAAAACACGACCCGGTTGCTAGAGTGTGGTACATGATTGCATACGAGCAAACAACCATGTCTGTACGATGTTCTGCTGCTGAGATATGGCTTATTCATGTTGTTCAGGTGGTTGCTAGGGTGTTCTGGCTGGTTGCTAGGGTGTTGCTAGGCGGTTGCTAGGGTGTTCTGGGTGGTTGCTAGGGTGTTCTGGGTGGTTGCTAGGGTGTTGCTAGGTGGTTGCTAGGGTATTCGGGGTGGTTGCTATGCGGTTGCTAGGGTGTTCTGGGTGGTTACTATGGTGTTCTGGGTGGTTGCTAGGGTGTTATGGATGGTTGCTATGGTGTTGCTAGGGAGTTCTTAGGTATTTTGGGTGGTTGCTAGGGTGTTATGTGTGGTTCCTAGGGTGTTCTAAGGTGTTTTCGGTGGTTGCTATGGTGTTGCTAGGGAGTTCTAAGGTATTTTGGGTGGTTGCTAGGGTGTTGCTAGGGAGTTCTAAGGTATTTTGGGTGGTTGCTAGGGTGTTGCTAGGGAATTCTAAGGTATTTTGAGTGGTTGCTATGGTGTTGCTAGGGAGTTCTGATGTATTTTGGGTGGTTGTTAGGGTGTTATGGGTGGTTGCTAGGGTGTTCTAAGGTATTTTTGGTGGTTGCTATGGTGTTACTAGTTGGTTGGTAGTTTTCACAGATGGTTACTATGGGGTTAGGGCTGAGGTTAGGCACTCGGCCGCAGAGTATTTAAAATCTCTATTAAACGAGTGCATTATAATGAGTGCACGAGGCCTGCGGCCTCGTGCCTATGAGTGAGTTTTTATAGAGTATTTAAAATCTCTATTAAACGAGTGCATTATAATGAGTGCACGAGGCCTGCGGCCTCGTGCCTATAGCCTATGGTTGCTAGGGTGCTGTAACTGGTTGCTATGGTGTGGCTATGAAGATTTTAGGCCATTACTTATTGGCTGCTGGATAATATAAATCCTCTGAGGGAGAGAGAGGGGGAGACATGCAGGGGTGTCAGGCCCTTTGTGTCTGTGTGTGTGAAAAATGACAGTTGGGATTTGAATTTCTGAAAATTCCGCAATGTTAAGTCAATGGGACTTTTTTGGCCGCTTTTTCGTCCGCTGTGCGAACATCGTACACCCGATCGCTTAGAAAAGATATAGCACACCTCTCCTCAATGAGCCGGTCAATTTGACACCTCACCCAGGGGTCTGTGACAAACGGTGCGGGGCGAGTTTCGCGCCAAACTTTTGTGTGGAATAATAATAAGAAGAACTAGAACGTACATTTCCAGAAGAAAATGTGAATGGTGCTTGCAGTGGCAAAACTCGACACTCGGTTGCTAGAGTGTGGTACATGATTGCATACGAGCAAACAATCATGTCTGTACGATGTTCTGCTGCTGAGATATGGCTTATTCATGTTGTTCAGGTGGTTGCTAGGTCGTTCTGGGTGGTTGCTAGGGTGTTTTGGGTGGTTGCTTGGGCGTTGCTAGGGTGTTCTGGGTGGTTGCTAGGGTGTTTTGGTTGGTTGCTATGGTGTTGCTAGGGAGTTCTAAGGTATTTTGGTTGGTTGCTAGGGTGTTGCTAGGGAGTTCTGAGGTATTTTGGGTGGTTGCTATGGTGTTGCTAAGGAGTTCTGAGGTATTTTGGGTGGTTGCTAGGGAGTTCTAGGGTATTTTGGGTGGTTGCTAGAGTGTTATGTGTGGTTGCTATGGTGTTGTTAGGGAGTTCTGAGGTATTTTGGGTGGTTGCTAGGGTGTTATGGGTGATTGCTAGGGTGTTCTAAGGTGTTTTGGGTGGTTGCTAGGGTATTCTGGGTGGTTGCTAGGCGGTTGCTAGGGTGTTCTGGGCGGTTGCTAGGGTGTTCTGGGTGGTTGCTAGGGTATTCTAGGTGGTTGCTAAGCGGTTGCTAGGGTGTTCTGGGTGGTTGCTAGTGTGTTCTGGGTGGTTGCTAGGCGGTTGCTAGGGTGTTCTGGGTGTTCTAGGCGGTTGCTAGGGTGTTCTGGGTGGTTGCTAGCGTGTTCTGGGTGGTTGCTAGGCAGTTGCTAGGGTGTTCTGGGTGTTCTAGGCGGTTGCTAGGGTGTTCTGGGTGTTCTAGGCGGTTGCTAGGGTGTTCTGGGTGGTTGCTAGGGCAATTCTGGGCGGTTGCTAGGGTGTTCAGGGCAGTTGTTAAGGTATTTTTGGTGGTTGCTATGGTGTTACTAGGTGGTTGGTAGTTTTCACAGATGGTTACTATGGGGTTAGGGCTAAGGTTAGGCACTCGGCCGCAGAGTATTTAAAATCTCTATTAAACGAGTGCATTATAATGAGTGCACGAGGCCTGCGGCCTCGTGCCTATAGCCTATGGTTGCTAGGGTGCTGTAACTGGTTGCTATGGTGTGGCTATGAAGATTTTAGGCCATTACTTATTGGCTGCTGGATAATATAAATCCTCTGAGGGAGAGAGAGGGGGAGACATGCAGGGGTGTCAGGCCCTTTGTGTCTGTGTGTGAAAAATGACAGTTGGGATTTGAATTTCTGAAAATTCCGCAATGTTAAGTCAATGGGACTTTTTGGGCCGCTTTTTCGTCCGCTGTGCGAACATCGTACACCCGATCGCTTAGAAAAGATATAGCACACCTCTCCTCAATGAGCCGGTCGATTTGACACCTCACTCAGGGGTCTGTGACAAACGGTGCGGGGCAAGTTACGCGCCAAACTTTTGTGTGGAAGAATAATAATAATATTAAGTATGAGCAATAACAATACTGTTGCCTTGCTAAAGCAAGCACCAGTAACTAGAACGTACATTTCCAGAAGAAAATGTGAATGGTGCTTGCAGTGGCAAAAAACACCACCCGGTAGGTGCAGTGGCAAAAAACACCACCAGCTAGGGTTGCTAGGGTCTTGTACATGATTGTATACGAGCAAACAACCATGAGATACGGCTTATGTGTTTGTATGGTTAGTAGGGAACTCTATATGGTTGCTATGGTGTGCTTACAGTTTATGGGATGATATTTAAAGACTAGTTGACAGTCAAAAAAGCCAAACTCCATGTTTGTACTATTTTCTGGAGCTGAAAATATGGCTTGTAAATGTTGCTTCTAGGTGGCTCTAAACGGTCGCTATGGTGTTTTGAGTGAACACTATATATTGATATATTTTTAACTAAGTTCCAAATTTTATTTATTTATTTATTAAAAAGTCATAACTAGATTTCCTATCATTGTTTTAAATTAGATGCACCAGTATAGTCATACATTATATTAGTGCTGAGAATTTTCCGCCACACAATATATCCGCCACATCTATTTGTGTTCCTGGATGGCCCAGTGGTTGAATTTTTGCCAAGTGTGTCAGAGGCTGAACTTCTGGGATCTAATCCACTAAAGTTATATATATATATATATATATATATTTTTTTACATATCAAAAACGAATATACTTTTCAGTGGTTGTATACCAAGCATAACAACATTTCCTATCATTGGCTATGATATTTTGACAAAGTAAATAATTTGTAAGAACACCGTGTCTGCCACTTTAAGAGTACCACGCATCTAAAATGGCCGCAGCACTGAAAACAGCACGCGAGTTTAAAATCACATTACATCACTTGTAAGTGAGTGAGCCACATTTGATTGGCTGTTGCGCATTTACAGGCGGCCCCACCCAACAGCACGTCAGAGCACTTCGCAATCAATTAATTATATATCGCACATTTATGGCAACTGGTTATGAACTAATGTTTATGATTTGTGACAATGGTTGCAGTGTTTATATGGTAATATGGTTTAGACTGATTTTAAGCTTTTAAATAAAGCTTGTTGCCTATCCTGCTGGTAGCTAATTAAAAAATAATGCATCTCAAGCTATAATTTAATACTGAGCAACAGTGCATATTATAATCTTTTTATTGTTTTAAATGGCACAACTCACTCGTTTCTGTGAAGGACCCAGTAGAGTATACATGAGCAGTTACTTTACACTCAGGCACTTAACTCTTGACACACGAGATCTGATGGATCGCGGTGCACATTAATATTTCAATGAAAATTAAATATAATTTAACAGTTGTTTTCAATTTCATTTGTAGTTGAAATAAAAAAAAAATAAGTGTATTTTAAAGTTTAGAAATAAGAAATGAGAAAATGTTACAATACCATACTACACCATCTGGTCATAATTGTCATGAACTTGTTCAGCGATCGCTGGACGCCATTAATGGTCATCAGGTCGCAAAATTTATTTGAATACGAATTGATGATTGTCTAAATATATTAATATTCCTCCAATTATGCACACTTCTGAATTAAAATGCCAATTGGATGCTGTTCAGTGAAGCTGTGTGAAGACACGTCAACAGTTGTGTCTGAATATGAATGCATGTTATTCTGTTCAAAGCATCAAACATTAATTGACCGTTGATACCCTGTACATGTAGTGGTCTTGATTTTATAAATGTTGAGTATATAAAGCTCATTTAAATGTAAGCTTTTAAATGACCCGACCACTTACCATCTTAAAGAACCATCTGTGAATATACCTGGATCTTCTCTGAAGTTCACAAGAAAATATTCATAATGTGACAATGATGACTAACTTTCAATAACATTCAATAAAGACAAAAACACAGTGTGTGTCAATTAACCAAATGTTTATTTAAAATATTTTTTTAAATGCCTGTTGTGTCAAATTCCACCCAGCAAACAGGGATGGGCCACTTGGGTCCTGGAGGGCCACTGTCCTGCAGAGTTTAGCTCCAACCCTAATTAAACACACCTGAAAAAGGCAATCAATGTTTTCAGGATTACTAGATAGATACAGGCAGGTGAGTTATCATCAGGGCTGAAGCTAAACTCTGCAGGACAGTGGCCCTCCAGGACCGGAGTTGCCCATCCCTGAATTAGATCCTAGTGTTGTACTAGTTATTAGATATACTTTGTATTAAAATTATCTTTAAAGCATTACCCCTAAGATTATAAAAATATATATTTTTTATTTATTATGTACTAGTTTAGCCTATAGTGCTGAGAATTTTGTTGTGAATACATTTGTAAAAATGCTCTTTATTTGAAGGAGTGGGTAGCTCTGAAAAGAGCCGTTGTTGTCTTTAAAAAGACATTTGGTTTCAACTTTGGAGTTCCACCCGCAGACCGTCTCTCAGGTTTGCTCAGGAGAAGCTGGTTTCAATCTGCGCTCAGGTGAACTCGGTCTCTGGTGTTTCTATGCTGAATGGCACGCATCTGTCTCCCTGGATATCCTGAGGGCAGAGGAGATAAAACGTATATGATAATGTTAGTGAATTTATTTGAATTGTTTACTTATTGAGCAGCATAGTTGATGGGTCAGATGTAAGCCTTTAGTTTTTACATCAAATCATACATCTTTGAACAAAACCCATGGTTTTTCCTGCATTTAACTTTTTTAGCATTTATTAATCTTTGTTAGTGATTTTTACATTTACTAATACGGTACATTGTTCAAATCAAAAGTTGTAAGTGTTAACATTAGTAAATGCAGTGAACTAACATGAATAAACATTAAACAGCAGTTTTTAAAATAAATAACTGTCAAAAAGTTCATACTGGAGTGATTAATATCATAAAGCACATAGCAAGTTGTTGTTAGCTAGCTGTTCATTTTATTCAATTGTTAGCTATATGTTAGAAAATTAAGACTATTAGTTAAAATAAACCTTTTGATTCTATTATTTTTATATGCAATATGATTATATAACAAAATTATGAAATCCAGTGGTAAAATCTGCTCTTTTTTTTAAATAAGAGAGCAAGATAGGACAACAGTGTCTGTTGGCCACCAACGAAGACATTTGACGCGGGAAAAACCCTGAAACCATTGTATAATAAAATGCACTGAAATACTACACCTTATCAGTAGTATTGACCTCAGTGTGCTTCTTCCTCTGCTTCTTCATCTGCTTCTTCATTCTTCAGAGTTGTCCTCAATGCCATAGTTATTTGGACCCGTTCTCTGGGCAATGAAATTAACAAATGAACAATAGGATCACGAATACACCCATACTAATAAAAATTAAAAAACAAACTCAGAAATAAAACTTACGGAAAGAAATTGACACACAATCTGGTATCCAGCTCGTCGTCGTCATTGATGTAGCACACGTGATCTTCTCAGACAATCTCACTTCATTTGGATGGTTCATGAAAAACATAAAAATTAAAATTAGAGATTCAAATATAACATTTCCATTCAAACGCGGTTATGAAAAGCAGTAGTACACAGCTAAAGCAAAACATTTTAACACTTAGCTTTAGAAGGTAAATTGCACACTCATATCCAGACAGGACTGCTATGGTCTCCCAATTCTTCCTGCAACTTTACAGAAGGGCACATATCAATCATAGAATAATAGCAGGGGACTGCATATCCCGCACAGATTGTCACAAATTTTGTAGATTGAACATCAATTCAAGTTAAAATGTATGTTATAAGGTCAAAATCAAACATTACAATGGTGTCTTGCTACTTCTCTCTTTCCCTTGTCTTTTATAACTTACTGCCACTGTTGCACTGACTGTCTGTGTCCTCCCTGGAGCTGTCACGCTAGTCCTCTGTCCTTCCTGCTGCTGCTGCTGACGTTGCTCCTTCCTCGTAGCTCAGTGGTATAAACCCTTAAATTGACCTAACCACAATCTCCTAACCACAATCTCTAACGCCACAATCTAACCGCAACACGACCATACGCGCCAACCCGTTTGATGAAGGCTGTCGAAGTCCCGTTGATGTCATGAATCCAGGTCCATTGGCAACGGTTCCGTATGGCATAACAACCCAACCATACGCGCCCAACCGTTTGTATAAGGCCGCGGAAGCCCCACTGTAGTCATTAGTAGCGGATGCAGTGGCAAACGGTTCCGTATGGCATACTAGCTACCGCAACATACAACAATACCGGTCCATCACAAAAACTCATTTACGCAAAATACAGTACACGGGATTGTGATAACTATGATAACTATGCAAGACACCTGACTGAAGGCACAAATCCGGATGAGAGATGTATATATGATCCAGTAGAGTGTTCTTTTTGGTTGTTGCTGTGGTGATCAGTTGCGTGTATCCTTTAGACTGGAACAATTCCAGAACAGTTTTATTCCCTGCGCTGAGGTGATCCTCATTAAAATCTCCACAGATTAGTACTGGATGTTCGTCCACGATGTCCAAATAATCCAGCAGACTCTTCAAGTTTTTCGAGAACTCTTCAAATCCGTAGTGTGGCGGCCTGTACACAGCAGCGATCGTTGCTTTGATCGGGCTATCCACTTTGATGACGACATACTCCAGATCGGTCACATCTTGTATAAACTGCCTAGGCTGAGCAGAAATATGCTCTTTGCAATATATTGCGACTCCACCACCAGCTTTCTGTGCAATTTCTTGGTGTGTCGAGTAGGAGACATGTCTGTTGCGCATAAATGCGTTGTACCCTTCCAGTTGGACGTGGGGTGTCATGAGTGACCCGGTCAGGTGAGTTTCCGTCATGCAAAGAATATCCGACAGAAGCAGTTCGTGATGGCATCGGATATCTTCGATGTGTGATGACAGTCCTTCTGTGTTGTGATGGATTATTTTCAGCGTTTGATCCAAGTTGGTTTCCCTCACCTGCTGTAAAAGCGGCATGATTCCTTCGAATGATGCTCTCGTCATGTTTTCCAACGATGCTGTGACTGTAGCATCGGCATAGATCTTCTTTTCGCTGAAGTCCGTGATGTGTAGTCCACGAAGCGAGGTCGTTCTGCTGAGGGCAACGTAGGCCATTCCCGGCTCGAATATCTTCTTCAGTGAAACCACGGCATTCTCCAACGTCATGCCTTGGACTTTGTGAGCTGTGCAGGCGTAGGCCAACTTGATGGGGAATTGTCGACGAACGGCTCCTTTCCTCAGACTTTCTTCGGATCTCTCGATGTACACACAGTCGTCGTCTTCACCTTGCACCCTTTTGCGGTTTTTCTTCCCTGCATGTGGATTGTCGAGCTGAAGCCCTAGCATGTGTACGGTGTCGATTCCATCTTTTGTCTTATTGACAATACGAGAAATCTTCCCAAAGCACCCATTGCATAGACCGTCCTCGACATCCAAATTCCTAGTCACCATTATGCGTACTCCCAACGCAATTTGTATGGTGTCAGGCAAGTCGTCCTTTTTACCGGTGACGGGCCTCGCTTGTCTCTTCATCCCTCCCGTTCTTGGGTCTTTCCTGTAGTCTTCGGCATCGATGGTAATGATGTCAGTGTGAAGAGCATGGATTGTTTCAGTGTTGTGTCTGTGGACTTCCTTGTTGGTGGCAAATACGTGCAGTGCATCACACGGGCAGTCTTTGGGGTCCTTCACAGCCTGGAGCAACAAAGCTCGATCTTCTTCGGCAAGGTCGTCGGTCTTCTGCTTCACCCGTATGCGGTTTAAAAGTTGGGCAAAAGCCAAGTCTTCTTTCTGACGCATGATCTCGGAGAGAGTAACCATTTGGAAATGGTCTTTCCAGAAGTCCAGGACATCCTCTTCGTACACACAGAGGGGTTTGGCTTTACCCAGAGGTGGCAGTTGATAAAAGTCGCCCACGGCGAGGACAGAGATTCCCCCGAAAGGTTTCTTGCTGCCTTTGATCTGCTGACATCTCCAGTTGATGTAGGCAAAAAGATCCTTCGAAATCATGGACACTTCATCGATGATAAGAATCTCCACGTCGCGTAGTTTTGCTCGTAGTTCGTCTAGGGCATTTCCAAGTCCTTGATACGGTGGCTTCAGATTCCTTGGAAGTTTCAAAATGGAATGGAGTGTTTTACCGGAAATATTGAATGCGGCCGTTCCAGTAAACGCACTCAAGAGCACCGTAGGCACGGAGAGATCCCCTTCCTCCCGTAGTCGAGGCAGTTGTCGCAGAATCTTGGTCGCTTCCGTGTGTATGCACTTGATGACGTGCGATTTGCCACAACCAGCACCACCTGACACGAAGTAGAAAAACTGTTCTGGATTATGACCCCACACACGCTTCTGACACCACTGGCAGATCGTGTAGAAGATGGCTGCCTGCGTCTCGTTTAGACTTCTAAACAACCTCCTGACAAATTCGATGCTCATCTGCGGTGCCTCTATTTGTGGCACGACTCCATCTCCATGTTCAAGAATCTGAAATTCTGGGACATCATCTTGTACATTCTCATCATCTGGATTGATGTCTTGTCGTTCTGCAACGCACTCTAAACGATCCACTTCAATTTCAGGTGCAAAAGCGGTCCATGCGTTCTCGGATGGCCCTTGCTGTTGCAGCTGATCGAACGCCTTATCCACCTCGTCGCCGTGTTTTTCGAACTTTCCCTTGTTCGCTTGTACTATGGCAATGACAGGGAAGAGCAAACCAGGGTGAGTAGGTAGTTTCACCCTTGCACTCTTGTAAAACGTCTCATACGTTGGAAATCTAGGCGGTTTTAGCTGTTCGTTGCTCCTATGTGGCATATAAAGCTTGAGCAATCTACTGTAAAACTTTTCGGGTTGTTTTTCCTCCGAAAAACGTGCATACCTAATAACGGCAGCCTTCCCAGACGTTCTTTTCTGAAAAAAACCCATGCCGTTGAGCAGCTGGTGAACATTCTTGCCTTTCGTTTGTTGACCGTACACGATGCGGCACTCCGAAGCAAAATCTGCAAAACACATCTTTTCAAAGTCGTGCGTTTGAGGCCTTGCTCTGTATTTATCGATCATCCCTGACATCCACACATCCTCCGAATCCGGATTTTTATTTTGTAGGACGCTTAGGGGAAGACTCATCTTTAACGCGTCATCATCCGTCGGTAGAAACACAACACTACGTGAACACTTCTTCAACGGTAAGCTGCATGTTCGTGCCACCGACTCCTGAGCGCTAACTTGCCTGTGTTTGGAGTAGGCTTGCATTATCTGCTTCATTTCATCTTCCTCGCTAACGTTCGTTTCACGCACACTCTTGATCACGTTCTTAAGTAAATCGCCCATTTCATTCTCTGGTTTGGAAATATACGAAAGCATATACATAACGCAGCTAAAAGCGTCAAGAACGAACTGAATGTCCATATTAGCGTTCCATGCCCTCAACAAATCGGGATTGTATCCATTCACCCAAGACTCCTTTGGATCACGCTTCAGCAGAATCACGTTGGCATTGGACAATGCTTTGACGTTCTCATTGTAGTCATCGATGGACAACTTACACTTTGTCAGTAGCTCTGACAAGCTGGCAAAGGAGGCTTGGGGGTCATTCAACAGATCCCACACCGGCTTGAGTTTTGTCCTGGCTTCGCTCATTGCCTTTTGAGCAGCCTCCCGTCTCAACTTACTTCGTTCTGATTCCTTTTGGGCTTTCTCGTGCTCTTCTTCAGGACGCTGTGGTTGTTTAGATGCAAACATGCAGCTTCCAGATGGAGAAGTGTCCGTGTCATCCTCTTCTTCAGGACGCTGTGGTCGCGGACGAGTGATCGTGGTGCTAGACACCGGTAGTTTGGGGAACCCAAATCGACACAATACATTTCCCTTCTTACAGGACTTTGAGTGGTTCCTGCTGTGAAGCTGGACCTCTGTGACGATCCGGTGAAGCTCAGGATCAGCCGAGGAATCGGGCAACTGGCAGGTTATGTTGCGGTCAATAAAGTCACAAACATCCTTATCAGAGTCCTTTTCAAACCCGGGTGCGTCCTTTATCCAGACAAGAAGATGGATATGAGGGCTTCCTCTAGCTTGAAACTCCACTCGGTAAAAGTAGTCCTCAACTTTACCAATGGGTTGGGCAGGCGACAAAAGCAGATGAGTCATTAGCGCATCCACCCGTTTCTCAAACATGCGCATGACAGTGACTGGGTTGCTTCGGAGGATTTCACACTTTGTCGCCCAGTCAAGCTCGGAAAAGTCGACGTGTTCACCTTGCTGGGCCTTGATTGCGGTTATCACTTCAGGCCATCTCATTTCGGCTGCACTGAATGTGCAAAAAAACGTAGGGGTTCCTAACTGTCTAATCATTGCCTGTAGATCTCTCAAAGTTTTCTCCCAATACGATGGAGTGCCTCTCAGTGGTTGCATGAACCGCGTGGCGTCTCTGTTGTGTACCAATCTTTCAATCTCCCGGTTGTCTTGAAGCAGTCTGTTGGAAATTCTCCGGCCATCTCTTGTGACAGGTTTGCCTTTTCGCAACTGGATAGACATGCTGTTTCTAGCCAGGTGCGTTTCCGTTACAAACTGTGCAAAGAAAAGATAACTCTGATCTTTTGCAAAACGCGTGTCCACGCTGAACAATCTCGCGTTGAAATACATACTGGGAGATATTGAAATTTGTCTTTCCTCGTCAATGGAATTCTGTCCAGTGGGGAATTGAACAGGGAACGCCATGGCTTCCAGTTTTGGGATTTTGAAAAATCCAACAGGCTTATGTCCTTGTGCAGGTGCGATACTAAATATTCCCTCACCGTACGACAAGATCTCCTGTCCGATGTCGGGCGGCTGCATGCACGTGTCTAATGTGAGGCCGGGTCGAAGCTCATCCTTTTCCTCAACGCTAACTTGTTGCTCATCCTGCTCAGCAACATCGACTTCTTGTTGCTTCTCAGAGACATCAGCTTCCTCGTCTAAGTGACTTTCAGTGACATCAGCTTCCTCGTCTAGGTGACTTTCAGAGACATCAGCTTCCTCGTCTAGGGGACTTTCAGAGACATCAGCTTCCTCGTCTAGGGGACTTTCAAATACAGCAGTTTCTCTTATGGAGATATCCCTGTATTCTGAATGCATTGCTTTCAGCTTTGATAAAGCTGCAAGCACGTTATGCATATTCACAGTCTGGAACTGCTGGTATCCTTTAAACTTAACGTGTCTCTTCAGCTTCACCTGCAGCAGCTGGGCCTCACTTCTTGGTCTTGGCAGAGAGTTGACAGTCTTCTCCATCTCAGAGGGCACACACACGACGGCACCACGTACTGCTCTCTGCTGTCCTTTGGGTAATGAAATTATTTTTGCAAATGGTAAAATTTTTGCAATGAGTTGACGTTCAAGGACATTTAATTCATCCAATTCCGCAGGGATTGGTGGCAACTCCAGTTTGTTGGCTGCTGCAATTGAAGACATCTGTCCTCTCTTAAGATGGTTGTCACAAGTGTGGCAAATCCATTCCTGTCTTCTCTCTTCCGGAAATACGCAGGAACCTGAGCAGGCACTGACACAAGCGTGAACATACTTCCCGGTTAGGCAAGTCGCTGCAACGTGAACGTTTTTGTCATATCTCGTTCTATTACAGGCCCTGACTTGATCAGGAAACAGGGCTCTGTGGCAGACTGTGCAGACATGTGTAGGGCCATGCTGAATCTTACACCGGAATGCATGTATGGCACTTTCCATCGCTTTGTTAACCAAAGGCTGGGGTGTTTCCTGGCTGGAACGGATGTAAGGTTTATATTTCCTTTTTATCCTAAGTGCGCATTGCAATCGATGAAGAACGTGATATGTAACATCACCGGCACATTTCTGGGTCTTGCGCAGGGTACATCGCAGTATGTGATGTGCTCTGAACTCTGGGTCGCCTGCATATCTCTTAACCATGTAGGCTTTCATTTTCCTCTGGAATAGAGTATCGGTGCTGTATCTATTCTTCATGTAGTCTTTCATCTTCTTCTGGAAGAGAGCATCTGTGCTGTATCTCTTCTTCATGTAGTCTTTCATCTTCTTCTGGAAGAGAGCATCGGTGCTGTATCTCTTCTTCATGTAGTCTTTCATCTTCTTCTGGAAGAGAGTATCTGTGCGGTATCTCCTCAGTATGTAGTCTTTCTTTTTGTTTCTGAAAAAAGGATCCTGATGATACTTTTGTTTAATGACTTCTTTTTTCTTTGTTTGGAATTGCAAACAGCTGACATACTTCTTTCTGTCATATTCCTTTTTTTTATTTCTTCTTATGAGACTAGATGCAGTTGTGCCCTCAAGTTTTCCACGTTGTTTTGAAAATGTTGATGTTTTACGCATTTCTTTTCTTCTCCTGTGCTTATTTGTTTTATATACCACATCTGGGTTTTTAGCTCCTGAGCCAACCAGATTTACATTGGCTCCAACATTTGTTATTGGTTCCTGTAGAGCTGAAATCACTAGTGATACCTGTTCACAAACAGATGTTGAAGGCAGTTGGACAGACTGTTGCTCTGTTTCAAATGATACAGGCATGAACTCATAGCTGGTCTCATCACCACGATCCTGGAATATCTTGAGAACTCTGTCTGCCATCTCACTCAGATGGGTGAAAGTCAACATGACAGCAGTTCCATGACCAGTAGGATGGGGCAAGCCTGCAGCAGTCCTCGAGTGAGAATCAAAGTATCCGTACCTTCCAGATCTGTCTCTGAACACAGCAATACACTCAGGAGCAACAAGGAGTAAAGCATGCCTGACATCTGTGGAGAGACACTGCAGTCTTTCAGTGAGAGGAATGCACCACTCTTCAGTGCCAGGGGTCCCTGTGGCTCTGAGGTATCCAATCATCACTCCTGACTTCAGCACATTGTGTGTCCGGTTAAATGAGGAAACTCTTAGAGGTACTTCCTCCATCGTCAGAAGGTTGCGAGTAAACCTTCTTTCAGCAATAAGCTGCAATTTAATGCCGACATATAACGCATCTCCCTCCTCTAAAACTCTATCAAGGTCAGGCATCTTGAATGTAATCCCTTCACTCTGGTTGGCCAAAAATGTCACCGCTACACACGTGCACTGATGATTTCTAGAGAAAGTGTCATATCTATTATCACCCTGACAATGAGATGCCTGCACAGACACAACCCTGGGTGCAATATCACCACCTTCTGCATACGTTCTACTAGAAAACTGAGCTACAGCTGCACTGGTGCTTGCCTGTTCAACCTGTAAATAATCATTCATGAAATTAGGCTGCTGGTCAAAATTAGTGTTGAAGAATCTGTGTTAAATTTTAAATCACAATTCATAGTGTTTGACACAAAGACATGTCATTCATCATTCATCACTCATTCATGTCACAGTGAGGACTGAAGTAATGATGCTGAAAATGCAGCTTCACATTTATTTATTAATTGCATTAATTATTGCATAATTTATTAAAGGAATAAATTACTTTTAAAATATATTAAAATAGAAAAGTTATTTTTAGTTGTCATAATATTTCACACTATTGCTGTTTACTTTTGCATTTTTAAATCAAATGCAGCCTTGATGAGCAAGAATGATCTTACAGATCAAAAACTTTTTTGTTCAGCCTATATTTTATTGTGATATTCTGTAAAGCACAACACATTTATGAATATTCAAAAAAAAAATGTGCTGACAGGATTTAGCTGCATTTCTGCAGTAAATTGAAATCAAGGTTGTTGTTGTTTATTTACAAATCAAGCACTCAAATTTAATCAAGGAAATAATCTTTATCTGTATCTGCATTTTATTCAGCTACAGCGATATCTGGATGTCTTTGTTCATATAATGGATTAATAAAGCGGAATCGTAACAGTCCTAGTCCCAAACATTAAGGTGCCCTGAAAATGAGCATGTTGAAATGCAAGACAAAGAAATCAATAGTACCCGGTTAATCCTGGAGGGTCCGGTCTGTTCATCCTCCAGGTCCAACTTTCGCCGACGCATTTGTTGAGCCTGAGATCTCTTTCCTTTCCGCGGCATCCTTTAAAATATGAAGAGATAAAAAGAATAATTCTTGACAAATTTATCGGACTAAGTAACTACATTTTACTCGCAATACTCAAAAACATCAAAAGTAACCGTGTATTTATTTTTAAACCTCAAAAGTAATGCATATTAAAATAAAATTATTTGTTAGTCAAATTCATTTTAACAGGACATTGTCCCTTTGATAGGCACATACTTTGAAAGTTCTCCCGATGTAACTGCTGTTGAGCCTGAAAAGATAAAACCTGTAGTACTCTCAGGAAGAAGAAAAAAACAGTTAAACAACTATGAAAGAGACACTGTGTAAACTAGTAAAATACACTATTTTTTTTTTTGTTTTTTTTTTGTGGGGAGTGGGGGTAAGAAATTAAATGAACTGCTCTCTGTAGAAAACGCCAAAACACAAGGAACCTGTATAGAGAAGCAGAAAAAGACATATTAGGGCACAGGGACTACAATTATGGTGATGAAAATGTCATAGTACAGCTTAAGAAACCATATTAATACTAACCAAGGAGAAAAGTGCAGCAGAAGATGCAGGATATGCTCTGATTAGTCAGTCTGAAAAAAACAACAATGACAACACAATGAAAAATTACTAAACTCGAGTCAACTATTCATAATTTCTTTGCATGTTCAATATTAATTATATATTTTTATCAATATGTAGAATTGAATTTTAGTAATTTATCTCGATTTTGTATTTTTCTTGAAATACTATGAACTGACCATCCAGCCTGATTTACTAAACAGGTCAAGTGGTCTTTATGACTTTATGAATGTGGTTGCATAAACCTGTTTTTATTTTAATAGCTTCTGTGATCCTGATCATTTTTAACTTTAACGATTTTCTTATCAAGAAGCCAAATCTGAAGCATTTTGTATCTGGTCATGTCCCTAATTAAACCTTTACCTTTAAAATGCAGTAGGAAAACAGTATTCTGAAATAGAGAAAAAAAGAGTGTCATAAAACTCAACACCACATTCACAACCCATGTAACATGATCTTTCATTGCAAATAATGATAACCCTGAAAAAAAAAGCTGAAAACTTTTATAAGAACATTAAAAAATGTCTAAACCAAATCATTTTTTGGGTAATATCTTCAAAATGTTTTGTAATTTTCTACAAAAATCTACACATTGTCGTATAAGTAACCTGAAAATACAGTAGTTTATTAAGGTTAAATCTTGCTAACCACTCTCACTAAAAAAACTGGTTAAGCACTTACATTCTCATTTTAAGGGGTGTTCTGAGTAAATGATTTGTTTGTAACACTTTACTATTTGTTTTGATTCGTTAACAAGATAAGGCAACGTTTTTTTCCAGCACAATTCACACACAGCGGTAATTATAAAAAAAAAATATATCAGAATGCTCCACGTTAAATTTGGTTCTTCCGACCTTTTACCATAGTGTCAGTTGACTTTGATTAATTGTGCGAGGTAAAGACAGAGAGCAAGAAGGTTTGAAGACGGTGAGTGCGCGCGCGCGACCTGGGCGCGCTCTCTCTCTGCTCGTTCTTTCAGTGCGCGCCCTGTCAGTGTCACAAGCGCAACAGTCATTCTCACAGGATTTCTTCACCTCTGACTAATCTAACGTTAATCGCCTTCGATTGGACGTTGCATTTTTAAACTCATCAGAAAGGTGTGTGATTGGCTGTGCTGCTTAACGCATGCCTTTGATTGACATGAACAATGATGTAATGCATCAGTCGACATTATTGGATAATTCTTTTGTAACGTTACCATCAAATATATTCTAAATATTACTGAACTAAAATTTACAAAATGTACATTTAAAAATTTAAAATGTACATTTATTTGTAATTTATAATAGCTACACTTAAGGTGTTTGGTCAGCTTTGAGTCTGACGCATAATCTATACGAAATGTCTGAGGGTTAAACACAAGTAAAACATCTCCATCACTCCTCAAAATACTGTGAATGTCGCCAACGTAGTAATCGATGCGTTATGAGTCACATCGTCCGTTAATATTTACCAAAAATTGCTGCAAATAGAGGGAAGCTTCCGTCTCTGTCTGTCCTACTTGAACCCATTAAAAAAGATTGTCAGCGCGGATTAATTTTAACTTACATGAATTCATGCACGTGACCGCAAGGCGCGAAAGCAAGGTTCTCAACTCACTAACGTTATACCAGCAGCTAATACACTCATGAAACTCTCGTTATATGACATAAAGCTAACTACAGAGCAAAATGAAATTCATACATGCATTTATATTTGCACTTTTGTTGTTTATGATTAGATAATTCTGTCAGTGAGCGTGGATTCTCATTGGATTTTTCTCCCCTGACTGATTTAACCGCCTTCGATGCGGAAAATTACACGCTGCCTTTGATTGACATAAAGCTTGCTTCAATCGACAATTTTCATTCTAAAATCTATGCATCCATAAGCATGATTGCACAACAAACGGCAAGTACCATAGTAACATACTATTAAGTGTAGACTAACGTTACATGATCACATGAGCTACCATTACTTTAGTTTAAAATAAGCACCAAAATTAACACTCCTCACGCAGTACTTACGCTATTGTAAGCTACACAAACAGCAAAAACCAAAGGACGTAATATCCATGAAACACACAACATATAATGTTACGTTTTCACACAAAGATAGAAGTGTGGCTATAACGTTAGACATTAACTGTTATCATGCATTACCATATTTACAGAGAAAAATGTAGCTTCAGTGTTTAACAAAACGATATACATCTCATATTATAATACGAATAATATTATCTACATTTAATTCAAATAAAGAGCTGCATTTGACAATACAGGCTTTATAAAACAGCATATTTGAAAATAACCGTCTCCACTCACCTCAAGAGAATACTGCGGAGAGCTCCTAGCAACAGGTCCGGTAAAGTCGATGTCGCAGCCAATCAGCAGCGAGCTTTGATTGTACAACCAATAGAATCACACCTTCTAGTGATGGGTCGGTCATTATCGTTCCTTGCAGAGCCGTGGTTCCTTGTGAACAAATCTTTAATATGACTCGGGAGTCGGGTGTCCGAAACCGCTCACTTGTTCACTCATTCACTAATCCACTCCTTTTATCTTATATGTTACTTACTTTATAATATTATAATATAATAATAAAAATTCTAATGACTTTATTTTGTAATTAAACATCCGTACCAGCTTTGTTTCATCGATTGAATTGGTTTATCATCCTTAATATATATATAATCATTAAATACTATAAACAACTGCAAACAAAAATAAACACACATTAACAATGGTAAATTATTTCATGTATTTAATGTTTTTGGTAAAGTTTTTTATTTTTAGTTTGTTAGAAACTCACAGATGATGTGGTCGTTGCACCCTCGGGCGACCGTTATGATTACATTCAAATGAATACACTACCTACAGATTATTATCTCTTTCTTGCAATTTAATGAGTTAACAATGCCCCAAATTATTAATACACCTGGCTGTTAGTGAAATTGAGTTGATATGTATAACTATATATAATCTAAATAACTTAATTTATTAATATAATTTCATTTAATCTTAAAATGCATCTCTATGATATTTTCTCTATATTTTAATGTTTTATTCAAGTATTGATTACTCCCTACATTTTTTTAAACTAAAACAGGCATGAAATAAATAAACGGGTGTCCATTGTTGTTTCTTTATTTTTTTATTTTTTTTCTTATTTATTTACTCACGTGTGCCGTCAAACTGTTGTATAAAACTCGTAGCTGTGCGATATCGCTGTATATCATCTCGCTGTGATTGCCTAGAGCTGACAGCAGTCAGATATCACTGTATATCATCTCGCTGGGTGGTTGCTATGGTGTTGCTAGGTGGTTACTAAGGTATTTTTGGTGGTTGCTATGGTGTTACTAGGTGGTTGGTAGTTTTCACAGATGGTTACTATGGAGTTAGGGCTAAGGTTAGGCACGAGGCCGTACGAGTGAGTTTTTATAGAGTATTTAAAATCTCTATTAAACGAGTGCATTATAATGAGTGCACGAGGCCTGCGGCCTCGTGCCTATAGCTTATGGTTGCTAGGGTGTTCTGGGTGGTTGCTAGGGCACCACAGATGGTTACTAAGGGGTTAGGGCTAAGGTTAGGCACGAGGCCGCTACGAGTGAGTTTTTTTAGAGTATTTGGTTGCTAGGGCACCACAGATGGTTACTATGGGGTTAGGGCTAAGGTTAGGCACGAGGCCTGCGGCCTCATGCCTACGAGTGAGTTTTTATAGAGTATTTTAAATCTCTATTAAACGAGTGCATTATAATGAGTGCACGAGGCCTGCGGCCTCGTGCCTATAGCTTATGGTTGCTAGGGTGTTCTGGGTGGTTGCTAGGGACCACAGATGGTTACTATGGGGTTAGGGCTAAGGTTAGGCACGAGGCCGTACGAGTGAGTTTTTATAGAGTATTTAAAATCTCTATTAAACGAGTGCATTATAATGAGTGCACGAGGCCTGCGGCCTCGTGCCTATAGCTTATGGTTGCTAGGGTGTTCTGGGTGGTTGCTAGGGCACCACAGATGGTTACTATGGGGTTAGGGCTAAGGTTAGGCACGAGGCCTGCGGCCTCATGCCTACGAGTGAGTTTTTATAGAGTATTTAAAATCTCTATTAAACAAGTGCATAATAATGAGTGCACGAGGCCTGCGGCCTCGTGCCTATAGCTTATGGTTGCTAGGGTGCTGTAACTGGTTGCTATGGTGTGGCTATGAAGATTTTAGGCCATTACTTATTGGCTGCTTGATAATATAAATCCTCTGAGGGAGAGAGAGGGGGAGACATGCAGGGGTGTCAGGCCCTTTGTGTCTGTGTGTGTGAAAAATGACAGTTGGGATTTGAATTTCTGAAAATTCCGCAATGTTAAGTCAATGGGACTTTTTTGGCCGCTTTTTCGTCCGCTGCGCGAACATCGTACACCCGATCGCTTAGAAAAGATATAGCACACCTCTCCTCAATGAGCCGGTCGATTTGACACCTCACCCAGGGGTCTGTGACAAACCGTGCGGGGCGAGTTTCGCGCCGAACTTTTGTGTGGAAGAATAATAATTATTATAAGTATGGAGGAGAACACTAATGTTGCTTTGCCTATAGGCAAGCACCATTAAAAATAAGTATGCAAGATAACACTAATGTTGCTTTGCCTATAGGCAAGCACCATTAACTAGAACGTACATTTCCAGAAGAAAATGTGAATGGTGCTTGCAGTGGCAAAACTCGACACTCGGTTGCTAGAGTGTGGTACATGATTGCATACGAGCCAACAACCATGTCTGTACGATGTTCTACTCCTGAGATATGGCTTATTCATGTTGTTCAGGTGGTTGCTAGGGTGTTCTGGGTGGTTGCTAGGGTGTTCTTGGTGGTTACTATGGTGTTCTGGGTGGTTACTATGGTGTTCTGTGTGGTTACTATGGTGTTCTGTGTGGTTGCTATGGTGTTCTGTGTGGTTGCTATGGTGTTGCTAGGGAGTTCTAAGGTATTTCGGGTGGTTGCTAGGGTGTTATGTGTGATTCCTAGGGTGTTCTAAGGTGTTTTGGGTGGTTGCTATGGTGTTGCTAGGGAGTTCTAAGGTATTTTGGGTGGTTGCTAGGGTGTTGCTAGGGAGTTCTAAGGTATTTTGAGTGGTTGCTATGGTGTTGCTAGGGAGTTCTGAGGTATTTTGGGTGGTTGTTAGGGTGTTATGGGTGGTTGCTAGGGTGTTCTAAGGTGTTTTGGGTGGTTGCTATGGTGTTGCTAGGGAGTTCTAAGGTATTTTGGGTGGTTGCTAGGGTGGTTGCTAGGGTGTTGCTAGGGAGTTCTAAGGTATTTTGGGTGGTTGCTAGGGTGTTCCGGGTGGTTTCTAGGCAATTGCTAAGGTTTTCTGGGTGGTTGTTAGGGTATTTGGGTGATTGCTAGGACATTTCTAGGCGGTTGCTAGGGTGTTCAGGGCGGTTGCTAAGGTATTTTTGGTGGTTGCTATGGTGTTACTAGGTGGTTGGTAGTTTTCACAGATGGTTACTATGGGGTTAGGGCTAAGGTTAGGCACTCGGCCGCAGAGTATTAAAAATCTCTATTAAACGAGTGCATTATAATGAGTGCACGAGGCCGCATAGAGTATTTAAAATCTCTATTAAACGAGTGCATTATAATGAGTGCACGAGGCCTGCGGCCTCGTGCCTATAGCCTATGGTTGCTAGGGTGCTGTAACTGGTTGCTATGGTGTGGCTATGAAGATTTTAGGCCATTCTAGGTGGTTGCTAGGCAGTTGCTAGGGTGTTCTGGGTGGTTGCTAGGCGGTTGCTAGGCAGTTGCTAGGGACTTCAGGGTGGTTGCTAGGGCACCACATATGGTTACTATGGGGTTAGGGCTAAGGTCAGGCACGAGGCCGCCGAGTGAGTTTAATCTCTATTAAACGAGTGCATTATAATGAGTGCACGAGGCCTGCGGCCTCGTGCCTATGAGTGAGTTTTTATAGAGTATTTAAAATCTCTATTAAACGAGTGCATTATAATGAGTGCATTATAATGCCTATAGCCTATGGTTGCTAGGGTGCTGTAACTGGTTGCTATGGTGTGGCTATGAAGATTTTAGGCCATTACTTATTGGCTGCTGGATAATATAAATCCTCTGAGGGAGAGAGAGGGGGAGACATGCAGGGGTGTCAGGCCCTTTGTGTCTGTGTGTGTGAAAAATGACAGTTGGGATTTGAATTTCTGAAAATTCCGCAATGTTAAGTCAATGGGACTTTTTTGGCCGCTTTTTCGTCCGCTGTGCGAACATCGTACACCCGATCGCTTAGAAAAGATATAGCACACCTCTCCTCAATGAGCCGGTCGATTTGACACCTCACTCAGGGGTCTGTGACAAACGGTGCGGGGCGAGTTACGCGCCGAACTTTTGTGTGGAAGAAGTATAATAACTAGAACGTACATTTCCAGAAGAAAATGTGAATGGTGCTTGCAGTGGCAAAACACGACCCGGTTGCTAGAGTGTGGTACATGATTGCATACGAGCCAACAACCATGTCTGTACGATGTTCTGCTGCTGAGATATGGCTTATTCATGTTGTTCGGGTCGTTGCTAGGGTGTTCTGAGTGGTTGCTAGGGTGTATTGGGTGGTTGCTAGGCGGTTGCTAGGGTGTTCTGGGTGGTTGCTAGGCAGTTGCTAGGGTGTTCTGGGTGGTTGCTAGGCGGTTGCTAGGGTGTATTGGGTGGTTGCTAGGCGGTTGCTAGGGTGTTCTGCATGGTTGCTAGGTGGTTGCTAGGCGGTTGCTAGGGTGTTCTGGGTGGTTGCTAGGCAGTTGCTAGGGTATTCTGGGTAGTTGCTATGGTGTTACTATGTGGTTGGTAGTTGTCACAGATGGTTACTATGGTGTTTGTAGCATTTTCTTGGCATGATTTAGCACTTAGCTAATCAAAATTAGCATGTAGCTATTCACTGCTAGCATGTGTAGCATGTAGCAAGTCCTGTTTGCTAGCATGAGTCAAAAGAGCCAACCCCCATCTCTATACGATGTTCTGATGCAGAGATATACGCCTTGCAAAACGGTTGCTAGGGTAATCTGTTTGGTTGCTAGGGAGTGGCTTGGCAGCTGCCAATCATGAAGCTCCGAAGTCAGTGTGAATGTATAAACCAACCCCCATCTCTATACAATGTTTTGATGCAGAGATATAGGTCTTGCAAAATGGTTGCTAGGGTACTCTCTTTTGTTGCTAGGGAGTGGCTTGGCAGCTGCCAATCATGAAACTCCAAAGGCTGCTTGTCAGTATGAATGATATAAACCAACTCCCATGCCTCTGTGACATTCAGAATGGAAGATATCCCTGTCTGGATTTTGGTTGCTAAGGTACTCGACAATGGTTGCTAGGGAGGGGCTAGGAGGTGTTGAGGTGATTCGGGATTGGCTGTTTTCTGCCCCGAGTCAAACGAGCCAACCCTCATGTTTCTATGACACTTCTATCCAGAGATATCCATTTGATGTCTTTCAATGGAAGTCTATTGATTTTGTTGCTAAGGTGCTCTAAATGGTTGCTAGGGCGTGGCTTGATAGCTTCACAGTGATCCTGAGAGACTGATTGGTTGTCTGAGTAAAATGAGCCCGCCCCCTTGTCTCTATGACACTGTGATCCAGAGTTATGTTCAATACAAATGCGGTTTCTATGGTGTAGGACAGCCCATTTCATGGGCTGTCCTACACCATAGTACGTGAATGGGGCAACTTTGGGCCGGTCCTGCCCCTCAGGGGTGCAACTTTTACCCCATTGTGTGGTATGTTGTTACAGAGCCTACCAGCCTCTTCAAATGTGATCCAGAGTTATGTTCAATGGTGGTTGCTAGGCAGTTGCTAGGGTGTTCTGGGTGGTTGCTAGGGCACCACAGATGGTTACTATGGGGTTAGGGCTAAGGTTAGGCACGAGGCCTGCGGCCTCGTGCCTAGGAGTGAGTTTTTATAGAGTATTTAAAATCTCTATTAAACGAGTGCATTATAATGAGTGCATTATAATGCCTATAGCCTATGGTTGCTAGGGTTCTCTAACTGGTTGCTATGGTGTGGCTATGAAGATTTTAGGCCATTACTTATTGGCTGCTGGATAATATAAATCCTCTGAGGGAGAGAGAGGGGGAGACATGCAGGGGTGTCAGGCCCTTTGTGTCTGTGTGTGTGAAAAATGACAGTTGGGATTTGAATTTCTGAAAATTCCGCAATGTTAAGTCAATGGGACTTTTTTGGCCGCTTTTTCGTCCGCTGTGCGAACATCGTACACCCGATCGCTTAGAAAAGATATAGCACACCTCTCCTCAATGAGCCGGTCGTTTTGACACCTCACCCAGGGGTCTGTGACAAACGGTGCGGGGCGAGTTTCGCGCCAAACTTTTGTCCAGAATAAAAAGAATAATAACTAGAACGTACATTTCCAGAAGAAAATGTGAATGGTGCTTGCAGTGGCAAAAAACACGACCCGGTTGCTAGGGTGTTCTTGGAGTTTGCTATGAAGATGCTAAGGTGTTCTGGGTGGTTGCTAGGTGGTTGCTAGGGTGTATTGGGTGGTTGCTAGGCGGTTGCTAGGGTGTTCTGGGTGGTTGCTAGGCGGTTGCTAGGTGGTTGCTAGGCGGTTGCTAGGGTGTTCTGGGTGGTTGCTAGGCGGTTGCTAGGTGGTTGCTAGGCGGTTGCTAGGGTGTTCTGGATGGTTGCTAGGCGGTTGCTAGGTGGTTGCTAGGCAGTTGCTAGGGTGTTCTGGGTGGTTGCTAGGCAGTTGCTATGGTATTCTGGGTAGTTGCTATGGTGTTACTAGGTGGTTGGAAGTTGTCACAGATGGTTACTATGGTGTTTGTAGCATTTTATTGACATGATTTAGCACTTAGCTAATCAATATTAGCATGTAGCTATTCAGTGCTAGCATGTGTAGCATGTAGCAAGTCCTGTTTGCTAGCATGAGTCAAAAGAGCCAACCCCCATCTCTATACGATGTTCTGATGCAGAGATATACGCCATGCAAAACGGTTGCTAGGGTAATCTGTTTGGTTGCTAGGGAGTGTCTTGGCATTTGCCAATCATGAAGCTCCAAAGTCAGTGTGAATGTATAAACCAACCCCCATCTCTATACGATGTTTTGATGCAGAGATATAGGTCTTGCAAAATGGTTGCTAGGGTACTCTCTTTTGTTGCTAGGGAGTGGCTTGACAGCTGCCAATCATGAAACTCCAAAGGCTGCTTGTCAGTATGAATGATATAAACCAACTCCCACGTCTCTGTGACATTCAGAATGGAAGATATCCCTCTTTGGATTTTGGTTGCTAAGGTGCTCGACAATGGTTGCTAGGGAGGGGCTAGGATGTGTTGAGGTGATTGGGGATTGGCTGTTTTCTGCCCCGAGTCAAACGAGCCAACCCTCATGTTTCTATGACACTTCTATCCAGAGATATCCATTTGATGTCTTTCAATGGAAGTCTATGGATTTTGTTGCTAAGGAGCTCTAAATGGTTGCTAGGGCGTGGCTTGATAGCTTCACAGTGATCCTGAGAGACTGATTGGTCGTCTGAGTAAAATGAGCCCGCCCCCTTGTCTCTATGACACTGTGATCCAGAGTTATGTTCAATACAAATGCGGTTTCTATGGTGTAGGACAG
Organism: Phoxinus phoxinus; assembly: GCF_949152265.1. Classification (NCBI taxonomy): domain Eukaryota; kingdom Metazoa; phylum Chordata; class Actinopteri; order Cypriniformes; family Leuciscidae; genus Phoxinus; species Phoxinus phoxinus. The sequence goes on along the minus strand of NC_136897.1, from coordinate 19,218,119 downwards.
CCCATTTCATGGGCTGTCCTACACCATAGTACGTGAATGGGGCAACTTTGGGCCGGTCCTGCCCCCCAGGGGTGCAACTTTTACCCCATTGTGTGGTATGTTGTTACAGAGCCTACCAGCCTCTTCAAATGTGATCCAGAGTTATGTTCAATAGAATATCGCTTACTATGGTGTAGGACAGCCCATTTCATGGGCTGTCCTACACCATAGTACTTCATTGGGGCAACTTTGGGCCCCTCCTGCCCCCCAGGGGTGCAACTTTTACCCCGTTGTTCTGGGTGGTTGCTAGGCGGTTGCTAGGGTGTTCTGGGTGGTTGCTAGGGTGTTCTGGGTGGTTGCTAGGTGGTTGCTAAGGTGTTCTGGGTGGTTGCTAGGCGGTTGCTAGGGTGTTCTGGGTGGTTGCTAGGCGGTTGCTAGGGTGTTCTGGGTGGTTGCTAGGCGGTTGCTAGGGTGTTCTGGGTGGTTTCTAGGCGGTTGCTAGGGTGTTCTGGGTGGTTGCTAGGCGGTTGCTAGGCAGTTGCTAGGGTGTTCTGGTTGGTTGCTAGGGCACCACAGATGGTAACTATGGGGTTAGGGCTAAGGTCAGGCACGAGGCCTGCGGCCTCGTGCCTACGAGTGAGTTTAATCTCTATTAAACGAGTACATTATAATGAGTGCACGAGGCCTGCGGCCTCGTGCCTATGAGTGAGTTTTTATAGAGTATTTAAAATCTCTATTAAACGAGTGCATTATAATGAGTATAGCTTATGGTTGCTAGGGTGCTGTAACTGGTTGCTATGGTGTGGCTATGAAGATTTTAGGCCATTACTTATTGGCTGCTGGATAATATAAATCCTCTGAGGGAGAGAGAGGGGGAGACATGCAGGGGTGTCAGGCCCTTTGTGTCTGTGTGTGTGAAAAATGACAGTTGGGATTTGAATTTCTGAAAATTCCGCAATGTTAAGTCAATGGGACTTTTTTGGCCGCTTTTTCGTCCGCTGTGCGAACATCGTACACCCGATCGCTTAGAAAAGATATAGCACACCTCTCCTCAATGGGCCGGTCGTTTTGACACCTCACTCAGGGGTCTGTGACAAACGGTGCGGGGCGAGTTTCGCGCCAAACTTTGTCCAGAATAAAAAGAAAAATAATAATAATAAGTATGAGCAATAACACTAATGTTGCTTTGCCTATAGGCAAGCACCATTAACTAGAACGTACATTTCCAGAAGAAAATGTGAATGGTGCTTGCAGTGGCAAAACTCGCCACTCACGACTTGCTAGAGTGTGGTACATAATTGCATATGAGCCAAAAACCATGTCTGTACGATGTTCTGGTGGTGAAATATGGCTTATTCATGTTGTTCAGGTGGTTGCTAGGTCGTTCTGGGTGGTTGCTAGGGTGTTTTGGGTGGTTGCTAGGGTGTTCTGGATGGTTGCTATGGTGTTGCTAGGGAGTTCTAAGGTATTTTGGGTGGTTGCTAGGGTGTTGCTAGGGAGTTCTGAGGTATTTTGGGTGGTTGCTATGGTGTTGCTAGGGAGTTCTAAGGTATTTTGGGTGGTTGCTAGGGTGTTATGGGTGGTTCCTAGGGTGTTTTGAGGTGTTTTGGGTGGTTGCTATGGTGTTGCTAGGGTGTTTTAAGGTGTTTTGGGTGGTTGCTAGGGAGTTCTAAGGTATTTTGGGTGGTTGCTATGGTGTTACTAGGTGGTTGGTAGTTTTCACAGATGGTTACTATGGGGTTAGGGCTAAGGTTAGACACTCGGCCGCAGAGTATTTAAAATCTCTATTAAACGAGTGCATTATAATGAGTGCACGAGGCCTGCGGCCTCGTGCCTATGAGTGAGTTTTTATAGAGTATTTAAAATCTCTATTAAACGAGTGCATTATAATGAGTGCATGAGGCCTGTGGCCTCGTGCCTATAGCCTATGGTTGCTAGGGTGCTGTAACTGGTTGCTATGGTGTGGCTATGAAGATTTTAGGCCATTACTTATTGGCTGCTGGATAATATAAATCCTCTGAGGGAGAGAGAGGGGGAGACATGCAGGGGTGTCAGGCCCTTTGTGTCTGTGTGTGTGAAAAATGACAGTTGGGATTTGAATTTCTGAAAATTCCGCAATGTTAAGTCAATGGGACTTTTTTGGCCGCTTTTTCGTCCGCTGTGTGAACATCGTACACCCGATCGCTTAGAAAAGATATAGCACACCTCTCCTCAATGAGCCGGTCGATTTGACACCTCACCCAGGCGTCTGTGACAAACGGTGCGGGGCGAGTTTCGCGCCAAACTTTGTCCAGAATAAAAAGAATAATCAGAAGAATAACTAGAACGTACATTTCCAGAAGAAAATGTGAATGGTGCTTGCAGTGGCAAAAAACACGACCCGGTTGCTAGAGTGTGGTACATGATTGCATACGAGCAAACAACCATGTCTGTACGATGTTCTGCTGCTGAGATATGGCTTATTCATGTTGTTCAGGTGGTTGCTAGGGTGTTCTGGGTGGTTGCTAGGGTGTTTCTAGGCGGTTGCTAGGGTGTTATGGATGGTTGCTATGGTGTTGCTTGGGAGTTCTTAGGTATTTTGGGTGGTTGCTATGGTGTTGCTAGGGAGTTCTAAGGTATTTTGGGTGGTTGCTAGGGTGTTATGTGTGGTTCCTAGGGTGTTCTAAGGTGTTTTGGGTGGTTGCTATGGTGTTGCTAGGGAGTTCTAAGGTATTTTGGGTGGTTGCTAGGGTGTTGCTAGGGAGTTCTAAGGTATTTTGAGTGGTTGCTATGGTGTTGCTAGGGAGTTCTGAGGTATTTTGGGTGGTTGTTAGGGTCTTATGGGCGGTTGCTAGGGTGTTCTAAGGTGTTTTGGGTGGTTGCTATGGTGTTGCTAGGGAGTTCTAAGGTATTTTGGGTGGTTGCTTGGGTGTTGCTAGGGAGTTCTAAGGTATTTTGGGTGGTTGCTAGGGTGTTCCGGGTGGTTTCTAGGCAATTGCTAAGGTTTTCTGGGTGGTTGTTAGGGTATTTGGGTGATTGCTAGGACATTTCTAGGCGGTTGCTAGGGTGTTCAGGGCGGTTGCTAAGGTATTTTTGGTGGTTGCTATGGTGTTACTAGGTGGTTGGTAGTTTTCACAGATGGTTACTATGGGGTTAGGGCTAAGGTTAGGCACTCGGCCGCAGAGTATTTAAAATCTCTATTAAACGAGTGCATTATAATGAGTGCACGAGGCCTGCGGCCTCGTGCCTATGAGTGAGTTTTTATAGAGTATTTAAAATCTCTATTAACAAGTGCATTATAATGAGTGCACGAGGCCTGCGGCCTCGTGCCTATAGCCTATGGTTGCTAGGGTGCTGTAACTGGTTGCTATGGTGTGGCTATGAATATTTTAGGCCATTCTAGATGGTTGCTAGGTGGTTGCTAGGCAGTTGCTAGGGTGTTCTGGGTGGTTGCTAGGCGGTTGCTAGGCAGTTGCTAGGGACTTCAGGGTGGTTGCTAGGGCTCCACAGATGGTTACTATGGGGTTAGGGCTAAGGTTAGGCACGAGGCCTGCGGCCTCGTGCCTGCGGCCTCGTGCCTGCGAGTGAGTTTTTATAGAGTATTTAAAATCTCTATTAAACGAGTGCATTATAATGAGTGCACGAGGCCTGCGGCCTCGTGCCTATAGCCTATGGTTGCTAGGGTGCTGTAACTGGTTGCTATGGTGTGGCTATGAAGATTTTAGGCCATTACTTATTGGCTGCTGGATAATATAAATCCTCTGAGGGAGAGAGAGGGGGAGACATGCAGGGGTGTCAGGCCCTTTGTGTCTGTGTGTGTGAAAAATGACAGTTGGGATTTGAATTTCTGAAAATTCCGCAATGTTAAGTCAATGGGACTTTTTTGGCCGCTTTTTCGTCCGCTGTGCGAACATCGTACACCCGATCGCTTAGAAAAGATATAGCACACCTCTCCTCAATGAGCCGGTCGATTTGACACCTCACTCAGGGGTCTGTGACAAACGGTGCGGGGCGAGTTTCGCGCCGAACTTTTGTGTGGAAGAATAATAATTATTACTAGAACGTACATTTCCAGAAGAAAATGTGAATGGTGCTTGCAGTGGCAAAAAACACGACCTGGTTGCTAGAGTGTGGTACATGATTGCATACGAGCAAACAACCATGTCTGTACGATGTTCTGCTGCTGAGATATGGCTTATTCATGTTGTTCAGGTGGTTGCTAGGGTGTTCTGGGTGGTTACTAGGGTGTTTTGGGTGGTTGCTAGGCAGTTGCTAGGGTGTTCTAGGTGGTTGCTAGGCAGTTGCTAGGGTATTATGGGTGGTTGCTAGGCGGTTGCTAGGGTGTTCTGGGTGGTTGCTAGGCAGTTGCTATGGTGTTCTGGGTGGTTGCTAGGGTATTTTGGGTGGTTGCTAGGGTGTTATGGGTGGTTGCTATGGTGTTTCTAGGGAGTTCTAAGGTATTTTGGGTGGTTGCTAGGGTGTTATGGGTGGTTCCTAGGATGTTCTAAGGTGTTTTGGGTGGTTGCTATGGTGTTGCTAGGGAGTTCTAAGGTATTTTGGGTGGTTGCTAGGGTGTTGCTAGGGAGTTTTAAGGTATTTTGGGTGGTTGCTATGGTGTTGCTAGGGAGTTCTGAGGTATTTTGGGTGGTTGCTATGGTGTTACTAGGTGGTTGGTAGTTTTTTAACAGATGGTTACTATGGGGTTAGAGTTAAGGTTAGGCACTCGGCCGCATCTCTATTAAACGAGTGCATTATAATGAGCCTGCGGCCTCGTGCCTATAGCTTATGGTTGCTAGGGTGTTCTGGGTGGTTGCTAGGCAGTTGCTAGGGTATTCTGGGTAGTTGCTATGGTGTTACTATGTGGTTGGTAGTTGTCACAGATGGTTACTATGGTGTTTGTAGCATTTTCTTGGCATGATTTAGCACTTAGCTAATCAAAATTAGCATGTAGCTATTCACTGCTAGCATGTGTAGCATGTAGCAAGTCCTGTTTGCTAGCATGAGTCAAAAGAGCCAACCCCCATCTCTATACGATGTTCTGATGCAGAGATATACGCCTTGCAAAACGGTTGCTAGGGTAATCTGTTTGGTTGCTAGGGAGTGGCTTGGCAGCTGCCAATCATGAAGCTCCGAAGTCAGTGTGAATGTATAAACCAACCCCCATCTCTATACAATGTTTTGATGCAGAGATATAGGTCTTGCAAAATGGTTGCTAGGGTACTCTCTTTTGTTGCTAGGGAGTGGCTTGGCAGCTGCCAATCATGAAACTCCAAAGGCTGCTTGTCAGTATGAATGATATAAACCAACTCCCATGCCTCTGTGACATTCAGAATGGAAGATATCCCTGTCTGGATTTTGGTTGCTAAGGTACTCGACAATGGTTGCTAGGGAGGGGCTAGGAGGTGTTGAGGTGATTCGGGATTGGCTGTTTTCTGCCCCGAGTCAAACGAGCCAACCCTCATGTTTCTATGACACTTCTATCCAGAGATATCCATTTGATGTCTTTCAATGGAAGTCTATTGATTTTGTTGCTAAGGTGCTCTAAATGGTTGCTAGGGCGTGGCTTGATAGCTTCACAGTGATCCTGAGAGACTGATTGGTTGTCTGAGTAAAATGAGCCCGCCCCCTTGTCTCTATGACACTGTGATCCAGAGTTATGTTCAATACAAATGCGGTTTCTATGGTGTAGGACAGCCCATTTCATGGGCTGTCCTACACCATAGTACGTGAATGGGGCAACTTTGGGCCGGTCCTGCCCCTCAGGGGTGCAACTTTTACCCCATTGTGTGGTATGTTGTTACAGAGCCTACCAGCCTCTTCAAATGTGATCCAGAGTTATGTTCAATGGTGGTTGCTAGGCAGTTGCTAGGGTGTTCTGGGTGGTTGCTAGGGCACCACAGATGGTTACTATGGGGTTAGGGCTAAGGTTAGGCACGAGGCCTGCGGCCTCGTGCCTAGGAGTGAGTTTTTATAGAGTATTTAAAATCTCTATTAAACGAGTGCATTATAATGAGTGCATTATAATGCCTATAGCCTATGGTTGCTAGGGTTCTCTAACTGGTTGCTATGGTGTGGCTATGAAGATTTTAGGCCATTACTTATTGGCTGCTGGATAATATAAATCCTCTGAGGGAGAGAGAGGGGGAGACATGCAGGGGTGTCAGGCCCTTTGTGTCTGTGTGTGTGAAAAATGACAGTTGGGATTTGAATTTCTGAAAATTCCGCAATGTTAAGTCAATGGGACTTTTTTGGCCGCTTTTTCGTCCGCTGTGCGAACATCGTACACCCGATCGCTTAGAAAAGATATAGCACACCTCTCCTCAATGAGCCGGTCGTTTTGACACCTCACCCAGGGGTCTGTGACAAACGGTGCGGGGCGAGTTTCGCGCCAAACTTTTGTCCAGAATAAAAAGAATAACTAGAACGTACATTTCCAGAAGAAAATGTGAATGGTGCTTGCAGTGTCAAAAAACACGACCCGGTTGCTAGAGTGTGGTACATGATTGCATACGAGCAAACAACCATGTCTGTACGATGTTCTGCTGCTGAGATATGGCTTATTCATGTTGTTCAGGTGGTTGCTAGGGTGTTCTGGCTGGTTGCTAGGGTGTTGCTAGGCGGTTGCTAGGGTGTTCTGGGTGGTTGCTAGGGTGTTCTGGGTGGTTGCTAGGGTGTTGCTAGGTGGTTGCTAGGGTATTCGGGGTGGTTGCTATGCGGTTGCTAGGGTGTTCTGGGTGGTTACTATGGTGTTCTGGGTGGTTGCTAGGGTGTTATGGATGGTTGCTATGGTGTTGCTAGGGAGTTCTTAGGTATTTTGGGTGGTTGCTAGGGTGTTATGTGTGGTTCCTAGGGTGTTCTAAGGTGTTTTCGGTGGTTGCTATGGTGTTGCTAGGGAGTTCTAAGGTATTTTGGGTGGTTGCTAGGGTGTTGCTAGGGAGTTCTAAGGTATTTTGGGTGGTTGCTAGGGTGTTGCTAGGGAATTCTAAGGTATTTTGAGTGGTTGCTATGGTGTTGCTAGGGAGTTCTGATGTATTTTGGGTGGTTGTTAGGGTGTTATGGGTGGTTGCTAGGGTGTTCTAAGGTATTTTTGGTGGTTGCTATGGTGTTACTAGTTGGTTGGTAGTTTTCACAGATGGTTACTATGGGGTTAGGGCTGAGGTTAGGCACTCGGCCGCAGAGTATTTAAAATCTCTATTAAACGAGTGCATTATAATGAGTGCACGAGGCCTGCGGCCTCGTGCCTATGAGTGAGTTTTTATAGAGTATTTAAAATCTCTATTAAACGAGTGCATTATAATGAGTGCACGAGGCCTGCGGCCTCGTGCCTATAGCCTATGGTTGCTAGGGTGCTGTAACTGGTTGCTATGGTGTGGCTATGAAGATTTTAGGCCATTACTTATTGGCTGCTGGATAATATAAATCCTCTGAGGGAGAGAGAGGGGGAGACATGCAGGGGTGTCAGGCCCTTTGTGTCTGTGTGTGTGAAAAATGACAGTTGGGATTTGAATTTCTGAAAATTCCGCAATGTTAAGTCAATGGGACTTTTTTGGCCGCTTTTTCGTCCGCTGTGCGAACATCGTACACCCGATCGCTTAGAAAAGATATAGCACACCTCTCCTCAATGAGCCGGTCAATTTGACACCTCACCCAGGGGTCTGTGACAAACGGTGCGGGGCGAGTTTCGCGCCAAACTTTTGTGTGGAATAATAATAAGAAGAAAAATAAGTATGCAAGATAACACTAATGTTGCTTTGCCTATAGGCAAGCACCATTAATAACTAGAACGTACATTTCCAGAAGAAAATGTGAATGGTGCTTGCAGTGGCAAAACTCGCCACTCACGACTTGCTAGAGTGTGGTACATAATTGCATATGAGCCAAAAACCATGTCTGTACGATGTTCTGGTGGTGAAATATGGCTTATTCATGTTGTTCAGGTGGTTGCTAGGTCGTTCTGGGTGGTTGCTAGGGTGTTTTGGGTGGTTGCTAGGGTGTTCTGGATGGTTGCTATGGTGTTGCTAGGGAGTTCTAAGGTATTTTGGGTGGTTGCTAGGGTGTTGCTAGGGAGTTCTGAGGTATTTTGGGTGGTTGCTATGGTGTTGCTAGGGAGTTCTAAGGTATTTTGGGTGGTTGCTAGGGTGTTATGGGTGGTTCCTAGGGTGTTTTGAGGTGTTTTGGGTGGTTGCTATGGTGTTGCTAGGGTGTTTTAAGGTGTTTTGGGTGGTTGCTAGGGAGTTCTAAGGTATTTTGGGTGGTTGCTATGGTGTTACTAGGTGGTTGGTAGTTTTCACAGATGGTTACTATGGGGTTAGGGCTAAGGTTAGACACTCGGCCGCAGAGTATTTAAAATCTCTATTAAACGAGTGCATTATAATGAGTGCACGAGGCCTGCGGCCTCGTGCCTATGAGTGAGTTTTTATAGAGTATTTAAAATCTCTATTAAACGAGTGCATTATAATGAGTGCATGAGGCCTGTGGCCTCGTGCCTATAGCCTATGGTTGCTAGGGTGCTGTAACTGGTTGCTATGGTGTGGCTATGAAGATTTTAGGCCATTACTTATTGGCTGCTGGATAATATAAATCCTCTGAGGGAGAGAGAGGGGGAGACATGCAGGGGTGTCAGGCCCTTTGTGTCTGTGTGTGTGAAAAATGACAGTTGGGATTTGAATTTCTGAAAATTCCGCAATGTTAAGTCAATGGGACTTTTTTGGCCGCTTTTTCGTCCGCTGTGTGAACATCGTACACCCGATCGCTTAGAAAAGATATAGCACACCTCTCCTCAATGAGCCGGTCGATTTGACACCTCACCCAGGCGTCTGTGACAAACGGTGCGGGGCGAGTTTCGCGCCAAACTTTGTCCAGAATAAAAAGAATAATCAGAAGAATAACTAGAACGTACATTTCCAGAAGAAAATGTGAATGGTGCTTGCAGTGGCAAAAAACACGACCCGGTTGCTAGAGTGTGGTACATGATTGCATACGAGCAAACAACCATGTCTGTACGATGTTCTGCTGCTGAGATATGGCTTATTCATGTTGTTCAGGTGGTTGCTAGGGTGTTCTGGGTGGTTGCTAGGGTGTTTCTAGGCGGTTGCTAGGGTGTTATGGATGGTTGCTATGGTGTTGCTTGGGAGTTCTTAGGTATTTTGGGTGGTTGCTATGGTGTTGCTAGGGAGTTCTAAGGTATTTTGGGTGGTTGCTAGGGTGTTATGTGTGGTTCCTAGGGTGTTCTAAGGTGTTTTGGGTGGTTGCTATGGTGTTGCTAGGGAGTTCTAAGGTATTTTGGGTGGTTGCTAGGGTGTTGCTAGGGAGTTCTAAGGTATTTTGAGTGGTTGCTATGGTGTTGCTAGGGAGTTCTGAGGTATTTTGGGTGGTTGTTAGGGTCTTATGGGCGGTTGCTAGGGTGTTCTAAGGTGTTTTGGGTGGTTGCTATGGTGTTGCTAGGGAGTTCTAAGGTATTTTGGGTGGTTGCTTGGGTGTTGCTAGGGAGTTCTAAGGTATTTTGGGTGGTTGCTAGGGTGTTCCGGGTGGTTTCTAGGCAATTGCTAAGGTTTTCTGGGTGGTTGTTAGGGTATTTGGGTGATTGCTAGGACATTTCTAGGCGGTTGCTAGGGTGTTCAGGGCGGTTGCTAAGGTATTTTTGGTGGTTGCTATGGTGTTACTAGGTGGTTGGTAGTTTTCACAGATGGTTACTATGGGGTTAGGGCTAAGGTTAGGCACTCGGCCGCAGAGTATTTAAAATCTCTATTAAACGAGTGCATTATAATGAGTGCACGAGGCCTGCGGCCTCGTGCCTATGAGTGAGTTTTTATAGAGTATTTAAAATCTCTATTAAACGAGTGCATTATAATGAGTGCACGAGGCCTGCGGCCTCGTGCCTATAGCCTATGGTTGCTAGGGTGCTGTAACTGGTTGCTATGGTGTGGCTATGAAGATTTTAGGCCATTACTTATTGGCTGCTGGATAATATAAATCCTCTGAGGGAGAGAGAGGGGGAGACATGCAGGGGTGTCAGGCCCTTTGTGTCTGTGTGTGTGAAAAATGACAGTTGGGATTTGAATTTCTGAAAATTCCGCAATGTTAAGTCAATGGGACTTTTTTGGCCGCTTTTTCGTCCGCTGTGCGAACATCGTACACCCGATCGCTTAGAAAAGATATAGCACACCTCTCCTCAATGAGCCGGTCGATTTGACACCTCACTCAGGGGTCTGTGACAAACGGTGCGGGGCGAGTTTCGCGCCGAACTTTTGTGTGGAAGAATAATAATTATTACTAGAACGTACATTTCCAGAAGAAAATGTGAATGGTGCTTGCAGTGGCAAAAAACACGACCTGGTTGCTAGAGTGTGGTACATGATTGCATACGAGCAAACAACCATGTCTGTACGATGTTCTGCTGCTGAGATATGGCTTATTCATGTTGTTCAGGTGGTTGCTAGGGTGTTCTGGGTGGTTACTAGGGTGTTTTGGGTGGTTGCTAGGCAGTTGCTAGGGTGTTCTAGGTGGTTGCTAGGCAGTTGCTAGGGTATTATGGGTGGTTGCTAGGCGGTTGCTAGGGTGTTCTGGGTGGTTGCTAGGCAGTTGCTATGGTGTTCTGGGTGGTTGCTAGGGTATTTTGGGTGGTTGCTAGGGTGTTATGGGTGGTTGCTATGGTGTTTCTAGGGAGTTCTAAGGTATTTTGGGTGGTTGCTAGGGTGTTATGGGTGGTTCCTAGGATGTTCTAAGGTGTTTTGGGTGGTTGCTATGGTGTTGCTAGGGAGTTCTAAGGTATTTTGGGTGGTTGCTAGGGTGTTGCTAGGGAGTTTTAAGGTATTTTGGGTGGTTGCTATGGTGTTGCTAGGGAGTTCTGAGGTATTTTGGGTGGTTGCTATGGTGTTACTAGGTGGTTGGTAGTTTTTTAACAGATGGTTACTATGGGGTTAGAGTTAAGGTTAGGCACTCGGCCGCATCTCTATTAAACGAGTGCATTATAATGAGCCTGCGGCCTCGTGCCTATAGCTTATGGTTGCTAGGGTGCTGTAACTGGTTGCTATGGTGTGGCTATGAAGATTTTAGGCCATTCTGGGTGGTTGCTAGGTGGTTGCTAGGCAGTTGCTAGGGTGTTCTGGGTGGTTTCTAGGGTGTTCTGGGTGGTTGCTAGGCAGTTGCTAGGGTGTCTGGGTGGTTGCTAGGGCACCACAGATGGTTACTATGGGGTTAGGGCTAAGGTTAGGCACGAGGCCTGCGGCCTCGTGCCTGCGGCCTCGTGCCTGCGAGTGAGTTTTTATAGAGTATTTAAAATCTCTATTAAACGAGTGCATTATAATGAGTGCACGAGGCCTGCGGCCTCGTGCCTATAGCCTATGGTTGCTAGGGTGCTGTAACTGGTTGCTATGGTGTGGCTATGAAGATTTTAGGCCATTACTTATTGGCTGCTGGATAATATAAATCCTCTGAGGGAGAGAGAGGGGGAGACATGCAGGGGTGTCAGGCCCTTTGTGTCTGTGTGTGTGAAAAATGACAGTTGGGATTTGAATTTCTGAAAATTCCGCAATGTTAAGTCAATGGGACTTTTTTGGCCGCTTTTTCGTCCGCTGTGCGAACATCGTACACCCGATCGCTTAGAAAAGATATAGCACACCTCTCCTCAATGAGCCGGTCGATTTGACACCTCACTCAGGGGTCTGTGACAAACGGTGCGGGGCGAGTTTCGCGCCGAACTTTTGTGTGGAAGAATAATAATTATTACTAGAACGTACATTTCCAGAAGAAAATGTGAATGGTGCTTGCAGTGGCAAAAAACACGACCTGGTTGCTAGAGTGTGGTACATGATTGCATACGAGCAAACAACCATGTCTGTACGATGTTCTGCTGCTGAGATATGGCTTATTCATGTTGTTCAGGTGGTTGCTAGGGTGTTCTGGGTGGTTACTAGGGTGTTTTGGGTGGTTGCTAGGCAGTTGCTAGGGTGTTCTAGGTGGTTGCTAGGCAGTTGCTAGGGTATTATGGGTGGTTGCTAGGCGGTTGCTAGGGTGTTCTGGGTGGTTGCTAGGCAGTTGCTATGGTGTTCTGGGTGGTTGCTAGGGTATTTTGGGTGGTTGCTAGGGTGTTATGGGTGGTTGCTATGGTGTTTCTAGGGAGTTCTAAGGTATTTTGGGTGGTTGCTAGGGTGTTATGGGTGGTTCCTAGGATGTTCTAAGGTGTTTTGGGTGGTTGCTATGGTGTTGCTAGGGAGTTCTAAGGTATTTTGGGTGGTTGCTAGGGTGTTGCTAGGGAGTTTTAAGGTATTTTGGGTGGTTGCTATGGTGTTGCTAGGGAGTTCTGAGGTATTTTGGGTGGTTGCTATGGTGTTACTAGGTGGTTGGTAGTTTTTTAACAGATGGTTACTATGGGGTTAGAGTTAAGGTTAGGCACTCGGCCGCATCTCTATTAAACGAGTGCATTATAATGAGCCTGCGGCCTCGTGCCTATAGCTTATGGTTGCTAGGGTGCTGTAACTGGTTGCTATGGTGTGGCTATGAAGATTTTAGGCCATTCTGGGTGGTTGCTAGGTGGTTGCTAGGCAGTTGCTAGGGTGTTCTGGGTGGTTTCTAGGGTGTTCTGGGTGGTTGCTAGGCAGTTGCTAGGGTGTCTGGGTGGTTGCTAGGGCACCACAGATGGTTACTATGGGGTTAGGGCTAAGGTTAGGCACGAGGCCTGCGGCCTCGTGCCTATGAGTGAGTTTTTATAGAGTATTTAAAATCTCTATTAAACGAGTGCATTATAATGAGTGCACGAGGCCTGCGGCCTCGTGCCTATAGCCTATGGTTGCTAGGGTGCTGTAACTGGTTGCTATGGTGTGGCTATGAAGATTTTAGGCCATTACTTATTGGCTGCTTGATAATATAAATCCTCTGAGGGAGAGAGAGGGGGAGACATGCAGGGGTGTCAGGCCCTTTGTGTCTGTGTGTGTGAAAAATGACAGTTGGGATTTGAATTTCTGAAAATTCCGCAATGTTAAGTCAATGGGACTTTTTTGGCCACTTTTTCGTCCGCTGCGCGAACATCGTACACCCGATCGCTTAGAAAAGATATAGCACACCTCTCCTAAATGAGCCGGTCGTTTTGACACCTCACTCAGGGGTCTGTGACAAACGGTGCGGGGCGAGTTTCGCGCCAAACTTTGTCCAGAATAAAAAGAAGAAGAAGAAGAAAAACTAGAACGTACATTTCCAGAAGAAAATGTGAATGGTGCTTGCAGTGTCAAAAAACACGACCCGGTTGCTAGAGTGTGGTACATGATTGCATACGAGCAAACAACCATGTCTGTACGATGTTCTGCTGCTGAGATATGGCTTATTCATGTTGTTCAGGTGGTTGCTAGGGTGTTCTGGCTGGTTGCTAGGGTGTTGCTAGGCGGTTGCTAGGGTGTTCTGGGTGGTTGCTAGGGTGTTCTGGGTGGTTGCTAGGGTGTTGCTAGGTGGTTGCTAGGGTATTCGGGGTGGTTGCTATGCGGTTGCTAGGGTGTTCTGGGTGGTTACTATGGTGTTCTGGGTGGTTGCTAGGGTGTTATGGATGGTTGCTATGGTGTTGCTAGGGAGTTCTTAGGTATTTTGGGTGGTTGCTAGGGTGTTATGTGTGGTTCCTAGGGTGTTCTAAGGTGTTTTCGGTGGTTGCTATGGTGTTGCTAGGGAGTTCTAAGGTATTTTGGGTGGTTGCTAGGGTGTTGCTAGGGAGTTCTAAGGTATTTTGGGTGGTTGCTAGGGTGTTGCTAGGGAATTCTAAGGTATTTTGAGTGGTTGCTATGGTGTTGCTAGGGAGTTCTGATGTATTTTGGGTGGTTGTTAGGGTGTTATGGGTGGTTGCTAGGGTGTTCTAAGGTATTTTTGGTGGTTGCTATGGTGTTACTAGTTGGTTGGTAGTTTTCACAGATGGTTACTATGGGGTTAGGGCTGAGGTTAGGCACTCGGCCGCAGAGTATTTAAAATCTCTATTAAACGAGTGCATTATAATGAGTGCACGAGGCCTGCGGCCTCGTGCCTATGAGTGAGTTTTTATAGAGTATTTAAAATCTCTATTAAACGAGTGCATTATAATGAGTGCACGAGGCCTGCGGCCTCGTGCCTATAGCCTATGGTTGCTAGGGTGCTGTAACTGGTTGCTATGGTGTGGCTATGAAGATTTTAGGCCATTACTTATTGGCTGCTGGATAATATAAATCCTCTGAGGGAGAGAGAGGGGGAGACATGCAGGGGTGTCAGGCCCTTTGTGTCTGTGTGTGTGAAAAATGACAGTTGGGATTTGAATTTCTGAAAATTCCGCAATGTTAAGTCAATGGGACTTTTTTGGCCGCTTTTTCGTCCGCTGTGCGAACATCGTACACCCGATCGCTTAGAAAAGATATAGCACACCTCTCCTCAATGAGCCGGTCAATTTGACACCTCACCCAGGGGTCTGTGACAAACGGTGCGGGGCGAGTTTCGCGCCAAACTTTTGTGTGGAATAATAATAAGAAGAAAAATAAGTATGCAAGATAACACTAATGTTGCTTTGCCTATAGGCAAGCACCATTAATAAGTATGAGCAATAACAATACTGTTGCCTTGCTAAAGCAAGCACCAGTAATAATAAGTATGAGCAATAACACTAATGTTGCTTTGCCTATAGGCAAGCACCATTAATAATAAGTATGAGCAATAACACTAATGTTGCTTTGCCTATAGGCAAGCACCATTAATAAGTATGCAAGATAACACTAATGTTGCTTTGCCTATAGGCAAGCACCATTAACTAGAACGTACATTTCCAGAAGAAAATGTGAATGGTGCTTGCAGTGGCAAAACTCGACACTCGGTTGCTAGAGTGTGGTACATGATTGCATACGAGCCAACAACCATGTCTGTACGATGTTCTGCTGCTGAGATATGGCTTATTCATGTTGTTCGGTTGGTTGCTAGGTGTTCTGGGTGGTTACTAGGGTGTTTTGGGTGGTTGCTAGGCAGTTGCTAGGGTGTTCTAGGTGGTTGCTAGGCAGTTGCTAGGGTGTTCTGGGTGGTTGCTAGGGTATTTTGGGTGGTTGCTAGGGTGTTATGGGTGGTTGCTATGGTGTTGCTAGGGAGTTCTAAGGTATTTTGGGTGGTTGCTAGGGTGTTATGGGTGGTTCCTAGGATGTTCTAAGGTGTTTTGGGTGGTTGCTATGGTGTTGCTAGGGAGTTCTAAGGTATTTTGGGTGGTTGCTAGGGTGTTGCTAGGGAGTTCTAAGGTATTTTGGGTGGTTGCTATGGTGTTGCTAGGGAGTTCAGAGGTATTTTGGGTGGTTGCTATGGTGTTACTAGGTGGTTGGTAGTTTTTTTACAGATGGTTACTATGGGGTTAGAGTTAAGGTTAGGCACTCGGCCGCATCTCTATTAAACGAGTGCATTATAATGAGTGCACGAGGCCTGCGGCCTCGTGCCTATAGCTTATGGTTGCTAGGGTGCTGTAACTGGTTGCTATGGTGTGGCTATGAAGATTTTAGGCCATTACTTATTGGCTGCTTGATAATATAAATCCTCTGAGGGAGAGAGAGGGGTGCTAGGGAGTTCTGGGTGGTTGCTAGGAGGTTGCTAGGGTGTTCTTGGTGGTTGCTAGGGCACCACAGATGGTTACTATGGGGTTAGAGTTAAGGTTAGGCACTCGGCCGCATCTCTATTAAACGAGTGCATTATAATGAGTGCACGAGGCCTGCGGCCTCGTGCCTATAGCTTATGGTTGCTAGGGTGCTGTAACTGGTTGCTATGGTGTGGCTATGAAGATTTTAGGCCATTACTTATTGGCTGCTTGATAATATAAATCCTCTGAGGGAGAGAGAGGGGTGCTAGGGTGTTCTGGGTGGTTGCTAGGAGGTTGCTAGGGTGTTCTGGGTGGTTGCTAGGGCACCACAGATGGTTACTATGGGGTTAGGGCTAAGGTTAGAGTTTTTATAGAGTATTTAAAATCTCTATTAAACGAGTGCATTATAATGAGTGCACGAGGCCTGCGGCCTCGTGCCTATAGCCTATGGTTGCTAGGGTGCTGTAACTGGTTGCTATGGTGTGGCTATGAAGATTTTAGGCCATTACTTATTGGCTGCTGGATAATATAAATCCTCTGAGGGAGAGAGAGGGGTGCTAGGGTGTTCTGGGTGGTTGCTAGGAGGTTGCTAGGGTGTTCTGGGTGGTTGCTAGGGCACCACAGATGGTTACTATGGGGTTAGGGCTAAGGTTAGAGTTTTTATAGAGTATTTAAAATCTCTATTAAACGAGTGCATTATAATGAGTGCACGAGGCCTGCGGCCTCGTGCCTATAGCCTATGGTTGCTAGGGTGCTGTAACTGGTTGCTATGGTGTGGCTATGAAGATTTTAGGCCATTACTTATTGGCTGCTTGATAATATAAATCCTCTGAGGGAGAGAGAGGGGGAGACATGCAGGGGTGTCAGGCCCTTTGTGTCTGTGTGTGTGAAAAATGACAGTTGGGATTTGAATTTCTGAAAATTCCGCAATGTTAAGTCAATGGGACTTTTTTGGCCGCTTTTTCGTCCGCTGTGCGAACATCGTACACCTGATCGCTTAGAAAAGATATAGCACACCTCTCCTCAATGAGCCGGTCGTTTTGACACCTCACTCAGGTGTCTGTGACAAACGGTGCGGGGCGAGTTTCGCGCCAAACTTTGTCCAGAATAAAAAGAAGAATAATAAGTATGCAAGAGAACACTAATGTTGCTTTGCCTATAGGCAAGCACCATTAATAAGTTTAAGTACAATATCAGTAAGTTGGCTCTCACAAGCCAACTTAATTAACCTCACGAGTGGGTTTAGATCATGTACTGCAAGATCAGCCTAGAGTGCTGTGTTAGAGGGAAGATAGTCAAACACATCATTTACTATTATTAAAGCACATGGTATCAAATTGTATATTATTACTTTGCATGACAAAACCAGAATAAGGTCTACAGAACAGACCAACTAAATAACCTTTTTTTTTTTTTAAGATGCAGGAAGTCTGTTCCAGGATGCATTTTTCTATGGATGTTAGCTTCCATTAGTCATCTCATCCATTCAACCGAGCAGAAGAGTCATGAAAGCAGTACTGTCACCAGGCTGGATGTCATTTCATTTATCAAATCTTCTGCTAAGGCTTCTGTCATGAACCGCAAATGGCTAAATACCGGTGTAAATCTACCTGATGTCTCTGCTCCTCTACCTCTGCAAACAATACCCTACAAAACTCGATATACAGTATGGAAATATTTTTGAAAAAAACACCTAGTTTAAGTTCTGACCTAAGAGATTTATTTTTCTAAATGAAGGCAATATTTTTGGTGTCTTCATTTTCCATGTCTTTTTTCATTCAAATTGAAGACCGCATATAGCATTAATTTTATACATTAGTAAATGGAATAAACTGGGGATCATCACAAGATAATTTTATTTATGCATCTTAAACAACCTGTAATATCTATAACAGTTAGTTATTATCAAATCCCTTAATTGTTCTAACATTCCCAGAATATATTCATATATACATATATATTAAAATGAATACATTAAAAAGCAGCAGCATGATTGGAAATTACTTAACTGTTCATAAATCTCTTATGCTCACCAAGGATGTATTTCTTTGATCAAAAATACAGTAAAACTGCAATGTTGTGTGGATGTGAAATAGTAAATTACAATTTAAAATAACTATTTTCCATTTTAAAATGTAATTTATTCCTGTGATGACAAAGCTGAATTTTCAGCATAACCCATTCTTCAGTGTTACATGTACACAATAACAGTTGTCTTGCTTAATATGTTTGTGGAAACCGTGATTCATTTTTCCAGGACTTTTTGATAGAGAATCAACAGAAATCTTCAGTAACAATGTAAACGTCTTTTTTGGTAAATTTAATGCATGGTTGATGTAATTAAAGTATTAATTTCTTTGGAAAAAATCTTACTTACAGTAGTGCACATTGAATTAATCATGATTTAAAGCATTAAATAGCACTGAATTTATTGACAGGCAATTGTTTGTATTGTTAAAGTGCAATTTTAGATATTACTGCTGATCTATATCACAGTTTTCCCATTAAAAGCAAATAATGGCTACAGTATGTACACATGGGTAGCATTACTTCCCCTGTTGATGGATGCATTTCCACCTTCCTTCTCATCCATTAACAATAAGCTGGCTGATGTGTGTAGGCAGGGTGTAGAGGATGAGGACGAGGAAAACCCCCAGGATAACCAGAATGAGCAAAGCAATGATGTACTTTTTGTATTTCTTCCAGATGAAGAACACAAAGGTCTTCAAGGGGTTCACAAACCAGTTGAAGGAAGTCTTAGGACGGCTTAAGGGGACAAAAAAAACGGGACGTATTTATGTAGCACATTTTAGCAAGCACACGATTAAAATAAAAATGTGCAAACTTGAAATGATA
Organism: Phoxinus phoxinus; assembly: GCF_949152265.1. Lineage (NCBI taxonomy): Eukaryota > Metazoa > Chordata > Actinopteri > Cypriniformes > Leuciscidae > Phoxinus > Phoxinus phoxinus. The sequence goes on along the minus strand of NC_136897.1, from coordinate 19,199,755 downwards.
TAAATGCATTTTGGTCCCTTACTTTGGTTTGTCCAGAGGTTCGGGTTCTTTGCGTGCCTTTCCCACAGGGTTCTTCTCGGCTTCCTCAGCTGGCACTAACTGGAACTCAGCCTCTACTTTACCCTGCAAACCACAGAAATGAACGAAAGGTTTGAGTCCACCTTTACAAAGTAAACAAGTGTTGCTACATTCATTGTCCTCAATGTTGGTGCACTAAAGAAGTGCTTGTACCATTAAGAGGAAGGTGTTTCCACTGTTGTCCACAAATTGCAGATCTTCTGGTTTCATGCTGCTACGCTTACTGGACTTTTTTTTCTTCTTCTTGTTTTTCTTCGCTTGTTCTGCCTCTCTCTCCTCTCTCTCGATGTCCTCCTGGCTCTTTAGTTTGATGAGCGGCCACCAGCCCTTTATCCTCTTGCTGCGGAAGATGGAGAAGCGAGGGCCGGCCTTGTCTTTGGCCATAGTGATGCTGCATTGCTCTGATGATTTTGCTGCACGGACCATATCGCTGAGACGCAACTCTATGGATCCTAGCCGCAACAGTTGGAAAGGAATTCATGTTTTTACTGACTAACTAGAAAACGTAAGTAGATTTCATACACGACCAGTGACTAAAACCACTAACCCAAGAAGTCATTGGAACCGATGCGGTCATAATCCCAGACCTGCAGTACCAGAGCAGCCGGCTGGCGGAACTCAGTCTTATCAAGGGAGAACAGGGACTCCTTCTTCTTGTAGATGACCTCCTTCTCCGTGGGAAGATAGTCAAAGTTGAAGACAAAGCGCCAGTTGAAGTTGCCTTCACCAGTGAGGGAATTAAAATGCACGTCCGTCTCCTGTTTCTCATCATCCAGACCTTTAATCCAGCTGGTGAATGTAATACACATAAATGCACATGCATGCATACATATATTTTGTATTATTATTTTGTACATATATAATTGTAAATAAATATTACAAACATTATAATTCGAATTATTTATTAGATTATACACTAGTGTTTTGAGTAAACAAGTCTCCTTTTATTTTTTATTTTCTCATTTATTTGATCGAAAAATCCAAAACTACAGAAAAAAAAGAAGAGAAAAAAAGGTTGCGCTGCTTAATATTTGTGTGGAAACTGTGATGAATTTTTTTTAAAATGATTTTTGATGAAAAGAAAGCTCAAAACAACAGCATTTATTTGAAATAGAAATAGTTTTTAACATACATCTACTGACCCCAAACTTTTGAACGGTAGTGCTAGTTTTTATGGAATATAACTGTGCAATATAATCTTGTGCATCCTTACCCTTTAACATAGATGTCACTTGATGGCTCTCCAGTGAAAGGATTGACATCATCCAGAACAACATCGTCAGTATTCCAGATGATCACACGCAGCTCATAACTAGAGACAGAGGGTTCAATATTCTCTCATTAAATAAATATAACACATCAGCAAGATGTAAACTAAAAGAGCAGAATTATTATTCTTGATAGATATGTAGGAAGGAATCTTCTTTAATTCTCTATATTTAGTCTTTTGGGTGAAATTGTGTCCTTTGAACATGATGCTCAATTTGAGTCACTATATATATATATATATATATACATATATAGGCCTATATATAGCTTCAGTATAATGTGATATCATCTTGATTACCTCTCTGGAAGTCTAGGTTTGATATTAACAGGTGGTGGTGGAGGTACATCTACAGGAAACATGTCAATCCACATGTGAACGTAACCCTGTTAGGTGAAAGGCAAAGACATAAGAGATTATGTTGCAACTACATAGAGTTATTTGGCATTACGAAATACATCTACAATTGGAGTATATAAGATAAAAGATGAAAAACTAAAAATGGGGAGGAATTACAATGCAAAATGTAACAAATCAACCCCGAACTTCAGGTGCATGAGCACCACATTACTAACAGCTCTAACTGAATAGTGTAAATGAAGACCCAGGCTAACTGGCTTGACTAAGGAGTCATTGCGTGTGATGGAGTCTGACCTGAGGAAGGCCAGGCTTTTCTGCATTAAGCAGTGAGCGGACCTCCACATGCTCAGGAACCAGAGGACACGCTCCCTCGCAGAACTCTCTCATCTCCTTCCAGCGCTGAAGGACACTCAGAGCTTTATGCTCATCCAGTTCTGCGTAGTCTTCCTCGGTCTTCTTATTCTTCTTCAGCAACTCTGCAGCACCAAATTCTCATTTTAATAATCTGTTATGTTATCCATAAACAGATCCAACATATTTAATGCACCTATGAAGACCATGTTATGGGTGTACCATGCCAATGCACCCATAACATGGTGTTCATGGGTGCTTTAAATATGCAAATGCAACATATATATATATATATATATTTAATTAATTAATAAAAAAAATAATAATAATTGTATTTATAATTGTATATACAAACATGTATTTGATATATACATTTAGCATTTTGACATGAAATAACTTTTTTGGATCAGTATAAAAAGGCAAATTTCCAGATTCAATGTCGTAAAACCATAAAAGGATGTGAATATTTTATTTATAGCCCCTGTATATCTCTATAGTTTTGAGCCAAACTCAAAATTTTCTTTTCCTCAGAAAACAGGGAAACTGAACAAAATGTTTCTTTTTGTATTACATAAAGGTGCTTTATAACCTTTATTTAAAAATATTAAAATGCCATCTCCACCTTCTGGAAAAGCCTCATTGGGAACTTTGAAGATCATGTTGAGAACTTTAATTTCAGACTCCCGGTACTCTGGAGATGGAATCCCATTTTTGCGGCAGAGCTCCAATAATATCGTAGTGGGTTTCTTGGCATCTCTCCATTCATTATAGCCATCCCTGAAATCACAAGACAGTCTAATCTGATTTAACCTGTAGAGAGTCAAATGAAAATCAGGCCACAAAACTGCCTGATTTGTCTCAGTCTAAAACGCTGCAGCTGCAAACAATCAACTGAGAGCACTCCAAATATGAGCTTTAAAGCAGTCGATGAGCTTTCAGAAATTCTGATGACGATGAAGACAACGACAGTAGAGGCCACGACAAAGATAATAATACTAATCATCATTATAATCATTATCACCATCATCATAACAGGCTAAAGCCATTACCCACTTATCATAATGAAGGGCCAGGCCACACCCGGCACGGTGGCGGCTGAAGAAACGGTTCTCCAGGTCCACGCGGGTCTCGCCAATCAGGTCATCGGAGCCCACAAGGTCATGGTCAAACACGCACAGCGTGAGCTCTGTCTCCAAGGGGAAGGACACGGTCAGCTCGAACACTCTGTGGGGGAGACGAGGATGCAGCACATTAAATCAGTGAACAAATCTGACAATATCACAAACAATAGTTTTCAGCTGCCAATGTACATGTGCTTTCAAGAGTAAAAATACAGACAAAGCCTCAACGAAAAATGCTCTTTAATCTTTAAACTTAAAGGCGGAGCTTCTAGCCACCACAGTTTCTCCCATTCATTTTGTGAATAGACAGCACTTACTCTCCAAACACTGGGTTCAGTTGTTTGGGAATGTAGCGCTCTTTGCTGTCCATTTGCTGCTTGCCAACTTTCACCACCACATAGGGGTCTGCCTTTCCATTTGGGTCTGTGGGTGCCAGATTGGTTGCCTTATGAACAGAAAACACATGGAGTCGTGAAGGAAAACACTGCACCATCGTGATGCATGCATTGTGTAAGTTCTTGTATAATTGTGATACATGCATGACTATTTAACTGCAAAATTCAAAAGGTGATGCAAATCGTGAAAAACACAAAGTTGCGATGTAACGGAAGTAGCGACAGATCTTCTGCATTGCGAGACAGCATAGAGGCAGGGCCGGATTAACCATTAGGGCAAATGGGCAGTTGCCCAGGGGCCCAGGACATCTAAGGGGCCCTGGGCACCGTCAAATATTATGTTAGATTAGAGGTGTGCGATATCACGATTTTTGATCGTGGACGATTAAAATGTCTCCACGATCTGCTTTTGAAGAAATATCGTATGATCGTGCATTCTATCAGTTTGCAGTTCTGGCGCCTCCGTCTCAACATACTGTACAGCGCGACGTATATTCACATAAAATGCAGAGGAACGGGACACTGTAGTTTATAAAAATTAATTATTTGCATGTGCTTTAAAGCCTTGCCGGTTAAACATGTCATTCGCTGCTGATGCGCTGTTCTAACGGGCGCTTTTCTGAGCGCAAACACCCGACGCGCGCATGCAATAAGCCTGTCTAACATGGTTACTGGACTAAGTTATCTTTCGAGTCTTATTGCTCTAATACTGTCAAATACACACAAGGTTTACATAAACAAAGTTGGTTATGTCTAAAGTGAAAGAACAGTAGAAAAAATTAAGAAAAAAATCTGATTGTCAAATGTGTGTATATTAGACTCGTTGCGCGCAGATCTTAAAGTGACAGTAGCCCTAGCTAGCCCTAATAGTAAACATGCTGCCTTGTCCTTAAAGGGATAGTTACCCAAAAATAAAAATGATGTCATTATTTACACACTCACTCTAATGTTGTTCCATACATGTATTAATTTCTTAATACAAGTGTGGCTAACCGGGCGGTTGCTGGTCCCCATTGACTACCATAGTAGGAAAAAAACTATTATGGAAGTCTCTGGGGTACATCAACTGTTTGGTTACCCACATTCTTCCAAATAACTTTTATTTTCAACAGAAGAGGGAGAGTTATTCGGCTTTTAAACGGCTTGAGAGAGTAGGCTAAATTATGACAATTACATTTTTTTGGAGAACTATCCCTGTTAATAAAACAACAAAATATTTCATATCATTTAATGACTTTCTTCAATGCTGTGAAATACACATACTGTAGCTGAAAAAAATAAAGCACTGTTTATTTCATTTGTATAAAAAGGGTACAAGGGTCAAAAAAGGGTCCTACAAGTCATTGTGCCCAGGGGCCTCTGAACTCTTAATCCGGCCCTGCATAGAGGAACAGATTATCGAAAATTCTATGGGACTTAATTCTATAGCTGTGTCATTTAGAAAGCTGCGTTTTCCGGAGATCGCATTTGTCGGCTGCATACGTCATTGAGGCTGCTTCCTTTCAGTAAACTGACCACTACATTCAACAGTCATCAAGAATTTACAACAGTTTATGCTTCACTAGGAATAACGGTCAATTTTATAATGGCTACTGTTCTGAAATAAGACATCCTTTATGAAGAATGCAGTCGACAAATGCGATCTCCGGAGGATGCAGCCTTCGCAATGAGACGCACACTATGAATCGGTTGTTGATTGGATGGTGGCAGATCTAAATGTGAGTTTGTAGATGATTTTTAGAAAGGGGTTTATGAAAATCTAAAAAGTTCATGTCCACTCAGAATTTGTAAATAAATAATACAAATGTACTCACTTTTACTACATACACCCTCACAAGGACTTTGATGGGTGTATTTTTGGGAATCGCATTAGTGATCTGACAGTCTGCGTCCTCGTCTTCGGGAGCAATGGGGTATATCAGAAACGATCCCTAAAATGAAGCACAGCTCTGGTTTAACCTCTAATCCTCGACTTCCTTCATGCATGGCGTCACACTGTTGATGTAAGGCGTAAGAGCTTGCCAAAACACACATCTTACCTTAAATTTACCCATATATCTCGAACTTTCATCTTCCTCTTCATCGTCCAGGCTGGATTTTCCTTTGTAGACAGGAAATATGTGCAACCAATCCATGAACTGACTAAATTCATTTTCCAGTTCAGACTTGTAAAGCTGGGGAATTAAAAAAAAAAGGCAGAAAATGTATACTGACAATTGTTTTGGTTGGTCTGAGAACGGAAACAAAACACTGTAAACACATTGAAACATTTTAACAAATAAAAGAACTGCCCTTTGAAGAATATTTCAAACCTCTAGGGTGGAAATGTTCTTCCTCTTTGGAGCAGGAGGCTCCATTTCAATCACAGCATCATCGTCCTCTGCGTCTAGCGCAGACATGTTCAGTGCTGCTCCCTCTGCAAAATGTGACATTACATTGATGCTTTGAAATATATTCAGTCCTAAGCATTTTCCTTAAAGTAGAGTCTGGTCACTTAGGCCACAGTAATGTCATCACATTAGAAAGCTCAAACCATGGTATCTGTAAAGCGCAAACAAATTATGCCACAATTTTTCTTAGAGGAAATTTAACTTTCAATCAGTCCATAGCTGATTTTAGTGCATGTATGAAGTAATTTACCTTCCGATTCACACAGGTGTAGCAGAGTAACCACATAGTTTGGTATTTTGTTATGTAGTGCATTTGTCAATCAATTTTAAGTGTGTTAAAATACATTTTGAGGTCTTTGTCAGAATTTATTGTTGGGATGATCACAATTAAATCACGCTTTGTATTAATAATACCTCCATCATGCCCATCATCCAGGTCATCCTCTTTCTCCTCCTGAAGAAGAGACATAAGACTTTTAAATGTTGAAGAAAACAATAAGGCCCGCAATTTAAAACCACATATTATCAAAATCAGTTATCACCTGTTTTTCGAGTTCAGCCAGTGACGCATAATATTTAGACCACCAATCAAGCTCCTCCTTTTCTGGTGGCTCCTCCTCTAACTCCTCCTCTTTTTTAATCACCTTTTTGATTGGAGACTGAAAATGTAGTTGTGCACAAATTCTTTATTTTAAAATTTAGATTCTGTCATTTACTCACCCTCATGTCCTTCCATGGTTTTAATTTGTGAACAGGCCTTAACACACTAACTATGAACACAGATTTTTAAAAGCCAAACACACACACTCATGATTGAAAGCCTCCCATTTGGATGTCAGCAGGGGTCTTGGCTAGGCAGTGGCTGGCCAATTAATCAGAGTGATCTAACAGCAGGAGCTCAAACTGCCACAGGAACACACTTCACTGCGCTCAACAAACCAGCAGATTCACACCGTAATCAACAGGTTAATGGGTGCAAAGGGCTTCACATTTAATAACGGCAGACTGTGGTTGGTTAAAAACATGTGCACTAAGTACTCATTAGGAGCTATTTCAAACATCCCAAATGCAGCCAACTAACGTCATCACACCCAGACTAGATACCCCATGACCACAAGGCAGCTGTATGTGGCTGAATAAAAGTGCTTTCAAAACCTCTGAAACCTGGTGGAAAATATCATTTTGAGGAACACTGAAAGTGATCAATCTTATGGACTGAAAAATAAGGACAGTGGAACTTACTGTGATTAAGTTGAGAGGGTTGATAGGAATTTTGGAATGCTTCAATGCAAGTCCTCCCAAATCCATGGTGATCACCGTGGTTAGTGGAGTGGTCTTCTTGGGGGGCTTTTTCTCTAAAACCATGAGAGAATGTTTAGGAATTTGCAATATTCAAAACCAGTCAACGTCAATCACCAACTTTAGATGTGAAGGTTTTATTTTGAATGAAAATGTGGTCATCCTCCAATTATGTGCACTACGGTTCAAAAAGTCTAGGGTCAGTACATAAATAGCTGTTTTCTATTTGAATATATTTATGTAATGTATTCCTGTGATGACAAAGCTGAATTTTTAGAAGCCATAACTCCAGTCTTCAGTGTCACATGATCCTTTAGAAATCAGTTCAATATGTTGAATTGGTTCTCATGAACCCATAATACATTGTTTTTCAGGATTCTTTGATTTAAAAAAAAGAAATTCATTTGAAATGGAAATAAACTAAAATATAATCTTTACTGTCACTTGATCAATGTAATGCATCCTTGCTGAATAAAGGTATTAATTTATTTTAAAAAATCGTGCTGCCCCCAAAGATTTTAACGGTAATATGTGCGTAATTTAAAACTGGAAATTGCGCGTCATTTAAACACCTTATTTAAAAACATCCTACATTGTTTATTGTTTGTGTAGAAAATAATATAATTGAGTGCGAAAAAGCGGTTGTTCTGAAAAAAAGACCAATAATCAGCCTTTACAAACATTACAAGAAATTAGCAAATCTCAATATAGAGACAAGTGAAAGCGCTGTCTTATGAGCTATATTTTGCAATTCGTTGCAAGTAATTTTTGTGTATGTTGTCAAAAACATGAACGCAAAATGAATGCAAATTATTATAATAAAAAAACAAATATGTTACCTTAAACTAGAGCAATATTAGAGTATGGTCACTGTCTTTTCTCATTTCAACCAGGTTTTATGTCATCCTATTTTTTTTATACAGCATAAGAGTCTGGTGGACTTCTAAATGTAAAATATTTATGTACACAGCAGATGCTTTCATTTTGGCCTTTAAACCACAAGCATATGAGCTATAGTAGGTTCCATACCCTCAGGCTCCTCTTCCTCATCTTTCCACTCCTCTTGGTCCCTGGGCCCAAATTGCACAAGGTTTTGAACCACGTGAGTTCCCACCAGGACCATCCTCCCAAACGCCCTCTGCTCCATAATGAAGATAGTAAGAGGAGGATGCAGGTAGACAAGCTCTGGAAGTTCCTGAGGACACATGACCAGTTATGAGATATTGTGCAATTGTGATAATAAAAGTAAGCAGTGGATGATTAATACTAAATCACCTTCATCAAATGTTTAATATGTGGTATATTTAAAATGTTTAAATATTAATATCTGTCTGTCATAAAATCACATTATTGCTTTGGTGTTTGCAAAAGGCATCAAGCAATCGCAAATAAAATCCTACAACTAACAAAGACAGGGCACCATATTGTGCAATAAATCATTCTGAGCAAGACATCAGACTATCAAATTAAAAGAACTCAACATCAGCCAGAATCTAACCAGCTTTGCTTTGTAATTCTGTAATTCTGTAATTCAGTATATGTGATCAAAGCTTGTATGGAAAGTATGTTCTTCACACAGCTCTTAAGATAAGGTCTAATACTTTAATAAGAGGGAGTCTTACAACATCAAAGTGTTTAACCACATCATTGAAGTTGGGGTTCAGCTTGTAGCTCTGAATTTCCTCCGACTCGATCATCTGGCCCGCACACTCCATCCTCACTTGAGGTCGCTCCACTTCAAATAGGTTGACCCTCTTCAGGTCCCTCAGGCCCCAGTACAGCACCTGCCGTTTAAGGGTTGGAGTTCAAAACACTGTAGTGCACGTACCAAACTAGTCAGCTGGCAAACTTTTGCTGCAATTTTAAAGGCTCTCTTGGGGATTGATTTATGAACACATCTGTTTTATGTGATAAATCAATATGTTCTTGTGCATTTAAGACCTTTAAATGTTGATGTTAAACACAACTGCGATTTTGATTCAGTTTATTTCTGTTCAAGGTTGTGCCTTTGTACCTCTATTCTGTATTGCCTCAGCATGGGTCGCACTCCCTCAGGAATGATATAATGGCATTCTTCTTTAATGTACTGTGGTTCTTTGGGGTCAACATCCAGTGGCAGAGTTGGCTGAGATCGATTCAGAGCACACATACATGACATTTAAAAGGCTTTTTTTGACACTTTCTGTTGTAAATAGAGGTGAGGGTGAATTTAGCAGCAGGATTGATTACAAGTCATCTATATCTTCAGGTAAAATATGTACTGTATATATACTGTTCAAAAGTTTGGGTTCTATTAGATTTTTTAAAGAAATGAATACCTTTTTTCAATAGTGATGTATTAGATCAAAATTGACAGGGAAGACATTTATAATTATAAATTATAAAGATTTATATTTCAAATAAATGCTGCTCTTTAGAAAGTTTCATGCATCAAAGAATCCTGAAGAAAATGTGTGTGTGCCTTTCCATACATTCTGCTGAATAAAGCTGTTCTCTAGCACACAAGTGAATGCTTTTAGTCGTGTGCATGTGTGCGCAAAGGAAGATACTCTATTCACTGTGTTTTGCAGTGAAATGAATGAGAAAAAACAGGGGTCCCACCTCTCCAAAGCCAGAGTAATCCAACTCGATTAGCTCAAGAGCAGCCAAAATTTCACCAGCCCTGCTTTTGCCTTTTGTGATCTCAAAAAACTGCAGCTGGGGCTTTTTATATGGCTCTTCCACAAACTTCAGCTCTGGCTTTGCAAATGCACGACCAAGGTCTTGGGGACTGCCCTGTTGTAACATTGAAACATACCACACATGAATCAAATAAATGATACTGTGTAATAAATATTCATAAATCTGACATCCAGTTATCACATATAAAGAGTTTTGAAGACTATTCATGAATATAAATAAACTTCCTAAACAGGAACAAACAAAATAAGAATTTAACTGATTTAAAAAGATTTTCTTACGTTAAAACCAAATCTATGCTCTTGTTTAGCAAAATGTTTTTTGATTTTTTTGCGTGGCATTTATAGGTGATTCACAGATTATAGGTGATTCACAAAGCATTTGAATGCATTAAAAAAAGTATCACTCACTAGTTTGTTGTAGTCATAGAGGTTTATGATGACCACAGGAGGGTCTTCTCTGTACTCGTCCTTACTGCCCTCCATCAGAACCTGATCATAGAGGAGTAACTCACACCATGTCGGGGACAGAGTTTCTTCCATCACCTACAAACCATACAAACTTTTAACAATCCCAGAGACACAAAATTGCAATCAATACAGGCTGAATGATTCATTTATATGCCCATTCAGATCCTATTAGACTTAATGGACCTGTCATAAATGACCAATACATCTCTTGGGAATTGAATAAAAAAGTTTTCATGTAGTGCTTTTCATATCCATTACTTTTTATTGAGGACATAGAACTAAATTAACTTATGTGTTCATAGATGAGACCCACCCGTGTGACCTGACACTGAGTGTTGAACACAACCTTGGTGAAGGGGTCGGACAGTCCATTGTCGTCAGCTGCAATGATGCCACGTGCCTGATAAATGTGAGCACGGAGCTGGAAATAGCGACTGTCTGGATGAAAGGACAAGGGAGGTATGGTATTTTTCATGAAAGTGAATCCAAATGTCATCCAAATGGAAATATATTGGTTTTCAAAGGAGCCCGAGACAATTATGGAGAATATCAGAGATGTTTGTATTGGGGAAAAGTACCTTCCACTGCTAATTTGGTAGGAGGCAAGTTACGGGGAATCAATGTGCCAGATGTCGCCTCTTCATAAATGGGTCTAAACTCTGCTGGAAGGCTAGTGACACAGTTTTTTGCGTACTTTGTGATACCAAGCCACATATAGACATCCAGTTTGGCGAAGATTTCCCCCACTGGCCCTCCAGGGGTCTACAGAATGAAAAGTATAAAAAGTAAGCCACACATATATTAAATATTTTTAGGGAAAACAACAACAACAAAATCGCTCAAATCCAATAATTCACTACAATTTATTCATCTGAGGATAAAGAAACCCCTTTCATTTAACACACTATTTTATGCCAGTTTTATTTTAGGAAACTAGTAATAACTTGTTTTGGACAGGACAAAATGTTGCAATATGATGTAGGAATTCACCTTCATGTACACAGCAGTGATTTTCCCACAGTCTTTACCCCTCTCTTCTTCCACCAGTGAAAAGAGGATGGAGGGTGCTGGGATTCTGGCATAGGCCACTCGCCTTCCTCCACTCAACATCCATAAAAATACATCAGGCAGTGTGCTCTGAGGCTGACATATGAGAACACAAACACACTTATATACAGGTCTGCTGGCAAAACAAGTGTGTGCGTGTGTGCGTGCGTGTGTGTAAGGTAAACATTAAGATACAGCATATTGATAGCATTACTTCTAGGGCCAGAAAGCGGAGCCTCTTTGCGATATTCTTGAGATCTGCTAGTCTGTCTTTAACTGTATTTCTGGTGAGTCTCTTTTTGACTCTCAGGATCTGTTTGGCCAGCAAAACCTGTGAAATAAGGCAATTAATATGACATACTCTGTAAGTGCAACTAAACCATATATCCATAATACCAAAACCAATAGAATTTACTTACAATGTTCCTTTTGATGAGCCCCACACGGCACTTATCCAGGGTGTTTTGGCGCGCGTTTCTCTTCCTGTCTAAGTTACTGATGTACTGCCTGAAGGTCCAATGAGAAAAAGTTTTCTATTATCCATAATGTGCTATGAAAGAAATGGCTACAATGGACTCAATACAATTTTCATGGAAATGTGTCCTACTTGCAAGTGGAAAAGAATTCCAGCACGACATCCACCAAACGTTCTTTTGCCTTGATTTTTGATCTTTTCAACAGCATCTCCACTTCATCAATGCCAAATTCCTTGAAGAATATAGGACATAATTTAAACTTAGATGATTCCAGCAAATAAGTGAAAAGGATGAGGGGAATAACCTAGCATTTCAAAGCACCATATTTGTAATCCAGATAAGTAAAGACAGAGTATTCAATATCTGCACTTACCAGCCGGTCGGCCATCTTGGACAACCAGTTGCTGTTGTGGAATCGGAAGGTGTGATCCTCAAAGTTGCTCCACACAAAGACGCATGGTTTCTCTCGGGACAAGGTAATGCAACTAAATGATCTGAACGAGAAAAATAATGATATTTACGGTTATTACTCCATAATCCTACTCCACTCCACATGATAAGCTGTCAGTCTTGATGATGTCATTTCACCCGTCATATTCAGTGGGCTGTGGTCTCCTGGGTGCCGTGACGGATTTGTCTTGAGGTCCAGGGTTCAGAAGTTGACCTCTCTCCAGCTCATCATCTGATTCCAGCAGCGGCTGTCTGTCCTCAGCCAGATTCTCCTGACTACCACTCTTGCTGGACTTCACTACCACGTCTGCAGTTTTCCCATAGTTCCCTGTGAAGCAGCGTTGTTCTTATGAGGCAAAACTATATATATTAAACATATTTTTCATTATTTTAAATAAAGCTGAAATAAAATAAAATATAAAAATAACCTTTAACTTAAAAAAACGTGTTAAATGTTAAATGTTGCCTTGCAACTAACAGAAATAAAATATATTTAAGTTGATGTACTAAAAATAAAACTGAAATACAAATAAATTAAAGCTATACAGATATATATATATATTTAAAAACTAATAAAAAAGACAAAATACATAACAAAATTACTAAAACTTTAACATACTGAAAATATAAAAATAAAAGCTAATTCAAAGTATGAATAAATGCTATAATAGGTAAATAAATAATACTAAAATAACCTATTTAAATCAGCTGTGAAGTACACTGTTGTATGAGTGGCTTGTACTCAAATGGCTGTTTATATTAAGTAGCATTATGATATTAAAAAGTCCAGTCTTACCTATAGAGAGCTCAAAGGTGACAGGTTTGGTGCCAATAGTAGGATCTATCATTGTAACTTCAAAGAAGGACGCAAACAACAAAAATTCATCCTTCTCTCCAGTGAAATTCTACATTAGAAAAAAACAGATACACAGTCGATTATATGTAATAATAGTTCGGCACGACTGCAAGTATGATATTGAGAATTAGTGTGTCCCAAATCTGAAATGAGTTTTCCAAAAATACCCGGATGGTCTACTCTTCCGTTTAGAATCCGAAGCACAGATCTGTGCGCACTCTAACGGCTAATATTGCCCACAATCCATTGCACGTTGGATGAGGATTCGATTAGAACTACAAACACGAATAAAAAATGTGACGGATGTGCAGGTCTGACGGTTAAATAGAGAGGTTTAGATAAAGTGGTTAGAGTGATTAATAATCAGTATTCTGTAATCAGTAATCAGTATCTGCAACAGCATTGTGAACTTTTGTAAAGATACGTTTGGTCATTAACTTTTAATTGCATCGTTATGCAAACACATGAGGAGAGTTCACCGCATGAAAGACCCACGACTTGCAGATAATCATGCTGCTACATTTCTCTCCGAAACAGTAGGAAATTAAATTGTATGTGGAGGATTTTAACTGTGACAAGATGATTGACAGGGCAAAGTATGCCTACTCTTCTGCTACACACTAAAAAGTATGTACTTTTTCTTCACAAAAAGAGTACATACTTGTAGGGCATAGTATAAGTAGTCAAATTGGGATGCAGCATTTGCTTTTCTTGCAAATGAATCAGTGTTTTGAAAGAATCAATAAAGTGAATTATTTGTTGACATACAGACTTGTGACCACCTCCTGTCATAACGAGTTACTACAAAAAACCCACGTAGCCTGTTAGGGTGTTGTCTTGAAACACCACTCGGCCAATCAAATTCAAAGACTATAACTAACGGTTGTATAATCTGAAATACTACATGAAAGACCGTTTATCTTTTCCTACCAGGCAAACTTGGTCACTGACCTCAGGAAGAGGGTGAGCATCTTCCACTTCCACTGTGACGGCAGCTGGTACCTCAGTGCCACCATCTTCAGATTCCTCGCCAGGTCCACTGGGAATCTGCACTGCTGATTAAAATCATCCTCTAGTCAATGACTACAGTGCTAGAGCATCTTTGATACATGTTTGTGTGTATATGAATGCATAATTCTAATATGTGAATAAAGTTTACATTACACATTGACATTAAAAGTTAGTGACAAACAAGTTTCAGACACTCCCGACATCTGAAATTGGTCGAACAAACAGGTAGCCCCGCCCCAAAACTCACGCCATTGGCTGAGCTAATGTTATGATGTCTGGCCCATTCAGGATGCTCCAATAAACAGATCCCTTTTAGCGCCACCAAGGCAAAGAAATGGCAAACTTCACCATACATAGTAAAATAAATATATGCACACTATTTCTTTTTACTACCTTCTTTGCCTGCTGTTTTGTTTTTCTTGGACTTTCGGCTCTTGCGTTTAAGATTAAGCCTGCTGATTGAGCTCTTCACATTAGCAGCAGTCTTACTCTCCGTCACCACAGCCGTAGGGGAGGAATAAACCTCCACGCTCAGTGAGAGAAGCATTCTGCCCCTGTAGAAGATCCCTTCACTCAGACCTTCATTAAGATCCCTGTGGATGTCTCTCAGCGTGGAGTTTTGAGGAGAGCCGTAGAGATTGACCCAAGCTGGGCCAAAAGTGGGATTGAAACCTGATGAAGGAAAGACGAGTAGGTTGCAAAAGGTATAATAAAGTAGTAGTTGTTCAACAAGAGGTAGAACTGAGGTAACCAGAAGTCACCTAAATGTTAAAATGATGATGTGGATACATGACTGAGGGATTCAAAAACAAATTTGGACTTAGAGTGATAGATCATACCAAAAAATAACTTGTCATCATTTATTCACCCTCATGCCATTCCAAACCTCTATGACTGATTTTCTTCTGTGGGACACAAAAGAAGATATTTTGAAGAATGTTGGTAACAAAAGAGTTTTGGTTCCCACTGACTTTTTTTTGTAACCATAAAATGAAAGTCAATGGGAACGAAATTGTTTGTTTACCAAAATTCTATTATATATATTGTTTCAAAGAAGAAAAAAAGTCCTACAGGTTTGTAACAACATAAGGGTGAGTAAATGATGACAGATTTAGCTATTTCCGGTAAACTATCCATTTAAACTTTCAGTATTCAATATAAAAAACCGACCATTTCGGTTGGGATTGGAGATTTGAAGAAGGTCAAGGAAGTGTGTTGCCACAGCCACATCTCCAAAGTTGGCATCATCAAGGATCTGGATCTTGATCCGCCGAGCAAGAGGAGGAAACTGCTCAATGAAGGATATTTGTTCATTCCACTCAGGAGCATTGGTGTTGCTATCTACTGACGTTTCCCCCTGTCAAACATGTTAACATAATTATTTTCCATGCATTTTTTAAGAGTATTCTACTATAGTAAATAACTGACTTAATTTATCCAAAAAAAAAAAAAAACTATACGTAGACTAACGTGTTTGTTTGATGGGAACAGAGAGTTTAGGTTTGGCTTCTGAATCCACTTTTTTTTTTACATAAGACATGCTCTGACATCATAGCAATTTATTTTGAGCTGAAATATTTGCCAACACCCTGTGTGGCAAGACTAGAACAGTTCAAATACTGACACACCTCAGCCCATTTAACAAACAAAAGCACTGTCAGGGTGTGTGTGCGTGTGTGTGTGTGTGCGTGCGTGTATGTGGAAATAAATTTAAAAAGGAAAACATCATTAGGAAAAGAAACTAAATTTTTATTTATTTAGACTGTTCTTCAGTGGACTGACTGATCATTTGACTGTTTAAATAATACTGTCAAGGCATATATCAAAGAAAGAGTTTAAGCAAACATATCGTGAGAAAGACTTTCAGTTGTTCTGCTTTAAACCTTCTGTGTTAGAAATACTCTGAACAAAATGTATTATTCAAAGTTAGATGGAAAGAAAATCACCTGCTGTCCTGCGAACGTGACCTGAACATAAGGGTCAAGGAAAACCTTCTTGTCTCTCATTATCTTCCCCATGAAACCAGAGTTCATGCTGGGTAGGCCTTCAGCCCTGAAAATCTTCAGGACAAACTTTGCCCAAGGACGTTCTGATGGCATCCTCTTTGGAAGGAGAAGGTTCCTACATGTCACATGAAAATATACAAAAACTTTTAGGTTTCAGCTGCCGAAAAGTATCCATTGAACACATTGATGCCAATGGCCAAAGAACCAAACATCTAATATGAATGTTTCTTTTACTGGGAATGGGTTCATAAGAGGAGAACTGCCATGTAACATAAGACAAGCTCTTACTTTTCAATGTCATCATTCTGGCTACCAGCTGGTGCCAGGCTGGCCATGCCCATAGGGTCTCCTTTCATTACCACACTCACTGTGCACTTCACAAAGCCTTTAATTCCCGAGCGGGTATCTTTTGGGTCAGTAAGCGGAGCCCATTTCTGGTAGAATCGATGATCTGTGAAATATATTCTGTGTTAAGTTGTTGTAATGATCAATGTTGCAGTTTCTAAGTCAACCTATAATCATTCTTTTTCACCACTGGTGATAGGATAATTATCACCATTAAAATGTCTAGGAGAATGTAGCGTTTTATCAAGGCAATGAACTCATTTTGGCTCTGTGTATCAAAGATTGCAATCAGAATTTATTGTTTATTAAGCTGGGTTTATATAAATATTAAAGGGGCTATATGTAGAATTCAGAAACGTTGTTATTAGTGACACCGGTGGTCATTAAGTGTACTGCAGCAAGAAACTTATTGCTTGTGCTCACACTCGTGCACACATACTAGAGACTGAACGTGGTTCAAAGCCCTGATATACTCACGGCAAAGTTTTTTGTTATTTGCTTAAAAGTAAATAGAAGTTGGAAGCACCTTTACAGCTATCCTGCTAATGAACATCCAGACGCCGTCCACGCTGCTGACAGCGACGGTTAGATTAATATGTGCTGACCACTTTCCTCTCAATAACAAAATAAACACGCAACAAAAATGACAGCGGTGAGAAAGCAACAGTTAAGAAAGCATCTGCTCATAGCGATGTGGATATGTTTGCACAAGGTCTGCAATTCACCGGCATCATGTCAATTTAATCAGATTAAATTTAATTAATTAAAACTACACTTATGATAGTTTAATTAAGTATACACGAGACGACAGACAATACAGATCTGGCTATCTGAGACTATAGTTTGAAATAATTCCTTTTATTTGCATGGCACATTGCCATTACAGTACAGAATAGCTCTTTTGGCATTATCATGAACATTATTTGTTTCATGTGTCATAGAACGTAAAAGAGGGTTTCGAATGCATGCACATAAACGTCACATCCTTTTGATTTCCCTGGCAAAAACGTCCAGAGTCCTTCAAATACCGGCTTTCATAGAAAACCTAGGAAGTAAGGTCTCTTTTTTTAGGTTTCGTCACAAGCTGTTCACACATTGACAATAAAATGCGATTAATACATGAAAATTCTTACATATAGCCCCTTTAATGCTAAAGCGTCATGTTACCTTGCTGCTGATGCACTGTGCTGATGTCGATCTTAAAGGTTCCTATGTGGCTCATCAAAAAGGCAAGCATTTTCTTATGAACCACCTAAAATAAAAGAAAATAGCCATGATACATTCAACACACATATAGCAAAAATATTGTCATATAACAAAAATTATAATATATAAATTACACTATGTAACTTTTTTTTTCTAAATTAACAATATATCATCAATCCTTCTTCCAAAACATGTTTTTGTCTTACCATAATTCAAAATGGTAAGTCTAAGTGTTTATATTTTAGACCTGAATGGTTTTTCACAGGAAATTGCGTACATACATAACTCGTCCGAGCGTGTCTCGTCAAATCCGTAAATAGAGAAAAGTTGTCAAAATGAGCGAGAAAGGTTGACATGAACATGCTAAATATAGAACCTCAGGGGAATCACCCATTTAATAAAACGCTGAACAGAGGAGATTCTGCTGGCAAAATGAGAATGCGACATAAAACAAGAATCAACATTGGCTTGGCTTTTTTCGGAGATCACAAGAATTGAGGGATTTGAAATGTTGGCGTTTGAAAAGATGCCATTTTTATTACTCAACAGGTGAGTAGGGTATTTTATTGAACAGATAAATTGCCATAACAGGTCATCTTGAGATAATTTCCATCTAAACACCTGTGTCACGAACCATATTCATCGGCACAGTCACACATAGCTGAAGCACAACCAAAACATATTCTTCTGCAAAATGCATGCAGTTTTGTTTTAACCACTAGAGGGCCAGAAATTACATAGTGTACCTGTAAGACTGAAAATATTGGTTGGGGCCCTGGTCTGAGACAAAATGGCCCTGCTAGCTAATTAACATTCGACCTCCCCCATACAGCCTGACTTCCTCTCAGAAACAACGAAGAACTCACACAAGAACATGGTTTAATGTGAATGTTTATCGGCACAGTCACACATAGCTGAAGCACAACCAAAACATATTCTTTTGCAAAATGCATGCAGTTTTGTTTTAACCACTAGAGGGCCAGAAATTACATAGTGTACCTTTAATTCATATCAAAAGTTTATTATGACTGACTGAACCCGACTACATTCGGTTACACCAAATAAGTAACACTTAAGGGTCAGATTAAGCAGAATTAGCGTGTACATTATCAGTTATTACAGGCAAAATATTAGTGCATTAAAGCCCCTTTAGCTGCGACATATGTAAGAAAATGATGTAAATCCCTTTAAATCTTTCTTTAATCCTTTATGTTTGTATGTTTCTATTGTCTCTGGGAATTCTTACCGAAATTTGAATCACTTTATCAAAGAGCACATCTTGTGTCTCTTGGAATTCAAACATGAAGTTCTGAAAGACAAAAACAGAGAAACAAAACAATCAAGAGAGATGCTCAAAGCTTTAGATGCTTAAAGGCCCCTTCACACCAAGAACGATATAACTATGCTAACTATAACGACAACTATATTAGCGTCCACACCAGCTGACAATATAATTCTGTTTATACTGCGCACGTTGCAGTTTTGTCTTCTGCCGCGTTAAATGTTCGAGCTCTTTAAAGCAGGGTGGATTCTGTTTGGCTGTCAATGTTTTTATGGTTCATTAGATCCACCTGAAAGTGATTCCAACAGTATCGTCTCTCCGTGAAGTTATCGTTATAGTTGTGGACTGCTATTCTTTTAAAGATGATCTTAGTTTGAATGATCTCGAATACTGTTATCCATGCATTCATCTGGATCTGTAACACTCTTTACGCTGGAATTAATCAGTCCCCACTCTCGCGTCTAAAAAATAGTACCGAATGCCGCTACTCGTTTTTTGAAACTCGCCTGTGTAAGTTGGTTACCTCACTTCATTGATTACCTGTTCAATTCAGAGTTGATTTTACGGTTTTATTGAATATTTTTGTATTCAAAGCACTTCATGGTCTTACCCATACTTATATTTCAGATCTTCTTTATTCCTATCTCCCGAGAAAATGCTCAGATCCTCCTCCCAGCTGTTATTGACTGTTCCAAAATCTCGGCTAAAATCCAAAGGTGACCGGGCTTTCTCAGTTCTTGGTCCAAAGCTCTGGAACTCCTTATCATTT
This sequence comes from Phoxinus phoxinus, assembly GCF_949152265.1. Classification (NCBI taxonomy): domain Eukaryota; kingdom Metazoa; phylum Chordata; class Actinopteri; order Cypriniformes; family Leuciscidae; genus Phoxinus; species Phoxinus phoxinus. Next base: position 19,179,897 of record NC_136897.1, on the reverse strand, counting down.
TCCATCAGATCATCCCCTTTGTTATCTACATTTAAATAATCTCTTAATAACAAATTATCAGGCTTATGCTTAACTCGATAACACCTTTAGTTTTGATCATATTTTTATTTGCTTGGTGATGTTTTGTATTAATCCTGTTATTTTCTGATCTGCTTTTTATTTATTTTAATAGTATTTCAAATCTTTTTTGTTTCTGTAATGCTTTTATTGTAGGACAATATTTTATGTCATTTCAGTTGTGCAGCACTTTGGTCAGCTTTCATGTAGTTTTAAGCTGCTATATAAACAAACTTGACCTTTATATTTAGAATGATTTTCAGAACTATAGCTTTATAGTTATTATCACTCTTGGTGTAAACGGCCTTAACGGTCTTTGCAAGCAGTTACCTCATTGTAAAATGGACAATTGGTAGACTTCTGAGTAGCTGTGTGCCTTTTCTCATCCCCAATAGTCACATACACTGCTGGGTTGATGTTCACCCCTACCAGTTTCTGAGCTTCAATCACATTTACATTCACCTGAGGGGAAAAAGAGTGCAATAGAAGACTTAACCCTAGTAGATTCTCATCAAACAGTTCCAGTTATGAGGTAAACAATTACTATATGAAATAAGTATGTTTTCCTCATTGGATTGTTTTACCTGGAAAGACTTCACTTTAGGTGTGATGGCAAGCTCATGTTTTGCTATGGCTCTGCAACGACTAAACACATCAACAAAGCAGTGAGTCATTATTATTCATCAAACTTGTTACATTCTCAGATTAGATTTAAAATATGGGAATTACATGATGGGTAATTTTTAGTTATGCAATGTGTAATGTATTGTATTACACTGCAATACAATACAATAGAATAGGCTTCATAATGGTGTAGTGTAATGTATTACATTAAAAGATAATTGAAACGCACCTCAAAATGGGAGTGAATGTCACATTGGCACATTCAATATCAGCAAAGTCATAATCATCATCATAGTCATTGTCATCATCTTCGTCTCCGTTCTCGTCGTCAGTTTTCAAAAGCCCCCGACCAATCATCCTGGTTTCACGGTCCATCTGCTGAGGACGCAGGCTGTCTGAAGAACTGCGAATTATTGAAATTATCAGTGTGAATAACGTGAATAACATGAATAAAGGGTATGAAAATTTATAGTGGATCATACAGAAAATGTTCTACCTTGGTTCCGTAAAACCTGTGTTTCTGATGACAAGCTCTGAGCTGAAATAGAATAGAGAAAATGGCATGAATGGATGGATGGATGGATGGATGGATGGATGGATGGATGGATGGATGGAAAAGAAGGAAGAACGTAGAAAGAAATTAAATAAGGAAGGAAGGAAGGAATGTAGGTAGGAAGAAAGAATAGATGAAAGGATGGAAGAAACGACAGAAGGAAGAATGGATAGACAGAAGAAAGTAAGATTAGATAGAAGGTATAGCTGAAGTATAGCTGTAGGACAAAAGGATGGATGGATGGATGGATGGATGGATGGATGAATGGAAAATTAAGGAAGGAAAATGTTGTAATGGATAAAAGCAACAGGACGCAATTAAGGAATGTAAAATGGATTAAAAAGGATGGATGGATGAATGGTATAATGGATATAAGCATTGGAAGCAATGAAGGAAGGGAAAGGGGATGGATGGATGGATGGATGGATAACATAATGGATTAAAAAAGTGTAAGTAATGAAGGAAGGGAAAATGGATGAAAGAAGAGACAGATGGATGAATGGATGGAAACAAGAGGAAGGAAGACAAGAAAGATGAAAGGGAGGATGGACAGAAGGAAGAAAGAATGGATAGAAGAAAGGAAGAATAGATGAAAATAAACAGAGAAAGGAAGGTACAAAGAAAGATCGAATGAAAGAAAGGGATGGATGGATGGATGTGCTAGTTTACCCATCACTGTCCTCTTCTCTGATGAAGTCCTCACTGTCCCACCCCCCTGCGGCCCCCTGAAGAGGGCTGTACTTCACCTCCAGCTCCATGTAGATCTACACCAGAAAATCCACCATCACATTACAACACAAAACCTAACAACATATGAACATCTAGAATGATTCAATAATCTTTCACCACACCGATGTTAGAATATCATGAAGTGTATTTGTTTAAGGGATGTTAAAGTAGTGAGGAGCGTTCATCACTCACATCAGTAAGACTGTGCTGACTGTCTGTTAGAGACTCACGGAGAAGCAGCTGTCCCACAGACACCACATGCTGCAGGTTGATCACCAGCTTCCCCAGCAATCTGTCACACATACAGCGCTCATACCAAATCTTCTAATATTTGTTATGAATCATTCAGTTCATTTCCCTGTCTTATATACAATGAATACTGTTCTGACCTGTTGCTGAACATCTTACTGCAGTTGTAGACACTGATTGACAGCACTTCATCCCTCTCAACCTTCCCATAGTGAGGCCATCTGAAGTGCTAAAGTCACATATTAACAATACCAGAAAAAAAAACTGTAAAAACATATTTATTCCACACAGGCTAAATCATCTCCTTCAGATGTTCAACTCATGATTATGGATCTGTATCTATCAGCTACAGCTGGCTCATATCTAGAGATAAGATACAGTTTAAAGTTTTCTATTTTAATATATTTATAAAATGTAATTTATTCCTGTGACGGCAAAGCTGAATTTTCAGCATCATTACTCCAGTTTTCAGTGTCGCATGATCCTTCAGAAATCATTCTAAGATGCTGATATAGTGCTCAACTTATCAACATTTGTGATGTGTGGGATGAATAGAAAGTACAAAAGAACAGCATGTTGTCTGTATGTCTTAGATCTCTCCTGACACACATTTATAAAGGTTTGCGTTAGATACCTCCCTCTTTTACAGTCACTGCATTTCTCATAAACGAAAACCCCAAAGACTTCCTCTTCATAAAGCAGTGTTGAACATTATTTATCTTCACTCGGGCTGAACAGCTTTTCTTTCTTGTCCTTCCCACTATTCTAATATCTGTTAGCTTAAGTTAAAGGATAACCTTGTGACATACCTCTAGACAAATATTTTAATTTCATTACTGTATCTGAGCTCATAGATGTGGCTGTTTACAAGACATGTTCAAGTCCCTTCTGTCATTTCTAACCACTAAAGGTGTGGTTAGCATGAAGATCTCCTACTAACATACACAACCATTAAACACTGATTTCAATTTAACTATATAACAATGAGCAGCTACATTTGTTGCTTTTACAGCTTTTTCACCTAATATTGCACACATTTGCTATGTAGGCCTATAAGGTTACATAAAAAGTGAAGCTGGTTAAATGGATAGTTAATCCCAAAATGAAAATTCTGTCATTAATTACTCACCCTCATGTCGTTCCAAACCCGTAGCCTAAGGCTTCTCTTCATACAAAGTAAGATTTTGTTTTGTTTTTTTAATCTGAGAGATTTATCCTTCCATTGTCAACAGGCAACTTTCAAGCCCTAGAAAGGTAAAGACATCAATAAAGTCTTCCACGTGACTGCCGTGGTTTAACCCCGCGAAGCGACAAAAAAACCCCGTAATGTATCACTTTATTTACAAAGTATTAAAGGGACAGAAAGCTCTCAGATTTCATTAAAAAGATCTTGATTTGTGTTCTGAAGACGAACGAATGTCTTACGGGTTTGGAACGTTGAGTAGGCCTAACGTTAGTTGATGACAGAATTTTAATTCTGGGGTAAACTAACCCTTTAAAAGCCCCTGCTCTGTCATAAATCTGTGCTCCACTGTGATACACTACAGCTCAAAAGTTTGGGATCATTATTTTTTTTTTTTACATAGTCTACTAGGCTAATACTTTTATTCTTTTTTTTTTTTTATTCAAATAATGCTGCTGTTCTATTGAACATCAAAAGATCCTGGAAACATGATCACGGTCTCCTCAAAAATATAAGCTGAACTGTTTTCAACATTAATCATTATAAAATATGCTTTTTGAACAGCAAATCAGCAGATACTGATTTCTGAAAGATCACGTGACAGTGACACCGAAGATTGGAGTAGGCCTTGATGCTATAAAATTCAGCTTGTCATAGCGCGAATAAATAAAATTTTAACATAACAACACTAGAAAAGTGAATTTAAATTGTAATACTAGGTCATAATATTACTGTTTTTCTAAAATAACTGTAGCCTTGGTGAACATAAGACATTTCTTTCAAACACAGATTCGTACAGACCCCAATCGTTTGAAAAGAAGCAGCTACTGGCCTAATTATCTTTTATGAATGGAACAGTAATTAAAATAGTAGCTGTTTTGTTAGTATCCTGTTGTGATTATCATAACTTTAAAAAAGGCAGCGGATAAATGAACAGAAGTTAATCGTAAACACAACTGAAACAGTTACCTCATTGAAGATGGCTATATTCGCACACTGAAGGATCCTGGTTTTGTGAGTAAATCCTGCACCGTAAACAATGTTTTAAAATAGTAACATGATATAATCCCTCAATCATATCCCATATAATCTATAAGTACTGAAGATTTATATAACAATATATTCAAAACATCTTTTATCCAACTGAATAGACAATATTAATCATATGGCAATAGTTATTCCTCAATATCCAGCGCTTACCTCTAAATGACAACTCCACTTTTCTGTCATACTTCCCTGGCAGATTATATATCTTCTTTAAAATGACAGTAATAGACATGGCAGAGTGCTGGTGTGTTTCTGCGTCTTGTAATCCTGATCCACCGGTGTTAGCTTTGAGTGCAGTTGATCCTCATTGTTCTTGAGGTATATAATGCAATCTAACTTGAAGTGGTAGACCGATATATCCTCAATTAAGCCGCGTTCAAATATCCAATATACAGGTGGCCTTCGAAAACACTGTCATACTATACGATCCTACACCTTGAGGAACTGTGCAGGAATTCCATCTGAAGGAAAACTCCCTAGGCAGCAGAGGAGTTGGAATATTTACCTATGATAATTTAAGTTAACAGTTGAACAGTTAGTGACCTAAGGGCGTAATAGGAGCATATCGGTGAACGGCTGTGCTCAGGTCGGCCTTTAAGACTAAAGTGATTGAAATAATACTATGCCTTTTTTGTTGCAGACATGACAAGCTACACATTCAAGGATTTTAAAAAACGAAACAAACATGTGTTATGTGTGTTAATAAGGCAATTTTATTCAGCATTTCTTGACAGTATAAAATGGCTTCTGATGAACGGAACATGCTGCCGTGTAAACATTTCATGATTAGGAAAAATAATGGCATTGAGAAAAACAATGATAATATGATTATAACCCCATTCCCTTGAAATCATTAGATTAAAAAACCAAATCTTTAAACAAGAGTCCCATAAGGCTTTGTGGCAAGAGCAAGCATTCATATGACTAAATTCGACAACTCTAATGGATATGTGCAGATTAACTTTACTGTGCAATTAAGGTGCAATCATTTGTGTTAGATAAATCAAATTACCATTCATTCAAAAAGAATCTTTAAAATATTACTTGGCACTAACTACAACTTTTTAAAAAGACACTGTGGTCTTCTATGGTCCCAAAGTCTACGTAATGCCTTTATACCATTAAACCAGCATTTTTAAATTCAGTTCTACTTAAATTCATATAGTGTGCTACTAAAATACATGCATAGATTTCTTTGGCAAGGTTCTAAATACTAATCATCTCTATTATGACAGCATGATTATGTTTTGCAGCATAGTGGCTGAATGAGTTCAGTGATTAACTTTGCTTTGATATACTACTATAGCTCAGAAAGTGTAGCGAACTTCATAAATCAGCATTCCTGATTCATATTGCATACATAGGCATCAAAAAGCAGCGAAAGGCCTAAAAGTGATTTCAAATCTTGGCTTATGGAAAATCAAGGCATCTGTATCCATAAACAATATTTAAAAAAATATATGCAACAATAGAGAAAAATAGATCTGTAAAAAGGAATATTTATAATAAAAAAAAACTCCATACCAGTTGGAAAAGAATAATATGAGGAATCTAGGAAGATAAAAGAAATCGATGAAAGACTGAAAATGAAAATTGTTTGCATAATATATATATATAAAGGCAATACAAATGGAATACAAGTGGTTTTCGTAAGAGTTCAACACCTGACATTGCTTCCTTCAACAGAGCTGTGGCTCCCTCTAGTGGTGTTCCATATACTTACTCGTATCTATTTCCTATAGATGGCTATGTTTCAGTCTCCATTGCAAACCTGTCTACTTGGTCGGTGGAGGGGGGTTGACAGGAAGCAGATTGCTCATTTTGAAGTACGACACCAGTTGATTTGGCACCTCAGCTAGGACGCTCTGAGCCAATGCTTCTTTAGGAGCCTAAGAAGAAATTGAGATGTAAAAAATGAAATGCCATTAAGTATTGACAGTGATGTAACAACAGAAAACACTGGATAAGAATTTAAGAACTTCTATCCAGCATGCAATTTCTATTAAAAATTTAACGAGGATCATACATTGGCAAACTGCTTGAAGGGCACGAACTGCACAATATCTCTGAGCGCCGACTCTCCGGTCAACGATTTGAGAACTCCACTGTCCCCATCAAGAAACTCCATGGCCTTAAAGTCTGCTTCACCCACACCCACGATGATGATGGACATGGGAAGTTTGGAGCAGTTCACGATGGACTGTCTGGTCTGATCGAGATCAGTGATCTCCCCATCAGTGATGATCAACAGCACAAAGTATTGCTAATTGAGAGAGAAAGATGTTAGACATACATAGTTCTAATGGACTGAAAATGCCATGGTAGACCACAGATAAAAAATGCATTAGTACCCATTAAACCACATCCTGAGTTGGATGAGGCAGTGCACTACAAAAAAAGGGCACTTGTTGGCATTACTCACAGCTGCATTTGGTTGCTGGGCGGCTCCAGCTGCAATTCGGGCCACATGATTTATAATGGGGGAGAAGTTTGTAGGTCCATAGAGACGGACTTGAGGCAAAGCCGCACGATAGGCCTCCACAATTCCTTGCACTCCTGCATGGTATAAAACATCAGCACATGTGCCAAACATGCTAGAATTTCTTTTACGCAATTGTTAAATTTCAAATCTAATTTTTCAAACACTGGGACTCTTACCTTGGCAATATGGGCTATTGGGGTTGAAGTTCAATGGGAACTCATGGGATACCTTAGAAATTGAAAAAGAAAAAAAAGGCACTTGTCAAATTAAATGATAATTACAACTAATAATGAAAAAGTATCAAGGACACCTATAATGTCTAACCTGGAAGTTTGGAGGTATTTGAGCACCAAATCCAAATGCTGGGAAAAGTTTATCACTACAAAGGAAGACAGAGAAAAATATATTGTAGACAAAAGGACCCATGTACTGGTACAAAAAGTCTCTTATGGATGTATTTGAGACAGAGCTAATGGGAAATATTACAATTTATAAGAATTTATATCTATTTTAAATATATCTTAAAATGTCATTTATTCCTGTGATGCAAAGCTGAATTATCAGCAATCATTACTCCAGTATTTCCTTCAGAAATCAGTCTAACATGCTGATTTGCGTTCAAATGTTGTTGTTTTTTAATCAATGTTAAATAGATTACTATTTTGTGAAAATGGTGATTAAAATTTTTTAATAAAATAAATACAACTTTTGTAACATTAAATGTCTTAACTGTCACTTTAGATCAATTTAATGCATCTTTGCTTAATAAAAGTATTACTTACTTAAAAATCATACTAGCCACAAACTTTTGAACGGTATATAGATATTCAAACAACTTGCATATTTCTATACTTTCCTTAAAACAATTACAATACACTACTCAATGGGTGTATGTTATATGTTAGTTTGTAGCAACATTGAATGGTTTTAGACTGAATGTTGTCCTTTTGGTCACACAGCTGGTGGAAAGTCTATGGACAAAATCGCCCTCTTACGTGTCATAGTCTTGGACTACTTGACCAACGGACCAGATGGCTGACAGATACTGGTTTACACCATTAGGGCTGATAAAGTGAAGAGAGTCAGGGGAGCGGGGGTCTCCATTAGAGCCAGTGAAGTCAATGCCCACCTAAAACCAAACAATTTGCACCATCGTTTTAGAACTTAAAACAAAGCCACAAATGTACAACCTAAATGTGATGTTCTGCATTACACCCATTGATAATATCAGCATGTAAACAACTGCAAAAAAGACACCAGCCATCAGAAGCAAATATTGTGCCATGACTGATCCTACCGTGAAGTTAATTTGGCAACCTCCCATCACATAATCCAGAAATGAATACTGTGCTTCAAGCTGAAAGACAGTGTGGAGATTATTTATTATCATTATTGTAAAGAACTCTGCAATTTCTATTTTCATTCATAACAGATGAATGTTGTTCGAACCTTGCAATACTTAATCCTGATGACCCCAGAGTTCTTATAACTCTTTTTCTTCTTTTGCTTATCTGGATGAATGCAGTCAAACTCAACCTACAAAAAATGAAAACTTTTCACTTATGCCCTTTAATAAAAGCCTTGGAAATTACAGAAGTGATTAAGATGTGAAGATAAAGAAATGTTCTACTATTAACACAATTACAACAAAAAAGCATGGCGCAGTGGAAGTGGAGTCTCACCGGGGAGCCATTAACTGCTTTCTGCAGATCTGACACATTAGTTTGAAACACACCAATGAGATCATGAGAGCCATCGCTATCATAATCAAAACAATGAACCTAAAACAAAAAGGCACGGACAGACAGACAGAAAGAAAAAGAAAGAGGTTTAGAGAAGATTAAAGGACATGCATCCTGCTCACCGCATTGTCTTTAGCCTCGATTAGTTTAGCGGTGGTGCAGGTGAACTCTCCTATAATGTCTGAGCTTGTGTCTTCATCCTTATCGTAACATGTTACCTAGCAATCAGACAAAGCTTTAGTCTAAGGACTAGGACAACTGAAAGTGCTGGCAGATGACATGATTATATTTTTATGATACTATGCGTTTTTTCTTCTGATCTAATAGCTACTTCCGAAAAATACATTATTGCCTAAGTTTTGTACACTACCATTCAAAAGTTGGGGGTCAGTAAGATTTTATCAAGCAAAGTTGCATTTAATTGATCAAATATATCGGTTAAGAATTTTACACAGTGTCCTAACCAGACCATTAATATTAAACCATATGTATTTTTAATAGGGCTGTCGATTTAGCACATTAACTTAATTAGATATGGGGGGAAATAACACGTTAAAATGAACGCATTTATCGCACCCACCCCAGACCTAAGTAGGTAATCTTACATTTCATACAGTTGATTGCAGACGAACATAAAGAATGATGGAGCCAACCAACATAATGCTCCTAATTCAAGATATAAGGGCAAAAATGCAGTCCTCTGTTTGAACGTTCAGACTCGCACTAAATTATTTAAACATCAAATTAAGCACATAATCAGTACAGGAGATTTTCATTGTGACCCTTTGCATGTTGTTGTGCCAGCCATGACGCTGCAGAAATAGCAACATGCAGCCTTGGTGAGCATAAGAGACTTCTTTCAAGAGCAAAAAAAAAAAATCGTACATACCCCAAACTTTTGAACGGTAGTGTATGTGATGTTACAAAAATAGAAATAAGAGCAGAAGTAAATTGTTTTTCTCTTGCATAGTGAAACGGCCTTCTGCAATTCTGATAACTTACAATGTCAAACATCTGAGTGAGCATAAAAAAAACTTTGTAGTTACCTTGATTGGTTTGTTCAGGTCACCACCACAGAATGTATGCAGGGAGACGGTAAACTTTTTCCAAGATGGATTCAAATTATTTTTGATGACCTATCGGTAACAACAACCATCAGCAAACAAATGCAACAACTCATGATTTGTTCTGCATGCACAAATAGACTAATAGTTAGTTCACTGAGTGAGTGAAAGTGGGTAAAAACCTCCGTCCTGTGAATTAACTGCCATTTCCCATCTTCTTCTTGCTTGAAAAACTCCAAGAATGGATCAGACTTCCCAAACAGATCCTGAAAAAGATAAGTGAACAGTGCAGCTTCCATATAACTCAAAACAGTTAATACCATAACTGGCTTTTACCCTGAATATTGTGTGGTAAACCAGCGGTGACATTCTCCCTGCTTCTTTTGCAGCAATAACTGATGAAGTACAAATCCTAATCGGTTATAACAAGATGTAAGAACAGAGGATGATTATGTCTACCTTTTTATCCAGGTTTTTTGCCTCCACTTCCATTACAATAGCCCTGTTGTCCTTCACTTCATCTGCTGTAATCTGTACATACCAAAAATACAACATTGCTAAATGTAAGAAACATTTTGAATGGCAGAACTGTTGTAGAAATGTGGAAAGCGATGCTTGCAAAAACGAACAGCTAGATGATGGTACACATCATTGACAAACTTTGCATGAATTCAAACATGCAAATGTTATTTTGTTCAAACAGAGGGCTTTTGTGGACTATCAAATAAAACAAATTATTTTATGAAGCACTTCAATTCTTCTACAAACAAAGACACCACAAATTAAAATGAATTGAATTCTGATGCCTGTAAAACATTCAACAGGAAGATGGTAAAACTGCCATGTGACAAGTCCCCATGTTCTTTTACAGATGTTGCCATATTAGAAATATCAGTAAGAGTGTTTATATGAACATACCGTTATTGTGCCTTTCCCAGCTGGTTTTGTTGCCTTGAGCTGAAGGGGTCTGGTAATCTTCCTACTTGATACAATCTGTTGTAAAGGTTGGTACATAAACAATGCCATTATGCATGTTATATTTTTAATGAAGTACAGTGTGACTAATGATTAGCACTGTTCTGCAGCAACTAGCACAAAACAGCATTTCACTGTATCACTCCTCACAACACATACCTGACCAAGGGTGCATTCAAAGCCTCCCAGAAAGTCGTCATCCTTGAGGTCAACGGACTTGTTGTCAATATCATAGACGCCAAACTTTAGTTTCTGCACCTTCTCAAAATAGTAGTCAATGTGAAGTTTTGTGGAGAACTCGGGGTCCTGGCAATTCTTCACTCTCTCGGTGCGTTCTACCTGCAATGAGCACATACTTTCAGCAATGTGACAAGAAAATAAGGTCATTTGTTTTTAATGCTCTACAAGTTTGAAAAAAAAAATAAAAAATTATATGCCTGAAAAATAATAATCAAGTAAAACATTTTCTTTCTATAATATTTACTAACTACTTTAAATAATTAATCAAAATCTGTTTCATAGGTGTTAGTAATGGTGTCAGAGAGCAGTGACATTTCCCCCCATCAAAACTGTTGCAGTGATACATTTGAAATTGAAAGTGTCAGCAGCAGTAGGCTACTATAAAAAAGGAAACGTAACTGCAATTTTTGTTACAGCGGCTGTATTTTTGTTACAGGGTTAAAGTGTATAACTTACCTCTGTCCATTTGTCATCGCCGACACTCTGTAGCAGAACACAGAGTGGATCAGATTTGGATCCAACATCTTTATCCAGAAGATTATTGCAAGAGACGGAGAGCTCGATTTTCGACACACACTGAACGGCCATCTGAAAACCACAGAAGACACACAAAAAAAATGTATGAAGTGCTTGCCTCGAGCTTAACTGCTTCAATGAACCATTACTGAAGCGCACACACGCGAGGAAGTGAAATTTGATGAAACAGATTTTGGGCAAATTGGCCGTAATAAAAAGCAATACAAAATTCATATAGTCTTCGAATCATACTACATGCTCGCTTTTTACAAAATTACACGTTTTAAAATATGTATTTAAAAAAAGTGGCAAATGTCGTGTCTGAGGGCCTAAATGTCAGTATTTGAGACTGTCCGAGAGTCACGCCTTAAATATGTTAACGCGATTGAAACTAAATTTCTGCAATGCTTAATGGCGCACTGCAAATAAGACCCCCGATACTATAAGATGAGCTGACAAATGCTACCGTGAAACTAAAAAAATCATACCCTTAACAACTTTCAAACTGGAGAAATCGTGTTCGGAGATTCTCTGTCGAAACAAAACTGCTTACTAGTACTACCGTCTACACCCTGTCCCTGACACGTTCATGTAATATCAAATGAGCAGGCTGGCCGATGCCACTTAGCTCCTCTCTAGACGTGCAACGCTATTGGTCAGAACGCAAGCTGAACTACGCTGCGATTGGCCAGGGGCCTGTCAATCACAGCACAAGCACGCACTCCGCAGCGGCAGCACAGAGAGCACTGTGCATGAAACCAACGTGGAGTGAGTCATTCATTACTCAGACAACAATACAACTACAAACATTCTCATTTTTACCAACACCGTGAACTCATACTCATCACACTTAGAATTATATTAAAACACGCGTGTAACGAATTCAACCTACTTAATCTATATTATATCAGTGTTTCAGCGTAATAGCTGAATAATTCATATATGACTGCATGAGTTCATAATTTCACGTACACCCAACAATGCAGCAATCAATCAAAAGCATTACATTTGTTACGTATTCTGCCAGCGTGTCAGTTTTATCAGTAGTGCCACAGCACAGAAACTAGTCTCGACTGGTTTAAGAAAACAGTGAGCAGAAGCAAAACGTGGTTGCCTTGACCGCTATGTCACCATGGTAACACAGATTCCACAACTGGGCCAAATAATTTACAAAAAGCAAACAAACACACACTACAGAACAAATTCCTATTACTTCGTTGTACCGTATTTGCTGCCTAACCTGTCTTTAAGAGTGACAAATTAGTGGCCTTTTTTCCTCTTTGATATTGCAGTGCAATCAATATATAACCTTAAATGTATAGAAGTCTTAATATCTATAAGAAAGCTTTACTTTTCAACATCAATCTCACCAATTCAAATCACCACCATAAAGCAATGTTTTAACTGTTATTGTGTACACAACGTATACCCCTGGTTGCACAGAAAAGGCTCAAACATTTTTGCAGACTGAAATGCAGATTTGAGCTGTTTTAACTGAAAGTAACTTGCTCTGCCATCTTAAAATATATCAGTGCCATTTGTTATGTCTCAAGATTTACACCAGTAATGTTTTTTCTTCTTCTAAGGTACATTTATAAATGCTACTTAAAACATCCTAATTGAACTAATGCCTAATCCTAGCTTAATCTAACCTTGTCTGTGAAACCGGGCCATAGAAATAATAATAATGCAAATATATAAACAATATATTTCTGCTGCAATATCAGTTCAGAATTTTCCAGAATTACTCTGGCAATAAATAACATGTATTTCTCAAAATGAAGTCTCAATTAAAGCAAAAAATAAAAAGTCCCAATTTCCCCCCCCCCCCCCCCCCCCACCACCACCACCCCCCACAATGCATTCTTCCTTAAACTAAAAAACGATCAAACACTAAAAAATCGGGCAGAAAATCCAATGCTCAGATAGTTTATAGCAGCACTAATGTCTATGATTACAACTTACCTGAACATTAATGTTAATCAGGAATCAAGGCTCAGCGTCAAAAAGTAAAATATGCAGTCCACAATGCTTGAGAACCACTCAAGAATGCGAAACAGACAGAAATGCACTCAATTCATCATGAATTTAATTCCAAAGCATTTCACAACACCAAAAGTACAAAAGCTGAACCCAAATAAAAAACTTGCATAAATAACCGTGAACTTGTGCTTCTGAGCAGGCCCAGTGCAAGCAGATTCAAAGCATCAAAGAGCAGCGCTTGAGAGCAATACCACTTGACCTGCTTTAAAGAAATGCATCGAGAATGTGCAGAATTCTTTGAAAACCCAGCTGCTAGAGAGAAATGACAAGCATGTGCAACTTGAATAACCTTTTATGCAGCATATCATTTGCCATCATAATCCACAGCCAAACCGATTAAACATTTCATGTACCTCTCATCAGTGCAGTTTGCATGAGAATTGTTCATCCACTTTATATCAGAACAAAGTTCAAAAACAGCCAAATACAAAAATGTGTTCCTCTTTAATGTTTCATATAGAGACACTGCATTCTTAAAAAACCACCAGTGGCACAACTGGGGCAGAATTTCATGAGTTTTTGATCCGTACACAATTAGGATATGTTTTGTGTAATGCTGCAGGCATAAGGACACACTAAATTTATGCTGTGCAGTTCAACAGAATCCAAACTAAAATAACTATTAGACTTTTTTTTTACTCTAAAAAAACAAAACAGTATAAAGCTTTTACCTGAAATGCATATCTGTGGCAGCAGAAAATATAAAATTTAAAAAGAGAGCCTTATTTTGATGTAAAAAAAAGAAAGAAAAAAGTTTATAATAAAGCACTGTGGGAAAAGGTCAATGCCTCAATATTATAAAGAGTCTTAAGCAACAAGCAAAAGATTGGAGCTAGAGTCACATCTTTAGAAGACATCTGGGAATCGAAAATATAAATATGCAGTTCAATATGGGAAACAAGGAAGTCACAGCAAAACATTTTATTGTTCATATTTGAACTGAAATAAACAGAAGGACAGGAGAGAATACAATACCTTTAAGTGTCATCATTTCAGGAATGGCATTTTATTGACAAAATAGTTCAGCTGGAAAGTATTTACAAGAGAAAAAGCGCTGGAACGTCAAAATAAACTACGTATAACAACTGATCCATTTCTGCAAAACTTTAAAAAAAGCCAAACATCCAAAAAAAAAGAGGAATCTATCATCAAACACCACAACAACACATTGTGAAGAGAGCTAAGCAAAGAGAGTAAAATGCTTTCATATACATTATATTACAATGCCACATGTGCTTCACATCCGCTTATAGTGTACAGTGAAGTATTGGTTTGACATCAGGCTTTTGTAGCAATCCAATGTGACAGCAACAGATATTGATAAGACATAGCATTTGCATTTTATTGAGAGCAAACATTGAGCAAACATTGTAACTGAAGTGACATGTATATAGCGCACAATGCACAGCAGCAGTTGTTTTTTTTACCTCAAATGCGTAGATGCAGCATGGATAATATACAGATGTGTAAAACTTGAGCAGAGATACCAAACAATGAGGAACTAACCTCCTCCACAGCTATTAGGCTCTAATGAACATACCACTATGAAGTCGCCCCTTTTTCTGATCTGCAGATGTGAACTAAAACATTATTGGCCTGAAGTCTTAAACAACGCGGTTTAGAGGAATTAAAAATAAATATTGTCTTTCCTCAATTGTCATGCTTCATTTAACTACAATCTTGGATACATAATGTGTCCAGGAAAAAAAACTAATACTTGTCAGTTTCTTCTTCTGTACATAAAAACAACCAGTTTAGTTAATTTGTCAGAAAACCGTGTCAAAAGAAAACATACTTTGCAATGACAAAGTCATTGTTTTCATCCCAAAGTGATCTTCACTTTTCTTGCCCCAATAGGCCTATCATTCAGGTCCATAACAGCAGCCATTGCTTCATCTTGGGAGTCAAAAGCAACCATCGCTTCCCCAGTGGGCATACCTTTCTCATTGAATTGCAAGCATACAGAACCAGGCAACACTTGATAGCCATAGAAAAAATCAATTATCTCATCAACAGTCACAGTAAAGGGCATGTTTTGAATTTTGACAATGGTTGGCCGTGAATTACCTGGACCACTGGAAGGTCCTCTAAGACTCTCAGAAGCTGGCCTCTGACCTTGGCTCCCTCCATGATTTTGGCCGATGGGTTTACGAGAAGATCCATTATCAAATGATGGGATGCCCCTTAATGGCTCTGGTCCACCAAAACCAGAAGGTGCACTGGGTCTGAAACCAGGGTGCTCTAGAACAGGACCGGGCAGGGGTCCTCCAACCATTGGTGGGGGAAGGCCTAGCGAGACATCACCCAAAGCAGCACCAAGTGGCGGCAAAGGCGGTGGACCTGCCAGTCCATTACCTGGGGCAACGAACGGGTTGACGAAAGGAGGGCCGTTGCCAAGGGTCCCTACAGCATTTCTCAGAAAACTAAACTCGTCGCCTGTCATTCCTGGAAAAGCATGAGGTACTTGGGGAACTTGGACCTGGGGCTGCGCGTGTGCATGAGAATGGGCATGGTTATTTCCTAGGGATTTCTGGCCTCTCTTTGCTTGTGGAGGAGGATTTCTCTCAACTTCCTTCATCTGATCGAATGTTACCAAATGAACAAAAGCATCCCTGCCATTCAATTTTTGCCTATGGAGTCTCTCTGCTTTCAGTGCATCCTCATCAGACTTAAACTGCACAATAGCCTGGCCAAGACCATTACCGTTTGCGTCAACTAGCACCTTAAGACTTTCTTCAAACAACTGAATGCCATCAAGAAAAAGACGGACATCTTTTTTCGTCACGTTATAAGGAATATTGGTTATGTGAGCACAATTCTTGGCACTCTTTCCTCCTCCTGAGCTATTCTTCTGATCGCCCTGGGAACCCTGCATTCGTTTGCGAATGGTGTCTATCTTTTCATACATGTTTTTCTTTGTGATCGGATGCACCTGAATAAACCGACTACCCATGTACTGCATATGGCATCCGAGAGCAACTTTGTAATCATTTTCATTCCTAAACTCCACAAATCCCTCACCGGTTGCCCTGCCATTGGGACCGTACGCAATGTAAATGCTATCTTCAACAATGTCAAGATTTTTGAAAAACTCAAAGATCTGCTTGTTTTCGGCTTCATACGGGAGTCCTTTCAAATACACACAGAATTCTAGTTTGTGGGGAGATCGGGATCTGGCTCGATCGCGACCAGAGGGTGGTGGTGAATTGGCACTTCTGCGACGATGGCGATTGTGTTCAGAGTCACCACCTGGTTTAGACTGTCCCGCACTCTCTCTCCACTGTCGCTCTGTAGCTGGAGAAATTTCAACATATCTTTGGCCAATCATTCCAGCATTTCTTTTCAGAGCTTCAAAAGACTCTTGGGGCGAGAAGAACTTAACCAATGCCCGGCCGTTGTTTCTACCCAGGTGGTCTTTGAGCAAACGAACAGACTCAATCCCAAGTCCCTGGAAGAAATCTCTGACTTCACATTCAGTGACTGAAAAAGGAAGGCCGTGTAGATGAACATAAAACTCATCTGGGTTTGTCTGTGCTGATTTCATGTGAGATTGGAGGTTAAGGGGGTTATGGGGGTTTAGAGGGTTAAGGGGATTCATGAACATTGGATTGTGATTTCCGAGAGACATTGGACAAGAGCCAGCTATACCACCAGATAAAGGGCCGACTGGGGGAGGGACACCAGGATTGAATGGAGGAAGCGCAGACATATGCGTCATGTGTGAAATGGGAGGGACCGGAGGCACTGACGTTAGCTGATTAACAGTAGGTACTGGTGGTAATGAGGATACTGGTGGGGGTCCTGGCATGGGGGGCATTGGTGGTAGAGTTGGCATGGAGGGCAAGGGAGGTATTGGGGGAGGTACAGAGTTCAAGGACGACATTGCCGTTGTCATTGTTGATCCCAAACTAAGACTTGGACTGCTAAAATTATTGAAGTTTGGGGGCATATTTCCCATGGTAGTGGTTGAAAAGGTAGGGACAGTCTTGTTGCTTACAGGCTCGTGTGTTGACACTGCTGTGGTGGCTGTAGTCGAAGTTGTGTTACTAAAACCTTGTGCTGTGGTTGCCAAGTTGCCCCTTCCACTTCCACCAGTACTAACTGGTGGACCCGGCCTACTGCCATTTCCTGTGGCAACCTCTGCACTGCCGGTTTCAAAGCGCCTACGGCTCAGCTCAATCATGTTTTGCATTTCTGTTTTGCTACTCAGTAACAGAGACACCTTGGAACCTTTGATCGAGCCCCCTGTGCGCATCATTCCAAGCCTTGCATCTTCATCTGTGGCGAACACGATAAAAGCCTCACCGTGTTCACCCCCTACAATATGCACACCACCATCCGGGATGGTCAATCCAGAGAAGAAATGACGTATGTCCATAGTCCCAGCCACAATGGGGAGACCCTGCAAACGGATGACCACAGCCATGCTGAGGTGCAACAAAACACACCTGTAGATGAAAGAAGGCAACGACTGTCAGGCTATGGTAAAAGGCAAAAAGATAACAGAGAACCAGTATACAAACCACAAGACAATTAACAGCAAGACCAAAGATTATGTGAGAAACATTATGACAACAGCAGAATAAATAGCGCATGAATTTTAACACATCAAAGCCTAACACAGATTCTTAGCTCATCACACCTTTTAATGGCTTTGGAGTCATAGCTAAAGCACACTAGCTAGCATACTGCATTTCACTTTATACAGAATACAACAATTTAGAATGAGGTCAAATCATTTAAAACAATTAATCTTGAAAGATTATATTACCCAGATAACTAAATAAAACACTGTTAAATACACCCATTGCCTGAGTTTAACTGAGAATTGAAGTCACAATCTTCAAATATGACAGAAGTTTGACAACACTAATACTGTTATTTGTATAGCAAGTGTAGCCTAGTGGTTTTTAATCCTGGTCCTGAGGACCCACAGCACTGTAAATTTTTATATATCTGACAATCAGTTCATTGAGCTTTCTCTAATGAGCTAATGATCTGAATCGGGTGTTTTAAATAAAGGGAAAAAATGCAGTGCTGTGGGACCCTAGGATTTAAAAAAAAGAAAAAACACAGGACCAGCATTGAAAACCACTGTTTTAGCTTATTTTACACAGTCCTTGGCTTGAAGATGGCTGACCACAGGGTT
This sequence comes from Phoxinus phoxinus, assembly GCF_949152265.1. Classification (NCBI taxonomy): domain Eukaryota; kingdom Metazoa; phylum Chordata; class Actinopteri; order Cypriniformes; family Leuciscidae; genus Phoxinus; species Phoxinus phoxinus. The sequence goes on along the minus strand of NC_136897.1, from coordinate 19,161,244 downwards.
CCCACACATTTTGACCAAAAGAGGATATAAGAATATGGGTAACCGAACAGGCCCAGGGCTCCATTGACTTCCATAGTATGGGGGAAAAAATACTATGGAAGTCAATGGGACCATGGGCATGTTTGGTTACCCATATTTTTCAAAATATCTTCTTTTGTGTTCAGCAGAAGACACAAATTCATACAGGTTTGGAACAACTTGAGGGTGAGTAAATGACATGATTTTTGGGTGAACTATCCCTTTAACTTATTCAGAGTTGGATATTACAATTGAAAAAGTATCCTTCCAGGTAACTTCCAGGTTAACAACTGTGGGAAGCAGAGCCCAACAATAAGGACTGCCCGATGGACAGTCGACGCAACGGTCACTTACACGATTGGGCCAGTGCTGCATTACGAGTTTATCATTTACACGTGTTTTTAAGCCTTGCCAATTTAAATATTCAAGTGCAAGACGACGCAAAAGAGAACTCAATTCAATAGTGTGAGAAGTTTTGTGTGCGCATACATCTGAAGCGCACACCCACAAAAGACGCTTCTCCGACAGCGTGTGAATGCTGAATAGAGCTCTTTTTTTAAAACGGACATATCACACAAAATAACTTTAAAAAATGTCGGCGGTATCCTAATAAAAACTGTTTGTTATATCTTAAGAGAAGATTAAGAGAGTTGAGAAATACAACACTTGTAACAGTATATTGGATTCATTCAGCTCTTAAAGTGTCAGCTGCCTAATAAACCTGCGGCTGTGTTTGTTTTAATGTTGATCAAACAATGCCTATTTTATTTATTTATTACTATTTTGTAGTAAGTTTAAAAATTTAGCAGGGCAAGTACAAATTTTAACCACTGGCCTGACCTGATTTACTTTTTAACATTTTACTGTAGCCAGAAAAATGTCCCCCAAAACATTAATAGCACTGTAAAAATTAGAGTTGCATTGTAGAGTCATCCATTCACAAAGAATCCATACTGCAATGATATATTACTCAAGACAACAACAAAATTCTAACAAATATCAACATTCATGTATTTTTCTCACTCTTTTATTAAACAATTAAAAAAAAATAAGTTGACCACATATTTCTAAGTTTGTTGACTAAGATCCCTCAAATGCTTACCTGGATTTAAAGTGCTGCTTCGTTACAAGATGCACAGGATACCCAAGCCAATCCTGACGGCAATCATTTAAAATCAATTCTCGACTGTAATAAAAAGAATAAATGGAGGGAAATATATGTAAACAGCATTAGAACAAGCATACCCATGATTGTCTCCAAGAAAACCATCCAGCAATTTCCAGCCCATTTAGTAACATTCTGCTACAGCAAAACAATAAATTGAATCACCACTTGTGCACATCAGAAGTTTGCCGGCTTCGCAAAAGCCATACACATTAAAATTGGTCTTAGAAAACATGAATGTCATGTATTTCATGAACCCCAGCAAACATACACACTTAACAGCAACGCATCAAAATACAGGAACATTTTAAAACATTTTGTAGTATATTAAGCTAGAAAAACAGATTGTGACCTTGCATAGAGAAGATAAATGATAATGTTGATCCATTGTGAGCAATGAATAAGAAACGTAATTAGAGACCTCTCTAAAAGCATCTAGCCTGTTTAATCCTAACTCGTGTAGCGTATTTCTAATCTGTAAATTGGTAACCTGTTAACATACAAGAATATCCAGAAAAAAGGCCAATTAGACACTAAAAAGTACAACCACTGTAGAAACCTCTCTTAACTATTAAGTTACACTACACAAGAACATGAAATTTACACTCTACTTAGCCTAGTCCATGACACTTTAAAAAATTCAATTCTGTCATAATTTACTCAACCTTCATGTTGTTCCAAATATAGGCTATACGACTTATTAGCCTAATTTTATCTTCAGTACACGAATGGAGATATCAGATATTTATAAAATAGGCCTATTCTTTCATCATCTTTGTCAATACTTTGAAAGTCCATGCAACTAAAACTTTAATGCATCCAAAAGTACAAAAATAGTTTTTAAAAGTAATCCATAAGTTGTTAGGCTATACAGTGGTTTAAATTCAAGTGTTGTGAGTGACATGATCGCTTTAATTGAACATTTCATTTTTTTATGGGTCTTATGGGTTAGGGTGAGAAAATTATAACAGAATTTAAAAATATTATTTGGAGAAGTGTTTAAATAGGAAGAGAAGTATTTGATCACCTACCACCAGAAACCACAAAATCTAGATATACCATATCATATACAACTCAAGAGTGTCTTCAGACACTAAATGAGCAACAACCTCCAACCTTCTGCTTGATAAGGTTACAATGTTAAGAGACTTACACCAAAAGTGGAAACTACGTCACATAATCAGAGGCTAATAACCATGTGGACATAAACCTGAATGCATGTAACGTTAGGCCAAAAAAAACAAAAACAGGTAGTAACTACTAACAACCAAATAATTAGAAGTATGACATCAAGGATGAGGTCTGTTAATTGGACTTTAAAAAAACGTTGTATAAAAACCTCAACTTGGAGATTTCCATTGCATCAACACTCCAATGTCACAATCAAACACTCCAATGTCACCATAAACGACCTCTTAAAGTACAGTTTATTCTTATGCTGAAATATGACGAAGTGTCAACAAACTTGATACAACATCGAATATAAAATGAGCTTCATCCAGGAAACGTTGCTTATTTTGCACGTTTACAGCTTGCTTTAGCTAGAACAACCACTGAAATAAAAGAGCGAATCACAACAATAGAAACATCCGAGAAAAGTCGTCCAAGAAAAGCTTTGAAAACACAGCACTCTTTGATCTCCTAAAATAAAATGATCTAAGTAAATAGAGTTTAACAATAACATCCATCGTATGGCGTCATCAGCCATTCAAACCTCAAAACCCAGCGAGATGACAAAATGGCGCCGTCTGTATTTACCAGCGCAAATGGATTGGTGTCGTCTACAACTGAAACAAAGCTAGCGGCTATTTTCCCAATTCTTTAAATCAGCATAGCACGTTTTAGAAATTTGAAAACAACATTCACTGCACGGAAAGGAAGAGATGTCTGGCTCGCGGCGCATTGTCCATTTAAAACAGCTCATTGCTTGGAGCTCACAATCACCCTGCCTTCCATTAAGCGTATAAAACCACTGCATGTTGCAAATGTCGAGTGTTGTGTATGGCTACATGAAATGCATTGTGTGAATTTATGTACTTTGCATATTCTTACCGAAATTATTTGTCTTAACTGATCTTTATAAAATAATAAAGACGAGGCGCTTCAGTTGTCTTCTTCCACCTCTTGTTCGTCTGCGTCTTGTCGTCGTGCTCAATCTGTTCAGTATCGAGACTGGAGAAAGATCGACGGCGCTTGCGCTGATGTAAGCCAATCAGTGAACGCGCTGCAGAGACAGACGCACGCTGTTGTAGTAGGTGGGTCACTTGAGCAAGCAGCTCCTCCTCTCTGGAGATCCACAAGGGTTGGATTAGTCCAGCTCCTCCTCTCTGGAGCGCCAATGGGGTGCAGGGCTAGAGTTGTGGGTAGGGTTAGGCAGAGCCATGACTCTTCTGGGGTAGGGTTAGGGTGTGGTTGGATAGTCTAGCTCCACCCATTAGGCCCAAATTATATTTGCGCCCAGAACTCGAGAGAAAATGGGTGGAGTCTAGACGTCCAGCGAGGGGGGATCGAATGTGGAGCAGGACGTTATTTGACTCTGCAGTGAGCACCACCTGCAGAACTCGATGGTCGGATGGAAGTTATGATCGTATTTGCTAGTGTGACTTCTTCTGCGTTCACACCATGCCACCTCTCTCTCTCTCTCTCTCTCTCTCTCTCTCTCTCTCTCTCTCTCTCTCTCTCTCTCTCTCTCTCTCTCTCTCTCTCTCTCTCTCTCTCTCTCTCTCTCTCTCTCTCTCTCTCTCTCTCTCTCTCTCTCTCTCTCTCTCTCTCTCTCTCTCTCTCTCTCTCTCTCTCTCTCTCTCTCTCTCTCTCTCTCTCTCTCTCTCTCTCTCTCTCTCTCTCTCTCTCTCTCTCTCTCTCTCTCTCTCTCTCTCTCTGTGTGTGTGTGTGTGTGTGTGTGTGGCGTGTGTGTGTGTGTGTGTGTGTGTGTGTGGCGTGTGTGTGGCCTGTTAGACCCTACATATAATACCAGAAAAGTTTGTGTAAAATCTTTTGTGGGGACATTTTATGGTCCCCATGAGTAAAACAGCTTATAAATCATCCTAAATCGTGTTTTTTGAAAATATAAAAATGCAGAAAGTTTTCTATATTTATGTGTATTCTATGGGATATAATACACAGTTTGCACTGCATAATAATAATCATTATGTCTATGAAAAGTCTCCATATAACCCAACATGTGTGTGTGATTATTGATTCTTGAGAATATTTTACGTAAAAGAACCATGCCCCAAAAAGTACTTTGAAACTGAAAATATAGAGACTTTTTTTTAAACAACGGATTAATTTAGGAGACTTTTATTTTGACACAGACTCACACGGTAGAGGAAGTACTCACTTAGTTTACTTCCTGTTCTAAACGCATGTGGGAAGTCCATGCGGATAGCTGTTTAGCTGTTTTCACCTAACTTTAGTTGTCTTAGTTTATGAGCTATACACTATTTGTAAACTGCTCGAATATTTAGATAACTAGATAAAGCAGTAATTTTTATCAGCCGATGACAGCATGGTCCGAGCAAGAAGGTTAGTAGTAACGTTACACTACAATGTGTCGTCCTCTACGACTAAACCAGTTAGTATTCCGCATCGTTACTAATAACAAATTGTATAAATAGACACGAGACAAAGCTGATTTTTGACTCCTGCACTACAAATGTCGGTGCAAACAGTTATTAAATATTATTAAGATCTTTATAATTAATTTATTAAATCGTTATCATTTTGCTAAATGCATTTATTTATTTATTTATTTTAAAGAGCAGTAAAAAAGCCTAGAACAAAGAGGCAACAAGAATTTGACAGCGATGATCCTGAAGCTTATAAAGATGAAGACAATCCAGATAAGGTAATTATACCTATATATATATATATATATATAATATATATATATATATATATATATATATATATATATATATATATGTGTGTGTGTGTGTGTGTGTGATACATATATACATATACATAACGTACATATAAACAACTTTGTTCACATATAATTGTGGCATTCTGGTTGCAAACATCTTTGTATTTTCTTTTCAGAATTCGTCAACATATGTGGAGGATAAAATTGATGAATTCCACAATGAAAAAATCGCTGTGAGTTTTTTTTTTCATGTTCTTTATGCATGAACAGGCATGTAATTATCCTAGTACATGTTTTATCTTTGACTTTGGTCTGTAGAAGCTCTTGGCTCGAGGGGTGCAGGAAGACAGTGACCAAGAGGATGGAAATAAAGCTGTAAGTGAATGAAACAATTATGAAACAATTGATAACTGGGAGCATGATTTTAAAGGCTTTTTATCGATGATGATTTTTTTTTTTTGAAAATCTTTGTTTGTTTTGAAACCATTGTTTTTTCTTTTTTTCTAGGAGGAGGTCATGCCCTTGACAATTTCTGAATCAGAGGATGATGAAGAAGAGGATAATAAAGAGGATACAGACATGGAAAGTGATCTGGAAGGAAAGAAAGATGATGGTAATATACTTTTAAAAAATATTCCAATTATAACTGTTTGTGTGTATTTAAAGGGGTGGTTTACTGCTTTTTTTCTTTGCATGATTGTATTTATGGGGTGCAATATAACATGTCTTCGTTTTTTTTTTTTTTTTTTAAGCCTTATTTTTCATAAATTTGACCTTTATTGTAAGCCGCCTTCTCCTCTGTCATTTGAACGACCGGTTGACTTCCTGATTCTATGAAACCACTCCCTCAGAAACAGGCATGGGCTCAGATTGGTTAGTTGGGCCGGTGCGTTGTAATTGGCTAAACTGCGCAGTGCACGTTGTCCGGAAACTTCACGCCCATCACCTTTACGGGCGAAAGTTGCATGTGCTCCGGTCAAATGTAAATAATGGCTACAATACTGCCGTACAGTTTGAGCCAGAATCAGACCCAGAAAGCGGCAATGAAGAGAGTCAAGCAGAACCTCCACAAACACGGCTCTTACAAAACGTTTCTGAATGGTAAATTTTTTTAAATTATTATTATTCTATTCTACTATTATTATATAATAATTTCGATACGCTGTTACTTGAAAATGCCACTGCTGACACTTGTTAGCTTTTGAGATACGGGTTTCTCCTGATTAAACATTTAATAACTGAATAAATGACTGAGTAATACCGCAGCTGAAGTTTGCTGTTGCGATTACATATATATTTTTTTAAACTTTATACACGTTTGTCTTACACACAAAATAGCATCGAACTAACTGGCTACTATAAACAAACAGCTTTGGCATTGGTTTACGTTCTTGATCAAATCGAAAAATTACATCATAAAGTATACATGGAAAATACATTTACATAATTAGTACATAATTACAAATTGCAGGTTCAAAATGTTTGTACGCGTTTGTCATAGACACACGAAATAGCATAATTAAGTGTCTATAACGCGAGCGCTGGCATTTGTTTACGTCCCTGATAAAACTAAAACATTACGTCTGAAATTATGTATGCAAACATTTAAAATTATTAAGTCTTACTTACAGGTTGTGGCCCAACAACGGCTGCCTCTGGTTTTAAAGTTGGAACTGCTTCATGTTTTAGAAACAGTTTCTTGTTTAATCCGGCATTGAATTCGTGGAGATTCTGGAAGCTGTCTTCCGTAAAATGCGCAGCACAGAGAGCTACGATTGTAATTTTCAGGAACATAATAAAACAGAAATTGTAGCCATTGTTGACGAACTACAGCGTCCATAGGAAGCCCGAACACCGAAGACATGACAGCTGGGTGAGAATAACACACTTTCGACGGCATGGCTACAGCTCTCCACTATAATTCTTCCACTTCCACAACGCCGCAGAAATATGGCCACGCCCCTTTTTTTTGCATATTCCGGAGGGAGGGTTGATGTGTAAATGTATGGGTTAGCTACGTATAAAACCCGGGAAGTATCTCGTTGTAGTCCCATTCGAGTCGTTTTTGTAGGCATTAAACTTCCTGATTTTTAAAAGACAATATATCTGCTTACATTGAACTTTCAGCGCAGCAACTTTGCAGATACTGTTCATGCACCAACAGCAACATTACACACTATTTAAAATGAAAAAAGTGAAATCGCAATCAACCACCCCTTTAAGAAACATATTCAAGAGCATTTAAAATATATTAAGCATATAACAGTATTTTATTGCCCTGCACATTGATGTTTGTGGCATTGTCTCTAACACTTCCATTTTTTACAGATCTTCCAAATGACATGGCTTGGGGAGAGAAAAAGAAGATTTTTTATAATTCTGATTATGTCACCAAAAGTAAGTATTTTTCATCTGACCTACATGCTGTATATATGACACATTGTAGCTTTATGTTCTTTTGCAATGCATACTATATCCATATAATAGCATGTTTGATTTGTATATTTTGTAGAGGGAAAATCTCTTGAAGAGGTTGATGCAGAAGACAAAGAAGAGGAAGAGGAGGCCAAAAACATTCAAAGAAGATTGGCAGCCAACCTAAGCGAAGAAGATTACGATCTAAACCTGCTTGAGGTACTAAAATGCTTTTTTTCTAAATGCATCAGGAGAGTTCAGGGCCCGTATTCATAAAAAAATCTTAAAGCTGCAGTCGGCAGATCTGGCAGATTGAGTGGACTTAGCCAAAGTTTTGAATGTTTACAACTCTCATGCTCCTCCCCCACTACCACCGAGCACCCTCCCATCGAGTTTGTGCTCGTCAGTGCGTGTGCACCAGATTTTCTGTGAACGGGCGCCCGTCTCTTCAGCATCGATCAACAACATGGAGTACTTACCATGTGTTCTTTTCCTTGGTTGTTTTGGACCTCCTAGCTCTGGTTGATAACCGAGGAATTGGAAGCTTGTTAGTAGATTTTCCCTCCACCATCACGCTTCGCACAATCCAACACACCTGCGAACTTCAGGCGTGTGCATGTGATATTGTAACATGCGCGAGGGGGGAGGGGGGATCTGTGGCGTGTGCACGAACTGTGATTGACAGTCATATCTCACACCCCCCTGTGCTGACTGGACCAGAAGAACCAGGAGCGGTGGATTTTTGCAAAACAAATAACAGGCTCCAGGTGGAGGTAGAAGCGCGGTTTTTCGTCTTATTTATGTTGTTCTGTCGGAGCATAGCTTCGGTTTCAGTGAATATGATCAAAAAAATCTTGCCGGCGGCAGCTTTAATGCAAAAAGTAGCTCCTAGGGACAAAATTCTTAGAAATACGGGCGTTTACTCTTTTCTTTACTAGGATTTTTTATTTAAAAGTAATTCAGAAAGCATCTTAACCCTAAAAAGAGGTCTTAAGGTCAAAATTGTTAGGAGTACGGACGATGACTTTTAAGAGGCTTAAGAGTTTCTTTTGCAGAGGAGAAAATGACAGAAAGACAAAGAGGAAGGAAATATTTGTCCAAAGTCCTGAAATTTTCGACTAAAAATGATGTTAGGAAAATAAACTTTAAATGAATTAGCTGCGCACTGTTCGCAGTACTTGGTAGCCTTGTTGTCCGCCTAAATTAATTATAAATAAACATAAAAAACTAGTAGGCTATTTGCAGTATATTAAATTGTTTTTGACCTAATTATTTTGCACTGAAATGAGTCTGACACGCGAGTCTGTCGGCTCTGACAGCGTGGCATCACGTGCACCTGCGCAATATCATAGCCTATGATTTCTAAAAATAGTACTATGTTGTCAACTAGTGATATCATCACAAGAACTTGAGGAATATGCAACATAATTTAGACAATTGTTTTTAACTGACAGACACTATCATTTCAGCCGCTGGGCAGCTCGCACAGAGTGAGGCTGAACATAGGAGCTCAGCTTCGCGGCTGAGACACGAATAGACTATTTACTTAAATATTTTACTCTTAAACACAAAAGGCATGTCCACTTTAATAAAAAAATAATATTTATTAAACAAACCAGATCAATTTCAATTCAAGATCAAGAGCAGAAACGGAATAAAGTGCATAACTGAAAAATAAATTATATATAAATCATATAAATTATAAATAAATTATAGGCTCAAAACTATTACAAACTATTCCAATCCTGTTTTCCTTTTTCTATTTAAAAAAAATGCTGCCACACTGCCAATGTCTTTGTTGACATGTAGAGGAGGACTGACTATGAATTAAACGCTCTCACAATTAAATAAATAATATTCTGCAAACCTTCTAGTAGCCTACTTTCTTCAATCTGTCTCTCTTCTCCGGTGGGTTGGGCTAATCCAAAAGAAGTGAAAACAGGATGAAATGAACGCGGCAATAAATCGACCAATCAGAATTTTGGTCGAGCCAGAACCAATAATCGACTGGGAGATTACAGCCCTAGATCTTATTAGAGACACGCTAACATCTCAGACACAGCGCAGGAATGCCATAACGCCAGAAATGAATCACTACATTAAGATATTTGGCAACTGGGAAATTGCAACAATGCAGCAGTGATGATTTTGGGTCTGTCACAACCCGCTGTAAGCAGAGTGATCACACAAACAGTTACAGCACTTTCAGAACCTCTTACTGTGTCGCAGTTCATTTAGTTTCCACTGGACATTCCCACCTTGCAGGCTCAAACAACTGCATTTATGAATATTGCAGGTTTCCCTGGTGCACAAGCAGAGGAATGAACCGTTAATAATTTATTATTAACCGCTATAAGCTCCCACGTCTGCTTCTTGCCCTGTGCTTTGACACCCGGCCCACATTTTCCTTTAAGGATGACCTTGTGTTCATTCACTAACTGGGCTAACAGTAAACACTGTTCCTCTGTCTAGTTGGGCTTTCTTGTCCTTGTTTTTTATTCCATGTTTGCTACATTAAAACCAACATTCAAACCACCACTTAAATAGACAGCAATCAGTGTAATTGGAAAGAGTGGAACAATTTTTATCATTCTAAGGCAATCAAATACCTTATAGGAAATTAACAGCATGGTAAAAAAAAAAATGGATTTATATACATAATGTGTGTGTGTGAGAGAGTAGACCCTATACTTAAAATCGCTATTTTTCCCTTGGACAAACAACCAATCACAGTCTTCAAAAGATTGTGTAATACATAGCAACGGGGTCAGCCCCGCCTCCTCACTAAGATGAAAGTTTCTGACTTTTCCTTGCTCAGAGTTGCTCTCAGATCGGTCCCGAATCACTCTTAAGCTAAGACTCCTACGTAGAAGTTTTTAAGCTAAATTAGGAGTTTTCTGAGAGGATTCTTAGGGCGCTTTCACACTTGGTTCGATTGCCTGTTCCGAACCGGAGTTCGATTGCTCCCCCTGCCCCCGATGGACTGTGTTCACATTATATTATTTGTATCAGAACCGCGGTACGCTTGCGTCATCAAGCTGCAGCTGGCGCGTAATCGTGTTGCTTGGTAACCGGCGCCGCTATAAATGAAAAGGCATCAAAATGGATAGAATTGGTCGTTTCACATTTGTTCTTTTTTTTTTTTTTTACCTTAGGTTTTGTTTTCAAAGAAAAGATACAGAAACACACTTGCGTCTGTCTGCCACAAAAGTACTAAAATCGTTCCAAAGACAGCGGGCTGTCCGCTGAAGACTATTTTTGCAGAGGCAACAGGCAAGCATAAATCATCTCTCTGCTTGCAGTGCGTCAATCCCGCTTTTCGTAACTGACGACTGTCCTGTCGACCACATTAACCAGTTCACATGAACCAGACCACCCTTTATAAGCGGACTCGAGTACGGTTCGCGGGTGAGCACCCAAGTTCGGTAGACAGCGTTCACGTCATCCAAACAAATCAAACTCTGACGTCATTCGAACCCGGGTGCGCACCAAAAATGCTAGTGTGAAAGCGCCCTTAGAATCTTTAAGAATACGGGCCCAGGTGTTTGCATCATATTACTCTTTGTGCTTTTCTGTGGTCTATTAGGAGTTTGCAGCAAACACTGAAGTGGAGAAGGAGGTGGAAAAAGAGGAAAGGATTGTGAAAGATTTGAAGACCATGTCACAGAAGGAAAAGCTCAAACTGCTGAAGAAAGAATCACCAGAGTTGTTGGAGCTTATTCAGGACTTCAAAGCAAAGGTAAAGGCTTGCAGCAATGACATTTATGTGGTCTTTTTAGCATTGCATTGCTATTAGGGGCTGTTGCACTCAGTGTTGTTGTATTGCTAAATTTGAGTATTTTTTGCATATTCAGCTTACAGAATTGAGGGATGAAGTTCAGCCCCTTGTGGAGATGGTCAAAGATGGACGGATTCCCCCTGGAAAGGTGAGTTAAATCTACATAATTATTGCTGTAAATAGACAATTATTCTATTTTAATGTAATTCCATTTAAAATTGACATTTTTATTTTTGCTTTGTATCCTTTCCATCCTCTAGGGTGCAACATACCTCATTACAAAACAACAACTTTATCTTAAGTAAGCCTCACCTATATCATGTTATATTCTCTAATTCTGTGATTGATTGCAGTATCACAAACACTACCATTCAAAAGTTTGTGGTCAGTAAGATTTTTTTGAAAGTCATACTTTTTTTCAGCAAGGATGCATTAAAATGCTGTTCTATTGAACTTTCAATTAATCAAAGAATCCCAAAAATGATATTTCAGTTTCCACAAAATATTAAGTAGCACAACTACCATCACAGGAATAAATCACATTTTAAACATTTATTTAAATGAAAACAGTTATTTTAAATAGTAAATTTGGGCATCTGAAAGGTAGTGGGTGTGCCAAAACGTCTTTACAATTGTTTGTGTGGGGAAGGGTTAGGGGTTAGTTTATGTTGTAGCATTGCGAATCCTCTGGAACGCCCTTACCTTTCAGAACGGCCATTACTCCAACCTGAGCTATCCCTGTCTCACTGACTGTAAACAAAGCAGCATTGCACTTCTAAACTACTTTATTTGGCATTAAACAGAGGGGAAAGAAAAAGTAATTGAAACTTTTCTGAACAGTCAGTTCCCTTCAGAGATACATTCATATAAACATAAACTCCCACCCCCTATCCAATATTTAGTTTTTTTTCCCCAATATTTCAACATTTTGGGAAATTTTTGCAATGCAGTTTGTGTGCAAGTCCGGAACAGAGATCGGCCAAAAAAACTAAAACGGTTGATAGCCGGTCAACTGGTGCATTTCTAAATATGACTGTTGTACTGTATTTTTGTAAAATAAATACAGCTTTGGGGCACATAAGAGACTTAAATTTTTTTTAAAAAAAAAACATTCGACCCCAAACTTTTTAACTATAGTTCCATTCTATTTTTCACTATGCATATTCCCTTCTTTCCAGCTATTGCACAAATATTAGTTTTTATTTGGTTCTAAAAGCTAAGCGAATTCCAGCACATAACCATCCTGTGATTGAGAGATTGCTGACCTACAGAAATGTAAGTACACTCAAATTAACCACAGTCATTCATTTAAAGAAGCTTTCAAGACTTCACCTCTTTATCACTTTCACAGCTGATAAATGAACTAGGAGCAGTAGATGCTAGACTGGCTCCTCAACTGCGGCAGCTTCTCTTTGGAGAACAGCAAGACAGAACTGCAAGGAGATCAGCCGGCAGCAAACATACCAAAGTAATTGCTTTTCCTTATTAATGTGTCCGTATTAGCATTGGCACCATTTTTGCTGAGTTTGACCTGTCTTTCTTTATTTTAGGTATCAGAAGAGGCTAAGTCGGAAGGAGAAGAGATGTCAGATTCAGACGAGGAAGCGAATCTGCGCTTCTACAATGCCATAGCGGAGAGGCAGAAACTCAAGAGGAAAAAGATTGATGCGCAGAACGAGGACGGGTGAGTCTATTTACAACATTCAGCCCTTGTGGTTTGTCATAATGTTTCAGAAATCTTACTGTCACTAACTGCATTACCAGATTGGTGGAAGAGGAACAGATAAAGGGAGATGCTAAAAGAAGGATCACCTATCAGGTGAGGTGTTGTGGTTAATATGCCTTCAACTCGTACCCAAACAATTGCCCCCAGACTATGGAATGACTTGCCCATATCGATTAGACTGGCCTCATCTTTATCTGTTTTTAAATCTAAATTAAAAACATTTTTGTTCGATAAAGCATTTAGTACATGTTGAAGCACCCTTCCATTGTACTTTCATTGTTATTTTAAAATGTTGAAGCACTTATTTTATGGTATTTTACATACATATATATATATATATATATATATAGGGTTTTTTTTGTACTGTGTTGTATTGTTAGTTTTTGTGTTTTTAGTTATTGTAAAGCACATTGGACAATGTGGGTTGTATTTAATTGTGCTAATAAATTGCCATTGCCAAATGACCTGAAAGTCAGCCATTTCCCAAAACATCTATACAATTTGAAACAATATTACGGACAGTGTTATCATATTCACATCATATGTTTTGTGAAAAGATGTCCAAGAACAAAGGGCTCACACCCAAGAGGAAGAAGATTGACCGGAATCCCAGAGTCAAACACAGAGAGAAGTTCAGACGTGCCCAGATTCGTCGCAAGGGTCAGGTAAGTGTCATAGGATTCATTTGTTTAATCCACTTTCATTTGTAAAGCACTATCCAGAACGGACACTGATTACAGATTATTTGTGTCAGGTTCGTGAGGTGCGGCGCGAGGAGACGAGATACAGTGGAGAATGGTCTGGTATTCGTGCTGGAGTTAAGAGGAGCGTCAAATTCAAGTGATAAATCTACAGATGATACTCATCCAAGCTTGAATATGATATTAAAATGGACTTTTCTGGTGTTTCTTTTTATACTCTCTATCCCAGATATCAACAGATGGAAATGACATGTTTTATGCAACAATTCAAATAATGAATGAAATAAAATCTCAAGTTCAAGATTGTGCAAAATGTTTTTTGGGGATGCATGCAGTGCTTTTCAAAATATTCATATTCAAAGAATGTACTTCAAAGTACTAAAGTGTTTAATTTAATGTTTATTGCAGAAACCTATTTATACATGTTATTATTGTACATTTAATTTACATCATCAGCTGTTAGAGTTTGATTTGCTGTAGACAGACTCAATTTAATAAACAAGAACAGATTTAAGATATTAGGCAAAGGTGAGTTTAGGATGATAGCTACTGAAGCATATATTTATTTATATCATTCATTTTGTTTTTAAACTGATTAAAGGCCAAAGAAAATTGCTAAAATAAGATGTTTGCAGATCTCTTTGTACAGAGGAAATTAATAAAAGAAATTGATAGATCTGTAATAAGCAACTGAATTTCACAACAGAGAAGTTTCCGAACTCGCAGCAGTCACAAATAACCACAAATCAATTTTCCAGGATAAACTTCTCTTTTCTAATTTGAACCATAATCATTACAAGATAACTAAACATTCATCATGTCTGAAAGAGCAACTTGAGCTTACATGCTATGAAGTCAGCAAGGTTTTTCATACTTGAGACATAAATTGACTGTGTGCTGCAGTCAGATTACTGACAATCCTGTCCTCAATCTCTAGCTCTTTCTGCACTTCCTCGTCTGTGAGGACCAGCTGGTGTTGCGTGTCTTTGGTGACGACAACAACATAACCACGGCGAGTGTCAAGAACATTTGCAACCACTGCCTGGTGGTTGTACGTTTCTAAGGCACGCTGTGCTCGCTCCAAAAGTATGGTGGGGTCCGTTTCCAGCTTGAAAGAAGTGACAAATGCCTGAGGTGCCCAGTCCTTCACCAATGGAGACAGCATCTTGGGAACCATCTTCATACTTATCTACATAACATAAACAAGCAAATGAACAACGTCATATATCGTTTAGAGCCTAGATTAACCAAATTTAGACTAGCACAGTTTTCTGCTAGGGGGTCCATGTTATAAAAACACGTTAACAAAGAATAAATGATTTTAAAAATACATCAAAACAGAACAGTATTATAGTAAACAGAAAAAAGTAATAATGTAAAAGTATTTTACACATAAATAGGGTCTTTATCCATGAAAATACATAGCTAAATGTGGAATTTTAGAATTGGGTCCCTTGCACAAGGGTGATCATATTTAGCGATCCGTGGCTTCTAAAAGACTGAATTAAAATTTGTATTTTCACACAACACCTGAAGTGGCCCATTAGAGGACTGAATTTTATGTTCTGGCATTTCAGATGCTGGGATGTAGAAATCAGAAACAGCAGCAGCCAAATAAAACATAGCCTTGGATCCTAGGAGGGGAAAAACAGAATTAATTATAACTACTAGTAATCCCACTAAAAATGTATTCGGCCTAAAGTAATCAAAAGGTGGCTTTGTTTACCTATGGAGCTTAATGCTTGGGCTGCAGCTTTGAGAAGATGAAGGTACTCTGACAAGGTGTTGAATTCCACCGGCAGCAGTAATCCTGCAGCTTTCACTGCCTGATAGCGCTTTAAAACCTTTGCAATGTTTGGAAGTGTGTTCTGATCCACCAGGATCTGACCAGTGTCCTCCTTACCAGTCTCTAATTGTAAACTATCCATTAAATTGACCCCTGCGTACAGACGAGTATATGGGTAGAGAGAACGATGCCTGTGCAGAAAGATCACTGCATAGCCTGAGTCCAGGAAATACTCAGCAGAGGATGCCCCTCGCCGACCACTGCTGAAGTTGTCCAGGAATCGCACCGTTCGGGATTCCAGAGGAACTTTAGTTCCCCCCGAGGTGATCAGAACTACTCTGCGCCCGGCCGATGTGTGATCTTCAGCAAACTCTGCCATGAGTTTCCTGACCTCCTCCACATGAGAGGGGACCGCAAACTCTTTAGACAGTCTTTCATCCACTGCACTTGAGGCTGAGGGGTCAAAGTGGGCCATTGTAAACCTGAAAAAAAGTTTCAGTTATTGAAGTGTTATCAATAGCTATGTGGTTATAAATGCCAATTTTGAATTAAAAATATGCTAAAGACGATGACCTGACACATTCCAGAGCCAAAATTATGCCATTAAATGTTACATAATATTGTCACTGAGCAGCACAGTATATCAATATACTGTTGTTGGTCAACTATGAAATGAAGGTCAGATATATATTTTACCACATGCATGCAATAATTCCAAGTGTGAGCGAGCATCATAAATTATCATCATGACTTTCACAAGACAAAAAGAAAATTTCTTCTAACATGCGTACTAATTACACTAATCTTATATGTTGAAACCTAAACACAATAATATAAACATTCTCGCTGTCAGTGTATGCTGCTCTTGTTATCGCGCTGATATTAATAAATGAACAAAATAAGCTTAACGAAGGTTTACCTGTTTGCTCACTCACAAATAAAACGCGCAAAAATATATAATTAACTTGCGAATGACCCTAATAAACTTGGACTGAGTGTGTGACAGATCAGCAGAAACAGTTCCTACAACTTATAGGGGTTTACTGTGCGCGTGCGCAGCTTTGGCTGTTGTGATTGGCTCTTTCAGAGGTCTGCTGTGTAAATTCCAAAATAAAGGTTTTTAGATTATTGTTATTCCTTCGGCTTTTATGTGGATCATGGAACAGTAATATGAAAAGACAGAAATACACAGGAAAACAGAGATAAAAGAAGGACAGTGTAATACATTATTTATTTAATGTATTTAATTTACTATGGTCAATAAACTGTGGTATAATATACCATCCAAAAAAAAAAAAAAAAAAACCGGCATTGTAGGCTTTGTAGGAGGAATGAACTACAAAATATGTGTAAACATATAGTCCACCTCCAGGTTCACAGGGGGCAGCATTGTTTAAGCAATGCGAAATGAGAAGTATTTATACCATAGACTGTAAAAAAAAAATAGATTTATACAGCTAAAAGCTGTATTATTATTAATGTTATATTCCCATCCTACAAATAAAGTTTACGGTATTGCCTAACTCTTTTTTATAAGATCCACAATTATAAAAAAGATTAAGAAAATAATAATGGAATTAAATACAATTAAAATACAATTAATAAAGAAGATGTTATTTGAAAACAGAAACACCATGTACAAAAAAAGGTAAAACTAGTATTTATGAGTATATAATATTTAAATATAAAGTAGCTAATATTTTTTCTTCCTCCAGACACTGTGGAAACCTCGTCATTAAATTAACTTATAATAATAATAATAATTCTATTTATATTTTATTAAAAAATAAAAATTGGGTGGGTACTATTCACACATTCCGAAAATGTACATAATATACCGCCTCTCATTCGAAACAGACTTTATGATCTGTATTATTATTAGCAGTAAAGTTTACAATGACTATCAGTACATTTAATATTCGAAGTTTTTTTTTTACGATATGATTATGCTTAATATGATAATGGTAAATGTGAAAAGTCATTGATAATAATTCTCATGTCAATATTTTTGTACACTAAAGGCACTACTTTCCGGCTGCAAACCCTGTCGCAGCTTGGTACAGTGAGGCGTTCTCCGGCTAATGCCCAAAAGTAGTTCCGGATTTTTGATCCGCGCAGTCCCCGGATGTTAGCTATTCAGAGAGAAAGACGAACGAGCGAGAGAGAGGCGGAGAAGCTAGGAGACGCCACGGACAAACCGGTAAAGGGATTGCGGGTCTCAAACCCACGATAAACACGGAGAGCTGAGGCTCATTTCGAGGAGAGAGAGGGAGCTGTGATCGAAAAAAGGAAGGGGAGGGGACGCCTAACTTTGACAGACCTGCACTGGCCTCCAGTAGCGGACACGAGCCTGGGTGAGTGCGGGGAACGTTACAAGCTTGCGACATGGAGCTCGCGAAGTTGAAGTCAGGGCCCGCGAAAAATGGACGACTTTAACTGTTAGTTGTGTGGTGCTGAAGTTCTGAGTAGAGCGGGAGGACAGACGTTCAGGCCTCATGTGGTATGTTGCTGCCGCCGTCGGTCGGGGGCAGGTGGGGACACTGCAAGCTCCACTGTCACAGGAGAACAAGTTTAGTTAGCAAGCCAGCTAGCCGCCAATACGGTTGTTGTCAGACAGGTAGCGAGAGTGAGCAGCTAATTAGCCGCCAGTTTTACTTTAGCTCGCCTGCTTTTTGTTCGCGTATCTGACAGGCGTCTGACGTGAAATATTTGTGACTGAAACTCGGTCAGTAAGGCGAGCTGGAAGGGGGCTCTTCGACCGGGAACTGCCAAACGAGCAACTTTAGGTCCTGTCAACTAACAGTAGTTGGAGGTGGAGGCCGTATCTATTAATATTTTGGAAACAGACGCGCGGCAGCTGCGTGTCATTTTAAATACGAATCCTGGCCAACTTTTGGTGCCATTAATATGCATTCGAGTTCTGTTTTTGTGCCAACAAGAGATGCATGATTGTTTATGGAGCGTTATTGAGATTTTAGTTTGACTGAATGAAGTTGTGCTTGAGTTATTTCCTCTCTATCTCACAGCATATGCTGGATGAATTAGCATTATATGTGAATTCGACGACGAGGGATAATACTTAGTAAGTTTCTACAGTTTGAATCCTATATAGTGCCACATTTGCAAAATTTCATACCCATCTAGGTTACCTTGGCTGTCATAGTCGATGCAAGACTAGTCCCCCGTCTAGTCAGCAGTCAGCAGCTGGAATGTTACCCGCTGTCTGTATTTGGGGTTTCCCCTCTAGCTACTGCGAATAGAGACCTTTGCGGTCATGTTGTGCTCCGTGTTGAATTTCCTTCTTGTTGTTAATACCGCGATTTCTAACGTTTATAATTTATATGGAGCAACCATAATTTGACATTAAGCCAAAACACCACAGGTGATGGATAATACAAACAGATATCACTACTCCTTCCCAGATGATTAATCTCTGTATATGACAGTTGTTACGTACTACAAGTTTCTGAAATGGTATGTTTAAATATGCAAATAAGTCGTTATCAAATAAAATATGCACTAATTTACATAAAAGGGTTTTACAGAGGGAATGTTTTGATATCAAATTGGGAATTATTCTTATTTTATTCCATGTTTTAGTACAATTTAGTCTTAGTATTTGTATCTGTATTTCTCCTGTAGAATGCCTGAGCATTTCAATGTTCGAACTGTCACTGACATCTTGTGCATATGACAAATGAACTTGAAACTAAATTGTAAAATACTGTCAACAGTCAGAAAAAAATAATTTTCACCATGTTTTTAGGAATGAAAAATAAATCAGGCAAATTATATATGAACAAGCCCCTCTGTAAAAACATCATAATAGAGATGGTAATAACACTGGAAAGTTTGGTGTAAGTTCTACTGAAGTGGAGGTTTCTGGCTCAGTGCATGAGATAAAGCAAATTTTGAGAAAACATCCTATATTGTGTGATGAATATGTACTGATGCATATAGAGAAACTGCAATAAAATAAAAATTTAATGTGTATTTTGGATGTCTTCTGTTCACTAGTCTGAACACCTTATGGAACAAAATAGCCGAACACCTCAAAATTGACCAGTGCTTGAAAAAACAATGGTTTTGCCTGTAGATGACAATGACAGCTTGTCTGCATATTTTTGCATGCACGTTACATTTGTAATGGCCTGATAAAGATCGACCATCAGCATTCTATTAGTTATAATGGGATCCTGACCCCCCCCCCCCCCCCATTCACTTAAAGAGTAGAGTACGAATGGAGAGATGTTGAATTATGCACCAGCATGCTTAAAATATTGAATGATGGACATATGTGAACTACCCGAGACATATTTTCCCCACCCAGTCAGTGTGGCAGTACAATAGTGTGAAAGATTCACGTTAGCACCAGACTTGTTTGTCTTTGGGTTGTCAGCTCACAGAACGCAGAAAATGATTGAACCATCAGTTGCCTGTCAGAACATGCCTGGTGGTTCTTGTGCTGAAACTGATGCCTTTTAGTATTTACAATTATTGCATCAAAAACATTGTTACATTTGTTTAAAAATTATTTAAGTCACGCATGTTATGCTGTACATTTTGATCTCTGTAACTTTTTGTACCCTTATATTAATATAAAATGTTATAGCGGACTATCAGGCTACACTGGGGTGGTCAATATGACTAATGATTAATACGGCATTAAAAAACAGTTCAGTACTCGCACTGAATGAGCAGCGGCTTAATGTGCGGGCATTTCTCTCAGACAGCACACACATTTATCAAAAATAGTCGTCTTTTGCTCGTGAACGGTTTAAAATCACTTGTTTTTCAAATGTGCTGACATTAGGGATGTTTTTTTTTTATTTCTAAATATTTGATAACAGCATACCTATTTTTGCTATTTTATTGAATTTGATCAGCTTATACCATACATCACCAAATCCATTGCTGCTGCTTGCTCATGCTTTTGCTGTTGTTTTCCCACCAAAATGCCATTTCCTGTAGGATAGTGTCATTAGGGACCTGACATTTGTTAGTTAAATGTATATTATGTATTATATAGATATTAGAAAAGATTATCGGGGTGGAAAGTGACAGAAGAAAAACCTATGAATTGATTACCATATAAAACATGTTTTGTTTGAAACAATTTTATTAGATAAATCATGTTTACTCAGTCAAGTTTAAAATTCATCTCTGTTCATAAAAGTAAAACTAATATGGTTCCAATCTTTACAAATTGTGATTTTTAGTATCTTCACAGTGAAGTCGACTGAGAGTAGCCATGAAAGAAGTTTTTGTTACTCTGGTTTTAAATCCTGTCTTAAGAAAGGTATTAGCCCTTAAGTGTCTTTTATCTTTTAACTTGTTCTGTATGTTGTTCATTAGTGCTTTGCTAAATGGGCTGGAATGGGAGCTGTTAAAGAACACAAGCATGGCATCTGTTGTAGCGTAGCATAACTGTTCCCATGCCAGGATCTGACGAGGCCTTCGCTGCAGTATTGCATACAGACTCGTCTCTGTCTTGCCCTCAGGCCTCAATGGGCATCCTGCCGCTACGTCTAAACTCACCTGGAAACTGCTGGCTTTATGCATTCCACCTACTTTATCATCGCTAAACGACGCTATAGGCTACACGCCAAATGGGGCATTGTATGGTGCTTTAGATCTTTGGTGACTGCGTTATTAATTTTTTATATGTTGGAGCTATACGGTGTTCAGTGTAATGAGCTGTCTTTACCGTTACGCTGTTTACAGTGTTTTTTATTTTTCCCCTCTGCTGAATTGGTTAATGAGATTTTGTCCCACATTTAGAAAAGTTAAGCCTTATTCCAGCTGTGCTGCACAAACATCTGTTCTCTTACATTTGAGTCGTGTGAAACCAGTGTATCATTTTCTTCTTCTGTCTGGTTGCAACAAGTGGTTTGCTTCCCATTTTCCCCATTAGATTTTCAAAGTCAGGCAGATTTTAATTTGTAATGTTAAAAGCACCATAATGACATTGAATTAGTAGTAAGGCGTGTGTAGATTGAGCAGTCTGACGTGGGCAAAGAAGAGACAGCCCCTCACCTTTCGCATACCAATTGCTCATTTGGAATTCAGCGGTGGCCCTTTGCCCAGCCCTGTCTCACTCAGAGGCTTTTAATTTTCCCCCCTTGTTGAAGCGATTATTCAAATGGCAGTCCGTGAGATGAAGTTATCAGACCCCTGTTGGTAAATGGGGTCCAGGCAAGCTAAATGCATGGCTTCCCCAGCTCAGAAACCGCCCATCAGGTAACCGCATGTTACATTGCTCCTACTCTCCCTCTGGCGATGACATTAAATATCTTGATGATCATTTTTTTATTGTTGCTCTTCTGTATATATTGTCTTTTTTAACTTCCTGCTACCCTCAGTGGTTGTCAATATGTGTTTAAGCATAGAAATTAGTCAGAGGATAGCACTCTTGCAATGCTAGTGTTAATATAATTAGGGTTTATTTAGTTAAATGGAGAATCATTTACAGTCAGGTAAGCAGTGTTGATTCAGACAAGCTGCCACCATTAATATTACAGCCTCTTTCTTTTTGTATTAGGTAGGCTATGTGATAAAGAACGTATTTTCATAATCAACTAGTCTGTGGTTGTCTGAAAGACTAGTCAACTAAACTGTGTGAAGGAGGCCAAGTATCTACTTGGGTTGTGTTCCTCAAGGATACATCAAAGCTGAGTGCAGCTTAATAACTGTTAGATATAGAGCTTTGTTGGCAATATTGATTCCTCAATTTTAACTGATCTTCATTTTGATGAACCAACATTGATTCTTAAAATCTCAATATCGATATTTTAGTCCATGCTGTTTTCTGTTAATGCACGAACAAAACTTCACTATCACATTTTGTCACCTTAAAATGTACCAAATACGCCTATTTTATATTGTATATTTCAAGCTGTTGCAATAACGCCTTGCATGCCGAAGCTCTTGTTATGGCAAAATCCGATAATGAAGCCTTGCTGTGCTAGTGGTGAGAGTCAGTAAGTAGCTCGGTCTTCATTAGCAAAGCCGTTCATCACTAGAATGCAGATGAGCTATGAAGCCATTCATCTATGATTCCAATTTCAATCGTGTTTGCAGTTATATTATGTGAGCCCACTTTTTCATGTACAAGAAGTCTCTTTATGTAAAAGATCACCAGGGGATAATTGCACTTAAGTGAACCTCATTTGAAACTGACCAGGGCAATTACATTAACTGCAGTTCCAGGTCTAGGCATTTTTGGGCCACCGGTTGTAGGCCTGTCATGATAACTTCTTTTTGATAATTTTAAGACCATTTTATGCCATTTTAATATATAACCATAACAACAGCATAATAATGCAATTAGGCCTACACACTTTCTAATGACAACTAATTTGTAATTCTTAAGAATATTTAGCTACTGGAATTGGTGTCAAATTAAATATCCTAAAAAAAATGGAATAAAATGCACTTATATGGAGATTTTCCATCTACCAATTTTTCCCTGACTTTCTTGTCTCAGTAAAGGCCTCATTATACTTCTGCGTCGAACTCACGCCGTAGCTACTTCGTAGGCTGTGTGTAGCGTGCGTACCCTGACGTGCACCTGTCCAAAAATGTAACAACGGGTCAATTCTACGCGGACGCAAGCGCTGTGATTGGTCTGCTAGAACCCCTCCCTCGGGTTTCACACGCTCCCTCTGCATGTGTAATTGCGCGCCAACACGGACAACGACGCAGAAGTATAAACGAAAACCAACGCGTTGCCTACAGCGTAGAGGCTCCGGCGTAGGTCCGACGCAGAAGTATAAATCAGCCTTAAGGGTACACATTATTGCTGAAAAACACAAACCTTCCTTAGCAGTCAGATGTCCATATGAACAAAGGTAAAGATTCCTTAGGCCATATCTGCTGCTAAATCTATTTTTCTAGAGGCGTATAAAAAAAAAAGAAGTAACTTCTGAACTTCGTGTATATAACGCCGCATCATGCACGAGATGCTGCAAAAGATGTGAGTGCAACGGTAATATACGTCCGTCTAGTACACCTTTACATAGAAAAACAATGGAAAAACAGCGCAAAACGTGTCCTCTGTGAAAACTAGACACTTGCAACTGCCATGTCCTGTGTGAAACGGCCTTAGCTGTGAGTGTGCACCATTTCGCGCAGTCATATTTATATTTGCAGCGGAACAGTGGGATTTATTTGGAATTATTCTTCCAAACTGTCTTAAGTGTAACGAAAACGTTATTGCGGCTCGCGAATGACACCTTCTTTTCACCTATCGATGTCTACTCTGTGTATGAAGGAGCTGCCTGAGCCCCACTTTCACTTCCAACATGGAGAGCAGATGATAGAGGCAGCGCAGAATGTTGGTAACTAATTTTTACGCAACCATAATGGGCAATATATTGCGTCACCAAAGATAATCGAGGTCATGTCCAATATCGTGCAATAAGTCAGTATATTGCCTATATATGGCCTAACCAGTTGCTAGTTTCGCAGTTTCAAGGCTATGATCAGATTGGAAATGGATTGACATTGAATAGCAGAACAATTTTGAGCATATTCATTCTCATGAATGACAATCAAAATATTTTAGCGAATACAAAAAATGAGCTTTTCACAAGGTGTTACGAGCTGAAGCCAACACAGTTTCTTCAGGCGAAACCTCTGGGGCTTTTGGGAGCTGTTTTATTATTAATGTAATTCAGGAGCCAAATTTCGAGTTTTGCTCAGCTGGGTGCTTTAATCTATTTTTGCTGTAAATTAATGAATTTTTAAAGAGCCCCTCACTAGATATGGGTGGATATGGGAATGCTGCACTGGTTCAGAGTTTTTCAAACAACCCCCCACCCCTGGGAAGAGGAGCGCGGATCTACCGAAGCACTATACTTTCATTTTTTATTAATGCTGAAATACTCTGCCAGAGCTCTACCAGTCTCTCCATGTACAGAGAACTTTGTTAGATGTTGGTGTGTGCTGTGCTGTGCTGCACTGGCAGATCCAACAGCAGTTGGAACTCCAGATATGCAGTGCAGTGGACAGATTATGTGTCATCCGCCCCCATTACCTGGCTGGAGACCCGTTCTACCATCCGGATCAAGTTTTTCACGGGTGCAAACGGGGCCTTGACTGCCTTTTTGGCCTCATGCATCGGTTTAACTGACCTCCTTACCAATCTACTGTAACGTTTTGTGGTTTCAGTAGGTTGCATGCAGTCAGTCACTTTCATTAACCATACGGCATTACCTATTTGAGTACACATGCCCTCTGTTCACCACAGGCACGTCAGAGAAATGTGTGGGGATACACCTTTGGGTATTTTCATTCCTTTCAGTATGACGGCAGAAAAAATTCTTGCTGCATTGCCTATTTGTCCTTGGTGAAACAGGCTGGTCTGCAAAGGAAGCGTCACAGTGGAATTGAAAGACTTTGTGTATCTTGTGTCTCTTAAAACAGTAAGAGCAGCACAGAATACTTCACTTGGTGCGTTCTAAAGGTAAAGGAGACTTTCTTGTTCAGCAGAGATGGACACTGTGAGGAGGGAAAGGATTTTACCTAGATTACACAGCTTAAATAATCACAATCAAGCTTAGCTAATAATACCATTTAATAACCATTTTAATTACTTTAGCTTACTGCACACTCAGCTGTAGATACAAATGCACTTCTGGGGAAGCCCTAATAACTTGCTAAAGATGGTCAATTATCCATGCTCTGTGCTCAGAGAGCAATTTCTGCCCAGTTCCCTCTATGTTTTGGTTTGTTTTCCCCCAAATGAGAGTCTTGAGTGGCCAAAGCTGTAATGCAGACATTTGTCTGATTAATAAAGCTAATTGGTTTAGTTGCTGTAGAAATGTTCAAGTTTTGTTTTTAAAGTTGCCTTTATTTTAAATAGTGTTGCATTTATTCTGTATTTTAAGATGTTTTTTTAAAAAGGATTTAAAGCTTTCACTTTTTCAACTTTAATTTGACATATTATTATGCTAATGGAACAATTGAATAATGCTTGGGTCACTTTCCTGAGGCAGTGAAATTACTTATTATAACTAAGCTAAATCTGATACCACAGTGTTGGGTTTCTACGTCTCTTTGGGAAATGCTCAAGTTTTAGAAATTTTACATCAAAATTGTTTGGTTGCAGTGTTTTGAAGGAATATTCAACACAATATTTTCAATGTGAGTAGCATGCAAACGCTTCATAGGCTGACCAGGGAAGTAGCACCAAGTGATGTTTGACTGCTGAATTAATACTATAGTTGTTAATGTTTTTTTGTTCAATTTAGTTACGGTGTAAGCTTAACATGCGCTACAATTTAAATGTTTGGAGTGGGTACTGGGTAAGTCTCATGTTCACCAGGCTACATTTATTTGATTAAAAACAGTAATATTGTAAAACATTACACTTTAAAATAACTGTTTTCTATTTTAATTAGGGCTGGCCGATAAAGCTATAACAATAATTATTGCGGTTATAATTTCCCTTGATAAAATTAAGGAACCACTAAACGGCACTGTGAGATCCAGTGAAAAGTGTTTGAGTTCTCCCATACAAACCACAAATCAAATGCCTTGTGATTTTAAACTAGTGTAAAGCCAGATGAAACACTTAGGGTGTGCATCACACTGTAGTGTTTTGAACCCCATCTGGATATTAGGTGTGTAACGGTTCAAATTACCCACGGTTCGGTTTTTTATCACGGTTTTAGGTTCTCTGTTTCGGTACTGTTCGGTATGTGCTATGTTCAGAAAAAAGAGACAACGGTCAAATAATCAAACTACTAGTAATAGCACAAATTAATACAATAGAAAAAGATAAAAATAAAATAAATGGTGCTTTTCAGGTAGGTCTCATTGTACTTTTCACTTCAGATAAAAGTGATCAGATGTAAAATAACACTGTAGCCTATATAACGCTATATATATAACGTATATAAAGATGAAAAGTTAAAGTTACAGTTATTCAGTCAAGAGCAGAGAGTGATTTCTTTGTCTTTTGTCTTTTGTCATTTGATGAACATTAATTCTTTACCAGCGTTTTTTTTTTTTAAAGTTGCCAACCACCTCCAGCGTTTTTGATCATTTTCACAATTTCATGACCCCCAGAATATTTTGTTGTATGAATATCTGAACATGCAATATATCAGAAGAAAGAACAGACCCTCTGATTTATTCTAGCTTCATGCATTTTTTTTTAATCAACACTTTAATATGGGCAAGTTTCATTAAAAAGCAAAATTTTTGAGCAAAAAGCTGAGAAAATTACTTTTTTGTGAAAGACTAGATACTTGTTTTGATTTTTTCCCTTTCTGGGATTTGATCTGGATTTCCACCTTGGGGTTAAAGTGCAATCAGAAACAACAAGCCAAAAAGACAAGATGGCAGGCCCTGCCACTGTTTACAGTGAAAATCTAACGTAACAACATAACGTACTATATCAAAAATGTAACTTAACATATAAAATTATATGACCCTTTTTGATAAGTTTTCTTTAAACACAAGTTTAACATCTTGCTATTCAGTCGATAGGAGGTAGTTCTGATAAAGTGCAAACAAAACATTCAACAGCATTAAATATCAGTGCATGAGAGCATAAGGTGCTTATTTGTTGTGCTGTTTTTAGTTTGAACATCCTTTTCTTTTTTTTCTAAATCACATAAATTTGTTGTGGCTGAGTATAACGACACCCCTTCCAGCTCCCTAGCGATCCTTATGCGTGCACTGTTAAATGGCGGAGGCAACTTAAGAAAAATATTTGCGGCTTGGTAGCACATACCTGGGGTCCAAAACTTTCAGCATGTGAATAAACCCCGGCTTTTCAACAGTATATATGGGCACCATATCTTTTGCAATATACATTGTGACTGCATCCGTGATCGCTTTCCACAGGGCCCCATTCTTATCATACCGGATAGTTTGTAAATGTTTGTAAGACTAGGTTGTTTTTTGGCGGGTGTGCTTGTGCTGGGTCTTGTTCATTTCGTAGGGCGCAACATCACTCTCACTCGGCAGCATGCCTCTGAGGTGCTGCAGTACATTGGTCGTACTGCTACTTTTGCTAGCAACAGACTTTAAACAAACTTTGCAGCGGGTGTTGTTTGTTTTGCGTCTGACACCGTAAAACCAAACTGAATTCCAATGTGTGCTGTCGTGGTTTTTGGTTTGATTCGAATTTTGAACACCCCTATTCGCTTTCGTAACGTATTTGGAAGCCAGAATGTTCCCAGACTGGAGATTTGATGCCGTGAGGGGAGAACGGGTACAGTTCCTTTTTTTTTTTTTTTTTACCGAAAACCGTTACACCACCACTGGTAATTATATTAGAATAATGAAATTGGTCATTATGTTAAGGAGTACATTTCTTGTATTAATATAAACAATAACTTTATGCAAAAACTATGTATCCTAATGAAGGAAGATGTTTGGAGATTCTGTATGCTGTTAACAATCGTTTCTTCATTAACGTTCCGTTTGTAATTCAATGCATTTCTGTATTGAAATATTTTGGGATTAAGCTATACAATTGTAATTTAAGTGCACAATAACTGCGGTTATCTTAAATAATCTTAAACAGGCGATTATGTAATTACGACAGGTTCAATGACACCGTTTTACATAATCTTAGGTCAGCCTTTGACTGCCTCACCTGTCTTCTGATTAAAATGAGTTTACATCATCATTACAGGCCTGCTGTGGTTTACATCAAAGGTAAAACTGGCACAGGAAGTGTTTAATGCATTTAACACACTATCGAGCACAAGTTACAGTGATGGCGTTCTGTGATGCATTTCACTTAAGTTCTTTCAACCTTTTGACTTCATTGACTAATAGTTTCTGCTGCACTAAATTGTTCTTAACATTCCTCTTAAAGAGAGTGATTCTGTCATTATGCTTCAGAAAGTCCTTGAATGAAGCCAAAGAAGTGTTTAGTGAACCTGTGGAGCAAAGCTTTAAGATGACGTAGCTGACACCATAAGGGATTTCTCCGTCCCCCTTGAAGCCCCTCTCTCCTCCTGAAGTGTCACACTGCTGCATTCAACTGGCCTCTCTCACTTAACAAACAAGAGTTCTGTGGAGAATGCCTCATGTTACTCAAATGAGTCATATTTCCTTTGGACTCGGTGCTGCTCCCTTTGCACAGCTTGAATTAACTCGACTTGGGGGAGGGGCGCACTCATCCCCCTTTGACTCCAAAGCTTTCGGAGGCTTGGTCAGTGCCATTGGCCTTGTGGTGGTGCTTCAGTGACGGGACATGAGCCACACTGATCAATGGGTCTTTTAGAATGCCAGATCCCTTGGTGGCTGACACTGACATCAGGGTGGGCCGGCTGAGTCATCGTCTCTTAAATAGGCCGGCTGGAATCCTAGCCCTTGGAGTGACCCCACCAGCGGCTGCAGGAGAGGAGGAAGCTGCACCTGGTGTCTAAACTCACTTTCATGATGCTCTGTTTGTTTGTTTTTTATAATGCAAGCTTTAGAGTAAGTCCAGCTATATATTTTGTAAGTTTATAGTTTTGTGGGGTTATTTGAATATATTCTCCTCCTCTAAATGTTAGTAAAGGAACTGTACAGTCTTTATTAATAATATGTTTGCAAAGATTCAAGCATCGTGTGTTGATTTCCCTTGTTTGTCTCATAGTTTTGCTGTCCATTTGCATAATTGGTATTCGCCACATCTAATTGAACATGAATGGTCTCCATTCACGTTGTCATTTAAAACATACACTACCAAGAAGTTACCCTAAAAGTTTGGGTCAGTATTTTTTTTTTCTTGAAGAAATGTATACATTTTTAATTCAACTAGGTTGCATTAAATTGATCAAAAGCGACAATAAAGCCATTTATAATGGTCAATAGATAAAAAAAGCTATTCTTTTCAACCCTATACCTCAAGTGTTTTCAACATCGATAATAATAATAATAAATGTTTATTGAGCAGAACATCTGCATTAGAATGATTTCTGAAGGATCATGTGACACTAAAGACTGGAGTAATGATGCTGAAAACTCAGCTTTGCCATCACAGGAATAAATTGCATTTTAAAATATATTAAAATAGAAAACCATTATTATAATGTTTTACAATAATACTATTTTACTGTATTTCTGATCAAATAAAGCATCCTAAGAAAATGCAACCTTGGTAAGCAAAGACTTAAGCAAAAACTTAATAAAGACTAAATGCAATTAAAAGCTGTATATTTAATGTATTGTTTCAAACGGTTAAAATGAATCAAGTGTTTTGAATATTTTTTTTAGATATCTCAGCCAGCCCTAATGTGCCTCAACACTATAGGGAAGGCTCTGTTAGAGATCTAGTTTTACATGCTTCGTGTATTGTAAGAAATTCTTAAGTATTTAATGTTTTTGGAAGGGCAGTGTGCTGATTTGTGAACACGAACCCTTTGCCAAATAGCTTCAGTCAGAAAGGCTCTTGCCTTCCCTATACCTGCACTATTTGGTTTCTTGCCAGAATTGGTGAGTCACTTGAGACTGAATGACCTACTTTTAATGTCTTTAAGGAGTGCCAGAATGAGTTTTCCTTTTTTATAGAATAGAAAATAGAGTGGATAAATAAGGGTCTTAAAACTGTTTTTCGATTCAGGATGATGCTTATAAGCTGTGTCAGTATGTGCAATTGTGCATCACCTCAAATAAATCATACTGATAAAGCAAAAACAAATGTATGTTTGTTACTGAACATGAAATCTGAACCATTCAGTAGTCTAATGTTATCAGATTTTTTTTTTTCTCCGAGTAAAAGATTTTGCGTCTCTGGCATACAGGATTCTGAAAGCATGGTTTGGTCTGACTATAGAGAGGAAATCAAATGCTATGAAGGGAATGCAGTATTAGGGGATTTCCTAAGACCATCTTTCTCTGTTTAACTTGATGATGGGTCTTGCAGTGCAGCTTCGGGTAAAAGACATGACATTGGTAACGTGACACTAAGTCAAACTGTAAAAAAACACATCTTGCAAAATTGAATCTGCTCTTATTTAAGCTTGAAATAACACTCCCCTTCCCAAATGGCACTTTGAACCACTAATTGCTGTTTCCCAGGATTTGTTGTCTCGCTTTGAATCGGAGACAAATTTGAACTGAATGTGGCTTCTTGCCTGCTTTTCCCCTTTTACAAGCCTCTGTCTTTGATGTCATCTGCTGTGAACCCTGCAGCTTCATCTGACACGAGCAGTCGTGCACAGTCCAATCTTCCTGCAACCCCTAGTATGGCCGCTCCAGGGAGTGTGTTTATTCATTTATTCTGATGTCTTTAAATACGGTTTGATACATTCACATACCCGTCTTGATTTACTATCCCATTAACATGCAAAAGAGGATGTTGCTTGTAAAAGCCACTGTGCGGTAGGGGGTAGCAGACTTTTTCATGGGGTGCTTAATGGCCAAACATTGTGACCACACATACCCAGTTCAAGTTGCCTTTTTTAAAGAGACGTTTTATTTAAAAGCCTACAAGACAGCAATGTGAAGGTTGCAAAAGGATCTGCAAATTTAGGGCCCTATGATATCCGCGATGCAGAAAACGCAGACATAGCTGAATTCAGTTATAAAAACGGAATTTACTTTATAACGCAGAATTTCATGGAATTAGAAAGAATTTATGAATGAATAAAAAATCAGATTAGTACACTTTTTTAAAAAAATTTAGTTTGTGTGAGGAAATAAAACAGACATGGCAGATTCGGACGGGATTAAAATCAAAATCCCCCCCTGAATATTCTTTTGACCTCATATGACCTATTGTAAGGTCCAGCAATAATGCGTTTTGATCAGTGAAGCGCTGTAGCACAAGACTAATGCAGCCCTTTTGGATGAAATAATTTTTTGTTTATTTTATTTATTAGGTATAACTCAATATTTAACTAATTTCAAAAGCTAAATTATAAACCAAAGCCTACTGATTAATTAGTGATATAATCGACGACTACCCGATTAATCTTTCCAATAATCGTTGATCAGACGATTAATCGTTCTAATAATCTGTGATCAGACGATTAATCATTCTAATAACCGTTGACTAGACGATTAACCGGTATAATAATCATTGATTAGACGATCAATCGTTATAATAATCGTTGGTCAGACGATTAATCGTTCTAATAATAACAACTGATCAGACGATTAATCGTTCAAATAATCGCTGACTGGACGATTAAACGTTATAATAATCGTTAGATTATTTATTTAAAAAACTTCCTTTGTTGCAGCCCTAATGATCAAGCTAATTTCCTCCCTCTTTCTTATTGGTAAAGAAAACAAAAACATTTGCCTCAACTTTTCCCTTCATGCTTAAAGTTCCACACAAATTTTCACCGCTGGAATCTTTTGCGATGTCAATACTAATATATGGCTCCTGGTGTCTGATAATGGCAGGTCAGCAGTTTGCACTAGAAATCCTCTGAATGAGTCATGCTGCCTGCCACATGACGTGTGACTTCTGCCAAGTGAGTCATCCGAAACTAGCAGTTCACAGACATACAGGGTTAGAGGAATCAAATCTTCTATGGGTTTAGAGATGGACAAGATTTTGTCTTGCTTGTGATTTCAGGCTGTATTTGCTTCAGTGTCCCTACTCTTGTAATAGGAGCAGAGGTAGATAGATCTTATTACCAAGATGTTCGAATTAACTTTGATTACTTTTTTTAGTCGCATATTTTCTGATGATACTGAGGTGATGGAGCTTCTTATTGAAACATTCATAATCAAAGTGAGCCGTCTTTCCTTTCGTTCACACCGGCCCAACTTGAGTTTGTCCACTGTGATGGTTTTTTATGGGTTTGGTGAATTGCACAGTGACAAAATTCAGTTACATATTTTTACTAGGGCTGCACGATTATGGCCAAAATGATAATCACGATTATTTTGATCAATATTAAGATCACGATTATTTGTTGATTTGAACCAAAACAAATTGTATTGTCACATAGGCTAATTATTACTGCTTTCAGATCCATATTGTGCTACATTTCCTGCTAATGTACAAATATAGTTGATAATTTTATATACATTGTACTTATAAATAATATTAGGATAGACTAGAGATATTATCTTCTGTTATAATTTTGACCTATTATTACATGGCTTGGTTAAATTCTAATGTAGAATGCGGTCTGTTATTTCTTGATAACAGACCGTTGCTATAACACACCGTTGCCATGAAAAACAAAGCGTTGCCATGGAGGCGGTGTTCGTCAACGGAAGCAATACAATCGTTTTAAAATCCATAAACTCCTTTTTAAATCAATATTTTGTGTCAAATTATTGATTTATTTGGTAGGTAGCCATGTAAGCGGGATCCCTATGTCAGTGAATAAAATTCAGAGTCATTGTTATTTGAAAAGTCTCTCGTTATTTGAAGTCTCTCGCGCACTATCGCTCGCGCGCAGACACACGGTCTCTCTCTACCGAGTTCGCTTCACTTTTGTCCAGTCCGGCAAAACATTCTAGTTTCTACATCTAGAAACTAAGCTGCGCGGTGCAGGGAACAACTCTGATTATTGGCTCATGGAGTCCATAATCAGACAGTGGTTTATGGAGCGCTAGATTGGCTTTGCAAAACAAAAACCGGAATGACGCATTTTAAATATTGCACGATCACGCGAATTTGATCGTGGGAAGATAAAATCGTGATCGTGATTAAAATTCAATTAATTGTGCAGCTCTAATTTTTACATTGGCAAATAGTTTTTTGTTTTTTAACTTTTAGAATCTGGGGCTTTTTAATCCGGAGACCTCAATGAATTACAGACTAGTGAAAATTTTATTCTTGTGTTATTTTAATAAATGATCATGTTATAGGGGTGCCAGAAAATATAGATACATGTGACTATCGCAATATTATGTTTACCGATACTGTAGCAATTCTCAAAAAAGCTATCAGTAATCCTACATTCAGACAAACATAGTCAAGTTCATGTGCACATTTGCATCCTTTTCCGGAGATGTAAGTTGAAATATTATTATTTTTTTTTGTATATATCTGATTAATCTCATTGTTGCGGTTGGAGTTTAAGCCGCTGGTGCTAGCAAAGCGCTTCAGTTTACCAGTGTAATTAGCATCAGCTCAAACGGCAACGACATTGGGTTATTTGAGACAGTCATATTCTTTTTAAATGTTTCTTTTTAAAAACATTGATGTTATTAATTAACCAGCAGTGTTGTTTTTTTTTCATCTTTTTTTTTTTTCAACAGTAGGCCTGTTAAGATCGGTTCTCGTAATGGCTTGGAATCACTTGATAAATAGATGAAAATATAGTTAAGTGCAAGATGTGTGTAGTGCCAATCTACCATATAATGTATAAACATTATAATGACGACACAACACTATAGAATATTGTGAATTCGCATTGTTACGGGAAGATTGTATCCACAATGGGATTAGCACTTTCTAGCTAGCATGTAACTTAGTTCAAGTTCACTTGCATTTGCATCCTTTTGTGCAGAAGTTGAACGTTTATGTTTTGTATCTAGGATATCTGATTCAAGACGTCATGTAGAAGGGGCTTAGCCTATGTTTACTGGTGTTCATTTACTCTTCAGCTTCATCTCATGCAGCTATTCCTTTTAGATGTTTCTTTCCGAAAACATTGATGCATTATTGATAAGCTAGCAGTGTTATAATTCTAGTTATATGTTCATATTTCGATAGACATTTTCATGTCGTATTTTTATTTGTCAACAACATTAATTTTCGTAGCAGTGTTTCAAATAAAATATTTTGATTATCGCCATGACAGACTTAAAACATTTTAATATTCTCATTACTCAGTAATTAATTATAGCCTACTGTTATTTTTTTAAGAATAGTATAGTTTTTTTGTGTGTGCGCTTGAATTATTTTGTGTATCTTGAAGAGAAACGCACGTACTGCAAATACATTACCAACCAAACAAAAGCACATCCTATCCATGAGTGTTGTCACGCTCTCGCTGATATAGCTTAAACTACCCGATGATCAGTAGCGGTTCACAAATAAAACAATTCAATAATACCGATTTACAATAAGCTTACTGAAATCTAGGATTGAAGTCAATTCTAGAGAAACTTGGCGATACACAGCCCTATCATGTTATCTATAATAGTTATCTATAGTATTGCTAACTTTATTTTCCTGGTGACTATTGGAATATTTCTAGATGAAAGTAAAACAATAATAATGTTGCTGCTGATATGATAAACAAAGATTTAAAGCATCTCATTATCAGCAAAGTGAAAAGTAATTTGAGATGTTTGAAAATGTCAGGACTCCGACTGTGATTTATTTGACCGGCATCTTTCGATGGACTCCAATTTGGCATCTACACACCAGCCTCACTGCTGACAGAAATAGCAGGCATCACAATTCAATCTCCGCCAGTCAGTTTTATTTGCTTTTACTGTGATGTTCGCCCTTGTCTGCTGCATTCTTACTTTGTTTTAACCTTTTTTTTAATCCTTTTTTACTTTTATTTAACCAAATGACAAATTATCATTATTATTATTATTATTATTATTATTATTAATAATAATAATAATAATAATACAAATAGTCAAGTCATCTTCATTTATATAGCGCTTTTAACAATGTAGATTGTTTCAAAGCTGCTTTACAGAGGTAAACGTATAATTAAAGGTAACAGATTGTTTTGGCTTTATAGCGGTTCTTGAATAATGTTATTTTCCAGCTAAAGTTAGTTTTGATTGATTCACTTCCGTCGACAGGATAATTTGTTATTAAATTAGGGGCCGCTAAGACGACACCGTTCTCTCTAAACAGACTTTAAAAGCGAACCTTTGAGAAAAGCTGATGGCGCTCACGTGCGCATCAACAATTAATTCTATAGTTATGTGTGTTTGAATATATGTGCGCATGTTTGTAATTCCCTACAAACCAAGCCTAAACAAACTACTTGTCCTGCCTATAAATTTGATACAGATTTTAATTTTATTTTATTACTACAGGGGAGATACACAAATTTTCCACAATGGTTTATCTGTAGAGTGGTAAAGGGATCCTCCATAGGGAGAGGCTAGTTGGCACTTCAACGTTGCGTTGACATCGGGTCCAGGCGAAGGTCCTTCATCAGATCTGGATACCGCTAATAATAAAGGAGACATTTGGTGGTATTAAAACAATCTGTACAAAGTGGGCCAGCTTTTATATTATTATTTTTAATAATAATATTAAGCAAATATTTGGTGTTAAAGGAATATGTAAAAATGTTGACCATTTATTATACAATATTAATAAAAATTAATTCAAAACAACATTATTATTATATACATAATATTTTCTTGTCTAAAGCTACTTGCTGTACATTTTTACAAAGCGGAGAGTCAGGGTTAGTCAATGGTGGGTAGCACAGTCTCTGGTCTTCGGAGGTTTGAATGCACAACCTTTGGTTTACCAGCCAGGTCTGAGACTGTAACCATAAAGCTCTCCCTTCCCAGTATTATTGACTTATTTAAAAACACTTCATGGGACTGTGTGATATTGACCTGCCTTGAATCATTGTTCTCTTTTATTTTTTCACCTGTGATAATTGTGTTGTTGCAGATGTTGGATTGAATTGGTGAGTGTGGCCCCTTTAAGTTCCTCTCTTGTTATGCTGCTGTATCTGGGCCCTGAACTGAAGCTCTTGCTCTCAAATGAGTGAAGACTGGCAGAGGCAACCACTGGGAGTTTGATTTATCTCCACTCAAACTGTTCTGGAGCAGACATGCAAATCCAGTGAAATGAGTGCAGCACGTTTCGTGTCGAAGCTAAGAAAGCGACCGCAGATTTTAAGTGGAGAGGAAATAAAGGTGAGCTTCAGACCGATTTGTGAAATAAAAAAGGGAGGAAAATGTGGAATTAGAAGGAAGACTACTAAGACATGGTTCATAACAGGATTTCATTCACGTTCAAATCAAGTATTAATTAATTAACTGGATTTCCTGCTTAGTGTTTCTCTTATGGTGTTATAGTGCTCAAGGGGAAAGCTGTTAATGGTTTGGGTAATTGAGTATTAAACTAGAATAAACAAAAGCTGGCACAGAGTGGTGAAAGTAAGCTGCTAATATGTTCTGGTTTGGTTGCTTTAGTATTAAGCCGACTTTACATGTTGTTTAATGCATGTTCGGTTTTTAATATTACAATTTCTGTTGTTAAAAAATGTGGGCAGCATGTTTTACAGTTTTATTCTTACTGTAGAAATGCTGAACTTGATGTTTCTTTGAACTAAAAGAGGGGTTAATTGTATGCCTAGAGCAGTCTTATAGCCTAGTTCAACTAAATGATCTTCCAAATCAATGAAAAATGCATCAGACATCGTTTTGCAGGCCTTAATACTCAGAGGATTTGAAGATACTGTTTGATGAGCTTCTTGCATCGATTCACAGTAAATCAGCACATTAAGTGTATTTGACTGGTATTGCTTTTTTCATGGCTTAGACTTAAGCGGTAGTTCACCCCGAGATTTCAAAGTGTTTATTACCTCCTGAGCTGGTAATTGAGCTAGCAGGCCATCTGCATTTTCCCCAGAACAGCTGTTTGGCTGTATTGTGTAATGCCATTTTGGACGCAGTTAACTCCGGTTCAATCCAAGCTATTCTTTAATCCAACTTTTTAATAATATTGTCTTGCATAGTTTGTCATGCGTTAACCCTAATGTCAGTGTAGCATGCTGTAGCACGCTTGCTGCATTAGGCTATAAGTTTAATTTTCAGACTTCTATAGGCTTTAACATGATTATGATCATAATGTTAAATAAAAGCATTTTCACTAGCGGTCCCAGACTTTGCACCACACTGTGTGTTTATAATTTGTATACAGTAGTAAACAAAATTATTCAACCCCCATTGCAAATCAGGTTTATTGGCAAAATGTACAGACTTTTATCAAAGTATGAACAAATCAAACGGATTGTTTTTTTTTATGTTGAAAATTCAAATGTTGAAATAGCTCAACTCATCAAATGTTTCAAGTTTTTCCCCCAAATTCAACTACAAAAGTCATTCAAAGTTGCATTTTCAGTCTCAAATTATTCAACCCCCTGAATAGAATCCCTCACAACAGCACACATCTGCGAAACGGGTAGATATGCTCCGATCAGCATTTTTGGGGCCGATCACAGTTTACCGATCACCAAAATCATGATCTGCCGATCACAGAATGGCAGAGGAATGGGAATCTTTTATCTATAATCTAGCAGAGTTTGCACCATTTGTAGAAATGAAACTACTGGTAACTGAGGTGGCAAGAACAATTTCTTTCTGGAACAACCAATTGTGCAAAACGCCCCAAAACCAGTAGGTTGTTTATCAGACAGAAATTTGTGAAAGACCTTTTGTAAGTCAAATTTAAGACCATAAAGATTGAAATTTAAGACCTACACGACGCATTAACCAGCAAATAACAAATACAATTAGCATCAATATGCACTTTTTGTTTACATAAGCATTAAAATAATAACATATAAAATTATGGCTAGATTTTAAGTGTCTTGCAACATGTTATCTACTAACATGTACAAGCGCTCCGTTGACATTCTAGCTCTAAATATCCCACGTATAACAACTGAATTTGGTAAGACTGCTTTTAGTTATGCTGCTCCTTGGTGTTGGAATTTGCTCCAAAAAGTTTTGAAGCTTCCTGTTTTTATCCCACTTGAAAATTTTAAACAATTACTTAAATGTTCCAAATTTGAACAATGCACATGTTTTTAATGACTCCTTTATGTCATTCTTTAATTGTTTTATATGTACTGTAAATCTGTTTTGTTTGTTTCTGTGATTCTGTGTAACTTGTATAATTGTTGCCCCAGGGCTCCCTTGTAAAAGAGATTTGAATATCTCAATGGGACAACACCTGGTAAAATAAAGGATAAATAATATTAAAATAAATTAAGTTTTGACATAAAAGGTTTTATAAAAAGATAAACCTCACATATTTCAGCCTTTACATTTTTTTATAAATAGAATGAGTCAAAAAAAAGATGAATGACTGACATTTACAATGCACATTAGCTTATCTTTTATTATTAATAGTAAAATTCGGTCCGATTTTCCCGTGGCGTCTGTCGTTGCTATGCAACCATGCACTGCGCTCTCCACAACGACAAAGAAGTTTTAGTAGCTTTTGCGGAATTCTGAAGTTGAGATTTTTTTCATCTCGCTGCGCCTGGAAAAAACGGCCGCATCGCTTCTATAATGAGCGTGCCAACAAAACTTGGAACTTTTCAGCCCAATGGATCAGCGGTATATCTGGAGAAAGAAGAATGAAGTATATGCTGAAAAGAACGCTCTGCCTACAGTTAAGCGTGGTGGTGCATGGTTAAGCATGGTGGTTGATGCTCTGGGGCTGCTTTGCATCCTTTGGCACTGGAAACCTGAAGATGGATTCATTAAAGTATCAGGAAATCCTAGGAGAAAGCGTTGTGGCGTCTGTGAGGAAGCTGAAGCTTGGGTGTCATTGAACCTTCCAACCGGACAATGATACCAAGCATACCTCAAATTCCACCAAGGCTTGGTTGCAGAAGAAAGACTTGACTTGAACCCCATAGAAAATTTCTGGTGAAGAAGGCGGTTGCAGCACTCAAACCCAAGAATATTACTGAACTGAAGGCCGTTGCTCATGAGGAATGGGCTAAGATTCCTCAGAAACGCTGTCAGA
The DNA here is from genome assembly GCF_949152265.1 of Phoxinus phoxinus. Lineage (NCBI taxonomy): Eukaryota > Metazoa > Chordata > Actinopteri > Cypriniformes > Leuciscidae > Phoxinus > Phoxinus phoxinus. The sequence goes on along the minus strand of NC_136897.1, from coordinate 19,122,170 downwards.
AGCAGGTGTTTGGTTATACATATTGTTATACTAAGTGCTATAGATGCTTCCCATAAAAGTGTTGAATAATTTTAAGACTGCAGAAGTCATTAAAAGTTGCCTTTTCAGTTGAGTTTGGCAACCACTATTTCAATTACTTCTGTTTGATTTGTTCATTGCAAACAGCTGGAAGTCTGTACATTTTGCCAATAAACTGATTTGCAATGGCGGTTGAATAATTTCGATTACAACTGTATGTAGTGGTATATTTTTGAAGCCATTGACTGGTAAGCCTGAGCAACAATGATGCCGCATCATGCTTTGTCTGCCAGGCAGTTTAGCTGATTACTTTCCTGTTAGTCGGCAATTGTATTTTCTTGCAGGAAACATGTCAATAGCAGTCAAAGAGGGTAGACAGGCATTGCTGCTCATTCATTCACTCATTGAGGAGGCCAAGGTCAATCGCTGCTGCTAGGTGAAATGTTTTTGATGAACATCTGCTTTAACTCATGAAAGCTTGAGATTTCAGATTCGTGCCATAAATTAGTGAAGGGAAATGAGTCACTGCTACTGCATCCTGCCCCAACAATATCCTGTGTGTGTGTGTGTGAGAGAGAGAGGGGGGGTGTCTGTCTGTGGTTTATTTATCCTTAGACCAATCATTTGCTTGTAAAGGAATTAAAACAGAATTCCATTCTTTAATGAATAGCAAGAGTTAATATCTGAGGTGGGGGGCCTTCAGCATGAATGAAGTGTGACTCTTAGCAGCTTTTATGCAGCTGATAATATTCAACTGCTAAATAGACAGATCAGTGACACTTGTGATTTTGTCAACTGACTTCTGTCCACAATCAGAAAAATAACTGCAGCTACTAGATAACCGCAATATTGTAGTACCGTGGTACTGACAAGCCAACCGCAGAGAAATGTAAATAACCGCAGCAACCGCGATATTCGCGTTGTCTTTTTTCATAAGGCTATACCCTTCTTGTTTTGAACTTCGTGCATGTGTATTGAATGTTAAATAAGTTAATAATGATTACAAGACTGTTTATCACAGTGATTTGTACAGAGGCTTTGTGAATTTGCACTTAAGCCTAAACAGACAGTGAATGAGAGAGATCGGCTGAGTGTGTGCGATTTACCTGCGTCTGTCTTTTTAGGTCAAGTCATATATTCGTGAAAAGGTTGCCTTGTCCAAGGAAAGTTAAATATTTATGGTCAGCTGAGCCTTAAAAAGTGGAGCTCAAAGTTAAAAATAATTAACTTGTTTCATTACATCTATCTTTTATTGAATCAGCATTTTTGAATGTGTTCTGTTCGTTGAATGAACGGTTTAATGACTCTTGCCGTAGAGTCATTTAATGAGACGTTGCCGTAACAATGTAACTGTGCGCTGAGTGACAACGTTTCAATGCGCAGAGACGCTGTTTAGACTAAATTTTGTTAGAGGTCGCACTGGTGCCATCACCACATTGCCCAACTGATAAGAGCTGCCATTTATGTTGCATTTGCGTTTGATTTCGCAACCAGATCGAGTGGGAAGCACTTAAATTTGTTGCAGAATTCTGTTGTGACCCACAGACATCAGATCAAACAGCATTTTTTTTTTTGCAGCATTTTTTTTTTTTACATTGTTCATTACAGGATTCGTACAACCTTTTGAGAGTGAAATTCAAGCACTTTTCAAGTGCTTTACACTTTTTCCAGCATCAAAGATCCATCACATCAGGTGCTGGCGCCACCATCTGTAGAATTTAGTGGCAATGGTGCTACTGCTCTCAAATGTTAGTCTGGAGCCCTTTATTGTTATATTGTACAAAATATAATCTCACTTCACTCACCATTAGCAGTTGTGACCGATTCTTAATTTTGGACCCTGCTGCAACTTTACCCAGAGATTGTTAATGTCAGGAGTTTGAATTTCTCTTTATATGATCTCTGTTATTAATTCAGACCAAGTCATGGATGGGATTATTTTCCCAGGTAATCGCTGTAGATGTCCTCTAAGACCCAGCCTGTGTCATGCATTATGAGTTTCTATGCACAACTAGACTTTCTGAGGAAATCTCATACTGCAGCCTTTTGCTAGTCTGTCATGCTTGAGTTCTTCTTTCAGTCTAAATGTCTGCTACTGCCTCCACTGCAGAGCCGAAAGCAAGAGTGGCCACTTCAACCTTGGCGTAACATGACCTTATGTGGAGTCCCAGTCAGCAAGGTGCTGTCTCTGAGAACTTTTCGCCCTGTTGCTCTCCATGGATCATTTTACATCCTAATTAGGGGACTGTTAGATGGCGATGTCAGCCGATGGATGGTCTTTGACGTGGTTTTCTATAGTAATGAGTATGTGTCATTCAACTGCATTTAGGGTTTGATTCTGCCGTTATTCATTTCGATCTTGATATTGAGTTTGACCGACAGTCTTAAAGTCCGCGTGAACCGGAAGTTGCAAACGACTTTTCTCCAGTGTTGACACATTTCCAAGTGAAAGGGAATATTGAAAAGAGGGCAGGGTTTTACTTCAGCGCTCCTCCTCTCCATCTCTGCTCATAGCCGACTAACGGTTTGAGGGGAGTGGTTATGCGTTTTCAACCCAAGCCGTCAAACTGACATCATCAGAAAAGGAACGCCATTTCAGACCGGAAGTAACTTTTTAGATTTTGATTAACGTTTTTAAGGCGAACGTTTTTTTCCTGTGTATTAACTTGCACAGATAAATTGTTCACCACAAGACTAGTAATATGCTCTAACAAAGTAAATAGGGTCAATTTTGATTTCATATATGCGCTTTAATTATTTACATGGGTGTAGGTTACGTGTTGGAGCGGCTCCGTTCACAGTAAATGCTGCTCCACATGAACTGTTATCATTTACACATCTCAAACTCCAACTCTGTGTGTGTTGTGAGTTTGGGTTGCTTATAATGTTCATCTGGGAACGCAATGTGCACCATTTCATTAGATTTGTAAGGTAAATAATTTATAAACTTCTAGGAGCTTTTTATAGCGGATGCCATTGAAAACATGGGAAGTCTATCCCTCACAGCCTCGCTTTCATACCCGTCACGATGCTGCTCTGAATACGGTCTATTACAGTGACTGTAGCATTTCTATTGTAAAGAAGTGGCCAATTATTAAAGATTAAGTAAACATTTTATTTAGATGTCGTTTGGCCAATATTAAACAAGGATTTGATCTGCTGTAAAGTGTAAGCCATCTGCTGGCATTTGGTATAATACATAATATGAACAATCATCTTATATACATTATGTATTTTAACACTATTGTTTATAAAACCATATGATTACTTGCTTTTGATACTTTATTTAAAGCAAATATTATTGCCTCATTGTTATTATTTAAGTAATTTTAAAGGCTTACTGGTAGGTCTTTGCTTAGGTGTATTTTTATAACCACAAATATATCAGATTACTCGATTAATCTAAAATAATAGACCGATTACCAAAATAATAATTAGTGTTTTTTCCCCCCTTTTCTGTTTTGGTCATTCTTACCAAAATCAGCCTCATTAACTCATTAATTAGCACACTTAATCTTACTTTGTTTTTTCCACTTCCACAGATTCCATAGAGTTATTAGAGTGTTATTAGATTTTTAGTTTGATACTTTTCCTTTGTATTGGGACAGCAGAAACACCATCTCATTTTATTCCATAGAAAGTATTTTTTATTAACTGTATTTAAACAGCTTGCCATGAATAATGAGAAAGCTATATACTCACACCCATAAAGTATAAGGTTGGGTGGGTTTCTGAGTCATTGGGCACATCAAAGCTGGTCTTGTAACCTCTTTGTTTAACTGTCAAATTTGTTACTATTTGTTTGTTCATTGAAAGTGGTTACTCTACAACCGACAGAAGTAAACCCAACCTTCAGAGTTGAGTATGACTCGGTCCGGACTCTCTATATATGGCATCATTCAGAGGAATTTATGACTGGGTGTAACTATAAAGCTGCATGACCAGGAATCCCTGGTCAAATTCCTCTGCTGGTCTGTCCAGTTGATTCCTTCCCTGTCACCTGCTTCATGTAGCCATACTTCATTTTTGTGTGCATTAACCATTTCTTAAGTGTCCCTGGGACAATAGCATATTAACAACACATGCCCCTTGCCTCATATGACATGGCTCCTTTCTTGCATTGTCTTTTAAAAGTGATGGCTAAGCTGCAACATCAACAAAAGATGAAACTACTGACCTGTGACTTAATCCTCTAATCTCTAGTGTGCCGCCGCGTTGTGCAACCACAGATTCCGATGCATTATCATTCTGGGAAAAGGGTAAGTCTTTATAGTGGGTGGCTGCTTTTGAACAGTAACTGTTGCTCTTTGAATTGGTCGTCGTCGTACTACTAAGGGTTTTCTCTAGACCCAGTAACTTAAAATAGGTATTTGTTTTCTAATTAGCAATGCATTGCACTTACAATATATATCAGTTGGCTCCGTTTTATGCGCTCGATGTGAGAGTATTTGTATTAGAGAAATAGCAATATTCAATGTGGCAGACAATATGATTTCTAAGACTAAACTTTCATGTTTGAAATCACCAACTTTATTCCATATTTTCATCTGCCCTCGCTGGTATTCCCCCTCTGAGTCATGTTGTCTAAGTTCTTCATTTCCTAAAGGATTAGCCCCCTGTGACACATCACGCACTGCGCTCGCAACCTCAGATTCGTTAAGCATTTTTTGTCTCTGCATGTGTTTGGGCTGATATCTGCATTATTGCTGCGTTTTAATTTTTAAACATCTGATTTGAATGTTGCATCGAGGTGCTTGTCCTTTAGCAGAATCATAATTACTGTGCATTGTGGTTGAGACTGATCATGCTCTCTTTCACTCTCACTCCTGCAACGTATTTTTTGGTATCCGCCATTGTGTGCAATTCCTAATGTGAATCTGCACCCGCCGGAAGGTAATGCGTTTCTTTTTGAGGGGGATGCCGGAATGACAGCCAAGAAGGGGGGTGGGGGGACTGGTGTGTTGCAGTAAAAAGCTGCGAAATGACTGTAGGTGTCAAAGAGTCACATTTTAACAGTTAATGATGCAGCAGCAGCCAGCTCTGCCAGGCAATAAACTCTTTAATATGTTGTTAATTACTTCTGAGAGATTGGATATTGATTGAAAAGCAAAAGGGGTTTAATTATAACCCAAGTGTTAATGTCATCCCAAGTGTTGACAATTTTAGGCCTACGTGAGATGAACTTGAAACGGCTGAATCCATTCAGTCCTTTTATTTCAGCTTGTTTATTCGCTCGTTGTGACTAAATAGTTAAAGTGTGACAGATTTAACTAGACACATCACGATAAACTGTCAGAATATTCCAATGAAATATATTTTGGAATTGCAAAACAAGTGACGCATGAATGAGATTTAGTGAGGTCTTTTCTCATATCTTCAAGTAGTAGAGATGATTTTCAATATACCTAGAGGAGAGCAATTAACGTTGATTTTTAGTTGATACAAAATCAAGAAATTTATCAGAGGTTCGCCATCCGAAAGAGATGCAAAAGAATGAACGTCAATATCTCTCATTTCATTTTTTTTATTTTTTTTATTTTTTTATAATGCTAGTGAGCATTGGCTTGTGTCTGCTGCAGCTCTGAGGTCCCATTGTGCTGCCTGCTGCAGAGTCGAAGAGCTTAGCATTTAATTGCCAAGGAAAGGAGCAGGGAATTCTGATGAGAAAGGGGGCTTTCAAGAATGCCAGGGACAAATGATTATTTTGCCAGAGCCTTAAGTGCTTTATTTGAGATTCAACAGTGGGCTCTGGCGAATGGCTGCCAGCCTGGCACTGGTCGACGCTTCTCAGGGGAAAATGTGTTAATATGGGGGCCGTGGGCTCACAAAGCAGTGTAATTGGGTTCGCATGGTTGGTGTCAGGGCAGCGGCACCGCTCCATACACAAAGGGCACCTCCTAGCCTAGCTGCCAGGGACACAGAGACAATCCCCCTCCTGATCAGGGTTGTAATTCACTGGAAGGGCTTATTGAATTACTGGAATGCCGAGCGTCATTTTGTAAGGGCCCGCAGATTGCACAATGAGCCGAAGGCCTTGTGTTTGTCAGCGTGTGCAGCTCTTAGTCGCCCGGCTCTGAAAAGCACTGCGAGTGGTGGCAGACTGCTGAGAAAATCTCTCTAATATCCCCAAATGGCATAATTACTCTTGCATAAATTCAAATTCCTTCCTCCCTTTTCAGTAATTATTTGAGTGTATCTGCATCAGAGGTTACAAAGCCTGTTGTCTCTGCTTTTAACCCCATGTGACATCCTGCAGCTGATTAGCCTGTATGGATTTTTTTTTTTTTGATCTCTCAGTAGGCATGAGTGCAATGTCTGCAGCTGGAAGCTGATATGCAGTTACGATAAAATTGTCTGGTGTACCTTTTCTCCTTTCACATTCTACATCCAGCAGTCTGAGCTCAGTCTTTTTCTGTGAAGGTCGCACCACAAATAATCATTACACTCTGATTGACTGTTTCAGTCATGATGATTCAGTCCTGTTTTGTCATTGTTTTACTTTCCCCTATGTTTATATAGATCTAGATGTGTGCCATTTAGTTTTTGTTAAATAGGTGGAAATGTCCAACATCCAATGTCTTCCTGATTCAGCCAAATTAAAAACCAATAGTGTGCAACGGTGCTTTTTCAGCATTCATGGTTCTGAAAGTATTTTACCCATAGGGACAGAACAAAAAATAAGTCATGAACCAAACTAGCTAGCTGTGAGGTGAATCGCAACATTATAGACTTTTATTTGAAGCAACAAAATCAGAAAAATCTGACCAAACAAAGGTACAAGACAAGTACTTAGCAGTTTTAATGTGTTGGTCTGTCTTTAACAATTTATAAGTTATTGTTAAAAACCAATTCCCCTGTGGATACATTTTGTTTACAAGTTTCGAAATTCGACTGTTGCACACTATTCTTACCGGGAATAGCCAATATAATAATTAAATAATTTAAAATGATCATTTATATTTAAATGACCTGGATGTAGCTTATCAAACAGTACCCAGCTAACACATAGTATGATATTCATGCTTTAATTCAAATTAATACAACACTAATGGATCATTTTCAAGTTGCAGTCCTTGTTTCGGACAACAGGGACATAGACTTTTCAAAAGCAGAAGCTAAGATTCATATCATAGCCATCTGACAAGTTTGAATTCTTTGTTTTTATAATTTTTTGAAAACTAATGTTACCTTACATTATTGCGTCACTGTTAATTAAATGTATGAAATACAATTGTCATTACTTTTTGGTATGGAATAGGTACTTGTCAGAGGTACGGGAAGTAGGTACTGCATGATTGTACAGGATTGTAAATGCAACGCAAATATTGTTTCTTATTCAAATGCCACCCCCCTCCCCTAAAAAAAATAAAAACACACACAGCACCCCCATCCTAAAACATCTTCCCGCGCCCCTGGTACCGCACAGTTCCCATGAGAAGACAGATAATGCTACATTGTCTTATATCATGTTAAGATGATAGTAATAAAAATGTACAGCTTCTTTTTTTTTCTTTTCTTTTTTTTAAATGACAGTGGTTTGATTTATTCGTGAATATGATTTTACAATTTGGCAAATTACATTTTTCAGTTGACATTCTCTGCATATGAGCACATCAGGCTGAAATGCTTATGTGGGAATTCAGTGTCCATTTGTCTTAGCTGCGTTCATGGCCCTCGAGGCTTTTTAAAATCCTGTGGCTTTTACGTTAACCTACCATTAACACTGTGTCACATTTATGATTATCAGCTGCTCGGATGTGCGCAGTTCTCCATTTCTCTCCAGCCAGAGTGGCACTTTGCTGTGACTGGCAGATTAATTATGGAGTACATGTATGCGGCCCCTGTAGACTGCTGAGCCGGCGAGGTGGGAATCTGCCCTCATGTAAAGCAATGAGACTGGCACTCTGAGGACACAGCACCCCGGCCAGTGTGTATCTGCCAGACCTCGTTACTGGAACAGGGCTCCTTCGACGCCTCAGATCTCCCGGTCTGTGCACGCTGCCTTAAAGGAAATTCTCTGGCAGGCCTGAGATCAGCGCTGGCATCCGATATGCCAGGATGAGCGGCGGTCTCATTGTGACAAGCCCTGATCTGCTGCAGGCTGTAATAAGCCGAACAATGCGCTCGGCTGGCAGTGTGCGCAGCGGAGCGATAATTGACACATCCTAAAAATGCGAGTAACGACTGGGTTATTAATGTTCTCATCCTGGGGGTGGTTTCAATGCAACCATTAAGCCTTTAATGGAGAGGGAAGACTGACATTTAAAAGCTGTTGCTGTTACCTACTTTTCCATTTAATGAAGATGAGTCTTCGAGCCGGCCGCAGCGAACAATTACAGCACTCAACATTCAGGCGCAACAATGAGCCGTTGCTATTTTAGTTGTTGTTTTCAAAAATAACTCGAGATCAGCGCCTGGGGCATTGGAAAAAATGAGGAATCTCCTTTTTACTCTGGGGCAGGTGAGCGTGTTTCCCACCACTCCCTGTTTTCCCTTTCATGATCGCTAAGACAACACAAGCCTTTTCTACACGGTGTAATAATGTTGTTGATATGGAAGACATGGCCAGAGTTTCGGTTAGGAGTAGAAAAGCCAAGGGCTTGTTACTAGGTTACATCACTGTTGTTGTTGTGAAGCGGTGTGCCAGGTCTTCAGGCGCTGTGGAAGGAGCTCACAGAGAGTGATTCCCCTCTGCCGAAGCCAAGTTACCATCCCCCCGACGGGGCCTTCTCCACCGCAAGTCTGCTTACTAATCCACACATCCATGTGCACACACAAGTTTGCTCGCGTTTGTTCCGTAAAGTAAATATTTATTGTTCACACTTTGAGTCGTAGAAACGGCATCTGAGAGAGCATACGGTGTGCCAAAGCAATTAACGTTCTCTTTTAACACTGTGATCGGATGATAGTGAGTTTTGGAATGAGATTACTCACAAGTAAATGTCATCTTTGAATTGCAGTAGGATCGTATTTAGGATTGTTTGTATACTTTACCATGGGATTTCTCAAACATTGCTTAATGCTAACCAATAAAATTATGAATATGAGCATTTTCACTGTTTCAACATGGTCTTATTGATAAAATCTACCTTATGGATATAATTTTTGGATTTTAAAGACCATACACACACACAAACACACACACACGCATGGATGCATACATACATACATACATACATATATACATTTTATATGTGAATATTTTTTTAACCACAAAGTAGGCAAAGTTTTATTGGCTGATACCTTTATGAACGCCCCTCATTCGCTTTTATTTTTCTATTTTCATTTTATTTTTTTGGATTTTAGTACTTAAACTTTTTATTTATTTATTTATAGTACTTAAAGGGGTGGTTAAGTATGATTTCACTTTTCTAACTAGTGTGTAATGTTGGTGTTTGAGCATAAACAACATCTGCAAAGTTACAATGCTCAAAGTTCAAAACAAAGGAAGATATTTGCTTTTAAAGAAAAGGACTACAACAACACAACATTCCTCCTGGGTTAGTGACATCAGCAACCCTAGAATGTAGAAACCCCGCCCCCGGGAACACGCAGTCCATGACGTGTTGAGAAGAGGAAAAGTGGTTGTATGAGTACATTTGTGATTCAGCTCAAACTTTAGCATCCATCTTTTCACATGCAATCGAAAGTCACTCTGTGTGCATCTCACAACAGTTCCTATACAAGCGATTTATAGATTATCATGACAGAATATCCTAATTGAAGAGAGTTAACTCCACATCAGCTACATAAATTCATCAACTAACCACTCAGATATGTCCTGTTGCATTCTACATGTTGTCACTTCTTCTTGAGTCTCTCCATCTTTGTCTGACTCCGTTTTAACATTAAAGGCAGAACAGTTTCTGTCATTTTAGTGTGTCTGCGTGGGGTAATCGCAGCTGGTAACGCATTCAGGAGCTCTTGAAACCCTGCCCTCTGCAGCAGCTCATTTGCATTTAAAGGGCCAGGCACAAAACGGTGCGTTTTTGCAAACCCTCAAAAAGTGACAACTTTAACATAATATATAAAAATATCTGTGGGGTATTTTGTGCTAAAACTTCATACACACACTCTGGGGACATCAGAGATATATTTTACATCTTGTGAAAATGGCATTAAACCACCCCTTTAAACTTACCGTAAGCTGATAATCATTATAAACTGAAAATTTTATTTCAGTTTTTCATATTTCTATTTGATTTTAGTTCAGCTTTATTTTAATTGATTTGTAATAGTTTTATTTAGTTAACAATAACTACACTGATCATGTGGAATTTTTTTTTGGTTTACCTAAAACATTTACTCTTATGTCTTCTTTGGTGTAAATAGTATATTATTTTAGCTGCAACAATTCTCAAAGCAGTGACATGCATTTGTTGAAATCAATTCCTAGGGGTTTACTTGCATTAGTAGGATGAACTGCCTAACTCTGTGGATGTGTGTGTAATGGCCACCAGCCATATCCCTTTTGCATGCCAGTCAATGCATGCTCTTCTACGGAGTGGGGCCTGTTACTGAGTCGTCTGTACAGGTGCCACTGTTAATGAGGGGTGATGCTTAGCATTTTACTGCCTGGCACTGCAGAGGTGTGCTAATTAACACAGCAGCACTCCTGAGTGTGTGTGGTGCATTTCTCGTTGATGTGCATGCAGTCAAAATGGCAGCAGCCCTGTGGCAAAGTAGGTGATGCTTGAGACCCGAGTCTTTATCTGCAGATTTCATCATTTCATCGCAGGGATATACTTCTGTGGTTTGTGGGATGGCGTTGTGAATATTAAGTGCACAGAGAGCCTCATTCTGCATGCATCATTTAGCGGTTTTGTACTGTATTAGTTTATTAGTCACAGCCTTAAAATACATTGTGCATTATGCACATGTGGCATGAGCAGCCTCACAAATATTCAAAGTCCAAATTGGCATTTAATCAGCTGTTTTGTTTTAAATATATTGTAATGTTGAAGTGTTTAAAGGTTCACCTGAAGTAGGCTATATTAGCATTGTTTTCGTCATCTTGACCAAAATTAGACTTCCTCTTTAAGTTTGAACTTGATATGAAAGTTTTGAACTTTACATCAGTTAGGATATTTTATTGCTGTTTTTTATATATCTGATCTGATTGATATCTAACTCTTATCAATATTTCAAAGTTTTTTCTGAGCAATTCATTATCTCCTGCCCACAGTTTTATCTGCCACATTTCAAATGCATATATGTTCATAATCGACAAGGGGAAAGAGTGGCCTAATTTCACCCTCTGGTGCTGTTTGGTCTTTTTTTTTTTACCAAATAATGTTGTTTTATATTTTTCACTTCATCTGAATGGAATGAAACTTTTGGCACAAAATGAAGGTTTTGGCACTTGCTGTGTGAACATAAAAGAAAATGTACATGATTTGAATAAGTTAAATAGTCCTGAAAAATAGAATAGCCACACTTGTATTGTTCACATCAAAAATGACCACATTGGAAATGAATGGGACTGGGAGACGAATTTCATCTATTGGAAATGTTTGGTACTGCGCACAAACAAATTCTTACTGAAAGCAAAAATGTTTTTGATGTCATCTTCAAATTTGGAACGCAGCTTCTTTAGATTTATGGTTTTGATTTTCTCGCAGGAAAATACAAAATATTAAATAAAAAATAGAATCAAACTAAAATATAGTACAATCTTTTCATTGAGAAAAAAGAAAAGGTCATTTTTGACCGACATGGACAGTACCAGAGGGTTAAGGTCACAAAAACTGTTTATCCTGAAAAAAAAAGAATCAAAATTCTGTTTATAATAGTTTTTGATTACAATGCTGATAATTTGACTTTGAAAAACTTCAGACACTGGCTAACCTTACGTTTACATTTATGCATTTGGCAAACTGTCTTATCCAAAATCATGATTAGGCTATATATTTTACCATTAGGCTATATATTTTACCATTAAATGCTTATTTGCCTTAACTTTTATGTTTTTGCTGCCGTCTGCCTGGCATTGCTTTTGTGATGCTTGATGGTTGCCTGTTTGTTGCAACATGCAGTGGTTTCAGTTTGTCGATTCAGTTTATTTCTGCAGTCTATGTGAAGATCAGATTGGATACATGAAAAACTGAGTCCACTGTGCATTGATTTGATTTAATTTAATTAACAAGCGCCCAAAGGCGCTCATTTCCTGCATGTGAACGACGAGGATGCTAAATTAGAATTTTAAGTTTGCACTTCATACAACTAGATCAGAGGTTCCCATACTCATGCAGGGGAAAATCTTTTAAATTAGAGGGTCATGACTCACCTTTATGGAAATGACACAATAATGAAAAAAAGTGTCTGTCATAGAACTGGCCTCACAGACATCTCATTTATCAGATTTCAGAGGCTCGTGCTCGCTTTCTGCCATTCTAGAGGAATTTCAATGAGGGCGTCTCTTTCAGTTCCCGAGAGAACTGGGAAGGTATTTTTAAACTGAGGTTCGTCTGAATAATATGTGGGATATTCCCCCCCCTGGTGCCTTTTTTCCAGTCGTGTTGTCATTTTCACGATAATAAGTTCTATAGAGTGTGGATGGATTATGCCGGCTGACCGTAAATCTATGCGATGGGACGAGCCTCGCGCTTTTGCTGCCATTTAAAACAGGAGAGGGCAGCGTGCCTAAAACGCAAGGTTGTTTGTGGGTGTAGGGTGCAGCCGCAGACGGGAATAAGAGCCTGTGTCGCACAGTGACGACCATTCTGAGGCCTGTTTACAACGCAGACGAGATGGAGAGGGGGAAGGGTAGAGGGAGATAGAAAGGGTTACGCTACCCTCAGGAGAATTGGAATTTCTTGTGAACCAATCCCCCATTTGGCTGGCAGTTGTGAAAACAATTCCGCAGCATTTACTCAGTTTGCGGCTCGGATTACTGTTGTGTGAGTCAGCTGCAGGGTGCAGGCCGGAGGTAGGAGGTGGGCCAGACAGCTTGGCCGGTCTGTGCAGCTCAGTGTTTTTTTTTTTTTTTGGTTTGTCTGCAGATCAGCGTCTGTTCTGGAGCTTCTCTCCAAAGAGAAACGCAGCCTGTTTGAATGTGCTAATTAAAATGACATTGGTTCCAGCTGGAGTGGTTCTAACTATTGAAGTGTCGACGTGCTTCAGAAGCAATCACTCATATCCTGACAGTGTCGGGCAATATAATGATCCCCTCTCTTGCTCTTCTCCGCAGGTTTCATTTTTGAGTGACGCCGACAAAAACAGTGATCTGAGGGAGCCCCTTCATTCTCACCGCACCGGATCGTCACCCCTTCTTCGCCGCAGCCGCCGACACTCAACCTGCCATCATGACGTCGGAGCTGGAGAGCAGCTTGACCTCCATGGACTGGTTGCCGCAGCTGACCATGCGGGCGGCCATTCAGAAAGCAGATGCGCAGAACACTCACGGGCCAGGCATGGCTAAGAAGAGCGCCCTGCTGGACCCCAACACCACACTGGACCAGGAAGAGGTGCAGCAGCACAAGGACGGCAAACCGCCGTACAGCTACGCCAGCCTCATCACGTTCGCCATCAACAGCTCGCCAAAGAAGAAAATGACACTGAGCGAGATCTACCAGTGGATCTGTGACAATTTCCCCTATTACAGGGAAGCCGGCAGCGGGTGGAAGGTAAGGGGCGAAGTGCTGACTGGAAGCGTCCTTTAATTTGTCATTATTTGCTTTCTACCCGTCAGAGACATTTGCATGCACATGAGTGACGTCCCTCCACTTAAATTCAATCAGTGTACCAAATCAGCCCTGAATTTAGTCAGAGGAGACTGCCAAGGTTAATGTGTGAAATTATTCTCATTTCTTATGCTGTCAAGGCTTTTTTTTCTGCCTTTCCTCGCCAAGGAACATTTCGAAAATATCAAAGCAACAGCCACGCTGCATTTTTGCAAAGCACCATTCAGATCTGTTTATGACCATTAATATTTGACACAGTATCTTGTCTCTAGACACTAGAAAATAAAGGCTCTTTTTGCAGACACAAGTGTGAGAAGGAAGTGTGTTGATATTCACCCAGCCAGATCCAGCCACACAAGCCATAGAGGAAAAAACTCCCTTTCATGGCTTGTATTATTGATGCCAGATGCCTTGATAGAAGTCCATTATGTTGGAGAGAGCCATTGCTGTGTCACCATCTCAAGGAGCATATGATATACAGAGATGAAGCCGTGCTGATTGCCTTTTAAAGAGCGGAGATGGAAATTGATATTAGAATGAGCTTTCCAATCAGTTGACATTTATTGGCAATAGAATTGGTAGCACAGCTTTATTGCAGACAGACAAGATGTATGTGGTTCATATCCGTGCGAGACGCGGCCCTGTTCGTTCGTTCGTTCGTGTGTGTGTGTGTGTGTGCGTGTGTGTGTGCGTGTCTGTGTGTGTGTGTGTGTGTGTGTGTGTCTGTCTATCTGTTGGTGAGCATATTTTTACACCCACCACCCTCTTTTGCTCTGCTGTGAAACGGATATTTATGTTCGTGTAGATACGAGAGCAACGCATGATTTTGCAAGTTTAAAAATCACCTTAAAATATTTGTATAGATGCAGGTTTTACTTGATAACTATAATCAAAATAACAAATCAAACAATTGGCTTTATAAACTCCCACCCCTATTGTTGTCTGTGAATTATAGAGCTTGAGAGTTTCTGCATATTTATCAATCCTATTTCTTAAAGTTTTCTTTTCTCCAGATGCGTAATGAAATTTTACAGCTGAAAAGATTTGTTTGCAGATATCTTAGGTGAGTTTGAGGGTCAGTGTGGTGCTTTTATTCGTTAAAGACTAACCTTTTTATTCTCTTGCTAGAAACGGGCTCACACTTTGTCCATGGTACCTGGAAAGATGGCTCTAATTTAATGCATTTTGGACAGACATAACAAATGGATTTCTGCGGTTTTCACTGAAATCGCTGTACAAGGTTGCTGCCCTGACACGTTTACCGGGAGACGGCTTTCCATTTTGCTGGAATGTAGCCTTTTTTCAAAAGCCTTGTGGAAAGAGGCGACCCACCGCTGTTCTCAATGATGGCCGTTAATTGCCACATTCCATCTCTATATCATGTATTGTTACAGCTATTATATTAAAGATCTAGCAGCCTATCAATTTACAAAAGGCCAAATATACATTCTTTAATGTGTTGTCATTCTTCCGTTTAGTTAGTTGAAGGTGGTTCTGTTTCTTTATTTATTTATGAATCCATAGGTTGAAGATACAGCTGAAATCAAATGCCGACCAGTCTCTGAAAGTGCTATGCTGCTGTCATACTATGTGATGTGGAAAATGGCTTTTAGGATATTGCAGCAGAAACGCATCTCCTAGGCGGAAGAGGGTGTACTGATGGGAAAACGGAGCTATGGAGTTGGTGTTAAGAATTGTATAACAGCAATACGAGTGTTGCTTTTAATAGGCAGGAGAGCGTGAATCTCACTCCGACCGCCATCGACTATTATTTTAGAGAGATCCTTTGTCTCTGAAGTGCACGCTGCTATATTTGTGAGTTTCCACATATACCGAGTGTGGCTGGGGTGAATGTAGGTCTGTGTGCAGTCATCGCCCTCCATCTCTCCACAACCCCCCTGAGATGTCGGCAGCAGGAATTTACGACCCAGCGCACGCACACGTCTGTTCTCTATGATAATTCTAGCTGTGCCGGAGAGATGAGACTGGGCTAATCCAGGCGGCGGCAACTCATTTAGTCATCTCAATAGAACTCCATTAGCCAACACTTTTAAGAAAGATCAATAAGTGCTGTCAATAAGAATAGATAATTCATCAAGGTCAAAAAATATGCAGTATTAGGGAAGACCGATATGCAGTTTGAGATTAATTTTACCACATGCAGTCACTGTAGAGTAGGATTGTAACCAATTAACTTTTTTCTGTGACTGGTTAATTTTTTTCCAGCCACTTGTTTTAGTTTTTTTTCTAGCCATTTGTATATCTATATCTATCTATCTATATATTTAACTTTTAAAATTTTGTATTTACCGGTACTCTGTCTTTGGCTTTATAAGTGGACATTTTTGGATTTTATAAGTTATAGCAGTATGCAGGATGACTTCTCTTATACACTACCAGTTAAAAGTTTGGGGCCAGTAAGATTTTTTTTTTTTTCAAATAAATTAATAGGCTACTTTTATTCTGTAATAATTAGGGCTGCCCCCAAATAGTCGACTAAATGTTAATCGACTAGAGGCTTAGTCGACCAAAATTTTATTAATCGGTTAGTTGCAGAATAAAGAAAAAAAATACCATGTTGTGAAGTCAGGCAGTTTGTGAGGGACAGATCGTTAATGGTGGGTCCTTGTGGTAATTACAGTATGTCGGTCAGGAAATCCAAATGTTCGTCTATCGTCCATCGCCCTCAAATTTGGGTTACCATTTGAAACATGCAAGTTGCAACTTTACATGGCTACTCGCTCTAACGTTAAGCTTTATGCGTGCGCTTGAGCGTGGAAGAGGCTATACTGTGCCTATATTAAATGCTCATTATGGTTTAGTATTCTCCTCAGTATATATTTACGGCTGTCTATTAAACCTTTGACAAGTCCGATTACAGCAAACATTAAAATCTGCGTTTACTCTGTCGCTGAACCAGAGAGAGCAGTTTTCATGTATAGGTATGAAACGGCTTCACAAATAGTCTTTTCAATGACACAGTATCATTATTTCTGTGT
Organism: Phoxinus phoxinus; assembly: GCF_949152265.1. Classification (NCBI taxonomy): domain Eukaryota; kingdom Metazoa; phylum Chordata; class Actinopteri; order Cypriniformes; family Leuciscidae; genus Phoxinus; species Phoxinus phoxinus. Next base: position 19,105,471 of record NC_136897.1, on the reverse strand, counting down.
TACAAATGTTCAAAATATATCAGAAGTACTTGGATCAAAGTTTATAGCTTGTATCTAAACACTTATGTATGTCTACGGTAGCGATGAAAATAGAGCAAATCACCTTTTGAAAGTAAATTGACACATCAAATATGAACTGGTTAAAATTCTGGATCCAGAGTCCAGAGGGTCCAGAGTCATTTTCCTGGCACGCAAGAGCTTGCTAGTAGCCTATAATTTGAGTTTTTGTGACGCGCTCCACTAACTTCGCGCGAAGAAAACCGTAATGGCAGAAAGCGGCATCCTGTTTGTTTTCTTTATTTTACAAAAGCACAATGTTTTGTTTTATTGTGAGTGTAGTGTACACAGATAAAAATAGACCCTACAGTTTCGAATGATGTCTTACTCTTAATTTTCTAAATTATGTCTGACCCTAATTTATAGTATTTCCGCTGACATAATGAGACAAAATCATTTGGCTTTGTGTCGTGGAAGTCTAACTACTTCAGTCCAGTGATTAAAAAATGTGTGTCCTGGAAACGGGATGCCTCAGGTGCCGCTTCACTCACTGTCTCCTCATAGAAAGGTAAATTCGACTCAGATGTAGATGCCACTTTTCTCCTCCTCACTCAACTTTTTGTGATTTCTTTAAAAGCAATTGTTACCACATGTCAATGAACACTCACTGGTAAAGAAAACTTATCTCTGCAAGTTTTATTTTTTATTATTCTATTTATTTTATTTTTAACACAAGAGATGCTTTTCAGTTTTGTAGCTGATTGTGACCCAATACCTTTTTTTATCAGCCCTACAAAAAATATGACCTATGAAAGAGTGCATTCAGTTTTATTAGTAGTATTATAGTATATAGTACAGTAATATAGTATATTATATGCAGGCATGTTTATACATATATACACAATCCCACAGTGGTTTGAATTAGAGCTCAAATTATTGTACATGGTTTGAATTAAACAATCCAGTATTGCTGCCTTGGAACAGCCACTATGCATACAATATATTGCTTAGAGTTAGACTGTCACCACGAGAAGTAATCCTCCATCCCTATTGAAAGCTCTTATGTAATACACTCGTCTTTGTCCGGTTCTCATAATTCCAAGTTATCTGCACGCAAGCTACCTCGGTGTAAAGAGTGAAAGAGCAAATTAGATTAATTTGTCATCTATCGGGTTGAGAGGCTCACTGTTCCCCGTCAAACCCACTTGTCACTGATGAGGTGTTTAATTCGGTCAAGATGCTTAGCACCCGGTCACCCTTTGAGTCTCTGCATGGTTATCTCTGGTTAAAGCGAAAGCCATCGCAGCCCACCTGATCCGAGCGTTCCAGCAACCTCATCCCGTTTGACCTCAGAGCACTTGTATAGAAGCTGTAACGGAGTGCAACCAGGCTAAACCTCAGTTTAAAAGCATTAAATGTATGGATGTTAGAGGATTATGGAGGACCCGAGCCATGCGAAAGCTCTTGTTATCCGCCGAGAATTTTCAATCTCTGTTTACACAACAGGTTTGTAATCCGGCCACAGAGCAGGCCGTAATCTGATCAGGCACTCTGAAAACGTGCGGCACTAGCAGATGTGACAGCGCGGCCTGCTTATGATGGCTTTGCCACGGCTTCTGCTCCTTAGAATACACAATGCGGTTCTGGCATTTTCTTGCCTAATTGCTCCCTTATGATTTACCAGTAGTGCTTCGGGAAGGCCGGGTGGCTTTTCAGGTCATCGCTTTACCCGCTTTTGAACCTCGAGTCTGAATCTCATTGTGCTTCAGACTGCTCGTCTGAAGCGCCGCCGAAAATCCAGAGCAGTTCTCGCATCTTAAATATGCTTACCAGTTTAAATATGCTCGAAATGTTTGTTCTTGAATCTCTGCTGTCGCTACCGGCATGATATTCTCCCGTTTCAACACCTGCATGCAGGCGAAAAAGTGTGCAAATGCATAATTCCTCACAAACGGCGTAGCCGTTGACACTCCAAAGCTGTTTCGGCCTGCGAAAATGGATAAATGCAATAGGCGAGTTTGAGTCTTGCCCTGTTTAAAACCGCTGTTGGCACTTGTGGAGTGTCCGAACCTTCTTCTTTGATCTCATTATGAAATGCAAATGCTCACCAACCTAAACAGATCAAAGGTTGCACCCGCTGCTGGGCTGCCGACATAATAATGGAAGCTAGGGGCGATTGACCGTTTTTTTCCCTAATAAGTGATTTGGGGGACCGCTTCACCACCCCAGGGCGTTATTTACTTGCAAGCCGGGAACACTATCTCTTAAGTAACTAAACAGCCCAAATCCCAACTCCCCTTGCTTTTATTTAAATGTAGAAGCCCAGGTATTGCACTCGTCCTATCTCTCGACTCAGGCTTGGTATGCAGGGTTTGGAATATTAAGATGTAAAATTGCTTCAGCGCACTCTGATTTTCAGTTTAATCCTCTAGCCAGGATCATTACGCGGTCGGGCATTTCATTTTTAAACTGCTTCCTGATATTTTTTTCTAAAAATACAGTCACCTTCAGTACATCAGATTTGATCATCTAATGTGCAATTATTGGGCCTGTGTTGTTGCATACATTTAGTACGCAGCCTCTCTCTATCTCTCTGTTTTTAATGTGGTAGCAGCAGAAGTGGCTGTGTCAGTGGTGGGAGTGGTGGTGATTCATGCCGTAGCCAGTTTGATCCTGCTGTTTGTCTGGCTCTCGTGTCAGGAAGCTCCCGCCTGGCCGCCCGCCTACCAGCCTCACCTTGCCCCATCCCACTCGTACCCCGCCGCTCACTCAGAGTAGGTGGGCAGAAAGCGTAGCGGCTCACCAGGTGGAGCTGGCAGAGAGGGCACTCGCTACACCTCACAAAGCACAGAATTGACTTTGGCAAAGCTTGTGGAAGAGACTGATGTCTTGAAGCATTTTATCCAGTGGTGCTGTAACCAGTCATGATCTATTCTTTGTCTTTAAATGGGGAATGCACTACTTTTGACTACTTCAGTACTTGGCAGGTAGATCAAACGACTAGTTGAATATTCTAGGGAGAGATTGTCATTCTCTGTACACTATCGTTCAAACGTTTGGGGTTATTCAAATTGTTTTAATGTTTAAAAAAAAAGTATCTTATTTTAAATGTTTCTAAGGCTGCATTTATTTTATCAAAACAGTAATATTGTGAAATATTGTTCATTTTAAATAGGCTAACTGTTTCCTATTTTAATTTAGATAAAATGCAGTTTAAAATGGCAAAGCTGAATTTTCAGCAGTCATTACTCAAGTCTCACATGATCCTTCAGAAATCATTCTAACTTGCTAATATGCTGATTTTGAGTTTTTTTTTTTTACTACAATACAACTATTGTTTATGTTTTGCTGTTGGATTGCTTCAATGTTATTATATTGTTATTTTTCATCTTTTAAAAAATCTTTTTAATTTATTTGCATGTCATGTGTGTATACACTCTTTAAAAAGTCACTCCATACTAAAAAAAAATGCCCCATTGTGATGCAGTTGCTTGTTTGCTGCTCTGACCAGACCATTATTCAAAAACAATAATCAAGTTGCGCTATAATGTGTTTTCATGATCAGTAAATGCTGTCACTGTCACTAGTCATTTCCATGCTTTATTTTAAAAGTACAATACAAATATATATTGTCAGTAAGCGTTTACAGACAGAAAAAAGAAGCCAATGCTCCCTACTGTCCATGTGGGTTTAGGCTATACTTCACTCACTAAACATCAATCATTTGTCCTTCATTGATTGATTTAACCCAGTCTACAGTGATAATGAGACCTGTTACAAAGTCAATACCTGACATGGAACATTTAATCCTGGGTGAACTTCGGTGAAATCTCTGCCTCTTTAGCTTTTCTTATTGCTTGTAAAATAGCAGCCACCTTTCCATCAGACACTTAGGGGTTAAAAGCAGATGAAGATTCTAAACTGTTAAATGTTGGCCAAATAAGCTCTGTGCTCTATTTTTATTATGTATTCACTGCTTTGTTTAAGGAATTCTTTATTTTGAATATAGTCACAGCTGAAGGGGTTGCTTGTCCTCTCGTACCTTATTTCTCAACTTCCTGTTTTCATATTTCCGTCTACGTACGTTTTCCCTCCTCCCCCACAGAAGTTAATTGCCATCTTCTGCTTAAGATGCTTGTTTTTGCTTTCTCCGTAAACCACTTTATAAATAAATAAATACAATCTTCAGCACGGTTATCATGCCAACCTTTAAACAAGTCAGCAGCTTCCCTCATTCTGGTGAGGATGCCCGGCTCTTTATTAATTGAGGCTGGGATGACCTGAACATGGCCTCTCGTCGCTGCTGTGATTTGGCCCCAAGAGAGAGGCGCTGAGCCATGATGAATTTGCGCATGCTATAAATAGAGTCTGGTCCTTGGAATCCGCCTTTAACTCGGAATCTACTCTCTGAAATCTGCTTAAGCTGGAGTTGGACGGTCTGTCGCTGCCGCAGGCATTATACAAAGAAGAAAAAAATGAAATTGTAATTTTCATAAATGGTTGTGCAGTTCACTTTGAAAAAGATTTTCTTCATCTCTGATTTTTAATGAATTGTGTGTCATGGATTCTCCTCTTCTAGGCCTCCTGGTCATTGTTTTGATATAATGAATTGTCTATAATTTAAGTAATCCGGTGTTCCTATAGAACTGTTATTTGATGGAAATGCAGATCTTTTACATTGCAGATGTTATAGAATCTGTGACAATAATGCTTTTGTATTTAATAAATTATTCAAAATCGAATATATATTAATGCAATTCTTACATAGTGACTCTCACACACCTCTTCTAAGATTAAGCCTGTATTAAATTTCGTTTTTATATAAAGTTGGTAGAACTTGACATAAAATTACATATAGTTGATAGTTTTTATAATTTCCACCATTAATCTTAATCTTTAGTTTTATTTTTGAATAAATACCTTGCTCTCACCATGAATATAGCCATAAAAGCTGGAATGGCGTTAAAGGAAAGAAACATTTTAAATAAATGAATTTCCACATTAAACTACAATACATTTTTTGAAAAAAAATATTCCATTATCATGGAAACTCTTATTTATCAGTCACTATATCCTCTGTCTTTCTGTCTACTCGTATTTGTGCATGAGGAGAGAAAATGTCTATGTTAATAGTATGAAGACTCAGTGTAACGGGAGATTGAGTTAACTGGCATTGAAGTTTGCGTGAGGAGCACCTCTTCCAGAATACTGGCAAATGCACAACAGCCATACAAAATAGCACGTGCGTTTTAAAGTAATTATCCATAAGTTACTCGGTTACTTTGCTTTCTCTTTAGCAAACCTAACCCTTCTTGTCAAGTCTTTTTTTGAAGATGCAAATTTAAAGATTAAGAAGACCTGCCAAGCCATTACCAGTACAATGCTGATTTTTAACAATAGGAAATGTGCCATGGCAGAAATGTTTCATCTCATTTTATGCCCATCTGACATGGTTTTAGCAGGCAGGAGCTGCAGACAGAGTGGCACCGTGTGTGTGGTGTCACTGAGGAAATGGCACACTGCCCAGGGACTTCACATAGAGCTCCCACATCGAAAATGTCATTGAGCTCCATGCTTTTACTATCTGGGTTTTGGGTGACTTTGGTTTGTCTGTGATGGTAGCTGGGAAGGCCACGACTTTGAGGTCTAATGAGTTAGACCGGGCTTTTTTGATCCTGTGCCTGTTTTTTTTCCCCCTTTGACTTAAATTCCCGCTAGGAAACAGCAGAAATTACAAGATCTCTGCTTCAAAGCAATATGTGTCTTTTGGATTATTTATTTTATTTTTGCCAGAAACCCAATTTCTGTAATCATCTCGAGATTAGAAAATTCACTTCACATGCCTGGTATCATCATTAGTTTGCCACTACAGGATTTGTGCATCCACAGGCACTATGTCCTTACAGAATTTACCCTTTACTCAGGAGAAGAGAATGACACTGCCTCCTAGCAGTGGAGCACCACCAGTGATGGATGAGATGCCAGGAATCAACGCTGTCTTCCTGTCCCACAGCCATTGACAGGCAAAGCTCCAGCATCTTTGCATCACTCTGTATAATCGCAGGTCATAGCAGCCATGGATATGACACATCAATTCCTCACTCATGATTGCCTATTTATCAGTGTCAGTGCTCTCAATACACTTTTTCCATCCTAATTTATTGAAGAAAAGCTTTAGGGTGCACATACAGTAGCCCCAAACATGTTTGGACACTGAAGTCATAATGAATGTATGTGATTGTATTGGATAACAAATCATCAAACCAAGTGGCATTTAAAAATGGCTCAAGCTCACTTTACAAGTAAAGCGTTTAGAAAAGAAGTACATTATAACAATCAAGCCCTTTCTGTTTGTCAAACATAAATATAAAATGCAATAGTTAATGTGGTGAACTACACCTAAGTTACTCTGATAGGTCACCTGTGTGAATGTGAAGGAAAATCACTTCTATTAAAAATGACCTTGGGCCAGTGTCAGAAATTAAGTTTTTTTTATTAGGCCAATAGAATTACAATATATTGCAGCACATCATCCTCTAATTGCAGGTGCTACTTGGTTTGATATTTTATAAAATGGCAGTGATATACAGTCCCTTTAAGCGTGTTTTAAGTGTCCAAAATACTTTTCATGGCCCTGAAAACTCTTGATGAGATATACAGCCCGAGTCTGTACGCAGTCGTCTTTCTTTTCAAGGTGACGTGGGCTGCAGTGGAGAGAGTCTGGTCAGCAAGCAGAAGAGAGAGACGGGCAGAAGTGCTGCTGCTGGTTGCCGCCCCCTGTAGCCTCTGTCCTCCTTATGGCTGCAAGGCCACAACCTCTCACTGCCAACTAATTGCCTCAAAATTAGACAATTAATGTGGCCTTGTAGAGGGCTGGAGTGTCTGACTAGAGGGACTGCAGTGAGCAGAAGGGTACCCGGCCTTTCCTCACCTCAGCAATGTATTATTTATGGGTCGTTGTGCTTGACAGTTTTACATTAACTTTGCTAATGGACTCTATAGGAGGGTTGTGACTTTTGGATCTGTGTTAAGTTGAATTCAAATGGGAAACTTGAGTATTTGTTGCCCCTTTCTTGGTCAAACCACAAAGAATCTGCTGTTTTGTTTTCTCGACTTCAGTTTAAAGGAGAACGTTGCCTGAAGGGAAAGTCTGTGTACGAGCTTCAGATGGATAAAGGTGTAAAAGACTGCTCCCTGTCCACCTTCGGCACCCTCTTCGCCGTGTCGGCCGTGTGTTCTGTTGATTGATTGACTGCCTGCCTCTGTTGTGTGAGGGATTCTTGTGTCAGTCCGCAGTTATAAATGAATGCTGAGTTTCCCTTGGTTTGCCAAAACAGCCTCTCCGAAGTGTTTTTTTTTTTTTTTTTTTTGCCCTTTCTTGAAAGCGTGCAGTGCCGTTGCACCACTGTCAGACCCTCTAGCAGATCGATTTTGTTTTCAAAGAGCCTAATTGTCGGCATTGACTTGAACAGTTGTATTCTGTCGATCTGATCATGCTGATTGGAGGCCACTAGCACAATGAAGTGTTCACATAACAGCCCCTGTCTTACAGTAGTGTGAGGAGATCATGCTGCATTGTGCATATGGGAACTGGATTGTCACCTCTACTCCCCTCATTAGCTCCATTGGCTGTAATAGTGGTTATTGACTAGATGGAGCTTTAAGCACCTGTAATATTAATGGCGACTCTCACAGCTGCGATGGATGAGTGCTGCGTTTGCTAGTGGTGCTGAGGACTCTCTTCTGTCGCTGCTTCATCAGCCACTTGTGCACGGCGGCCGTTCCAAACTCGGGGTTTGCTGGTGACCCTTGCGTGTTCAGGCCTGCTCCCATTTTGTTAGCTTTTAAATGTAATAGTCTAAAGCACCAGTGAATTTTATTTTATTTTTAGCACATTTGGAGCATACTAAAGGTGGAGGTATAATAAGATTCATTGTGATATTGTGATACATTTTTCGCAGTATGTAATTGGCATATTATCTCAAAAAATTGTTTTGACCCTTTATAATAATGTATGATGAAAGGCACATTGAGCAAACTGATCTAAACAAACTTGAACAGTCACCTTTTCTTTGTTTCTTTTTCTTTTGCGCTTTTGTTAAGTGATATACATCCTTTTTCTGAGGTGAGAGACTTTATTTTGTAACAAGTTGCGAAGCTAACGATAGAATAATGTTTTTCGCTTTTTCTCATGCATCTGACAGAAGTGTCATCAGCTTTCATGCACGTCTTTCAAAATTAAAGTCTTGCATCAGAAAAACGAATCTTTAAAAACTGAAAACTTTCTTTGACTGCACAGTCCGCGACCCACTCAGACCCACCAGTTGAGAAACACTTTTACACCCCAAAAACAAAATCAAGACTTCGTAAAAGGGCATCATAGGACCCCTTTAAAGTCTGCGTGAACCGGAAGTTGCAAATGAGTTCTCCAGTGTTGACATATTTCCTAGTGAAAGGGAATATTGAACAGAGGGCAGGGTTTTACTTTAGCGCTCCTCCTCTCCATCTCTGCTCATAGCCGACTAACGGTTTGAGGGGAGTGGTTAAGCGATTTCAACCCAAGCCGTCAAACTGACGTCATCAGAAAAGGAACGCCATTCCAGACCCGAAGTAACTTTTCAGATTTTGATTATAGATTACCACGGCGGAAACAAAATTCAGTGTATTGGCTTGCACGGATTAATTGTTCACCACAAGACTAGTAATAAGCGCTAACAAAGTAAATGGGGTCAATTTTGATTTCATGTCGACTTTAAGCAGCACAACCGTTTTAAACATTAATAATAATTTGAATACGTTTCTGAATGATCATGTGACACTGAAGACTGGAGTAATGGCTGCTGAAAATTCAGCTTTGCCATTACAGGAATAAATAACTTTTTAAAAATAGAAAAGTTATTTTAAGTTCTTATATTTCACAATATTACTGTTTTTACTGTATATTTGATCAAATAAATGCAGCCGTGGTGAGCACAAAAGACTTCTTTCAAAACCATATAAAAATCGTATCAATCCCTAAGTTTTGAATGGTAGTCTATAAAAGTTGATATGGATCGCAAATTTAAGCAACTAAAGCAATACTTAACATATTTAAAACAATCGACATATAAGGAATGCACCGATCATGATTTTTCATGGCCTATTCCATTTTTTTTTTTACAAGCAAATAGGCCCTGATAGGCAAATTTTATCTTTAGGCAAATTTATTTGTTGTTTATTTGCTCTATAACAGGCCAAATTGGCCTTGAACATAAATGTCTGTAACCATTTGAAATTAGAGGCAACCACTGCATTTTAATCATGATACAAACAAAAATGCGAAACTCATGTAACATGAGCCGTTGTTTTTTATTCAAATTAGAATGTTCTGACTTTAGCTTTGTGGCGTGATGCTACATAAAACATACCTGCACAAAACAAAAACAGCAGATGGACTGAATGAAAATGCAAATTCACTCTCTGACAGTAGATGGCGCTTATGAAACCGCATTGATATAGCATTTCCTTGGTTACCACTTTAAACAAAACACTACTTCTAAACACTACTTTATTAGGCATTATACGGAGGTGAGAGGGAAAGAAAAAGCCATCAAAACTTTTCTGAACACAGTCAGTTCCCTTCCGAGATAAATTCATATACACCCCTTCCCCAATTCAATTTTTATATTTATTTCAATATTTATTGGATCGCGAACAGTAATCTTGCTGTGCCTGTCTTTAGCGTGTCCTGTCTCCCGCCTGTGTTAATGTCCTGTTTACAGACTTCGGAATATTTCCACACAAATTACATTTTGGGAAATTATTTCAGTGCAGTTTGTGTGCAAGCCCGGAAAAGAGATCAGCCAAAATGCAACCTTCCTGTTCTGATTGATGGCCGGTCGACTGGTGCATCTCTGTAACATACAATGCTTAAAAACAATATATTTGGTTAGACCAAAAGTTGTTGAAGAATCAGGTTTCAAATCCTAAGAAGCTCAGTACATATTGCATCTTGACACCGGTCTTATGATAATGTTGTATTATGGATTTCCTGGAGGTTCTTACAGCCAGCTAGATATAAGTCCTCAGACTCTCTGCATGCATAAACAATTTGAATATGATTTTTAATAAACTGACCTCCTACCTGCAGCTACATATTTAAGTCTTCCCTCTGGTGAATCTCCAAATGTACATCACAACATGGACCCAAACCAAAATTCGAATTTCGGCACAGGATTGCGGGTATTGCACATAATTTTAATCATTCATTTAATAATTTTATTTTAATCATAAGGTGATTCAGCGGCGCTGCGTCTCTCTCTCTCTCTCTCTCTCTCTCTCTCTCTCTCTCTCTCTCTCTCTCTCTCTCTCTCTCTCTCTCTCTCTCTCTCTCTCTCTCTCTCTCTCTCTCTCTCTCTCTCTCTCTCTCTCTCTCTCTCTCTCTCTCTCTCTCTCTCTCTCTCTCTCTCTCTCTCTCTCTCAAAATGAGCTTAACATAAAATTGTATCTGTGCAAGGCAAGCGTCAAGTGCACTGCAGACGGCGATAGACTCGTGTTTGGGGAGTCGGGGCAGTTGACGGAATTGTTACTTCCACAATTGGGCCAGTGTTGTATTGTCTCTAAAGTTAATTATTAGCACGTCTTTTTAAGTCTTGATTTTTAAAACTATTCATGAGCAAACATTAAGGTGATTTTATAAATGTAAAAATTAATAATTTCAAAATGTACATTTAAATAAAATATAAAAATGGAATTTGTTTACTGATGTCCATTTTCAAATAGTCAAATAGACACCTGATAATTCCAAAAATATTTTATCAGGAAAATTCGTAAAATTGACGCGAAAACTTACTGGCACGTCTAAATTTTCGCCAATTACATTTTACTCTCATAAAGTCATGATTTATACATGCGTGTTTACATTTTGATGTTGTAACAAAACAAAAACAGATAGTTTTAAATGTAATGTAAATGTGTTTGTAATTGAGTTTATAGAAAGAGCAGATTTGTATTAGTTTTCTGCATATTTGTTATGCATGTAAACCGTAAAATGTGTATGGCTGACTAAAATGTGTAATGTGGTTCTTGAAGTATATCAAGTTATGTGTTATGGTGAGGGGAAAGTGTTATTTACTTGTTATATATAAAATTATATATCTAGTCTCTTTATTTAAAACATTAGAACACGTAGTAAACACACCTTAAAATACCTCAAGTTGACTCCTGTTTGGACGGTCTGCTCACTGCTTGCTGTTTTTAAACGCTGTTTGAAGCTAACCACAAACCAATTTCCCCCCCTAGTATTAATATCTGCACTCTGCCCAACTGTCTTCTCATTTTCTTCTTCGTAGCCCTGATTATAAAGGGACATCTCCCACGCAACTCCTTAACCCTGTGTTTTATCTGTTGGCATGGACCTAAATTATAACATTTAAATTATTTTCCTTTCCACCAATCCGTGTGGCACAAAACCACGGGATGAGACGTGAGGAAATACGCCGCCTCTACCTTCCGCTTCTATAATAGACGAGAAGAATGCTCAGTATCTTTCACTTCACTGTTCACTCTCAGACAAATCCTGTTTTTCCCCCCTTGTCTCTGTCTGACTGCAGTTTTGAGGCAGTGCTGAATAAGGCCCAAAGTGCCATTGTCAGTGGCTGTTGCAGGATGCCGCTCTGAGCCGGCTGATAATTAAGAGGAGGGCCTGACAAATGGCTCTCATCAGATCGCTCATCTGGAACTGAGAGCACACGAAGGCTTTCAGGGAGGATAAACCGGGAGACGTGTCTTTGCTTTGCAATCTTTCATAACCTTCTGTGGCTCCTCAGAGAAGAGCAGAGCAAAGAGCTCTCTCTTTAAAAACTCAACAGCTATGCTACACATAAGTGCCAAGTTCTCCCTCTGCCTCGGTGAGCTATTCCTGATTTTTACTGGACTAATACACAATGGCTTTTTATGTTTTTTACCACCACCCGTTTGGGGTTACCGGATTACTCACTAGTTTGGAAATATTTTCATTGTGGTGTAAAATTGTTTTAGGCTTTTGATTGTTTTTCACCTCTTTTTCCGGCATAGCCTTTTTATTTTTTTGATGCATCAGTTGCAGTTTCTGTTGGTAAAATACAAGACAGACATCAGTCTATGCATTATAAATGTATAAATACATTTACATAATGTAGGCCTACATGTAACTTGCAGCAGAACCTGACACCGTGTCCTAACTACATGCGCCGCGACACGCTATAAAAGGTATCTTTTCCATGTTAATCAGAGTTTTTGTCCTAACCAGCTGCGACGCGTGACGATTCTATTTTTAGAAACATTTTCTATTTTTCTGCGAGGTCGCGCTGGAACAACAAACACAAAGTGTGGCATTGATAATCTCAGGTACTGTTTATGTGCTTTATTTCATGTTAAAAGCGTGTAATGTGACTTTGAATATCATTTAGTGCTCCCAGCTTTGTAGCTTTAAAAGCAACAATGGATAATTCACCTCAGATCTTGAAATGAAACAAATGGAAACAAGAACGTTCAAACTGTGAACAAACAAGTGTATTATTTGACAAAGATTGTTTTAATAACTCAGTAGCCTATGTATTTGAATAATGTTTAAATGGTGTAATATTTGTGAATTTGATTATGAAGCCTACTTATCCATTTTCTTGCGATTGCCGTTAAGATTACTCTCTGGTGCTGTGCACTTGCCGCGAGAGACCGCCCACACGCTGTTCTGATTGGCTGTGGGTTTTGATTGATTTTTACGCATCTCGGAGTCGCGTCTAGTGTGGACGGACAAATTATTAGTCGCTGGAATCTTATCGCATCGCGTCTGGTTAGGACTCGGTGTGAGATGTTGTTTACAGCAAATAAAAAAATGTTCAGTGATTTGAAATGAGAATGCACATGGGTTATTGCTGTTTGTTAGCAGGTAATGTCACAGAGGTTTAATGTTTTTGAAAGAAGACTAATGCTCACCAAGGCTGCAGTTATTTGATCACACAGTAATATTGCGGTATATTATTAAAATGTTAAATAACTATTTTTAAATTATAATATATTTTAAAATTTAATTGATTTCTGTGGTGGCAAAGCTTTTCAGCATCATTACTCCAGTCTTCAGTGTCACATGATCCTTCACATTCTTATTATTATCAATATTGAAAATATTTGTGGTGCTTAGTGTTTTTGTGGAAACCGTGATAGATGTGTTATACAAAAGAACAACATTTATTTGAAATAGAAATCTTTTGTAACGTTTTAAATGTCATTACTGTCATTAATTTAATGCATCATTGCTGAATAAAAGTATTTATTCCTTTTTTTTTTTTTTACCTTTCCGATCCCAAACTTTTGAACAGTAGTACACATGTAAGTTGTATTTTTAACATCCCACATCGCTGATATTCTCACTTTGCACTTGTTTTGGGAGTATTTATTCAACCGTTGGGTCAATTTTTGGAACATATTCAATGGCTGTGCTTCTGTAAAATTAGTAGCCTAGTTGGTAGTAAGCCATTGCGTGACATAATAGGTCAATAACAGGACAATACCATTAGCTTAACTCAGATGCTTTTTCACGTATTACTGATTGACTTTTTTTATATATTTTTTCATAACACATTTTATAAAGACACAGGCCTTTTCCCTAATTCCTGGTTTCACAGACAGGGCTTAGATTAAGATTAGGCCTTAGTTCATTTAGGGCATTTAAGTGGCTTTTTAAAAAGTGCCTTTAAAATAATAATAAATAAAAAAACATTACTGTTTTGTTCTGTAGACAAACCAAGGGCACTGACATTTGCTTTCAGTTAAAATGGCTCAAACATGCATTTTAGTCTGGGAAAATGGGTAAATCTGACTAGTCCCATGCTTTAATCTCTCTGAAATTTGCTTTTTCATTTCTAATCTGCTGAAGTAATGAATGAGACATATATATTATGTAATATTATAGGCTATATTATATTGTCTTAGCGACCATTTTCCTTAAAGTCAACATGAAGTAAAAAAAAATATTTGCTTTGCATTCTTAATGCATATTCTTAGCCTCATATACATCTTTTGTGTGTGTGTGTGTCCAACCACCTGGCTACATTCTGGTGTGTATCGCCCACTTTTCACAATCCAGTCTATTCCCAAGTTCCACCCATATTTTATTTCTCATTGAATATCTGGTTTGCATAATGTAGGAAATGCATCATTCACATTATGGGTTTTTAATGTGATAGTTGCAATGCAATGCATCTATCTGTAGTTTATGTAGAAGGACATGTTTCTTTGTTTTGTCTAACAATAACTATATAGCACAGAAGAATTAAATCAAGCTAATCCTCTAAATATATTCTCTCTAAACCAGAGCCATTGAGCAAGGCAGGATTCAGTTGAATGTCATTCTTCAAGGTTGTTAGAAAATGAAGAAAACTCTTTTTGTTGACCTCTCAGCTCTGAATTATGAACATGCCTTGCTAAAAGTCTAGCTTTAAAGAACATTAATTAAACTCCAGACAAGTGTTTTTTCATGTTTTTGAGTTTTTGGCCTGTTAGTCAGAATTACATCAGTGAATTTCTCCCCAAAACATTTTAAACCCTTATTAAACGGTTGCTGTTTAAATTGGACTCTGTACTGTTAAACTAAGCGAAGTACTGCAGCCTTGAACACATGCAGAAAACGATACAGAGGTTTTTGAAATCTCCAGAGAGAGGTCAGGTCGTATGAAATAGCTTGGGTCTTGAAGCTCTCTTTGCTTTAAAACCACCATGGGAGACAAAGCCAGCCTAACTCAGGAAGAAAATCTGAATGAATAGTCATCCTTTGTATCTTTCTGAACCTGGTCACACAGTTGTGTGTGTGTGTGTATATATTTCTATAGAAAAATTTGCAACGCCTTGCAAAGTGTTTGACACAGCTACACTAATGTAGAGGAGGAAGTCCATTTGGAAGACTTTCATTGCCACTTTCAACTCTTTTTAAATAAGAGGATCATGCAGCCAGACTCTCAAGATGCATAAAGAGGTTATTAAGGTATTTATTTATTCCATCAACACTCTTGTCTTTTAAATAAATAAAGAGACTTACACTTGATGTTTGACAGTCACAGGCTCTGTACTCAAGATCTCCTCAGATGGATTTTTTTTTTTTTTACTAATTTGGTCAAGATGAGAAAAATATTCCCAAAAAGCGCCAGTGCCATCATCTGCATGCATTGTCTAGTGTCTGTTCAGGGCTCACTTACCACGGTACTCATGTATTATTAGTCTTATAAATTAACATACTTTACATGAAAGATGGGTTTAATTTAAACTCTGAATTAGTCAGTCCCCCAAGGTGTTATATTACTTTGTACGGCATCTGCAAATTTTAATTATCGCAATACTTCACCGAGTACACCGCACACGGCATTACATCACACCGATATTGACCGCACCGCTTCTCGACTTGTTCTTATTGTGAGCTATTCAGATCTCAGTGTAATGGGGCTCTTTATGTTTATTGAGGTTTTCACCTTGGCATTAATTTTTGCTGCAGCTAGCAAAATCTTCATGTTTTATTAAAACGACTTATAAGCGAGTAAAGATCAGAGAACGAATGGTCTTTAAAAATGTTGCATGCCAACACACTGCTACTAGATGCCAAGAGAAAAGAGATCAAATACCTTTGAAGTCCTTGAAAATGAAGTTGAGAAATCGTTAAACTAGTCGTCCACTGCTGCTCGAATGTGGGTTGTTTGTCTTGAAGCTGAAGTTAGAAATGCCGTTTTGCTCTGCTTTGGTGTGCGTTTCCTCTTGTGATTGTCAGCCATTTATAAATAACTTGTATTTTCATAAAACCGATATATAGTGAATATAGGTATCAGTACTCAGAGACCCGTTTATTTCTGGTATTAAGATTAGTTTCTGGTGATCCAATCAATCACATGTTCAGCACTGAGTATTTTAATAATAATCAATTGTAAATTGCATTAATAATACTTGCATTTTTTTGGGGGGGGTTGCAATTTAAATTTTTTACTTACATTATAGGTATATCCATATTGGTAACACTTTACAGTAAGGTTCAATTTGCTAATAATTGTTTTTGCGTAAGTATCTTGAACTAACAATTAACATTTTACAGTATTTTGACATGTAAGAATAACAGTCCTATTGGAACATTTTGTAAAGTCCATACGTTTACACGAGACTTGCGTAACTAATTTTGTATGCCAGTCAGTGTTGTGATTTTATATTTCTTGTATTCTGTGGCTTTTTTGTGCTAGGATCACCTGAGACTTGTTAATACCAGGTTTAAACAGTGCCCGACTTCAGGTACAGCGCCAGTGTGATGCCTTCCTCTTATTCATTTAACAAGAGGCACCCACATCTTAGCACCTTATCAGCTCCTGCCTCTCTCACACTCAGTCATGCTGTCCTCATGGCTGTGGCCGAGGGTGAGGGATTCTCCATGCTCTAAGTGGATTAAAACCTCACTGCATCCAGTTCCAGACTGCAGTCGCATGGCTTGTCTGTCAAAGGTGGGGGATAATTTCGCAGGTTTAGTCTGCGAGCTGGATGGTGCGTTCCACCTTGGGTCTGGTTAAGGGCACCGTTTGTGCCTCCTCTCACCACACACATGGGAAAAAAAACTGCTCCAGCATCTTCCCACACCCACTACAAACACAGTCTGCCAACGTGCTACATTCCCTAATGTGTGTAGAGATATTGTAAACTTAAGAAATGCCTGTGTACGTTTCTGTGTTTGCAAAAGGCTTGTCAGGAACTGCTGTGGTTGAGGGAACTTGAACATGTTTTGCGGATAAGTCCATACGTCAAATATATTGAAAGCTTTAGAGAGAAAGGATATAAAATACTCTATGGAATGCGTCGAACTGGGAACTGGTACACTGGACAGAAAAGACACACAGCGTATATGGAGGAATGCTGGGAATTCCAGGCTGTGTTTGGGATGTCCTCCATGCCCTGGAGTATTGAAACACTCCTTTTCTGTCTCACTCAATCAAAACTTGCTCTTTTTGTTTTTCACACCTCTCGTATGATAATGAAGCATTGTGCTAAAACTTATTTTGATTGGTGGCTAGACGCATGCCCCCAAATGATCAATTCATGCTTAGGTCATACACATCACATTATACCTGGTTATTTTGTGTTGAGATGCTAGGTTTTTTTTATTTTTTTATCCAACAAACTAGTATCTATGAAATGTTGTTGAAACATCAAGTTGTTACATGTGTCTGCATGTTTTATATGAATTCATTTTTTTTTTCTAAGTTAGAGATTCTTTAAAATATATATTTTCTTTTATTCCGTTCTATATGTTTCATAATATATTAAATGAATGAATTTTTTATGCTGTGTTGTTTTTATATAGCAAAATATATTCTTTATAATAAAAAAAATTCTGTCATCGTGTACTCACCCTCATGTTGTTTCAAACCTATAAGATTTTTGTTCAACCTCCAAACACAAATTAAGATATTTTTTATGAAACCTGAGAGATTTTTGTTCCCCAATTTAGTCCATTCAATTCTGACAAAAAATTTTCATAAAGGCACCGTAAAAATTATAATTCGAGTGGTCTAATCCAAGTCTTCTGAAGAGACACGATGGCTTTATATGATGAACAGATTTACAACACGCATAAACTTGAAATAAACACGGACATTCCAATGCATTTGTGTGACGCACGAAAACAACATGCAAGTAAATGCAGAATAAAATTATTGGATAAACTAACCATTACTACATTGAACTACAATAATGTACAATAATGCAATGGGGAAATATTTGTTGGTGCAATTGTGAATAATTTGTAATAATATTATTTTAATAATAAAAAATAAATAAAAAATATTATTTTGACTTAAAATATCCCAATAGTATCGTATCATGAGTTCAGTATCATGAGATTTTATCGAATCGTTACACATCGAATTGTATTTTTAAATGTGTCTTTAGGAACCAATGCAGACTATATATATGACATCCCATAAGAATGAAATTAAGATTATTTCTGTGATAAGTTCTGCGGATAATATTATTTTTAGTAGAATGTGTTCATAAAAGGTAAAAATATGACCTTTTTTTATATGGGCTGGAATTAATTAGTGCATTAAGCAAACTGCTTAATGTATTGTGTATATAGTTTTCCGTTACAGCACAATAATAGCCTGACGTGAATTTAATGTGTATTTCTGCTTTGCCATATAGAGACCCTTTACATTAAGACCTTCAGAGATTAAAATGTGTTTCATCTTGTGATTTAAGTCATCATCAGTTTCTTGGCTAACCCTACCATAATTTAAAATCTTCCTCTGTATGTAGAGTGAGGATGTCAGGCTGGATTTGCGGGCACTGATGGGATGGTTCTGTTGTAACCTGGGCTCCCTGGGCCGAGAAGGCATGGAACTGCGGTATGTCCTTGATGAAGAACTCCGCTGCGACATGGCCTGTCCCTTTGACTCACGCTGAGCGCTTGAAACTCGGGACGAGGAGGTCAGTCTGACCCACTTTCCCCCGCCTGCCCTTCTGTCGTGTTGGAAGAGGTGGGCGAGAGGCCAGGGGTGAGTGGGCGAATGGGTGCACTAACTGTCAACGTGCGAGTTTGTGCGGGGGGTTACCAGCGAGCGTTCCCGCTGTGAAACGCAGGTATATCTCAGCCCACAGAGACAGTAATGGACAGGCACTCCCACAGAGCTCAGTGTCTGACCCTCTTATTGTAGCTCCTCATCCTCGATGACTCCTACAGCTCTCTTCCTCCTCTTCATCACTTCACTGCACTGCGGTGCTTCTGAGCTCCAGCTGTAATCTATGCAATCAAGCATAAGATATTCAGAATCAGCAGTTAGCTGCACATCATTTTATGAGATGTGGAATATTTCTATGCTCTGTAAGTCATTTGTTATGTCTGTTAGTGACCTGCCGACCTTTGGTTTTACACCAGCAATGTGCATGTTAAGATGCTGTCAGAGATGGCGTGTTTGCTAACATGTAGTGATATCTAAGGCAGACACCGGTTTGGTAACTCATTAAAAAGTAAAACTCAATTTCCAGGTTGAAAGCAGGGTCAAAAAAGATAAAAGTGCGTCTCTGATATAGCTCACTGACAAGCAGGTCTCTGCTGAATTTAGACAAGTAACATGTCCTACCTTAAGTGTGCAAAGATGTAAGACATAGTAGCACTTCATGCCATCATGTATAATATGTCTTAAACACAAAATAGCATTCACAACCTATTGTCTATTGTCAATATTGAACTATTGACTTCTTTATTGTGAGGAGAGAAAAAAAACCATTTAGGATGAAACCTAATTTTTATTCTTTTGAAATTGATTATATTGTGAAAGGTAACCGTTTTTTTATTTTTTTAACTTATTTAAATTTTTTGAATGCGTTACATGCATTTGATTTGGTAGCTTTCACTATACATGATCCATCTGATAAACACAGACTGGGCTTCTACACGTAAGCTGTCACACTCTGACTTTCTCTTGGGTCATTCTTTTTCTCTTTCTTTTTTTCTCTCTCTCACACACACACACACACACACTCAAACTCAGTGTGTCAGAATGGCAGCTGGCCCTGCGGCTCTCCTGGTTAGTTCCCCTGATAGAGAGTTGGAGACAGACTGGACTGGTGCAGTAGTGCTTATTAGCCGTGTCTGTCTGCAGGAGCCCTGCTGAGCCAGCCTTGAACCCTCTGGCCCCCAGCAGAGAAAGAGGGAGAGACTGTGAAGGGAGAGGGAGAGGAAAGTTAAAGCAGTGGAGGACAAAAGAGAGAACGTGACAGCCAGGGAAAGAGACCTGCCTGTCTGACCTGCATGTCCACTTAGCTGGTCGCAACCTAACCTGATAGAAGGTTGTCACAGAATTGTTACTTTGAACAAAAACGGATCCGTTTCTTTTCATCAGATGTTGGAAGCCTGCGTTGATTGCAAAACCTATGAGTTAAAGCATGACAGTCTGATGCACATTTATTATAATAAAAAGATCTCCCTTTATCTGCCCTCTCTGACCTAAAGACTCTTCTGTTATATCTTTCGAGTACCCAAGCATTCAAAATGCCCAAAGTGCACATCGCTATTGCAGAGCAGGCTTAAGTAGTTGACATTGTGTTTGTTTTTTTCCAGAGAGACCATGACGCTGTCTGCCTGACTAACCTCAGATATTGCAGTGTGGAGAGTTGCTGTGGCGGCTAAAGTTTTAATGCGCTACAAGATTAGGGTTTGTGGACAGATACGTAGATGCCGTCAGGTTCAGCGGCGGGTTACACAGTAACTGCTCTGACCTGCCTTTTTTTTTTTGCATGCATCTTTTGGACTCTGAGGTTCAGCCGTCCTACAGAGCTCACCTTTATTGCGTCTAATGGTTTCGGTACTGCTGATGCAGTCGGAGACTCCCTTCGGTCCACTGTTAAACATCCAGCACACACCTGCAATCAACCCTGATCGGCCCAGTGGAAATGGCCCGTTATTGCCCTCATTAGATGTTGTGGTAGTTCTCTTATACAAATACATCACAAATTAACATGGATTGTGTTTGCTTAGTATTTTCATCTAATTGCCTCTCTGAGCGTTTCTCTCGCATTCCACACCAGACCAGCACATGCGAAGATCCCAGAGCTTTTATATCACACCCATCTGTCAAAACAATTTGGTCAAATGATTTCAAAACCTGTGCGTTTCTAGTGTCTTAAGCCAAGTGGCTGGCTAAGCTCCAGCTGGAACGCGCCGAGCATTAAGGCATGATGTGCGTTCAAGCTGCCTCCTGCTGATTCATCCCTCATGCTGAAAAATTACCTTTTGCTCATTAAAGAATTGTGTAAGTTAAAAAAGAAATTATTTGCATAATTCATTTCCGTCTGAGAATCAGGATGATTAATTAATTACAATGCTGTTAAACTGGATCTTTCGCTCTTTTTTTTAATTAACCTCAGGACATCCTTCATGTATGGGAATTATCAAGGATTTTTTTTTTGTCACGTCAGTTTCAGTGCTTTTGAATGTGTGGGAATCACAGAAGTTATGAAAAATCTCTGGGTCGTTAAAAATAGTTAAGTCAGGGATATTTATTATTGAGTTTAGGAGTCTCAATATTGTGCTATCATCCTAACCATCCTTCCTTTTTTTTTTTTTTTTTTTTTTTTTTTTTTTGAGGCTGTCGTCTGCAACAAGATGAATCTCTTTAATATATTTTTCTGGCCCGGTTGCTTTGCATAGCACTGAAAAGATGACGCAGGCTGGGTTATAATACCCCAGTGTTTTATTCATATTCTCTTATTTGCAGGGACCCTACACACTCACGATTGCTACAGCACTGTCTGACAGCGCGCTATAGGCTGCATGTAAATGCGGGTTTTAGGTACTATTATACTGTAATATCATGCGGGAGTCTCATTAACCTATAAACAACCTAAACACTTCTGTCTCTCTTTCCTCCTACAGAACTCAATACGGCACAATCTCTCGTTGAACAAGTGTTTTCTTAAAGTGCCTCGCTCCAAAGATGACCCAGGAAAGGTAAGCTTTCTCTTCTTACCTCCATATGTAGTTCTGTTTTATTAAAAAATGTTTTGTACATTCTCTAAATACAAAATGCCTCTACCAGAGCAGATTCAGCCGTTAAAAATGCATACGTATCCTTGTGAAAATAGATGAGAGCGAGCACTCGCAGTAATGTTTTAAAAGTGCTCTCCGGAGCTCTCCCGGGTAGAGGAGAAAGCACTTCAGCCCGGCACTTCCTGCATGAGAGGGGGAGACCACCACCTGCTTCCCCTCAGTCAGCGTGCCGTTACCCCGGCCTGTCTGAGCTAAAACAACCCAAACAAATTCATGTAGGCCAGAGTGCAGATAGACATGCAAACATGCACCATATATATATATACATATATATATGCGCGCATCACACGGTTAACCTGTTTTTTTCCCTCCACATAGTACCCCTGCCACAAACGCTTGCTCATTTCTCTGTATCCTCAGCCATCTTGTGCAAGCACATTCACGCACATACGCTCACAGCGCGACATAAAGAGAAGAGCCGAGGCATGCAGGGGATGGGGACTGAATGCTAATTTCATGTTTTGGTGTAATCCTCTGATATTGACACTCCTGGGATGTGCTCCACTAAATACAAAATAATCTATCGCTGGATGGATTCTATTCCGAATGCACGGCCAACATGCTTGCATCCCTAATGTTCAATTTGGAATTTGCCTCCTTCCACACAGCCCTCCCCCTGGAAGGAGAACTTCAAAGCTGCGAAGGGCTCTCTTGATATGTTCCATCAATATTGTAAGACGGCAGGAATATGGACCCTGCTGTTTGTGCGAGATAGTAACTGAGGCGTGTTTCTCAGAGATGGCAAAAACGATTGTTCACTTCACCTTTGTGATCCGCAGCAGCTGCTGAGAATGAGGAAGGCCGAACTTTGGGGCGCATACAATCTTGTTTGCCCTTGAGTAGACTTCTGGTCAGGGAGGTCTAGTCTGCGTTAAGACTGTGTCAAACTGATTATTTCCATTAGAGACCAGATTAGAAATTAGATAGTCGGTTACCATTAAACCATCACAAACACAGCTGATATTTTTCACAATAATTTTGATCAAATAAATGTAACCTCTGTGAGCATAAGAGACCTTTTCTTTAATCTTATCGACTCCAAACAATATAAATACAAACAGTGAAAATAGTAATACTCTGAAATATTATTACAGTTTAAAACTTTTTTTTAAATAATGTACTAAAGGAGTCATTATTCCAGTCTTTAGTGTCACGTGATACTTCAGAAAAATTAATTCTAATGCTGATTTACTTAATATTATTATAATGCTGAAAACTTGATTCTTTGATGAATAGAAAAATAACAGTATTTGTATAAAATCTAAATCTGTGTAACATTATAAATGTTTTAATTGATACCTTTGATCAATTTGATGCGTCCTTGCTGAATTAAAGTATTAATTTCTTTGGGGAAAAAATCATAACCCCAAACTTTTGAACACTAGAATATAGTATTTATATCATCTTCATTTGTCGTCGTCTTTTTTTAAATAATGAAGACAATTTAAAAAAAATTGGTGAACTACCCCTTTATTACTTGATTTGGAGACTGTTAATGTTCTTTAGTTGATTGCATTACCGTCTGTTAATTTTGGGGCTCAACTGAGTTCATAATCTAAAGTAGTAACCTTGACAGTTTTATTGTATTGCCCCGTTTCAGATACATGTAAACTGTCCTTTCATGGATTTCTTTAAACGTTGCTTTCTCTCTAGAGGTTGTGTGTTGTAGCCTACAGATACTCCCCTCCCAAGGGCTTTCCGTTTTTCAAGATTTTTCTGCTAATTAAAAGGAATGATACTCAGCCTCCCCTTCCACAGTGAAAGTGTCTTGCAGTAGTTTTAATTTCAATTACATCTGCTAGGTGTAACAGACTGCCAGCATTCTCAGTCACCTTCAGCTGTCCTTCATCATCACTGCATCAATTACAGGAACATGATGGTTTAAATTAAAATCATGAACATGAGGGTGTTTAAACAGTGAGATTGCCCTGCATGTTATGAACTCTGATGTCTAGTGATGGAATATAATACGTAAATAGCGATGCAGGGTGAAGAAGATCGTGTTTGTTAAGCGATTTGTTGGATTGTAGCTGTGCTTATCTAGCCTGTTTGTTGTGTGGAAGCACTCACTATCTGTAACATTTAACATTGTTAGGATACTTAGGCTACATTAGAATATATAAAGAAACTTAAGACCCTTTCGCATGATTCACACTAGCGCACCTCTCAAGTGGTGTATGCTGTTGTTTAATATGCATACAAAAGATAGTGTGTAATATGATGAATTATTCTGTGAATGTCACAGAATACTGATTTCAGGTAATCAGTAGTAAGTAGGTAGTAAAAATTAGGGCTGAGTCTTTTTTTATATTTTTTATATAAACATTCAAATGGTGACTGTCAGGTTGAGTAAAAATATAATGAATATGTAATAAAGTGAATATATTTGGCAAAATGCTCCTCTCTAATTAAATAAACATAAATCGAATTAATTTATTTTTACATTATAAATGTAAAATTGTTAGTTATGCATTTCTATAATACACACACGCATGCATAACTTAAAAAAATGTCACATACAATCTTAAAATTAAATGAGGCTCTTATTGAAGATTGTGGCGATTAAATAATGGCTGTAATGACTGACTTTGGTTGACTGCCACAAAGTGATCTACATTCATTAATGTTATGTTTTGAAGGCCTAGTTTGTCATTTGATTAATGTTAGTTATGTCACTTCCTTTCATCAGGCCGCTTTTAGTACACTGCTTCTAAGGCCAGAAAATGGCATGTTAAAGCAAGGTGTGATAATGCTGCAAGCTTTGTGATTGGTCAGATTGTTTTGGAGCTGTCATCGCACTTAAATAACAAATTGATGTAACATCCGGGTGTTAAAACGGAGACAATGAGTTATTTTCTTAAAGAAGAAATGCTTTGAAAAACTGTTCGGCTGCTGGAGCTTTGCTCATTGCTATTCCATGGCTTCTAACCTGTGCTGTATTGCGGTTTAAATGCAGAAATTTACATCATTTTATCAATATGTCTTTGGAGGCCGAACGTTTGAGGAACCTAAAGCATGCTGTCTAGACAAATCCTTTGGTGATTTTCAATTATTCTCCTTGCTTAGGTGCATGCGCCAGCTGTGCACAAGTAATTTTAAAGGTCTTGATCGCACCCTCTCTGGACAATTGAGATCTTATCCCATATAATATGAAATATTTTAAAATAAAACCCAAGCCTGCAGGTTAATTTCTTTTTCTTTTCGCCTAACTTGCCGGCCAGAGTTGCCTTTAGATTTTGGGATGAGCAGCACTATTGAAAAATAAATTAATAAGGAAGAATGCAAAGATAAATTATTCAACCAGGGTCTTGGGTGCTTGGATACCAGCAGCCCCAAACCAAGGTGTGCTATTTTCTGCCTGATTATCAGAGCTCAGACCTGACCAGAAATCCAACACCTCTGTGTCCAGCCCTGAACAGGAGCAATCGATAAACCTGCGGCTGAGGAAGAGGGGCTTCAGGAGGGGCTTAACATTTTACCTGCCTCTGCCAAGGCTCAGGAGAAATGCGAAGTGAGAGCAAGCGAGCGCAAGAACCGGCTGTAGCGAAAGACCCAACAACTTCGCACCTCAACATATAGCTCCATGAACGTCCTCAAGACGTGACGGGCTTACAAATGAGCTCGCTGAAACTTTGATGAACTAAAAGTTGTACGTGTTTGACAGCAAACGCGCACAGTATCTGATTACTGAAGTTTCTCTAGAAACCCTGCTGATTATCGTGCTCGGCTTTTATGAAAGTTTTATTGCATGGCTGGCTTCAAATTGACCACTGTTTTAGAATATTATGATTTGTTTGGAGCTAATATTCCAACTTTATCCTGTTTCTAGGGTTCCTACTGGGCAATCGACACAAATCCAAAGGAGGACACGCTGCCCACACGACCCAAGAAGAGGCCACGGTCTGGAGAGCGGGTGAGTGAAAGTTTGTCCGCGTGTTTTCTGCGTGTGTGTGTTTAAAAACGACCCCCTGGTGGTCGTTTTTCAGGCTTACAGACTTTCTCAGGCCAAACTCAGCTCATTACTTTGAGTCTGGGAATGATCAAAGAGCAGAAAACAGTGAGTATCTCACTCTCCCTTCAAGCTCAATGTCACTTATTTGCACCATAACAATTCACTTAATTCTGTGGTTGCCTAAACCACACTGAATACCATTGAATCGCCACTGTAAAAAAAATTCCAGGATGTTGACAGTGTTTTAGTTCTCAAACTTTTTCGAAAAGCCCCATAACTTTATTTTTATTTTTTACAATTTCCACCTGATCAAATATTTAAGAGTTTTGTATAACTAGAAAAATCATGATAAAAATGCTCATGGAGATTTTGTTAGATTTTGCATGGACTTTTCCAGGTCTATAAATTATACTTTTAACATTAGGCTACCTCATATATCAAGGTTTTTCAAGACAATTGGAACCCTGGTTCATCAAAGAAAAAAACATTGTTGAATTGCATAAGAAATATTTAGATTTTAAGTTGGTTTAAATGCTTGTTTTGTCCTCTATCAAATAATTTAAAGCCATCTTGAGGCCCCCTTGGGAGTTTCCTGGGGCCTCCAGTTGAGAATCATTGATCTAGTGTGCCATGGGAAAAGAAATGGTTTTACCTGAGATTTAAGTTTGCGGTTTAAATTGAATGGTAATGCGATTTTAAAAACTACTTAATATCTTAGGATTACTTCAGAGGCAGGTCTTTTGATGCATTTTCTTCAGGGCTACATGATTCATGAGTCAGTTCTTTAGTGAGGTGCTCAAGAATGTACAGATTTGTCTACTATTTCATACTATTAGAATGGTCATTGAAATAACATCGACTTGCTTACTGACTGGATGTTATGTCAGTGTCTACCTAAAGATACGGATATGTAAGGTGGATATGTAAGCTTATTAGTCTAGTTCATCTTTTTATTTAAACTTAAACGATCGGCAAAAAACAAATGTGTTTCTTTAGTGAAACTGTGTTGATGGCTCGTAAATGTTTTTATCTTTTGGGAAGAGCTACAAACAAAACCAACAACACAAGTCATAAAACATTTACTGTTTATATAGTCTGACTTTGATTTGACATTGAAGCTTTTTTTTTAAATAAAGGGGTCTTTTTCCCCCTTAACATTAGCATTCTGGTAGCCCATCTTAGCAATATGTTGGCTGTATTCGTTCTAGCTAGAAATGTGTGACAACATGGACTTGGTGTAAAATCATTGATAGAAAAGGAATGAGACGGGACTGAATATTTCCTGAGTTGAGAACGCTGGCTTTCTTTCATGTCTGAGTCGGTGCTTTACAGTCGTGCCGTGCACAGGTTTGCTGATTGGGCGCTTATATCTTTTTAAATAGCTGTCTCACTCAGTGCGGCTCAGTTTATCTTGTAGAGGAGGTCCGACTTATTAATAAACTGTGCCCCAGGCAGCCTTTACATACGTTGCATTCTGCACTCATTTTTTAGCAAACATCAATTAATGCAGAGTTTCTGCGCCGGTTATTTTCAGCCAGAGCTTTTTCCTTCCATTATTAATGAGCAACGCTCACCGGAATATACAACTCGGCTGCACTCGACGCCGGCCTCCGAGGTTGACCTGGCTCAGAGGTATCTTGCATCATTTTGTCCAGCCCTGCGTTGTGGACCGGAGGCACAGGCGAACCGAAAGAGTTCAGCTATATTGAGAGAAAGGGGCGGAGATTGAAGACATGTAGACATTTAACCATGACAGGAAACCATATAGACTAGAGGAAAATAGCATTTGTGAAAAAGCATTTATTTATTAATTGTGGTCATAAGCAATTTTCTGTTTTAGGTGCACTGTAGGGATGTGCGATATATTAGATTATATCTAAATATTTTGTCGATAAAGATAATTAGACTATATTTGGTGGGTGTATTTTTGTTCTGGTACCTTGGCTGGTTTAGGCCTGTCGTGGAAAGATGACCTTGAACCTTTTCATATCCTTCATATTCTGTACGGTGGTTAGAACGCAGCAGTAACAGAAATGAACTTTTCCATTAAGAGGCAAGATTTTTTCCCTTAACTTGATTTCCTGGGACATTTTTACCTTTATAAAGGGCCAAAGGCATTTTCTAATCATTAGATAGGGATGCATGATATTGGATTATTGCAGATATCCGATATGCCGATATTTTTTTAAAAAAAATTGTCCAATACCGATATATTTTCCTTTTGATTGGAAACACCAAGTCTCTCCTGTGCAGGGATTATAAACAAATTATTTTATCAGTTTGTTTCATTTTGAGCAAAAACTAAAACATTATTTAAGTTATTTTTATAATGAGAGTACATTGAAAGCTTTGAAACTAACAATAATAAAATAATCACTGCTGGGGTTTTTTTTTTTTTTCAGACCAATTTAGTTGTAACCTTAAACATTTTATGGTTGCCAAAGAGCTGTAAAAATTAAAAATATACATTTTTTGAAAAGACAAATACACATAAATTACAATATATTGCACAATAATTAAACAACTGTATATATCAAATTATTTAATTTACAAGTGGCATGTTTGTGATTTTTATTCATCACATAAACTATAGGTGATATTATTTATCATTAATTGCTGCTTTATTTATACAGAAACACAAGTCTCTTAATGGTATTTTGCGTAATTTACTTTTCATTTTATTAACATGTAGGGCTGGAGCACCCCCTAAACAAATAAAACTCCTTATCGGGCAGGCGTTAGGACCTGGTGAGGATGTTGCTGCTCCTGCACGCGCTAGTGACTTGCACACCGGACGTGTCATTCTGTACTCGCATTCTCAAATTCAGCGCAGCGATCTAAAGCAGTGAATCTAATCACCATTCAGGCAAAAGTTTGCTCCAAGAATGACCACACTGCAGACGTTATCATATCGCTAGCACTTCTTGAGCACATGTGAGTTACTACAGATGTATAATCAACAGTATTATCGGCATCATTTTTCATATTGGGCCGATGTTTACATTTTAAGCCTTTATCGGCTGACGACGTGCCGGAAATATTGTGCATCCCTAGTACCGGTATTAGACACATGCATCATCTTTTGTCAGATTCTTACATTTAATCAATAAATTCAACATCACATTCATCACATATACAATCGTGCTGATATTCAAGAAAAACGGCACTCTTGCTTGTGTGATGTTGTTTAATTATATCATGATATTTAAATATAAGACAAAGACATAGAGGGTCACCCCCCCCCCCCCCCCCCAAAAAAAAAAAAACATTTGAATTTGTAAGCATTATAACTAGTTACACTCATGCTCTCAACAAGCTGTGTTTTTGTTCAATTGTTGCAAAGTGAGTGATATACTTAATTAAGTATGCTCGCACATCAGTATTTATATGAATGTAAATATATTGGACCAAAAAGATATGTCAGAAATCATATGTGATCAGCCTGATTGCCTAATTGACCTCATGTGTGTTGAGTCTGTAGCGTGTGTTTTCTTCTGTAGGGTCAGGCAGTTAGGCTGGTGTCATTTATAATCGCCACACTCCAGTGAGAGTATCATTCTCTCGGCACACAGCTCTGCCCTCAGGCCACACACACAAACATTTTTCATACTGACACTCACTTCGCTCACATCAAAAACCTCCAATTAGATCCATTCTCTCTCAGCCTGATCCTGCATGAAAAATAAGTGGGAATTCTGTCTGTGCAAAGTGTGATGCTCGCTATTAAGAGTATATTTCATTAGACACACACACTCGCGCTCTCTCTCACTTTCTCTCATCCTCCTCCTGTCTTGTTTAAGAAATTCTTTGACATTAAAAATTGTGACTTGGCAAAATCTAATTTATGTTTATCACAAATTAAAAATCGCATTGTTGCCAGGCAATCCTCTTATAATAAGCAGTTTTGGGAGACAGGCGTGCTGAAGTTATCTTTTACCCCAGCAAGAACAGACAGAGCACAGGGAGCCGTTCCTCTCTCCTGCTCATCTCTTTCCCAGAATGCCTCCAATTTTGACCTAAATAAAAGGTGTTGCTCTTTTGTTGTTGATAAACGCTTGCTGCTTAGGCTTTCAAATTTCTTGCACCAGAGTAATATCAAATGCCTTTAAAAGAAAATCAAAGTCACTTCAGATCACTCATCATCTCCATCCTGGTTGGCTGAATGTGTCCTTTTTTTTTTTTTTTCTGCAGGCATCTACGCCATACAGCCTGGAGTCGGATAACTTAGGAATGGACTGCATCATCTCTGGAAGTGCCTCTCCAACGCTGGCAATCAACACTGTGACTAACAAGGTAGCATTCAATTTCCAACTCCACAAGTCCTGACTGTGTTTGTCCCATCACAGCTGACATTAGCAGCCTACATACCCAGTTTACATTTATATTTATCCTGCTATGACTATATGGATGAACTGCATAACAAGACTGACATGTGATGCTTTTGTTTACACGGACTCTCAGAAAACTGGCATTGGGTTTCATCTATATTGGGCAGACATTATGTATACAAATCCTCTTAACAGTGCATATGCATTGTATTGTGAATTGCTAATACCTTATTCCATTCGTCTGTTGAGTCCAAAATGTCAGGTTTGCGCCTACACAAGATATTAAGCTATGCAAAAATACAGTATTCTTTGAGTAAAAAATATTTTTGTGGTAATCAAGATTAAAGGTGCTGTATGTAAGTTTTTGACTGTACTAAAGCATAAAAATACCATATGTTTGCAGATATTTAGGAAACATGCTGAGTTCACATACTCGTTTATCTGAAAAACAATGCTACAGCAGCCATGGAAGCCAGCGAACAAACTGGGTCAGAGATTGCAGATTCTACCCAACCTAAAAAGCCTCAGCACCCATCTAAAAATCTCTATGAACGGGAGCAAATTAAAACGCGATATCAACTCAAATAAATCAATAAATCAACTCAACTTACAAGTCTCCCCACATTCTATTGTCATTTTCACTCGTTCCTGTTGCGTGTCCTCAAACTGGCAACCCGCGCAAGCGTCGAGTCTGAGGAGGAGGGGGCGGGGGAAACGACTCTCCAATATTTTGCATTTGGACTACAGTACCCATTTCAACCGCTAGCTGTCAATCTTACATACTGCACATTTAAGGTGCTGTCTTATTTACCATTTTACTGTGAATTTTCACAGACAAAATCCAGTTATTTCAATAGAAATCCACAGTCCGAATTTTCATATGAAGTCAAGACTCTTACGCAGATTTCACAGGGTTTAAGTTGGGCAGACAGATTTTGTTTGTTGACCAAGGGAAAGCTGCTTGGTTTGAAAGTGGCTTTGTTAGTTGTGCTTCATACATCACTTCTTGACAATAAACAATGGACCATTTTTTTTTGTCTGTGAAATTTCACAGAAATTTGACTGCACCTTTATAGTCAGTTTATAGTTAACTTAACGGAATATTCCTTTATAGTGAAAGTTAGGTTGGTTTAAAGTTTGTACTCCATCTTAAAAAGCTTCGTAGTGCTAAATGCTTGCAGTACTTCTCTGCAAGAGAACAGTTTAATGTTTGGAAGTATGATTACCTGCTGAATGCTTCTAGGCAGAGCACCCCGAGTGACTCTCTCCGTAACTCGCCCTTCGTGGCATGACTTCATGGAGAAGTGTGTAAAAAGAAATAGAGTAAAACACTCTGAAATTTAAATAGGCTTTTTAACCTTAAGCGCTTCACTCTTGGCCTGTTGCGGGCTGCTCACTCTCTCTGGAGTGCTTTTACAAAGCCCAAAACCATCAGTTATTAATTTACTTCAGGCATTAAACCAATAGTTTTTCACATTAAGCATGGTGTTTAAGATGATGGCGAGGGGGATGTGGAATTCATTTGGATTGAATTATAGTAAGTAAGGTGATCTGTTCATCTGGATAAAATGCAATATGTGCAAATTTTACATTTGATTATACGTGTATATAGAATTGTTGTGTTTGTAACATTACTTTGCAAAACCTCCATTAGTAGTGACTGGTCTTAGCTGAAATTGAACCTTATAAGTGACTAATTTGGTATTAATAAAGTGATTAGTGTAATCAGCATGCAAGTTGAGTAAATTGTTTATTTTCAGTTGTTGTTGTTTTCCAGTTTTTTATAGGTTATTTTCAATATTGAATGGATATATAGTACATTTTACAATTGACTTTGTCATTCTCTCCTTTTTGCTAGCTTTTCTTAGCAAATGTTCTGGAGTTTGTCTCTGATCCCCTAAAATGCTCCTGATGTTGGAAGTTCACTAAGTTTTGAAACCCAACCTATTTATGAGAACAATAAAGCTCTTTATTGATTGTTTTATTGCAATATTATTAATGTAACCGCGCATCTCAAACGACTAACCCTTTTACAGTTTTTCACACAACAAAACAATGCGAGCATAAGGTATGACTGATTCATATGGGAGGAATTTCAAGATCCACCCAGAATGGGATTTTGAGGTTATCCCATGAGCATATGCTTTCTTTGCCCTCCTACTCGAAACGCTGATAGATTAGAAACCGAACACGCAGGAGAGCGAAAACAAGACTGCAGAGTTCGGTGGCTCCTTGGAGATGCTGTTTCTCAGTGTGGGCCCTGTAAACAGAGAACACGCCACGCCTCTTGAGTGTTCCATGCCAAGCCACAGGAATTCCCTCTTTCTCATACTTTCCCGCCTGCCGGTGCAGGCCAATGGGAAAAGCGCCTGTGCTGCATAACATTGAGAAGGAAAGCCTAGCTGTGACTGAGCATTCTCTCTCTCCCTCAATTTAAATTATCATCATGCAGTGCTTTTCCCTCTCTCAGTTCGGTTGGTTAAGCCTACTGAGCTGACCCATTGATGGAATCTGATTTTTGGATGTTGCTGATTTTAAGGAGGGTTAAAGGTTAGGGGTTAAAATCTGCAGAATGAGTTCAACAGGAAAATGTGTTAACTGTTGTATACTACAGGCTAATTGTAAAGAAGTTAGCATATTAAAACAGTTTTTAAATTATTTAAAATATTTAATTGTATTCATATTTATAAATTTATTAAAATATGTTTTACTATATTTATTATTTTATTATATTGAAAGATTATAATCATACTTGATGCTTAACATGAACATTAACTTTCTAACTAATGCCGTGTGTGTGTGCGCAATTTTGTGTTAATATATTTATGTAAATTATTTCAATATATTTTAAATATTTATTATTCTATTGAATTTTATTTAAAGATTGTAACTTAAAATGGTTTGAAGCTGAATTACTTTCTTTTTTCTAACTTTCTTTAAATTGCAATATAAAAAGGAGTCTCACATTGCTAAATAAATCTATTTGATGTAATTAATCATTTTAATATTTATATTTAAATATGCATGTATTATTATTTATTCTTATATTGAACGTGTAACATGGATTGAAACATAAGCTAAACTTTCTTTTTAATTATTATTCTTTATATTTCTTTCTTTCCTTTATTTCTTTCCAACATTGTATCTAAATTGCGTAGAGTTTTCTTTTGAATGCGAGTTATTGTTAGAGACACCTGGGTGGATTTCTCTTTGATTTCATAATCCTTGTCTCATGCTGCAGATTAGTCGCCTGTATAAAAGACTCCACTGGCTTTTGACTTTAATTCACGGCTAAATATAGCGCTCCTTTTCCACTGCAGCAAACACACCGGAGTATTTGCAATGGATTTGTTCACCTCTTACCTTCTCTCTGCGTGTTACTCTCCCACTGTGTGTACTGTATGTGTGTGTGCGGACGTGCACACAGTGTATGTAGGCGTCTACGTTTTAGGACTTGAACAAACCACAGTGTGATGAGGTCTTTAAATCATACTTTATGGATACAGGGAGTAAAAATAGATTGTGGTGAAAGGCTCATGGCTAAAAGCCTCTTTTATGACTTAATTACACATAACATTTAGACTTGTTCTTCACACCAGGTTTTGATTATAATTGTAACTGGTTTCTGCGTGATTGAATTTTCGACTTGCCTGAGCCTCTCAGTGCTTAGTTGCGCACAGGGTTAGTTGTTCTAGTAATGTACTGTTTCCAGGCCTAAACATAGCAGAAAGAGGGAAGAGTTATAAAATGCAAATCATTCTATGACATTAACCCCCCATCCACCCTCAATCCAGTGCAAACGCTATGCTCCGCTCTTTTGATGAACAGGGAATAATAGGATTGGGAAACATTTATTCTGCTTGAATGATAATTCTCTGTAAGAGACCGTGATCTGTAATGTGTCTTTCTATCTGCTGTCTCGCTGAGTCAAGGGGGAACAGGACCGAAGCGTTTTCTGCATCTCTTGCAGCAACAGAATTTTTGGGGGGCCTTTCACTCTTGAAATTGTTTGCCTTGCGTTTTGGAAACGGTCCATAAAATGAAAGTGAATACGGTCGAATGTTGTTTTGGACCCCACTGACTTGCATGTTATTGACACAAAAAAAAACATTTTGAGAGATTTTTTTGAAATATGGTCTTTTGTGTTCAGCGTAAGAAAGTAAGTCACACAGAATTGGAACGACATGAGGTAGAGTAAATAATGACCGTGGTTTAATTTGAAGTGGTTTAGTGTTGCATGAAAGCCTCTGTACGTCCTTACACGTGCAGGTGAATCTTGGGACTTGTTGCGTGGTTTTAGCACTATTCTGTGGCTGCCAAGACATGCGGCGTGTGATGCGAGCATGGCCAGCATTGTTGCGATTCCATTCATCCTTTCCTACCACGGCGAACTCAATGTAGGACTATTCTCCCAGGAGCTCATTATATTCATTCCCATACCATCCCTCCAATGCTTTATTTATTCTCATTTTGCAACCAGCACATATTTGCAGTTCAGCTTTTCAAATGATAATTGGGATTATCATTTTGAAGTCGAGGTTCTTACGCTTCGGAAAACTGCGCATTCAACAGTGCACACAGAAAGGTCAGGGTCTCTGTAGCATTCGGGACCTTTGTGAGCTGTCCCAAACCAATTTACGCTGTGCAAGTTGACGGTTTCAACGCTGCCAGCATCGTGACCTTTACTGAAGGAGAGCTCTCCCTTCTCAGCCGTCTGAGACAGCAGATCATCTTGCTGGCCACCAGCCACGCTCTCCCTCCATATGAGGCACAGTGTGGGGCGCGCGTATTAACTGACCTTACTCGTGTACAGAGTGTGGTGTACGCATGCCACACGTCACGTGTGTGACGCAACTGTCTGTTGTGTTTCTGTTACAGTTTGAAAAGGGATAAGAATTCCCCTAAAGACCTGAAACTAGGCGGTTTCTGTTTGATTGGCTTTTCCTCAGCACCCCACCCGCAGTATCTGCGCTACAGAGACTTCTTGTCGTATCTCAAACTAACTTCTGGAATGTACCTGACAATGGATGAAATGGCACAATAGCTTACTCATTTTTTACTATTATTTTTTATTAATGTTTTCCAAAATACATTAAAATGCAATTATCTGAACTCACATCTTCTATAGTAAACATGTTTTTCTGAGTTCTGATTAATTTTGATAATCATAAATATGTTTTATATAGTTTATTTTATACATCTAATCATTTTACTCATAAAATGTTTAATATGCGACTGTTTTGATATCATAATAAGGGGGGGGGGGGGGTTATTTAATGGAATATAATTTATATTTTTTATTATTAAACATCTTATATAATTGTATTAATACAATATATTTTATACATGTAATTAATTTATATTAAATAAATATAAAGAAAATCAATCATTATTTTAAATAATTACACCGTTCAGGGGGCAAAAAGTTAAATATACGTACTTAATACTACTGTCTTCATATCATAGTAAAGAATTTCTAAAATATATTATGAAATACATATTAACATAAAATATTGAATTTATTTTGTATATTTTAGTAAAAAGAATTTGTATTCACATGTATTCAATGTGTAAGGAAAATGTCCTTTTTAGTGTCATTACATTTAACCCTGTTAGTATTATTAAAGGTGTTAATGGTATTAAAATGTTGCAAAACTGTATGACACCAACATAAACAAAGTCTAAGAACTTGGCACATGTATTCTAAACTAGATTTTTACCATAGACACTCTTACAGTAAGTCATTAACCCTTTCCCTTTCTTGATTTCCAGGTGGCATTGTACAACCCTGACCAGGAGGGGAGTGACAGCCCTCGAAGCAGCCTTAACAATAGCCTATCTGATCAGAGTCTGGCCTCTGTGAATCTCAACAGCGTGGGCAGCGTGCACAGCTACACACCGGTAAGAGTCCAGTTTTCTTTGCAATTCCACTCTTTAACCTCATGAACCTGAAGCAGAGCTCTTCATTTGCTGAGTTTTATTGTGGATCTACTTTATGAAAAGCAGCAAGATTCCAGTGCGTTAGTCAGATTGCCAGAGATTGAAGGCCTGTGCATGGGAGCGTGCTGACACCGAGGTTAAGGGAATGAAAGACAGAGCTCATACTGCTGGAGCGCTGCTAAAGAGAGACGCTGCCTCTGATGTCCTCCCACCAGAGAAGCCGCTTCTTTGTTGTGGTCCCCTAGAAGCCCCGCATGCTTCTCGCTCCAGGCTCTCAGCATTGATCCGGCACAGACACTGATAGATTCACTTCAGTGGGCCAGACAATGCTCTCTCTCTCTCTCTTTCTCAGTCTCTCTGTCTCTCTTTTTCAGCTCCATCCAGCTTATTCGAACACTGTAGTCTGTTTGAACATAACCAGATTATATGCTCATCTTTACAGTGATGCATAGTGTGTCATCTGACTCCCACCGCTCATATTTCTTGTGTACAATTAGTCTCTGCTGCTAATGGTGCATGCAACCAGGTCTTTTCTTATGCAAGTTTTTTTTTTTTTTTTATCGTGCTAAGTAACTAGTGTTTCCTCTCTGATTTTACTATTTGAGTTTGCAACTGTAATGAGGATAATGTAGGGATGCACAGTATATGTATATGTGCATAACGATATATGAGTGTATGTGTAGGTACTGTGTGTGTTTTTATTTATATATATGATTATTTTTTTAGATTTTTCTTGATATTCAATATATATCGGTCAATATTGTGTTTTTCATTGTGTATGTTAATTTCCCTACTTTTTACACTTAGATTACTATGGCCGTCATCTAAGACTCACCACTAATAATTTAATAACACTGTTAAATGTAATCTCATGTTATCCATTTTTCATTCAAATGTTCTGATGCACTTGTAGCATGTTAAAGGACTGATTTTACTTAATGTTTTGTTTAAAATGTATTTGGATAAAATAGTGTAGAATTTGAATATCTGCCATTTATTACTTATCAGCCATAACATGAAACTAATTATCAACTTTTTGGTGTCAGCCTGAAAGTTAATAATGTGCATTCTAGCAAAATATGTCAGTCCAGTTTTAGAATGATAAATACGGTTCTGTTCATTTGCATTTCAGCTATTACCAATACTATAAAATGTTTTGTTCTTAGACAAGGTATTTACTTTTTTTTATTGTTACTATACTGCTACAACTTATTAACTTATTATCAGAAGGGGACACTGTCTGAATCACTGGCGCTAACAATTATCTGCTTAGGAGACTTGTTTGCAATAGCTTTGCGATGTGTTCAGATACTGTACATCCATTTCCCATCACAGCTAGAACTAGACTTCTTTGGAGTCCAGATGACTGTTTTGCCAGCCTCTCCAGTCTGTTAAACACTTTTGTCTTGAGCTAGACATGGCAGAGCCTCTGCCCTTGTGTACGCCACAAATATGCTCGGCATTATGGAGGCCTTGGGAGCCATTCAATGAATCACTCATTCTGGGCACGATAGGCATCTCTTCAGACTCAAAACAGTGAGCAGATCCCCTTTGGAGTGCAACACTTACGATTTCATAGATGTGAGAGTTTAGACACTAACTAATTCGTTTTGATGGGCAAACCTGTACTGTATTTAGTTAGAAGGATATTTATCATTAGAAAGATTTGTTTTATGGATCACTGCCTTTTTTTTGCAGGCAAGCTTTTATGATCTCGCTGTCGAATTCAGTTGCGTTGCTCAGTTAGTTTCGCCGAGCTGTTAATTACAGAATAAACAGCCGTAAAAACAACTTCAGAGAGTCTCTCAAGAGACGCGCGTCTGTTTTGATCATGGCTCTGTGGTTATGTACAGATTCAGCCGTGCTCGTAAATAAACGGTCAAGGATTGGAGGGGTTTTGTGCGCCTGAGATTTGGCTCCTGCATATTGTGCTGCAGTGTGTCTGGCAGTTCATTTCCTGTGCCGTGATCCTGAGTGCTGTAGTCAGTGCTGTCATGTTCTATCTGAGCTCTAATCTACCGGTCACTGGGCCTGGCTGAGCAGCTCTGCCGTTTAGAGTGGCAAGGCTGATTTCTGTCATTGTTGCTAATCTTGCATTCCTCCTCTCCTCCCCCTTCAGGTGTCGAGTCATCCAGAACCGGTGTCCCAGTCCATGGGCTTGCAGCAGGCCCCTCAGGCCCAGTACAGCATACCGGACCGAGACAAGCAGCTGCTCTTCTCCGACTTCGAAGATCTCAGTGCCTCCTTCCGCAGCCTTTACAAGACTGTGTTTGAGCAGTCCTACAACCAACAGGGTGAGTTTTACACACGGACATCCCACGTCAGCCAAGTCCAGATGGAGTCTGCAGACTCTATGTGCCATGTGCAGAGCTGAGAGCACTTCAGTCTTATTGGTAGCTGAAAGCACCATCATATCAGCCAAAATGATTAATAAACCAACATGCATAGAGTGGAGATTGTGTGAAGCTGTTCAGTTCTACAGAATGTGTGCGTGTACAGATTCTGTATGTGCCTGCCTAAGATTGGGACTTTCAGAAACTATATATTGCTAAATAAAGAATTTTATAGTGTTTATAATAATTTATTAATAACATTTTATTGGCTTTATTTTCGTTGTTATAATATTTATAGGTAAACTAGTTCATAATATACAATTTTATAAATGATTAATCTATTTTTTATGTCATTAATTATATCAAAAGATAGTAACCTAAAATTGATTGAAGCTTTAGCTGAGCTTGCTTTCTTTCTTTAGACTTTGTCACTATTTATTTTGCAATATATGCAATTTAATGTATGCCAAAATAATTCATTGTTGTGTGCACAATGGCACTATTATTCATAGCCAAAAGCATTATGAAATTCATTATAACATTAAGACAAGGATGGTGTCTGTGGTTGATGTTATTTATCAGTATTTATCATTAAGAACTGTGCATTTTTAAATTACAGGTAACTTCCGGTTCATGGATTTTTTTTGTGAGGATGTATAAGGAAAATGCTTCTTTTATACAGGCTTTAGTGTTTAGAAGCTGTTTTTATGTGTATTTTTATGAATTGCAAGGACGATATTGGCTTTGTGTACGGTAAGATGTTTTTCATTGAAAGAGTTCTCCATCTCAAATGGCAGCCCATCAAATAGATATAGGAACATTGCAGCGCTAGATTTGGTTCACTGCGAGCTTGCCTGTCTTTTAGAAGTTAATTCCTATTGTTTGTAATCTGATTGACTGATGTTCAAAAAGCACTTGACAAGCGGGTTGCGTGCAACACCAGACGAGCCCCTGTGTCTAACCTACTTTGCTCAAATCAGATGCTTTTCATGTTAATGTTTCCAAAGTGAACTTCTTTAATCTATCATCTATGTTTCATTAGCTGAAAGTTGTTACCTTTTTATGTGCATAAAAGTGAAATCTCTTAGTCAGACAAGCTTGGGCAATTAAAATGAGCAAATAAAGCTGGCGAGAGGATTTCACACCCCACTGCTGGAGACACTGAGCTAATTCACTGGCTTTGATAATAGGTAAT
The DNA here is from genome assembly GCF_949152265.1 of Phoxinus phoxinus. Lineage (NCBI taxonomy): Eukaryota > Metazoa > Chordata > Actinopteri > Cypriniformes > Leuciscidae > Phoxinus > Phoxinus phoxinus. The sequence goes on along the minus strand of NC_136897.1, from coordinate 19,066,140 downwards.
GAATCGCATTATTATTCAGGGGAGCTGCTAGCTAATTGCTTTCTGTGCTCTCCCATGGTTGGACAATAGGCTTTCTCTGCTGATAAGAGATGCACCCCTGTCACCCCGCCGATGAGTGTTCTCTGGCGATTGCAGCGATGCAGGACCCCTCAGTCTGCTCTAAAAGCTCTCCACCGAAATAGGTTTACAGTGCCAGCGCCATGATGGACAGGGCCTCTTAAGACCGCGAGCCGCACGCTTCGGTGATTGCTATTGAGTGTGCAGATGTTGGAAGCTTGTCAGCCGTTTTTAGAAACTAGTTCAAAACAATCGCTTCACTAATGAAAAGTTATAGAAATTCTGGTTCGGTTTAAGAGGGCTTACCATGACTTTTTCCTGAGTGACCGTCTCGGCACCCTGGTGCATTTGAAAAGAGACACAATTAGAAGTTCTCAATGTTTTGGACTTTTAACTACATTAATAAAGACTGGGTAAAGTATTATTATGGATAGAGTAGGAAATGAGATCAGAAAGACTCAAACTTGTTGCTGGCACAAACAATGACTAATCAGAGTATGCATGGCAACCGTTTGACCGCCAAGTTTTTACGTAATACTTTACCATAAGGTTCTGTACTGTGTAGCTGTACTGTACTGTTCTGTACTAATTAGCTATTAGTGAATGTATGAAGTACTGTGAAATAACAATGCATATACATTCATTACAGCATTTAGTAATCTTCCCTCATTTATATTTGTATTTTGTTATTGTATATTATTAATAATTATTTAAATAAAATAAGTCATATATTTTTATTTTATATTGATCAGAATAAAAGATAAAAAAATATTAACATTTCTGTTAACAGTTTATTTGTGCATAATGTTAGCATATGATTTTTTAACTAACTTTTTTTCTCTAAGTAGATATAAACATTTAAGATTAATAACCAGATGAATATATATTATTTATTGTGCCTTGTTATTCATTTTGAATAACTTAATTATTGAACAAATTAAATATTATAAATGTTTTGTTACGAGTGTGTTGGTATATGTAGAAATTCATATTTAAGATCAATAACCAGAAGATGGATTAATGCTGTAAAGTGATCATCTTGTTAGTCCATGTTAACTTGTTTCATATGCAACCTTAATATAAAGTGTTACATATTAGTGACTCTGATTTGAGTATAAATACATTTTTGAAATTGACCTGATGGAAATGTAAATTTTTCTTAAATTCTGATCAGATGCAGACAGCATTTTTGATATGATGCTCTCTGTTTGATCCTTCCAGGTCTGATCGGAATGCCCTCGGAGTCGTCCCAGCAGACCCACACCTCCTGCTCTTACCAACACTCCCCCAGCAGCACCATCAGCACCCACCCTCACAACAACCAGAACAGCATCACTAACTCTCACCCCAACAACATCCCCAACAGCGGTAGCCAGGTGCCTCTCTCCCACCCCCCTCACTCGGCCCACAACTCGCCCCACGGACAGCACCTCTCCCAGCATGGCCCTCACACCCAGCACAGCCAGCACCCGCACACGGCACATAGCCAGCACAGCCAACATCCCCAACACAGCCAGCACAGCCAGCACGGGCAGCATCCCTCCCAGCACCAGGCCCACGGCCAGCACACGGCACAGCAACAGCAGCACCAGAATCTCTCCCACCAGCCTCATCCTGCCCAGCAACAGATGCAGTGCAACACCGGTAAGAGTCTGCTTGTCTGTGATGGTTCTTGCTATCTGATCGTCTGTCTTCTTTTCCTCTTGCTTTCTGTCTCGAACCCTCAGCATACTTCCTTCTGTGATGGCAATGCCCTGACAGGCCGATTTATTCAGGCCTCTTCTAACAGTCATTTATTTTAGATTAAGAAATTTATGACAACTTTAGAGCAGTCTGCAGTAAATCATGGGGTGATTTATATAGCTCGCTCTAATGAGAACAAAGCAAATCCTGCACACTTCAGAGAGCAGGCCTGTAGCAGAGGGTTATGGCTCCCCCTGCTGGCTCAAACAGGAAGCTGCTTCCACACATCCAGATGAGTTCTGCTGTGGCCTTCACTACCTTCTTGTTTGATCTGCAGGTCTTCCCAGTGACTGGTACCCCAACCTGGATGCGCTGAAAGCAAGCTGCCGCATCGCCAGCAGCTACAACTGGGCTGATGTGGATCTGTCACCCTTCCAAGGTATAATCAAAATGCCTTACTTGTATACTATATTTGCTGTCATTAGCTATTTAGTATTATTATATATTTTTTTTAAATTCTTCAAAATAATGAGTTACTTTATGCAAACAATAACAACTATTTAATATTTATTTTAATATAAACTTTTACATTATTTTATTTAAATATTATAAATTAGGGCTGTAACGATTAATCGCGATTAATCGAAATCCAAAATAAAAGTTTGTGTTTACATAATATGTGTGTGTATTGTGTATAATTATTTTGTATATATTAATACACACACATGCATGTATTTATTTGAGAAATATTTGCATTTATATACTGCATATATATTTTTTTATGATTTATATTATATATAAATAGAACTATTTTATATATAAATAATTTTTTTTTATTAAATATATACATGCATGTGTGTGTATTTATATATACAAAATAATTATACACAATACACACACATTTATTATGTAAACACAAACTTTTATTTTGGTTTTCGATTAATCACGATTAATCGTTACAGCCCTATTATAAATATAACAACTCTGAGCTTACGGTATTTTATTTAAAATCTGTGTGATGAGGTACATTTTTATTTTAGTAGTTACACTGAAAAATGAAAGACCTGCCTTTAAAGTAGCATTTTGAATAAAGAAAATATATAGATAGTTTTAATTGACTGTCACAGGATTGCTTATTAACTTGAACAGGCGGGGGGCTGTTAAGCAATTTCTGTGCTTCATTTGTTTTCTATATTATTTCACTTTGCATGTCATTTTAAAACCGTAGCCATAGATGTGAGGTGTTTTAAGGCATTTCATTTTAGTTTGGTGAAATTTTCTGTCATTGTTTTTCTGAAGGTTTGAAAGAGAGCATGAGGCAGGCGGAGCTGAATAACTGGTCTCTCGAGCCCACTCAGATGGCAGACCTCTGCTCTTCCATCAATCAGTTCTTTGCTCGCACTGGAATCCAGCCACAGGGGGCAGTGCAGCCTCCAGTGTGCCACGGCTCCATGCATCCAAACAAGCCCAGCCCACACATCAACACAGGTGAGTGAACTTTAGCATCCCTTACAGTCATACATTAAGACTGTCACAATAGTAACATAGTAACATCAGTTTGTTTTTCAGGAAACATGTACATGGATTCGAGACAGAGCTTGAGTTCTATGATGGGTCCGCCGGGATATCCTCATATGCCGCCCATGAGCAGCGCTGTCCCCACTATGACAGGTCCTTGTCTTTTATAGCTCTTATATCAACAATCAAATGGCCTCAATTTTCCAGCATGTTGAGCTGGAGCTAGTGTTTGAAAAACTTGAATATTGCTCGTACTCCAATACCATTAAACAATTGAAATAAGTATCTTATGCTCACCAAGACTGCATTTATGTGATCAAACGTACAGTAAAAACAGTAGTATTATGAAATATTATTGCAATTTCTTATTGTAATATATAATAAAATGTGATTATTCTTGTAAAGCTGAATTTTCAGCATCATTACTCCAGTCTTCAGTGTCACATGATCCTTCAGAAATCACTCTAATATGCTGGTTTGGTGCTCTTTTCTTATTATTATCAATGTTGAAAACAGTTTACAAATTGATGCATTTTTTTAAGAATCAAAAGAACAGCATTTATTTGAACTAGAGATTTTTTTTAACGCTATAAATGTGTTGACTGTCTATTTTGATCAGTTTAATGCATCCTTGCTGAATTATCCTGCATTGCACAGTTTATGCTACTGATGTGAATGATGCCTTAAATCGTGCAGCCAGAGGAACTGTGCCATATATAGTGACCAGGGTATCATAGAGACCCCTTGATATTTCTAAACACCCTAGCAACCACCCAAAACACATTAATAACGCCATAGCAACACTGTAAAACACAACCAACCACATAGTAACAAGCATATACACCTTACTTGTCACAAGGGAACCTGTGTATAATTCACTAATAGTCTGAATTTAACACTTGCCCAGGTTACAACTTTCCACGATATGTGTGGAATGTGATTTTCTTAACATGCACGTCAAAGCATTCGTGTGTCGTGACCGTTCCCCTCTGCTCTGTCCTCAGGCCATCACGCTCAGATGAACCAGCAGCATATGATGCCTGATGGGAACTTCCAGATGCGCCGCATGCCCGCCGACGACATCCAGGACGACTTTGACTGGGACTCCATCGTCTAACCCAGTCCCAGAATGCAAAGAGTGGTGCAGACAAAATGAGAGAGGAGCGTATGGAGGCAGAGTGTTTGTGTTACAGAGCAAGAGGGCTGGACCTGAGGTGTCTGCATGCCCGTGACCGAAGGCAGATTGGAACGGGACACTTGAAAAATAGTGCAGGTGTTGTTCATTATGACCTGAAAGAGACTCCTGTGTTCCTGGTGTTTTTATGAAACAAAAACAAACAAAAAAAGATATTACTTTGAAGACAATCACATTTACTAGGACATTTAAGTGATCGCTTTTATACTTGTCCAAGGGGCAAGTGGTTCATGTTTATGTCAAATGTCTCCCAACCCACAGCCTTTCTACAAGCCCGCTCAATTGCCAAGCTCTCGCCCCTGCTCTTCAACTGTTATTCTGTGATTTTCGAGTAATATGTCTGGCTTGTTCTCCCCTCTCATGGTGACTAACTCAGGCCTTGACTGCCTATCAGACAAGATTGGCTCCTTCATTTGTGTTGTGAAACTTCCTCTGAGATGCAGGGCACTTTTCAGATGAGGGCCTATGGTGCAGGTAACGTGACACTCAAAGCACCTACCGTTGTTCTCGCTGGTCATTCAGGCACAAGTAGCCCCTTTTTTCTTTCTTTTTTTGCTCCTCTGACCCTACACACTGTAACATGTCGAAGTCGCCATGCATCCGATTCTAGCCGATTTTACTGATCGTTAAGGCTCGTAATGAAACGTGTAAACCACATTACCTGCAGTATTTGTACTTGTGTATCTTTGCTGCCTGAAGTGTGTCATGTTTTTTTGTCACTAATAGTTTTAGGCAAGTCTAAACGTGTGCGTCAGAAAATGATATCGATCCAGACCTCACTATTAACGTTTTCCCTGAACGCTTTACGTTTGCATGTACAATCCTCGTTCTGTCAACTATCACCCGTCAAACTGTAGTCTCCCATTTGGACTGCATTGCTTTTAAGTTCATTTAAAGCCCTCAGGACCTGCCACTAAAACTTTCATGCATTGTTTAGGAGCAGACCGGAGATTTGTGGGATAACGGAGAGCCCCGTTCACATTCAGAAATCATCCTGCTGTGTGGCTCTTTACAGCAGCGTTGAGAAGGAGATGAAATCACGTCAAGGCACATTTGCTTAATGGTCCGCAATAAAAGAGCACTCTTTATTTTAACCCTAGGACCAACCGACATGAAATCGCTTGCTCTTTGCTGCACTGACAAGGACTTTTTGCAGAGAGCGTACCCTCACTTTAGCTGATGCTTTTGGATGCTGGGTGTAGCGTAATACCGAGAGAAAGGAGATGACTGAAATATTTAGATACACTAATAGCCTTATGTTGGAGGAATGTTAACTGCTGCGTTTGAAATTCTGCTTCTAAAGTCTTGCGAAGTTTAAAATCACACACATTCACACTGTCCTTCAAAATCGACCAGGAACTAGACTGTAACTGCGTCTTGCTCTATCAAGCGTGGCCCAACTCTCGCTGTAATTACTACATACTACAGTCTCTATTTTTTACACGTTTAGTCGAAAGTGTCTGCTAGCGTAACAAACCACGGTGTCATTTTATTATATCCGCGATATTATGGAATGTGTTTGTGCAATATAATTAATTTAGGGCTATCAGTGATTACAATCATCTCTTTTGAAGAGCACAAAACGAATGCACAGGATGTGGACTAGAATAGCGGAACCCAAATTAGAAATAGGTGCAGGCTGTTGACCTTTAGCAGGGTATTTATCAGTGGAAAGTAGCACTTCGATTAGACCAAATTCTAGAGAGAAGTGCTTATTCAGAAAAGCCATTAAGTGCGGTTGAAAAGGGAAGGAGTGGATCTGTTTCTCATAGCTTGAATGTTTACGCACTCCCCGAGTCTCCTTGGCTTCCAGTAGTTTTCAGTCATCTTATGGGATTTGTTTTATTATTTATCAGAGTGTACGTGCAAATAGACTTGTAAAAGTGAAATGATCTAATGACAGTTGTTTTTTCCTTTTTGTATTTCAGTATTATTAACTCTCAAAGTATTTACACTAGTCAGTGACATGTATCGGCCTTTGATCCCTAAGGCCCTTAATGTCATGGATCCATGAACCCTACTTAACGGTTTGTCGTATACTGTATGTCCTTCTAATATCATGAAAATGTCGCATTACAACCTCAAAATCAGAAAGGGGAAAAGATCAATTGTTTTGCTTCGAGGCATCTATTTTTAAGACCATTAAGATTTGGAGTTCTGACATTTATTATCATGAGACATTAAAATCTCCTGATATTTTTCTTTTTGTAATTCCCTGATTATTCTCTAGTCATTTTCTCATTACTGTAATACAGTATTTTTATTGTTTCATGGAAAAATCAAATTGAGTATATCAATTTATGGTGAAGGCAGTCTAACAAATACTGATATAAAATAAAATACCGTTTTATTCTGCTTTTTTCCTTCAATTACTTGTAATGAGGTGCTATTACATTTTTACAGGTTTTTAATATGATTAAAAAAAACAAATTAGAATATAAATAATAGAATAATGAACTTAAGGGTCTTAAAAAAAGTTTCTTTGATCAAAATATTACATTTTTTAATTTGGGGTGAAATTTTGAGGATTTTAATGGTTGAGGAACCCAGTCAAACTCATCATGTTCATGACATTTCAGTGCAATCCTGTCCACCATCAGCTGTGTAGTTCTTTACATATCCGTGTGTTCCATCATTACAGAACCGATCGTCAGATCCTTTTGATGCTAATGGGGTTTAAATTGGTGAAAGCGTATTACCGAAGCCAAACATAACCCTGCAATCCAACTCAACTGGCCATGATACTGAATTTGTGAGTGTGCTTTTACAAGAGAAGAAAAACAGTGACAGAACTGTTATCCACTTTACCCCAGACCGACTGTTTAACGTCTGTTTTTTTATTTTTTTTTGACTGCGATGCTGTGCACATTGTTCTTAAGCTAAGCTCCATTGCCCAAATCTGCTTTGGCTCTCTGCGTCCTTTTCTTCTTTATCGGTTTGTTCGTCTCGTGTTTTTGTTTTGGATACTGTTGAAGTGTTCACAAGCCTCATTCACCTAGCCTCAGTGTTTGTCATACAAAGAGCTTTCGGAGCTTTTATCTGGTCATTTGTGCACTTTGAAAAGAAGTCAGAAGCACAAGCGTTCATGTCGTTCATTAACTCTCCCTCGAGTGAATGTCTGGCATCGATCCACCCTCGGTGTGAACTTTAATACCATACTGTGGTGTTCACCCTCCATGGTTTGTCTGGATAGGAGGAGGAGTGTCTGTTTTAAGTTGGAACTATTTTGTATGTATTGCCAATCTATTCGTGGTAGTGATGTGTTTGGATCTCTTGTTTGCCAAAGAGAGGAAGTCTAACTTTGCAACATTTAAGACGGCGGCGGCGGCGGGTTATTGGCGTAAAGTAAGTCTGAAGGATCGGACTGAACTGAAAGCTTCAAGAGAGCGCAAGAGAATATGAGCTGGACAGGTGATGAGTTCTCTCTATCTCTCTCTCTCTCTCTTCCTCTCTTCCTCTTTTTCTCAAAAAAGAAAAAGTAAAAACATTGCTCCTTTGATTTTGTGTTCGTGTTGTGTGAAAGTTTTAACTGTTTAAAGACAATTCAGTTTTCGTAAAACAAAAGAAGAAAAAAATAACTTAAAACAAGTGGAGACGCGCGTATCTGCCAGAGAGATTACTGTAATCAAGGAAGATTTGAGAAGCCTTGTTACATTTATGGGAGAAAACTGCCAACAAGTTCTGGTATTTGGAGCCTATTTTATTCATTGTTGGTGTGTTGTTGTGCTTACTGTAAATATATGTGTTTTCGATTGTCCTTTTTTCCTCTGGGGTGGTGAGGGATCAAGGCAAGGGCTCGGGTTCACCTGCGAAAGAAAAGAGGGAGATGAATACAGAGTATTTTGTTATTGTCCAATCCAAGGGTGACACAGTATGTATATATCTATATTGTATATATGTGATGAACATGCGTTGGCTTTTTGTGTGACACTACCTTTTACTTGTACTATGGTTCAACATTCAGTGTTTCAGTGTTTATATTCTATTTTAATCTTTGTTTTCTGTTTGATTTTGTCCTGGTCATTACTTGTATTTGTTGTTTCCTTTATTTTCCCCTTTTTGTCCTTTTTGTTATTGCACGGTTTATTACTTTTGCTGTCCAATAAGATGACACGGCTTCTCTTTGTATTGGTTTTAGTGCTGTAAAATAACTGAAGTGTCATTAGGATTGTCAATACCACCCCTTCCCCGATATGCATGAATGGCACTTAAAGAAATAAAATATGTTAACTTCACTGTGCAATCCTTGCTGCTTTGTGATATTTATTTCATTATTTATATATATATATATATATATCAATTCAAAACCAGATGTACTTGCAGAGAAGCCTTCAAAATGCCTTAATTTAATTGAATGGATGATTTTGCTGTTATCGTGTCAATTTGTTTGTTTTTGAGCTCATATATGTATACTGTAAACTTTTCACTACTGACAGAAAATTGGTTAATCATGCTATTCAGCTGTTCAATTTTTATTGACATTCACTGTCGTCCATGACAACACTGTATGCGAGTCCTCTCTTCCGTGTAACACATAAACATATACAAACACATACATTAATAAGTCGCATTCTGCAGTAGAATAATAATAGTACTCATAAAACCTATAATAATGAAACATTCGGGTAGCCTACATAAAATTATTTCATAATGTCAGTAATAATAAAGGAGATTATAATGAAGTATTCATAATATAACATTACAAATATATACAGAAATATAAATATTTTCATTATGTGTGTATAAACATACATATTCAGATACATATTTTCATTTCCCTTGTTCCGCTATACACTGGTTGTTTTTTTGACTGTTGCTTCCACGTCTTTTACAACATCTCGTACAAATAAAGGAATTAACGTGCTAAGACAAATATATAATCCTGACTTTATTTTGTATTACTGTTTTTCCTTCTTTTTTTTCTTTTTTTTGCATTTCTTTTTTTTTTTTTGCTTTATTTATTCTTTCATTTATATTAATTTATTTATAAATGCATAAATGAATCTGGAAATATATATATAAATGCATGTGGGAATTAGTAAATATAAATGAATGCATACATATAAGAATAATTGAAAGAATAAATAAAAGTAATAAAATGTTCTGTATGCTGTAATGGACCATATTTTTCTTTATATTTTTCCAAAGTTTTTGTTTAATTTAATTTATAGGTACAATTATTATTTTTTAAATCAAATCCATATTTAATGTCCACAAATCTATTTCATGAGTAACACAGGACAAAGCATTCAAAGGACTTATCCCAGATATCCCAACGCATTAATATCCACATGCTAGGCCTATATCATGATACATGAAAGCAACTGACCTTAATGTGAACTTTTAAGGTTGCACTCTCACATTAAACTTAAAATCGAATTCATTTTTCATCAACGTATTCTGTAAACTCAGTCTTGTAAGGAGCACATGCAGCTGTCACAATAGGTTATAACAATAAGCTTGTTAACTAGCCTGTTTTTGCTCAGCAGATCTTGGTTAGCCATCTTGCTTTTTCAGTAAAAACCAGTTTCTGATGGCAAGACAGCCGCTGACTGGATGTTCTTGGCTTCGAGAAGCTTTCGCAACACTCAAGATGCTGTAGCGTTTGAAGCACCCTACAAGTTTGCATTTCCTCACTCTTGTGTATTTGGTGCACTCACCACGGTGCTTTGAAACCGCTTAAGCCTTTGTAATCCCAGTTTCCTCCTGAAGAGCACACACAGTCCCTTGGTATTTTACCGACCTATTTTGAATTTGACGATCTGATGCTGTCACTGACTTGGTGGTCTATTTCTAGTATATGAAGCAGAGTTATGTTCAAAACCACCTTAAAACTCAAATTCACACACACATCCACCCCGGTAAACATGATTTCACCAAGTACATGTCCCTGGATCACCATCGTTGTTGATCCTGGAACAACATTCCAGTAAACCAATCAGATTTGAGGGAAAAGTTTTTATTTATGTTAAGTTTAGGGTTAGTTTAGGTGTTTTCCCTCTGATTTTAGTGGTAAGTTACGGGTAAGGTTAGGTTTTGGGATAGGGATAGGGTGAAGACTACATTTTCTGACAGGAAAGTTGTTCTGGGACCAACACAATATGTGGATTCAGGAACATGTCTTACTTGGCAAAATCACGGTGACCCATCGACCCCATCAGATCAATATATCTTCCTCTAGTGCTGTGGGGATCCTATAAAAAAATCTCTTTCTCTGCCACGAATATATAAAATGTATGGGAATGTGAACTTTGGGTAAGACTTTGGAGGGTCTATCAGGACAGCAATGATCAAATCTAGATTCCTGCTAAAGAAGACAATCATGAACAAAGCTTCACCTCAATGATGTTGCTTCAACAAGTAAGTGTGAAATGTTGCACTTTGTCTTCCTCCTTCTTCAGATATGTATTTTGCTGAAATCAATTGCTATAAAATATATATATTGAGTGCTTTACTTGAACAATGGAAGATATAGCCTGCAGAATGTCTGAATGGATGATGATCGTCAAATTGTGCTTGTTTCCAATTAAGTAAAAAATGTGTTTCTATTTTAAGTAACATTAAATTATTTTTGTAGCCATTTGCGACAGAAACCTTACATGAACTTTAGAAATAGTAATTTTTAAAGCTACAGTCCGTAACTTTTTGCGCATTAGCGGTAAATAAACAGAACTGCATGTGTCTTGCGGAAGAACATTGTAGCCGGAGCTACTTCTCTCTGTTTACGTCTGCAGGTGAAACTCGAAAAATTAGAATAGTGCAAACGTTCATTTATTTCAGTAATTCAACTTAAAAGGTGAAAAGGTATTATTTTGATGATTATGGCTTGCAGATTATGAAAACCCCAAATTCAAAATTAGAATATTGTGAAAAGGTTTTCATAGCTGTAAGCCATAAACAAATAAAGGCTTGAAATATCTCACTTTGCAGGTAATGAGTCTATATAATATATTAGTTTCACCTTTTAAGTTGAATTACTGAAATAAATGAACTTTAGCACGATATTCTAATTTTTCGAGTTTCACTTGTATGAGCAGGTACTGAGCTACTCCGCAGTGGTAGGATAAGACAAAAACACAGTTTGGAAAATAGTTTCATGATGCAGCTTTAATTTGTAATTTCATCCATGGTTAGCGTGTTATTACTGTAGATGTTTTAACCACAATGCGTGCAATCTAAAAGTTTCCATTATTTGGCAACTTTACAATAGGAATCCATGGGATCAGGAATTTAGTGGATTTTGAAATGCCGCATTGACCAACAGAATTTAGTTTAGTGACTGTGAGATGTGCTTCATAGACAGTTGACCTTTTTTATGCCAGTGAAGTTTCGCTAATGTGACCACATTGATATGATACAATGTTATTTTAATCAAATAGACTTCTTCACGAATATAGCATACAATTTTATATTGCATCTCTTCCATTTCAAATGATGTAACATTGTAAGAATCAGCATTAAAGCTACTGTATGTTTACCTGCAAAAGAACACAAGAAATGTATCTTTACAGTGTGTTTAATGTGGGATTTTGCTGCAGTGTCTGTAAAATATGTAAAATATTCCTTCTGTGCAGCTTTTCTGACAGGATATCATGTGCTTATAAATAACATGTGACTTTTGTGCTCCTCCACTTGGAGCCTGTGCTCCCTTCTTTTCCTGGTGTGTTGTACTTTATGATCACAAATTCAGTATGGTATGTCCTGTGATGAACAGGGTGTTAAAGAGAAACTTGCTTCAACTGCAGCAGAGCAAAGTTCTCCATTAGAAGAAACCGTGCCAAATCAAATTTCTTCATCTTCTGAAACAGAAGATGTTCAGGTGATTCTAAGGAGCCTTTGTAGAAGAGCCTAGAAGAACAATTTCATGCAATTCAGTGGTGCCCCACAAACTGTCCATGTTGAATGCAGTGTAATATTTTCTGCGCAGTCTCAACGCTGCCATTGTTTAGGAGGGTTAGCTGAGGTCTCCTTCTGAACGCTGCATTCTTCTCTCCATAATGATTCAGCAGAGCCATATCAAGAACAATTCTGCTGAATCTGGTCAGTATGCTGCAGGATCAATGCATCATAATCTCCATCTTTAATAATAGCATGATGATACAACATACCTTATTGTGAACAAAGTGATGGTGTCAGATCGAAGTACAGGTTCATATCAATTCATTACATGTAATGCATGTCTTATCCATGTTATATCCCAAGTTAAATAACTATTTGTCATATATAAATCTGTGTATGTCTCTCTTTCATGTAGTGGAATAAAAACTGTTAAATGACAAATTCCCAAAGTATGTCAATAAATGCAGACACCTCATGTTAGTCTACCTTCTCTGGGGACGTATAGAACACACACACACACACACACACACACACACACGAGCGTGTGTCTAGCACATGTTGCGCAGAGGTTGTTGGGTCAAGCAGAGAAACTATGTCCATATGTGGAACATGCATTACTCTGAGAGGCATATGTCTCACTCTCTCATAACACATTATATTTATGTTGGGAAATGCCTGGATTTATTTGGGATGTGGACTGTTGTACGCATCTGGACCAGAGACAGAAGGGCATCAGGCGTAGACAGATCTCTCTGAGAACAGAGGAAAGGCTCTGCATATTTATCCGTCAGGGTGATGAATTATCCTAAAATATTTTAATTCTGTTTTTATGACTGAATACACGTTTAAAACAAACTGATCATTTTCTCTACATGCTAAATGTATTTTTTAGATCTGACTAAGAGACTCAATCTAAGGGCTGAGATCAAGAGTTCCTCCTAGTGGCCGAAATCACTACAAGCCTTCAGAATAATCATTTGGGAGGATTCTGATTTTAGGGAAATTGTATATTTTGAATTTAGTGCATGGTTTAGTGCTTTGTTCTTCATAATTTATTAATCATGTTACACCTGTAAGCCCTTTATTTGATCTCTTCATTATCAATTTAAAATATTACTTGTCATTTAGCATTTTTTTTTATCCTTTTGTTAATTATTATATCGAATATGTTTAATGAGAGATGATGAAATTTCATGTCCAGTGCAATTTCTGCATTATAAACAGAATATTTTCTTATTTTAAAAGGTCTAGGCTATATAGAAGTTCAGTTCTACAAGACAAATGAAAGAGCAAAAGAATGTTATTAGCCATATTTTTTTAACCAAATGACAAGGATAATGTTATCCGATTGTCTCTAATTGCAACCAGGTTCATTTTCATAGACCTTTGTTGACATTTCCCTACAATATGGGCAGTATTGACTAGATAGTATTAGGCAGATCCAAAAAAAAAAATCCCCTAATTTTAAGGAGGTTGTCACAAGGTGTTTTATGTATGTTTGTTTTTGTCAAAAATTAGTGTCTTTAAATTAGTCTAAATATGTGATTTTTCTCATAAACATTGGTCAAATTGTCACACTGTTTCATATTGTCATTATTTACATTCATTATTTATTATTAATTGTAGGCCAAAACAATTGGGTCATGTAATTTTGTTTTAAAACTGTTTCTTTTTTCTTGGGCAATAAATGTAAAAATATTCAGTAGCTTTTTGCTGTACCTAGCTAAAACTTTACACAGAAACTGACAAAAAATAAACAAACCTTGAGAAATATTCACTGGAGAAAAAACTATGCAAAGTGTAAAATGAAACAGGTTAGTTATACTATCCAGGCACATTTCGAATAGCCTACTGAAGAAGAAGCTGATTTGTGATGGTCCAGGTTTCGCCAGCTTTACTTTCACCAATGGCCCATCGTGAATGGTTGTGTGCCTCTCCCAATTCTGCGACCCGACCGACCAGTTACATTGGGGAAGCTCTATAAGCTCCAGTCTCCATCCGCCATTTTCAGCACATTGGAAAGCAGGTAGACCAAAAACTACACAGTGCCGGTAAAAAAACAACAGGTAAGTGTTCAAGAACACCATGCTCACATTTTTATTTCAATCAAGCCTTTGCAACGCTGCACTGAACGGCTGGGAAAGCAGGAGGACACCTTGCTCGGAGTGAGTTGCATCGGGTTTGTGCACTTCTGAGTGCTCGGATTGATGATAACAATGAAATCTGTTTGTCCTGCCAGTCCACAAAGCAACTCTAGTGCTCTGTTGAAACATTCAAGAGAACTTTTTCACTCATAGAAGAGTCCTCAAACGAAAATGTGACCATTAGAAGAGTCTTTAAAGCGCGATGTGTGTTTGTTTGCCTGAAAGTCGGGATACACAACCTGAACAGCTTTGCACGAGCTACTGAGTTAATTCACGATGTAACATCATCTGGTTTGCATGACAATATTTTAAGCACGAGGATACACTTTCAGACTGTTTTGCATACAACCCGCAGTTGTTTTGTGATTTATTTAATTTAAGTTTATTATAATCATGTTGTGCGCATTTAAGTATTGTATGTCTGTGCATCACAATCCACCTACAAATATCGTGTAAGTTTTTGCTGGTGTTTCTTTTAAGAATTTTGAAACTTTTTCGCTGTTGGTTAAACCATCTTCTGCTTTGGGTGCTGAAACGCCTTCTTTCTTTGTCCCACCGCCACCGTCTGTTATTAACAAAGATGACACCACAATGAAAGGCATCTCATTCATCTCCTGGTTTTATTCATGCTCATTCCTCGCAATCTTTTTCATATTCTTGCATGTAGTTTCGAAATATGTTAAAATACAATATACAGTGGAGGGTGTACAGATGAAATTCATTAGTAATGGGGTGCACTCAGCAATTTTTGATAATCAAAAAAAGTTGTGAAAATTAGCAACACTTTTGATAAATATCATTAAAGTGATATACATTCACATGATTTGAAGACTGAAGTCTGATATCAGTTTTGTAAAAAAAAAAAAAATGTGCATAGATTATAATACATTTTTAAGGCATTATGATTGTATCTTCTTACCGTTTTATTATTACTTTGCTTTAATTTGATAATTTTTTTGTGTAATTGTTTTGTCTTCCATTTAAGTGCAATAGTAACCGGTTTTAATAAATACAGTGGTGGCCAAAATAATTAGAACGGTAAGTTTTAAAAAGTCTCTTCTGCTCACCAAGGCTTCATTTATTTGATCCAAAAACCGTAATATTTTGAAATATTTTTACAATTTTAAGTAACTGTTTTCTATTTGAATATATTTTAAAATGTTATCTGTTCCTTTGATCAAAGCTGAATTTTCTAATATGATGATTTGCTGCTCAAGAAACAATTATTATTATGATTATTATTATTATCAATGTTGAAAGCAGTTGTGTACAATTTCTTTTCAGGATTCGTTGATGCATTTATCTGAAATAGAAAGCTTTTGCAACATAATACATGTCTATACTGTCAATTTTGTACAATTGAATGCATCCTTGCTGAATACAATTATTAATTTCTTTCAAAAAAAAAAACTCTTACTGTCCCTAAACTTTTGAACGGTAGTGATAATGTTACAAAAGCTTTCTGTTTCAGATCAATGCTGTTCTTTTGAAATTTCTATTCATTAAATAATCCTGAAAAAAATTGTAAACAACTGTTTTCAACATTGATAATAATAATAAATGTTTCTTGAGCATCAAATCATCATATTAGAATGATTTCGAAGGATCATGTGACGCTGAAGCCTGGAGTAATGATGCTGAAAATTCAGGTTTACCAACACATAAATAAAATGCAACAGTTATTTTAAATTGTAAAAATATTTCACAATATTACTGTTTTTGCTGTATTTTGGTTCAAATAAATGAAGCCTTGGTGAGCAGAAGGGACTTCTTTTAAAACATTTAAAAAATCTTAACGTTCTAATAATTTTGGCCACCGCTGTACACACACACACACACACAAACGTTTTTTTTTATGTTTTAAAAGAAGTCCCTTCTGCTCACCAAGATTTTGGTGAGTTTTATATATATATACACACACAGTGTGTGTGCTCAATGATTTTTCAATGTTCTTTGCGAAGAATAACTCCAAATACAATGTGTTCCAGCATAAAAAAAGTTTGAGATTAAATCCAATAGGCTAGATGTCCATTATATAGATGAGTAGGTGCGTTCACGCGGCACGCCATGTTGGAAATTACATTAATTACAAGATTCCGACTTGTAAAAAGCTTTCACGTCCTCATTATTACAACTTGTAAACTCTGAATTTTCTCCGAGCTCTGACTTGTACCACGTGACTGCTGCAGATTCGCTTGTGCATTGATAGTGCTGCCATAGAAATCCAGAATCCTGAGTCTTGAGGACGTCACGTGAACAGTTCTGAGTAGATTGTTATGGGTTGCCATCTTGTAATTACGACATACTGTGGATGCAGCTAGTGTACTAAAACATGTATATGGGTATGTGTAGTATAAACACATAAATTAAAAGGAACAAAACAGCTTTGGTGTAAGCGGCAGCAGTTAATAAACAAACCTCATGCATCCAGACCAATAGGTGTCACTATAGTGTTCAAAACCATTGGTAATATTGGCACAAAAAGAACCAGTTTATGAGTTTAACTTTAGAAAGATCAAATGCACCTTTAAGGATTAAATCGAGGAATAAAATACTGGTGCCAAAAGGTATATAAAGTTGGTAGTTATTAAAGTTATTCCACACATTTATGAGACTGACTTCAGAGGAGGTCACTGCTGCAGCCTAATCATTTTTTGCTGACAGACAAAAGAATGAATCCTTAATGACTGCAGTATACTTGAGCACAAAGACTATTACTGACCAGAAGACATGATCTTTCTGTGGCTGTGTGACCACACGTAGGCTTCTGCAAATTAGAAAGCATGTCTATTTCGATTCACTATACTGAGATTTGAGTAATGATGTCCTGAATTATTTCTGCAAGCATCCATCTTGTCAAATTAGAGGGGGGAGTTTGAATCGGATGTTTTAATTTGATTCCAGCGGCTTGTTTTATCACACTTTCTGTTGTGTATTTGTGCTCCCACCCATGTGAAAGTAAAAGGCAGCGGAAGCCGAGAATCTGTCTCCGACCTCCACACTTATGTAACAGCGTCACATCAGAGAGGCCCCCTTGTGTGTCATGCTGTTTTCTCAATTTCCCCTTCTTCTCTGTAGCTGTCATCCAAACCTGATGACAATGTTCTACTTACCGTCCTGTCAGCTCTCGTTATTGCTCTGTTCTTATGCTACGAGAAGAATTCTCTGCAGACCCACAACAAAATGGATCATCATTTGTCTGAAACTGAGATTTGCACCTGAATGCCTGACTGAATATAGTTTTTTTTTTGTCTCTCAGGTGAGGCTGGGTTAATTACACATAGTGTAATGCTGGGGTGTCCCCTGGTAATAGATACTGTTTAAAGTCTAACCACACCTGTTAGATCATCACCATTTGGTGTGAAATACACCTTGAGGGTGACTCGCCTGAGAGATGATCTCTGATGTTAGAAGAGCAGCTTGATTATTTGTTGAAGTATTTTGTTTATGAATTATGCTGTACATATGAATTATATACACTTTCATTCATTTCTTATGCTTTTGAAAGAAGTATCTTATGCTCAACAAGGCTGCAGTTATTTGCTTCATTTCACAGCATTGTCGTTTTGTTTTTATCGCAATTTAAAATATAATTTATTCCTGTAATGTCAAAGCTAAAGCTGATTATTTGATAAATAGAATGTTCAAAATTACAGCATTTATTTGAAATTCTTTACTGTTAGTTCTGATCAATGTAATCCTCTCTGAAAAATCTATTTCCAAAGAAGAAGAAATCATAACGACCCCAAACTTTTGCATAGTAGTGTAAATAAATAAAAAAATCAGAGGCTTTGAGTTTAGTGCGGTTTTTAAAGCATGTCTATTCATATTCAGATTTGGGATTGCTTCAAAACAAGTCCCATCCTCCTTCATAAACATAGAGGATTATTTCGTTCTGGTTAAAATAACCGCTTCAATTTTCTGTTTTACAGAATCCATGAAATAAGAAAAGTCTTAGGAGTCTCAAATTCAATCGAGTGTTAAATCCTTGCCGCAGGTATGGCGAAACAATTTTTTTCTGATGTTGTATAAATGCTTTCCCTCACAAAATTCATACTTTTGTACCATGAGTATTGGTTATGGTGATATACAGTTAAGGAACATATTGTAAAATACCCCCCCCCCCCCCCCCCCCGCACCTTTTTTAGAGGCTGCAATGGCTTTGCCTCAAGGAGCATATGAAACCTTGGATGACATCCCTGCCCATGTGTGGAAAGGGCTGCCAAACAGCATGAAGCTGGGACCGTCAGCTGTTAACCCAAATCGCATTGGTGAGTAACAGCGTGGCTGAATACTTGTAAATGATGCTGTTGATGAGAAACCATGTTCATTATTGCAGTATTTCATTTTAACTCCGCTTGCTGAAAGACTAAAAGTTGTCCCAAATATTTGACTTTGAAAAATTTACAAAGTTTGCCTGTTTTGCTCTACAACCATCACTTTTGACAGTTGCCTTGTGGTTTAGGTCAGCATTTTGAACCAAAGGAATTGAGAACGTTAAACAATTGAGTTGCAAACAACGTAACTGCAGTCTTGTTTTGTTCTACGTTTGAAATGGAGAATGCGCAGTACGCTGTGATGCTGCCCTAGAAATATACAGATAAATGTTTAATATCGAATGCTCCAAAAAATGGCTCTGTGAGAGAGTCTCTGGAGATCATAAAGTGGCTCATTCTGAATGAGGATTCATGCTGAAAAATCCATCAAATAAGTTTGAATGGTGAAGAAAATCACATTTCCGGTGTTTGCTCATATAGGATTTCTCGTGACATGCTGTCCATGTCTCTCTACAGGTGTATGGGCATCTAGATTAATACCTAAAGGCAAAAGGTTTGGACCATTTGTAGGAGAACGAAAGAAGAGATCTCAAGTTACAAGCAATGTTTACATGTGGGAGGTATGTATTAGGTATCTCATTGAGAAAACTTCATCCTTGAGCAGAAGTCTGAATACACTGATCAACACAAAGCATATCTCAACCAATATACACTACCATTCAAAAGTTTGGGGTCAGTAAGATTTTTTATGTTTTTGAAAGAGGTCTCTTATGCTCACCGAGGCTGCATTTATTTGATCAAAAATACAGTAAAAACAGTAGTTTGCCGTTTAAAAAAAACTGTTAAAGTGTCGCTTCAGTGTCACATGATCCTTCAGAAATCATTTTAATATGCTGATTTGGTGCTCGAGAAACTTTTCTTCTTATCAATGTTGAAAACAATGGAAACTAATAATTATTTTTATGATGAATAGATAAATCTAAAGTTAAAAAGAACAGCATTTATTTAAAATATGAATCTTTTGTTACATTATAAATGTCTTTACTGACACAATTTTGATACATTTAAATGCATCTGCTAAAAAAAAAAAAAAAAATTACTGACCCCAAACTTTTTAATGGTAGTATAGGTTTAAGTGGTGGTTCTTAATTAAATACATATTGTTCCACTATCATTAGGTATATTTTCCAGCCTGGGGGTGGATGTGTGTAGATGCCACAGACCCAATGAAAGGAAACTGGTTGCGGTATGTGAACTGGGCACGCTCTTCTCAAGAGCAAAACCTCTTTCCACTGGAAATCAACCGAGCTATTTACTACAAAGTATTAAGGGTAAGAGCTGATGAACTGGTTCGATTTTCACCATGTTGATTCCCACCAATTAATGTTTTATGATTGTAAAAAGATTAAGCCTGGAGAAGATGCATACAGCGAAGTAGTACACTAGTAAAGGGGTTTTCAAACTTTTTTTAAGCTTAAGATCCCCAAAATATGATTCCCTTGCAAGAGGCACTCTGCCTAAATTATTAGCAGCTACAGTATAATACCTTGTCAAAGTTTGGGGTCAATATGAGACTTTTGTAACAAGAAATTAACACCTTTATTCAGGATGCATTTAATTGACAGTAAAAAAAAAGGAGACAGTAAATACTTTTACATTACAAAAGATTTGTGTTTCAATGCTGTTCCTTTAAACTTTTGTATTCATCAAAGAATCCTGAAAAAAGGTGTCATTGGTTTTCACAAAAATATTAAGCTGCGCAACTGTTTTCAAATATGATGATCATAAGTCTTAATAATAAAATATTTCTTGAGCAGCAAATCAACATATAATCATTTCTGATGGATCATGTGAAAAACTGGAGTAATGATGCTAATAAAATGAAGCTGTTGCCATAAAAGGAATAAATTATATTTTAAAATAAATTAAAATAGATAACAGTTGATTAAAACTGCAAACTACTGTTTTTACCGTACTTTTGGTTAAATAAATGCAGCCTTGGTGAGCATAAGAGACCTTTCTCAAAAACATTAAAAAAAAATCTCACTGGCCAGTAGTGTTTGTATTTTCATGTATAAGACAATATGTTGTAAATGTAAACAAAATGTAAAAGCATTTCTTAATTCGCTTGTATTAACTTAATGACATAGTTTTTTATACCACTGTTAATGTTAGATGTATAATGCAAAGAGAACCATATTCAGATGCATTACTTATGTGGTTCTTTTCACAGTAGCCTAATTAAATATTGCAAAATATGAATGAGAATGTTGCAATAGAACTCACACTGAGCAAGCAAAAGGAAACAACAACAAAAAGACCATGTAGTTTAATACGAACTGTTCTTGAAAGCATGTACGTTGCAAGGAAGGAGAAATGTACACTTTTACATAAGTCATTGTTAAAATAGGGCTGTCAATAGAATAGCCATGACTAATATCATGATTGTGCTGTGGGTTTTTATTTATTTATTAATACTTAGTTTTTCACTGTCATTTTCCCAGCACTATTGCAACCCCCTGGGGGTCCCAGGACAGTTTGAAAACCCCTACACTAGTACGATGCACTCAATGATAATAGACATGGACTAAATAAAACAAAACTCCAATTTTGATTTCATAGTGTGCCATGGATATTTGAAAAGTAGTAATCTGGGACAAATATAGAATGATTATAATTATTATTGCTGTGCTCCTGCTTAAATGTATGCACATTCAACTTTTATATGTAAATATTTTATAGGCCTACATTGACCAGTAGAAATTGATATTCCTTTGTTTTTCTTTTTAAATGCTTCTCCTACACTTAATGTAGTTGACAGATGAACAAAGCATCTTTAACGTCAATTAAAATGTTATAACATGAGCTTTCTCATACGGCACTCTAGTTTGTTATTGGGGTCTGTTTCTAAATGCCTGACAGAACGTCAAGGCCTAGATAGTATTTCATCCTATGGCATACCAAAAACCTCGACTCTGATTGGTCCGTCTACTCTTCGTCAGCCAATCGGACCCGACGAAGAACTTCTAGTGTGGTACAATGGGGAAGACAATCCTGAGATAGCAGCTGCATTAGAGGAAGAAAGGACTAGCAACCTGAGCAAGAAGAGTTCACCTAGAGCAAAGCGAGGTAAAATGAAAACACCACCTCTTACTGCTACTACCTGCAGTTTCCCCCCGATAAAAATTAGTGTCTAATTAGTGTCCGAGAACATATGTTTATTCTATTCGGAAGTATTCGCAGTCGTTAGCTGGAGCTAGCATGTTAGCCACCTGGCTATTCTCCCATTTCCTAGGAAGATTATTTAGAAACCGGAATTATAGATGACGTTCTGTTTTAAACAGCTTTGTTAAAAAGAAAAACACACCGGGACAGAGCCAAAGTGCGATGAATATAACGTACTCTTCCTCATGTTGATGAACGGGTCAGTTAGCCGCCTTGCAGACTCGGACCTTATTTCAGTGCCTGAAAATCTAATGAACTTCTCGCCTAGAGAGCATTTTGAGCATCACGGGCACGGCCGAGCGTTCGATTCAGAACGTTTGAAAGATTTGAAACTCGCCCGTGATGCCCGAACATGTCATCTCGATAGACGGCTCACAAGGTTTGGAGACACAGCCCATGTCTGTCAGAGATGACCTTCGAGACCCTCCTCGCAAAGCATTTTGAATGAGACCTAACGTTAAATGACCCATAACATAAACACAAAGTTTCACCTCTAAAAGCTCCAAGTATGAGAGTCTCATTTGTTTGTTCGTCCATAGCTCATTTTTTAATAATTTGTCACACATCACTACATTAAGTTTGATGCTCTAAGCTTGTACGTATTTTAATAAACTTTTTTATTTTGGAATTTATTTTTCTATAAAATATTACACAAATATGTATTTGACTTTAAATGTATATATTTGGTCTGAACTGTCTTTATAGACTGTTTTAATGACTGAAAAGGACAGATGCCCGACCTAAAAGAAAAGGAGCTTTTGCTGGTCATTTCATTGAGTAGGCTAAATGGTCGTTTGACTTTCCCCTTTTCAATGACAAGTGCAGCTAAATCCATGATGGTTCAATTTAGCTAGTAATATTTTTAAAAGAAAGGTTGGATTTAAGTAAAGGAGTTCTTGAAATATTTGACCTGTTAATGATATCCAAAACTTTGCTGTCAGGGGACATTTTTAGGAATTGAGATAAGGATATAATGTTTTGTTTGTTTGTTTGTTTAAACTTATGTATGTTAGAAAGTCTTTGTGAGTTATAAGTTTTAGCCTAAACAATTTATAGACATTTTGACAGTGAACCTTTTGATGTTTTTGACAAGTCAAAACACATTGTAACTATATATGTGCATCAATCCTTTATCTGACAAAAACCAGGGTCAAATGACATTGTATTACCATGTTGTATTCAAATATGTAGTGGTGAATTTTGTTTGAAAATGTTCTAGATTGTGTACATGGAATAGTAATAGACTAGCCTTTAAGGACTGAGTTGGATGTGGATATGTGGGAATGACTATTTGACAAGTATGGTCAGATGACCAAGTTTGCAGCATGTGTCTGTTTTATGAATTGGGTTTTGTATAAGATGTTCCCAGATGACCTTGTCACAAGGACAGCAGCTGATAGCTGGTTTCTTTGCTTGGCTGTGACAATATCTGTGATCCATTGTGTAAATGTATACACATGTTTACATGTCATTATGCAGCATTTATACTTCATCAAAGGGAAAGTTCACCCAAAAATAAAAATTCTGTAATTTACTCACATCATGTCACTCCAAGCCTGTACGACTTATTTTCTTCTATGAAACACAAAAGGAGATTTTTTTTTTGTCTCTGTCTCTGTCTCACTGTTTTTTTCCCCCGTCCATACAATAATAGTCAATGTTCTTCAGAATTTTGTGTTCCACACAAGAACGTCAGTCATACAGGTTAGGAACAACATGTGAGTGAGTAAATTATAAGAGTATTTTCATTTTTGGGTGAACTATCCCTTAAACTTTAATGTTCTACAATAGCCTGTAATTCAGTAACACTACATTTAACATGCAATTACTTTGGTATAGATTTTATTAAGGGCATTATTAAAGTGTGAACAACACGCATTTCACACAATGCAGCAGCTACTGAGAAGTCAGTCTGGTTTTGTGGTGAGCTGCTAGTTTACAAAAGAAGGCGGTGACATACTTGTTTTGGTTCTTGCAGGTGGAGCTCTTTATTCTAGTTAATGTACCAGATGTTCTTACAAATCTTGGTTATTTCCAGTTTACAGGTTTCATTTAATATTTATTTATGGCTACTTTGATGAAATATCATTGGATTAAATTATTGTAGGTTTTGATGGCCATGAAAGGAAACCTTAACCTTTATTAATAGCTTTTTGTTGGCTTTAGTAAGTCTTGAAGGCTTTCTCTTTTTTCTTTTTCTTTTTTTATACTAAAAACAGATTTGTTTCTCCCTAAAGCAAGGAGGAAGCTGTCGGAAAAAGCCAGACAGGCTGATTTGGGTGGATTCTGTGACCCGAAGAAATCGAGTACCGCTGAACCCTTATTCACAGTGATGCGGGACTCAGAGGAAGGTAGGTTATGCTTTTCATCAGCCTCTGGCAGGGATTTATGCTGTTCCCAATATGCTCAGCCCAATCATATTTTTTTATGGTTAACAGTATGGCTGCAACTAACAGTTATTTTGATAATCAATTAATGTGTCATTTATTTATATGGTTAAATGGATTCAAAAATGGCAAAATTTTATTTATTATTCTGTGTTTGAATGAAAAGCATGTTATTCTACATCTTGCCCAAATTTTTCTTCCAAACAATGTGTAAATTGAATGCAATGAAATTGAAAACAATTAAAGTGTAGGCTATAATATATATTATGTGCAAAGAGGTTTACAATATAAATTCTACATTACATATGATAATATATATATAATTTTTTACATTTATATTCTATTCCATCTTACACCTTTTATACTGCTCTCATTAAAATACCAAAATACCATTACATGTAAAATGTTAAAGTTAATGTCCAATAACTATTTCACCTAAATTAATGTTTCAGTCAGAATTATTGCTCTTTTATTTTTCTGTGTAAAACACGTCCACACTTACACTTTAATTTATCAGAGACTTGTTTGATTTGGATACATTTCTAACATTTATAGATTAGGATATAACAATTAAATGTTAGTTATGCGCTGGGTCATACATGTTTCAAACACATTAAATAGCACACACGTATATCCAAGTACTTGAAATGGAAAGCCGCATTAATCTAAATGCATGTGAGTTTAAAACGCTTAATATAAAACATTATCATGTCTGGGGCAGCTTACGGTGTGCACAGCTCGCTCTCTTATCTCCATTATTTTTCAGATGTGTTTTGTAGTGTAACAGAATTATTTGTTTAGATTAATAATTTTCTTATTCACTAGTCAGTTTTCATTTGCTTGAGCAGTTACAAACACTGTGTTGGGTAGTATTTAGGGTCTGAGCACCGATGGTGTGAGGACCCTGTTGGAATTGCTCCGTTTATTATTTATATATATTTTTCTTGTGATTCAGGGCTTAATGATGAGGAAAGACCATCTTCACCTCCAGAGTTGGAACAGAATGCAGTTTCCCAGTCATCTTCTGTAGAAAGTGAAAACCCTGTCCAGTCTCACACAACAGAGATGAACCAG
Source organism: Phoxinus phoxinus (assembly GCF_949152265.1). Classification (NCBI taxonomy): domain Eukaryota; kingdom Metazoa; phylum Chordata; class Actinopteri; order Cypriniformes; family Leuciscidae; genus Phoxinus; species Phoxinus phoxinus. The sequence continues at coordinate 19,040,741 of NC_136897.1, read as the reverse complement.
AGGGAAGGATTGGATGAGAAACATGTAAAGGTTGATGGACAACTGTTAAATCAGTGCCTACAGCACCCCTCTGAGGCAGAATTAGTTGATGGGAATGAAAAGTCTCTCCAGCTATTACATTCGGGCAACCCTGCAGAAGAAAGCTCTGAGAGTCCACTGTGTGATACAGAGTGTATATCTTCTTTAGCGAATCCTGAGGTGGAGGCAGATGGAGATTTCGAGGATGACCCCCAGGGAGGAACGTACCCCTGTCAGCACTGCGAGCGTCATTTCTCCACCAAACAGGGCCTGGAGCGCCACACTCATATTCACACTACTTCAAACCTTCAAACTCATACGTTTAAGTGCCGGTACTGTGCCAAGCCCTTTGGCTCTCAGGTAGGCAGGCGCAGACATGAACGTAGACATGAAAATGGGAGTAAAACTTTAAATAGGCCTGGGTCACTCAGCGGAACAGCGTTCCTCCACAGTCCTACAATGCCCAATGATTCTGCTACTTCTGGCAGCGTGTCCAGTCCAAGCCATGCAGTCATTATGAACACACAGAACGGTCCTCCTCAGCTAACCTCTGACAATTTGAAAAAAGAGCCTGGTGTTGAATCTGACCGGCCTTTTATATTAGATGAGAATGGGGAGTCAAAAGAGCTTCATCCTTGCAAGTACTGTAACAAGGCTTTTGGGACACACACCAACATGCGCAGGCACCAGCGCAGAATCCATGAGCGGCATCTAATGCCTAAAGGTGTTCGCCGGAAAGGTATACTCCTGCAGGACGGCTCCTCCCAACACCAGCACCATGAACAAGGGCAGCCTGTTTTGCTCCAGGAAGAGTCACCAAGTGCCAGTCCACCACCTATTTATGTGCCCAGTGTGGAGACCGAGGATGAGGGAGAGAGGGATGAGTGTATGGTTGATATCTCTAACAACATTTCTGAAAATCTCAGCCATTACATTGATGGAAAAATACCATCTACAAGCACAGTGAGCAATTGTGAGGTCATCGAGGTTGATTCAAGCACTGCAGCGTTGTTTGGCCTTGATGCTCTTATTTTGAGTCCCAAACAAATAAGTCATGCTCTTAAAGTTGAAACACGGACTTGTCCAGTGAAGGAAGTTTCATGCATGTCTCAGACAACTTCTAAAAGGCGGACTGCTACACCTCCGCTGCTGCCTGCTGTGAAAGTGGAGGCTGAAACTGTGTCCTCCTCTTCCTCATTGTCCTCCCCTTCCTCTCAGTCCTCTTTGTTGGTTGGAAACATTTTCTCCCAGTCATCCGAAACGTTAGCTTTTCAAAAGGAGAAAACGGTTTATCTCTCACCGAAACTTAAACAACTACTACAGGCCCCGGACGGTCAGAAAACAGCCATAGGTCTAATTACAGATAATAGATTGACCACCCCACTTTCCGTAACTTCACTGCCTGCTGTCCAAGGTAGGTTTAAAAGAAGAACCGCCTCCCCTCCCACAGCTTCACAGAGTAGCCCACCACAAAGAAATGATAACATAAGCTCTGCAGCTGGGGTTTCATGTTCTCTGAAGGTGCCAAAGATTGAGACCCACTGCATGACTCATTCTTGGAGTTTGTCCAGCAGTGATCATGGGGACACTGAAAGTCTGACAGGAAAAGACTGGTCTCCTTCAAGAAGTGGAGGGAATTCTTGCAATCAGCAGCCGCTTGACCTTTCGAATTCCTTCAGTAAAAGAGACAATAGTGTAAGCAGAGGATCTGGAGAGGCTGTGCTTGACTTAAGTATGAACCGTAAAAGTCCTGTTGACCATGAAGTAAAGACTTGCTCAGCCACACTACCACCTCATGTGAAGAGGAAAAAACCTAATACCAGCATTTTAGAAAAAGTGTTAATGAACGAGTATGCTGGCCTAAACTCACCTGGAGAAGAAGGATCCAACACTCTTGGGAGCCCTGACGCCCTTTCATCTTCTGAGAGTGCCACATGTGTAGCCCCTTCTAGTCCTGGATCAGGATCAGGATCAGAGCACCTTCCTTGTGAATCAACCTCTCCTCCCTCCTTGACCCCTATGACTATTAATCCATCCTCTCCATCTTCCTCTAGTATAGCTTCATCTACTCCCCCTCCTCCAGTCTTACCCACTATCCCATCTCCTCCGCCTCTATCATCGCTGCATTTTCACATGTCAGACGCCTTATCACCTTCCTCTTTTCCGGTGTTGTCCCCTAAAATGTCCCCAAAAGCAGTTGATAGTTTAGAGGAAGTGTCTGATTCATCTGCATTAACAGAATCATGCCATGATACATTAAATTCCATTGTTAATGAATCAGACCAAACTGCTGAGCAGTTAGACCGTGCGATTTCTCCACTGCCTCAGGATGCAAAAAGACATTGTACAGCAGATTCATCTTCAAAGTCAGAAACACTACTTGAGGGCTCAACCCATGATTCTAAGCCTCAGTTTTTAAGAAATGCAGACCAAGCAGGTTCTTCTCACCTAGAGTGGGATACTGCTTCTGTAACCAGCCAAAGCCATACCTGTGAAGGAACTCTCCCCCAAGACCTCAATATTAAAACAGAAGGTCGACACAAATCAGAGCCTTCTCTTTCTACAGTACAATCAATTACTAAAGAATCTTCACCAAACTTCCTCAGTGAATTGCATTCTCCACAGAAGAGTTCAGAGGTTGATAACAACGTGGCTGAAGAGGATGTAGGGAAAAAAGAGGAGCCGGTTGATATAACAAATGGAGGTGACGCTTCACCTGGGAGTCCGGTCAAAAATTGTGACGTTGAAACACCAGAGCGAGATAATTTTGTCAAAAGTTTTGTGTGTAACGTCTGCAAAGAGCCATTTCGCTCCATCAAAGACCTTAGTGGCCATATAATAGAGCATGCGTCAGAGTGGCCTTTTAAGTGCGAGTTTTGCGTTCAGTTATTTGGCAACGCCACTGCGCTCCTCGAGCACCGCTCCTCTCTCCACGGGGTGGGAAGAATTTATGTTTGCTCTATTTGCTCAAAGGAGTTTGCCTTCCTCTGCAATCTCCAGCAACATCAAAGTGACCTACATCCAAGTCAGAGTTGCACTCACACTGCCGTTGAAAACGGGAAGCTCAGACCTCAGAACTACACGGATCCTGCTTACACAAATGTGGAGAAAGATGCTGTTGATGCTGAGGATTCTTCTGAGGAGCATAACAGTGACACTAATAAGGTGGAAGATGAGGAAAATGGCCATGAGGACCCTACAGAAGAACTATACACTACAATAAAGATTATGGCATCTGAGGCTGGTAAACCGAAAGGTCCAGATGTGCGGCTTGGCATTAATCAACACTACCCCAGCTTTAAGCCTCCACCTTTCCCGTACCACAACAGAACACCTGATGGCTCGGTTGCCTCCGCTACTAATTTTACCACACACAACATCCCCCAAACATTTAGCACTGCAATCCGGTGTACCAAATGCGGAAACAGCTTTGACAACATGCCAGAGCTACATAAACACATATTAGTTTGTGCTAATGCTAGTGATAAGAAACGCTACACCCCTAAGAAGAATCCCATTCCTCTCAAACAAGTTGTGAAACAGTCTCCAAATGGTCTTTCCACCACTGGAGCCTCCACTGGGCAGAATGCCTTTCGTAGAATGGGTCAACCAAAAAGGCTCAACTTTAACCAAGATATAACCTCTAAAGCAAAGTTATCATCCCTAAATAAGAAGAAAAACCAGCTTGTCCAGAAAGCCATATCTCAGAAGAACAAGTCTGCTGCCTCTGCAAAGAAACCGCCAACCCGGGTAAAGGAAGAGGAGACTCATGAGGTCCATGCATGTCCATACTGTAATCGAGAGTTCACATACCCAGCCAGCCTCGCTAAACACATCGCTTGCAGTTGTCCACAAAGACCTGTTGCCAAGAAATTAAAAAAAGGTGCACTGATGCCTCAAGACAAAAACAGGAGTCTCCGAAGTCGAGCCATTGAGTCTGAAGTCAAACAAGAGGCAGGTTCTGGATCAAGTGCGAAGCCTTTGGGGAAAACTAGAGCCCGGAGCTCTGAGCCAATTGAGAATGAAGCTCTACCAGCAATTAAAGGAAAAGAACCTCAGGTACGTACAAAGAGACCAGCCTTGAATATGGACAACACTGCCCCACAAACTAAGAAAGGCAAAAAGAGCAATGAGCCACTGACTTCCATAACTCCTGCAGTTACTGATGACTCTTCATCAAGACCACCTTCTAAGATGCAACGTGGATCTAAAGAGGTTGTTGTCAAGAAGGAGGTTGTTGTCAAGAAGCAAGTTGTTGTCAAGAAGGAGATTGTTAAAACACACCAGTCTAAAAAGGAGGAGCGTTTTTCAGCAAGGACGCGGGAGAGAAAAGGTGGGCCGGTGACGCGAAGCGTACAGATTGCTAGTGCTTCAGCTCCTTTGGAAGTGAAGACTGAAGACCTTTCAAACCATGAACCAGGCCAGTCTGAGGTAATGCAGAACTTCATTGTTATCATTGATATAATGTGATTATAGTAACATTTTATAGTTGTGAGTTTTTGATTTCATCATGTTTCTTTCTCTGTTTATTTCAGGAGTCTCTATTGAAGTTAGCCAGGTAGAACTCAATGTTCTCTAAAGGATTGCTTGAGTCAATGACTGGAAGGGGAACTTCTTTCAGTTGAATTGGATTACCTTGGTTATAGCCTGAATGTTCAGGGGAACCAGGAGTTATCTCCCTGCTCATCTTTTGTGTTGGCCCATTGGAAGTATCTTCTCAGTGCACTTTTATAAATACTCCTTTGGATGTCTAACCCCCTCCCCAAATGGACTGAAGAATATGATGAATAAATAAATCTCAATCAAGCATAATATTACTTATGTAATATTAATAAATGTTGACCTTCTGGTTTTAAGATATTGCAAGAGGCAATCATTCAACAGTTTCTCTTAGGCTGATTGACCCATGTTTAATCTGTAAGGTTTTCGGATCCAGTGGTCTCCTAATGCATGTGCTTCTGTATACAGTATGATTGGACTGATCCTTTCTCCATGTCTGTACTCCATTTTGACCTGCTCCTCTTTTACTGAGAGAAATTATTTGAAGAAGAGTATATATATATGTATATTTAAGTAAATGTAATCTTCCACAGGGAATGTTTATCATACTGAAGCTCTCCTAATCTGTGAGGCTTTTTTGTTTTTACTTTGTTGGTTATGTTTTTGTTTATTTTGACACAGTAAATGAATTGAGCTGTTTGATACAGTCAGAGTGAGCAGGAGAGAACGGTTTGCTGTATGTAAAAGTTGTTTGACCTGAACCAGCCAAAACTATAAGCCGTTTTGTTCTTTTCTTTTCTCTGTTCCTTTTGTAATCTACAGATTCTACAGCAGGGCTGCTGGCCATTAAAATTACACTAAAACTTCAACTGGGAATGACCAACTGTCTTCTGCACTTGCATGATATTAATTAAAAGTTGTAAGTGCCATTATTACAACCCAAATTATGTAATTGCCTATTACATACATATTGCATATTAGTGATCTGGTAAATCAGATTGCTTGTTTCTATGAAAAGCACTTTATTTAGGCTAATTTGCCTTTTATGGATATCTCAAAGTTTGAGGTGATTTTACAATATGTGATGACACCTGCTTGAAAACTATAAAAACACCGCTAATTTTCACCGGTATGTTTATGCGCATGTGCGTCACCCTGAGGCAACCTCAGAAATTTGCTTCCAGTCTATTAAGACCTAGTTAATGTTGCATTATTAGTACAATTAGCCGTTATTGCCATGACGCCATCACAAGTACTCAGACTCTTTGGTAACCAAGCATTACACAAATGTTTTGTTTTTATCGTTTCTCATTTTATAAAATGGATAAGGCATCTGCTTTAATAGAACATCAACTGCACTTAATTCTTAGTGGTCTACCTCCTGGCAAGCTTTGAACTGATGCGTTTTCTGCCTTTGGACAGCGTAATCCCTCTCACTCCTAAGCCTGTCTCTGCCATGTCATTTTCACTTTACAACCTGGACAATGAGGACCGGTATCTAAACAAGATCTGAATGCTTAAAACATTTTTTTTTTTTTTTTTTTTTAAGCAAGGAACTTGAAACAATATTTCCATCTTGCAGTAGGCTATGTCTTTGCTGTCCTGCATTGATATATTTTTGGGAATGAAATGTTGACCGTGTTTTGTGACTATGAATAATAACCTTCACAAATGTAAAATGCATTGTCCTAATTGATATATAAAAAAAGGAAAAAATTCTATGTATACCTGATTTTAGCTTTTAGTTTGACTTCAGTGATACTTCAGATTGTATCCACAGATAAGGTACCTGTCAAATTAGTTTTTCACAAATGTTTTTCAATATTTAGGTTTGATCATATGCATAATCACTATTCATTGACCACATTGCTTCCTGACTAAACCAGGCTTTTGCATTACCTATTTCTGTTAGCACGTAGTAACATTCTGATTTTTTGTCCATGTCCGATATCAGTATGTTTTCTTTAAATCACCTGGCTTGTGAAATTGAACCTGTCTTATTAAGAGCTCGAGCTTTCCAGCAGGATTCATATTTTATTGTGGCTTTAAGAATCTTGTATGACCATCAAAAAAGCCATTAGAGTGAAATATAGTTTTCTTCTAGGCTAGCTAACCCTGACCAAATAGCCATATAGCTGTAAGGACACTTCTAACCGTCTGTCTTGCCAATATTCAAATGAAGAATAGAATATTGAGTGCAAATTTGTTCTGTTACACAGGACAGATCTTTATGTAGCAGGGAAAGCAAATCTTGTTTATGTTTCCCCCATGCCATGGTGCTGTTCTTTATGGTTCCTCCATGCTGTGTGTTGGGGAGAAGAGGTGCATGATGCTATGCTCAGCTTGACAGGATGAAATATTGCCTCACTTAATCCTGATTACTGTGCAAGTTGGCATAGCCCTAGTCATAAAAATGCAGCCCCATGCAGCTTCTGAGTTGGTCGATGCAGTACGTTATGATGAGGAAGTGACGCTTAGGTTAGAAATCATCTCCTTTATAATTTCTCCAGACCTATGTTTTATTAAACACAATATTGTTTTTACTTATAGATATCTCAGAAGTTTTGCTGTCATATATTTAAAAAAAAAAATTCTGTCAATGCTTAAATGTTTAATGCCATTTGCTATCCTTCATTTATTTGATTTACCAATTAGGTATTGACTGAATTATGAAAACAGCAGAATACAGTGTGAGATTGTTAAAACCGCCTCAATTTTTGGCATTTGGTTAGCATTAACCGGTAGCCTGTGTGGCCTAAATAACATCTTTGGAAAAAGTAAGTAATTTCACAAGAGCAAGATTTTGATTTAAACTCTTCTTTGATATCTTGTGCACCAATTAATTGTTCGCATTGAGACCATAACTTGCATTAATTATGTAAATGAGGTTTTGATTTCTTGTGGATTTTGACCTCAGACTTGCTACTAGTTGTATTGATCTATGTATTGCTGCAAAATATGACTTCTTCCCTACGTTCAGAGACCATTAGAAATAGCATTGCCTTACGTAACTAGGTAGGCAGAGGATATGTTTGTGCTGATGTACATGCTATCAAATACCTTTCTGCCTCTCTGAGGGGAGCAGAAGAACAGTGAAATTGAGAGAGCAGAATCACTCCTCGGCAGAGAGAGAGAGAGAGAGAGAGTGATCTGTTCTGGCAGGGGAGTGTATAGGAGGAACAGCTCTACCCTTCCCAGCTGACAGCTTACTATCTGCATGTCTCTTCAGTTCACGTTCAAAAAGAATTTGATTTGAGCGAACCTTCAGTTAGACAGAGGGAATTAATTCCAGCGAGCTCCAGCCACTTGGCATCTGCCTTTTCTGTCAGTTGAAAGCTGTGAAACTAACTGTGCCTCTTGTCACAACTAAATTTCAGAGGTTTGCTGATATAAAAGGAAGAAAAGAATGTAAAATCACCTTCTCTTTCACCACTCTGGCACCGCAGGATGTCCTTGTGGAAACCAGTCACCTTTCAACTACACGACTAGCTGATGTAGCTGGATGTTGCATAACACCAGGTTGACCGTGTTTCCTTTTAAAACACGAGGATATGGTTGCACTTGCAAATCTTCTATTTTCTTACAGCAAGGAGCAGATCCGACTATCGCACTGACCTGACACAGCTTCCAAAATCTAACGAATGGATTCATATACAATGATCAATGTATAAGTAGATTCATAGATCAATGTATAAGTACTTTCTTTTTTTATCTAGCTAGGTAGGACTTTCACAGCTCTATTGGATGAATAATTTGTCACAAGGAAAATTGAAGGTTACGCTTTATATGAAGATTGTGTTATTATTGTATAATATGGGTTAAGGATAAGGGTTTTAGGGTTAGTTGCTTGTAATATAACTATTAAGTTATGTGCATATAAGAGATAAAAATGTAACATTTAGATTGATTGGTTGAATAATTATTTAGGAATTAATGTTTAGAAAGTGTGACGATGTCACGAGTGGCATCTTTATGCTTCCCTCCAGGTTTGATATTTTGTTATATAATGCAGACATTCCTACTCTTTTTAGTGTCCAAGTGTACATGTTGGGTGTCACTGTAGGTGAACACATCCCATAAGATCCCGCCTAAAAAGATTTCTCATTGTATGTCAATTGTTATTTTTCACCCCTTGGGTGAGTTACCCAAAATGAACTTTCCTTTTCAACTTCTCCTCTCTCCTCCACAGGGGGAGGAATTAAAAAGTAGAGCTGCAAGAGTTGCAAAAAAATCTTTTCCCTGCAGCCGCGCTTCTTATGAAACGGATCATCGAGTTGAGAGGAGCGAGCAAGCAATGAAAGGGAGGGGTAGAGCCGAGGCAGAGGGAGGAGAGAAGAGGGCACACGCACCCGATCAGAGCACAACAAACGGCAGTCCACCCTGAGCCTGGGGGAACCGAAGGCTTCTCACTCAGTCAGCAGGACAGAGCACACTGGACCAGGAGCTTCAGACTCTGGAGAAACCTGCCAGCGAGGCACAACCTCAACACATGATCATAGAGCAGCAGGAAAAGGCAAGACATCATTGCTCTGATTCTCTCTCTCTTTCAAGCTCGCTCTCTGCACACACTCTCACTCATTCTCCTTGACGCACATAGACACACTCCCTCATTATCTTGCATGTGAGTGAGGCTATTTCTCTCCGTCCTGAGCAGAAACCTCTGTGCTATTCTTACACAGCTGCAACGTTGCTCCAGCTGCCGTTTTCAAAGGGAAGTGAAGGCAAACGGGGCTTTTCCTGCGTGGCGTGTCGTTCAGAGACTGACCCATCAAGCCTAGTGGGACATCCCAACCATGGAGGACACTCTCACCTGTACTCCCACCACCTTTTCCCAGGTTTTCGGCCGCCAAGGACAGCTGATGCAAGCTAGTAAGTACCCGAGATCTGTCATATTGGGACCAAAAAATAATAATACTTTGCCAGGTTATGTCAATTTGTAGGCCTTGGGGTAGTAAATATGAAGTGGACAAGTACTTGCTTATGCTCTGTGAAAGCTCTGCTGGTGAGACCATGGTCCACTGCATATCCTGATCTCTTGGTTTAGGCACCCAGCATGCAGAGAGAAACCCAGCTCTTGTTCCCCGCTGCTTTCAGCCCGCTAATGAGCTGCACACAGTCAAGAAATGTGTCTGCGGGTGTGCATCTCTCGTCTTGCTTATGGATATAGTGATCTTAATAAGTCAGTCATGAGGGCCGGGGCTGAAAGAGGAACATGACAGTTAACTCAAGATAGATTTTTTTTTATGGAGAACTTCACCAGTGTAATTCTGAAACAGTGCAATAATTCCTTGACAGCTTCATAAATATTGTACTCCTAAGCATTGATGAATTATGAATTTTGTCTAACAAAAAACTCCCAGTGCTATAAATAGATACCGCTTCATAGCTTATGTCTCACAGATTGTACTTCTGCATTTAATAGCTTTGTACAGATTTTGTATGGAAGCGGCTTGTACAAGATTACCAAAATACCTCCGATCCTTGTCTTAATTTAGAATGGAAATGGAAACTAGAGACAAATTAGCTCAAGACAACTCATAAATTTGGAATTAAACGCAGGTAACATAGACAAGTTTATTATAGATAATATAATTTAATATAAATCATATATTAAATCTTTAATTTAATGTGTAAAACATTTATTATACATACACTGTATGATTTTATTTACATGCCAAAACACAAACTGATCACACACACTCTTGTACACCATGAAAATATGAAGATTTTTTAAAATATTATTTAATATTCACGTTTTAATTTATTTTTCATTTATTATATAAAGAGTATGACTTAAAACCTCTTTACATTTATAGTACTTTGTATGTATCATTTTTTATTTTTTTCTAATAATTGATCAATGCTTGAGACTGCAATATTTATGAAGCTGTCAAGGATGTACTGATGATAGTTTTTGTAAACTAACTAGCTTTAACATTATTTTAGTGTACTTCCATAATTTTTTCGTAGATATATCTGGCTTATATCAATATCTTATATTAGCTTATAGCAGATTTGTACTCTCATGTCAAAGTTACAGCTTAGATGTCGGTGGAGAGCAATTCAATTAAAGAGATAGTTCACCCAAAAATGAAAATTCTGTCATCATTTACTCACCCTCAAGTTGTTTCAAACTTTTTCTTCTTCTGTTGAACACAAAAGAAGATATTTTGAAGAATGTTGGGAACCAGACAGTTGACTATAGTTTTGACTTCCACTGTAGGGGAAAAAAAATACGATGGAAATCAATGGCTACCGTCAACTGTCTTTTGTGTTCAGCAGAAGAAGAAAAAAACTCGTACAGGTTTGGAACAACTTGAGGGTGAGTAAATGATATTAGATTTTTCATTTTTGGGTGAACTATCCCTTTAAGGAGACTTGCAGCAGGACGCAATTACTCAAACAGCAGTTTGTAAATGACCGTGATACTAGCGGTAATGACAATCCAAGCAGATTTTAATTTGATGTCTAATTCGATGTCTCTACACATTAACATGACAATTAGCAGAGCAATGCCATGCTGCTCAATATCTGTTGAAAAAAACATGATTGCGTTCTTCTGGGAGAGTTTTAAAGAATGTGCATCTACATATAACAGCAATCCTGGAGAATATTAACGATAAATATTGTAACGATACAAACTAAAAGGATTGTAATGCTAAATATCGGTTGTGCAAACATGCAGGTTTTATATTTCATGTGATGATATGATTATCATGCATAGAAGAATATCATGCAGATGTAGCCAAAGTCATTGGGTTTTACGCCATGATTTTCCCAGACTGTGCGTGATTTTTTTTTGGAAAGGATATGTCCTTAAATTACCTTCCTCTGGGTGAGAGATTTCTGCCCTTTAAACCACTAGAATCTAATTTAAAGCATCTTTACCCACAGTAAATGCATGCTTGCCGGAAAAGTTTGTAAATTTTGTGTGCTAAGAAATGTGCATTATCTGAATGGTAGGCTATATGTGTGTGTTAGCAAGGGGTTTTGGTGGGAGGAATGGCAGCAGTGAAAAGGGACGGGTTGGGGGTGTTGGGTTTGTTTGAATGAAAGTCTCTCTCTGTCTCTCTGTTCGCTCTCCACAAATAGAAGAAAACTTTTATAAATAATGCCCTTTGTTTGCTTTATTTCTGTGAACTCATTAGCTGTTTGGTATGCAGGGATGTATTAGTGTCTGCAGAGTGTGTGACATTGCTATGATTAATATTCTGCGTGTGGCTTTGGAGCGCTGAAATCCTCTTTACTGAATTTGTGTTTCTGAAGTGCCTGAAGATGAGACTTCTCTGCAATATCTGAGCCTCAGAGGTGCCGAAATACTGTATGTATTACCATCAGCCACTTCTCTGTGGCTCTTTGCTTTGAATGTCTCACATTCTGGATCATCCATAATGATGAGATTTTGTAGTTTCGAGACATTCTGATGTCTCGTTCCCCGTGGACGCACTGGACGTGGATTTTTCTGAAGTTTCTGCCTTTATAAACAATGAACTGATTTGAGAGGCTTTTTCATTTTTTCACTAAAATAAGTTTTTTTTTTTTTTTTTCATTAAAGTCTTCCCAGAGGAGGATGTGGTTCTTTTCGGTGCACTTTCGCCTCAAACAATTTTCTCTTTTAACATTGATCAAAGTGCCTTATGTTTGCTCCATAAGTGTTTTTACAGATCATCTTCAAGCGATGCAAAAGTATCCACAGTGCAGATTTCATTGGCATGACGCGCCACTGCTTTTATGTTCTGTGTTGGTGTTTATATGGGTATGCATGAGCATGGCTGAGATCCAAGTCTATGCACTCACCCGCCGACACACAGACTGTTTTGGCTGACGTAATAGACGTGGCTGGACAGGGCTGTGAGTGTGGGCTCATTTGTGTGTGTGTGTCTGCAGATGTTAGTGATAGCACAATATGCAGCACCAGTGACTCTAATAGGAGTTACACGGTCTCGGTATGGACCTCTTTTCCTCACCGCATGTTTGATTGAGAAGTGCTTACTGTAGAAATATGCCTCGACACAGCATATGAATACACATCCATACATGCTTATATGTATCACATGTCTCTTTGGAACACTTGATTCTGATTGGTCAAATATTTTTGTATAATAGCCATTGATTTGTAGTACAGTAGTGCCAACCGATTTCCTACAAAATGCCAGTTTCATGTCTCATCACATCACTCTCTTTTTTCTCACAGAATAAATGAATTTCAACTCAGATCAATATTTAATGTCCATTTATGTGCAATAAATAATAATTACTGACTGTACATTAACTCTTAATGGGTTAGTTCACCCAAAAATATAGATTATCCCATAATTTACTTATCCTCAAGCCATCCAAGGTGTTCGTCAATACGTCATGCGTCGGGTCAGAGGTCACACTTCGGCCGGAACTCACAAAAATAAATGTTTTATATATTTACAGTAGGAAATTTACAAAATATCTTCATGGAACATGATCTTTACTTAACATCCTAATGATTTTTGGCATAAAAGAAAAATCGATAATTTTGACCCATACAATGTATTTTTGGCTATTGCCACAAATATACCATGCGACTTATGACATATAACGTGTAACAAGGGCACTGTAAAATAAAGTGTTACCGTAAAATGCTACCACTTTGATTTATTCTTTGTATAATGCAGGTGATTTAGAATATAAATAACTTATACAATGTTGCTTTAAATTTGCTTGGTAAAACTATATTAAACAAGCAGGGATATATGTAATGATTATGTTATACTCTCTCTCTGTGAGGCTTGGTTGACCAGAGCGCACAGAAATCAGGTTCGCTTTTGCCAAGTCTTTTGCACCGAGCCCAAGAATGTCACCTTTCTGCATCATTGGCCCAATGTAGAGGAGGTAATATAGCAGTAAGAAAAGAATAGCATCAGCAGAATTGTCTAGAAGTTATTTTCTTCCGTCACCTCTACCAATAAAGAGAGGGCCGATCTGTGTCCCTCTGGAAGGAAGTCATGATCTTGTCCTAAAGTCCTATATTTGTGCAGACAGAGCATAATCAGAGCTCTCCTGATACTACAATATAACCTCGACGCCAAAAGATACTTGGACACCAAGGCCAATCTTAAAAAGATTTGAATATTATGGCATTACGTAGATAACAAAAAAGCATATAATGTAAAATAATTAAAACACTAACAATATTTAAGAGATGGCACAAGCACATTTCACAATAAAAATGCTGAGGAAAAACTATATAATTCTACTTTCCAAAAATGACTCAAATCTGAAAAATGCTATACATAATTTATTATTTATTGGCAGATAACATTTGTTGAATTGTTAAATTTTTGTTGACCTGTTTCTCATCTATTGTGAAAATTGGGTCCATTGCAAAACACTACAACATTGTTGTTGTCATATTTTACATATTTTGAAAGTTAGTAGTTTGTGCTACTGGCATGTTGTTAGTTGCAATGTAATGACAAACAACACAGCGCTGCTGCACAGCTTCCATATTAATCTGACTATTCCTCCCATATGTTTTTAGGCATATTTTCATGGGACATTAGATGCTTACAGACTGTCACTTTAATATTGTGCATATGTTGCTCACAACAGAACGTTACTCACAACACTGTACTGTACTGTTGATAGATTTTGAAGAAGAAACTATTGCAAAAATTGATTGCCTTCTTGCTCCACTTTCTTTGCTGTGGTTATATCTTAGGTTTACTGACAAATCTTTATTGACCCAGAGTCATTAGATGTCCCTCATGAGGCCCCATAATCACTTCATCTGGGTCAATAGATGCCCAATCCGAGAGCTTCTCTTTCTTAATCACTATTATTGAATCTCACAACTATCCGACCATTGACTTGAGAAGAAGCCGAGGTGGAAAGGACATTTTTTAATTTCTAATCACTGTCGCAGAATGACATAGCCATAGGTTCTATAGGGTAGCACTAGCACCTTTGTGCCGAGTGCGAATTTGCTGATCGAATGCCGCAAATTTTAATTCCAAGAACTTTGGTGTTCACAATTGGAAAGAAATCCATTTTTCTTCTAAGTCTATTTGAAAGGAAGTGGTTTTAAGTGGCAACGCAGCCGTTAGTGCAGAAAAGGCTTAGCTTACAGGCAGCGCTCGTTGATTAGAGCGTTCTCATGAATTTTAAGCAGGGGCCAGTTTTGTTTGAATTGAAGCTTTGGAGTTTGAAGATTTCTGAACTATTTCACTTATAATAAGAAAAGTGATGTAACTCCCTCTAAACTGCAAAAAGTACACACAAGCCGTCCCCTGGAGAGTTTCCATAAGGAATAAGTTCAGAAATGATGTTGTGCCTCAGCCTGTGTGGATTTGGCTGATGCTGTTTACCGTGAGGTTAGGTGTGTGATTGTAGGCTAGTCTGCAACTTGCCATGCCGGTTTTATCCAATTGACGGGTTACTTTGGAGCCTAAAATTGCTTTGGATATCAGTCCCTACACATGATGTTCTGAACTGCTCTGAATAGTGTTTACATCTGAGGGAATATATTTTGACAGAGGCAGCTGGCAAGACTTGAGCAGCTAAAGAACTTCCTGCATGCAAATTTGTTTTCTTCTGAAACCACATCAAAGGGATCTCATAATATGTCTGTGGCAAGTGCGTCGTATTTTTAATTTATTTATTTCGAAAATTTGACACGTCTTCCGGAATGTGGGATTAAATCCACATATTTCGTTTTCATTATGTAACTTGAAGACTGCTTAATATGATCAGATCCTCCCCAACCGTCTCTCTCTTATTTTCCTCTCTGTAGACTTTGTGCTGCAGAACTTTTTACACAAGGGTCAATTTCACACCTTTCTGAATTTATGCATTTGGGAACTGCTGTAGCATTTTCTGCTGTCTTTGTTGTACAAGAAACCTTGCACTACAGTTTTATAGCAAACGGCTTGTTCTGAGATTAGGTTTCTGTCATGCTTTAGTAGCCAAGCATCCGTTTTTAACATCTGCAACAACAGATTATGCTGCTCTTTCCTCTCCATGGAGAGAATCATTTTAATCACTTGGTTTCTCTGCCTTTACATAGGATTTACTGTGTAACTCCCTTACTTTTTGCATTATATCTGGCATATATATAATATTTATTAAAATATACGTACTCTGATTTTATTCAGAAAGGATGCATTCAGTTGATCAAAAGTGACAGTAAAGACATTTATAATCTTACAAAATATTACAAATGCTTTTTTTCTTTTCTTTTTTTTATCAAAGAATCACAGTTTACACCAAAATATTACACAACACAACTGTTTTCAACATTGATAATAATAATTGAGCATATTAGAATGATTTCTGAGTAACGATGCTGAAAATTTAGCTTTGCCATCACTGGAATAAATTACATTTCAATATATAATAAAATAAAAAGCATTTGTTAGAAGTGTAGCCTGGGTAAACATAAGAAGCTTTTTCAATTAAAAAAAATCTTACATCAAACCTTTAAACAGTAGTGTGTATTTATAGGATTCGAAAACATGGTTTTATATCTAAATATAATCCAGATATATACAATTTGTGAACTCTATAATGGATTGAGTAAATTTTTTCAATTTGTTATTCTGTTGAAAAATAAGATGTGCATGGGTTAAATACAAAATGGAGGCATTGTCACCAGTGGTCTCAGGCTTTTAGCTTTTCAAACGGACAAGCCTTTAAAATGTGCAGCTTCAGTAACAAATCTCAAAGCTTGAGGGCTGCCAACATTTTCATTGTCGCCATGAACATTCTTGACAAAATGGATGTCAAACATTTAATAAATCATTCACCACCTCAAGCATGAGCCATAAAATGTGATTTTGGTTGATGTAACCTTTAAGAGTGTCACACTTGCTGGAATTTTCCATTCGGTTAGCTTGTTTGTTGGTTGGAGAACCGTGTGCATTTGCTATATAGAAACACATTATTGCT
The DNA here is from genome assembly GCF_949152265.1 of Phoxinus phoxinus. Classification (NCBI taxonomy): domain Eukaryota; kingdom Metazoa; phylum Chordata; class Actinopteri; order Cypriniformes; family Leuciscidae; genus Phoxinus; species Phoxinus phoxinus. The sequence continues at coordinate 19,024,304 of NC_136897.1, read as the reverse complement.
CTTTTTGTTTTGTGTGTTATCATGTAGAGAGATTGCTCAGTTAACACTGTTATCTTTTTCAGTCTTAGACACACACCGCTCTCCCATCTGTGTGCAAAGACGTGACTTGAATATTAAAACTGTACGTTTTACTGCTCAATAGTGATGAGTCTCCTGACATCGACTCGGGTAGATGTGGTTTTTCTCTTCGTCAGATGCTATTGGCTAAGCCTGTAGGATCGGGACATATTAAAGAACATGGGAGGAATATTCTGCCTGCTCTTCCTAGATGTATTATGAAAACTGTGTTGAATGTTATATGCTTTGACTTTCATTTGACTTAAGGCTCAAGCTTTATCTTAGCTTGTTCTGCCTCATCCTTTGCTCGAGGAGGAGTGCTGCTGTCATTTGCTTGCAAAATGGCAGATATTAGCAAACAATTCAGCTTGTGTTGACACACAGGGATTGAGAGGTGTGACAAAAGGGGTTTATTTTAAGCAAGATTAAGCAAAATGAGGACACCGCTATGAGTTCTGATGTCAGCAGCCATGTTGGCTTTGCTTGGTGACATGTAATAGACTAAAGCTTATTAGTGATCAGTCACACTTTGGGTTCCCTCCAGGCAACGCTTGATTTAGACATCTAAGGCAGAGCTGGGGCAAACTGTCTCACTGATTTGAGATGATTAAAGGTATTACTGTGATGAGAGGTACATTCGGAAGCATAAGGGTTAAAGATGAACACTCAGTACCCAGCAGTCTTTGCTAATGGCCATTGCTTGCCCAGGTAAATGTCTTCCTTGTTCTTGATTGCATTCATGATTAACATAGGGTTGGGTGGATGGATTTAAACTTAAATAAAGGTAATTGTAATTAAAAAAAAGAAATTGCCTTTTGGTGAACTTTGATTTACAGCACAATTTATATATAACACTTGATATTCAGTAAATAATCCTGAAAATAAACTAAAGAATCCAATTTCCATACAATCCATAGTGACAAACATCTTCTAAATGAATACATGTAACCTTAATGTTTCAGCTTCAGAAATGAGTAAACCCAAAAAAAGAAAAATAATAATACATATAATGCAATAACTAATATGCTGGTTTCAAGAAGCATTTGTTATTATTATCAATGTTGAAAAGAATCAATATAAGAATAAATAATAAGAATTTATTTGTTTGATTAAAAATACAGTACAAAAAGTACTGAAATATGATCCTTCAGAACTCATTCTAATATGCTGATTTGCTTATTACAATCAATGTCGAAAACAAAACAGTTGTGCTGCTTATTATTTTTGTGGATCCATGATCTGATTTATTTTCAGGATTCTTTAATGAATAGAAAGTTCAAGGGAACGGCATTCATTTGACATATACATCTTTTGTAACATTATAAATGTATTTACTGCCACTTATGATCAATTTAAGGCAACCGTGCTGAATAAAATGATTAATTTCTTTAAAAAAATCTTACTGACCCTGTAATATGGGGTTATTATTGTTGCAATATTCCAAATAAATAGATTAATATTCACAAATAAATGTAAAGAGATTCACAAAAATGTATCGAATGCACAAATGAATAGATTAAGATTCACAAATAAATGTAAAGAGTTTCACAAAAAATTATAAAATTCACAAATAAATAAAATGAGATTTGCAAATAAATAAAATATTTACAAATGTTTTCTTATTTTACAAACACAACTCTGCCTGGCATTTATTTGTGAATCGGTTCCTGTGCATTTGTGAATCCCCTCACGCATTTGTGGATTTTGAAACACTTCTAGCGCAGACGTGCAGAGAAATCCACAAATAGGTGGACTCCACCCACCGCCTACTCAAGCCAATCAGATAACGGCCACATCGAGCTGGCCAATCGTAACACGTTATCGCTTCAACCAATCACGTTAGGCTTTACGCTCGGGGCGGGAAGTGGGAACTGATTCTTGCATCAATGAAAGGAGCACTGGAGCGCAGTAGTAGCCTAGCGCTGAACTGTGTGTGGTAAAAACACTCTGTTTTCAAAAGATTGTTGGAGTTTAAGGCCTCTTTATATTTCCATCAGGACACACTCAGGGAATTATGATAATCAGAGATCCCGAGCATCATGAACAGTCTCTACACCGGCAAGAGGCGCGACACAGCGCGTCAAAAGCAAATAGGCACTGTCTATTCACTGCTGCCGCTTCAGTTTCAAATAATGTAAAACAACTAGCATGTTTGAAATGTTAACACACATTCCCTATGTGACGTCTGCTTAGCTTTATATGCATAATCGTGCTCTTAACGGCCCTGATCGTAGCCTGCTTATTGACTAGTGCTGGTTACTTAAATCATATTTTGTGATAGTGTACTGGACGCGGGGCATTCACTGATAGTAAACGGATGCCCGCACTTCTGATGTAGCGGCTACTTCACGCAATTAGGACATATTTGCACATTCGCTTTGCCCAGTGTAGATTGCCTCGCACAGGGTAGACAAGATGCATGACATTATACGATTTTGCCTTTTAAAGCACAATCGCAGTGACAAATAGCAATAGGATATAAATAAATGTAATGTAGAATACCAAATATAAGCCCAAATGTATAAATACAAAAACATTTGTCCTAATTGCGTGAAGTAGCCGCTACATCAGAAGTGCGGGCATCCGTTTACTATCAATGACTGCCCCGCCTCCAGTACACTATTACGAAATATGATAGTAACCAGCACTAGTCAATAAGCAGGCTACGATCAGAGCCGTTAAGAGCACGATTATGCATATAAAGCTAAGCAGACGTCACATAGGGAATGTGTGTTAACATTTCAAACATGCTAGTTGTTTTACATTATTTGAAACTGAAGCGGCAGCAGTGAATAGACAGTGCCTATTTGCTTTTGACGCGCTGTGTCGCGCCTCTTGCCGGTGTAGAGACTGTTCATGATGCTCGGGATCTCTGATTATCATAATTCCCTGAGTGTATCCTGATGGAAATATAAAGAGGCCTTAAACTCCAACAATCTTTTGAAAACAGAGTGTTTTTACCACACACAGTTCAGCGCTAGGCTACTACTGCGCTCCAGTGCTCCTTTCATTGATGCAAGAATCAGTTCCCACTTCCCGCCCCGAGCGTAAAGCCAAACGTGATTGGTTGAAGCGATAACGTGCTACGATTGGCTAGCTCGATGTGGCCGTTATCTGATTGGCTTGAGTAGGCGGTGGGTGGAGTCCACCTATTTGTGGATTTCTCTGCACGTCTACGCTAGAAGTGTTTCAAAATCCACAAATGCGTGAGGGGATTCACAAATGCACAGGAACCGATTCACAAATAAATGCCAGGCAGAGTTGTGTTTGTAAAATAAGAAAACATTTGTAAATGTTTTATTTATTTGCAAATCTCATTTTATTTATTTGTGAATTTTATAATTTTTTGTGAAACTCTTTACATTTATTTGTGAATCTTAATCTATTAATTTGTGCATTCGATACATTTTTGTGAATCTCTTTACATTTATTTGTGAATATTAATCTATTTATTTGGAATATTGCAACAATAATAACCCCATAATATACTGTACATGTTTTATTCAAACCAACAAATAGGCCTCTTCCCAGCATGCACTGCAGCATGAATAAATAAATGGCTGCATTGTTTGACTGTTTGACAGTTTTATGTAAACTGTTTTTGATTTTGTTGTCAGATTTAGTGGCGTATTGTCTTGTGATGTCAAGATGACGTGTTTTTTCTTCTACTTAAAATGATCTGTCAGTTGATTGTTAGCCTTGGTTGGGTTGCATGTACCAAGTTTTGACGTCTGTGTGGAATTTGAAGGTATTTCATGAATGTTTTTTTGTGTGACCAAGTGATGAGTATTCATTCAAACATGAGATGGAGCATGTAATATTCAATACTTTAAAACCATGTCAAACTTTTTTTACAGCTTTTTAATCTAGATAGGTGGTAGTTACAGCGATGGTGGATTATAAGTCATGACCATTTTTAATTCAGTCAAAACATTTGACTTTTTATTACAATTTAAATAATGTTCCACAGGCTTATTTTCATGCACTTATTTTCAGTGCATGACAGGTCTGTCAGTTTTTGACATCTGAGGCTGCACCATTACATAGAGTTCATTGTGTGCGGCCCAGTGAAGACATATGATTGACTCAACATGGCAGTAACATTTTGATTTTTGACATAACCCAGCTATAGGCAATCGACATGTCTTCTGCCGGCTAAATGCTCCCTGTGCCCTAAAATGCCTGCATCAGCATTGTTCAGCTATGGATGGAAGTAAACAATCACAATCCATAGTGTAGGCAACCTATAAGTCAGATTTATGGCAGGGAAAAGCCACCCTCTGCACTCTTCATAACCATCCTTTGTTTTGTCTCTCCATCAGACTGAAAAACGGGAGGATGAGGTCATGTTCTGCAGCGGCAGGCAGAGGGGAAATGAGACAGGGGTGAAGAGATTAATTCATGCAGGTCTTGGTCTTGTGCAGGATGAGTGATCCATCTATCATTGAACTGAGAGCCTGTTCTCCTTGCACTTTGAACAGAGATGTCTGGATTATGGACTGAAATGAGGCTGCTTTTAGTGAGCACAGCATCTTCAATAACCCCCTTTAAATATTTTATAGGTTTTAGTTTGAGTAGATGGTACACAAAACATGGCCTGGTACATTGTTTCCTTCCATTTCTCCTTAATTCAAACCAAATATAGTTTGTCAGCTTAAATAGTAAGTCATCAGGTAAATAATAAAACATTTTGAGTGCACGTCCATGTTTAGGAATGGGTCTAAGTCGAGTACTCTTAACATATAAAACATTTTTATCGTATATTAACTTGCATTTAAAGGTACTGGGAAAAAAAATATATGTATTTTTTGGAGTGAAAACAGCATAAGAAATAGTCACATTATGAGATTTAAAAGTAACATTTTGAGAAATAAAAACAAAATAAATGAAAAATGTGCAAAAAATTAAGATTCAAAATTAGAAATTTAAAATGCTGTTTTTACCTTACATTTAACACAAAATTAATATTATTTTTATTCACAAATAAATACAAGTTAAAGATAAGCTTAAATAGAATAAATACGCTATTCTATATGGAAATATGGAATGTAATAAATGTGAAGATATAAAAGTCACATTATGAGAATTAAAATAATAAATAAATGAACAACGTGCAAAACAAATTAAGATAAAAAAGATTAATATGAAAAAAACATGTTAGCTTACATGGAAACCAATTTGAAGATTGCACGTAATCATGTACAGTATAAAGGCTATTTTATTTATTTACTACAAGTGATGAAAGTCTTAACAAAAATGCCTGCTGTGAAAACAATGTGCTCTGCTGCTGCAGGTTATACTGATTCTGGTTTGATAAGCAACTGAGTTTCTCTCACATAGAGAATCATTAAAATGGATTGGATGCATGGATGGCCAAACAATAGCCAAATATACCAATAAGAATCAAAATAATGTCACACTTGGATGCTCTTGAGAAGCGTAGCGTTAGTTCTGGCAGGTCACGTTAGTCAAGCTCGCATCAGCTGACTCTCAACTGATCCACTACTTCGTATGATTTAGCAAAAATCTTACTAATTCGTACGAGTGAGGTCGTATGAATCCGTACGAATTAGCCACCTCGTAAAATTCAATATGAATTGCCATGAGATCGGGTTGTATATTCACTTTTGGTTAGTCAAGATTGAGTAGCTGATTTCAGACATCTTTGCTAGCTGCCATTTTGCAAACTTCTGCAACTAATTGCTAGGCGATTCAGGGTTTTTGATTGAAAAAAAAAGCTGAGAACTGCTGTGATCTCTCGGGAACCTGTTTCAGTTATGCAGTTTAGTACATTTAATGCCTGCTATTCCCCAAAAAACAAACAAACTCCAATTTACAACACCTGCGCATGAGTTATGACACGAACAATTCTGTGCAAAATGAGGTTTGCATAACAATGCACTGTTTCTAAATTACATGTTTAGCACCCTAAACAAATCCCTGTTGCGCCGCAAGGCCTCGCTTTCTTTCGTGTTGGAAAAGTTTTGACGCTTGCGTTCTCTTTTTAGAGGTGTTGAGAAGTGCTGACCCACTTTCCTCCTCTGAATATGACAGGCGCTGGCATTCACACACAAACACCCTTAATTGGCTCAAGCCTTGTCACAGGTTCTCCCTCTAGTCCTTGCTTTCCAAAGGCGCATCATCGAGGCATTAAAAATCGACGTGCGCTGTGTCAGTGCTAATCTGCCTCAGGGACGCCTCTACCTAGCCATATTTATCCATTCCTCGCATGTAAAAAGTTCCCTTTGACTGTTCTCTCATACCGAGTCTCAGCTGGGAGAATATGCATAGATAGGCCTTCTTACATTTACAATTATATTTCATTTAGCAGCAATACTTCTCTTGTATGTGGTCAGGTGGTTCTAAATTTCCCTATAGTCTGCATGTAAAAAAGCCAGCAGCAGCTTGCATCTCATGAATACATTTTGCATGTGGAATATTCCACAGTATCAAAGGCAATTTGATTTCACTGTCACTCGTCAATATGAACCGAATGTCAGCTGGCATTTAAGATCTTCATTATTGTGGCGTGCCTCTTTATATTCAGAAATGCCTGTGGCAAGACCTATTTGAACTTAATTTGTGTCCTTTTGCATTGTGGAAAAGTAATGGCGCTTGTCCCTGCGAGAATGCAAATACGATCTGACCTCTTGTTTAGTAGGATCAATATGGACGATTAGGCAAGCACCCTGTCCCACACAGCTGCTTATCTACCCTATTGTTACATGCTTCATTACAAGTGTAATTGATGCTTTGTGCTCCTTGTAGCTCTTATGTCAATTTAATTCTCTCTCCTTTGTCTCTCTAAAAGGCCCGGCTAGCATTAAGAGGAAAAAGGGGGAAAATGTGTAATGCAATTCAAAGGCATCCAGCTAGTCCACTGTAAGCCCTGGGCTGGGTATCAAAGGGTCAGAAGAGGCTTTTATCTTCAAAAGCTTAGTCAGAGCTTGAATTGCAATCTTTTTTTCCAGAGGCTTGAATTCAGTGAGAAGGCATCCAAGGCATGGAGAGCTGTACTGCGGGATGTCTCACTAGGTGGCGGACTGATCAAAGATTTCACCTGAGGAGGGCAGTCGCTCCACTTCTAGTGTGACACGGCTGCGTCCCGGCGGCATGCTAACAATGAAGTATTTGCTCGACTCTATGTGCAGACTTGACCTCAATTTCCCCCCTCCGTGAGTAACTGTGCTGCACTGGTGTCAAATATTACATAAGGACCATCATTGACCCTAAATGATATTGAGAATCAGCTTTGCTGGAACAGATCATTCATTTGGTCTGAGTTCGGACTGGCATACTATCATACTACTTTTCCTGTAGAATGCACATTGAGTATTCTATGTTCAGAATGGCATTCAAGTAGAACAACACCATTCAAAAGTTTGTGGTCGGTAAGATTTTGAAATATTGTGAAATATTATTACAATTAAAGATAACTGTTTTCTATTTTAATATATTTTAAAATGTAATTTATTCCTTTGATGGTAAAGCTGAATTTTCAGCAGCCATTCAGTGTCACATGATCCTTCAGAAATCATTCTTATATGCTGATTTGGTGCTAAAGCAAACGTTATTAGTATACTTATTATTATCGATGTTGTGCTGCTTATTTTTGTAGAAACCATGACACTTTTTTTTTTTGAATTCTTTGATGAATAGAAAGTTCAAAACAACAATATTTATTTAAAATATAAAAAATATTTTGTACAATTATAAATGTCTTTACTGTATCTTTTGAACAATTTAATGTGCTAAATAAAAGTATTAATTTCTTTCAAAAAATCTTACTGACCCCAAATAGTGTGACCCCATAGGTAGTGTGTACTGTGCACAGTATATGCAAAGTTTCACTCTTCACTTAATGTTTATATAGTATACTGTGTTTATTATGCATATTTTTGTTTGTTATATTTGCAAGGGCACACTAGCAAACTAGTATGTATGATGATCACAGTATGAACATTTTCTATATGCTATGGTTCAGAATGGCATATCACCATACAGCACAGTTTTTCCTGCAATATAATGTGCATATAAATGTTAATTATTAAATGTTCAGAATCGCATACTTCTATTTCTGCAGTCAGACTATTTCTGCAGTATGTAGTATGATTACTGTGCACAGTATGCTAATTTTAAGTATGCTGTTCATAATGGAACGCCACCCTTTTACTAGTAATATTGCTTTGGCTACTGTCTCCCATAATGCACACTGCAAAATTATTATTTTTAGCGATTCAATCACAATATTAAACATCTATTTCTCAGACTGTCAAAGGTTATCACATTTTTCAATAAACTTGAATTAAAAATTCAAATAATGGCATTGATCTCTGAGATAATAAAGCATACTAACATTGGATACATTTGCATAATACATGCAGTTTCACATGTGTTTAAAAAAAAAAAAAAAAGTAGTATGCAGAAAGCAGTATTCCAGTATTCCATTCCTTAGTCTTTCTCATTATTCTTTCTCATAATTACAATAAAATGTGTTGTCAACAAATAGACATATTTATGTGTCTGTGGTTTAATCACTGTTCTTCATCAGGTTCATGTTCATTCCTCGTGTTGCTTGATTTGCTATAACTTTCAGAGCCATATGGGGGCAATATTGTCTCTTTGGAAAGTCAGATAGAAAATTCCATACCTCTCTCGCTCATCCTAATATGATTAAACGGTTGAGACTATACGCGTATTTATCTGAGTGTTAAATAATAAAAAAGGTGCCAAGACGCCTCCAATAAAATGATTTTCTTTAAAAATGCAATAAATCAAGCTGCAATGTGAGGGATATATTTTGTTTTGTTTTTTTCTCAATTTGGTAACACTTTTAGTGCTAATTGCAGCTGCTGAGGGGTAATGAATTTGACTAAATCTATTATAATAGCGATGCAGGATGCATAAAGATCAGTTTGATTGGCATGCATCAAGATAATTGTTAAATCATGTGATGGGAAGCATTTTAAGAAATTGAGCTGAAGCATAGCCATTCTTCCCTTGAAGTTCACAGATGGGTGTGAGAATATTCTTGATGATACTGTTGAAATAATCCAAAGAATGAACTCTGACTGCAGTCAAGATGTCAAGTGTTTGCTTTGAAAATCCCTGAGCTCTAAGCAGTTGAATAGACAGTTAAGCGCAAATCATTCAAGAAGAAAAACATACAAAAAGGGAACGGTTCAGAACCCGCCTGAATGCTATAATTGAGAAAATCGAGACCATCAGCCCTTGTGTGAACTGTTACAATTGGCTGAGGACACATTCAAATTGCACAATGGGGTTAATCTACTTTTAAGAGCAGGTCAGTGAGAAAAAATCTTTGCCATGTAGTTTAGGTGCACCCATGATTAAGTGTGACAGGTAAAGACTAGTTCTCTAAGGGCTTGATACAAATGTTTTAGTCTGTGGTTGAAGTATCCGGGGTACGGGTCTTCTGAGGTGACTGTTGACATTTGCTAAATGTTGCTACATTACAGAAATGCACTCAACTCTTTGACTTATTAGTAAGTCTATTACCTCTAACATTTAATGCATATTTATTCACCGCTAACATTATTGCATTTGTAATTGCAACAGTTGAGTACATTAGTAACCGTCATTAGTATGTTATCTATGCTTCAGTTTGTCAGTATGTATTTAGTCACTGATTATGGGTTCAATTCCCAGCACTACAACAAATATTTATGTAACACATTTATAAATATTGATTTTTTATTGATTATGATGATAAATATTAATTATGTAAAATAAATGTATATGACTTTAAATAAATACATTTAATATTTATAATGTACATTTTTTTATTTAAAATTTAGTAAAATGTACTATATATATATATATATACATAGAGAGATTTTAAAGAGATAATTGAAATTGAAATATATTACTAATTATATATACTGTAACTGTATATAACAATAGTTATATATAACAAATATGTTTATGATTTTCATTATATATGTGCTGTCAAATTGATTAATTGCGATGAATCGTATCTAACATAAAAGTTTGTAAAGATATATATATATATATATAGAGAGAGAGAGAGAGAGAGAGAGAGAGAGAGAGAGAGAGATTTAAAGAGATAATTAAGAATATGTATACTAATTGTGATATATATATATATATATATATACATATATATAACTAAATGACTAATTATTTAATTTATAGTAATGTATGTATATAATATAGTAATACACACACACACACACACACACACATATATATATATATTTTTTTGTGATAGGCTTATAAGTGCTGTCAAATGGATTAATCACGATTATTTGCATTTAACAAATTCATCCTACATTTTTTTTAAATATATAATATATGTGTATGTATGTATATATGTGTGTGTGTGTGTAAATATACGTAGCCTATATATATGTGGGGGATGAATGTTGAAATCTGGTAAGGCACAGAATTCCACACCGTTCATACATCCATCTGCTCACGCGTCTTTTATTCATACACAATGATTTATTTGTTTATGAAATTCTCCACTGTCCCTTCCAACAACATGATGTTCAGTATAGTTCTCAGTGTAACGCAGTCAAGCAATCTTTGGAGGACAGCCATGGGAAAAAGCTCTCTGACTGATAAGAGCAAAGCCTCGCGGCATGTGTGACATTAACATTGATCTGAGAGCAAAGGAGGGCTGCTTTGTCACCATGGAAACCGGCGCTGAGACGGTCTTAAGTTAAACTTTCATTTATTGATGTAGGGAGTTTTCCCCACCCTCATTTGAATTTTGATTATAGCAGCTGTTGAAATACTTTGAATTTTGTTGAGAGAAAAAAAGAAGTTCACTCTATCTGCCTTGTTATTGTTAGAAGAGGAAACTAGCAGGTCCTCTCAGCAGTCTTATCAGGGAAGAGGTTTTTATACTTCAATAAATATTAATGCAATTACTGGCAGTCACAAGCACAGCAATACAGTCGTGTGCAGTGAAAGAGTTCAAAGCTGTAATTTCCTCATAAGCCAGGGATGTTTTATACAGTTTTGAGTCAGTGGTCTTGGCATATTTTGTCACCGAAGAGAATTTCAGTTGCTTTAAACATTGTGACCGCTTCATACTGAACGTTTTAGAGGGATTAAGAGCAAGTATGTGGGGAATATTTGAGTTTTCTGTGGTAATTTGAATTCTGATCACATGTGTGGTCATTGCCGTGTAATTCAGCTGACAGAATCCTTGAGCTTATGGAAACAATTCACCTACGGAAGTTAAATGGGAGACATCAGATGAATATTTCTGGAAGGTATAAAAGCGAAACGAGGAACATAAAGAGAATTCAATTTAAAGTTGGTTGTATAAATCTTAAGGGCTGTGCAACTTTTCCTGGAGAGTCAGCAGAACTCTTAATGTATCCTAACTGATAAGAGTAGGCCTACATTTATAAAAGCCCGGGTTCAGTCAATGAAAATGGTTCCTTTTATCATTTTCTATGCCTGCGTCACATTGACAGTTTTGCATGATGGACTTATTCAAGATTATTAAAATCAGATGTAGGTCTCCCTTTAATTTGTTTACTTTTGGGACTATTATTATTTAGTTCCGCTTTGCTTCTGGTTTCGTTTTATCGTGCGTGACTGCTGACGCACAAACTTTTAAATGCTTATTCCCTCACTCTCTTCTTTAATTCCACCTCTGCCCAGTAAACGTCTCTGACAGTGCGCTTGCATTCAGCCAGTCAGAGCTGTAGTTCGGAAGAGCTTGAGGGCTCGGGGGGACTGCAGTTTGTGTATGCCACTGATTAGAGGCTTTGTGGAGGTGCTTACCAGCCCTATGTTCCTCTCAAAGCCAAAGAAGCCTGTTGCACAATGAAAGTCGAGGTGGTTGAGGAGGCCTCGGGGGAGTCGGCTGACAGGCTGGGAAGATGGCAGTGCATGGATCTAAGCTGAAGAAACAGCAGTGAGGTACTACTGACCTGCTTCAGTGTTTGTTTTAGAGACGCCTGCTGTCATGGCTTGTGATGATGAGCGTCTCTATTAGTCCTTAAGGGAATAGTTCACCCCAACATGAAATTTGCCATCATTTACTCATCCTCATGTTGTTCCAAACCGTCGCTGCGTCATAATATGCCTTCTTTCATACTATATAGTGGGTGAAAATGGTATGTGAGCCGAGTAGTTTGTTCGAATTCACATTAGGCGAAAAATACCCGGATGACCTACTGCTTCCGGAGAGATTCTGAAGTGTGCATTATTTGATGGACACTTTACTATCCAATGCATCCAAGTGAGAGGATTGAGGATTGTGAATGTATTAGCGACGCAACTGCATGACACCGTAGAGTACATGACAATGACAATATGGCTGATTAAGTATGTCCGAATTTCATTCTACACATATTCACTATAGAACACAGTTTTTAATGGTCGCAAAGTAAGTAAACCAAATGTACTATTATACAGTACCGGTATATACAATTTTGGACGCAGCACATGTGATTTTCTTTCTTCTGTTGAACACAAAAGCAGAAGTTTATTAGAATGTTGATGCAACTCTTTTATATACAATTAAAGTAAAAGGTGCATGGTCAAGCTCCAAATATGACCAAAGTCAGCAAAATGCACCATACAAATGGTCCATATAACTTGCATGCGAATATCAATTTTGTTTTAATTTGTAATTTCAATTTATTGTAGTTTTGACTCTATCCTTGTTTATTTACTGTATTTGTTTGAATTTTTATAATTTTTTTTGTAGATTTAGTTTTTAGTGTTGCCAAAGTTAACTGGTACAAGTTACAATTGTTTAATAAAGTTAAATTGATCAGTAACAGTCTTTAATTATACATTCTCTAATATATATATATATATATATATATATATATATATATATATATATATATATAATATACTATCCCCTAAACAGTTTAATTTGGGAGAACTATCCCTTTTACGGTTCAGACCAATTTGTTTTCGGAAATCCCCACATTTACATTTTTTTTCTCTACTGAGGACTGACCATGTACAACACTGTAACAAGCCTCCTTCTCTGTCTCTCGCTCTCGCTTGGAGCAAATTGTAGAGGTGCAAAGGTCTAAATGGTCACAGATGGCTAACACATACTAAAAATCTCTGACTCATGAACACAGCCGTTGAATGAAAAGCCGTTGATTTTTTTTTTTTTTTTTTTTACCTTGTCCTGCGGAGCCAAATCATCATGTCCAAAACTGCAAATGCATTAAGTCTCTTTGTATCAGGAATGCAGGTGCAGGCTCACACAGTCAGCCTCTCAGAAGACCATACAATCAAAAGCACTCAGGGAATGGATTGCACACTGTCAAAGATAGCCGTTTATTACGGTGATGTAAACAGCAAAATTGCAGGTTCCTGAGTGAGTGATGCAAATGGTGTGGAATTCTGTTATAATATGCAAAACAATGGCTTAGAAAACTATAATAAAACTGTCAAAATTGTCTAGGCTTCCACTGCCTGGCAATTAGCATGACTATTGCATATGCCATTCTGGAATCTGATTTCACTGTTTATTTTTGAGGCTAAAAGAACGGGATCGTGCTCCCCCCCTTGAAGGCAGTTGCAGCCATTTCTTGTTTCTTTTCTGTTTTGTCTCCATTTTGATTTGGTTGTGTTTTTCCTTGGTAATGGGGTGATGCTGAATGCATTCCCTGGTGCACTCGAAAAACCTGCAAGGGACCAAACATCCATTCATCTAACTCTGCTCCTCACTTTTGAAGTGTGAAGCCATTGGAAAGCTCTCAAATTGCCTTGGCAGACGGTGCCCCATAGTGACTCCTTTTGCTCCCAACAGCTACAGAGGAATCAAAGACCTCATCAGATTCCCCCTTGAACATAATAGTACTCAGAATTTGTTTCTTTCTTGCTCTCATCTTTTGTTCCTTTGGTTCTGGAAGCATCAGAAATGCTGTTGTAGAGCTAAACTGAATTTGAATGGAGGATAAACTTTAGTCAAGTCTCGGTATAACAGTATCGTGTTCAGGCAGTTACGAATACTCTGAGGTCGGTAAAGCACACTACGATTTATTAGGATTCATTTTAATCATGGCTTGTCTAGAAAAGAAAAATGGAAGAAAACTGAGATGATGTGTGTGGAGCAAGTGGTGGTTTGGTGTTGTCCTACTAATTGCGTCTGCAGGTTCTGCGCTCCTATTGGTTTTTGATTTGACGGTTGTCGTAGAGAAGCCACACTGCAGGACTGTGCATTAAATCTTCTGACAGAATTTGTCGGAGGTAAAATTTGATTGCAATGGTTGTTAATCAGCTCATGTCAAACCAGCAATCAAAGACTTTGGCCTTGGACATGGGATCCTCAAATCCAGCCCTGGAGGGCCACTGTCCTGCAGAGTTTAGCTCAAACCATGATTGAACTCACTTACCTGCAATAAACTCTGAAGACCTTGAAAAACTTGTTTCAGGTGTGTTTGATTTAGGGTTAGAACTAAACTCTACAGGGACCAGATTTGAGGATCCTGGCCTTGGATCAGAAGAATATTTTAGGATTCTCAACATTTGTCGCAAAAAGCCAAATTGTAGCCAAATTGTACAGTGTGAACCCGGCTTAAGACAATGTCTCTATGATTTGTCAGGTATTTCCTTTTTTTTTTTTTTTTATGATTATTTCATTTTGCAATACACCTTAATCCGTTTGATCCATTTTATTTATGAAAAATGTGACTTATGTGATACTTATCATTTGCTGACTCATAAACATGATTTGGTACTACTTCTTGTCCTCAAATTTGATTGGCTGAGCTACGTTTTAAGAAGGCGTTTTTGCAGTCCACTGCACTGCTTTTCCATGCATAGACGTTTTTGTTTGCAGCGTTTTGCGTATGACATGGCTATTCTAAAATTGTGGCATTCAAGTTAAAATAAGTAACATTAAAAAAAATTCTGTGATCTGCCCCGTACAGTCTAACAGCACTGGGGATTTTCTTTTTTTTCACTCCACCATGTATTCGGGTTATAGACAGGCCTTCACTAATAATTATTAAAATTTTATCCCACAGATTGCTTGGTGATTCGTCCTTTTGGTTACACACAAGTGACTGTCTTTATGAGTGAGTCTGATGAACTGATTCGTTCAAACACTGATTAATAGGAATGCAAACACTTCTGCTTCGTGTTGTGCAAAAATACACAAAGTAACCAGAAACTTTGTTTAATATAAGTTACTCAGTATTATCTTCTTGATTATTGAACTGTTTATTTGTGCAAAATAACACCCACAGTTGTGCATTTGGAAAGAATATCACGTCTGCATTTACCTGTCGAACGAGGCTGCTGATATCGACTCCTTGTTTATTGAACCATAGAACACTTGCAATCGAGCTTCAGTGATGTTCAGTAGGCCTACATCATCACTCTTGCTCATGCTAAATGTAACACTGTTTTAGTTTTTTTGTTCACTGTTTTTTCAAATTGTGACTATATTTCAACATGAACATAAATATGAGGAACAGCCAAAATGTATTACAATTACAACATAATGCGTAATCTCTTAAATCCCAGTTTATCAAATTCACCTCCATCCAAAATAAACTCTTTTGTGTGAAACTGGCGAGTATCATACATTTGTGTTCAAGCCTGGTCGAAATGCATAACAGATTACAGATCTGTGTGATTCATCCTTTTATCTTATCTTTGGCTCATAAAGAACTGATCTCTCTCGATCCATAAAGCCCTAGCTTGGCTTATGACTCTTGAAATCATTTTCCACTCGTTCTCAGAAAGTTTTTGTATTTTATCTTCTGTCAGAACATTTAATGTGTCATTTCGCTCTCTGAGAGAGGAGTGCGTGTAGTCATTTGCATGGTAATGTGTTCCAGGGGCCACGCTGGCAGGGTGAATGAGTGGGCGGCCCTGTGTTGGCTTCAGCAGGGCTCTTCTCATTTCCTGTCAGGCAAAGAGAGAGAGAGGACACCAACCATCAGTTGTCATCATCTGAGAGCAAGAATAGAGATCAGATGGCCACAGGCTTGGTTCAGCAATGTTTTTTTTTTCCTCTGTCTTTCTCTTTCATGTGTCCACCAGGGAATCTGCAATCTGTTGTGTGTGACGACAAACGGCTCTCTGATGTAATTATGAAACTGTCACTTTGAACAGTCTGAACTTTATTCCATTCATCTCCCAGATCAGATTGTAAAGCTTCATCAGAACTGTCATACACACAAAGAGTCACCAAAAATAAATATTTAACAGAACTTTAACAGCAATGAACAAATCTTGCGATTCTTCCAAGATTTCAGCGACTTTTGAAAGTGTGACCTTGCTCTTTCATAGCTCAGGAGACTTAAAGGATATTGATTTTTTTAAAACTTTTTTTTAACAAAATGGCTCATAAATATATATTTATATATAAATATTTAATTATCCTTTAATGGGTGTCCTGGAGTTTTATACAGGCTGTTAACTGTTGTCATTTTATCCCACAAGTGACCCTTTCTGTAATTTACAGCATTATGCCAGTATGTAGCGACAAGTGACTGTCTTGAATAATTTACTGATTCATTTAAGAAATATAAACAAGTGTCTGCCTTCATGAACGAGTCATTGAATCATTCACTGATCATAACAAGTGATTCTCTTTATGAAAGTGTCTTTGAATCATTCGCTCAAATGTTAGCTTCCAAATGCTGATTTACTGTATTTAGGAACGCAACAAGTGATTTGCTGAATTCGGAACCTCGCACTAACATACTACTATTACTATTCTCCATAGAAAGATATGGTAAAAATAGAGTGTGCGGTTCTGAATTCATAGACTCTCTTTAATAATGAATGATTGAATCAGCCCGTCACTTAAACGGTTCGTCCAAAAACACAGATTCATTTAGGAACGCTGAGTGGCTAAGTCATTCATTCATGTATAAGCATTGTCTTGGTGTTTATCTTCAAATTCATTTGGAAAAATTAAAATAGAAGCATATAACATAAGCTATAAAATTAGTATGGATTGCTTAACTCAGATTAGTTCGTTTTGGATTTTTTTTTTTGAGTTTATATTGAATTAATCTCAGATTGCACACATTTAGCTTGTTGAGATCTCTTCTGAAACTCATTTGAGATACCGCTGTCTTTTTCTCAAGGACATTTTTTTTTATAGAATTCTCCATTGACCTGCCAATTAATGCAATTGCTGTTTGGGACAGTTGACAGACTAAAGAGATCTCCATTCCTCAGTGGACCTGTCGTAATCTGACACAGGTCTGATTGCAAAGCATCTATGAATGATCAATGCGAAACATAAACGCTCTATTCTTTAGCCGTTGCTGTGAAGGCAGATAGCTCTCTGTCATTACACTGGTATTGAGACTCAGTCTTTATTGATTTGCTCTTGGGAAAAGTCTCTTGGTTGTCTCTATTGAACCACAAACTCCATGACAGACAGCCCTGCTGGAAAATTGAAACAGTGTAGGGCAGGCTATTGCACTGCGTTTCAGTATGCGATGCCGTGTCACTTTCAATGTCGTGGTTTCATTATCCTCTGTCACATCTTAAGATATCCTCTTCAGAGAGGCACCTCGTAAACTGCTGAATGTGAAATTAGACTTCATTCGTCAGTTGGCACTATAAACATTTTATTTAGCTTTAATTCCAAGATGTGCTGCGGCGCTCGCAGAGAAGAGGTCTGATCATAAATCTGCTCCACATACGCGCTCAGTGCTCTGCAACTGCATTTTATAGGCTGGCCTGTCTCACAATCGCAATGTTTTCTGACACTGACCTTATTGGTCAATGGAGAAGCCCACACACGCTTTGACCTTCTTTCACACAATCTCTCTCTGTAAGGGCCTTAAAGCTCAGTTATGACACTGTTAGCTACTGCTTGTGTTTGGGTAACTAATTATCTCTAGTTCCATGATACGTGTCATTTGAGCTTTATCATTTGTGAATAAGGCTGATAAGGCTCCAAATATGTGTTTTTGTCATTAGTTGTTACTGTTTTTAGGTTATTCGGGTTTTGGCATAGCCTAGGCCTACTGTTTTTTTTCTGAATTATTTACTGATAAATAAATGATCATACAGTCCTATCTTCATTATATTCATTATTATCTTCATTTAAATTATTTTATTATCTTTCTTCTAATACAGTATTGTTTTAAAAAATTGGGAAGAATGTTCATAACATTGTGAAAAACAATTGGCCTAAAACAAAAAGATGAATATTGCAACAATATTAGCCTATTATTAGTAGTAGGCCTAGTTTGATTATGCATTCTAAGGTGGCGTTAACCGAAAATGTTCAGTCATTGGCGTTATTTTTTTTTAGCAGTGACGGAAAAATCTGAAACCCGTCCGTAATTTTGACAGATAACGTACTCGGTTACTAACGTAACCTCGGTTCTCTCTAGGAGAGGGAACGAGTACTGCGTCGAATCGACGCTGCGGGAAAGATATTTCTTTGTCGAGATTGAAGCCTAAAAATTAATCCTTAATTTTGTAATATGTAAAACGCTTTTCTGTAGCATACAACCCTAGGCGGAGCAATACCGCTCGCCCATTGGCTGCTCCGCCAGAAAAGCACAGCCTATGCGAGGCCAGTGACGCTGACCAATGAGGGCGCTTCGCGCCCTTCTGCGTCATCTCCCGCCGAAACAGGCGTGGCCTAGGTCTATAAATACCAAGCATAGCTGCTTCCACTCCGATTTTTGTCACAGAAGCGACACAGCGTGGGCACGCACGGCATGAGACGCAGTACTCGTTCCCTCTCCTAGAGAGAACCGAGGTTACGTTAGTAACCGAGTACGTTCTCTTACGTAGAGTTCTCTCCTACTGCGTCGAATCGACGCTGCGGGAACCCCTGTAAGACGCCGTGCGTGCTCTTGGACCGACACAGACACCCGAGGGCGCGCGCACGCGCCCCGGCATGCCAGAGCCTACACCAAGAGTATACAGGGAGAGCGGCTAGGATAGCATCATCCCTTTATAATAGGGCCCCTAAGGGCATAATAACATATATATGTAAATATAGATATATATGGGGGGGGTAATAGCATGCTCATGGGACACATTGTCAGTGAGTGATGCTTAAACATTTAGTGACCTGGGCCGCCGTGCGGGGCAGGAACACTATACCTGGTCTTAGACCGAGAGCAGTTTAGCCTGCAACGCAGGAACCTCTAGGTTATAGAACCTTATAAATGTAGACGGGGAGGCCCAGCCTGCCGCCATACAAATATCATGCAATGAGATTCCGCTATACCAAGCCTACGACGAGGCCATGCCTCTCGTAGAATGTGCTCTGATGCCCAGGGGGCATTCCGAACCTCTAGATGCGTAGGCTAGCGCAATGGCATCCACTACCCATCGAGATAGGCTCTGTTTCGTCGCAGCACGTCCTTTAGAGCGCCCACTGAACGAAACGAAGAGCTGCTCCGTCTGTCGAAAAACAGCGGAGCGGGACACGTAAGCTCTTAATGCCCTGACCGGGCAAAGGAAGCTATTTCCGTCCTCAGAGGCCGGCAGAGCCGACAGGGAGATGACCTGAGCCCTGAACGGTGTGTTGAGGGACTTAGGTACATACCCATGCCTCGGTTTCAACACGACTATAGAGTCGTTGGGCCCGAACTCCATACAAGAGGCTCTTACTGAGAGCGCTTGCAGATCCCCCATACGCTTCACTGAAGCGAGAGCCAAAAGAAACATGGTCTTGAGAGACAGATGTTTCATGTCAACTGAGTGAATAGGCTCGAAAGGGGCCCCTTTCATAGCGTTTAACACTGTAGAAAGGTCCCAAACGGGGACTGAAGGAGGCCTTGGAGGATTTAACCTTCTGGCTCCTCTAAGGAAACGTACCACCAGGTCGTTTCTGCCCAGTGCATGGCCAAGCGTCGGATTGACGAACGCTGATATGGCTGCCACATAGACTTTGAGCGTGGATGGGGTCCTACCCTTATCCAACAGCTCCTGCAGGAAGGAGAGAACCTCCGTTTCACCGCACTGAAGAGGTGATAGACCTTGGTCTGAACACCAGTCAGAGAACACCGACCATTTGGAAGCGTAGAGCCGTCTAGTAGACGGGGCCCTAGCCTGCTCGATCGTGTCTAACACTCCTCTTGGGAGTTTAGCGGGTACCCGTTTATGGCCCACACATGAAGGGACCATAGCTCTGGGTGAGGATGCAAAATCGAGCCCCTGGCCTGCGAGAGGAGGTCCCTCCTCACCGGGATCGGCCACGGAGCAGTACTCTTGAGCTGCATCAAGACTGGGAACCAGGGTTGATTCGTCCAGTATGGTGCGACAAGAAGCACTGAGCATCCGCTTTTCCTGATTCGCTCGAGCACTTGGGGCAGGAGCGAGACAGGGGGAAAAGCATAGAGCGGACGGCGGGGCCAGACTCTGGCCAGCGCGTTCGTGCTCTTTGAAAAGAATTCCGGGCAGTGAGCGTTTTCCTGGTTTGCAAACAGGTCTATCTCCGCTCTGCCGAACGTTTTCCACAGCAGACGCACTGTCTGTGTGTGTAGGGACCATTCTCCTGTCGGAACATTGTTCCGTGAGAGTCTGTCTGGTCCTACATTCAGGCGACCAGGCACATGGATCGCTCTCAGCGAGCGCAGGTTGTGCTGGGCCCATACCAGTATGCGTTCCGTCAGCCTGTAAAGGTTTCGGGATCTCACGCCACCCTGGCGGTTTATATAGGCTACTACCGACGTGTTGTCCGAACGGACTAGGACGTGGTGTCCTTTTATCCGAGGACAGAAGCGCCTCAGCGCTAAGTCCACTGCCATCATTTCTAGGCAGTTTATGTGCGGTAGTTCGACTCGTTTTGCCCATTGGCCAAAAAACGGTCTGCCTTCGAGCAGTGCTCCCCAGCCTGAGGTGGACGCGTCCGTGGACACCACCTTCAGGCTCGAAGAAGTCCCCAGGCTTACACCTGACCGGTACCAGTCTGACGCTCTCCATGGTGTCAGGGCTGAAACGCATTCCTGATTGACCTTGAGGCGATAACGACCGTGGACCCATGCTCGGCGCGGTACACGCGCTTTTAGCCAGAACTGCAGTGGGCGCATGCGCAGCAGGCCCAACTGTAGAGCTGTCGATGCTGCGGCCATGAGGCCTAGCATTTTCTGAAATCTCTTGAGCGGCACTATGTGGCCGCTGCGGAAGGATTTCGCCATCCGCAGGGAATCTCGCCTGCGTTGTGATGACAGTCGAGCTGTCATAGACAGCGAGTTCAGCTCCAGTCCTAAAAAGGAGATCCTTTGACTGGGAAACAGTGAACTTTTCTCCCAATTGACTCTCAGACCCAAGCACTCGAGGTGATCGAGAATTAGGGTCTTGTGGCGGATGAGTTCTGAAGGTGATTGAGCTAGAATCAGCCAATCGTCCAAATAATTCAGAATTCGAATGCCGCGGAGTCTCAGGGGTCTTTTTTCGGTACCAGAAAATATCTGCTGTACAGACCCCCTTCGCTCTGAGCTTGAGATAGAGGCTCTATGGCCCCTTTGCTCAATAGCTTCGCTATTTCGGCTCGAAGTAGATGTGCTACTTCTGTTTTCACCGTAGTTTCGACTTTCTCCGTGAAACGGGGAGGGCGTCGATGAAACTGTAGCGAATAGCCTCTTTTTATAGTCTCTAGCACCCATTCTGAGACCCCGGGAAGTCTTTCCCATGCATCTGCACGTGTGACTAGGGGTTGAATGTAATCTGGGCCCTGGTCGCGAAATGGCGGCGACACGAGAGCAACCGTGTGCTGTGACATGGACGCCGTGGCGTGTGAGGCGGGGGGCATGTTTAACACAGTATGCATCCCGCGCGCGCTCGGCTCTCTGTGTCGAGAGAGAGCGCGCGGGACGAGTCCCGTAGGGCTCGTTATGCTTGTGAATAAACGTGGGCGCTTGGTGGCGGGCACATTTATAACACCGGGGACACTGTGTTTGTGTACTGACTGACCGTTCGTTAGTTTCGTTTTTACAGAAACCTCGGAACGTGCAGTGTGTAGTGGTTGTGGGCACTTGGCAGTGGGCACGCTTACTACATGTAAAGCACAATCGATCTGAGTCGATTTTAAGTGTGCAAACCCTGTGTTGAACGGGGCTGCCCGTAGGGCTCGTATATTTGTGAATAAATGTGGACGCGTGGTAGCGGGCACATTTATAACACCGGGAATACTGTGTTTGTGAACTGACTGACCGTCCGTTGGTTTCGTTTTTACAGAAAAACCGCGGAACGTGCAGTGTGTAGTGGTTGTGGGCACTGGACAGTGGGCACGCTCACTACATGTAAAGTACAATCGACCTGAGTCGATTTTATGTGTGCAGACCCTGTGTTGTACGGGGCTGTGCTTGCACGGGTTGAAAAACCGGGCTCTGGTCGCGAAATGGCGGCGACACGAGAGCAGTCGCGCGCGCGCTCAGCTCTCTCAGCTGAGAGAGAGAGAGCACGCGGTCTCCGTAGAAACCATGTTGACATGTAGCTTGTAGTGATTGTGGGCACTTGAAAGCGGGCACGCTCACTTCATATAATACACAATCGACATTGAGTCGATTTTATGTGTGCAAGCCCTGTATTGTGTGGGGCTGTGCTTGTGTGTATGAATGGGCACTGGGTCGTGGGCATACAGTTACACACATTACATCATCGGCTGTGGCCGGGACACCGTGTAGCACAGAGAGTACTGTCTATCAGAACCGACTGACCGTGCATTCGTTTCGTTTTTACAGAAACCACGGGACATGCAGTGTGTAGTGATTGTGGGCACTGAAAAGCGGGCACGTTCACTAACTTACATGTATTGCACAATCGACGAGTCGATTTTATGTGTGCAAGCCCTGTATTGTGTAGGGCTGTGCTTGTGTGTACGAATGGGCACAGGGTCGTGGGCATTACGGATACACACATCACACCATCGGCCGTGGCCGGGACACCAGAAAATACATTTTCAGATTTACCTGGGGCGTCGTGAAAACGGCGTTTGTGTGCAGGCAAACGAGCATTGATGCCGATTTGGTGACTGCAAAATACACTGGCACGGTCGCGTATGTTGGGACTGTGCGAGCGAGACATTTTAGTGAAATCCGGCCGCGGCGGGATTTTAACACTGTAGCTTCCCTCGAAGCAGATGTGCGCATCCTGGCTGAAGACGGGGCTTTCCGGGACTCCGCGATTTCTTCGTGAATTCAGGAAGAGAAGGGCGCGGGTCGTGAGGACGGTAACGTACGTTCCTCTGCAGAAAAACAGCCATCCAGCCGGTAAGCGCATCGATGCTGGTCTTTCTCCGTCGACGCTCATGAGCGGCGGGGGAGGGGAGATCCTCGGAGCTCGCCCATCCGAAGCGGGAGAGAAAAGCAGTCGTCCTCCACAGGCGCGGCTTCACCTTCCTCGTTCATGACGGACGCGGCGGCACACAGCGGCCCTTGTCCGTCGATCAGAGAGTCCAGCGAAGCGGGCGGAGAAGCTGGCGGCAGCAGCGGCGAGCACCTCCTGGTGGGGGGAGGTTCCGGGCTCCGCTAAGCACGGCGCTTTTCACGGCGCGGCACTACAGCGGGCGTAAAAGATGCAGCTTCAGTAATTGAACGCCAGGCGAGTCCGCAGAGTCACCGTAGGCATCAAATCACAGTGATGGCAGCCGCCATCGACGAGAGCTGAAGCTGCGTGATACTCACAGGCAGGAAACACAAGCACGTGGTCCCCGACGCTGAGTGGGGCTCAACACGAGCCACAGGAGGTGCGAGACATCTTGAAAAAGACGCTCGGCTCTTTTAGTGTGGAAAAACTGTGTGACGCGACGGCGAACACACACACAAAACACACACACATAATGTAAAGGATATTCCACGCCGGAGAAGCGCAGCAGGGAACGGCGGCTGAAGGCGGCGATGACCAGCGGCTTCAGGTAAGGGCTCGTCCTGCTGAGGTGCTGTATCAGACGGCTGTGGTGGCTCGAATCCGGTCCTACGATGCGTGTAGCTTCGTGAAGTAAAGAAAATCGGAGTGGAAGCAGCTATGCTTGGTATTTATAGACCTAGGCCACGCCTGTTTCGGCGGGAGATGACGCAGAAGGGCGCGAATCGCCCTCATTGGTCAGCGTCACTGGCCTCGCATAGGCTGTGCTTTTCTGGCGGAGCAGCCAATGGGCGAGCGGTATTGCTCCGCCTAGGGTTGTATGCTACAGAAAAGCGTTTTACATATTACAAAATTAAGGATTAATTTTTAGGCTTCAATCTCGACAAAGAAATATCTTTCCCGCAGCGTCGATTCGACGCAGTAGGAGAGAACTCTACGTAAGAGAACTAGTATGTTCCTGTAACTCTCACTCCTGTCCACTTGGTGGCAAGCGCTCTCTCGCTGACTATGGTCAAATAATGTCTTTTCGCGGTTGAAACACCAATTGAGCGATTGACACGATACGAATTTCGGTAAGTTGGACTGTATCTTTAACATATTTTCTGATTTTCATTCATGTTTATTTCTTTCTGTAACGTATTGTTCACTGAGCTGAGGCGCTACAGTGATCTCTCGCGCCACATTCAAGAGCGCCAAAACGGTATTGTTTGAAATTTGTGATAAAAGGGACAGCATTTGAAAGCTGAGACTTTGTTTCATATCAAAAGTAACAAAGCATAAAGCTTATTGCGATTTATTGGACAAGCATTCATGATGAAAACTGCATTGCATGGTCTCTGTTCCAATTCTCTTCATTAAATGCATAATCTTCTAGCCTATATGCAGCTTGTCCTGTAAATTCGTGAATACAAATTAAAAGTGAACAAAAACAGAGCGTATTAAATAGCTTATTATAGTATTCAAATATGAAAATTATTTTTTTTAAATCCCTGAGCTGACCGTCAAAATGACGGACAATGCGGAAGTCTTGACCTCCAAGTTACGTTTTCTACTTGGAAAAACATACTATTTTACTAACTAGAATATATTTAGCTGTGTGTGACACATCTTCCTTTATGTTCTCTCTCTCTCGGCTCTTTCTACCAGTTGTTTTTTGTACATTTCTATTGAAGTCTAGTGAGGCCATTTTTACCAGTCGCAGCACTGCAAAAATTGCATTTCATGCTTTGTAATCGTATTTGCTTTGAGTAAAAGGTGCATAAAATTAATAAATAATATTCACATGTATTTAGCTCCCCCCCTGTTAAAATATCTCTAAATTCTTAAAACAAGGTACATTTATTTTAGAATTAAGCAACACTGCATTCATTTAACAATGCAAACAATTTTTTCTGAGCCACATAAAGGTGAAAAGTGTATCACGATCTGTGTTTTTGACATTATTACACAATGCACAAACTTCAGCAAAACTTCCAATTCAGCAGTGCCATTTCTAAGCAACTTCTCCCATTTCTGGTGAATGGATTCAGTGTTTTTAAAAACAAGATTCCAGACTTTTATCTCTAGAGTGGTTGAGGATAATAAGGAAACAATGTGATTCCGTTGCAGCATTGTGTTATGCCACCGTCAGCAATAGCAGAGATATTGTGGTATTTCCTGAAATGTGATTTAAGCATCTCCTATCACACGAAAAACAATACACCCATGGAAAATGGAAGATAAACTGCTTGGAAAACTCTCTAAGAGGAGATATTACTAGTATTTGCTGTCTCTATGTGAAGGTATCTTTCTCAAATCTTAAATGACCCCTGCAATGCTGTAGCTGACTGTACCAGATTTTAAATCCATACCTCAGTGCGAAGGGAAGATAGTAAAGGCTCTTTCATGCCCTTGTGCTTCTGCTTTTGCTGTTAAGGGCCTTTGGATCTGCTGAGTCACATCCTCCCAAATTGAATTAAGTTTTCATTAACTGTGCATTATGAGATCAAACTGGTCCTTGTTTTATTCATCCAATGAATGACTCCATATTCTATCGCTTGTTAATCAGGTGGCAGACACCATAGTGGCTAAAAATATCTGACCTGGTAAGCCAAAGGTTTGAGGTTCAAACCCTGGTTCATCTATCTATCTATCTATCTATCTATCTATCTATCTATCTATCTATCTATCTATCTATCTATCTATCTATCTATCTATCTATCTATCTATCTATCTATCTATCTATCTTATCTTTTTGTCTGTCTACATTTACATATATGCATTTGGTAGACACTTTTATTCAAAGCGACTTACTGTACATTGCATTTCAAGGTACACATTGACATTCTTAACAGTTCTTGCTTTCCCTGGGAATCGAACACATGACCTTGGCGTTGAAAGTGGACAGAACCGATAATAAGGACTATAAGTAATATTTACTATTTTCCAATATCATAAAAAACTAAATGTTTACATTTGCAAGGCATAGAAATATATGTACATGATCAAATATAAGATATAGTGCTGGCCCATTAGTGCAAGTGACAGTTCTCTGACACCTGTCCTGAAACTCTCTCATGCCTTAATGTTGAACCTAAGGTATATTCTATCAGTATTTTTCCTTCTGTGTTTCTCAGCCGAAATAAAGTCATACAGGTTTGGAACGACATGAGGGTGAGTGCGGATGATGACGTCTAATTCTCACTCCTTCTGTATGACCCTGCAGCACTGACTTGTTTGCCATCAGAGCTGATGAGTCGAACTAAAACGAATTATTGGCCGTATGTGTCAGCATTAGCTTCCATGGCCAGCTGAGGTCAATGCCATACTGAATACTCTTCACTGTGATGTTGTGTGGAAGTATTCTGATGTGCCTCTTTTAATTTGTTGGATACGCTGATGCACTGATTGATAGAGGCAAACAAGGGTCAGGCGTGATTGCCGGGAACTATGAATAAATGCATTAAAATGGGCATGGATGTGAGATTTCTACAGTGGTAATGGACTTACAATAATTCTGGCAGCCTTCGCTAAGTGAGAGGGATTAATGGTAAATGGAAGCTTGCGCGGGGAGCTGCCGATCCCATGGGAGAAGGATTAGAGAAAGGCAGACTGCATGCCAATGAGCCGAATCATCTGAAGGGTTGCAATCCAAACACATACCAGTTGAGTTCTTGCACATGGGCTCACCTTTGCTAATGATGGCAAACCCAGGCTATTGACTGTGATGAAATATTGGAATTGCAACATGGTAAAAAGTGTTTTTTTTTTTTTTTTCATTCATACTGGTCAAATTCATGTCAGAGTGATGCATACATCGGGTTTTTTTGCAACGTGCACAAGCAGAAAAAACATTGACTGTATACACTCTACAGATGAAACGCGAAAAATTTGAATATCGTGCAAAAGTTCATTTATTTCAGTAATTCAACTTAAAAGGTGAATCTAATATATGGACGCATTACATGCAAAGTGAGATATTTCAAGCCTTTATTTGTTGCTTACAGCTATGAAAACCTTTTCACAATATTCTAATTTTATTTTGGGGGTTTTCAAAGCTGTAGGCTAAGCCAGAATCATCAAGATTATAACAAATAAAGGCTTTAAATATCTCACTTAGCATGTAATGAGTCTATATAATATATTAGTTTCACCTTTTATGTTGAATTACTGAAATAAATGAACTGTTGCATGATATTCTAATTTTTCAAGTTTCACCTGTAAATGTATTTATCAAAATAGTCCTTTAATATATAAACTTTTCTTTGAACATATTTCATACCGACTACTTTGCAACTACATGTCAACTTATTCTACAAACCCGAAACCATAACACCTAACCATAACAATCTACTACAGTCTACTAATACTCTAATGAGAGTTAGTTGACATGACATTTGTTGCAAAGTTACTTCTAAAGTGGACCATAGAAAGAAAGGGAAAGCTAGACGTGCACACAAAAACTAAATCGGACTGAATCTGGACGATTTAAGCAATTTATAACTTATTCTTTGGGTTTGGATTATGTTCTTTGTAGACTAATTACCATTTACATAGTATATCAATTACCACTCAAAGGTTTGGGGTCTGTAAGATTATTTAAGTTTTTGAAAGAAGTCTCTCATGCTGACCAAAACTGCATTTATTTGATAAAAACAGTAATATTGTGAAATGTTTCTAAAATGTAAAAGAACTGTTTTATATATATATATATATATATAATTCATTCCTGTGATGGCAAAGCTGAATTTTCAGCATCATCACTGCAGTCTTCAGTGTCACATGATCCTTCAGAAATCATTCTAATATGCTGATTTGGTGCTCAAGAAGCATTTCTTATTTTTATCAAATGTTGAAAACAGTTGTGCTGCTTAATATGTGCTGCCAAAACATGGTAGTGCAAATGTACATTAGATTTCATGACCATAAAGTTTTCAAGCATTCTTAATGACACACAATGACAGTTATTTTACAATTTTTTGGCTAGCTATTACTGGGTAAACGCTCAAAGTGTTTTTCTGCAAGAGCTGCAGACACACTGAAAGCCCTACACACATGTGAAAAAGGCTTTTGATTGCTATGGTTGACGCTTGGTCCAAATGGAGTGCCAATGCTGGCTTTATTTTTATGTTCTTTTTGCCCAGAGCAATTTAAGAAAAGCAATAACATCTCAGAGAGTCTCATGGCCTCATGTTATCTCATATAAATGACAAGGCAATTATTCCATCAGTGAAGTTATAACAGTGCTTTATGTATGGGCGGTTGTTGCTATATAATGTAAATTGATCATAATAAAATATGAAACCCATATAGGGGATAGGGTACAAGTGTGTGCGCTCAGGAATGATTCTGATCCATCTTTCATTTCTCCAGCTGTGCAATCTCTGAACAGCCTGAACGACCAGATCGCTCACTTCATGGTGAAGAGACCCAACGCCATGAGCCACGAAGAGGACACCTTTCTTCCCACCGAGAGAGATACCTTGAGCCAATCCATGGCTCTAATGAGACACCTACTCATGGATGCACAGGTAAAAAGCATTTCATTATATCAGGTAGGGTGAGAATTGATTTTCCAAGGGCATTTTTTACCTTTGTAGGGACAATTTTTTAAATATTACCTTATTAAATGCATCTGTTGTTTTTTTGTGTCAAATACTTGAATTTAACCAGTTATAATCAATCACAGTGCTATACACTGTTACAATGAAAGTCATCTTTATACTGCAAGGTGGAACAGAAGCTGCATCTGACATGGCATTTATGTTTATTTACAGAGACTGTTTAATGCTGCTCATGTACATGTACAGTATTTACACAAAAATGACATAATGTAAATAGCCTATAAAAAAAAAAGAAACTCATTAGAGGGTAAAGCTGCAATATCATGACAAAAATAATTATTGTTGCTTATTGCTCTTGATATTGTAACAATGTTTTTTTGTTGGGGAAAGCACAAAACAAACTATTAAAGTTTATTGCTTTTTACGGATTAGAAAATCAAAGTTTCATATTGATAATTTCAGTAGCATGAAAAACAAAATGGGTATTCAGACTAGAAAGAAATTAAATAAAGAGAGCAATCAAATAACACTGAACCGATCCAAGATTTTAAGTCTAATGCGAGTAGACCGCTTCAGTGATTACAACGGGAGGTTTTGCGAAAGTGCATAACTTTAAATCTCTCAATCTTTTCTGAACTTTGTTGTTTATAATGATGAGAGAATTTGCGAATACAGATTTAGAATTCAGTCAGTGAGCATGCGTACTAAACAACTCAGGCGAATCAAAATGCCTCTGATTGGAAATTGCATTCATAAGCTCAACAGAAACGTGTATGATTGGCTATAATGCTCAAAGCTGCAAACCGTGCATAAAAACAATTATGATGCAACATGAGCAAATCTACTGTAATCGTAATACAGCAATTGATACTTAGCATTGATTTCTCATTTCACTTTTAATCGTAACAGCCATAAAAGATCTTGCTTAATTGTGCAGGGGCATTTGAATTTGAATTCTTGAATTTGAATGAACATTTTTGTTCATTTTGGTGGCATTTTTCCCCAAGCACCCGTTAATATCCGATCATGGTTGTGTACCATTTAGAATTGAACTGAATGTTTTTTTAACTTTCATTGCAGTTTCTGAATTTGAATCAACTTTGATTTGAGGTAGCAAATAGGATTCAGAATTTTAATTTGAATTAAAAGTTATGGAAGTAAATGGAATGACTAACTCAAACTCAACTGTTTATTTTTTAATGAACTATTGACATTTTATGTAAAAAATTGCCATGTATCAGATACATTATTATATATTATAAAATGTCTTAAATTAGATTATATACCTATCTGTTGATAATGCAATATACTTTTTTATTATATAATATATTTATTTGTTTTGACAGTATTAAACTTTAGAGAATATCAATTGTGGAAACATTATTCAGCGTTATAAGTATTCTACTGTACATGTCAGGGAATAAATCAGCATTATTATTCAAAATGATGCAATAACTATACATCACAAAATCTGTGTAGGATTAATTCAATTCCTGCTCAATTTCCCTGTTGAATGTATCTGAATTCAGTACATTCATCATTCGATTCAGATTCCAGTTCAACATCCTGAGTGGCCAATTCCATTAAATGTTAAATGTTACATTTATCTATCATTATCATAATCATTTATTAACATATATTACCACAGGATCATAATAAGCATTTTACAGCAGAAATTCGAACAAAAACTGTAAATCAATTGATACCAAGCAATTAATTATATACATTTCCGATGCCTCTGCACCCTTCTTGTTCCTAAAGGAGCTGAAAAATGATTGTTATTCATGAGAAGACGAGACTCAGAGGGAACATCAGCGGTTGAGCTTGTGATGACTCATTCCTCATTATTTTCAATGGGAACAACATGAAATTTCAACACATTAATCAAGGAGCTTTAGCCTTAGGCAGACCTCTGTGGCATGACACTTAACTCCTGATTGCATCTATGTCACACAGGCTTTAATAAGTAAGGACAACACCACCATCTACGCCACTGGATCCAATAATGGCTCTGTCTGGACACACACTGTCCACAGGCACCCTAAAAACACAATTTACAATCATAGAAAGATGTCAACTCAAACCTCTGGTTAACGCCCAGAAGAAAACACGTGACTTGAATGCAGTTTTTCTCGGGAATTTTCTCCATCATTTGAGTCACAATTGAGACAAAAACATCTCTTATGAAGCAAACTGCTGTTGTGCTCTTCCCTCAATGGAAGCATGTGCACTACTGTTTTATGGTCAGTAAGATTTAAAAAAAAAAAAAAATTAATACTTTTATTTTACAAATATGCATTAATTTAATCAAAATTGACTGAAATCTTTTATAATTGACCCTTCGCTAAGCCCCGCCCTCCTTAGTTACTGTTGCTACGCCTGACAAGCTTTTGTGCATGGCACGCTATAGTATGTACGCACCGGTGTCAGACATTCCTAAGGAGATCATTCGTAATTTTTGGCGAACAGGTGAAATATGTGAGAGAGCAAGACAAAAGGGACTAAAGTATGCATTCGTGGGATATATCCACGACATAATATGCAACCGATTAGAGAATAATTTCATCAAAATTGAAGCTAAAGCCTTATAAATGTCTCTACTAGTACAAAATAGAAGCTCTTCTTTTGAACTTTCTGTTCATCAAAGAATCCTTAGAAAAAGGTGTTCCTTAAAAGTATTAAGCACAACATTTTTCAACATTAATAATAAGAAATCAACATAATTATAAGGATTTCTGACGGATCATGTGACTCTTAAAGGGGTCATGACATGAGAAACCAAATTTGCCTTGATCTTTTGGTATATAAGAGGTCTTTGTACCATTAAAACATTCTGCAAGTTTCATAGCTTAAGACGTCCTCCCCATTATAAACGAATCATTTATTTAATCAAGCTCTAAATACAGCTCGTTCTGGATCCATGGTAAGAAGTGACGTTACGGTACGAAGTGACGTACCAGCGTTTGCATATGACCGCCTCCAGCGCAATGCAACTACGCTTTAAGCGCAAGACAACTACGTTCATTTCGTATCATTGTCGCGCCCGTGCGTTGCGCGCCTCACAAGTGTTCAGTCGACGGACAGCGAGTGGGTCTGTGTACAGGGAAATTACGATGCCACGCAGATGTGCTGTTCCTGGCTGTGGACAAACAACATCTTTGAATACGCTGCGAAAGATCCAGTCGTCAGGGAAAAATGGATGCACTTTATTTTTTGCGGACGTCTCAGTCACGGCAGTGTTAGTTTAAAGCGTTTGTTCTATACATTTGAAGGATGACTGTTTTGAGAACAAATCCCAAAATGATGCTGGCTTTGCCAGAAAACTGTTGCTCAAAGATAAGTCCGTGCCGACTATTCTGGGCTCAAAATCGACGACGCAAACTGTAAGTAATGTATTTAAAACTTTAAACTACTTTTTAAATACGCTGAATCCGCAAATGTTCTGGCTGGGGGCGTTAATAATTGATGCATAGGCACTGACGTTAGCCAATCATAACAGTGGGCGTTAACACTGAACTCTTAAAGGGGAAACACCCCCAAAACAGACTGTTTGAATCAGAGGATGAGAAACAGGGTGGGAAAAGGTCATAAATCACTACATTTTAAACGTTTTTTGTTAAAAAAAACTATAGTAATACTATAATTGCACCTAAGGGAACATAATAATAAAATTAAAAAAACCATGTCATGACCCCTTTAAGACTGGAGTATTGGCTGCTGAAAATTTAGCTTTGACATTTATTTACAGGAATAAATAACATTCTAAATATATATTGAAGTATATATATTAACAATGTGTTCATCAATCGAAGATCTCTAAAATGTCATAATATCATTTTAAGACAAAATTGGCTGCTGCAGTTGGGCAATGTATGTTCAAAAGTAAAGTGTGTAACTCACAGACTGCAGTTTAGTTTGGTGCCACTAGGGGTGCAAAAATCACACATTTCACCTGGCTATAAGTAATTTATTTAAGTGCTTCCCTTATCTGTATTCATATGCTTAATACTGGAGATGTTTTTGGCACTGCTTTCAGGGTCACATTGAGGTTCATGCA
The DNA here is from genome assembly GCF_949152265.1 of Phoxinus phoxinus. Lineage (NCBI taxonomy): Eukaryota > Metazoa > Chordata > Actinopteri > Cypriniformes > Leuciscidae > Phoxinus > Phoxinus phoxinus. The sequence goes on along the minus strand of NC_136897.1, from coordinate 18,991,367 downwards.
TACAGGGTCGAGGAAAGTCGATGTCGAGAAGGACCAAAGCATTTTTAAATGTCGGAATTTGAATAACTGAATGTCACTTTATTGAAAGAGGTGCATAAATAATTTAGTGCACCCCTCTTCTCTGCAACATTCATTAGCTCTCTATCCTTATTTGACAACAGATACTGCATTTAATTGGCATCGTTCTTTCCGACCTGGAAAACAGTGAAAAGAATTATCAAAGGAAGCATTTGCTTGTGTATGTAGTCTGGGACAAAACATTTTATATGCCTCAGGATGTTGGATAAAAAGTATCCACTACCTGGTTTCACTGTTGTTGTTGTGGGAAACTAGTCTCTCTGTGCTTATTCACTTAATTGTTTCCTACTTCCATCTCCAGGATGTATGTCATTGTCGAGGGAATGTTTGTCCGCAGCACAATGCCTGTCAAAGGCTTTAAAAAAAAATGATTTCCTGAACATCACAATCTTTCCTTCTCATCTAACGGAGCTGTTTACATACACAATAGAAACACCACTCTGGCTAGAAACTGTGAATGCTAAAGTTAAAAAAGAAATAAATCCCAAATCTACTAAGTGCAGAAGAAGTAACCTGCGTAGTGCTTGTTTAGGCAGCTACATTGAGTTTGATTGGTGGATTTTACAGTTGATTTTCCCTGTGCATCTTCTCATAACTCTCTCGCTCATCCTTGTTAAATGATGAATGTTCACGCTGACAAGACGTAGTGATGTATTTGGCTAATCAATTAGACACAACGCAGATACGTTTGATTGATAACATGGCTCGTCCTCATTTTTCAGAATATATTTCTTACTCGCAGTGTCATTGATTAAGGACAAAGTAATTCAGCGAAAGGCCATCGCCTTCAATTGTGGGAGGCTACGTGCCAACTGTGCAGAGAGATTGTTAGCCCCAAGTCGCTTTTGCTTTCAGAGCTGGAGTACCAAGACTTTATGATGGATGAGCATGAATTTATGAATAGATACTGGGGCACAGGTGCTGGAAATGTTTAACAGGTTGCACAATTTGGGTGAAAAAAATCTAGTTGTAATTATTCTGATAAAAATAAAAACCTTCAGGTTTTCTGTGCTTGTTTGTTGGGCTGCACAATTTTGCCAAAAATGGTGTCCGGAGGGGAATAGTTTGGGGATTTGCTTTTAATTACCTTACAAGGTCATTTAAACCATCAAAATATGAGAAAAATATTTTATATTTCTAAATATGTTAATTAGGAGTAAAGAACAAAACACTAAACTTGGTTAAGGTATTTATTTAACAAAATTATTTGGCAAGAAATGTGTAAACTACTGCCCAGGTTTTATTTTACAATGCAAAAAACAAACACAAAAATGCATAGAAAAATAAAAAGCTCACAGGAAAAAGCATATTGACCACATCTTAATCAGTTATTAATATTTTGTTGGTTCTCTCGCTTTTGCATGTGTTCACAATTTCTTTGTTTGACAGCCTGGCCAAAAATTATGTCTGCACAATTTGGCATGTTTAATTGCGTTATCATATCACAAATAAAACAATGGAATCCAAGCACAACTATGCAATATACAAAATCTTTAACTAATAGAGTTGGAAACTATATAGAATGTGAAATTGAAACTGAAAATGTAAAAATTTTTAGCTACCATGCATTATCACTAGTGAAAATGTCTTTCCCTAAGAAAGATTAGAGAGTTGAGGGTTTTTGTGCCAAGTTGAATGTGATTAATATTTTGTGGAGGAAATTTGCATTATAGAAAAACAATATTATTATCTGCACATCTTTATGTTTGTAATCCTTCACTATCAAACAGGAAAATGAAACTGCAATTTCAAAGATTATTGAGATGATAAAAATCACTCAAGGCAATCAAAGCACCAGTTCCCTGGTTTTATTTGTGTAATGCACTATAGTATTTAGATAATTGCATTGCTCTGACAACACGAGTTTAGAAGCTTGAGGTTGCTAATGTTGATCCTTTATGAGTCTGGGGCTAAAGAGGAATCCCAGATGAATAATGTGTCACAGAAACTTCCATCTGGCTGTTTTTACTACACGAGCAGTGCCAGCCAAAGCCTGAGGGGATTAGCTGGCTACATTAACACATACATGACTATAGGTTAAGAGTCTAAAATAGTGACAACATGAGTCCTGAGTCCTGACTGAGAGTTTGCTTCCTTCCAGAGTTTTTTTTCTTCTTCTACTTATGAGTAGGCTGGGAAGCTCTCCACACATTTTGCAGAGCCTAGAGAGCATTAACTGCCAGGGCTGCCCTTGAACAACATTACAGTCCAATTCATGGCGATAATGGACAAGCACTCCTGTGCAAGACTATATTGACAGGCTCATAATCGTGGCTGGAAGTCAGGCACATTTCCAGTATACCTGGAGGAGATATGTGATGGAAAATGTTCCAAGGTCTTCAGTCAACATCAGCTCAACGCTCAAGTTGCATCCAAACTAAATTGCTCATTGTCTGACCTCTTTCTCCACTGTCAGGTAATTTGGGCATCATGGTCCCTGAGCCTCCTGTTCAAGCGCATTTCAACTTTATATTGGCTAGTGCACGTTAAAGCGTTAGTTCACCCAAAAATGTTAAATTCTGTCATTTACTCACCCTTATTTTGTTCCAAACCCGTAAGACTTTCGTTCATCTTCGGAACACAAACGAAGATATTTTTAATGAAATCTGAGCGATTTCTGTCCCTCCATAGACAGCTACACAACTGCCACTTTGACGCTTCAAAAAGTTAATTCAGAGATCGTAAAACTAGTCTATGAATTGAGCGGATTAATCCAAATTTTCTGAAAAGACACAATCGCTTAATATGATGAAGAGTTTTAAATTTAGGCTTTTATTCACATATAAACATCGATCAGCGAACATAAACAAGCTCAACCGAAACTGCTTGACACGCGAGAACTAATCGCATTAGTTCTTGCGGAAGCTCAAACGTGGTAACGCGAGAATTAACCTCATTGGTTCTGACATGTCAAGCAAACATGATTGAGCTTCCGTTTACCACAACTGATGTGTGGGTTGGTGAATGTTTGTATGTGAATAAAAGCCTAAATTCAATCTGTTTAGCATTTAAAGCAACACTAAAGAACATTTCCTCTTTGGTCGCCCTACAGGTTGGAAGCGGAATTGTCCATTACCGCTGATGCGGTTTTGGAAACATTATTTTAAGGTAAAAAAAATTATTTAGTGTCTATAAAACGAATTAATCTCTTCATAAAATTAGGACAAAATCGCTCAATTCATATGGATTAGTTTTACGATCTCTTTATGAACTTTTTGAGGCGGCAAAGTGGTAGTTGCGTAGCTGTCAATGAACGAAAGTCTTACGGGTTTGGAACGACATGAGGCTGAGTAGTTAATGACATAATTTTCATTTTTGGATGAGCTACCACTTTAATCCTAATTGTTCTCTGGAAAGTTGTGCTGTGTTTTTACCTCATGAACTACAAAATGACTCGGTCAGGATCCACTCTAGAACCTTTTGCCACTGGAAAATTTTCAGTAAATTAGGGCACAGTGCAGGTGAAGTGCTTTTGTGTCAGTGTGCCTTGTTCTTCATCATTTATTGCACTTATCAACAATGTTGACAGCCCCTTAGGAAATGAGGAGTGTTTTTTTTTTACACAAGCACTTGCAATTACATTACGCCTGATTTTTGGCACTTCCCTCCATCTGTGCACAGGAAAATTAGAGCCTTTTGTACGCACTAAAAATCAACCATATAATGCCTAGGGTATCGTATTTGATACAAAAGGCCTCTAAATGATCAACATGATCAAAACCTGTTGTGCACAATCTATTGCACGCCTTCTGTCGTCTGATTTATAGAAGATTTATAAGAATACATTTTATATTATTAATAATATTTCAGGAATGCAACTTACTGGACTGAAGCAACTTAGATTTACTTGACTATCACATCAGGTTTTTGAGGATCTCAAGTCATCATTGATTTATATGTTTTGCCCTCTACAATTAAAACTACAGAGCTTTTATTATAAAACTATTTAAATATCATCTCACTAAGACATATTAGATATAGAGTGACAACTGATATTTATATGCATTTTATGAAGTAGTCTGCTATACTATTATACATTCTCACTAATTTATCATATCAGAATTTCATCTTATTTTTTGTCCATATAAATATCAGTGACTGCACCAAATTACATATTTTCTTCTCAGTTTGAGGAGTTTTTTCTCTGTCCTTAAGTATGAGCTCCATATTCTCTTATATAATACTCAATAAAACACTTTCAAACTTTGTTTGTTTAAGTTTTAATGTATAATTTCAAATGACAGGCTTTACAAGGTTAATAACTTCATTATGATTGAGCGATTTTTAATTTTACAGTTTTATTTTACATGCAACCTCTGTGTAGAATGGCTTGATTATCTGTGAACTATATTTTAATCAGATTTGTTAGTAATTCAATGCCCACTTTTCTCTAATTTGTCATCTCTTTGTCTTTATTTGCAACATGCTGTTGAGGCCTCTGTTCGATTGTGAAGGATAATCTAGAGGAAGTTTTCGCATATTGAATATCGTTGGGCAGATTGTGATAGGTAGAAAATTAATTTGGATAGAATTTCCAATGTTTCTCTTTGAACGTGCTCCAGGAATTGATTGCTTCATTTGTCATTTGCACAGATGAATTATGTATGTGTTGCTTGCTGGAGGGGAGGGATTAATCAAATGCATTTTGATAGGTTGTGAAAATGTGTGTGTGTGTGCGTGATGCGAAAGAACGTGGCCTGTTTGCATGCAGAAGTGTTGATTGGCTATGACAGCTCATACTGCCCAACTCTTTTACAGTCAATGATGTTTCCTGATTGGAACTGAGGACTAATTATAATGTCATTTTTATTGTCCCCCATACGCTGTTAAACTTCATCTGCAGACAAGTTTTGTCTAGGTCAGGGGTCTAGATGAGCATAACAATCAAGATTGAGGGGATAGACAGAGGAGCTGGCTATATAAATTGATTCCGACCAGATGAATCCCTCTGGATGTAAACAGTATAGAAAAACCAATCTGATAACATGATGAAAGGCATGATCTCACTTTTGTGTTGCGCAAAATAAGAAATGATGGGTTTGGCGCTAGATGCTTTTAACTGCCTGGAAATGTGATTCCATATGCTGTAATTTGTGAAGGAGCTAATTTATTCTGTTATAGTACAGACTTTAGGCAGAATCGCATCTTTAATTACTTATTGACCAATCAAAGTTGAGCAGAGTGAATGCATGCTGAGGCGTCACGATTAAATGTTTTCAAAGGCTGCGGTATTGATCAGTGTGGTTTGAGTTGCACCCGCTGGACTGTTTCTTGGCTTCAGCGTGTAATATATACAGTACTCTTTACTGTTTAATAGAATCATTGATGAAAATCCTTGTGAGAAGTGAGAAATGAACTCAGACTAGAATTACATAACAGACATAATACACAAGTATTATTACGTTTTAAAACGTAACTTACATTACCCTTCAAAAGATTGAGTTGGCATTATTGTTAAATGTTTTTGAAAGAAGTCTCGGTAAAACTTTACAATAAGGTTCGTTAGTTAACATTAGTTAACTACATTAGTTAACATTAACTAATACTTAACTGCACGTATACAGCATTTATTAATCTTCTTTGTTCATGTTAATTTCAACATTTACTAATACCTTATTCAAATCTTGTTAACATTAGTTAATGCACTGCAAACTAACATGAACAAACAATGAACAGCTGTATTTCTATTAACTAATACAGTAACAAATGTATTGCTCATGGTTAGTTAATGTTAGTTAATACATTAACTAATGAACCTTATTGTAAAGTGTTACCGAAGTCTCTTATGCTCAGACTGCATTAATATTACATTTTTATATTAAATATAAATACTATAAATTTATAGTGAAATATTATTACAATTTAAAATAACTTTTCTATTTTAATATATTTTATAAATGTAATTTATTCCTGTGAAGGCAAAGCTGAAATTTCAGCATTATTACTTCAGTGTCTTCAGAAATCCTTCTAATATGCTATTTTTTCTTATTATCAGTGTTGAAAGCAGTTGTCACCATGAAACCATGAAACTATGAATACGCTATTACTAAATAATCAGTCAGAGAATTCAGGTTGATTGGGACACTTAATGCCATTGAGATGACTGGGAAAAAGGGTCCCAATCAACCTGAATTCACCCTTTATCTGTGAATCTGACAATGACTCAACATTCAAGCACAGAAGCAAATAAATATCACACAGCACTGGTGTGTTGGTGTAAAACAGTGAGATAAACACTCTCTCAAGCTCTCTTTGCATGTTAACTCCTCTAGACCTCAATATATTTTGAGAGCTCTTATGTGGATTCTCAAGAACTTTCAGAATAAAAGGTTCAGTAGGACAACAAATAGATTGAAACACAGAATCATAGATGAAAACAATTGCTAGTTGAGGGTGTTTGGAGGGGAGGAAACAATTTAGACTGAACATTTTAATGAATGCGTTTGAGATTTATTTAAGGCAGCAGGGGAGCTAAGAACTGAAACAACAACAACAAATCTATTGAGCCATATGGGCCCAGCTGCAAATGATAATATACATATAATACATTAAGTCTTGAAATAAAATGTCTCAATAGATGAACCATAGACCATGTAAAGTTTATTAATATTTATTCTGAAACAAACTTAAATAATTAACAATAGACACAAATAGACCCAATTCATGGCCAATAAGCCAAGTACTTCTTAGTTATGTAAAAAAGTGTTTTTATCACTATTATTATTACACAAGATAAATGTTATTTTGAGGCCAATGACATGGCAATTAAACCGAGGGCAAATAACAAAAGTGAAATCTTTTGGAGGCATATTTTCAAATAAGAAATAAGGTAGTTGAAATCATTTCTGTGCTTTGATATTCAGCAGACCTGTGTTGTTTGCGGTCAGATTTCACCTTATTAAATGTCAGGTGTTCACAGCCATTACCGTGAAACAGACGGGCTGCCAGAGGCCTGTATGGATTCTACCGTTGTTTGAAGTGTAAAAAAGCAAATTACATCGTGATGTGGGAATAGAGCAGATATCTGGAGATCAGCCCTGATACGGAAATGATTGGAAGGCTTTCATCCAATGTCTGATCCAGAAATAGACTAACTTGCCTTTATTGCTAATTCTGTCAGTTGTGGCACTCTAAAGAGAGCTGAGGCTATCACTAACTCTGATTTTCAGGGAGTCAGAATACCTTTCTAAAGATTTTTTACCTTTTTCCCCTCAAGGTTTAGAAACTATATGAAATTAGTTAAATTTTGTAAATTTGATAGTAAGTTAAGCAAATCTAGACATATTTCACATTTTATAACAATAATAATGTTATCAAACAGTTAGAGAACACAAATAAAAGTTTGGGGATTATGTAGTGACCGAAAATGTTAAACAAATTAATTGTCAATTGTCATTCAACTGATTCTTGGACAAACGTTGAATCCATTCATGAATAAAACAAATGAATGAGTCTTTAAATCTTCCACTCGACTGACTCTCTTGAGTAGGTACTTACTTAGAAGTAATCACTTCACGACCGCTATATGTGACATACCAGCATCAGTTGCGTCACTTCACTGCCATTCACAAATCCTCTACCATGGCCTCATGGGATAATAAAGTGTTCATCATATGCACATTTGAGCGTCTAGCTGGAAGTACTACGTCATCTAGGTACTTTTTGCCTACTGTTTTATGAGTATACTGTGAATTCGGACGTAGCCTACTACTTTTGTCACATGCTGTTTTTCGCCTACTACATAGAAAGTATGCGATTTTTCGGATTCAGCCTCTGTCCCTTGGTTACGTGAATCCTGTCACTGTTTAAATTGCCCTGTCAATCATATTTGCTGCGTCCCAATACGCATTCTATCTGTCCTAAATAGTATTTGAAATTATAATGAATGCGTCCCAAATCTTAGTATGTTAACTCCAAATCTTAGTCTTTTTGTCACTGCAGTTTAAAGGAGAAAATACTCAGCAATGGTGTTAACAGATTGTTCTTATATATACCATATATATTACATTATTTCCACATTGTTCCTATGTCCCAGTTCCTATTATTCTTTCTGTTATTAAGTGAGCATTGCTTATCAGTTAAGGTTTGATTGTTTTGCTTTTTGTTTGGCTTATCTACATTTTGCAAACAATAATTATTTTTCACATCGAAACAATTAATCTGTTGAACACTCGTATCAGATTGAATGCAGTGATGCTTGGGCACTCTGTAATGAAGTATGTGCTGTGGAATTTGTGACATTTTGATACACTTCATGTGGCAGTTGTGACAGCTCCATCAGTTAAATAGATATTTCCATTGAGACTTGCAAAAATGGCTCTATTTTATTAGTATGCTTTAACCATGCCTACTGAGCTGGAGATGTGAAAGAACATTTGAGATCAGAACCATTATTCCCATCCAATGCTTTTTTATATTACTTCATTTGGTCAGCTCAAAGACTGTTAACCCAAGAACATCCTTATATCCTTTCCATATCTATAGAAACATGTATATGTGTTGCATTGAATGGACTTTTTAAGTTCTGTGCTACTTTGTATTTAAAAGCTAGTCTCTCTCTGTTATAATTGCTTTTAGTTTGCTATAGATAACGGGCTTCGGCTTCAGCAATTTCCAGCCATTTGAAAAATGCTTTTCATCTGTTTGTTCCTGTGGTATTGCATCCATGAAGATTTTGAACTGTAAATAATTTATGAGAGGCATGTTCTTCACTCAGCTTGTGCTCCCTGCCCAGAAACAGTGGAAAACAATACAAGTCTTTTGTTTATTCGTTCTGGCTCTTGTTATGTTCTGTCTGATCCTTCTCTCTTCTTTAGACATTTTTTTTCACGTGCCTTTCCTATGCTCCTCATCCTGAATTTCTCCACCAGCTGTGTTTTAAATTCAGAGTGGTGGCAAGAAGGACTACATCTGAATTTAAATCCCTCGCCAAAGCAACTGTTTTCTTCCCTGAACCTCTGTGGAATTCAAAATCGGCATGTTGTCTCTCTCTTTTTTGTGCCTAAGGAGAAGCTGTGCTGGAATTACGTTCCCTGCTGACTGATTTCTGCCAGTCACAATCTGTTCAAGGCGCCCATTTAGGTGGCAGAGCGATTCCATGGAGGACTTCACATTGATAAAACTTTCTTGTGAAAACTGCTTCCTCAATGGCTATCAGTTGCTTGCTGAGTTTGTCAAACGGCACTTAGCTTTGTCTGATTGCACTGAATCTTTTTTATGAGAGTGTGTCGTTTGAGAAAACCTCGGCTCCATTTAGCATTACCATTCCATCAGGTCCAGACGGAGTATGTGGACTTTATTTGCATTTTATATTCTGATTTTGAGGGATGAAAGTATTTTTGATACATATTAAAATACTATTACGCTTATATTGGCAGTAGAAATAACTTGTTGAAGCCAATTTGTCATTTAAGATTAGTTGAATGTTGATTCTGTGAAAATATTACAGCTCTATACCCCTGCTGCTAAATGTGCACGATATGCCAACATGTAGTAGAAACGGATGTCTTGTTTGTATCTGATTTAGCTAAGCCACTAGCTGTGAAAGTCAGCATTAACATCACTGATGCTGACACTCTCAACTAGATGACTATTGACTCTTTTAGCTGCAAGATAGGTCATTTAACCCCTCTCTTACTAAGTGGTTGTGTGTATATATATATATATATATATATATATATATATGTATCTTGTTGCATGTGTGATTGTGTTTGGGATTGTTATCATTTTGGAAAATACACATTTGATTTCGAAACAGATCCTGCATACTTGGCTACATTGTGTTTGTTTAGCAGGATTGGTCCATTTTCTAAGTGCTAGCAACTTTGTAGATTCTCCCAACACCTGCTGCAGACATGCGTCCTCAATGCCATTATGTTTCCCCTGCTGTGCTTAATGGCGCCACGCATGCATTTGGTATTAACACACTCCAGTCATCTCCTACGAACGTGCCTGACACCATCCAATGTTATATTTTGTTATATTTTGACTTGTCAGACTGCAGAACGTGGGTCCAATCTTCCACACTCCAGTCCTTATTTTTTTGTCAAATGCAAGGTGTTTTTTGCAGTAGATAAAACAAAAAAATGATTTTTTTTTTTACTGGTACACAACCTGTCAATCCAGCTTCTTGTAGCCGTTGGCTTACTGTTCAAGATGAAATTGGAGGTTGGTGGTCTCATCCATGTCTTTAGAAGCTGTTTTGAGGAGTTCCCACAGTCAGGTGATTTTCATCCTTCCTTGACCAGACAAATCACTTTACATTCTGCATGGTAGTCGTGGTCTCACGATGCGTGGAATTCATTCTGTGGACATTGTGACCATTCACATCCTGCACATGAGCAATATCCAAAACTGATTGACAAGATTTAGTCATTTTAACAATGTCCTCCTTGGTTGCAGAGGACTGCCCCTTACATCAGACTATTTTCACCAAAACCCATAAAATTACAATAATAGAGCTTATACTTGCCACATAGTGATTTATTTAATTATAGGCTGGGAGTGCAAGCTTGGTATGACCACTTGGCCAAAAATTATGATTCGGTATGTTTCGTTGCATCATGACAAATGATTGTGCCGTGAAACGAGTACATTTACTATCCAAAGCGTCTTACAACTGAGGACTACAGCAAGCGAGTCAAAAGCGAGGCAAAAACAACACAAGAAGTGCTCAAAATACAAAGTTCAGGCATTGCTCAGGGTAGTATAAGCCAAACAAGGGAGGATTAAAGGAAAATATATCTATATTTTTTTATGTCAAGTGCTCACGGAAGAGATGAGTTTTCAGTTGTCTTTTGAATGTGGTCAGGGATTCTGCATTCCGGATGAGGGTGGGGAGATCATTCCACCAGCATGGAATCGTGAATGAGAATGTTCTGGAGAGTGATTTTGTGGCTCTCTGTGATGGTACCACGAGCCGTCGCTCATTGACAGAGTACATTATATTTATTAAAAAACGTGAGGTATTATTAAAATGTAAAATAACTGCTTTCTATTTTAATATAATTTAAAATGTGATTATTATTGTGATGGCATAACTGAATTTTCAGCTGCCATTACTCCAGTCTCCACTCTTCAGTGTCACATGATCCTTTTAGAAATCATTCTGATATTCTGGTTTTGTGCTTAGTATTATCAATGTTGAATGCAATTCTGCTCCTTACTATTTTTGTGAAAACAGGGCTGCATGATTAATCGCAATTTCCATGTAATCGTACTTAAACCGGCTTTTTGTGATTTTGAAATCGCAAAGGCTGCGATTGTTCTTTATGCGCAGCTTGTTATTGATGTATGGATCTGTAAACGCTGCTCTATCTGAAAGCACTGTGAGTTTGAGTCACTTATAACGTGCATTTGAAAAAGCAACACGCGTCAAACATCTTTCCAAACATGAGAAGCATTTAATAACCTCTTGTCCAACAAACATTTAATAACAGGCTTTTACTCAAAACTCACTTCATAACGACAGTTGTGCATCCTTCTGTGAGATGATGTGGCTTCTTACACAGAATAAGGCAGTTGTGTGTTTATTAGTCATGTTTAATAATTCAAAGCGTTTCAATCTTCTGTTTATTCAGCTACAGCGATAGGGATTTCCTGGAATGATGTGCATTACCGTACTTCTCGGGCGGGGCATGTTTGGTGTGTCTGCGTGAGACAGATGTTCAGATGGAGCAGCATTTACTACCGATCAGCCACACTGCACTGACAAGCTGCGCATTATCCCAGCCTTTGCCAAATCACGTGCAGCTTCAGTGCGATTAATTGTGGAGCCCTAATTTTTTTCCGGATTATTTATCCTAAAAATGTAATTGCTTATATTGTAGGGATGTGCATCTCCATACCTGAGGCCGATGCGATACGCATCTCGATGCTTAGCCAACGATAAGATACATTAACGATATAAGCAGCTACCGATGCGATGCAATACGATTACCTACTATTACGATGCGGTGCAATCTGCATCTGATTCGATTCAACGCCATGCAATGCTATTCAATGTAATACGATGCAATGGAGAAAAATATGATGCTATACAATTCAATATGGTATAGATAGTTAACTTTTATTTATTTTGTTCAGACATAGGCCTACACCAAATCATAAAGTAGCTTAATTAAGTGCCATCTGACTTTTAACGCATGGCTCTTTCACAAACAAAAGATTAAATAAAAACAGACATTATTTTCCTGTCCTGTCTCCAGTTACACTTTTAAACAGCTCACACATTTAACAGTGAAACAATTTAAGGATGCACTCACACTGTGTCGGCACTTCAAGTGTGTTGTTCAATTAGTCGTACTGCCTGTATATTTTATAGCATAGGTATAAAATGTAAAATAGAGTAGGTAGGTGTTCTAGGTAGGTGACTCTCAGGACACACCTCGGTCTCCGTAATGTTGTGATGATACGTCATATTCACGTAGCAGCTGCAGCAGTGGTGATGAGAGAACGTGCTTGAGCAATAGTTCAGAAAGGAGAAATCAATCTAACAGTTACATAATAACATATCGGTCACTTTCTAAATAGTAAAAGTATAGCACATCTACTAATAATTATATATGAATTAATAGTTTTTTTACCGATGCAGATATGTTAGAAACGATGCATCGCGATACAAATGCCAACTTGTATCCGATGCACACTTACTTAAATCAATGCATCGCATCGTAAGCTTTTATGCCGATGCACTAGGGATGCAAATTATCGATTAATTAATTAATCATTAGTTGATTGACCTTATCGATCGATTAACGATTAACTGATAAGCGGCTATTTTCCTGAGAATGTAAATTTCTCACAGTATTAATAGTGTCTTTAACATAAAAAAAAAATATATATTGCTTATATACTGAATAAAAATGCATGTTATATTGCTCAATTGATGTTTTATTGTAACAGTTGTTTAGGGATGTCGATTTTCACAAATTCCCATGATCGATGGATGAATGTTTTGATGTCATTGATTATTTAATTATCAAATATAATGACTACTATACAACGCGTCACCAGCGTCGCCTCAGATGCAGAATGTGAGACTGTGGACGAGCTCTCCCTGAACAACGCACTGAACACGGCAACTAAACCCAGTGCATTCACAACCATTTAATACAACAGTGTTCTCGTGTTATGTAATATGTCAGTCCCAAATTATTAATCGTTATTATTAGTCGTGCATTTCTGTTTGAGCTGCGCGCACTGAATGAATAGCTAAACTTGAGCACCCTAGCGCGTTATTTAACTCAAAGAAACGCATCCTATATGAGATTCATCAGATATATTCAAAATAAACATAATATTACAAATTATTTCTGCACAAAATGACGTGAATGCACAAGTGAACTTGAACTAAGTTACGTGCCATTCATTCAGAATGATCATGTTGTGGACGCGCTCTTCCTGGAGCAACGCGACACGGCAACTAAACTCAAATAATGCACAATGTTTTATTACAATATTGTTCTCTTTATAATGTTATATAATATGACAGTCCTGCCAATAGTCATTATTAGTCGTGCAGTGCCGTTTGAGCCGCGCGCGCTGAAGCTGATCACGCGCACTACAGCGTTCATTCAAGGGATGCATCAAATATAAGATAAATCAGATATAGATAGGCATACACAAAATAAACGCAATATTACAACTTACATTTGCACGAAACAAAAGGCTGCGAATGAACACACAAACTTATAGTCATAATGAAGGTGTAAAATGGTCCCAAACAAAACGCGCTCGCTTTGTTTCGCGGTTGAGCAGCACGCACGCGCATGAACCTGCTTAATCGATGATCGAGAAGTTGTATCGATTAAATGTATTATCGACAATTAATCGTTGACATCCCTACGATGCACCGATGTGAATCGGTGAATCTTACCATCCCTATTATATTGTGTACAGCGCTTTGAGAAGCTGCTTTTAAAGGCGCTTTATAAAATCAAGTTTGTTATTATTTAATGAATAGAAAGTTAAAAAGAACAGCATTTATTTGAAATATAAATAGGCACTTCAAAAAAGGTAAATGTTCTGAAAATATGGATATGGCACCTTTTGGTACTATGAACTAACAGATTATTACATGCAGTAAACGAAAAATAAGTTGTGCACAGAAAACTGCCCGAGCATATGATTTAATTGGTGCAGTGCTCAATGGCTATGCCTCTCTTAATGATATAGTAAAATAGCAAAAACTTTTAATTGTCTCATCAGTCCTAGCTCATTAAAAAGAGGTCGGCAGTCAGCTTATCCTGTTAATGCATATAATCAAGAGTATTTCATTAATATTTTATAAGTGATATCACGTCTTCAGACTTGTTAGGGGGCATTTTCACTTTCGTGTTGCTTGTGGGCAAATCCATTGTGAGTTTAAAATAAAACTTGTCCTCCGAACCACAGTCCCTCATTGGTTTCCATGCAAGTGGAGAATCTCGCACCTGCTATGATGGTGGGTGGAAGGGGGAGCCGGGTGGAATGTAATGGGCAATCGCAGCAGGTATGAAATCCCTTCAGGCTTGATTCTCTGGAAAGCGTTTTAGAGCTGATAGGATGAGCAGTATGTGCATGCTTGCATGCTTTGGTAATTTTATTTTCAGCCGCTGCATACTTCAGGATGTGTTATGACTGTTTCGGTTAGCCTCACTGTTATTCTTTCTGCCCGTCGGGTACCAAATGTCTCACACACAATTTCTCTTTCAGCCACACATTTCAGGCACTGTGACATTAGTCCAGGAGGACCCATCTGTGTAAATTTGTGCTTAATATGAAACATCTATGCAGAGAAGCTACACAAAACAAACAAAAAACACAATATTAAATGGAATATTAAAGGACAAGGAAGGTTATTGAATATATATATATATATATATATATATATATATATATATATATATATATATATATATATATATATATATATATATATATATATATATATATATATATATATATACCGGTATACATACAGGTGAAACTCAAAAAATTTGAATATCGTGCAAAAGTTTGTTTCAGTAATTCAACCTAAAAGGTGAAACTAATATATTATATAGACTCATTACATGCAAAGTGAGATATTTCAAGCATTTATTTGTTATAATTTAGATGATTATGGCTTACAGCTTATGAAAACCCCAAATTCAAAATGAGAATATTGTGAAAATGTTTTCATAGCTGTAAGCCATAATCATCAAAATTATAACAAATAAAGGCTTGAAATATCTCACTCTGCATGTAATGAGTCTATATAATATATTAGTTTCACCTTTTAAGTTGAATTACTAAAATAAAGGAAATTTTGCACGATATTCTAATTTTTCGAGTTTCACCTGTATTATTATTATTATTATGCTGATGCATGTTAGCATGTACCGCATCATATGGAGATTTTAGAGTTCAACACCTCAAATGAAATGTGAGCCTTTGCTTAAACATTTTATTGTTTGGCATTAGTTTTTGTTTATAACCATAATTGGCTTTAGTTGTGTTTAAATATACTGTCTGTTCTGACAGCTTTTGGCTGACAGTCCAGTGACCGGACCACACGTCTTTTACATACAGCAGTCAGTCATTCCAGTCTCCAAGTAATTACACAGTTTTTTGGGACCTCTTAAAGGCATTTAGCAGAACAAATCAACAGGCAAAACATAACCATTTTGCCAAAATACCCCTTGTGTCCAATATCTTTTTACCCTAGTGTTATTAAATTAGACTTTCCCTGGTGTATGGTGGTCACATTTGGTCGAATAAATTGAGTTGCAATTGCAGATGCGATGCAGATGGTCTATGCTGCAAGGCAGATGTAGAGTTGCAAATTGCACTGGTGTTAAAATAAGAGCGACAATTTTTTCTGTGTAGAGCAGGTGATTGTTAATATGAAAGATGGCATTAGCTCACCGCCCATGCTGTATTGTGCAATGTGGTCTGTGTTATCTAGCCATAACAAAGCTTAACAAGATTCCTTTTACTATATAGCACATTGCATGAAGCTAATGTCTGCCAGAGAGGCTTGTTTCCAGACAGCATCTTATTAAATGAAAACATTATGATAGTCATGTTAACCCAAAGTCAATTAACCTCACTGGGTCTGGGCATAATTAATATGGGGGGGAAAGTAAAATGCCAAGGCCACCGATTATACAAGCATGATATTACTTTAAACGAATTCATTTCAAATGTTTCTGAACCTATTGAATTTCCAACTAGGTTATGAAATCCCACTGCACTTGACCTTTTGTCCAATAATCTAATGTCTCAGAGGAAATGAAATCAATTCCAGGCTTACCTTGATGCTGTCTGAAGATAAACATTAAAGCGCCAGGAATAAAACACAAGGGCCCAAAGACGCAGCTCAGGCCTGCCATTTAGGTGATGTGAGAGCGTTTTCCATATTAATCTCATTTTTTTAACTTGATTCATAAAATTACGCACACACGCGCGCACGCGCACACACACACACACACACACACACACACACACACGTATAGTGATAGTGTGTATACATTTGATTTAATTTGCGTTTAATTCTTATATCAGTGATTATATTAAAACATTGAGTTTAGAATTAGAATAACCAATTCTATAATTAAATATATTTATATATGTACACAAAATAATTGTATGTGTACATAATTTTATGATTAATTGACAAAATAATAAGGCATAGTTATATAATTTTTCTCACATGTTTTTTTGGTTTGTATTTTAGGGTCATGATTTTCAGTCATTGCTGTTAAATTATTATTGTAAAAAATTTGCATTCAGAGCAGATTTATTTGTCATGGAGTTGAGCAGGAGGAATTGATAGTGACAACAAGTGGGAGGACAAAAGATAAATTTGCACTCAATTGAAATCAAGAATTAGGACAGATGCTTTGCTCCTTCTCTGACAAACTATAAATAGAAATATAAAAGTATTTTTTTTAAATGTTTTGGCACAACACCAGATTGTAAATCAGACCTACATGTACAGCCTCCAGTTGATTTCATAACTAGAAAGATATCATAATGAGATCAGTGTCAGCTCAACCTCCTCCACCCACACAGGTGTGCTTCTCTGACTGCTCTATGTCATTATATTGGATTGACAGCGACAAGCTTGATACTGTAATTCACACACAGGTTCTCCTATTGATTCAACTGATCAGCCCTCACTTTACACCTCTCCATTCTGCACAGAGTCTGTCAGCTGTCAAACTGAGAGGGAAATCATTTGAACGGGTCCCAAAGAATGAGGATGTGTTGGTGCAGGGTTCCCATTCGAGTGTTTAATGGCCTATTTTAATTCAAGCCTATGGCTGAATCTCACCATGAATGTAAATGTGGATAGCATCCAGGCTGCTTTGTTTGGTGAATTTCATTCCACCAGAATTCAAATCTACAAAACTTGCTTGGATATGCAAGAACCAGTCTGTTATGAATATCAGACGTTTTGATATTTGCATTATCGCCGTGACCGGCATGACAGCCTGATCTCAAAATATCTTGGCGGTTCCTCAGAGGCCATGACATTTTCAGGAAGACTAGTTACCTTTTGGTATTCTTGACTTTTAAAGAAAGGCCAGTCTTGAGCATTGCAAATTAAACTTTTAATCTATAGGGCAACATTTGAGTGGTTTCATGAACAGAACATACTAATAGAACATCCTGTGCATTTGTCTTGTCGGGTGATCAATTTGCTTTAAGTTACAGGATCGCTGTGCGCCATAATCTTGGCATTTCATCTCATGTTGATTCTTGCTGCCTCTGTGAATTAGAGCCCATAATCATCTGGGGCTGAGTGACATGTTCTTAATGCTGAGATATGAAATGTTATGGGAATATTTCTGTCACAAATGACACATCAGTCATTTTTTCCCCTTCCCACTGCTCTCGCCTCGCAAGGTGTTTCTGGATGGAATTTGAGTTGATCATGCAATAAATAAGGCTTAAAATGTTATAAATCATGTAACGCGTTAAAATGTTTGGCGGCCCCAAGATTGATCACTTCTGGGAATGGGGAGGCTGCACTGAATCAGTCTTACATGAACCAGAACTGAAGGGAGGGTGATCATCGCAAATATCCTGCGAGATACACACAAAGCAATTGACATTTATCATTAGCGACCGGCCCTGACAAGAGCAATAAATGGTCTTCACATTCATATTCTACATAGACTGCTTTTGACAAATGAGACATTATGGGACAAAAATATGGTCTAAGGTGTAAGTGTATAAATTCTTGGTGCATTTTTATACAGAGTGATAGCTATATTTTTTAAGCTTATGCTCCCATTTACGTCCAGGTTAGCAGAAGTACAGAGGTGGCTAATTTCTGAGTTAGGGTGAGGAAAACAAGTCCTAGACCTGCAGAGCTGCTCAGCATTTTTTACCTTTTTTTTTTTTTTTTTGCCCTCAGGGTCTGATTAGACTGCTGAGCCATACAAAGTCTGCTGACAGAGGGGAGCAAGGTGACTAAGATCGTTGGCAGTGTTACTATATCATTCCCAATGTTTCTAGAGGAAATGGGAAGGGTTTTAAAGGTGTTGTAACCGATTTTGGTCGTTTGGCTAACTCCTGCCTATTTGAGATCCTCACAACCACAGGCCCTTTCTCCAAAACCATGACCAACAAGCATTGTCAAATCTAATGGCAGCAACCGTCTGCAGAGTCTCAAGCTGTCACAGAAAATTGTGATTCATTTTTTCAGGTCTATTTTAATATTTTTTTTAAAACTTAGCTAACATTATAACTAGACCTGAGGGAAAAATGTGATAATAAAAAAAAAAAAAAGTATGCTCTGTCAGACAACTTGATGCACTTGACTTAATGACTTCACTAGAGGTGACACCGTGAGGTGAATATTCTTGCTCAAGTGCCGTTCAAATTGCCTGAAAGGAAAAGTTTGTTCACAGGCACTTTTTCTTCTTTGTAGGCTCAGTTACTTCTTGAGTTTCATCCAGCATGTTTTCATGAGTCAATAAACATTCCAGTGACCACTGACTTCACCAGGCGGCGTTTCTTTAGACATGCCTTGCAGTATTATGTAAGTAATAAAGCCTTCAGCCGCCCTCTCCCTTGCCTCCGTGTTAAAGCACACTGAGCCGGTCTCTTTGAGCGAGGGCTGTAATTGCATCCGCTCAAAGAGTGAGGAAATCAATTAGACATCACAGGCGGTGCTAAGGGGGCAGTGCTGACATGCACCGTCTGTGTCAACACCGTCGCAGTCCCCCTTCGCGGCTCGCACCGCCATGTGCCACACATCAGTTACTGTCAGTGTTAAACGGCAGTGTCCGTCGGGCTCCGAGCCAGTGATTGGTGGGAGGGAGCCACAACAAAGAGACCAAAACACAATCCTGATTCACACAGAGAATTTGGAGTTATGACAACGTGTCTTCCCTCGAGGGCCTGGCGAGGGTATAATGAGAGCAGAAGGCCAGTAGGGGGCAGGGGAGAGAGAGGGAATGTGATGTCGAAGAGGAGAGAATACGGCAAAAAGAATTAAGGCTGCAGCACTGGGCTACTCCCCCAGTTTCACTCACAGCTGCAGGTCTACATTAGCTTTAGCTGCATTGCAGCCTTTTTCAGGTACACATGAATTACCTCATTGTGCTCCTAGTGCAAAAACTGCAGGGAGTTTTTAAGTGCTACCTAGCATATAAAAGCTGTTGTTATAGTCAATATAAAGAACAATATTATTGGATTATTGAACACGTTTTATAGTGGTTGCAAGGCAGCACAGTATTGATATTACTCAAACATTACAATTACAGATTACTTTTTATATTCTTATATTCTACATCTATCTATCTATCTATCTATCTATCTATCTATCTATCTATCTATCTATCTATCTATCTATCTATCTATCTATCTATCTATCTATCTATCTGTCTGTCTGTCTGTCTGTCTGTCTGTCTGTCTGTCTGTCTGTCTCCATCCATCCATCCATCCATCCATCCATCCATCCAAACTTTAAATTACAGTTATGGCTTCTTGTATTTGGATTTCTTACAAATGTCTTAATTATACCTCCTTTTTTTCATTTTCAAATGGTAAATCTCAACCCTGTTTGCCTCTATCCAGTACCTCCTCAATTCAAATTCAGGAATTGAATTGGAATTTGAAAGACATTCTCATTTCAGTTCTGAATGGCACTGAACCTTATGGATTTTCCTGATGTATTAGACTATTTTTGTTTTTCACATATGTATGTAATAAATTCTCACCCTACCGAAACAAGCCATCCACTGAGTGTAATGACAATGAATAATAATGCAGCATTTAATTTACACAGAGCCAAGGCCTCAAGCCTGAGCTAAAACTATAACAGAGAAGAACAGAGAATTCTTTGCTACCATGCAAGCACTGTCATTTCCTCCAGGAAATGCAAATCTAGTTTAACTGTAACAAACTCAATTTTCCTTCCATATGAACTCTGTCCTAATGCAGTGCTCGCAATAGTCACATGTCATGCACTCCAGCCCTTTCATTCATTGATCTTTTTGTATGCGTTGTTTGCTGTGAGCACAAGTGAGCAGTAATGGGGCTATTTATTCACATGCCTAAATCGGAAAAGCAATACTTTACAGAGGTAATGATTAGATCATCATTGCAATGGGGGACATGAGCGTTCTCATTTCTCTAAATCATTACCCACAAACCCCCTTGAACGCGCACATTCCATTCATGCCCTGTTCGCTGCCGCTGCTTGCAAAACAATCTCATCGCTTCATAATCAAAATCACATTATTCAAATTTTTGAATGTCGCAGTGGCCACAGGCCAAACAAGAAATCAAACAGATTTTGAACCATAAATGAGTTTTATTCATGCTCGCACTGCCCGCAGCAGCAGTATTAAAAGTTTTGAAAGCCCATCCTTTTCAATCCGTTCACTCTTTGTTTAAAAAACTTTTTGTGTGTTAAGAACAAACTGAATAAGAGCGTCGAGATCTGCCTTTCTAACGGTCTCTGTCAGAAAAGGGCAATTACTCGCAGCAGTGGCAGTAATAGCCATCTACTCTTGCTTAGACCTGACATTGAGAGAATAATGCCAGCGAGTCAGTCGTCTTTAAATCTCCCCAGCCATCATAGCGTCATTATACTGTACCAGTCACCTGCATCTTATCTCCGGCTAGAGCCCAGCCATCGTCTGATTATATTTAAGTGGCGTGCCATGAATCTAAGCTTGTGTCCTCTGACAGAAAATTCCTGCCTACATTCCAAATTCGAAGTCAAGCTCGCCAACAGGTTCAAGGGAGAGAAAACGTTTCTTTCTTGTCACTCCTTTTTCAAACCTCCCAGCCAAGTCTTATCGTAATCCTCATCAGAGCCCTCAGCATCTCAGCACCGCGACTCTGAGCGTGTGTTATCAGGGGATGGAGGAGGCGCGCCACTGTGTGAGGGTATTAGGCCGCTATCTAGAACGCTGGTGGAAGCAGGAAGTAGCACTGGAGTTGAACGTTGGAGCGGATGGTTCTATTGGTTGAGCTCTGGGCAGGTATGGATTGTTATCTTGCTGTCAGACTCCCAGCCCTTATCTAAGTCAACATAGCCTGGCTTCATTTACGCTGGGGTTATCTGTGGTGAGCTAAAGTTGCCTTGCTAGGACCTAGGGGCTACATTTGATGCGTCAATAGGTTTGTGATGTTGTTTGTTTGTGATATGGATCAGCTCCCTGCTGAAAAGATCAGCAGAACTGATCACCAGCATATGTTGTGTTTTGGTTGCTGGTGTGTTGTGCCCCTTTATTTTCGCCTAGCCAGCTTTTTAAATTCTTGCCTAATGTCTGGTCTACTCACGTTCACAATCCGACATGCAAAATGATCAGACAGAGTTCAGTCCTGTTTAGTTACCAGTTATCTAAGATAATTGCGATGACAAGAATGCATTGTCATGGGGAAAAAAAGTATTTAAATAACTACACGGCACAAGAGACTGGCTAGAGAGAATAGACCAATAAAAATAGCAGAAATGTGACTTCTTAATCAGATTTTCTGTAGTTGAAATATCAAAATATACATTCGATTGTAGTGCAAAGATCATTTTTAAATGTCCTCAAATTCCGTTTATTATATAAGTTAATATGTTTTCTCTTTTTGTTGCCTGGGAGATGAACTTGTTTATTTCCATGGTGATGCGAAGTGTTGACGGTTATACCAGCAGCAGAGCAGCAGCGTTTTAATGAGAAACAGCATGTTTCTTTCCCAGTGAGGCTGTGCACGTGGTGTGCTGAGAGGTGTACGCTTGACTGGGTTCTGTGCCTAATTATTTGCACCTTAACTCTCTAACATTGTTCTTTTATAATTTACACATCTTTGTAGCTTTCACAGGAGCTCTTCGGAGACCTAATCTTGCCCTGTTGCTGCCTATTAATAGTGATGGATGTAGTAACTAGTTTGACTGATAAGTGGCAGGAGAGGGGGCTGCAACAGGGCTGTGCCAGGCCCTTGGGCTCCTCCATTGTTCTATATTTGTTATTTTAGGACTCAGCACGTTCATTCAGCCCAATAAGAGATGAAGAATGAGGGACCAGCTTCCGTCTGCCGCCCCCAGCGCTGCTCTGCGTCAATGCCCCTCTGTCCCTCACAGCCACCAAACCAAAGGCCAACCGCAGCGCTCTGTCAGTCACACACACAAACACACAAATGTGCTCCTGCACGCACACACAGAAATATGTATTCGCATCTGCCCAGTTACGACATTTACACACACTCACACAATGCACTAGCCTTTTCTTCATTTAGAGGTTTCTGTTCACTTTACTAAATGGGCTGAGCAGAGAACACATTGTTTCTTCTGCATGAGCAGGGAATGTGTCTCTCTATAATTACAGTTTAAGTGACTGCCATTCTTATATGAGTGATTGAGTGCACAACATGCAATTTCAGAAACTTTTTAGAGACTTTAGAGAACTAATTGCCAGAAGCTGTTTTGAAAGCAGAAACATTTTAGTACATATTTGCTGTTGTAGTCTTCTCCTGACTATATCTGTTTATGAGACTTATACATTATATATATAATTCTTAAAAATAAGACTTCATAGATATATAATGAGCTGACTTCTCCCAGATGAACATTGTTAAAAAATTGTGTAAAATGTGTATACTGTAGATAGCTACATGTTCTCCACATCAGAGTAAAAATTTAAAAGATAATTCTGAGATAAAGTGTAAAATAATAAATAAAGTTGCAATTGTGAGATATAAAGTCTCTATAATAAGACACATTTTGCAGTTGTGAGACATAAAGTCTCAATTTGGACATGTAAAGTCACAATTCTGTATGTAAAGTCTTTTTATTTATTTAAATTGGATTCCATATACAGTAGATGCACTAGGTTTGGGGTCAATAAGATACAGTAAGCAAGGATGGATTTAACTGACCAAAAGTAACAGTAATGTCTTTTATAATGTTACAAAAAGGTTTCTATTTAAAATAAATGCTGTTCTTTTGAAATTTCTGTTAATCAAAGGATAATAATAAAAATAATAAAAAAATGTATCACGGATTTCACTCAAAAAAATCAATACAACTGTTTTCAACATTGATCAAATCATTCATCATTGATAATAAATCAAATCCCGCCCTACATTTTTCTCATTTTAGAAGCCATTTCTAAATGTCACAATATGGAAGAAAAGACTACCGTTTCATGCAAACTTAAAAAACTAAATAAATAAATAAACCTTTTTGCCAAACCCAAACTTTAAATGGTAGCCATGACTGTTGACATGAAATACTTTTGGGAAGTTGACGTTCTACTGTGTGATGTTGTACTCTTTCAAATTATGTTGAAACACATTTTGCTAATTGTTTTATAATTATTTATCCTTTTGAAAAATGTCACATTGCAGAACCATTAAAAAAACGGAGAAGACAAATGCTACTTAAAAGTGGTGAAAATAAAAAGGAAAAATGATGCTGGTGAAAAAAAGCTTTCACATCAACTACCCTTCAGTATATCATATCAGTTGTTTAATGGCCATTGATATAGTTCATTCATATAATTTCCTATATCTCCTAAAACCAACAAATCCTCATCATCTGGACCCTGTAGGAAAGAGTGAAAAAAAATGTACATGAGCTCAGCCTGTTCTGCATCAACAAGCTCAAGTCCTATACTCAGGAAATGATATTGCTCTTTCCTGTGGTTTTGGACACCCTGCTAGTGCATGGATTCAGTGTTGTAAGAGTCTGTGGGAAGAGCCCTTGACCTCACACATGCCCATGATCTCTGTACTCGGCCCTCTCACGCCCCCTCACACATACACACTGACACATGTGAGGAAACAGAGTTGGCAGCCAAAGGATTTTCACACAGCACCCTGATAAGAGCCTTTTAAAAAGTTGGCTGTGCTCACCAAACTCTCTCACTTTCTTTGAGAGCAAAACAGCAAATATTCCAGTTTACCTGGCATGAGTCGATATTCAATTAACCAGTCCAGCCTCTCACTGTGGCCGTTTATCAATACCTTGTTTTAAGTGCACTTGCTTAATCACATGCTATTTACGGGTGCAACCAAATGCACAAACGAATAACAACTATTTGGAAAGTTTTTCAGTAGAGAAGCAGACGCCCTACGAGAGGAAATGCGTCTGGGTCCTGTCAGTGGATGTGCCAGCATTGAATAATCACCTGATGCCAGGTTTTTAATTAGTTAGGGTTAGTTTGTCATTTCAATTTAGCTTTCCGTGATAGTTTAGGGTTTTTGTGTCTTTCAGTTTAGCTTTTTAAAAAACCTTTTTAGTGTTTTTAGGGTAGCCAATGTTAACATTTTTTTTGAGATAATTATATATTTAAAAAAAACACATTTGAGTTTAATGTGAATTTATTTGACATTTAAAATGGTTTCATTCTGTTCTGTTCAGACGAGCATGAACGCCGAACACTCACAGCAATCCTGTAGCCAAACTCGCATTAAGCAATAATTGATGGAGAAAGAACTTCTTAATTAATTTATTATTGTTTACTTTTTAAAATCCAGATGGGATTTTATAATATAAGGAAAGTCGTTTGTTGTCTTTGAATTAAATTAGCACTGAGTTAGTACACATTTGCCTAATGACATTTCTAGTATTAAGTATTAAGGGATAAAAGGAGTATAGGGAAAACAATTTATAATGTGAAAAGTAAATGACCTACTTCTACATCTTTAAAAAGCACATATAGCCCTAGTTCTGTGAACAATTGAAACAGAAGTCTCTTGAGCCCCTTTCACACAGCGCATTGATCCTGGGAAATTACCGGGAAATTGCCAGAACACCTTTCTTAGTGGACGCAAAAACGACTCTGGATCGATGCCAGGTTGGGGACCTAGTAACATTGCCGTGTTCAGTCCCAGAACGCGCGCTGTGTGAACAAAAGCCGTAATCAATGCCGTGTCGTAATGATGACGCTGAAGCCGGGATCGTTCGCCAGCTTGTGAAACGGTACGTAATGCACTGGTTTATGATCGAATCGGAGAAAAAAAATGCATAAGCGTGGTTTCTCTCTGGCGGAAATCGCAGCTCATAAGCAAACTTAAGACGCAGCTGAGACATTACATGTCACATCGATGTCACGTGTCTTTACGGGATTTTTCCGGGTTGTGTGTGAATGCACTCTCTGATTCCGGAAAATCACTGGCAGTGTGAATGAACCAAAATCAAACTAACCTGGGTCAAATCCCGGGTCACTTTATCCGTGTATTTTCCGGAATCTCTGTGTGAAAGGGGCTTTGTAGTATTATCAATGTCTTTAATGTCACTTTTGATAAACTTAATGCATCCTTGCCAAAAGTATTAATTTATTTTAAAAACGTTTTATATATATATATATATATAAATTATGTCACAGTCACCTTAGTATAGTTGATAGTGAAGTGCTTTTGACTGTGTTCTTGCCAATCGGAGCTTTCATGATCACTTGCTATCAGCCAATGTACTTTTTCCACTTATGATGTGACATCCTAAAAAGCCTGACATTAAAGTGTGTAGACTATTTGTGATCCAAACCTCCCAGTTCTGAGGGTTTTCTTATTTGAAAGCCCCCTTGGCTACA
Organism: Phoxinus phoxinus; assembly: GCF_949152265.1. NCBI lineage: Eukaryota > Metazoa > Chordata > Actinopteri > Cypriniformes > Leuciscidae > Phoxinus > Phoxinus phoxinus. The sequence continues at coordinate 18,965,277 of NC_136897.1, read as the reverse complement.
GAGCTCACTCTGTTTGGTAAGCGGCTTGAGCATATTCTTGGCAAAAGGCAGGTGACAACAACAGAGCCTAGGGAAAGGTCTTGTTGTAAAAGCCATGGAACAACTGTTACCTGTCCAGTTCCTGCCCTTTTTCCTTTCCCACTGACATTCAGCATTGTTCACTCCAGGTCCTTTGTGAGGCCTGGTGTGTTCCAGTCAATGGAGGTGACTTTTAATACGACTGAGATCTTTTCTCTGTCTTCTGCCGAATGGAAAAGCCACAGAATATGAAACACACTGGACTAGATTTTCCCAAATATGTTCCTCTTTCTTTCTCTCTCCACCACTCCTTCTCGTTCTCTTTCTAACTCTCTTGCTCTTTTATTTTGTGTGACTATAGTGGTTTCGGGGCTAGGATTTGAAAACAAAGCCCTGCCTCACTGCCTTTTTCAGCTACAGCCTGAATCTCAGCATGAATGGTGTTAGCAAAGCAGATGTGGCACTCTTTCCAGTTCATTTCTGATGAAAATCAATCAGTTTGCCTACTGAAAACTTTGTGAGTTCATAGCATTACATTTGAGACATCTTTAAATTATGAGCAAGACGGATGCAAGTGAAAATCCACAGACAATAAAAACGTATTTACTGGGGGGAAAAAAATCTTTGTTTTCATATTTTAATAGTAGTTTTTAGTGTGGATTCCAATGTTGTTCCCCATTAATTTCTGGCATTGCTTCTTGTGAATACCAATGAGGACGTGTCTCAGTCAGACTGTTGAAATGATAGGTTTTCGCTGTGATGGTTCACCAGATTTGCTTCTCTCACTCACACACCCCATCAATTTGCTCTAGGAATTTTGTGATTTTTCTCATTTTCAGCCAATGTTTTGCTTGGGGAATATAAAAGCCATGCCGTTAAAAGCTGATGTTGATTATAGTCATAAGCAGGGGTTAAATTTGGCTGGATTTGCCTCTAATCGGTAGGCATTCACCTAGATTGGCTCTGTATATTTTAAAATTAAATACTTAAATGCATGAAATGGCTTGATTGACGAGCATATATCAACTGGGTTCCTATTTCCTATTTTTATTCCTATTCCCCTATTTTTTAAATATATATATATATATATATATATATATATATATATATATACATACATACATACATACATACATTATTTTCATTATTTATTTATCGTTATTTTACCCTAGTTAATGCATGAATTGATATGATGTAGACCTTGAAAGCAATGCAAGTCATTTTGGATAATAATGCATACATTTTTTTTCAAATAATTTTTTCCAGGTAATGCTTTAATTGGTATAATGTAAATGGTATGGATAATCTGCCAAATTCCTTCATTCATTAGTTTGTTCTTTAATTCATTCATTCATTCATTCATTCATTCATTCATTCATTCATTCATTCATTCATTCATTCATTCATATTAGTACATTTTATGGCTTCCCCAACACCTGTTCAAAAGGATATACATTTAGGATAGATGATGGGCCAATTAAGGTTATGGATGATCTCGAGGTCCATCCAAATGTAACATAGGCCAGTGTGTCACTGAACAGCATAGGAGCTTCTTTGATTCCTATACTTAAAGTACATACAGTCTTTTCAATCTGTTGTGTAAGACTTCTGGGAAAGGGTAAATCGTTTTGGGTCTGCATCTGAAGACCAGAGAGCTTTTCAAAATCAGCCCCAAACTTTTGACCCTGCAAGGAGATTGATTGCTTTCAGTGTAATTCTCTTCACTTCCTGCGTGCAGGGGGCCGGACTATAGCTGTCCCTCGTGTCAGCACAGAGGTCTGCTTGGTTCCTTTCCCCCTGAGTTGAGTCGACCCACCCCCATCCGCAACCTCAAGAGTGGGGGAGCGTTTCCCAGGGACAAAAGAATGAATATGTAATGAAGAGAAAGGGAAAGGGGTGGGAGTGTGTTTGTCCGAGAGAATAGATGTATCCAGCTTGACAAGTGTTTGTCAAGGGATCAAGGAAGTGCGAGAAAGTCTTGTCTCATTTTCCACGTCGGCAACATAAGAACAGTTACTTACTTGTTACAAAACAATACAAACAGGGAAGCTCTCCGAGGGGAAGCCTGCAGTTTACAGAGTTTCAGAAACATCGCACTTAGCTCCCTCCCTCTCTCCCCCAGAAATCTAGCACACATGGTACGTTCCGTTTAAAAGAGAGCATGTCATCTCTCAATGCACTGTGTTTTCTCTGGAAGCAGCTGCTGGGAGCGCGTTTTTTCAGCGGGAACTCTTTCACTCCTCTACCTGCTGTTTTGTCTGTCCGTTGCGTTCTCTCACATGCTCTCTCTCTCCCTCTCTCTCTCTCTATACACTAACAGAGGACAGGTAGTAATAAGGTCTTTTTTGCTGGGATAAGGAGGAGGGAGTCTGACTTGGGATTTTTTTTTTTCCTCTTCTCCCAGCGCGTTTTGTTTGTGTGGTCTAAACTGTGGCAGCCGTGGAGAGATAAAGGGGGACAGGGGACCCGCGGCTTGTTCTACCCCCTGACCGAGCCCTTGACACCATGCACACCATGCACCTCTGTGTGGATTTGCTTCTCAGGGCAAAATCCTGAAAATGATGGAGGACAACAAGCAGCTGGCTCAGCGGATCGATGGGGCCATTCAGTCGGCCAGCCAGGAGGTGACCAACCTGCGCTCCGAGCTCTCCGCAACCAGCCGCAGACTGGCCGAGTTGGGGGCATGCAACCCTGTGGGCCTGGAGAACAACCAGCAGAACCACCATCACCACCACCATCACCACCTCCACGGTAAGACATGTGTCAAGTTTTGCTTGGTCTGTGAGCTGCACTTGTTACTGTTGAGAATAGTTCATTTTTAAGGGTTTGTGGGTGGGAATGAGCTTTTGTTGAGAGGAGAAAGTAAAGAGGGGAGGACGGGGGCAGCTGATCCCGTTCTTCACTGCCTCGTCCCGTTTCCCGGGTAGCCGGTGGGACGGCTTTCCAACGCAGCTGTGACATATCAGGCAGAGAGAGGCCAGAGAGAGAGAGAAGAAAAATGAAAGCTAGCATTGGATTCGATTGTCGTCATAACTCCGGTCTCTGACTGATTCACAGGGAATAACATGAAACACGTGGTTCAGGTCTGATACTAAAACTTAGTTAAAGGTAAAGTGTGTCTTTTTTATAATGTTAAAATACTAGCTTCTCGCTTTTAGACAACTGTAAGACAAACATTGGTAGAATGATTTGAGCATCCCGACAGGCCCAACACAGCAATGTTGACTTAACTGATGCCGTGAGATTTAGCTGGAGATGTTTGTCAACCAGTGTCAGACAGGATAGTGTTTAAAACTGCCATTCTCCCACACATTTCCATGTTAAAATGATATTTCACCAAAAATTAAAGTTATGTCATCTTTTCTTCAACTTTATGTCATTCCAAACCTGTTTGACTTTCTTTCATTATAAAAGAATGAAAAAGAAGATTTTTGAAGAATGTTGATAACTAAACAGTTTTGGGGACCATTGACTTCCATTGTATGGGCAAAAAATATCTATTTTTTATGTTTCACAGGACATAAAGGAAAATCATATGGTTGTGTGTAAATTATGACAATTTTTTTATTTTCGGGTGAACTATCACGTTAAGTCGAGATGACAATCTCGGTATTATCGTCAAAAGTGCTTGATGATATCACACATGACCCGTGCTTGTCAAAAACTTGACAGCAAGATTAGTTTTAACATTGTTAGTTCATGAAACCTAACTAATGAACAGTATTTTTACAACATTTATTAATCCTAATTTCACAAAAGTTATTAAAATGTCAAGTTGTATACATCAATATACACTACCATTCAAAAGTTTGGGGTCGGTAAGATGTTTAAATATGTTTTTGAAAGAAGTCTCTTATGCTCACCAAGCCTGCATTTATTTAATCAAACATACATTCAAAACTTTTTTTATATTTCAAAGTATTATTGCAATTTAAAATAAATGTTTTAATGTAAAAATGTCATTTGTTCCTTTGGGAAAGCTGAATTTTCAGCATCATTACTCCAGTCTTCAGTGTCACATGATACTTCAGAAATCATTATAATGCTGATTTGCTGCTCAAGATATTTTTATTTCTTAATATGTTTGTGGAAACCATTATCCTATTTTGTTCACTTGATGAATAGAGCAGGATTTATTTGAAATATAAATCTTTTGTAACACTATAAATGTTTTTACTTTCAAATTAAATTTGAAAAAATGCTGAATAAAAAAATATTAAATTCTTCTAAAAAAAATACTACTGACCCTAAACTTCTAAATGGTGGTTTCATGTATTATAAAAGAGCATCAATTAATAATGAACAATAGTATTTTTACAATATATCCTAGATTAATAATAGTTGTTCATGTTGTAAAAGTATTGTTGTTAATGTTAATGTCACCGTCACCAAATGCATCCTATTGCAATTGTTACCAAAACTACCCTGAATGGGAGTTCATTTATCATTGTGTGTTGTGACTCATCTTTTTTACTGGTTATCTCAACTTTCACTTCATGTTCTCTGAAAAGAAGTTAGGTGTGGCGAGATCCGTCCGGTTCTGCTGTACAGATTTCATAGCCCAAGGCAGTTTTTAATTCAGGCTAGAGGTCATGCGGCTCGGACAGTGTCTGTGTGTGCGCGGCGAGGACCAGTGTATTGATATTGTGTCAGGTTGATGATGTTATAGGGGTTAAAGCATGCAGGGCAGCCCAGCGGTGGGCAACATTCCCGCCGGTGGTCTTCTGCAGGCTGAGACTCTTTCAGATGGAGCGAAAGTAATAGAAACTGTGTGTTTGAACAGGTGTCATTAGCGGGACCCTTCTAAATTAATGAGATTGTATGAACAGCACAGCTTCCCCCCTCTCTCTCTCTTTTCACATGGGTTTAAGGCATCTCACTGCAGTGAACCCACATTCCTCTTTACCAGCGCACTGATGTAATGCTTCTCCCTCTCTCTCTGCCCCTCTCTCTCTCTCTCTCTCTCTCTCTCTCTCTCTCTCTCTCTCTCTCTCTCTCTCTCTCTCTCTCTCTCTCTCTCTCTCTCTCTCTCTCTCTCTCTCTCTCCTCTCTCTCTCTCTCTCTCTCTCTCTCCTCTCTCTGTCAGTCAGTCAGGTGACTGTTTACATGGGAGAGCCGGAGGCTGAGCAGGCAGAATGTAATCAGATACACATTCCTCTGTTCTGCCGTATGTGGGAGTTTCTCTCATAGTTTAAACACAAAGCGGCCCCCCCTCCCGTTTCAAAAAACAGCATTCCTCTAATCAGGGCTTCGAGTTCATTTGTGTTCTGCTCACATCCTTCCGTCGTTATCGAGCCAAAGGCTGAGGGCCACGAAAAGTCATGTTTGTTGTAGGGCCAGATTTGGATTGGGTTCAATTTCATTTCACTTTTTTTTTCTTTTTTGGTGAGGAAGTATTTTTCCACTATCCTGACCTTTTACGAGCCACACACGCATTTGTTGCGGCTAATAACTTTTTTCACTTTGTTACAAACACTCAAAATGTTTACCTCATGTTGCAGGCGGACACACTCTGAATATAAAGTTGAAAGCAGACCGGTGTTTAATGGACTATGACAGCCTAATGGAGAGATGTGGCATCCAGTTGTGCTTCGGCTCTCCATCTTTACATGACAAGTGCAGTTTATGTGATGACAGGATCTAAAGAAGAAAACTATAGTGAGGCGGGTTGGCCACCAGAGTGTTGTGGGTGTAATATTATTATACTAGATTTATATGATTTTGTGATTCTAGAAGTTTCAAGAACTGCATGTTCTCCATTAAAAACAATAGTGATTGAGGGAGAAAACGTATATGATTTCTGTTTACATTATGATTACATGCTTTTTGAAACATTTCAATTAATAATAACATTAATAACATACAGTTTTATTAATAACATAACAATATTACATATAACAGTATTATATAATATTATATATTAATAATAATATGCAGCCCCCTTGGACGTTTGCAGAGGCCTCATGGTTGAGAACTACTGTTCTAGTTTTCCTGAAGACACACAATTTGATGTATAATTAGCATAAATGGTGTAGGACTATAGTTATGCGACAAAGTTTGATACTTAGGTTTGTTGAAATCCCTAATCATAACAATGATACTTTACATTCCCAAAAATGTAATCAATACACTGCCTTTTTTCTTTATGACGATATGATTAGGCTTATCAGATTGCGATTATAGTTCAGACTCGTGTGCAATCATCTGATAAACTTAAAATGATACATATCATATGACTCTGATGATTGAGATGATATCCTGAAGGAATTACATGTGTGCCCTAGTAAAAAAAAACAATACCAAAATGTATTTAAAATATATTTATTTCATACTATACTATAATTACTATACTACTATTTGTATATTACAAATCCATGAACGTATTTACTGACATAATGCTTGAGGCTTACTGATATAAATATTATAATTAAACATTATTTGGAGTAGTACTTTATTGCACAATGCACGTTTCTTAATATAAGGCCTAAAATGTGTTTTAATATAAATCTTAGTAAGGATATAATATCTCTGTATAATATCAGTCTTTAGATGCATTTTTAAAGTCTACCTAAAGTATACTTGCAATAGTTCCACTTGAGCACAGTCAAATATACTTTAAGTATATCTTTAGTTGGACTTCAGCACTATTTTATGATAACTAAAGTGCATTAAGTAAAAAATTGTTGTTCCAATTTAGCAGGTTTTAAGTATATCGGTTTAGTATACCAAAAGTACAATTGTAGGGTATTTATTCAAATACATTTTGGTACATTTATTTTTCACTAGGGTGAACATGTAGATTTACATGTATCCAAAATGTATAATACCTATTAAAAAATAATAATAATAATAATTCTCCACAAATTATCTTGTATTTTGTAATGTCTTAGTATTTGTGTTTGTCTCTCTTTAATGACAACAGACCTCCATGAGTTTCTGTTAAACCTGATGGTCCAACAAACATCTGCTTCAGTAAAAGCAAGAACATCCAGCCTTTTATATAAGGAATTTACATGCTAACCGTCATGAATGAGAGTTTGATTAGTGACCTAGTGTCAGGGTTGAGTGATGGACAGATGTGGAAAATGAACTAATAATCAGGTAACAAGATGGGAGGGGCTAGACAATCCACAGGAGAGCACATGGCACAAGGAAACACACATGACAAGCCATGTGCTCACACCAAACATGACTAGAACACAAGCACATGGCCAGTAAAACAAATCACAAGCCATGTGCTCACACAAAACGAGACACGGAGCTAATGAGAACACTCATACAGCACTCATAAGGCTCGAGAACACTCAAGCCGCGCGCCCTCACAAAGACATGACAAAACAGGAGTGTTTAGAAATAAACTAGACCGAAGTGACAGAACCCTGACACCTAGACATAGTGCAGAATCATATTTAATTTGTTATAATTTGTATATAGTCCAATAGTCAAGACATTGTTTATATATTTTTTGATGACATATAATATTAATATAAAATATGTATTCATTTGTTTAGCTTTTAAAAAAAAATGAGATTTAAAAAAATTCATCTGGGCTACCAGATTTTTGGACCCCACTGTATAAAAGCCTGTTCACACCAAGAACAATAACTATAATGAAAACTATATTAGCATCCATTTCAACAAATGTGAATCTCATGTTCAATAAACAGAACATTGTCGTTCTGACACTTTAAATGCTCAAGCTCTTAAAGGTGGGTGGATTCCAATTGGCTGTCAATGTTTTTTTTTTTTTTTTTTTTGTTCATCAGCTGGAAAAATTAATTCTGAAAGTGATTTCAACAATATTGTTTCTCTGTGCCATTATAGTTATAGCTGAGGTATGGACTTTTGAACGATTATTAAAATATATATTTATATATAAAGTTTATCTATATCTTCCTGGGTGTAAATGCCCCTAAAACCAACCACTGTTGTGTTAAAGTGGAGAGGATTTCATCTTATCTGCATTACCTTTTGCATATTATGAATATTTTCTCCCTAGTCAAGGGCAGACACGTCATTCAGGTTTTGCATAATTCAGAGCCATATGGATGCTGTCTCTGCATTGTCATCAATTTGCTTGTTCCAACAGTTTATTGGCCATAGTATGTTAAACTTTGGTTTATAAATGAATGGACTGTATTACCATAATCAGATACACATCCAGTCTCAGGAGGGAAAAATAAAAACCTACACACAATATATATTTGCTGATCTTTTAAAATGGAAACGGTTCCCTAAAAATCAATACCGCTAAAGCATAATACATTATTCACAATTCCGGCTGGTTGGTGCTCAGGTGTCAAATCTACATGAAAAAGTGAGGTATCACACTAAGTTCACTTCCTCGCTTGGTGAGCTCAAACAGATTAAAATGTGCTTCTAAACGCAAGCTATTGGGTGCGAAAAGTGTGAAACTGAAAAGTAGGCCTAGCAGAGCTCTTTGCTCACAGCTCACGCCGAGAGAGACGCCAGCAGTCCCTAGAGACGAACACTTGCACGACAAATGAGGAAAAGTCTAATGCAATGACATCTGCACACGCTTGAATGCCTGATGGAAAGTCTAAGGTTGCAAATTGGCCAAGTCACCATTCAGATTAAGTAATGCTTGAGAGGTGCGATCTCAATGTCATATCATGCCAAAGATGTAAGAGAAGTTGATGTGAGGCAGTGAAAGGATGTAAAAGTATCATAAAAGTGGTCCATACTACTCCTGCCCTATATTTGAAGTATTTTTTCAACAGTTAAGTGTAAGTGTAAGTCTAAGACGACTGCCTTATTGGCCAGCGCAACTGTAGTAAACCTTTAAAACAGAGTAAAGATTGAAAGAGATACTTATAAAAGAGAGTAAGTGAGATTTTATTTGCAGAAAAAAAGCTCTTTAGCAAATCGATGGGCCATTTCTCAGCGACTGACAGACGGTGTGAATGTACCCCTGGCAATACTTATGGCATGAGAGAGCTGCATGCCTCGTTGGCTGTGAAATCTGATGGTCCATAGACCAGAACATGCAGTAAACACAATCATCAGAGAAGTCGAGCCAAACAAATCCACAATGTGGTCTTAAAGCAGGGCTATGCAGTTTCGGGAATTTCTTCGCTGTATTCTCTTTTTGCTCGCAGGTTACTCTATAGAGCTCCCCCTACAGCTTCGGAATAGATATTTGACAACACTGTCAAAAACTTGTTGGCGACTTCCCAGATACCAGAAGCTAGTAGATCAACGACATCAAAGCAGACGGGACATTCTTTAAAAACATCGTCTTCATTCGGGTTTAACAATATATTATATATATTAAGCACCAAATCAGCATATTAGAATGATTTCTGAAGAATCTTGTGACACTGAAGACTGTAGTTATGATGCTGAAAATTCTGCTTTGCCATTACAGAAATAAGTTTTAAAATGTATTAAAATAAAAAAAGTTGTTTTAAATTGTAATAATATTTCACAGTATTACTGTTTTTACTGTATTTTTTTTTATCAAATAAATGCAGCCTTAGTGAGCATAAGGGACTTTTTTTTCTAAAGCATTCAAAAATCTTACCGACCACAAACTTTTTAATGGTAATGTGTATTTAATGTAATAATGCAATCTGAGATTTTAGTGTGTTTTCTACACAACCATTCTTTCCCCCTCCCACTGCATTTGTATTGCATTTTTTTCCTTCCATGTGTATACAGTATACTAATGTATTTCAGATATAAAGCAGGGGCAACCAAACTGTAATTGGTTGATTTTAAACAATCTTTTTTTATCATGGCAGTTTTTTGGCCCGAATCAGCTTTATTGTGAACTGTGAACCAAATCTTATTCTTCTCTTTAAAGGTCTGGCTACGTGATGTTAACTTCACTTAAACTAGCCCAAACAAGCTGTAAGTAACATGTAAACATTTAAACTAAAAATAATAAGTAGGTCATGGCAATTTATGTTGTTACATTACTTTAGCTTGTCAAAATAATTTAAGAAATGTCATGTTATACAAGTGTCAACTTGATTTTTAAGTCAGTTTAAGTTTAAATTACTTGTAAAACCAAGTTGATAAGGTAGAAACTGAATTAAGTTTTTAAGTTCAAACAGGTGTAAAACATTTTTATTTTTACAGTGCATGTTTCTCTTCTGAGCTGTGCTTAGTAGAGTAACACTCATAATTGTAATTTTCCTCTGCCAGGTTGACACAAAGCAATCCAACAAGCTAATACTAAATTTAAACTGATGAAAAAGATTGTGACAAGCCATTATGAGTATAATCAGATGACAGCGCTGCCAGCATCAGTGGCAGTAGCCGGAGGCAGTAGGCAGGGTGTTAAGGAGCCTGCGGTGGAGCTTATGGCTTTGCAGTGCCCTTGTGATTTATGCCAACACTAGTGGGACTCGCACAAGCCAGCATGCTAAACCCCCCGCAACCCTGAGAAAGTGATAAGCAGAGAGAAATGCGACAGAGTGAACTCAATAAAACGCCCGCAGACGGAGGTGATGTTTTAAATTGCTTTTAAATCAGCCTTTGGGAGGTGGTGCGCCTCGCTGATTTTGTGGGATTTTATTTTATCTGAAAAGTGGATGAATTTTTGAGGATTTGTTGTAAAGGTTAAGCAATGCTTGCTGGGTGTTTGGAACCCAGGGATGTGTCTTTTCTTCCCTGTAGTTTTCTTCTCAGGTTTCTCTTGTTCGTTGTTACATATGTCCTTTTTACATAGACAAGGTGCTGGTGCTGGTTCAAGAACTTGAGACTGTTCTGCATGTTTCCACCTCCAAAAAGATGACTCTGGGCCAACTCTGCACCAATGTTACTTCCCATACATTTTGATTAATGTATTTCTCATGACTCAGTCATTCATGAATACTTTTTTTTTTTTTTTTTTGGTAATATATGGAGATTTACAAAGTGCACTTTCTTGCCAATAAAACATTGAGCATAATTAGAAAATGTTATATTCATTAAAGAATACTTAATGATGTTTTAAAGGGGATGGTTCTCCCACAAATGTAACATCTGTCATCTTTTACTCACCATAATGATGTTCCAAATCTGTATGACATTCTTTCTTATGAAGAACAAAAAGGAATATTTCAGATGTTTTTGTCAATATAAGAAAAGTCGGTTGTGGCCAAAAGAGCATTGGACCCCATTGACTTTCATAAAAAAAAAAATCAACATATCCTCTTTTGTGTTCCTCAAATGAAAGTCAGTCATATAGGTTTAGAATAGAATAGAATGAGGGATTTATATAGCGCTTTCATATGTACTACTGTACACCCAAAGCGCTTTACAATCATATCAGGGGGTCTCTCCTCAACCACCACCAGTGTGCAGCATCCACTTGGATGATGCGACGGCAGCCACAGTAAGGTCATGGTTTAGTAAGGTCATGATTGTGAAATGTCCCTATAAAATAAATTTCCATGACTTCTTAATGTTACCATATAGATCACAGTTTCCACAAAGTATTAAGCAGCACAACTGCTTTCAACTTTGATAATAATCATAAGAAATCTATCTTGAGTACCAAATCAGCTTATTAGAATGATTTCTGAAGTACCATGTGACTCTGAAGACTGGAGTAATGATGCTGAAATTTCAGCTTTGCATCAGATTAGTAAGTATAAACTATTTTCAAATAGAAAACAGTTATAATAAATTGTAGTAATATTTCACAATATTACTGTTTTTTTATTTTTATTAAATAAATGCAGCCTTGGTGAGCATAAGAGACTTTCTTTCAAAAACATTAAACAATCTGTCCACAAACGTTTGAATGGTTGTGTATGTCTCAAGGCAGTAGCCTAATGTTCCATGTTTGTTTGTGGAAAAGTTGTGTAGTAACATCATCAGTTAGGGGCCGTTCATGCAGGCCCTTAGTTCATCGTTCACCTCTCAAGTCACCGGAGATACGGCCTGGTTCTCAGCGAGCACTACAGATCTCCTGGCATGGGAACCAGAACTACTTGGGTGGAAAAAGCGTTAATACTAGCGTGGTGTTTGCTCTAGTTAGCTGCACCAGTACACTTGAGACGGATTATAGTACAGCTTTGTTTTCAAAGAAGAGGGAGTATCTCTTTCCCCTTATTCGCCCCATGGGATCTCCCACTTTTCCTGTCAGATCCCAGAGAGTGGGGAGATTTCTCTCTCCCCTTCCTCCCAACTCCAAACCGCAGCGTGGCCTCCCTGAACCACGCCCTGTCTGTGACCAATGCAATGTGAGGTGACATGTGTCCAAACAATAGCCTTAAGGCAGGACCTTGCTACATGGGATGGGCAAATTATCTAGAAAACAAGCACACACATTTTTCTCTGGAGACTTTATTACTAGCCATGAGCTTTGGCACATTTTGAGAAGGAAAAATTCAGTTTGCCCTTTCAGAGGAGCAGCTATAGATCACTCCTCCAGATATATCCCTAAGCCACACATACTTCTCCCAGAAGGAAAACCATTCCAGGAAATACTAATTGTCCATTTTAGTGGTAAAATTGGGCTAAAATAAATCAATCCTTATGGGATGTGACCTTGATTAACCTTAGCAGCTCAAGGCAATTTAAATTTACAGCTTTTTTTCCCAGTCATCGGTTGTTGTTCACTCATATTTAATTCATTGTTTTGGACAGCCATCACTCAGATTGGCAAAGGGTTAAATATCGCAAAAACATTTTAAGAGCAGTCTTTATGAATCCATAAACCTTTTATGAGCGATTGCTGGAAACAAGGGGTTGTGCTGCAATTAATCATTGTTTGTCACTGTGATGGACGTGGCTGTAAAACTTTCGTCATGGTCTCATTTTACCCGTCATATTTGTTCTAAATTACTCTCATAGTTGTAAGGAATGCCATACCATTTGTTGGTAACACTTTTAGTTTAGGATCCAATTCTCACTATAAACTAGTTGCTTATTGCTTATATACATATTACTAGGATATTGGCTGTTTATTAGTTCTTATAAAGCACATATTTATGCATTATTCTGCATGATCATATTCTACATAACCTGAAGTGTCAACCAGTCTCTCCTCCTCTCCACTCCGACTTCAACCAACCGGAACTGGACAAATACTCTGATTCATCCTGAACTTCTGACCTGTAATGCTCCTGAATCATAATCATACACTGTTCACTCATTGGCCAGAGGAGAACTGGCCCCCGACTGAGCCTGGGTTCTCCCAAGGTTTTTTTCTCCATTCTGTCGCCTGATGGAGTTTTGGTTCCTTGCCGCTGTTGCCTTGCCTTCTGGCTTGCTTAGTTGGGGACATTTAATATTCAACAATATTATAGATCTGCCTTAAAGGTGGACGATGATGAAATAGTTTTTTGTATTATTTTCATGTTATCACTGTGAAGCTGCTTTGATACAATCTGTATTGTAAAAAGCGCTATATAAATAAAGGTGACTTGACTTGACTGACTACATCCTTAATCCTACCCAAAACCCAATCATAACAACTACCTTAATAAATATTAATAAGCAGTAATTAGGAGTTTATTAAAGGAGAACTCCAGCGCAAAATGAACCTTTGGTCTAATTACACATTGTTACCTAGTCAACCGTTATCTGAGATTTGTTTTCATGATTATCGAATGTAAATAGTTTTATCTCTAAAAACAGTTTAGCCTATAACGCTAGTATAACGCTAGTATATTGGGCATAGAGTAATGACAAATAAAAATCGCTTGTTAATACCACTAACAAGGCTCAAAATAGCCCCACACTAACACGGTAGCATAATGAGGGTCCCTACCTTCAAACCGAAGCATTGAGAACTTTGACAGTGTCCAGACAGTTTAATAAGAATATATTTTATACATACAGTCAACTTCACGTATACAAGCAGAAGCCATCTTTGAAAAACAGACTCGATCAGTCGATCAACGAAACGCCAATCTAAATGCGCTGGACCATATGAGATTCTACACAGTTCAGCGCATTTAGATCGCCGTTTCGTTGATCGACTGATCGAGTCTGTTTTTCAAAGATGGCTTCTGCCCAATATACTAGCGTTATACTAGCGTTATAGGCTAAACTGTTTTTAGAGATAAAACTATTTACATTCGATAATCATGAAAACAAATCTCAGATAACGGTTGACTAGGTAACAGTGTGTAATTAGACCAAAGGTTAATTTTGCGCTGGAGTTCTCCTTTAAGGCAAAACTCGGTTTTAATAATTAGTTAATAGTGAGAATTGGACCCTAAACTAATGTGTTACCCATTTATATAGATTAGCTAGAAACTTAAGAAGTAACTTAACAAAAATGAATTGCTAAATCATTGCTAAACCATTGCATCGTATTACTTTTGTTCAAAATGATTGAACCTCAAAGCTTGCCTAATTTTTATTTCAAGGTCATGTATTTTCTTTTCCATCGTTTTTACGTAACTATATACATACAATATATATATAAATATATGAGTTAGGTTTTTTTGTTATATATAACAAATAATTGCGTGCGTCTGTGCCAAAAAGTTGCACTTGAACACACCCCAAAGACTACAGCCAACGATCAACTAGCATCACTTTCGCTGCTCTTCTCGTGAACTGGTTCGCTAAGCTGAACAGCCAATCAGAGTGATCGGTCTCATCTACTGCCTGATGCGTATTCAACTTGCTCAGTTGGCCAAAAAGCCGCTGACGAGGTCCGACTTGTGAGCTGACAGACTAAGTCTATTTAATGCGCCCTCTGTTGGTAACCCATTGTAAACTCAATCATGTTTGTTTTGATAGTCCGTATAGATTTTCCTAACTCTCCTAAGCCGATAGCAGCGGGTGTTAATGTAGACAGCCCTTTCAATCACCTCAAGGCTCTCCACCGTCCCTTTGGGTGACTGCAGATGGCCCTGTCCTCCACGCAAGTCAGATGCAGCTGGGTAAAATGGCCACAAAATTACTGCCTTGAGGTGTACGTGCCAAAGTGAAATCGAAAGTATGAAATTATGATTTTTAGTTGGCCTGAATGGTGTCATATTTTCTGTATATATAGCAGAGACAAGATAGCGCTTAAACGGAGAGCGAGGAGGAGTAGCAGTGGATGCCATTTCACGAAATCTCTCTTTGCCTTGATGTGACCTGTCTCTCAGTTTATTCTTCAGTTTGGTCATCTCTCAGCCACGTGTGTCTTGTGAGAGGCATAATTCCTTATCTAAAGAGTGAATGATTGGCGAGGCAGAGCGCAGGGCCCTGTTTCATGCTCCAGTGCTGCAATGGCTGCAGACTCTTCCCTTCTCCTCTCCCCATCTCTTCTCTTTCCTCTCTCCCCAGTTTCTTTTCTTCACAGCCCACTGCGCGCTGTCTGTCTCTCAGCCTCCCTCACTAGGCCCTCTCATCATAACACAATAAGCTGTGACACGCCACATATTTTCTCAGCAGACCGTAGTTACAGGGTTGGGGCTCAGGAAATGAGACATTATGCATCCTTCAAGTCGTTCATATCGCTTTGTGGGAATCTGAGGTTTATGAAGACCATATGTTAGCCACTATAACTTTTTTTTCTATGCACTGGTAAGTGAAATAGTGCTTCCTGTGCCCGATTCGGAAGGATACATTAGATGTATCATCCATCCTGATGCACATCTGGAGGGAATCAGAAAGAAAGCTAAGGGTGAGTTATCCCACCGTGGACTGCAGACTGGAAAGAGGGAATGATGCTCAAGTATAGATGTGTGCAGGTGAAAGCAATGTAGATATAAGAGAGGGTTCAAATAGTTGTCGACTAGTGTGGGTGTCCCTTACATTATCAAATTCATTCGTTTTTTACTTTAATCTAATTTTAGTAAGAACCAATATATATATATATAAATTATTTTATTTTCTAAAGAAATTAATTAAATAAGACGCATTGAATTAATCAAAAGTGACAGTAGGGACTTTTACATTGTTACTATTTCAAATAAATGCTGTTCTTTTGAACTTTCTATTCCTCCAAAAATCCTGAGAGAAATTCAAGCAGCTGTTTTCAGCTGTTTTCAACATTGATAATAAATGCTTTTTGAGCACTAAATCAGTATATTAAAATGTTTTCTGGAGGATCATGTGACACTGAAGACTGAAAATGACCACAGCTGTGCCATCACAAGAATCAATTACATTTTAAAATAAAATAAAATAGAAAGCCACTTTTTTAAATAGTAATAATATTTCACAGTATTCAAGTTTTTAGTGTATCTTTAATGAAATGAAATCAGCCTTGGTGAGCATAAGTGACAAAAATTTTACAGATTACAAACTTTTAATTAATCTTTATCATTGACTATAATCGTAATTGACTCCAGTTAGATTACTTGACGCAATCGTGATCATTCTAAATTTGTTTTGTAAGTGGATTGTTAAAATCCACAGTAAGTTTGAATTAAACTTGATTTATTTTCATAATTTTAGCAAACATGATCATGTACAAAAAAAAAAAGATTAATGAACCCTTTTTTCAGTAATTTCTCTGACGAGAGGTCAGAGAATTTCATTGGGTGAATGGGGTCTGACATCACCTTTAAGCCATCATCAGTGATGTTGAAACATCTGGCCGGGGTTGACCAAGAACTACTCTTGGGAAGGAATGTTATTGCCTCTTCGTGAAATGAACAGGAAGTAGCAAAGGGTTTCTTGTTTCACCAGAGCACCATTTGGCTGTGTACCCACACATAAATAGTAAATACTTTCCCCCTCACCATTTCCTTTCTCTTTTCTTCTATAGGAGGTGGAGTAAATCTCTCATTTCATATTCCTTCCATCTGCACAAACCCAGCCCTGAGTTTTCACCTTAAATCAAGCAAATCTTACTCGAGTCCAGACATCAAACGACTGTAAGCGAGGAAGTTGAAGAATGCTTGAGCACTCATTTGAAAAGTCCCAGCTCATCCCATTAAAACGCCCCATTGCTTTAGCTGTAAAAGAGCGAGTAGAGACCTTCCTCTGGCAGTATGTATGCATTCTGAGACGGGCTCTGACAGATTGAAATGAAAAACGGGTGTGCAGAGCTAGTTCATTTGTGAGACACAAAGTGTAAGATTCAACCAAGCAGGACTGCAATACCTGGAGAGAGCTATCCATTAGCATTCCCATTTATCTCAATGGCAGTTGTGCAGCTAGTGCAGGATCTCACCGAAGAAAGCAATTTGAAGTCAGTCATCTTTGGTCATGTGACCACAAAAGTTGCAACAACATTTACCTGAAAGGGCTACAGTAGGTGAATCATGCTAACCATCCAAACTTTGGCTTATTGCTAATTAAAATCGCATTTCTGTTTGCAAAATTGTTCAGGTCTCAAAGAAGAGACACTCTTTGCCCTGATTAGTGGGGTAAAAATACACTCAATATGAAATGTGATGGACATTTTACAGATCTAATTAGTTTCCAGAAGAAGCTCCAAGCACATTCGTCATGATCACAGCAAATAGTGTCTGTCTCTCAGAGAAAGATTATGTTGAAATTAAGGTCCTCGGTTTGATCAGCTGTCACATAATTTCCAATGCTTCGAGGCACGGCTGCATGATAACTAGCAAAAAATAAATAGCTTGAGAAAGATATTAAAACCAGACGTGATTTTGGTTTTATCACATTATCATATGCCACTGTTCATTTTCACCTTGTTTCAGCGGACATCTTGATTAGATAATTACTAGTATTATCTTGTTCTCCAGGCTACCACATGCTTACCATATGCTATATGATGAGCACCTTCTGTCTGGCATTGACAGTTGTAAAAAGACATTTCTGAACTTTTATGTTTAGCGGTCTTGTGTGCACTTATGAAATTTCAGCCCCATAATGAAGGTCTTGTTCAAATGTTGCCATTCCTGCCCTTAATAATTGCTCTGCCTTACTCTCCAGCTAGAGTTAAGCCTGCCCTCCAGATAGCAGTTCCTTCTCTTGAGCCCACCATTTCACTCTCTTTCACCATTCAGTCTCTATGAATTGACTTTCCTCACCATATGTTGTGGCTCTTCAGAAATGGTGGTGTGGTGAGATCCTCCTCCTTTATTCCTGGAAAGAAAACAATGAAATTCATTCATTCACCATTTTGACTGGCTTTCATTTGAAACATTTTTCCATGAGCTTCATAATTAACCATGGCTAGTCTGTCAGCTGGATTCTGCTGTGGGATGTTGTCCGAAACCCAACTCTTTTTTGCTCCACCTCAAGAGCCAGTAGCAGGGTTGTGGGCGTCTCTGGCGGTTGAAGGATCTGGAAAGCTTGTGCTTCAGCAGAATGTGAGGATGAAGAATTACCTTTTGTGGTGAAAGTAAAGAATGATCAGTTACCTTTAGCTCAGAGCTAAAGAACTACGCAAGGTAGTATTTCAAATGTGCGGTTTCCTTCCGTGCATTTTCTGAATGAGTAAACAAACAATTCCAAAATAAACTCGTCAATCACGTGAACACTGCAATATGAAGAGCAATTTGAGTGGGAAAGATTTTAAAAGTCTTTACTTTAAAAGACCAACTACACTAGAGAAGAAGGCATTTTTTCCACCATTATTTCAGAGCAGAGAAAGACTTTAGCAGAAAGTCAACTCCAGCAGAACTGGAAACATTACTAGCTGACTTTGAATGTAGTGGTTAAAGTCAAAGGCTGTGTTTACATGCACACGCATAGTCTGATAATGGCAAACATCTTTACCCCTGTTTACGTGCTTTTTTGTTTATTCACTCAGCCATTTTGTTTACTCTTACCCCAAGCCTCAATACAAAATGTTCAGTTTGACTGCAGTAGGCATGTTTGTTGCTGATGTTTGTATTTGTTATGTGCCTAAAAATATCGTACATAACGTAATTTGTCTGCTGCACTATGTTCACTGTGGTCAGGGTGATAGCAATGCGATAAAAGGGGAAAGCCAAGTTTTTTTTAAATGAAATTAATACATTTATTCAGCAACAGTTTGGGGGTTACACATTATCAGTAACTCGAGTTATGTAATCAGAATACTTTTTTAGTATTAGTAAAGTAATAAAGTAATGCAGTAAAGTAATGCATTGTAGTTACTTTTTCAAATAAGTAACGTAGTTTACTTTGTTTTCATAAACAGCTCTCTTGTCCTCGTGTTGAGTGAAATTGGGAGTAAGTACAGAAATGCTAAGTGTGATTATGATGCTTATTGTAGTTCTGGACTTAAATGTGAACATGCATTTACTAATCTAGCACAAAAAAAGATTCAGTATTCATTCAAATGAATATCAGTGAAATTCAAAATCAGAATACTACGCAAACCTTTTTTTTTTGCATTTAATCTCACTTTATTGATCAATGTACTTGCTGCTGACCTTCGATGAATCAGTTAAACCATAAGCAAAAATTATTAAAAAAAAAAAAATGTGTTTTTTATTGTTGAAGTAAGTGTTAAACTTTCTTCTCCTTCATCCTATTCTTCTGCAATCCAGAATGGCAGAACAGCTGAAAGGTCTGTTTGAGCTGCACCCTCTACTGTACACACATGCATTTGCATTTCCTTCAGCCTTATTATTTAGATTTTGATGTGAAAGGGCCTTTACATTTGCCCCAAAATTTAAAAACAAAACAAGCCCAGCCCAGGTGAGAAAAAGTAACGCAAATGTGACGTAACACATTACTTGCAATTATAATAATGTAATTTTACTTTTTAAGGGAGTAACGCGATATCGTTTGCATTACTTTAATGTACCACCCCACATCATTCTTGCCGGTTATTGGCTGGAACAGTTTGTTATGTTTCGTGGTGCGGGTCGCTCTGTTTATTGCTCAGTTTGTTTTTGCTGCTGTTTGTGGAGCTTGGGCTCTCTGCAGAGACCGCGTTTTTTTTACAGTGTGTTCAGGGGACAGGCAGCTAGCGGATAGTGAGGAGATGTTTGCGGTATTTGAAAAAAAATGTTTTGGCCTAAAAAACGGGGCAAGATCGCTTAGAGCACCTTTAAGATTTGTATAATGTTACTTAAGATTTCAATTCTTTCTATTCGACATGGTGTGAATGCAGCATAATGGCATCTGAAAATTCAGCTTTTCAATAGAAAACAGTAATTTTAAATTGTAATAGCATTTCACAATATTATTTTTTACAGTTTTTTTAATCAAATAAATGCAGTATTGGTGAACATAATAGGCTTCTTTCAAAAACATTTAAAAAAATCATACCAGCCCCAAACTTTTAAACGTTGGTGTACATATCTGTATACTATAGTTCAATTAAACCCGCAGTACTCCACACACATTTTACTGCAGTTATGGTTACTGCAATTATAAGCATAATCATATTAGCATTATCTCAATATTCTGTTTACATGAGCTCTAACTCAATTGTATTACTGCCTTAATCTCATTATAAGGGTCCATGTAAACAGCTAATCATGGGGACGAGGCAGTATGAAATTATCATTTAGGTCACTGATTTAGCATTGCACTTCATTAGAAACCCAATAAGTCAAAGATAGCTAGCTGAAGAATTTAGCATGGTCACTAAAGACGTTACATCTGCCTTTTAGCCTTGAGCTTATAGTGTTTGTAGTTGTAAACAAATAGTGTAGTGCTACAATTTGGCCCTAAACTTGCTAGCTAGCAATGCTAGCATGCATTGCCTGTTTGCAGTTCTTTCATTGAATGGATTGATGTTGCTCTTGACTCTGTATCAACTGTGAATACACAATACACAGCCTGCTGACAGGTAAAAGCATTGCACACTGGCAGTGAAGTGAAAAGCAGGGGACTTCACACCTTCGAAACGAGTGTGAAATGGAGTGTGGCACCTCTCACAGTTGTCTTTTCAACAGCGCCCACCAGGTAGCTGGCGGGGCAGGCGCGTGCCTCTTTGTTTCAGACCACAATGGAAACAAACTCAGCCCTCATGTCAATCTGCAAACCCTGACTCAAACCTTCATGAATACTAAGTCACTGTACAGATTTGAGATGGTGCCAACTCGCAGCTCTGAGCTGGGCGGTCCTTTCCAGCTAGCAAACATGGCTGCTTTACAAACCTTCTGCTTGACCTTTTCCAGTTGATCAGTGCAGTCACCACATCCTGCAAGTTCGCCTTAATTCACCGCCTCGGACCAGATGGGAAAACACAGGTTTATGCCGCTTTCCATTTTGGCAGTATAGATAAAAGAAAACAATCACCATCTGGACACTAAACAGATTGTAATTGTAATGCCAGTTACTGTGTCCTGTTTCATTTCATAAATGCCTTTTTCAATCTGTGATGCTTCTCTTTCTTGCTGAATTTGTTGCTGGGGTTAGTGATTATTGCAGTCCTTGAATAGAGAGTTATTTTAACATAACATGATAGCTTAAAGGAATAGTTCTCTCAAAAATTATTTATAAATACATAAATTATCATGTCCAAGCCCATATGCAGAGTTATTATAGTTTTACTGTTTCTGTAGTTTTAACATTTAACTTTGTCTGTAGTTTTATTATTTTACAAATTTAACAAAAAATGTTCAATGGCATTACATTTAGCAGCACAATCTATTGATATTGCTTTAATGGTATTTATATGTTTAATGGCAGCAGGAAGTAAAGGTTTCATAGTATCCCATGTATTTTCAAAAACTAAATCCAAAATTTGAGGACTTTTTAATTTTCATTTTAGTTAGTCTAGGAGTCATTAAAATGTATTTTAGTATAATTTTTTAGTAGAAGTATTTTGGTATAGACTAACTTTTTTTTGCAGCTTGATGGACACTGTACATCTGTGTGTACAACTGTTTGGAAAGAGCTATGTAATAATTTGTAATAATACTTTTTTATTCCATGAAAAAATAACAGCATATGGGTTTAACATGAGAACAGAATGTTCAGTTTTGGGTGAACTTTTCCTTTAAAGAAATATTATAGTGTAGATTTATTTAATTATGATAAGTTGCCAGTTAAACTGTAGAATAAAATGCTATTCATATTCATGGCATCATGTTTATTCTCAAGTGCAGATATACATTCAAAGTGTATTTTACAGACGCTATGTATAACAGATTCCAAAACTTCTCACTCCCAATATGGTTGTGTTTATGTTAGGAAGAGGTGAGACGGGGCAGTCTCTCTCCACCACTGCAGTGGGATTTCACTGCATATTTTTAGCAAGTCTGCACTGTTCTTCAGAATTGCATGGGATAATTTATAGAGGGTCTTGTGTCAGTCTTTCGTGTCTCCTTTAACCCGTGCTGTAGTGAAAAATGACATTTGTAGAGAACATATATGGTCTTTCTCATACTATTTTAAAACCACTAAGCAACTCTAGTCTAAACTTCTATTCTTTGGATTCTGTCACTATGGGCCTTAGTTACAAGCCCCGCGAGGAACAGAATTACTGTTCGTGGAATCTCTGTTACTAGCTGATGAAAGCAAATTGGCAGGCTATATGGCTGTGGAGTTAGTACACATTGAAAGGAATCCAGGATTGAACAACAGGGGGGTTTTGGAAAGTAAATTCGCAATTTATCAACGTAAATATGTAATTACAGGTCTAGTTTAAATCTGTTAATTCCTTCTGTTTTGTTATTTTTTGTTGTTGTCCTGAACGTTGCTTTATTTCCATTTTCGCCATTAAGAGGCCAGCCGAGTTGTTCAAAGTTATTTCAAGCCACAGATGGTATTTGTTCTGTTTGATGGGAAAATATTCTTGGCTGTGGGCCATCTTCCTTTTTGGCAACACGGAGGGAAGCAGGTATATGGTATTGTTAGAACAGGAAAGAGCGGATGTGAAAGGCCAAGAATATCCTGATCATTTGCAAAGGAATGTAATTATCGGTTGCACTGGACAGTCTCACGTGTCATTCAAAGTTAAGGGAGTACATGGTTTGCCAAATTTCTGATGAAATCTTCCAATTTAAACCGAAGCTTAAAGTTAAACTCAGCAAAATGGTAGTATATATATATATATATTTTTTTTTTTTGCTGACTTGTTCCACTTTCTAAAGTGTAAAAAGAAGCACTGTACTGTATTTTTGAATGAAATGCCGAGTCATTTAAGCTTGTGAATGAACTCCAAATGTTTGTCTTGTAAGCAGATTTCCGCCTAGAAAGGAAAGGTTATGAATGGAAGGAATGTGTCAGGATCATCCCACATAAATCCAGTACACTTGCTTCACACATGATGAATCGCGTAGAGAGAAGTCTTTAATTGTCAGAGGCAGGGAATGAGCCCATGGTAATATGCTGTTAGACTTTAATTGCTTTGAAGCGGCAGACTGACGGGGGACTCTCCATCATGATGTATTAGAATAAAGAGCCAGGTGGCAGGTGCTCGCAGGGACGGTTAATTGCTTTCTTATTTTTCTTTCACTTGAGTTGTATTCTCCATGAACTTGAGATTAAGTTTGGAAACTTTTTGGATTTTTTATTATAGTTAAAGCATCACTAAAACACTTGATCTTTTGCTCGCTCTAATTGTCTCTTTTGCATTCTAAACACACACCCAACTTTTTAATATCAAACCAGTAATTGATAACCACACACATGCCCTGCAAGTAGCAAAATCAGGACCACTTTCATCAGATATTATAGGATAGTTCACCCAAAAATGAAGCTTCTGTCATGTTATTTCAGAACTGTATCACTTTCTTTTTTCTGTGGAACACAAAAGAAGATATTTTAAAGAATGTTTCAACTGTTTGACCATACAGTCAAGGCCTCCCCTTGACCACACCAGGCCATGCACCCCCTAAACACCCCCTGCATACAATGAAAGTCATTGGAACCTAAAACAACATTAGACAACATTGACTTTCATTCTATGGACAACCCCCACAAAACACAAAACTTTTTTTTGTGTTAATATGCAGAAGAAGAAAAAGTCATACATGTTTGCGAATATTTTTTTTTATAGAAATATTTTTATACTATTTAGTTAACTAATTTAAATAATAATTTTGTCATTTTTTTCTGTATTCTTTTAATTTATTTTGATTTCAGTTTTTAGTAATTTTAGTACCTCAACTTATTCAACATATTCATTTCGGTAAGTTGCAGAGGCAACATGCCTAATTTTTAAGTTTTTCCATATTTATATTTAGTTTCAACTTCATTTCAGATTCTGATTTTTTTTAAATAGTTTTAGTTTGTTAATAATAAAATCACTAAACAGGTCATATTTTATTTTCAGTATCGTTTTCCATCTTCTCTTTGACCCTTAACAATAAGGTTGCTTTTTCACGTGTGAAATGAGCAGTGGTGATAAGTGCTGACCAAACTGTTGCATTGTGGAATTGTGTGACTGAAAATACCCATTAGTCCCGCCTCCCTCCCCCAGAGGCCCATAGTTTGTTGGGGCTTGCGTCCCGAAGCCCTGGGGCAGCTCCTGGCAGGTGAAGCTCTAGTATTGGTTGACTCACGACAGGTTCAGGCTGTGAAAGTCCAAGCGGCTAAAGACAAACAGTGAAGGCCAAAGGCTGGGGAGGATTACAGTAGAAGCTGCTTCATTTGACATCATCTCAGCAACCCAAGTGAGGAGAAGCCCATCTGGACTCCATTAAGCCCTGCTGCAGTGGAATGACTTTGACACACCGTGCCAGACTGAGAATTTTATGTGTGCCCTTCAATTACTTAGTCTCTCCCTTCTTTTACGCCTCTCTTCGCTCTCTTATTGTGTCACTGAAACCTATAGCACATTTAATGAACATTTTCTTTTTTAGAAAAATAAATAAAATAAAAAATCCTTGCCTTAAAATCTTTGTCCTTAAAGTTAGGGTAGGCCATTTCGGAGAGGCTAGCAATAGCAAGCTAGCTTTGAAGATCCTGCTCTCCAAAGCCATGCCTACTTCAAAACACATGAACACACGCAGCAGAGTCCGCAAGCGTCACGAGATGAGATGAGAGACAGCGTTAAATTACCTCGTGTCTCAAAACACATAACTTTGCAATGATAATGAATGTAAACAGTTTACATAGCTCTAGTTGTACCAAATGACTGCTGCGGATAGTGTTGATAGTGGCGTCAAAAGTGTTGACATAGAAATACATAAGTCCGAGTCTGAGGACATGAACAGCTCCAGGTTGAACGTCACGGGTTGCCATCTTGTAATCACTGTTACGACATGACGTGAATGGTAAAGGAGGAAGTGATAAGGAGCGTCTGCTGTTTGTTTGTGGCACTCGGTTACTGTCTACAACTCTGCATAGCCTTACGGAACATGCTGATGACGTGTGATGTCTGTGTGAGCAAGGTGTGCAGAGGCATGGAAATGCATGTGTTGACAGGCAGGTAGGACATCGTATCATTGCATTCAAACCGAATCCAATGATTGGACGAACAATTGTTGGTCCTGAGACTTCCATAGAAGAAAAAATGTATGCTTTAATATTTAGACCGCTATATTGATTGCTATCAGGATGTGAAGAGAGTGTCAACCAGTATAACAAAAGTGTCTACCCTACCTTTAATACCTCAAATAATTTTACCCAGAGCTGCATTCTATTAGCAGTATTCAAACTCTCTTTTAGCAAATAGTAACCCATAGAAACACAAGTGACCCCACACGAATATTTAAGCTCTGTCACCGAGCCCACTAATTGCTGACATGTTTGGATGCGGTGTTCTTGTGGATGCCGTTTTCTCTAGTTGAGATATCAAAGGCATCCTGTCAAGGCTAGTATTAGATCCGTCACACTTTAGCTATGGTATTTCAAAGCTATACTTGCATACATATCACATATTTGTGACATTGCTGCACAGTAAGTGGTTGTGATTTAAAGAATAATGGGAGGGTCCAGTAAGACAAAGACAGTAAGAGAAAGACAACCCATCTGCTGTGCAGCCCACTTCCTGGGCAGGGCGAGAAAGTGTTACAGTGAGTAAAGGGGGATGGGGAGGGCTGCACCAGCTGCTGGAGCAGCACTGGATGGGTCAATAGGACTGAGGGGATTTCTGAGTGTACTGTACCACAACGACCGGCAGCCTTAGTTAGGTAAAGTTACACAGGGATGGAGAGGGCGAATTTGGCGTCTCCCTGGTTCTGGATGGAAGACAGCTTGCGCTGGCCTGGCTGTGTGCCCTGGGACATGGATGAGGAGGATCTAGCACAAGGTAAACTGTGTTAACATGCTCCCGTAGTTTAGACAGTCTCTTAAGAACAGCTAAGTATGTTAGCATTAGCATCAAGTATAGACTATAATCCACAGGCTTTCGCCCACCAGATGTGCGTTGTCCCACTTTTCTACTGTGGAATTTGTCTGCGATTAACGCTTTAGCTGGTATGGGATCTGTTCCTGTCCTGTGGTTAATAGAAGAATTTTTATTTTTTTTGCCTCTTCGGTTGTGCCCTCGCAGATTTCAGGTTTCAGGACATCATTTGAAACTGTGCTCAGCAGAATCAGGGCATCTGACACCAGTGGTTTCCGAATGCTAGGGTTGGGGAAAAGACAGAATCGCTTTGGATGTCACCTTCATTGTTACATTACCGTAGTACAGGGGTTGGAAACCTTGTTTTTGTGTCAAAATGAACAAGGTCATAGATAGTGCCGGTAGTTTTTTTTTTAGATACAAATATATTTTATTTCATTTTATATTATTTACTCTTTACTCACATTTACTCTCAGGATAATATATATGTATAAAAGAGGAGGTGTTACTCTGAGTAATGGATTTATGCAGTATAGGAAGACGATTACGTATGTTAACACATTTAATATTGCATAAAGCTTTTCAACCGGTATACATACTTCTTTACCTTACACTCATAAAAATAAACAGCGGCACCTACAATTTCATCATGAAGGCAAGAGATGCACTCTTTTTATCACCACATGACATTTAACTCAGACATGCAACAAACATGACAACTACAATGCAAAGAAACTGTAAAAATAGTAAGCAATGAGGCTGTAATTAATTTGCATGATTTATGCTGTATGTACATGCTAGGAAACTGCAGAAATCACAACATACATATTTTTGTTATATATATATATATATATATTGCGCAGGATGAATCAAACTCTTCAACTCGGCTTACACAAACCCCCTCCACATAAATATATGTGATAAATGAGTAAAAGTGATTAAAATTATTAATGGTGATTAAAATGTCACAACTCTCTGCTGTATTGCGGAAGTTACACTAATTACACTAGTATTATTCTACGTAGTGACATCTGACCTTTAAATAAATACTTAAGATGTTCGCTGTAAAACCCTGTAAAAGTGTCTGATGTGATGACATTAACTTTGCCATTCTAAATAAATGGTCCTTATTTGTTCATAATCTGTACACTTAATGTTTTTAGGGGCCTTTAACTGGGAAATGTGATCATGTGAATGATAATTTGATAGTTTACAGAAACCCAAAATGACACACCTGAGACTTCCCTACACCTTATGTACAAAACTAAATTTGAACAGAATCTGTGTTAAGCAGATCAGGCTGAATTAATTTGCGGAGAAGACAAAGAAGAAAAAAAATTACGTTTGAGGACCATCAATACTGTGATGCTTCGCAAGCACTGTAATTATATGAGTTTCTCCCACCTACAATTAATTGTCCTTTGTATTCATCTTCATTCCATCTTCTTTAAAAAACTGTGGAATACTCCCCCACTTTATCCCCAGACACTTTCATGTGCAAAGGGGATTCAGATTTAAGCTTGTGTTTTTTATGTAACCGTTGCTTAGCAACTAAGACAGTATTCTCTGAGCGAGAAAAGTGCCATTAGACACAACGCAGTCCCTCATGTGAATATGTTATATTATAAGAAAATATTTATCTTCAAGGCGTGTGTTATGACATCAGACTCATTCCTCACGGTTCTTTCTGCATGCCTGGATCCTGCTAGTTTATCTCGTCCATCTCACAGCCGTGTTAACATATAAATGCTGCTGCGCTCAGTTTTTCCTAAATAGGCTAATCATTTTTGTTTTCTTTTGAGCTCAATTTGAGGAATGTGCGGTAGCTTAATGGACATACTTTAACTATTAAATGATAGAAGGACCATGTGAAGTTTCTATGAAAGCTATGCTAAAAATGTAAAACAAGGCCAAAGCTGTTAAATGCTCCTTTAAATGGACACACATAAAAGGTTGCTTGGCTTGTCTCATTTTACAGATTTCCAATGATTAATTTGAGTTGAAATTACATGTGATACACTTGATATACACAAACACTTGATACACTCGATATACAGTAGATAATATGGTAACACTTTAGTTTAGAGTCCAATTCTCACTATTAACTAGTTGCTTATTAGCAATAGCATACATATTAATAGGATATTGGCTGCTTATTAGTACTTATAAACCACATATGACTGCCTTATTCTACATGACCATATTCTACATCCTTAATCCTACCCAATCCCTAAACATAACAACTACATTACTGACTATTAATACACAGTAATTAGGAGTCAAAAGTCGCAGTTAATAGTTAGTTAAGAGTGAGAATTGGACCCTAATCTAAAGTGACTAAAAATGTTTGGGGAAGTTTTCAATAACAAAATTAGAAAAGTTGGGCGTCCTCACTGCTACCAGATTTGCATTTGACCTTTTGAGAAATTATTTACATAATGCATCGTGGACATAGAGCGAGCGTGTTTTTGGCGATGCGTTTTAGAGGGCACATTGATTATGAGCCTTTAATGAGAGGTATTTTCAGCACTTGCAAAGGAAATTCGTCTTCCATTTGAGCCTCACCAGCTGCCCTCAACATCTCTTGAGGCTGTTTTTGGTTAAATCTTGCTTAAATAAAATCAATGCTGAGGTCTCCATAATTAGGAATCCTGTGCTGTTAATTAAGCGCAGCTCCGGAGGAGAGGAGGGTGTGTTGGAACGTCTCTCTATACCCAAACATCCCATCGGGGACTTGAAGGTGCCGCCAGGGACATCCTGGTGTGTTTTAGATACTCCTCTGCCCTAAATGCATCGAGGAACAGAGCTTGCCTCATTTCACCTGTGCTGTAAGATTTGTATTTACAAGAGCATGGACATTTTAGTGAATGTCTCTGACCATTTATTTGTAGATCTGTCCTGCTATTAGTCAAATCAAGTCACCTTTATTTAGATAGCGCTTTATACAATGCAGATTGTTTCAAAGCAGCTTTACAGTGATAACAGGAAAATTGTTCAATGATTCAAACAGAGTTAATTTTGATTGGTGTTCAGCTGAAGTCGGTTCAGTGTTGATTCAGTTCCATTGTAGAGATCATCAATTATTAAATTAGTTCATTTAATCTACTGTATAAATCAGTTCTGCGGGAAACAGTGATGTCATCATCCAGTTTAGTTCAGTTCTCATCCAGTAGTGTCAGTGCATTCAAATCAATAATATTGTTGAATATTAAGTGTCCCTAACTAAGCAAGCTAGAGGCGACAGTGGCAAAAAACCCAAACTCCATCAGGTGACAGAATTGAGAGAATAAAAACCTCTGTTCTCCTCTGGCCAACGAACGAACACGGTGTGTTTATGATTCAGGCTGCATCACAAGCCAGAAATCAGATTGTGGATTAAAGGATTAGTTCACCTTAATGAGAGAGTTTCATGAAGAATCATAATACAATTTTGTGTTATGAACAAACTGGAGTTTAAGTTATTATTCACTGATAATATTATAATATTATAATAATATCCCCTGTAGTGAGTTGTTAACCGGTGCAACTGAATCAGAGTTGAACTAGAATCGTGAATGAATCATTCAGACTGGTTCTGGTTACTGGATCAAATGAATGAATGAGGCATTTATGTATACAAACAAATAATTCATTGAAAAAATTGGTCTGAAAAGAATACTTCCTTCGTTAATCATCTCTACATCTCTCATGAACTTGAAATGAATGCGCTAGACTCAATACAGCGTGTTTTCTTGTAGTAGTGTGATTTCTGTTTTGATGAAATTCTTTAGTGGTGCATTTGTTCCTCATGCCAAGAACTGACAAGATTTCCAACAATTTTTCACAGTAAGCGCCATCTACCCCAAACAATCTTACACTTTCTTCCCCTCACTATTTCTTTCTCACTCATAGCGCCTCACATATTGGTACTTCACACAGTGGCAGCCTTGATTCCGTCGTTCTCTGTTCCATTATGGTGAATCACAGCACTTCAATGCATGGCTCTGGTGAACCTGTCATTGATCCACACTGGCCAATTTCACTGTCTGCAGTCTCTCTGCCTTTTATTTACCGAGTACCCTGTTCAGTACCACCCAATTCACTGGAAATACATCCAGAGTTCCTCCTCCTAAGGAAATTCTAGTCATCACCCAAAGAGCTTGTTAATTAGAGTAGGAAGTGTGAAGTCAGGTAGGATAGTGTGCTGTAGTGAACACCAATTTCACAGCTTTAGTTGAGGAAATAATTTACCCATTCATTTCCTTCAAAGACATTAAAAAAAGATCTATATTTATATACATTTATATTTCCATGGGAACAGTGACGTCTGATTGTGGAATCCCTTTACTGGGTAGTGTAAACATTATCATGAAAAATCACATTTACTTTGTAGAAAAAAGGGGAAAATGTGAATAAACAATGCAGAAGAAGAAAAACAGAACTAGGCAAGAAAAAGTAAGAAAAGTGTTAGTCTGCTGGGACATGAACGTAGATGCTGACACACCGTAAGCTCTTCCTCTTCCTCTTCTATTGCTGGTAATGAGGACAGATCAATCACGCTGTCGACCACTAAGCCAGTCGGCTATTGTCTGTACTTAACATTAATCACATGGAGGTCAAGTCCCAGAGATGTTCAGGAATTGTAAAGCACCACCTCTGAGCTTATATGCTCTGAGAATGTCAAAATGTGGGCATGCATTAATAAAACAGTTGGTTTGTTGGTTCATTCATGGACTTGTTTGGAAGGATTCGTTTGGAACAAGACACCTAGTCTCCGTCTTCTGGCAAATGAGATGCCTATTCGTCATTGTAATTGCTCAGATTTGTTCGTGGAAGCTGGGCACAAATTAGACTTTTGTCTGAGGGGTCAGATAAGCCCGGCAACTCGTTACCACTAGTTGGAAATCTGAATCAAACATCAACTTGGATCAGCAAATTGTTTATACTGCAAGGCTGGCGATAATTGAGCAATTTATTATAATCATGCCACAGTTTGGGTCAGAAAGCCAGTCATAGACGGACCCCTAATTGCTCAGACTGTGTGTGTGCGCAAAAAAAGATGAATAGCCTGTCTGCTCTGTGTCCTGATCTGGGGTCAGACTGGTCACAGAGTCTTTCTGGGATTTAGCGCTCCTCACACTCATTTTCTCTGGACTTTGCTATATTCTCAAACGTGACCTTGTGATTTTATCTGAAATTAGCCAGACGACATTAGTGTAACCACATTTTTGGTGATCCTTGTACAGTTTTTGCACATGAAAGGGAACGTCCTCTGTTTTAATTGGCTTGAACATGCATATTAATCACAGAATCCAGAAAGCCATTAACTAAGAATAATTCAGCTTCTCCTTTAGTGACAGTTGGTCCTCCTACCTGTCTGATTCATAAGTACAGGCCAAAGGCCCTGTCGGTGCAAACTTCATAAGCGTTGTAACTTTGATGCTAATTAATGTCACCACGTAGCAGGCAGTTAATTACAGGCTTCATCACAACAGTGGGAGTGGATTCTCTGAGAACTATTTTGTATGCCTGACATATGTGCCACCTGGTTTCCCATCCATATATTTAGTATGGTTTCCTATCTTAATGTTGTTTTTAGTAAACTTCGTTTAAACAAGACAAAGATTTATTCATACACTACCGTTTAAACGTTTGGGTTCAGTAAGCTTCTTCTTTCTTTTTTTTATGAAATGTATACTTTTATTCAATAAGAAGCCATTAAATTGATCAAAAGTGCAGTGAAGATTTATAATATTATTATAATGGTACAAAAGGTTTAAAAATATTACATTTTATATAAAATAAACACAGCCTTGGTGAACCTAGAAGAGACTTTATGAACATTAATACATCTTATCATCACCAAACTTTTAAACATTAGTTTGAAAACAATATATATCTTGAATTAAGTTTATTTTTCTTAACCCATAATTAGTTTTTACTCATTAGGAAAATAATGTCTGCAATGTCTCTGAATTTGCCCAGTCATATACAGTAATGTCACACACATCAGAGTCTTGCAAAAATAAATGAAAGCTATACTCCAATGGCCAATATCCCTTAGCGTCTGCCAGTAGTTTTGATTCATTAGCAAGTTTGTCATAGAATAGTTTCCTTCCAGCTGTAAATTTATGTATTGCTGCTAGCTTGTTTTGTGGCAGCATCTGTGTGAGTTATTTGTTTGCACTTTGTTTTTGGTCACAGAAAAAAGGCTGACTTCCCTTTTTTTTTTTTTTTTTTTTTTTTTTTTACCTTGTCACGTTTGCAGAACTGCATGAATCACACTGGCTAGCATAAAATTATTGAATTAATTATCATCTATAAATTAATTTGCAGTTCTCACTAATGCTCAAAAAATTCATCACATAGCTGACACTCAAAAAAGCTGGTACCTTAATATGGAACGACACTAATAATTTAAACTGTGACAGCCTCTCAGAATTAATTCGAAAGCTATTAATAGCTTCATTTATGATCTATCTATCCCAGCCATAATTGTTATTTGTTTACATGACGTATTGTAATAACCCTTGAGTCTATTAGCATAGGAATTGCTCTGGAGAGCCAGGTCTAAATGCTGAAAGACCTCTGCGAGCATGTTTCATTCATTAGGAATCTTTCCAGAGTCTGGACTGCATTGATCGGTGTTCTCATCACTTCGCCCTGAACATACTCTCCTCACCTCCTCATGCTGCAGCAGTGACGCAGTTTCAATACAACGCTGCTGTATTCCCCCCACGTCTCCCATCCAGATATCGATCAGAGGCCAATATGTTACTTTCATTTCCCCCTACGCGTGTTGCAGCCAGAGGAAATGCCTAATGTCATCAAAGCACTCCATTAACTTGAAAAGAGGAGGTGGCGTTGGAGAGACCCCATCCCGACAGATGGCTATCGATACGGGGCCCGAAGCCAACCCTTACACTCATACCACCGATGCCATCGGCGCGCTTCTAACGAGACACCGGAGGAAAAGGGTGTGACGTCTTTCTGTTTTTAAATTATAGTTAACCAGATTCTGTTTGATTGTGAGTGTACTTAAAAGGGTACAAGCTGTATGTGGACGAAGACTGGTTTTAAACTGATTTTCTGTTTTGCAAGGGCCATTCAAGTGGTTGAGCAACAGGTTGCGTGCTCAAATGGCGCAAAGCTTTGCTAACAAAATAGCTCTGACATTAGCGCTGGCAATTTAGCGAACACATTTGTGTCTAGTATCTGACCGGCCTTATTACAGTTTTTTTCAATTGCTAAACGACAGTGAGCACAACTGAAGCTACATGTGCAAAACTCGAACTACAGTCTGCACAGCAGTAGTTCATGTGGACCAAACTCTAGTTAGTTTTTCATTGCTTGAACACAGTTTTCAAAACTCTACACACTTATCCCATGACTTTAACCACAACCTGCACAACACTGTGGTTTTACATCACTTTGTTCAAATGCTAACACACTGCTGTCAAAACTGTGAACCACACATTCAAAACAGAACAGATTTCAGCCTTGTGTCTTTCAAACACTGCTGATGGCAACTTCAGCCGAGACAGGAGAGAGTTACATCCTTACAGTAAATGAGAACATTACAGTAATATATTTTCTATTGCAATTATATAATATTTACACAGATATATATATTACAGTAAGTTTGACTGTAAAATATAGTTTTTACTGTATTACTGTATATACTGTAATATACAACAGGACCAAGGCTGGCCCCAACAGGAGGAAGAGGAAAAATATTTTCAGATGCGCAGGAAAATGCTATTGTCTCAGATTTATGGTTTTGTACCTGCCTGCATATTCACCCTTCCTCAACCCAATAGAGGAGTTTTTCTCTGCCTGGAGGTGTAAAGTGTTTGGTCACCACCACCCACATGACCAAATGTCTCTTTTGGAAGCCATGTGTGCCGGATGTGAGGACACGAGTCCAGAGGACAGGGATGGATAATGCACTCCAGAAGGTTCTTCTCCAGGTGCATGGCAAGAGAGAACATTAGATGTGATGTTGGTGAAAACCTGTGGCCTGATGCTAGAGAGACGCAGGATTAGCCCCTCAATTATTTGTTCGAATTACAGTATGTACTTTTAGTTTCTACCTTTTTTTCCTCATTACTGTAATTCCGTCAATTACTACAGACTATTGTGAAGCAAACTGCTAATTTTCATTTACCTTAAAGAATTGTTATGTTCTAAAAATGTAAATAAATCATGTGAAAGAATGTCACTCTTTTCTTTGAAGAAAATATTACTTTGTATGAAGTCACTGAAATTGTTCAAACTGTAAAGATGAAAAGTTTGTATTTTCTGTATTGGTGTTTGATGCTAGTGTTTTTACTCTCAGTGTGTTCTGAGTGACAGTGTGTGTTATCTCAGTGAGGGTTGTGCATAGTGTTTGGCTGCACTGAGTCTATTTTGAGCCATGTGTTAAGAGTTGTGTTGCTTGGAGTGAGTTTTGCAGGTGATGTGAACTGTTTAGCTCAGGTGACTGTTGGTAGTGCAGACTGTAGTTCGAGTTTTGCACATGTAGCTCCAGTTGTGCTTACTGTCGTTTAGCAATCGAAAAAAACTGTATCTGACAAAACAACAGTAGAAGTATAACTTGAGTATATAACACAAATTACATATGTTACATTTAATTGTCTTTTCTGACAGGCTTTGTTGTGAATAATGTATACTATATAGATATGTCTTGTTGTGATCACCTTTACCTCCCATACCATTGCAAGCATAATTCAGAAAACTATCCTGTTCTCTAGTCTTACTAGGTTCACCCAAGCATCTGACATTCTTTAAATGTCCCTTCACTCCATGAGAATATTAAAAAGCATCTGGTTGAGCAAGGGATCATTTCCCCCTTTTCTGTTCCCATCAAGTATATTTGAACCTTTTATAGAGGTCTCAGCTACTCATTTCAAAGTGCCTCTGAACTGGTTGTGCGTGCGTGCGTGTGTGTGTGTGTGTGTGTGTGTGTGTGTGTGTGTGTGTGTGTGTGTGTGTGTGTTTGTGAGAGAAGAGCTTCTTGTTTTCCCATTGTGTTTGTTGGATTTCTTTCAGACAGATTTTGTAGCTTTAATCTTTGTTGTAAATCCTACCTTATCTCATCTGTGTGCTCAGAAAAGCTCCCAAAGTCAAGGAGATGAGGGCCTGGTGCATCTGTGATTAGAAGTCTCCATCAGACGAACATCTCTGGCCCTGCTTAAACCTGGTATTAAGATTTGTCTCTGGTGATCTGATCACAAGATGGATTACCATTCTCCCATGATCACTTGTGATCAGAATTTGTGACTACATTAAAGTGTTACTTAAAAAAAAAAAACTTAATTTAGACCTGCATTTACATTTATATATGTGCATTTTGGCAGAGACACTTTTATCCAAAGCAAGCAACTTACCAAATGCATAATGCATCCAGTGCATTCCCTAGGATCCAAACCCATGACCTTGGCATTGCTTGCACCATCTACGGTTTGAGCTGCAGTACTGTGAGAAATAGTACGTTGGATTTTTACCCTCATTCAGTAGTTTAAAATCTTCATGGCACTCTCGATAATGAATGTAAGAAGGGCTCTATTGGTTCCATTTTTGGGGTGATGAGATCATGCACATTGTTTTGCAACCTCAAACTTTCCGCCGGGTGACGGAAATGTAGTTAAGAATGCGAGTGACTCATGGGTAAGTTGTCAATCAAAGCAGATTAAGGCACAATGCCTTTTACAAATCTGCAATTCTGCTGTTCTTGCTGTTTTTTGAGGTTTATGTACGACTTAAGAACCCTAATCATTGGACAGTGGACCATAACGCTGATAATTGCCCAGATTTACTGCACTTGACATTTTGTGAAAGTGGATTCAGTTTGGCCTTGAGTGCAAACAACTTGAATGTAAAAGGCCGTCTTTACAGGCATAGGGACTTACAAAGATACATCTTGAGCGTACAGTGAGATAAATCTTTGAGCATCAGTGCAAAAGAAGATGAGAAGACAGTCTATTTGGGAATAATAATGAAATGCAAAGCAATAAGACACCAAATGGTAAGAGTAAGGCGATTCATCAGATGTTGGCTGTCTCACATTTCATTACTGAGATGCCAGTCATTCCCTCTCTGCTAATGCACATACTGACAGCTGTAAGCTTTGGATACCCAAAGGGCAAAGTAAGCATTTTTCTTTTTTCTCAAAGAGAGAAGCTTGTGCTGAATAACATTAATAAATCACTCTCAGTCACCGCCACCTGATACCTGCCGCATAACATTTTGTCGACAGATGCAGAAAAGCCTGTTTTCCTCAATTAAACACAGAGGACAGAGGTCACCAATTAGCAAACCAGCAGTCCAGATCCAGGCCCATGATTGGTTCCAGTGGGCTAGGAATCATTTATCATAAATTAATATCATTAAAATTGAGCAGATTGTTTATTCACATGGATAAACAGCATCTGATGTGGAATGTATGTTTAATGTCATGACAACTACACTGTTGAGAGACACTTTTAGTCATTTACTTTTGTTTGTTTAATTGACACACACGCAAGTCTAATAATTGTTTTCTTGTCACTTTGCATTTGTTACTTTTCTAGTCTTACTAAATATACTTTGTAAAATTGTAAAAATTAATTTGAATAAAATGTCATTATTTATTTGCAATTTTTAAATGAACAAATAAGCAGTCTCTGAGACTATTTTTACTATTTAAAATTGATTATTTCTTACTTTTATAATGTATTTTGGCTGTTAACCTGAAAATGCACAATTTGACTGAAATTCATAGCTATATAAAGCATATTGACTCTTGAAAGTGTAAGCTATTTTGAGACCTTTGATTGATTGGACCTTTAGACTCTAATTAGAAATGTATTGAATATCCCTGAGGCCTTATGAAAGATGCTGATCTTTGACATCTGTAGCAATGGGGAAGCTTTGGTTGTAAATAACACTCAGTTTTTCAAGCTTAATTGTAACTGCTCTGAAGCCCAAAGTGCAATCAAACTCATTTCATAAGATTATGCCCCTGTAT
The DNA here is from genome assembly GCF_949152265.1 of Phoxinus phoxinus. Lineage (NCBI taxonomy): Eukaryota > Metazoa > Chordata > Actinopteri > Cypriniformes > Leuciscidae > Phoxinus > Phoxinus phoxinus. The sequence goes on along the minus strand of NC_136897.1, from coordinate 18,928,270 downwards.
GAGTGGACGCCATATTTGTTTTGACGCCTTAGTGATTTCTATCACACACTTGTCTGTCCTTCAGTGGCAGTTGGAATTGAAATGTCAAACCCCTGTGACCTTTCCTCAAGATCCCCTGTGTGGGTTTCTGACCCTTAAAGAGCAGCTTGGATCATTAGTATCCAGCTAAGCCCTCTGTAACATTTAGATTGCCCTGCACACCCAGTCAATCCTTCTGAGTAAGCAATCATTTGAATCTGCAGGAAAACCGACCTTGTTTTGAGTATTGGACTGTGCAGGCCTGAGAAGCACTTAACTAGATACATTTATCCTCAGGAACATGCAACATATGTCATAGCTGTTGCTTCTAAAAGTTTCATGTGAAAACATTACTTCAAAGAGCACCATTTTAGTTTACCTCAGGCTTTATTTGCTTTCTCCAGTGGACTGTAATTTCTCATTTTTACGTGTTACTGATCTTTAGTTCTCACATCTCATCTTCATATATATATATATATATATATAAATATATAATTTATATAGTTCTCATGGTACTGTACTGTAGTAGACATTTATTTGATAAAAAATTCAGTGCATAAACCGTAACATTGTGAAATATTAGTTTTAAATTATTGATTTATATTTTTAATATATTTTAAAATGTAATTTATTCATATAAATATATAATCCCTCATAAATTATTCTAATATGCTAATTTGGTGCTAAATAAACATTTATTAATATTATCTATGTTAAAAAACTGTTGTGCTGCTTAATATTTTTGTGGAAACCATGATACATTTTTAAGGATCCTTTGATGAATAGAACTATAACATTATAAGTGTTTTTATTGTCACTGGGTCAATTTAATCCATTCTTGCTGAATAAAAGTATTCATTTCTTTTTTTTAAAAGAACAAAGGAAGGAATCTTACTGACCAAACTTTTGAACAGTACTGTATTTATTTATGACTATTTTCCAGATTTAAATGTTTAAAATACATGTGGGAGGGGATTTTTAAAACCATGCATTTGTACTCAACAGGAGTATCAAGAAAAACTCTCTGGGAATACCAGTGTCTTGTGTTGTTTTTGAGTAGTCCTCCATCTCATGCTGCTTATAAAAGAATCATCTTTCAGCGTTTCCAGCGGATATTAGAGAAAGCAGTCTATTGAAATATTTATTGGCACAGCTGACCTCACATGAACAGATCCCATGTTCAAAGAGATTCTTTCTCGCATTATTCTGACATGCATCGTCACTCCTAACATTCCGCACGGAATTGTCTGTTTGCTCTTTATTCTTTTCATTATGAATGAGAGGTATTCTCTTTAAAGAGACAAAGGGAAAATAGGACTGCATGTAATATTTAAACTGTGTTTGTGTGTGTGTGTGTGTGTGTGTGTGTGTGTGTGTGTGTGTGTGTGTGCGCGCATGCGTGCGTGCGTACGTGCGCGTGTGTGTGTGTGTGCGTGCGTGCGTGTGTGTGTGCGTGTGTGTGTGCGTGTGTGTGTGTGTGTGTGTGTGTGTGTGTGTGTGTGTCAGTGCTGAATTGTCCACATAGATTCCAGCCTACCAAACCCACTTGAATGATAGAGTAATACTATATCATTATTGCATATTTGCCACAAGGCAGTTGTTGTAAGAAATTCAATTTGCTTAAACTCATGAAGACAACTATTTATCAGATATATTATTATGATTCACCCAGGCCCAGAGTGTTGCATAGCGCCATTGACGTCTTTGGATATCTCCAAACTGCTTACAGAGCTTTCCTTCCACACCAGTTATGAATAGAACTGCAATGGCCTTCTGCAGCGAAGTGGCTCTTTGAATCATCGCCCGCAGCATTGTCTTTTGACAGCCATTGTCATTCAAATGGTTTGTGCACTTCATTTAGGGATACTTTGTCACCTTTGATAGTGAGCTTTCAGTTCATTTTCATGATAATACTTCTTTAATACACTTTATTTGACTGATCCATCATCACCTACACAAAAGAATAGGAGTGAGTAATGAGTTTCCAGGACTTTCGCACTGGTGTGTGTCTGGGACTGTATAGGCGGAGGATGGACTGATATCTAAGAGGTGGGGTTTGAGTCCCCCTTTATACCAGGATATTTTTTTCTTTTAAAACAGCTTTAGAATACATTTCCTGGCATACTGTACATTTTGTATTAAGCATTCAGCAATCAATTTTAGTGACTTATTAGTTTCAGTTGATATTAGATCATTTAAATGTGTGCATGCTCATTTCTACCTGTCTTAACATTTACTTTACCTTTAGATTCCATTTCCTTGAAGTTAATCTTTACACTCCTGATGATGACTAAATTAACTTTATTTAGTGGATTTGTATTACCGGCAATCAATTAATTTTATTGAATTTTTAAATGGCATGGAATTTAAATTTTGGCCTTAACATCACCATAATTATCGACTTTTTCCTGGGATTATTTACCAGATTTCTTTTTTTCTTAAAGTATTTTTATTCTTTCTAAATAGTATGGAATTAAATCGTGGCCATCTCTTACTTAAAAATTGGTGTAGTAAGTAATTTAGTTAGTTAGTTAGTTAAACTTTATTGTCCTTAAAGGCAATTCTTTGTGTAGACAGCAGTAATAGCAGTAGTATACACATACACATAATAACAACACAACACATAAATTACCGTAAATTACAAAAAATCATTTAAAAACTTAATTGCCGCCGGTATGAAAGAATTTCTGTATCTATTTGATTTACACAATGGGAGTCTGAATCTCCGCCCTGAAGGAAGGAGTTGAAATTCAGCACACAATGGATGAGTAGCATCAGAAAGCACTACCTGGCCCTTCCTAGTTGTCCTGCACTCATAAATCTGTGAGATAGTCCTTAAATCGGTCCCCACTATCTTGCTGCACATTGTCACAATGCTTGTCAGCTTCCTCCTGTTCTTTATATTAAGGTTACCATACCAGCAGACAATGGAAAAACTTAAAACGGCTTCAATAAAGCATGTATAAAACATTTTCATAAAAGAAACATCCATGTTAAAAAGTCGAAGTTTCCTTAAAAAATGCATACGCTGAAGAGCTTTTCCTCTAATTATATCAGTATTTTCCTCAAATTGTAGTTTATCGTCAATTATAGTCCCCAAATATTTATATTGTTTAACTACTTCTACCTGCTGTCCCTTTATAATAGAAGGCAACACAGGTGCAGAGCTCTTCTTACGGAAGTCAATAAACATCTCTTTTGTTTTTGAAGCATTAATATTTAAAAATGAATCATCACACCATTGAATAAAATTATCGATCACTGGCCCAACATCTGGCTCAGACTCAGTGAGAAGAGACACAATCACAGAGTCGTCCGCAAATTTAACAATGTGTCTCCCATTAAAAACACTACGACAATCATCGGTGTATAAAGAAAACAAAAGAGGAGACAAAACGCAACCTTGTGGCGTACCCGTGGAGGACATCAAAATATTCGACAACACTCCATTGACCCTTACTCTTTGGGATCTATTAGTTAGAAAATCCACCAACCAGCACACAATATTTAAATCCAGTTGAAAAGTATCAATCAATTTCTTTGCCAAAATGTGAGGCTGAACACAATTAAAAGCGGAAGAAAAATCTATAAAAAGCAAACGTGCATGACTTTTCTTACCTTCTAAATGTCCTAAAATCATGTTCAACAAGGTACAAGTAGCATCATCAACTCCTCTACCAGATCTATATGCAAACTGCATAGGATCAAGTGCTGGCTGTGTTAGGGTTAAAATCTCCTTCCTTACTATTTTTTCAAAAGATTTCATAATCAAGGAGGTTAATGCAACAGGTCTGTAGTCTTTAAGAGAAGAAGAATTTCTTTTTTTCGCAATTGGTACCACAATGGCATCTTTCCATAAACGAGGGACTTTAGAAAGTTTTAATGATTCATTAAAAATAAATGAATAAATCCCTGAAAGCTGCTCTGCACAGTTTTTCAACAACCTACCACCAATGTGGTCAGGGCCTGGACTCTTTCCAACCTTGACCTGACTAAAACAGCTACGTACATCAGCCTCATTAATTTGAATTTTAACAGGAGTGTTCTGAATCACAGATTTTCCCCTATAATCAGACAATTCTCTTGAAAAATCATGATTGTCAAAACGTACATAAAACGAATTAAAAGCATCTGCTAATTCATAATCAGATTTCCCTCCTAAACTAATACATTTCTTCTTCTGTTTAGTTCCTTCTGTTTAGTTCCTATAATTAGGAAATATAGATATTTTCTGTTAAGAGGTATGTAGTAAACGCTAAAGGATGAAGTTGCCAACAGCCACTGATCTACGGTTAGTTTTTACTTGTCACTAGTAACGTTTAGGTTAGTCAGGCATGGATTTGGATGGAAAGGGAAAACTGATCCTAGACCAGCAGTTTTAGGCTGTGTTATCCTGCTGCAGCAACCGGATGTGGTAAATGTTTTGAGTTGGTTAATTCAATCTACAGTTCCATATGCAAGTCTGTGTGACTAGAATCTGTATATAAAGCTATATAGATATACAGTAAATTAACAGCCTCTAATATGCAGTAATGTTCCTCTGCTTATCGCTTTTGGGATTCTTCCCACCCCCTGCTTTCCCTTTCTGTGCCTGTTTCATGCTGCTTAATTGCTGACCTTTGTATTCCATCTGCCCCTTGTGTGCATCGCATCATGGTGCTGTTTAATGATCTGAGAACAGACATTGGCCTTTCACGCTGATCCAGGACTGATTCCCTACCCGAATCCTAATCTCAGCTGTCGTTAAAGAAACTGGCAAATCCTGTTTCATCCCTGCTGACAACACTTGCATGAATTTCCGTTAGTGTTCTCATTTATTGCAACGACAGTTATTTAGCTGGCGCATGAACTTTTTAAACACTAGTCTGTTATTGCAAGGGTTTTTCCAGCATTGAAAATATTTTGGCGGCCAGCAAAATCAATGTTTGTCCCACCAAAGATTAAATTGATCATTTAATGTGACGATGCCTGCCGTTCTGCAGTACCAGTACCCGCTGATAGCCAGCTGCTTTAAGAAGAGCGTCAAAGGTTTATATTTACAACGTGTTTTATCAGCGTTGAGCTTTTTAGCCAATCACAGACATATCTGTTGAGCGCTTGAATGCAATGTCTAATCAGATGTGTTTAAGTTAGTGAGAATCCGTTTAACACTGCAAAAACTGTATTTTTGTTCTGCACGCTCGTGAATCCTTTCATTATAACCAACAGTATAAACACGATGTCAATGAGAGATTTATTGCCGCTACATTGATTATAATGGGAGTGTTTGGAAGAGTGCAGCTTTGTTGTGTACCTCTTTTGTGATTGACAGCTTTAATGATTATAATGGCAGCGATCTTTTCTCACTCTCTGTATATAATATAGAGAATATACAATCTCTGTATATTATATTTAATATACAATATAAAATAATGCCGCTAACTACACATAGCAAAGTTTCTGGATTGACAACCGTATTTAAATGTGCGATTGAATCCGATTGACAGTGATAACCATAGCAAAGTACGAAACACAACAATCTGATACTTTCAAATGTAATTTGTAAATTGGAGTGTAAATGCAAAATAATAGAACTGACACTTTTCCTTTGTAATGTGTTACTTTGTTCGTTTTATTTGTTGTTCGTTTGTAACTTTTTTACATATAAATTTACTGATTTGGTATAAAATAGTTCAAAGCACTTTGTTTTATGATCTGTCCTGACAGTGAATATTTGTTATTTCATGAATAAATAGGATAAGTTAATATTATATCCTGTTTCTTAGCCTTTTGTTTGGATTTATTGTCAGTACTGGGCTTGCAGTTTACAGGGGTAGGGTACTTTACTGTGTGTGTGTGTGTGTGTGTGTGTGTGTGTGTGTGTGTGTGTGTGTGTGTGTGTGTGTGTGTGTGTGTGTGTGTGTGTGTGTGTGTGTGTGTGTGTGTGTGTGTGTGTGTGTGTGTGTGTGTGTGTGTGTGTGTGTGTGTGTGTGTGTGTGTGTGACAGTGTTCGTTCGCCTGCCCCATTTTAACCGAGGAAAAAACGCTATTGTTAGCTGGTTCATTAGTAAAACTTTGCTTGTGAAGTACAGTCTTTCTGATAAATGTATGTACAATTCACTGGTGTTACTGATTCCCTCTGCAGCATTTTATCCGTCTGTGGCGGAAGTGGCAGGTCTCTGATGAAGCGAAGAGTGTGTCTTCGGAAAGCCTCTGCTCTGGGCAGTGGATTGTTGCGGAGCTGACAGTAACCACACACACGAAGTGACAGTCAATCACACAGCCCTTGAAGCATCGTCTCAGGCTTAATGTGCAGTGAATGCAGTGCCTATTGATTCCTCCGTTGTCCATGACTATAAATACAGATTAATAAACAACATTTTTCCAGCCGCTGGCAGCATCCTGTCCACGGGGACAGAACTCAGACTGAATTTTTGAGGGTTGAGAGAGATGATGGAGACAGGGCTTGAGATTTTGATCACTTGCACCTATCAGGACACTGAACACGAGCCCAAAGGGTCTCATCTCGTATGAATGGTGTGTATGGTATCCTATGTCAGTCATAAACCAGACAGAAAGTACAGTAAACTGATGTAGAAGTAGACTTTCTATAGTCAGAATACTAGGTAAAATATATATGCGTATATATACACACTCCTAGGCAATAAAATTGGGCCAAGCCAAAAATGGTAAAATATATAGGGCCAGATTCACTAAAAGCTTGCTCCAACACAAACCCGCTTTTGGTGTTAAACTACCGTCAGGATTTACTAAAGACACGCAGTGAAAAATTAGCGCTGAAAAAGCATGGTCCCTGTTATTTTTGCAGCTGATCTTATTGCATAAGAGTTGCCCTTTCAAATGCTAAATTTATGAGGAGAGTATTTAAATAAATCATGCAAGGTGATTTACTAAGGTTTGCGCTAGTCAATTTACTGGTATTTGCAGCATTATTTAACACCCAAAAAAAGCATGTCTTAAACCAGAAGCTAATTTGCGCTGCTCTTGGTTGATTGCGTTGGTCATTATGGAAATGATCCTGCTGCGCCTGTGTTCTTTAATTTATGTGTCGTCATTAGATCACGCGCAAAACTTTCCAGTCCCATTTGTGCTTTTTCGGAATTGCGCTCTTACACTAATTTGCATTGTAGTAAATATGGCCCTTAGTGGTCTTAACCATTTTAAACACAAATCACTGGTCAAGAATTGCACAAATACTGTTTGCAGACAGCTTTTTGTTGGAAGAAGAGTCTGTGTTGTTTCACTCAATGTTAATGGCTTTAAACAGTTCATGACTTGTTGAAAAATGTCTCCCAGTTCGCTTGAGTTTAGAGTGAGACCAAATATTCTATAGGGTTCAAATCTGGACTCTGACCAGGCCAAAACATGAGCCTGATGGACTTGTTCTCAAGCTACTTCTTGGTTGTCTTTGGAATCTGGGCAGGAGCATTGTCTTATTTAAAATCTGATCATTCCTCTTTAGATAACATCTTTCTTTTCATATGGGGAAGCAAGCCATTCTGCAATATTCTTCTGTACGGCAAAGCATTAAATGATTTTTCACAGTGAAGTAGTTACCAGTAGCAGCAGCTAAAAAGTCTCCCCACACAATGACACATCTTCCTCCATGCTTCACTGTGGTAGAGAAATTTATATTTTTCACCAGATTTTTGAAGACATCCCTCTGGAGCATCGCCATGCAACTCGTGTTTCACTGTGATCCATTACGTCACACAGAACTTCCCATATTCAGCAGTGTATTTTTTATTTTACTTCTTAAACTTGAGTTTTTTTATGTTTTATATATATTTGTGTGTGTCTCACTTGTAGCCCAGTGTTTAAATCAGTACTTGCATGGTCACACTACTTTAGTAGTAGCCTCTCGGGACATTTTGTTCAAATAGATTTACTTTTTTTCTGCTTGGGACTTTGAGTTTTCAGCTTGAAATTACATTTGCGCAATTTGTTTCTCCAAGGATTAGTTTATCATGCACAGGTGAAGCTCATTCGCACAACAAAATTAGATTTGTAATATTAACTCTAAATGTACTCTTAGTAAAATTAATTTGTTTCTGTTCCCTGAATATGGCCTTAAGGATTTCACTGTTGCAGACCAAACATAAAGACCCTCTAAAATGTAGCATGAAGGATTTTCAAGCTTCTGAACTCACATAATATCCTTCTGTACTCCATCAATGCCAAAAAACAAAACTCTCTCCATTGGAGGGCCCAACTTTCAGGCTGCCTTGAGCTTTTCTCCTTCCACAAGTTTTACCAACCCTTCTCTTTTACCACAATTCACAGAGAAGATTGTTTCGATTCATCAATGCCATCGGCGGCATATCCGTGCTAATGATACCCAGTAACTGCTGGGTAATGCATCTAAGTGAGAAAGTTTTTTGTACTGTTAGCGCTCCTTCGCTCTGAATTTGGATGAGGTCCATGTTTGTGCCTGAGAGTACAGAACTACGGTAAAGGTTAATTCATATCTTTTAATGAGACTCAACACATGAATGTATTAATTAGGTCTAGATATACTGAGGTCTAGGTATAATTTCAACAGGAAATTTGATTTACAGTATTGATGTGTAATATTGACAATATTGAAATTTTCCCTTGGCTTAAGGATCAACGCCTCTGGTCATGATATCAAAATTTAAGAAAAAAACAAATGTGATGGATTTTCAATATGGTTAATAGTCAATTTCAGCCTCTTAGTTTAAAAACAACAAATGCAGGCAGAAATGCAAAACTCAAAATGTTTTTATTTATTTCTGTGGAAAACATGGTCTTCAGCATTTACAAATCAGAAACCACATTGGCGCTAATGCACATTTAATTGGCTTTTTCCAAATTAAAATGTTCATAAGTGCCAGTGAAAAAATAAAAATTAAGAACAATTGCAAGTCTTGCTTTCAATAAATGTTTATCTGGGTTTTAAGCCATCAACCAATGTACAGTATTTGCATATCCAGCATATTTTGCTACAAAATAAAGCAGATTTTTTTTTTAAGTGACTGACATTTTGTTAGTTTTTAAAGGCGGAATGCATAGACTTAAATAGGTGCAGTATTTACATTTGAGCATCTATACATTTCTTACATAATAAAGCATGTAGACCCACTTATGCAAGAATTATTCTTATATTTATTCTTTTATTATGACTTTTCTCATGGTCCTTTTTTTCCTCTTCTTTCTATTTAGTGGTGATTAATAATGCAGTGTGTTTTCTCGTTAACTCGGCTTTAACAGAGGAGCAAAGACTGTCATGTCCGTAATAGAATGCAGAGGGAGTTTAGCATCAGCAAACAACTAAATAAAGGGATAATTGCAGCTTTAGTTTTATCCAAATACCTAGGCAACACAATTAATCCATCTTCTTGCTCACAATTGGTGCAATGGTGCACAACCAAAAACAGGCATCATCAGACGCAAGCCCCTCCCACTGCACAGAGGTATTTTAAGACAGGTCAGCATGTCACTGGTCAAGATATCTTGAGTGATATGTTGTGTTGACAGGTATTGCATTAATAAGGAAGTGCAGGGGCGCCTAGAGACACAGTGATTGACAATATGCTGCCTCCAAGTCTGGCCAGTTTGAACTCTTGTCCACCTAGGAAAAATTGACCTCTCTGTAGTGTGTATGTGTGGGTTTTGGCTGTCGCCAGAGAGACAGAGGTGAGCTACCAGGGGCCAGGATCTTTGTCAGCAGTATTCATAGCAATGCTCCCAGCAGACTATGCATTTGTCTATAATTGTGTTTTAGTTGCAGATTAATATTGAGGGAGGGACTCAAGCCATATCTAGGAACCAGAATATCATTCCTGATAAAAAATACAAATAAATGCTGAAACCAGCCTAAAATGGTTTCTCCGCCTGGCCAAGCAGGTATTTAACTGGTTTAGCTAGGCAACTACTGTAGCTGAACAGTGCCCAAAATCTGAGTGAAACAAGCCAACAGACCAGCCTGATTAGGCTAAGATCAGAAAACCAGCTTAGACTCAGATGCTTAAACCATCAGAAGCCAATCATGTATTTACTTGTTGTTGTTTTTTTTGGGCAACTAACTAAAAAGTGCCCTGAACATTATAAAACCAGCTAACAGACCTGCCTGATCATGCATGCTTAATCCAGAAAACCAGCTTAGACTGGTTTAAGATTTTTAATTTTGTTTAAACCAGCCTAATATGGTCTTTCAGCAGGGCCAAGCATGTATTTAACTGGTTTAAGTGGGCAACTAGCTGAAAAACCAGCTTAGACTGGTTTAAGATGCTTTTTTTCAGTAGGGATAGAGAGTTGTGGGCTCTTCTGACTTGGGTCAGTAAGCAACCACCCATACAACTCTTGCTACTGCCTAGTAACCAATCAGAACAACCTAGCAACCACATAGCAATCCCCTCCAGACATATTTTCCTCCAAAACAGTCTTTAAGTTCATGTATTCATTCCTGCACAGCTATTTGTGTCAGCAGACTCTTATTGCATCTCTTCATTATTTCCATAACCTTTGACCTCTTGATAAAAGCTTTATATCTAGTACGCAGGAGGCCAGCGTAGTGGGTCGTCTGACCACTCCAAACTGTATTACTTCACTTTAGTGGATATGTTTGTTATGTTTGGCTGCCTTTGTGGCACTAATGTGATAAGAAAGGGCAGAAAAATAGTTTTTAGCCTAATGATCTTGTATTCAAACAGAATTATAGCTCTGGTAAGCAGTCTTGATATTCAGAAATGTCTTGAGTGTGTGAAAGTTAAATGATAATGACTCTCTAAATTGTCCAAAGGCAACATGAGGATGGCACTTTGGTGGTGTAAACGGAAAAAAAGAACCCTATAAAGCCTCTTTCTAAATAGTCCTTTTATTTGCTTTTTGCGACAGGAATATTTCAGAAATGAACTATCTTAGCAGGGTTGCGTGCAAAGAGCCTTCAATAGCTCCATTAAAAATCTCTCAAATGAGTCAGTCCTAAGGGGGTTAGCAAGTTGAATCTGAGGGAAGATGGAAATAGGAAAGACTTTAATCAGGGTGGATGCGGTAATATTAATGAGAGTCTTATTCTTGTATACATTGAAACACTGTAAATAGTCTTTTTTATCTTTTAATATATTCTTGCATTTATTTTATTTTTATTTTTTTAATCACATTTTTTATATCGGTTTTAGTTTTTTGTTTTTGTTTTTTTTACTACACATGGCTTGTAAAAATTAGACATGACCTAAAATCGAAAGACAGTACAACCTATTGATTGGACTGTACTTGTATCCCACACAGCCTCAGTTTTCATTCACATCAAGAGAAATATGGCGTTCACCCAGTGACTAAGGTCCATTAAACACATTTATACCATGGTCTGGGTGAATACTCGATTCTGATTGGCTGCAGGGTGTCCGTTAAAAAGTGATAGAGGACACCTAAATAAACTGTCAGGCGTAACCAAGGAAACCAAGTTATTGTTTGTAACTTGTAACTTTAGGTTTCGATTGTAAAACTAATTAAAATATAAACTAATGTTTTAAAAATGTGTTATTTGGCAAGTGACCATGGTATAAGCGGGTTAATGCCCTTCGAGGAGTCCATTGTCAGGTTTTAATGGACTTCGGCAGAGGCAACCGTCCTCCGCTGCGCGTCGGCCGGTTCACACCTCGCCGTCGTCCATTAAAACCTGACAATGGACACCTCGTCGGGCATTAACCCTTACTTGTATGGGTAGTTTTCACTTCTGCCAAAGGATGTGCTCAAAGGTTAATGCGAAAGAGAAATATCTTTGAGTATCAGTGCAACTTGCTATACAAGCCAGAGGGTTGTTGTTGTTGTTGTTTAAAGAAAGGTTTGGCAGCTTCTATATCCTGGGACCTTTTCATTGTTATGAGTAATTTCTTAAACATTCAGTGAGACAGAAAGGAAGATCTGTAATGTTACTCGAGTCGGTCAAACACAGTGTAATTTAACCAGATCACAGTTCCATAAGGTGCTTCAGTCAATACAGAAATATATTATACTGAGAACATTATGTTAGGGGTCAGTAAACCTCTCAGTGCACCATTACTCAGTTTTGTCTTTACTTTCTACTTAAACAGGTAGCTGTTATGGTAATGATTGTTCATTTTCTCCATTTATTAAACTGCCTCAGTGCACCAAAAGATTAAGCCTTGAATAATGTGCTGCACTTTACAACTTCGTCTTAATATATACAAAAACTTATGCACAAATACCTTGCACAAGTAAATGACTGGCTATTTCAATGTCCTCAATATGCATTAAATGGTTCATTTGGCTTTGTCATGCCATTAGTAACCCAGCAGAGCACAGATTTGTGAAGAGCCCTCTTAGATACAGAATATTTTCGGACCATAACGAAACCTTTAAATCAATACCTTGTAACCAAGAAGCATCTGTAGAACTGGGCAGACATAAAAAGCAGAAATGTGAATTCAGTCATTCATCACCATTGACCCTCTACTGAAAATGATGCCACGACACAACAGGGATGTTATTGACTCAGCCGGACTGAAAATGGACCCCTCTCGGCTTCAGGGTTCCCATGCTTTTTAAACAAACTTTTCTAGTTGTTCTATGTCATTCCAGTCTATTTTTAAAAAGTCATTATTAGAGAGTGTAATCACAATGAATCATTTCTAACTGATGACATTTTTTTTTTTAAACTATATTAGTTTCCTAATTCCTGATACTTTTCCATGACCGAGCACCTATATCTCAGGGTTCTTCAACAGTCGGTCTGCAAACCCTACGGGGGTCCATTGCATTATTGTAAGGGGTCCGCCGATTTTTGTTTGATCCCAAACCATTTTTTGTCAGAAAATGAAAAAATGGGGTTAATTTAAAGATTATTATTCTTAATAAACCTTGATTTTACCAATTGGTTTCCCCCACAAACTTAAGAATTTGTACAATAATAATTACAAAATTGGAATTAATCAAATGTGATGCTGCTGCTTATTGGGAAAGGTCCACGAGCCGGGACTCGAACTCTGGTCGCACAACGGCGCTACATGTCGGAGCATTTGCCCACAAGGCTATCGGCGCCGACTAGAATGCAAGTTTTATACAATATGTAACAGGGGGTCTCCTTATATACTGGGGGTCCTTGGGCTGAAAAAGTTGGAAGACCCCTGCTCTAGCTAGTAAAGTGCACTGTAGGATGAGGACCAGCGTTTAGAAAGGATGGGGGGGAGAATTTGCAGTATAACATGTCTGAGAACAGAATAAGTCACATTAGGGGCTTTGTAAGTGTAAGCAGGTAACAGGAGCAGACACAGAGGCACAGAGAAAAGGGCACTTGAAGACACTTCAATTAGCAGCATCAGTTCAGGTGTGCAGCCGACTGTGAAGTCTGAGTCACGAGAGGGAGGGGAAGAAAGAACAGGCAGTGCTGAGATGGTATCTGTTAAAGGGAATGGCGAAGAATGAACGCTGTCTGACATAATGATGTGGAAAATGACAAGCACCATTTCATATCTCCTGTCAAAGCCTGTGGTAATTGACACACAATTCCTCACGGAAGTGACATACCAGCACTCTCCATGTCGGCGTCAGGTGGTGTAAGGTGTGTGATATGACAAAAGAGCCATTTATTTATGATGCTCATGATAGAGTCTGTTGAAAAATCAGTACGCCGCCCTTGTTCCTTCCACACAGGTACACAGAAATCCCTTGTGGCCTCTGAGAACCTTATGATGTTACCGCGCGGAGGAAGATGATTGATGGTGGTTGTAAATCTCAGCACTCTCTCGTCCTCATCAAACGAACATTGTTAGCTTTTTTTCCTCTTCCTTTTCAGATCCGAGGGAAAATCGTGATTCGGTGTGTTGTTCGTTGCACTGTACATGAAATTGCTACCTGTCACTTTCAATGCACATTGATTACGGCTACGGCGTGGGCCGCGGACGGAGGATGATTATTTGTCTTTAAAAGCCATTCAGTGGATGTGGCGCTTTTGCGTGGTGCGTGTCACTGTTTCAGAGTTAATTACAGATGAGCAGTAATAGCTGCGAGATGCTCGGTGACTCACGAGCCCGAGTCGCTCCGACACACTCCGCACGCCTTTCTTGTAGGAGGCCTGCACTTTTCCGCCCTCGGCCACTTACGAAGGGGAAAATGTCAAACCTCTCGGTTAGCTCGAACCTGAACAAGCTCAAATCTTTTGTCTTTCTGTCTTGCAGAGCCTTCGGTCCACCACCGGCAGAAGGCATTGGTTTCTGATCTCACTTTCCAGACAGGCATGTCGAGCTTGATGGACTTCGGCACTCCAGATTCTTCACTTGACAAGGGTAAGATGTCAAAATATGCATAAGCACAATATTGCCTAGTAGTAATTTTCCACAGACTGTGAACATGCGGAGCTCGGGTAATTCATGACAACGCTGAATGGCAATAAAACAAAACCATTGTCCTGTTGGATTTTCAGCCTCTCCCCGCTCATGTGTTTGTGAGGAGCAAAGCGTATGCGACTAAAGAAACGCACTTCTACAAATTGCAAGAAAACAAAAAAGCTTTGTCTGATTCGTATAATGTCACCCGCTGTGGGGAGGCGTCATTATGAAGTGTATTGATTAAACTGGAAATTGAACAGAATCTCTAAGTCTTATTCTAGACATCCCATTTTCCACACATAATGACGCCTGTTACTCTCTATTGCCTTTCCTCCGGAGTGCTGTCCTCCTAAATCATAATCTTTATTAAAGCGCTATATAAATGTAATGAATTATTATTATTATTATTTATGTCTTTATCAAAGCCAGCATCACAAAGAAGCCAAACTACCCTCTTAGGATGATAGAGGGTCTTCATTTTAACCAGTAGCAGGAATAATTTTCGACTTCACTCGAGCTGATGGCGAACACTGAATGCTAATGTATTGCTAGCACCCGCAGCATGGGTTCGTATGTGCTTTATACTAGTAACATACATGCTAATTTGTATTAGTATGTACATTCTATTCTATTCTGTTTTATTTTATTTTATTCTATTCTTGTATGGACATTTCGTTTATTCTGTTTGTTCTGCTATGTTCATTTCATTTCAGTTTTGTTCATTTCATTTCTGTTCTTTTTTTCTATGTTGTTTTGCTGTTCTGTTCATTTCTATTTATATTAATAAATATATAACTGGCTGGTAACGCTGCCTGCTGCTTAGCTGTTTTCATGTATGTTTAATTTTCACAGTATTATGTTTATATTGGCATCAAATCTGGCCATATACAGTACCAACAATGCCATGGTATATATCATGGTATTTTCTAATGCCATTGCTATACCATGCTACCGCACAGGTTTTTGGTAAGAGCTGTTCCATTCTATCTTATTCTTTCTCTTTCTCTTCTGATTTTTTTTATTTTTTCCTGTTTCTATTCTTTTCCCTTGTGTTGCTCGTTTCACCCTGTGTGAAAAGCATTATTGATGTTGTGCTTGCTGTCAGTACTTCATTACTCCCAGCCGAGCCTTAAATTGTTTTGAAAGATAACGCTCGGTCTGCCAGGCAACTGTATCTATGCAGTTGAGAAATAAAAGGAAGCAGGCAGCCATATTAGAGCTCCTTTAATGTACTAAATTCATTACTTTCAGCCTCGTGTGCTCATACAAGCTCCCTTATGTGCAACAACAACTTGAGAGAAAGACTCAGTGGTTGAACTTTCCCTGATGGACACACGTACATTTAATCAACACGCAACACACTTGGGCTCATCCTGTGTTATATATTAAGGCAGTCACTCATTCATTACACAAACAGCATACGCTTTATAGTATCACATTGAGTTTTTTGTGTACAAACTGGTAATTCTTTTCCTAGCAGGCACTCTGAACTCAGCACCCGCATTCTGGTCTTTAAAAGAGAGTGATAAAAGGAGAGATGAGTCAGTGTTAAGACCCTAAGAGTCCTTGAGTCCTCTTGCCCGGCTGTGTGTGAGACTGCCGCTCTGCTGTAGGTTGAAGCCTGTGCACTGTGACAGAGAGTGGGCCCCTATCTGCCGGTGTCTCCATTAGCTCTATGAGACAGGGGACACTCATCCAGCCCTTTATCTGACAATATGTCCCACAGATCCCTGCATGAAGTCTGCTGCAAGGACTTATGGGATGTGGATGGAAAAAGATCATGGATTGCGGAAACAGGGTGGGGTGTCAGCTTCACAAACAGTGTTTTTAGCTACACGGTATTGCTATTTCTGTGTTGCAAACATCCAATAATAACAGGTACAGGGGTAACTGAAGCAGAATGTCCTGCATGCTCTTTCCTATACAATAAAAGTGAACAGCTCTGTAAATGACTAAAAATAAAAGTATTTTATTAGAATTTTCAGCTAATTTTGAATAAAACTTTAGCCGTCCCAATCCAGGACATTTCCTAGATTATTTTTTTATGTTAAATAAGTGAGCATCATAAAAGGATCATAAAAGTAGTCCATATGGTTTATTTTATTTTGGAGTTCTTACTGTCAGTTTGATCAATTAGGTTTGTTCATTGTAATAAAGTGAATAGCTTCAAAAATGACAAAAAAAACATAACTTGTTTAGTGTAGTATGTTAGCTTATGATTTTTGGTGCCCGACAGCTTTAGTCCCCATTCACTTTCATTGAATGACAAAAAGAAGCATTCGTGCTGCTAATCTTCTCTTTTTGTGTTCCATGTAAATATAAAATTCATACTGGTTTGAACTAGTAAATGATGACAGAATTTAAATGTATTTGGGCGAACCTTTAACACAAGAGAACAGAGAGCAGTCTATCTGTGTCTTGTTTCCACCATTAGATGGAGCTGCAGGGCCGCTGAAGAGAGACTCACCTGCCCTCTCACCTGATCAGACAAGCAATTTGTCTCCTCCCCCTGTCCTATGAATGCGCCTGTTCATACAAGGCTGGGAAAAGCAGTGTCATTCCCATTTTGAACTCTCTGCACCTTTTAGGCCGAGAGGAGTATGTGTGTGTGAGTATAGGAAGAGTGTAGAGGGGGTGGGGAACTTAAGAAAACGCCCTAGAGAAACTCCCAGAACTGGTATACGGCTCACAGAAGAAGGCGGCTCAAACTTGTTTATACTCACTCGGGAACCCCTCCCTAGTAACCTGTCAGGGAGGAGCTCGCGGACTGTGGTAGGAGTGAACCGTGTACCTGTGTGTGTGCGGGAGGTTTAGTTGAGTTTTCTTGCTATGAGAAAAAGCACCGGCGCTGAAAGTGGAGCCTGCCGGAGCCGGCACTGCGGGAGTCATGAGATCTGAAAGAGAGGAGGGCAGACCAGGTGAGTGTTTGCGTGTGTACGAGAGCTCAAGACGGAAACTAGAGCAGTTACGCACCACTGAATCATATAACCAGCTGACCAGGCATGTAAATCTGTGTGTGTTACGATGCACAGGGGCTTGTCACGTGTGTCAGCAAGTGTTGGGACACATGTAGGATATTGGATGACCTGTAACAGTGATTCCCAACCAGGAGGTTCTTTGGAAAGATTTTGCTTTGTTCAAGCTACTGTATAAGACGAAAACTGTGACTTAAAATACTAATATTATGGCTGCTAGAAGGCCATATTAAATCTCATGATTTAAGGGAACACTTCATTCGGTTCCTTTCTGAAGAAATATAGGTTATAATAGAAATTTAAAAAGAGAATATTTCATGTTTTGTGTCATTATGGACGTACTGATGGGGAACATAATTCAAGAAAGTGACCTATATCCCATCCTGCCGATTTAACCTTTTGTACTTTGATAGATGACCACCTTTTGGACTAGTTGATGAGTCAAAGACACACAAACAAAGCATGTGGTTGTCTTTAATTTCATGTAATCTTGAGTAATACTGTGATTTACCATGTGTGACGTGTAGCTCTTACCCAGCAATCAGCTGTAATTACGTTAGTGACACATATGTTGTTTGTGAGAGCATATGAGATTGCGATCATACAGTGGCATCATTCTCTCTGTTTATGTGGGGATATACGCGCAACGCATTCCTTGATCAGACCCATAATCCGTCACAATAATCTGCTTTAAATGTATGAAAATGATCAGAGTGATCGTGTGAAATTTTTCAGTGATATGTTGTCACTATTTTAAATGTATTAACTTTTCTTCTCAAAGTGGAAACATTTCATGGCCATTTTCCAAGCTTTTTGTGATCTCTAGTTTCAGACCGTTGGGGCATTTTAAAATCTTTACAATCCTCTCTCATTGGTTTACTCACAAAACCATTAAAGCTGATCCGGAATCAGCCACTGTTTGTACGTCTATAGTGGACAGTAATAATACCCGCGTCTTCTCCACACCCCGCTAAATCAACACTGTGAGACTGATCTTTACACTCCTCATTCAAAGTCTAACAACAGACCCAGCAGGAACTTATGGATCATATTTAGGCACTTGGATAGATGCCATCGGCAAAACGGGAGGAATGCAAACCATGCATACAGTAGCTTACACAACTTTACACTGCCTCATAGTGCACATAGTTTGAATTCACGAAGATAACTCATGAAGATCATTATACAGGTGATTCATGTGTGAGGTGTCTTATGAAGTCAGGTTTCACCAAAAGCTATGTGCTTTTGAATGCTTGTTTTATTATCTGATTCATTGGAATCTAAGTGTTTGATCTTGATGGTATGACAGTGCAGCTTGTGCTTTTGAAAGTCTTTACAGCAGGGTAGTATTGTTTTTGACTGAATGATTGAATTTTGTTATTGTGTTCTTCCTTAACCTCGCCTCAGGACGCTTCCACCATTGCTCTTTGAGATCAGCTAACATTAGACGAGTACATTGGTGCTGATCTGTTGTTAAGAACAAACATGCTGGCATACACAATTGTTGTGTTTGTGTATGGTTTTTGTATCTATGGTAGGGCTTGACAATACAGCAGAAACATACCTGGTGATATTCAGTATATTTGAGTATTTGCACTGAAATGGACTTTATAGCATTTTTTTCTTTCATTTAAGTCTCTCATGCTCACCAAGCTTGCATATATTTGAAAGCCAAAGGACAGTATCAAAAGGACAGTAAACCAGTAATATTGTGAAATATTATTACAATTTAAAATAACTAATTTCAAAATGTATTCCATTCCTCCATTCATCTCCGTGTCACATGATCTTTCAGAAATCATTCTAATATGTGGATTTGGTACTCAAGTAATATAAAAATATTTAAAACAGTTGTGCTACTTAATATTTTTGTGGAAACCACTTTTTTTTTTTCGCGGCCCTTTGATGAATAGAAAGTTCAGCAAAAGAACAGCATTTATTTGAAATACATAGAAATCTTTTTAACAGTATAAATGTCTTAACTGTCACTTGATCAATTTAATGCATTCTTTCTGAATAACAAATCTTACTGAACTTTCAAATGATAGTGTATTTTTGTAAAACATTTGAATATATAAAAGATGATAGTAATAAATGACTCTTTAAAAATGGATAGTTTGAACTGATTCCAAAAAATGAAGCAACTTTGACATTTTACATTAAAGCAGAGAAGCTTTGAAGATTTGACTTAATACTCTTGATAATTCGAATTACTTTTTTTAGAACCTATTGTAAAACCTAAAAATCATCACAATATTTAGATTTCATTGATATTTTAGATATTGCAATTTTTGTTGATGCAGAAATGCATGTGTGTTTATTTTATCATTTACAAGTGGACACACAGGTGTACCTGCTAGTGTCTGTGTGTGTGCTCATAGTCCAATGGTATTTTGAGACTGCCACCGGCGCCAACAGGGCTTGGTATGACCTCTGCGGCTCAATGATCTACTTGGTGCCAGTGGTTACGCTCCAAATAGATGAAGATAATGAGTTTGACCCTCCAAGCCCCTGATGCCAGATGGTTCTGTCAAGCTCTGCCCTTCTCTTTCACCCCAGTGTACAAACTACAAGTTCACACCACAGCTCACGGACAAGTTTCCTGCAGCCAAAACCCTGTGTGAAGCACCCACGCCGACAGCTACCACAAGATGCTGCATTCCATCACCACGGCCAAATCCACAGGGATTTTGAAGAGACACACTTCACGTAAGTGTTTGTGTTACGTAACAGAGCAAATGACACGTCCTAAACAAAATTGTGCAGTCGGAAAGAACTGTCCAACAGGATTTGCTGCTGCCAAGCTAAATGACAGAACAAATGGTTTTATTCCAGTATCAGAGGAAAGCATATGCTTGAGTAGGAGGTGAACAAAAACAACAGTAACAGCGTTTTGAATGTTTGAAGTCGATCCATTATTGCTTCACAGTGACTGGCAGGCCAAGTTTCCAAACACGAATTGGGCGTCACAGGCATGTAAATGTGTGCGGACACATGTAATACAAACAATATCTTGACATCAGAAAGTCAGCCAAGCTGCAATAAAAAGGTTTTTTTTTACAAATGTAAAGGCTAAACATGGCTATAGAGTAGAAAGTTGTTGTTTTTAATTCAGTGCTACCTGGCTAGAGAAAACAGATAAAAAAATGCTGTTGTCTTGCCTTTTAACAAATAGGCTGGACATCTTTAACACCCACAATGCACTGGGTATGTTGCTGTCCAAAGCCATTCCCACCAGTCTGCCATGAATACACTTACCAGAGTCAAATACTGCTTTAGTAGGAAATACTTCTTAGCAAACTGACATGTATTGTTCCCAGGTGCAAGAATTCAAAGAGTAAACGTTTAGCAGGAGTGAGCTACTTTTGGTTTCCAGTGAAGGATCCAGAGCGTTGTAGATAGTGGCTAAAGGCCGTGAAGGAAAATCTAAAAAAAACGGTGTGTTTGTTTGTAGTCAACATAACCACAAACACAGTGTTTTAGGGTGGGAAAAACTGAAAGAAACTGTGGTTCTGTGAGTTCCACTTAACCCGCCGAAGTGAAATGTTGGCATTTTTTTCATAGAATGAAACCATTTTCAGTGATAAACCTACTCTAACAATAAGTTTTTTGTATATATTATATTATATCTGTTTATATTATATATAAACATTGGCCTACACAGAAAAGCTTTCATTTTTGAATTACCAGGAGTGTTTTGGGAACATCACGTTGAGTGTTTATGTATGTGCGTGTTTTGGTCAGGCACTTGGTGCCCATCCGTTGGCATGGCCTAATCTGTCCTTAATGAAAGTGTGAATCAATTACCACTATCTCCAGTTGGCATGGGCAGGCTGAACTTGCAATTTAAACTCAGAGCAATTAATTCAGCACAGCTGTTACCCTCAGATATCCCCACACAGAAGACTATAGAAACACACACACACACAGTTTTCTCACTTTTTTTGCCATCATACATGCAAAATTTTATACGATGCCAACAATACATGTGCTTTTAACCTTCACTTCATCATCTCAAAAGTGTGCTACACACGAGTCAGCCGTATTTTCTTGACAGAAGGAAGTGCTGGCAATCTCTTCACTTTGCGTGCAGTCTTGTAATGCATTTTAATGCATGTATATTAGCGCTGGCACATGTAGCTTTATCGTAGTATAGCAGCCTACACCTCCTACCATTTTAATACTTCTATCACAGCTCTCGATTTTGAAATGTCATTTGACGTGGGTGCTATTTTTGATATAAGCTCTTGTGTAGGTCTTTAAAGAATGCTGAGGTTGATTTTCTTTGCCTATATGGGGCAGCATATTTGGGTCATGTTGGGGTTTTATGTGGAGTACACAAATATTTTATCCGGATTAATAAAAATGTCTTGGAATTATGCGTTTCACTTGATGTATTAGTAACTGTCTCGTTTAGCATTTTTGGCAGTTGTTCCAAGGAACAATCAAAATCCAAATCAAGCTGATATTTAGTGTTTCTGACTAGCTTCTCTTCTGAGACAGTTTTTTGCAGTTATGGCTTGGCTCACTGTTTACAATTCCATTTACATTCATTCGTTTAGCAGATGCTCTTATTCAAAACATCTTACAAATGAGAAATACTAGGGAGATGGAAACACAAGAAGGGCCACAAAACACTGTTCAAGAATTTGCTCTGAAAAGTATGTGTCTGAAACTATACTACAGTATATATTTCAATATATTAGTATATACTATAATAATATAAAGAGCTGTGCGTGTGTGTGTGTGCGTGTGCGTGTGTGTGTGTGCGTGTGTGTGTGTGTGTCTGTGTGTGTGTGTGTGTGTGTGTGTGTGTGTGTGTGTGTGTGTGTGTGTGTGTGTGTGTGTGTGTGTGTTTGTGTGTGTGTGTGTGTGTGTGTGTGTGTGTGTGTGTGTGTGTGTGTGTGTGTGTGTGTGTGTGTGTGTGTGTGTGTGTGTGTGTGTGTGTGTGTGTGTGTGTGTGTGTGTGTGTGTGTGTGTGTGTGTGTGTGTGTGTGTGTGTGTGTTATTTTTGCTTTTTGATAGCTTGATAGAAATTAGACCAATTACAAATAATATCCATTATGAATTTACCAATAATAATGTGTATGTGTAATAATGTAAATAATATCTTAATATGTTGAGCACTTTTGAAACATTTTCACTTAAGCATGAATGAATGTTAGGTCAAATGTTGGTTAATTCATATTAACAAAAATAATGAAATATTTGAAGTTATTCTACTAGTGAATTTAACGAATTTGCTGGCATCTCCTTTCTCCTATCTAACTGGCAACTGAATAGTGTTTGATGAGATAACTGAACAATTATGATTATTAATGATGAATATATCTTGTGTGAATTAATTATTATTTATTAGTTTTTCATTTGTTTCGTGGTTTTTGACTGTTTATTTTGTTTCTGTGTTTGGTCAAAAATAATGATATATATATATATATATATATATATATTTTTTTTTTTTTACAAAAATAGATTATTTGTATGAGATTGCGAAATCCTGATATTTTACAACGTTGAGCATATGAAAACACAAAGTTTAAAAATATATGTTTTAAATCATTTTGTTTTGTACCATCTTATACAAATTGTCATGGGACAAAAAATATTCTCTGACGATTTCCGCAAGGACATCTTGTTGGTTAAGCTAGTTAACCTTGCCCACACAAACATCCAAAATTCAACAAAAGCTGGTCCTTAAAAAAAACAGGGCTGTTGTGTAGTATAATGTGAAATGCTAATTTAATGAACCTTTCAAACGTATTTTGTGTTTTCACCAGAGGAGTGATTGACAGGAGATCAGGGAGCCTGTGTGGCTGGATTCACTGCTATCACAGCAGGATAAGAGTCTCCCTCTCTCGACCTCTGCTCTCCTCTCAAGCCACAAACGAGAGCCGTGATTTGTGCTTCTGTAATGTGCTTCTCAGCCTAAGAGGCATTAGCAGCGTGATCCATCAGATGAAGAGTGGCTCTTATCATCAAGGCACCAACCTCTGGTCTCCTGCTGCAGCCCACAGAATCATGTTCTGTGCCTGTCAATTATATTCATAATCATCAGAGTCGAACGGCTCGCTAGGAAGCCAGTTATTGGTCCGCGGGGACATATATGTGCCAATAGCTGCCCTGCTTAATGCATGTGCGATCTATTGAACACCATGCTGTTAAGACCCTGAATCGTTTTCGTTGCACATGAGTGTGTGACTCTCACCACGTACATTTTCCAGCCTTGTTTTTCAATATTTAACTATTGAACATTCAAAAGAACTCACAGACTGACCTATAACATCTAAGGCAGATTTCCCATAAGTTTTAAAGCATGTAATATCCTCAGAAAGATCTACGTCAACTGTAACACAAACCTCCCCAAAGACCGCTGCTTCTCATATATGCGTGGGACGCATACTGCCCAGCTTCTGTATTGGCTGTGAACTTGTGCTCCTAAGCACAAAATGTAAAATATATGCGATGAAAAAGAAAGTATGTGATGAAACATTCCTTTGCATTGATCAAAATATCTCAAAGGAAAAGCAGAAATCAAAGAGAGCCTAAAGAGCAAGATTGAATAGGGTAGAATCAGAATAATCCACTTTAATGATATTCTCTTTTGTGTTTTATCGGTTCACCTTCTCTGACTCACACAGGCTCAGAGCGAGAGGGTTTTTGAACTCTCCGCAGCATGCTGCTCGCTCATGTTAATGATTAAAACCACTGCAGCTCACCACGAGTCCCATGCTGCTGTATGGTCCTAGACTCCCCCCAAAATGGGCTCTCAAATTTTAACCTAAGGGTTTAGAGCTCCTTAGACGGTCATATCAGAGCCTGCATCAGCGCTAGTTTGGGAAAGCATTGTGGGAAAATGCCACAGACACCGTGCCCATGTCTTGGAGGAAATGTTTTGCATTTTTTATTAATGGATTATTTGGGCTTACTGTCACTGTAAATCTTATGTCACTGTTAATCCATGGTGAATCGTTGTTGTTTGCATGCAAAATTAGTTGCATAAAGAATGAGCCTTTAATTTCTGGTTCGTTCCATAGATCCAGCCGTCCCTTGAGATTTGGAAAGTGTGCCATAGCCCGAAGACACCTGCAACCTCTCCATCATTGACCTTATGTGGTCTGCTCTGGGTTAGAAGTCTGTTGGTGCTATTGGGATCCCATAACTTCATTAAACTCTAACATGTAAAGATACACTTTGGTTTTGGAGAACCAACTCAAGGATTGATTTCCCTGCCACAAATAATGCTTAGTTTTTCCTCTTCCGCTGTATTTTCAGTGATGAATATCCCTTTGAGGATTTTTTTGCCTAAGGACCCAGTTGCGTGTGCAGGTTGTTTGGGAGTTTCTTGGAGACGGTTATACATCAGCACTTGTCTACAGATCCGTTGAAACATGCATTCTTGAGTTTAGCCCTTTACGAAATGGTTTATCACAGAACTGCAGAACCGCAGGCCAAAAACTGTCAGATAAAGACAATCCATTGAGTTGAAAATATCACTGCCACTGCAAGTTTATATAGCTGGTTACTGTCATGATTTTATGTGGCTCCAGACAGCACCGTCAATGTGATTGAGATTTTACTACCCTATTAAATTAAGTAATCTTCATCTTTTATGAATGTGATAGAATAAGTGTTAAACAAGTGTTTGGTGCTTCGTATTGACCAACTTGATTCAAGTTTGAATAACAGACTTGGCAGAAATTAGTTCTAGAAAAATCTTTTAAAAAAAATAACGTTTAGTAGCTTTTAATGCTTTATATATAGACTCATCCCATCCATAGCTGTTTTTTGACGGCTCAGTTTTGCTTTGATTTATCCACACACTTTAGCTCATGGTTAGTTTGGCTTTTGAGATGATAAGTGATGTGGAGATATGACGTCAGTGTGAATCGATTGAACTGCATTTTGGGGAATCAGGGGCCTGATTGCTTTTGTGTGTATCAGCCTCAGTTCTCACAACATAAAGACTCAGATACACTCTCTCCTTTCAGGAAGTTCTAATGAGATTTCATGCAACTCTATGAGGGAAGACTCATCAGCCTCTTCAAATAGACTGAACTCGTATTACAACTTGGTCCTGAATAAAGCAGAATAATTATATAGATTAGAATGCCAGATAATACTTGGATGGATAATTAATTCATATATTTTTATTAAATAAATACTCTCTGAAATAATCATTCTGATTGATTTATTCAGCAGTTAGATATTTCCTAATATTCTGTCGTTCATGTCAGCGCAGTACATAAGTCTTCTCATCTGGGTAACTAAATCCGGCACTACTCTCTACTACTCTCTCAATTCTTACAAATTCAACTGCTGCCATCTTGCATCATCTCATTTATTATGGTGCCATTTTATTGTATATTATATAGACTATAATGATAGTGTATTTAGGTTTTAGTAATTTTGTGTAAATGTGTGTAAACTGTGCTTTAAATTTCAATTACCAAATACATTTTTTAATAGTTTTTTTAAAAGGGTAACTCTCGCCAAAATTGATCCTAGGCTATTTTTATTAATCTACCCGAGTCAAACATTCGTGTAAAAGCATAATTAGAATGGACACTTTTAAGTTTGACCGTATTTTAGTTTTCGGTCAAAATGCCTTTTGAATGGGAGTGCATGGGGCACTACAATGAGAACATTAAAACCACTATTTTTAAAACACTAAGGCGGCTCGAGTCGAGCTCGACACAACATGAAACTGCTTGAAGTATCACCAGGGGCTCTACACATGAACTTGAGCATTGACTACATTGTTTGTGTAGACAGAGTTTACTAAAAAGAAAGATTTTGAACAACTTACTGTGTTTCCGTCCGCCGACATTTTGTCAATCAAAAGTAGTCGATCTCCGAATGCAACGTAATTAACTGACTCCATATGAGGAAATGTCATGAACTTGTAATTCCAATGAAAAGGATGATAACTTAGACACTTACCTCCTGACAATATCTCATGGAAACCAGCTTTTTTTTTTCCATCTTTACTCTCCTCATGTTACGTTGCATTCGGAGATCGAATACTTTTGACTGACAAAATTCCAGCCATCGGAAACACTAACTGATAGAGTCGTACAAAACCTTTGTTTTTAGTAAACTCTGTCTACACAGAGTCAATGTTCAAGTTCATGTGTAGAGCCCCTGGTGATACTTCAAGCTCAGTTTTATGTTGTGTCGAGCCTCATTAGTGTAAAAATAGCGATGTTCTCATTGTACTGCCCCATGCATTCAAAAGGCATTTTGACCGAAAACGAAAATACGGTCAAACTTAAAAGTGGAGTTTCCATTCTAATTATGCTTTTACACGAATGTTTGACTCGGGTAGATGAACAAAAATAGTCTAGGATAAATTTTGGCGAGAGTTACCCTTTAAACCGTTAGTTCACCCAAAAATTTTTAATTCTGTCAATTATTACTCACCCTCATGATGTTCCAAACCAGTAAGACTTTTGTTCATCTTCGGAACACAAATTATGAAATGATGAATCTTTTTGATGAAATCTGAGAGCTTTCTATTTCCCATTGACAGCGGACACTTCGTTGCTCTATAAAGTTCATAGAGATTGTAAAACTAATTCATATTAATTGAGCAGTTTAGTCCAAATTTTCTTAAGAGACTCCATCACTTTATATGATGAACAGAAATGAGGTTTTTATTCACATATAAACATTGATCAGCAAACATGGGTTTGGAACGACATGAGGGTGAGTTATTATTAATTAATGACAGAATTTTTTATTTTTGGGTCCACTAACCCTTTAACAACACTGATTAACAGAAGCTTTAAGATAATATACTGGTAAAATGATAAAATCATTTCAATTGTCATTTCTGGTCAAAAGGTGCAGTGTAATTTTAACATGCTTTGGTTTTTAAACCGGTTTTCCAACATTGATGCAATATTGACTTGTTTTTGAACCTCTTATATTTCCTCAAGAAATGTTATGATCTGCTGGTTTGTTTGTATCTCGGGGACACTGTAAGAATGATGTAAACCTGAACTCAATAGTGTCTTGTTTGTGTATTTCAGCATGTCAGAGATCAGCGTTGATTCACTCAATGATTAGTATGTTGTTTGTTATTGAGAGAACCTTTGTTTATCCCATGAATTTGACATTTTTATAGACTGACGCTGGTGTGTGTTTGCTGCAAAATCTGAGCCTTAACATGGAGGATCACGCACTGTGTAATTTTATGATTCATACTTTGCATTTAGGAGTTTGGCACAGACCAGCTGAACTGTTGCTTGAGCGCAGAAGCCACATAGTTCTCATACAAATCCTGGTCATAAGCCAAAGCTTTGTGTATGTGCTGGCGCTCAGAGCGGGACAACAGCTGGACCCACTGCCCCAAATAAGTCTCTGCCGAGTTAAACAAATGAATAAGTGGCTTTGGGCTCCAACGCGGCAGCATGAAATATGACACTTTCCAGGAAAAGGAAGCTTCCTGTGCCATGTTGAAACCCAGTGTCTTGCCTCTGCCTGCTGGTGGGTGCAGACATTGACCAATGGGCTGTCCCTGTCTCTGTCTTATCAGTCGCGCTGCAGACGCTCACCTTGTCAACGGCAGGCTGAAGAAATGCCTCGGGCACCTGGTGCTATCTCGACTCGCGGCCGGCCCACTCTCTGTCTCGCACGTTCACGGCTTAAGAGTGGGATCATTTTAAACATCCACCGCTATCGAACTGCGCCTTAGCTGGTTGAAGTGAATTAATTGTCAGTTTTATCTGGAAGTGCTCTCATCGAGTGATGTCATGTCACATTAAAGTGTAGGTGAGGTACCAGCGGTTCCTGCATGGCGGGATGTCGCGTCAGCTGGCACATGCACCCTCAGATTGAATACAACTTTCAAAATAATTACGTCTTTGATTATTCATTGGCTCTATTAAATTAGGTAGGAAGTGTTTAAAAGTGAAATATATAGGTTTTTCTGTGGGTCTTAAAAAGTCTTAATTCAGAAATTAAATTAAGGTATTAAAAAGGTCTTAAATCAAAGCAGAAAGTCTTACATTTATAAAGTCATGGCATTAAATGTTGCATGCATTGCAACAACATTTTTTTTTTATCTTTCTCAGTATTTTTTGTTCTGTTTTTCCAATACGAATATCTAAACATCTTTGATCCATTTACTCCATGCAAATGTAAAATGAGGTCTTAAAATATTTTTTTTAGGTGAGCTTATGATTAAAACAAGAGCAAATATCTGTAAATGAGTAATGAAAACTTGCCTTTGGATTAAGTTGATTTATCTGCGCCCATTGGCAGATATTTGTTCTTGTTTTAATCATAAACTCGTTTTATGATTTTATGATTAAGACTTTATTTTGCATCTCAAGTAAATATATCTTGATTTAAGAATCTTTAGACAAACATACCGAGGAAGAACATCCCTTTTTTTTGCGGTGTGATCAGAAGGTACAGTAAAATATACGTCCATATTCTAGTGGTTAGGAGCGGAGGGATTGAAGCTGCTTTTTATTTGTAAAATTAATTAAAAAGTAATAGAAATCTGTTGAAAGTTTAGTTTTCATACGCCAAAATGTTGCTAATAGAACTCGTGTTCCACCCTAGACATTATATTTAGAGAACATATGTATTGATTTCCCTTCAATTTGAGTCTTAAAAAGGTCTTAAATTTAATTTCATAAAAACGTGTATATATTTATATTTTCTCAGATTGTACTAAATAAATATTACATAATTATTCAGTATACTAAAAAAATACTAATTTTCTGCCAGAGGTCCTGGACATCTTTTTCAGATACATGGCATCATGGATTGGATCAAATACCAACAGATAAAAAATCGAAACCTAACAGCCGGGGCTAGAAATCTTATAACGGGCCATGTTTGGATCTTCCAACAGGACAGTGATCCAAAAACAAATATCAAATTCAAAACAAAAATGGGTCACTGAGCACAAAACCAAGATCTGCAATGGCCATCCCAGTCCCTGGCCTGAACCCTATAGAAAATGAGTGGGCTGAACTGAAGAGAAGAAGCACCATCATGGATCTGGGAATCTGCAGGATCTGGAGAGATTCTGTATGGAGGAATGGTCTCTGATCTCTTGTCAGGTGTTCTCCAAACTCATCAGGCATTATAGGAGAAAACTCAGAGCTGTTATCTTGGCAAAAGGAGGTTGCAAAAAGTATTTAATAAAAGGGTGTCAATAATTGTGGCCAACGTGTTTTGGAGAAAAACATTTATTTCATAATGTGATTTAGCCCCACTTTCAATTCTCTTGCTTCAATGAAAGGTTAGAATTTTGGCAATTTTTTGAATGAAAGATCAAAAGGATAAACAATGCAGATTTATTTTTTTACAGCCAGTTTTGATCATATTTACCAGGGGTGCCAACAATTTTGGCCATGACTGTATGCTAAATATATATTTAGTAGGTTAAATCAATATTTCGTATTTAGACCCTTAAATTTAATTCAACTTTTATTATTATTATATCTTCCATTATAATTGAATTAGGTAAGAAGTGTTTAAAAGTTATATATGTATGAAGATATATGACAAGCATGGCGGGATGTATTTTGCATTACCATGTTGCACTCCAAGCAAAATACCTCATTAATTGTATTGATTGTTCTTGATAAGTGCTGTAGATTTACTTCATCCCAGTTGGGCTTTTATTGTCGAGGCTGCAGTGTTAGTGCATTATAGTTTACAGTTAATTGAATTCTATTACTTGATAAGCTCCCTCGTTTCCCCTGAAAAAGATTGATGTTGCAGCTGTTGCCTGGTAATGCAGAGTACATTGAGCGAAGGCCTCCGTTTAATTTATTCACTTACTGAGCGTATCAGTAGAGGCAGAGCGCACCTGACTGGCAGCTCGGTTAATTCAGCTTACTTTCATGACTCGATGATGTTTCCGCCACATTAGTGGGACAAGCCTTGAAATGTTGACGACAGAAAGTCGCCACATGAGCTTTTGAAAGTCCTTCAATCAGCTTTGCTCTGGTTTATAGGCACTCTCAGTGCGGGGTTGAGATATGGGACGCTTGTAGGCACCACTCTTCCGCTTATTAAAAGAGGCTCTGTAACATTTGTGTCCTCTCAGCCTCCTGTCTCTCAATGCCTAAACAGTTTTGCTTGTGTATTTGTTGATATATTGCCAATTGCTGCTGTTTTGCTTTAAGTGGGCCTGAGTCCCGCTCTTGTTGCTGTGGTTTCGCTCTCATTCCTAATGTGCCTGTTCTCTAACTCCCTTGACTCTGTGAAAGAGTCTTGAAAACGGTGCAGAGATCGTCTCTAACCCCCTCCAGATCTGAATGGCGCATTTTTTTTTTTTTATTGTGTGGTCTGCTTCTCTGTGATTAAAAAGAATAAAAGATAGCATTGTTTAAGAGTGAGTAAATTCATGAAATATCTTAACAGCCACTCTTTGTTTGTCATAATTATGCTGTTTCCTCTTAGCCTGCTGGCCACATAGAAATATGAAATAATATGTAGCATTACAACTACTTGCTGAGAGCTACTTGTTACTAAGTGATTTCTTTCTCTCCGTCTCTCTTGTTGCAGTGTTGCTGAGGGAGGAGGTGGCTCAGTTACAGGAGGAGGTGCACCTCCTCAGACAGATGAAGGACATGTTGAGTAAAGACCTGGAGGACTCGCACGGCGGCTGCTCGGCCGACACGCTGTCCGCCGCCGAGCTCAAGGTGCAGTTGGGGGAGAAGGAGCAGGAGCTGGAACGTGCCAAGGAGGCCTTACAAGGTCTGAACCCCAATCACAAAGCCAATATTGCAGGATTACCAGAGAAATCCCCCCTGTGTGCTGTTCTAGCGCTTCACCCTCCCTAGACACATCAATACTGCCTGAGTTTACCCAAGATCATTGTTTCAGTAACAGGGATGGATCGCAGTGGTCGGCCAAATACCAACTAGTCAATTGTGTTATATATAGCATGCAATAAAAAATATCAGTTTAATGCGTTAAAAATATTTAACAATTAACGCAGCATACATTTTTTTCCATCATCCTTTGGCTAGCGGTACATTGTATGATCACAAAAAGCAAATGCTTTTTTAAATAATTTAAGCGCGATAAGACACAAAAGAGAACGCAGTGCAGTACTGGTGCGCGTCTGTAAATCTCCTGCCTGTTTGACACACACACACACGACTCGTGCGCACAGAAAGACCCTTCAGGCAGCGACTTGAACGGGATAAAAGAACGGACAGACCTGCTACTGTCTGTCATTAAGGATAATCGAAGAAGAAAAAGAGAAAATCACTCACTGCTCTTGACTGAATAACTTGGAAAAACTTTTTGTGCATTTTGACAGGGCAAGTAAAAATCTGAACTGGGCCAAAAATAATAATAATTGAGCCCTGATATATTGTAGGGCATAGGGTAAACGTGACATTTTATTGTAATGGGTTTATGTGAAGATTGTTGCAAGTTCACTTAAATTATGTTGTTTGTTAAACAAATGTTACAATTGATAGCTTTTGATTATATGGCTAAAAAATGTTTTACCGATCCCCACAAAGTCAGTAATAGCAGTAATTTTTGACCTTGTGTACATTTTTCTGTCCCCATGAGGAAAACAGCTCATAAATCATTCAGATTGATCTTTTTTTAATCGGATATACAGTTTGTACAGTATAAATATCATTATGTCTATGTAAAGTCCCCCTTAAACATGGAAACCCAACAAGAGAGAGAGAGAGAGAGAGAGAGAGAGAGAGAGAGAGAGAGAGAGAGAGAGATGTTGCTTATCTTATCAGCTATCTGTTTATCTCGGGTGTAATGCTTTTTTAGAGTATTTGAGGGATTTGTATAAACAGAGGATGTTAGTGCTAGAAAAAAATGGTTAGTGTTGATGCAGTGTGATTCATTTAAAAGTGTTTTATCAATGAGTTTCTGCAGTGTGAACTGGAGCTGCTTTTAGGAAGACGTGTGAAAGAAGGGTTTTTGAAATGTGGTTTATAACAGTGGTAAACTGTTATGTGCTGACATATTAAAGTGTCAAAGTAACTCTTGTTTTAGTTATAAAGTGATGACCAATTTAAATGCATTATAGTTCAATAGCTTGTGGTCAGTTTCGTTTACTATTTTTTTCCACAAAGATGCATTAAATTGATCAAAAGTTGACATTAAAGAAAATAAGATTAAAATGATTTCTAAAGAATCATGTGACACTTAAGACTGGTGTAATGATGCATGAAACTTCAGCTTTGCCATCACAGGAATAAATTACATATTAAAAACACATTCAAATAGAAAACCGTTACTGTAATTATATTTCACAATATTACTGTTTTTCCACCCCAAACATGTATAGTAGTATACAGTCTCAGAGGAATATTTGTATTTCTTAGATTTAATAAAGTTCTCAGATGTTTCTTTTAATTTCCTTTGGAGAGATAAAAACAGACATAAATGAGAATATTGCTAACATACAGGAAGAATAAATAGCTATAAACAGCAAGCACAAACTACTTGCTTACGGAAATTGTAATGCTAATATTCATATTAAACTCTTTTGATCTTAGACTTTGGTATCTTGACAATCAGTTTAAGACATTGTTGAGATCTCATCTGAATCGCTTCAGGAAACACACAGGATGACAATCTAGACACCTTGCGTTTTTGTCAAGAGAAAATATGAGAAGCAAGAGACTTAGGCAGAAGTCTACATTTGCTCTCCATTTAATCTATTTTTGTGAAATGGTTGTGCTGTCTTTCTTAAAAAACAAGTGCCATTTTTTTGGTTGAACGAAATGACATTCTTACATCTGTTAAGTGTGGCATATGTTTTTAAAATATAAATCTTCTGTCAGTCAAATGGATTTTTCTTTTGTCATATTTAATCTGTACATGACATGATATGAAAATGGTTGGGCAAAGTAATTGATAGAAATGACATCAAATTGTTATCTACATTCTTGAACACTTTTAAAAGAGATCTACATCGAAAACGCTGCACTCAAAATCGTGACACACTTTACACTAGGTCAACCGTGTTACTTGACACTCATTTAGTTTGTAATGTAACACCTGTAGTACCTAAGCAGGAACTGGAGCAACCTGCCAGTCCATTACAAATATTCCACATGCGACAGACTGCGTCGAGCTGAGTTTTCAGCAAACAAAACCATAAATCAGATTTGAGTCTTTTTGGCCCTTTTGGAGAGAAGAGAGATGGGGAGAGAGACAGAGGTGATGGATGGTAGGGTACATGTGTGCTCATGAATGTCAATGGTATCATAGTGGAAAAACAGGTTTGACTGTTGAATGAGGAGCCTCCTTCAGTTTGAGGGGCAACGAGACAGTTACCTCAAGTCAAATAAATGATTTACTTTTTACAAGCAACAAGACAGCAGACCCCAGAGCGGTTTAGATTGTAAATGAAATGTTAATTAATTATATGGAATTGTTCTGAGGTGTTACGCCTCACATTTCCTCTCTAATTAAACCCTTGAAATGAAATGCATTTGTGTGTAATGTTAACTTTATAGTGGAGCATGGTGCCCCCTGGAGGCTGTTTTGCGGCACAATCTTTAACTACAACACCAGTCATTTATTTATGCCACTTATAATAATAATTATCATCAAAAGATGCCTAACAAGACACTGGATTTTGACTGTTTATTTTGTACACGCACAGGGTAATCCATCACTTTGTATGTCCACAACTCTAATCTGACAGATAGGGGTCAGAGCACAATCCGCAGACGCGTCATTCAAGGACACAAAGCATGTGTGTGTGTGTGTGTGTGTGTGTGTGTGTGTGTGTGTGTGTGTGTGTGTGTGTGTGTGTGTGTGTGTGTGTGTGTGTGTGTGTGTGTGTGTTATGATGCAGGAGGCACTCGGTTGTTTATATGCTTATAATGTGCTAAAGGTGAATATTATTGCTGCATTTCTGAATATGACTGTGTATGTCTGTGTGTAGCTATGAAGGGTGATCGGAAGCGGTTGAAGGCAGAAAAGGCTGACCTGGTGAACCAGATGCAGCAGCTCTACACCACACTGGAGAGCCGAGAAGAGCAGCTCCGAGACTTCATTCGAAATTATGACCAGCACAGAAAGGTGTGCATGAGATTCTCCACTGACACCAGTTCACTTATAATCTTTCAAAAACGAAACTTGCCTATCCTTACTTTATCTAGTTATTGTATCTTCTTTCTCTTTTAGTTCAGGGTCGCACTAAATAATTGTAAATTTGAAAAGACTGATAAATTTACCATTGGCTGACATGATCTTAAAGAGAAATTTTGTATTAGAGGAAACTTAGGGAGGATTAATACATTTGACAATATGTTGACAGATCCACTTACAAACTGATCGTTTTTTTAGCTGAAAGAAAAGTAGTGTGTCTGTGTGTGTTTACATGTGTGTGACGGACTGATGCTGACTGTGTGCTGTGCTACAGGAGAGCGAGGACGCAGTAAAGACTCTGGCCAAAGAGAAGGACATGCTGGAGCGAGAGAAATGGGACCTGCGCCGGCAGACTAAAGAGGCCACAGAACAAGCCAGCGTCCTGCGCTCCCAGATAGACATGAAGGAGAACAGAATCAAAGAGCTAGAGGCAGAGCTCACCATGGTGAGATAGCATCTCTCTTGATCTCTCTCTCTCGCAGACGCGCACTTCCACTTCCCACAATGCCATAAACACTTACACCTCTTATCTTGTCTTAACTCATCCTCTTGACGGTTTGCATCTCTTATCATTAGAAGCTCTCGAATGACCTCTCAGTGGCTCTGATTGCCGATATATCAGCCTCAACATTCATCAATTAAGATCCACAGATGGATCATGGAACCCCAACTGATCTGCATTATGCAATTTTACATTGTGCTGGATTGGCATTACAATGTGCAAACATGCAGTCACACAAAAATCCCCATGAAGAGGCACATGGCTGTCAACTGAGCAGTAATAGCATCATTACTCACTTCATCTGCCTAATCTGTTGTGCCCGTGTGCCTCACCAGTATTCACATGCACACATTATCTCAAGCATACTAATGATTTCACTCCCACTGAGATTTTGAAATCCACTGTTTTCCCCCTGAGCAATCTGAGGGGCAAGATGCTTTATATCCTTTAACATCTATATACTGAGTAATGGATACAAAATGTAAACTTTATTGATGTACAGGGGGGTCCAAGATTTTTGTGATTAAACTTTTATTTGTATTTTTATGCAAGAACAGTTAGAATATTAAGAAGTATTTAACTTTATTTTTTAATAAAAAATTAATTTAATACAATTTTAATATATATTTATAAATAAAATATTTAAAAAAACATATTTTATAAATATATAAACATACACAGAAGTGATTTTTTTGTGAAACCTGGAATTAACCAAAGTTTTTGAGGAAATATTTTGAAAATATTCAGATGAACAGTTGGGAATATTACAATATATACAATCTATTATTATAAATATATATACAAATAAAATATGAAAATGAATGTGTATATACAGTATATATATATATATATACACACACACACATTAATGTATATACGTTAAAATAATTTTGTATATTATATATATATATATATATATATATATATATAGCAAAAGTTATATAAATTATCAAATTAAAATTATATAAAGTATGTAAATTATTTTTAGGTCACTAAACAGACTCAAAATTGTGACACATTTGTTCAGCTGGAGAACATGATTATCTGGTTTTACATGAACTTGTGGAGTTCAAATTAACATTGATACAATTTTGTTATTAAATATAAAAATCAAAGCATTTTAACTTTGGATCCTCTTAATTATAGACCCAACTGTATAAAGCTTCTATAGTGATCATCACAACTAAAATATGGTACGTTTGTGTGCATGTTCTTTTGTACCTCAGGCAAAGCAGTCTCTGGCCACTCTCAATAAAGACGTGCCAAAGCGTCACTCTGTGGCGATGCCATCAGAGCCGGTGGTGAACGGCAGTCAGGAGTGGGTGATGCATGCAGACCTTCCCCTCACTGCGGCAATCAGACAGAGTCAACAGACCCTGTACCATTCACACCCCGCTGACAGGCAAGGTACAGGCCTACACAACAGCATGCAAAGATACGCCAAAGGTCTTCTTTAGTCCCCTCACACACACGTCTCCTGTCTCCACAGCTGCTTTAAGGATCAGCCCCTGTCACTCCCGCCAGCCCTCCGTCATCTCCGACGCTTCAGCTGCCGACGGCGACCGCTCATCCACCCCGAGCGACATCAACTCGCCCCGCCACCGGACTCACTCCCTCTGCAATGTAAGAGCTGCCTGGCCCCCCCGACCAAGTAAACAGCCTTCCCAACTTGCTTTTATCTCCACCTTCACTCTTCTCAAATATTCAGTCTCTGCGCTGCTCATCAGCATGGCTTCAGGGGCACGTTTTGTGTTGATGGTGGTTCATGCAGATCAATCAAAAGATACAGAAGAATTAACTTCTGTAGAAAAAAGCTGGTAGAAACAGCAATAAACATTTATGCGTGATGTACCAAAATGCCCAGTGACCAACCAATCATTTTATAATTATTAATATGGGATCTCCATATGTGTTAGAAGATTTTTGTCATTTTTATTAACTCTTAACACTTTTGAATGCAGCTCTATGCTGGTTTGCCAGCCTGGTCACGCTGCTCTGTTTGCTTGTTTTAGAGGGGTTTGGGTCCTTTCCAGATTGTCAGACTGGAAGACCAGCTTAAACCAGCATGTTTCAGCTGGGTCTGGAGAGTTCACCCGATGGCATATATTGTTAATTCCCCAGGGCAGCTATACTGAAGTCAACTACAAAATAGTGGTATCATAAATTTAGCATTTTTGGATCAAATTGCTCTACACAAAAATGTTAAGCTAATCAGAAAGGTGATTGGCTCCTTTAAAGGACTGCCGTTTGAACAGTCATCGTATTGAATTGATCACTATTATTTCTGCCACTCTTATTTCTGTGAGTGGTCTAATATTTTTTGTAGGTTTTATTGTAGCAACGACTGCATTTTTTGGTAAATAATAATAATATTTTGAGTGCGTGGGCCCCTGAAACAGTGCTGATGAGAGAGGGCAGATTTTCCTGAGATTCCTGATGAAACCACATGACTGACCTGCCCCCATATGTCCACCATTACTTTTCTATTCTCTCTTCTCCTTCCTCTCTCGCTGTCCCTGTTTCTGCCTTTTCTTGTTCTTGCTTCAGTCCATGGAGGACCTCGAGGACCAGAAGCGTAAGAAGAAGAAGGAGAAGATTAGTCTCGGCTCACTTTCTCGAGTGTTTGCCCGGGGAAAATCTCAACGCAAGTCCTTGGATCCGGGCCTGTTTGATGGTACTTCCACCCCTGATTATTATATAGAGGAGGATGCTGACTGGTGACAGTGCTATTGCGTGCGTGTGTGTGTGTGTGTGTGTGTGTGTGTGTGGACGTACGCCTGGATATGTATGAGTTAATGTGTGTGTGCGAGCGTGCATAAGCGTTTGTGTGTGCCTTCAAATGTATTCCCCGTGAAAAATACAGGAAAGAGGAAGAACTGCTGCCTCCTTGAAATGTACATAACGACACTTAAAAACATCTATGTAAATGAAATATATATTTATATATGTATGCATATGTACATATGTTTACATTGATATAAATATATACATGGGATCATTTGCGTGTGTATATGTTAATGCTGTTATAATGCTTTATTTGTGGTAATATGTCTCTTTTTTATGAACTGGAAACTTGAATTACTGCTGAGCATTTGTAAATAGGAACTCTTTGTGCACCTTGTGTTTGCTGATGTCTTCATGTGGAATGCTTCTTTTTCATGACTGCTTTTACCATGAACCCAGAGCTCCAGGCTGTCTTCACACACCATAGCGTGAGCTCCATCTGAAACATTTAAAGGTGCACTCTGTCATTTTTCCCATCATGAACGTTTTTAAATGTTAGCATGACATGATCACATGAAACGTGAGCCAAATAAAAGCTGTTTTATGTCAGCGGGTCACTCCATGTTGAGATCACATGACCAGCTAATGTTATTTATAATGTTATATATTTATTCTTCACTTCACTCTCTTGGCTGACTTAAAATATGACATTTCTTCATGGAATCTCTAAACTTAGTGCCCATGCCACTAGGTGTCAGTATAAGGCCCATTCACACCGAGGACAATAACTACGACAGTTTCAAAATAATTCTAAATGTAAAAGAAAAGTCCACACCAACTATAATGATAACGGCACAGAGAAACAATATATAACAATAGAGTTTGTTAGTGTGGACGCTAATATAGTTATCGTTAAAGTTTCTTTTAGTAATAAATGTGAATATGCCTTCAAGGGACCCAAAAATGAAAATTTGGTCATAACTTACTCAGCCTCAAGTTGTTCCAAACCTGTATGAGTGTATTTTTTCTGTTGAACACAAAATAATATATTTAATGCTGACAATCAAACAGTCGACTCGACACGGTAGCCAATGATTTCCATAGTGGAAAAAAATATTATGGAAGTCAATGGCTACGTCACTGTTTGTCACCATGATTCTTTAAAATATCTTCTTGTGTGTTCAACAGAAGAAAGAAACTAATAGCCTACATGTATAGAACAACACGAGGGTGAGTAAATGATGATGTAATTTCCAGTTTTGGGCGAACTATCCCTTCAAGTCCAAGATGGCAGCCAGCACAATATTAACGAAAAATGACCGAGTGCACTTTTAATGTTAGGATCTACGGTGTTACATCCGGATAAGATAGTTTTCTAAATGTTTGCCTTAGCTGTTCACCTCAGTAATCTAATCGCTAAGGGAACATCTGCGTAAAGCTGCGGTCAAATATCTCTGTGAGATTTTGCGGGCAAAAAAAGGTCTAATATCCATCGTGAATCCGCGTGACCAACTTGAATACTAGCGATATCTGTGTAGAGAACTTTTTAACCCGCAAAATTTTGCAGAGAATGGGCTGCACCTTAATGGGGGAATTTTGTGTTTACCTCAAGAGTTACACTCAGACAGCTGCCAAACCGAGATAATGATCATTTGAAAGCTAATATTTTATTATGCATTATGTCCTCTTGCAAGGCTGCACCAATGATCTTTTTAATCTTGACAAATGTGAAATGAAAACCTCTTAAAATCTGTTCTTTATCGTCTGGAAAGACTGAATAAATCGTATTTTAGGCAGTTTAGTTCCATTATGATGGTAGATTGCGAAAAGATGGAGTAATTCAGTTATAAAGTTACAGCATGCATCAGACTGGCCTTGTCGAGCTATTTCTGCTTGGTCTGATCAGATCACCTGCCCCTTTTGTGCTAAAAGACATGTAGCATTATTTATTAGACTGTTTCCATATTTAAAAAAATCTCACATTTTACAACCTATGAGGAATTACGTTTGATTTTGAAGTGATATTGGGAAAGTATTTTGGGATATTGGGATCTGGAATATTCATAAACCAGGTGCTGACCTTACATCAATAAAGTGCCAAAGGGTTATAGTGCAGCTTGCAGAAGAACACAAGAAAATACATAGGAATATTTTCTTTTCTTTTCTCTGCTCTATCAATTGTGCAAATCGAATGCCCGTGAGAACTCACAACACACCCTGCTTCATAACATTCTTCTCCATTAATGTTGAACCCAATGATGTCATCATATCACATATTTCTTTCCGTTTCAAGCTTTCCTTTGCATCTTGGTGGCACTGATTTATTTTTATTTTTTTCCCTCTTTTGTTTTGATCTTTTAAATTAAAACTGAACTTCATTCCTCATGTCACTCTAATGATTTTATGTTGTAAGGTTTGTAAAGTAGATTATGTGAGATATAAGATTAAATCTATTAAAGAATTTATTTAAAGATTAGGAAAGAGGTCATTTCAATGAAACCAGACTATCTTTGAATTTACAGACTGATGAGAAGGTTTTAACACTCTGGAGATTTAAAAAGAAAAAAAGAAACAATTAAAATAAACTTATTTTAAAATAAAAACACATAACCCAACATCCATGTGCCTTTCTTCTTGACCCTGTGTGTGTGTTTGTGTGCAAGTTGTCATAATGGTTTCCTCTTAACCCTCTTGTTCTGGGGTTGCCATGGTTTGGGGTGACCCCGTCCCCACCATCTGTGTTAACACGTGTCCTAACATTGTCTTACCTCAGTGGATGAGAATGCCCCAAACTCACTACATTCATAACTCATATAAATATTTCAACTGGAACCAGTCTATCATGTACACCGTTATCCAAAACATGAGCACGGTCATGTGCACTTCTACCCAAAACATCATCGCATGACTACCAACTGATTCTTTATTTCGTTTAGTTTAAAATGCTACACATTTATTAGGGTTTATATATCATAAAAAAAGTACATTATATAGGCCTACTTGAGTTTTCTATTCACAGCCTCGTGAAGCATGATGGAGAGCATGCTACAGTAAATTCAGAGCAATTGGGTTTTTCCTTCTCATTAATTGAAATGGAAACAGATTGCGATCTCCATTAAAATCCATTTTTTCCATAAGCCAGCGGATGCTCTCAGATGTCTCGAGCAAGGTCAAGGCTCTGTCTTTGCTTAGACGAGCGCCAGCCTATTTCCTCTAAAGGTTCGAAATAGGTGTCCTCTGCCCCGATGCCCATCAGTTAATGAGTCTTATAGAGGTAATTTTTTCAGCTAATTAAAATCTGATGAAGCCTAAAGAGAAGAATGATTCAGTGTGAACCCTCAGGGTGATTTCAATCTTGTTTCATACCTGCCAGGACACACTTTTAGCGTTAGGAGGGCTATATTAGAAACCAAATAATGTACATAATTAACTATATCTAATTCATTCAGATTCGACTGAAAGTCAAGCTCTGCAAGGATGACATCACTGCAGCAGTCTGAGCTCAGTTAGAGTTTAAATGGCGCCACCTGCTGGTGTAGACATGAAACTACATGTGTGGATTATGGCATTCATCAAATCTGGTGACTTACAACTATATAAAAACTCAGTATGATTTTAATTTTAATCAGATTTGAAAGAATACTTTGAAAGAATTTTCACTCAGAAATTGCTAGTAAATTCCACGGTCCCTCTTAACATCTTTACCTACTATGTACTAATATTTAAATAATTCAATTGATACAATGCACTTATAGTTGAAATACATGTTTTACGTTGTACTTATATTTTAAAAATACCTGCATGTAAATATTTTCTGTAATTACACTGTTGACCCTTCGCTTACACTGTAACCCACGCTTAAAGATAACCATACCACAGAACATGTGCCTAACCTTATCCGTAACCCAGCTCGATAGCAGCGAGTCTTTTGTTTTGCAACATAAACACAATAAGTACATTGTACCTAACCTTTTTAATGTATGTACATGATGTTTAAAAAGAAAAGTGAAAGTGGCATGTGCAGGCCAAGTATGGTAACTCATAATTGGAATTTGTCCTCATCCAAGTTAGTGCACACACATTAGGAGTAGTGAACACACACACTGCAAACCGTGGACACACACACCTGGAGCGACAGGTAATTTCCTGCCGGTATTGAGAATCGAACCTGCAACTCTTCAGGTTACCAGTCTGACTCTCTAACCATTAGCCACGACTGCCTCTTATAAAACTGACAAAGCACTTAATAATAAAGTGTGAGCAATTTCACAAATAACAAAGAAACAACAAGTTAAAGCATTGAAGTTACAATAGTAACTAGTTTTAACTGTTTTTAAAGTGAGGTCAATCCACTATACAGTAAAAACAAAAAGGCCTGTGACTGACAACCATGTACATATATTCCTGATATAGTAAAACATGCTGTAAAATTCTTGTTTAATAGTAGATTCGTATATAAAAGCAAGTGAATTCAATGTTAGTTTCACACAGGAAGGGGAAGGAAGTTAAGTGGTTTTGAAGTGAAAGTCTGAGGTGGTGAAAGTGGTTTTGTTTCAGAGGGTGTGTGGGTTATATGAGGATAGATAAGGCCTGTCGATGTCGACCGCAGGCCTAATCGGGGCTGTCAGTTCTTGCTAGAAAGCAATGAGTCATTTAAGAAGCTTTTTAAGAGCAGAAAATACTGAAATTAAACAGGAGGATATGGAGGTGGGTGCTTTTCCTGCACAGCAATAAAAAAGCTTTTATGTGCAAAATGGATAAGGCATTTTTGTTTTGCTCTCAACCCCTCTGAACCCCTTAAATTTGCCCCCCTCCCCTCCTATTCCTGCCCCTCCTGACCAATCCAGACTCAGACAGCCTCTCCAGCCAGACCCAGCCCAGCCTATCAGATGGCGAGGAGCAGCTGGAGCGGCTGCAGCAGGCGGAGCTTACGCGGAGCAAGCCCATGTCTCTGTGGAGGGCGCTCACTGTGCAGGCCTGGCTGGAGGTTGTCATGGCAATGCCCATGTACATGCGCGCCTGCTCTGAGAATGTCAAGAGTGGGAAGGTAAATGCTTCTCTTTATTTTTTTCTGTTTTACATGTGCATTTTAGCCCTTTAAAAGCAAAAATGCAAATAAATACAACTAATAAGCTATATTTATAATCCTCTCCTTGATTAAGTGATATTCTAGGATAACATTTTCAATTCTGTGGCTGCTGATTATACCTGAGTAGCCTACTATTACTTCCCATGTGCTCTGACATCTAGTTAATGATTACTCTGTTAAATTGGAAGACCTAGGCGATGATGTCAGTGAGCTGCTTCCTGTTGCAGGTGTTGTTGGGGTTGACCGACGAGGATCTGGAGCTGGGTTTGGGGATCAACAGCCCCATGCACCGCAGGAAGCTGCGTTTAGCTATTGAGGACTACCGAGAAGCAGAGAACGGACGAGGGTGAGAGGCCACACTTGCTTAGATTAGAGCACACACACATACACGTGTGCATTGGCAATTGGTTTTGTGTTTCATTTATGTCACTCAGACTTTCCAAAGCTGCTGATATGGATCATCACTGGGTGTCTCAGACCTGGCTGGGTGACGTCGGGCTCCCCCAGTACTCGCAGGTCTTCCACAACCAGTTAGTGGACGGCAGAGTGCTGAACTCGATCACACGAAGAGACCTGGAAACCATCTTCAACATCACCAACAAGTTTCATGTTACCAGCATCCTATCTGCCATTCAACTTCTGCAAATGCTTAATTTCGACAAAGAGGCAAGATTTTTTTTTTTGCATACTCACATTCACTTTGAATATTATGCAAGTATTGTTGGTGATATTGTAAAATACACTGATCGGTTTGCTTTTATCATAACATCTCTGCAGATTATACAGGCACGTCGTGCTCAGTGTGAGAATCGAGATCTGGATCCGGTGGTCTGGACTAGCCACCGTGTCATTAAATGGATCAGAGACATTGATCTTAAGGTGGGTAAGACCTAAAAATGAATGTACACTACCATTGAAAAATGTGAGGTTGGTAAGATTTTAAGGTTTGATTTATATGTTTGTGGGAACCATGTTTTTTTTTTTTTCTCAGGGTTCTTTGATGAATAGACCCCCGGATTCACAGGGCTTAAGATTAGTCGCAGACTAAAATTATGTTTTAACTGAAAGCAATTTACAGTATTAATTTAAAAAAATAATAATAAAAAACATTAATGACCCCAAACTTTTATTTTTGTAAAATACACTGATAAAAAACATTAATGACCCCAAACTTTTTAACCGTGGGGAATATAAATTGGCCCCAAATGTAGGTTATTTGG
Source organism: Phoxinus phoxinus (assembly GCF_949152265.1). NCBI lineage: Eukaryota > Metazoa > Chordata > Actinopteri > Cypriniformes > Leuciscidae > Phoxinus > Phoxinus phoxinus. The sequence continues at coordinate 18,884,318 of NC_136897.1, read as the reverse complement.
ATACTTAAACCACGCTTAATGTATAAATGTCATAATTGCAAAAATCTGAGAAAAGGTCTCATTTACTACTAGGTTTGATATTTTTAGTAAGACGTTTACTGTACTTTTATATCCAACCTGTTGAATGTTGTCTTTTATGCAGGAGTATGCTGACAGCCTTCAGAACAGTGGCATCCATGGAGCTGTGATGGTTCTAGATCCGACCTTCAGTGCGGACAGCATGGCCAAGGCTCTAGACATCCCCAACAATAAACACATGATCCATCGTCATCTATACGAGGAAATGAAAGTGCTTCTCAACCCAGCAAGGTGTGTGCAGCTTCATTTCATAGTCATTTTTAGTAGCATATGAATATGACCAGCTGTTGCGATTAATAGTTATTAGTGAACTTTTAAACTTTATAAGTCCTTGTGCCGTTATCCACCTTTTTTTTTTTTAATTTTGGAAGTAAACTGTATTGTACCTCTAAAAAAATATTCGGAAGCTGATGAAACCAGAAGCCTGACACATCAATTTACGCCCCGCATGAAAAATAATGTAGGCTACCACTCGTTGGCCATCTTTGAAACGTCTCTCGGGCATCTATATCAATCATGCAAGTAGCCTACTAGCTCCTGTCTCTTTAAACGGGGAAACATTACATTCTCAAAAAGAAAATGTTCGATTCTTATTAGTCAGTCACTTCATCCAGCGGTCGTCCATGGCACTGTGCATTAGTCCGCTCATCCGAAAAAAGACCGGCGCTACTTTCACATTTCTCGTGTTTGTACATTTTGTCAAAACAAGATAGCCTATTGCATCATGATCTCAGGAACATGTTTTCTACAGTTGTAATATTTTAAGCGCCTTTAGGACAGAATAGCCTACAGAGTGACAGAGTGGTAACTAAGTTACTAAAAATGTCGTATGCTTTTGTTTTGAATAAAAGTGTGTTTTTATGCCAAACAAAGAGGTTGAATTTCATGTGTAACAATATAGGCCTATTTTAATGATAGGTAGGTTTATTTACATAAATGTTGATTTGGTAAAAGCTGCTCAAAGTTTTGTGGCACTTTAAAATTATTAGATTTTTTATTTTATTTTAATATATAGCTGAAAAATAAACAAATGCCTTGAATTACTTGCAGTATTTTTTGTTTGTTAAATTAGCATTATTACATATATAGCCTATCTCAACTCAGATCAGTATTTAATTTCCCTGTATCTCATTTATTTATTTGTTGCGTATATCCGTGTAAAAAGCACTCTGCTGAACAGTAACTGTATTGATCTTAAGAGTGTGACCGGGTAGTATTTCTGTCTTGCAGAACTAATCAGGCTCAGGACTACAGGAAAGAAGGGACTCCCACACATTCACCTGTCTCAAACTGCCGCAAAACGGAGGAAGGATTTTCTCCCAAGCAAAAAGTTGGCAAGGTAGGGGCTGTCCTTTATTGACACAAAACAATCTGTCAAAATTAAGACAAATGGTGGACTTTGTCCGCCTATGTTATTGTTTACGATCTGTAAAACGCTAAATAGCCTTTCTGTCATTCCTCAGAGCCCTTTGAGATTCAATCCACTGGTCGCTGTTGGGAGGGACTTCACTTTTCAAGGCGGGTGTGGATCACCACCCAGAGAAGATCGCATCAAGATCCTGCAAAGGACCAAGGGCAGTCCCATGCACGGTTACTCGAGCATAGAGATCACGAATGTCTAAAGCCAACACTATGTTTACCTTGGATGAACTAGGAAGAGTGAACCTCCCCTAACCTCTAAATGGACCAAATGAGCTCAATTATTTGTAAAAGAGATTTGAAAATTGACCATTTGCACTTATGAGAATTTTGTATTGGCAATAAATCACAACTAAGCACTTAATTATACATTTTATAAACTGGCTGCATTAAAAAAATGAAATATTTTGTTACTGACTTAATACTTAGATGAACTTGTCCGGATTCCTGTAAATTCCAGTCAGAACTGTAGGTATGCAGCTGAAATCAATACCACATGTTCAGATGTACATTCCCTCCATGAAGGTCATCACAACACTGTGCTTGTTTAACGTTTCGGAAAACGTGTGAGGAATAGCGCTGTGAATACATTGTGACAATGCTTTGAATGCCTCATCAATGTCTTTTCTTTGTTTGAAGACATCTGTTGACATCTACTAAGATGTTTGTGTTTTCAAAGTCTCATTTGCATACAAAATTAAAAAGCAAGAGCCACTTTAGTAGCAATGTTGTGTGGGTAATAGATTAGTCATACGGATCACTCCAGTTTAATTGAAATAAGGGGAATGAAAGACAACAATCTTTCTTATTCCCTTGTGATTTTCAACATATCTTACCATGCATGCAATTCAGTTTGTTCAATGGAATATATATATCTATCAATGCATTGTATAGTGACTCATGCACAATAAGGAAACGCAAGAGTGATATGATTGGAAAGCCTTTAATCCTTTCTTTAAGGAGTGAGAGAATCATTCTCTGTCATGACCAGGGCTACCAGATGAATGTATGGAAAGGTAAAATATGGTATACAATCTACAAGCCAATGCCACACATGTACTGCAAATTCTACAGCTGTGTTTTCCCAAGTTTTCCACACAGAGCCACAGGGCACAAAGCAAATCCAGTTTTGCAGCTCAGTGCAACAGCATTGAGCTTTGATGCAAACAGCCTCTGTCATGTGGGTCGACAAGTTAGATAACATGATTAATGTGTGTTTCACAAATTCAACCAATTATTATTTTCAGATCTTGTTCAAATCAGTTGGAAATGCCAATTATGAATCACAGATATCCTGCTTGGTTTGACTCAAAATGTCTATCGATAGACATTGGTCACACATCATACCAGCAGATGCACAGCTCAAGAATATAGCAGTTTCTGGTGCATTTTTAAGGTGGATTTTGCAATCACAAATCATTTTGATATCTCTGTACCTTGTGGCATTAGTGAAAATGTAATTTTGAGAAATATTTGTTTATAGATACCATGTGTCATTGACACAATAATCTGTATAGAAAAATAAAAACTCTACATGCATATATATGAGTGTTGCTGTGTGTTTGTTTGTTTGTCAGGTTGGTTTTATACACTACCGTTAAAAAGTTTGGGGTCAGAAGGCTTATTTTTAAAATAAATTAATAATATGATTTAACAATTGTGACATTTAAAAAAAAATTCTTTATCAATTTTCCACATAAAATTAAGCAGCACAACCATTCTCAACATTAATAAAAGCACCAGAACAGAATATTAGAACTATTTCTGAAGGATCATTTAACTGTGAGAACTAATGTAATGTCTGCTAGAAATTCAGCTTTGCTATCATAGGAATACATTACATTTTAAAATGTATTTAAATATAAAACAGTTATATTAAACTGAACATTTGTAAAACCTTGATTCATTAAATTAATTTCAGATCTTTTCTGGGTTAAAAATAACTTTTTCATGAAGTTTCAAATGACTGTTTATGTTTTAGAAGAAAATTGTAAAGTCTCTCCAAGAAATTTTACAAACAAACCTTAATTAACTGATCAATCAAAAACTCTTATTGTAAAAAAACTTTTATTGTAAAAACATTTAGTAATTCCCAAGGTTGATGCCAATACCTTTCCGGGAATCCCTCTATCTTATTCCTCTTCAATGAAACCCGCCTCACTTTAGGACCACGCGTCCTACTAAACTCTTTACAACTGAGGGGTTGCTCTCGAGTTGATTTTAAACTAAGTTCCTGTCTCTGTTTAAGCCCACAAATTGTAGAAGCAGAGTGACTGTGGAAGGAGTTAGAATATTTATCCAGCTTTTCCTTCCATAAACGAATGAAAGGATCGTGAGGACGCTCGTTTCACCTGCGGCTGGGAGCGACACCTGCCTCAGGTACTTTCATGACACAAGGTGCGAAGGGCGTTAAACCGCGGCGGAGCTCAGGTTAGGCCGTACACTTTAGCTTCAACTTGGTTTATGCGAATTTATTTGCCATTTTTCGGCGTCGTTGAGGTGTTTGACTTTTCTGACATAAAGTAACACCGGAGATTCTTTAGAATGCTGGAGTTACAAAGATTCTATTATTGTTTCAAATTGTTTCAAAATATCGTGAAAGACACTCATGGACTTCCTCTTAATAGCTTCATGTCAGTAAGATGGCATTAATAAATACATCAGTAATCATTTATATTTTATCTTGTTTTCAAAATATAAAATAATTTGTTTCTCAAACTTCACATCTGATGTCATAGTGTCTAATAGACTTATTTCCAAATGGTCAGTGACACTAAATCTTTAAACGACATGATGAAGGTCATTATTTTTTCCCAGGGTGTTTTGTAGTATAAACAATGACACTGAAACGGTAGAAATACGATCTGCTCGAGTTGCCCTTATCAGAGCTCTGGGCTTTACCACGGTAACAGACAAAATTCCATGGTTTACTACTTACTTATTACCGTTACTAATGTAGAATCATCATACATTAATATGGCATCTCATCTAAACAGTGAAAGAAACTTGTATTGATGTAATTTTGATTGATTTTTTTTTACCACAGTAACAATTAAAGTAGTATGGTATTTTGGTGGTAACTATAGTTACAGTGGTTACCATGGTAACAATAATGTCTGATTGTATCAGTATAAAAGCTATAAAGGTATTTAAGTTGACCATGGACTTCACTGTCATATCGGTAAAAAAAATATTTTTCGTATTTTACATAAAATCAAGACAATCTAACATAATCACTCATGCGAATGGAAGCGGAACAAAATACAGAACAATAACATAAAAATACATTTTAAAAAACAAAATACAACATCTGTTGATGTAATCACTCCAACTCTGTAATTGTACATAAACGATTGATTTCTTCTCTGATAGATTTCCATAATTGCTTCTTTCCATCTTTGAATTAGTGAAGGTTCTGGTTTGAACCGTGCCTTCCTAATTCACTTCAAGGCCACAAAAATATTGTTTTATACTTTCAAAATTGAGGGAGTTTATCAAGAATAGAGATTTCAGAGCATTTTTCAATCATGTGAAATATATCTGATTACTTCATCCCATTATTTTTCTAATAATACATTTCAAAATAAAATTTGACTCTGGTTGCCCTTATTTTACTCATGATTACAACCTCCCTTTTCAGAACTATTGTATTCAGTTTCTATAACCAGTGTTAAATTAATATTCCAGACAAGACCCGAATGCACGCCGTTTATTTTACCATTGTGTGACCATTCTGCCATGTATTCTGTAAGAATAAGTTCAGATCAGCTCAGATAAGGTCATGGGGTGCATGTTTAGATGGGGGCATTTAGTGACCTGTGGATCTCTGTCTGTTTACTTCAGGACGGGGAGCAAGTGTTGCTCTGTGTATTTGGACAGGCCTTCCTGGTCTTTTGTCATATTTCCCTATTTTAGTTTCTTTTGTTTTAACCAGAATTTAATGTTCTTTGCTCTCATGGACTCCTTTGTATACTTGTCACGTACCAACATCTGCATGTGATCAATATGTTTCATTTAAGGTTAGAATTGTCCAAAAAATAATTAAGGCTATTTTCTCACAGATTCGCTCCTGAGGATGAATTCTATTGATGTTGAAAATTAGGGATGCAACGATCATGATTTTTCATTGCCGATTCTTTTCTCTTTTTTTTAAACATGCAAATTGGCCGATCTCGATACCAGTTGCTGATTTTAATCATGATCCGAACAAAGATGCTACACTCATGTAACATGAGCAGTTGTTTTTGACTTAAATTATACTTAAAGCAAAAACAGAATGATCTGACTTTAGCTTTGTGACATTATGCTACACACACAAGACACACCTGCACAAAACAAAAACCACAGACAAGACTGAATGAAAATGTAAATTCACTCTCTGACAGTAGATGGCGCTTGTGAAAAGATAATGGCACTGATACTTTTCTGAAGGCAGTCAGTTTCCTTTATAGATCCATTCATATAGACCCCCACCCTCAATTCAATATTTACAATTTTTCTTACAAATTTTTGGGGATCACAAACAGGTATCTTACTGTGCCTGCTACAGTATTTTCTCTGATGGCATGTCTCTGTTCTCCTCTTTGTGTCCATCTTGAGTGATGTCTAACTGCAGAACCACACGTCACAGCAGTCTGAGGAAAGCAGCGTCAGACCGGAAGATAGGATAATGCTGATGCTCATCCCGCCCAAACACTAACCCTACCCTTCACAATAAGCTCTACCTTAAAGGTGCTCTAAGCGATGTCACTCGTTTTTTTAGGCCAAAACATTTTTTGTCACATACAGCAAACATCTCCTCACTATCCGCTAGCTGCCTGTTCCCTGAACACACTGTAAAAAAAAAACGCGGTCTCTGTAGACAGCCCAAGCTCCACAAACGGCAACAAAAACAAACTGGGCTTATAACCCGCAATAACCGACAAGAAGGATTTGGGGGGGTTAGTGCGCGGATGAGGAGGAGGAGGGAGGGTCTAGCTAGCCTCCGTTTTGTTTGACAATACTTCGAACTTCAACAAGAAGTGACGTCACCCAACATCACTTAGAGCACCTTTAATGAACCTTAATGATATGTAAGCTATAAGCTCCACCCAACACCGGTCTGAGACTGCTGGCCTGAAGCTGATGTCCTCAGACTGCTGTGACGTATGGCTCTGCGTTTGATTAATAATGTCCATTACAGGCCAGAGTGTTCCGTCTCTGGCCTGTGTTAACGTCCTTTTTACAGACTTCGTAATATTTTCACATAAATTACATTTTGGGTAATGATTGCTTGCAATGCAGTTTGTGCACAAGTCCAGAATAGAGATCAGCCAAAATAAAAACGAAAAACCGATCATGTGTTTGTAGCAAAAACCGTCTGAATAAAGCTACCTATCAGATTGTGCTACCAACACTATTTGCATTGTTTTGAGGGTAGATTTAGGGTATGGGTAGGTATAGATGTTAATAAATCTTCAAACCACATGAATGTGATGCTAGTAGCATTTTTTTTGCTGTCGAATTGTGCTAACTACTGTTTTAATGGGAGGTAGTAAAATGTGAGCGGGTAGCAGTTGCACAAATCGCCAGAACACCGGTCGACTGGTGCGTCTCTATTTAAAATCCCTTAAAACAAAACTCCTCCTGCCAGTCTTGAAAAACAAAGACAGGCTTTTACCATTAGAGAGAGTGCACATTTTGCAGTGCTTGTCATGTCTTGCTCTGTGACAAACCTGTTTTTTTAGTGCCCTTAAATGTACAAGGCTTTCTTAAACTAAACTACACTTTCTTTCTACACAGACGTTTGCTCTTTCTCTCTCTCCATCCGTCCATTCTTCATTCCTTTCAAAATGTGAATAACGGAATCATTTGTTCTTCATCCTGAAGCCACTTGTTGTAAATTGAAATCTGAACATTATAAAACATATTTGACCATTTACTTTTCACCCTCTAATAAAGGCGGATGATGAGTCATCCTGAAAGGTCCCATAATGCCTGCAATCGTGATTTCTGTTTTAGTGGTCTAACTGAGCACATAACATTAAACGTTTGTAAAAACCTGCACCTTATGATAAACCGTGGCTACTCGCCTCACATTGCACACCGTATTTATATTTACATGTTGTTAAATGGAACTGTATTGAAAGAGTCTTGTATAAATAGACTAAATACTCTGAGCATTTTGTAAGAATGAAACGAATTCGACTAATTTTGGTTTCGCTAAAAAAAATAGGTTGTTTGTCCTGTTTTAATGTGAATTTAAAGTAGCTTTTACCTAAAATGACACCCCTTCCCCATTTTCATTCTGAGCGCAGTGAAGTGCCCACATTCACGAGTGAACAATGCTGTGTTGTTATGGCAACAGTTGGTGTACAGCAGCAACCTAACCTTAGTGCACTGGATCAGTTTTAGGAGATTGTTAGTGTGCCACTGTGCATGTCTTCCTGATGGGTCTTAATCTTTACTTTCAAGGATATTTGCTGAAAGCTGTTGTTGGTGTTATGAGTATGGATGTGGGAAAGAGTGTAAAAGTCGCAAGTGTTAAATGTCGTCTTTTTAATGCACTTATTTTATCACATCGAAATGGTCCCTGTTGCTTAATAGGGATGCTGTCATTTGAGGAGTTCAGAAATCATCATTTAGTTTTTTGGCTGAAATGTCACATTTCCTTTTCTCTTTTACCCAACAAAGACAGGAAGCTTTTTAGCACTTGTACAACAAAATAAAGATCAAAGTGTGTGTCAAACACACACACAAACACACACACACACAAAATGATGGGAAACATGTTGTTGCACAAGCCTTGTTGACTCATAAACCGGCTAAATGAGTTGTACTGTATTTTCTGCCAGGCTTTTTTTTGTGTGCCAGCCACAAACTGCGTAAAAACTGATTTTTATGCTCAACATTAAAAATGTAACTATGATGATTACAATTACCCCCTTATGATTCTTTTATTGACACCCACCCAACAAATTGGCTCAAAGTGTTTTACTGTGAATGTGAATCGCTGTGATTTTCAATCATATTTCTACCATTTTCTATATCATTGTTCATAGAACAAAAGACCCCCAGAAAAGCGATTGACCTTTTAGTATTGTAATTATGTTTCCTGGCATACAGAAGTAGTGATGTTTTCATCTCTATTGTGTTATAAATCAGGGGCCGTATTCACAAAGAATTTTATCTTAACACTAGGAGTACTCCTAAATCGCACTAAAAGATTTTAACTAGGAGTGTTCTCTTAAAAGTTATTCACAACGCCTTTCAGACCTACTCTTAGTAAGGAAAAATGACAACTCCTAAACTAAGAGTGAGTCTTCGTTGCTATGGATGACGTCAATTCTCATGCACGAGCTTCCTCGCAATGATCACGGTGATTGGTTGTTAGATGACAGGGCCATCATGCGAACCAACACAGACGCACCAAATCATGGAATTACGACATCTAAATATGTCTGTGTCCTACACAAAATAATAATAGTAATGTCATCGAAATGCATATATAATGACATGTTTGTGCAGGCCCCAGTGAAGTGTAATTCTAAAAAGGCAGAGAGAGAGAGAAAAGTTGTGAATTAAATTAAATTAAATCAAGGTAGCCTAATATCCTAATGAAAACCGCCACTTGCCTAATAATGAAAAACGACACTTGCATTAACACTTGCTTGGTTAATTGACATCCTATTAGCCTAAATAGACTACTTAAAGCAAGGAAATGTTGCTCCTATTGAAGTAATGTAATAGTTGAATGGCGGTAGATTATGAACTCGCCAAAACGGAAAAGAAGGCCCAACTGGACGCAGGATCAGTCACTGCTGCTGGCCCAGTTGGTGCTGAAAAAAAAAAAACGTAATAAAAGGGAAATTCGGCACTGGGATACGGATACAACATCGAGAATTGTGAAGTTTGCATCGAACACAATCTGGGTATTGAGTGGGTTTTCTTTCTATTCACAAACATGTCCTCATCCTGACGTGGTGCATTATTTTAATATGTGTCCCGTCTATAGCACCGACCACTCCGGGCACACCGGCAATATCCATAAAGCTGGCTTTGTTTCTTTGGAGTTGGCGAATGTCTAAAGGAAAACTTTGTCGAAAAAGAACTGTCGAATAATATGGGGTCTACAGAGTGTATTAGGCTACACAATTGCATTTTCCCCGTTGCCAGGTAGCGAAGTGTTATCATACATTTAAATTCGGCATTGATTGGGTTGTTGCGATTAGTTAACGCTGTTATTGCATCCCTCACAAGATCCACAACAATCAGTATTCCCTCACGGTTAAGGCGGTATCTTTGTAATAACTCCGTGTCATTGAGTGTCTCCAATACACTGCGTCGCGCGGCGATTTTAAGACGCGTTGTGAATAGGTCTTAGTGAGTTAGGAGTCCTCTCGACTTCTTTTAAGCTGTCCCAGACTTAGGTGCTACTTTTAGGGCTAAAATGCTTCGTGAATTACTCTTAGTGAAAAAAATTAGGAGTCCTAAAGTTAGGAGTGACACGCCCATTATTTTTAGGAGTTGCTCCTAAATTCGCCTGTTAGGAGCTACTTTTAGCCTTAAAATTCTTTGTGAATACGGCCCCAGAGTGAAATGGATTATCTGGAAAAAATGTAAAGCCTGGTTCTGTCTGTCGGTTTGTGATTGGATGGAGGCTGATCTAAATGCGAGCTTGCAGTGGATTGCAAGAAGGGGGGCGGGATTTAAGCCGACAAAACGATTGGAGAAGTCCTGCATACATCACCAGAGAGCAGTCTGACGTTTCACTGCAAGATTGACTTCTGGTGGATATCATTTTGATGAAAAATGATGAGGTAAAAAGAAACGTATTTAAGGATGAATCGGTCACAATAAGATCAATGACCTGCCATCTTTAGATTATGACCAATACCAATTAGATTGTTTAATTGTCAGGCCTGAAAACTCTCATAAAACGTGAGTTTCCCTGGTCATTTCGCAGAAACGAGACTGACATGACTTGAAAGCAGCACAAAATTTGTATTAAGAGTTGTAGCGAGTTGTACAATGTCCATACATGGTAATTCTTCCAATGACATGCTGGAATGCTACCATTTGACCTAGAGCGGCATTGAGCCAAATGGATCATTTTTTTTTGCTTTAGAGTTTCTCTCCAATGAGCTGAATCATAGAAACTCTTGACTTTTGTTCCCAGTCATTTCCAGGAAGTATTTCCCCTTCAAAAATGTTTATAATGGTTGTCTCTTTTTGTCTTTTTGTTCATAGTTCTGCTCTCATCCTCCACATTTGCTCCACCCTTCCGGGGTAAGTGTATGTTTGTGAATATCGGAGAGGATCATTTACAGCTATGTGCGCCAGTGGGCAGCCTCTGTGTTCAGGAAGCAGGCGTTCACCCAGCAGTCAAGAGGGCAGTAGTTCAGGCTCCCAGTATGCTCTCTGTGCACTGGGGGTGGGCCTGGTGGCTCTTGGTGTTGTCATGATCGTGTGGAGCATAGTCCCTTCTGAAGTGACACAGCTGCGCAATTCTACAACTACGAGCAGTGGAATTGCCATTGGGGATGTAGGAAAGACATCGTCTGTTGCATTTGTGCTGGTTGGAGCTGGTGTTGTCATGTTGCTCCTGGCCATATGTCTCGGGGTGAGGAACAGGAAGCGGATGAGACACAGGGAAACTGCAGGTGCAGGCCGTGCTGCTGATTATGTGGATCATGCCCATAGAGATCAGGATGAGGAGTGAGTACTGCTCTATTCTCATTACACACACCCTCTCTGTAGGGTGTCAAAAGATGGATGTCCAGGTTTTGTATAGGGATACACCGATACTACGATTCTGTACGATTCTACGATTAATACATGTCAATAATTATTTTCATGGACGATAACTGATAAATGGCTTATTTTAAAATATATTTTAAAATCTGTCGTTGAAATGGACGATTTTTTTTTAGTTTTTTTTTTTAGATTTGCTAAATATTACATTTAACAGTGTTATTAAAGTTCTGGGGTCCGTAAAAAAACGATTTAAAAATAAATGCGCTTCTTTTGAACTTCTATTCATCAAAGAATCTTGAAAAAAATTGTATCACTGCTTCCACAAAAATATTAAACTATATTAATGTTCCCTTTCGAAGGGAACTCGACAATACGTCATCGACGCTTTGGGGAACGCCTCAGGCGTGACAGGTGTCTGAAATCACAATCAAATCACGGCAATCACATTGACCGGCGACAGCCCGTGAATCATTACGTGAATGATTAACGTGCGACCTGGAAGTATATAAGGGCGCCTTGCAAACATGACAAACCATCTTTTCGTCTTCAGGGACTGTTTTGTCTGTAACCGTTTTTGAAAATCAGGTATTTATGAAATGCACTGAGAAGGCTGAGTGTTTTCAACTGTGCTTTTTCTGTCTGGAGGAAGAGCGCGCACAGGCAGTTCTTGAGGGAACTGCCTGTACAATTGCGAGCGTTTTTCTTTGAGAACGCTCCGATCTCGTCTGACCCTCTCCTTGAGAGAAGAGGGCTCAGCATCTGGGTGTAAAAAAAAAAAAAAAAAAAAAAAAAAAAAAGGGATCCCAGATGAAGCCCGCCGATCGCCTTGAGAGGGGTATAATCCTCTCAAGCGATGCGGCGGCTGACGAGATTAAGCAGTGAGTGCTTTTCCGGACAAACAGGAGATGGCTGATGAGGGTGGTGATAATCAATCTTCTCAGCCACCCTGCCCCGTGTATGCTGAACTGGTGGTTTTATGGTAACGTTGGGGGAAAATCGCTCACTATGAGAGCGTTTTTTCCTCAGTCATAAAACCACTAGCTCAGGTGAGCCTTTCATTTCTTCCCGATCTCATACTGAGATCGAGAGGACATGGAAGAACCCATACTCTGCCCGTGTCCACCGACATCAGCGGGCTAGTCTCACTGATGTTGAGGTGATAGGAGAGCATGGGTATGTGTCGATGCCGCCCATTGACGAGACGTTTGCAACTATCTCGTGTCTGGACAGGCGTCTACACTGAGAGCTCAAACCCTGCCAGTTGAATGGCAGAGCATACACGCCAGCGGGTCAGGCCGGTGCTACCCTGCACATCATGGTGGTGTTGCAGGTACACCAGGCCAATCTGCTGGGGGATCTCGTCCAGGGGGTGGGGCCCCTGAGGCGGTTACTGAGCTGCGCCACGGAGTGAACCTGGCCGACATCGGGGAGAAGAGAGAAAGTCTTTCTCCTCGATTCGCCCTCGCCCTCTGAGCTTTTTGGCACCTCCGTGTAGGCGGTGGCTGGAAAGTTCAGAGAGGCGAGGGCGCGCTCAGCTGTATTAGGACAAATACATACCGCTGAGATCCGTATCCACACCCAGACAGACGGGAGGGCCTGGCCCATCATGGTCCGGGGACCTTAGACAGGGCCAGAGAGCCAGTGTCGCCTCTCGTGCGCCTCCTCCGTGGAGGAGTAGATCGCTGTAGAGGTGCAACTCCCGCAAGAAGAGGGATCTGAGGGAGGTGATCCAGCACGATTGCACACAGCATTGGCATGGATCACCTCCCCCTGAGGGCGTGATTATATCTTAGCCCTCTCCTCTCTTCCCCGACTCCCCAGACACTTTCTACATCAGGCCTGAGGCTGGGCTCATGGTTAGAACAATGTTCTGTTGGCCTGCCTCTGCTTGGTTAGGAGAGTCCCTCTTTCAGGCATGTATAGGTGGTAGACCCCATGTTCATAAAGAACTGTCTGGTAAGTCTTCACTTCGCACGCCGCAGGTGAGCTGAGTGGTCTTCTTTAAGAGTAATTTGTGTGCAACTAACACTAAAATTTATCTCTCTACAGACCTCGTTCCCTGTATAGAGCTATGGGGTCATGTAAGGTACATTTTTGGATTATTAGGGCCCTGAAGTCCCCCTTTAGGTGGCTAGAACGACTATCTTAGCCCTCGGGCTGTTAGCCACCTCAGGGTAGAGTAGTTGGTCTCCCTCCCATAGGATTTTTATCTTGGAGTATAGACTGACGCTAGTGCTTCAGATAGATCTTATGTCCGGTCCATGGGACCGTCTGACTTCCTTCCTGAGTACATCGCCCCCTTGAGCTCTGTTTGGGTTTTCAGTGGGCTGAGCGATTCTGCAGCCAGTTGTATGAAATAATAACTATTTTTCTAGTAAGGCTGTGGCTCCTCCGAGCCCTCAGGTAGATCTATGCTTGCAGGCTGGCCCTCACCAGGGCCGCCTCTGTAGCTGGCCTAGGCTGTGCCAGGGATAGTGGAGGCGCTCTGCTTAAGCATTTCTGCCTCTGAGCCTTCACTGTGTGAATATAGGTTCCTAGCATCCCTGTATGACAGCCTCCTCCAATGGGAGTCGTTAGGCCAAGGCCCGCCCCCTTCTCTGCATTCTGGGGCGACAAGTGTAATGCAGCGTGGTGCAGAGGCATGGTTTATAAAGATCCTGGGTTAGGCCTCAAATAGGCCTCCCCGGTACAATGTGTCTTTATTGAGCAGGGTTAGGCCGCCTTTCGCCTCACGAAGAGGCTGGGTCTGTCTGCCCGACCCTGCCGTGCAGAACTAGCATACGGATATGGGCTGCCAGTATAGGCTTTACTCACCTCGCTGAGCTACTGCTCAAGCGTCGGGTTGTAGGTGGTTGGCTCACAAACAAGCCCCACTCCCCTAGGTTGGGCACAGATACTTTTTCTGTCACCCCTAGAGCCACTGGCGGGCCCGCACCCTGGTAAACCTCAGGGTGAGGTGGAGAGTATTCCCCTGTGATACAGGGCAGGTCTGAGTCCTTCACTTTCAGTTCTGTATTATCCTACCTCGCACCACTATGGCTCGGGTTGAGCGGAAAGTTCTAGCCTTCACTTCTTTTTTGGTCGAAGTACGCTCCCCTGAAGCCAGAGCATTGCCATGAGCTGACGCCCATGCTTACAGATGGTAGGCCCCTGGCTCTGGGGCCTCCATTGAGGCAGAGTGGCGTATGTTGTACTCCCCTTGCTCAAAGGGTGCTAGCGCTTTTGCTGAGTACACTGCCATGGGCAATGTGATTAGGTACCAGAATGCTGTAGGCGCTGTGTAAACAGCTTATCTGCCAACGAAGGCTGCGCCATTAGGTAGTAGGCCTCAGCAGGGCTCCTGTATGGGCAGCCCCCAAGTGGGCGCTGTAGGCCAGCTCACTTCAAAAAAGTGCTGCTGGCCTTGGTGGTTCGGGCAGTTGACTCACTGATGGGTAGTAGGCCCTAAACAGGCCTCCTCGGAAGTGAGTCCCAACATTGTGGGACTTACTTGTTGGTGTGGTATGATTCCCAACAGTGTACCTTTGGAGCAGATTGACTTGCTGTCAGCTAGTAGGCCCAACCAGGCCTCCCTGATAGGCGAGTCCCCAGTGGGCTGGCCTTAGCAGGCCGCCTTCGAACCGTCACCCAGATTCAGGGCTCTTAGCTACCAGTTGTTTAAGATTACTTTCAGGTAGTAGGCCTCCTCAGGCCTCCCTGAAGGTGAATTCCCACTTACGGTGGCTATCAGGTAGTAGGCCTTACCAGGCCTCCCTGTAGGCAAGCCCAAAGGACAGGCAACTGGACAGCTAGCCTGACCTACTATCAGGTAGTAGGCCTCACCGGGCCTCCCTGAAGGCATGTTCTCACGTAATGTGATTATCAGGTGGTAGGCCGCTAACCGGGCCTCCCTGAATGTGAGCTCCCAAGTATTGTGGCTGTCAGGTAGTAGGCCTCACCAGGCCTCCCTGAAGGTAGTTCCCACATACTGTGGTTATCAGGTTACAGGCCTCACCAGGCCTTCCTGGTCATGAGCTCCCACATGCTGGGGTTATCAGGTAGTAGGCCTCACCAGGCCTCCCTGAAGGTGAGTTCCCTCATACTGTGGTTATCAGGTTACAGGCCTCACCAGGCCTTCCTGGTTATGAGTCTCCACATGTCAGGTTACGGGCCTCACTCGGCCTTCCTGAATGTGGGCTCCCACATATTGTGGTTATTAGGTTACAGGCCTCATCCGGCCTTCCTGGTTTTGAGCTCCCACACACTGTGGTCGCTAGGTTACAGGCCTCACCAGGCCTTCCTGGTCATGAGAGCTCCCACATACTGGGGTTATCAGGTGACAGGCCTCACCAGGCCTTCCTGGTTATGAGCTCCCACATACTGTGGTTATCAGGTTACAGGCCTCACCAGGCCTTCCTGGTTATGAGCTCCCACATACTGTGGTTATCAGGTTACAGGCCTCACTAGGCCTTCCTGGTCATGAGAGCTCCCACATACTGGAGTTATCAGGTTACAGGCCTCACCAGGCCTTCCTGGTTATGAGCTCCCACATACTGGGGTTATCAGGTTACAGGCCTCACCAGGCCTTCCTGGTTATGAGCTCCCACATACTGTGGTTATCAGGTTACAGGCCTCACCAGGCCTTCCTGGTTATGAGCTCCCACATACTGTGGTTATCAGGTAGTAGGCCTCCAGGCCTCCCTGTGAGTGGTTCCCCAACCATGCTGGGTTCTGGAAGCTAGTGGCCGCCTGCTATCAGTTCAGCTGGCCTTATTAGGCCGTTGCTAAAAGCGAGCTCGTGCCCTGGCTCAACTAAAGTGTTCATCCTCTGCTTCTGGTTCCCTCCGGGAACTTCTTACTCTGCCTACAGCCTGGTTCCTACCAGTCGGTCCATTGCTCCCCTCACTAAGGGTCTCTATGAGTGTTTGGACTCCTGAGTCTGGTCAGACGGTCGTAGGCCTCTCGTGAGGCCTCCCAGTTAGATCAGCCCCTAGGCCTTCACAGGCCTCCTCAGTGTTTCAAACACAAACACTGGGTAGATCCATGGATCGAGTAGAGAAACTCCCCTCTCTAGCAAGGGTTGTAAAGCACTATGCTGAGTCATACTCTCCGGGATATCCCGTCTCTGAGATCCGGGCTGAGGGTTCACTGCCAGCTTCGCAGTCCCTCGGGTTGGATGCCTTACCTAAGGCAAATGTCCAGAGGCTCTGTCTCCAGACAGACAGGAATTTGGCCAGACTGAAGTGTCCGACGTAGTGACACCAGGTCAGGCCGTCCTGGTGGCATTTCGGGTGGTATATTCCCCCGAATAGTGACTGGCTGGGGTTCCCTCGGGTTCCCTAGCCACATTCCCTAGAAGGGACCCCTTCTAAATTGAAGTTGTGGTCCTAGGCCTTTGAGCAGGCCCAGGTAGGCCTTCGGATTACATATTTGGAGTTCCTCCTGTTAGGCTTATAGCTTGGGCTATGACCGTAGGGAATGCTGTCACTGACAGCCCAGTGTGACCTGAGGGTGAGTGGTTCTTGCATTTCATTTGAATTTGCTGGTTCTGACAGTTGTCACTGCCTCCTGGCATGCACTCCCCTCAGCATGGCGGAGTGGGTATTTCGTTCCCCAAAGCGTCGATGACGTATTGTCGAGTTCCCTTCGAAAGGGAACGTCTCAGGTTACAACTGTAACCTTTGTTCCCTGAGAACAGGGAACGAGACAATACGTCTCCCTGCCATGCCTCGGGGCCTGCCTACCAAACAGTCCCTTCAGACGAAGGATGATTTGTCATGTTTGCAAGGCGCCCTTATATACTTCCAGGTCGCACGTTAATCATTCACGTAATGATTCACGGGCTGTCGCCGGTCAATGTGATTGCCGTGATTTGATTGTGATTTCAGACACCTGTCACGCCTGAGGCGTTCCCCAAAGCGTCGATGACGTATTGTCTCGTTCCCTGTTCTCAGGGAACAAAGGTTACAGTTGTAACCTGAGACGTTTTCAACATTGATAATAATAAGATATGTTTCTTGATGATCATGTGACACAGTTCAGTTTTGCTATCACATGAATAAAATATATTTTAAAATGTATTAACATGTAAAACTGTTATTTTAACTTAAAAACACTTTAACTTAAAAACAATCTCTAATATCAGTACGGATATATTGTGCATCCCTAGTTCCCTTTCTTCAAATCCATCTAAGTGAAGCATTTTGACTTATTGACTGTTATGTTTACCTGCATGCAACTCATGTCATGATATCTATGTAAATATTAGATTGAGTGAACCCGTACCCAGCTTTGACGTCCCCACCTATGAGGAGGCGGTCACCAGCGGACGGTACCCTGTTCGACAGAGCAACTTGCGACAGAGTTACCTGCTGCCCTCGTACGAAGATCTGATTGCTGCCGTTGAGAATGAAGGCCAGCAACCGAAAGAAGGTAATGGCCAAGAGGCCCCTCAGCCGACTCCTGGCCCCGCACCCCAGCCTGCGGCGCCCACCCGCACCAGCAGCAGGGCCAGCCGCCTCCTCAAACCTCTCCGAGTGCGCAGGATCAAGTCAGAGTCCCACAAGTCCCACGTCAAGGATATTCGTTTGAATATCCAAAAGCCTGGACAGGGTAGGGTGGTCATTGAACCACTGACCCCACCACCACAGTATGAGGACAAGCCCCCTCAACTACCCACAGAAGCGGTGTAATCATTCAATCACAGGATTTTTGTCGAGTGTTTGCATCTGTGGGTTGCTTGGGAAATGTTGACTCATCTGTGCAGAAGCAGAAAGTTTCAGTGAGAGCTATAAATGTATCTCTAAATCTGCCAATTTATGAAATGGGATACATTCATGTGCGCTGTCAATTTTTTTTCTTGGACAAAACACTAAAGCCTACTTGAATGTGTGTGTTTTTTTAAATCAGAACTATCAATATTCTAAGAAGGATATTACAGTAATTTTTTTTTATTTTTTTTTTATTTTTTATAACTGTATGAAGAGGGATATGGATGCCACAGCGTCTTTCTTAAAATATATTCACTGTTTACTTCCAAAGAACTATACAATGTACATTGCAAAAAAATAAAAACAAAACAAATTATTATTAGAGAATAACTTACAACTCAAGAATCCCATCAAACAGTTGCCATGAGTGAAATGCTAAACGCTAGTTGCTGTTTTTTTGGAAAAGTTTTTTTACATGTTATCGTAAATCTGAATGATATAGTTTTTCAGCTGAATTTTTTACTCTGAATATATATATATACACATTTGAACCAGTAGTGCTACTGTGGCCAATTTAGCAGGAATGCAAAATGAATGTACTGTATATAGATGATGTCATTCCACATACTAATTTGCTTAACTAATTTATTTAGTACCATAAATCTAACTCATATTATAAATCTGAATTTTTTTCAGTATGTTTTTATTAACAATGTGTCACTGTCTGTTCCGTTTGCCATTAACTTTGCCTCTTTTTATCTAGATATATTTTTGAATTAGAATGCAATTTCAAATATTCTTAAAACTCGTAGGAAATTTTTTATGTAACCTTGTTATTTTAGAACAAATTCTGCATTCATATGAAATTATAAAAAGTGATATTAAAAAAAGCAAATGCACCTTTTTTTATGGAACTTTTAAAGATTTGGCTACTATTCCAACTGCAGTTGGACTGTACAAATAAGCCATCATGCTGCAAATGAACCGTTTTCAATCATAAAAATGCTGTTGATGTTCTTTTGTATATGAGCTAAACTGCACCTTTTAGCAAATGCTTTTGTTTTTATTTACAGCTTAGTTTGTTATAATTCAGTTTAATTATTTGATTGTGGTGTAAAATCTTGGAGAATGTATGCTATTGATATTTACTTGACAAAAGGAATAAGATTATGGGTAATTAATCGAATTAATATTTTAAAGCAGAATCTGTATTTTATTTATTTCTTGTGGGACTTAATAAAATTGTGTAAATATGTTTTTGTTTATCTTTATGGTTCCCCGAGTTGAAACATAATGTGTGCTGATTTGTAGTGCCCCCTAGTGGCTGAGAATCGTACAAACAATTTTGAAATACTGTCAAGGATGGCAAATTCGATTGGACTTTTCCTGCCATAACTTTTAGCTGCTGTTGTCTTGACATAATGGATAATCATTTAGGCCTTTCATTATGATACTTCTAATTTTACTTTGTGAGTGGATGTGGTACAACATGAGGGCGAGTAAATGATGATAGTTATAATTTATTACTTTGAAACAACAACTTTCGTTATATTTCCCAATTAAAAATGTAATTGTGTCACTGCCAACTCACACTGTTAATTTCCCATGTTTTTAATCTGACCATTTTTCCTTTACATTTATCATACAATTCTGATTTCAGACATCACCCTACAGTGTGTGTATAGTGAAAGAGGTCTGTATTGTGACCGGTATTTGAAGCCAATTCAAACTGTGCATTCATGATAGTGTTGGATTTCAAGCAATCCCACTTCAGGCATATGAGCCAAAATTAACCATTAGACAAATGCTTGCGATTTCATGTTCCATGAAAAACAAATTAGGCTGTTGCAATATCACCCAAATGACCCAATCTAAACAAAGCAGTATGAGTTATGCCTTTACTAAACTATGCTTTTAGATTTTAGAACATTGGTCAAAATGACGTTTTGAAATACAATGTTTAGCTATTGTTGAGTCCGGTTTGTCACAACTTGCTTTCTGTCCAAAAATGTTCAATACTACAAGCATGCTTGCAATCAATGTAATGTGACATTGCTGATATACAACAGTAAACAAGAATTGAAGTAGGATTTTTTTTAGATGTTGTTAACCATAAAAAGGGTAAGAATAAAGAGACATCAATTAATTAATTGGATGCTAAATTCCATTTTGTTAGGACAAAAATAATAAAATTTCGTGATTTCGTTTTAAAACAGGACTTTTCTTTTTGATTTTAGAGTTTGTATCCCCCAGGCGTCAACCCTTTTGGGGTATAAAATCATTGAAAACAGAATGCTTGTTTGGCAAAGCATTTTACAACATTTAGCCACATTTTTAAAACTATTTGTATAGTGCTATACACACACACACACACATAAGTTTGCATGTTTTTTTGTTTTTTTTAGTATCATATTTCATTCACACACACAAACATCATATTTGTTTTTTAAGTTGGAGGGCACGTTGCTTGGGAGGGGGTTTGACACTTTCCCTTCCTTCTGCCATAGAAAGTGTTGACAGAAATTGCCTCAAAATATTCATGTATTGTTGACCTAAAACTGAATTTTGTATAGCTAACTAAATGATTAATGACTAAATGATTGAATTTTTATTTAAGAGTAGGCTATCAAGTATTCCAGTTATTTTCTAAAACATGCGTATAAAGTCTGTAGACCACGGAGTTGTATACCCCTTAAAGGGAAACGTGCATTTACAGATTATGATTTTTTTTTTTTTTATGAAATTCATTAAATTTCAACATAAACCTAATAAGCTAACGCTTAGCAACAACTTCAGTCCCATCCAAATATTGTAAATATGTGATATATCAACTTTTATCTGAAGGTGAGATTTCCTACTACAGCCAGGTGGCCATGTATTTAAATGCTGCCAGTGAGCTAAACGAATGTATGAACAAAGTCACCAGATATGAATATTCACAACAAACACAATTTCAACATGAAACCAAGAAATGAGACCTACACTTTCACTACCTCTCCCCACAGCCTTGCAAATGTTTCATGTTTGTATCCCCCAGGAAACAAAAACAGCAGGGAACGGCGAACAGTAGCTAGATATAGCCTTACATCGACGTTTCTCAACTGGTGGATTGCAAGACCGTTTTGAGTGAGTCGCATTGTGTGCAGTCAAAGAAACGACAACAAACGTAATTCTTTGTTTTTATGTTGCTACTTTTATTTTGAAAGACGTGTGTGATGGTGGTGATCGATCAGATGCTGAGAAGAAGAAAAAAATCAGATGCTGAGAAAAACGCGCTGTCTTTATTCAGTAGGCTATCTGCGATCAGACGAAATGTTATCAGGCTACATGTCAGTAAAACTTACAAAAACGTGTCAGCCGTTGCACTTTTCAATATCATGCGCAAATGCGGCGCGTTGTAGTAGGCTATCACTTCAAATAAAGCGCAAAAGAAACTACGAGCATGTAACGTCGTAGGCCTAGTTCTGTTGTAAATTAAGTCATGAAATAGGCCTAACCAAAACTGTGCGTGCATGAATTAATTTGTTGCGTCACATCATGTCTCTAAAGTAGGCCTATGTGGAGATCACAATATAATGCACAATAAAAAGAATGCACAAATAAATGTAAGCAATGTGCATCGCAGGCTACTATAGGTGTAAATTTTGCGTTCATTTGTAAAGTAGCTACAAACAAAAAAAATGTTTAAATGCATGATAACATATTTTAGATTCTGTCATGTATGTGCTGTTGACTTTCGCCATTATTCACATTCTTGCACATGAGGATTCAAATAAGAACACATTTTTTTCCTTTGAGTTTAATTTAGGTAGGCCTATGATAGAAGTGTTGCAATTATTTATTTTGACAACTAATACAGTTTCCTTTTTTGTTTGCGAGTTTTTGAAAGACAAAAAAAAGTTAATTGATTATATAAAATTCAATAAAGGTTGGATAATCTTTGAACTACAGTATAGATATCAGCATGTCTTATCCATGAAGATGCAACAATGGAGAACAAGATATGGGGGGTTTGAGAACCAGAACCAAGCTGACCGAACTTAAGCTATGGGAGGAACCCTTTTATTATGCATGTGCGGATTAGAAAATAAAAATAAAAAATTGTCAAATTAAGTAGGCCTATTCATTATCTGATTAAGGTTACTATCTTAATTACAATTAAGTCCTCATTTACTGTAGGCTATTCAGTTGGGTTGCAGGCACTAAAACAGTCAAACTGTTTTTTTTATGTTGAAATAATGAAGATTTCTGCCACCCCAGATGCTGGCCCCTACCTGGCCACCCCAATGAAAAAAACCTGGCTCCACCACTGCCATCAAGATTACATAAAAACGGTAACATTGTGAAAATTAAATTAGCCTACACCCTTTCTAGGCTATTTTGATATATTTTAATATATAATTTATTCCAGCGACTGCAAAGCTGAATTTTCATAATACTCCAGTCTTCAGTGTCACATGATCCTTCAGAAATCATTCTATGCGATTGACCAATGGGAATAAAACATTCCAAATCGCACAATGTTTAAAGCTACGCTAATGAAAGTCATTTAAAGTGTTAATTTTGTCTGGAAACGTAAACTCTAGGAGCGGCTACTATCGGTAAGAAGTTTGGCAGTCAGTAAGTTTTTTTTTTTTTTTTGCTGTTGCAATGAATTGATACATTTAGTCAACAGTGAAGCATAATGATTGTAGCCTACCAAAAATATGCTTTTAAATAAATATTTCTTTTGAACTTTCTTTGCATCAAAGATGCAAAGAACGATCATGGTTTCTGGAAACAAATATTAAGCAGCGAAAGTGCTCAAGGTTTTGAACATTATAAGACATTTTCTTGAGCACATCATATTAGCCTATCCTATAGCCTAATAATGACGTAGTAATAATAGTTTTTTAGTAGAAACTTTAGCCTAATCTAGCCTACTTTAAATCAATATTTTATGTCCATGTTTATTTGTCTATCTATTTGGTAAATACGCGTAATTATGTGTTCAGGATCTCAAAGTAGCTACTAAGCACATTAATAGGCTACATTATTTTCACGAAACTTTGATTTATTGAAATGTAGGCCTACATGAACTATTGCTCCTGCTATTAATGTAATGTTCGTGACCTTTAAAGTTTGTTAATAAAAATTACTATAATCCTTGTTAGTAAACTCCACCCCTCCTCCATCCGCTGCAATGGTTCTACGTGTAGTTTGTGTTCCCGCTTTTGCAGCTGCTGGGGCTGCGGGGGGAGGGAGAGCTTCTCATGGAACAGCCAGCCCGGGGAGTCAGTCACATTCTTGGCCGGGATTCAATGACTGAACCAGACACAAACAAACACTGGGAGAGAGAGAGAGAGAGAGAGAGAGAGAGAGAGAGAGAGAGAGAGAGAGAGAGAGAGAGAGACTCACACACTCTCATAGTAAAGCGGAGGCAACTGCGCCGACGAGCTTTACACAAGGCACACATTTTGCGCGTGAGTTGCACCGAGTCTGTTATAGTCGGATTGAGAATTACATTTCGATCAAAACTTTAGACTTTTGGGAGGATTTTCTCGTCGCTCGGAACTCTGGTTCTTTCTGGTACGACTTAAGATTTAAACATGAAACAGTTGAATGGATTACAAGGCGGTGATTTAACGTTACGTTTTCCGAACTGACATGGACTGTTGCGACTCTTTCCGTTCACATTCATTGAATCTGTTGTGATTAGACTGCCCAGGTTTAAACATGGAGGCTCCTTCCAGCTTTCAGCAGCATCCAGGACTTCAGCAAACTCTCAAGCAGTTTCACTTGAGTTCCAAGATCTCTCTCGGCGGTCCGGCAGCCTTCTCGGCTCGGTGGCAGCAGGACATGCTGTTCAAGAAGGACGGCAAGAGCACTGAGGTGATAGTGAACCTCCCGGCGCAGACGCCCCCGGTCATGCCGGGGCCCCTATTCATCCCGTCCGACCGCTCCACAGAGAGGTGCGAGACGGTCCTGGATCGGGAGACCATTTCGTGCTTCGTGGTGGGCGGCGAGAAGCGCCTCTGCTTGCCGCAGATCCTCAACAGCGTCCTGCGAGACTTTTCCCTCCAGCAGATCAACTCGGTGTGCGACGACCTCCACATCTACTGCTCCAGGTGCACGGCGGACCAGCTGGAGATCCTCAAAGTTATGGGCATCCTGCCCTTCTCGGCCCCCTCTTGCGGACTCATCACCCAGACGGACGCCGAGCGCCTTTGCAATGCCCTCATCTACGGCGGCACGTTCCCCCCGCACGCCGACAAAGAGTTGTGCTCCATCGAGCTGGAGCGGACGGAGAAGAGCTTCAAAGTTTATCACGAATGCTTCGGGAAGTGCAAGGGCCTGTTCGTGCCAGAGCTCTACACGAGCCCCAGCGCGGCGTGCATACAGTGCTTGGACTGCAGGCTCATGTTCCCGACCCATAAGTTCGTGGTGCACAGTCATAAAAGGCAGGAGAACAGAACCTGTCACTGGGGCTTCGACTCGTCCAACTGGAGGGCTTATATTCTTTTGGATCAAGACTATAGTGACAAAGAGGAGAGCACCACACTGCTGCAGCTCCTCAATGAGTTAAAGGGAAAATTTGACCTGGGGAACAAGCACAAGACATCTTACAAGGTGAGCTCAAAATAGCGTTATTATAAATCTGAATCTGTTCTGTAGTACTCCAGAATCATTAATATTTTACTCCCAAATATTTATGATCAATGGAATGTGATCATCAAAGTATTATGTGCGCTTTACTTCATTGATTCTCATACACTTGTATTGATTTTTCTCTTTGTCTTGGGCGCTATTTGATCATACAACACCTTACACCTGGTTACACCTCACTGTTTATCGTGCTGTCAAAGTAAACTAAAATATGTCAGACATATTTTCCTTCAATTTCCCCACACAGAACACACTGCGGATAACGCAAACCATACTTCACGTTTCATCCCATATTTATTGTATTCTGTGTCATTTTTTTCTGTTACCTTTCAGTTTTGCCCTTTGTTTTTGAATATCACAACCTGTCCATGTTGACACTTAGTTCATTTGGATTTTTGATCTATGCTCAAACTTCATCTTCCACTCTTTTTAAAGCTATATTTATGCTGCATTTAGCATCATTCTTACTTTTTGAGATCATAACAGACCGTTTGAGAATCACTGCATGTTTTTTTTTTTTTAATATCCTGTAATATCGACTTCTAATGCTATCTTTGAGCGTATTGAAATGAAGGTGCACAGCCGGCCAGTGTCCTGCCCCCAACCAACCCCCCCGAGTGCATTTGTCTAGTTCTTCTGGATGCACTCAGGGGCATCTGCATATGATAAATGGAGCCTCAATTATGTATTTTATGGGAGCCAAAGATAGACAGGGAGGCTTGGGGAAGCCAGTAATGGGCTCCGAGGTGAAGGAGGAGGGTAAGAGTGCTGTGTAGGACATTGTTTTGTGTGTGTGTTTTTGGTGAGGTGGGGGGGAGGGCAGGTTGGGGTTGAGGTCACTCTCTAAAAAGCAGTTGGTGTTGGGTCAGCGCTGGCCTTGGGTCTCCCACTGTCTGATCGGGCTCCGCTCCAGGGTCAGAGATACGGCGAGCGGACAAAAGCACGGGAGTCTCGGGTTGGCTGCTCTCTCCACGCAGCAGCTGTTGAGTGTGATCGTGCTAATGGGTCTACACACATATATGTATGTGTTACCATGGTGTCACTTCAGCAGGCTTGGGATGCATGGTGTGGCAAATGCAGTTTCATCACTGTGGGAAATGTGAGAGACATGGCACATTTCAGAAATGCAGCATCATGTATATTTAACGATCGCTTCTCTATGGGAAAAGTGTTGACTGATATTTGTCACATGAGGCTGAAGGGCTAGTTTGCAGTGCGATGCGTCTGGTTAGGCTAAAGAAAGTCTGGCTTTTCTGTGCAACTATTTTTAGATGATTAGATGGAACCTTGTGTGCATCTCTTATATTTGTTTAAAATGCACATTAAGCATATTTTATCATAACGATATGGGCTGTCCTAACAGTACAGTAGCTGAATGCATGGAAGGGTGGATTTTGTGCAGTTTCTGTGGTTCACTGTCAGAAGTGTCCCAGTTAGCAAGCTGGCGGGGTCCGTGGGGAGCCGTGTACCGGTGGACCTGTACATCACTGGACTAGGTTGGTTGGGGAGAAAAAACATAAAAGAGAAACAACAGCTTGCCACCTTAACCTCAGCTGAATCGAGACGTTTGTTTTATTACGTTTTCCCCCTTAATGCTTGTAATTAAACCTTTAACTTTTAAAATCTTTTCCAGTCTTGCTGAGAATATTTGCTTCATGCTGTCTCTTGCAGAGACTTTTTTTTTTTTTTTTTTTTTGAGAATTACTGTTTCCAAATATTACTCAGATGAGAGGCTGGTCGCCATGGTTATAAGGCTTTTGAGTCCTTTATGTAATAAAGTTGTTCACAGCAGTACAGAGTACACAGAGTTTGCTTTATTTTTTTATCTGAGGGAAAACAGAGTGGAATATCTCTGAGCTGAATTCATTTAAAACAGCATCCAGACTTTGTCTGGTCTGGCTGACATAATGGGGGATATAGCTGGGAGAGGGTGGCGAGTTCTCATTAAGAATCTGTCGCTCCTGTCCACCAGGGCCTTGACGTGCCGTCAAAGGACCGTGACATGTGACCTCTGTCCAAAGCCAGTCAACCAACAATCCCACCCCCTCTCCTTTCAGACAGTCCGGCCAATCGTGTGGCCCTTGCTTCTCCAACTGGACAGATGGTTGTTTGATAAAAGACAGAAAAATACATTGCAAATAAATCGGTAGCAAAACATCACATAAAATTACCATTTGTGTTGGTGTTAAAAATCCCCCCCCCCCCCCATTTTCATGGATTTACATAAAACGTCATCAATTTACCCAGTGTTATCCTCTTAAAATAATAAATCTTAATTCTTACAAATGTTTTTATTATAACTTTTTATTTATT
This sequence comes from Phoxinus phoxinus, assembly GCF_949152265.1. Classification (NCBI taxonomy): domain Eukaryota; kingdom Metazoa; phylum Chordata; class Actinopteri; order Cypriniformes; family Leuciscidae; genus Phoxinus; species Phoxinus phoxinus. The sequence goes on along the minus strand of NC_136897.1, from coordinate 18,857,439 downwards.
ATTATTAATGTTTTTTATTAAAAAAATTATATATATATATACATTATATTATTTTGCTTATTTAAAGATTTTTAAGATTTTTTTTAAAGGTTTTTGCATTTATTTTTGAGGTGCTTTTTTTCTCATCAGTTTGCCAAATGTTGTGCTATTAAATTTATTTATTCATCTTAATTTTAAAAAACAATATTATTTAAATGTATTATATTAATATTTTTTATAATTATCTTTCTTATATTTTAGTATTATATTATTTTACTTATTTGAAGCTTTTGAATTGTTGTGAGACTGAATTGGTGTTTTGCTCCAGTTTTAAACAGATCGATACAGCACATAATGGTTGTGTTGTGTTGTTTTATTTGGAGTTTCAACTTTCCCTTAAACCACATATTTCAAGTGCATGTGCATTGTCCTGCCAGAAATGAAGTAAGGCTCCAGTGAGAATAGTATTGTGTAATAAATTGGACGCAGAGGGGCCGGAGAGCTTTAAATGGGGGGGGGATATCAAACTCTCTTTTGTTCTGCTCTCTCACTTTATCAAATTACAGATGACTCCCAACCTGAGACCAAACCAATCAACTGAGTGTCCGACCCAAGGTGGCCACGGCCATAATAAATGTGCACGCCTGGGGGATAGAGGTCGACATGTGCGTGCGAGTTTGCATTTATAATGCCTGGATCAGCTGTGGGGAAAAGATTAAAATGAGCGCACGTCCTACTCATTTCCATTCCCATCTGTCTGCTGACCTCGCCGTTGCGGCCCGCACTGCGTCCCACCAGCCGCGCTGCCCCTTGCTCTGCCTCCAGACTGCCAACAATTTCATCCGTTTGCCCAACCCCCCTCCACCCAAACACTGCGAGCGCTACTTATTCATCCAGCGCAGTCAGGACACTCACGTAGTCTGTACCACATCACGGCGGGCCGCAAACAACCCCTGCTGCTCAGAATCAGATGCTCAAACAACACTGGGTGCCTGGGGTTTGACTTAGCTGAGTCAAAATCTACTTTCGGACGCCTATTCTCTGAACGGCTGAATTTTAAAAGGGTCGCTTGATGGCTTAACAGTCCCCAAGAGATGCTGTCTCATCCCCTCCCTGGAGGGATGGAGGTGAGGGGGTGGTCAGGGGCTCTCAGAGGTTGTGCCCTCTATTCTCTGCCGAGTGACCTCTTGTTTAAAGGGCGTCAGCTGGAGCTCTCCACTGGCTGATGCTGGGGTGAAGACCTGCCGCCTCTTTTGTTCCCGACATCTTTGTTACTCAAGCTCATTGTGTCTCCGGCTTCGTTTTGGTGCCCGTTGCACGACCGATGTCTCCGTGATAATGAGTCTGTAGGCTTTTGTCTGTGTGTCTGCTGCCAACATGAGATTCATCCACTGTGGTGTAGTGTTAATTTGGTACCACTATAATATTGATCATTAATCGGGATGTAGTTAGCAGCAAATGTCACGAAATCAGGCATCTGTTTTGTGAGCGAGTCTGTATGATGTCTGATGACGGCATTGGTTGAGGTTTAGAGTTGCGCAGGCTGGCACTGCCACCAGTCTGTGGAAACAGATGGCAGAATGATGGTGGTGTTGTTTTATGATCAGTTTCTCAGATCAGGCCCCTTAGTCGATAGCGATCATCAGCTTCATGATTAATATGGCAACCCATCTGCTCTGGAGATGGAAAATCCTGGAGTACACAGCTGCCACTGTGCAAGAAACCCAGTGCCTTAATTGAGGCCCTTGCAAGTCCGCCAATCTGTAACTGTCCACTCGGATGAAGTTTCATTGCGGTGGAAATGGATTAAATGTAGCTTTAATTTAGTGTTCTATCTCTCACTCTTCTTCATTAGATGCACGCCCTTGTACAGCTTTGTATTCCCTCCCTTATCCATCCTCATGAGCTGGAGGATGCGTTTTTATATAATCTGGTTGGAATTTCAATTATTTCTTGGCCAGCCAGAACAAATTAGGAATATTGAAAAAGTCTATTCCTGATCTGAATGTGCTCGACTTAAAGAAACGCACCAGTTTTATTTCAGCCAAAAGAAACAGCGAGGAATCCAAACAACTCATTGCTTAATATTCTCGCATTGTGTCTTGCCTGCAGTGATTATTTTAAATTATATTTTGCTTGAAAACGCCAAACTAAACCGCTGCTGAAAGAATCTGGCGTTCTGGGGCATACTCGAGTGCCTTTACTTCCTAACAGCTGTCGACTTCTGTTAGAGCTGCTCGGAGAAGGGTAAGGACTGTGTGGTAAAGATGTTTCCTCAGGGTCTGTCTGTGGGATGATGCAGCTTCGGTCTGCGTGCGTGTGCCATATGACAAACTGGCATGTTGCTCTCGCCTACAAACCTCCCACTGACCACCCCCAAAGCTATCATGAGGATAAGCTCATGAATCTCAAATGAAGTTGATTTCTAAATGTTCAAATAGCATTGTTAAGTGTTCCACTGTTGCTTGGTCACAGCCTTCCCACATCATGGATTGACGCTGGCTACTCTGTCCATCGGTGATGAGGAAGAATCAATGGAGCTACGCATAATTAAAATGTGTTTAAGATAAATCATTTTATACTATTAATAATGGCAATTCATGTTGGAGCTGTCTAGTAAGCGAAGTGCTTGTGATGACTTGTGCTGTGTCAAATTCATCCATTTCCCAAACTTGCTCCCCCCTCATTATTTGCTTACCCTCATGTCTTTTCAAAAATTTACTTCTGCATAAAAGCTGAATTTTTTACTATCCTGATGTTTTAAAGTGAATATCACTGTTTTCAGTATAACATTGGGCTGTCAAGCACCATAATGACCAGAAAAGCACCACAAAAGTAACTTAGAAACTAGCTCATACAGCTCTTGCACTATACTTCATGTCTTCTGAAGTCGTTCAAATCCTTTGCGTGAAAAACAGAAAGATATGTGAGTTGCAGTTCGCTAAAAATCGTGATATCCACCATTGACCCCCATGGCATGTTCATTTCAGAAGTAGTGGTTACATTTGTAAAAAAAGAGTTTTTCGCAGTTCTTTCTTGAATTAGACTGCCCTGGTTCTCAAATTTAAGTGTGGTCTGATTTTGGTCTGTTCTCCATGCTAATCTGAATTCAGAAGACTTGGAGTTATTCCGATTTTATCCTTTTTGTGTTCCATGGAAGCATTAAAGTCCTATGGGTTTGCAACAACATGATGGTAAGTAAATAATGAATTTTCACTTTAGATGAATGGTTCCTTTTAAATATAAAAAGTGGCAGTTTAAATAAATCATAAGCAAACTGGGTTTTCTAAACCACACAATCGAAAGTTGGCTCTTTTCTAGGCTAAGGAAAAAAGCTTGTTTTTTACCGTGAGCTGTCTGGGCCTTTTATAAAAAGAGGGATTTTGTGTTTTTAAGCAGCCCGTGGCCTCTCGTTCACTCCTCAGAGGCACGCAGACGGCTCTCGCTCCACGCCCAGGCAGCATTATTCAGAAAACTTCTGTGATTGGAGAGTCAGTGTAGTTGCTAAGCAAAGCTGCTCTTCCTGTGCTAAATAAGAACTTGATGCTTCCTGGCTGGTGGGCTGAGGGGAGCGTGCCAGCTCTCTCATGCTCGCTCACTCACTGCTCACTCTGCCTGTCTTTCTCTCTCTCTCTCACACACACACATACACTTTCTCTCTTTAACACATACACAAACAAGTCTCTGCAACACTTGTATCCAGGCCTTCTCATGGTGATTGTGTTACTAGGGAATACAAGGCTCTGTCCTAGCCTTGCAAAAAAAGCAGGAGAAATGATGATGTCAGGATGACCTGATCCATAACCTCCATTTCCCTATGCCTCTCGGGTTCGGAGAAGTGTGAGCCTGTCTCTCGCTCTCGCTCTCGCTCTCTCTCTCTCTCTCTCTCTCTCCTGCTCTCTGGGTGGTGCAAGGATGGAGGGTTTCCTGCATTTGCCCTCCCTATGTTTTGAGGCTTTGGGTTATGAGGCGCATTCAGATTTTTCCAGAAAGGCTGATTCACTTCTCCTGCCCTCAGACAGCTGGCAAGGCCTCCATTTTCCACTCGCTGCGATGGTCCACCACAACATGGTGTTTCAGAAATGCTTCTGGAACGCTCGGCAAGATGGCGTTCTCAACGAAAAGTTCTGTGGATGGAGAGGTTCCTCTGTTTTCATATATAATATCAGATTGCTTGTCTGTACTGCATCTTTCTAAGGCTAAGGCTGTGAAATGTCATGTTTAGTCAGTAAAAAAACGTCTATTTAAAAATGTCTCTTTTCCACGCTTCAGCAAATTGTCTGCATAATACATGCAGTGGAACTGCAGTTACTTAAAGGGACAGTTCACTTCAAAAATAATATGTGGTCTTCATTATTCATGCAGTGACAATGAATGTGTTCTGAAAGTTTTAAGCTTCGGAAACTCATGCAGCGTTGCTATCAATGTGTAATGGCCCTTTTACATCAAGATTGATCGCTATAAAGATAACTGTATGACGCCCACATCAACGGACAATAATGTTCTTTTTAATACCTTTAGTTATGACGTCTGCGATTCTGAAGCCATAAAATGTTATCTGTTTCTCACAAATGTATAAGTTGTTACTCGATAATAATTGTCCACACAATAGGCTGTTAACTGCAGCCACCAGTGAATTGAGCGTGAGAACTGAATCAGTCAAATTCGTGATTCACTGAAAACATGAGGGTGCGTAAATGATTATAGAATTGTCATTTTTAGAACTATCTCTTTAATGTCATTTCGTATTTTTAACAGAAAAGCCATTTTGCAGAGGACAGTGCACATGCTTACAACATGAAGACATAGCTGCGAATATGGTTTTCTTGTTACTCTACATTTCCCTGTAAGCCGATAAGTAAAAATGATACAGAAGAGAGAAGGAAACTGGGTTTTTATGTTCTTGCAGTGGCACCAACAAGCAGACCTCTTGTAAGCCATCTCCCCTAGTGGCTTGAGTGTGTGCCAGATTTCAGCTTGGCACTGGAGATCAGGTATTAAATGCTAGCGAAGCACAATGAAATGTGGTGTGCTGTTAAACACGTACTAAATTTCTGCTATTGGAGCCTTTAGCAATGCGACGCCGAGGCCTGGAGCGAGAGCCCATATCAAACGCATTCAACACGGCTGCCTCCTCACTCTGTACAGCACAGTGAGGTTTTGTGGGACTATTTATCCAGGACCAAAACTGCTGCCACTTTCTTTTTTTGCAGATGACACCCCCTCACTGGCTACTCTAATTCCAAGCATCTGTTCCATCGCTTCTCTATTCTCTCCATTTCTCTTAGGAAGGAGCTTTATTCAAACAGCCTGATGTGTTGTTACAGACATGTCAGCCTCAATTACTCAGTTGTGCTCTGCCTTGGCTTCTTTCTCTCTCCTTTTAATCTGTCCATTCTCACTCTCTCTCTCTCTCTCTACAGTGAGTGGGGCAGGCAAAGGGGAGGGACAGTCAGCTCGGCATATTCTAGATATTAAAAATGTAGAAATGTTGGTGCTGATGCCAATTCTATCTATCTATCTATCTATCTATCTATCTATCTATCTATCTATCTATCTATCTATCTATCTATCTATCTATCTATCTATCTATCTATCTATCTGTCTGTCTGTCTGTCTGTCTGTCTGTCTGTCTGTCTGTCTAAACCCATAACTTCATCTATATTGTTCTGTCTGACTGTCGGTCCTACTGTTTAAAGGTTTGGGGTCAGTATGCCTTAAATTGATCAAAAGTGACAAAGACATTTATCATTTTACAGAAGATTTCAAATAAATGCTGTTATTTTTTAACGTTATATTCCAAAAATATTAAGCAGCACAACTGTTTTCAACACTGATAATAATAATAAGACTTCATATTAGAATGATTTCTGAAGGATCATGTGACACAGAAGACTGAGTAATGCCTTCTGAACATTTGAATGGTTAAACAAATAACAAAATGTATGCTATATTCACTTATTTAGTTTATTTACAATATAATTTGTCATACTACTTTTTTAGTTCACTGTACTTCTATATCACTAAATCTCTGCAGTGAAGACACACTTATTTTCAGTCCTGTTTGAGTTTTCCTCCCTCTCTCTCTGGCTAGGGCAATGTGATAGCGTGCCTGTACCCAGTGTCTGCTTTTATTTATAGTGCGCCAGTGACCACAGACATGGGCAGCCTGAGCCCGGGCAGGCCAGAGCAGAACAGCCTAAAATAGAGAGCTTCTGATCCCATAATGACCCAGCTATTATCAGGCCTATGTCTTAAAATGGGGACCAGCTATCGTGGTCAAGGAAGACGAAAAGCTAGCTTCCCCCTCTTACAAAAATCCAAGCTGCTTTGCGGCTTATCATTATAAGCAGGGTAATCGCGGCTCCTTCTGGGCAGCAACAGCCTAATTGGCCTCGCTATATAGCGGCCTTGGTCTGCTCTGAGGTTTGTCTACTGGTCATCGGCTCACCTGATCCACGGAACGATAGGGGGCTTTGATTGTTCAGGACTTTGTTTAGCAGAAGGCAGCTCTGAGGAGTGCATGCAAACGCTGAGAAGGTTGAGTGTGAATGAAGTGAGGAATGTGAGATTGCGGTGTGACTGGACTGACGCGCAGAGCTTTGATGTGCGGTAGACGTGAAGTCAGCTTGTAAAAGGTTCGCTCAGTATGCATATGGGAGGTGATAGATTCATGACCAGTTGCGATGTGAGGTATCCAGGGGCCTTTTTTTCTGTACACTTTTTTTTTTTTTTATTAAAGTTGAAATTGATGCTCGTAATTTTTATATAATATAGTAATCTGGTTGTATAATTTAATAAGATATAACATTTAATACAGTCGAATAAAATGTACATAAAACGGATAATATAGGTCATTGGGCATTTTTAGCCATGTTTCTTTTTTCTGCAGGGCCTGTCTACGAACCCACATTGGCAAAAAACAAGTTTAGCTCTGTCTGGAGTCTTATGTAATTGCATACCGCAGGACATATAAAAACCTAGATTGGTATGATAGGAAAGGAATGTCTGGGTCAAACCCTGCAAGTGCGAGTTACAACCGCAGTAAAATGGCCATCGATGCATTTCTGCAAAACACTCACTCTGACAAATCTGCGGATACGCGTGCTGCTCAATTTGCACGTTTTAGCTGGTCCTAACTGTACTGGCCACTGATAGAATTAGTCTTTCCAAAAGGATTAGTCACCCTATCATCAAGCCTTCTCCCTAATTTATCTCCTTTTGTTGTGGTGCAGGCTGCATTAAATGGGATCAGGGGCCTTGGCCAGAGACAGTGGGAGGAAGTGGCCCTTTGTGTGCCTGGCAGGTGCACAGGGGTGTGGAATGACACTGGCATTTGCTTGTAGGGGGGTTGGTGGGGGGCGTCTGCGTGTTTGAGGCTGAACCTGTTGGTCTTCTACCAAGCTTCCATGGCGTTCCTCTTTTTCTGCGCTCATTCTTTCTGGCTGTCGCTTTCTCTTTCTTTCCTCAACCAGCCCCTCCGCTGGATAAGTGCTCCTGAGATATCCCAGAAACCCCTGCAACTCCACTTGAACCCTTAATCAAAGGACTCCTCTGGGGTTGGCAGTAAATTCTTCAGGCAAATGTTTTTTGCACTCTCTCTGTCTTTCTTCCTCGCACTCTCTCTTTCTTCTGCACTCCCTTTTGGCTGCCTCCTCTCCGTTTTCTCCGCTCACATCTGGTGAGCAGTCCTTGTCTGCTTTTACTGTGCTGAGGTCATTTTCATCCTATGAGGAAAGTGAAACCTTATGAGTGGAACTGCCAGGGACATGCACAGCTAGGAGGGGTTGTTACAGGCTACTTTAGTGGGACTCCATTTTTATGCTGCTTTACCAATGTCTGTTAACAAGGCCGTTCTTGGCTGTTCAGAAATGTAAGTTGTCTTCGTCCAAAATCTCTGTCCAAAAATCACATATATGCGCCACATTGAAAAAAAACCCTCCTTGAGACATATGGAATGCTAATGAAATGCTTCATGAAAGAAACCCAGCAGTGCAGATTTTGAGGTAGGTTTTTCTCCCCATTGTTGTTTAAAAAAAAAACAGATTAGCGCTTAAAGCAACACCAAGGAACTTTTCCTCTGCGGTCGCCCTACAGGTTGGAAGCAGAATTGTCCATTACCCTTGTCGTAAATAATTTAGCCTACCGCAGCCTACTGTCGCACGCAGGCTCGCAGTTTATTCAGCACCGGCTTTGGAATGAACGATGTCCACAGACAAGTTAGAGTATGATGCATGATTTCATGAAAGTATGATGTATTGCGACATCAGAAACTAAAAAAATCAAAATAATGACTATTGTAACGCTTGATGTAAAGCAAGTCAAATTTGTAGTTTTCTTATGTCTCATTAGAACTACAGAAATGCGACCCGATCTGGCAATCTTACAAAGTGTGGTTATAGCAGATAAAGGACCGCAAAGCGAAGGCAGAAGTTCACCCTATTTCGACTTGATGAACCACTGACACGATTTTGGAAACATTATTTTAAGGTAAAAAATCGTCCTTAGTGTGCACTGCAAAAACATTTTTCACAAAAAAAAAAGATTATTGGTGGATGTTTTACAAGAAAATACTATTTCAGTCTCTTTACATAAAAATGTCATGTTTAATTCAATGTTACTTGCCGTTTCTTTCTATTTAATTGTGTAATTCTTTCAGTGTATACATTCGGATAAATAGTGAGATATTCCAATAAATAAATAGACCAATGTCTGTTAACAAGGCTGATCTTGGCTATTCCGAAATATAAGTTGTCTTCATCCATAATCTTTGGGGAAAAAACAGCTCTAGAGACATGTGAAATGAAAGAAACCCACCAGTGCAGATTTCGAAGTTGGAAGTAGGTTTTCATCGTGTGTTTTTTTTTTTTTTTTTTTTAAACCAGTTTTTCAAGGTCATTTATAACACTATTTTCATTGAAATTCCTGACAAGCCTTGGCCGCGTTTTGCTTGCAGAAGGCCTCACTGCAAAAACCTGAGACAGCTGTGGCTGCTGAAGTGTTCTGCATTCAGCAAGGAAACCAAGTGCTGCATATGCAGAAAGTGGGAGACATTTCCTGGAATGCAAACAACCTCCCTGTCTGATTTTTACTGAAAACGGGCCAAAGAGGTGTCTTTTGGAAGGATCACGTCTTTATTTAGATTCAGAGATTCAGACGGGTCTTTATGTATGATTTCCGCTTTTCTTGGCACCACCGGTCCAGTGTCTGTAATCTCTCTCTTCTTTCTTCCTCTCCTCCTTTTATCTCTCTCTCTCTCTCCTTCATCCACCAGAGAATAGGAAGAAAATGTGCTGAAGCTGCATTTGTCCCTGCTGGCTGACACAAAAAGCAAATTTAGGACTCCCCTCCCCTCTTTCAATTAAAGCTTCTCATGAATATGGAGTTGTCTGTCCGTGGTGGAGAGAGAAGCCAAATGAGAGCTAGCCTGTAAAAATATGAAAGTGACTTAAGCTCAAACAGTTGAAGAATGTAGAAAGAAGATTAGGGATCAGCAGGCTGAGGGCACATGGTGTTGGTAATCATATTTATGCATATTAAAGCCCAAGGGGATTTTCAAGAATGCATGGAAATGCATGGATAATGAGTCTCTTTGGTTGCCTTCAGTCAGATGTTGCTGATTAAACTGGTCAAATGCTTGTATAAAACTCTGTTTGATCAGAAAGAATTTGGCCTTTCTGTTGTCGTGCTTAGAAATATTTATTATTATCCCATTTATTTTGCTCTTTGAACATCTGATTTGTCTTTAAGGTAGACGGGAGGTCACCTCAGGGTGTTTTAGCTAATTCACATTGCTTTAAAACAGACCCAACTGATGCCATTTGATGTCGTTGTGACGGTGTGAAAAGGAGTGGTCCGGTCTTCTCTGTTTTACAGCGGCCCTGTCAGCTTAATGAGGAGAGTATTAACCTTTATCACGTCAAAAGCCCACAGTCCCAGCACCCCTAATGGCCCAGGAAGCCCCGGCCGGGGTTGTAGGGAGGTCAGGTTGAATTACAGGACATAAACAACAACACAAGCAATTTCAGCTGAGGTAAGAAGGTGGGGCTGATGGCAGTTGTTGTTTTTTGAGGGGGATGGGGGGTAGCTAATCTCATGAATTGATAACTAGCAGAGGAAACTATTGATTGATTGATTTTTTTTATTTATTTATGGTGATCTTGCACTTGTAAACTCCCATTGACCTGGATATGTACAGTGGAAAAATAATTTGAAGAAACTAGACGATGGATGGATGGAAAGCCTATTGGAAATATATATATATTTTAATATCTGACTAGTTGGATTTATGAGTGTCTTTTTGAATATCAATTCAATTGAATTTCTGAAAAAAACATAAAAAAAAAAAATAAATAAAAAAAAAAAATATATATATATATATATATATATATATATATTGAAAATGGATTTTCAGAAATTCAATTGAATTGATATTCAAAAAGACACTCATATAAATCCAACTAGTCAGATATTAAAATATATATATTTCCAATAGGCTTTCCATCCATCCATCGTCTGGTTTCTTCAAATTATTTTTCCACTCAGATAAATCCAACTAGTCAGATATTCAAATAGATATTGATAGACATAGATAGATATTCGAATCTAGCTAGCTAGAGAGTGAATGTCAGTTCACCGGGGTCAACTGGTTTTACTGGAGTTGGAGACAAGTCCAGAGACAAGGGGTCCATGGGCACACAGACTCCCCCACCATCTGGCAGCCATAAAAGTGTTGGAAGTTGGAGTTTTTTTTTGGAGGGGGGGGGGCTTTATGGCCTTGCAGGGTGAGACATGGCAAGACACTCTGGATGCCCCCGAGCTCCTCAGCTTCCTTCACAGCCCTCTATTCGGGTCAGAAGTTCATTGCCTTTCTCCCCTTTAAAATACCTTGGAGCTTTAATTCAATTCAATTCAATTCAATTCAAGTTTATTTGTATAGCGCTTTTCACAATACACATTGTTTCAAAGCAGCTTTACAGAAAATGCATTTCAAAAATATACATACAAAAATACAGTTAGTTAATCATGAAATTTAGGGCATAACATATCGCCGGCGTTGGGTCGTCTCTTCACAGGCGTCGAGTCGTCTCATCACAGGCGTTGGGGCATCTGAAGTCTCCATGAGAGGCTGGATACATAACTGGAGCTGACGAACTCTATTTGAGTTATCTCGGGACAGGCGTCCCGAGATAACAACAAAAAAGGCAGATGGGAAATAATTAGCGTAGCTGCTGTTCATAATATGAATGCATTTGATCTGATTTAACTGTAGTATAAAAGGTATGAGATGCATCATGTGAATGCTTGGCTAAAGAGATGCGTCTTTAATCTAGTTTTAAACTGGTAGAGCGAGTCTGAGCCTCGGACAATATCAGGAAGGCTATTCCAGAGTTTAGGAGCTAGATGTGAAAACGCCCTCCCTCCTTTAGTGGACTTAGATATCCTAGGTACGACCAGAAGCCTCGAATTTAGCGATCTTAAAGAGCGCGATGGAATATATGGCGATAGAAGATCTCTTAAATACACAGGAGCTAAACCATTTAGGGCTTTATAGGTCAGTAACAATACTTTGTAATTGATACGGAACTTAATAGGTAAAGATGGTGGGAAGTGGTTTTTATGCAGGCATCTTTTGCATGCGTCTGGCCACGGAGAAAATTTTACAAGGCAGGACAGCAGACGTGATTCACACAGATGGCGAGAAGTTGGACCCTGGTGAGTCAACGAATGAGTTTTGTGTCGATATGCGTCATCATGTGCCTCATCAATTCACTCTGAAACTTCAAACAGCCCCACTGGCACGGAACAGAATAATAAGACAAATAATTAAAAACTTTTTCTGGGTCTCAAATCAATTCAAAATAACATTCAGATTCATGTATATTATGTTTCTACCATCAATTAAAAAGGTCAGGAAACAAAACAAACAATTATGGAATTTTGTTCACGGCACGCTTATTCTCTACTGTCCTATAATCTTACCTTGCATGCTTTGCTCATTGGGATTTTCAGGTCTGATCAAGTCCAGATTCCTTTAGAAATGATATCCTCCACAGAGGCTGAACCAACTTTAACACCTTCTGCAGCTTGAGTAACAATGCCCTCTCATAAGTATCAGTTAACAGAGAGAGACTAAATCAAACTCAGAGGGCGTAAAAACAAATGTACTTTCTTTTGTTAAGAAATTCATTCGGAAGCACAATGACCTTCTTCCAACTTCTTGGCCTTGTTTTTGTTTCCTGTCTGAATTTCCATCTAGTGTATCTCAGCGTGGTTGAGTTTCTAGTCTCTTTACGGCCCCCACTCGTTTCAGCATCCTCTTTGGAGGAGGAAAAATGCTGACAGTGGAAGAGTAAAAACTGTGTTTGGCAGGCACGCCCTTGAAGGTTTCTGTGTCACTCAAGCCCATTGAATTTTTAATTATTTCCTGGCTGTGGTATTCTGCTCTACTTCACTAGGGCGCCTGGCTCCATGCTGTCTCACAGCTCAGATGGTAGACACTGTGTTAGACATTTGCGGTTAAATCTGCTCAAATCCTTGGACGCCTACTGCAAGCAGGTGAGACCTTGGTTCAGAGGCTTTTTTAAAAGGATAGTTAACACAACAGTGGTTTACTTGTTCTAAACCTTTCTTTCTTCTACAGAAGACAAAATAATATATTTTTTAAATATACTTTTTTGGGTGAACTATCCTTTTACTGTAAGCTACTGTGTCTCAAACAGTCCTTGAAAATGTTGCGATACCTTAAGCATGTTAGTGCACATGCAAAACTAAATTGCCTGTATTTACAGCGCCAGCAGTCTGCTGGAGACAGACGGCACTTCCCACTTCACTACGAATCCCGCATGCAGCTTTTGTCTCTCAGACTGATGCATTTAGCATTCAGATCCATCATTATTCCCTGCCCGGCAGACAGCAGTAATGTAATCTCCGTTGATTTACAGGCACAAGTATACATCCCAACTCCCAACAGCTGGATCTGCTCTGTACCAGCGCTGTCTGATCATGCCTATTGGATTTGCCTCTTATAATTATCATAATAATGACTTCAAATGCATTTGACGCCAGGACCTCTGATTGCACTTGACAAGAGCTTCTCCAGGCTGGTGAGTTGCAACATCAAAGAAGCGTTTCGGACTCGGAGGGTGGTGCAGTTTGAGCATTTGGCCCGAGATTTATTGAGAGGCTCTTAACATATTTCAGGCTGTCTCTCTCTCACTTTTCCGTGTCATGTCGAGGTCTCCCGGGTTCCAAGAGAGGAAAAGAGTAATAAGAAAGAGAGCGAGAGCGGGAGATTTTGAATAAACGGCTGGAAATAATGATCTCTGTTCTGAGTTAGTGGTTACATCAACAGCAGTGATTCAGGGAGGAAAAATGTGGTTTATGTCTCTTTAAGTCTCTAGGCTGTCTGCAAAATGCATTAGTCCTGTGGAGCAGACACAGGCCAGGGCAGAGGGAGGAGCCCAGAGCTGCGGAGGGGGGAGGGCTGGAGGATTGAACAGCCGCAGTCTGGGCCTCTAGCCTCCTGGCTAGACTGCTGAAAGTTATTATTGAGTTCCTGAGCAGAGCCTCCCCTCCCTGCCATACTAGTGTCTGTTCAGCCTGTGCTCTCGTTCTCTCAGACTCGCTGGGTGGGTATACGAGCGTGTGTTTACTGGCTGCCAGTTCACCATGGCCTTATACAGTAACGCAGCACACAATTTAGTCTTCCAAACTTAAGAATTAACACTTTGCAATAAAGTTCGATTAGTATGAATTATAAATTAAACATTAACCTGGATTAATAAATGCTTTTTAAAAGTATTGTTCATTGTTACTTCAGGATTCCTAATTCAACAGCTAATGTTAACAAATTTAAACTTAGAGAATCAACATAACGATCTTTATAATAATTATTACAATTACGTACCGGTATTCATAAAATATTCTGAAAAATTATTTAGTAGGGCTGTCAATAAAAAAGCTCAAATTTAATAATGCTGAATAATTGTGATTTAGTATTTTTAAATGTTTATATTTATTTTATTTTTTCACCTTTATTTAACCAGGAGAAAATCTCACTGAGATTAAGAATCCTTGTCACGATAAGTAGCCCGAATTTGCATATACACATATACAAAAAAAAAACAATATATAATAAAACAAACATACAATCATGTTTGTTCATGATTTAAATAATGAAAGCTTAATTTTTGTGTCAACACCACTTTACAATAAGGTCTCGTTACTTAACGTAAGTTAATGCATTAACTAACATTAAAGAACAGTGAACAAAATTTTTGTTACTTATTATTCTTTGTTAATAATTGTTAGTTCATGTTATCATTAAATAATGGTAACAGATACAGCTTTTGATTTTAATAATGTAGTAAAGTAGTAAGTATTGTAATTAGTAAATAATCAACATTAACTAAGATTAATAAATGCACTAGAAGTATTTTTCATTATTATTTGATGTTAACTAATGTTAAAAAATGGAACCTTAAAAGCGTATTTTTAATATATTGCTTACAATACATACTCAAACCATTGCTACCATATCAATTTATTTATCGTTATTGTTCGAAATTGGATATTCAATTGTACATTCTCATTCCCGTATTTTTACATTTAGATTACTTTGCCATGATTAACGCTCACTTTAAGTACATTTTTAAAAACACTAATTTAATAACACTGTTAAATGTCATATTTGGCAGATCTCAAAATGGATATACATTTTTCATACTGTACATTATAATTTTGTGATAACTAAATTCACTTTCACAATTAGCCATTACAATGACTCATTTTAGTGTTTCTTAATTTCATTTATGTATCGTTTCTATTGTATAGATTTATAATACCTGATATCAATCCATTATTGGACATAATTTCAGTGCACATGTATCATGAACGTTGTATGGTCTTATAAGGTATAGAATGCGGTACAAACATATGAGAGGACACAGACAGACACATGTCCCTCAGCTGTTAGTGGAAAGGCCACATAGGTCAGTGTGGATTGGTGCTGGGAAAGCTGGGAGATTACATGCTAACCCCAGGCCGTCTTTTGAGGCAGGGCTCAGAACAGGAGCACCGGGCCCTAATCCCTCTGATCAGATCAGACTGAACAAATTAACGCACAGAGCAGTGTCACATCGGGAACATACACACAGCAGACTCAGGAGACATTTATATAACACACTGGCCTTTATCTTCGTTGTCTCTCTTTTGTGTTAGATCTGAGCTGGCGCTGACTCACTGGTAAGCTACTCTAACCGTCAGCCATTTTGGCATAAGTTCAGAAACACCCGATTATCTGTAAACCAGCCACATCTCGGTTCAAATGAAGCTACTTCACAACTTCACAGGATTTATGCGAGTGGAGCGCTAGTAAAAAGTACATGTTTAATGGATGTCAGGTGTGTAGGTCCATTTAACAAGTGTCCAGAAGACTGGCAGACTAATGTTAGACGCAGGGCTGGGAGAGGGTCTGGTCCGCGAACACCCCGGAGTGGAGATGGCGAATTCAGTATTTTGTTGTGTTCTGTTGGTTGAGTCAGAGCTGAGCTCAAGGTGTTATGCAGTTGCTATGGAGAAAAACATTGGCCCTTTCAGATTCAGAGTGCTGTAAAATGAAAATGGTCCAGGAAAAAGAAGTTTCCAGGAATTTTCAGGGTTAAAAGCACATCAAGGGAGCAGAATAATGTAATGCCTGTTGGCAAAAAAAAAAAAAAAAAAATCAATTGAGGTTGTGTTTTAGATCCTGGTCCCCAGTTTAGGATGCTGATGTCCCCACCAGGTACATAATCTCAAAGATAACATGCAATCCAAAACTGGTGTTTTCAGCAGGGATGCTTCTCATTCTGACAGGTTTGTAAAGTTAAAGTTCACCCACAAATGAATTATTTATTAACGTCATTCTGTATGACTTTCTTCTGGGAAGTTTGAGAAGATATTTTCAGAAATGCTTTCAGTGGTCACCAAATGGCTTTGTTACCAACGTTCCTCAAAATATTTTTTTTTGTGTGTTCCTCGGAAGAAAGTCATACGGGTTTGGAATGACACGGGGATGCGTACATGTGAATTTACTTCATTTTTGGGTGAACTATTCCTTTAAACCTTAATTTTCTTTGTGTAAGACTTAATCAAATCTATATCTTTTGACCAGACATTCAAATCAAAAACGGACTATAACCAGACAAGTATCCCAGCTTTTATTTGAAGGATTTCTTTTTTCCACCATTAGGTTTCCTGTCCTGAAAGAGTGCCCTTCTTTACTGCTTAACGGAAGAATGAGCCTCTCTGTTTCCCTATTAATCTCTTTATGTAATCATCTGCTTTATTAAGCTGTACTACTTCATGGAAAAATGGAAAAGGGATTTTTCCAAAATGCAGGGTTTCCATGTAGAGATGTGACAGCTCTTCACACGTTGCTGTAATAATAGCCAATTCTAACCTTGTATGTTTTGTACTTTGGAAAAAAACGCTCAATTACGGAGTTTTGGGCACTCGGCGGTTAGCTCTTTTTCGCCCCTAATTTTTTGGGTTTTTCCTTCTACCACGCAATTCTCTGTTTTTCCTCTCCTGTTGTTTCTAATGCTTCCTGTCAATCCACGACATCCATTAGCACTCCCACCTCCAGTTTGCCGCACTTGTATTTGTTTTGACAAATGCTGGAGGAACATCGGGCTTTCAAAGTGACTGTAAAAAGCAGAACAAACTAAAATAATCCATTCCCAGCCTTGGCCGTATCAAACCTTAATTATAGGGCCCACTCCCCTCTCTGCCTCGCTCGCAAATGCACGGGCCCTAAGAGCGTTTCACAGAAACTGCCATGTTTTCCATTTACTGTAGGCCTACTTGCGGTGATTAGCCGCAGTCTCAAATGGACATGCTATGAAAGGTCAAGTGATGGCCTCCCTCCTGGATGGGTGCACATTATTGTGCTAGCTCTTGGAGTTGCATGGAAGATGTCTGCTCCATCTTTACAACACCTCTGTGTTGTCGATCGCCAGCGTTTAGATGGCGTCAGGGGTTGAGAATGCCGAAATGTGGTTGGAAGCAGTAAATTTCAGATGGATTTATAGCCTCACTTGAGTCAATTACCACCACGCTGCCCCTCCCCTGTCCCAGGGCAGACACAGTGAAGGTGCTGTGACATCATTGAGACCCTAAGCACTGACCGTAACTTCACCCTGCCAATTCTCAGCGGGAGCTTTTACAACTTGAGCAGCCTCTCCGTACCCTGACACCTTCTGACCTCCCCTTGGCATTCACTCCCTTATCATCCTCCCAAATAAACCCACCACCACACCTTATTTGGTGTAGGAGTCACAGTTATTGCCGTCAGTCCTCCGTACACAACAAAGTATGAGCTTTCACGTGTTCTTCCAGCAGCGGCAGCTTTCTGAAGTGCCTGGGTGTGTGAGGTTAGGTGTTGCTGTGGGAGGGAGTGATTGTATATTCAGTGTCTGACATACCGAAGCAGCTCCCTGACAAAATGCATATCCTGTGTGTCCTGTCCTATTTAACTGTCATGACTGATTGATCGCTGACTGGAGCGTTACGTACAAGTGAGTGCAAGCATTGGTTGCATTCCATGTATGTGGGGAGTATTTCTCCGATGTGTATACCTTTGAACATTTCTTAGACTTTTCTGGTCATTATTTTGAGTCCTTGTCTTTTTTTTTTTATGACTTTTTGCTTCATTAGATAGAGACTGTAGATCATGACTGGAAATTGGGAGAGGCAAGGGAACATGAAACAGAATGTGTTGCAGGCTGGACTCAAACTTGTGTTGCCAGAATTAGCTCCAAGGCATATTTGTTGTAGGATTTTATGCTTTATTGGAGTTTGTAGAGAATGACAATAAATCAGCTTGGAGATATAGGGGGAAAGGGAAGAAATATTTTCTTCTTTAAAAAAATATATATCTTATGCTTACAAAGCTTGGTCAAAAATACAGTAAAAACAATAATATTGTGAAATATTATTGAGATTTAAATGATTTTAATGTTTTCAAATGTAATTTTTTCCTTGGCAAAGCTGAAATTTCAGCATCATTACTCCAGTCTTCAGGGTCACATGATCCTTCAGATTTGGTGCTAAAGAAACATTTATTATTATCATCATCAATGTTGAAAACAGTTCAATATTTATTTTAAGGATTATTTGATGAATAGTTAAAAAGAACAGCAATATTTGAAGTTGGATTTTTTTTAAAACATACATGTCTTTTACTGTCACTTTTGATCAATTTAATGTCCCCTTGCTGAATAAAAGTATTAATTTCTTTAAAAAATCATACTGATCCCAAACTGTATTGTATGTTGGCAGCATTAGCACCAGTACGTGCACCAGCTCTGACAGTGCCCACACTCGACGCTTTTGCTTCAGTTTCTGTGATTTCTTTGCATCAGGCAGGAGGTTTAGCTAGCTGTTAGCGGAGACAGGAGGGGCTCTTCAGTGAGACACAGCTGCTAACAGAAGTCCACACTCTAACTGGAGGAACTAAAGCCCCATCTGCTCAGTCAATCACACAGGCACGAGAGCCAAAGCCAGCCAGCCATTCCACCCTCTGCGCACAGGGACAACTAGAAACTGCAGATAGAAAGGGCGGGAATATCACCCGTTCACTTAGTGTTGGTTAAGGCAGGGCTCGTGGCCTTCTTCAAGCTCTTCTACCTGATATGTGATATTACGGCTCTCCTTATTTCGAGCCCCTTGTGTTGGTGTGGCAAAGAGGTGATTCAGTGAGACTATAATTGTCTTTCTGCACTTAACCTCCTGCGCAATAGCATTAGAACTAAAGCACACAGATTAGAATTTAGGCACGACCAGCACTGAAAATCTGACCGTATGTACAAAGCAGTCAGGTGACTGTACAATATAATATTTTTGTATTCTTGTATTCTATATTGTATTCTGTACTGTTTCTTGTTTGCTGTATTTTCCGGACTATAACTGACCTTTTTTCTCATCTGAAACATGCTGCAAAATATTCCAAAGGGACTTGGTATAATGCAATTAACGTCAAGCATGCAAAATATATGGAAAAAAAGTGCACACATTTGGATTTGTGCCAAATGAGAGAGTACGATTTTTGCACTTATCTGTTTGTTTGTTTTTCTCTCAACAATGCGATTTTGACATGTTGCAACTTGCAACTTGTAGTCAGGTGCGACTTATTTTCTGGAAAAAATACAGTACATTTTTTAAAATCCAAAATTTTCTGTCTATTTCCATAATTGAATGTACAAAATCCCTAGTTTTAAATGTTTTGTCAAACGTACTGATAGACAGATTAGCAGCACTGAGTAATAATCTTTAGTGGTGAGTGTCTAGAGTTTCTACAGACGTTTATTTACTGACGTTTTTCTTTTTCCCCGTCACCCCCTTAGGCTTCCTGGTTTGCATGTTTTCTGCATTATAGTGTTCTAAATGTGAAGAGAAGCAGAAAGACATTGTGTGAATGTGTGTGTGCCTTGTGGGGTGTTTTGTCTCCACCTCAGTGTAAGCATTACTCTCCACAGCATGCAGTTTAATCCATTTAAATACATAACTGCAATCCGTTTCATGAATATATCAAGAGAAATTTGGGTAGAACTGTATGTATGAGTTTTGTAAATGCATTTTATTTGCAGTCTCTGGAGGTGGACTACTTATTGGAGGACTTAAGAGTCCGATGAGACTATACCCTTATGTGCCTGCTGGAATACACCATATTGAAGCAGATGGATTCCTCCATCGCTCTCAGAGCAAGATTACGCATTACACCCCGCCTCTGCCTCAAAAGTCTGTTCCCTCTTCTGCTCAGACAGCAGCAAGACTCCAGTTTAAAGGCTATTATCACAATCCAATCAAGATTGGTTTTCCCTAAGGCTCTGTATCTAACTTCTGGAAAGGCTTCTGAAACAGAATGGACTTGAAGGGAAACGTGATGGCATGGTTTTTTCCTGTCACTGAAAGCGGAAGAGCTGGGGGACATTTTCAAATGGCACCGATCTGCCAGCTGACACCTGGTGACAACCGAGCTTAATATAAATTGCGAGACCCTCCAAAGCACTCTCACGTGCATGAGGACAGCTGGCATTGCCACCTTCTTTCTCTCTCACATACTCTTATACACTTTTATCCTATACAGTCTTCAAGAAGCCCCCTCTAATTAGGGCACCAGTCTCCAGCAATAAAGCTCCCACCCAAGTGTGCTTCACCAGTTTTGCCCTTGACTTTGGCAGAGCACGGCGAAGCACACACAGATCTGGGGATTACATGCAGGATTTCCGTGGGGGGGGAAGAAAAGCTGTAATAGGAAACTTGTTGTGCCTGGTTGCTGTGCACCACCACCGCTACAGTTCTTTCAGGCAGCATGGCACATTATTGTGAGGATGTTAGTAGCTCGAGCAAGTTCAATAGAGCAGACTATTTTAGTTTCACGACGAATGCAACTCCACTTGTTTGGCTTCCAAGTAATGGCAACAGAGACTCAGACCATGCACCTTCTCCCCGAACAAGCTGGATGGTGTGACACGACGAATGCAAGTGGAGGTTGATATTTGCTTCATTAGTCATTCCGAAATCAGAAGCAAACGTGGTCAGATGTTATCCAATCTGTTTTATGACAACATGCACCCATGGCTCTTGGATGGAGCAATGCATTCCAAACTGTTCTACTCAATATTTGCTTGGGACGTTTGCACATCTTGGACCATTTGCAAAAATGTAATTTTTCAAACCCTTTTAAAATCAGTATCAACACATTGAAAAAAACTAGGGTAGGGGTGCATTATATATTGGTACCATATCAGCTGAGATATATTTTTTAAATGTATCTGTATTGATGTTGGATACTGAAAGGGATAGTTCACCCAAAAATGAAAATTTTATGCCCACCCAGGATATCTGCCAGCCATTTTGCTTCCAAGAACCAAGCCTGTTTTTTAGTCTTATTTTTTTATTTATTTAGACAAAGTAGTGTATGATTTTAATATCTGCCATTTATTGTTTATCCGCCAAAACAAGAATATTGAATTTGATTAATGAACTGATTCCTGGAAAACCATCGGTTATGTGTACGCAGATATGCACGTTTCATCCATGTATGTTTGCCGTAATGCGCTCCTTTATAACATGCCTTCAAAGAAATCCTACACAATAGGCAGTTGAAAGGGCATAGGATTGAATGGCCACTTTAAGAGTAAGCCGTACTTGGCCTTCAAGTATACATTCCTGCTGCTTTGTGTTTCCTCTGTGGTCCTGCTCCTCGAACCCGCCCACTCACATTCAGGAACCAGACGCTCCGAGTTCCCACAGGGCCATCAGCCAAAGCAAACTACAGAGAGGAAATGTGGCCCTCACTCACTCACTCTTTCAATCACTCACTCATGTGCTCCATCAGTAATGGAGCCTGTGTTAGTGCTTTTTTCATTTGCTCAACAAGAATATACAGTATGTTACATTTGATCTTACATTAATATTTTATCTGTACTCATGCTGTAGTGTAATTCTAGTGCTGTGCAATAACCTAATTTAGATTTCTTCAAAATTGTATAATACATCCAGATGGCTTCTTTTAAGGTTTATTAGACTGTTGGTTTGAGTCCAGATGTTGTACATGTCCTAATCTGCATCCATTATGTGTTTTGTGTGGTTTTGCCAAGCTGTTTGAGACCGTCTGCCCTGCATGTGTGTCACGAGGCCACGCTTTTGATGTGGTGGTGAGTGAGGGCCATGTCACGGCTGCCCTGCATTTCAGATCAGCGGACGTTGCATCAGCGGCTCCCTTGTGGTGTCTGGGAGGGTGCACAGTCAAAGACTATTATGTCTGGGACGCCCTGGTCTTCCTGGAACTCCAGACCTCAGGGAAGGAACAAACACAGACAGACGCTCTTTGTTGGGTCTGCAGTGGTTGTTCAACGCTTGAGTCATGTTTTGACTTTACCCATCCGCATTTTTTTGGAGGGGGAAAAAAACAGTGCTTTCCTTTGCGCAAGGCAGGCAGGTCTCCAGACTGAGGAAGGAGGGAGGAACTGTTAATTATTGTTTGATTATGGTTATTTTCAGCATGTCACCCACCACAATTTACTTGCAAAAGTTTCCAAAATATTCAACATTATAATTGGATATCACTATGCTAAAAAATGACCAATCATTTTTTTTATTTTTTTTATTTTTTTGGTAAATTATTTTAATTTGAACACCTTTCATCACAGAAAAACTGATATAAATATGTGTCTTTAATTTAAAGGGATAGTTCACCCAAAAATGAAAATTCTGTCATTAATTACCCTCATAAGTCATGTTCCACTTTAGATCTTTTTGATGAAATCGGAGAGCTTTCTGTCCGTCCATAGACCGCTATGCAACTACCACTTTGCCGAATTTAGGCTTTTATTCACATGTAAACATTCATTAACTCACAAATAACTTGTGGTAAATGGAAGTTTTAAGTATGTTTGCTTGATGTGCGAGAATGTTAATTCTTGTGCGTTACGAAGCACGTTTGATCGCAAGAACCAAGTTTTTTTCTTATATTATGCGTCAAGCATGTTTGGTTGAGATTTGTTCGCTGATCAGTGATAATAATATGTGAATAAAAGCCTAAATGAAATGTTTATCATATAAAGCGATCGAGTCACTGCAGAAAATTTGGACTAAAACCGCTCAATTCATATGGATTAGTTTTACGATCTCTTTATGAACTTTTTTATGCGTCAAAGTGGTAGTTGCGTAGCTGTCAATGGAGGGACAGAAAGCTCTCAGATTTCATCAAAAATATCTTCATTTGTGTTCCGAAGATGTACAAAAGTCCTACGGGTTTGGAACATGAGTGTGAGTAATTAATGACAGAATTTTTGGGTGAACTAACCCTTTAATTAAGTAGCCTATCAGTTCCTGAATCAAATCAGAAACAACTGAAAAACGATTTGCCGTTCGGGAAAGGCTTTAAACAATTTACTGACAGTAATGTCTTTTTTCAAATGGCTAATAAGCAAGTCCAAGTGTTTTGTGATTTTATTTTCCCCTTTCCATGTTGCTGTTTAAAATATTGTAGCAATTTTTGTCGCATTTAAAACCATTTGAATCGGTTTAAGCTGTCAGGTGGATTTCAAAGAGAGATGTGGTAGGCTAACGTTATGCCGTGTAGATGTTATAAGTGGAGAAAATAATATTCTTTACACTCGTAAGGTATATTTTACTAATTCTGTATTAGAAGATTACACGTCCTCTATTGTTCTATGCACATTAAAATATTTCAGAAAGTCTATTGAATCGGTAAGAGGCTGCTCTCAAAGCCGCTACACTCATCCTGAAGAGTCCTTGATCACCAATTGGTCCGCGCTATTCTACTCTGCGCTCTCAGAAAATAAGTGTGTGCTTTGTGTATTCCTTGCGTTGCGTGTGTGTGTGTGTGTGTGTGTGTGTGTGTGTGTGTGTGTGTGTGTGTGTGTGTGTGTGTGTGTGTGTGTGTGTGTGTGTGTGTGTGTGTGTGTGTGTGTGTGTGTGTGTGTGTGTGTGTGTGTGTGTGTGTGTGTGTCGGCTCCAAGGCCCACATTACCGACCGTAAAGTCGTCACTGAAGCTGGACGTGGAGGCAAGTGTGTAGCATCAATAGCATGAGTCAGATCCGCATTGAAAGAACCCTCCAAACAGCCATGGTCACATAACGCGTGCTCCCACGCCTTGTGATAACAGGTTTGTTATTATAGTTCGCTACTTAAGATCTGCACAGTGAGCGTGTGAATACACAGTGAATATAATAGAACTACAAGATTCCTTTTTTTTAACTACAAGATTCCTGTCAGCACCCTATGGTGAGACAAATCCAGCGCGGCATCTCCCCCTTGTGTCCCATTACAGTCAACGACTCTTTAGTTCCTGACCTCGTTTATTCAGTCATAATTCTCACCCAGGTGGTGCTTTTCAGCCATAATGCACCACGTTTATTACTCATTGTGAACCATTTTTCTATCAGCACCTCTTCATGACTTTATCCTCCGCTAACTTTCCCACTGACTCTGGTTGTCAGGATGCTCAGGTTACGGGGGTGTTTTAAATTCCTGAACTTGAGTCAGAAAGACAGGTCTGGGCAGGTACTGGTTCGGCAAAGGTAAACACATCCTGGATCTGACATGCTGAAACCTGAGGGCAAAGGGGAGGGATTTCTTACGGGCTTACTCTCTTTTTCAGGAAGCCTTTTTAGTTGTATGAATGCCTGTAGTGTTTGGTTTTTATTTGTACTGATGCTAAATTTACCCTGATTTCTCTCAGATATTTGCTGAGAGCTGTAAGTCGGTTTGACACCTACATGGTCAAAGCTCTACCTCAGCGCTGGAGTCTTGCCTTCACAGTGTTTTTTATCTTCTCATAGAGTGTGTGTTTTTTTGTTACAGGCGTACAGTCCCATTCCCTCCAAAAAGTCCAAACATGACCGCTCAAGATCCCCATCAATGGATAAAGAGAAGCAAGCTGATTGGCTACAGTCTCTGGCTGCATCTGCTAATAAGGTAGATTTGTATTGGTTTGTTTCCTTTAGGGAATACATTATCTGCATAATGATAGATAAATGCAGTGATTCATATTTTGTGGTTTCAAAGCTATTATATCTTTTAATTATCAATTTCATATATTTATTTCATTTAGTTGTTTTGTTTGGTAAATTTTCACACTTGTTTTCATTTTCACACTCCGTCTGAGTATAGTTGAACCAACCCATTGCAGCATAGACCTCCAGATTATGAATTAAATGGAAAGTTACTCTTCAAAATTATAAGCATTTATTATTTTGGCTATTTTATCTAGGCATCATAGATGTTGAAGTTAGGGATGCTTATATTACAATTCTTTACTATTTTGTCTAAATAAATGAAAAACAAATGCAAAAACAAAAAAACTAAACAATTAAATCAATACTGATGAATTGTCTATATTGGCCAATAGCTGATAATATGATACTTCTTGCATCCTTCTTGCATTAAACGGTCTTATTTTTCTCTGTGTAGGATCTTAAGCAGCTCCAGTTTAAGCAGAGACCTTCAGCCTTCAGGCCCTGGTCTCCCAGAGTTCCCTCTGCTGAGCGAGAGACACCTAGCCAGAAGTATGAGAGGTGCGCACATGTAAACATTCTGTGATTATACCATGATAACCATAAGTAGTTAATTCCTCATCTCCACTGCATCGATACATTGCTTTGATTGAGACATTTCATTAATGTCTCCTTTTTCTGTGATATTCAGACCACTTGCTAAAGGACAAGACAGCCTGGCAGTTCCAAATGTATCTCTGCCCATTGACACATTTAAAAATAATGAGCAGCCACCGCACCGTTTCTCTCACCCCAGCGAGACCCACACAAGCAAGACAGAGAGCTCCAGGCCAAGAAAGAGGTGGCCATCTGCAGAGAGACAATCACAGCCGGTGACCAAAGCCTCTCTGCCCACTCCAGTAGTCAGACAGCGTCCTCAGGAGAACGAGGACTCAGACGCAGAAATCGAGGTTGACAACTGTGGTGAAGGTAGGATGTGGAAAAAGAGGATTATCAGTAAAATATGACTGAATCTTGTGAAAACAATTGATACATCCATGTGTGGTATAGATAGTACACTAATATCATGCATGTAAACTGATTAAAGCTTAAAAGAGAGTATTTTTGCAATATCTGGCAACACCATTTAGATTGAGAATAATATATATTACACTTTTATTTCACTGCTGTATTATTCTGTCATTCCAGGTACTGTCTCCTGTTTATTGATGTCCCCTCCGTTTACAAATGGCATTGGAGCGATGAACCTCAGTGCTCCCAGTACTGCAGAGGTGCATGATGGGAGGGTGAGACTAGGGGCGAGTCCTTGCTCTGAGCTGGAAGTCCTCAAGCAGACGCTCTGCAGTGACCTGAGCTCTAAAGAGGCCAGAGAGAAGTTCCTCCAGGAGATCATCCGCATGAGAGTGAAGCAAGAGGACAAGCTAGCCGTCGCTCTGCAAGCCAAACGCAGCCTTCAGCAGGTACTTACTGCGAGCTCCGAAAGTCTGGAAAACTGCAGTTCACAATATCATTTCAACCTGGAAATCAACAAAGGTTTAAGTTTGTTTGTTTTTTTCAAACCAAAGAACGGCCTTAAATAAAGACAAAATATTCAATTCAAATGTTTAAATACTAAAAATAAACAATTATATTTTTAGAATCGTTTTGAATATTCTGAATTTAGAATAATCACAGTGTAGTTGTCAACTAAAACTATTGAAAATAGTTATTGGTAATTTAAATAATGCTAAAATGAAATAAAATTTTGATATTAGATGAAAAACATAAACTTAAAAAACTTAAAAAATATGTATATAAATGTTACCTTGGCCATTAACTGAATTAAATCAATAAAAAAAATTTAAGCTATAGAGAAAATAAAAAAATGACTGAAATCTTAACTAAAATAAAAACTAAAATGAAAATGGTACATATTTACTACAATAATACTGCTCTGCACTATTTCTAGGTCGATAATCAAATAAGCAAATTTGTATAGCGAATTGCTTTTTAAAAATGTGTGCGCTATTCTTCAACAATATTGCCTGTGGTTCACAGGAGCTGGAGTTTGTCAGGGTGACTAAGAAGGGCAGGCTGAGGGAGGCCATTGAGGCCAAGCGGAACCTGAGGAAGGAGATCGAGCGCCTCCGTGTGGAGTGTGAGAAGAAGGTGCGGGACGCCAACGAGTCCTGCGGGAGGCTGAAGAGGGAGCTGGACAGGGAGAGACAGCTCCGGGTGTGCGATAAGGGCTGCGAGGCAGGACGTTTGAGGGCCAAGTATTCCTCACAGGTGAGAGTCAGAACATCCTGTTGGTATATTTTAGCACAGAAGATACATTTACACTGTGTGTTTTTAATGGCTGCTTTTGATGTTAAGACAGCAGGGGGAGTTAAAATGCTAAACAGAAGCGTTTTCACACTTTTGGACACCACTGTGAATAATAAAGTATGACAGCAAATAGGATGTGCACAAAATTTGCTCTGAAAAATGACTTCCAACATCTCTTTTATCTCTCCATCAGATTGAAGATCTGCAGATGAAGCTCCAGCAAGCAGAAGTGGACCGTGAGCAGTTAAGAGAGGACCTGCTGAAGGAGCGGGACGCCCGACAGACCCTGGAGAGGGTCGTCAAAGAGCTTCAGGAACAGCTGGGCCACAAAGCAGAGACGGAGGGACACGCCATCGCAAACACACAACCGACTGAGGGAGAGAAGAAAGAAATGAGAGCTGAAGATGAATCTTAAACGTTTAGAGTAATGTGTTCAATCTATGGCTGAGGATGAAGACTTTGATTTGAGGACGAGTAGAGGACGCCTCTAAAGCCAACGTATTCATGAAAAAAGTTCTGGATCACCGGAAAACGGTCATGATTAACAATCATATTACAGTGTGCGTTTACCAAAACCAATGGAAACTGTAACCATAAATCATGAACTCAAGCAACTGGAAAGAAGTTTGGTCGCTCCTCGATGGGAGGACGTTCAGAGACGGCGGCATCGCGTGTAACTGACTCGCCTTCAGTTAGCTTCTTTAAGCTAATCTAAGGAATTTATTTTGTTATAAGCTATTTAAATTTTTTGCAAAGATACTTGAAAAATATTTGGGAAACAAATGTGTTTTCTATTCACATTACATTGACAGTAGCAGGTGAACAACCTGTTAGTGCCGCTGATACTCTGTAAACTAGAAAGTGTTACAAGCCAGAATTATACTTGCTACACAGGTGTTGTCACTACAAGGTTTTGCTCGCTTTTGTTTCACCTTTTTTTCGCTGTTGTATCGGAATAGTTTGCATGAGCGACAGTGCTATGGTGCAGCAAAGCTTTATTATAAACCTACATTCAAATGAGCTTTTTATCTTTGTATTTTTAATTACCATGTACTTAAAACCCTATAGTATTGGCAATGATCCATATGGGCTGAATCCTACCATCTGTCCTAAACTTCAATATCAAGTATTATACTTTAATTACCAGTTTTTGCTATTTTTAACAGTCCAGACGAGGGCATAAATTTGATCACTTCATGCTCCGTTTGATGGTGAAATGAATGTGTTTTGTTCAGAACCAGAATTATACTCGCGTGACAAATATCCATTTTTAGTCACTGGTTTAAGGTAAAAATTAATACATAAAAATGCTGTTAATGAAAATAACATTTCTACTTATATAGAAAACAAGGATATATATTTTTTTACTTTCTACCAAAAAAAGAATTGCACTTTTAAGAAAAGATAGTTGTATTGTGTATTTGAAGCCCTCTGTTTTTTTTTTTTTTCAGATCTCAGACATCAAGTATTGAATAAAAAAGTTTTCATACATTTGTTACAGATGTGAATACCACTTAAGCATAAAAAAACTATGTAAATATGATAGCTTGCTTTACACTTCACTCTAAATGCTTTTGCTCCAAACCAATAGACTGTATGTATGAAATAATGTAACACGAAAGTGAATTTCTCCTATCATATTTTCAACTAGAGGGCATTTACTGTATAAAATCCTTATGTAATAATATTAACAAAAATCTTAGATCATTATATTTCTGAATAATTTCAGTCCCTTTGGAAATCACTTTATATAATTACCAAAGCAAAGATTCACATTCTGAGAATTCTGGTTGATAAATCAGAAATGTGACTGATGAACTGTAAAGAATATTTGCTGAATTTATAAAAAAATCTTTTATCTCCATTACCCCTGTCTTGAATAAACCTGCAGTAATACATATTCTAACCTCTCCATCGCTCTATTTATTCTGGGTACATTTTTACTTCCCCTTCTATATTACGAGATCCATATGCCTGCCTATGTCAGTTTTTAACCTCTTGATGTTTTTATGCGTCACACTTGAGATATGCATTGTGTGCAGGGTCTTGTCATAGTTTTGGTTTTGATGTGGGTCATTTTCTTTACTTGTTTTAATGTTCCCCCACAAATAATAACATCATTAAACAGAATCAACCATTCGTCTCATGTTTTCTGATATTCTTTGCTACATTCAGTAATTAGGATTATATCATTTTAAAGCAACTATAGAGCCCAGATTTGATAGATTTGAGGCATTTTAAAATGTTTTTATTTCTTGTTTGATTCTGTCAGGAAAAGATTAGAAGAGGTTACCCTGGTTCATAAGATAAGATCAAAATATTAATTATTATTTAAGAGCAGTTAGCCCTAATTCATAAGATAATATTTAAACAATGTTTTTGATAATTTGGGGTTTTATAAGAACAGTTAACACTGGTTACGAATTATAAGATAAAAAATGTATACATATAAATTATTTTAATATAAAGTTATCCATAGTAAGAAAATATATATTTTTTTAAATATGTATTTTTATAAGAACAGTTAACCCTGGTTTATAAAACATGATTATATATATATTATATATAAGAACAGTTCATACCCTGGTTCATAAGACAGAATAATTTATTTTTAACTCTTATCAGTTAACACTGGTTGCAAATTATACTATATAAATATTTTTTATACTATTAACCATATAAACAGTTAACCAGTCACAGTGTATAAATGAAAATATCAAATATTTTAATATGTATTTTTATAAGAACAGTTAACCCTACTAAGTTTAGTGCTGTCAAATCGATTGATCGCAAAACATTTTTGTAAACAAAATATTTTATGTAAGATGCGATTAATCGATTTGAAAGCACAAAAAATATCAAATATTTGTATCATTTGTACTTCTATAATTTTATTTTACAGTTTATATATGTCACGGATTCAGCCAGCAGGGGGTGCCATCCGCCCCAGGTCCTTCAGCTCCACCCACTCGTTCACAATCACCAGAGTTTTAACCTGCCACACCTGTCACTTCACAATTAGGAACACAGTTCACAGTTCAACAGATTCTACTCTATCGGTGGCGGTAATGCACCAATAAGCTAGGTTGCCAACCGCCAAGAAGAAGAAGAAGAAAGAAGAAGAAGAAGAAGAAGAAGAAGAAGAAGAAGAAGAAGAAGAAGCTCCCTGTTTTCTAACCGACAAAGCCAAGATCGCCTATATTATATCACTTCTATGCAAGCAAGTTGAACAAGGTCGTCTGAATTGAGGCTGCCTACTGATAGGGTCTTTCTCCAGATGGCAATTTATGATGATTATATGGGGTTAGAAAACCTGATTAAAACAATCCATTCATGTAGCCCAATGCATCTCAGCTTGCCAGCTAGAAACATTACTGCTGCAATCCTCACCCTTAATTCCATCAGCCGCTACAACAGCACCTCCTAGCGAGCCTATGCAGGTAGACTCATTTCATCTCTCCCAAATTTAGCGTCAACGCCAAAACCATAATTGAGTGCTGTTCAAATTCCCTTGCTAATCTCCACTTAAAATGCACCACAGTATCAGTGACTACCCCTCGATGTTCCATTACAGTTCAAGCTCTCATCCACTCGGGCACCGCGGGGAACTTCATCTCCAGGGAACTTCTCAAACACCCTGGACCTTCTCAAGAAACTTCCCCGTTCACAAACCCTAAGCATCCACTCAATTCTGCATAAGCTGCTGGGTCGAGGAATAATTACTCCTTGCATACCCATAATCATGCTCTGTTTGGAATCCTGTATAGAGGAAATCTCGCTTCTGGTACTGGAATTTAATCACAAATCACTGTAACCTGGAATATCTACAGAATGCACGTTGTTTGAACTCTCGTCAGTAGCAGCAGCAACCAAAAGAGATGAACCTGCTCTGCTGGGAGGTCCTGAGGGACGCACTTACGTTCCATCCATCCTGCACATCTCATGGAGTCAGCTCAGACTGCCCTGTTGCAAACTGAGTCCCCGATTCATATGCCCATTCACCATCCAACGCCAAATAAACGATGTGATGATTTTATCCACCCTACAAAATTTGACCCACCTTTCATGTATCTCTGCTCAAACCTCACCATGACTCTCTTCTCCCTTCCTCCACAGGACGTGTTGCTGCTGACGTACCTTCTCCTCCAGTAGAAGTGGATCACAATCAGATCTACACCGTCCATTCCATCTTAAACTCCCGGCCGACCACATCACATTTAACCGATCACATCACAATCAGGAGTCCCATAAATGCACTAGTTCTACTCGCCTGTTCTCCGCTCTCTTCAGTCTCTACATGAGAGCACCTACCCGACTACCTACCTGTATACTACTCACCTTTGTTAGTCCTTTAAATGCCATTGACCCATCTGTCTTTCACTTCAGAAAACTCCAGGATCGATCCTGCAAAGATAAGAGATTCTTCAGTTAAGTGTGATTGTCAAATATGCCATTCACTTACCTGCTTGATGATCTGAGATGCCATTATCGTTCTATGAATAAAAATCCTGTTCCGTTGATGACGTGCCTCATCTCCTGTTTTGTGATTATGTGTGTGTATATATGTTTTATAAGAACAGTTAACCAGGTGTTAGTTCATAAGACATTAAATATATTTCATGAATTTTTTTGAAGAAAAGCTTATAAAGGACATGCATTTGATATACATGTAATGGAACCCAGATTAATTTCATGCTTCCATTTTTAACTAACATTATTCCAACTATTGATATATCATCCCCTATCCTTTTCCTCAAGTTGACAAGCAAGGCATGAAAATCCCCTAGTACGAGCAATGCCTTCTCCTCATCCTGGATTAGAGATTTACTGACTGCTGACACGTGTGACTCTTCTTCCCGTCCCAGTTCCTCCTAAACTAGCCTACACAACACACTCGTTCACCGTGGCAGTCTAATTGCCCTCACGCTGGAATTTCTGAAGAAAACACAATATCAATGGACCAGAGGGAGGGTCAGTTGCTAAGAGGATCAGTCAAGAAGAGGTGTCAACTGGAATTAAGTCATCTGTCCACATGCACATTGCTACCCTTGAGAATTGTTGGCTCATCATTTCAGTAACACCTGTCTCACTGGATGCCGCTGGTGGAAGAGAGCTAACCTTATGAATTACAGAACTGATACGGTGGGCGAGGAACATGACCAGAGGTCTAGGTTATGACTACACAAGAGTCCAGCAGTAATGAACAGATCTCCAGGAATGGCACCATCATCTCCAACCTTGTTTTCACCGTCTCTAACCCGGCGTCCCGTGAGTCCTGGGAGGAGGCCGCCTTCACCTTTCCGAACACCCTCTCCTTCTATAATGACTTCACCTAAACTATGGCAGAAAGCTGCGATATCACGTCTGGCTGAGGAGTTCTTCTGGATAGGAGGAAGCATTGTTGCATCGCCAAAATGGAGGATGGGCCAGATAGGTAAGAATTAAGACACCGATCTGATGTTTTTATTACAAATATGAAATTATCTAATTGCTGGGTGTACTTCAGTAACTTTTCAGCAGTTCTAAAATGTTATAGTTGTATACTTAATTTAGCTTCAGAGTCATTTTGCATGTTATTTACCTTTTATTTCAAGTATTTTGAGTCCAACAATAAGACAGTGTCCTAAATTATTGCCATCAGGAGAAATGCACCTCACAGCATATGGACACATACAATCCCCAGAGATTAGACTGACTATCTGCGTCACATGACCCTCTGTCCTTGATCCGCTCCTCCAAAGCAACTTTTTTGAAAGCATACCCTGAGTTGACCATTAAAAGTAACCTTTCGTGACTCCTGATCCATTAGAATGTCATTCTGGCATAGACAGAAAATAAACAAACATTACAAATTGTAATAATACTGTATATGATATGATTCAGCAGGTATATTATAGTATGCCTTGAAATAAAGAGATATCTTTCCCATAACGATACAAACAAATGATTGCATGTTGATGCTGTCTCTGAGTTCGTCATGATTGTAGTACTGTTTCCATGATGCATGCCAGCGCACAGTAAACAGCCTTACGAACCTGTGTGTGTGTGTGACGCAGTTGTGTAATCTGATTGAGAAGGAACTTGATGCAACTGCTTCAACAATTAAACTCTGACATTACAATTATTTTCTTAAAGGTGCACACACTAAAGAAATGAATAGTGCCAAAATGTATTTAAAATAATGTACAGACACAAATCATAACAGCCTGTTTACCTGCCAATAACATATGTGCAGCTAAATAATAATCATTAAAATCCTCTTTTGCAGTGGAGAGATGCATGTGCAACATGCAGGCCGGATCTCAAATGATTAAACTAAGAGGAAAATCCAAGGCTCTGGTGCGCCTCTTCTACCTAGATGAGCACAAGTCCTGCATCCGCTGGAGGCCCTCCAGAAAACACGAGAGAGCTAAAAGTGAGTCAGATAGAAAACTGGTGGAGCTGCTGGGGTACATGATGTCAGCATGTGCTTGTTATTTTGAACACCCCCATTAAATTGCATGACAAGTGCAGTTTTCAGTTCATGTAGCCTACAGTACTTTTGAAAGAGGAAATATTTAAAAAAATCAACTCTTGGCATGTTAGGTATTAAATACTACTGCTTACTCAATATTGCATACATAAATAATATGAATAAATAATACATAATAAAAATGTATAATAATAAAATAAAATAAAAATTTCGAAGTGAAACAGTAAACAGTAGTGACCTCACTACATTTATCACATGACCTCTTCACATTGCACGTTTAATCTAGTGAGTGTAAAAAATGTCACATGTTACAATCAAACAATGAGTCAAGAAACAGATGTTAAAAATCACATCTGGAATTACTGGTCCATTGGTCATACTGGAAATGAAAGGTCAACATAGCACAACACATAGCATTGTGGAATACAGTATACCAGTAAGTAAGCTCTGAACTGTTTATCCAGGTATTCTGTGCATAGGCTATAGCAAATTATATTGAAAAAGCGCTGAACAGAATCAATAGTAAGAATAGTAAGATATGCTATCTGAACGGCTTCGATTTGCTACCTACTAACTTTTTGCTAAAAGTTAGTTTTGTCAACATACCGTCCAGCTAAACAGATGTGCTACAACGCGTTTCCGATCAGGTAGCATAGGCCTACAGGTATTTTTCTTTAAAGATTGTTTTGTCAAAAAGTCTGAACTACTGAAGAAATGCTCAGAGCACTGCACTGTTTTTTCTTTGTTCATGGTTTATTTAGTCACCATAGACTCTATCCATGAGGTCTGTGAGGGGATGAGAACTGAGGTTTTCAGGCGATTTGCCAGCAGTAACTTTGATCCAAACTGCTGCTTCAGTATTTACCATGGAGACCATGTGGAATCTCTTGACTTGGTTTCCACGAATGGAGAAGAGGCACGGACCTGGATCACTGGCCTCAAATACCTTCTGGCAGGCATCAGTGACGAGGACAGTCTGGCAAAAAGGCAACGGACACGAGATCAATATCCTTTTAATTGTGTCCTCTCTGAGGGGGAAGGTGCCCCCATGTGACCCCATGTTTCAGTTTGTGTTCGATGTAAGAGTGGATATTTCCTTACATCTTGTTGCAAATGGTTGAGACAGACCTTTTCAGAAGCTGACAAAAATGGAGATGGGAATCTGAGCATTGGAGAGGTTCTACAGCTGCTCCACAAGCTCAATGTGAACCTTCCAAAGCAGAAAGTCAAAGAAATGTTCCAGGTACATTTTATATATAACTAATACTAAATAAAAAAAATCAGTACTAATAACAGCTGATTAAAAAAAATGTGTAGCTTCATCCTTAATAAGCTTCACACTACAGTTCAAAAGTTTGGGGTGAGATATTTTATTTTATGTTCACCATGGCTGCCTTGTGAAATATTATTGCAATTTTAAAAAACTTTTTTTCAATTTTATATATTCCTGTGATGCAAAGCTGAATGTTCAGCAACCATTACTCCAGTCTTCAGTGTCACATGATCCTTCAGAAATTATTTTGATTTGGTGCTCAAGTTCTCACATTGCTTATTATTTTCAATTGAATGCATCCCAGCTGAATAAAACTATTATTATTATTTATTTTTTAAATCTTATTGACCCCTTACTTTTGAACAGTATTGTATAAATGTCAATACCGTTCCACAGTACACAGAGTTGCCGTTGAATAGGCAAACAAGCAAGCTAGCTTGAATGAGCATATCAAACACATTCTCCTAGCTGGTATTTTTGACAAGTCTCATTCTACTGTGTGCTATTTCTACATAGTTTTACTTAAATATCATTAGAGATGTCCTCTGCCAGGTTATATTGGTTTAAAACACCTCCACAGTGCTATTAGCAAAGATGGTGATGAGTACGCTCTGAGTATGTAACATATGGTTCATCTTGAACAGATGGTGTTGTCTGAAACTGGTTAAGGTCTTAACTCTAGTGCCTCTAATCCTTAATGGAGACATATATATATTTCTACTGCAACCAATACCATAACACTACTTTCACTGAAAGTACAAAAAAAAATGATTAGGTAACAGGGGAATCACTAACTAAAAACCTGAGAAAAAAAGTGATTGTTTCACCTTCTAAATTTTCTTTTTTTACATTATCCAAAAAATGCACATTATGCCTTTACGAAATATGTGTGAAATGATGTTTCTAAGTATCTAATTTGAAAGAAACCTCTGCATTCGCAGGAGGCTGACACTGACGATGACCAGGGATCATTGACGTTTGAGGAATTCTGTACCTTTTACAAGCTGATCTCGACACGCAGAGATCTTTACTTACTAATGATCACCTACAGTAACCACAAAGAGCACATGGACGTGAACGACCTCCACCGCTTCTTGGAAAATGAGCAAAAGGCTGGTGTGATTCATTTTGCGTATCGTCATGTATTCGTTAAATATATTACTCTTTTGATGGCCATGAACTGTCATGTTTATAATTAGGGCCCGAGCACCAATGCTACGAATTGCTCCGTTTTTGATGCATGTTCTTTTTTTTCTAGATGGTAAATGTGAATAAAGACTACTGCAAGATGATCATCAACCAGTTTGAGCCATGTTCTGATAACCAAACACATATGCTGCTGGGTATTGATGGTGAGAGACTCTTCATGTGCTTCATTTTTTTTATGGTAATTATAACATTGGAGCTTTACTACATTTTTTTCTTGCTTTCTAAGGTTTCACCAACTACATGCGTAGTCCTGCAGGAGACATCTTCAACCCAGAACACTATCAAGTAAATCAGGACATGACACAGCCACTGACAAACTACTACATCGCATCTTCTCACAACACCTACCTGACTGGAGATCAGCTGCTGTCTCAGTCTCGGGTCGATATGTATGCTTATGTGCTTCAGACGGGCTGTCGCTGTGTGGAAGGTATAAATACTTAAAAGCTTGTCCTTGTCAACATGCTGCAGAATCAAAGTGAATGTATTTTAGATAAAGGGTTGATTAAAGTAACACAATTTAATACGATTTTTACTATCATTAAACTCGACATGAAAATCTTTTCTTCTCTATTATGACGTATATCTCAGTAAAACGGCTTCTCGAACAAGAAAAAATTTAGGTGGGACTTGATTTTGTCCAACAGGAATTAATTAGATTGTTGAGATGTTGTGGTTTCATTGTGATTTAAAACAAAACATGTTATCTCTCAACTAACAGTCTCTCTCTCTCTCTTTGTTTCTCTAGTTGACTGCTGGGATGGTCCTGATGGGGAACCTATTGTGCATCATGGTTACACACTTACCTCAAAAATCCTCTTTAAAGATGTTGTTGAGACAATCAACAAATATGCATTTGCCAAAACTCAGTAAGTGATTTATACTGCCTGGCCAAAAAAAAAAAAAAAAAGTTGCTGTTTGGATGTACCGTTGTGGTCAGAATTATTAGCACACCTGGTAAATCTGATCAAAGATGGCTGTTTATCCTTTTGATCTTTCATTATTTCATGAAATAAATGATTTTCTCCAAAACATGGTGGCCATAATTATTGGCACCCTTTTTTTAAGTACTTTTTACAACCTCCTTTTGCCAAGATAACAGCTCTGAGTCTTCTCCTATAATGAGTTTGGAGAACACCTGACAAGAGATCAGAGACCATTCCTCCATACAGAATCTCTCCAGATCCTTCAGATTCCCAGATCCTTGTTGGTGCTTCTTCTCTTCAGTTCAGCCCACTAATTTTCTAGGGTTCAGGTCAGGGAACTGGGACGATCATGGCAGAAGCTTCATTTTGTGCTTAGTGACACATTTTTGTGTTGACTGTTTGCTTTGGATCATTGTCTTGAATGAAGATCCAACCACGGGCTATTATAAGATTTCTAGTAGAGGCAGTCAGGTTTTTATTTTTTTGATCTGTTGGTATTTGTGGTATTGTTTCCTCATATTTATACTCCGGTGAAACAAGAAGCCATAGCTAGGCAATTTCATGTTCCTAGTCACGGTGGTGTGCTAAAATTTTTATTATCAATGGGAATACTTCAGAGATATTTTACTCATTAAAAATTCTAGGGGTGCCAATAATTGTGGCTAGTTTTGGAGAAAACATTTATTTCATAATGTGATCCATACCCCCCCCCCCCCCAACCCCCCCCCCCCACACACACACACACACACACTTTCAATTTGTTTACTGCAGTGAAAGGTTTGATTTTTGCCATGATTTTTGAATGAAAGATCAAAAGGATAAACAATGCAGATTTATTTTTACAGCAATCTTTGATCATATTTACCAGGGGTGCCAATAATTCTGACCACAACTGTAAATAGGCAAATGCTGAAGAGTCAATGATTGGATCATTTTTGCAGTGATTATTATGTTTCTAGCATGCTATATGTCTAGCAACAGTTCTCCTAACCCTAATTGATGAAGTGTATAGCTTTTAATTTCTTAAACATGTAGGAAGACACATCATGGCCATATTCCAGGATGACAATGTCATGATTCATCACGCTCAAATTGTGAAAGAACGGTTGGGAGGGAGCATGAAGAATCAGTTTCACACGTGAATTGGCACCTCTGAGTCCAGACCTTAAATTATTAGACTTTACAGAGTGATCAACTCTTGTATTGTCAATGCAAGGTCTTGAGAAAAAATGTATGCACCTCTTGATCGAAATAAAATCACAACATTCCATCAAGAGGTGCATCAATTTTTGGTCAAGATTTTGTATTAACAATGCAAGAGTCAAGCACTCTGTAAAGTCTACTCCAGCACACCCCAAAGACTTTCAATGAATTTCAATGGTCTGGACACAGATTTATGTGTTAAAATAATTCAATAAGAAATGAAAAGCTACACACTCTATTTAGAAGAACTGTTGCCAAACACATAACATGCTAGAAACATAATAATCGCTGCAATAATGATCCAATCATTGACTCTTAAGCATTTGCCTTTTTAAATCCAAACAGAAGCTTTTTTTTCAGTCGGGCAGTGTATAGTAATTGTAAATTATTGTTTTTAAATTATACAAATTCATTTCATAAACAAAAATGATAATATATATATATCATATTGTATCATATCATAATATATAAAACTCATTCTTCCACTGTCAGATACCCAGTGATCCTTTCTATTGAGAACCACTGCACTGTGCCTCAGCAGAAGAAGATGGCCCAATACCTCATGGAAGTGCTACAGGACAAGCTGGACCTGTCAAATATAAATACCAATGAGTCCAGGCGTCTGCCATCTCCAGAGCTTTTGAAAGGGAAAGTACTTGTCAAGGTGAGGTAATATTTTACGCTTGTCTTGGAAAACTGCGTAAAGTTTAAAGTAGAATATTTCTGTGACCAAATCATGGGGGGAAAAATGAACACATGTGCTTTCCAGGGAAAGAAGCTGCCAGCAAACATTGATGCTGATGCAGAGGAAGGGGATGTGTCTGATGAAGACAGCGGTGAAGAGGACGAGGAGGAAGAGGAGCAACTCAATGGAGATGTGAGAAGCTTTTTTCTTTTGTCTACATTAGAATAATTGGGTTATTCCCCTTCTGGAGTGTCTGACTAAAAACTGCTGGGTTCTGGGTTACAGACAACAGAAGGATCACCAGAGACGGGTGATGAATCGAAGAAACGCTCACGGAGGACGTTCATGGGCAGCTTCAGGCGCAAGGTCTGCAAACACTTTCCACTTTTCCAGTAAAATAGGGGAAAATTTCATGAAAGCAGCATTATATGGTGTTATGATGTTCCACTATCTGTGTTTTAGAAGAAAAAACGTGTGAAATTAAAAAAGAAGCCCAACGTGAGTGACTCCGATACTGAGCAGGAAATCCTAAGCAGTAACGATAAACAGGCCATCGACTATGGCAAGTGAGTATTTCAGGAGATACAGTTTGTTGTTGAATTATCTGTGTACTGTACAAAAAAAACACAAAAAAAACATGCAGTTTAATTTACAGGATGGCATTTTGGTGCCTGTATATTCATGACTGTATTTTTAATTATGCAATACATTTTATTTGAACAGTAGGGCCTATAAAATATGACTGAATGCCTCAATGTACATAACTGATCGTTCAAATAAGAGAGAAAAAAATACAATTTAAATTATAAAAATCAAATGTGATGCATCATTTATGAAATTATTTTTACTGTTTTAACAAAAACGTTTTTTTATTACAAAAAAACTAATATTTAAATAATATTTTTAAATATTTTATATATATATATATTTACATTATTGTACAGTAAAAATGTAATCTCATATAATATAGTGAGGTAGCTTACAGTTAATCAATTGTCATAGTTTTATTTAATTTATTGTTGCATTCTTACAAAAATTTTACAGTGTGTCTCTAAATCTGTCCAATCTAATGATAGTCCATGTTTTATGGACATTTTTGCAGACGAAGGAAAACAATGAGACTTTCTCGCGCCCTCTCTGATCTCGTTAAATACACCAAGTCAGTGCGTGTTCATGATATAGAAACTCAAGGTAAGACAGTTGCAACCTCAATGAGCACAAACTGTACATGTGTTCTTGATGTTTATGTCTAAATAAACTGTATTGGTGTTGCAGCATACATGTGCAGCTGGCAAGTCTCCTCCTTAAACGAGAGCATAACTAACCAGATTCTGCATTTAAAACCTGCCCAGTTAGTTCGCTTCAATCAACGACAACTCATAAGAGTCTACCCCTCCAACTACCGTGTTGATTCGAGCAACTTCAATCCTCAGACTTTTTGGAACGCAGGATGTCATTTAGGTTTGATTTAGCTTTTTTTCTTTCATTTATTATGAATTATTTCCTTTCTATCATCAAAGCCTTTTGTTTTTTCATTAATGATGAAACAGCGACGACTTTTATTTGAACAGCAATGGATCACTGCTGGCAAATGGTTCTCTCTTTTTTTCCCAGTTCCACTGTGCATTTGTTTGAAATGTTGTTTCATCTTTCCAGTCGCTCTCAACTATCAAACAGAAGGCCGTATGCTACAGCTGAACAGGGCGAAATTTGCAGCAAATGGAAACTGCGGCTATGTGCTGAAGCCAAAATGCATGTGTAAAGGTAAGATGGTGTCTCTAGAGTACAGGTAAAAAAAAGATACATTTGTTTGATGCATTATATTTATTATTTTCTTTGAAAGGCAATCTTCACCACACATAATGATTGTCCTCAGGTGCCTTTAATCCTACACTGGAAGACCCTTTGCTGGGACACAGGAAATCTCAGCTAGTGCTCAAGATAATTAGTGGCCAGCAGCTACCGAAGCCAAAAGACTCCATGTTAGGGGACAGAGGAGAGGTGAGTTCACTCATACTTAAAATGAAAGTACGTAATAATGTGTAACATGCAATCTGAGTTTCACTGCTTTGTTGTCCAGATCATAGATCCCTTTGTGGAAGTGGAGATAATTGGATTGCCTATTGATTGCAATAAACAGCAGACAAGAGTAGTGGATGACAATGGTAAGTACAAATCTGGATCGTGCAAACCGAACAGACAGTATTGGTAATTAAAATATAATGGCATCTATATGGTTAGTGGTTGATTCATAATGTGTTTGTAGTGACTGACACTGATGGAAACACGGCTCAATGTGCAACGTTTATTTTAAATTTGTGTCTGGGGACGTTCACACATACCTCGTTTTTGAGTTCCACTACTTTTTTTTTTATGTAAACAAATGCTAGGCTGATGTCTTTGTATTTTTAAAAGCACTGTGCCAAGTTAAAAGAAGTTATTTTCCATGTGATGTCAGTTCTCAAACAAAATGACTCTTAAGAACCATTCCAGTCAAAAAGATTCATGAGTCTTGAACTCAAATGAGACGCAATCTCGTGATTGTATTCGCAACTAACTCTGACTGAACCGCAAATTATTTTTCAAAATGAACCGTCGCAATTAAAGATTAGCAAATTAACAGCTGAGTTTTGTTTTAAATGTACTTTTCTCATATTTTAATGTCATACTAACAGGTTTTAACCCCATGTGGGAGGAAACGCTAGTGTTTACGCTACACATGCCTCAGATTGCCTTAGTGCGCTTTATGGTTTGGGATCATGATCCAATTGGACGAGACTTCATTGGACAGAGAACCATAGCATTTAAAAGCATGATGCCAGGTAAATTGCATGCCAATAGGTGACTTTATTTGTATTTTCATCAATAATTCAGTCAGTCAGCCTTATATTATTTTCTTGTCCCACAGGATATCGGCATGTCTATTTAGAAGGTATGGAAGAAGCATCTATCTTTGTGCATGTCGGCATTAACGACATCACAGGAAAGGTAACTTTTAATTCGATTTCTCTTTTACATAAATGTAGCTGTTGCGTGAAGTTATTCTGCCTTTTGTTAATTGCCATTTTTCTGATATACTCATAACCAGGTCAAATCAAGCAACGCAGTAAAGCAGCTAATCCAGAAAAACCTTATGCAGACCTCTGAAGATGGCTCAAGGAAGTCATTCAGTGCACACTTCCTGCGTAAAGGTGGAGCTGGGAAGAACCAAACAAAAGTCGTGAAGGGTTTAGCCGACTTCTACACCAAAGAGGACTTTCTAAACCGACGTTACAGTGATGACGTGAGCTCGAAGGACAGCAGGAGCACCTCACAGTCTGCGTCGTTGCTCAGAGGAGCTCAAAGTGAACCCCTGAGAAGGGCCCATAAGGTCTGTTTTCAGGAGCCAGAAGGATCTCATGAGGCACGGCGCCGCCTGTCCTCTATCACATGCTCTGGTGGAGCAGGAGTGGCTATGGACTATAACAACTTAGCATTTGATTCAGAATTAGACATTCAGACTTCTGTGGTTCAATCACACCTTGAGGATAACAAGCTGTTGACGGTTTCAAAACTAAATGAATTACCTCCAACATCTAAACAGGAGTGCGAGTCTACAGATCCTGCTTCTACACTTAATGAGCAAGTCTGGTTAAAGCAGATCTCAGGTGCTACTTCTATTATTGAGGATTCAGTGCAGGAACCTGAGCTTCAAGAGAGCCATCTAAAAATTCAGTCAGAACCTACACAAAAGTGTGAACCCTTGAATTTCCATCCAATACCTGATGGAGTACTAGATCCTTCTAGTGGAACATTAAACACCAGAAATCCGGTGCTCAAGAATAAATTCGGAGCCTCTTTAGATGGTAGGCTTAACCCCCAGTGGCAACCAATGTCAATCCCCGCAACACCTGCGCTGAGCAGACGCAGGAATGACCAAGGCACACCATCTTCCAAAGATTCACCATTTAAAGGATCCAGATCACAAAGCGTCCCAAGACGCCGTCCGTCCTCTCCGCCAAACACTACCGGTCTCATTAGGAAAGAATTCCTCAACCAATACCCCCTCCCACAGTGTAGTTACTCTGCACCAAAAAACTCTGCTCCTAATAATCACAACCTAGCTGAAAGTGAATCAAGCAGCCTAAGTAGTTTGGACAGCCTTGACCTGAGTTCTCTGCCATCCCGTTTCCCTGACAA
Source organism: Phoxinus phoxinus (assembly GCF_949152265.1). Taxonomy (NCBI): domain Eukaryota; kingdom Metazoa; phylum Chordata; class Actinopteri; order Cypriniformes; family Leuciscidae; genus Phoxinus; species Phoxinus phoxinus. Next base: position 18,814,678 of record NC_136897.1, on the reverse strand, counting down.
CCAGCAGCAGACAATGGGCACACTGCAGAGGGAAATGAATGCTCTGTTTGAGCAGAAAATGCGTGAGATTCGCTGCCATTCGCCACTGTTTTTCAGAGGTAAGTCGTAACGCACAGAAAAGTGCCAAGGGCTCCTTCCTAAATTATAAATTGTGTTTTAAATTAATGCTCTTTTCATGCTGGTTAAAATGTCTATCAAAAATCACGCTATATTTTTATCTGAGTAGAGATTTGACTGTTTTTTTTGTATTTATTTATACATTTTTAGATTCCTCAACATTGTAGAAAAGCCATGCATGTGAAACCTAAAAAGATACAGAACCGAAAAGAAAATGCCACACCGCAGCTACATGTGATGGATATGAACAGATGCTTCAGGAAGAAAAGCAAACACATAAGCAACTACATATTTGTTTTTTTGTGCAAATATTATTTAGCTTAAATCTTAATCATCTGCTCATGTCATCTGGGCTCATAATTCATGTGTTCATATTTTTTTTCAAAAAGTAGCCTGGAATGTTACATTCTGTCTTTTGCATCTGGAAGCTGCCATTTTGATTTAGATATAATGAATTTAAATCTGTGTTTAAAACTAAACATATGCTTCTACTGCTTTTTTATTAAATAATGCAATCACACATTGGTGTAAGTCCAAGTTTATTAATTCATTAATATACATGGTGCCAGAACGAATACCTCTTTTGTGACAGTAAGAGGTGATTTGTTTTTTTTACACAATTTTATGTATTTTTCCCCATGTACGAATTACAAAACAACTGTAATATGTTACTTGTCATTTTTACTTCTATAAAATATTTTACTTTTTTTAAAGACATTTTCAGATGTCTCCAATCTTTGTCATTCATTAGCAAAATAGATTTTACATTAACATTTTAGACTCATAATGATGGTCTAAATTATGGTTTCAAATTGGAATGCATGATCATTAACTAAAATACAAACAGCTACATGAGATTTTGCTGCAATATTCGAATGAAAAGAAGGTACCTCACGGCACCATCTTCACTGAACAAACAAGTTTAAAAAAATTAAAATTATGTATTAACGTGTACATAATTATGTATCTGTTAAAATGTATAAAATATATTTTCTAGCATGAGAAATAGTAATAATACCTAACACCAGATAATGTACAGACAGTATGAACAGTTAAGTCATCCTGCTATGTAAGACTTACATATTACATCACTGTTGTTTAACCTTTTATGCCTTGTTCTTGTCTGAGGTTTCTTGGTCTCCCTTTGTGTTGGTCATTCTCAAACGCTGGCTCAGCTCCTGAGTCAAAACTGTGCAGCAGGATTTCTGTATGGTTGAGAACAGGTTTATTTTAATTAAAAAAAAAACATCAAAATGTACTACTGTTCCGTTGAAATCTGTGCTGAAGCTTAAAGCCAATGAAAATGCTGTGTGTGTGTGATTGGCATTACTTGCCTTCTGCTCCCCCGCAGTGCTGCGAGACTTTGAGGTGAGTTCAAACAAGGAGAGCAGCACTCCAATCCCAAGGCCTATAGCCAGAACCAGGAAGATGCCCTTCATGCCGTGAGCCCTCAGAGACGAGGCTTTGGCACTATCCGGTATGCAACTGCTGGCCCACCACTTAGTGCGCAGGTACGCCAGCTCCCCAGCCTCGCTCAGCTGCAGGATGGCCACGCTCAGGTTCTTCAGCATAGGAGATCCTGTTCCAAGAAAAAGACTGAGCAACTAAAACCATTCACTGAAGATTGAACTGCAGCAAGAAACATCAAGATGTCGTTTGCTTCCCTTTAAAACAAATAATCCAGCTGAAAAGAATCTCTTGGGTAAACTTTAATGTATGTTAAAGTGCCTCTGTTATGCTTTTTCGAATATTACTTTTCATGGAGTATCATATAGCTGTTTGTGAATGTAAAAGGTCTGCAAAGTTTTTGGGGCTGTTTACACAAAACCATTTTCAAATGGAAAACTCTTTATGCGTTTTGGCTATTCATTTTTATGACAACGACATTTTTGGGGACTGAAAACGGAAACTTTTAAAAACTGTTTTCAAAGCGCAAGTTTTTTTATTGCGCAAACAACAAAAACACGAATTTGTGAAAACGGTGACGTCATGCACATGCGTATTACGTGTAGGTGCGTAGTTTTTCACACAAAGTGACATAACACAGTGTTCTTAATCGTTTTTGCGGATCTGTGTGGAGATTCGCGGAGATCATTTTGACAATGCTGTCGCAGTTCCAAATGATGAGAACTCTTATTGATACAGTAAAACCAACGCCATCGTTACTGTTCACTGCGTAAACAAGTGATGAGGAAGCCTGTGGAGCTGAAATTTCTCTTCTGAACCGTAAGGGGAAGACCAATCACAACAGACTGGGCCCTCTGACCAATCAGAGCAGAGTAGTCTCTCAGAAAGTTTAGATTTAGAGAGACCAAATCCTTGATTGAACGGTGATGACAAAAAAGGTGATGCTGATGTATATTATTAGAAAATGTATGTGCTTTTTTACTTTGCATGCATGTAAACCTGTTGTAGGAGACCTCCAAAACAAAATCAGGAATCTTTAAAATAACATACTAGGGGCACTTTAAGTTTTTAAACTACGTCCATTAAAAAGAACTGCACAATTATGTTTGTCTCACCAAGAGGAGTTACAATGCTGTAACCTCTCATCCCGATGACCTCATGTGCACGGACCAGTTCACAATGCCGTGCCACAGCCAAGTCCAGGGACACCGATTCTCCAATGAAAGCATAATTTCCTTCCTTTGCTCTCTGGACACCCTCATCCATAGAGGTCACGAAACTCTTCCTCCGCTCCATGTGCTCATAGATGCGACGGTAAGATGGGTTATTGGAGTTCTGTGCAAAAAGAATGTTAACATGTATAGAAATATTTCTGTAACATCTGGCAGGAATGAGTTTTACTAATCAGAAAAATGTGCAGATATGATTCATTCAATCAGACCTTGAAGAAGGCGAGGGTGGAGGAGCCGGCAAGCGTTCCATATTCCATCACTTCCTGATTAGCCAAGTCCTCAAACCCTTTAATCATGAGCGGAGCAGAGTCAGACCCCTGAGAGGAATTAAGACTGGAGAAATAACAGGCCAGGAGCACGACGGCAAACAACCACCAGGTACAACTGATAACCCTTCCTGACACCGCTTTAGGGTGAGGGCCTGCACCTGTGGAAAGCAAAACAAATGAGAGGAAAACACGTTATCCTTCCATTATCACAGGCTGAAAAGTAATTCAGATGGGGAAATAGCTGCAGGCAGCAATGAAAGGCCAAGTACACCTTGTAATGCTGAGTATTCCTGTTATTGGATGTTATATTCCTGTTTTTAAAGACAGTCGGTTGAAAGGATAGAAGGACATTATTGTTCATTTCTTTTGACAGGAGTTACAGGCATAAATCTTTGCATACTCTATAAGGGAACGGTGGAGATTACATTTGACAAGTTTTGCTTCTTCGACAGCAATTTTGTTAAAGGTGCACTAAATAAAAGTAAAACTGAAATTAGTTTAAGTTGAAGCATTAAAATTACCAACTGGAAATGAATAAAAACTAAAACTGAACTAAAACAAAAAATAAATTGATTAATTTAATCTACATAGTAATTAAAACATTTGAAAAAAGGTCTGAAAAAAAGTTTGTTTAAACACAAAAATTACAAAATATATAAAAATCTAAAACTGAGATAACAATAAATTAAACCTAAGTAATATTAATGAATAAATAAATAATAACTAAAGGACATACAATTACTAAAGTAAACTATAATGAAAATGAAAACTTAAAAAAAAAGGTTTTTAAAAATATTAATACAAATTATAATAGTATATAAATAATAGTAAAATAACACGAATGAACATGACGTAAACATTAAATTCCCCACCACATCTGACCACTCAAAATATTTTATTTATTTATTGTTTATTATTATTTGTATTTATTTATTTTTATATATGTAAAGCTTTATATATACTTGATATAATTTAATTCATGTAGAAGATCTATGTGTTCTGTTCTTTATATCTGATTGTTATTTGATACATATTCAATAAAAAAAATTAAAAAAAAAGACCACTCAAAATATAAATAAACCGTTATTATCAAAAAACTTCCATAAGATTCTGCAGAACAACACGGAAAATCCAATAAGTTATAATTGAGAGGTTTGGTCTGAATGATCGGAAATTAATTTTGGTGAAAATTCCACAAATTTTGCCATAGGTGTAGAGAAAAAAAGTGAACCACTTTAAAATGGCCAAAGGGGGTGAAGGATATTAAAAAGATTATAAAATAATAGTATTCTGCATGCGAAGCATCAGGACTATAGGCTTTTCAGTGCATGACCCCTAAAATCCGCTATTACATTAATTCTGATGATTACCTTGCAGGGTTAGGGCTCCTACGGCATACCATAAACTGTGGAGAAGTGTGAAGTGATTCGGCTCTGTCTCAGGCTCACTCCATTCACATGGACTCAACCTTGATATAAAGAGACAAATGCAGAAATCAGCATCAGTTCAGGAAAAAATCCTATTCAGAAACCATCCTTGTTCTGAAAAACAGAGCAGCAGTTTTGTAAAACGCTATGTGTGTGTAGTAAAAGAGTAAGTGCTCTTGTTCTATGCGTCTCTGGTGTTCTGCTCATTTCTCTGACCTTCCCACAATGCAGATGCAGACTGCAGTCACAAAGTATGCAATCAGGATGCCGAACCAGGTCTCCCCAGAGAAGGGGGAGAGGAAGTCAAAAAAGCCGGCCTCCTCAGAAACGATATCTTTGCGGAGGAGGATACTGATTCCGGTCTGCATGTAAGGTTTTGTCATTCCCACAGCCTTCTCACGGGCGGCAGTGAGAGTGAGGGGAGCCACGGCGAGATCAGCTTCCTGAGAACAAAATACATGGAAGGTTTCATACTTGGGAAAGATTAATGTCATGGATGATTTAATTGCCATGCTGATTTTAGATTTATATGTAGTACAATATGTGCTTTTGAGTATTTTTCTGTAAAGTGCATAACATACCCCTCTAACAACCTCCCCAATCATTCCGTTCCAGTTTCCACTTTCGTCCTGCCGGCCATACGATCCATCCTTCACCAGGTGAACTTTGTATTTAAATCCCAGTTTCTTAGCCAGCTCAGTGAGCAGATCCATGCAGTAGCCTTCTAACTGCGAGCCCTTGCTCATTGTGTAGGGGTCTTGCTGAAAATAAAACATTTAAGTTGTTAGTATATTATTATTATTATTGTTTAGGCTAAATAATATTAAAATACAAACATCACATTTCATAGTTTTAATGTTTACCTTTATGGTGGTAACTATCAGTTCTTGCCTTGCTGAAATGAAAAAATATATATATTAATAATATAATTAATTTATTATGAATTCAAATATACTGCCGTTTAAAGTTTGGGGTCTGTAAGAATTTTTTGGGGATGTTTTTGACAGGCATATGTTATCAAAACACAGTAAAAAGAGTAATGCTGTGAAATTTATTTAAGTTTGAAATGCCTTTTTTATTTTAATATATTTTTAAATGTAATTCCTGTGATGGCAAAGCTGTATTTTCAGTATCATTACTCCTGTCTTCAATCTTCAGTCACATGATCCTTCAGAAACCATTCTAATATGCTGATTTGGTAAGACATTTCTTATTATTATCAATGTTGAAAACAGTTGTGCTGCTTAATATTTTTGTAGAAGCTGTGATACATGGTGAATAGAAAGTTCAAAATAACAGCATTTGTTTCAAACAGAAATCCGTAATGCGTCTTTGCTGAATAAAAGTATTAATTTCTCTCAAAACAAATCTTACTGACCCCAACATTTTGAACGGTAGCTACTAAAATCTCATCACAGGAGTCTGTCCATCACATAAATAACCATGTCAGCTAAAACAAAAAGTTAAATGAAATTTGAAGGGATTGAAGTCCATAAACAAAACAGCGTCCTACTGAGTCAACACATTTGAAAAGCTTAGATCTGTTCAAGAGTGTGTTTGTTCAAAAGTGACCTCAAGTTGACACAGAGAGACATGGCCAAGATTTCAGTGGCTCCTCTATTGATCTGCCAAATCAGTTCTCTGGCTGGGAGTCTTGATTTCCTGCTGCATTTGTGTCACAAATAGCTCCATCTTAAATTAGCCAGAGTCATCAGAGAACCTTTTGTTCGGCAGCCATCTTCATCAACAAAAAAACACACACATCCTCGCTCAGTCTGCGAATCTCAGGGAGATAATGATGAGTGAATGGCACGGCTGCGTTTGATGCCCTCTTAGGCAGCTTCCGGGTTTCCGGAACCCGCGGCGTTTGGCTGTGTTTTTCTCCTTTCTCAAAAGTGCGAGACAACAATCTCATTGCAAGGCTGAACTGTGACTAATTGGAGTTGATGTTTTTGTCACTCGATCACGAAGTCCTGGTCAGGGCAGTCAAAGAGTATCTAATGCTAAAGTTAAGCAAAGCCCTCAGGGCTCCATCAACACCACAGAGCGATGTTGACACTCATCAGCTCCTCTTATTGAATTTATGACAGACACAGAGGGTCTTCGACGTGCTGTCATAGCTTGGCATGTCTTAAACACTGTTCTGCTTGTTCAAGACTTTGAATTGATTTATAACCGTTTTTGAGAAGATTTCAGCTGGCTGGCTTCCTCTCTGTCAGAATGGGGTTTGAAGTGTGCCAAGAAGGATGTGGTCAGTGGTCACTATCTTTGATGATGTGCCCAGCTGACTCTTCAGCCATTTATCATATGACAGGCCTGTGAAATTCAATAACTTCATGCGGCGAGGACAAGGAGAGTTGGCACAAATTTCATAATAGCTGCTGTTTCTGAAATTACACGAGATGCCGTAAAAGTAACTAATGCCACTATACAGTAGTGGTCCTTTGAGAAAGAGAGGCAACTTTAAGATGGAATACAATAAATAACTGTGCTGTGTGATGCCATTACATCATAACAATTTCACAATTGCTATATTTAAATTTTACATTACATATCCATGTTAACAATCAAACTTGTACCTGCTATGCAGAACTCTGACCCCAGCAAAAAGCATAAAGAAACAATTCCCAACATGTTGCTGATTCTGACCTGCAAGCCAAACAGACAATCTGACTTATTTAAAACATAATCACAAAATAAATACAAATAGTTATGTATTAAATATGCTAAATCATATGCAATATTAAAATAAAAAAAACATATGCTGACCTGTAGCCTAGCTATCAACACATACATTGTAAATAACCAATGTTGTAAATAACCATTTATCCCAAAAGTCATATATTTGTTTAAGCACATTTTATATTAGTAGTACTTGTTGCTTAATATTTTGTTGAGGTTACTGACAATAATACATGAGCAAAAACACTATTTTTACAAGGACCATCAATGCATATTCTCAGATTTTCCAGCATACTTCAAATTAAAAAAAGACAAAAGCAGTGACTTTAAAAAGTTCAAATCAAACAGCGCCCTCCTAATCTCATACTTACCATGATGTCTGCAGTGAAATTCCTCTGTGCTGGGACTGCACTGACACTGACGCTGATCAAGACAGTGGTGTGGTTTACAATAATGAATTAGAGGGTTCCCACTAAAGGCTTGGGAAAAGCCAATGAGTTTCAGGGGGTGGAGAAACTCAAACAAACACTTATAATGAAAAGTGGGTTGATAGAATATTCTAGAGCAAGATGAATTATAGATCTAATATTCCATATATTAGATAGGCCTACAGCAATGTTTAAAATTCATGCAACTTCGATTTTGACATTTGTGTCAAATTTTAATGTTTTAGATAGGCTAAGTCTGACATAATATTGAAAATAAAAAAAATATTATAATAAATAGCATGCCCTTCAACACCAGTGTATCTGAGGGGGAAATTACCAAGCTTTGACTCACAGAAGCTTCATGCATAAAGTGGATAAAAATAACATATGCAATATGCCTAAAGATAGCCTAGTCTTTATAATATTCAGAGAAAAACTGAAAGGATGAAATAATCTCAAATTGTTTAAACCTTCAGATAATTTCATTAAGAATAAACAAACAAAATAATAATAATATTAATAAGTGGACAAAATCACGTAGAAAATAAAAATACATTAAAATAAAGGTAGTCTTTATATGTTCAGAGGAAAACGGAAACGATTAAGTGGGCTAATCTCAAATTGTTTAAAACGTGAGATTATTTCATTAAAAAAAATAAACAAAACAAAAACATTATAATATTAATAAAGTGGAGAAAAATTACATGGGCTATACGCTACCATTAAAATGTTAGTCAGACGGAAAACGGAATTTATTTAAAACATAATAATAATATAGGCTTTTATTATTGTTGTTGTATTATTAGCTACTATCTCAACTGCTATCAAGAAATTATGTTCTTTTTGCACAGTAAAACAATACATTACATGGGCGTTTAATGTAGCTTGTGAACATGGAGTCTATGCGCGCAAACATTTCAGGGAAGTCTCTCGAGTTGTTTTTCTCACCGCTCGAAGCCTCTATTGGGTTTAGCGAGACTCCGTGGCCTCACGATGACCATTTCCACCAATGGCAGAGCAGTGCGCATGATGCGCGCGCCAAGTGCAAAGCCCAACGCCGAGAATTCGCCTTTTTTTCTAAAGGGGCGTATTTTTCTTGCCAATTTAATTACAAACCAACGTTCAATGCACACGAACACTCTGCAATAATGTCAGGCGCCTATTTGAAACACTCGGACTCCATGTCAAGGTGATAGTGTTGTGTAAACAGCCGGGATGTGTGTTTAGAAACGTTTTTGTGGGAAGTCTCATCAATGGAGGGTTGAGGAAGCCCGTCTTGCTACAGAAGAGGACGCTGTCGCCCCTGGATATGACCGGCATTCCCTTTCGTTTCGAGCGATCGATAAAAGAGTAAGTTTGCTGATTTATTCTGCACTGCTTTCTGTAAACAGTAATTTCGCGGGGGCAGGTAGTAGCGCTGCGGTTGCTTTCTTGGACTCTCCAAATATGGCTCCAGCACGGGAAGGCGCTCATTTACTAGCTCTGCCTTTGCTGAATGTACACGGCGCTTTATTACACACAAGTGCTTTATTCTCTGCATATACATACGGCATTGTATGCAACGGAGCTATAGCGTCATATGCAATTATTTGTCGTTTGGTTGACAAAGTGAAAATAAGGCATAGTGCACCGTCAGAGTTTGTTATCAAGAAAAACAATCGAGGTTGAGACTGTCCATCAGCCCTGCTAAAATGGCTGACTGACTCGTCTGTCTCGCTTCAGGATTGGTATTTAGCGCTCTGCAACCGAACTACGTCAACTGGGTCGAGGAAAAATTGAAGGTCTGCCCGGTGATTGGCTCGCATTATTCACGTGATATGAGCACGGCATCCTATTGGTTCACCTGATATACATTTATTACCAACGTTACAAATGGAGCGACACGCACATTGCACACTGTAGAAGATGTGTATCTGTTAATTTGAGAAACCCCTTATATTTAGTAGTTATTAGATATTTATTGATCTCAATGAAGCGTTTATTTTTAATAAACAGCAAACACTTTTTATATTACAGCAAACACATCATGAAGGAGTGGATTCGCTGCTACATTTGATTGTGATGTTTTTATTCAAATGTGCTGATTGACAGTCCTGTTGTTGCTAAAAACAGTTAAAACCAAGGTGATTTGTTGGTCTAAGATGGTTGTTATGGTAAGGCAAGAGTAAGACAACAGGTAAATAGGTAAAAATTATTTAACTAATATACCATATCCTCCCCATAGATTTATCACAAATGTCTTGTGTGGCAAGTTTTCTGAAATTATATGTTTATATGCACAAATTTGCATACATTTGTAGAACAGAAATCAAAATTTGATAATTAGATTTTTTCATTTGGACATGTTATGAGTTTTCACAGAGGGGACTTTGGATAGTTCTTTATAGTTTTACCTCTTCTTAGTCCATAAATCACAAAAACGATGTTTCTAGGAATAAAGTGTTATATAAACCACCAGACCAATTATATATGAAGACGTCCCTCTATAACAACCTTCATAATATTCATTGGAATAAAACTGAAAATGTTGGTGCAACTGAATTGGAGATTTGTGGCTCAGTGCATAAGACATAAGTCATTTTGATAAAACGGCCTTTAAAGATATGCAATTGTAATTGTAATCAACAGACGTAAATAATAATAAAAGAATTAAGAAACACATAAATGTGTATTTTGGGATGTTTTCTATCTACTAGTCTGAAAGAAGACCTGTTATGAAGCGAAATAGCCCAAAATCTCCAAATTGACCAGTGCATGAAAAAACAATGGTTTTGCCTGTAGTGTCTTGCCTTGAGAAGTTTTATTCAGCGATATCTGGTCAATATTGGTAATGTATATTTCTGTTCTTACAGGTACCTATGTCCATTCATATTTTAACATTTATGTAGAGGATAACTTCAATGAGAAAGTTAAAGAAACGAGTTGGCCAATCCAGGGCTGGAGGCTTTGGCAGAGGAGAGGATCAGGGTCAAGTTGGTCCATCCAGCCATGCCGACATGGACGCTCTACTCTGTCCACCTTCTCCATGCAGACTGAACTTCTCTATGACCAGAGACACTCTTACGTATGCGCAGGCTCAGAAAATGGTGGAGGTTGAGCTGGAGGGAAGGCTTCACCGGATCAACATTTACGACCAGCTCTCCGTCGTAACCGAGGACGAAATGCTGGCTCAGGATCTGACGGAGTGCAACAGTAACAAAGAGAACAGTGAGCAAAGACTGGGAAACAAACAAACTGTGTCTAAAAGCAAGCGGAAAGATGGCAAACACGCAGCCAAAAAGAGATCTGGCTCTCAGAATGGCTTGCAAAGTCAGGTCGCTCATTCACAAATCCCCCTGCCAAAGCCTACATTTCGTACGGTGGACAATTTAATGGCCTCAGAAGCCCCTCCTCTTCCTGTGGCTTATTATCGCTACATAGAGAAGTCCGGGGAGGAGTTGGACAACGAGGCCGAGTATGACATGGACGAGGAGGACATGGCTTGGCTAGAGATGGTGAATCAGAAGCGAGTGTCCGATGGCCACGCTTCCGTCCCCCCTGACACTTTTGAGTTACTGATTGACCGACTTGAGCGAGAGTCCATTTTGGAGTCCCGCAGCCAGGCGCTGTCCCAGAGCACCATCGACGAGGATGCCTACTGTTGCGTTTGCCTTGACGACGAGTGTCTCAACAGCAACGTCATCCTGTTCTGCGACATCTGCAATCTCGCAGTGCACCAGGAATGTTACGGGGTGCCTTACATCCCCGAGGGCCAGTGGCTGTGCAGGCGCTGTCTGCAATCCCCGTCGCGACCCGTCGATTGTGTCCTCTGCCCTAATCGGGGAGGTGCATTCAAACAAACCAGCGACGGAAGTTGGGCCCACGTCATCTGTGCCATATGGATCCCTGAATTGTGCTTTGCCAACACTGTGTTCTTAGAGCCCGTGGAGGGAGTGAAAAACATTCCTCCTGCGCGATGGAAGCTCACCTGTTACCTGTGCAAACAGAAAGGCAGGGGGGCGTCTATTCAGTGCCACAAAGCAAACTGCTACAGGGCGTTTCACGTCACTTGCGCCCAGAGAGCCGGTCTCTATATGAAAATCGACCCTGTGCGGGAAACCGGTGTGCACGGCACCACTTTTACTGTGAAGAAAACTGCTTATTGCGAGAACCACTCGCCCCCTGGTACGGGCACTGAGGGGGATGAAGACAATGGGTTGGTCGGGGGCAGGGGTAACAGAGGTCAGAGGTCATACACATTAGGCCCTCCGCTGCAGCAGAACCAGAATGGGCGGAAAAAAGGTTCAGCTGCACAACAGAAGAAAACGCAGAAGAATCCAGCCGGGACCTCGCGGAAGACAGGAGTGCCCCTCCTGCTGGTGCCGCAGATCCCCTCTTTCAGGTAAATGTTTACGTCTGCTCTTTTGTTGGTTATGTCTGGTCTTTTGATCTGACCTCATTGTAAGCGTGTAGAAGTATTTCAGTGTGGAAGTGACTTCCAGTGAATGTTATGTTTACCATTTAGGATACTGTTGTAGAAGTTTGGGGTCAATAAGACTTTTAAAAAGAAATGATATTTCTATTCAGTCAGTAAGGATGCATTTAATTGATCAAAAGTGACTGTGAAGATTTTTACATTGTAACATGATTTCTATTTCAAATAAATGCTGTTATTTTAAAAGTTCCATTCATTAAAGAATACTTAAAATTTTGGAATGATTTCTGAAGGATCATGTGACACTGAAGACTGAAAATTCAGCTTTGCCATCACAGGAATAAATTACATTTTAAATATATAGTGAAATAAAAAGCCATTATTTAAAATTGTAATAATATTCCACAGTATTACTGTTTTTTTACTACATTTTTGATTAAATAAATGTAGCCTAAATGTTTATAATGAGCATAAATAACTTCTTTCAAAAAAATATTTTTATTTTTTATCAGTAAGTAAGCAAATTTGATTTATATAGCACTTTTCCAAACAATTCAATGCAGTTCAGTAGTAGTGTTATGGCAATAATAACAAACAAATATATACTTTAAATAATTACTGTTAGGAAACATTGAGATGCTTTTGAGGGTGAATTTTCTCTTCAACCTCCTCATCCTGGTAAAACAAAAACAAAACAAAAAACGCTTGTTTCCCTCACAAGCGCCTTTAGATCTGACTCCCTTCCAGTTTTACACACTTAGTGTTTACAATCCTATAAATACAATCAAAATAGTTTATTAAATAGCCTGTTTTACTCAGAAATTTGTCACTTTACGGAAGAAAAATGAGAATTGTGAATGTTTCATGTTGAATTTAACAGTTGGCCTTGTTTCATATTTTTGGAATAGGCTCAACAAGATTTGCACAGGGGTCTCTGTTGAAAGGAAAAATCAGTTTATGCAGAGACTCCACAATTACTGGCTGCTGAAGCGTCACTTTCGTAACGGAGTGCCACTCATCCGCCGGCTCCATTCTCATCTACAGACTCAGAAATCTGAGCAGGTTAGTGTGCTGTAACACATTACGCTGTTGTTGACAGTCAAAAGTGTGATAACTTATACTAACTCTAAATAACCAAACTCACACAGAATCTACGACAGCAGAAAACTGCAGATTTCTACAAATTTTGCATCGCTTATCATTCACACTTTTCCCTACCCCATGTTTGTTTATTAGTTTATTAAACATTATGGCTAATTTGATCACGTTTTCAGTTATGAGTAACACATTTAACCATGTTTGAATTCTGCACATTTTCTCCCAAAATCAGAGCAGAAAAATGACAAAATTATCACTTGTGTTGTTGTGTGTTAAATTACCAGAGATTGCTTGTATGTGCATTGCGTTTACAGATTTTTATTTTTTAAATGACTTTTCAGAGAGAGCCAGACGCAAAGTTGCAGGCTGTCAGGGAAGAGCTGAAGTATTGGCAGAAGCTTCGACAGGACCTGGAAAAAGCTCGACTTCTTATTGAGCTCATACGAAAGAGGGAGAGACTCAAAAGAGAACAGGTGACACATCCCCTCTGTCTAATGTTCTTTTGTTACGTTCTCTAGACCCTGTTCTCTGAAAACCATCACTTATTAGGAACAGGATGTGGTAATTACTAATTCACAGAATCGATTGGCTCTCTTCTCTCACCAGATGAAACTTCAGCAGGCTGCTCTGGAGCTGCAGCTCAGCCCTGCGCTGGTGTTTCTGCGCTCTACACTGGAACAGCTGCAGGAGAAAGACATAGATCATATTTTCACCACACCTGTCAATTTGAAGGAGGTAAGGAAATGGGCCCTTTGCAAAAAATAACTTGGTAACACTTTAGAATAAGGTCTCATTTGTTAATATGAATTAATCCATTAACTAACAGAAACTAACAGTCTGTAAATATATTGTATAAAAATGTATTTAACATTTAGATTTTTTAATAAATATTGATTAGAAAAATGTTATTATCATAAGGGCTAAATAGACTATGCTAACCATTCAAACCTTGGTGTAGTTCAGACTCATTCATCAGGGTGGACCAGCTTACTAATTTTTAATGCCATTGATGTATACATGTGGCCAGTCATATTTTAATATGCAAATTTTATGTCAATACCATGATGGTTTCTAAATGACCCACTTTTGCAGCTTAGTTTCCATAGTCTGGGCGGACTTCCCGCTGATAATATTAGTGTCTACATAGTAGATTGACCTTTTTATTTTTAAAAGAGCAAGATTATTATTATTTTTTTCATATGTCGTCTGTATTGTTTTCCCAGGTTCCAGATTATCTGGAGTTTGTTTGTGAGCCGATGGACTTCTCTACAATGCATGACAAACTGGAGGCCCATAAATACTCATCTGTGGCTGACTTGGAGAATGATTTCAATCTCATGATATCCAACTGTCTGAGGTACAACTCCAATGACACAATGTTCCATAAAGCTGCCATGCAACTCCGAGAGGTGGGCGGAGCTGTCCTGAGACACGCCCAACATCAGGCTCTCAGCATAGGCCTTGATCCCAGCACAGGCATGCACCTGCCAGACAAGCCCAGCACACACAATGCCACAGTGTCCTGGTGTGATGAAGGTGAGCAGCTTTCCAATTTTAACAGTCAACAAAACAATGTACAGTCTTAAAGAGAGAGTTCACCCAAAAATGAAATTTCTGTCATTAATTACTCACCCTCATGTTGTTCCAAACCCGCAAGATCTTCGTTCATCTTTGAAATACAAATGTAGATATTTTTTGATGAAATCCGAGAGCTTTCTGACCCTCCCATTGACTGCAACGTTATTACTACTTTCAAGGCCCAGAAAGGTAAAGACATCATTAAAATAGTCCATGTGACTACAGTGGTGCAACCTTAATGTAATAAAGCGACGATAATGTGTACAAAAGAACTAAAAATAAAGACTATTCAACAATTTATTCTCTTCTGTGTCGATCTCTGACACTGTTCACGTAAACAATGCAGCGCTTCTGGGCTATACGTCAGAACGCTGGCTCAGTATTGGCCGGCTCCTGCGTCAGCACCACACGCATGTATCGTGGTCCTCATGTGAACAGCATCAGAGACTGACACGGAAGAGAAGAAGTTGTTGAATAAAGTCTTTATTTTTGGGCCTTGAAAGTAGTAATAACATTGTAGTCTATGGGGGGTCAGAAAGAGCTCGGATTTCATCAAAAATATCTTCATTTGTGTTCCGAAGATGAACGAAGATCTTGCGGGTTTGGAACAACATGAGGGTGAGTAATTACTGACAGAAATTATATTTTCTGGGTGAACTAACCCTTTAAATGACGAGATTAATCTTTCTGATGTTTAGAAAATGTAAATGCTCTCATTATCAATTCCCCCTCATGTCATTTTAAAGTTTCAAACCGGACAAAAAAACACGATAAAAGTAGCCCATGATTCTTGTTGTGATGCCTGATTTTTAATAAAATTTTTTTTTTTCATCGAATAAATACAGTTGACTTGCTTTTGGACCCTGAAAATCGTGTGCACATGTGTCCTGAAGACCAGCTGAAAATCCTGCTGGACAAACTGGATCTGGTGGCGTCTATGCGGACCAGCGGGGGTCGTACAAAACGCATGCGCCTGCTGCGCAGAGAAATTAACAGCCTCCGTCACAAGATCAGCCAGCAGGACCGCAACCCACGACGGCTGAATGGGAAAATGAAACAGAAGAAGAGCAAAGAGGGAAAGAGTGAGGAGAAGATGGATTACATAACCTCCAATACAGGTAACTTCCACTTTAACCTATAATTTCAGTTACCGTAGTTTTTTTTACATTTTAAGTTAAAGCTTTTCGTCATTCATGTATTTTACTTCTGCTTTATTTCAATTAACATTAAAAAAAAGTTTTAGTTAATAACAATAATGGTTACTATTTGTTATTTTAAACTGTCCAAAAATAATATTTTTTTTTACTGAGGCAAAATAGACCTTGGCAGAAGACTTACAACCCAGTCCATCAAGTGATGAATAATTAATTAGCTTTTAATTCAAACTTCCTTAAAAGTTATCTACAAGTTTAAGTTAACCATTCATTTCTTCCCACGGTTGAAGACCCCAAAAAATCAACATCGCAGAAAGCGCAAAAACCCACTTGTCCAGCCTCTTCACCTTTACCTGGAGATTCCCCACCAAACCCGCCTATGTTCTGCCTCGAGACGGGACGGACCACCACTCCAGCGCAGTCAAATAAACCTGGCAGCAGAAAACAGAGGGCGAAAGGAAAAGAAAGAGGCCTGAGAGAAAATCACGATCAGACTTTAGAAGAAGATGAGAACTTCCACACAAAAGAGGAGGACACCAGCCCTCAGGAGGATGCTGTGAACAGGGTTTCCTCCGCAGAGGTGAGGTCTGATTCACCCAAGATGGGTGTGGGTCGCCGGACATCAATCCTCTTCAAGAAAGCAAAAAACGGAGCCAGACCGACAAAGGACAAGCCTGTTTTATTGCAAAACGGAGTCAGCAAAGGCGAAAATGATGCATCGCCACAGCAGACCGCACCAGCCAAATTATTGCCAGCACCACCAGCCCCAAAATCACCCTCTCCGTCCCCTCACCAGCTGAGATCCAGAGGACTGAGTACATGCTCGGACAACGAAGGCGAAAAGGCCCACTCTCGGCCAGAAGAGAATGGTACTGGAATATCTAAGACGATCACTCAAGTTTATTGACCAGTGATTTAAGTGCTGTCATGTCCATCGCAATGTGTTTAATATGCTAACGCGCTCTAATGCTCTTTATTTAGGCTTCGCAAATGGACTCAAGAGACACAGCAGCCACTCATCCGACTCAGAAAGCTGCACTCCCACCTTCCCAACACACAGGTAATGGATGCTGTCTGAACTGAGTGCTTTAAATGCTAGGTTGGCTTGTGGCATCAGTGGGGGTGTTTACACCTGGTCACCTCATGTGTTTTTACTGATCGGATAGCTATCTGATTTGTTAAAACCGTTCCATTTACACTTGGCCACATAAATGTGTCTCCGCAAAACGAATATAAATCCGATCTTCAATTCCGGCGATATATGCAAATTTAACGGAGTTCACGTCAACGAAAGCAACAGATATGAGCTGCATTTTATTTATCATCAGCTAATTTCAAGATCAAAGACTGCAGCAGGAGAGAGAGCGGCATCAGCACTGGTAAGATCATTTAGTCTCACTACTTTTAATGAAGATGATTGTGTGTGTTGAGCGTCTGCGACTTACTTTCAGTTTTATTTGCGGCAGTGCGCGTCGGCTTTCTGAAGAGATATCAGGCTACTCATCTGTGGAGATGTGTGTTGCAGTAGCGCTGTCATTTCATATCAACATGCTCTCACACACTTATTTTTGTAACATTTTCTAGGAGTAAAATTAACATATGTGGCTTCAACAACCAGACTTGTCCAGTTTCGTTTGGAATGCGTCTCAAACCACCTCCTGAAGTGGTTTGAATGATCGGATTTAAATCCGTCTTGAATGCGTTTCGGAGGGCATTTACACCTGGTCTTTTCCCGATCGGATAGCCATCCGATCAGAGAAAACGCATGAAGTGACCAGGTGTAAACACGCCCGGTGTGTCACTGCATGATGAGAAAGTGCAAAAAAAGTTCACCCCAGAGCAAAATATACTTACAAAACATTTCAATTTCAATTATATTGCTTCCCCGGAAGTGGCAAAAATGTTTTAGCAATAATATGCAGATGTTTTTGCTAATCTTAAATTGCATACTGTTTATTTATGAATTTAATTAGTAGTTTATAAATTAAATTACATTTTGATATATTTGAGTTTGTGCATGTTTTCTCACTGAATAAAACATTTATTTGCCTCAAAAGAATTTAAAATGTAGTTTTTTTATTTATATTTTTCATGCAATATCCAAAAATTACCATAAGTATATGGATGGAAACCTGGTTTTATGACCTGTTTTTACACCTGCATTTAGCACTGACCACTTGAGATTGCATCACCTGACACAGATGTTAATACCAGGTGTTCAAGCAAGGTGCCTATTACACAGAAGTAATTTAAAACCATTTGTCTGCTAATGTTTTCTGCAGTTCCTCACCTCCAAAGCGCAGTCGTGGTAAACCAGCTCTCAGTAAAGTTCCTGTTGGTGAGGAGGAGAATGAAGTTACTAATACAAGTGGGTCCAACAAAGACCTTAAAGGAACTATTTTCTTTTTTTTTATTCGTTTTGTTCTATCGTTATTTTGTCTTTACTTTTGTAGGCAGAGACACTTCTCAAAATGATGACGAGATGGAACCTCTAACCTTGGTTTGGGCAAAATGTCGTGGGTACCCCTCATACCCCGCAATGGTAAGGATCACATGCGGTTGCGCTTATGCTTGTGTGTCTTCATGAGACACTTGAATTAGTGTCTAAGTTACCCTAGTCTAAACTAATAATGGTTTTCAACAGGTTGTCGATGCTAACATGCCCCGGGAAGGAATTCTTCACAACGGCATTCCCATCCCAGTGCCTCCTACAGACGTCTTGGATCTGGGTACACGCAGACAAGAGGAGACCGAGGAGAAGCTCTTTCTTGTGCTGTTTTTCGATACAAAAAGAACCTGGTAAGGCGAATCCATTTCATGGAATGTATTTCAAACCTGCAAGCTTGTTTTAAGCCTGTTCATGTCATTGTTTTGCTATTAAGGCAGTGGCTACCATTGGACAAACTCCATCACATGGGCATTGACGACACTGTAGACAGACTGCGTCTGATGGAGGGCAAGAAACCAAATGTGCGGAAGTCAGTGCACATGGCGTATGACAGGGCGATGACACACCTGAGCCACGTGCAGGAAAACTCCACTTTTAACCCCTCAAATTTTATATGAAAGACTTCTATCAAATGTATGTCTAAACTGACTGTAAGATACAAGTGAAGGTACGTTCAAAAAGATGTTTATTGGTTTTTATACCAGTGGAAGGCAGATTTATAAGATAATTTTTGTCTTCTGTCCGGTTTTCCTACCCTCCAAAACTCAAGGCACATCATAAATCAAAACCTGGTTTTATTCCCTTTTAATGTTCTCAATCAACCAAGATTTCTAAGAATGTTTTAAATTCAGTTGTTCTAATTGCACTTATTTTTGTATGTTGAAAATGTTTTGCCACTCGTTCCATTTTCGGCAGTTTTATTGAATGTGAGGTGATGGTATCACTTATGTTGCCAATGCACCAGGGGTGTTCGGGCAGTACGACTCAGGAACTTTGTGCTGAAATGCATTTTGTAATAGTTTACTTGGATA
The DNA here is from genome assembly GCF_949152265.1 of Phoxinus phoxinus. NCBI lineage: Eukaryota > Metazoa > Chordata > Actinopteri > Cypriniformes > Leuciscidae > Phoxinus > Phoxinus phoxinus. The sequence continues at coordinate 18,795,392 of NC_136897.1, read as the reverse complement.
CATTTCTGGACTGAGGAAATGCATGTGCACAAAAAAAAGTCCTATTGCCCTTAGATTTGCTGGTTAATCATTCTAGCGTGATCATATATGCTTTTCGTCTTTATCAGATCTTGTCTTTCTAAAACGTCTGGTGTTTGACTACCATAGCTGTTTTACCTACTGTGAGATGCCACTTAATGCTATTCATTTCTTTGGCACTAACACCAAGCTCCTATTTTGTGTCCTTTTTTTAAGTTAGTGCCCGTTTATTTTAAAGAATGGATGTCAAGCTTGTAATTGTGGGTGGAGATCACTGTAAATATAAATGCATGTATGTAGAAAATATGCACAGATGTGTTTTTAAAATCTGAAATGTAAATTAATGACAAACTTTGTACGTCATTTTAATTTATTCGGAGTTGTTATGGAAAGGTTATTTAATAGTAATTGAGAAGGTTTAATTTAACAGCTCTACAGAGCTTTATATTGTTCAGGAAGCATTACTGCTTTAATGCAATTGTTCCTTGGTGGTCTAAAGTGAGAGAACATTATAGTATAAAATATTAAGTAGTCTCTTAGATCATGTACGCAGAGTAAAAGAGAAATGTGTTGTTTTTTTTAAAGCCTGTGAAAAAGCTAATAGTACCAAACAAAAAATGTCTGAAACAGTATTTTCTCAAACGAGAAATAAAAAGACTGTTGAGCTGATGTGTTTCTGTATCTTTCATGTTTACAAGTTGAACTTGAGTAATGTCTTGATGTTACCCGTTCTAAATTTAGCAATCATGTCAGTAAATAAGAGTTCAAAAATACAAGATGTACTTGAGCAACCTCAGATTTATTACAGCACCAATATATTATTCCTCTTGAATACAAATGTTTTGTTTTTTTCCAGAAATGCAAACTTGAGAAAATTGCAAGTATATTGTCATACACTGAGTATTTTTCCTATTAAGTCCAGTGGTTTTAACCTACATTTTATGGTGATCTTGAGCTTATGATTTGATGACAGTCAGGTGCACATGCCAGAAAAGTAAATGTCACAATTCATGACTGGAAAATCAAACAGGAAACAAAAAGTCATATACAACATTTAACTACACATGCTGTGCAGTAACCTAACTGAAAACAGAAAGGAAAGAACATTAATCCCATAGTAAAGACAGAATTTTATGATCTTCTGATATGTTTCAGCTCATGTCATATTCTTGAATTAAAATGGAGCAAGGTTTGGTCTGTTTGGTTTCAAATGCAAAACCATATAAGACAAAGTCAAAGTGAACCTCTAAAAGAATACATCACAAGTACAATGAACAACCAGAAAAGGTGCATTGTGACAAATGCACAGCTCGAGCAGCCATGCTAAATTATTCTGATTCAGACATCGGGACACCAAATTTGATCATTTCAGTTTATCGCATTAATAGTTTCTAATCTATATGCAAATTACATGACCAAATTTAAAGTAAAACAATCCAGTTACAGCTTCAATAATCAGCCATTGCCACCAGTTCTGAAGAAAAAAATCCACATTTTATTGGACCTTTTGCTGAGTAAACTTGTGGTGTTTATCATTTTCACAAAATATGTTTTTTTTTTTTTACTTAAATGTATAAAATCAGATCCAGTCCAGGATGTCAAATGGACAAACAAACAAACAGCAGCTTTACATAACTTATTTACCCACGGTGGTTTATTTATGATCATTTGGTTGAATCAAGTCCATTGTATTACTAAACTGAGTTAAGAATGCAGAGATGCACGTCCTGCCATTTTAGCGATTGGATCGCTGCGGGTCGGTGAGATCAATGTCCATCTGAAACCAGATCAATGCAAATGGTCAGTAGATGGAGGGAATCTTGCAAAAGACCAGGAAACATAATTGATTCGGTTTGACTCTTACCTCTAGAGCTCTTACTGGGGTTGGGGGTTGTGGAGTATTTCGGAGGGTATCGGATAAACAGACGGTCTTCCTCCTTCTTGATCCAGCGCAGCAGTTTGGTGATGGCGTTGATGGCACAGGTTTTCGTGACAAGGGGGCTGAAGCACGTGTACAACTCAAATTTACTCGTGACCTGAAATGAGAAATTGAATTCACTTGCTTTGGGCAACTCGTAATTAACCTGAGAATATTTTCAAGGACGCAGCCAAATAATCAATCACAACGCGACTCCATTTGGAGCAAGGTCAGGGTCCTCATTTGCATAATCTGCATTTGCAAATTTTGACCGCCGCTCAGAGGCCTTAAAGGTAACTCGATCTTTCAAGGTCTTGCCGGGAGAGCGTGTGAAAGCACCAGGCGAGGTGGAAAGCACAACATCAACATGTTTTGCTCTCCGAGTACTGAGAACAGATGCGTGTGACAGCAGCTAATGTTCACATACCCAGGCCAGCAGAGTCTCGCGTTCGGCCACGTGGTAGATGAGCTTGAGGGGGCGTGAGGTGCTGTGGATCCGGCTGTGCATGTCTCTGTACAGGTCCAGGAGTCTCGTCTGCTCCTCCTCACTGCCGTAAGGGGCCTCCATCTCTGGGCTGCGCAGAGAAGCCATGAGACAGAGGAAAACAATGGCGTCTTTGTGCTTTAGATCTAATTTCTGTATGTCATTCATCAACATTTTCAGATATTATATTAGTGGTCCGAGATTGTAAAGAACATCTCATGACAAACAGAGTGCTCTCAATAAAAGCCAATGCATTTGGCATCAAACAATAGGATAAATGAAGAAAGCGTGCTTTCGATTTCTGTCCTTAGTGAAATTCATTTGGGAAATATGTGAGAGGTTTACAGTGAAAATATTAAGCTCAGAGATACTGTAAAAAAGTTATTTGTGGAGATGCTGAGGACAAATCTGATGTCAACATTAGCAAAGGCTTTTTCTCGTTTGCAAAGTGCTACATAAATCAATTTTTAAAAGTTGAAAATTGAAACCAAGTAGTTATTATGTATTGTTTATAGCACTTATTCACATTTTGAATACCTTTTATTTTTATATTTTCAGTTTAAGTTTGTCATTTTAGTACTTCACCTTATTTCAGGTAGTTACCAAGGCAGCATTTTTTATTTTTGGTTACATTTATTGATGTATTATTTATATTTTATTTAATGTTTTTTTATTTCAATTAATAAACAATTTTTTATAGTTTTAGTTCTAGCTAACAATAACCATACTGCAATCACAGAACATCAGATAAATTGCAAGGTGTTCATAACAAGCGGTAAAATATGAGTTAATCTCATTCAAATAAAATAAAAAGTCCAGGTCACATATTATCCAAATATCTAAAGAAGAAAGAAAAGCTATATCTTGCATGAAGAAAATTAAGACATTTTATGTAACATTACAATCAGTGGGTTCTTTTTTTATATATATATATATATAATTTTTTTTTATTCTGACAAAATAGAATTTTAATATCTGCATTTATCGGATATCAGCCACAACATAAAATAATGAGAATTTTTTTGCATCATGTTAATGAGAATTAGAGGAACAAATGTGGTAAACTCTCATGAAAACACTTAAAGAAATCTTAAAGGGATAATTCACCCAAAATGTTTTAATTCTGTCAATTTACTCGCCCTCAAGTTGTTTCAAACCTGTATAAATGTCTTTCTTCTGCTGAACACAAAAGAAGATATTTTGAAGAATGTATGTAACCCAAACAGTTGATGGACCCCATTGACTTCCATAGTATAGAAAATAATGCTATGGAAGTCAATGGGATGCATCAACTGTTTGGGTTACCGACATTCTTCAAAATACCCTCTTTTGTGTTTAGCACAAGAAAGAAACTCATACAGGTTTGAAACAACTTGAGGGCGAGTAAATGATGACAGAATCTTAATTTTTAGGTGAACTATCCCTTTAAGAAAAAGAAGCCTTATTTTAGTAACATTAAAGTAAAATTATAATTTCTTATTTATTTTGCGATGAAATATAAGATGGACATGTTCTCAAAAGGTTTCACGAGACTCTCAATCCTCAAACGACTCACCTGGTGAACTGCGTCAGCTGCCGATGGTTGTCTGGCACGTCGAAGGGCTTGTACATGAAATGCCTGAGGTCAGACACCCCCACCTGACTAACGCTGTACGAGTGAGCTTTCGATATGGCGTTCAGCGCATTCTGCGCTTGCATAGCCTCCTCGATCTTCCTCTTACACTCGGCTACCGAATAAAACGCCTCTTTATCGGTGGAGAGAAGAACCAGACAAACAGTACATTCAGGAGGGTCCAGATAGGAGATGTAAGCATAAAAGTAACAGTCAGGGTTAAAACTGGGCAGGCAGATGGGCGTCCAGATCTCCCCGGCCTGGAAGGCGGACGACGCCCCGATGAGGTTCAGCAGAAGGTGGAGGTCGGCAGGTTCCAGTCGGGCATCGTCGATGACCATCTTTTCTTGCACTATGGTGAGCAGCTGGTTCTTGGCTATGAGGATGGAGAAGACCAGGTTGGGCGTGATGGCCTTCTGGAGAATCTGACTGAGGGAGTCCCTGAGAGACGAGGCCAAGGGGAGACAGTGCACAGCGCAGAGTAAGAGACTGGGGTCTGAGTCCACGAGGTCGAGGAGGCCGTCGAGAATCTTCTCCGAGCCGGCCAGCAGACGACGCAGGTCGTAGTTTTTCTTGTGCTCGAAGATGCGGGTGATGCTGGCCTGCGTGAGCATGCTGACGATCTGGTTGTAGACGTAGAGAAGCTCATTGCGGAGCTGCTGCTCTGACTGACGGCTGCTGGAGACGGACACCAGCACCAGAGGACCCCGCTGCATGAACACAACCGTGTGCTCGTCTATCAGGAGAGAGGAAACCAGATTAAATCATTTAAGCTGTTATTTAGGTAGATGATTCGTTGTTCTTTGGTCTAATAGACATCAGCTACATTTTCACAAATGTGAACAATATACACTACCATTCAAAAGTTTGGGGTCAGTAAGATGTATTAACAGTTTTCACAAAAATATTAAGGAGCAAAACTCTGTTTAACATTGATAATGAAGAAGAAATGGATCTTGAGGACTAAATCAGCATGTTAGAATGATTTCTGAAGGATCATGTGACACTGAAAACTGGAGTAATGGTGTTACTGAAAATGCAGCTTTGCCAAAAGGATAAATTACATTTTAATATGTATTAAAATAGGAAACAGATATTTTAAATTGTAATAATATTGTAAAATATTACTGTTTTCGCTGTATTTTTGATTAAATAAATGCAGACTTGGTGAGCGCAAGAGAGTTCTTTCAAAAACGTAAAAAATGTTGTATGTATGTTTTTATATATAAAAAAAACTTATTAAGAAAAAAGCTTTTTCCCTTTAGAACTACAGCTAATAAAGCTTGATAAATGCTGGAGTCAAATACACGGATTGTATGCATGTTTGTCACATTCTTTCTTGAAAAAAAGAAGACATTTTTCATAAAAATGAATTTAAAGGATTTTAAATAAAAGATTGAAACATTTGCACATTTTTACTCACTAAAAAAAACAGTTCATGTTACATGAAAAATCAAATCAGTGAAATTAAATGAAACACTTAAAGATCCATGATTTCCTAGTCAGTGTCATGAGATAGATGATTGGATAGATGAGGAGCTTGCTCATTATAGAGAGCACCTGATTGGCTAAAGATTAGCATACGCCCCTGAGTGCAAGATGAGTCATCAATATTTCCGGTCTGTTTTCCCAGAAGAGAAAGATTACGAGTAAATGAGCTAAAAAGCATGCCCTTTTCCATCAGTTGGACGTCACAAAGAACTTACCGGAGTAGACTGAACGGATGATGTTGTCTCCACTTTGCACGAAAGACACCAGCGCCATCATCACTCCCATAGTGGAGGACAGAGCCTCCTCACTTCCATATCGGGAATAAATGGGCTTCCCAGCCTCGCTCAACACAAACACATGCTTCCTGTGCTGTCTCCAACTTTCCGCCGTCACGTCCTCGTTCCTGTGCGAAGGGGGTCCCAGAGGTGTGTCGCATAGAGGGGACGAGGCTCCTTTCATTCCCATTCCCTGCTCTTCCATCTTCCCCCGGGCTAACACGGTTACAACAAACTCACTCGAGTCATCTTGGCCATTGTCAACTAATGCAGAGTCCTCGGATGCTTTCCCAGAATCAGTCTCCGAACCACCGGCACACAGAGGCCTGTCATCATCGATGTCGAGCTTCTGCATATCTGTTGAACTTGGCTCTTGCGGTTGGTTGCTCTCCTCTGATGTAGGGTCAGCTGAGTCCAAGAGCCCCTCTGGGTCTGAAGGCATCCTGTGATCTTCATTCACACAGTGGTTTTCTGATAGGACATCACTGTCCGAATAAGCCAAATCTGCAGAGTAGAATCAAGTCTGCATCAGCATGTTACCCACTATGACACAAGTTTAAACTAGTAATAAAACGACGCCACTCAAAACATTACCTATCTGATCAAGACATGGTGGAAGAATGGATGGATCAAATATCTTCACTTCCTCCATATTCCCACTCTGTTGACTGTTTGGATCCATGACATTGACAACATGCAAAACAACTGAATTGAAATTGATAAAGTGACTTAATGACACCCATCAAATGGCAAATATATATATATCAGAAAAGCATTTAACTAATAAAGGTTCGTACTTCGTGTACAACAGTGAAGTCTAACACGTTTAATCTGATTACTGCTGTTATCCCATATCTGCACGGCTCGTGGAGTTCAACACCGTCACGCACGTCTTCTGCCGCAGATAGTTTAATAACAATGAACGACTTTGATAAATAACATTAAGTTAACTGGTTAAAATCATAGAATCATTAACCAGATTACCAGACATAAAGCTAATCTACGTTATTTATGGAAAAATATAATGATCTCCCCGATAAATGACTCCTCGAGTGAACTATTTCACTACTCGTCATAATCACATTCATGTCTGGTGGAATAAATTATTAACGATCATTAAAAACCAAGATCATCTTTCGTTTTCGCTCAGCGCAACTGCAACTGACTCAGCCGCCGGTGCTCCAGGAAGCTTGACGTTAAAAACACTGCAAAACAAAAATCCACAACCACTTCCGGTTGACATATTTCAAAATAGAGGACCATAATGAAATACAACGCAAGTATATTTATAAGTGTGAGATGACAAGAGAAAAAAAATTCAGTCATTTACTATGTATAATTATATTTACATTTACACACACACATATATACATATGAGATTTCACCTCTTTTTACTTTACTCAAAAATACATTTTACAAACTTTTCTTTTACCAATTATTGTAGCAGTTTGGGGATATGTGTTGTAGTGTGTAAAGATCTTAGTTAAGATATTCAATACAGAAATCTCAGGTTTCACGAAATGCTTTTGACAGTGTACAAACATCAACATATTATTTTGAATTGTTTATTGATTATCTGTATATATCCGACAGCATGCTGTGCTGCATTGGTCTATTTAGCAAAAATTAGGGGGGGAAAAAGATCACAACATTTTCAACATTCATATACTAATTAGTATAATTTATTGTGCTCAAATAATGAAAACACCTGATAATAATAAACAGTTGAGATGATATTTTTAATATTAATTTTACAATGTTTATTTAAACATGCACCTAACTAGGTCCATGGAGTTTAATGAAATGAAGGAAAATGGGTTAGCAAAAAAAAAAAAAAAAACACTAGGAAAGATCAGTATACAGTGGTATTTATAAAGAGGGGTGAGGATGAAACATTGCATGGTGTTGAAATAAAGAAATGCAGCCGTTCAATGGTTTCTGCTGCAAGTTAAGCTGTCCAATATATCAACTGCAGTCTGGAGAAGATTCTCTGTGCATTGCATTTTTCTTCAAGCTATCGAGGTATTCTTGTTGTGAAGCAGCCATAACTGAAGCCAGAACGTCATCATCTTCCCAATCTGTTAAACCTAAAACAAAATTAACCACCTAATTAACAAAGACATGAATTATAAGTCAACAAACATTTCTACTAAAGCTTACAATGCCGTACCAAAGGCAGCAGGTGACATATCCTGCATTAGTGTCCTGTACCCCAGGGTTGGGTAGAGAGACACCAGGGAAGAGTTGGCAGAAGACTGATGACTAGGACCTTGAGAAGAAATCAAGGAAGAACCGGTTAGTAAGCGAGAAGTGTGCATTAGCGCAAGTAAAGAAAACATTCACATACAGACCTGGGGCACATGGTGATGGGGGTTTGGGAAGAACCAGCGAGGCTCCTGCTGGGGAGGGGGGTTTGACGGGGGGTTCAGGGTGAGCCGGGCCTGGATGCTCTGGAGAGGGGGCGGAGCTGCGCTGGCGAGGGGACCTGCATCCCCACTCCTCAAAGCCACTGGATGTGGCGGCTGTGGCAGAGCTGCAGGTGGCACTAGCTTTACGAGGCTGAACGGAAAAGCAGAAAGGGAAGTCTGTCAAAGTTGTTTGTTTGAACTTGTTTTGATTTGGTCATGGGATGGTTTCGTACCTGTCTCGCTTGCTTCTCTTGGTCCTGAAGCCACTGCAAGTAGGACTCACGGGCCACCTGTTCCTCGATGGCCTCATTGGTGGCCTCCCAATCTGACGCTCTCTTCTTGTCCTCCAGCATCTGCTGCTCAATCCAAGACTCCTCAGACGTCTTAATAGCGTTTTTCATGAGACTCTGGTCAGCGTACTACATAGAGACAGTATAACAGACATTAGCAACAGAAAAAAAAAATCCTCATAAATAAATACTTGTATTTGTGTGTCTTATTTACAACACCTACCCCCGGTTTAAAGGAGGGGAGGCCAAGCCCCACCCCAACACTGGCCTTGTGGGGATTCACCACAGAGTTATAATGGATGTTCTTGTGGTAACTGACACGTATCGGCTCATCGTTGTTCTCTTGGATGCCGTGGAACGTATTAATTGGCTCTGTAAGGCGGGATTTGTCGAATAATATTAAAACGTATTTCCTCTTCTATCCTAAAATATACCACGGACAGCCTATTAGATGGCAGGAATTCAACAGACATTAACTAACCTGCACCATTCTGGTAAACCTCCACCGGCCGGTTGAACATTTCTGCCATGGCCTGCATCTCAATGTGGTTCCCATGGCAGTTGTTCTTCCTTTTTCTGTTAATGTATGTGGTGAAATCCTCTGTGACATAACTCGAAAAGTAATCCGCATTTTTCGTCTGCAATCGAAGCATAAACAATGAATCAAAACGGCACATCAGTCAAAAATTAAAAGAAGAGGTAAACTCACATTTTAAAGCCAATTATTTTTTAAATACAAAGAATTTATTCTTGAATATTTAACTGACTCACCAAGTAATCCATACACTGCTTCCGTACCACATCATGCATATCTTGGTCCCCATATACTTGATCGGCTTAAAAAACAAACAAAAAAACAATCACATAAATATAAAGTTATTAACTAAACCTATTGAAATCATTTTATGTAATTGAAATAAAGCTAAAATAAAATAAAACATAAATATTACATTACACAACCTTAAAATGAAAAATTTACACTTAAAAAACTTACATTAACATTTAAAATGCTGCCTTAGCAAATACCCAAAATGAAACAAGTTTAAGCTATATATAAATATTTTAATATATCTATATATTTATTACCAACTGCTCTGAAAAGACATGCTCCATCTTCCTTCATTTTTTTTATTTCAAAGCCTTTCTTTTCACTTAAAGCTTTCTCGAACCATTCTTCTTGCTGTAGGTCAAAAAAGAAAGAAAGAAAGAAAGAAAAAGTGTATTATAGTACAATGAATACATGTGACATTTTTCCAATTTCCAAAACAGACAGTGTCTCCAAAAAGTGTTTGGACAATTTAATATTAATAGGAATGGGAAAATGGAAATTTAATTCTTATTAGAAGCTCAACATGACTTTCAAAAATCATTTGTTTTCCACAGAAGAATGAATTAAAACATCAGTCACCATTCACTTTCAGTTTTTGTGGGGGTTAATGTAGGGTTATGTTGATTTTGTGTCACAATTTCAACTTTTTCATCTCATTATTTCAGATTTGTGTCATAATTGTGACAAAAAGTTTACTTATATCAAAAACTAAGACTATGTCATAATTATGATTTTTTTTTCTCAGTGGTAGATATAGACTTCAATAGAGTAAAGATATAAACAATGAACCAAAACTGTAATAATTAAAGAAATAGGCTAGCTCGTCCAAAAATTTAAATTATGTCATTGATTACTCACCCTCATATCGTTCCAAACCCGTAAGACTTTCGTTCATCTTCAGAACACAAATGAAGATATATTTTTTATAAAATCTGAGAGCTTTCTGTCCCTCCATTGACAGCTATGCAACTGACACTTTAAGGTCTCAAAAAGTTCATAAAGAGATCGCACAACTAATACATATGAATTGAGCGGTTTATTCAAATATAAAAACATTCATCAACCCACACATCAGTTGTGGAAAATGGAAGCACAAGCATGTTTGCTTGACGTGCGAGAACCAATGAGGTTCATTCTCGTGGTACGCAGCACGTTTGAGCTTCCACAAGAACCAATGAGGTTTGTTCTTGTGCGTCAAGTAGTTTCGGGTGACCTTCTGTTTATGTTTTCTGATCAATGTTTTTATGTGAATAAAACCCTAAATTTAATCTGTTCATCATATAAAGCGATTAAATCTCTTCAGAAAATTTTGACTAAATCGCTCAATTCATATGGATTAGTTTTAGGATCTTTTTATTAACTTTTTGAAGCATCAAAGTGGTAGTTGCGTAGCTGTCAATAGAGGGACAGAAAGCTCAGATTTCATCAAAAAGATCTTCATTTGTGTTCCGATGATAAACGAAAGTCTTACAGGTTTGGAACAACATGAGGGTGAGTAAATGATGAAAGAATATTAATTTTTGGGTGAACTATCCCTTTAAAAGACTCAAAACAACCAAAAGTCAAACAGGTTTGGAGGGTGCGCAAATTATGGCACTATCCTTTAAAGGCACAGTTTCAAACATTTGAATTTTATTGGGCTAAATGATTATATAGTTAGCTCTCAGCATGCTTGATGGGTCATTCAAACTGGCACAGAAAGCAGTCTAGTAAGAAAACTGTCAATATCCAGAACCTGCTCGACCGTGGCGGGATCCACAAGCTGAAGTCTGGCCGCATTCTCATACTCATCCTCACTGTTGTTGCCTCCAGCTCCCTCTTCGGGTTCCGATACTGGACTACCGCCCCCTCCTCCTCCCACTCTACCTCCTCCACCTGTCAAACCGCTGGAGCAGACCGCCTGCCGTCTGCGCTTGCTGAGTCCGGGTCCCGAGCAGCAGCTTCCAACACCACCTGCGCCGCAGGGTAACTCGACACGACCTGTGACCACAGCCGAGTTCGAGCTCCCTTCGCACTGCACGACCGGAGCTCCAGCAGCACCGGGCTGTGGGGAGGCCTGTTGCGGGCGAGCGCTCGCCTCGATCCGCCGCTCCTCTCTGGACGTGTGCGGTGTGGCCTGGTATGTCCACGGCGGCGGAGAGGCCCTGGGTCGGGACCCCGATCGTCCTGCGAGGGGATGAGGGTGCGACTCAGAGCCGCCTCGTCTGTCCGCTTCATCCGTATGATCACCGCCACCGGCTGTAGAGGCCGGTTTCTTCTTTGGGAGGATTGTCATCGCTGGCCAGCTTGCGGTGATTTGTGTTGTTTTGTGTTACAACACGGAGAATACACGGCCTTTTTAAACTTGTATATAAACAGTTTGTTCGATGCATGTATAGTGTGAAATAATACGGTCGTCACAAATCTTTCAGTTTCGAGGTTTTTCTTTCGTAACAACGACCGACCGAGAGTTTGACACAAACATCAACAAACCACAATGCGATTGCACGTCACTTCCGACGCCTGCTCTGCTTCTTGTTGACAAAATGGGCTCATATTGCTTTGCACTGCCCCCTACCGCATCAACCCTTCGATAGTCTTACGGTGATTTTTGACCCATTTTCAGTAAAGGAAATGTTATTGAATACCACACATTAGAACCATTTTTTTTGGTGACAGTGTATATACTCAACATATTTTCTTAAAAAGTAACTAATTTACATATTTAACTATTTAAAAATGTTTGAACATATAGGTTAGGCCCAAATTTGGCCCACTTTTAAAGTGGCAATAGTGTGCCTCATGTTTGACATTCTCCAAAATTGCTGAACAGATGATCTATAACTGCATAACTATGAACTAGTTTCAGGGTTTTTTGACCACATTAAAGCACCATTCTAAAGTGACGCTTTCAAATAGCCTAATAGTTTGGGTGAATTGTTATTATGTTCAGTAATTCACTCCAGATGAATTATTGAACGTATCTGCACACCCTGAGGTGATAATGTGGCCATGACCCAAAGAGGTTTCACCTCTGGGTGTGTATCAATTTTCAATTATTAAACAGTTTATCGACAATTATTCTTACTTCAGTATTCTTTTGTAACTTTATGAATCTAAACAGATTTTCTAAGACTTCACCCCTCACAGATATTAAGTAAATGAGACATTTACTGTACATGATTTTAGATTATGGAACAACGGATGAAAACCTTCGGGGGAAATGGACCATTGGATGTGTTTTTGTCTTACAACAAATATGAGAACAAAATACACTCACAATCATACTGATTTCTATACAGTAACATATGATTACTTCAATATAATTTTTTCAGGATTTTATTAAATAATTTTTTTCCCAACATGCATTCAATCAATACATTTTTATTCCAGTGTTTTTTCTTTTATCTCTTAAATGAAAACAAGACACCCACAAAATTCATCTAGGCTAAGTAAGCCAACTTGGAACCTGAGTTTACAGCAACTGCATGGTCATCATCATTTCATATTAAATGCTTCTTGAAATAATACTGCAAATACCACTAATCAAACAATGTACTTAATGCACAGTCTTTTCGCTATAAGTGACTACTCTGAATATTGCATGTGACAATAAAAGGATCTGAATGTCAGTCTCTAAAGTCGACTTGTTACTATTTTAATTTTAATCAATCATTAAATACTGATCATTAGCATATACATTTTGTTTAAAAATCAGTATTTCTTGGGGAGCTCAAGGAAACATGATAAAAACTAAACATCTCTAATCAAAACTTTGTTGTCAATACAGATTGTCATTGTTTTCCTCTTGGTAATCTATCATTTTTAATAAATATGATTTAGAATACAGGATTGCCTATTGTAAGGATTGCACACAAGACACTTAAAACATTTATTCGGAAACATCTGAAACATAAGTTATGGCACATTTTCGAAAGCAAAGAGTTCAAAGAGAGTGAAACCTCCATGTATCTGCGTTCTACTGGCTGGACTGTTGAAACATATTTGATCCCAACATTGTCTCTGTAGCTCTGTCATCATTTATGATATGTACTTAAGGAGATAAGGACGGAGATGACAATCTCAAACTGAATGTGACTTATTAATGTACTCAAGTTTTATGTCCGATTCCGTGTGGATACATCAGATGCAAACACTTAGTCCGTCAAGAAATGCTGGTAAAAGAAATGTTCTATTGTTTTTCTCCAGTGACTTTGTTTTTCTTCATCATGAATTCACAAATCTATAATTTCAACTCGGTTGGTGATGCCGTGGTGACAAGGGAAATGTTCAAAGGGACAAATACGTTCCAGTCTCAAAGCTGATGTGAGAGTTTCACATCAAAAAGAATCCATTGATCCTCTAATTTCTGTACATATTGTACAATTAATTCATTATTTCAGAGTTATTCTCAGCCAGACTCTTCTCTTGTTGCAGATATTACAAATCCGCACATCCTCTGGTGATCCTTGTCCATTTGAGGTTGTAAAATGAATGATTTAGCAAACAGCAGTTTGCCTTGACTATCTCCTCAGACTCCTTCATTAGGATGTACACAGGTCTTGGTCACCTGAAGATAGATAGAATATATGTTATATAATGCAATTTTAGTTATAATAATGCAATAACACATGGAAAACTGTGCAGACGTAATTTTGGCCAGGTTGTCACAAAGAAATTATGAACACAAAAGCAAAAACAAGAAGACCCAAGGAAATATTATTAACGGATTATGTTGTAGTCAATATGTTTTTTTCCTGTGAGCTTTTGGATTTTATATGCCTTTTTTTCCATAGTGAAATAAAACCTGTTGCTGTTTACCTTTTTTTGCCAAGTTTAGTGTTTTGTTCTTCCCTCATATTATTTAATATATACATCAAACAAATGATTTGAATGGCAATTTGTAGGGCATAAAAAAACAACTATCCCACATCACTTTTGGCCACTATATATACTCACATAGCCTAAATATATACAGTTGTAATCGAAAATATTCAACCCCCATTGCAAATCAGGTTTATTGGCAAAATTTACAGACTTTCAGCTGTTTGCAATGAACAAATTTAAAATTGGAATAGCTCAACACAACAAATGTTTCAATTTTTTCCCCCAAATTCATCTGAAAATGCATTTTTTAATGACTTCTGCAGTCTCAAAATGATTCAACCCCTTCATGGTAAGCATCTTTAGAACACCCTTTTGCTGTTTGGCCTGCTGCAAACGAGAGGTATAACCAGACACCAGCTTCTGACAGCGTTTCTGAGGAATCTTAGCCCATTCCTCATGAGCAATGGCCTTCAGTTCAGTAATATTCTTGGGTTTGAGTGCTGAAACCGCCTTCTACAAATCCCCTTCAAGTCAAGTGACTGTGATGGCCATTGTAGAATCTTCCAGGACTTCTTCTACAACCAAGCCTTGGTGGAATTTAAGATATGCTTGGAATCATTGTCCGGTTGGAAGGTCCAATGACACCCAAGCTTCAGCTTCCTGGCATGACGTTTTCTCCTATGATTTCCTGATACTTCAATTAATCCATCTTGCTTTCCTGCAGGTTTCCAGTGGCAGAGGATGCAAAGCAGCCCCAGTGCATCAACGGGCACCACCATGCTTTACTGTATAGGCAGAGTGTTCTTTTCAGCATATACTTGCAGTAATTCTTCTTCCTCCAGACATACCCACTGATCCATAGGGACAGAACAGAACAGAATCCCAAAACTTCTGTGGCTTATTTATATGATTTTTGAGCAAATTGGAGCCATCTTTTTTTTGTGCTTTTGGATCAGTAGTGATGCACAAGTTCTGGTATGTGTTTAGTACGCGCCTTACTGTGCCAGCTGACACCTCAGTGCCTGTTGCCACCAAAATTTTCTGCAGGTCTTTTGCAGTTATTTGAGGGGTTTTTTAACCTGCCTTCTCAGAAATCTGGTTGTAGCCGTTGATAGCTTCCTTTTTCTGCCTCGTCCAGGTAGTGTAACCACTGTTCCTTTAAATTTGAACTATGCTTCCAACGGTGTTCTAGGAACATTTAGTGCCTTCGCTATTTTTTGGCATCCTGTTCCTTGTTTGTGATGGGTGATGATTTCTTCTCTTACCTTTTTGGACCATTCTTTTGACTTAGCCATGTTTCTAACATGCAATCAAACGTGACACTCAAAAAACCTAGCCAGTTCAAGTATTTCATGTGTTCTAGCTCAAGCACACCTGGTGCAACTAATGAAGCCCTTGATTGGTTGCATCAGGTGTGCTTGAGACAACACCTGTTTTGTAGATTTGTGCTGTTGTGAGGGATTCTATTCAGGGGGTTGAATAATTTAGATTTTTTGATATGTGTGTGTGTGTGTGTGTGTGTGTGTGTGTGTGTGTGTGTGTGTGTGTGTGTGTGTGTGTGTGTGTGTGTGTGTGTGTGTGTGTGTGTGTGTGTGTGTGTGTGTGTGTGTGTGTGTAATAAATAATAAATAAGTATACAGGTAAGATATACAGGTACAAAATTTTTTTTTTTACCTTCTGGTCTTTATTGGGATCTATCAGGTTCAACTTTGGTCTCTCCGTTCTGCTTGTCGTTGGATTTCTGCGAGAGATGAGTGGAAACAGTGGCTGCCTGGGCCACGGCTTTGAAGCTACGCTTGCGCTTCTGAACGTTCTGCTCAGGGTGGAAGATGATGACATAGACTTTGGGGATGTACAGCATGCCCAGGGACACCGTGGCACTCAAGCTCATGGACACAGTCAGCGTGGTGGTCTGAATGAACATCTGGTTCAGGGCGGAAAAAAGATTAAGAGTAATATTTTAGCCTGGCCTCAGCTGCGACCTATCACAAGTGGTAGATCAGCTGTCAGGGCTTTAGCACTCCACATTACACTTATATACATACTCTCTGTTGATGGTCACAATTCATTCCCTGGAAATCAGTGTACCGCAATCAGTGTAATGACCCAAAGGACTGACATCAGCAATTCAGTCAGTTTATAGTCTCCCGTCTTAGTGCGACATATAATTTGCATACATTAATTATGTATTCAAGTAAGGTTGATGTGAGGTCAGCTATGTGACTCCATATTTTCTTTGTCTTTAATATGAGCCAAATGAATAAACCCTGATCGCATGCTGTTTATTGGCATGTGAGTCTTATATATATATGACAACTGGTGAAGATGCACAACACAGTTGTGTTCATTTATAATATAAATATCGTAATAGCCCCTAAAGAGATCTTACATTTCATGAAATTATGTGGACTGCACTCATATAATGACCGGCACTCTAAAAAGTTAAAAGCGCTGTCACACAAGAAACTAATAAAACTGTTTTTTATTAACATTATAAAACTAAACAATATACAGTTTAAAATTTTAACTCAGTATAATAAAATGTGAGATAACAGCACTCAAAAACATATATCTAAAAATATATATACATACACACTGCAGCCCGCTCTGTAGTCTAGTCTTTTATTTTTCCATGCATTTACAAGAAATGAAAAGACTTGAAGACCACCTGAGGGTCAAAAGCTTTGCGGTTGACTGGCCACTAAAAGACCTCTCTATTAGTCAGAGTATACTTTCCATTTTTAAATCCCCGTGCTTTGTAAGCAAAACCATCCCCCACAGGATGAATAGACGTGAAAAATTGAATGACTAAATGCATTAAATGTGGCTAGCATCTTAACAGCTTTTAGTCCAACACCAAACATCATCCAATTAAATAGCAATTATGTTAACCAGATATAGCTACAGCTTTTTAGGTTTCTAATATCTGATTATGGTTGAAGCATTCGCAACTAAATGTTGCAGCATCATTAACTGAACCAGAGCCATCTTATCCAGAGAAATGTATGTCTAGACGCTTACAGGGTGGAGATCATATTTCTGTATAACATGTTGATGTCAGGCACCAATGAATCTTCTACACAAATATCATGGAAGCAAGACTTAGGATTTTATATAGATGATGCCAACAGACCCAAGCACAGACTGTTAATAGTGAAACAATTGTGAAATTATTGCAATGTAAGTAACATATGAAAAGAAATGCAAAATAATTTTGTGAGAAAATTAATAATAATTTAAAATGTAATGTGCTTATGAGAAAATACTGTATGAACAAATGGAATTAATGCATTGTTTGCATCTATTTTTTTCATTATAGTTTTTATATATAGAGCTGTTCAATATTGCCTGTTCTATTTAAATCAGATAAATCTGTCCAAAATATCTTATTGACAGTTTACCTTTTCTGTGGATTGTGATGTGCCGAAAAAAATGGGAACAAAGGCCAACCAGATGATACAGGTGGTGTACATGGTAAAGCCGATGGGTTTGGCCTCATTGAAGGTCTCAGGAACACCTCTGCTCTTAATGGCATAGACTGTACATGTGACCATCAGCCCCATACTGTAGCTCAGACAGCCAATCAGAGACAGATCTGACATATCACATTTCAGGATTCCACGGGCGTACTCCGGGTTGGGGGGACGTAGCTCATCAAAGTCGACATTCGTGTGAGGGGGCATCACTCCAAACCAAATGAAAACACCCAGGAGCTGTGAGCAGAAAAGAGCCATGAATCAACGTTCACACAAAATCAACTTCTGTAAAGGTCCATGATATCATAAATACCATTAAATCAGTTCAATAAGAATCCAAGAGACCACGTTGTGTTTTCTCAAATAATAAACAACCATTAATGTAATGGAGGACACCAAAAAGAGAAGAGCTTTCAGTGGAATTTGCAGCCCCTCCGTGCAACACTCAAAAGCTTGCTTCTTTAATTATTTAATGGACGAAAAGTCCTTAGACCAAAATATCTTTTGGAGACATAAAGCACAGTGACAACACTGTAAACACACAACAAAGCAGTTACTCTGATCAAGAGTTAATTTAGATACAAATAATTAAAATGAACATTGACTTAAGGTTTGATATATATAGTACATTCCCATATATGTTGAATTACTGTATGTTTTGTGTTTTCAAAAAATAAAAATTTAGTGGAATTGGCAGAATATTGTACATATTTAGTTTTTTTTTTCTACATTTTATTTTATTTTTTGAACACAAAATCAGTAATTCAACATATATGCATGGGAATGTGATAATAAGTTTTGTTAAAAAAACGTTAGATGAGTAAAAAAAATGGTGCATTTTTAATATATGTTGCTCAAGTATCTGGTAGATCGTTTTGTGATAAAAGCGTCTGCTAAATGAATGTAAATTGCATTACGGACAGACACGCACCTGTACTGAAATCAAAATAAATGTGATGATCAGCTGGGATGTGGGGCTGATAAACTTTGGTGGCGTGACTGATTTCTTTCCCTGCTCAAAGATCCTGTAGATTCGATTGGTTTTTGTGAGCATGGCAGAATAACTGATGCACATGCCCAGCCCCAATAACAGCCTGCGGAACGCGCACACCACGGAGCCTGGCTCGGCGATCATGAGGAAGGTGATGAGGTAGATGAGGAAGATACCGGTCAGGAGAACATAGCTGAGCTCCCGGCCCGAAGCACGGACTATGGGGGTGTCGTTGAAGCGGATGAAGGTGATGATGACTCCTGATGTAGCAAGAATGCCCAGCACTGCCAGAAATACCGGGATAATGGCCCACGGAGAGCTCCACTCCAGCTTGATGATGGGAGTTGGTCTGCAGCTTGTGCGGTTAGGGGTGGGCCTCATGTCAAAGGGACACATGTCACAGTTAAACTCGTCCAACAGGTACTGGTAGCCGTCGCATAGTTCGCAGTGCCAGCAGCACGGCACGCCCTTCACCATCCTCTTCCTCTCCCCAGACTCACAGGGGAAGCTGCAAACCGAGTCTGGGACCACTTTATCCCCTCCAGACCACTGCATTTCCTCAGCCTTACAGAAAGAGAGGGGAATATTTCAAGAACACGCATTCAGAAATGTCCCAAACTACAAAGGGGCTTAATATGCTTACACTGAGTCGTAAGTGGTTGGTCCACTGGCCGATAAATTTATATCCCGGGCTGGTGGTATTGGAGAGCTGGTATTGAAAGATATCGTATCGTCCTGGGGCGTCACCGTTTTCATTAAACATCACACCTGTACCGGCACTGCCTTCAGAGTAAACACACAGGGTTTTGATATTCAACATCACTAGTTATTATTTCAAATGAAATCGTTTGAAACAACAGAGTTATTTAAAAGAAACGGCCCACTGGAATGGCATGAAATTGTATTAATGCGTGGCAATGCACGCTTCTGCAAACCATTGTTCTTTTTCACCTTATGATTTAAAGTCAAATTGTCAAGCATAACTTTGAAGGTGACTTTTCCATATCAAAGCTTGCTTAAAAAAATACAGTGTTGTAACTGACAAAATGGTAACACTTTACAATAAGGTCCCATTACTTCACATTAATTAATGCATTAACTAACATGAACTGATGGTAATACATTTGTTACAGAACTTATTAATCTTTGTTAATGTTAGTTGTTATTAGAACATTGTTAGTTCATGTCAGCTCAAATCCATTAAATAATATTAACAGATACATCTTTTGATTTTAATAATGTATTAGTAAATGTTGAAATTAACATTAACTAAGATCAATAAATGCTTTAGAAGTATTTTTGATAGTTAGTTCATGTTAAGTAGCATTTAACTAATAAATGAACCTTTCTGTAAAGTGCTACCGACAAAATGTAATTCTATGAGGAAAAATGTGGTACAAAAAGGCAAACTCAATTTCATGTTCCAGAGTTTACGAATCGCAAATCACGGTCTGCACACAGTGTTTTGTTCCCCTTAGGCACTCAAAGCAGAAAAGATTTCCATACAAGAGCGTGAGGACGTCCACTGTGCGTAAACTGAATAGCTGTGCTTTTCATAGAAATGTCTTAAGAGCGAGTGACGAAAAGAAAAGGGATTTTCACCGAAAGATAGCGCTGAAAAAGGAAATGCGCCTTGTGTTTGGAGAGAGGCTGCCCCAGGGAGAATCATAGACAAGGAGAGAGAGACGAGGTACGTGCGCTGCTGCATTGTGCATTAGTGGATCTCTTCAGGCTGGGATTGAGTGCTGACCTCTCTCGCCGCACTCTGACTAACCCATGGGACTCACAACCCTCCTCCTTGGAAACAGCAGCTTCTGTTCTGGCCTTTCCCCTCTTGCAGAAACTACTCCTCACCTATTATCACCTGTCAGTCTCACAGTAATGGCAATATCCTCGATTCGAGAAGAGCACGTTTATTACGTGCAACCTTCCTGGCAGATTCAAACAAAGCATTCCTCGGAAATAATAACTTACATTCAAACTGCTGTGAAGTTCATTAGTCTTGTATGCATACAAAGCCATTACGGAAATTCTGACTGTCTCAAGGTCTCGTTCACAATGTTTGGAATGGCTCACATGCTTCAGCTGTGTCCTTGAGATGGCTTACCATTAAAATTGACAGCACGGATGTAGCTCAGCAGCATTCTTCCATCCACCGGGTCCATTTTGTCACAAACGCCCATTGAACCCGGACAAAGGTCTATGTGCATGCTATGGAGAGCGTGGGCCATGGCATACACAGCGTCGATCACAAACTGCACTTTCCCTTCCTGCTCGTACGCCGAATCCTGGCTGATTCGTTCTTCTCCTGAAATACCAAAAGCAACATGACAGGAATTGAAAAGCTTTGCTGGAGGAATAATCCACTTCGATGTGCTTTGCGCATCTTAAAAGCATAAGAATGTATGATAATTCAAGTACTACAGCATTTATGGGAGTAATTTGTTGGAAATGATTTCCTCGCCTGTGCATTTCCTCAGCCCGCTTTCGCCTCTGATTCCAGGCCGTGTCAGTTTGCATTTGAAGTCATCTTCCCAGAACTCAGCGAACCAGATGTTCCTCCTGTTGTTTTCCAGAGATCTTGTGGCAAAGTACTGGTCAAACCCTGAGAAACAGGTTAAAGGGATAGTTCATCCCAGAATGAAAAATATGTCATCATTGCGAAACCATATGCTGTTTTTTCTCTCTCTGTTGGACACATACTGTAAGTGAAATCTAGTGTCTTTGAAATTTTCAGCTGTATGGCAAAAGCAGCATTACAATTCTTTAAAAATGTTTGTGTTCAATAGAAAAAAAATGTAGCATACAGATTTGGAATGACATGAATACTTACAAACTTGTCCTTTTGTTGAACTATCCTTTTGCGATAGAAGAACTCCAAAGGTTTTTCCTCTTTACAAAAGTTAGTTTTTCTTGCCTCTGTCACATTCGGGTTGCTCAGTTGGGGTTTAAAAGACTACTTTAATATTATTGAGCTATATTATAGAGCTGGATAATGACACTCACTTAATGATATTTACACTGTTATTGAACTGAACTGAATCAACACTGAACTTTCTTGAGCTGAGTAATAACATCGCCTTCTGTAGAGCTGCTTATAGCTATATATAGCCTACTGTATGTGACTCGATTTGACTTAAGTACTTAATACATGAGCATAGGTGCAGAATCTTTTTGAATAACTGAGGGTGTATTCACACCTGCCCAAAAGGTCCGCACCAAGGGGGGGAAACGAACTAGAGTTCGATTCAATCGAACCAAACAAGGCAGGTGTGAATACACCCTGAGTCTGAATTTGAAAAATGTAATTTTTTGGGTGGATTTTTTTCTTAATTATGAAACCTTTGTTGATCTTACACTGCTACAAGTTCATACCATCAATGGACGCCCGCTTGGGGAGGATGGTTACTGCACCCTCAGCCACGTCCTCCTGGTCCAGGATGGGTGAGATTTTTGCTCCCCAGCTATCAGATCCCACAAACAAAAAGTGACCTGTAAGATTGGCTCTCTTTGCTGCTTCCAGGACACGCCTACAATAAAGGAATTCAAAGGCAGAAAAGGCAGGTTCATTAAAGATAGGGAAAATCAGATCCATTAGTTATGATTTGTTGATTATTGCTGATTTCAGAACGATATGTGTGTGTGTGTGTGTGTGTGTGTGTGTGTGTGTGTGTGTGTGTGTGTGTGTGTGTGTGTGTGTGTGTGTGTGTGTGTGTGTGTGTGTGTGTGTGTGTGTGTGTGTGTGTGTGTGTGTGTGTGTGTGTGTGTGTGCGTGCGTGCGTGTGTGTCATTATCAGGTTCATTACAAAATGCAAATTAAACTAGATTAAAATTCACTCTGTAATATATTAATTTGCCATAATTCCTTCTAAGACTCCTGATGTTCCAGTTGTAGGGTGATTGATCTGTTCTCAAACCATTTTCAAATCTTTTCCAAGGCTATATCTCCAGCTTCCGAGTCATGCAGAATTACATCTAAAAGACAACTCACTTGATGTCATCTTCATTAGCGAAGATAATAACCCCTCTGGCATTGGATGTCTCCATTAGCCTTTTGATGATCTTGTCAAACTCTCCTGGTCTTGGCTCCCTAGGAATTTTAATGGCCTGTGCGATGCAAAGACCCCCTGAATAAAACAAATTAAAATGACGAATAGTTTTGAAGGAGTCTGATACGTTCATAAGAGAATGATGGTGGCAGGGTCTTTAGATTGAATATAACATCCCGGTCAATCTGTAGCATGTCTGTCATTAAGTCTAGGTGACTAATAACTTGTTTACCCACAGAAAATCCCATGAAACCTTTATCCCCTGATCATTAACCTCTTTTCCGCATCAAATACAACACCAGATGTGTTAAATCCTTGGATTGACTATGATAAATTCCTCGTCAGTTATGGAAAATCAGGGTGTGGTAAATCTGGTTAAATTAGCTTACAACCAAAGCACATATTTTGATTTATAGTATATGTAGATTTAAATACAATCTTTTAAAAGCTACTGAAGCCACTTTTCATGACTTTTCTGTACCTGCTTCCCTGGATATCTGGATGAAAGCATCTACACCACTCTCTCCATAGTTCCCCTCTGATGCCAGAGTAGAAACGTAGTTCCATCCCATGGCTTTGACAATGTCCACCATCGCCTGGGCCTGAAAGGAATCTGGCGGCACGACTCGGGAGAAAAATTCGTAGCGATTGTTGTCACTAAGCTCAGGTGCTGTTGAAGCATAACTGATCTGAGGAATCTGCAAAATGGAAGATATAGAACACAACAGTGAGCAACAGCAGGACTCACTTTGCGTCCTTTACATCAATTTCATGAATTTCTCTGATCTGTTAAATTGATTTTACTGGACTAATAAAATACATTTTTAATGATGTTACACCACAGGAGGATGAGTGTTCCCCCTCGGTTGAAATAGTAGACAGGTCTGGGGTAAGGTTCCAAAGGGTAGTTTTCTCAGTAATGCCATAGAATAACCATTTTTGATTCCTCAAAGAACCTCTCAGGCAACAGTCCTTAAAAGAGTTTTCTGAGTGTGAATAAATGTAAAAAAAAAAAAAAAATTGTGCAATGGAAAGGTTCCATGGATGTTAAAAGTTCTTCATGGAGCAAACATGCCAGTAAAGAACCTTTATTTTAAAGAGTGTGGTGGGGATTTATGAGTGACTGTTTCTGTATGTTACATCATTACACCGGTATGTGTCGATGAGTTACTGTGTTATGAGTGAATCAATAAAACATATTCCCAATCGATTCATTTAAAACTGGCTCCATCTGAATATGCAGACTTCCCTATGTAAAGTAGGTGTAATACCGGTTTGTCAGAATTCAGTAGACAAAAAGTACCCGGATGCCGGAAATTCTGAAGTGTGCATTGCACACATTGCAAGGTCACATAACAATGAAAACATGACAAATGTGGTATATCCAGATTACATTAATACTACACAGAACATACTTTTTTATCGGTCGCAAAGCAATTCAAACTAATTGCCTTCTCTGAGAGTACGCGGTTTTGGATGAAGCCATTTGTGAGTCACTGAATCGTTCACTCAGATTCATGCAGGGATGAAATGAGTCATTAGTGTGTCACAGTTTGTGTACTTATGCACTACTCTATGTAATATAAATAGTGTGTTCATCCTGAAAATTTCAAAAAGGAAAACTGCCTTTCAAATACCCGGATGATGAACTTTGCTGGATAACAAAATAACTGTATAATATTCATACACTACACGCTTGAGTACATATAGTGCATAGATAGTGTGTCATTTGGGACACAAATAGTGATATATTCACTCCACCGATTTGTTTAGAAAACACTGATTCAGGAATGTCACTCAGAGACGCTGAACTATAAAAAAAAAGCTGTGGCTTTGGTTTGAACAAAGTTACTGGCAATACTGGGTCTGAGGTTGTTCTTTTGTTTATTGAACTGTTGTATAAAATAAATATCACATGTCTGAAGATAATCATATTCAGTACAACAGCACATAATATTGCTTAGGCATAATTATTGCATAATGTTGCTTGTGTCCTAAAACACAAGAAACGCAAGTCTCCTGCAGCAAAACAACCCTAGCTTTAGTGTTTGCAGCAGCAGATAAAAATCCTGGGGAAATACAGATGGCACGAGCTACCACTGTAAAAGCATTTGTTTGTATATAAAAAAAAAAGGATGAGAAGATTAATTTACTGTTGTGCTAGTTTCTTAATGATGCAGTTGATGTCATTGGGCTAGGCTTTGCGCCGACTAATGTCTGCCGAGCCAGTATGGCTTAATGAAAGGTTCTTTAAAGAAGCGGGCAAGCGGACAGTGAGGAAAAGGTGGATACAGACCCGAGAAGGAGAGAAGAGGGAGAGGACCATTTGACAGATTATCTAGAAGGATTAGAGGGGTTTTAGTCAAATTATGTTAAGCACAGAGGGAGAGAGACAGATCAAGAGACAAGGTTGCCATTTCTCAGCCATAAGCCATACAATATATTTAATTCTACTAGCTTACTTGCTATGACAGATTTAACCACTCCTCCCCCATCATATACTGTATATATTACAGCCTTTGCACTACCCATGACCTTTCGGGCACTTGTTACGTCTGGCATAAGAAACAACAATATCCAAAGTTTGCAATGCATTCCTCACCCAATGCCATTTCAAAGCATCAATGCAAAGATATAAAGGAAAACGTGGCTATAGGAGGACGTTGCTGAAAGATTTTGTCTCAGATACTAATTTGTTGCTATGCATCATAAGCATTTCAGCCTTCCTGCCTTTCCACACATGCGTCATGTCAACATTAACAGCAGTCACATGCAAACATTACCTAGAAGTGTTTCATTCGGTTTAGACATATGCTCCCTACACTTAAAATGTGAACATGTGCATTTTTTCTTTTTCTTAAAAATTACTTTCACTGGTGTGGTGTACAAATATAACCCAAAATATTTAGGTCGATTCATCCAGATTAAATAATAGTTCTGATTAAAAAGTTAATGTAATCATAAAGTTGAATGAAATCATAAATCGTTCTTTTAAAAGTAACATCTTTCCAAGATAGGAAAAAATATATAATGTCTTAAGGCACTTCATCCAATTCTACAAAAATATGCTTTATAGGCCGAATGTCATCCACCTATCATAAGAATCTGATATGGAATGGTTCAGAAATCTTTATTTAAAGACATATTGTGTTGTCTTTAAAACAATCTTTTCTGGACTAGTAAAACCCTTGATTTATGTGAGGGTCAAGCAGATCTAGAGACTGAAATGAGATCTGTCCCTGTCGATCTATGTGTTAAAGGCCCACACTCATTCAGCTAAAGCCACAGAACAGAAGCTGCCTGGAGCTGATAACACGGCAACTGCATTTCTCCGGGCTCATGCTTGATTTTCCATCAGGAGTCTGAGCTGGAGAGAGGGCTTTAATGGAGAGCGGATCCTCCGTAATGCTGTAGTTAATATCTGTCTTCCTCAGTTCCCACTTACCACAACTCAGGGAGGAACATGGACATGAACAAGTTTGTAAAGATAAACATAGAAAATGATTCAAGATTACATTTGACACATGCTGTTTATTCTTTGCAGTAAGTATTGCGGTACGTCCATACACAGCCCTTTCAATGAATCAATTCAAACTCTTTATTATTCAAAAATATTCATGAAAGTCCCTAATTTGATTATTAAATTATATGACAAAAAGATATTTTACAAAGTAAGATATTAATGTTTATTATTATTATATACTGTTGTATTGTTTTATATAAATTAAAAATTATATTTTTCCCTTGACATGCCATGCTAATTTTGTATTGAATTATGAATTCATTATTTATAAAATCTTATTTTTAAGATTTTAATTGTGATTTACTTGCATTAAACATGAATTTCAATGATACATTTTTTGAGACACCAGGGTAAAATAGGGTACAAATTTCAACAAATATATATCACCATACTTCCCCTGTTGTTTAATCACAGTTTTGTATTACAAGTTTTTTTTAAATGCTATGTTAAAAAATATGCAATAATTGTCATATATTCCCAGTACAGAAATCTTAACACTGGATAAAGCCAGTGCCAAAATTCTTGTATATTTATATTTTACATTGTTTATAAATTTGAGTTAAGAATTTTTACAGAGGGGATTTTGGAAATCTCTTTATATCAGTCCATAGATCAGAAAATACTGTCACCATGTTTTTGTCTTGCCTTAATAACAAATTTCAGAGCAAATATTTATGAAGACTTCAGATGCAAAAGCCTCTAAGTAAAGTGCCATCCGAAATTTTCTTCTAGAATGATCCTTTTTATCAAGCTTGTATGTTTATGTTCAGTTATTTAACTTTAATGGCAATGAAAATTACCTATTTATTGTCATTAAAGTGAAATTACTGAACTTAAAGCTACACTGTGTAGGAATTACTCCCATCTAGCGGTGAAATTGTATATGACTACCAACTGAATATTACTTTAGCCCCTCCCATTCCGAGGGCGAATTAACTTATGCGATGGCTGTATTATTTCAAATCTGCCTGCCCGGCAGTCGCGAGAAATCTCCCCCTCGCATTCGTCACGGTGCCACTGAGAGTTAAAACGCGAGAGGCGAAGCTTGAATTTCCAGGCATGTCCATCTTTGCCTAATGTATTTTCAAGATGGAGGCGCAACATGGCTTCCGCCATTCGAGCAGCTCACCCGTATGTATTATAAATGGTAGATTCTACGCTTACGAGAATACTTGATTAGTTGGTAGAAGTAATTATACATTAATGAGCACATATAATTTTGAAAGAACAAAGTGGTTTTTGCTAAGAATCAACTTAAAAAATTACACAGTGTAGCTTTAAATATACGAGCTTGATTAAAATGATCATTTAAGAAGCAAATTTCAGATGGCACTTAGAGGCGTTTGCATCTGAAGTCTTCATATATATATATTGAAATAAACTAAAGTCTGGATGACACTTACTCCAGTAAATATTTCTCAGGCTTCATTTGTGTGACAACTATCCCCCAGTCTCCGCTTTATCCAAGGGCAGCAAAAAAATTGAGATATGATTGTTTCAGCCATATCAGCGAGCCCTGCTCCAGAACGTATCACTAAAAGTAATGAACAACCACATCAAAGTAAGATTAGGATGCACAAATTCCAGGTATAATGTCCTGAGAAAAACCTAATGGAGCTTTGATGAGTCACTTTTATTTTGTGAATTGTTTATCTTCCCTAAACCCATGGTGACTGAAAATGATTGCAAATAACTTCTGGGCGTGAGGTTATCAGCTCACGTACTAAAGCACACGCAGCTTTGAGCGCTGACCACAAAGAACACAAATGATTAAAACCAATAAACAAATAAAAAAGATCAAACGTGGCAGAGGGTGGAATGAAATTGAATGTAGTTCAGGTGTAGGATTTGCAAGCTGAATGACGATCTAGAAATGAGAAAGGATTTGAAATTAAATGACATGCACGCAGCACATTTCAATGTGGTGCTTCTCAATGATTTAAGGAAGGACACATGTCAATGACGTGCATTCAAATTTAGTAATTCAAAAAACACTTCTCACTTCAAGGAAAATCTGATACTCTACAACAAAATAAAGAAAGAATCTATATCATTTAAGAAGCTCTTCCTGAGAGGCCAGTGAGCTGAAACACAATCCAAACCTTTTAACAGAATTAGTTATACTTCCTGTAGCCCTGGCGCTATCTGCAGCGCTGCAGAATCCAGGCTTGCAGCAACACCAAGCAAGAGGAGATCCAGTGACTGCCACACATATACAACATTAAAAAGAGCCATACATCTTATGGCAATACAGGCAAAAACATTGTTTTTTCACTGGTTGTGGTCACGTTTGACTATTTTGCTTCCATAACATGTCTTCTTTCAGACTAGTGGAAAGAAAATATCCATAATGTACATTTATGTGTTCCCACTTTGTCTATTTGCATCGTTATATTGCAAATACAATACATATGTTTAAAGGCCATTGAGTTTTTTCTCATGCTCTGAATCAGACATCTCCACTTCAGTGGCACTCACACCAAACTCTCCAGTTGTAAAATATCTATATTCCGAAAGATTTTAGAGAAGAGTTTGTACATATAAAATTTGCCTGATTTTCTTACATAATATTTTATTCCTAAAAATATGGTGAAATATTTTTCTGGTTGTTTTCTGACAGTATTTTCTGATTTATGGACTGATATAAAAAGAATCCTCCTTGGAAAATCCAATATGTCAACAAAATGAGTTCATATTTATTTGCATGTTTAAACAACCTAAAATTTCAGAAATCTTGTCATACAATACAATTGTCTTAATGTACTGTGATTAATAAACTGGGGAAAGTATGGCGATATCTATTTGTTTAAACTCTATTCACCTGTAATGTCTTGCCTTGAATTAAGCATTTGCTGAGCCTGAGCCTGAGGGAATCAACATTAAAATGTAGTTTAAAATGATCCCTCACCGCAAACAGTCGAAGAACATTGGCCACCATTATGGACACTGAGCTGGCCGAAGCCCCGATGACCCCTACCACTCGCTCTGGTTTTGGAATGATGGGAGGCTCTCCATTGGAACAGCGAACATCTGAGTTGTCTTTCTGGATGAGGGCCTGGACAAAGGTGAGGGACTGTTCCAGCGCATATGTATCCCTGGAGCACGTGTCCAGTATCCTGGCACCCAGGGTGATGTTAGGCAGCAGGTCTGGGTCGCTGTTGATCTGGTCCAGCGCATACAACATGGCCTCCATACGATGGATCCCCTTCTCCTTCTTAATTTCCCCACATGGAACACCAGCGGGGCCCCTGGAATGCACCGGAAAAAGCCCTCCCAGAGTGATGTCACCCTCGATCTTTATGGAATGAGTTGAGGAGGAGGCCGAGGATTCTGGAGTAAATCCCATCATCACTATCCACATGACGTGAATCAGGGAGCCCACGTGTTGTCTGGGTGCCCTGCTGATCCTGCAGTGATGGCATAGTGATGATGTCATAGTTGCTGCCATGCAAGGGGCTGGATCTTCTGCTACAGCACAATGCTTTCTTCTCTACCTGTGTCTCCTGTGGAGAAATGAGACAAAAGATGTACACGAAACTGATGCACAAAGTATGCCTTTCGACAGCACTGCTTTGCAGATAATGCATTAAAGGTGCAGGTAAATGTTTAATATTATCCATTAATTGATATTATCAAGAGACAACTAAATTATAGCTAGTTGAGAGCTTTTCTATTAAATATAATATAATTAATTTACTATAATAATAATGAAATGTGATTACACACACACAGACACACACACAGCATTGTATTTGGTAGCATATTTTAAGTTTGTTTCCTACTTGTTAAAAAATATATATATTTAACACTGTGCCAACCAACTGTTCTATTAAATGTAATAGAATTGATTAACTACTATTATAATAATGCTATACACACACACACACACACACACACACACATCATTGTGTTTGGTTGCATATTTTAAGTTTGTTTCCTAATTTTAGTTTTTAACACTGTGCCAACCAAACCCGCAATATTGACAACATTTATTTTTTTCACTTAAAATAGTTAAAATCATTTTCATATTTAATTACCATTTTTTCCCATTCTATTTCTTTCATCAGGATAATTCAACAAAGAATGAAAAGTCTACCCAACCAACTTGGTTCATTATACTATAATGATATTGTAAAAGTAGGCCTTCTTTCAAAAATAAAAAAAATACCATGCATGGCAAATTTTTTTTTTACATTTGGCCTACACATAAAAGCCTATAGACAAAGATTCAAGGAAGTACAACATGTAGTTTTACATCCAGTGTAGCCTACGTTTATTATAAATAATTTTACTTCACCATTAAAAAAAAAAAATCTTTACAGTTATAGGCTATTTAAACCCAAAGTCATGTCTTCTAGAATATGAACTCACTTTTCCGTCTTCGCACTCAACAGACCGCTGACAGTAGAGGGCATGTATAGGCAAGCATATTAATATTTTATGCAAATTAACTGATACATATTCAGCAACAGGTGAGCGGAAAAATCGCTATATTTGGATTGAAAGCTGAAGTTCCCGCGGGGAGACTCACGCGTCGCACACGCACACCCGTTTGATTAAGTGTTCATGGGGAACCGTTATGTTTCGCGAGACCTGAACAGACATCTTTACAGCATTTTACAACGTTTTAAGTGAATTTACATTCAATGGTTTGGCATAACGATTAGCAATTTATTCGCTTCTTAAAAATGTCTCACCGACTGATGCAGCTGCCAGTGAGCGCCCATCTGGAGCTGAAGTTGGATGGTTTTGAAGCACGACAGTAGATGTCCCCAACATCCGAGTCTTCAGCTCTCATCTTAAAATGTCCACAGTCTTCTCACACAACGACAATCTAAAGATTCATTTGATTAAGGTGAGATTTTAATGTAGAAAGTATTGAGAGCTTTAAGAAACTATAAAACGCTGGAAAAAAGGTGGAAAAGCCCGAACATTCCACAACTGTGATTCTACAAATCACTGTCAAATCCTTTAAAAGCCCCCTCACTCTGTCTGTCTCTTTCGCTCACTCTCTCGCTTTCTGTCTCCCTCTCTCACACACTTTTGTTACTCTCTCTCTCTCTCTCTCTCTCTCTCTCTCTCTCTCTCTCTCTCTCTCTCTCTCTCTCTCTCTCTCTCTCTCTCTCTCTCTCTCTCTAATGGGCACAGATTGGGATTACCACATCATGCATGCATTTGAAAAGTCTCTGAGAGGGATGGACCGGTATATATTTTTAATGTGAACACTGCTGGATATAGTTCTCTGCGTTTAGACCGTCTGCTTTTATGAAACAATCTCGTCATAATGATTTATATGATTTATTTGTGTAGATTTTAGAATTATTCTTTGTCTTTTTATAAAGACAGATAATCTATCTGACCTCACTGTCACGTGTGTTTTTAAATGGTAGTGTATAGTCTAACTCTGGTCCATAATACCATCGTTGGACTTTATTCTGACACACATGGCTGTATATGGGCTAATGGCTTTTCACATCTCCAACATATTGACTCTGCACTCTTCACTTTTGGTTACTTTTTTCTCTGGACATCTTTGGCTTTTGGTTATGAATGAATTATTCAAATAAACGCACCATCTCTATTAAATTTTAAAGCAAACCAGCTACCGAGTATTCCCTGTTCATAGATCATTTAACCCTCTATGGTACGCAATATGATATCAATAAGAGAAAAATATTAGAGTTGTTTATTTGTGTAAGTGTCCTGCTTAAAATTGGACACTATAACAATATCAGTAACCTTTTGCATGTATTTATTTATTTAATTTTTAAAAGTGTGTTGCCTTAGGTGACATTGTATACGACGCATGCATTTAACCATTTGACATTTTCACTTAGAAAAAAAAGGTATTTATTGAAAACATGAATTTCTTTAACATTGAACAAACACATTTATCCAGTTTTTAATGTATTACAAATTTCATATTTAATAAAAAAGTAAGTTTCCAGCGGTTGCTCTCAGGCAACATTGTACCATAGTGGAACACAAGTATTGCCAATCCATCAATATCATCAAGTTATCATATCAAGTTTTCATATCCATCTTCATCCTCATCTCCATCTACGCTCTGGAGGCAACACCGTATAGAGGTTAAGGTTTAATTTTATTTATAAGTGTGCTTGTGGATGTATTATGTTGAAATGTGTGGCTGGGCTGTAGTGGTTAATGTTCAATGCTATTAAAGATTTATGACTGTTAAATTAAGTTGTGGAATATGACACTATAAAATCTGAGAGGGATGGATCCGAACAATAAATTAACAAAAAATAAAAATGTAATTGCCTGTTATATCTTCACAGTCTTGTGTGTTAAGACAAAAGTAGCAACCTTTTTGCTACTCTGGTCAAGTTTTAGTTATTTTGGTTATGTCTGTAAATAACACACACACACACACACACACACACACGCACATTGGTGCAACTACATTATGAGGACTCTTCATAGGCGTAATGGTTTTTATACTGTACAAACTGTATATTCTATCCCCTTACACTGCCCCCGTCACAGGAAACATTCTGCATTTTTAATAAAATATTGTTTTTAAGCTATTTGAATTACGAGGACTCATGAAATGTCCTCATAAACCACGTTTAAGTTGTAATACCAGTGTAATACACGTCATTATACAAATTTGTGTCCTCATAAATCACATAAACAAGCACACACACACACACACACACACACACACACACACACACACTTTATACTGTACAAACTTTATTACACTAACGGGAAATTTTGTTCCCATAATGTAGGGTTTACCAGGCACACACACAAGCAATGGTGAGGTCATGAAAATGTGTTTTATAATTTAGTTAACATTAAGACAGTAGCTTAGATTAAAAAGCTAATAAAAAAAAAACACCTTAAAAATTAAATGAATAAAACATTATTGCCAGAGACAAATACATTTGCAACATTAAAGCATACACAAATGCACAAAAACGTAAATAAAACTGCAATCCAAATAAGCCGCTATCAATACTGCAAAAAAAAGCTCAAATTAAACACACTCTATGACATGAACACAAAGTGCCATTGTTTCAATTATTACAGAATAACTGTAAAATAACCTAAAAAAGTTACATTTTCTGTAAAAGTATAAATACAAAGTCACTGTTTTATATTTTTAAGATAACATTTCTGGTTACACTGTAAGTGAAGGTCTAGAGAGACAAGTCATTTGAAATGTGATCCTACCCTCTAGTGGTACAGAGTGGTAAAAGAGTGGTCTTGTTTCAACAAATGCGTGTCCTGATTCACAGATTTTAAGTACAGTACGTCTTAAGGATTTATGATAATAAATCATTCAAATTACACCTCATGTTAGGTCTGAGAAACTCTTAGCATAAAAAGTCAAGCGAAAAAAAAGGTTAGCATGAACCATTTCTGTATATCTCTAGCCCAAAAACACAGACTTTTCCAAGCCGTCCTCTGCCTTGGTATACTCTAAATGGGATTTAAAATAGCAGCTTTTATAGGAAAGGCTATTGCGCACATATTGAAGATAGTCTGGGACTCCCGGACAGATCACATTATCAGCAAGCAGAACGGTGCCTTTCCTTAGTAGACCACAATCCTATAAATAAAGAAGACAGTAAAAAAGAGAAGTGCAGACAAGGTTGGATATGTGCTTCCAGTAAAATCGAGAGGAAAATACTGACATTGCAACTGAATTCATGAAGTTTTTGGACATTTTTGCATTGTAAAGACAATGATCTCTAACTGAGATTAAATGAAATTACAGTGGTCAGAATCAAACACACCTCCATTAATTTTGTGTCAGGGAGGTAACGGTCCTTCCAGTGGTCCAGAAAAACAAAATCAAATGTTTCAATTCCAAAGTGCTCCTTCATGCGCGGGATCCAATCTTCAGACGCACCTTCTACAAGCTGGACCTGATGAAGTAAAACAACGATTCAAGGCATGATAAACAGGAAATGACTCCTTTCATTTGAAATATATAGGCTACAAACATAACGTTTGCAGAGAGTAGAGAGTAAATAAGGACTACTGTATGTAAAAGTGTTTGTGAAGGAACAGGGCCCTTACTCTGTCTTCAAGACCCGCCCAGGCGATTACTTGTCGAGCAATTGCAGCATAACCTGCATTGAACTCCAGTGTTATCAGACGAGCTCCAGGAGGAAGCAGACGAGCGATGCGCACTGTAGAGTATCCGCAGTATGTGCCCAACTCTAGGACCTTCTCTGGGTTCAACTCACTCACCACTGAGTCCAGGATAGAGCC
This sequence comes from Phoxinus phoxinus, assembly GCF_949152265.1. NCBI lineage: Eukaryota > Metazoa > Chordata > Actinopteri > Cypriniformes > Leuciscidae > Phoxinus > Phoxinus phoxinus. Next base: position 18,760,975 of record NC_136897.1, on the reverse strand, counting down.
TGAGTGTACACACACACACACACACACACACACGTTTGTTTCATTATATTAGTGAGGACATTGCAGACTTCCATTGGCCTAACACAACCCTTACCGCTAAACATATCCCTCAAGAAACATGCGCAAAATACAACACTACATTTTAATAAAAACATGTTTTGGTCGATTTATAAGCCTTTTTAACTAGTGGTGAGGATCAGTAAAATGTTCTCACTAGTCGGTTGTTGTCATAATATTTTATTGTATAAGTGAGAACATTTGGCCCTGACAAGTATAGCCAAAAACAATTTTGGTTTTCTATTTTATTATATTTTAAAATGTAATGAATTACTGTGGTGGTAAAGCTGAATAATTTTCAGCACCATGACTGTTTCATGACTGATTTGGTGCTCAAGGAACATTTTCTTTTATTATTATCAATGTTGAAAACAGTTGTGCTGCTTGATATCGTTTTGGAAACCATGATACAATTTTTCATGATGTTTTGATTAATAGAACATTCGAAAGAACAGCAATAATTTGAAATAGAAAACTTTTGTAACAATGTAAAAGTCTATAATGTCACTTTTGATCAACCAAAGACACCCTTGCTGAATAAAAGTATTAATTTATTTAAAAAGAAAACAATTTTTTTAATTTTTAATTAAAAAAACATAATTAATAAAACCCATTTCCCAATTTTGAAGCAAATATATTCAAATGTTGTCTTTCCCCTGAACATTTTTGTGCAATGAAAGAATTTTTTTACATGAGTCTGGAAATACAAAAGCAGTGCTCTGACCTTTCTCATCTCCAATGTTCATAGCCCATTCACTGTGTCGGCAGAAATGATCAATGGCCGAGATCACACTCTGAGGGTCACCTCGGGCTGCATGCTTCCGTACTGCTTTCAGCAGACGCTGGGCACAACAAAGACATAAAGGGTTCTGGTGACGACTTTATTTAATTTATGGGCCTCAATAGTTTAACACTTTGACCTCCCCCAGTCTTTGGATCACATGTCCCATTATGCATCCTAGTTGCAGATGCAGGACAGGACCGAGGTTACGAGGTACATTCTGTAATTTTGTATTGAGATAGAAAACTGTTAAACCAGGACTAATCGAGTCACCTGTGGTCGAGTAGATCGGGTCAGAGTATCAAGAACACGCTCAACGACGACATCATGCCAGAGTAACGCGAGACTGCCGTTGAACTGCACAACAGCAGGGATGAACCAGGAGTACAAGACATATAAAAGCACTGTGACCCCGACAAACCAGCACAGCAACACCAGCAACATACTAGAGCCAGACACAGAGATGCATAAATCATTAGAATACATTTATTGAATTAAACTGATAATCACATAAAGTACAGATCTAGTTAATTGGCTCAGATAAATCACAACATAAATTAAATCAAATGTCTATTCAAAGCGTTTGCATTGCCTTAAGTATTTTAGAAATTATAGACATGTATTATTTATTATTTTATTGAACTTTGCCACTATGTAAATATTTCAGACACAAATTGGAAATCAATGTACACCACAATTTTAAAGTTTAGGATCATTGAGGCATTTTTCATGTTTGTTTGTTCACCAAGGCTGAATTTATTTGATAAAAAATACAGTAAAATAGTATTACAATTTAACATAACATAAAATAAGGCATATAAATGAATAAAAGCCTGATATTGCATCCCTAAATTTAGAGTTAAAATAATACATCACCTTTCAAGAAAGCCAACACACACACACAGACACAGACACAGACACAGACAGACACACACACACACACACACACACGTATGCAATATAATAAGCCCAGGTCTGCACTCCTGCAGGTCATGAGATGAATGTATATGGAAATTAATCATCTCATTCAGTACTGTGCTTTCATCTCTCTGGCCATTCCTCTATTGTAATGGTCTAATGAGATGGGTGGTTACTATGCAGCAAATAAAGCCTGAACTGAAAATCTCTCTCATGTGATTATTTGGTTGCTATTGCTACAACATGTTGCTGTAGCTCAATCTGTCCACGAAGCAAATATTGGAATTGGGACAAAACTACAATTTTCTCACAAAATGTGTTTTCCTTAGTCAACACCACTAGATACAACAATAACATGTGAAATATTTATTATACACTACCATTCAAAAGGGGATTTTTTGGGGGATTTTTTTATTTTATTATTAATGCTGTTCTTTTGAACATTCTATTCATCAAAGATTCCTGTAAAAATGTATCACAGTTTCCACAAAAATATGAAGCAGCACAACTGTTTTCAATATGAATAATAATGTTTGTTCTTGGTGGAATAGATCTGCTACGCTGTTGATTCTACTGTTGTAATTGCTGCTGCTGCGGTTTATTATTGCTGCTGCTGCTGCTTCTACTGCTGTTGATTATTGCTGCTTCTACTGCTGTTGGTGCTGCTGCTGTTGATTATTGCTGCTGCTTCTACTGATGTTAGTTATTGCTGCTGCTGCTGCTTCTACTGCTGTTGGTGCTGCTGCTGATTATTGGTGCTGCTGCTGATTATTGCTGCTTCTACTGCTGTTGGTGCTGCTGCTGTTGATTTTTGCTGCTGCTTCTACTGATGTTAGTTATTGCAGCTGCTGCTGCTTCTACTGCTGTTGGTGCTGCTGCTGATTATTGCTGCTTCTACTGCTGTTGGTGCTGCTGCTGCTGATTATTGCTGCTGCTGCTGCTTCTACTGCTGTTAGTTATTGCTGCTGCTGCTGATTATTGCTGCTTCTACTGCTGTTAGTTATTGCTGCTGCTTCTAATGCTGTTGTTGTTGTTGCTGCTGCTGCTTTTGATTATTACGGCTGCTTCTACTGCTATTATTGCTGCTGCTGTTGATTATTGCTGCTGTTTCTACTACTGTTAATTATTGCTGCTGCTTCTGCTGTTGTTGCTGCTACTGTTGATTATTACTGCTGCTTCTGCTGCTGTCGATTATTGCTGCTGCTGCTGATTATTGCTGCTGCTTATACTGATGTTAGTTATTGCTGCTGCTTCTACTGCTGTTGATGCTGCTGCTGCTGCTGTTGATTATTACTGCTGCTTCTACTGCTGTTAGTTATTGCTGCTGCTTCTACTGCTGTTGGTGCTGCTGCTGCTTCTACTGCTGTTATTGCTGCTGCTGCTGTTGTTTATTACTGCTGTTGGTGCTGCTGCTGCTGCTATAGATTATTCCTGCTGCTTCTACTGCTGTTAGTTATTGCTGCTGCTTCTAATGCTGTTGGTGCTGCTGCTGTTGATTATTGCTGCTGATTCTACTGCTGTTATTGCTGCTGCTGTTGATTATTGCTGCTGCTTCTACTGCTGTTATGTATTGGTGCTGCTGCTTCTACTGCTGTTAGTGCTGCTGCTGATTATTGCTGTTTCTACTGCTGTTATTGCTGCTGCTGTTGATTATTGCTGCTGCTTCTACTGCTGTTAGTTATTGCTGCTGCTTCTAATGCTGTTGTTGCTGCTGCTACTGTTGATTATTACTGCTGCTTCTACTGCTGTTATTGCTGCTGCTGCGTATTATTGCTGCTGCTATTACTGCTGTTGATTATTGCTGCTGCTTCTACTGCTGTTATTGCTGCTGCTGTTGATTATTACGGCTGCTTCTACTGTTGATTATTGCTGCTGTTATTGCTGCTGCTGCTGCTGTTGATTATTGCTTCTGCTTCTGTTATTGCTGCTGTGTTTGATTATTGCTGTTGCTCCGACTACTGCTGCAGAGCATGTATGTATGGTCAACATGGTACTGCCAATACATACATGACATGCTGTGAGCAAGTAAGACATGCTGCTGCTGTACAATAGCATACATTATTTACCCATAGCAGATCTATATAGGTGGAGCTGGGGAAGGTGGAGGAAATCTAAAACCATGCTGAAAACTGCAGACGCTGGCCAAGTATTTGAAAGTTGAGCAGCAAGCTCATTGGCTGCTTTACAGCAGGAACCAATCAGAATGATGTGATTGCAAGTAGATTGAGTTAAGGACCTATCAGCCTGTGCCATCTAGAATTTCATGACAAAACTTTGTATCTATTTTCAATTATTCTATTTGAATATTTTACAATATTACTGTTTTTGCTGTATTGCAGCCTTGGTGAGACTTCTTTCAAAAACATTAAACAATCGTATCAACCCCAAACTTTTGAACCACAGTGTAAATTTCAAATCTAGCATTCACTTTATTGAATGAATGAATTGAGACTACATGGTGGTTTCCAAATCCACTCTTAAGCCTCAGTTATACTCCAGTTTAGACGTGTACACGGACAGCTGAGGACAGCACGGACGCAGACTACTTGTATTTATACTACAAAAAAAGTGTATGCTGGGGTCCGCGCGACGGATGTGTTCTGCACATGCGCAGTAGATCAGCGCAGTTGGTGCTGATCCGCAGTTGGTCCTTTTGCAGCCTATAGTGACCGTACATGTCCGCACGGTCATAAAAAATGGGGAGGCAGACGGATGTCCGCAAAGAGCCTCCGCATACACTCTCCGATGACGATTTTTACGTCACACGGACCCTAGCAGACCTCCCGGAGGTGTAAAGTATAACAGCTTTACTCTGCATATCAAATGTGTTAAATGTAGGAGCCTTTTCCCCTAAAACATTTAAGTGATCTTTAATAATTTTCCAAGTGGAAATGTTGCTATTTAAAAAAATAAATAAAATAATAATAATATATATATATATATATATATATAAATATATATATATATATATATATATATATATATATATATATATATATATATATATATATCAAGTATTAGAGTGCTAATGTGAATCTGAGGGAGGTGTCTATGTCGGGAGGATCTGTTGGTTGTGCTCACTGGCAGTTGTCGAGCGGCTCCCAGACCTAGAGAACAGTGTATATTTACAATAATTTAATTGACTGATCTAAATGTATTATTATTATTACTAATACTATTATTATAAATTACTAATGCTAATCCTATTATTATACTGAATATTATTATTGTTACTACTATTATTATTATTATTATTATTAGTAGTAGTAGTATGTTTACTACCACTACAACTATATTACTATACTATATACTATTACTATGATTGTCTTAAATTACATCTATCTATATATATATCACTAAAATATCTCATTACTTACCAATGAACCTGCATACACCACTATATCGATATATTTAACTGTTCTCCATCTATTTGTTTTTTGTTTTTCACTCTTCTGTGTGCGTGTCATTGATTTCTTACCTTGTATAAGCTACTGTTTGGTTAACTTGCAATAAAAAAATAAAATAAAAAAAAGAGTGGTAACACAATTTAGGCCTGCTTCTTGATTTAGGTTTTCTTTTGTAACGGTTATGTTTGGTTCTATGAACTCTAATTTTGATATTCTGTTTCCCTGCTCTGTTTAGTTTTGGTTTTCTTGGTTTCTAATAATGTCCCTGTTTCTTTCTATGGTTACTCATAATTATGGAAAAAATAAATGTGATGTCCGCACAATGAAACAAACAAACAACTTTTATTGAAAGCGCAACGTTTCGACCGTCAGGTCTTCATCAGGCACAATACCCATGTTGAAAAATACAACTCTTACAGAAACAGATAATCACCTTAATTAGACACACACTCCAAAACATGTGACAATTAATTCAAATCATGTGACAAAAAAATACTTACAAAAAGAAAAAAAAACTAATAATTATCACATGTATCTCATTTAGTTCCTTGTTATCTCTTGCATATATACTCCCTGTTCAGGTTAGTCCTCTGTCGTGTTGTTTATCTCCTGTGTGCTCCTAGTGATTTCCTGAGTTTATTATTAAAGACTATTTAAAATATTCCTTTTTCGTGTGTGTTGCCTATACCACTAAACGTTACAGAATAACCGACCAAAAGCCGACAGACAACAACAGTCTTAAGACCATTTTCTGGGTCGGGGCCCAGTGAAGTCAGTTGGTTGACTTACTGGAGATGGGGGGTTACACCTGGAGGAAATACGTCTTCATCTGTCTGGAGTCTGCTTACCTGTATGGGTTTCAACTGAGAGTGTCAAACCTGAACCAGTCGCAGTCCCAGACCCCAAGCCCACTTCCACCAGGCAGCCATTGAAACCATTAATGTGGGAGTTCTTGTGGAGTTTGACTGCCTGGAGTATGCGCCTACTGATCAGTCAATCCTGGAGCCAGGAGCAGACTGTTGCCTGATAGATCTGAGGTCCGTGGATCCAGGTTCCACCCTAGTCTTCACCTTCGAACAAACTCCTCCGCCGGTCCCTTCCGGCTGTTCAGATGCTCCGGTCCCATCCGAAGACCTTTTTCCTCTGTTGTTCCTGCCCAACTCCATGCTCCCATCTCTGCCGCTGGTTCTGGCCAGTTCCCTGGATCTGCCGCCTCTGCTGGAGTCATCCAGCTCCTCCTCGAACCTTCACCTTGGTCCTCCAGGCCCATAACTCCTCCTCTGTCTGTCAATCCATTGGCTTCGCCCAGGCTCTGCACTCCCTCAACTCCACCGTGGTCTGTCAGTCCCAGGACTCCTCCGGGCCCCCTCGTCCCTCCAACTCAGCCTCAGTCAAGCATCGCTTTGCCTCTGCCACAGACTTACGGGTCTCTGGCTGCACATCGACCCTCCACCCTTTTGGCTCCACCAGGCTACTCCTTTCCTCCGGCTTCCCGGTCATCGTCATCGCCCCGGTCTGCTGAGCTCAGTACTCCACCTTGGTCCCATGAGCCAGCGACTCCTCCTTGGACTTCTGGGCCGTGGATGTCATCCTGGTCCATCAGCCTCTCTGCCCTGGGTCTCCACACAATCTGGCTCCGGCTACGCCTCTGTCGGTCGGCCCCCAGGTTCCACCTAGACCACACACCAAGGCTGCATCCTGTCTCCTCCCACCGTCGGCTCCACCATGGTTTCCAATAGTTTATTTTTCCCTGCTCTGTTCAGTAATTATCACCTGTACCTCATTTAGTTCCTTGTTATCTATTTCATATATACTCCCTGTACAGTTTAGTCCTCTGTCGGTTATCATCTTTATTTAATGTGTTGTTTATCTCCTGTGTGCTCCTAGTGATCTCCTGAGTTTATTATTAAAGACTATTTAAAGTATTCCTTTTTTATGCATGTTGCCTACACAACTAAAAGTTACACCTTTTCAGATTTTTTTTGCAGAATAGAATAAATAGAACATGAAATAAAAATATCCACTGCAAAGTAAATATGTACTTTATCACAAAAAATAAGATCTTTTAATAATTGTTCAGTTAATAATGAAGACAAAAGTAGTCATGGAGAGTAAGAAATGCACTTCTCAAGTTGGATTTTAGAGTTGCATGGCAACAAGCACAAGGTTAAGAGCTATTAGACAAAGAGTGTATCACCACTGAGAGAGGACCATGACAAGGTCTTCTCTGGCTTTCTTTAAATATATACACAAATGTAGCTGGGGTCTGGAGTGGAATGCAGAATTCAGCCACTTTCCTGGACAGACATTGTTAGTGAGAAAATCCTCTCAAATGGGTGTCAGAAAGGAATGAGAAAAGCACAGAGGCTGGCTTTTACAAATTTCATTGCTGTAAATATTTACCAATGTATACATTTAATGCATTGGAAAAGTTCAGCATGTGTGTACTATAATGTTAATTCACACTGCAATAGCAAGTATCGCAGCAATAATGCTAAATAGCACAAAGATTTTATTATAAATGAGAAATTATTTCATATCAATATTGCATGCTATGTTAAAGTTGATATCATTAGAGCAACATAATAATTTAAAGTGAACAAGAAATGCGATACACTAAAAAAGACTGTTCTGTCTTCAGTGACGTGCAAACATGATAATTGGTATCGGCTGACCAGAACACACACTGTGAAACATTTACTAAAATAGATTTGACGTAAACTGGGTTTAAATTTTAAACTAGATACAAGCCTAGAAAATATTTACAAAGTGACCAAAAACACAATGACACATAATAATAAAAATATAGTTATTATTTAAATAATGAAAGAGACCAGAAAGAGGGTTATAGTAAGTGTAACATTATTATGCACACAACATATTTTCATATAAATGTGCAATAATAAACTATGTAATAAATGGACAACATCTTTAAAAAAGGCAATTAAAGTAAATTATCTTAATGATGGATGGTATGCAGTACAGCGTTTTCTGAATGTTCATAATTCAACAGAAATGGCATAACATAAATTACCATTTAAGAATAAATGATAGAGAGAAAACACTTACTTTCGATGAGGGCCTCTCCTTTCCTTTTACAAAATCTCTCTTTCACTTAAGGACCTTCTGTTATAACCAACCTGCGAGGATGCAATGCATACTGTTCAGCGATCTCTCTCTCTCTCTCTCTCTCTCTCTCTCTCTCTCTCTCTCTCTCTCTCTCTATCTCTCTCTCTCTCTCTCGCTCTCTCTCTCTCTCAGCTGACCATGTAATATGCTCTCTCTCCTCTTTTGGGTAGTTTTGAGCTGTGAGGAATGTTTGGCCGCAGGCCTTTTAGGGGATACACCCGACACCCCCAGAAAGTAAACAGAAATCCAAAACTAGGCCAAAGATAAAAAAATAAAAAAAAACTGGCATTTTTACAGTCTATGGTTGTGCTGCAGCTGCATGTGGCAGCAGATGAACACTCTTATTAGTTCAATACAAGTTAGTTCACCTCAAATTGAAAGTCATAGGCTACTCACCCTCATCTACATGCAGATTTTCCATAAAATGGAAGTTCATATAGTGAACACAATCGATCAATGTTTCAATTCCAAGTCTTCTGAAATCATACGATGGATTTATATTCGAATCATACAGGAATTTACATTGTTATTCGCTGAAAGTTTCCCCTCTAGTTGTTTACTTTTTGTTAAAGCACGCGGTAGCGACCGGATCTTTTACTTGTGAACCAGTTCATTCAAATGAACCGATTCACACGAACCGATTCGATTCGTTCGTAACGGAACGGGCCGAACGGCATGACATGAGTAAATGCTAATGGCAGAAATCAAATTTGCCAATTTTAAACTGTTGCTTCAAAACAAAGGGTTTCAAGACAGACGCTGAAATGCCAAACTAAATAGAGGTAAAATTAAAGCCTCTGGCTTTAACAGACTGACTAAAATGTAGATTCTGTTCTCACGGAACAAGCACACAAATCAGCTATTTGAGTAGGCCTATCTCAAAAAGATAAACCATACGGAGAATGCCAGCACAACACATACGCCGCTCCTTCCAAAATGCTGCACAGGCTACTTAGAGCAGACATTTACTTTGTTAGACTGATGTAACCCCTGTCAATAACTTCGTATGATTTATCTTGTTAATTTGATCTGATGCGATACCGTGTCCCAGCCATACTTATCTAACACATTCTAGCCTACATGATTACCGCTTGGGAAGCAAATTCAGATAATTTGAATGTTGAAACAGAATGTTGTAACAGAATGTTTTAATCTATTCAACAGCTGTCATTGCATAGTTAACATGAATTTTAAATTGTTCCAAATGTTGTATTTTTTTCATTCCATTTGACTTTGTTGGTATCAGAAACAAACGGGCAATTATAACAATTAAATTTTATATTTTTAAACAAAAGTAAACCTATTCGGTGTCTCCATATGAAATATACTGCCCCTTGGAGGTCAGATAAAGAATTGACAGGAACTGTCTACCGAACTTTAAATGTAATTTTATTGAATTGGGTAAATACTTTTACTATTAGTAGCCTACTTTTAGTTATTTTTAACTATAATAAAAAAGTATCCCCTTCAAAATATCGTACACAATCAGTAGAACGTACCTTTCTGTCTATTTAAATTAACATAGGAAGTATAGGGACTCAAGACACTAATATGTTGTGGCTGAGCATGCATGGGCTGAGTTCCAGCATGGACTAAAGTAAATCATTGAATCACTCAGACCCTACAAAAATAAATAATAAAATAACAATAAGTGCAAAATATGGGTACTGTGACAACCTTCCTGTACTCCCACCTAATAAGGCCCCTCCAATCCAATCTGAGAGTGCTCTAAAACATCTTTAGACCCATTCAACACTAAATGCTGTCTTCTGCACTAAAAATTGCACAGATCAGTAATAGAAATGAGACCATACTAACTGACGGTCAGTGGCAAGCTTCCCAAACACTTAATAGCAATTATTGAATGTCTTTTCAGTATTGGACAATACCCTCCTGAGACCATTCACAGACTTTGATGCAGACAGGAGAGCACGTCATATGTCTTTCTCCGTTCTCAACAGTAATTTCTTATCCCAGAATAACAGTTGATGCTAAAAATGAACGTAGCACTGTACACTCTTTTCAAGTCAAAACAAGTGAGCTTTATTGTCATTCTACTATATGTGGAGACATACAGTGGAACGAAATGTCATGCCTTGCAGGACCACATGCTACATGAAAACAAATATAAACAGTAGAAGTATAGCCTATAAACATAAACAGGTATAAACCAACACATAAACTGGAAGAAGTAATCTAACTATACCAATGCTATATATAATCTTTCTGTTACGTTTTAAGCAGGGATGAGGAGAAGTGAGAATCCAAGTGCAGCAACAGTTTATTCAAAAAGCACAAGCCAAGATAATCCAAGACATAAACAGGAACATAATCCAAACAGGGGAACCAGAGACCTAATCCGACAATGGGAACAGAAAATAACTTCAAAATAAGAGTCCACATGACAACAGAAATTAACACAGACCCAGGGCACGAGTCACACTTACTATATACAAGTACACATATACTTATACATAATCTAAAAACGTACTCGGTTACTAACGTAACCTCGGTTCTCTCTAGGAGAGTTCTCTCGTACTGCGTCGAAAGAACGCTACGGGAAAGTATTTCTTTGTCGAGATTGAAGCCTAAAAATTAATCCTTAATTTTGTAAACATGTAAAACGCTTTTCTGTAGCATACAACCTTAGGCGGAGCAATATCGCTCACCCATTGGCTGCTCCGCCAGAAAAGCACAGCCTATGCGAGGCCAGAGACGCTGACCAATGAGGACGCTTCGCGCCCATTCTGCGTCATCTCCCGCCGAAACAGGCGTGGCCTAGGCCTATAAATACGAGCATAGCTGTCTAACACACCGATTTTCGTCACGAAAGCGACGCAGCGTGGGCACGCACGGCATGAGACGCAGTACTCGTTCCCTCTCCTAGAGAGAACCGAGGTTACGTTAGTAACCGAGTACGTTCTCTTACGTAGAGTTCTCTCGTACTGCGTCGAAAGAACGCTACGGGAACCCCATGTAAAACGCCGTGCGTGCTCTTGGACCGACACAGACACCTAAGGGCGCGCGCGCCCTGGCATACAAGTGCCTACCCCAAGAAGTATAGGGAGAGCGGCTAAAATAGCATCATCCCTTTATAGTAGTGCCTCTAAGGGCATAATAACATATATATGATTAATATAAATATATATATGAGGGGTAATAGCATGCTCATGGGACACCATGTCAGTGAGTGATGCTTAAACATTGAAGTGACCTGGGCCGCAACGCGGGGCAGGAACACCAAAACATAGTCTTCTAGACCGAGAGCAGTTTAGCCTGCAGCGCAGGAACCTCTAGGTTATAGAACCGTATAAATGTAGACGGGGAGGCCCAGCCTGCCGCCATACAGATATCTTGAAGCGAGATTCCACTATACCAAGCCCACGAAGAGGCCATGCCTCTCGTAGAATGTGCTCTGATGCCCAGGGGGCATTCCAAACCTCTAGATGCGTAGGCTAGCGCAATGGCATCCACTACCCATCGAGATAGACTCTGTTTCGTCGCGGCTCGCCCTTTAGAGCGCCCACTGAACGAAACAAAGAGCTGCTCCGTCTGTCGAAAAACAGCAGAGCGGGACACATAAGCTCTTAATGCCCTGACCGGGCAAAGGGAGCTATTTCCGTCCTCCGAGGCCGGCAGGGCCGACAGGGAGATGACCTGAGCCCTGAACGGTGTGTTGAGGGACTTAGGTACGTACCCATGCTTCGGTTTCAACACGACTACAGAGTCGTTTGGCCCGAACTCCATACAAGAAGCTCTAACTGAGAGCGCTTGCAAATCCCCCACACGCTTCACTGAAGCGAGAGCCAGAAGAAACACGGTCTTGAAAGACAGGTGTTTCATGTCAACTGAGTGAATAGGCTCGAAAGGGGCCCCTTTCATAGCGTTCAACACTGTAGAAAGGTCCCAAACGGGGACTGAAGGAGGCCTTGGAGGGTTTAACCTCCTGGCTCCTCTAAGGAAACGGACCACCAGGTCGTTTCTGCCCAGTGAATGGCCAAGCGTTGGATTAACGAACGCTGATATGGCAGCCACATAGACTTTGAGCGTGGATGGGGTTCTTCCCTTATCCAACAGTTCTTGGAGGAAGGAGAGAATCTCCGTTTCCCCGCACTGGAGCGGTGACAGACCTTGGTCTGAACACCAGCCAGAGAACACCGACCATTTGGAAGCGTAGAGCCGTCTAGTAGACGGAGCCCTAGCCTGTTCGATCGTGTCTAACACTCCCTTTGGGAGGTTAGCGGGTACCCGTTTATGGCCCATACGTGTAGGGACCAGAGCTCCGGGCGAGGATGCAAAATCGAGCCCTTGGCCTGCGAGAGGAGGTCTCTCCTCACTGGAACCGGCCACGGGGCAGTACTCTTCAGCCGCATCAAAACTGGGAACCAGGGTTGATTCGTCCAGTATGGAGCGACTAGTAGCACCGAGCATCCGCTTTCCTTGATCCGCTCCAGCACTTGAGGCAGGAGTGAGACAGGAGGAAAAGCATAGAGCGGACGGCGGGGCCAGACACTGGCCAGCGCGTTCGTGCTCTTCGAAAAAAATTCTGGGCAGTGAGCGTTTTCCTGGCTTGCAAACAGGTCTATTTCCGCTCTGCCGAACGTTTCCCACAGCAGACGCACTGTCTGCGTGTGTAGGGACCACTCTCCTGTAGGAACGTTGTTCCGTGAGAGTCTGTCTGGGCCTACATTCAAGTGGCCTGGCACATGCGATGCTCTCAGCGAGCGCAGGTTGTGCTGGGCCCATACCAGTATGCGTTCCGCTAACCTGAATAGGTTTCGGGATCTCACGCCACCCTGGCGGTTTATGTAGGCTACTACCGACGTGTTGTCCGAACGGACCAGGACGTGGTGTCCTTTTATCCGGGGACAAAAACGCCTCAGCGCAAGGTCCACCGCCATCATTTCCAGGCAGTTTATGTGCGGTAGTTTGGTCCGTTCTGCCCACTGGCCAAAGAACGGTCTGCCGTCGAGCAGTGCTCCCCAGCCTGAGGTGGACGCGTCCGTGGACACCACCTTCAGGCTCGAGGAAGTCCCCAGGCTTACACCTGACCGGTACCAGTCTGACGCTCTCCATGGTGTCAGGGCTGAAATGCATTCCTGAGTGACCTTGAGGCGATAGCGACCGTGCAACCATGCTCGGCGCGGAACGCGCGCTTTCAACCAGAACTGCAGTGGGCGCATGCGCAGCAGGCCCAACTGCAGTACCGATGAGGCTGAGGCCATGAGGCCCAGCATTTTCTGAAATCTCTTGAGCGGCACTATATGGCCGCTGCGGAAGGATTTCGCCATTTGCAGGGTATTTTGCCTGCGCTGTGATGACAGCTGTGCTGTCATAGATAGCGAGTTCAGATCCAGTCCTAAAAAGGAGATCCTTTGACTGGGAAACAGTGAACTTTTCTCCCAATTGACTCTCAGACCTAAGCACTCGAGGTGATCGAGTATTAGTGTCCTGTGGTGAGCGAGTTCTGAAGGCGATTGAGCCAGAATCAGCCAATCGTCCAAATAGTTCAGAATTCGAACGCCTCGGAGTCTCAGGGGTGCCAGCGCCGCGTCCATGCACACTGTAAATGTACGAGGTGCTAGGGATAGGCCGAATGGCAGGACTGTGTACTGATATGCCCGGCCCTCGAAGGCGAATCTCAAAAATCGCCTGTGACGTGACGCAATTTGTATGTGAAAATACGCGTCTTTCAGATCTATCGCCATAAACCAGTCTCCTCGGCGAATCTGCGCGAGGATTTTTCTGGTCGTGAGCATTCTGAACTTTCGCTTTGTTAGCGCTTTGTTCAGACGCCTCAGATCTAAAATGGGTCTGAGACCCCCGTCCTTTTTCGGTACCAGGAAATATCTGCTGTACAGACCCCCTTCGCTCTGAGCTTGAGATAAAGGCTCTATGGCCCCTTTGCTCAATAGTTTCGCTATTTCGGCTCGAAGTAGATGTGCTACTTCTGTTTTTACCGTGGTTTCGACTTTCTCCGTGAAACGGGGTAGGCGTCGATGAAACTGCAGCGAATAGCCTCTTTTTATAGTCTCTAGCACCCATTCTGAGACCCCGGGAAGTCTTTCCCATGCATCTGCACGAGTGACTAGGGGTTGAATGTAATGTGGGCCCTGGTCGCGAAATGGCGGCGACACGAGAGCAACCGTGTGCTGTAACATGGACGCCGTGGCGTCTGAGGCGGGGGGCATGCTTAACACAGTATGCGTCCCGCGCGCGCTCTGTTCTCTGAGTTGCGAGAGAGCGCACGGGGAGAGCCCCGTAGGGCTCGTTATGCTTGTGAATAAACGTGGGCGCTTGGTGGCGGGCACATTTATAACACCGGGGACACTGTGTTTGTGAACTGACTGACCGCTCGTTGGTTTCGTTTTTACAGAAACCGCGGAACGTGCAGTGTGTAGTGGTTGTGGGCACTGGACAGCGGGCACGCTCACTACATGTAAAGCACAATCGGCATGAGCCGATTTTATGTGTGCAAACCCTGTGTTGAACGGGGCTGTGCTTGTGTGAATGAATGGGCACTGGGTGGGCATTGCAGTTACACACATTACACCATCGGCCTTGGCCGGAACACCAGAAAATAAACTCTTTTTTCGATTTATCTGGGTCGCCGTGAAAACGGCGTTTGTGTGCAGGCAAACGGGCTTTACGGCCGGTTTGTTGGCTGCTGAATACACTGGTACAAACACGGAACTTAGGGCTGTACAAGCGGGAATCTTGGGTGGAAGTCCGGCCGCGGCGGGACCCGAACACCGTCTTTTTCCTAGCATAGCTAGGATGGCGCCGAGGCCTCGGGCTTGAGTGTTACCTTGGGCCGAGGACCACGCGGTGGCGGGCGGCGTCCGGCGGAGCGAGACCGTGGTCTCTCTTGGGCCTGTTGCTGCTGGGCCTGTGCGGCGGGCGCGGGGCGCTGCTGAGTTCGGGCAGGCGGCTGTTTAGGGCGGCCTGTTGCGGAACTGGAGCGCTTTGGCAGGAAATGTTTCATGGCCTGCGAAGTCTTCTGTACCTCGGCGAATCGGTCCGCGAAGTCCTTCACGGAAGATCCGAAGAGGCCAGTCGTCGAAACGGGAGCGTCGAGGAACGCCGAGCGCTCCGACTCCGCCATTTCGGAGAGAGTTAGCCACAGATGTCTCTCGGAAACGGTAGCTGAGGCCATAATCCTGCCGATGGCGTGTGTGGCGGACTTTGTAGCACGAAGAGCTAGGTCTGTGGCGCTACGTAAGTCCGGAACACTGATCGCGCCCGGGCCTTCCTCGTCTAGCTTGCGGAGGAGGTTGGCCTGGTGGATTTGAAGCACCGCCATGGTGTGCAGCGCCGATGCAGCTTGTCCAGCGGCGGAGTACACGCGGCCGTTCAACGCTGACGATGTGCGGCAAGCTCTGGATGGTAGGACTCCCTTAGCCCGCCGTCCAGCAGAGGGTGGGCAGAGGTGAGTCGCTACAGCTTCCTCGACCGGAGGGAGAGCGTGGTAGCCTCTGTCTCGAGCACCGTCCACTACGGAGAATGCTGGCGAGGCAGAAGTACGCACTCTGGCTGAAAATGGCGCCTTCCACGATTTCGCTACCTCTTCGTGAAGCTCAGGAAGAAATGGGGCGTGTCTGGAGGGTGGCGCAGCGCGGTCTCCAGAAAGGAAGCAGCCATCCAGCCGGTTAAAAGCAGGTTGTTCGGGCATCGACCACTCGAGGCCGAGGCTCGACACGGCCTGTGTGAGCAGACGCATCAGCTCTGCCTCAACGCTGATCTTCCCTCCTCTGCGTTCCGGAACAGCGGGGGAGGGGAGGTCCACGGAGCTCGCCCATCCCTCGCTCTCCGAAGCGAGAAGCGAGCAGCAGTCGTCATCCCCCTCAGATACAGCTTGCTGGTCATCCTCCATAACGGACATAGCGGCGGGCTGCGGCTGTTGTCCGTCGGTGAGCGACTCGAGCGAAGCGTTGAGAGGAGCTAGCGGCGGTGGCGGCGGCGAGCTCCTCGTGGAGGGAGGTTCCGGGACCCGCTGAGCGCGGCGCTTCTTACGGCGCGGCGCTACAGGGGGTGGGTGAGCAGCTTCGGCAAATGATGCAAGGCGAGTCCGCAGAGTCGCGATGGGCATCATGTCGCAGTGATGGCAGCCGCCATCACCGAGAGCGATAGCTGCATGTTCCTCGCCCAAGCAGGAAACACACAGCAGGTGGTGGTCCCCGTCGATGAGCGCGGCTCGGCAGGAGCCGCAGGAAACGCGAGACATCTTTAAAAAGACACTCGTGCTCTTTCTGTGAGAAAAAATGCGTGTCGCAGTAGGCGAACACACACACAAAACACACACAAAGCAAAAGGATATTCCACGCCGGAGAAGCGCAGCAGGGAACGGCGGCTGAAGGCGGCGAAGGCGGCGGCGACTTCAGATAAGGGCTCGTCCTGCTGAAGTGCTGTTCCAAACGGCTGTGGCGGCTCGAATCCAATTCAGCGATGCGTGCAGCTTCGTGAATTTTAGAAAATCGGTGTGTTAGACAGCTATGCTCGTATTTATAGGCCTAGGCCACGCCTGTTTCGGCGGGAGATGACGCAGAATGGGCGCGAAGCGTCCTCATTGGTCAGCGTCTCTGGCCTCGCATAGGCTGTGCTTTTCTGGCGGAGCAGCCAATGGGTGAGCGATATTGCTCCGCCTAAGGTTGTATGCTACAGAAAAGCGTTTTACATGTTTACAAAATTAAGGATTAATTTTTAGGCTTCAATCTCGACAAAGAAATACTTTCCCGTAGCGTTCTTTCGACGCAGTACGAGAGAACTCTACGTAAGAGAACTATACTACTTCAACGGGCAACGAGTTCAGCAAAACTTGAGTCGCTTCACCATATCACCTCGATCATAAGAACCTTCAGGGAGAAAAACACAGCTACAGTAGATGTACTTCAGACTGTAACTTTTGAGCACAGTACTATGCTGTTACAACACATAAATGTACTGTAGAGGTTTCCATATACTACTGTAATAAAAAGAAATGCATCAAATTGCCTCACATACAGTGCTATGCATAAGTTTAGACACCCATGCTAAAGTTGACTAAAAAGAGGAATAAAAAATCATCTTTTGGAAATTGAACTTAATGCCTTAATTTAAAAAAATAGGAAAAATCCAACCTTTAAGGACACCAATTTTCTTTGTGAATGAATAATGTATCGTAAATAAATAAATGTTCTTCCTTAAAATACAGGGTGCATAAGTTTGGACACCCCTATGTTAAATTCCCATAGAGGCAGGCAGATTTTTATTTTTAAAGGCCAGTTACTTCATGGATCCAGGATACTATGCATCCTGATAAAGTTCCCTTGGCCTTTGGAATTAAAATAGCCCCACATCATCACACACCCTTCACCATACCTGGAGATTGGCATGGAGTACTTTTCATAAGATCATCTCTCAATGCAAATCAAACCAGCTGTTAGGCTAACTGAAATAAAACCATGCCAATCTCTAGGTACGGTGAAGAGTGTGTGATGAGGTGGGGATATTTTAATCCCAAAGGCCAAGGGAACTTTATCAGGATGCATAGTATCCTGGATCCATGAAGTAACTGGCCTTTAAAAATAAAAATCTGCCTGCCTCTATGGGAATTTAACATAGGGGTGTCCAAACTTATGCACTCTGTATTTTAAGGAAGAACATTTATTTATTTACGATACATTATTCATTCACAAAGAAAATTGGTGTCCTTAAAGGTTGGATTTTTCCTATTTTTTTAAATTAAGGCATTAAGTTCAATTTCCAAAAGATGATTTTTTATTCCTCTTTTTAGTCAACTTTAGCATGGGTGTCTAAACTTATGCATAGCACTGTACAGATAGCGTTTTCTGAATGCTTCCATTTTGTAAAAAGGATGTGTTACAGTTACAGTAATCAGTACTTCTATTTTTCTAGGACACAGAGACAATGAAATGGAAGAAGCCTGCCAAATATTTCAGTTGATGCGTGTCAGGGGTAGATCAGAGATGGGGGGGGGGGGGGGGGTGTACAGAGATACAGTACATTCCTTAATGTACTGTACTGTACATTAAGGAATACAAAATGTGCCAATGTATCAATTGGTTGTGTAATTTTTTTTTTGTTCATCATGTGAAAAGGTTTGTGGAGGTGGGGGGTCACAAGCAACATAACTTACCAGTTTTGGAAATGTTGTTTTGAATTTATTGACACACAGATCTAGCAACATATCTTACCAGTTTTGGAAATGTTGTTTTGACACACAGATCTACTTAGCCCTATCCCCTAACGATTACAGCCCCATTGACTCCCTGTTCCAATGCATTGATGAAGTAAACAGTTGGATGTGCCAAAACTTTCTTCAGTTAAACAAAGACAAAACTGAAGTCATTGCGTTTGGAAACAACAATGATGTTCTCAAGGTGAATGCACCTTCACTCTAGAGGTTGTTGTGGCAAAAATTCATCAAACAAACATCACTGCGTAAGGGAGACTCAGAGTCAAATTATAAAATAGAAGTATCTTGCAAGAATAGGAGCAGTCTAATACACAGCTGTTACCCTGTGCAGAAGAGTGACACACCCCCAGACAGACTGAACCACCTTTTTATCCTAATCTCCAAGGTCTTCTTCCCCCCCAGAGCCTTCCTCCCAGTAGATTTACATCCAGTAGTTTTCCATAGACAAAGAAGCCATAACACTAGTTTAGATTCATCACTAGTTGGCCCATAAGCCCTCCTTCACCAAACGGCCTTCTGACATTCTAGGTCAGAGGTCCTTGTTCGTCTGTTCTCTGGAGTGTCTCTCCCTTCTGCCTCCCCAGGTACATAAACATCATCTTCTCTCACTACAAGTGAGAGACACACATGTGACATTCTTTGAATCATCTATATTTTACTAAAGATCAATGAATATCATAAAACTTCCACCACAAGGTCAAACAACTAAAAATCAAGTCAGGAATATTGGTGTGTCTCTAGAGTCAGACCTTAGCTTCAGTAGTCATGTCAACGCAACTAAATCAGCATATTATCATCTGAAAAAATATTGCAAGAATTAGATGCTTTGTTTCCAGTCAAGACTTGGAGAAACTTGTGCATGCTTTCATCACCAGCAGGGTGGATTATTGTAATGGACTCCTCACTGGCCTTCCCAAAAAGACCATAAGACAGTTGCAGCTCATACAGAACGCTGCTGCCAGGATTCTGAGCAGAACCAGAAAATATGAACATATCACACAAGTCCTCAGGTCTTTACACTGGCTCCGAGTTTCATATAGGATTGATTTTAAAGTATTATTACTGGTATATAAATCATTTAATGCATCAATACATTGCAGATATGCTCACTGAATATAAACCCAACAGATCCAGATCCACATGTTTAGCTGTGCATTTAATGAATGAGCACTGTGCCACTGTTCGTCCGACTGTTTGTACTGTATTTAATTTTTTATTCTAAACTGTTTTAATTATTCTTATTTCTTTTTATTATTTTAATTTCTTCTATGTAAATCACTTAAAATTACCATTGTGTATGAAATATGCTATATAAATAAACTTGCCTTGCCTTAATGTCGGAGGACAAAGTTTGTATTTTTCAGCAAGAGTGAATGGTTTTGAGTGTAGAGCTTAATTTTTCACCTGAAAATAGGATGGTTGGGGGAATTGGGTGAGACGTTATGGATTTGTGTTTACTGTTTTGAGAATACGAGGCATAGTTTCAAGAAATGTGTTTAAGCAATCGAGAAAAATTGAGAGAGAAGAGAGTATTACCACAGATGGAGGGTTTGTACAGGCCACTCATCCTGTGTGTGGCTTCTGGTTCAGGAGGTAGGAGTTTGGACAGGGGTTTTAGAGGTGAGCGGCGTAACTGGAGTTGAAGGCTCTCACAGCCTGGGGCAAGAAGCTGATGAGTAGTCTGTTAGAGCGGGCTCTAATGCTCCGGTACCATCTTCCTGACGGCGGGAGCTGAAAGAGACTGTGGGAATGATGGGTGGGGTTCTTCACCACATTGAGAGACAGGTTGTGCAATTCAGCCAGATGTGTCACTTTCTCTCTGTAGTGGTTTCTTCATTGTTGTTGATGAGGCCTACTACAGTTTTGTCATCTGCAAACTTGATGTGGTTGGAGCTAAATAGTCATGAGTCAGCAGCGGGCTGAGCACACAGCCTTGTGGGGCTCCTGTGCTCAGTGTGGTAGTGCTGGTGCTGGTAGTGTTGTGGCCGTCACAGACTGACTGAGGTACACAGCCACGGTCTCTCAGTAAACAGCCAGGTATGTTGTCAGGACCTGCAGCCTTTCATGGGTTAATCATGAATAGGGTCTTCCTTATGTCACCTGGTCACAGGGTAGTTTTTGTGCAGGCGTGTCATTCTGCATTTCAAACCGTGAGTAAAAGGGGTTGAGTGCATTACGGTAACTTACTAAATTCTGTTATATGTATGCTTAAAACATGGTATTAGTCATATAGAAATCAGTTCAATATGAATATATTTTAGAATAGATGAAGCATGTATCAAAGAGAACTGCCTGTACGCCAATTTGAATAGGAGAGAATCACTTGAAGTGGCCGAAAAACATTCCAACACATTCCAAGTGTTCAGTGGGGCATGCAGTGATGTGACCAAAGACCAAAGATAAACGTAAGGAATGTGAACTGAACAGCCTTTCAGAATGTACTGTGTAACCCCAAATCTGTGCTCACATGATGAATTGTAATTTAAAATATACACTTACTGTAGGTGTAATTCAGCTTTGAAAGAAGAGTGACACTATGTGGAAAAAGATTAGACTTTATATCATGATCTTTATTATGACCCCCCCCCCCCCTCCCTCCCTCCCTCCCTCCCAACAGACCATCTTGATGTGAAATGTAAAAAAAAAAAAAAAATGGAGAAAGTATATTTAAAAAAAAATCTAGCAATACATATGATTCTAAAAGCTGCAATGATAGCACAATTTAAAGCCAAAACAGGGTGTCATTCATAAAGAGACAACAAGAGTCTCTTTCGCTGGTGTAAACAAACAAGAGGCATGTACTATGCAAATAAATATGTATACAAAATCTGATAATTTCATAAATATACAATATATATTGTTTTTTAAGTTGCTACATATAGGTATTTTTCGTTATTTATAATTAATTACAGTACAGACATTTATGTCACCAAAAAACACTAAGAGAGACTAGCAATACACAGCTGTTTGGTCATGAGTTTCAGATACCAGCTTGAGGCACCTCACAAACCAGCAACATGAAGAGTAGTAAATACACGTGAATTATTCAAGTCTAATTAACAAAGTATTAAATAAACCATCATCATTTGAAACTTAAACCACCTTATGACCTATGTTCTGTAGTTTTAGCGATAATACATAGGCTTAACATAGAGACAAATTAGTCTACAGTCTTGTTTTTAATAGTGGACACCAAATTGTACTGATTTCAAGGGTAATAATCGGTAATGACAGAATTACTATTTCAGGAAGAACAATCTACAGAAGAAAAACTAAACCATCAACTCAGGAACTGTAACAAAAGGACTTAAAAACAAGATGCCAAACTAGTAAACAGATTGATGACATACTGACTGGTTTAGACAATTATAAGGTCATTTGCTTCCAAAAAGTGCGAACATAAGACCAGCTTATGCCACTTCTCAACATAAACTACAGTAAATGCTCAGATATATTTGTTGAATACTGTAGAATATCAATTAAAGGGGTTGCCAAGTCGGATGTGACTAACCATGAAAGTATAAAATATATGCAAACAATTTTCTTTCTCAAAATTGTTGAAACAAAAAAGCAACTAAATATTTTTTCATATATATATATTATAATAAACAATAAATTTCTGACTCTGTAAAGGATTTCATAGGGATGCATAATTTCATTTTGAAATCTTATCATGCAAGTTTTAAGATTTTTATTTTTTACTTGGTGTGTGAACACGCTAAACTGCCATTTCAGTTCAAGATCACAATATTTTAGATCAACAGTCCTTTCAAGTTCTTTAAAATTGTGGAATCGATAACTGTGGACTAAATGGTATAAATCCCTGTATTAGAGCTTTAAAATTCATTTTAGAGACCAGGCATATGTTTAGAACTTCAGAGAATATAAGCCTTCCAGAAGAAAAAGCTCATCACTTCAAGGTCCTCTATATGAAATGCTTTTATCATACTCTTCATAGCTACATATAGATATTTAGATATATAGATATAAACAAACAAGTATGCAACACATTCACTGCTGTTATAGTACATTAAAATGCATGAGTTCATTAAACTTAGAGTAGTCTTGTATATAATTAAATGACTGTTAACCTGAAACATATTAGTTACAAAATAGTAATTAAGAATACATATATCTTATAATCTATTTTATTCTCTGAAAATATATAAATATATCTCAGGATGAAGTGGAGATGATTAACTTTACATTTTGAAAACAAATTATAGATACATTACAATAACATCCCATAAATACACACACAGAGCATGGAGAAAAATAAACAAAATGTATCTTGTAAACACCAGTTTACAATCAAGCGCAGCGCTAGATCTATGACAGCCAACACATGATCTACTATTTCAGTTCTGTGGCCTTTAAAGACGTCTCCTGATTTGCTGAACAATGTAGGGATGAATCAATAGGGATGAATGCAGTACAATAATTGTACTTTTAAATAATGTCGTAATTTATATAATATTGTGGCAAGCGGAGCGGGGTCGAGAGCCGTGGGAACGGAGCGCGTGCTAATGAGCGTCACCTGCGCGTCACACGGGCCTCCAGTCCCGCGGAGGAGCTCCGGAAGGATAAAAGGAGGAGTGACAGTGCAAGACGAGAGAGGACCAGGCCTGGCCTTTTAGGTTGGTATTTATTACGTTTATATGTGGCAGTCATCCATGAGAAGCTGCTGCTTTACTTTCGTTTTCTTATTTGTTTATTTAATGATTAAAACTTTGCGATGAACGTTCGCCGGTTCCCGCCTCCTTCCCTGAACGTGAACTTTGTTACAAATATATATAATTTATATAATAATAAATAATAATATCAATGTTCAATATCTCCAACCAAATGCTATTTTGTTCTGCTGTAATTTTTTTGTGTGTTGCAGCATTTATGCTACAAACTAAGGGTGCAGTATATCAGTTTTTCTTAAGGAGTACTAGTACTTGAGCACAGTATCAGACCGGTGCATCCCTATAAGAAGGTGACGTTTTGCATTTGATTTTGCAACATGTTGCATTAGAGGCCCTAGGGTGTGTTGGCTACCAGTCAGACCAGTGTTCCAGGTGAAGGGGGCTCGGAGCCGGACTCTTTTTGAGTGCTCCCCTCTGACGGGAAAGGCTCTGGGTAGAGTGAGAGCTCCACGGACCTGCCATGATGAAGAGAGAAGAACAAACTGAAAATGGCAGCATCAGAAAATGTCTAACTAGGTAAACTATTCAATCAAAACCATTGTGATACATTTTTTCCTTAACATTGTGATATATATATATATATATATAGTCAGCAAGGATCCATTAAATTATTACAAAGTGACAGTAAAGACTTTTCCATTGTTACAAAATATTTTTATTTCAAAGAAATGCTGTTCTTTTCTATTCATCAAAACAATTTCGTTTCAACAAATATATTAAGCAGCTCAACTGTTAGTTTTTTTTTACATTGATAATAATAAGAAATGTTTCTTGAGCACCAAATCAGCATATTAGAATGATTTCTGAAGGATCATGTAACACTGAAGACTGAAGTAATGGGTGCTGAACAGCTTTGCCATAAAAATAAATTTAATTTAAAAAAAATTAAAATAGAAAACTATTATTTTAAATTGTTATAATACTTCATAACATTACTGTTGTTACTGTATTTTTTTTATCAAATAATTGCAGTCTTGGTGAGCATAAGAAATGTCCCTAATATATATATATTACATACAGTATATTAGGGTAAGATGAAATATAATATAAATAATAAAAATGGTTATATTTGTATGCATTTATAACACTGCTACTACTACTGGTACAAGTAGTAGTACAACTACTAATAATAATTATTATAATTTCATATTTGTAGCATTGTTCCCACACCTTATGATCAATCAAAATGTTCATGACTAGCTATAAAATTGTATTTACTATAGTAATTTTCATGACTATTCCAGTCATTTCCATGACTATTTCAAATTCTCTGATATTTTCAGCTTTTCCAAAACTATGGGAGCCCTGCTGTGGGGTGAAAGAGAAATGTGAAAAACTCACCTGGCATGCAAGGGATGCCCGTGAAATGAAGCTGACTGAGGTATTTGACGGTGCACAGAGTACAGTGGGTCGGCTGGGATGGACTGAGGCTGGTGCACTAGGTGGTGGTGAGTATGTGAGTGGCGCATGGAAAGTCCGTCGTGACCTTTGGCCGTAGTGGAATAGCCTAAGGCGTTCCTCAGATACCAGTCCCGGAGTCCCTCCAGAGCCAGTGCCTTGTGCAGACTGCGGGTGGAGTCCTCAGGAGTGGGCAGAGAGAACTGAGGCGGCCTGCGTCCGAACGCTGCAGCAGTGGACAGCTCTGTGTGGTGAGGGAGCAGGTTAGGAATAGAAGAGGTCGTGGATCCAGAGGAGGGATGTGACAGATCGTACGCCGAGAACAACACGGCATCCTGTGGGATGAAGGGTCCGCAGGATTTGGTTCGCGTCACTTTGACCCGACGGGGTTCAGACTCTTGACCCCGCAGTAGCATGGGGCTATAAGAAGGTGGAGCAGCAGCCAGATGTAACTGCGAATGTGAGAAACCGTTATAATGCGGAGGGGTGCCCGTTTGAGGAGTGGAGAAATCCGGCCAGATTCGTCCTGTTGACTGGTTCTGCGGAGTCTGGACGGGCCTCTTTTGCTGTTTGCCCCAAATGTAGTCTATCAAAATCTCATTGTAACCAGTGCCACTGCCACCAAGTGAGGAGCGCATTCGACCTTGGTCCTTAAAGCCCATCATCTGACTCTCTGGGCTGCCTTGATATATCTGACGGAGCTTCCCATCCGTGAGGGACTCAGAGCTCTTGTATGGTCCAGCTCGGGGTGGCATGCCGTTGCGGGGAGGGCCAGGCTCAGGGAGACTCGAGCGGTCAAGCAGTGCCTCAGAGCTGTTGCTACGGCGAGCGCGGGAGCTGTAGGGGCAGCTGCGGCGCTCAGATGAGGAGCCCTCCAAAGATGCCAGTGGGACAAACTGAGGAACATCTGGACTGCCACACCACTGCTTTAGTGCAATACCACCAGACATCTCCGGCCTAGCAGAAGGAGAAGATAAGACAATAAGAAGTCATTAGTGGTAATAAGATTTAAAAAGAAAAAAACATTTGGATCTAAAACCAATCTAGGAAGCATTTTACTGAGCTCAGTGAGAAGACGGCAGACAAAGCAAGCCAAGAACAATTCTAAAACATAAAATATAAAGTATTTCATTTCATACTGAAAAGTTTTAAAAGTAAAAGTTCATTTTAAATTGTTTAATTGTTGCTGTTCTTTTGAAATTTGTATTACTTTTTTTATTATAACTATCTTTTGAATGTCTATGCTTATAAGAGTGATTTATTGTTAGCTTCACAACAAGCTAATTTCAAACTATATTAGAATCATTCTTGCAGATTGTGGTATTTCTGTGTTGCTGGCCACGCAAATGCCAGTTTGGGTGTTGCCTATATAGGCAGTAGGCAACTCATTAGGTTTTAGAACAGAGCCAAAGTGTAGACACTACAGTGTACAAATAGCAGAAGGAATGGTCAGAAAAGAGTTAGTACCTCACATGGACACTAACTGGTGCAGTGCGGGACAACAGCGGTGTGGCTGGAACACTTCTACCCTCCACATTGGATGCACTTCTTGGCATAGAGTCACTCGGGCTGGATGAACATTCATACATTCATAAGTTTTAATTGTAGTGCAAACCTTTCCCATTTCAGTTTGTGAAAACATCCCTTCCGCCCCTCCGCTCACCTCACAGAGCTTGAGGCTGAGTTGCGGCGAGTCCTCATCTCGTAGTAGATCTCCACAGGCGACAGCTTCCTACAGAGCCTACTGTCAGGACTGCCTGGGGCCAGCCGGGGGTGAGACAAGGAGCGATGCTCAGGTGCCACACTGGGAGACGAATCCTCTGTAAACCACAGTTGACAGAGTTGTACAATATCACAGTTACAGCCTGCCAAAAACAGGCCAGTGTGGTCAAATGAGTATTGAGATATACATTCATTGTTTTATAATGTTAAGAGTCTTCACCATTGTCATGTGATGTTGAGTCTGACATTGAACTGCTTTCTGACTTCACAGTTTCCTCTGAAAATGTTAAAAATGAGAACAATTCCATTAAAATAATCGCACAAAGAACAGATTTTCTATATCATAAGATGAAACTGTTTCTTGACTCAATAGATATAGTTAACAATTGTTTACACTACTGTTTAACAGTTTAGGGTTGGAAAGATTTTTTTGCTTAATGTAATATAGTTTTTTTGTTTTATCTTTTATTCATGTGATGGCATTACTCCAATCTTCAGTGTCACATGATCCTTCAGAAATCATTCTAATTCTGATTTTGTGCTCAAGAAAATTACTATTATCAAAGTTGAAAACAGTTGTGCTGCTATACAGCATTCACCTTGTGAATAAAAGTATTAATTTAAAAAAAAATGTGTCTGACGGCACAAGTTTTTAAAAATATAAATGTTCTGTTGGAGTAAGCTATTGGTTAAAAAACATATAATCAAGTAATTTATAAATATCAAAGTCTGTCAACAATAGTCCATTGTCCTTTTCGAGCAAAACAACAGTCTTGCATAATGAGGAGAAATGACTCAGTTACCATGCATTTCCTGTAGAGCGATTCCCAATGTATGATTCCCAGTGTATGATCCCCAACATGATGAGGTAACATGTGAGGCACGCTGCGTCTCGCGCTCTTGCAAATGTTTGCCCAATAACCTCACCGATTGTAACCTAATTCGCTCCTAAAATCTAAAAGTGGTGGATATACATCTTGCTGATCTGCTGCAACTATGCCGAAGGCTAAAGCAGTGCAAACCGACTCAAACGCCGAAGCGGTCACCATGGCGTCACTCACCCACCTGCTTGAGTCTCACCGAACCGCCATCTCCGAGGACTTCAAACGAACTCTCTCAGCTCTCGAGACCAAATTGAACGGTGTCATAACTACAGTGACAGAACATGCTGAGAAACTCGAAATTCTTGAAAGTGAAGGTGACGCGCGAGAGACATGCCTGAAAGCTGCCAATGAAGCTATTGTCAAGCTCCAGACGGACCATGCTAAACTAGCAATTAAAGTTGTCGACCTCGAATCACGAAGCCGGCGTAACAACATCAGGGTAATCGGTGTACCTGAATCCGTGGAGGGGATACAACCGACAGTTTTCTTCGCCAAGATGCTCGAGGAGGTCTTTAGAGCGGTCATCGATTCGCCTGTGGAGTGTGAACGGGCTCACAGAGCCCTGGCCCTTAAACCACCACCCAACCAGCGGCCAAGACCGGTCATCATCCGTCTCCTCAGGTTCCAGGTAAAGGACAAGATCATCCGTCATGCCCGGACCATGAGGGGTAGGCTGAAATTCCGGGACCATTCCATCCTTGTATTTGAGGATTATCCTCCAGAGGTTGTGCAGCAGCGGAACGAGTTTAAGGTGGTCATGTCGGAGTTGTACGAGCGAGGGTTCAAGCCGGCCCTGCTGTACCCGGCCAGGCTTTACATCAAGATGGAGTCGGGAGGTAAGAAACACTTTCCAACTGTTGCTGAGGCCAAAGCCTTTATTGTCTCCTTGCCCTCACGGAACGCATAAGATCATGGTCGCCTATATTCATGCTACGAGGATGCTGCAGGCTACGACTTGTTACTGTTGTTTGAAGTAGAGTTCCTATTTTTGCATCCTCCATTGACAACGGTGACTTGCACCCACTTTTGCTGATTACGGGAGACAGTGTCTCTATCTTGACTCTATCATGACTTAATGTCTCCAATAGACTACTCCCTTTTACGGGAGGCTTGGACAATGTTTTTCAGGACGGAAAGGTGAGACATTTTACGGGGTTTTTTTTTTTTTGCAAGTTGGCGCTGATGACTGCGGCGTGGTACAAATTACTACACAATGGTACTACAATATTTCCGTATGTGTGTGTTATGTGTATGTATGTGTGTTTTGTTGCTACGTTTGCGTTTGTGGCTACTGCCGTGTAAATGTTTCAATGTAATTCCAGAAAATTCCATGATCAAGTTGTACTATTTAAATGGGTTTTGATGATCTTAATATCGTTGGAGAATCTCAGCACTGCATTGACATGGGTGACAATATAACTTGTAATGCTTTTGACCTTGATAATCTAAAACCATTAAATTATATATATAATTATTCACTGTTGCACTTAAACATCAGAAGCCTAAACAAACATCACTCTGATTTAACCTCCCTATTATCTAATTTAAGCTGTCATTTTGATGTTATTGGATGTAGTGAAACCTGGCTCAATGACTTTTCAAATGCCGATTTATTTAACATCGATGGGTATAATCTACACATTAAGAACAGACCAAATAGAACAGGTGGAGGGGTCTGCCTTTATGTTAAGAGCAGTCTACGAGTTAATATCTGTGATTATTACTTAGAGGATGACCACTGTGAGTCTTTATTTATTGAGATTAAAAATTCTGACAAAACATTTATTGTAGGTGTTATTTATCGTCCACCAGATTCTGCTTTCGACACATTTTGCAGTAAATTGGAAGACCTATTACATAAACTAAATAAGCAAAAAAAAGATTGCATAATTCTTGGTGACTATAACATTGATATCTCTAAGGAAGACAGGGCAAAACATGACTTCATGAACACATTGCATTCCTCCTCTTTTTTTCCCACCATCAATAGATTTACTAGAGTTACACTGACATCCAAAACAATTATTGATAATATCGTGACTAATATTCAAAATACTAAGATGGAGACAGGAGTCGTGCAGTCTGACATCACAGATCATTTCCCCATTGTAATATTTTTTGGCTCTGGTAAATTATCCTCTCCTTCACTTTCAAAAACTAAATTTAAAATCACCAACGAGAGAAACTTACAACAGTTAACTGTTAATTTACAGGCCAAGCCATGGGACTCTGTCTATGACAGTGTGACTCCTGATGCTGCATATGACAGTCTGATAAAGATCATTCAAGATTCCATCCATGACACAATTCCTGAGAAGACTGTCAGATGCAGCACTACCCTCCAGAGCCCTTGGATTACAAAGGGGATTTTGAAGTCGATTAAATATAAAGGTAGGCTCTATAAATCCTACATAAAAAATCCTTCTATTTTAAAAAAAGAGAAATATATTTCCTATAAAAATAAATTAACACAGATCATAAGAAAAAGAAAACGATTTCACTACACGGAACTGTTAAAAGCTTCGCAGGGGGACTGCAGGAGGTCATGGAATGTCTTAAATGAAGTTCTTAATAGGAGACATAAATCGACTGTTCTACCTGACATCAGTGATGCCAAAGCTGATCTAGCACAGACTTTTAATAATCATTTTGCTTCAATAGGCGCAAATCTGTTTAAAAAGATAAGCCAACCCCAGGGTGTCACCTTCAAGCATTTTCTCTCTGGTAGCTACACTCACTCATTTTTTATGATGCCAACAGACGGTGCTGAACTCCTCAAGATCATCTTAGACTTGAGGAGCTCATGCTCCGCTGGTGTGGATGGAATATGTAGTAGGATCATGAAGGCCATAGCGAACGTCATTGTAGAGCCATTGGCTCACTGTATTAATCTTTCTTTATTAACTGGTATTGTACCTAAAATGACAAAAATTGCTAAAATAATCCCAATCTTTAAATTGGGCGACAAAAATGATATGAGCAATTACCGGCCCATATCAATTCTACCCACTTTCTCTAAAGTATTGGAGAAAGTGGTATATAATAGACTCAGTGGGTATCTTGACAAATTGGATATTCTTGTTCCTTCACAATATGGTTTCAGGAAAAAGAGCACAACCTGTATGGCAATACTCGACTTATTAGAACAAATTAATGACTGTATTGAAGAGGGAAAATGCGGTGTTGGTATCTTCTTGGACCTATCAAAAGCATTTGACACCATCGACTTTAATATCTTATTGCACAAATTACATCACTATGGTATCAGAGGTCTCGCACTTGAATGGTTCAGAAGTTATCTAAATGAGAGGGAACAGTATGTCCATGTCAATGATCAAAACTCTATTTGTAAGCCTATCATTTATGGGGTACCCCAGGGTTCAATCTTGGGGCCACTTTTATTCATTCTATACATAAATGATTTTATAAATTCCTCTAAAATATTTCATAAAATAATCTTTGCTGACGACACAAATCTATTTACATCACACAGGAATCCACATATGCTACAAGATATAGTAAACTCAGAGTTAACCAAAGTTGACACCTGGTTTAAATGCAACAAACTGTCATTAAATATCAGCAAAACAAATTTCATTTTATTTAATTCGAACAAAAAATCGTCTTTTTTTAAAAACCCTGCTCACTGCCTGATTAAAATTAATGGGCAGGTGATAAAAAGAGTGTACTCAACGAAATTTCTGGGGGTCCTCATTGATGATTCTCTTAGCTTTAAATGTCATATTGACCATCTTGTTAGTAAATTATCAAGGTATGTTGGCTTGTTTTATAAGATCAGACATTTTCTTCCTCTATCTGCCCTTATGATGTTGTATAAAACTTTGTTTGAACCACATCTCAATTACTGTAATGTTATATGGTGCAACACCTTCACAAGTCATCTAAAAAAACTTGAATCGTTGCAAAAGAAAGCCATACGGGCTCTGTCCTGGTCAGAGACAAATTCTACGACCCGCCCTCTATTCTATCGCTTTAAGTTATTGAGACTAGCTGAGCTAAATGAATATCATAATGCTTGTTTAATGTTTCAAATTGTAAATAACATGAACCCTAGATTGAGTAATCTTGTTCCTATCTCCAGCTCCCAGCATATATACCAAACGAGAATCAAACCACTTATATTTGGAAAATATCGCAGACATGTGCGCGCCAGTATGAGTGTTGTTTGTAGGGGGCCGCAGATTTGGAACAGGGTTGATGATGGTATTAAGGTGTTACCCTCTATCTCCAACTTCAAAAGACAATTAAAACACAAGTTTTTATTAACCTATATCTAATTTTCCAAAACTGATCTTCATGGATTACTGGGATGTGTGTATGTTTGTATGTATATGTTTGTATGTATGAGTAAGTATGTTGTTGTAACGTATGTTATAGTACATTTTGTGTGTATCTATTGTGTCTCACTGCACATTGTCTGTAACTAACCATTTAAGAACTATGGGCCCCTACTTATAAGCTTTTTTTTGCTTCTTTGGGAGACCCATTTCACTGTACCTAATCTACTGTGTACCTTAAAACAGTATTATTGTAATGTTTTGAAGAGGTAATGAATGAATGAATAAACGAAACGAAACATCTGCAGTAAAATGTACCAAATAACCAATGTTAACCAGAGTATAATTTGTGCTTGTGTGTGTGTGTGTATTGTTACCCGTGTGACATCCCCGATGAACAGTCCTCTTACTGTGCAATGTGTTTTTATCATAATCGATGCTCCGGCGCAGGGCACCACTGAAGAGAGCCTTCATCTGCCTTCTCTGACCTGGGTCATCCTACATGGAAAACAGATATGGTTATAATTGTATTGAACTGTTCCTTTTATTAGCTTTCAGCAAACAGACTCACCTCTCCTTTTGAGGTGACATGAGGGGCCAGGCCAGCTCGGCGCTGAACAAAGGGAGGTCTTTCCCCATCTCCTAAAGGAAAATCCTGTGGAAGCTTCCCTGTGAGCTCCTGTACAGACATTTAAAAATTGTACTTTGTTTCAATCACTTCACTAGGGGAATATTGTGCTGTTTGTTGCCATTCGTTAGAACAGATGGTTCTAATAAGTACGCTTAGTTCAGATTTATATATAAAACTTGTGTAAAACTTAATAACAAACAGTTCTTCATATAAATGCAAATCCTAACACCCAAACTTCACACATCAAATAATAAAACTTAGGGAGAAAAAGAAGAAGAAAAAATCATGCAGATCTAGAACCTTTGTGAATCAGCTCGATGCACATTTCCTTCACTGTTGAAGTCATCATTTTGTGTTTGTTTCTTTGAGAGAATACTATTTTATAGCGACTAGCTAACAGTAAAATACTGTTCCAAAATTGAATAAACCATCTCACCGCCTCAAGAAGACACACTTGCCGCAGCTCTCCGAGACGACTGTTCAAAAGGCTCTGCAGACTCTGTTTTCGCTCCTGCAGCTCTGTGATTCGCTCTGCTTGAAGCTTGCTGTCCTGACAGCCCTTGACATCTGTGAACGAGCACAATGTGCATGAGACAGAAAGACAAAGTTGTATAAATCCATTCTAAGGGTTCAACATTCTTAATTAAATATCCACTTCCCCTCATAATTTTGGGGTCAGTAATCATTTTATTCAGCAAGGATGCATTAAATTAATAAAAAAAAGTGATAGTAAATACGTTAATAATGTTAAAAAGGGTGTATTATTAAAACAACCAAGAATTCAACTTAATAGGTTTAAATGGTACAAATAAGCCCCCAATATCAACCAACACAAAAATATAGAATATATACTGTGCATCCCTGCTTTCCATAAGGAATTCTCAACAAGGAATTATTCAAGTAGACTTACCTGGTAAGCCCATGGCAGTGATCAGGTGACCTTTGACCTCCATTTAATGTGTTTCAGGAAGTCTTGTGAATTTAGCTCCCAATTAACCCTCAGCTCCTGCAGACAAAGAAGAATGTATATCTAATGAACGTGTCTAAATTAAGACACTAATGAGCTGAGACTGATCTGAGAAGAACCTCCCATCACCTTATAGTTTGAGGCATGTCATTCAGTGTTGAGGGCCACAATACTGCAGTATCCCAGTGGACTGCGGAGGGAGCCACAGTGCGACTTCTCGATTTACTGGTGAGCCCTTAGTGTGGAAGAAAAAAGTATAATTGTTATACACTAATAACTTCTATATGTTCCTAAGATCGATTTATTTTGACTTCTGGCTGTAACTCAGTCCTCTAAATGATGGCTTATGTGAGGTTAATGGCTTGTTCTGCCTCAAAATGCAATTTAAAGACATCAGAACACATTAATTTAGAGAGGCAAACAGTGCCATCAAAATAAATGAAAAAAGATGGTGATCGTTTTTATACTTAAATCGTTGCTGTGCCACTAAATCATTAATTTAAAAATGACCTCTCCTCTTACTGGAAGTTATGTCATCAGAGGGTAACATGACCGAGGGTGTGAAAGCTTATATACCGGTAAGGTCATTGTGGAAACCCAGGTTATCCAACAATGTTACAACAACGTTCAAATCTGGGGTTGCAGAAACTTTTTGAGTCTCACAACCAAATAGCTCAGATTCAAACGAATGAGTAACTTTAATGAAACATAATAAATAACAACAAATGTCAACAATTTCACCAATATAGGCTATGCTAAAATTATTTTTCTAAAAATCTGAGCTTACTAATGAAAGTCTTTAAAAACTGAAATAATTCTTATTTTTATGATGTAAAAAAATACAGAAATTTTATCTTCAGATGAATTTTTTTTAAATACATTTTAACTACAGTAGTGGCCAAAAGTGATGTCCGGAGGAGATATTTGTTTTGCGTGAGCCTCAAAGCTCGATTAAGTCATCAAAATATGAGGAAAATATAGGGAAGAACAAAACACTAAACTTGGTTAAGGTTTTTATCTGACAAAAGTATTTGGCAAAAAAGAAGAGGTAAACTACAGCCACAAGTTTTATTTTACTATGCAAAAAAATGCATTTAAAAAAACATATATAGAGAACATTATCAATTATTAATATTTTAGTTGGTTCTCTCGTTTTTCCATGTATTCATCATTTTTTTGTATGACAGCCTGGCCAAAAATTAAGTCAAAATTTGGAAAATGCAAAATTTGGAATGTTTCATTGCGTTATCACAAATAAAACAATTGACTTATAAGCACAAGCACAACTACGCAATAATACGCTTACAAATCTTGAACAACATTTTTTAAATGTTCAAATAAAGGGTAAAGATGTCAATTTTGTCAATGTCAAAATGTCAATGCATTTAATGACATAAAATAATTTGCATACTGACGTCCACTTAAAATTTATTTAAATCCACTATACTTTTACAAACAAGACACAACATTTCACACCCCAAATGGCACAAAACAGTCTGTTCATGAATCACACTTATGGTTATAAAGCCTCCTGGCAAGAAATGGACAGAACAAGCAGAAAGTGTTTTTGTTTATAAGGAAGTGGCTTGGGTCATGTGGTACGATGGATGGCTGGGAATGCACCCAACAACAAAACAAGACATAAAACCACCATGTGCAGGATAAACAGACAACAAAGAATAGCAAGTGTAAGTAGGGGTATGAATGTAAAATATTGCAAGTAGGGGTATACATGCTCATGGGCGTCAGTTTGGTTTGAAATGTGCTGGGGACAGAGACGCATTCGGAAGTGCATTTTCAGAAGTGCTGGGTACAATGACGCATTCATTTTTTTTTATCTTTCGCTTAGGTCATGTTTTGAAAGACGATGTCCTGAAGCTTACTAATGTAATCTCTGCAAGCTACTAGCAGTGGCGGCGTTTCACAAAAACCTAGTATGGCATTCCGTCTGGCAGAGGCGGCAATTGCCTGTGGCCCCGCATTATAAGGGGCCCCCCGAGGGCTGATCATTTAAACAATCAGAAA
Organism: Phoxinus phoxinus; assembly: GCF_949152265.1. Classification (NCBI taxonomy): domain Eukaryota; kingdom Metazoa; phylum Chordata; class Actinopteri; order Cypriniformes; family Leuciscidae; genus Phoxinus; species Phoxinus phoxinus. The sequence continues at coordinate 18,725,872 of NC_136897.1, read as the reverse complement.
TATTAATATAAAGACGCAGCAACATCAGTGGGGCCCCTCGCTACTGCTTTTACACTTTTCAAACTGGTGCAGCGCAGCGCTTATAGCTACTCACTGTAGGTAGAAAATGCATGATTTGATTTGTTAAACATGAAAAGGACTTATCCGTCTTGGCATGGCAGCTTAGCCTATATGGATATTAGGTGCATATCCAAAGTGTGTGTGCGGAGTGTGGAGCGCGCACTGCATGGCAGGCGTCGGCGCGAACACTTGCATTTTCCTATCAACAGAGGAAACAACTTTAAATACTCAATCTTTTTTGAGGTCCAAAAGGAATAACGCATCAGTCGTAAGTAGCCTACTTTTATTTGGGTAAACTCACAACTACAAGAAAACGTTGTGCTTTTGTAAAATAAAATAAAACAAACAGGGCGCGCTATAGCCTAATTATCTCCATGGCGTGAACTAGAGCGCGTCTCAATAATGAACTGAAATGCAGTGTATAGCCTCAAAAACGTGATGAATATTTCTATATAAAGCTCGAAATATCCACTTAAACGAAAAAATTTGAATCGAAAGCAAATACAGGCTGATTAGGCTGTAATCCAAGTCGAGATGTATATAGATATGTTTGGAGCCGACACTGATTTAGAAATATATATTTTATTAATAAACAATAAAAATGCCTCATTATTTTTCAGACATATTATCATTAGCCTGCTTTTGCGGCAAGATTTATGCATGCGCTTGAGCGCGGAATATAGGCTATATTCCTCCATACACTCATTATTTAAGCAGAAATTAATATAAACGTGAGAAAAAAATAAAACGAGCTCCACAGAACATAAAATATTAATTTTATTAATAATTTTATTTAGTTCGCATTTATGAGGAAAAAACAATGTTACGGACGTGACCACTCTGAAATCGGCACTAAAATATGCTTTAAAACTTTCACAGACCTCAATCAGAAAGCACAAAGCCTTTCTTTAAAGTGAATTTCGTTTTGTATTAATTGTATCTTAATTTTAATCAATGTTTCATCAGCCAATTGCCTGGATTTAATAAATAATAAGTAAAGCAGATAATAGATATCACGACGACACGGAGGCGCCGGCGCATGAACTGGAGCTCATCTCATAAATTAACCGAAACTCAGCACAGCCTACTTGCCTCATAGACCTGAGAAATATATATATTATCTACAGAACGCTTTAAATCATACTTTTTAAACATAACAATTCAAAACGAAAGAAAACTATGTAATCCGTATGAAATGTGCATTTCTCTCTGCCGCGTTCATCGTCAACTTCATCTTTGCAGCGACACAGAAAACACTTGTTTATTAATAAAAATGTCTCCTTGCTATATTTTACATATTCAGATTAGCCTACTTTTGCCAGTTCTTTGTGGCAGCTTTTAGGTGCTTTATTGGCAGCGCCATCCTTAGGCCTATATGTTAAATGAACGGGTCCCCACTGCATCAGCACCGAATTTATTTTTATTTAATTTTTAAATCCCCCAAAAAATCGTGATACGAACTGAATCGTGGGTCAAAAATCGTGATACGAACCGAATCGTGGGTTTGGTGTATCGTTACAGCCCTACTAGCAACCCTAAAAAGTGGTGGGTACAAAATGACTCATGACGAAATCTGGTGGGTACGCGTCCCCCCCGTCCCCCCCGAAATCGACGCCTATGTACATGCTATAAAAAAAATGGCTATATATATATATATATAAGCTGCTCTCATACTCCGTAACAGAACAACTGAACGAATAAGATTCTTCAAAACAATATGAGCACATCTGGCAGACACATGCTAACAGATATCGCACACCTCGGCTCTTGTAGAGACCTGGCAGAGAGCATGATGGGAGGAGAGAGGGAGGATAAATGCTCCGGGATCAAAACCTGACTCAGAGAGAACTATGAGAGAGAGATATAAACAAGGGATTTGTGGGAATTTGATGACAAAGCACCCAATGTCCTGGGACAAAATATGTGAAAGAGATAAAGTGTGAGCGAGGGAAAAGCAAGAGAACCAGAGATTCATTACTGACTTACAAATAAAAAAAAATGACAAAAAAAATACTAAAGGAAAATACCAAAATGCAACTACAGTATCAAGCATAGTGATAGAAATCTCTGAAAGATAAAACACTGAGAAAGTGAAATTCATATTTAGTGTTTGTTCCATGTTAGGCTGATCGCATTTCTGCTGTTGTATATGCAATTACAAGATTTCATATTCATTGGCCTGTGTATATCATGTAATATTAATAAAATTCAAAGTTTAATTTTGAGGTACAATTTTGGTAGGATAGCGTAGAGTTGCCGCTTGTCATGTAAAACCTGATTAAAGGGTTACATTCATCAGCCAAAAATGATACAATCTGCTCACCTTGATGTCATTTCTAACCTGGAAAACATTCACAAAAGCAGGTGTTTGGCAGAATGAGTCTCAGACATTCACTTTCAGCAGCACAAGAGGAAAAATGCAATCAAAGTGAATGGTGACAGTGGCTGTAAACTTATGCCTTTCTTTGTGTTTCATGGGAGAAATAATGTTATTCAGGTTTGGAACAACTTATCACAACAATTTTTAATAGAAAAAAAAAATCGAATTCATGTGTAAGTGGCGAACAATTTCACCTTAATTGTTTTTGATACAACTGTCTGTCTATTTGAAATGACTGATCTGTTTCTGTTTACAACCATCATAAAACAAAACATAAGAGTGTGTGAATTGACATGTTAATGACAGCTGTGGCAGATGAGACAGCCTATACACAGCTGTGACTCCAATGCATTTGGAGTATCTACAGGACATCCAAGTGTCAAAAACCTTCTAAAATTAAGAACTCACAAAATCAACGTATATGAAACGATGTGAATATATAAATGATCCGCTATACTTGGCTAAGATTTTCATTTAATAGATTATCATATCATCACCATCAACTAAACAGCAAACGCAAGTCAAACGAGAGGAAAAAAAGTATTCTAACTAACTAACGTTTTGAAAGCTTTATTTATCACGTGTGACACGCTTGAGTTACTGGGAAACTTTTTGCTTTAATGTGCAGTTACAAAGACTTACCTTGACCGAATTAAGTCGCTAAGAAGATATCCGAAAAAGGAGAGAAAAGTAGCAGCTTATTTCATTACGTGTCCGAAATAATTAACGTGTTACTTTACGACGTCAAATGTTTATCGCGTTTCTTCTTTGCAGACGTTGCAACTCAGACAGTAATTTCTACGAGCCCTAAAGGCAACAAGGACGAAACCATTTACATGCGCTGACGGGGGTTACACACTCATAAAATGGCAATAAAATATTAAAGATACACAAGTAAATTGTATTATACATTTTAAGTTATATATAAATTATATTTGGGTCTGTCCGGGCAATTTGGCTGTATATTAAGTCGAAAGTCCAAATAAGCTATTCAAATGCAGATTAAGTCAATGGTTTGGTCTGAAAAGCGGACAGGTGAGGCTGTGGCGTCCGTAACAACAACCATATGGTTTCTAACTTATAATATAATATAAACGTCGCAGACAAGAATGTATACTCTCATTGCAGTAGCCTACTCGGCAGAACACAAAATAAGATATTTTGAAGAACATGGGTAAGCAAACAATTCATCATGGACGATGGACCTCACTGGCTATGAAAAAACTGGGGCACATCAACTGTTCGGCTACCGCCATTCAAGAAAGACATTTTTGGGCGAACTTTCCCTTTAAAATAGGCATTGCTTAAAAAAAATTTTTTTTTTAAATATATATATGTGTCCCTTTTTCCACAGCTGAAATTATGTCATATGTTGAATGACATGAGAGTGAGTATATATGATGATTGAATTTTCATTTTTAGGTTAACTATTCCTTTAAGTCAATAGGCATGTGGTCAAACAAACATTAAGTGTCAGCAGTGTTTACTTAGCAAGTTACTGACCTCTGCATGCAGCATTCCTCTCAGCTTTCTTCTATGCTTTGGAAGAAAAACTGTGACAATTCCACAGGTCATTTATATTGTTTTAAAACAGACTTATCCAAGCTTTAAAACAATCAAGTATTCTATAATTTGATTCAGTGCAGTCAGTCTGTTATTAGGTGACATTTTTATTAAAGAAAATTTGGAAATAAAATGAGTTTATGAGCTTTCGAGCACTAAACATGACACATTGCACACTTGTTATTAGTTCTCTGCAATGTTTTACACCTCCATCTGCAAACTGCATTTCTTTTTTGGAAATCTATCTAATGTTTTAGAGAAGTGTATTGCTGATTTTTTTTTTTTTTACATGACCTGACATTTAATTTTAGGGTTAAATCTTCTAAGAATCGTACATTCCCTGTAAACGAAACATTGTAAAAATGTAGGCTATGTGAAATCACTAGCTTAGTAGCTTCTAATAAAGTTAATGTTTTTTTTTCCATGGGATCAGTTAGAATGTCTGACAAATGCTGCAACACTATCATACAAAATGACATGAGCATGATGAAACGAACATGCAGCCTAGAAATTTATGACACACTTTTCCTGCACACGACAGCATAGTGAATTGGCTAGCAGAGGGATCTGACGCTATTTGTGACCATGAGACCTTATTGTAGTAGAAATTGGAGGGGCTGAGATTAGCGCTTGGGGGAGAAGTGCTTTCTCAAAGCAGACAAAGGCAATTCCAAGGACTTGTCATGACCTGTCTCTCATTTGCACTGCCCTGTTTTAGCACACCAATAGGGCTCTGGCACTACAAAGAATCAGAGGATTACTGCTGGGAGATTACGCTCCTTCTCACTCTCTGTCTTTCTTTGGCCATTGCATCACTTCAGAGTTCAAAATACAACAGAGGTGCAATGAAGAATGTTTCTGGGTCACAGGCAAAAGTATTTGAGCATCATCTAATGGGGCATGCTTTGAGGGTAATCATGCATTTTGTAAGTAAACAAAAAGACATAATTGAGGACACATTTAATTGACATGGAGTGTAGTCTCTAAAACAATTTGATTGTATAAATATTAACAATTGTAGGTTAAGACAGTTTACATATAAATAAGTGTACACTAATGGCGCTTTTCCACTGCACAGTACCAGCTCGCCTCGCGTCGACTCGACTCGCCTTTGTTTGGTTTTCCACTGTGTAAAAGTTGTACCGGTACCTGCTTCCGGGTACTTTTTTTCGTATCACCTTCAGCGAGGTTCTCAGCGAGCTGAGGCGATACTAAAATGTGACGTGACACACGGCAGACTGCTGATTGGTCAGAGAGAATCGTCACTATTCACTGCGTCATCATTGCACGCGCCAGACGGAGTATCCTGAATAACCCCCACATTTTTAAGTAGTTTTGCCAGAGATTGCGTGATATACCCATTACTAATATTATGTAAAACAGCATACACTCGATTTCCTCCATTGTCCTGTGTGTGTGGGTAGCGGGTGTGTGTCGCGTCGCTATGACGACCAGGTACTATTGTGGAGGTACTATCTGCAATGGAAAACGGAGCGAAACGCGAGCCGAGCCGAGGCGAGGCGAGTCGAGCTGGTACTGGTAATGGAAAAGCGCCATAAGTGTGCCCTTATGCCTTTTTGAGAATTACCTTTTATAGCTGTTTGTGAATGTCAAAGGTCTGCAAAGTTTTAAAGATCAAAGTGCACGCCAAATAAAGTCATTGTCTCCTTAAAGAAAGAATCAATTCTGAACTGCCGAAATGAGTCGTCAGCAATTCCAGTCTCAACTCCGTAACATATCTATGTAGGTTTGTAACAAATTTGCTTAATACCAGCCTATGTTCTTCATTGGTTGACCGCAAACAACATCTACTTAGTACTTAGCCCTAGTTTGAGCTCAAGCACTAGCTGAGCAGCAACATGTTGTAGCAACATGCCGAGAAGACGCTGTTTTCTGTGCTGCGGCTCTATTTTGCATGCACTTCCAAAGGATGAGGACTCACGCTGGATTTGATAGGGTAAAACCGACGCCATTGTTACTGTTTGCGTATACAAGTGCTAAGGAAGCCTCCGGAGCTGAAATTCAGATGTGGTAATGGCCGTTTTGTTTCAGACATACGCTGTAAGCGGTAGACGAATCACAACAGAGTCAGACTGAGCCATCTGACCAATCAGAGCAGAGTAGGGATTTAGAGAGTCTGAATCCTTAATTGATCGTTTCAGACACTGTGATGAAAGAGGTCGTGTGCAATGTATATTATAAGAAAATTAAAGTGTTTTTTTACCTTGGATGCATGTAAACATGTTGTAGGAGACCTCCAAAGCAAAATTTTAAATAGCATAATAGGGGCACTTTAAACTTAATGAGCATAAAAGGAAAAACACTGCAGGTGGAGTCTGTTTTATTCCTTATTGATTGAACTGTGTAACCCTATAGCAGTGATTTGTGAACAAAGTTGTCAAAAGTAATCTCAAAGACCATTAGTTAAGGGCAGAACTAATAAAAGAGGACTGTGCTCAATATAATGAAATACGGCTCCTTCATCTGAGCAAGTATGACCAGGAGTGACCCTTCCTCCTTACATCTGATTCTCAAGAACAACCAGCTGCTGTCCTGCCAACCTCTACTCTCTTTCACTTTGATCTCTGCAGATCAGGTTACAGGGGTCAAACAACAATCACTATGTTCAACCCATTTTAGCAGCAGAATCAAGGACCTGCCCTATTAAGCACTTTATATGCTTTGACTTAACAGATCTGCTTATTCAGAATCGCCCTTCATACTTCTACAAGTGATCTTCTATGAACATTAGACAAGTATATTGTATAGGTAGCCTACTGTATATCCTTATTTTCATAGTCAGTCATAAAGTAAGTGACATACAAAAAGCTTTCCTACAACATGTGTGACCTAAGGTAGCATTATGACGATGTCACTGGTCCATTAATAATCAAATGTTTGTATTAGAGATCATATGTCCTCTTATTCTTATTTATTTAAAGTTAGCAACAACAACAAAAAACCTGTATGATTTTTTTTTCAGTCCTCAGGTCTCAAAACAGCGTTGGACCCCATTGACTTTCATTGTAAGGCCAAATAAAAAAATGTAGATACTTAAATATCTTCTTTTGTGTTCCACAGAAGTAAGAATGTTATACAGGTTTGGAACAACTTTTGGGTCTTTTAAAATAAGTGAAAATATCTCGTTTGTCATATTCAGTATGGTTTCTAGAATATTTTTTGTCTGTCTGAACCAGCGTGAACTTAAGTGCAGCTTTAGTAAACATTACACTATGTTTTGTTAGAGTAAGTTAGGAGCAGCCAAGTAGGTAAAAGTATTATCCTTTAAGATGAAAAACTGTTTCAATTCGAAGATGATGTGAGCAGTATTGCACTACAGAACATCAGAGCCTTACAAAACCCAAAATGAAGCTAAATCTCTCATAGAATAATCGAATGGCGGCTTAAATTTGTGTTATTTCTGCCTGAGTAATTGCTCAACTCCTCTTTCTTGTCCACCCAAAGATGAAATTCTTCCCTCCGTGTTTTCTTTGCTACTGGATAAACAAAGACAAAACAGACAGTCTACAACAAAGCTGACCACAGCTTGGCAACACTGTGGTAAATCCCTCTGTGAAAACATGAATACATACACAGCCTAGCTGGGGTGGAGACAGTGTTTTGCCACCTCAGACCCTGTCCTGGGGTCAGACAGCATGGCAGCTGGACAGATAACAGAAAGCCATTTGTTTGAACACTAACACTCACAGTCTCACACCCTTGCACTGTAATTTGTGGTGATGACTCTAGACTTTAAAGGGATAGTTCACCCAAAAATTAAAACTTCTGTCATCGTTCTGTCATGACTTTGTCTTCTGTGGAACACGAAAGAAGCTATTTTGAAAAATGTTTTTGTCAATACATAAATGTTTTGTTTTGATGTGAATGATCCCTTTCAGCATGTAGTTGCTGCCTCTATGCAGGTGAAACTCGAAAAATTAGAATATCGTGCTAAAGTTAATTTATTTCAGTTATTAAACTTAAAAGGTGAAACTAATATATTATATAGACTCATTACATGCAAAGTGAGAAATTTCAAGCCTTTATTTGTTATAATTTTGATGATTATGGCTTACAGCTATGAAAACCTTCTCACAATATTCTAATTTTGAATTTGGGGTTTTCAAAAGCTCCTAACCATAATCATCAAAATTATAACTTTGCATGTAATGAGTCTATATAATATATTAGTTTCACATTTTAAGTTGAATGACTGAAATAAATGCATGATATTCACATTTTTCGAGTTTCACCTGTATTGTTACTTTCTATAACCATCTAACATATTTCAAAACCCTGCAAGCTACAAGACGGGTTGAAAATATAACAAGCTTAACCAATGTTAACCTGAAATTCCCAGCATGAGTCTTTTGTGCCTGCTTGTCTACACATGGCTACAACATCAAGCCACAATTGACTCGGTGTGAACTCTTTATTGCTGTTGCACCCTGGAGAGGGAGGAGGTCAAAAAAGGGAGATCTGCTGAAAATACACTCTTGACAGTGCTAGATAGAGCAAGAAATCTGTGCTTTGCAAAGCAGAGTGACTCAGAGTCTAGACACTTCAAACCACATACACCATCCTCAGCTAGCAGTGAACATAGCGCGACCTGAGAGAGGGAGCTCAACTCAAGAGCTTCAATTATAGAAGCGCAGTTCATTATGTGCCATGACAGGCAAAATGTCAATCTCATTTGAATGAATGGGGGAATCTGCTGATTGTCATACAAAATAAGCATTATGATGTGGGGTGGAGAAAAGTTGTAAAACAAAACCACATAATATAATTGCCACACCTCTACAAGACTTGGCACATGAGTGCTTTTTGTCTGGCTGCGGGTCAGTGTTTTTATGTTAAAACTAAAATGATTATAAATTGGTTTCGGTAATTGAAATAAACCTGGAATAAAATTAAATATAAATGTTAGATGAAAAACTTCAACGAAAATGAGAAAAATCATTCAAATCAAAAGTAGTAAATGAATATGTATATAGACATTATATTTATAAACTTTTATGTTAGATGTGATTAATCGCGATTAATCGATTTGACAGCACTAAACATTTTTTGAAGTACTAAAATGATTCAAACTAAAACTCAAGTAAAAATAAATGTAAGTTTAATAGAAATACTTAAAATACTAAAAAGTAAACTAAAAGCACAAACTAAAATGAAAACTGAAATATATAAAAAATAGAAGTCATATTAATAAATACAATTAATAATTATTATTAATAAATTAATAGATATTAATAAATACAATTATAATATAAAATAAAAAATCCACTGATGCTGGCAATTTTTACACAAAAATACTACAGTTGTTGAATTAATTCTGTAGATGATATTGATGCGACATGGTAGTTTTTATGCATGGTATATACCATGGTAGCCTATAAAAAGAATGTAAAAGAACAAAAAAAAAACATGAAAGAGCTGGTTCCTTTGTCACTTGTGGGGGAAATTGGAAGCTCAATCACTCTTTTGATAGATTTGTAGCCTCACGAAAATGTTTAATTTAAAATATAATACTTTCGAATGACTCAGACAGTGTTTGTAATGAATCGATTGACTGACTCACTCATGTCATGACACACAAAATGAATTCAGTAGCATTAGTAGCCTACACTTTAGTTGATGCCATAGTAAGACTAGTATGCTATTCCGAATTCAGACTTGTGGCCACACACTGGCGAGGTAACCTGCGGAAGTGGTCACTGAACAAATCGTTTTACTGTAACTGATTCAAAAGATTCGAATCATTTATAATGAATCAAACTGAGACACACGCCTGGATAAATAAATTGTATCGCAATATTGATCATTGTGGCTTACCCGAAATAACACATTGACACATTTACGACACATTTACTGTTAATCAATCCAAGACAATAACAGGCGTGTGACTGTTTTGCAGCATTAATCCATCGCATAGCAACATGCCACGGAAAATCCCATTTAAAGTCACGCGCGACGCTTTCATCAGCAGAACTACATGCTGGATGAATGTGACGATAAGAGAATGTGAACGCTGGTTTTCAATGACAAGACGTTTTAATAAAAACATTTAGCACAACACCAAAAAGGTCCTAGAAATCTGACACGACAGGAGGCAGATTTCTCCTCATGCGTCCCTGCATTTAGAGCCTACGTTGACTGAAATCTCAAAACCATATATAAATCAAGTGATTAATGCTTCAAATATTACTCCCATACATGCTTGTCTGTTTGAGAAAAGGCGACGTTTCATAGAAGATATCGTAAGAAAAGACCATGCACACGGACCTGCGATGCCAATTAATATTCTTCTGCGGCTCTCCTCAGTCACATCTTGCAGATCACATCCTCCCCTTTATGAAAAACATATGGGTCCCTGCATAACGCCAGCCCAATGATATTATAACATCCTCACATTTTAGCATTCATCCCAGTTATCCACAGTAAAAGCGCTGTCACACCTCTGGAACGAGACTGGCAAACAGGGAAGAGCAACACGCATCCACTTGTCTGATTAACTCTTTCAGTCTTGCCTATTTATATAGACTCAATTGCCTGTAACTATACAGCGTGTCTGAACTGAGACTTGCACTGCTTTTTAAGATCGCAACGAAAATCTAAAAAAGAATTAGGCATTCCAGTGAACGACTTTTCATGTGCTATAAAGAAATGTTTAGATAATTCGATTTTTATATATTATAAATGATAGTATTTTAATAACTACATAATGAAAAACAAATAATGGGAAAAATTTTTTACATTTGAAGTTCAACTTCGCATTCTTGAATGCAGAGGTGGTTATACTGTGTTATGGCGCCCCCTGTAGCGCACGTGTGTATTGCATATTTGATCCGTGATACCGCAGGAGAAAATTTACATGCGGATGCTGCAACGTATGTTAAAGAGACTTTTAGTTAATCCAACATCAGTGATGCTTTTTTAAATCTAGCATTTAAATTTTGTTTCCGAGTGAGGCCTCATTAAGATAAAACAATACAGGCAAAACCATTGTTTTTTAGACCAAGCCAGAAATCTTCAGTAGCACTTAGCCCAAACTCTGTTTAATTCAGATGTTTTTTTTTACAAGGGGTTTGTTCATATATCATTGCGCACTGATTTATAATATTTCATTCCTAGAAATGTGGTGAAAAATGTATTTCAGACCAAAATCCTCTCTGTGAAAACCTTTAACTCTAATATATCAAAATAAAACAAGAATTTTAAACCTAGCTTTATTTAATGTTTAGTTTTCTGTTCTTTAAATCTATGCAAATTAGTGAATTTATTAATTAGATCATGCATAATTTGCATATTTAAACAAGGTTTCAGAAAACTTGTAAAACGACATACTGCTTAACTGAGAAAGTATGGTGATATATAACGAGCACAATGACGGTTATCCAACAGATAATATGATTTATTAAATAAACGGAATTCAGATAATTCATATGAAAGCACATACAAACAAATCCAGAGTGTTTTATAATAAAGGAAACAGAAATTCTGGAAAGCAAAAGACATGTTTATAAAAACATTCTCACTATATTTGATTTAATTTCTCTGCCACCACTTGCACTATGTACAAAAATTGTCTATCCAAAACAAGAGAGCAGCCTCACCCCATTTCATACAGCAAATATTAAATCTTTTAACAAACATGGATCTTCCACATGATTAATGCATTCTGAAAAATCCCCCCTGAGAAGTACATAAGCATTCAAACATGTACAGATAACATTGGTGTGAGGAATTAAACCTAAATGGATGTGAAGCACTATTATAACTTTAGTGCAAGGCAAGATGTACAGTTAAACTGTTCAAGGTTTAATTGTGTAAATTAAAACATCCCAATTCACTGCCTCCATTTATATGACCAGGATTCAATGTGCATTCTTGGCCAGAGCGGGTACCAAAATGTGTCACATTCTCTAGGGTCAAAAAACATCTTTATGTTAAGTGGTCACTCAATAATGTGGGAATTCAGCAGTCAATGTAATGGTGGCATCTCTTTGAGAAAACAAAACAAAACGGTGCTCTAATGTTTTTACATTAGAGTAGGGAGAAATTGAATCAGCAAGTGGGCTGGAATAAGAGATGTATTACTTGAAGACCAATCTCCATGTGCTGAATAGTCTCTTTATGCCTTTTGTGGAGCTTTGCATTTTTCACAGCATTCTGCCTCTGGGTAAATGAGGAAGTCACAGGTAGCCGCCCGCTCGGGAAGCACAGGCTCTGGCGCTTTTGCTGAATCTTTGTGCCCCGAGCCCTGGCAGACAGAGTACCTTTCCAGCTCCTCGAGGAGGGCAACAACCTCTTCTGTTGTGGTGAGACGAGACGGGTGGCTGTCGTAGAGTTTGTGGGTGGGCAGCAGGGGTTGTCCCTGGACGCTGATGTGGTAGTGGAAACTGGGCTCAATATGAACTATGGTGTCTGCCATAGTGGAGCGCTTGGAGCACTGCATCAACTGTAACCGAGGCCCTTCCACCACAACGCAGAACCAGAGGACGGGAAGCACCATGCTACGAAGAGATTTCAGGAGCGGCATCAGTTCATGATTGATGTCGATGCCTTGGATGGTGGGGTCACTGTCTGCCATGCTGAATATCTGAGTGATCTGCAAAAGGCAGATGTACATAATCACTGTTACCACAATGACTTCCGTATTATGGGATTCAGACAATATCCATAAAATAGCTCCTTACCGATGGACAAGACTCGCCCTCCTGTTGATCTTCTTGACCTGCCGAACCTTGATATCGATTTCCTTCCCTGAAACTCTCCCCAGCACAGCTTGGTGGAAATGCTGCGGTACTGCATCTAGCTGCAGAAAGGACCTCTGGTCTCTATAAATAAATGGGAAATGCAAATAAAGCTGGTTAATCAGAACAAGCGAACAAGGCAAGCAATTAATCGATCGACAACGTGTACCGGAACAAGTGTTTTTTAACTACATTTATTTATGTTTTGAAAGAAGTCAAAAATACATTAAATGCAGTAATATTAATTTGACAAGTATTATTTAATTTAATACACTAATGATAATCTAAAGGCCATGCATTATGCATTTGAGTCTTATTTTCTCAGAAAAAATTTTGTCAAGACAACCAGAAATCAATGTAATTATTGAAACACTTCAAAGAAGTCACTGAGTCTGCTTGTTTTTTCCTCTCTGTGTGGGAACAATATCAGAAGTGTATGGCTATGCAACTTATTAGGTTTATTTCCCACTTGCTGATTTTAGTTTTTTGTTTGTTTTTATTTGTTTAAGCTGAAGAGACACCCATAAGAAGCTTACCACAGACAGAAAGGCTCTGCTACTGATGACACTGCCTTGAAGCCCGTTTTCTTTGATCATCTCCGCCCGTCCTGCGTGCAGCTGAGGGCTTCTCATCTTCTCAAAAGAAAGGGGATGATGAGATACAAACATATTTATACAGGACTATTCAAACAATAAAGAAAAATGTATTCTGGCAACCAAATAAGCTTATTTACGTCTCTAGGGAAATCTTCTCTGGGATTAGTTTTTTGGAATCATCATGACTTGATTAATATTATATGGGTGTTTTATTGATTTTCATGGCGAGAACATACCTCAACTTTTTGTGGATTGTAGAGTGGGATGTTGTTCATCATATGACTGTTTGGAACATCAGTATAAACGTAAGCCTAAAAAAACAGAAGAAAGTTACTTGAAGCTAACAGGAATAAGCGATAATGCTTTAAGGACTCCACTGGGATACCTTTCCATTGTAATTTGGCTGGAGGAGCCTGTCTGTATTTACCATCCGGCCAGCAACCGAGGAAGCCTTTGTCACATACTGTTCAGCCTCATTATCAGAGACCTCGAAATCCCACAACTTTTTGGACCTGGGTCTACCGCGTCCATACGTGTAACGTGGCCTACCGCGGGTAACCCAGCCCTGAGCAAACAACATCTCGGCCTCATCCATGGGCAGCAAATGCTTCTGTAGAACACAACACAATTTACATGATTGTCATTTCTTGTGTAAAAAGTATTACGCAATAATCAGCAACACAATAACTTTTAGCCAACCAGAAGGAACATAAATAAATAAAGCTGCTAAATGAGAAGCATAACATACAGGAGGTAAATATAACATAAAAGTAACACCACCAAAGAAGCATAAGGGATTTAACTGTTCACATTCCACTAAATTCCAGTTTCTTAATGATTCTTGTATTGAAAATATCTTTATGATTCTTGTAGTGAAAATATATTTATGACAAGTAACAGTACTTGGTTCCTTTCAAACTGAAGTATTTTTATATTTTGATCATTAAAAGGTTATAAACAGATTATAAAAAGTCATTGACCATGAATCAGTTAAAAAATTGAATTTGACTATTTAAAAATATATTCTTTTTTTATTACATATCTAATATAATGTTATAATAAATTAATATTATATGACAATAGTCCTAAATCTAGTAGACAACTCAAAGTACAATAATAACCCATACAACAATATTCTAATTCATATAAAAAGGTGAAAACTAAAATAAATAGATACATAATACAATGAAAATCATATTTTGGAAGCCCACCATAGCCTCTCTTTGGCACTGTCGTAGACGGCATTTCTGTCTTTTTTTATTTCTGCCTCCAAACTTGGGTTTGTCCATGCAAAAATCACAGCTTCCACAGTCTGTACGGCGAACGCAGCCTTTACACTTCCCACAGGAACGACGACGCACCTTAGGAACACCCATCTGGAAATCAAGTGATAAAAATAGAATCTATTAAACTTTTTTTTTTTTTTACTATTAAGGACATTATTTTAAGTCTCTAATTACATCTGACTGTATTAAATATTTGCAGTTTAAAGGGATAGTTCACCCAAAAATGAAATTTCTGTCATTTACTCACCCTCATATCGTTCTGAAACCATAAGACTTTCGTTCATCTTCGGAACACAAATGTCTTTTTGATCGAATCTGAGAGCTTTCTGTCCCTCCATTGACAGCTATGCAACTACCACTTCAAAAAGTTCATAGAGAACGTAAATTGAGTGGTTTAGTCCAAATTTTCTGAAGAGACTCGATCACTTTATATGATGAACAGATTGAATTTAGGCTTTTATTCACATATAAACACTGATCAGCGAACAAACAGAAACTGCTTGACGCGAGAGAACAAACCCCATTGGTTCTTGTGGACGCTCAAATGTGTTGTGCAACACGAGAATGAACCTCATTGGTTCACGAGCCAAGCTAACATGCAATAAAAGCCTAAATTCAATCATCATATAAAGTGATCGTGTCTCTTTGGACTAAACCAATCTCTGGGAAAAAGTTTTACAATCTCTTTATGAACTTTTTGAAGCGTCATAGTAGTAGTTGCGTAGTCCTGAAAGCTCTCAGATTTAAAAAGATCTTCATTTGTGTTCCGAAGATGAATGAAAGTCTTACGACATGAGGGTGGGGGAACAAATACTTTGTTTTTCTCTTTAAATCATGTGCATATCTGTGATCAAGGCACTTGGATAATGCTACTGCAGTGTAATAATGCAGTGTAGCCACAACTCTACCTCATCCAGACCATTGTCACCATCATTACCCCCAAAGAACATAGACAGATCCTCTGAGTCACTGTACTGCAGATAGGAACTCTGCTCACAGGAAAACAACATTTAGATATAGTTGTTTTACAGCAATCCCTCAGATAACTTCTGACAGATTATTTATAAGAGTGTTACCTGTGAGTCCTCAAATTCCTCTGAGACTGAGGGCTGAAAAAATAATGAACGATTAATGCTTTTACAAGCATAATGAAGTAATAGTACACTGAGAAAAAAAAAAAAAAAACATTCCCCTCACTTTTGAAATATATGGAGCTGTGCTGAGTGATCCTGCGGTTTTTGAAAACTGCCCCTCTGATATCTGTGGATTAGATAAAAATGGGTACTTAAGTGACCTATTTAATTATTAGACAAAAAATTAAAATCCTTATATACACTACCTTTCAAAAGTTTGGGGCCAGTAAGATGTATTTTGCAAGAGATTCATATTTTTATTCAGCAAGGATGCATTAAATCGATCAAAAGTGATTGTAAGGATTACCATTTAAAATAAATTCTGTTTTTTTTTTTACTTTCATTCATAGAATAATACTAAAAAAAAAATTAATCACATTTCCCACAAAATATGAAGCATCACAAATGTTTTCAACATTGATACTAAGAAATGTTTCTTGAGCACCAAATCAGCATATTAGAATGATTTCTAAAGGATCATGTGACACTGAAGACTGGAGTAATGGCTGCTGAAAATTCATCTTTGCCAAAACTAGGAATAAATTATTCTGTTTATTTTGTTATTTAATCCAATGGCATTCATACATTGCAAGTATGGCCAAGGGTCCAAATACCTTCTAGGTAACAATTGTAGATTATATTCTTACACAATTTTAGACATAACATAGAAAATCATCTGCCCACTGAAGAAAAAAAAGAAGAAAGAAAGATAATAATTTTCAGATTTTAACCACTGTACCTTTACACCCTTGTCCTTACGGATGGGGTGCAAACACTTCCGTTTTCGACATTTAACGACTTTCCGAGAGTGGATATTAAGTCGTAGGCGTAGTCGACCATTTCGGCAACTAACACATTTTCCACAGTCCACTGTAGTTTGGCATGCTCGGCATCGGCCACATGGAGTCCACTAAACACACACGCATACAAAAGAAAACAAATAAATGTCTTTATATTTGTAATGCAATACACTACATACAGGGCTTGCCATTAACCACTGTGGCTAGTGGTTATCCAAAGTTACTAGCCACTCAGCATTTTCGCTGGCCACAATTTTGACATCGATAAAATGGGGAAAAACTATAGATATTTTTATTTTCTCTCAAAATTTGGCAGCAGGTATATTAGGCTGCTGTCACTTTAAGACCTGACACATTATGCACAATACACACAATCTCACGCTGAAATTTAAGCCCTGAAACACCAACAATATTCATCCGGAGCAAATGAAAGAGGCGGGTTTGTGTCAACTCGCTGTCTGAGAGATGAGAGAGCGAGAAAGCGAAGCTGGTATCGTACACATGTATCTATTCTGCGGAAAATGAGTATTGGAAGCGTTTCAGATAAATTTCAATATCCATATGCATCGAAAAATCCATATTTTTGACAACACTTTAAAAAAAAAAGAAGTTATTTAGGCTATATTATAAATAAATTTCAACCCACTAAGGTGGCTAGTAGGAGTGACAGCGCTACACGCCACTGCTGAAATCCATCCACATCTGGCAGGTGTTAATGTCAAGCCCTGATTACATAACACACACAAAAACACAAAAATAAATAAAAACATACCTTTTTGTAGGGTTTTCTGCGTCTCGCTATTGCTAAAACAACAGAAAACGTGATCACCAAAGGAACAGCAATAGCCAAAAAATACACTTCTAATATTACAATAAAGCTGCTTGATAACTTGTACTCACAAAACTGAATGTAATGCTAAAAATACTTTTGACTTACATGTGTTAACCTCTAGCTTGCAGTTCTGGCACATAGTTTGTCCTTCTTCAAAAGTAAAGGTTTTATTACATCTCAGGCAGATGCTGAGTACAAACAAAATGAGAGTGACATGAAGAAAGACATTTACACCTCTGTTTTTGACATGTATGCTATAGTGTAAGAAAAAGAAAAGGCACTGCCTACCCAAACAAACTTGGTCGAGCTCCACCGGTGCCATTGATTGGCCTACCTGCAGACACCGAACCAGCCAAGGGAGGAACAGTTGGATTTGCAGCAACTCCAGTCAGATCAACAGGAGGGCGAGTGGCAGCATTTGGTAAAGTGGTATCTGTCCCAGAACCAGTAAAGGTACTGCATTTCGGTGGGGTCACCGTATTCGCAGCCTTTTGGGTGGAATATGTGCTCAACTTTGGAACAGTACCACAGCTGAGACTTGCTGAAGACCCTGGACTGCAGGCCGTGCCACCGGCATTCGTTAGTTCATTTTGAAAACCGGGTGTAGAAGAGCCGCCATGTTGTGCCATAGGAGAATCCACTCTCCTTTTCTATGGGTACCGGAATCAAATTTGTTTTATAATTAATGCATTTTGCAACATCGACACTGTTATAGAACTGAACTGAATCAACACTAACTCGAGGTGAATAATGACTCTATTGTCTTCTTTAGAGCTGCTTACATAGGGCTGTAAAATCGATTAATCACGATTAATTGCATCTATCATAAAAGTCTGTTTACACAATATATGTATGTATGTATATATATATAATATTTATATATATATCTCTGTCTGTGTGTATACACACATATTTATATACTGTATATATATAAATATATATGTGATCACAAAACCAGTCACAAGTAACACGGGTATATTTGGGTCAAAATTATCTATTTTTCTTTTATGCCAAATATCATTAGGATATTAAGTAAAGATCATGTTCCATAAGGATATTTAGTAAATTTCCTACTGTAAATTTATAAAAGACTTATTTTTGTGAGTGAATGCGTTAAAAAAGCACACATAAATGGATAACTTTAAAGTGGATAACTTCTCAATGTTTCGATTTTTTTTGCACCCTCAGATTTTCAAATAGTTGTATCTCAACCAATCCTATCCTAACAAACCATAAATCAATGGAAAGCTTATTTATTCAGCTTTCAGATGATGTATAAATCTCAATTTCAAAAAATTGACCCATGTGACCCATTTTGTGGTCCAGAGTCACATATATACTGGTATGCGTGTGTGTGTGTGAGAGTGTATAAGTTAATATACACAGACACAAACAGAAATATATATATAAACATGCACAAATATTATGTAAACACAGATTTTTATGTTAGATACGATTCATAGATTTTACAGTCTGACTTTAAAAACAGAATTGGTCTCATATTTGACAAAGTTTGGATCATTGATTCTGTCATTTTTCCATTTATTACTGTGAAACTGCTTTGAACCAATCTGTATTGTATATTCTATATAAATAAAGGTGACTTGACAATTAAAAGAGCATGCTGAACATCTCCTCACCTTTCTTCTTCGAGGACCGTCACCAAGAAATTGGCCCGTTTTAAAATCAAATAATGTGAGGTCCACAGACTCGTTTATATGTTTCATAAGCTCAACCCTACTTCTTACTTTGTGACCTCTTGGACTGAAAGGGGGACAAAATAAACAGTGTTTCAAAATGAAAGTCTCATTATTCAGATTGTATCTGTTACATTTTAAACAGACTGTTTTAAATATACCTTATATAGTATGTATCACTGCGTCCTTCACTGTTGCCGGACCGACGAAAAACCTGCTTGCGTTTCCATCCTTTCCCTAATGGCGGACAATCTTCCCAACCTTCATCGATCTCTAATTGTGTTCTCCGTCTAGGTCTCCTAGATGAAAAGAAAACCATACATTTGTTTTAGCTCAAAACAATGTAATGCAATGTATAAGACGAAAGGCATTTTAATAAACAAAAGTTTGATGCGTTTAGTGAGGAAAAATCCAGGTCATGTACATACCCAGCACCTCTGCCACCTCTTTCTCCAGCAGTTTTCAAAACACTAACCACACTCCCACTCCACTCGCTACCAGCAAGGCTCTCTATTTCTCCATCGACGCTCTGGGAATCAACGTCCTCACAGTCTTCATCGAGTGGCTCCAGCCAGTCACAAGGAGGCTTGTCGACATCTTTGGAAGAATCACCTTCCATTTCAGTTACAGCTTCCTTTTTGTCTGTGACATGGCCCTGAATGTCTGTGCTTGTCGTAGGTTCTTTGATTTCCTCTGTATTTGCATCTTTTCCTTCAGATGTTGGTTCTGCAGGTACAGGTTCTTTATTTTCCTCTGTATTTGCATCTTTTACTTCAGATACTGGTTCTGCAGGAACAGGTACTTTATTTTCCTCTGTATTTGCATCTTTTCCTTCGGATGTTGGTTCTGCAGGAACAGGTTCTTCGTTTTCCTCTGTATTTGCATCTTTTACTTCAGATATTGGTTCTGCAGGAACAAGTATTTTATTTTCCTCTATATTTGCATCTTTTACTTCAGATGTTGGTTCTGCAGGAACAGGTTCTTCGTTTTCCTCTGTATTCGCATCTTTATCTTCGGATGTTGGTTCTGCAGGAACAAGTACTTTATTTTCCTCTGTATTTGCATCTTTATCTTCGGATGTTGGTTCTGCAGGAACAGGTACTTTATTTTCCTCTGTATTTGCATCTTTTACTTCAGATATTGGTTCTGCGGGTGCCTCAGCTGCTACTTCCTCTGTCTCCATGTTAGTAAAGCCTCACTGTTCTGCTTATTTGAGCTGCAATAAGAAAATATGCATTAGTAGAAATACAGTTTCTTTCAACCAAACAAACAAATCCTTGATTTACATAACTGAATGGCAAAAGGAGATAAACATCTACGTTTTGTCCATCTGAAGCTTTTATAAAGTCGAATTATCTGAATACTCTCTTCTCTTTATGTTATGCATTCAGCTCAGACACCTGCAATTGTATTCAACGGTCAGCTGACTGCCTATTGTTGCTCTCCATATAGGGACCAATCGTTTTATTTACAAAAGCACGACTTTTGATGCGCAAAATACTGTCTAGGTAGTCAGCACACTAGGTTTTGAGACACAGCCTAACACGTATAAGCGCCAATATTTAGCGAGGTGGCTAAGTGTTAGCAAGCGTGAAATTATAGTAAATAACACTGGATCCTGATGTTTACCGAGACTATTAGCTGTTTTTAATGGTTCGGTTAAACTAAAAGTCATACATACAATACGCCATTCAGAAAAAAACCTACCTGTGAACCCCTAAACAAGCCCTCACATTGATATATTTTAAATAACTGATACAGGAGAGAAGCCGGAAGTGCTGTTGTAACCCGGAAACACGTGACTCAAGCGTTCTGAATTAAAGATCCCTTATCACGTCACACAAAGATATGTCGCGTAGCTTGATGTATAATTTACATTTATTTCATTTATCTGTCATCCGGTTCGTTGTACTGCTACACAACAGATCTTAGCTATTTAACAATGTAGCATATATATACAAATTACTGTCAGTGTAAACATCTGCGTGAATATTTATATAAAACATTTGTATAAAATGTATTTATTATTATTTTAGACTTCAGACTTTTGGGTCCCACTGTATGTAGGCCTATATGAAAAAATATGTTATAAATACCTAGACACGGTAATACAAATTTAAAATGGAATACTCAAATTAAAAATAGTCAAAGAAATGAATATCCCATTGGGATATTCATTTAATTTCTCTGACTATTTTTTATATTTATTACCATGTCTAGGTATTTAAAACAGATTTTTTTCATATACATAGTGGGATCCAAAAGTCTGAACACTAAAATAATATATATATATATATATATATATATATATAAATAGATTAGATTAATAGATTAAATTGTTTTATAAATGATTCACAGATGTATGTTTAAGAACAACACACCATTTTTTTTACTGTTTTGTAATTACTTGTACACAGGTGAAAATACTTAAGAGATGCACCAATCAACCGGCCATCAATCGGAACCATTTTTTAGTTTTTGTTTTGTTTTATTTTATGTTGGCTGATGTCTGTTCCAAACTTGCACGCAAACTCCATTGCAATCATTTCCCAAAAAGTTATTTGTGTGGAAATATTATGAAGTCTGTAAACAAGATGTTAACACACTGGCAATGGTAAGAGATGAGACACATTGAAAAAGCAAGCTCACTGTTCGAGTTACTCGAAATATTGAAAGGAAAAAAAAAATGTTGGGGGGTTAAATGCATATATATCTGAAGAGAACTGACTATCTTAAGAAAAATCTTCAGTGCATCCCTAACATAAATCAATACAGACTGAATGAGACATGAAGAATATGTTTATTATGAATGACTGTCCAAATAGTGACAAATATACAATATGAAAAGTATACAAATATAAACAAATAATTTTTTAAGTGAGCACTGATAGTTCACATGGCTATCTGTCTTTGTTGTTGCGGAGGTCAGTGGTCAGGGGGTCATGCTGGATGGTCTGGTGGAGCATGAGGGCCAGTAGTCCTGCTCTGTTGGTCATGGCCGTCCTCACATTGCGTTCTTGTTCAAACAACTCATCCAGCTTGTACCACTGTTCAGAGGGGGGAAATATGAGTACATAAAAATACATTAAGTCTACTATGACAATAAGTTTTGAAGAACTTAACTGACCACTCTGACACGCTCAAGGTCCACCTCTGCCCGTCGGAGCTTCTCCCAGCAGTAATGCTTGTTGCACTTGCGTTTTGAAACCCTGCAGTAGTCTCCAGTCGGCTCAAACACATTACGCACTAGTGGACACCCACACACCTCATCTGCTACGACCTGAGAAGAGAAAAGCAGAATGGAGATGTACTGAACACAAATCAAGTTATGAAGAGATTTTATAAGATGTAGTGTAGTCTGAGCAGAATTATGGCAAGACCGTAACTAAACTCTCACCTTTGGGTCTCTGGAATGTTCTGGACATAAAACTTGGAGTCTCTTGCAGTATGTTTTACTCTGAGGGTTGTACACATCACAGAAGAGTCTTGTTGCCCTGACAGAATAAAAAAAAGAATTATTTTAAAAACCCGAATATATATACCTATTATATATAAAATATGCATGTGTGTGTGTGTGTGTGTATATATATATATAAGTATTTTTACTATTATATATACAATTTACTATTATATTCAATTACAATATTCATTTAAATTAACCAACAGTCTTAGTTTAACAATAATTAAGTTGCAACTAACCATTATCACATGGCTATTATATAAAGTAATAATAAATGTATTTATTAAAATATTTTTAAATTCCAGAAAAATAACGAGCAAATAGAGGAAGTGTCGATATAACAAGCACACTATGATAGAGTTTCTCTAACTGAGGGTATTCAGGGACATTTAATCATAACTGCTGTACTGGATCATAACAATTGCAAATACATCTCTCTTACCCTTCTATTCTGGTGGGGAAAATGGAACCGAATGAGGTCTGGCTTTCATACTGTTCAAATAATAAACCAAGCGTTAGTATTACACAAATAAATTTTCAATGTGATCATAAATCAGTGACCAATATATGGGCTCAGACAATAACATATATTGACCTTGGCATAACATCTCTCCATATGCCTCAGCGCCACCTTGGGGTTGATGGGGTGACTGCAGGACACACAGAATATCTGAAGGTCTGTATCCTCACTGTCAGTTTCATTCACCTGCACGAAAGGACATTAGATTTACACCCTAATTAATGACAAAATCCCTGAAACACACAAATTATCTTACCAGTTATTCTATAAAATTCAAACGACATTAGCATGAGAAAGCATTACTGGAAACTCACATCCTCATCCTGTTGGACCACCTGCTGCTTGGCTTTGGCAATGATGCCCTCGAGCTCGTGGAAACGACGCTCCATTTCGGCAAGGCGCATCCGTGCAGCCTGCTGCTCCCTGCGGATGCGCTCCAGCTGTTTTTTGCCCTGTTCCTCAGCGACGCAGGGGCTCTGCTGCCACTGCTGGATTCGCTGCGGGAGGATCTCGTAGATTCGGCTGCACAGATCGGCAGATCAATAAATCAATACGATCTTTTCACATCAAACTGGTGTTGGTATAACATTGTGCGACCGTTCAATGCTAGTTGGCTGCACTTAAAGTCATCATGAAATTTCAATTTCTTGTTCTTATGGTATAAAGCAGTATTTATTATAAATAACTTGTGGCATCAACCAACTTCTGTTTCATGCCGACTTTAATGAAATAACCTACTTGGCAGCCAGCTTCATGCCACAGTCCTCAGAGCAGTATTTGGAGTTCGGACGTGTCAGCTCAATACAGTTCGGCCCCAGGCACTGTTGCACGTCTCCTCCATGTCTGCTGTCCCCCCTCTCGCTGTGCCTCAAACGATCACGGTGCTTCTGTTTCTGCTTGTGGCGACGGGACTCTTTCTGTAAAAGATGAGCACAATTAACAAAAAATATTTATTAAATGCAATCAAAAAAACGATTATGTATTAAGCACTGTGTTCCTCATTGCACCTTTTTGTCAATTTTTTTGTCTCTCCTCTTGACGTGCTTGACCTTTATAGCTTTCTTCCGTGGGACAGGACTGTAAAGTGCGCCGTCTTCATCATCATCACTGCCCCATGACTAAAAAAAACAGGTCACAAGAGAAGGGCGAGATTTATTTTTGAGTGCTGAGACCTAAAGCATCATCCCTAACAAGCAAATATCAAACATAATCATGTTATAAAAACATCTTGTAACTAGACAAGAGTTCAAATGAATGCATGTATATACTAAGTGGTTGTGGTTGAGCAACAGCAATTAGCCGTTACCGCATTTCTGTCCTTGTAGCGCTCATATGGCTCCATATCGTTCTCGTCGTAATCATCTAAGTATCGTCTATCTCTGTGCATTATATTGTCCTTCCTCTCACGCAGAGAAAACTCCTCGTCCCGAACACGTAGCATTTTCTGCAAAAACAATGAGAGAGAGTTAGCATCAAAACAAAACTACCTAATAAAGCACCTTTATAAAGACACTCACCCGAGCACGGACGACACACTGCCTTAGACGACATTTCTGACGAATCTTGTTTGGGCCCCCAAATTTCTTCATGTCTTTACAGAAGTCACACTGACCACAGTCCTCATTCCTGGTGCAGGGTTCGCATTCACCACACATACGGGCTGATCGCTTCACCTGGAACGCAGTTAGAGGATTATATTGTTTTATATTATCACTAATAAATGTAATAATTATAAATTCCTAAAGTATCCATTCAGGTTTAATAACTTTA
The DNA here is from genome assembly GCF_949152265.1 of Phoxinus phoxinus. Classification (NCBI taxonomy): domain Eukaryota; kingdom Metazoa; phylum Chordata; class Actinopteri; order Cypriniformes; family Leuciscidae; genus Phoxinus; species Phoxinus phoxinus. Next base: position 18,701,019 of record NC_136897.1, on the reverse strand, counting down.
TGAAGGTTGTTAGGTTAGGTATTGTCAAATTGAGAAGAAATATAAATTAAGATGAGATATCTAGGGACGGACATTGCAAATTAGCCTTGGCTATAAATGTTGTAGTGTGGTACATGTTTATTGTTCACACGTGTACCTATTAAATAAAATAAATAACTAAATAAATATAATATATTATATTATATATAAATACAGGTGAAACTCAAAATTTGAATATCTTGCAAAACTTCATTTATTTCAGTAATTCAACTTAAAAAGTGAAACTAATATATCATATAGACTCATTACATGCAAAGTGAGATATTTCAAGCCTTTATTTGTTATAATTGTGATGATCATGGGTTACAGCTATGAAAACCTTTTCACAATAATCTAATATTGAATTTGGGGTTTTCATAAACTGTAAGTCATAATCATCAAAATTATAACAATAAAGACTTGAAATATCTCACAGTGTTATTATTAAAATAAAAAAATACTAATATTCCAGAAAAACAACTATTGTATTATACTGGTAACACTACTTTACAGTGTCCTTGTTACACAAATCCTATCCCTATAGTAGCACATGTTGCTAATTAACATTACTCAGTACTTAATTGGATAATTACATAACTATACGTAATTAGGTCCCTAAAATAGTGTTACCTACAGTATTGTGCAAAAGTCTTAAAACTGTTAGTATTCTCACCTCAAATAAAATATTTTTAAGTCAGTTATTTATATATTTTGCTGTAGTGTGTCAGTAGGAAAAACCAGTTTACATTTCTAAACATTCTTTTTGCCGTTAATTGTAATAATCCAGTGAGATTTTGTATGCACAAGGAGTTCCATACGGAGATCTGATCTCACCATCATCGAGTCTGTCTGGGATTACATGAAGAAACAGAAAAAAACTAAGGCAGAGTAAATCCAGAAGAACTGTGACAATGTCTCCGAGATGCTTGGAAAGTCTGTTTTTTTCTAATTCTTCATGTAATCCCAGACAGACTTGATGATGGTGAGATCAGATCTCCGTATGGAACTCCTTGTGCATACAAAATCTCACTGGATTATTAGAATTAACGGCAAAAAGAATGTTTAGAAATGTAAACTGATATTTGAAAAACTACACCAAAAGATATAAATCACTGGCTTAAAACCATTTTATTGTTGGTGAAAATACTTACGTGCCCAAGAAAGACCTTTGCAAATTACTGTATATACCATAAAAAAATTGTCAAACTGCCCAACAATAATGCAATAGAGAAAGTGCCGAGTGTATAACAAGCAAACTTAGATATAAGAACATACTGAAGAAACACTAACTTTAGACCCACGGCGCTTATCGATCTTGTACTCTGGAGTGCTGGATCGTTTTTCAACCCTCTCTGGCTCAATGTCTTTATCACGGTTCTTTTTCCGGTAGCGTATTGAAAGAGATGGATCCCTTTCTAAAAGATAAAGAATTGGAACTGATTAACTGATATTGTAACAAAATATATTTTAATATGACAAAGTGCATGTTTAAATATTTGAAGGTGAACAACAGTGGAGAAAAAAGGTCATTAATCACTGACCCCGACACTGGTGGCAGTACCACTCCCTGATAGCTTTGGCCATCTTCTCCGTCACATTTATACAGTGACCATGAAACCACTCGTTGCACTTGTCACAACCACTGTGGAGAAAAGATGTGATCCAAATTAAGCATACATATTCATATTCTTTGTGAAAGAATTTTTGGAGAGATTTGTCTCACATCATGAAGCAGTTAATGTCTGATTTTCGACAAATGCAGTAGAGAGGAGCATTCTCTCCATCTACTACAGTCTTTTTCATAGCTGGAGCCTGGTCCATATCAGACATCTCGCTGTCCTGTGAAGACAATAGAACAAAAACATTGAAAAGAATACAATACAATAAAACTGCAAAACACACTCAATGGAAATATCATCATCAAAACATTATCGTGCTTCATATACTATGTTTGTATGGCATTTAATTAGAAATAATAAACAATAACAATAAAAACACTTTAAATTAGTTATCCATTTAAAACAAAACAAAAAAGTACATGTTTTAGCCAAAGTTCAACATCAGTGTCACAATAACATATTAGCATGATAGCACACTTGATAGCGAGAAAATAGATTAACTATCCAGTGCTGAAAATCTAGTGCTGGTTTACAACATAGTTAGTGAAATAAATAATTCGTTCTTTCAATTGCAACGATCGCTTTTAGAGAACTAATTTTTTAATATTTTGACTGCTCAAGCCGGTGCTAATATGCTATCAAATCATAATAGCAGACTTACCATGTCTGCTTCCCCGCCTTCAAGAAGATCCGATCAAACAGAGCGAATAAGGACAAATTGAGATAATGTCTCACTGCATGAACACGTTCATGCCCGGAATGATCCGACTTTGATAAGAGTCAAATTTCCTAACCAAAGCTAGGAACTGGAGCAATATTACAAACCTAATTGTTACCGTGGGCATTGGACAACAGCGTTGTTTCGGTTCTGTTTCGGGAGAGGGATGATTGTCATAATAAAAGTCCTCATGATTGGGGGGGAGAGAGAGCTATGTTCATTTTCTAGGGCATTTACAGACAAAGTACATTCTATCACATGACGATCATTGATATACTTAATAATCAATGTTTTCTGTAAAATTAAAAATACAAATAAAAATTAAGTTATATTTTAAAAACATCAACAATACTAACAATTATACTTGTACTAATACTAATACTAATAATAATAACAATTATTATTATTTATAATAATTGTTGTTGTAATAAATGTTATTGCATTTTTTTTTTTTTTTGGTAGGGGGTGTGGTCCTATCAACACTATGAGCATGCTAACGAATGGATAATGATTAGGCAACGGCCCTTGCAGAGCAAGTATCAATCTGGTATCTGAGCTGAGGGGCGATGAGAATGAGATGAATGTGGTGTTGAAGGTTAGTGCATTTTCATCAACTTGAATGATCATAGATAATAATAAGTAATATTGTATGGTATAACTTGGCAATAGTAGAAAACAAGTTGAAAAATACGGGAGGCAACATTATGTTGTTGTTTGTTGATTTAAATGAATTGTTTTAGTTTTACACAATGATAAATAGCCTATTACATCACTGTTCGCCTGCTAATATCTGTATACATTTGGTGATAATGCCGCTAGTTATACTATCCTACTGTTAACATGATGAAGAGTCAGAAGTGTGTTTTTACGATGAACAAAAACACCAATTTCTTTGGTGAAATTTAGGTTGGAGATTGTCTTGTAATGTTGAATTCTTTTTAATAAGAATATTATACGCATATACTATTTTTGTTTTAATTTCTATTGTATTTGAATAATTTAAGGTAGGCTATCTGTTTATTTATATCCTGTAAACTTAGTTTTTTTGTTTGTTTCTTTGTGTTTTGAAATCTGCTTGGAAAGAAATTTTCCGGGCATCTCTTTGACTCAAGGTAAGCAAACATTGGACTAATAGGTTGCTGAAATTTATTGCCCTCTTTACATCTAGGATGCCTCGTATCCTTGTCACACAATATGTTTGCCAAATGGATTGAGATTAATAATAGATTAATGACTCTGGCACTTTTTGCTCCATCAGTGCTTTTTTACGCTAAGCTTTGTATTTGTTTGCGTATATGTATAATATTTTGAATATACTTTGCGCATATCAAATGTATAAATCAAAAGTGATTACATCCATCAGTAAAAAGTAGTCATATTAGTCACAAAACAAGAAAACTGAAATGGTGTTCACATTATTAACTGTTAGTACCATAATATATCAACATGTCAAGTGATCAATTAGCTTTCTCCATAATATTTTACCATTAGTATTTAATATATGCCACAGACTATAGCACAGCTATTCTCTGTGCTTCCTGTGTTTGAATATTTTATGACATGGCTGGGAGTTCAAATACTCTGGCATTTTCACTTTACATCTTTACACTCATTCTTGTTGTAGCAAATACTGAGAGAGGAGTTTGAAAAGATGAATTGTGACCATGACGAGGAACATGGGCGGTCACCAACTGGATCAAAATCCAGCTTTCGTGGAGATGACCCGCAAGTTCATTCAGTTCCAAGTGTATCAACTTTTCAAAACTCTGGTAAGACTTTTCTGTTCTCTTTTAATACATCAGCATAGAGGAAAAGAGCAACTAATAATGTGCTTTATTTATTATATATAGAGTCACCTGACAAAAAAGACTTGGAATCTTCCAGAACATGTCTAAAGGATAATGAACTCTCACCAACAGATGAACACTCTGGGAAGGAAAACTCATGTCTTATTTCTCCTCTTAGTAAAACGAAACCATTAGCATTTGGTAAATATCCTTCACACTATCATTCTTTAAGCCAACATCCAAATAACTTTATTATTGTCTCCTCATCATAGACGTGCGTATCAAAGAAGTCCCAGCAGATGTGAAAAAGCCACTTCAAGACACACCTGGCAGAGACATGAGTGATGCGTTTCCTGTGTGCGTTCAGCTACCCGCAAACCACCTCAAAAGCTCACACATCACCGCTTATAAAGCAACACACCGTCATCGCAAAATCAGCCATTCCTCCACCTCCACATCGAAAAGTCGCCTGAGCCTGAAAGCCCCTGCTGAAGGTAAGCAACACCTCAAATTACATTTGACTCAATGAAATGAGGGATTCAATTTTTATGACATCTAATGCATTATAGATGCCGCTGAAATCCTCGCTAGCAGGACTGATAACAGCTTTCCTTCTTCCTGTCCTCTTTTATCATAAGTATTTAGCTAAATTTATGAGGGAATGCATGCGCAACCCAATCTTTCTTAGTGTGGTGCTGATTAGTGTAAAGGGCTCTTAAACTTCTACAAACAGGATAGCAGTTTTATGATGGACTACAGTGTCAGCAAAGCTGCTTTATTTGTGGTTACCACATCAATATTTTGTCTGTGTTACAGCCATTAAAGGAATATTCCGGGTTCAATACAAGTTAAGCTCAATCGACAGCACTTGTGGCGTAATGTTGTTGATTATTACAAAAAATTATTTAGACTCTTCCCTCCTTTTCTTAAAAAAAAAGCAAAAATCTAGTTTACAGTGAGGCGCTCAGGAAGTGAATGGGGCCATAAGATATAAACAATGTGTGTAAACATTAAAGGACTGTAAAAAAATTACGATTGAAACAACTTTACAGCTCAAATAATAGTTTTAAAGTCGACATGAAACGGAAGTTGCGGAAGTCTTTTCTTCCCTGTTGTGACGTATATGTGAAACAGCTTCTCGAACAATGAAAACTGGACGGGACTTGATTTTGTCCATCGGGAATTGATTGGATGGTTGTGGTTTGCTATTGTTGTGATCTCATGTGAGTAACAGTTTGTTCCACCCTCACACCTGAAGAAAAGAGAAGAGAAGGGAACAGAAGGGAAGGGAAGTGAAGGAAAGAGAAGAGGGGAAGGGAAGGGAACAGAAGGGAAGAGGAAAAGAGGAGAGGAGAAGGGAAGGGAAGTGAAGAAGAGATGAGGAGAAGAGAAGAGAAGGGAAGAGAAGAGAAAAGGTGAAGAGAAGAAAATGGAAGCGAAGAGAAGGGAAGTGGAGAAGAGAAGGGAAAGGAAAGGAAGAGGAGAGAATGGAAGTGAAGAAGAGGAGAGGAGAGAAGATGAGAGAAGAGGAGAGGAGAAGGTAAGGGAATAGAAAAGAAAAGGTGGAGAGAATAGAAGGGAAGTGAAGAAGGGAAGTGAAGAAGAGAAGAGAAGTCGCTGCAAGAGGGAGGGGAAGTTATTTTTATTGAAGATTACGATGGCACATGAATAAAAATAAATAAAAAAGATGTGCATGGACAAATTAATTTTAATGAATACTGCAATATTCCATAAAAAACAAGCAAGAATTGTCTGTTTTGATTTCAAATTCATAGTGACTTTATCAGACCAATGTAAGTGCTTTTATAAAATATAAATATAAAAGGCCTCATTCACTTCCATTGTAAATGGCTCACCGTAACCTCTTTTTAATAATAAAAAAAATGTGTTGAATGCAGAACATGCATTTAATCTCACACATAATACATTTCCTTCTCTTTTTCCCTGCACTTCTAGACCTGTGTGCATCCTTCCTGTTAGCGTGTTTGTTCTGCAAGTTTTGGGATTGCTTGCTGGCCGTTGGTGATGGTTGCCAATTCTGCGTGGCCTCGATCTGTACATCCTTCTGCTCTCAAGCGTGTTGTTGCGACCCTTCCTCTCTGGAGGACTGGATAGATTTCTGCCAATGTTGCAGCTGTGCCGAGTACGTGGAGGCGTGCGGCTGCAGTTGTGGAGAAAACACCTTCGACTGCTCCTCGTGCGACATCTGTCTACAGACGGCTGAGTGTCTGGAGCTCGGCATGGAACTCTCTCAGCTTCTGTTTCACTAGCTGCAGTCTCGCCGCCATTTATATACTGGTCATGACTATCAGATAAGGCCGGAACGGGATGTAGCGAATGTAATGTGCTGATTTCACAAGCATGTAAATCTGCTGGTTGACTGTGGTTATGATACTGCACGTCTGCGTTTTCACACTGCATCAGAGGAAAAATGCATATTCTGTTTACATATCACCTGAACTACAATATATCAAAATATTCAAGTTTTTGTCCAGCTCATTGCAATTTGAGAGTAAACATAAATTGTCAAAGGCACACTGCAAAAAAAATATATATATGTATATATATATATATATATATATATATATATGGCAAGACAATGTTAGAATGCATTATACTAAATGTATCTTATATTATATATAAAAAATAAAAACAGTTCTCTCTTTTTTATGTTTTAAAGCTCTTTTGTGTGAAAATAATGCAAGTTAGCCAATGTGTGCAAAAGAGATACTAGATTTGTTTAGCTAAAACTGATAACTTGCACATCAAACCTGGCATATTAAATTAATAAAACTGGAGGTAAATGTGCAAATTAATAATGTACAGGTTTGATTGAATAAACAATGACAAATGAATGATATTGTTGTATGGAGATCTTTTTTTTTTTAAATAACAAGAGAAACATTTGAAAAAAAAGTCAAGCATACGATTTTTTTCATCAGATCAGTTTATTTTAGCCAATTAAATGCACCAACACATTAAAATAAAAAATAAAAATTATAAATTATGCGCTTGAAAAAAAATCTGTTTATAATATAAAAAAAGGACAACATCTTCCTTTAATTGAGTACAGATGTAATGAAAGTAAAGAATGCAATAAAGAGCAATAACTGAAAAATAACTGGCAATTCGGTTTTAATGAGTAGAAATATGTCTTTAGACACACACCAATGCTTATTTCTAAGGACTGTACTGTCAGCACATGTGACCAACATTTGTATTGCTTTGTGACTTCACATAAATCATTTCAAACATTCAAGTTTTGAAATCTATTTTACAAGATCTACATCTATTTTATTTTCTCTATGCTTTTAGCTTTAAATCATATAGTTTTACATACATTCATTTGAATTGCTGCAGAACTCATTTGTATTCATTTCTCTATATTTACAAACCAAACAAATGACTTTTGTTCCTTGAAGCTAAAGGCACAGTCTGATCAGAGATGAAACTTAATTTGGCTTTGACCGGCAATACGCTCAATGTCATGTTTCTGAGCACATCTACAGAACATTTACATTCGCAGGTAAGTGTATATTTAGCTGCATCTAACAAAATGCTGATTTAGATCTATCACTTAAAAAAGCACTTTAAGCAGAGGTAGCTTGTGAAGTTTTACACCTGAAAAGCTATTTGTGCATGATGTTTATGTGGCTTGTTTCCTTATATACATTCCAAAAATCTGTAACACTTTGCGCATAATTCATTAACATAAGTTAATGCGTCAGGTATCAAGAAGTAACAATGAACAACAAGTTTTACAACATCAATTAATTAAGGTTAAATGTTCATTTATAAATATACTACTGTACATTGTTAAGCATAAAATCTTTAAATATATTATTTTTAAATGTATTAGAATTGGTAGAAATTAACTTCTAGGATAACAAGAAATTTGTTTGATATTGTTTTTTATGATACCTGACGTATTAATGCCAAATAATGTTTTTGAACATATATATATATATTTTTAGGAAGTAACACTTTACAATAAGGTTACATTAGTTATAAAGCATTAACTACAATAAGCAATATATTACAGCATTTATTCATCTTTCAACATTAGTTAAAAAAATATATAACTGGTCATTTTTAGTTTGTCAGCTCAGATCCATCAAATAATATTAACAGATACCACTTTTGACTTGAATAACGTATTGGTAAATGTTGAAATTAACATGAACTAAGATTAATAAATGCTTTATGGATTGCAAGTTCATGTTAACTAATGAATTAACTAATGTTAACAAATTGAACCTTATTGTAAAGTTTTACCAAATACATTTTACCTTATTCTAAAGTGTCACAAAAAAAAAGAAAAAAGAACACCAGCACCGTCACAAATTTGTTTAGCAATGTAACATTGAAAAAGGTCAAATTAACTAATCTTAAAAAGGAAGTGTTGTAAACAAACAAATAAAAAGTAGAAATTTCAAACCAGTTAGTAGTAAATATGCAAGTACTTGGCTGAAAGCAAAGCCAGCAAAGTGTTAAAAAATAGACTTTTCTGATATACGCAGTAAATATTGCTTGAACATTTTCATCAACAATATAAATAATAAGTTCTTGCAATTAAACACAACTCCGAAACATCCCTTTGGTATGGTAAGTGACTATAAAGTGACTACTACACTCCAAAAACATATATATGTGCACTTGCATGCTCTGAATGCAGAGTCTAATAACACATCTATCACATTAATAAATGTCACATGATTTACCCTTATGGCAGCTGAAGGCTAAAGGAAGGCTTAGAAAGGCTAAAACGTCCTACATTTTAGCTACAAAAAGGCTAAACGGTTTGGGTGCGTTTCAGACTTGGTATAAACATTTGGGAGTGTTGCAATCACTGACTGCCAATGAAACGCTGTAATACTACAGTTAATTTGTTTTAACGAACTGCCTTGAATCAAAGAGAACAACAACACAGAGTGTCCTTTAAAGGGATAGTCCACCAAACAATGAAAAATCCATCAAAATTTCTGCAGAACACAAAAGAAGATATTTTGAAGAAAGTTGGTAACCAAACTGCTTTGGTGATCATTGACTTCAACACAACAGACTAGAGCTGCATGATTCTGGATAAATTGAGAATCACAATTTTTTGGTTTAAAATACAGATCATGATTGCCTGCCCTACGATTCTAAATAACGTACATTTCTAGAATTTCTGACAAAATGTTAATTGCTGCAGTCTATATAAAAATGTTTAATTCATTTGAATGAATGATTCAATGACTCACTCATAAAGACCACTTGATCCATTACTAATCGTGCCGCTCTAACTGAAACATTTAGCTAAATATCTTCTTTATGTTCTACAGAAGAAAGAAAGTCATACAGGCTTGGACTAAATGACAGAATTTTGAAGAACTCACTGTCCCATTAAAACATCCCACGTCGTCCCACATGAGGAAAAGCACAGAAACATACATACAGTGGTCAGTTCTGTCACAAGTCATCCTCCATGTTTACACTACTATCGTGGCTGTTGGTTTTGGAGGCTCCAGGGGAAAAGAGCACATCTGAAGACCTGACGGTGGACATCGTGCAGCTGTCATCCATCAGAATGTCACTGAGACCCACGTCAGAGTAAAGATCGGAGGCCGTAGGGTCGTCCAGGTCTGCAAAGCTAAAGGTATCCAGATCGAGAGGGCCGCTCACCGCCGCAGCAGCCGGGGAGCCGGAGGGAGGTATAGTGAGGAAGGGAGAGGAGGAAGTCTGTGCCATGGCAGCCTCCATGCTGAGGTGGCTCTGAGGTTGGCCTTCCCCAACGCCAGACTGCATGGACTGGTTTGCCTGTAGTATCTGTTGCTGAAGGAAGGAAGCATCTGTGCTCAGGCCTTGAGACACAGCTGTGTTGAGGCCATGTTGACGAGCTTGAATCTCTAATTCCTGTGTGCAACAAACAGAAGGGGGTGTTAGAGTCTATCTTTTCACAGGGTTTAACATAATAAAGAAGTGGAACAAGTTAAGTGTTAAATGGGAATGTTTTTTTGGCGCAGACAGGAAAGCTAACGTTTCATATACCTGTATGCGGAGCAGCAGGGCCTGGTTGGATTGCTCCATTTTCTTTTGCCTCATCTCAATCTCTTTGGCCCTCTGTTGCTCTTTCTGAAGTTTTCTTATATAATCAACAGAAGCCTTTAAAATGGTTCCCTTGTTCCAACGCATCTCCCTGCCATTTCAACCAGAGAGGAGATAAATATTATGCGTATGCATATATACACAGTACACACATTCCAAAGTTTTGGGTCAGTAAGATTTTTTCTTAGGAAATGTATTATGCTCACCAAAACTGCAATTATTCGATCAAGCATACAGTAATACACAGTAATATCCTGAAATATTACAATTTACAATTACTGTCTTCTATTTGAACATATTTTGTATGATGTAAATGTAACTTATTTCTGTGATGGCAAAGCTTAATCTTTAGCAGCCATTACTTTACTTTAATATGCTGATTTGGTGCTCAAGAAACATTTCTTATTATTATTAATGTTTAAAAGCTATGCTGCTTATTTATGTGGACAAATCTTTTCAAGATTCTTTGATGAATATAAAGTTCATATGAACAGCTTATATTTAAAATAGAAATACATTGTAACATTATGTATTTATTATAACTGTCTTTACGGTCACTTTTTTTTAATTTAAAGCATTCAATAAAAGTATTAATTTCTTTCAGGAAAATAAAGACTGACCCAAACTTTTATAATAGTGTATAACAATCACTCTATGATGTACCATATATACACTGCAGTGGCTCAACTAATGACAATTTTAAAAGAGAACTAAAATTTTTTTTAAATTTCTTCAAAACTCATTTCAAGCATAAGCCTTTAGATCAAAAGGTTTTTAAGATTCTGACATTTTTTTAAATAAAATAAAAATCAGCCAATAGTGTCCAAATATTTTTACTGGTATTGTATGTTTTTTTATAAACATTATGTGTGCTTTCTTTAAAAAAGGTGCCACAAAGCTTAAGGATTCGAGGAAAGAAACTTACGGATCACTGGATTTGGGTATCATAGCCCCTAATTCCTTTATTCTGTCATTTATGTTGAATCTTCTCCGCCTTTCAACTACACAAGGAAAAACACAGATTTGGGCTGAGTCATGTAACGACACGGTAAACAAACAATACACGACTGGAGCATGTGTCTTTTGAACTCACTGAGATTGTGATTATCTTTCTTCTGCCTCTCCTTTATGAAAGCTCTTGCATCTGTGTCTGACAATAAACAGCTATTATGACAACTACACAATACTGTAGATTCATAACACAACAAACAGTTGAAACCAATGGAACACAGAAGGCGGCTGTTGAGTAAAACATTACCAGAATATTCCCTTTTGATGTTGGGCAGATCTGCTGGACAGGAATTGCTGACAGTGGTGTTGGCGATTGCCATGCCAGGACTGCTGTAGACATCCAGAAGGTTTCCTGGTAGCTAAGACAACAACGGAGAAGAGAAATCCAATCTAAACTCTTCAAAACACTGAGCTGTACCAGGAAACATATTGTGGTAAGGTGTTTAAAACACATTGATTAAAATCAAGTATACTATTGCTTAAGAACATGAATTTAAATAAACTCTGCAAGCCGGAACATTGATGTGCTATAACTGAGGGAAAATCTTGCCATTTTGTTATTCAAAGTAAATGTAGTGCTATAATTCTGGACGTGAATACATTATTACAATTACATCCAAATTGAATTACTGAACTATTCATATTATTCACACATTGAGGAAAAAACAACAACTTGCAGACAAATTATTCATTTTAATCAACATTAATTAAAATTTTATTTTATAATGCAATTTTATTCTGATATACATTTTCCTGATATTATAATTAAAATGCATATTATAATAAAATTATTTTAATTCCAAAACAGCAGATTCAAAACAGATTTATTTAAGAATAAAGACTAATAAATGGCTAGTAATTCAAGAATAAGATTTTACCTTTCTTTTTCTTTCATGTTCCTGCAATAAAACTAAAATCCTCATGTTACGTCAACTCACTTTTTTCTCTTCCCTCCAGAAAATAAATAAAGGAAAATCCTTCGCCAGTGGTTTCTTTCTATGCGAGTTCTTTCTATCATGTGCCATGCTCTGTACAGTCCGTTCAGTCCTTTTTATGCCCTCCCTGTTAATTCCTGCCTGGCAGGTGTTAGTTAAGTGTCAGAAGTGAATGTTTATGTCGATTGCCGAGGTGCATCCCTCATTTATCGCCTCCCTCATAAGTGCAGTGGTTAGCATTCACTCTTAAAAGGGGTGGGGACATTTGCGCTCAGGAAATGATCCCTCCGTAGCTTTCAGAATGGCTTGTGGCGGTTTACCACAAATATAGATGGGGTTCAAAGAGCCTTTTATTCAGAACATTGCCGTAATGTTATGGATGTGTTCATCAATAATGAAGATCATCGCTCAGCTTACCGTGTTCGGGAGTTGTAGGCCAGAATCTATCAGTGACATGATGTCATCATTGAAGCTGGACTCGAGGCTGATGATGTCGTCGATTACATCATCCATCTGAGGGGATGCAATTAAGGTTTAGAATGAGTACTGTCTTATTGCATATCTAATCGCTTTAGAAAAAGTGGGTTATAAACACGTATTTAGGGAACCAATGAACTGTATTCTTAACAAGAGTGTATTTTATGGGAGATCTAAAGCAGAAGTGCTGTTTGGTGTGAAAGAGGGGTGCAGATATAATTAAGCTGCTGGTGTGGTATTTTGCAGTTAAATGCGACACAAAACTAGTGAGAGGGCAAGTTGAACAGAGAAAGGTAAACATGTTCACGTGTCAAGAGAGTGGCACACAGTAAAAACATAATTGGGCTACACTTTATTTGAAGGTGTCCTTGTTACAGTATAATTATATACACAAGTACTGAGTAATGCTAATAACTACATGTACTTACATTAGAATTAGGGTTAGGATTAGGGCTAATTATGCATAATTTACGACAACTATTATTAATAGATTTCTCTTTCCAAAATAAGGAAATCGTCATGCGAGTAATGGCGATACTTCCAGCAAACTCGCTGTTCTTCTGGTAACACCAGCCTGGTGGTAACTCAACTAACTTTATTTCCACCTCTAGACGATCTGACACGTATGTATAAGCCTTGTTAATCTCACAGTAATTATGCGTGAATGGAAGTTGAAGAAGTTCAATACAGGCAACGTGCCAATTTGACGTTTGATGACATGTCAACTAACTAGCTAGTTAGCCTAGCGCTAACAGCTGGATGGTGCCCAGAACAACCGGTCTGCTTGTTCAGCGATTAAAATATAAAGTTTACAAAATGTTCACCATAAACTGGCGCTAATACCCAGAATCTGCCCTACCTAAATTTACGGTAAGGGGCTGCTACTGTTTAGATATAAATAAATATATCAGTGTATATTTACATGTGCTTTACCTCTTCTTTGTTGGAGCCCAGGTTAAGATGTGCCATTGGGCTATTGGGAGCACTGCTTGCAGAAGGGCCCATCTCCGGAGCAGAGCTTGACTGCGGGACGGGGGATACGCCAAGAGTTTGTGTGGCAACTTTATTGCCTAGCGTGGTGGACAAGTACTGCTTCACTTGCTGCCTCTGAGCCTGCTGGATGTGGTATTTAGTTGGGTTCTCAAGATGAGTTTGCACCTACAGCAAAGTAAAAACACTGGGTCAATGGTCATGTAAAGACATCAGTGACATTAATTCTCTACAATACGTTTCACTCAGTGTATAAGTCATGAATCATGAGAGAAATGTTGCCACTTTATATAAAAAAAGGGAACTCGCACTTATGTTGACTCTACATTTTATGCATGTGACATCAAAACTAAATTTTAGTGGACTGCAAAATGCCTTTTGAAAATGTCTTTAATATTTAAAAATACATGTTTAAAAATGATCATGCAATATTTAAAAAAGAATTACATTTACTTTGTTTTTTTTACTTTTACACTCTTAAATTTAAGTATTTATTCAAAAAAATATTCTAAAATAAAAATTATACCAAAGAGTTTATTTTGCCATGTTTATTTTCATTTTCTAACAATGCTTTTTTTTAGGTCAAGCTTCAAAACTTTCAGCAAATTGTGTCACGGTTAATAGACATGTAGACAGCAGTTAGGATGCTACTCGAGTGAGCAGTAGAAGAACATTTTTTCAACTGAGGGATACTTCTTCAAGGCTCATAAGAAGGTCCGACCCACCTTCAGAACCTCCACCGGTACTGGAGGAGGGCGGGCAGCCATGGGTGGCACTGTGACGGAGATGGCGGGAGTGGAATCTGTTGGGCGGAGCTGAGCGACAGACGCCTGCTGCTCCACCTCCCTCCTTTCCTGCTCCTGCGCCTGCTCCCGCATCAGCTGTTGCCGTAGCAACACTCGGGATGACATGGCTACGCTGGTTCCACAGGGGCAAGTATGAGAAGAATTAACTAGCTGCAATGGTGAAAGCATCAAGAAAAAGTTGGTAATAATGCTACAGGATCAGCAGTATAAAAGGAAATAACAGGGGTTATCACTTCTCTTTTTGGACAATGAAGACTTGAGGAACAGGGAAATTGTACTTATCTGAGTCATCACTCAGATAGTTGCATTCACAGAGAAATATAATACTCTACCAAAGCACAATCAGCAAACACATTAACCTCTCTGAATTTTTAAGCATGAAGAATATTATAGTTCATGTGTATATATATATATATATTACATATACACACATTTTTTTTATATATATTATAAATACAGTATTGGTAACGGCTATAACACTAACCATTTAACTAATAAAACATACACAACTATATGAAATGACAGAGACAAGTGAAATATGTTTTTAATTTACAAGAAAACAAGTCTGACCAAAAAATACTGCTTAACATTTAAGATGAATCCGTAATATATATATATATATATATATATATATAATTTAAATCTGCAGCTCTATCATGGGGAAGTACAGAATTTACCAGATGACAGCTAATCAAAATAAAATAAAATGTGGGATTTGCCTTGTCCCTCTAAATACCAACAAAATATCAGGCACAAACACTAATCTGAACGCATTCCTTTAGCTATAAATGGCCAAAAACACTAGTGCAGTTCGCTCTGCTGTGAGTTACGTAATAGTTTGCTATAGGTCGGAATTAGCCGAAGTTGAGCAAATTCGTTAACATTAACCAAATTAACTTGTGTATTAGTTATTTACAACAGTAAGCAACTGTAACTGCATATGACAATCCCTAAAACGCAATTAACAAACCCGGAATGGTTGTTTTTGGCACCATCCAGCTGTTAGCGCTAGGCTAACTAGCTAGCTAACTTAGTTGACATGTCATCCAACGTCAAATTGGCACGTTGCCTGTATTTCATTTCTTTAACTTCCATTCACGCATAATTACTGTGAGATTAACAAGGCTTATACATACGTGTCAGATCGTCAAGAGGTGGAAATAAAGTTAGTTGAGTTACCAGGCTGGTGTTACCAGAAGAACAGCGAGTTTGCTGGAAGTATCGCCATTACTCGCATGAGGATTTCCTTGTTTTGGACACTCATCTCTCCCCATCACACACTCAACCATCTTATTGTGTTATTGTTGACAAACTAAATCTATTAATAATAGTTGTAGTTCATTCAAAAAAATATGAAATAAAATATTTAATGAAAAACTTAATTGAATAGTTAAGAAAATTTGATTTTTTTGTAATTAAAAGTATTTTAAGATGAACTACTAAAATTACTAAAAACATTTTTTTATAAATTAACACTAATTAGACAAAACCAAACGAATAAAAATGACAAAAACATAAAAAAGATTAAAAAAAAAAAAGATCATTCAACATTAATAAAAACTATTATAATATAATATTATATAATGAATAATATTTCCCCCCCACAAGAACACAGGCATGTACACGTGTACATCTAAGTTTTCAAACCTTAAAGAATATATATATATATTTTTTTTAAATGTACAGCACCAGACAAAAGTTGAAAAACACTCACTTTTACAATGTTATTCTAAAATGTGGAAAATAGTAATAAAGTCACAATTATGAAATGACAATGGGGAAGGATGGGGAAAAGGTTGTGGCTAAAAATGTAAACATCAAAATATTTATGTATGTGTGCATTTTTTTATTTTATGCATTTATGTATAAATTTAGTTAAAGTCGCCGTGAATCTGAAGTTGCAAATTACTTTTCTCCAGTGTTGTGACGTATTTCCAAGTGAAACGGAAAATTTAACAGAGGGCAGGGATTTAGGCTCCTCTCCATCTCTGCTCATAGCAGACTAACGGTTTGAGGGGAGTGGTTAAGCGTTTTCAACCCAAGCCGTCAAACTGACGTCATCAGAAAAGGAACGCCATTCCAGACCCGAAGTAACTTTTCAGACTTTGATTATAGATTACCACGGCAAACAATTATTTTCTTTGTATTAACTTGCACGGATTAATTGTTCACCATAAGACTAGTAATATGCGCAAACCTATTTTTTTACAGTCTATGGCGCTAACATAGAAAATAGGGTCAATTTAGATTTCATGTCAACTTTAAAGCAAATAGCCATGCTTTAACTAAATTATAGGCTACTCTTCCTTCACAATCTGGTTTGACTAGTAGTTATAAAAGTGAATAAACTGGTACCAGGACTTTGAGAAAGTTGTCACAGTGACTAAAAATGTAATCTGATTCTCTGATTTATGGGTAGAAAGGAGGTCAATAATAGTCGTAGAGGTCTAGTTGAGTCATTATTTTCAGTCAGAGAAAAGATGATTTATTTGCATATTTTAAATTGTAGATCATTTAAATATACAAGTACGTTAGTATTTCTAAGGAGAAAGTAGAATGAACTCCCAGAGCATCTTGGTTTAATGCTCATCAGCTGTCAGAGAAGGAGAAATTTAAAGCTGAGGTAAGAGAATCTGAAAGTTTGGTGCCGAGTTTATCTATGAAAGAAGAAAAAAAGAGAAGTGATGTTATAATACATAGTTTTAAAGCAGTGTGCTCAGCTTTTAATACATTTATGCACAGGGATCACTCATGGATGAATTTATAACCAAACAAAGAGGGTCTTACCAGCTCTCTTTTGCTGCTTCTTTCGTCTTTTGTTGGCAGCCAAGAGGGCCTGACCTTGCAGGAGTGGGTCAACATCCAGAATGTCTTTTAGGTTCACTGGCTTTGGGCCAGCTTCAATTGCACCACTGCTTTTTGTCTTGGGAACCTTGAGCTCAACAGTCATCGGTCCAAACTTAATAGAAGAATTACAATTGAAAGTCAAAAATGAGATCCGAGTCTGAAATCACACCAACACAAATCACCACCAAACTAACCTTAGTGCACTGAATGATTAATATAGGTGGATGTAAAATGATCTTGAATTAGGAACTGAACCATGTAATGGATGTACCTCTGGGTCCTCATCTGCATCCATTGATTCAACCGTATCTTGAAGTTCAGGGTCCTCTGATGGTTTGTCCATTTGCAGTTCTGCAAGATCTTCTCCTTGACCGCCTTCTGTCAATCCAGATGTAGCCATACAGAATCCCATCTGTGCATCAGATGTGCCACACTCTAAATTGTAAAAAACAAAATATAAATGGCAAATGTGTGTATAGGTAAATATAGGTATAAATATGTTATGTCTATTTCATTGATAGTATAGCCAGAGTTACCAGCCAGAGCTTCCAGATTTCCCTTCTCCAGTTCATCCCAGTCAAATGCTTTGCCCATCTCAGCTACAATCTCAGCACTGACATGCGTGGGCAGCGTGTGAGTCTCAGGGGGATGTGTGAAGTAGCTGATACGACCCCTGTACAAGACAGAGAAAAACTTCTAAATGTACTTTACACTACAGACGACTAAAAACGCTGTGTTATGAATCCGAGGCCAGTAGTTGGCAATGTCACTTGTAAATAAACATTACACGCCTATAGACTAAAAACGTAATACGCATGGCGCATTGATGTGGACAAAAATGATGAGAGAATATTAAAAACATCTTTATTTGTGTTTCAAAGTACTTTGGGTTTGAAACGACATGAGGGTGAGTAAATTATGACATTTTTCAAAATGATGTTCACTTGATATCACATTCTCTTATTTACATTAAGTTGAACCTTAAAGAGATTTTCTTCTGTGAAACACAAAAGAAGATATTTTGAAAAATGTCTCTGGGTTTTTTTAACCATAACATTCACTTTCATTGTATGTGCAAACAATTTAAACATTCTTCAAAATATTTTTTTCTTCCACAGAAGACAGGTGAACAAGGTAGGAGTAAATAACTGAATTTTTATTTTTGGGTAAACAATTCTTAAAAGGTCAACACGTAACTGACGTTAAATTCACCGGGACTATAACCTCACCCAGTCCAATCCATAAGAACACTCTTGGCAGCTTTGTCGGAGTCAGGAAGCCCTCCTTTCCTCAGCTTGCCTTGACGACGTGCAAGTAAGGCCAGGAACTCGTGTACTGTCTGGAAGTCTGGAATTCCATAATGATCCATAATCTACACAAGAAAGATTAAAAACCAACTGGCTCTCAATCATATGTAACACTGATTCCACATTCAATTAAACTGAAATTCTTGAAATATAAGTTGCAAACCTGTATTTTATTGCAGCGCCTCAATATGGCTTCGACAGGTGGAATTGGGTCCACCAGCTGCTCAATCTTCACACAGTTCCGAAGGATCATGGCAGCATCACTGGTTGAGGTTGCCATTACAATACCAGGGCAATCTAAAAGTTTGATATGTTTGTCTAGATGGACCTCCTGTAAACACCTGAAAAACACATTGATTCGAGGGAAAGGCAGCTTAGAATGATAGAAAAATTGACTTTATATTTACAACAAAAAATACTGACAAAATAAAACTTATTTGCATACTTGGTAACTCCAGGAGTAGCTCCAACATTACACGCACGAGCACGCTTCAAGCTGTTAATTAAACTGCTTTTCCCCACATTCGGAAAACCTGAAACATTTAGTTAACTTTTATAGACTTTTACGACAGAATAATTTTTTAGTACATATCATGTTGCAAAAAACAACTTACCAACCACTCCTACAGTTATGGCCGTTTTTATATCTAGGTTCCGGCAGTAGTTTCCTAATAGTTTCATTAAACAATCCGCCCCGACACACGCACTGCTTTCGAGCAGCTGTTGAGTAGCCTGGGTCACAGGCACACGACTGCGTTTCTGTGGACAACAGAAAAACGTTACTGTAACACTATATACCGTAATAAATAGGTCACAGTAATACAAAATTAAAAAAAAAAGAGTCTGAGTCTGATAATAAAATACATCTCCATTCATAGTTTGTACATGATGTCACACCTTTACAGGACCGCCCACCTGGAGAGCAAAACAAGACTGTCCCCCATGCTTGCCAGTCATTTTTTCCAGGATTGTACTAAGTACAGTGATATCAAAATACCAAATTCAATATACACCTTATTAATGATGCACACTATGCACAGGTAAGCAGATGAACAAAGACCTTAAACACAACATGCAGTTACTTGTTAAGCATTTTTCCATAGAAAAACATTATTTAAAAATAATTACCATTTAGCACATTGTGTTTATATTCCACGCTCAACTGCTCAGCTGTATATAGAATGCATCACCAATAAGGTGTAAAATGAATTAGATCATTTTAATAATACTGATTTTTTTTTTTTAACATTAAGCATTTTAGAATGTCTGTTTTTAGTGATTGAAACACTACAGCAGGTGATGTTTGTGGATCACAAAGAAGTTTGTGTGTTTGTTTCTTTCTTTTGAGAGGTGATCTAAATATTCGTGGCTTGAAACAGATTTTTGACAGGCCTGTGCTTCAGTTCTATGGATGTTTTGCCCTCCTGGTTTCTGCGCCAGTCATGTGATTGAAAACTATGAATTGTAGCTCTCACCAAATTTTTGTTCTGATGCTGAGTGGAGGATTTGAAAGCCACAGTAGGAAACTCATTGCGAAGATACTTGATCCATTTTTCCACAATATCCTTGGACACCAAATCTGGTGGACAAATTCAAGAAAAAAACTTTTTTTTTTGTCTGTTGCAGAATTAAATTTTTTAAATGGACATGTAAAAATTCTTACCAATTTTATTTAGAACGAGTACAATTTTTTTGTTGGTTCCACTTTGGACAACAGCTTGTTCAACCTGTGGACAGCGGCAGCCTAAGGGATCTCTGGCATCCATAACCTCTAAAATAACATCTGATGCCTCTATTACCTAATATAAAAAGAGACAAAATAAGTAAATTGTCATTAAGAATTGGCCAATAGAGGTTCATCTTTAAGGGGAAGTATAATGGGTTATCAAAATTAACCCTAAACATGCCAGTACAGGAAATAGTACCTTTTTAAATTCTCTGCAGTATGCCTTTCTTGAGTTCTCAGTTTCAAAGTTTACATGCTTCTCCAGGTTTTGCATTTGAACTTCCTGCATTCATTGCATTAACAATAAAAAGTTATTAAGACAAAGGTGCAGATTTAAAATGATTTGCAATTGCAAAAAAGATAAATTTATAGATGTGTTACAGTGGTTGAACAATATAGTGACATGGTTAAATTAGGGCTGCACGATTAATCAAAATGAAACGGCACACGATTTGGCAAAGGCTGGTACGTTATATGGTACGTTTGTATGGTATATTTAAAATAGTATATTTTAAAACAATGAATTTATTCAATCCTAATACTTTGTCTTCAATAGTAAAATGTCATAGACACCAACCCTCTGTTCAAACTCTCTTTGTCGTAATTGGATGTCTTTCTGGAAACTGTCCAGACTTCTCCTTTTCATCATCTCTTTATCTCTTGACAACCTCTGCCTCTCCTGTTGCTCCTCCAACTAGAAAACAGTTGACACAAACTGCACATTAGAATTTGTTGTGATATACATCAACATTAGTGCTATAAATAAAGGTAAACTTATATGTTACTCAGATCTGGAAATGTGCAACATATTTAGAAAAGGTTGTACAGATCCATTCCTCACCCTCTGTTTTCGGAGTTCAGCTTGTCTCTGACTGTGTTCTTTGAAGCTGCGCATATTGGGTACGCCAGGATCTTTCTTCCCTCCTTGAGACTGCTGCCCATCCTTGGTCTTTAGAGAAGACAGTCAACATAAACTGCCAGTCAAAAGCTGAGACACTGAATCTATGTTTCTCATTATCTTAAATTCCTCATAAAGTTGGTCCAAAATGTGCAGAACTGTAATCAAGACAAAGAGTGGCACTTTGAAGCTCAAATATGGTATAGTTTTGATTTTTTTATCTTTCTGATAAACAACATAATTCCCACAATTCCATTATAGTGTTGTTTATTTAAAATGTGTAAATAACTACAGTGAATGAGAAGGAGTGTTTAAGCATTTGACTGGTAGTATTTCTTGTTGTGATACACGTAGACATATAAGCATGGCATCTTAACTTCAACAAAACTAAACAGAACATTGATTTGACAGTAGTTAAGTTAGTTAGCATGTAGGCTAGATTACGCACCTTTTTACCGCTAAACCCCAGCCGTTTCGCTCGTTTTTGCTCTGTAAAATGGTTAAAGTAATTCAATAAGATGGCCATTATGTCCGCACTTTTTAATGCTCTATAAGTGAAAAATGACTAAAATGTATATATACTCACTTGCTTTGGACATAACTCCACGTGTGACTGGTTTAAAGCGCAAGTGAAGACAGCGACAAACAAACTCCCGTCTTTCAAAATAAAAGTCTAAGTGAGAGAGAACCCCCAGCGTCCTGTACTGTGTATGGTGGTGGCACAATGCGAGAATACTGCCGCAAACTTAGTAGTGAAACAAACATGACATGACTTTAGAAATGAAGTCGTTAAAGCGAGACCTTAAACTTTTAATAAAGACTTTTAACTGTAATGTGTTGCAATGTGCAAAAAAGCTTTGAATTCAATGAGAATGTTGAGAAAGCATTGAAAATTTGTATTGTCCTGGTATAGATCTATTATTCGATGTCCAAAATGAAGTCTTGAAGTCTACTCAGGTATATTTGTAATAGAATAAAATAGAATAGACATCAGTATTTTTTTATGATGCACACTTTTTTGATTGACATTTTTATTTGTTTATTCTTTAAAATGAGCATAAGTTGTTCTATTAAAAAGGTGCATTATTTTTCATTGTTTAGACATTTTTCTCACCATCAGTAACTGACACAAATTATTGTGCACGTAAATATGACAGCATGTCCTCGCAATTACCCTGAATAAAGTCTAGCTCAGACAAAAATACATGCAGAATCCACAGCACAGTCACGCAACCCCACACTCACATGAATGCCCTCATATACACAAATACACTCAACAGTGTTTTAACCTAATGAGTTCCGTCATATAAGCTTCCTAGCAAAAGTCTTGACTTTACTGGCCAAGCTAGGTGAAATCCTCTATCCGCTTGATGTGGAATAGAGCTTATATGAGATTACAAGATGTTACCTGGCTTCATGTGCTCTATAAAACCCTTGCATTGGATTTCCAATTCTATGAATCTTCTGGAAACACTTAATTATAAAACTTTTTTTTTTTAGAAAGTTATCTTCACTTGTTCTTCTCTTCTGCCCATCAACTTTACATTGGTTTTCAGTGGTGCATTTTAACAGTGGGCTGAAACAATCAAGATTCTAAAATAAACGATGCATTGACTGACCTCTATTTACAGTTTGTGAACAGTGTCGACAATTGAAAGCAAATACTTCAATGTTTCAATTTTGCTGCATGATTTATTTTCTTCAGAAAACAATGAAACAATATAACATAAAAATTTATTTTTTTTCTTATTTTTTTACATTTGCAAATCCATCTACAAAATATAGCTCTGTGACAACAACAATAATTCCCATAATTGTTTTTACATTATTCATTGGACCTGTTTTTGAATATATATTACATCTTTCAGCATATTTGCATATGAGAAATTTCATGAAAGATTTGAGTGACATTCAAACATCATTGCATTGCAAATAAATCCTTTTAGGCCTTGCTAAATGATGTTCAATTTTAATTCAACATTTCCCAGGACAGTAAAAGTTTCTTTCAGAAGACTTTTAACAACATATGTACAGTCAAGACTATTTCAATTATAAGTCCAGTTCTCAGAAACCCATTTTCTCTTGTTCGGTAGGAGCTATAAATGACATGAGGTTTATGCCGGAGCCACAGAAGACACTTCTGTTTTGGATGTGGACACCTCAGACCCGTCATCAACTTTCTTTCCAAAGAGCTGCATGATGCATACGCGGAACTGCAAAAGCAAAGACAGTTTCTGATTGTTGACCTACCAAAAGCGGTTTAAATTAACTTAAGAATAAGCCACCTGAGTATGCCCATACAATGCAATATTACCTGACGGTTCATGAAGACATAAATGATGGGGTTGTAGATGGTGGCGCTCTTGGCAAAGTAGGCAGGCATGGCTGCTGCCAGCGGATGGAAGGCATAGCCTGGGTTTGCAGCTGCAAAACAGGCGAAGGAAGCGTAAGGACCCCAGCAAAGGCAGAAAGCCATGATCATGACAACCACCATTCTGGACACTTCCTTCTCAGCTTTCTGTGTGGACTCAGAATCCTTCTGTTGCTGGGCGACCTGCCAGAGAAGATCGAAAACAAGCTCAGCTCTCCATAGCAAACCAAGTGAAAAATTTCCCTCTAAAGATTTCATAAAAGATTAGCTTACTGCATGAATGGCCAAGTACACGGCAATGTAGCAGAGAATGATGACGGAAAGAGGGAAGATACAACAGGTGGCCACTAGGACAATCATGTAGGACTGGACACCGGGGTCCTCGCTTCCTCCAAATACATCAGGGCCACAGGAGGTCTTCAGACCGTGAGGCCAATATCTTC
The DNA here is from genome assembly GCF_949152265.1 of Phoxinus phoxinus. NCBI lineage: Eukaryota > Metazoa > Chordata > Actinopteri > Cypriniformes > Leuciscidae > Phoxinus > Phoxinus phoxinus. The sequence continues at coordinate 18,676,979 of NC_136897.1, read as the reverse complement.
AGAGCAGGGAAGATTTTCTTTATATATGACGGAATCAAATAATTTACAATGGAAAACTACGATATTTCAGTCCTTACCTGCTCCAGCCAAATATGGGAGGTGCACACCAGACAGCAGCCCAAACCCAGGAGAAGATGATGCCAGCAGATGCCCATTTACCATCAAACTTGACATTTCCAAATGGTTTGCAGACGACCACCCATCTCTCCCAAGAGATGACAGTCAAAGACCACAGACCAGCGATACCTGTTGATTGTTAGATATTAAAAAACTCAAAAAGTTTTGGTCCAAATAAATAGCATATTTATTTGCTCCCTATGGGCAGTAACTTACCACATACAGACACAGTGTAGCCCTCAAAGACACACATGGGATGTCCGAGGATAAAGTAGCCAAAAACCTGGTTGATCACACTGATGGTGCTGGCCAACAGAGTCTCTGCTAGATCAGCAATAGCGAGGTTGACCAAAATCCAGTTGAGAGGGTGACGGAGCTTCTTGAATTTGGCCGTGGCCACCAGCACCAGGCCATTGGTGAAGGTCGAGGCGACCACCACGAAAAACATCCAGCATGTTGCGAGGTTGTACACCCATCGAGGGGCAATGTGGTAGTTGGGTCCCTCAAAGGGATCTGAGAACAGATGAGATATTAATATACAATTTTCCTCTTCTACTCATTCATAAAGTGTAGGACATTCTGCGGTGTTCTTGAAGATAAAATACCCCTTGTGTTATTGCTGTTGGTATAAACGAAAATAGACTCCCTTGTTGTCTCGTCCCCTCGTCGTCTGGCAGCATACATCACATTGGCCAACTCTGCCATTTTGTAAACCCTGGAGATCAAAGAATTGAGATTTATTCACAATTACTCATTTTTATGTGACCAAAAATAGTAAATTTTGCAGTGGTTGTACTTGTCACAGGATTCTTCTCTGCCTGAGTTGGTGGTTGGTCCCTCCTTTGCCTTTTATTTCTCCGTTTGTGGTAGAAATTGGAACCAATAAACTGGCACACGGTGTCAGAGGCATTTTATACCAGCTCATCGCAATTAAGACTTTCTGACGTGAAGCGAATTAAGGCTAGCTGGGAGGTACAGCTGTCTCGCATAACAGGAAGTGCCCCCAAATCTGCATGGGAAGTATAGGCATTAACTTCTGTTCATGACCTTACCCATATGGGATGAAAGCACACATCCATGCATACATTAGCCCCAGGCACACGGGGGCACAGGGATACTCAGATTCAAAAAGGTAAGACTTCAATTTGAGGTTAATCTTCCTTAGATAAGCAGTGCTTTTAGTGTCATGTTCCAATTGAATTTGCTTAGCCCCCTCAGGCTTAAATGGAGGAATTGCACTTGACTTGCTCCTCTTATTTGCAGACTTCTAAGTGACTTTTAAGCTTTAAATCCTTTCTAGCAAAAACAAAAACAAAAAAAACATTGAATTGAAAGTTTTTTTTCCTTAAAGTGGATTTTTGTTTGGGTGTCGGATTTCAGTGCAATTTCTTTATTTGTACTTTCTATTAAATGAAATCTAGCGAAAGTGTACGAAAGTGAAGTTAGGGACACATTTTAAACAAGATCATGGATACTTTTCACATTTCCAGGTTAGGAATGCAGAAGTAGGCCTAAACTATAGCAGGATAAATGTCTGTAGAGGTACGTGGGAGACCACAGCAAATATTATTTTTCCATTCCCATTTGCTTCAGCCAAAAAAAAAAAAAAAAGGGAAAAAAAAGATAAAACCGACTATTGCATTTCCAAGATTTTCTAAAACATATAGAGAGATGGATCATGGCAGTCAGAAGCGATCAGGATGTCACATATTTTTAGTCACTCATTTAGCAGTTGTATTAGTAACCTCCTTGTTGTGTTAGGAGGTAATGCCAGGGGGATTTAATAAAGTATAGCAATATAAATGCACATACATAAAAAAAAAAAGTTAATATAGGAAAATGATATCCGAAAATGCATATCTGTGAAAGGGACCATGTCTTGACTATTTCAATTGCTGCCCTATGGAGAGCCACAATGAAATAATTTCAGAGAGATGTGCATGTGCAATGAAAGACACTGAGAACAGAACATTTATTTTGCTGCTTTTTTATTTTTATTTTCATCAAAGCAAAAAATAGAACCATATTACATGCTGTACATGGGCAGGCCTCTATCTATCAAACCATTTTTTTTGTCATTTTTGTTTTCTTGCAAGATTGCTACAAAATTAAGATTATAGAGATATTATTACATTGCCACTGAACAGCAATTCAGCAGAAATTGTACATTACAATGAGGCGATTACTTTTTGCTGTTAGTTAATCCACGCTGAGTGTCACATTTCCACAAAGCAGTGCTATTTATAGGCATACAACCTTCTGAATAGTCAGAGGGTGGAGTATCATGGACAAATGATTGTGTGACAAATGAATACCATAAAAACTGTAACATCATTCCGGTGGATCAACGGCCCGTTGAGCAAGTAATGTGTTAACACACAGTGCCATGCAACAAGGTATTCCCCATCATTCCAAGGGAAATATCTGGAAGCAAAGTTGTCGAGATACGTTGAGGGTAAACAAGGAATATAAAAAGTCCCATTTTCATATTTTTTCCCATGTCTGACTCAAGACCATTGCTCTAAGATCTGGTGCGCAATTTATGCAGGAGCCACAGAGGACACCTCTGTCTTGGATGTAGACACCTCAGACCCATCATCCACCTTCTTTCCAAAGAGCTGCATGATGCATACGCGGAACTGTGAAGAAAGAGAAATCAACATTATTTTGCAAAGATTCATGCAAAGTTTTCTCATTGTGCTCAAGGTTTGAGCTTTGTTAAACAGCATTGACTTACTTGTCGGTTCATGAAGACATAAATGACAGGGTTGTAGATGGTGGCGCTCTTGGCAAAGTAGGCAGGCAAGGCTGCTGCCAGTGGATGGAAGGAATAGCCTGGGTTTGCAGCTGCAAAGCAGGCGAAGAACGTATAAGGACCCCAACAAACACAGTAGGCCATGATCATGACAACCACCATTCTGGACACTTCCTTCTCAGCTTTCTGTGTGGACTCAGAATCCTTCTGTTGCTGGGCGACCTGTTGGAAAGAAATGATAGATGCTTAGTGCCTTTTTAGAAACTGGAATAAACTTTTGAAAGCAGTCAGGGAGACAACTTACAGCATGAATGGCCAAGTACACAGCGATGTAGCAGAGAATGATGACTGCCAGAGGGAGGATACAACAGGTGACCATTAGGACAATCATATAGGACTGGACCCCGGGGTCCTCGCTTCCACTGAAGACATCAGGGCCGCAGGAGGTCTTCAGACCGTGAGGCCAATATCTGAAAAATAATGGATTTGAAAGATCCACATTTATGCTTGTGTGGAACTTATTTGTTGGTCTTACCACCCAAAAAATTCAACGATATCATGATGAATTACTAAGATATAAATGTACGTAGCTGCCAAATGCCTTCATTACTTATTGATAATTAAAGTAATTTTACCTGCTCCAGCCAAATATGGGAGGTGCACACCAGACAGCAGCCCAAACCCAGCAGAAGATGATGCCACCAGATGCCCATTTACCATCAAACTTGACATTTCCAAATGGTTTGCAGACGACCACCCATCTCTCCCAAGAGATGACAGTCAAAGACCACAGACCAGCGATACCTGTTGATTGTGTTGTTAGATATCATTAAAAAACTCACAAAGTTTCAATGATGTAAAAAAAATATATTGAACTTTGGTCTAATGTATTCATAATGATGTCTTTGGGCAGTAACTTACCACATACAGACACAGTGTAGCCCTCAAAGACACACATGGGATGTCCGAGGATAAAGTAGCCAAAGACCTGGTTGATCACACTGATGGTGCTGGCCAACAGAGTCTCTGCTAGATCAGCAATAGCGAGGTTGACCAAAATCCAGTTGAGAGGGTGACGGAGCTTCTTGAATTTGGCCGTGGACACCAGCACCAGGCCATTGGTGAAGGTCGAGGCAATGACCACGAATATCATCCAGCATGTTGAGAGGTTGTACACCCATCGAGGGGCAATGTGGTAGTTGGGTCCCTCAAAGGGATCTGGAAATGAGAAATAAAGAGCAGTAATATTATCATCTTGAAGGAGTTCTCACCTAACAGCCTTTGTAACCAACTCTCATTATTCTGATGCTCCATATTCATCAGTCTGAAATTGTTCTCTGGCTATACTTCTGGCCAAAATGCAGAGCGCTAAGGTCAAAAGACCACACATTTGAAGTTTAAGACTGCCAACATTTCCAGTCCTATTACACTGCCACTATTGTGGAAGCTTTATAAGCCCACAAAGACGTTCACGTGGTTTTATCATTCTAACAGAATAGCTATGATTGAACAATTTCCTATAAATTTTTTGTCAACATTTTGAATGCACACAACCTCCCTATTTAAACCTACTCAAATGACAATTTAAAATAGAAATAAGAAGAAATTTTAAAAGCTCACCTTTGGTGTTATTGCTGTTGGTATATGTGAACATTGTTTCTCTCGTTGTTTCATCTCCCCTTCGCCTGGCCGCGAACATCACGTCTCCCAATTGCTCTGCCATTTTTGGAGGTTGTTGTATAGCCCAAACCTGTAGTCACTTAGCTGCTGTAAAGGTCTGGGCCTCTGTGCTTTGTGCTTTTACTACCTTCTGTCTCTGGCCGACTCACACCGACAGACTTTGGGCTCTTAAGAAAGCGCTTTTATATGCAAAAAAGAGGATGCCCTGGCTTACAGGGAGGAGAATAGTTGGGGTCAAAACAGGTATCAGGAGCAGAACAAAAACTCATTTATTAGGCTTACAGGAGGCCTAAGCTACTGTTCCGTCCTTGGATTGTTGAAGCCATCACAGGTAAACCAAAACAATGTGCGGTCGTGACCTTTGGCAAGACCACAAGAGTGATTATAAGGTGACGGCCCTTTGATGCTTTCTACAGTTTTAATTTTAGGTTACTGACCTCTTTGTGTTGACTGAAGCTTCTTGTACAGTATTACTGTACAGCACACTTATTAAAGAGGCATGAGATCATTATTGGGGAAAAAGTAACAACAAATCCATTGTCATTCTCTGAAATAGCACCAGATTAGAGTGCTCTGTACAACAAGAGCAGCATATAAGAAACATTCCAAATGGGATTTTAAGTCAATATTTAAATTTCAAAAGTAAAAGTTTCTCTAAGGTGTCTGACTGAAATCACTCTAAGAAGATAAGATAGGATTCTAGAGTTAGGATTTTTCTATATAATGGCCCCCAGCTGCCTGAAGGAGTAAAGAACTGTAGATTTAATTATTTGGTACATTCCACAAATATGTCATCTTTGCGTATATTCACACACTTACGAATATTGCATAGTTGCATAGAATCTATTGCATATCTTTTATTCTATTCTATTACATTACATTCAATGCATAATTGTAATGTAGACATGCATTTTCTATAAAGCTGCTTTAAATGCCATGTATTGTGAAAAGCACTATACAAATAAATGTGAATTTAATAATCTCTGAATAAAAGGTACAAAAACTGTTTCTGAGGCTGTACTCTTTCGAAAGGTAATATGATGTACCATTTGAGTACTATAATAAAACCTTTAAGATGATATGCATTGCTTAGGTGTAAATAAGGTACAAAGGTGTACCTTTTGAAAGGGTACCGCCCCAGTGACAGCATTTGTACCTTTTTTCCTGAGAGCGCACAAACATTTCAGCAGAAAAAGTTGTTGTTATCATTTTTATATTTATTTAATTAGAGAGGATTTCATATTTCAAAAGATTTCAGGACATTTCAAAACACTTAGTGCTTTTGGGATTTGGGTGACCCGTGTTCAAATCAGGCTCTTGGACTTTTCTTTATCAAATACTGTCCTGTTAAAATAAAAAGCAGAGACGGCAAAAAATATATTATTTAAACTGAAGCTGTTTAAGCTCTATCCACAGACAGAATAGAATCAGCATTTTTAAGCAACTACGTCAAAATCTCTCATCATAAGGGTGGGGTAACAGATTTCGATAGCTGGATTGTTTGCCATCGGATTCTGTTGCCCCCATGTTTCTTACACGATGAGGTTCTAATATTTATCAAACTACTGATTATTAAGTGCTGCCGATAGCCTAGTGGTGAAACACCTAAAAACACTTAAATAATGACAAAACGACTGCATAATTTGGCTAAAGAGTATTTAAGCCCCTTATATTGGCACAGCCATTACATATTTAAAACAGTAATATCCCACACTAAACCTAAACTAATATTGAACTTCAAACTATATATCATTTGAAAGCTTACAATCTCTAGGTTACATATTTGGTGACTGATTTTCAAAATAAATTACAGAGGAGCCGTAGTTTATCAATTTGCAACAAGAATATTTTCATACTCCTAAGTTGTGTTCGGACCTTTATTTTGAAATAGTGATGAACATGAAATATCATGAAACAATGGTAGAAACCTCTGTTTGTTTTCATGCCAAAAGTTCAAAACATGGCATCCATTCAATTATTTTAGAAAAAAAGTCTGAAAATGTTTTGAATATAAAGAAAAAAAGTAATAGATTCACCATTTGTGATGTGGCAGTGAGCTATAATGCACATACTTGTTCTTTTTGTGTTTCGTAGAGGTTGAATTCATTTCACAATCTGCCAAACTTCCAATACTACTTCTGAATAGGATGTCTACTTCATAAATTGTATGAAAATTGTAAAAATAATGGTTCAGATGGAAATGGGGCGTAATGTCAACTAGTGAAAAAGTTTGGTACTGCGCCCAAACAAAATCTTACTGAAAGCTTATTTTTTATATCAACCTAAAATTTGGAACACAACTTGTTCAGATGTTTGGCTTTGATTTTTTTGCATTTTTAGAGTCCACCAGGTTTTGAAAATATATATTTTATATAAAATATGAATAATTATTTTTTTAACATTGTACATTTTCATAAACTCAAACTTCTATAACTTTTTTTCTGTTTAACTTTCTTCATTTATTTCACTTCTACAAAAATCTGTCAAATGTCGTCTTTAAACAAGACCAATCTTACATCAATATTCCAAAGCATTCTTAAATTACAACCATTTAAGTTCGGAATGTGCATTTTCATGTCTATTAAAAAAAAGGGGGTTCTCATTTATATCAAGTTCATGCCCAAAAATGCTTAATCATTCATATTATCTCATGTCCAATTAAAACAAATGTAACACAGTTTCAATCATCAGTATGTGATGTAAGTCAGACATCTAGGTTACAGTCCAAGTCCAAATCAGCTTATTGGGACAACTGGGGTACCCAGGTACCCTCATGAGATCCTAATTAGTATTGACAAGGATGCAGCCCAAACCTTCCTAATCCCAATGGATTGCTGGTTCAGTTTAGGGAAAGCAGGGTTTATCTGAAAATCTTGATGAGGTCAGTTTTAATCTCTCCCTGTTTCTGACGATAGGCGTTTTCTTTTCTTTTTTCAGACATCGGCTTCTCCCTCTACTGTGGCAAAGTGGAGCAGGAGGAAGTGATAACTAGGACGTGAACAGACCAAACCAGGGTGAGGATGGAGCCAACACGAAGACGAGAGCAGTCTGTACACTTTTTTACTCTATCAGTTGTTTCCTTTTCATTCTTAAAATTGCAGAGAATTGTACTGATATACATGCGTTTATCCAAACCGAGTATTTGTTCGTTTTGATCGTTTACACTTCCTTTTAAAGTGGAAGCTAATCGAAATAAGTTGAAGTTTAATAGACTGTTGGAATGGAATTAATGTACGCTTTGCGAGAGTCAAGGGTCACTATAGTGTTTTTTTGTTGCTGTTTCACAGTGTAAATCACAGATATTCAGAGATGTAGTTGAAAAGGATGTTTTTCAGAACCAGATGGATCAGAAAGTATCAAGGGGCAGCACTCAGTCAGTCCTATGTCTGGAATTCCGCTAGTTCTGAACTATTCGTGATTGGCAAAAGTTCACTACTAGCAGAACTCGGATATACAACTGAATTTTCAACGAAAGCTCAAGATAATAGTTTGGTCTCACATGGTCTGCCATTGGACAACTTCTATATTCATGGTATTTGAGTATTGAGTATATTTTTAGTACTGAACGTTTATTTAACAATTTTTACATTTTTGAATGGAATTAATCCATATAATAGATGTTAATCTAACATGGGCAAAACTTTGCTTTCACTGCTCATTGTTTCTCTAACATCATTTGTGGTTTAATTTCTAGATTAACTATATTGATATTGTTCTTGTATTTATTGTGTTAGGCTAGTTTGGAAATGACAAAAGCTAATTTCATATTCTTTCTTTGCACTTGTATCTTGATTTGAAAGTGAACTACTTATTGGATGAAGTACAAGAAGTTAAGGTGAGTATGAAAGTAATAAATTTCTTCTGTATTTCTAAAGAGACATTGAAAACCACTGCACATAAATTCTCATTATTAATTTTTAGTCAATTAATAAAAATGATTAATTAGCAGTTTTGCATAATAGATAATATTCTGTTTGACTTTGCTTTTCAGACCCTCCCTGGATGTGTTACTCCATTACTCATAACTGAAGGGCTACGGACTTGATTACAATCAGATATATGAGATACTTCTGTTTTCATGTGTTAGTTGTTGTAAAATGGTGTGCTCACTATAAACAGTCCATTTAAAACAGGAAGAAATAAGACTAATGTAATATAATTCATATAAACTTGTATGTCACAATTCTTGAACTGATCAATTTAACACCACAATTCTTTCTTTCTTTGCATTTATTGTACATTTTTAATGATAACAATGAACTTCTACTCATTCTACTTGTTCAGCGAGCCAAGACCAAGTTACAAAAATTTTGACATTAAAAGCAAAAATTCCTAGTGGGTCTATGTTTATTATTTACATTCATTGAAAAATTATGTATCACTGCCATGCAGCAGAGTGGTTCTGTCCGCAGGATGAGGTTACATTAAGAATGGGTTTATTTCTCTGGTGCAACAGAGGAGACCTGGGTGACCTGAGATGAAGAAGAAGCCTCATCTTCATCAATATTCTTGCCACAGACCATCTTCATCATACAGGAACGGAACTGGGTTTCAAAAGAAATGAGTAGCAGATATTATTTGAAGTGATCAGTTACGCCACATGAACATGGCATTTAATACTGTAGCCTTATGGGAACAAACTTCAACAATACAACTCCAAATATACACACAATACTATACCTGTTTGTTCATTAAGACGTAGATGACAGGATTGTACACTGTAGAGGCTTTACAAAGGCAGGATGGTATGGTTGCCAGTCTCAGGTCAAATGTTTCACCACGGTGGGTAATTACCCAGAGAGCAAAGCAAGCATATGGTCCCCAGCATAACAAGAAGCCGAACACCATCACCACTACCATCTTTGTCACCTCCTTCTCTGCCTTCTGGGTCGAAGCTGAATCTGCTTGAGCTTTGGCTGCCTGGTAGGACAAACAAGGGATTTTAAAGCAACGGGCAACATGACCACAGTAATCCATTCATAGTCTCCATCTAGTGGAAAGGGATGTGCATCCCAATGTGGCAGAGCAATGAAACACATTAATAATTTATTTATGTAAAAAACAAATCAATAATAAATCGAATTTTTATCAGTTGTGTTAGAATTTGGAAGGTGTGAAGCACTGTAAAAAATTTGGTTTAACTTAAAAAAGCAAGTTACCTTGTTGCCTTAAAATTTTGAGTTTGTTATAATTAAAAAATTGAGTTAATACAATGAAGAAGAATGGTTTAATAAACAGAAACTCAAAATAGTATATTATCTTCACACATTAGTTATCGAAGTTGATTTGACAAAAGATAAAAAGTTGTGATAAATCATGAAAATATTTTTTACAGTGTACCTTCAAAAAAAGAAAAGTGTGCATTTAATTTTATCATTTGAATGTTCACTTTCCTAGTATTCAGATCAAAATAAAGAACAGGAATTAACATAATATGAAAAATAATATGGTTTCGTGGTTTTAATATTTATTTAATATATATCAACTGCCATCGTTAACACAGAACCACACTACAGGGTGAAAGGGATTTTTAAGGGATCCAAATTAGCCTGGTTTTGGTGCTGGAAATGAGATTACTTGAAATATCAAGTCTAAATTACAACACCGTATGTTTGCATAAAATTCCTCTTCCTAACTTAAATTTTGACTCTTTTCCAGGAACAAATGAATAATTCTGAGGCAGTATTCAATGGTAAACGCAATTTGTACTTACTAATTTGAGTGTGATGAGCAGCTGACCATAACAGAACACGATGGTGCTGAAAGGAACCGCAAAGCAGAAGCAGAACAAATACATGACAAAGGATTCGTTGTTGTATTTGTTGTTAGTCGTATACCAGTCAGGTCCACAAGAGCACTGCAAACCTTCAGGGATGTACCTGTAAAACAAATCTCAGTGAGGTTGATGGGATAGACAACTCTGCACAATTCAATCAGAGTACTTCAGTCAGGGACTTGAACAAGTTGTATAGGAGTGGAGAAAAAGGTGTTAGGCATTGATATTTGGCATTGTGTCCTCCTCAGTGTGAGCAGTGGGACTTACCGGCTCCATCCACACAGTGGAGGGATTGCAGCTGACAATGCAATACACCAAGGAAGTATGCAGCCAATTATGGCATGTTGGGTCTTGAAGGTAAAGTTCCCAAGGGGTTTACAAATGACCAGCCACCTTTCAAATGCCACCACAGCAAGAGACCACAAACTCACCATTCCTGCAACAACAGAGAGAAAAAAATGGAAAAAGGGTTTGGTGAAACCATCTCAAATCAGAATGTAAGAATAAGTTCTGCTTCATTTTTTTTAAATCTATGAACTACAACAGGCTAACACAGAAGCATTAAAATGATGTGGCTGCATGTTATACCTCCAATTGTTGAAGTGAAGCCCTCAATTTTACATCCTATCACCCCGAAGATAAAGTACTTCTCCCAGAAGGCGTAGAACGCTACCGAGGAACCAAAAACGGACACCCACAGGTTTGAAACGGCAAGGTTCACAAGAATATAGTTAAGGTGAGATCTGAGTTTCTTGTATTGAATTGTGCAAACAATGGTAAGGACGTTGATCGCAGTCCCTGCGACGAAAAGGAAGAACATAAGGGCAGCCATGGCCATGAATACGCCATGGTGACCCAAGTGGTCCTGGGGGACCAGGAAAGGACTGTAAGCTGAGATATTGTTGGTATCTAAAGGGATGGGGATCCAGAAGTCATCGTGAAACTCAGGTACTACCTTCATCTTGCTTAAAACTGGCAACCACTCCGCGAGAACGCTGTAACACCTTAAAGCTTCAATCAATTGTGTTATTTCCTTCTGTAGATTACTGCAGCATCGCAAAAAGAGTCCAACCCGTATCGATGTAAATTCTCTCTTCGGTGAACACCAGATGAAGGCTCCCTCAAACTATTGTCAAGTGATCCCTCTTTTATAGGGATCCAAAAGATACCATTTTGCTCCTCCCAAATGGTCCTGATGGAAGGATTTGAAGTTTGTTGTCATCTGCCAAACACACAGGCTCTAGTGCAGGCACACAAATACATGACAAACAGATTCAACACATGCAAAACTACATTTGTGCAGTGCAAGACACACAATTCACTTAATCTCATTTCCAGCACCAAAACCCGGCTAATTCGGATCATCCCTTTCACCCTGTAGTGTGGTTCTGTGTTAGAGATGGCAGTTAATCTGCCGCCCAGTGCAGATAAAGCAGCTAATCACTCGTAGTTAACCCCTCTTTAATCTGATTCCCATCGTATTATCTCCAGCTTTGAGCCTGGAATCATGGCCTTTGTGAAAAGCCTTAAATACTTGACAGCTGGATTGTCCTTGACACTCGTCTGTAGAGGGTTCTTGTGTCAGAGCCGAGAAAGGGACTATTGGAAGTGAAATGTTCACAACTTAGTGATGAACATCTTGTATGGACAAAAGATAAAATAATCATGAATGAGTTAGCAAATGACATTAAGCTACTTTAAACTCCAAAACAGAAGCAAAAAAGAGGTCACTACTAAATGCTGTGATAAAACAAGCTTGTCAAGCAACTAAATCGCACATAATTATGATTTTTTAATAACGTTTAAAGAATTAACTTGTGTTGATCAGCAGAAATACAATACATTTTTAACATTTGTTTTCTTCATTAACAAAAAAGCCAGTTCATGACAGTTCATTATTTTATGTTAATTAATGTTCTGTATTTTATTTGAACAAACTTATATAGCTAAATGAAAGTTTAATGCAGTTTAATGCATTCTTTTTTTTATCAACACTTGAATGTCGGTAAGTTTTATAAAAAAAAAGCAACGTTTTGAGCAAAGAGCTGAGCAAAGAGCTGAGCCAATCGTGTTTTTGTCAAAGAGTACATCCAGATTGGTGTTTAAAACATAGATGGAGTAGATTGAGTATCAACACCCCCTGGTTGCACCGTCCTATACCTCGTCCTTGGTTGACATTTCATTCGGTAACATTAGGCAGTTTTGATTTATATGTTTAATGTTTATTATTGCGTTATTTTGCATCTGCTTATATGATATCGCTTGTTTCTGCTTCTTTTTCGCCTGTGTTTTGATCCGGATATTCTGTACTCTTTCAGAAGATGTATCAGCACCCCCAACCGTATAACAGATGGCAGGTAAAATAGTTCATTAAAGACCCACTGAAGTGCCTTGAAACGTGCAGTTCGCGTGACACCTTGAAACACGACTTCATTTGCCCCAACGCATGGAAAGCCTATACACTGTCTGAATCGTTCCCTATCCCCTAGTGGATATGCCATTAATGTAGAAAAGAGTAAATGTGTGAACAAGTGACCATTTTAGTCGCAGCTTAAACGTATTTGGGGGGCGGGACGCTGTAGATTCTAGAGAGCATTTGATTGGACAGAACATCTGATGAGAAGTTGAAGAAATCAAAATCATTTATCCATATTGGCGGAAGTGAGAGACCATCAGTTTTGAATGCTTATATCTTCTAGATGCAAATTTTGTCAATGTTTAGGAGCACACTAGCTTATAGATAACTGTAAGACTATATATACATATTCATACTAAAAGCCAAACAACTTCAATTTTGATTTCATGGGGACTTTAAGGCAGTCACTACCTTGCCAAATATTTTAAGATAGACAAATACTAAGATAGAGTTTAGTTCATAATTGTTCATAAGTTTTAATAATAAAAGTCACAACAGAATTATTCAATAAATATTTTAGCAATATTTGTGATTTATACATATTTTGAAAAATATATAAAAAGAAATTAATCAAGCACAGGCACAGTCACATGGAGCCTTTTACAGACTGTGATAAAACGTTTTCAGATTTATGAACATCGCAAAACTATAAAGTTTTTCATATTGTTTTATTAATACACATTTTTTTACTTTATACTTTGCTTCTGAAACAACAGCTGAAAGTGTGATGGAAAATTTGACATCTTTCTTTTGACCAACGTAATCAATCTCTCAATTAATAAATCAATCACATGTCGTAATCAATCAATTTTCCCTCTTTTAGAAAGTTGTGGAAATGCTATCATGGATTTTTTTTTTTTTTTTTTTGCTATTGGAGCAAATGGGAATGCAAAAATTGTATTTGTTGTTGTCTCCCATTCACCACTGTAGTTTACCCAACTATGACAACTTTCACTTCTGAAAACCCTGGAAATGTAAAAAGGGTTCATTGTGTCATCCAGTGAAAAGTCATTGCATGAGGAAAGCAGGATTTAAAGGAACACGCCGACTTTTTGGGACTTTAGCTTATTCACTGTATGGAGTTAGATAAGTCCACACATACCCTTTTCAACTCTGTGCGTGTCGTAACTCTGTCTGACGCACCCACCGCTAGCCTAGCTTAGCACAAAGACTGGAGGTAAACGGCTCCAGCTAGCATACTGCTCTCAATAAGTGACAAAATAACGCAACAAACAAACAGTCTTTGTGCTAAGCTAGGCTAGCGGTGGGTGCGTCAGAGAGAGTTACGGGACGCACAGAGATGAAAAGGGTATGACTTATCTAACTCTGGGAGATACGTTGAATAAGCTAAAGTCCCAAAAAGTCGGCGTGTTCCTTTAAATGAAAGTCTTCCGGCTCATCATAATACTCCATAATACTCCTCTCAGCTAATCTCTCCCTGAAAAACAAACCGCAGATTTCCCATACAACCATGTTGCAAAGGTAAGATGACAAAACAAAACATCCAACACCAGTATCATTGTGGTATTTTATGTTATACTCATTTTGTCACATAAGCTTGCTCAAAACTCATCTGGTAAGTATATCAGGACCTTGGACACTTTGCTTAACAAGAGTAGTGTATGAAAGGGATACACACAGGTTGAAGTATTAACCTTATCTTAAAATCGTTCTCATTTTCTTATCACCAAAATCACTGCAGATGACCTCTTTTTATCTGTCCATTCCATCACCCTCAGTGGTCAAAGCTCTGTCCCCTCCTTCCTCTTCTGTTTTAATCTCTGGTCTTCCTCACTTGTATGACCCATACAATGATCTGTTTAGTGGCTTAAGACTAATTATTGGACTTGTGCTAAGGCTCTTAACTACCACAGTCAGTGTAGACCAGTTAAGAGGGGTGCCTAAGGTAAAGACACCTCTAAGTGCGTCACAGTTATCTCCGGCCTATTAACCTGTTTCAGAGCAGAGTTTATGTCAGTATGCCTGCAGATATTTTATAGTTTTATATTTACCAGTCTTAGTGATTAACATAAACAAGTAAATGTACAATAACAAAAGCAAAAGCAAAAGCAAATACTCTCAAGTGAAGGTTTGCTGTTGTACTGTTCTGCATATGGCTTATAAGTTTCAGAGCATTTATTGTAATAATGATCTGTTAACAATTATAAATTGGATGTAATGTCATTAAGGCAAATTATTATTGATCAACGTTACAAAGTGAACATCCCAGAGCAAATAAGTACTGAAATCACAGCTCTGCTGTGGAACAGATTTTTGCTAACTTTGCAATAAATTAGTATTTAATGCAATAATGATTTAAGTCGATTGTTGATAAGTATTATGAAATGCATTAATTTTACTTAATGTTAATAACGGTACGACATTATAAATTGTTGAACACATACAAATAATTAACATTAATGGCTCTTCTTTGAAAAATGTAAATATGAAATTGACTGATGCTTGGGCTTGAAAATAGTGCAGTTACAAAATCACTTGGGGTGAAAGTAAGCATTTAGAGAGGATTACCGGTAATTGTTTTCATCTCTTTACGCCACAGCCTGCACCTGCTAAAGCACATTGCATGATGCCTTAATTAGTTCATCTAATCAACACATACACCAGTCCTTCATTTCACTATTCTGGTAGTTTCTAACACTTTATAATAACTTTCATTAACAAATCATTAAAAAACATTTTATAATGCTTAATAGATCATTAGTTAATATGCATTCACTTATATAATGTGCTTGTTAATGTTTACTAATAAACGTATTACATGTTTGTTGATTAAGAGATCATTATATAATGTACATTTAAAAAAATACAAATGTATATTATACCTTTAAATTGTTATCATGCACTTCTTGATAATCTACAAATGTCATTAAACTTCAGTTCATATATTACCTAATGCACTTTTTTTAACGTTTACAAATGTGCAAATGCAAAAAGGCGTTTGCTATGAGTGATCTGGATGTTCAACAGAAAATGTAACAATTTAAGAATGACTGGTCCCACTTTAAAGTAGGTATGTACTTAATTGTTAAATGTACTTCATGTTCAATGTTAATGTTCTATTATAAAACACATTTGCTGCTATTTAGGGGCGGGATACGGACAGGTTTAGTGATATGGGTTTAAGGCTTGGTTAAGGGGTCAACAGTGCACAGGGGTCTGTCTCATTACTATAAAGGATTCACGGTTCAAACTGTTTATAATACATTGTTTTGATATGTCTAATAAAGAAAGTATTTTCTTGAAAAAAAAATATATATATATATATATATATATTTTTTATGTAGGCTATGATTCAAGGATTATCCCGTTTAATGATTTAGGGCCAGATTTACTAAAGCTGTCGCCAGCACAGACCCTCTTTTGTTGTTAAAAAAAAGACACGCAGTGAAAAATTAGCGCTGAAAAAGCGTGGACACATTTTTGCAGCTGACCTTATTACATATGCATTTGTAGGAGTTTCCCTTTCAGATGCAAAACTTCTGAGAGGAGAGTATTTGAATGAAGCATGTTAGGTGATTTACTAGGGTATTTGCACCATTATTTACCGGCCAAAAAAATCAAACATCGGTGCTTTTTTGGAATTGAGCTCTCACGCTAATTTGCCCTGTTTAGTAAATCTGGCCATAGCAGCTATAAGTGTTGAGGCAATAAAAACATGTTTTGCACCCACATTACAATTATATGGTGTTGTTAAGTCTTTAGCAGCATTTAGCTAAACTTAACTAACCACCCTTTAAACAAACGTTGTTACAGTAGCTAAAAGTCCAGCGCTCATAAAGGTAAATTATTAACGGTAAACATTTATATAAACATTACAAAATGAATAGTTTTGAGACACTTTTGCCATTGAGATGACTAAATGTATAAATGAAAAATGTTTATAAACATTTACAAATAATGAATAGTTTTAACTTTAGATTGTGCACTGCAAAAACATGAACAAATACTTAAATGATTTGTGAACAATATTAAACCCAACAAACGAAGACCATTTAGGCCTAAGAAATTTACAGACTGTGGTTATAAGTCAATGATAAATATGATAACATGAATAGTAAAGTTAAAATTAGTAATTAAATGACCTAATTATTTTTCCACAACATTTGTAAATATAAACAAGTGCATTTAATAAATGAATTGACGTTTATTTCGATTTGTTTGCATTTTATTTTCATTAAATAACAATTTGTTAATTATGTAATCTTTAAAAAGATTATTTAAACATTAAGAATCATTATCTCATAGCTATTTGAATATTAACTAATGATCCGTTAAGCATTATATAATTTTGATTTATTGATGCAGCTTAATCTTTGTAAACCATCTGTAAAAATCACTAGATTTTTAAAAAAGTGCATAATCATATGAATTGGGAGTTTAATGACATGTGTAAGCATTTCAATTGACATTAAATAATGATCGGTTAATCAATCAACATGTAATAAGTTCATTAGTAAACATTAAAAAGCACATTATCTCATATTTCTAGCTATGTGAATACCGGTATATTAACTAATGATCTGTTAAGCATTATATAATAGTTTGTTAATGATTTATTAATTAAAGTTAATATAAAGTGTTATTGTGTATGCAAATGTATACTGAATGCAAATAGAAGCTTGCTTAATTAAATTCCATTTTCATTAAGCTTTCAAAATTTAGTTTTGACTGGTTGCTTTCAAAATTGAGTTGACCAATATAGCTCTGCTATGCTCATATTAAAAGAAAAATTGGCATGCATAATTGATACTAAAATTCACATTCTGACAAACATAGAATTTTCCATCACTTGTGTAATGGATTTTAGTGAAATGGATCAGGTCAAAGACTGAAGGGTCATAGTGATTAACAGTTGACAGAGCAACAAGTCCGGAAGAAGGAGGAGGCTAACATAAAGTTAATAATCACAAGCCTCTTTGTAAGACATCTACATGGTTGCAATGCAACCATAAGAAATGCAAACACTTTGTGCTTAATCTGGGTCCATAAACATGTTCTTCAGTAGATTTGTACAGGGATATATACTTTCAATTTAAGCTTATTGCTGAATGCTGACCTTTTGATGGATCATCTGTGAAGGTCTGTATTTAGATGCGTTGGATTCCACTGCCACCTGTAGGAAAGATCAAACCCAAATCTCAATTCAAAGTAGGCTAATTGTTAACCCATAAAGCAATAGGATTACATGGAGAGTAAAAGGGGGGAAATAGTAATAATGTCACATGTCATAGTTTCAGAAGATATATCAACACAAACTGTCTGCATATTTGTCAACATCAATGTCTGAAATTTCTATTAATAATAATTATCTTTTCTGATTGCCTGGAAAGCTGTGCCAACAACAAAGTATTTGTTTTTTTGTTTATTTCAGTGAATAAATGTTCCAGGAAAATGTTAATAAGGAAGAGGCCAACATTACAGACACATTGTATCTTAAGAGCTAGATAGTAGGTACTCTTGTTGTGATGATAGACTGAAAGCGGATGAAAACGGAGAGATGCTACACTGCCATCTAGCTTGAAAGACAGAAAGTTTTTTTTTACTTACTACCGTAGTTAAATAGTCAAATTAGTTTACTGTTGTTTAATGAAAATAAAATAAAATAAAACATGTCACAAGTTAGATCAAAATTTTGGTAAATTTTAATCTAAAAAAAATTATTACACAATTTCACATGTAAATTGCATTCAGATGTCTACTCAAATAGAACAAACGTATAAATAAATGTATAAACAAAAAAATTTTTGGAAATAAATAAACTACTTATATTTAATTCTAATAATCAGGGTCATTCTTTTGAGGTGACGAACTCTTTGCAACAGTTGAAATAAAGTTTAAATACCAATCAATCATAAAATATTTGTAGGGTGAAAAAAAATCTGTGCAATCTGTAAAAAGTTATTAGTATTATTACAATTTTAAATAACTGTTTTCTATTTGAATATAATGAAGTAATTTATTCCTGTGATGGCAAAGCTGAATTTTCAGCAGTGTCACGTGATCCTTCAGAAATCATTCTAATATGCTGGTTTGCTGCTCAATTATTATATTTTATTACTGGCACTCAATTATTAAAAATCTAGTTCTTTAAATTTTAACATTAACATTTTAATAGTTCAATAATTTAAATGTTTTTTTTTTTAATCTTATATTTCCCTTTTTACAATGTAATATAAGTCTCAGGTGTCCCCAGAATGTGTCTGAAGTTTCAGCTCAAAATACCCCACAGTTCATTTATTATACTGTACCATGTTGTAAATGCCCAGCAAAAACATGCTGTTTTCGTGCATGTATCTTTAAATGCAAATGAGCCGCTGCTCCCCGCCCACTATCCAGAATAGCGCTGTCACTTTGACTTTACAGCTCGTGCCTAGAAAACTCTGCCAAAAACTAACAAAACATCTGTTTGGTGATCTAACGCTATCACGCTCACGATATCACGGTTCTGTTTAGTTCATTTTCATGGACTTTTAGTTTGTTATTTTCAGTCACATATGTTCCTTTGTTTCCTTCCACTCATTCGTTTCTATGGACACTGATTGTGTCAGTTGCTTGTCATTCAGTTCTTTATCTCTACAGCCAGATCCAGAGCCCAGCCCACCACCACCCTAATTCGCCCGTGCCCCTCACAGACAACTGTCGCCCTAACACCTAAATGTAAGTTTGACCAGCGGTGTGAGCCAGCAACCACCGAATCCTGGTGGAACTGGACACGGAGGACTGGCTAATAGACCTGCATTCAGATACTGCTTCTTCCCACCCAACCCAACGCTGAATCATCGATTTCATCATCGTGGGTCTTCATTGCTGCTGGTTATGGTCCAGCTTGAAAACAATGTCATTGAACTATTGGGCTAAAAATTAACGTCATTGATCCCATCCAGCTTTCCTCTCTCACCTTCACCATAGAGCTCAGCCAGTCCTCCAGCCTCACCTCAGCTGTATGCCTGCAGCCCTTCGTCTGTAACAGCTGTAACGCCTCGAGATGTGGTCAAGCCTCAGGTCGAACACTCTCCAGCTGCACCCAAGCAAGAGAATCCCTCGTCTCCGCCTCCGGCCTCTGATCCCTTCGCTCCCCTTCGACCGGTCAACCTGTCGGCACCGCCATGGCTCCTCCCACTCTCGGGACCACCAGAGACCATCAGCCTTGTGGGTCCACCCGGCTCCCTCGTCCCTCCGGCACCACTTTGGTCAGCCGTCACCCTGCCTGCGCCGCTTACAAGCCATCCACGCCGCTGCGTCTCTCCACTCATTCTCCAGCGGGCTCCGCTCCCTCCGGATCCACCTTGGTCCTCAAGCGCACCAGCTCCGCCTAAGTCCCAAATCAGCAAGAATGATTTCTGAACGATCATGTGACACTGAAGGCTTAGTAATAATGCTGAAAATTCAGCTTGGCATTCACAGGAATAAATTACATTTTAAAATACATTTAAAAAAAAACTATTTTAAATTGTAATATTTCACAATATTTTGTTTTCGATCAAATAAATGCAGCCTTTGTAAGCAAGAGACAGGTTTACAAAATATTATAAAAACGCCCCAACCTCAAACTTTTGAATGGTAGTGTATATTATTAATAAAAAAAAATTAACATGTACAATTGAATTTTATTGTTTTTTAATACATATTTTTTAAATGTTATGTCCGCCATCCTTCTCTCTGTGGCGTTCCGTCAATGGATGTCACTCATTATAAATACGCAGCAATACATTTTACTATCCTCACGGTAGACAGATGCTTGCCGCTCTTTTTTCCCTATCACATATTTTAGTAATCATCATAAATTATGTATCATTCAAAGCTTAAATACTTAAAATTCATCCTGTGAAAACCGTTTTGATATCGAACATTGGGTTTTCAAGAAAACGGTAGGCTACTTTAAAACCGGGCTTCTCCCCCTAGTGCGCGGTGTAATTTCATATTACAAAAAATATTTTAATTTTCTAATCTTGATAAAACACATAGTCAGAAAGGTCTGAGTCTCAAAGTTTCATATTTGGTGACTGTTTTGTGCTATAAGTGATATTGTGACAGAAATGTATAGACATTTAGCCTACAGGTGAACGCATTAAAAAAAAACTCGATAGAATGTCTGGTTATTTTTGGTATAGCACCTAAACAAATTCTCAGGAACTTTAAGTTTTGTGATATCAACTTCAAATTTGGAACACAACTTGGTTAGAGATAGCCTATTATTAAAATAGCCTACATATTTTTAATTAAAAAAAAATGGTACACTTTTTATACTTACATTTTTTTGAAGTGCTGCTGAGTGTCTTTTTTAAAAAGAGACCAAACTTGACTGTACTTCAAAGCATTCATGAATTACAAACATTTAAGTTTGGGTTGTGCATTTTCACGTCAATGCTCAAAAAGCAGGAAGACAGTTAATGGGTTAAAAAAAAACAAGCATTTTTACAAATTCTGCCTCTGGTTTGCCACTCGTTTGAAGAATGAGCAATTTGCATTTGACAGATGCTTTTTTTTAAACAAAGTTTTTATTTTAAGAAGATTACAAAATAGGTTTTATGTAGGCGATAAAGTGAGGTATTATTTAAAATTAAGTTAAATGTATTAATGCATAATTGTGGATTGCACGAAAATGCGGCAGAGAGAAAAATCTATCAATAAACTTCGACTTAGGTCGCCATCTTTAGTGTGGGACAATAAGCCCTAAATATATAAAGTATAAAAAATATGCTCAAATTATCTCCATAGTTTTAGCTAATCTCAAATACATACATATAATGATATAATAATTATAAAACTATCGCTAAAGAAATGCAGGATTGTATTTCTAAACTGTAAGTGAGTGTTTCACAAAGAGCTCTAGTTAAGGACGTGGTAATTCCGCCATATTTGTTGCGGGTGGCTGCAGGAGCGGCTGTACATTGTCAAGAACATGGCGGCTTCCAGGCAGGCATGAGAGTGGATACTTCTTAACAAATTTGGATGAACCTGGACTATCATCTCAAAAACAGACCGTCAAAAGATCTCCCTGGATATTGCAATACGAATCTCGTACGTATGATCGATGGCGAGGAGACTGTATTAAGCCGAAATGTGTATTTTTTGATCGCGAACATAAACTTAGCCGCCATTTTTCTTGTGGGAGCTGCTAGTGGGCTGATTTAACGACAAGATGGCTGCTTACACCGGGGCGGCATGAATTAAATAAAAATTCATTCCATCGACTTTTTTCCGCTCGGAGGAGACTTGGTCAAACATATTTCTCGCAGTATGTATCGGGTTGTATTTGCGTTTACGTATTTATTTGTGGACGTAACAACGTAACTAGATGTCTGTTTTTGTTGCGTTGCTAGCCGCATTCCACTGCATGATTTCATGCACGCGCAAAAGTCTAGCTTAAATGCCCATACCGCTTGGAAATTGCAGAACTCGGTCGATTTTCTGAATCTGCAGTGCACTGGAGTAAAATCGCACGTTTAAAATGTATTATTGTTGCTATTTTGAGCGGCTGACAAGATGGCGACTCCCAGAGAGGCATGAAAATAGCCTTCTGCAGCAAATGGGGACTGGGTTTCGAGTAGTCTCTGAGTTTGTATCTTTGTTTAGTTTTGCAGCGTTTCACTGAATTATATTTTAGAAAACATAACTCTCGCAGTTCGTTTAGAGTTTTATTTGCATTTGCTACTAAGCTGACTCAAATTTTTTGTTTTTATTTGCCGCGCCGCCATTTTTCAGACTGGCGGAGGCTTGTTTCAAGATGGCGACTTCCATGGGTTGATACTCTTTCTGCACCAGGGACATTTAACTGGATGATGTAATTTTGTTGTTTGCCTTTGGAACTAGAACTTGGTGCAATGTGGTTTTCTGTATGTGTAATTATCGATGCTCAAGCTGCTGCACGCGGTATTTTAGACAAATTGACCGGCTTTTAGTCCGCCTACAAGCGCCAAAATGGCGGCATTCCTGAATTAATCAAACTTATGAATAACCCACACTGTTTAATACTTTAATTGTACCGCTGTAATGTTATTACAATGCATACATTTATGCAGAAAGTGTTTATTAATATATACTAGGGTCGCGTGTGAAATATTTGTGTTGGCTTAAGCTTAACGTTACAACAGAACGGATATGTGTGGCTAAGAGTCGCTCAAGTGCATTATTTTTTCCAGTAAAAGGACATGACGTCCCCCGGTTCCGTTGTGCCTGGAACCACCGGAGCTGCACTGCAGCCGCGATGGAAGCGGGTTCTGGGGTGGTCCGGGCCGGTACCCCGACCGAGACACGGACACAGAGCCGTAGCCATCAAGGAGCTGATGGTCGTTTTCGGTGGAGGAAACGAAGGAATCGTTGACGAGTTGCACGTTTATAATACTGGTAAGTAAAATGTGTGTAACGTTAACTGTTTTCACTAAGTTATATTTTCTAACGCGAGAGGATGAAGACGTAACGTAAGCCATAGTCACATGTCTGCTTTACGGAGAAAACTATACATTTTGCTTAAATATGTATATGACGCATTCCGTGTGATTTTGCAATGTTTGTGGTGGTTCAGAGCCGCGCCTCGTCTGCAGGTCGACTGTTGTGTTGTAAGCAAAAAAAGGCGCCAGAAAACATAAATGGACGTTGGCCGCCGCCGCGTCACGCGCACGCCCCTCCTGCACGTGCACCAGTGCGCCTTGGCCATTTTTGTTATCTTTCTCCGAGCATTGTGGCTGTTAAACCCACAATGACGCTAGCAATAATGTGGAAATTATGCTGCTACAGTAGAGTAGACAATACCTTGCATTTGATGCTTTAGGATTTTCCAGAAATTATATGATATTGATACAACGTTTAAAATGCCTACTATAGTAATATATGAAATGTAGGCTATATATGAATTGCATCAATAAATTAACTTTCATTTATGGGTCATAGTGGAAGAACACTTGATTTCTAGAATGCTCTTATTTATCTTCCTAATGGAGCCAAAAACATAATTCCTCTGTGACTCTTGCATTTCTTTGAACTGCAATTCAGTAAAATTCTCTTCCTGTCATTCAATTCTGAAGGCACAGTCTCACTAAACCTGAGCAAGATTTCTTTAGACACGGAAAAGAACAAGATATGTTTCACTTAAATTCAAGCTTAAATTCAAAATATATAAAAATATTAATAAATACATTGTATGTTTTATATAATGTACTCCACTTTACTGCAATGTTACAATGTTTTTAGTTAACTGCAGCTTTAAAGTTGGCATGAAATGAAAATTCACCCTATTTATTTTTTTCAAATGCATGTTATAGATCTTAACAATTCATGTGTGCATATGTTTCATTTTTAAAATATCTTGACCTTCTTATTTAATTGAAATGTCCATCGATTTTTTTCTTTTCAATACTCTGTTTCACTCGGATGTACTTCACAATACAGAAAAATATCTGTCGCTACTTCAGTTTCATCGTGACATTTTGTTCTTTTAATTCAACTTAGAGATCACAGCGTGATGTATAGTTCTTCTATTGGTCACGTCTTCACGCAATACGAATTTGCAGGTTATCGTTCACCTAGTCTTGCATAGCCAGATCTTCAGACTGACGGCAGAAGGTCTGGACACTCGCAGCTTTTCATGACCCTAAGACCGCCCAAGAGAATGTTTGACTGACATAATGCAATGCAAGCCAATCACAATTCATTTGGTTCTGCATCATGTTTAGGGGCGTGCCAATATAATGTCAATGTCCCTTAAATAACAGAGCAGTGTGCATCAAATAAATTATTAATTCAAGAACATTGTGCAAGTTTACTACAACAATAGAGACGTGAACTTCACATATTTTAGAAAATTCAGCTAATCCTGGTTAGTTAATTCAGATTAGTTAATCCTGGTAAGCGCTCGTTGTCACAGTTGTAAATACAGCGGCTTTGCGACAGAATGCGACGCACACATCTGAAGATGCACACGTCAGCCGTGACGTCCCAGAAATAGGAACCGTTTCTAAATTAGAAACTTTGCGTGTCGCCGTCGCGTCTGGTTAGGACAAAAACTCTGATTAACATGGAAAAGATACCTTTTATCGCGTGTCGCGGCGCGTGTAGTTAGGACACGGTGTGAGGCTGAGACTACCGTTCACCAAACTTGTACTTGAACCGCCCCATTTCTCAGATTTTTTGTCCTACTCTCCATTTTGTTATTTTGATAGTTAAAAAGTGCTATGAATTTTTTTTAATTTCACTTCCAGATAAGCTGAATTGCAAGAGTTTTATTGCAAGTCGTCTACACCTTATCACTGAGACATTGACTGAACAATTAAATATTGTTTTCTTTTTCAGCAACAAACCAGTGGTTCATACCAGCTGTTCGCGGAGACATTCCTCCAGGCTGTGCGGCTTATGGTTTTGTATGTGATGGTACACGACTATTGGTGTTTGGTGGAATGGTGGAATATGGAAAGTACAGCAATGACCTTTATGAGTTACAGGTAAGGAAACACTTCTTTAAAATCACTCTGTTACGTGACTAAAGGCTGGAATACACTACATGACTTTTACCCAGGTTTGTAGTATGGAGGAGTTGACGCTAGTTGCCGAAGTCATATCTGTCTGCTGATTTTGGGCAGTCCATTGATAGATTTCACCGAAAATCGCGTAGTATATGATGGGCACAAACTCTATTTTTTCAGCTTCAGACTATGATTCCATCCAGTCGAATGATATCTAACATGTTTGATTTAATTTTTTTCTAACATTGTTTTTATTTGCTATACATCTTATAGCCATGAAGGTGCGTGCATCTGCGCAAGTTTGTGTTTGGAACGACTTGAAAGTCTGGTAGTGTGCAATCCTCATTTCTGTAGTGAATGATGCAGTTTTTCTCTGTAACTCTTTATGAAGTTTTAAAATCTGCTCAGATTTTAAAAGTCATGTTGTGTAGTCCAGCCTTTATTGACTGTTGGTGACTCTGTCAGTACAGATCTGAAATTATCTCGTTATGATTATTAGGCAAGCAGGTGGGAATGGAAAAAATTGAAACCAAAAGCCCCTAAGAATGGAGCACCACCATGTCCTCGTCTCGGCCACAGTTTTTCTCTTGTGGGCAACAAGTGCTATCTTTTTGGGGGGCTTGCCAATGACAGCGAAGACCCCAAGAACAACATTCCCAGGTATTCCTACCATATAATAATGTGGTTAGTAAATAAATGTATTTATATGGTTTTATTCATAGACTCTCTTATGTGTGTTTCCAGATATTTGAATGACCTTTATACCCTCGAACTGCGTCCGGGCTCCAACGTTGTGGGCTGGGATATACCGGTCACGTATGGAGTACTCCCTCCTCCAAGAGAGAGCCACACTGCTGTAATTTATACTGAAAAAACTACTAAGAAGTCCCGACTTGTTATATATGGAGGAATGAGTGGTTGTCGTTTGGGAGATCTTTGGACATTAGATATTGGTATGAAGATCACGGCTGTTTTTGCTGTGGTGTTTGCCACATAGTTCATTCATTCAATCAATCAATTGGGTTAAGCAATAATTAGGCCATTCTTTGCTTTTCAGATACGCTGACCTGGAACAAGCCTACAATAAGTGGCGCTGCTCCCCTCCCCCGTAGCCTCCACTCAGCCACCACTATTACAAACAAGTAAGTTTCAGTGTAATCTAGAATTGCTTCACCACATGCATTCCCTAAATGTACACCATGGCATTACTGACCTTTAATCCCTTTGTTTTATTTGTAGAATGTATGTTTTCGGTGGCTGGGTTCCCCTGGTGATGGATGATGTGAAGGTGGCCACGCATGAGAAGGAATGGAAGTGTACAAACACACTGGCCTGCCTGAACTTGGGTATGTTCTTACTATAAAGTACATGTAGTATTTAAAGTGAAAATAATTGTATTTAACTAAAGGCCTAACTGTTATTATACACATGATCATTCAGAAATCATTCTAATATGCTGATTTGCTGCTGATGAAACATTTCTTATTCATGTTGAAAACTGTGGAAACATGAACCTGTACATAAAGTTCAGAAGAACAACTTTTATTTGAAATATAAATCTTTTGTAACATAAATTTCATTGCTGTCAATGTTGATCATTTTAATTCATCCTTGCTGAATAGAAGTATGAATTTCTTTAAATAATTTGAATGGTAGTATATACTGGTACTTTAATGTTTGGTATGATGACATTCCTGTGTGTGAAATGTTTGGACTATTTTACTGAGCCCTATTTTATTGATGCATTTTTTTCATATTATGCCATATACCTTAAAATAAAAAAATGAGCTTCCTTTTAGACGCCTTGTCATGGGAGACCGTTTTGATGGACACTTTGGAGGACAACATACCACGTGCACGAGCAGGACATTGCACTGTTGCCATTAACAACAGACTTTATGTCTGGAGTGGACGTGATGGGTACCGCAAAGCATGGAACAATCAGGTGTGCTGCAAAGACCTGTGGTACCTAGAGACGGGTGAGTACAGCAGATATGCAGTAAAAAGCATTTCTGACACAGTTGAACTGCATTGTAAAAATATCCAAATGCATAAGTTACATATTGAGTATTTTTTTGCATAATTAATGTATTAAGTCATAATTTGACCTTTTTTTTTTGCAGAGCGACCTAATCCTCCTTCACGGGTACAGCTCGTCCGGGCCAACACAAATTCTTTGGAGGTTAGCTGGGGAGCGGTGTCTACAGCAGACATGTACCTGCTTCAGCTTCAGAAATATGATATCCCAACAGCCACTGCTGCCACATCACCAGCCCTCAATGCGGCTCCCTCCCTCCCTGGAAACTCGCCTAAGAGTCCAGCACCCGCTGCAGCTGCTCCGTCTGCTCAGAGTCTGCCGCATAGTGGCATCACCTTCGTGCCCCAGGCTGCTTCGCCCACTGCCTCAGTTTTACCCAACATGCCCGGAAGTCCTCTGGCTGCCTCAACGGCGCGTGGCCCAGGTACAGATTTTTTAAATTGTTAATAGTTCAGCAATATTTTCAGTTTACTTGAATGTAATAATAAATGAAAGCATTTTTTCATAGTATTTGTAATAAAACACAATTTAACGGTTTTTATTTTATATTTAAGCTATTCTGAAAGTTGCAGCCCCTCAGTCAGGCACCGGGGCATCGATTGTCACTGTGCGCCAAGCCAACCAGGCTGGCAAATCCCCAGTCACTGTGACATCACTTCCTGCAGGTGTTCGCATGGTAGTGCCACCACAGACCACTCAAGGAACGGTATGAAGCGAATAGTAAAGGAGTAATCTTTAAAACCGTTGATACCTCATAAATTGTTTTATTCAAAGGTGTACTTTTAATCTCTTTTTTTTTTCAGGTCATCGGCAGCAACCCTCAGATGAGTGGAATGGCAGCTTTGGCTGCAGCTGCTGCAGCCACACAGAAAATCCCTCCTTCCCCCGGAGCCACTGTTCTCAGTATGCCGGCTGGGGCTACAATTGTCAAAACGATGTCTATGACACCTGGATCCACCACTCACCCCACCACAGTTAAAGTGGCATCACCTGTCATGGTAATTATCTTAAGATTGTCACTGTTGCTGCGTCCCAATTCCCAAAACGTACATGCTAGTGTTGGGCGATATGCTCCATTTTCATATCGTCCTATCGTCAGCCTGTGAGATCGGCGATACACGATATTATCGTGAGGGGGCGGGGCTTACTTATTTGATTATTAACTTGCTTTTTTACTTATTAATTTGCTTGTTTTATTACTTCGTTTTATATATGATAATCTTTTACTATTTTGCTGGTAAAGGTGGAGTGTGTATTAATAGGCTAAATCAGGTTATTTCCCGGTATAGTGAGAGAAAAAAAAAAGATCAAATTTTTTAAAAGAAAAATTTTTTGTATCTGACTCAGAGTATTTCAAAATGTCAGCGGGAAATTTACGGACACACATCCTCTCATGCTCGTTACAGATGCATTATTCTGACTGTAGGCTATTTCTGCATGAGATTAGAACCCAGTTTTAATAATTTCTTGGATCAGGAAAGATCGGAGTTTGGGATTATGTCCTCCTACCAGTGCTCTCTCTGTCTGGATGCACTTCACATGCGCTCTTCAATAAGCGCAACGAACGCGGGTTAATGTGTTTTAAATGCCGGGAGAAATCAGAGTTAAGGGCAAACAGAGTCGATCGGTTTATACTAAAACTTCTGACTTGACTCCGATGAAGGAAAA
Source organism: Phoxinus phoxinus (assembly GCF_949152265.1). Taxonomy (NCBI): domain Eukaryota; kingdom Metazoa; phylum Chordata; class Actinopteri; order Cypriniformes; family Leuciscidae; genus Phoxinus; species Phoxinus phoxinus. The sequence continues at coordinate 18,648,050 of NC_136897.1, read as the reverse complement.
CAGTTAATGCGTTTATATGACCACATGGATTGTCAGTTTATTCAGCATAATCAGGTTAAGTATGTGCTTGTAAACGCGCTCATTCGCTGGCATCTGTCAACGCCACATTCTCCTCTCAGAGACGACGATGGATATAACGGTATAGCAACTATCTTAATTTACTGCCTTAATATTTCTCTTGTGGACCTACATTAATGACAGTGAAAAAATTAGAAGAATATTTATTGTTAAACAAGTGTTTAAAGAGTCGTGCTGTGTTCGTGATCTAAAGACATGTTATTAGGCCGCCGGCTATTTTAGTGATATTATTATTATTATTAATATTTTGTAATTGTATTGTTTTTAGTGTTGTTAATGTCATTAAATGTTTTGTTAACTAACAAATGTGTAACCAATGTGCTATGGAAACAATAGGCCTACTGACGAACAACAATGCCGTTTTCATCTTGGATCTGTATAAGAATGATGCGTCCGTTAAAACAAGCACTTGTGACAATTTGTGAATGGATCACCTTGCAATTCAATTTTAATGTGGATGTAGTTTTTTGTGTGTCTGTTTAAAAAAATTATAATCTTGGAGTCATCAAACGTGCGTGATGGTGATGTCGCAAGTGTTTGGCTATGAGGTGATGTCGTTAAATTTAGGCAAGGCAAATTAATTGTAGTTCCTAATATAGTCCCTTATTATAATAATAATAATACAAATAATTTAATACATTAATAAGAAAACGAGCCCATTATCGTATTGATATCGTCAAAGGCATCTGCCATCGGCAATATCACTGACTATCGTCGATACACGATACTATCGTCTATCGGCACAACCCTAGTACATGCTTTTGAGTGTGTAGCAGAAGAGTTGGCAAGCTTTGGGACATACTACTTCATCATAATTGCATCTTTAACGGATCACAAAATTTCACAATGTTGTTGCAGATGAAAGATAATGTGGATAACATTGAATAAATATATTTTTGTCAGGTTAGATTACTGATTATTAATCACTCAAACCTCTATCTTAACCGTCGGACTCGCACACCCACCATGTTTGTAGTTGTTTAAACATTTTATCCGCATTTGTAGTTCTAATCGAATACTTGTCCAACATGCAATGAGTTGTGGCCAATGTTAGCTGTTAAGAGTGTGCATGGATCTGCACTTTGGATTCTCACCTGAAAAAGTAGACCATCTGGGTATCTATGGAATACTCATTTCAACAGTAGAAGACAGTCAGTTCCCTTTATAGATATATTCATATAAACCCCACCCCCAATTCAATATTGATTCGAATTTCGGGCATCGCGAAAAGTGAGCTTGCTGTGCCTGGTACAGTATTCTGCATCTGTCTTCAGCGTGTTCCATCTCTTGCCTGTGTATTAATATCCTGTTTACAGACTTCATAATATTTCCACACAAAAGAAAAATTTTGGGTAATGATTGCAATGCAGTATGTGCCCAAGTATGGAAAGACATGCAGGTTAGGTGGATTGGACATGCCAAATTGGCCGTGTGAGTCCCAAGCATGTAATAGGGAGGGTTCGGGAAAGACCTGGCAACCTACCCCGGAGAAAACATTGGCAAGAAAAATCATGGACTGTCTGGATGGCCATAGAATCATCAAGAGTCGGATACGACTGTAATAGTTAATGAGAGAGATAATGGTTTTCCCAAAAATATTAAGCAGCACAACTGTTTTCAACATTGGTAATAATAAATGTTTCTTGAGCACCAAATCAGCATATTAGAATGATTTCTGAGGTATCATGTGACACTGAAGACTAAAGTAATTACATTTTGCCATCACAGGAATAAATTAATTAAAATAGTTATTTTGCTATTTTACTGTATTCTTGATCCAATAAATGCAGCCTTGGTGAACAAAAGAGACTTGCAGAACCCACATTTTTTGAAAGGTAGCATACCTTCAAATTATGTAATGTTTGAGTTAAAAAACAAAATACTCAACTGCAAAGCTTTGATTGGATGAGCTGAATTCAAAACTTGCATTAGCTAGTATGTGACCACACATCAGTTCAATTCTATATTTATGTGGCAATTTGTCACGTTGTTCATCTGCCGTCATATCGGCCAGCCCTAGTCTCATGACACAATTTTTTTTGTCGTAGGTAAGCAACCCTGCCACTCGCATGCTGAAGACCGCCGCAGCACAGGTGGGCACTCCGACAGTTTCCAGTCCAAATACAGGTGCTCGACCCATCATCACAGTGCACAAGTCCGGCACAGTTACCGTAGCACAGCAGGCTCAGGTTGTGACCACTATGGTGGGCGGAGTCACCAAGACCATCACTCTTGTCAAGAGTCCTCTTTCCATGGGAGGAAACCTGGTACAGTACATTTTAAATTCTGGCATGGGATAAACCTGAATGGTAAAACCATGAATGGACATTATTTATTATCTAATTATTTTTCTTTGTTTTAGATCTCTAACTTGGGCAAGATGGTGTCAATGGTACAGACCAAACCGGTCCAGACAGGTGCTTTGACTGGACAGGCCGCCTCCAACAATCTGGCTCAGATTTTACAAGTATGTTAAACATAAGTATAACTAGTTATAGTTTTCTCAGACACTCACATTATTTATAATTTGAAATAATATACATTTTTATGTCATTCTCATTCCATAGTCAAAGGGTACCCTTCCACCCGGCACCATTCTGAAGCTGGTAACATCTGCGGATGGAAAACCAACTACCATAATTACCACCAGTCAAGCCGGTGGCACAGGAAACAAGCCCACTATCTTGGGCATCAGTGGCATGTCCCCCTCTACCAACAAACCGGGCACTACCACTATCATTAAAACTATCCCAATGTCTGCTCTACAGCAGGGAGCTGCAGGTAAACCATTTTCTCAAGAAGTGTAATTTTTAGGGTTGGGTACCGAAACCCGGTCCCAATATGGAACTGGTACCGAAGTGACCGGACCGTATCAAAATGCAGATTTCTGTGCCTCATTTCATTGCCACTTAAATACTTCAGCTATCGGTTGAAATATTTGCCCTCTGGTTCTCCGAAACGGTCGTAAGAAACATCATCACTGCATGTGATTGCTAATTAACCCTTTGACGATCGTTCACGCCGGTGCGATTAGAACGTTTAGATCGTGTGATCATCAACTTCTAAATTTAAATCTGCACTCGCAGGTTGGCAGGTGCTGAGCCAGAGATGGACGCGCTCAGCGCTGTCATATATCACAACTTTTTACTGTTTTCAACCACATAAGAATTATTTTAGGTTTCAGACATTTAAATACACAAGTACTAGCAAAAAAATACAATTATAGTTTGTAAAATACACACTGTTGTCTATAGAAGCGGCAATAATCCTTTCAATTATAAATTGTTGACGTGTTTAGATACACATTGTGTAGGTAACTATAAAATTGACTCTCTTCTTCTCACACTTCACTTACTTTCATGTATTTCGGGAGAAATGGATGAATTGACGTGTTGTAAATCTGACCGATACAATTCTCTGAACTGCGGTGTGTACTAGGGCTGTAACGATTTACGATATTAAACCGAAATCGCGACACTCAGATCCACGAACCTGTGTCACGGTGTGAGAAGGCAGATCGCGATCGACACACCCCTTCCCAGACTTATCTTTCTCGTCCAGAATAGATCCTAGGGCTGTGACGGGGTCTTTTACATATTAGGTATGGGAATTTCAAGCAAAAATAATATTCGAAGATCGCTGGGTATCATTTGATTATTATTCAAAAATCGCACCTCTCCCCCACACACACACACACACACCAGAGCAAGTGAGCAAAGCGCGCGGTGTGTGTGGGGCACCGGCGCGCGCGTGAACTGGAGCTCACCTCATAAACGAATCGAAACTTATATAGAAAGCTTGAAATACTTTTGCTTGATTTAACGTTAATTCAAAACATAAAGAAATGGCTGCTTAGGCTAATTCGTAGGAATTGTGCATTTCTCTATGCGCGTTCACTTTGTGGCAAGCGTTATTCCTGCGCTTGAGATGCGGGTCATGCGGAATAGGCAATATATTATTTGTGGTTTACAGCACAGACAGTAAGCCTTGGTTACCTCAGAAGAATTTTTAACATGCTCGAATCATCTCCACAATGGAGTATAGTTCTGTTTGTTTTTCAAAAGTATTTTGTTACAAGAAAACAGAGTTATAGCTTTAGCTATTTATTTATTTATTTATTTGGCTTTTAAAATCCTCCCTCCTCGAAAGAATCGCGGTTTGTATCGAATCGTGGGTCAGAAATCGGGATACGAACCGAATCGTGGGTTTGCTGTATCGTTACAGCCCTAGTGTGTACTAACATGGCGCCCATTGTGCGTTATAGATCAACTAACATTGCAGCGTTCTTCCACGAGGGGTTTTGCGTCACGGCATTTAAGGTGCGTTCTAAAATAACACTCCCCTTGTGCAGGACATGCAATAAGTCAGGAGAGGTGTCGTATTTTGCCAGAGAAGGCAAAAATGTGGTCATATTTCTGCAAAAGTATTGCTGAACTTAGCTAGTTTGTAACATACCAAGAGTACAGACTACTTTGCTTTTATTAGTACTGTAACTGTTTTTTAGTGTTAAATTATTGCAATTGGATTAAGTGGCTTAGGTTTTATTGTGAAGTGGTGTTTTCTATTTAGGCTACTTATATTAATGTATTTAAGTATACTTAAAATTTGTAATATATTGTTCAATTTTAAGATTTTGATTTGATTTTTTTCAATAAAAAAAGCCGTTCTTTAATGTCATTCACCATAGTTTTGAGGCTTTTTTTAAAGTATTGATTTGGCACCGGTATCAAAAAAACCCCCAAAAAACCCCAACCCTAGTCATTTTTGTTTTGTTGTCCAGAATAGAGAGATATTAATGATTAGGAGAGGTAGTAATATAACATTTGTCAGTAATATTATTATTATTATTGTTGTTGGTAACTACAGCTATAATAATTACTACTAGTAGTAATAATACTAAATACATTCGTTTTATTTATATTTAAGTGTCATTAAATTATGAATATTACTTTTAACAACAATAATAATATTAATAACAATTAGTTGCAATTATAATACATTTATATTTATTTGTTAAATTCATATGTATCATTAAATTGATATAATAATAAAAGCAATTATTATTATTAATGTTCACTCACTACTACTAATAATAGTTAGTAGTAGTAATAGCTTTTATATAGTTTTTATTTACTTGCACTTAATGAGTGCCTGTTTTCTGTTGTAGGCGTGACTAGTAGTACCGGGATGAAGAGCCCCATTACCATCTACACCACAAAGGTGATGACATCTGGAACAGGAACTCCTGGCAAATTCATTACAGCAATGCCTAAGATTGGTACAGCAGCTGGCCAGCAAGGCCTAACACAGGTATTGGGGTCAGAATATCTGGTGCAAAAATGGTGGAAAGCTGATGTGCTTGTAGCACTTGAAGGTCTGTTTTCTTACCTGGGTTTTTCTCTCCTAAGGTTGTTCTGAAGGGAGCCCCTGGTCAGCCTGGAACCATTCTTCGCACCATGCCGATGGGAGGAGTGCGTCTCATGTCTCCAGTATCTGGGGTCAAGCCAACTGTAACCACGCTGGTTGTCAAGGGAACAACTGGTAAGGATGTGACCTTGATAGTCAAAACTTAATGTTCCTGAAAGACTTCATGCTTCTCTGCCAAGTGTAATTCAGCAACTGCTATTGATGAATGATTAAAGTATTTCCCTCTCGCCGTTTCTCTCCTCTTTCCAAGGTGTAACAACTCTTGGCACAGTCACAGGAACCGTTTCTACCAGCTTAGCCAGAGGAAGCCTAGCCAGTGCCAATGCCACCCTGGCAACCCCCATCACCACTCTGGGCACGATTGCCACCCTCTCCAACCAGGTCATCAATGCCACTGCTGTGTCAGCTGCTCAGACCAACCTGACCACTGTCACCTCCAACATGCAGGTACTTGGAACCAGATTATCTTTTCTGATTAGATTTTTATTTGTATATAATTATTCTTTCATTACTGCAGCCATTTTGTGTCTTTAAAAAAAATGTATAGCTATTATGTAAGTATATTATATAGTTTTACCCCCCGAATTGATATGGCTGCAGTTTATTTTTATTTATTTTATTCCTGTGATGCAAAGCTGAATTTTCAGCATCATTACTCCTGTCTTCAGTGTCACATGATCCTTAAGAAGTCATTTGGTCCTCAAGGAACATTATTATCATCAATATTTAAAATGGTTCTGTTTTTCAGGATTCTTTGAACAAAGTTAAAAAGATAATTTATTTTATGTAAAAATCTACATTTTGTAAAACTATAAATGACAATTTAGTGTGTCCTTGCTAAATATAAATATTATTTCTTAAAAAAATTGACCCCAACCAAACAGTAGTCAATTAATTTATATACATTAATTTATATAATGTATAATAACTAATTATAACTATGTTAATTATATAAAATACTATTTAAGGATACAAAAAAAATCTGTATTTAAAATGAACAGTTTTACACAATATTTACATTAAATTCACTGAAAAAACATCTATCTGTATTTACTATCTAATTGTCATCCTTTTTTAATAGCCCACCCAGGTGACTCTCATAACTACACCCACTGGTGTGGAGGCTCAGCCTGGCCAAGATCTGCCTGTTTCCATTCTGGCGTCTCCCACGTCTGAGCAGCCCACCTCTACTGAGTCTGGTGCAGGCGAAGCTTCTGGCACTGTTACTCTAGTGTGCTCCAACCCACCCTGCGAAACGCACGAAACGGGTACAACAAACACTGCCACCACAGCATCTGCCAACATGGGTGGTGTTCAGAGGGTCTGCTCAAACCCACCATGCGAGACCCACGAAACAGGCACCACCAACACAGCAACCACAGCATCTTCAAGTATGGGCACTGCTCCTACTAGCATGGTGCAGAGAGTTTGCTCAAACCCACCCTGTGAGACCCACGAGACGGGCACCACCAACACAGCAACCACAGCATCATCAAACATGGGAGGAAACCAAACGGGAGCGGTTCAGAGAGTTTGCTCAAATCCACCTTGTGAGACCCACGAGACGGGCACCACCAACACAGCAACCACAGCTTCATCAAACATGGGAGGAAACCAAACAGGAGCGGTCCAGAGAGTTTGCTCAAATCCACCCTGTGAGACCCACGAGACGGGCACCACCAACACGGCCACCACGGCTTCATCTAACATGGGCGGAAACCAAACAGGAGCGGTCCAGAGAGTTTGCTCAAACCCACCTTGTGAGACCCACGAGACGGGCACCACCAACACGGCCACCACGGCTTCATCTAACATGGGCGGAAACCAAACGGGAGAGGTCCAGAGAGTTTGCTCAAACCCACCTTGTGAGACCCACGAGACGGGCACCACCAACACGGCCACCACGGCTTCATCTAACATGGGCGGAAACCAAACGGGAGAGGTCCAGAGAGTTTGCTCAAACCCACCTTGTGAGACCCACGAGACGGGCACCACCAACACGGCCACCACGGCTTCATCTAACATGGGCGGAAACCAAACGGGAGAGGTGCAGAGAGTTTGCTCAAATCCACCTTGTGAGACTCACGAGACGGGCACCACCAACACTGCCACCACTGCCACCTGCAGTATGGAGACAGATGAGGGAACAGGTACTTCAGATTTCAGAAAGATTCTTCTTCAGCTTTCACACAAACATTATTTACACTACTACCAATCGAAATTTTTGGTTGGGTTTATAAGGCAGTAAAACATTAATTTTGTGAAATATACAAAATACTAAATAGCTTGTTTCTATATAACTGATTCCTGTGATGGCAAAGCTGAATTGTCAGCATCATTACAGTCTTTAGTGTCTCAATGATCCTTTAGAAATCATTCTGAAATAGTGTCTCGTGATCCTTTAGAAATCATTCTGACATAATCTGAGCCCATCACAAAGCACTGTTTACTTGTGCTGTAAGAGATTTAACTTACCGGTTGTAACTAGATACTTTATTGTAGGAAATCTCACCAAATTTGTTCACCGCAAATGACTTTGCTCTTTCAAAACCAAATACATTTTCTCACCATTCTTTCAGACTAGTGGTCTGAAAAGCACTAAAACAGGGTGTCCGCGGGGTTTTAAAAAGTATTAAAAAGTGATAAATCAAAATTGTCAAATTTAAGGCCATTAAAAGTGTTAAATGTGGTCTCAGAGGTATTATTTTTTCCAAATTAGGTATTATTTTTTCAGACTATCAGGTGTCCTATTATTCTGATTGAAATTCCATCTGCGTTCGCGTTAGTTCGTTTAAATATGTGCTTTAGCATATCTGGGCACATAATCAAAGATCTTTCGTCTCCGTCTCAACTTATGTTTGATGCTGACGTCATATTCAGTGGTCGTTCATAGAAGATGCCAGTTTGTGAATTGGCAACAGTTCATAGAAGATGCCAGTTTGTAATGCATCAACAACAGTTCATAGAAGATGCCAGTTTGTAATGCATCAACAACAGTTCATAGAAGATGCCAGTTTGTAATGCATCAACTTGCAGTGAATGCCAGCCAGTGTGCTGGAACTATCCATTCTCTCCATTGCACATTTTATGTAGTTTTTTTATTTTTATTTACTAAGTGAAATAAATATGTGCAATATGTTGTCAACATCAGTCTCTAAATCTATGCCTGTTTGTATGTTATATATGTCAAAATCTGTGTAAATAATAGAAAGGTTGCTGATTAACACTTGCAATTCAGTGTCGTGATGGTTTTAAAAAAAATTCTGAAGGTAGTAAAAAAGGTATTAAAAAGTATTAAATTTAACTTAAGGATTGCTGTATATACCCTGTAAAAATCCTCTGTAGCTGGTTGCTGTTAGTTTCCTGAAAAATACATGCGAAAGCTAATATATTTTTGGTTTTGTGGGGTGTGAATTTTAGCAATACATATGAAACAGGAAAATTGAACTGGTTAAATAAAATTTGCCATTGGAAAATTTAACTAGTTCCCTTTTTCTTGTTTATTACTACCATTTGTACTTTTGTACTTATGTCTTTGAAAGGTTTATGGTAATGATTTATTTTGTGCATTTAGCCCAGCAGAGTGGTGAAGCATCAGAATCTGCCACCACCACAGAGGGCCTGCCGTCCACTGTTGCGCCCCAGAGCAGAGCCATTACCACAGTCACACAGGCCACGCCTCTACCCGGACCAGCTGTTCCAGTGAGTGGCGATACAAACTTGTTCGATGCTACACTATTAATTCAATACAATCGACATACGTTAAGTCAAAATGCCACCCATTTTTGTGGGTCCTCAAATACCTATCAAATTTAAGGTGATATAAAGTCTTAAATATCTTAAATGGTCAAATAAGTCATTTTAAGAGTTCTTAAATTTGGGAACTAAAAAACAGAAATCATGATATGCCTTCAAAAGATGATTGAATTAAATACATTTTCTACATGTTCAAAGTCAAAACGTGGCGCTGTTGCACGTTCTACAGACTTGAATACCGCATATGTATGCCAAGCGATTACTTATGATCTACTGTTGCTGAATTGTGATAGTTTACTTTATGGTTTTTATATTGTAATACGTTGTAGATGGTTGTAAGATACTTTATATCAAATTTGATCTCCGTCATCTTTTTAAATGAGCAGCTGGAAGAAGTCAAGCATGGACATTTCAAAAGTGTCCCAGTGTATTTTGGTAGTAGGGTGTGAAGTGTAGTAATGCATATGAAACAAATTTAATTTTAAGTAAAATTTTCTTAAAATTCTTAAATTTAATTTAAAAAAAAACTCTCCAGATACCCTAGCTTTACTTAACTCATTCAATATCATATTTGCATCCAGATTACAGAAATTGTAGGCTGGACTTTTGGGAACTGATGCATACAATTGAAGTAGGCCTAAATGTTAGATTGAAGGTAGGAGGGCAGGGTTGAGAAAAAAGGGATTCCTAACATCACCAATTTTTCTTTCTCTGTCCTTCTCCTGCAGTCTATTTCTTCCATCACGGATTCATCCTCAGAGGCAGGAGTTGAGCCGGTTGTTATGGAGAGCTCGGAGGCAGAGTCCTTGCAGACAGAAGGCCAGGCTGAAGCGGAGGCAGTTGCCATGCAGGCAGAGTTCCAGGCAGAAGCGGGGGCAGTAGCTTTGCCCAGTGACTTCCAGGCGGAGGCAGCGGCCTTGCCAAGTGACTTCCAGGGAGAAGCCATGGCGGTAGCCATGCAGGCAGAGAGCCAGGCAGAGGCAGGGGCAATGCCCATGGAGCATGACGCTTCTAGCATGGCAGAGGGAGAAACCGCTCAGGAGCAGCTACCAACAGCAGAGGTATAGTCTTTTACATTCTGGCTGTACAATTTCCAGTTATTATTGGAAATTAAGACTAATGGATACTGCTTTTAATAATTCATTTTAAGGACAAATGATTGAATATCTAAAGAAAGATACATTTTAATATATAAAAGTATATGTATATATAATTTTATATATTTTTTTCTTTTTCTTTTATTCAGCATGGACACATTAAAAGTGACAGTAAAGATATTTATAATGTTACAAAAATATTTCAATAAATGCTGTTCTTTTCTTGTAGATGGAGGGTGTAGAGGCGGCATCAGCATCACAGGCCGAGGCACTGGCTTTGCCACCAGAGCTGATGTCGGATGTACAACCCACAACGCTGATGGTGACTGGTCTGACACCAGAGGAGCTGGCTGTTACGGCAGCCGCCGAAGCAGCGGCCCAGGCTGCAGCGACAGAGGAGGCACAGGCCCTTGCAATCCAGGCTGTACTACAAGCAGCACAGCAGGCTGTCATGAGTGAGTCGCCATCTTTTATCCACAAAACCCCAACCTTAAAATCAGTCTAAAACTCACAGTAAGCATCTTCTTCCTCATTCCCCCTCAGGCTCAGGTGACGGAGATGGCGGAGAAGACCACCAGACCCACACCATACCCATCGTTCTGACCCAGCAGGAACTGGCAACTTTGGTTCATCAGCAACAGCAGCTTCAGGCAGCCCAGCAACTAGCCGCTGCCCAGGCCGCACTGCCCACAGAGGGCCTGGCTCCAGCTGACAGCCTAAATGATCCCTCCTCAGAAAGCAATGGACACAACGAGATGGCCGCCGCTGCCACAAGTGCAGTAGTCGGACTGCTGCCTCGCACCACAGCAGAGAGTATGTGTGATGTTTCAATTTACTCTTCAATAGTATTGACTATGTTAGTTGTTTTTTTACAATTATAGTTAATATCCTGTAAATTAAAAAGGTAACACTTAACACATTAACTAACGGGACCTTATTGTAAACTAACATTAACTACCAATGAACAATACTTTTGTTACAGTATATATTAGTCTTTGTTTACGTTAGTTAATAAATACTGTTTGTGCTTTGTTTATATGTGGTTCATTAAATATTAACAGATGCATCTTTTTTTAGAATATTAGTAAATTATGAAATTTGCATTAAGATCAATAAGTGGTTTAGAAGTATTTCATTGTTGGTTTATGTTAACTAATGCAGTTAAATTATGTTTAAGAAATGGAAGCCTTTGTGAAGCCTTTTCCATGACTACATTTTAAAATCTGAATGTAATGTTTATATCTGTAGGCTTGGTTTTATTTCAATTAAATGTCAGGATGGTACATCGTATTTTTCCACATGTTCCATTTTAATTCTGTTTATTCCCTTTGTAGCCTTGGCTCCATCCAGCACATTAGCACCTGTTGTAGTTGCCAGTCCAGCTAAGATGCAGGCAGCTGCAGCTCTCACTGAAGTGGCCAATGGCATTCAGGCTGGGGTAAGTTTAACAATCGGGTAAAGGGTCACGATAATATGCATTGAAATGTGGAAGAATAGTTTTTAAAAAATCCTTTTTGTGTTGTTTCTCCCCACAGAGACAAAATCCTCCCACTGTTACAGTCAAACCTCAAGTGAAGAAAGAAAACCAGTGGTTTGATGTTGGCATTGTCAAAGTGACCAATATGGTTGTAACACATTTCTACATGCCTGCAGATGACTCCACTTATGTTGAGGTAAGCCATAATGAGATTGTACTTCATACAATATTGTTAGACGCCGTTACATTGCTTATTTCAAAATGTAATTATACTGACAGAACTTGTTTTATGTTGCAGGATGATTCAGGCACAATCCCTGACTACAGCCAGATGAAGAAGGTGGAGCTTCAGCCCGGGACCGCCTACAAGTTCCGTGTGGCGGGTATAAACACATGTGGCCGTGGAGCCTTTTCTGAAATATCTGCTTTCAAGACTTGTTTACCAGGGTTCCCGGGGGCACCGTGTGCCATAAAGATCAGCAAGGTACACCTCAAATCTTAATTTAAGTTTTCAAAGATTTGTTTTGACTAATTTTTGATTGATTTTCTAATAAGGAAAAGTTTAAATGAATAGAATGCTTGTCATGATTACATGATTCACACTTCATTTTGAATTTTAAATTTAGAATTATCGATACACCAAACTATGATTTTAAAGGGATAGTTCACCTCAAAATCAAAATTGTCATCACCCTCAAGTTGTTCCAAATCTGTTCCAAAGTTTTTCTTCTGCTGAACACAAAAGATATTTGGATGAATGTCGGTAACCAAACAGATGAGCCCCATTGACGTCCGTAGTATTTTTTCTTCTTCTCCATACTATGGAAGTCTGTGGGGTCATCAGGTTTGGAACAACTTGACAAGAATTAAAACTTTTGGGTGAACTAGGCTATCCCTTTAATTCAGTAACTTTTAATATTTTAATGTAGTATTTATTAGGATTTTTCCTAATGTATATATTTTTAATCAATTACTGACCAGCACAAACAGTTTACACTACCATTCAACCCGTTAGGGTTGGTAAGATTGTTTTAAAGAAGTGTCTTTTAGACTGCATTTATTTGATTAAAAATACAACAAAAACATTAAAGCTACACTGTGTAATTTAAGTTTATTCTTAGCAAAAAACACTGTTCTTTCAAAATTATATGTGCTCATTAATGTATAATTACTTCTACCAACTAATCAAGTATTCTCGTAAGCGTAGAATCTACCATTTATAATACATACGGGTGAGCTGCTCGAATGGCGGAAGCCATGTTGCGCCTCCATCTTGAAAATACATTAGCCAAAGAGGGACATACCTGGAAATTCAAGCTTCGCCTTTTGCGTTTTTACACTCAGTGGCACCGTGACAAATGCGAGGGGGAGATTACTCACGACTGCCGGCATATTTGAAATAATACGGCCACCGTAGGAGTTTAAACGCCCTCGGAATGGGAGGGGCTAAAGTAATATTCAGTTGGTAGTCATATACAATTTCACTGCTAGATGGGAGTAATTCCTACACAGTGTAGCTTTAATATAATAACAAGTGCTTTCAAATCGATTAATCAGATCTAACATAAGATTTTATGTGTATTATATATATATGTCTTTGTGTGTTTCTGCATATATGTACATATATATGCATGCATGCACATATATTATGTAATCAAAAACTTATGTTGGATGCAATTGACATCCATATAAATGTGTACTCATTTCACTTGTTTCTCTCCTCAGAGTCCAGACGGTGCCCACCTTACATGGGAGCCTCCATCGATGACATCAGGGAAGATCACAGAATACTCAGTGTATTTGGCCATCCAGAGCAGCCAGACCACCGAGGCGAAACCCTCGGCCCCAGCCCAGCTTGCCTTCATGCGTGTGTACTGTGGGCCAAACCCCTCCTGCCTAGTTCAGTCCTCCAGCCTGTCCAACGCCCACATAGACTATACCACCAAACCCGCTATCATCTTCCGCATCGCCGCTCGCAACGAGAAAGGTTACGGACCGGCTACACAAGTGCGATGGCTGCAAGGTACAGGTTTTCTTTGGTGAGAAAAGATTTTTGTTTCAGCCAGTGACAAGGTGGATTTTACAATTGCTTATTTTTCTTTGCGTTTCGCCTTGTAGAGTCTAACAAAGATGGCCTTTCTGCAAAGCCTGCCCCAAAAAGAGCAGTTTCTTCACCAGATACGTAAGTGTCCATATCTCCAGTATCATAAAAGTGCATTTGATGAAACATAAGTTAAACAGTATTATTGTGAAGTATTATTACAATATTTTAAAATGTAACATTCCTGTGGTAAAGCTAAATTTCCAGCAGCCATTTCTCCAGTCTTCAGTGTCACATTATCCTTTAGAAATCATTCTAATATTCTGATTTGGTGATCATGAAACATTTCTTATCAATGTTATGTTATGATTGAAACTGTAGTAATTTTTAAGAATTCATTGATAAATATGAAGTTCAAAGGAACAGCATTTATTAAATGAGAATTTTTCTGTCACTTTTTACGCATACCTGCTAAATAAAATTAAGTTCTTTTAAAAAGTCATATTTGACAGGTTTGAGTACGAATGAGTATTAAAATATATGTACGTTTAATTGCAGGAAAGGGATTGGTCAGAAAAAAGCAAGAATGGACCAATAAGCCCCTCTCTCCATTTGTCCTTCAAGACCAGGAAGACTTCCACTACTCAAAGCGCTCCACCATCTGGATTCAACACATCTTCAACTGCAACCATCTATTAAAACAGCAAAAAATCAACAAGGAAGTAATTTCTAGGGAATGCTCTTTTTTTTCTTGTTAATAGTATGAATGGAGAAAAGCACATTGCATATTTTTGAGTATTTTTCAACATAGTTGGAGTGGGAGGGGAAAAAAAACTAATTTGCATTTTCCATTGTAGTCTTCCTTTCTCCCCTATTTCTTTCAAAACATGTATCTTGCTTCAGTGAATTCAAACACCAGTTTTAAGATATTTGTAATGTTCGTTCTGTCAGTTGGGCTCAAATGAAGTTACTCTTTTCTGTGATGGACTTCAGGGTGAAGTTTTAGTTCACGTTAAATATGTGGACATGGCGGGAGGATTTCTGAATGGAGATGAGTCATTTTCATGTGAGGGGAACAGAAATGGGGAAAACAAACCAAGCACTTGTCCTCAGACAAGAGGGGATTTTCTTTCACTCAAATGGCTAAGTGAAATAAGATCTGCATACGGATTCGTTCTGGACTCAAGCCTTCTGGTGAAGTGTGCACTTTTGCATTGAGCGGAAATAGAGGCAGAACTGCAGATAAAGAAATGGCCATGGAAGTACATTACCGGCAGGACAGAGACTTTGCTAAAACTGAGATTTGCCATACAAAAAAAAAAAAAAATGGAAAAAAAAGAGAAAAAAACGCAAAACTTCCCAAAAAATTAGTGAGCGACGATGGAGAAGATCTTTTGTGTAGTTTATTTTTGTATTTTTAAAGCTTTTCTCCTGTGTGTATGTGTATGTCTGTGTGCTTTTTTTTTTTTTTTTTTTTTTTTTTTTTTTTAACTCACAACTTTTATTTTTTTGTTTTATTTTTAAAAATTGTTGGCCAACCACCTTTGGTTTAAGGAATTGTGGGATGAAGGGCTTTTCTCCGGAGGGCTGTGCTGTTGTCAAATACTTTGACACATTGTATTTGTGCTCAAGCCGAGTGGTGATGTGCTACAACTGAAAAGGATGTAAACAAATGTAAACATCTGAAGGGCTTTTACTTTGTTTACTGAGTTTTTCTACGCTTGTTTCCACTCTGTGTTTGTGAATGCCAAACCTTGAGATGTAAAAATCTTAATTTTTTTTTTTTTAATTCCTCACCTTACCAAAATCGCCATTATTAGTAAACACCCAGCTTTTCCCCTTTCTCTGGCTTGTCCTCTTAACTTTTTCACAATGTAACTGTAGAATTTTCTCTGCCCTAGATTGTGAAGGAAATTGTCCATGTGAAGATGAATTTCTACTTTTTTCCCCTTTGATTATCTGAGAGGTATGCAAACTAAATGTTCAGTGTATACCTGTATGTCTCCATGTGGGTGAGGATGGCTGTTCTCATTCTTGGTAAAAGCCAAGTTCGGATTTGACTGTAATATAGTTCATTCATACCGCAAGAAGTGAAGATGATATTCTGGCCTTTTATATATTTACCTGTACAACGTTTTTACATGTTGGTCATCTCCTGATTGCCTTTTTTGTCTTGACTTATAAAAGAAACCGAAATATATAAACTGTCTCCCTGATTAATTATTAGCAATTTCTTTTAGTTTCATGCAGCACATCCTGGGAGTTAATTTCATCCCCAGTGTCTTCCAGAGTTGTGAATTTGAGTAGCTATATTTGATGAAACGCCCTTCGGATAACTGAATAGATACGGCGCTTAACTCGTTTGCATTTAACATGGAGATATTTCTTCTGAAATAAAGGAATGATATCCCAGCATAGTATTCATATGAAGTAGTTCAAGAGGTTTTATTTTTCATACAAAAGTCTTTCACACATGCATCAAAAACAGTTTGTTGTTTTTGATAAATATTTTTAATCTTATCCATTTCATTGTTACTCATTTTAGTAAATTTTACATTGACTAAAATGGTAATTTTAAGTACATTAAAACAGCATTTTAGTTGACTAGAATTTTTTTTTTTGACAGATACATTTTATATATTTAAACGTTGAATAAACGTTTTTTTAAAAGTTATGTTTTTGTATTACACTTTATTGTAAAAAATTAAATGTTGCATTAGTTCATTATCCATGTTTTAATGTGGTGAAAAGAGCGCGTTCACAACATGACTAATTCTGCCAGAACGCAATTACTTATTCATCAGCTGGAAAAAGAAAAGTTAAAGTGATTCCAACAACATTGTTCTTTGTTGTTATTGTTATAGTTGTGGTGTGGACTTCACTATTCTCATAGTATTAGACCGATTATTAAAAATGTATAGTAATCATAATAGATAACGTCCTTGTGAACGGGCCTTAAAGTCCGCATGAAACCGAAGTTGCAATGGTCTTTTTTTCCCCATGTGCACAGATAAATTATAATAAATATTGCAATATTCCATAAAAATAACTGTTTTGAATTCATGTTGATTTAAACAACAGTAGCACAAGAGATTGTCTTTGCTTCAACAATAGCATTTTTTATTTGGCTTCTTATCCTGTTGTTTCTGTATAATCTGGATGTCTTCTCCATTCTCCACATGGTGGCTTTTGAGCTGTAGAGAGTGTGGCACACACAAATGTAACCTAATGCTGCTTTTTTGGTCAAGCTGAGTATTAAATATTCAGTTAGGCTAGTGTCTCTAATCAAAAACTAAATTCAATGGCCTGGTTTCACAGACAGGGCTTAGATTAAGCCAGGATTAGGCCTTAGTTCAGTTAGGACATTTAAACGTGCCTTCACGTTTAAAAAACATTACTTGTGTGCATCTTAAGACAAAACAATGGCACTTTTTAAGATCTGTCAGTGCAAGTTGCGTTCAGTTAAAACAGCTCAAACATGCATTTTAGTCTGGGACTGCCTAGTCTGTAAAAATATTTGTGAAAATACTTCTAACTTAGTTTTGGTTATACAAAATGATTGAACTCACATACTGCAGGGCAGCTCGTGCTGCACTGTGAAAGGTTGTGTCCACGCCAACGTCTTCCTTGGCACTACATTCGAAATATTCAGCTCCGATTTCACTGCACCACTGCTGGGCTTTGTTTGGGGACACCTGTCAATCAAATCCGGCTATCAGTTATAAGCAAAGTAATACATTATTGCCTGGTTTTACAGACAAAGCTTAAACTAAATTGTATGTTTGAGGTGTCTTAACGAAAGCAACTTGCACTGAGATATCTTAAAATATGTCTCAAGACAAATCAAGGTACAATGACCTGTTTTAACTAAAGCCTAATCCTGGTTTAATATAAACCCTGTCTGTGAAACCAGGCCTAGATCTATAGCTCATAATGCAATAGAGTTGGCTAACCTCACGATGATCCAAGTCAATTTTATTGCCGAGCACTATGAAAGGGAAGGCAGTGGGGTCAGAAGGACATGCCTGCACCAGGAACTCTTTCTTCCAGACGTCTAGTGCATCGAAGGAGACGGACGAGGTAACATCAAACACTAGGAGGCAGCAGTGAGCTCCACGATACAGTGCGGTACCCAGGGAATGAAACCTCTCTGTACCTGCAGTGTCCCAGATCTGGTGAGTATTGCATGACATAGTTTGTAGAGCCCTGTTCAACCAGTTGAGATGTAAACTGTGTTATTATAATGAAAGCTATCTGTGGATCCTGTGTATGACATGAAGATAAGGATTTTATTTTATTTTTTAAATCTTGTGGGTTTAACATACATTAATGTAAATGCATCTCACCTGAAGAATCACTGATCTTTTATCAATAGTGACTTCTTTAGCAAGGAAATCTACCCCAATTGTGGCACGATACAATTTAGTAAAGCGATGGTCAACAAACCGGGTCATGAATGAAGATTTTCCCACTCTGTTAAGACAAAAAGAAATAGGGACAACTAACTGACCAGAGAATTTACTGGTAAATTATACGATTAACTACAATGCAGTGCATTGACCTTGAGTTACAGAACCAGCTGCCTCTATAAATGACAAACTTTTTAGAAACACAAGCCGCTGTTGAGGTTTTTTCATGTTTAGAGAGTCACTTCTTTTAGTTACTTTCTGTACTTCCTTGTTTTTGTGTAACAGTATATAGGCTTTTGTTTTGGGGTCGCACATACACTGGTGTTCAAAAGTTTGGAATCACTAAAACATCTTGAAAACTTTATGTAATCTTTAAAAATATGAATCAAATGTATTTACAATATTGTTTTTTATCAATATAATCCAACCTTGGTGAATAAAATGATCACATTCTTTCAGAAACATAAAAACGTCATAATGATACCAAACCTTTGAAGGGTAATTCAT
Organism: Phoxinus phoxinus; assembly: GCF_949152265.1. NCBI lineage: Eukaryota > Metazoa > Chordata > Actinopteri > Cypriniformes > Leuciscidae > Phoxinus > Phoxinus phoxinus. The sequence continues at coordinate 18,629,258 of NC_136897.1, read as the reverse complement.
GTATTTGTTCTTGCAAAATTTGCTGGAAAAGCTGTTATTCATTTATGTGCTTTACTACTAGATACCATCATTACTTTCTAAGACAGACACTCACCCAGAGTTTCCGATAAGAATCACTTTCAAGTGTGGTGTGCTCCACTCAGTCATGATAAAAATAACCAAAGCTGTCTTCAATGAAAGGAGGTCGTGAAGGAACTCATCTTAGTCAACACTTCTCCTTGTTGCATTTCAGACTAGTGTGTGTCCTGTTCATATCACTGATCCATAAGAAAACATGGCAAAATAGGTAATGGTTAACCACCTTAGCAGTGTAAGGTAAACAAACGCCTTGCTAAACTAAACAGGTGGTGTAACAAAAGTGCATGATGTTGATGTTGTGCTCTTCCTGGACAGCTTTAAATTTCATGATCTGGTATTTTACAACATAACATTGCTGTTCATTTTTCAATAGGCCAAATGTGACAGAAGTTTGGAAAGTTTATTTATGCATCAACTAATGCATAGGTATCATAAATGAACAATGAACTATTTTTACAGCATTTATTTAATAGGCTAGTTGTAAATTAGTGACATTCATCTATGACATTATGTTGAGTATCAACGTTTTTTGTGATTTAGATAACATTTTTAGATTGGTGGAGTTTATATAGCCTAGAGCTATATATAGTAGGCCTAGTTTTATTTGATTTTATACAATTTATAAAAGCTTACCCAAGAAGTGGGGTAAGATTTCCTCTTTGAATAATTTTATATTTTGTGCTGTGATAAGAAATTTAGCCAATATTTTTTACTTATTTACCTTAATATCGCATTGGCTAATGATGCATAGCCAATGCGATATTAAGGTAAATAAGTAAAAAATATTGGCTAAATTTCTTATCACAGCACAAAATATAAAATGCGATCATCCTTCATCCTGCACATACTAAACCTAGCCGAATCTCGAATATGACATAAAATAAAAATTCATTAACAATTTATTAGTAAATGTAGAAATTAACACGAATATGCTAAAGATTAATATCCGCGCTCTTCAATACTTGATTTTGACTGGTCAACAAGACAGACTTCATGTGTGTGTCTCTCTCTCTCTCTCTCTCTCTCTCTCTCTCTCTCTCTCTCTCTCTCTCTCTCTCTCGGATTTTACCGTGTTGTGTTGTTCAAATGTGAACAGTCTGGTGCCATCATGCATCAAATTGATTGTAGTGAAAATTACCTCAGAAGACTTCAACATTATTATTAGGCGTAGCCTACTGTAAAATTGTTCGTCTTTTTGCTTGCTCGAACTCAGATAGGCCTACAGGTAAAACAAGCAAACACAAATTATCTCATATTGTACACCTGTTTTGTTTTAAATCTGTGACTTAAGGTAGACAACTGACTTGGTCTGGTCAGCTTTTACAGATTTTTGATCGTTGTAATTATACACTAATCTTTGAAATAACTTGGAGTTCCACACACAATAGGCTACCATACATTTGATAATATTCAGTAGCCCACCATAGTAGGCCTATATCAAAGTACCATGGTGTAACCATGTAATACCATTTACAGAGAGGCTAGGCTACTGTATGGTATACACCACAGCACTGCATTGTAAGTGTAGCTTATCATCATTAATTTTGCTTTCAAAGTTCAAAAGATAGAGGCAAACACTTGGCAGAACCCGCTATGTCAGAGGTCCTCACATGGGAGGTGTCTTTCTGTGTCAGTTAAGGGTGTGGAGGGCAGAACTGTAAATTGTAACCGGTTGTAACAGTGAATATTGAGACCAGTTGTCCTCAACTGAAACGTGGTTTTGACTAACTTACCTCACAAAACACAGACAAACTTAGCTGGTACCTTTGAGTCACACTATTACTTATGGGAGCTGTGGCTTTGAGGTCAGGTACACATCCTCTTCTTAAAAAGTTTTGAATTTCACCTCTAACATCTCATGCATTGCTCTCTCTATGAATTTTAAATACTTTCACATTTTGTTCTACAAAAGTTATACACTCAAATGTGAATTTTGAGACTTAAAATTGTATTGATTTTTCACAATATTTCAGTTTTATCAATTATATCTTATGACATGCTACATAAGAACTGCTACTGCCATAAGGATGTGAGTTTTTATGCTTGAAGAATCTGACAACCATTGTAGGTCTGTCTTGTAACTTGTTGAAAGCCACTATTCTAAAAACAAATGATAAATTCCCCAGGGAACCGATGGTGAACAGTCTTCCGTGTTAGCCTACAAAATGACGACATGAGTGAATAGCTTTATTGTTTATGTTGTGGATGAAGTGGTGAGGAGGAGGAGGAGGGACAGACTGGAAATTATTTCAGTGCGATATATCCTCTTACAGTCTGCAACCCATAGACAAGAACATTCTGTGTTCTCTCACTCAGACTTATCTTTGGGATAAGACTTTTGACTAGAAATGATTTTTTGAGTCTTGAGGATGAGAGATTTGGGAATGAAGATAATTGTTGGCAATAGCACTTCCTTTTGTGGATGATCTGAAAGAAATTTATTCTAACTTTGGAAATAAAAAAAGAAATAATTCGGCGGGGCAGAGAGAGAAAGAGGCGGTCCTCTGAGTCGTATACCCTCATGACACAGTGCTGCTCAGCTGGCGGTGTGAGGCAGAGATAAGAACATGCTTTCATGGAAGTTTATTTTCTTGGAACTGGAGCGCTGCCCCAAGAACCCACAAATACCCCCAACCCTTTGGCCTTTCTGCTCTGGCCCCCGCACTATCCTGACCAGTAACAGTTCCCGCAGAGGTCTTGTGTCACTCCCCAACTGAAACATCTTTTTGGATGCACATGGGCATTGTGTATTTGGCACCTGGATGATCTGGATCTAAGGACTTCCTGGTTTCGGGAATGGTTATCATTATACTAAAAGAACTGTTACATCTACTGTTTTCACTCACTGTGCCCCTTAAACAAAACCCTGGATTGCAAACGTATTACATATATGTTGCATGCATATAGTTGTACTGAGATAATTTCTTTTAAATTATGGAGAGACCAATGCAATATTTTGAAATAAAATACAATATAAGTCTCTCTCTATCTTGCTTTTTATATGTGTATGTTCAAACATTTGGGATATTTTTTTTATTCAGCAAGGACACTTTACATTGATTAAAACTGACAGTAAAGATATTTGTAATGTTCTAAAAGATTTCTATTTCAGATAAATTCTGTTCTTTTGAACTTTCTGTTTTACACACAAAAATATGAATCAGCTCAACTGTTTTAAACAACAATAATAAGTGTGTTTGTAGATAATTTTTCTATTTATAGTTTTTAAATATACGTAGGCTATATTAACTGTAAGTCTATACATACATATACAGTATATATATACAGTATATGGTGTATGGTTCAGGTATACCCTATGTACATTATGGCAATACCTGAAATCTTTTTGGTCCTTATGATGAAAACAACTTATAAATCAAAGTGATGTTTTTTGAAATGTAAAATTTCAGAAAGTTTTCTGTGATGGGTTTAGAGGTAGGGTTAAGGGATAGAGTTTATAAAAAAATCATTATGTCTATGCAACGTCTGCATAAAACATGAAAACCGAATATTTATGTATTGTGTAATTACCTGTGTTTTTGAGTGTGTTTGTGTAAAAATGAGAAACATGTTTGTTGGTTTTGGCCTCGATATGTCATCATAATTAGCTTCAAATAAAAATACTACACAACTGAAGTAAGTCCTCGTGTGTGTGTGTGTGTGTGTGTGTGTGTGTGTGTGTGTGTGTGTGTGTGTGTGTGTGTGTGTGTGTGTGTGTGTGTGTGTGTGTGTGTGTGTGTGTGTGTGTGTGTGTGTGTGTGTGTGTGTGTGTGTGTGTGTGTGTGTGTGTGTGTGTGTGTGTGTGTGTGTGTGTGTGTGTGTGTGTGTGTGTGTGTGTGTGTGTGTGTGTGTGTGTGTGTGTGTGTGTGTGTGTGTGTGTGTAAAAGAGAAGGTTGTCTTACTACCACTGTAGGGTGTCACTGTTCCTGTGAGTTTGTTCATTTAGTGTCATGGCTAGTCTTACGATTCCCCAGCCTCCCACTCCAATCTTGATAACCTCTTATCACAGTTCAGCAGCCAGCACACACACACACACAGCCACCAGCCACATCCCTCAACGCTGCCCCCCCCCCCCCCTTTTTTTTTTGGTCTTCAGTGTTCTTTTTATTTGGCAGTCTTTTGTGAGGAGATCCGCTTACAGTAATATACAAGTATTTTAAATTCTACAGATGAAGAAAAAAACCACATAATAAATAAATATATTTATATCTATAGTTTTACATCTTTACAAAACTGATCATGACTCATCTTGTAACTTTCAAAATGTTTAGGACAGAAATTAAGCCATGTTTTGTGTTTATTGGTTTGTTTTTAAAATGATAGTTCACTCATATATTTCATCATATCTTTTTATAGCAGAATAGGCCTACTCAACAACTCTTTTCCACTGAATGAAAGTGAATGGGGACCATGGATGTCAAGAAAGTTAAATAAGCTCAATTTTAAAAAGTAATGATGAAAATTTGGGCCTGTTGCTCACACAAAACTATCGCATGGCTTCATGAAACTCTGACTATAGCACTATAATAGTGCACAAGTCGTATGGTCTACTTTTACGATGCTTTATCTTGTTCTGTGTATTTTGTAGCTTGACAGCCCCCCAGCTCACCATCCACTTTCATTAAATGGAAAACACCGAAGAAAGTTTTACAGGTTTGGAATGACAGGAGGGTGAGTAAATGACATTTTGGTTTAACTATATCCTAATGTAACAATGTATTCGCCGTATGTTCAAGTTCTAAAATAGGTCCTTATGTAAATCAATAACCTGGCCCTTGTTTAAGGATTTGCTTCTCTGGATCTCATCCCAGTTTCCCTGAAAATTATAAATGCACAATGGTGGGGGGAAGTTGAAGGTGTTTTGACTGTCAAATGACAGTGACAGTCTAAGTCCTGTGCTCAGCCAGGCCGTACTGCGTCCATATCTCTGCCCATGATTGCAGCATTTGAGTTTATTTGCATTACTGTTCTTTGCTGAGCTGCACCAGGGAAAAGTGCTTTTGCATTTTCATTTGCTTTGTTCACAGTCACCGTTTCCATTTGGACTGGTCTTTGTTACTTCTTTGTGCCATTTTAATTCCCGAATTTATTGTGTAGGTGCCATGGCATACTTATCCCATGGCATACATGCTCTATGAATTTTTTTTTTTTTTTTACGCATCAGTGCTCCTTTATCATTGCTGTGCTTGAATCATATGTACGATATGTTTATGGTTGTTGTAAACTAAGGTTTCTCATATTCTCTGTCGGATTTTCTCAGGCAATGAGCAGTTAGATTTCCCTCTTTATCTTTATTTATACACCAACCCTTTTTATATAACCGGTTTGTGAGAACGTATATAGAATAACTGGTATAATTTAGCATGTTTCTGTTCTGGTCAACCAAAAAGCTCAATAACTGATTGACGTTTGAGTGTGATGTCTGAATAGTTAACAATTTTGTGTTCAAAATCCTGTCCTATAGCCGATCACAATCATAATGGTCAAGAATATTTGATACAAACCACCATTGTTAAAGTGATCTATACTTAGTTGCTGTGTCAGCCGGAGATCTGACATAGAATATTCAAAACTCTAAGCATGGCCGTATGGTAGGAGTGTCCAAAAAAAGTACCCCAACCCCACCCATTGGTGCCCTACAATTTTAAATGAAGTTGCTAGTTCCTAAAGGCTGAAGGAGATAAGCAAGCGAGCAGAGAACCAGTAGACTCTCAAGCCGTCCTCCATGGTCTGTGCAGTGGTGTGAATCTACTCACCTGATAAACAAAGATACTCAATACATCACTTGCAGGTAAGTTCTTCTGTGCAGTGCCGTGCCAGTGAAAGTGTCTCAACGTTACTCACTAAATTATTTTGTGTTTAGATATGGAAGAAAGATTTTTCTTATTTATTAAATTCATCTTTAATATTTGCCAAATATGTAATATACTTGGTTCTGACATTACAGTTAAAAATAAGCCAATTTAATCATTTAGTGGACATATAAACAAATTAATCAATGTGTGCTGTTTGCAATATTTTTTATAAACTTGTATATATGATCATTCTTTATATGAATTATTATTTGCTATTAAACCAGCACATTTTTAAAATGAGCATTTAATAAATGTATTGCTTTCTGTATTTAAGAGCTTGCAAGTTGCAACAATAATGAGCCAAAAAAAAGAGGTGTTAATTATTAGTGAAATGTATTTTTTTTCTCATTTTATTCAAATTGTATTGTAATCATTGTTACTATCATACAAATTTAAATTTAAACAAAAATATAATTCGGAATGTCTGCCAAAACATAATTACCAACATATAATTCGGTATATATCAATATACTATATTTCTAGCCTAAATGTAAATATATTTGTGTGAAAATAGGTCGTTCACGCTTTGAGTCAAGATTCGTTCAATAATTTCCCATTGATCGCACAGCATTATGCTAATATAGGCTATACAGTGCAGTGTGTGCAATCATTGAGACTGATAATGATAAAACAGTTATCAGGAGAATATGCGATGCTATTCACGATCATTCAAGATTGACGGGTTTTCTGTTTAACGTGATAGGCCTAACATGATTGACTGACGAAAATTGCGAGAAAATATGTTCCAATATTATTGTTAATTACTATGTATAGGCTATATTCAATCATATTTAGTTCAATTTAACTAAATTGTTTTGTGAAATTATAATGTCTGTTTGTAGTTGAGTTTAATTTAACTTAAATAGGCACCTTGCTTAATTTATAGCAAAAAAAAAAAAAAAAAAAAAAAAAAACATAATTACCTGAATGCATTATCAATGCAATAAAGACTAGCTCCGAGATAAATAAATATATGTGGTTCTGATAATGATCTAATTATCTAGTAATCAAATTCTTTTACACAGCAATATCCTACAGATCTGTACCCACAAATTTTGTTCGACCTTCTGAGCTTAACTAGCTGTAAATAGGCTAGGCCTACTCTTTAAAAAAAAACTGATAAAAAAATGTAAATGATGTTTCAAGACCATTTTTCAGGGAAGATATTTAATCATTGATCTTGCTCGACCGTTATTCTGTTTCAAAGACAATATGGTCTTTCTGTTAAGCTTTTAATAGTCAATTTCCCTAAGGGATTGAACGTTGTTGTGAGCTAATGCTAACTGTGAGAAATTCAGACATACTGTATTTTTAGTGCTGACTTTTTGCCACAGTCAAATGAGGACCTTTTAAAGGGAAGTGTGACAGGCCGTACTGTCTAGATACCTTAATAAAATATTCTATGGACCAAGGTCTATATTAGCCTACCTGTCAGGCTACCTGTTAGCATTTCCATTCATCTTGATGGCAGTTTCTCAGCTATAAGGATTGTGAAAAAATATTTGAACTTTGGAATTGATTAAATTCATAATTCTTTCAAAACTATTGTTTGAATGTTATTTCTCCCACTTGTAAGATGGAGAACTCATCTGAGCAGTCTCGTTGGGTGTCCCCCAGCCTGATCAGTCCCGACCCATTAGCAAACTACACCACAGAGCCTGGTTTACTGCCACCCGGTGAAGATGATGAGCCCTTCTACTCCAGCTCTGAGGTTGACTTACTCCCATCTTATTATTCCTCTAGTGTCCAGAGTCGAGCCTCGTCGTCTTACAGACACAGTCCAGGTGAGATCCTCACTGTAGTTCAAGTGAAATGTGCCATTTCTGCATCTCCGAATGGTATTGCAATTATAATAAGAGATCAGTAGGAGTTGTTTGAAGACATGCAACCATTGTTTCACTGGTTTTCACACTTCCGTAAAACGATAGTTCACACAAAAATGAAATGTCTATTATTTACTCACCATAATGTTGTTTCAAACTTGTATGACCTTCTCTTAAACACAATGTCTTAATTGTTGAAAGTCAGAGGTCCAGAGGTGTTGTTTTGAACCCCATTGTCACTTTTTAGACAAAAACATCCTTCAAAACTATCAATATTGAGGGACATTATAGTCAAAATGTGTTACTTTTTTATTCCATTGAAATAGTTCGCCAAGTCTACTCCTCTCCATCTCTACTGGGAAACATCCAGTGGCTGGACAACTCTGTAGGCCACTCTCTAAACTCTTCCTATAACCCCACATCCACTGTATGGGCAAGCAGCCCATTCACAAAGACACCTCTCCACCCTCACACCAGCACGTCCATCTACCCGAACAGTGCGACCTCATCTTTCACATCCCCCAAAGAGGGATTCCCTTCCCTGAGTCATGATGGGAAGGAAAGTCCCAGGCTCCAGGAAGTCCTAAAAGCCGAGCGCCTGAGTCCCATGGGTGGAGGGGGAAGCAGCTTTCTCAATCTGAGTTCAGCCTCTGGAGGTGTGTATGGTCCTTCTCCACACATGCTGAGTCCATACGGATCGTACATGACCACGTCACAGGACTATAGTTCAGCGGCACTCTATTCTAGTGGTGGACCATGGATGAGCCCCTCGTCATACTCACCCAAACTTCGCAACAAGATGAGACTTTCGCCACCAGGTAAGTCAATTTCCTCTAGAAAATGATTGAGAAAGTTAAAATCCTGCATGATTCTGAATATTAATTACTTTTGAATTTGACAGAGGCTCGTGAATGTGTAAATTGTGGTGCCACTGCCACCCCTCTGTGGCGTCGAGATGGGACAGGCCACTACCTCTGTAATGCTTGCGGACTGTACCATAAGATGAATGGCCAGAACAGACCCCTCATCAGACCAAAAAAGAGGCTGGTATGTAAAATAATAAATAAAAAAACAGGTGATAGTTTGTGATTTTATCAAGTCAAGTGAACGCACTTTTCACAATTCACATTGGTTCAAAGCAGTTAATACTTATAATAGCTTAAGAAATTCATGGCTTATAGTCTCATTAGATTAGATAGTAGATTATATCTTGCTATAAAGCGAGATTTGCTATATCGCCCAACACGAGCAGCCTATGTGGATAAAGTTGGAAAAAGTTGGATATAATCTATATATCTATAGAGCTGTGCGATACAGTTTACATTTCTGCGAAAATATAACCAATCACACAGCTGAGATTTGCTACATAGTATATTGCTTACCGTGAGTGTACTCTACTGTATGTACGCAGGTAAAATAGGATGTACTATATATCCAACTTTTAATATATTGCTGGGCAATAATATAGTTTGATGATATAACAATCAAGCATTTAAGATTTGCTATATTGTGGTATAGTATATTCCGTTTTACATTAGTGTACTGTATGTAACTAGGTTTATAGTTATAGTTGGGGTTATATATTAATAAAATCATTCATTGTGTGGTGATTATATCAACTTTTTGACAATAAATTCTGCTTGTGTGTCAGATTGTCAGCAAACGCGCTGGAACGCAGTGTGCCAACTGCCACACAAGCACTACCACGCTATGGAGACGCAATGCCAGTGGCGAGCCTGTGTGCAACGCCTGCGGCCTCTATTTTAAACTGCACAATGTGAGTATACACATTTATACTATATTTACCGGAAGGAAAAACGAGTAACTGCCCAATTTAATATCTCTGTTGTGCCTTTTTGCAGGTCAACAGGCCCTTAACTATGAAGAAGGATGGCATACAGACACGGAATCGCAAGGTGTCTAACAGAAACAAGAAGGGCAAAAAGAGCACAGTGTCAGAGGTTTACCCTGACATGTCTCACATCGCACCTCCTGATGAGCATGTAGGACCCTACTCTATGAACCCAGGACCGCTCCTGTCTTATAGCCACACCCCTCATCTACTGCCCCCTTCCGCCTTGCACTCCTCTCCCACTTTGTCCTACAGCCACCACCCAAACTCTGGCATGATGCCCACGCTTGTGTGAAGGAAATGTCCGTTGGACCGTGAGGCATGTACATTACGTTGTAGATATAGTAAACACACATAACGCATCACATCACATTTTTAAATAAAGAGAAAATGCGTAAAGCAACTCCATAACAGTGCCAGTCTAACAGTTTGTCAGGGATTTTGAAGCAGTTATGTAGTTTGAATATTGGAACAGAAAAACTTGGTAGCTGAAACTCTCACCTATATTATATAATGACATATGTAAATATTTATGATTTTAGGCCTTATTTTATGTGCTATAATCATATGTTATGATTTATTTTGAGACGTTCAATAAATGTCTTTTAATTAAATTTTTTGAGGTATAACAAAATATTATATCCACCTTAGTTTTAACATAAGAGCGGGAACGGCCATTTGTATCTTCCAGTGTCATCTGCTTTGTTGTTTTAGCTGTACAAAAACAGTGTGTTATGCTGCTTGAAATTGCAAACTGGTATTTGTTGTCATATGATTTTAATTCATTGTCATTATAAACACACTGGTTTGTAGCGCAAGTAGTTATACTGTACTTTGTTATTCTTCTAGCTATTTACCTTAATGGCTAATGAATCAGAAGTCTCGCACATTCATGGAAAATTGATTGTGCATTGCAAAATAAGGTGGATAACACCACCAGTAAGGCTCAAGTAACCCCTCAGACACCAAACCAGATATGTGATCCACTTACCACTACCTTACCATCACATTTTTATTATATAAAAAAACATCAGTTCTGTGGGTCAAAACTCACCATGTTAGTGCAGTTTACAGCAAAAACCTGCACAATTTTGTTTTCTTTCCTAAAAAGGTACTGAAAAGATATGTACATGCACACAAACCTCTATGATTTATACATTTGTTCAGTTCCTTTTAAGGAAAGCAAATTAAATGATGTGTGTAATTTTATACATTTGTGTGACTCTCAAAGGTGAGCACTTCCAGTGTGGTGATGGTATTTAAATTTCGCAAACTGTTTTAGAGCTTGTGGTTTGAAGCTCACTATTTGAACTTCGTGTCACTCCAGCTATGCAATAACAGTGTCATTGTCCATTCATCCACTCTGGAGAGACTTTAACAATTGATCTGCTTTTGGAGCATGAACATGCAAATTAAACACTTTCCATAAAGCTGGCGGAGGGCGACAAAACATTTAACCAAGCTTCCACTTGTCCCAGGTCCTAAATTTAGCTCACACGGAAAAACTGTTATATCTGTGTACACAACGCAACTGCAGGTTGTCGTGTGGCCCAGATGCTGGCAAAATAGATGCACCTGCACTGACACTCTAACATGGAGAATATGAGAACCAATTTATGCTGAAAAACAATTGGTCCGACACACATACTGTCATAGTATTCATGAATTCAAATGTTCTGTTGGTATGCAGGTGTTTAGGATTAATACATTCAGACATACTAACTTGACATTGACCTTTGACCCATGTGTTCTGTGACCACATATACAAAAACTCAAAAAGTAATTTACTCAGATGTTATCCTATAGCACTTACCCTTTTACAAGGTGTTGGGACAATTTAGTTTAGACTAAGGAGAAAGTGATAACCTTTTCATGCAAGACTACAAATGCTTAAAGAATCTCTTACATTGAAATAAACAAAAATGTAATGCACATTGAATGGTTTGGCTTTAACATAGTTGGGTTTTAAAGTCAACAGTTTTTTTGAAACTCATAAGAAAAATGTAAAAGCAACTCAAGCACCTGCAATTTTAGTTTCTCAGCAAGGCCTTAAAATAAACTAGTTTACCTCATGGAGGATGGAGCAATTCCAGAAATACATCGTTTTTTGCATACTTGCATATACTGAGGTCAAATCATTGCATGATTGATCATTAGTCATGTGCAAAAGTGAAGAACAGATCACGTGGAACCATGAACATCTGTGGATGTCAACTAATCATGAACCCTAGCTGACTCATTCAGAAATGGTTTCAGAAAACTCTTAATTTGCAAAGACTTACATAAACTAGTCTGATCTTAAATATTAACACTACTCATATTTGCATATTCTAAAAATAATAAATCTGTCTTATCTCAGCCTTTTATAGTGACACAGTTACTACAGCTTTAGATCCTGAAAACATATACACAAATACCAAGGGCTTGATAAATAAAAGGCAACCTTTATGGTTTGTCCCCGTTTGAAACGTTAAACAAGCAAACTCTGAGTGGCAGGTGGGTATCTATTTTTTCTGTTTTGTCCTCACTGAGTTTATCTGCTGGGACGACCAGCCATGTATTGGGGAAATGGTGACAAATGACTGCAAGAGATTAGCAACCACAGGACCAGCAGAGCAAATTCAAAACAGCATCCGTTACAGTCCTTCTGTCTCAGTCTCTCTTCCCTCACAAATACTTGCTAATACGAACCACATATGATACATGTCCACTACTAAATCTTTTATCAAAGGTCTACGGAATCAGTGCATTTTCAGAGCACAAACTGCAACATATAGACATTAAAATGTATACCCTTTATGAATGAAACGGCGCACAGTGCAAATTTGGCAAAAATTAATCATACTAATGATGTAATAAGAGTCTGTGCAAATACTTCCCCACTGGCATTATTCAAGCAAACATGAACAACAACTTTTAGGATTGCTGAATTGGCAAAATGCAGCTGCCATGAACGTGTTATGTAAATTAAAATCTGTAATAATTGAATGACTGTGAGCTTATAGACAGTGACCTCTAAGGGCAGTGCGGTGTCAATACAAGTCAAAATAGAGGTCAACTGTTAAGTTACTTGGCAAGAATATTAAAAAAAGACTATAAAAAGGAAAGATGTTTATTTGTTGAGATAATACAAATGTGTAATAATCGGAAGAGTTACCTTTATTGAGTGATTCCAGTAAGAAACATTCTTCAAGAAACAAGCTTCACATTGCACTGAAATAGTGGTCTGACTATTACAATATTATTAAAATTAAGTAAACTAACTAAAATTTACATGACAAAATAGGATCTACTGAAAGGGTTCGAAATCAGATATTTGTCTCAAATGGGAATTTTTGCTTTTTGTTACTAATACAATTGAATTCAGCATATTTTACAACAAAAAAAAAACATGAAGCACTTGATTGTAAATTACACGGTCCTTTTATTTGATCAGGAAAAACAATAGACCTATCAATTGTTACAATTCCAACAAGTGTATGATTAAATACAGAGAACAGTATACAAAAAAAGAAAAAGAAAAACTCCAAAGACAACGGGTCGGTTGGAAAAAAAAGGATACAGTATAATAGTTTTCCGCTCTTTGACAGCAGAATTGTTTAAGAGTAAACAGTACTTTCAGTAAATGTGTGTAACTCCTCCGGCTTTACATGTTCACATCATAACGTTAAACTGTCACCCAAATGTGAGGTAAAAGCTCTGACCTACAAATCGGGGCCTGGAGAGTTAGAGAGAAAGGGGACCATCACCACAAGCCATCATCTACCAAGCAACCCCACCTTCTTCCCTTTCACTTCAAATCGCCCCGCTGGTCTGTAGTGGGTCTCTTCAGAAGACACGCTGCCTGACCAGGTAGCTTCGTCAGGACTCGAACCAGAAACAGAGCCATCTAGACTTTTTGGACCAACTCTGGGAGAACTTCTGCTCCCCCTGACAGCTCTTTCGCAACGGAAGCGCTCTCGCAGCAATGTCCCTTTTGTGTGGGACTGAACTACTGAAGGCCTTAACACCGCAGTTTGTTGATTTAGATTTTCAGTAAGCATCACTTCTGGCTCTGAATCACTGTCAGAGTCAATGGCAATAGGTTCTGAGGATGATCCGGGGCATGACTTGAAGGCACAGTTGCTTTGACTACTTTGTCCAGTGTTTAATGGCTGCTTTTCCCCCTTTAAGTCTGCAGAGAAACCAACAGGAGACTTCAGCCTAAATTTTGAGGTCCTTGAGAATCCGCTTTTTTCATCGTTGTTGACTTTAAACAGACAGCTGGCGTCAAAGCTCATGTCATGCTTAAGCTGGCTCACTGCCCGCATGTTAAAGCCTAGTAACACAACAGGTTTGCGGGTAACTAAGTCTCGGTCACATGAGCGCCGATGATTGGCAAAATGGCTCGAGACATCGGACTTCCACAACCAGAGGCTTGCAGCAAGTTTCTCGACCTCTCGTTGGGAAGGGTAGGGATGCCGATTGAAATACGCAGAAAGGAAAGCTTTCCGTGCTTCGTAGGACTCGTCACCATGGCCTTTCGGATCTAAGGCCAGCACGACCGGCTCTCCTGGATTCTCAACAAAGACTGTAGGGTAATACCTAGACTGGTCTACCATCTTTCTTCTCTTGGGGTCAGATGGATCCGGGGTAACTAACTCACGTTTGAGAGCCCCGGCTCCAGGTGAACGCAGTCCACACGTGATGGGTTTGGTGCCTTTGGGGGTCTGGCAAACACCTCGGCAGTGCACCAAATGGAGCGTGATGGTGGAAGCCGTCATGTTGCTAGTGTACACTCCCAGGCAGTGGATGCACTTGTAGGTTAGCTTTTTCTCTACAGGGTGCAGCGTTTGGAGTACCTGATGACGATCCCGTAAATGATGGGCTAGGGCGTCCGAGATGGGACCTTTGAGAATAGTGAAGCATAGTGGGCAGAGAGTTTTACCAACTTCTTTCTTTTGCGACACCGAAGACTGGGACATGTTTCGGACCACAGAATCACTTTGGGTATCTGGCTGCTTTGCAGCCATCTTTGCAGGCTTGGCCATGGTGCTGTTTTGTGGCTGTTGATTGGCAGCTGAAGAGGCTTCGGGGTTCTCCTTCATGTTGTAGGTGGTTACAATAAGCTGAACATTTTTGGGACTTCCTTGTTGAAGCGTAAGATCAAATGTGAGAGGAGAACCAGTTTGCGGAATCCCTGGCTCGTTAGGGTGAGCCAGGCGCTTGTGTGCTACAATTTTCTCAACTTCATGAAATGTGGAATGACATTGCGGGCATGATAGCCCATGCACTAGCATATGGTTCAACAAAGAGTCGCTGGGTAGGTAACGATTACAGTACAGACACTTGCTAGTAAAATTGTGGATCTTCATGATGTATTTAGCCATCGCCCTCACCTTCTCCGCCTGGTGTTCCTTTTCAAAGTGAGCACTATATGTGCCTTCAGGGAAAAGTTCATTGCAGATGGTGCAAATCTTCCACTTTTGTGTTTGTGAGGTGTTCAGAGCATTGGCTGCAGCTTTCTTGGCCTGCAGTGACGTCAATGTGGCAGTAGCAGAATGCACTGATGAAGAGAGAGGTAGGCTCTTCAGTGAGGGGGAGAAAGAAGCTGAATGTGCATTAAAGTGTGCAGCACCATGGACTCCAAAGCTACTAAGTTGTTTTCCTGTGTGTGACTGGGAGGCCGCACCAGACACAAAAGCTTTATCAGGTAGTGTAACGCGCACTGGTTGACCAGCCATGGAGTGGCCTGCAAGGCTTTGCTTGAAATGGTTGCCGACAGGTAACCCTACCATTTTCGGCATACTGAAGCGATTTATTTGAGGTGTCTGAGGACGCACACCAGGAGTGATCGCAACACCCCTTTGGATTAGGTTGGCCTGGGGCCTCGGCACTATGACATTGGTGTGCCCGATCATAGCGGTAACTTGATGGCCAATGCGCTCATGGAACTCAATGACGTGCTGCACCAGTGCTTCATAAGAACGAGGCGCAAAGTGGCAGCTCTTGCAGTGAATTCCATGACTGTTGCCAGGGGTCTCTACGCTGTTTTCTTGCTTCTCTGAGTTTTTCCCCAAGTAAGGTGTGGTCACATGCTGGAAGTGTTCCCTGTAGATATGCCTGCGCACCACATTGTACAGTCTATCTCGGTAGGTGCACTTCTTGCAGTAGTACACTGGGAGCTCCTTTCGATCGCCTAGCAAGGGCTTGTCTACCCGCATACCGTCCCTAACCGCTACTGGAGCGCCATGAGAGACAGCGGCACCCTGGCGTACCATATTGTGAGGCATATGGAAGAGCCTGACATGAGTTTCCAGAGTCCTCTTGTTCCCACTGTATGTGCAATATGAGCAGTTAAGAAGGATTCGGCTCTCGAAGTCTTCTCTGTGAACATTACGGAAGTGGTTTTTGTAGGCAGAGAAATACTTGGAGGCAAATGGGCAATCTGAGCAGCAAAACTGCTTTGTTCTGTAGTCCTGCAACATTTTAGAGACAAAGCAGAATTACAAAAATTTTATGTAATGTGAATTTTTTTTTTTGCTTAGAGGACTTCTGTTGCAGTGGCTGACATACCTGTGACTTTGTCCAGGATGAATCCCACATACAAATGTCAAGGTAAAATTGGTTCATGTGAGAATCACTGGGGGTATCATCTTTGTAGTCCTACAGGAAAATGGACAGGAAATACCATCAGTGAAGGTCTTAAGTGTATGCATTAACAGAGCAGGTGTGTGTGTGTGTGTGAGTGTGTAATTTGATGTTCATTATGACTGCGAAACATCTGCAAATTCAAAAATAATCACCTCCACATGCTCTTTGCAGTAGTCAAGGCCAATGTCACTGAGCAGTCTCTTTACTTTTTTCCTGGCCTTCCTCAACCGAGTGAGGTTATTCACTGGAAGCTGAAACATCTCTTCTATGTATAAAAAAGAGAGAAGAATTTTAGTTAAACTCTCAACAATTAAATATGCAGTCAGCAATCTTTATGTTGTGCAAACCCATATATACTAGCTATGCATTTAATGTTATGGATGCAGCACCATGCAAAAAGTTAGTAGCCTCATGAGAGTGTAGCCTACATGACAAACAATTTTAAAGGAATAGTCCACATAAAAATTGAAATTTGATCAACCACTCACTCTCATATCGCTCCAAAACCATTAAGGCTTTCGCTCATCTTCGAAACACAAATTAAGGTATTTTTAATTAAGCCTGAGAGATTACAGCCCCTCCATTGAAAGTCCATTATGGCAAACATAACAAAAAGTTCATAAAGAGATTGCAAAAGTAATCCATGAATCAAACAGGTTAAACCAAGTCTTCTGAAGAGACACCAAGAAGCAATGAGGTTTTTTCTGTCACAAGCACATTTTAGCTTCCACAAGAACCAGTAAGATTTGTGTTTAGCAAGTACAGTTAAGGTTCTTTTACCCCAGCCCATTTAATGTGTGTTTTTGAAGACTCAAAGTTTTTAGTTAATTGACTTTCAAAGGAGGAACAGAAATCTCTCAGGTTTCATGAAATTTGTATTTCAAACATGAAAAAAACTACAAAAGTTAAGGCTTTGAAATTACTGAGTAAATGATGACAGAATTTTCCTCTTTGGGTGAAGTAACGATTTAAGTAGGCTACTATTCATGTAAACAATTCAATCATGTTAAACTTTTGAATATAGAAAACACAACTTTGTGAATAGTTGCTAATGTTTTAAACAACTAAAGTATTAGTATTTGCTTATATACTGTTTTATGCATCTCCATGCATAAAAGTAGTAGTATCAAAGACAGTAGTATGAAAGATAATTTCACTAGGTGTTAATTTTCCATCAGTTATCGTGCCTATATATACAGTCAATGTTTGGTAGATTTAACAGAATGTAAACAAACCACTTTTAAATAAACCTAATTAATAAAATTGCATGCCGCAAATGCAACCCTGCAACTGAGCCAGTTGCTCCTGAATGCAACTCCACTAGACAATACAGGCCACAGCAGGCCTTTTTGATGGACTCAGCAAAATAATACCTCATTTATTTTGACAGACTACGTTTGCGTTGCCCTTAACCACATGTACAAACTTTGCAATGACAGTTAAGTGTATCTAATTTATAAATCATTTTGTATTCTTTTTTTACTTTTGCGATAACATGGCAATTCTTACTGCATGCACACATAAGCAGTTAGCACGTTAGCTTAGCAACGGGATGTTTGATGTGCACACTGAACTCCACACAAAAGCACTGATGGCAGAGAAAGAAAAACAAACGTTTATAATGGCATATTACCTGCGTTTCTTCACGGTCTCGCATCGAATTCCTTTCAAGAGTTTCGCTTTCGGACCAAATTAATGGTTGGGGTGAGAGGACAGAGGCAGGTTGTGGTTTATTCGGCCCGGGCAGATGCTGCAGTCTTTCGCGCCGCTGCTGCCGCCGGTGGATTTAGGCAACTCATCCTGAGAATCCGCACCATGTGTGCTCAACTGGATTTACACAGACTACAGGGCAGTTTCTATTGGTCCTATGAACTTGTTCTTTGATTCACGATTTGGATAGCCTGTTGTGCCAATTCAATACCAACACTGGGCAGAAAAAATACTTTTTTTTCTTCTCTTCGAGACTGTACCACACATACCAGCCCAGCCTGTTCAAAATGGCGGACGGTTGCAAGCGGAAATGACATAAATTTGTGTAAGGTTCGAAAGGGGCCACACTGATGTCTGGTCGGTGGTCATTCATCAACGCCACACAAGACTAACCAAGTAGGTTTTAAGTAGTTGATTCGCAAAAGAATTGCACAAAGTGTAGCTTTTGTTCTTGATATTTGCTTGGGTTTACATCAGTTAAGATTATGAAGTTAAGATGCACTACAACACCTTGGTAAACACTACCGTTTCTGCTAAAATACCATATTACAATAGGCTACTATATCTAAGTTTAGAATGGTTGTCCTTGTAAAAATGTTCTTGTATAAGTTCTTGTTTTTAATATTTATAACAGGGTAGGCTATAGAGTGCTGTTTTCCAAAATATCAGCACAATTGAAAATGTGATAGCCTATTGATTCCATACAACAGTTTAGCAAACAAGAAGTTAACATTATTATTATAGTTAATAAAATGGTGACTTTCATTTTAGATTTAGAACATCATTGTTTATTTTTTAATTAATCCGCATTTTGATCAAATTGTTTGACTGAATGATGGGGCCCACCAATTGTTTCTTTGAAACGGGGCTTCAAAGCCCTGAACTGAAACAAATGCCGCCTCTGTGTAAAACCAAAACTCCAAACAGACATAGAACTAGATCCATTTGATTTTTTGTAATGATTTCTTTATTTTAACTACCAAATAATATGTATTTCCCCCATTATATTATATAATAAGATTTATTGGATATATTGGAAGATTTACATGATATGAGGAAAAAATATTGCACATCCTTCACCTAGCACTACATGTAGTGACTCATTTCAAAATGTATAATTTTTTTTATTCCATCTATGCCGAATTAATCCAGTGGTTGCATCACTTCCAAAGTAACAAAACGGGGTCCAGTCATCACCAGCTTTGAGAGGGTACGATAGTCCAGGTGAAGCACACTGCGTCCATTCACTCGACACACAAACTGGCGTACCTTAGCAAAAAAAAAGAGAAAAAGATTGGAGACCAGCTGATGATGGATTCTAATTTTTTATTGTTTAAGCAATGTGTTTACGTGTTATGATCACCTTAACTCCTGCTGCCGCAGCAGGGCTTCCAGGATCCACCGCTTGAACATAACAAGGTGATTTTCCCCGTACTACAATGCCCCAGCCTAGGTCATCACCGAGGATCTTTAATTATAAAACTCACATAAACTGTAGTTCAAGGTTCTTTTCATGGCTAGCTGAGCATGATATGCAAGACTTACCGTAAGAACTCTTTTTGTATAAGGAGCACCTGGAGAGAACAGCTCCTCACAGGTTACATGTCTTTTCAGCACTGTCAATAACAATAATACACTTATGTTGTGGTCAGAATTTGGCAACAGATATAATAATGTCACTCGTTTTATTTTTGACAATCTTTTAATACCTTTTCTCTTAAAAAATATGTTGAAATATAACAATTGTGTCTGTAACAAATGTTCAAAAGCATGCACATGTTGTCTTATAACCTGATGTAGGATTGCATCGTACTGCAAGAGCAGCGGTAAGAGAAACAGTGAGTGGGTATCCACATGAACTATGCTGCTGGTTGGTCAAACTTCCACAGTGTCCATTTGTAGGCACATTTAAATCCTTGGCAGGTTCAACTGGAATTAGAAATCAGAATTATGAATTAGAAAAGTTTATTCATGTAATCTGTTTTCGAATGAAGTGTATTATGTTCATCAAGGCTGCATATTAAATCAAAAATACAGAGTAATGTACAGTATATATTATAGATTTTTTTTTTCCAGTAATTTGCTCATATTGTTATATTGGCCAAATGGTAGTCCAGTATTACATTTTGTTGTGTGTCTGGGGGTCCATGAATAGTTTGGGGTTATGAAAAGAGGCCTTTGGTGTAAAATAAAATAATGAGAAACCCTAGGTTAAGGAGCTAGCTTGCTGACACAAAGGTTGCAGGTTGCATATGGATGTGGACGGAAATGTTGAGTTACTGCGCTCATTATACTGTGATATCTCAGCTGTGCCCTTGAGCGAGGTACTTAACTTCATATTGCTATATTGCTCCAGAGGGGGCTGACCCAGCAATTATTGTGCTGAAAGTCACTCTGAATAAATTGAGCTATTTGCCTAAGTACCACATCTCAAACTCTATCTCTCCATATCAATGCATGTAAATTATTTGTAGCATTTTTTATCATTTTAATACCAGATAAAAAGTCACTGTTGCTCTCAGATGAAGACGTTTTGCGCAGTGTGAAGGGACTGTCAGCCTGGTCTTGGTTATGTTGTGTTATACATTCAACCTCTTCATTTTCTGTCTCATGCAGCAGTTCAGAGAGACGGCGACGCCGGCGAAAGTTAATGCAGAATTGATACAGCAACCCGCTGTCAAAAAAGTGGTGCTTCAGAGAGACTGCAGAGTGAAATGAAAAGTGGAGTAGCTTGAAATAGTTATCGCTATACCCAGGTATGTTGCAATAGATTGACTTCACACGCAGTGCATTTTGACATAATGGCAAAATAATACACACACTATCATAATATTTCTTACCATGCTGAATGATATCATGCTCCAGTAGGGCCTTGCAGAGATCTAGTCCTTGCCGCCGACTCTCTATTTCACCATTCTGTAGCAACCAATCAATTAACATGTAACCAGGGAAAGAACGTTCATAAGCCACTTCCTTTTCCTGTCTCAGCTGTAAGATGGAGTCTTTGCTTGTAATCAGACTGTTAAAAGAAACAGATCATTTTTGATACAGGCATTTTGAAAAAGAGACTAATAATGGAAACATTTATTAATGTAGGTTAATGTTAATTTATACATGTACTACTACACAACCATTCAAACGTTTGGGGTCGGTAAGATCTACGCCCACCAATGCTGCATTTATTTAATCAAAAATACCATAAAAGAGTAATATTCTGAGATATTATTAAAATAACTCTATCATTCTATTTTAATATCATTTGTATTTTATTCCTGTGATGGCAAAGCTGAATTTTCAGGAATCATTACATTAATATGCTGATTTGGGGTTAAAGAAACAATTGCGCTATATTTTTGGTAAGCAGTGATACATTTTTTCAGATTTCTTTGATGAATAGAAAGTTTTAAAAGGCATTTACTTGAAATATAAATATTTTATTACATTATTAATGTCTTTACTGTCCCTTTTGAGCAATTTAATCATCCTTGCTGAATAAAAGTATTATTTTCCTTCAACGAAACCCTTACTGACCCCAAACTTTTTTAACATTTAAATTTACTAAGTACACTAATGTATTAAGAAATGTTCTTTATAAAGTGTTACCAAAAAAATAAATAAAAAAGATAAACCAATTCAGAACAGACTGAAGGTCTTGAAAACTCTTGGACAACATAATGGACTGGGTGGAAAGTATATTATGTATAGTATTAATGAGGAATGACTGCAATTTAAAGCTAAATTAACATTTAAGATTTTTTTTTTTACTTCCTGTGAAAATGTCTTACTGTTCATACAGCGTCTGTCCACGCATGAAGATCTTAACTTCTATGTTGAAAGGAAATGTGCCATCATCTTTTCTGAATCTGTACAAGTATTTGGCATCTTTGAACACGGGCCACTTATCACACACTATTAAGATGAGAAAATTGTAAAGTATACATTGATACAACCTGTTCATTCAAACACAAAGAGTCAAATAAATAGGTCCCAATATGAGACAACACAGAAAGCAGAAATGACCTTGCTGTATCATATTCTTTGTTATTTGGTGTACAGTAAATAATGTTACCGTGATGAATGATATCATGGTCCATGAGGTACTGCATGAGCTGGACAGCAGTCTCTCGGTCAGGCACTTCTTTATGAGCAATCAGCCAATCAATTAACTCCTGAGCCACAAAACAATTCGGGTACGTTCGCAAATGGTGTCTGTGGTCCTTAATCAACTTGCTATCATGTAGTCGTAATCTTCAAAAGACAGATTATTAGAACCGTTATTATGTAAAAAATGAATAAATAAATACGATTATATTACCTAGGCTACTGTATAACAGAATAGTGTTTCAATATCCAACAAATAATACAATATATAATATATAAGTCTTGCAAGTGTGAGTAGGTGAGATTTATAACTGTGTAAATGTCCTCCTGGGACTAAGCTTTGTGAATATATAGCGTACCTTAGCTGTTCTCCGGCAATCATTACCTCAGCTTTTTGGTGTCTTGTCATCATTGTACTTTGAATGTTTCCCAGTTGCTCCATGAATGTTCTGTCAAGACTCTGCTTTTGTGCACTTGTTTTCTTCGCTTTATTAGTGCTTTTGTGTTTACTAAATATACAGTGAACCGAGGCACCAGTTTTTCAACGCTTTGAAATGTTGTGTATACAAATGTACACACACTCTCTCTCTCTCTTTCTCTCTCTCTCTCTCGCTCTCTCTACATTTGTCACAAGAACTTTAAATATTTTCCCAAGTTTAGGGTGATTTCACAGCCAACCTTCTCCAGATAATACATTTAAAATCAGATGCACTGACTGATGTTGTCTTAACTGTAAATGTAAATTACAAAAATCAGCCGTTTCACATAATGGCCACATGGTGTCAGTATAGAGTTATCAGAGAAACATACACCAATATACTGCATGCGTTTTCTGAGGATCTTCTAACCTGGACTAATCATTGGGTACAAATACCATCTTAACTTATATTGGCTCATCTCAAAATTGCAGTGTTTAAACTTTATTTTCAGTACAGGATTATAGTTGCACTGTCTTACATGGCTGAGGGGAGAGGAGTTATAATTTTTTTTGTTTTGGTTTTCACTGGCAGTGTGAATCTCACAAAACTGAAACACATCCAGGTATCTCACGCTTAAATCATGATAATATTTTTGCATTCTCATTACTGCAATGCATTTTTTTTTATGATACACTAAAAATACAACAGTAAAAACCTGTCAAATTAAACACAGCAATACACATAGTAATACAAATGTAATACATTTTTAAACAATTATGGGGATTTATTTAAGTAAAGCTTCAATGAATAGGGGAAATGGCATTCCCAGACTTTTTAGATGTTTAGATTTTATTTTTGTTATCTGTAATGTACATTGGAGTAGCCTATTTTTATTGCATTTTATGTTATTTAGTTCATGCTTATAGCCTTAATTTAGTGTCATGTGCTACCCTGATGGTCTTGTGTAGACTGTGCTCTCTCTTTGTTATTATTGGTCACAGTTGCTGGAGAGGGATCGTGTGGCCTTCCGTTGCACCAGCCAGTACGTTTTACAATGACAATCAGATTTTAGCTCAAATAGGCCTGTTAACATTAGGCCTATGTAGGCTAATTTAATAACAATTATAGGAACTATGAAATAGCCTATATGGCATACAGTCACCAAAACTGTACAACAATACAGTAATGCTTGTGACTGTCAGATCATTATACTGGAAAGTGTATTGTGGTAGTAGCTTGTTTATTGCACTGCCTTTGACGTGTATATACTTATTTAAATATAATTAAAAAAACAATAGGCCTAGGCTATTACAGTGAGAATCATATAGCTACTGAGAATCAACCCTGAAAAAATTGAAAATAAAATGTATGCTAACCTCATTAATAGGTTTCTTTTTCGTTGTGCAAAATACAACTTCTTGTTTTTTTTTTCTTTTGATTTGAGGTAAATGTAACTTAGACGTGTTTTGGTGAGAGTGACAGCTGTGATAGGAAAGAGGGCGTGGTCTCGCTGCGCGGCTGCTTTTAAAGCAGCGTGATTTACTTTCTTTTCAACATACATCCTGCGCTGGTCAACGAGAGACCATCTGAGACCTAAAGGCGAAAACCTGCTAACTTTCCGTTGGCTACATTGTTCAGGAGGGTGGTTGAAAGCGGTGTCTTCACATCCAGCTCGATTTCATAGCCCAAGTGGTGTTTTCAGAACCTTAATGCAACCTAAACCACAGTAATAAGTTGTTCACTTCATCGAAACATCAGCAGAAATCATGACGGCGGAGCATCATGGTCTTCTGGAGCTGGCAAAAAATCAGCTGAATATGGACTACGGTGACTTTGACATGAGGTTTGACGTGAAGAAGGAGACTGCAGCTTTGGGACCAGAGCGCTCTTTTATCCAGCAGTGCGGTCTACACGTGCCAGGCTCCGTGTCCAGCACACCCGTGAGCACCCCGTGCAGCTCCGTGCCTTCATCGCCGAGCTTCAGCCCGAGTGGACAGAGAAGCAGTGCTGACGATCTCTACTGGACCCTGAGCACGGGGACTTATCCACAGCACGCAGATCCGCACTGTCTTGAACTAACACCCGAGGATGTCCGGGAAGCCTTAAGTGCGAATCTCATGCATGCACACCCGCCTCAGCTCCACCAGGCAGAGATGGAGGGATACAGGAGCATGGGTCAGTTCCACGCGCCGAGCGTGCATCAGTATCATCAGCAGCAGCAGTACACCGAGCTCGGCCACAATCCCGGCTTTGCGCACAGCAAAAGCATGGATCAGTTAATGCAGCATATCGACTGCTCATCTCAAGGCGCGACGCACATGAAGTCCCACCATCAGACGCACCACAGGCGCAGCGAGCGCGCGGAGAGCCGCTTCTCCGACCAGCAGTTGGTGTCCATGTCTGTGCGCGAGCTCAACCGACACCTCCGCGGCATGAGCAAGGACGATATTATCCGCCTGAAGCAGAAACGCCGTACCTTGAAGAACCGCGGGTACGCTCAGTCGTGCCGGCACAAACGTGTTCAGCAGAAACACACACTGGAGCACGAGAAGACGAACCTCGCGACGCAAGTGGAGCAGCTGAAGCACGAGCTCAGTCGGCTGGTGCGCGAGAGGGACGCATATAAACTCAAATGCGAGAGGCTAGTTGTCGGAATGAACTGCCAGAGTAACGGACCCTCTTGTGAAAATCCATCATCGCCCGAGTTTTTGCGGTAGTTCAAAATGTATTCAGGATTTCTAAAGTTTCTGCTAAAAACATCTTAAACCAGAATAAGATTGTTTGCTGGTCTGATGCCCCTAAACCCCTCTAAAACCAGCTTCAAGACCAGCAAACCATCTTATGGTTGTTTGTTTTGTTTTTGTCAGCGGAGGAGAAAGTTTTAATTCTCTTATTCAGTATTTTATATTTTCACTCGACCTTATCTCTGACATGTCAAGCTGGTTTTGATAATGTATCTTTTATCTTTGAGTTTTCACAACAGCCACCATCAGCCATCTCAGCTATGCAAATGACATTTGACCCTTTTGGCAATAGATGCATTGCATTGGCATTTTTGTTTGTTTGAACATTTTTTCTATATCTTTCATTTGTTTCATTAATCAGTTGTACCATTTTCAAGAATTGTTCCTTGCAACTTTTGAAGAGTAAATGATTGTGATTTGCATTGTTACCTCCAGAATAAATTTTTGAAGCAAAAAAAAAAGTATTCGAGTTCCCTAATCTTTCTTACTTTTGTATGTGTAGGCCTATGCACTGGGATGTTTTATATGTAACCCATCAACCACACTGTTCATAAAAAGTCAACCCAGATTGACCTGAAACACACACACATGCATCAGCACACACACATAAAATATCATGTGAGCATTACAAAAAAAAGAAACGCAGGTATGTCTACTTGCAGCAACCTTTGACCTTGCTTAGCGGCTGTTTCCTGAGACAACTGTGTTTCTAATGACTCGAGAGACTCGGAGAAGAGCTGCACGGCACTGATTGTACAAAGGTGGAAATAAGTTTAGCCCTCTGCCCTCTCCTTAAGAGGAAAGCAAGGGCCATCCATCCGAACTGTCGCTTCATTTCTCTTGTACGTAAACTATAACTCCAATAACAGTTTACAAGAACAATGAGTAATCTAAACCCTAAATTACAAACAAGCTTTAGAATATTTGCACTTTTGGTAATAAATTAAAAGGATTTAAATATGCAAACCTAAACTATAGGCAAATATGGATTGCACACTTTGTCAATAAAAGTAAATGAAATAAGTAGCATCAGTGCTGATGCACTTTCACAACACTGACATAAATAGATCTTGTTATTTTTGGTTTACACAACTCTCCTTTTCTCGGGATCCAAACAACATGTGTGGCAAAACAGCCTTTAACCCTCGACCTTGTTGTCAACTGCTCCTTAACAGTTAGTGCAAGATTGACCTCTTTGTAATGACGTGCCACCTGTGCAATACAGGGTCACAGGTGCAAAAGCAGTTTTTCACGTAGCAACAGATTTATGGTCTCTTTCTCATCCCATTTAGGGCGAGTTTGTCGTTCATAAGCGAGAATGATTGAAAGCATTGTGGACTCTGATCAATAAAAACTGGAATAATGTGACTTTAAGACTTTAGCGAGTCATTCAAATCATTTTTTCGTTCTTAAGCTGTCTGCTGTGGATTTGTCACATAATCATCATTTCTCGGGTTGCATTTATATGACAATCACTTTTTTGAAATGTAGGTAAATCTATATATCATTGGTGCTTTGTTTTCATACGGTGCTCTTCTTGTAGTGAGAAATGACTCGATGTACAGTGTTTTATCACGGCATACGCAGTGCAGTTGTAAAAGTCACTAACAACCTCTCTCCCTGCGCATGAGATATTGTGGCTAATGTCTGAGCCCTCGGTCCCCTCCTTCCCCCACTCTGCCTTCGGTCCATTGAGTCAGCACTCTACCCAAGGTGTCTGCTTCTCTGTGGCACCAGAGGGTCACTGAAACACTGAGGCAGGAAGAGACCGAGAACAAGCTAAAGCGCAAAAAGAGTTGAAAACAGACTAACAGTGGCTTTTTTACTTGTAAACATTCTGGTTGTAAAACGGGTTGTGATTTGATCGGATGAGATGATCATTATTATTGTGTATACATTTGTTTGCTTGCTACAATGTTCGGGAACTGTAAACGACTTTAAAGTTTACCAGTTTAAAACTATATAATTTGGCAGAACATTTTTTTTTATTTTTTTTTATTGATTATTATTATTACATTTATAACTGTATTATTTATAATAATATAATTTATAGCTGTATTTATGTACGTTGTTTATTACACATTTACAATTGTATATATTAAATATAATATTATTTTCAATACAGTGATCATTTTAATATATATATATTTTAATCAATATCATTAAATATTATTCATTATTATACATTTTATCAATAATATATATATATATATATATATATATATAGGCTATAATGAATAATGATTGATTAATTATATTAAAATTAGAATTACATTTTGCCTTGTAGAACATCTTACATTCTAGCATTTGTTTTATTTTAGCATTTATATTATTCATTTTTATGTATAATTGTATATATTTATTTCATTTGTAATTTTAATATAATATACATTATAATGAATATAATATTACAATTATAAATGAAATACATATATATTATAAAGTATAATATAAATGCATATTATATTAAATGTATAAATGTAATAAATATATTTATACATTTTATGTAATATACATTTATAATTTGATTTACAACTGTATAATGTCGCCTATATTTATTTCAATTATTATTTTAAATTATGATGCATTGTATGTATTACATTAATTACATTATTACAACATGTATTATACATAATGTTTTATATAATTTACATTTCTAATTTTATATTAAAATTGGACATGTAATAATATTGATTTATCATATTAAAATGAGAACAAAGTTGCGCTATTTGTAAAACATTTTGAGTTCTAGTGTTTCTTTTTCTTTTTTCTTTTTGTACATTTGTCCACCTGCAGTTATAGCAAGTAACATCCTCTGGCCGAACACTGAGTCAAAAGTGCCTGATCTCTCAAGCAGAACTTGGCTGGTCAGAACTGGTCTGTTCCTGCTTTCAGGCTGTTTTTTAGTGTGGATAATACCAATGTCCTCTATCTCTCTCACCCCTCACGTGAACAGCAGCAGCCGTGTGGCAGTGAGGATGGATGGGGATATATGGAGCTTCCTCTTTCACTTCCTAAATAGGGGTCTGGTCAAGTGACTTTGTTCAAGAGTGAGGGGAGATGAAGTGAAGGAATGCAATGCGGTGGTGGGGTTAGTGGTTTCCGCTCAGGATGTCCACTTGTTTCTGCGTTAGGAGCAATGACAGCTAGTGGGGGTGTTGTGATTCATGATTTACCGTTTCACAAGCAATTTAAATCAATGAATCGTCTCAGTTTCGGTAAGTTCTAGGAACTGATTTTACTACAACAATATGCAGCAGTGTAGTGCTGAATATCAAAGTCAAACATGAAGATTAAAGGGATAGTTTTAATGAACATTTACTCACATGTATGTCGTTCCAAGACATGTAGCCTATGACTTTTTCGTTCGTCAGTGGAATAAATAAATAAAAGATATTTTGATATGTTTTTTGATGAAAGTCAATGGGGTCCAATGTTGTTTTAGACCTACATGTGAAACTCGAAAAATTAGAATATCGTGCAAAAGCTAATTTATTTCAGGTATTCAACTTGGTGAAACTAATATATCTTACAGACTCATTACATGCAAAGTGAGATATTTCAAGCCTTTGTTATCATTTTGATGATTATGGCTTATGCTTATGAAAACCCCAAATTCAAAATTAGAATATTGTGAAAAGGTTTTCATAGCTGTAAGCCATAAGCATCAAAATTATAACAAATAAAAGCTTGAAATATCTCACTTTGCATGTAATGATTCTGTATAATATATTAGTTTCACCTTTTAAGTTGAATTACTGAAATAAATGAACTTTTGCACGATATTCACATTTTTCGAGTTTCACATGCTTTAATGGTATGAGGACAAAAACCAGTAAGTCATAGATTTTTTGGAATGACATGAGGCTGAAATAATAATACTTTTTGGGTGAACTAGACGAGCATTTTGAGTATTTTACTGGATGCATTCTAATAGGGTTTGTAATAAGTGGAAGCTTCGATTTTTTGCATTCAAGTGTCTTGTACATTTCTACAGAAGAAAACCTCAGATAAGCAGATGCTGGCTGGTCTCTTGTGCGTCAGAACTGATGACAGCACTTTATGAGCACACAACATACACATGACCCACTAGGAGAATTCAGGCTTCCTCCCACACTGTCACTTCCTTCTCCCTCTCAAACCTCTGCCACTGATACACTTGTCTTTTAGCCTGACTAAAGTACAAGATTAAACCGGCCATAAAAGCTCACTGGGTCACGCTTTTGTTAAAGCCTCATGTGCACGCTTTTATTTTAAAGCCACAAACTTAAACACTGAACATTTCATGAGCACTGAGTTGACAAAAGGTTCAAGGCCGTAAGTCTGGAGCCGCAAAGACTGCATCCTGAATATTTCAGCACACAAAACAGTGAGATAGACGTGTCCGGCTGATGTCTTCTGAAGAAGATTTGTTTTTTAAATCTGGAGCCAAAAGATGTTAAAAGTAAACATAGAGCTTTTATAGATTTGCAGTGCTTCGCTGGCAGTTGTACATCCGCTAGACAGTTCAATTACCCAATCAGCTCAGAAATGTGTCACGATGGTCCATGGAATTGAAGACAGAAGTTTTTTCATAGAAAACAGACTTTCAACATGTCTTCATCTTAATGTCATGTATGGGACAAATGTAGCCGGATAACATGGAGTAATTCACAGTGTAATGGAATAAATGACAGTGGTTCCTCGTATAAAGCAAATAGGTAGATATATACAGATGTAGCAGTAATCTTCTTAATTGTATTGTCTAAAACTTACACATCCAAAGTGTACACAATACACAATAACGGTAACAGTATTGTGTACACAATACACAATAACGGTAACATTCGTTGGATCATGGATCAGTATGAACATGTCATTTTGAGTATAAAATGAACTCCAGATGCATAAAACAGCAAGTTACCTAACCTAACAACAAAAGCATTGATAGTGAAAACATGTAACCTTATTAATTATTCCTGCCCCAGTGCATGATGGGAACACCAGTATCAGAAAGTTGAGTAGGTTTTACTTAATTTACTAACGTTGATATTTACACTTTAATTTCTTTGCTAATTTCTTTACTTCACCACAGAATCATTTTCATCAGTACTTTTATAGTTTTAGTAAATATTTTGAATGGGATTTTATTTTAATATTTTCTGTTTTCATTTTAGTCTTTTTTATATATATTTTCACGTAGCTTTTTTTGTTTTTGAATTGTTTTAGTACTAAATGTAAATGAGAAACGTGGCCTTAACTGTAGTTTAGTTTAGTTTTTTGGTTAATGTTTATTATATTTCAAGTAATGGATTTTCATATGGCTTTCATATGATAATAACCCTGCAAATAATGAATCAGCTCTTTTTGTCTCCTTAATATCATGTTTGTCTGCTGATCTTGAAAGCAGCTCGTGTAGTGTGACAGGACCATGATGGGGAAAGAACATGGGGGACAGAGAAGACGAGCTTTCCCACAGGTGGCATATAGGGATCAGGCTTCAAAAGGTGTTATCAGGCCTCGCCATCTCATGTCAAAGTGGCTTGTCAGCACTTTCACCACCAAGGGCATTTGACGCTCTCACTCTGGCTTGTGCTTCAACAGAATGGGGAAGTAATGTGTTAATTTGAGGTAACATTTCACAGCTACAAATTGGAACCACATATCTGCGTTATTGTTTCTCGAAACGAGACTGCATGATGTATAGTTTTTTGTAATAGATACCGCAATACACAAAACCATATAATCAAACAAAGCTTAGTTTTTCATGGGTGTTTTTTCAACTACAGGCTCTTTTCTTTTCTGATATATTAAAACTCCCTTGGAAACGTTAGCATGCTTTAATTTTTGCTAAATTTTAAATACCTGCATAGATTGTATTGTTATTTATATCTATTTTATTTTAATTAAAACTATGATAAATAAAAAAAATATTACAATAAACCATTTCAATATTCATTGTTTAAAAATTATTTATAAATTTCAACACAAATTATGACTATCCCTCAAAAATTTGGGTCTTAATAAAGTTTTTTAAGAGAGCATTTGGTCAGTAATAAGCATGCATACAATCAAATATGAGATGTAAAAGATATAGCAGCAGGGTTATTATAATTAACTAAAACCAAAACCTTAAAAAATATTTTTCATTACTTGAAACAAAAAACAAAACAAACAAATATATACAAAAACCTAAACTTAATTAACAAAATAACTTGGAGAGTATGTTTAAAGAATTTATTTTCTAAAAATCGACTGAGCCAAAAGTGCCCGTAGAAACACCCTGAGGAACAGGCAAATGCTCCGTCCCCAGTCAGTGTTTCTCCTCCTCCTTGCTCTCTGACCTTGTTTTTTCATACCTGATGGAAAGGTGAAGAAACCCACCTTCCCACAGGAGCCAAGTGAGAGTGGATCTGGCATCTCGGCCCCCGGCCTTCACAGTGACAAGCTATTTTATCTGTTTATGCATCAGCGGCTCATCTCTCTTTAAACCAAAAGGCTGGTTGTACAATGCGATGAGACAGCTTTTGAAATCTATAGGCATGGAACTTCTTAAAGTTGGCATGCACAGAACTTCATGGTCAGCAGGGGAAACCTCAATCACAAGTGTGAAGACAGACGCCATGTTTAAAAAAAACCCAGACCCCTTTCATTGTAACTGCTGATGGTTTTACTATCAAATTCATGCAAATATCCATCTCACTGCACTGTAAATAAGCGTTTAGTTTTTTCTGTTTTGGAGAGAGAACGAAATATACAAGTATGGGAAAAGATCCACTCTGTCACCTCCACAGCAAACTGTGATACTGAGAACAGTAGCGTGCCACTCCCTGCTGTCAAGCCACCATAAAGAAGAAGTGTATAAATACCGCCGATAAACAAAGCACTGAGTCGGCAGAAAGTCTTTCTGTGGTGTGAGAAACTGCATGTTTGTCAGTCACAGGATTTGGATGTTCTGTGATGTCTGTTGTTGTATACATAATAACTCGTACTGATGATCTGACAGAAATCAAATGAGTAAAACACTTAAACTACACAGATAGAGGGTCTTATTTTATCTATGCTTCCATAATGAGTCATAAGTCATTACAAAAGTGCTTGACATTGGCCAACAGGGTGTTCCATGGAAGTCGTGTCCTAATGTATAATGCAGTACCAGGATTTTCAAGATTTGTTTTAGGCCTATTAAATTTAGGGAAATATCAACAGACTTTTAGGCATTCACTCAGATTTAATTTATTTTATCCATGTCATCACTCCATTTACAGTAAATATTATATATTAAATAAAATAAAATAATGAGATGCATTGGAAAAAATAAATTAAAATAAATACTACTATGCTAAAAAAAAAAAAAAAAAAAAATGTTGTTTTTAAATTACTTAATTAATCAATAATTTTTTTATTTATTTTATTTTATATATGTTATGTTATGTTATGAAAAATATTTAGGCCAAAATGTAAGATTTATGTTTTTGAACTACACAGTTTTAACATAAGCAAACTAATTTACTTGATGTGATGCATATTTGCAAGTCATACATAAATTAAACACAATTTCTGCACTCAAAAAAATCTTGGTATAGTTTATTAGAAACTATTTGCATATTTGTTTTGTTTTTTAAATAATGCATTTTTTTTCAAGTGCTTTAGAATCAGCATAAATCTGTTCATTGTGAAAACAATGAAATTTATTCATTGAAAAACTATGAACATGCGGCTGGCTTTGGAACAAGCAATTTTCACTTATTAAAATGTATGAGAGAAACAAATTAGATTTATTGATGATAAATATATAAACCTGGTTATTGTCTATTTAAAACATTCAGTTTACAGAAATCTTGCCAGTTTCATTATATGACTCACAAATATTCATCACACTAATTGTTATTGGTTTATGTTAAAACTGTGTAATCAAAATGGGTGAAAATTGTATATGTAATTCAAACACAAATCTGAAATGTAGCCAATTTTTTTCAGTTATATTACATTAACTATATTATATTATATCATAGTTTTATTAAGGTAATTTAATATTTATGCTTTAAATGTATTTGTTATTTAAGAAGAGCGTGATGTTTATATAGACAGCAGAATATGTAAGCTACATTTCTTTCTTTGTGTACTATGACTGTTAAGATGTCCTCTGCAGTCGACTCAATCAATGAAATCAAAGTTGTGCTGATCTAGCAGTACTAGATAAGTCTCCCATCCCCCTCCATCCCAACAACAGTGGTCCTGACATGCGTCTAAACACATTACTGCCAGTGAATGTAGCATGATAAACGCCAGCACGTGTAGAAGACGTCACCCTGATTTGTTTTGTTCTTTTGGCCAGCCGGTTTGCAGAGCAGGCCGTACCCTTGAGTTTAATTCAAGTTCATAGCACCTCACAGGAGAAATACAGATCTGCACCATCTGCATAATTCAGACAGCGTTCACACAAGTGCTTTTGACTAATTGTTTCATGATTGCATTAAGTTCTCAATCTTTCAAACATGCAATGTAACCCCCTGGGCTGTTAAAGGGACAGTAAATGTTTATAAATGCATAGTTGTCTGCTTTCATCCAAAAGCTTTTTGGCTGAGGAATCCAAAGTGTGATTTGAAACTGATTTTGAGCTTAAAGAATAAATATTGTACATTTTGCAAAAGGTCAGCCAGAATAAAAAAGCTATTTTGCTGCTGGCTGTTTAATAATGTGATCGCAGTTGCTGCTTCCTTGTTGTTATACAACAATATTACCATTTTACATAAGAAATTAATCTTAGTATATTTTTTTAATGTAAAACATTAGATAATCATGAAGGATCATTGACCTTGGCCACCCTAAATAAAAGACTTATAAGGCCCAAAGCAATTGGAATGCAGGACCATCAAAATAAAGTGTTACCCAAAAATGCTTAAAGGACTGGTATAATGCCCTTTTCACAAGATGTTAAATAAGTCTCTGATGTCCCCAGAGTGTGTAGGTGAAATTTTAGCTCAAAATACCCCACAGAAATTTTTATGTTAAAATTGTCACTTTTTGAGGATGAGCAAAAACGCAGTGTTTGTGTCTGTCCCTTTAAATGTAAATGAGCTGCTGCTCCCGGCACAGGGGGCGGAGCTTCAACAGTCTGTATCCTGAAAATTACAAAAACTTTTAGCCTTTTATGTTCAAACCGGAGTCAGACCAAGATGGAGAGACTCAAGAAGACGTGACAACATGTAGGCAACATTTCTGAAGTTGATGAATTTATGTAGCGTATATGTGTAGATATCTTCTAGTCATTGATTAGCATATTCTGTCATGATAATCTTTAATCGCGTTCCCGGGGGTGGGGTTTATGTCAATTTTAGGGTTGGTGATGTCACTAACCCGGTAGGAATGTTGTGTAGTCCCTATTAGCCATTTGTTGTAGTCCTTAAAAAACAATTTCTTTAAAGGAAAATATTTCCCTTTGCTTTGAACTTTGAGCGTTGTGACTTTGCAGATGTTGCAAACAGCAACATTACACAATAACTAACGTTTAAAAAGTGACATCATAATCAACCACCCCTTTAAAGATAATACTAAAAGATAATAAGAGAATATATCTTGAAGTTTACCCCATTGGCAAATAGTTTTTTAAACACAGGACAAGAACTTTTATGCTTAAAATTAAAGAAAAAATGTCAATAGACTTGTAATTAAAAACATATACTCTGAAAACGAGCTTTATTTTATGCAATATAAATCATCTAAATCAACTAGACCTTCCCTGTTTCCTATCTCAGTAATTTCATAATGCTTCATTTAATTTTTTTTATAACCTTCTTTGTTTCATTTTCAGTCTCTTTGCAGTTTATCACAGGTCATTATTCTTGACCTCATTCGGCCGACAGCTCAATTCGTCTGATCATTTAAAAGCCTTTAGCAGACACATGAGCAGCTAATAGATTACATCACAAAATCTATATGAAATCTATTTGCATGAATCAATAAGTGCATGGAGAGTCTGTGAAACAGGCACTGATCAATGACCAAGAGTACACATGTTATTTAACAGCTAGCCAAGCACCAGCAACTACTTTCCCACCCGTTCATTTTAGTAAGTTGAAATGTGATGAACATATAAGGATTTTCCTTATCTTAAAAGCGAATATTTATGTCAACTGTTTATTTGGTCACAGCTAGTGGATGTTTTAGAAAAGCGTTAACAGCTCAAGGATCAGCTGTAACTTCACACTCTTAAACTGATGAGACAGATGGAAAGAGAGCTGGTAGAGCAAGCACGCCTCCTCGACTGCGACTGGTTAAACCGTGAGAGTGAGAGGGTTTGCGGTGTATCCGAGTTGGGAGATGGGTTGAGATAAAGACTCTATGAGGCAGCAGGAAACGTTGGATGAGGGTGAGCGAGTGAAGCAGAAAGGGGCCTTATCTGTTTTCAACAGCGCTGTCCTCTCAGGCATCTCTTTAACCGCATGCAATCAAATGTTTTGATCTTAATATTTAAAAAAAAAAGATAAAAGATTCATGATTTACCTTAATCTTTATTGAAATTTAAACCGAAACTTGTGGTCATGAGCCATAGGGGCTAATAGTGTTTCAGTAATGCCGTTTTGTACTTCACTATTTAACTTTTTAATAATACTAATGCTTTTTTGCTGAATTTTATCAGGGATGCTCATATCAAAATATTTGGCTGATACAATAAGCCAGGAATTATATTCATGTTATGGCAGATAACCGATAAATGACTCCTATTAAAATTCTAAATTAATTAAAAATAAAACACTAAAAAGTATTTAGATGACAGCAGAGGTAAACTAAATGTAAAAATAGGAGAACATGAATATTAAATATCCACAACTAAATAAATATGATCTAATACTGAAAAAAGTTATATTGACCAATAAGCATTATATTGAACATTCTTTTTTTTGTATGAATGCATCAGATTTATTAGTAGTATATAAATATATAGTCTATATAAGTATATAGTCATCTAAATATAAGAATAGGGGAAATCAGCTGAGACCGATAAGTTGAAAAATTATACTTTTATGTTGCATTTTTTTCTTCATCTGTTTTGTATGAATCCATCCGATTTATTGTCGGTATATGAGTGTTAGATGAAAGAAAAAGAAATATCTTTAATATTGACTGATATGGTGCATTGTGCGTCCCATATATAATATAAAGAACTTTTCCTCCTGGACTGAATACTCTCTGCACTGTTTCTGCATTAAAAGGACAAAAGTGTAAAACAGATGAGCTGGCCACAACACAGATCTGCACCTGTCACCTTCCCCGAGCCACACGCACAGCCCACACAGCAAAGACCACAGGACACAAAGACTGCTTTCACCTGAGACACACTGTGCCTTCTATTAATAGCACGGTTCGGCAGTGGTGCTGACACACACATCTAGAAGTAGCAGTGGTTACCTTCACTGACAGCAGTTACTATAATGTGGCTTGTATTACTCATGTGCTGAGAGTGTGTGAATCAAGGTCATAAAGCTAAAGCACTGACGAATAGCTCTCGTGTTATTATTTATGTCCGCTCTTTTTGGCCAAAGGAACAGTCTGAAATGAACCGGCGAGCTCTAAAAGTACTAGGAGCAGATACGAAACGAAGGGCAAGAACATGTTACACCAGGGAACGAGCAGAAAAGTTTACACAGGCCGTCAACAACTCGAACATGCTGCGCTCCGCCGGATCCACAGGGATTGAAAACAACCGTGTGTCATCATCATTTGAAGGACGAAAATAGGAGCGGGGGCGCTGAAACCGAAATCTCTCCTGTAAACTACAAAAAGACGTGGCCGGGCCGTTTTGGCACGCGTCATCACATTGTTTTCCCCTGACTTGTATTTTCATGTCATTGTTTTGTATCCTCGGGCCAAACACCCTCCTCCAGATGGTGACTGTTCTAGTCTCCTCTTGATGGAAAGTCAGATGTTTACCAGAGCCAATGAGGGGGCAGAAGAGCTGACAAGGGCAGACGGGTAACAAAAGGTCTCCACCTGCGAGTCTAGTTTAATTGGGATGACACATACCTGTATTAGGGATGGATTTACACCCATGTTTTGCCAAATTAGCACCATATCCCCTTAGAACGGTAAGAGAATTGCCAATAGCATACAAACCTTTCAACACTTATTTTGGGTAAAGTTTTCCACCTAGCAAAAATCTTGCCATGAGTTTCTTGCATCCATTTCTGTGGGCATATATCTATCCATGCTCGGTAAAGGATTGTCGAGAAATTAAAGAGATTGTTCACGCAAAAATCCTTTATTCACCCGGTAACACTTTACAATAAGGTTTCATTAGTTAATGAACAATACTTATTAATGGCATACATTTACTAATACATTATCACGATCAAAAGATGGGTCTGTACTCTGTTAACATTAGTTAATGCACTGTGAACAAACATGAACAAGAATTTTTTTATTAACAAAGGTTAATGCTGTAAAAATACACTGCTCGTTGTCAGTTCATGTAAAGTTATTGTAAAGTGTTACTATTCACCCTCATGTTGTTCGAAGCCTGTCTTTATTTCTTAACGCAAAAATTTCTTTTGTCTCCACATTGAAAGTTTCGACTTTCACATTGAAAGTTTCTCCAATTTTATTTCGACTTTCATTATACGGACAAAAACAGTTCTTGAAAATATCTTCTTTTATAATCCACAGAAAAGTCATACCATTTTGGAACATGTAAATTAATTTTTGGTTGAACTATTCCTTTAAAAACAACCCTATCAGGCTATAGCCATTAAAATGGCATCTAAGTTCACATAAATGTTCACATAAATATAATACATAAAATTAGCAACTTAGCTGCCATTTTAATGCACAAATGATCATAATTCCATTTGTAATTTATAGATTCATCGCATTTTTAACAGTTATTGAATTATGGGCCTACACATGGTTGGGTTTAAAAACTTTGTAAGTGTTCTGAGTAAGCGTGAACTGTATAACAACTGCTTTTAAAAACACAAGCAGGTTTCATTACTCAAGAGGAGTGATTAAGGCTGCGATCATTGGACAGTCGTTGAGCGGTACCTGAGGGGGCGGCTGTGGCTCAAAACACTCATGAAAACAAGATCAATAATTAACCGCCAACAATCACTTGTTGTTCTGTTTAATCAAGCTATTAATAGTAAACCTCAGGGGTGGCTTTTGAAAGTATGATAATTCAAGGTATTAAACAGCATCTGAATGTTAATTTGTTTTGAGTATTAATTCGTTGCTTGAATTTCATGTTGAAAATATTTATGTTCTGTTTATTCATTTTTAAAATGCACTTTTGCATGCTAAAATGTCATTACAATTCCCATAAACAATCCATTATATACAAACACTGCAGATTTACAGAAAACAACACATATCTAAGAGGGTCATTCGTCAATATGTTGGCACTTAGGCTATGAGGCAGTATGCATAAATCTTCCAAATGATCCAGTAATCAATAAGAGACTCCTGTGTGGGAAAAACACAAATATAAAATACCGTTCGAAAGTTGAGGTCAGTAAGATTAAGATAAGAATAAGTAGAGTCTAGTGAAGAGTGCATTTTAAGAAAGAATACAGTGAAAACAGTAATATTATGAAATATTTTCAAATGTATATGTTCCTGTAATGGCAAAGTTGAATCTTCAGAGACCATTATTCCAATCCTCAGTACATGATCCTTAACATTTGGAAGGTTTTTTTTTTTTTTCAGGATTCTTTGGTGAATACTATTGAATAGACAGCAATTATTTGAAACAGACATAATTAGTAACATTATAAATATATTTAATGACTTTATCAGTTTAATTCAATAAAAGTATAGTAAAAAATAGAATAAATGTATCAATTTCTTTAGAACAGTGTGTGTGTGTGTGTGTGTGTGTGTGTGTGTGTGTGTGTGTGCCTTATTTGTAAAATAACCAAACCTTCTCTCCTCTGATTTGTTTATCAGTTAACCATCGTCTTGACCTGCATCCAAAGTGATTTTAGAGTATGACTTAGATTGTATGTATACATTTTCCCACAATGGTATCCAATACATCAAGGTCGTGAAGTATACTGGCAAGGTGCAAGATGATAGCGCCCTCTTCAGTTAGCAGAGGACTACTGCTGGTATTACATGAGGACAGACTTCCCAGAATTCCTCTTTCTGTGAACACAGTTGTTGATCTAAAATAAGGGTTACTGTTTTTTTATTTAGCCTATATATTTTCTGTTTATATCTGCCTAAATAACTCTTGCAATGGAGTCAGAATGAGAATCTTTTATGCGAGATCCACTACATTATTTTAACTACGGTGGGGTCCAGGTCTGGTCTAAAATTACCAGCATGATGATTTGAGTAAGAAAGTTGAATTTTAAAATGTACATACATTTTCTTGAGCGATTCAGTGGAAACAAGATCATCTGACCTTTTGTACAAATTAGTTCACATGATGTGTCACAATTTTGCTTATTTGAATAGTGACCTAAAATAGTGCAGAAATCACATTATTCGTTCATTTTACGTTAATTTAAAATCCTAAAAAAAAAAAAATTAATTGAGATGAATAGCCCACTTTACCTGAATTCACTCTCATGGTTAATACAATCAGATCAAGCAGATCAAGGGTTTTTCTGAGGAAGCATTAAGGCCTACACATATTTAGAAACCATAACCCAACCTCATTCAGTTAACAAAGGCATGGAAGGTAAGTTATATTTATATACATTTTAAAATATACAGTACACTACCATTCAAAATGTTGGGGTCAGCAGATACTCTGAATGTGAAGAAGTCTCTAATGCTTACCAAGGCCACATTCATTTGTTAAAAAATACAGTAAAAACAATAATATTAATTTTAAAAAATACTTAAGAAATCAATCTAATATGCCGGTTTAATGTTTGAAAACCATAATACATTTGGTGAATAGATAGCAAACAACTGAAATTATACAAAATGATCTTTTGTAACATTATAAAAGCCTCACTTTTTATTAAATTGATGCATTATTTCTGAATAAAAGTATTAAAGGGGTGGTTGATTATGATTGAACTTTTTTAACTTTAGTTAGTGTGTAATGTTGCTGAATGAGCATAAACAACATGTGCAAAGTTACAACGCTCAAAGTTTAAAGCAAAGGGAGATATTTTCTTTTACAAAAAATCTTTTTTTAATTTTAAGGACTACAAACGGCTGGTAGGGACTACAATGAGCTTCTTCATGGGTTAGTGACATCACTAACCCTAAAATTTACATAAATCCCACCCCCGGGAAGCGATTTATATAGATTACCTTGACATAATAGGCCTATGCTAATCAATGACTACAAGACAGTTAACTCCACATCAGTTATATAAATTCATCAACTAACCATTCAGAAATGTCCTGTTTCATTCTGTTGTCACTTCTTCTTGAGTCTTTCCATCTTTGTCCAACTCCAGTTTGAACATAAAAGGCTAACAGTTTTTGAATTTTTCAGTGTGTGTCAGTCTGTGTGAGGTAATAGGATCTGCTAAAACATGAGCTCTTAAAACTCCGCCCTCTCTGCCGGGAGCAGCAGCTCATTTGCATTTAAAGGGACACGCACAAAAACAGCGTTTTTGCTCACCCCTCAAAAAGTGACTATTTTAACATGCTATAAAAAATATCTGTGGTGTATTTTGAGCTAAAACTTCACATACACACTTTGGAGACATCAGAGACTTATTATACATCTTGTGAAAAGGGCATTATACCACCCCTTTAGTTTCTTTCAAAAAATCTTGCTGACCTCAAACCTTTGAATGGTAGTGTATATTATAAATTCTCTATATTAGAATTTACATATTTAAAAATATATTAAAGCTGAATGTAATATACTATACTAATTGAGCCTTTATAAATAAGTTCCACAACCTCACAAAAATGTACAATAAACAATTGTTAATGTTTTATTAATATGAGGCAATCATAAATAATTAAACTTTTGTTTTATCTGTGTCCTTGGTGAAATAAATATTCAACTGCCTCAAGCATAGTAAAAGTATCAAGTCTCCAATTTAGCAAAACTGCTTTGATTCAGTCCTTTCACTAACATCATCCAAAAGGCAAAACACATCAAACATATCAATGAGTGACTGTTTTTTTATATGAATATAACAGTAATAGTGTTCAAAAAAGTAATTTTCATAACTTCACAACTTTAAACAAACAACGCAGAAAGAAACAGAGACAACCAAATACACATTTACAAACTGGATTTCAAAATAGCACTGAAAAGAAAAGTACTTTGGTTCATTTGACTACAGTATTTAAAGACTGCTAATAATTCCCTCATCCTAAAAAAATAAGTAGAATTAAGATGAAGTAAAAAAAATAAAAATAAAAATCAGTATCTTTGCACATTTGTCACTTTTACACTGCATTCTCACATAACATCATTAAAAAAAATTCTGATAAATCTACAATTTGTTCTGATTTTTAAAAAAGTGCAGTACTAAAACAGCAGACTAACACCAATACACCCACCACCAGCGCTGTTCTCCTAAGTTCATGTTACTGCAGACATCTCGAACTGGGCCATGTTCCCATAATAACATTGTCATGTGTACCGTGAACCTGCCTGCCCTCCTGCTGACCTTTGTGTCCTCTGTGCAGGCCGGGCCTCAGCATCAGGTTGGTGAGGTCCACTAGTTCCCTCTTGTGAGAGAGCAGTGTCACCATGTGGTCGAGTTTGGAGCGAATGGAGCTGTAGTGGTGCTGTCGTTCTTTAGTGATCTTGAGGAAGCATTCCCTCAGGTTGGCGTCTTGAGGGGGAAGACAGACAGGTGGGTGACAGTCCACCTCCTGAAGGTTGCAAGCGGACGTCGCACTGTTGTTGATCTGGTTGCTGCTGGAGGAGGTTTGCGATTTAGGGCTTGAGCTCTGAGGCTTGTTGTTGTCGGCACATGTTTGCACACTCGTGTCTACGGTGTGGCAGGTCGTTTGTGTTGAGATGTGGCAGGAAGGTACAGGGAGAGAGATCATCACATCGACTGTCTCGGTCTGAGTAGTAACAGTCGTTGCCGGCAAACGAGGACGGTCATCCGAGGTGAGCGCTTCCTCTCTGAGTTCTTGCTCGATCCAGTCTTCACCAACAGTGGAAGTATCAGAAACTGGGTTACTCTTTTTGTCTCGATCTTCAATGTCTTTATTCATCTGTTGGATCTCTGGGGTATGAAGTCTGGCTGGAGTGCTCGTCAGACATTCTGGTTGAGGCTTTGTTGTTCGTGCCAAGAAGGAGGGAGGCGTACCAGGTGGTTTGAGGACAAGATGGTCATATAAAACGCTGCTTCTGGCACTAGAGGGAGCTCTTGTATTCGGTGGCAGCGGTAGGGACTGAGCATAGAGGATGCGGAACTCTTCATCAAATTTCTCAGTTATCTGGCCAGATAACTCGATAAGGTTGCTGCTGTTGAGTTTGCCATCTGTCCAGTTAAACCTGTAGATAAAAAAGGTGCCAAAATAAACATTTAGTCAAGACTATTATGTACCAATTGTCTGACATTTGCACAGTTAAACAATATTAAATTACTGCAAAATGTTTCATGATCATTTTATTTATCATTGTCTAAAAGGTCACACCCACTCTAAATGAAACTAGAAAATATTTTGAAGAATGCAAAGAAAGTCAATGGGGTCCAAAACAATATTGGACCCCACTGACTTTAAACACTGAGACATTTCTTAAATATATTATAAATATCTTGTTTTGTGTTGCACAGAAGAAAGAAAAGTCATACATGTTTGGAACATGTAATTTTCACATTTAGTTGAACTATCCCTTTAAGATGTACAAGATTTGTGGAAAGGGAGTCCTAATACCTATATGAACCTGTAGCCACTCTGTTCCCATCAATCAGCATGAAACGCTCATGAACTTTCCCAGTGATCCGAGCACCTGATCTCATGTAGTAGGTAGAGCCTGTTATGGTCCGTACTTTCATTTGCTAAAAAAAAGAAGTATTCAATTCTAAATATATTAAATATGAAAACAACAACAATATTAATAGGCTATTTAACAGATAATAATGACATTTCAAAGTGACATAGCTATAAGTTGTAAACTCATACCAGCAGTTCATCAAGCTGTACACGAAGGTTTTTACACATCTGCAAGAATGGGTGGACAGAAGACTGGTCTAAAAGAATATAGACAGGAACTCTGCGGCGTGTGCAAGCTTCCTGCAGGTCATGGAAGATATCCAGGTCTGTCAAGGAGTCTGTTACAATAGCAATCACCTAAGGATAAAAATCACTTATGATTAATTAGATATTAACAAAGCATTACTATTCTTTTCGGGCTAAACATGGACTGAAATTACAGCTTAGAGCTTCCGCATCCGTGAACTCGATGTTCTAGCTCATTCGTATGACTGTCATGACTGAACAGCCGCTGGCTACACACCTTGATGATTTTTTATTACATTTGGCCTTTAAGTACATGCAAGCTGAAACAGATCCAGACTGCCTGGAGGTATAATCTCAATACATTCAACTCAAAACCCCCTTCAGTTCAAGGACTGAAGAGCCTGTTGTGGCACCTCCAGGTTCAGACCCTTAGAGGTAACAGTTCAGTGCGATAGACGCTTCTGCACATTCTTCCCATTCCACACTTAAGATCCAGAGCACACACTTACCCTTCCATCACCTGGAAAACTGAACTTTGACTAAAACAACTGAAATAAAGTTTTTTTTTCAAGATGGCTTGCTTGTTTATTTATTATATATATATATATATATATATATATATATATATATATATATATATATATATATATATATATATATTATTTAATCCTCTTAAAAGTTTAAGCAGGGAAATCTGAGAGCAAATTAATTTACTAATGAACTTGAAAATGAACTTATTTACAATAAAAAAAACAACAATAAAAACATGTTACAATACATTTGTACATTCCTTATATATATTTTTTTTTCAATGAATCATTCAAACGGAGACAATCCTCCTTTTTCCATTTCACCAGTTGCTATTCGTTAGCTACCATTGTTTTTACACTACTAGTACTAGTGCATTTTCAAAAAGAACAAGAAAAATGGAATAATAACTAAATATTTACAAGTAATAAAATAGGTCCCAGCAACAATTGGAACACATAGGAGTTGCAAAAGTTTATATGTGACCCACATAATTAAATTTGGTCAATTTAAATCTGTTACCAGTTACATTGGAATAGTTACTTGTCACTATTGGTTTTTTTTTTTTTTTTTTTTTTTTTACTATTGATTATATAGCCTACTACTAATTTCAGAATGTATAGACCTACTAGTAATATATATATATATATATATATATATATATATATGGGTCAGTGACGTTTTAGAATTTCAAATCAGTAAAAAAATAAAAATGAAAGGACAAATTAAATATAGCATTTTTTGTGTAAATCTATGTGTATATTTTTTGTTTTTATTAGTGCCCTTTATAAAAAATAACAATATATGACATTTTAATGTGTTTCTTTGTATACAGTCCTTGAAAATGTCATAAGGTAAAACGAAGTGATTTTTAGAAATAAATTAAATTTGATATTCATGACACAGTTAAATACAACCATGAATGTAATAGTTGATCTGTAAGTATTCTATAACAAGTTGCAAAATGTAAACACCTACACCACAAATACTAAATATTTTGTTTTTTAACAACTTCAGCATGTCATCTATGGACATTTGTTCTATTTTT
Source organism: Phoxinus phoxinus (assembly GCF_949152265.1). Lineage (NCBI taxonomy): Eukaryota > Metazoa > Chordata > Actinopteri > Cypriniformes > Leuciscidae > Phoxinus > Phoxinus phoxinus. The sequence continues at coordinate 18,584,365 of NC_136897.1, read as the reverse complement.
TTAAAAGAAATTAGTCAAAAATGCCTTGATGTTATATATATATTTATATCATACTAGCTCTCCTCCATTATTTTCATGAACCATGTAAACAAACAAAGTATTTATTTTTATTTATTTTAAAATGCAATGTTTTACCATATGACATATTTTGTTTTACCGTATGACATAGTACAATTTCAATGTTTCATTGCATTTTTAATGTAATAAATACATGTAGGCCAATTCAAAATGATTTCAAAGAAACACAAGGCATCTCAAGTGAACCTTTTATTAACAGTAGAATATATTTACCAACACATGAATATTTATTTTAGTCAACTCAACTCTCTTTCAATACAAGGAACACATAGGACGTGCTATATGTAATACATGACAATATCATTCAGATTTACAACAGTGAGATAACTTGTGAAAAAATCAGTTTTTAACATTTAGTTTAAAAAGAACAGTAAGGGTTCATGGGAGTTTGCCCAGCCAATCCACATGTGCTTTGTGGATCTGGAGAAGGCATTCGACTGTGTCCCTCGTGGCGGCCTGTGGAGGGTGCTCCGGGAGTATGGGGTCCGGGGTCCTTTGCTAAGGGCTGTCCGGTCCCTGTACGACCGAAGCAGGAGCTTGGTTCGCATTGCCGGCAGTAAGTCAGACTTCTTCCCGGTGCATGTTGGACTCCGGCAGGGCTGCCCTTTGTCGCCGGTTCTGTTCATAATATTTATGGACAGAGTATCTATGCGCAGCCAGGGGCCGGAGGGTGTCGGGTTCGGGGACCACACGATGTCGTCTCAGCTCTTTGCGGATGATGTTGTCGTGTTGGCCCCTTCAGAGCAGGAACTCCAGCATGCACTGGGACGGTTTGCAGCCGAGTGTGAAGCGACTGGGATGAGAATCAGCGCCTCCAAATCCGAGGCCATGGTCCTCAGTCGGAAAAAGGTGGCTTGCCTACTTCAGGTTGGTGGAGAGTTCCTGCCTCAAGTGGAGGAGTTCAAGTATCTTGGGGTCTTGTTCACGAGTGAGTGAAGGATGGAACGGGAGATTGACAGACAGATCGGTGCAGCTTCTGCAGTAATGCGGTCGGTGTACCGGTCTGTCGTCTCGATTAACCGGTCAATCTACGTTCCTACTCACCTATGGTCATGAGCTGTGGGTCATGACCGAAAGGACAAGATCCCGGACACAGGCGGCCGGAATGAGCTTTCTCCGCAGGTTGGCTGAGCGATCGCTCAGAGATCGGGTGAGGAGCTCGGTCACTCGGGAGGAGCTCAGAGTAGAGCCGCTGCTCCTCCACATCGAGAGGGGTCAGATGAGGTGGCTCGAGGATCTGTTCCCACCGGGAGGAGACCCCGGGGAAGACCTAGGACACGCTGGAGAGACTATGTCATCATATACTCTCACAGTTATACCTTTCCCTCCTCTTGGCTAGGTTCTCCTCTCTAGATGCAGGATCTGCCCTTAGCTTTGCACGGAAATGTGCACCCCTCTCCTTACTAGAAAGAGACATCTGTAATAATGTGAAAAAATGCTTAAAATAGGCAGAAATATATTATATATGTTAATATTAATTCATATTAGTTGTACAAACTATATATGTGATATAACAATTAAGAAATAACTAAATAATTCAGTTAAAAGCTCTGTGTCATATGGTATAACAACATGTCATACGGTAAAATCGTTTGTTTGTATGACATTTTTTGTTTGCCCTTATGACAGTTTCATGCTTTGTCATTTATAACAGGCAGTTGCTTGGCCACCTCCTTCCACCTTTACCATTAACCTTGACTTTTAAACTTTATATTTCACCTGTAAATCAATATTTTTTCACATTTTAAATGTATTAAACCCTTTTTTGACGTTTGACCATATGACACCCAAATCTGTGACACATGGTAACACTTGGAAAAGATGAAATTACCTCAAATGTAGGAGCAAAATCTTAAACTTACCTTCAACTTGGCTGGTCTTCAGGGGGTCCTCTGAGTGATGTCATCCAATGTCACATGACTTAAGTCATTAATATTCAGTTCCAAAATGGCTTCTAAACTTTGTTTTACCGTATGACATAGAGAAAATGTGTCTTTGCGGAACAATTTGTTTTAGATACTAATGCCATTTCTTAAAGGTCTATCTTACTGATACTTTAATATGCTTTTCTTAAGACTTGAAAAAATATGCCAAATGAAAAATTGTATAATTTTGAAACATTTTTAATAATTTTAAATGCAATTGTCTTAAATAACTTTAAGTGAATTCCGTTTGACCGTATGACATTTGACCACATTAATAGTCTAAAAGTTACCTATTTTTTAAATTTTCACACAATTATGAACAGTGAGGAGGACAAATGATGTGAGATTAAAACATATATATAATTTTAAACCTATTTTATATAAATATATAATATTTATTGCTCCTGGAAGTGCAAATCAGTGCGGCACGTCACTGACCCATATATATATATAGGATACTTCATAGTTTTAATGATTAAATGTTAAAGCTTGTCATAGCACAAGGATAAACATGAATTATTGCTACAGATGAATTAAGTAACAGTCTATTTGTGCCTCATATACAACTTTTTGGTAACACTTTACAATAAGGTTCATTTATTAAACATTAGTTAATGTATTAACTAACATGAACTAACAATGAGCAATACATTTGTTACAGTATTTATTACTCTATGTTAATGTTAGTTAATATGAATAAAGCTGTTCGTTGTTTGTTCATGTTAGTTCACAGTGCATTAACTCATGTTAACAAGATTTTAATAAAGTATTAGTAAATGTTGAAATTAACATTAACAAAGATGAATAAATGCTCTATAAGTGCAGTTCATTATTAGTTAACGTTAACTAATGTAGTTAACTAATGTTAACTAATGAACCTTATTGTAAAGTGTTACCAACTTTTTTAACAGTACAGGCCATACCTCCTTTGCATTTTTTATCATCTTCCTGGCCGCTTCTTTGCAGCTATAAATGCACTCTCCATAACACGGCTGGAAGTAGGCGACTGCACGCGTTACTCCGCGGAACGACCCTGTAGTGAACGCTGGCCAGCCCATCTCTAAAACTGGGGGCTCAATGTCAGAGACCTCGGGGAAATAAGTGACAGATGAGCAGTCCAGTGTGCCAGAATGGTCCAAATGAGAATCGTCTCCGATCGAAGAGAGTGATTTGGGCACAACAGAAGCGCGAGAAATCCGCCTGATCTCGTCGTCGGAGAGAAAGTTAGGGATTCTCTCCTTCTGCAGGAATCCCATAAAGGAATCGACTCCACCAGCGACCAGCTCCTCCAGAGCGAGTCGGTGTCTCTCATTGTAAAGTTCTTTAACGTTTAGATCCTGGGCTGGTCTCGGTGTCCGCCAGCCCGGCGAATCTTCAAGACACTGGGATAGAGCCATAACTGAAAGTTTATCAATCACTAACGTTTCCTAAATGGAATGACACCTGTATCCTGTACTTTCAGAGAGGACCCATCCCACCGCCAGACTGCCATTGGTCGCTACATTGTTGCCAGTCGAGTTGTTGCGTCACGTGTCCGCCGAGTAAGAACGCCATTGGACAATCTGCCCTGCGCCTATTGGCCAAGAGTTTGAATTCGGAGGCAAACAAATGCGGCGTGTGTGTGATTCTCCCCGTTGAATGTGAAATATTCACGATGGTGTTGTGTTGGAAAACTAAAAGGCCTCATAAAATACAGGTAATGATACTCCATATAAACAGTTGATATAAAATCTGCTGAGATTATGGCAGCATGTCTAAGTAGCCCTCACCCATAACTCCCATTGTTAAAGTAACTCGTTATTTTAACTTTAAAATGTTGATAGACAGGCTAGCCTATTCAGCAGTGTTATTACTGAATATATTTCATGCTTTATTATACATTTTAACAATAATAATGTTATTAATAATAAATAATCCAATGATCAGTCATTTTTTTAAAATATAAAGCTACAATATAACAGTTGGTGTGTAATATTATTGCAGTTTCCCGGCCTTTGATTACAGCATAGAGCAGAATGGGGCAAGTTGTCACACACACACACACAAAAAATAATTTAACACATTTTGACTTTTTGTCAAAAGGGTTTCCACTATATTGAGGAAGTTGTCAGTCTGATAATAAACAGGCTTTTGAGCAAAATTAAAATTGTAAATAAATTGTGAAACAAAATAATTAATGTAACCAATAAAGTAGAAGTTAATGTTAAATACTAAAACATTATTTTTTGTAAGTAATTACTTATTGTAATTAATAAATTGTATGCATTTCGAGCATTTAAAATACATGACTCGTCCCAACTTGACATGAAACTAGTCCTGAGAACAGTTTATCACTGCATACCTTTCAATAGTTTATTTCATAATATAGTTAACCCTTTCTTGATTGTAGTGTGATTAAATGTTTACTTGATTATTCAACAGGTAGCCTATAGCAAAAAAAAATATTTTTTTTTTTTTGTGGACAAAATTCATTAAATGGTTTAAGATTTAAGATGTTTTGAACTAGGTGTTTAAAATCAACAAACAAAACCAGTGCTAGAGAAAACACATGTATGCCTTTAGATTTTTGGCTAAAAAAACGTATTACTGAGATATAGTAATTGTGACAACTTACTAACCCCAGTGTCCTCTATATAATATTTATAAAGCTAAGCTATTTCCACCATGCATTCACACTGAAAAAAAAAACAAAAAAACAAGTTTGAGCCGAGGCCTTAATGAAGGAAAAGCCCAAACCGCATGGCAACCGTCTCATAATGGACAGTAGGTGTTTTCGTGCTTTATCCAATCAGATTCATCTCTGCCTGTACTGTCAAAAAAGCTGCACGTAAAGGTGTAATTGCCAGTGTGGCGTGAGGGGGAGCCCCTGGATAGCAGGTCTACCACCACCGCACCACGTCCTAAGAAAAGTAAAGACTTTATATTATACGTATAAACATTATACGTATTTTGTGTGCCCACATACAAGGAAAGGACTGAGTATCACACAACCTGTTGATAATAGACAGGCTGGTGTTTGTTGCTCATGGTTGACTATAGTTGTTATCAGTCCAGAGAGCACAACAGTATGGGAACTCTCAGATTTACTTTCACCTTGTATGACCCTCTCAAAATATATTGTAATCAGTGTTTCTGAAACTGTTCGTGGTCTCAGTGGTAATAATATGGCAGAACCAAGGACACATGCAGCTGTGCATATTTATTATCACTGGTAATAAAAAATGTGTATAAATATTTCTGGTGATTATTACTCCAAGATAGCAACATCAATAATAATTGGTTATTGTGGCAATATAGTCGCTTATTCTGTTCTAATAATAATAATAGGTTAAGATTGATATAGGCCTATTTATAATCTGAATTTAATTGTATGTTCCACATAATCATGGTTGTGTGGAAATAGAGATTTTCCATTCTATTTTATTGATACTATACCAATAATAATATGTATTCTGTTACATGTCGCACATTCATTGCCCCTAGGTTGTGTGGCAATTGATATCATATTCTATTCTAACAATAATATGTATAGCATTGCACAACAATTTCCAGTTTGGTTTTGTGGCTATATATTCGATTTTTTTTCTAATAATATGTATCCTAATGCATTTAAAATACATTACATGTAGCGCAATCATTTCTAGTTTGGTCGTGTGGCTATAGAGATTCTAATCTATTCTTTTTTTCTTTTCTTTTTTTCTATTGTAAAACTGCGCGCAACATTTCCTATTTTCTATTCATACGGTTGTTCCAAACATGCGATCGTAGTAGCCTATATGTAGTAAGCACATGTTCATGATCGTTATAGTAGGTTGTTTTCCCCCCTCGTCCTTATACGACCTACTGACCGAAAGCGCTGCTCCATATTTCTGGCTATATTAGACATTTGCGCATGAGTCACTCCCTTCAGTGTGTCTGCTCAGCCCGTCCTAGAACAGAGAGGGGTAGGATCAGGATTTTGGGTTTGGGTGACGCGCTTTAATCACGTGCCCTTATTTGAGAGCGCCTGGCGTGCATTTCTTTCCCTTCTCGCCACTCCAGCAGCGCCCATGTCAGCCGGGCACATAATCAGTGTGCCATAAAGCAGTAGATGCTCCTTATCGCGGTGGCCCGACGGGTTCACGTTAGTTCACAGGGTTCATCTGAGGAGAGGTCTCGGCCCCTCCTGTTCCCCCGAGACCCGGAGCGGAGCGAAACCTAAATGTTATTCATTTCTGTATCAATAACGGATTTCCATTCGCAGTCACCAGAGCCGACGAAAAGGTAGGGAACTTTGACTTTTCAAAGAAGTGAAAGCGATTTATTTAGGTGACGTGAACAGTCCTCAAAAGTAGTTCTAGTATAGAGAAGCGTGCCTTGTTATTCTACTCATATGCGGCGCGTGAAGTCGCCTCTATGTATAAAATGGCGACAGTAGATGGGAGTGCTTAGTTAAAATTTTTGGTAATAGCCAAAATATTGCGCCGCGCTATAGACTCAAACTCCCGATAAAAACGTCAAGCCGGATGGAGGTTACTACTGCCTCAATACGAAGCGAAGGGGTTAACTTACCAGTTTGTTACAGTTTGTTACTCAGTGTTCTCGTCTGCTTTCAATTTAATTATTCGCACGCTACAACGTGCCTGTGTGATGTTACTATAGTCTGTCCATTTCGGAGCGTCACGCGTCAGATTCCTACTTCAAACGGGGGTCAAAATGAGACCCGTGACTCGGATTGATCACCGGCGAGGAGCACGGAAATATTGGCACATAATCGATTTCCAAAAGTGATCTTTACTATGACGAACGCTTCGGGGGGTTCCTGTAGTTTAAAGCTGGCGCAGATCTGGATAAGCACGCGCTATCAACTGTGAATGGGTACAGAATGTACTCAAACTCAGATTTAACTCCAGATCATAACCCTGTCTCTGATATCACAGATAATAAATCATTATTTAGAATGATATGCTCTTAGGGCATTTCATCTCAACTCTCTTTCGCAAGCATCTGTTCAATAAACATCACTTTCTGCTGAAGTACACTACTTTTTTTAAAGTCAGCATGCAGAATAGCATTGTTAAATGTATTATAAGTAGGCTATAGTATGCATGCTCTCTATAGCGTCTGTTCCCTTGTGGGACTAGTGTTCTGGTCTGCAGTGTTGTAATCAGGCATAGCAATATTGCCTTTCATCCCGATTTTGAGCAATTAGAACAGTAAACCATTTAGAACGTGACCTTCCCAAAGTATTGTAACACAAAAAAAAATCTTCAAAGAAAAATGTGATTTGTACATGCATGCACACTTTGCTCTGTTCTTATTGTGTCCAGTTAGAACAGCATGACGGCACAAAATGAAGGACTAAATGTTAAGTCGCTTGTGTGTGCACTTTATTGTATGTTGATTTCCAGTAAAAGCTGCCGGTTTATGTAATATTCTTTGAATTAAGAGAAGAGAATTGTCTGTCTAATGCCAACTGTTTTTTTTTTCTAAGCAGAATTATAATTATGGAGGCTCTATGTCCTCTATCCGTGCTATAAAAGCAGTCAAAATGATTAAATTATTTATAATGAAAAGCTCACTGTGCATGTAATAACAAAAATGCCCTTCTGTGATATCTCACATTACCTTATTAAATTTGTAAATCTAAAGAGTGGATGAATGTCGTGGAGTAACAGACAGGAATGAGCTTCACAATAGGAGTATATCCCCAAAACCTCCCCGTAAAGCCCGTATTAACCTCAGTACTTTTTGAGACAAACTTTTGGCTTAACGGCGGAGTGTCGGCCATACAAGTATTTCAGCTGTTCCAGCGCGGTTTTGTATGGAGGAGTCTGGCATTCGCCGAGACCTGGCACTTGACTCAGTACAATTCATGGTGCTCCGCCATCTTTCTTTTTTGTAACTAATGAGTGTGTCGCACCGGTGATCAAACTCAGCACATCACATCAATGATTATTTCTCCTATTTGAAGGCGTACAAAGTACTTATTTCACATGCGGATTTCTGAATCTTTTCCGTGCCTTTAATGACAGATTTGTGTGTCACAAGACTGGTAAAGTAGTTCTGAAAACGCAAATACCGCCTTTTGTAAAATTCTGGGGTGCTCTGTTAGTGGGGGGGAAAAACTGCCATGATTACAGAGCGGAAAAAGGGATGGATCCTCATTTGTTTCCAATTTGTATATTGGCATAAACAAATAGCACAGTCAAATAAAATATTTGGAGTTTTGTTTCTCTTGGGTTGGAGGGCTACAAAAAATGTCCCCCAAGTGTGTGTGTTTTTTTGGTGAAGAATAGAGGATTTAGTCCCCTCTGTGTGTTGTGGGCAAGGAAAGGGAAAGGAGAGGGGTTGCTATGGCAATGTTAACACATGAGTGGCAGCGCAGACTGGCCTCCCAAGAGTCCGTGCAGCAGTCACCGAGGTAAGGGGGGCAAAGCGGGCACTTCTAATGGCACCCAGCTTTCTGTAGTACTACTCGCATAAGGTTCATTGACTGGATTTAAACATAAACACGGGCAGCCTAGAAATAGCTGAAGGTAAAAACGCCTGTGTTTGGTGGCATTTTGCTAATGAGTCGCATCCTATAATGAAGGTGAACTGTAGGATGCCTCAGCGGCACTTCAGTATCTACATAATTAATATGGACGTGTTTGACGCCGTCACTGATATATCTCGCAAACAGCATCGGACAATGATGGCATGTAGTCACATGCCCATCTTAAGTACTGGCACACACATTCATTGAAATATTTCAATGGCATGCAAGCATTGAGGGCACTGCATATGGCTTCCGGCTCAGTGTCATATTTCCCTCATAAATGGGAGCGGCATTGTGTAGAATGAAGAAAAATGATCACGACAGACTCTTATGATGACCCGTTTTTTTTTCTTCTTCTTGTACTTATAGAAATATAATTATTACAGCATGTGCTCACTGACCTTTGTTATGGCTTCTTGGCGTTAAACAAAAGTCACATTCATGCAGCACTTATGAAAGATGTTCATGCTAAAATTGACTGAAATCTTTATGGGCTTATTCAGATCAGCCTCGTGTAATAAAGCAGATCCAGTCTAAGAAATAAAAGAGGACGTCATGGTCGTGTCTGGGAGCACTGTGTATTTTGGGTCGTCAGCAGGGTTTTTTTTCTAATTCCTGAATGGTTTCCTCCTTTATTTAAAAGACAGCTGGAACCATTGGAAAAAAATATATACACATGGACACCACATTGTTTTTACCCAAAATGTATTTATAGTCTGATGAAAGAGAAGCTCACGAAAATTCAGAGCTAAAAGCAAAGGTTTAATCAGTGCACGTTACTCGCACAAATCTTCTGCCAATATTTTAATGAATTTGAAGATATATATTAGGATATATATACACAGCGATGACTTTACTACATATGGTCGACACTCAGATTAACAGTCAATGCAAGATATTTACTGGAGAACTGGAGACAAAAATGTGAACCGCAGATGAACTTTATCCTAAAATGCTCCCGCACTGCCTGAAGTGTGTGTGGAGGAGTGCACCAAAAAGAAGAGGATTTAGGGGGGTGTGGGTGTGTGTGAGCAAATGATCAAATAAAAGAGAACTGGGTGCAATATTGCATGTAAGAATACAAACATACTCGCGGCTTTAAAAAATGTGACTTTATAACATTCTGTTTATTTTAGACCCCTTATCATGAAAAACATTTTTTTGTTGCTGCGCAGACAAATCTAGATTTTATTACAGCTGCCTTATTAAAGATGTTCATGCTGAGAATCTATTGATATCTTTGCAGGCTTATTCAGCGTCGTCCTATGTAATAAAGGACGTCCAGTCTGGGATGCTTCGGCCTTTAATCAATAATGAGAGAGAGGATCTTTATTATGTAAGGCCCGTAATGCCAGGCCTTTGCCCTCACACTGCATTTAATACTGTGCATCACTATCTAAAATGTTTAAGCAGAGCCAGACTTATTAAATGTGAAACATCTAACATGATGTAATATTTTAGTTTCAAACGGTTCAAAGACGTAAATGTAGGTCAGTGTTGTTGTGCTAATTTTCCACCAAATCTACTGCATGCCTTGACTCCACAGGTTGCCGGGATAAAAAGGCCTCCGGTTTCGCCGCTAAAGCTACGAAAGTACTGAGACGCACAGTAGCAGGATAGACTGTTTTGTGTGAGACTGGTTCACCCCGGTGCTGAAACACGAGGCCTCTCTTTCTGAGTTCCCTTTTCAATAGCTCACTGTCTGGAAACCTCTTGTCCTGTGTCTAATCGCACGTCTCGGTTGCCAGATAAAGCATCCCATTCTTTGAAGGGTGACCTGTTTTTTATATAACATTTTTGAACCATCTCCTACTTGTTCGGTGCTAATCAGGCTAGTCGTTCAAAGCTTCATCTAGATATTAATATGTCTGTTGTTGTTAACTAGCATTTTATGGTTTATAATAGAAGAATCTGGAGAGCAGATTTTTGTTACCATCTGAAAGAATAGTAGGTGCCCTCATTCGTTCAGACAAACTCCACATGATTTTAACTCAGCTAGACCTCTATAACTTTATTACAAATATAAAACTTGTGTGTAAGTTATGTTGCACATATTTTATTAACAAAGATAGATTTATTTTTCTTCTATTCTTTCCAAAAACAAGTACACACACATTTATGAACATTGTTAATATTATTACGCAACTTCTTGTAAAGTTTCTATTCAGAGCAGTCTGGTGCAATTTCAGTAACCCTGATTCATGTCAGGGGTTAACATCCATTGATGAAATCTGAGTATCATGCACTCATAAGCAGGCTGAACATACAGTAAATGCCCACGTCTGGATGCAGGGAACCAGGATTACAGCATAAGTTGCTGGTGACCTAGTTTTATTTGTATTTATTTATTTATTTTTCTGGCAGGAAGGCAGCCGTCATGAGAAATAAAAGAGTCAGTTGCAAAAGAGTACGTCACTGCCATGTCTGGGAGCACTGTGTATTTTGGGCAATGTTTTTACTTTTGAATGGTTTTACCCTTCTTTTTTTTAAAGACAGCTGGCCATATTGAAAAAAATATATATATACACATGGACACCACATTGTTTTCATCCAAAATTTATTTGTAGTCTGATGAAAGAGAAGGTCAAGGAAATTTAGAGCTAAACACCAAACAGAAGTCTTGGGTGGCTTAATTAGAATCTTTTGCAGATGCATAACGCATAGAAAATCAAGTATTAGGCTATAGCCTACTAGATTTATTCACCAGCTAGTTTTTAGCTGAATTATTGAAACTGCTCAAACAAGGTAAACTAATTTATGTGCTCTGCTATCAGCTTCCAAGATGGAGACAACACATACTTTTATCAATCTATAGCGCGATTATTTGTTTTTATAGGTTTACATTAACACACATTCATTGATACTGATGTTTCAAATTTTCTATATTTTAAGTTTCAAAGTCGACTACACATGGTAAATGTAAGAATCTTTACAAGATATTTATTTATTTTTTAAAAACAACTGGCGGAAAAATGTGAACCACATATTAACTTTATCCTGAAATGCTCCTACACTGCCCAACGTGTGTTGTGTGTGGAAAAGTGCAGCAAAAGGAGTGTGTGTGTGTGTGTGTTTATGTGATTTATGAGGACACAAATTTGTATAATAACGTGTATTACACTGGTATTACAACTTAAACATGGTTTATGAGGACGTTTCATGAGTCCTCATGATTCAAATAGCTTAAAAAACATATAAAAAACAATGTTTTATTAAAAATGTAAAAATTATTCAGAATGTTTCCTGTGATGGGTAGGTTTAGGGATAGGGCCAGTGTAAGGGGATAGAATATACAGTTTGTACAATATAAAAACCATTACGCCTATGGAATGTCTTCACAAGTATAGCAAAACGTGTGTGTGTGTGTGTGTGTGTGTGTGTGTGTGTGTGTGTGTGTGTGTGTGTGTGTGTGTGTGTGTGTGTGTGTGTGTGTGTGTGTGTGTGTGTGTGTGTGTGTGTGTGTGTGTGTGTGTGTGTGTGTGTGTGTGTGTGTGTGTGTGTGTGTGTGTGTGTGTGTGTGTGTGTGTGTGTGTGTGTGTGTGTGTGTGTGTGTGTGTGTGTGTGTGTGTGTGTGTGTGTGTGTGTGTGTGTGTGTGTGTGTGTGTAGAACTGGGTTTGATTCGCTATGCAGGAAAATAAACTCACATTTTTGGAAACAAACATTTTTGGAGTATATTTATAACAAGAAACAAGAATCTTGCTATCTGTTTATTTTAGAGCCCTTATAATGAAACCTTACGAGTACATTTTGTTCATTTTCTTGGCTCATAAAAAAACGATTTTATTTCAGCGCATCAGTACAATATTTCTGCTCTTAATAAGGAACTGTATTTAGCTCTACTAGACAAAGAGAAAAGGAGTTTTTACTTCATATTACTGATTTTATTATAATAAACATTTAACAGTGGTTGGTGAGAGCATTTCAATAAACTGTCTAGGACAAATATTGTGATGCATATTCCATGCTGACATTAATTTCTATTTTGTATCAGTGTTTTATATAAAAATGTCATGTTTTCTCTCCTTAGGTTCACAGGGAGTTGTTACTTTGCTCCCTTTTACAATGGGAAGTCCTGATAGCTGAAAATTTTACCAATTGCTGGTTCATCACGGCTGGCTGATGACACCTCAACTTCATACAATTCCAGTATTTGTTTCTGACTCTTTACACTGCACAATCCTACACTATGGCCAGCAAGAGGAAATCCACCGTTCCCTGTATGATTCCATCAAAAAACAAGCACTTGCGGGAGGACATAATATTAGGATGCTTACCTGAGCTCTTACCCACAATACCCGAAGACAGCATTCTCAGTATCTCTTCAAAAGATGAGGATACACAACGATTCCATGATCTCTTGAAAGCCGAACCGAAGACTTCATGCTGGGAAAGGGGAACATATAGCTGCCCTTTGTGCTGCTTTGAGTCCGGAGACTTGAACCTGTTTCTTCACCATATGGACAACTGTCACATGGACTTTCATGCTCAACCAAACTTTTACTGCCTGTCTTGCAAGGTTTCAGCAGTGAAGTTTGAAGGTCTTGCTTTACATAATGCAAAATCACATCCAGAACTCCATACCACGCACAAGAGAGTATCCTTGCAGGTTACCAAAAGAGATGGGGCTATCACAGTGGAGCAAACCCTGTTTACAGAAGAGGATTTCAGTGAATCTGGAATATCTATTACCAAGACACCCATAATGAAAATGACCAAAGGGGGGCACAAAAAAATTGTCGTCTCCCATACTGTTGAGGTACACCGGGCCGTCCCTAGCAGCGAAAAGCCCGCAACTGTAACCAATGGCACTTCAGTATGGACCTTACCCCTAACAACATCAAATATCATCTGTGGCACTATTGCCCCTCCGGTCCATAAATTCCCAAACACACATGGAATACCAGGGATGCATAAACGTGGTCCTCTGTGGAACTCTAATCCGTCGTCACCTGATTCAAACATTGATCTCCCAAAGGTCATGATCCCTCTAAGTAGCATCCCTACCTATGATCCAGCCATGGATTTAAGCAGTTTTCTTAAGACGTCCTTTGGTAAGTTTCCTTACCCTACCAAAGCAGAGCTCTGTTACTTGACAGTGGTCTCTGGCTTCCCAGAGGAGCAGATCAAGCTCTGGTTCACGGCCCAAAGGCTAAAGCAAGGGATCAGTTGGTCTCCTGAGGAAATTGAGGACACACGTAGAAAAATGTTCAACACTGTATTCCAAGCCACACCGAAAACGTCACAGAATCAGTCGCATCACCACATTTCCCAACACTGTGTTTCTGTCCGATCCGCTTCTTTGAGTTCTAACTATATACAACAGATACCAAAGGGAAGTGTAATGGGTTGGAAAGGAGGGGTCATAGTCAGCCAGCCTAGTGTGACCCAGGCTACATCCTTTAAGCAGCAGCATTCAGTGGTCCAGACGCCACAGGTAAATATTCATCCTGCTGTCATCACCAAGGAAACTGGAAATGAATTATCTTGTCGGACAGCTGAGAACTGCAACATTGCAAGCCGAGGAGGTAGCGTGAGCAATCATGGACACACTGGAAAAGGTGAGACTGGCTTCAGCTCATCCATCAAGACTAGCATTAGCTGCTTGCCTGGCACTCCCAAGAGTCAAAACAGCAGTTACAGTGAGGGCAGCATTATGAATCTGACGAACATAGTCAGGAAAATTAACTGTCAAGTCAATGACAGGAACACAAATTGCACCAGCAAATCTCACTTCAGTCCAACTTCCATTTATGGCCAACAGAAAGCATCCAGTAATGCGAAAGAAAGCAGTAACAGCAGTTTCGCCACCACCAGCAAATATAACAATGGAAGCACTTACAAAAGCACCAGCCACAGTACTATTTGCACTAAAAGGGAGGGAAATATCTTAGATCACACCAGCAAAAGCAACTCTGACACTAGTGCCATTTGTAGCAGCAGCAGCAACATACGAACTAAAGAGTTCATACCACCCCTTACCCATAGCCTGGTCCCAAAGCCTGGAAGTCTCATAGATCCATCCCTTGGAAAGGGCAAGGTATTACCTGAGCAACCAGGCACTCTGAGAAAAAGCTTGATCCAAAACTCATTCCCAGAACAAAAGCAGTTTCTTGCTCCCCAAGGTCAACTATACCATGTACGTACTTTTACAGACTCCCAGTCTGCTTTGGGGGGCCCGTTTAGTAACCTGCCCCAGAGCTCCCTCCAAACTAACCCTGCAGCAAGTTTGCATCTTCTGGAGGAACAGAATCAGCACTCCTCTCCAACCCTTTCTGCTCCTCAGGAGCAACATCCTCCAAAAATCCTGCTGGGAGCACCTCAGGTCCAGTCCACAGACTTTACTGCCATTCATTACAAGGAACATGACCCCAAGCACTTACCTGCCTTAGACAAAGACTCCAAGCAATCAAATTTTGATAAAGAAAGGTTGCACAGAAACATAACACAAAAAGAAAACGAAGAAAGGGTTTCTCAACAGCACAGCGGAATTACGAATACATTTTACAAGTCTGACAAGAACGAGCATAACAACCTTGTTAACACACTACATAGCTTCACAAATGATAACACTAACAAGGCTAAACAAGGCATGCCGCTTTTACGTCAATACATACAAGAAGTGGACCAATGGGAAAGCAACAGCGACTATCCTGAAGAGTCAAGCTTGAGCCCTATGAAGATAAACGTAATAGCGTTGAACAATGAAGATAGTTTGTACAAGACCAACAGCAAGCAGCTAATCAGCAAGCCGTTGGAAAACTTGATCAATGTCAGTGGTCCCAGCCATAAAAACGACTCTTCAGAATGGCACGAAAGCTATCGGCACATACCGGTGGAGGCTGAAGAGCGTATATCTGATATAGGTAACACCGAACCACATCAACCAGATATCCTTGTGGGGCTTGAAACAGAGCAAGTTAAACTTGATCTGCGCCCGGAGCAGAAAAGTATTTTTCAGAGTCTAGACTCTGAAACTCCAATGCTGCCGATAAAGAAAAAATCAAAAGAGGCTATGGCGGAATTAGACAAATCACCAGCGGGAGAACAAGATTACTGGGAGATAAAGGATGAGGAGCATCAGCAACCAATGGGCAACCAGAGTTTGAGGGGGCATCAAGCGCAAGACAGTCAATCAAGGTAATAGCTGCAGACTTGATGGACCATTAATCAGTTTATTTAAGAAAAATAAAAAAAGCTAATTTTGAGCATTTTCCCAAGAGACCCATTGTAGTTTTTCTAGCAACTGACTTGTTGAGACTGACTGAGTCTTCAACTGCTGTCTACTACTCTTGGATTGTCACATCACATTACTTTTTTGAGGTAATCAAAGTAGCACAAATTTTAAAATTAGTTTAATTGGGAAATGTGAATTAAATTATGTGCATATTAACAGCTTTTGGCCTTTTGATCAACTGATTTTTGATACAGTATTTTGAATTAGTCACTGGCACGAACGTTTATGCGCTTTATTTAAAAGGCTATTTTTGGTGTTAGTGAAGGCTGAGCTTATGAATTATAGAGTTACTCAAAGTGTGTCTTAACGTGAATAAATAATGAAAATTGTGTGTAACAAAGTGCTGGAATCTTGGCTCTCTTGTGGAGTTCATGGTGTGATGCTGTTCGTTGTGTTTGGGCTGATCTTACACATTTTTTCTTTTTCCCTACAGAGACTGTCTGAGAGGAGAGCTTCTGAAAGTTTAAGGACTTCACTCCGCAAGATGAAAAGGCAGAGGATCCCATATTCATCCTGAACATTACATTTCTAGTTTTCTTTAAATATGACAGCAGATGAGATTGTAACATTTGTGATGGTCAATGGACTTGAGTTTTTGGAAGACGGCCAATCCAGAGAGTAGCCGCTCCAAATGTAGGTCTGATTTGATTTAGGTAAATTTTGTGTAGGAAACTATGATGTATATGCTTGAAACTGCACTATCGAGGGTGTACTGGACGTTAGGAATGTCAGTTAGATATTGTGATACTTTGTAATATGTCAGATGATCAGCACTTCTGCAATGCCTTGGGTTTTACGATATTTGTTGGGATATTCCAACCAGTTTTCCTTCATGTCCAGATCAAATAAGTTCTCCATGGCTTATTTTTCCACACAACATCGAGCAGTTAGTGACAAATCATGCACTATAACTCGCTTTAGTGGTGTCTGTCTGCACACACAACGAATTGGCCAGACATTGCCTTAAACTGTCACCTTTCTATTTCTATGACTGGCTGCACAAACAAGCTTTTTAGCAACTGTGTTGATGTGTGTATAAATTGAGGGTTTGAAATCCCAACAGAACTGCTGCTATATCTTCGGAAGTGTTTTTTTTTTTTTTTAATAAGCATTAGGAAGACAATTATATATGTGAAAAGCTTAAAAAAAGAAACAAGAAATGTTAATTTATGGTGGAGAAAGTTTAAAATGTTGTGCTTACAATCTGAGGGGTATTACAGTTCTCACAGTCATATCAAGTGCTCTGCTAACTGGATATTCCGTGTTTTGAGTTGGGCTACGATATAAATATATATAGTATATATTCACACACATTATGCATCATTTATATGCTGCTAAGTTCAGACCATCCAAAATGAATAACAGGTGCTTTTCATCCCTTATTATTTGCATTTGTATCGAACGTGGTTTCTCTTTTAAAAGTTAACACGTAAAGATAATATCTGGACTTAACAGTATTACCTTCCCGTCCGTTCCCATTGTGCAGGTCTGTCTAAAAGAACACAGTGCACTGGAGTGTTATCCTTTCTACACATTACAAATCTTTTGGTAATAAATGGAGAATGTCAAATTTAAGAACTGGCGTCTTGAATGCATTTCAGGGTTATTGAAAGTTGTACACAATGACTTGGCAAAGGTCTTTTCTAACAAAAGTTCCAATGTAGTAATTCAAATGCACAATTGCTAGGATTTACGTTAATTGCCGTTTTCTTGGGCTAAAATGAAGCACATGAAAATGATCAACACACTGTCGCTTCAATCAGTTTCATTAACGTTGAAGCGGGAGAAGCCGCCATCTGGGAAGAAGAAACCAAGGGAACAAATGATTAGAATACTTTGCGGAGCACAAGAGTCACAGAGAGGTCCCCGGTGCGCTTTTCAAAAGGAATGAAACCTTGCCTAAGACTACAGCTTGGCTAATACATCATACAGGCCGTTCTTCCAAGACAAACAGGCTGGGTCTTTTTACGCTCCCCCTCTGAGATCTTCCTGAGGCCTGTTCTCAAAGCAAGACTTGGTGCTCGTTTCACGCGGTTCTGGGAACACAGGAAGTTCTTCAACCCATTATTCGAAGCAGAAAACATCTTTAAGCATTGAGTTCTCGCAAAATCTCACCCGCAGATGAAACGATGTTCCGATTTTAGAAGAGATTTTAAAAAGCTAAAACCAAGCGAGTTTCTTTGAAAACAACGTATAAATCATGTTGTAGGGTTTTATTTTTAAATAACCTACAAATGAGCAAAACAAAACAAAAAAAACATGATCAGAAGTTATGGCATGAGCTTGATAAGTTGGAAAAAGTTACATGGCTGTCACTAACATTTCTTTCCAGACTGGAGTGGAAAAAAACAATAAAGATTCTGTTCAAGTTAATGTTAAAATAAGTCTATCCTTAACTCTTAAAACAATTACAAAATAAAACAGCTTAAAATTAGAACAGACTTTTGTTTTTGGCAAAGTTGATTTCCCTCACATACCCTTCAGAAAAAAAAAACCTTTTGCCATACCCTGAAATAATACATCCTAATAGTGATATCTTCAAGTAACAGATACAGTTGTGTTTTTTATCTTTTTTTATCTTATGGAAACAGTCATTACACATTAAGTTAAAACCAGATGGAGACTCAAAGCCATGAAGACAATCTGTAGGATACTGGAGACAAAAAGGTGTGTGTGGGGGGGAGGGGGGTTAAATTGGTTCACATTTACATTGGAAACAAGACCCTGATATATACGCTGTAAAAAAAAAAAAAAAAAAGCAATTCACATTCTGCATGTTTAAGGAAATAATAGTTGAAGCTGTAATCCCGTAGCTCATCCAAGCATCCTACTTTGTGGTCTGGATATAGTTTACACAAGAGTTCCAACTCCAGTTTCAAAATGAACAGTTCATGTAACACTCACTCAAACACACAGCTTTACATGGTCATATTTCCCATAAAATATCACACCTGGTGTACACATTTCTTCTCCTAAAAAGGCGTGTGGGTGTACTTAAGCAATTCTTTGATTTTTTTTTTTTTAATCTTCTATTAAAATATAGAATTCATTATTAATACAGGAGGGCTAAAAATACAGCAAAACTAAAAATGAAATGATCCACAAAGCAATTTGTAGTTGAATACAGTAGCTATAGGACCACGCAAGTTCATAGTTCAGACATCCTCGGGCCCCTTTGTCCAGAGATGGACGGGGAGTGAGACAGTAAAAGTGTTCAATAGGTCGGCCACTGATTTTCCAGTTCATGGCTTAAAGACCATGCAACCTTGCGTACAGACTCTCCATACGTCATTCTTAAAAGAACGACCCAATAAAACCTACAAGATTACAGGTCACAGCCTAAAAAAAAAAAAAATTAAAATCAGTCACCCAAATCATGGCATTTAGGCCTCCTCTCGACACTATGCTTGTTTCACATCTTTCCCTTGCCAGGTTCACAACCTGCCGGAAATCACTTAGACTAAAAGAATTATACAAAAAAAAAATAGAATGGGGTGGAGGGAAAAGTAAAATCGCAAGGAGGATTTAAAATTCAAAGTCTTTTTCAGCCATGTCAATAGCCCAGGCAAATTTCTCACGCTGAGTTTTGTTATAGATCTTTTCTATCGGGATTTCAAACTTCTTGCACCTGGAAGGATATAAAAAGAAACAATATGTCAAACTCAAAAAGGGGCATAAATCCAAAAGACTTACTGCACAACCTGTGAAAATGTCATCTCACCAAGCTACTGAGATGCGTGGGTCCAGGTAGTTGAGCTTGGAGGTACCCAGGGCAATCTGCTTGTTTTCCTCCCGGTCAGTGGCTTGTACCTCCAGCTTCATCAGCTGCTCCTCGACCCTCTGCACGGCTTTCTTCTTGGTCTCCACGGCCCTGGGTTGCCAAAACCATCAACATTAAAGCAGCATACAATCACATACAAACGCACAATGAGCGTCAAAGGGGCCAAATTCAGTTGGGCGCCCTTCAAGCAAATATTTTGACACTCACTTCTTGGATTTCTCATCTCTGCGTACTTTGGCGTCAGCCTTGGCACTTTTCAGTTCTCTTTTAGCATCAGCAAGCTGTTCCTTCTTTGCGTCAATCTGGTTTTAATGAACAAGTGAATGCAGGAAAGGCAAACATTTAGATGGTCCAACAGACCCTGCACTAACAAAAAAAATACCAGCATAAAGACAACGAGGACAAGGTCACAAACGTCTCATACCTTTGTCTGAAGATTTTGCATGGACTTCTCAAACGTCTTGGGTGGTGCCCTCTGGTGGTTACATAGGATGGCTACTGCTCGGTTAGCCCGATTGTAGGAGAGGATTTTTGCAGGAACATTTTCTTCCGCTAAAAACAATTAATAAACTTAAGTCACATATTGTACATAACCAACTCCATTTCTGGTAACTTGACACAATCTAATTCTTTATATACAGTGAACGGAACTTACAGTTTGTGAGTTCGCTCAGCTGCTGCTGCAGTGTGATGGAGGCGTTGTAAGTACGGAACACTTTAGCCGTAAGGCCATCCATCAACTCCTGAAGATGCTTGTTCAAAATCGATGTCTGCAATAGAGGGAAGTCATTTTACAATTGAGGATGTTGGTCTTAATTTGATGCATTAGCACACCGATTCTCAAAGTGTGGTACGCGGTACGCAGGCTCCCTCTAGTGGTACGCAGAGGAATGACTGAATTTTGCACGTACGATCAAACCAGTGTGATCAGTCTTGGCTGGTCCCTAGAGTGTACGATCACACCGGTGTGAGTAGAGCGGTCAGTGTTTTGTTCATGTTTTGTTCAACACATTTTATTCATATCAGATACACGTGTAAGTAACTTTAAAGTTTACTCTATTCTTCTCCCAGTTCACCAGCCACTCACTTTCATGTATTTCGGGAGAAGTGGATGAATTCATGCGTTGTAAATCTGTGATCCCAAAAACAGATCCCAATTCTCTGAACTGCGTCTGCAGCACAAACTAACATGGCGCCGCACATTGCACATAAAGCTCAACTAATGCGATCGTTATAAAGGTGTTTAAACAACAAAACACTTCCACATGCACATATTTGACAACCGGAATCACATATTTTGTGGTATAGCTAACAAATTTGTGACTATTTTTAATAAAAAAGGAAATAAGCAGATCATCATCAATCAATATTGTGGCTGCGGTGTGTCACGTAGCAAGCAATGACGCATCACCATGGAAACAATAACATGATCAGTTCTAAATAACGGTCGCCTTAAACTCATGGGGGTCAGACAGAATTTTTTTTTAATGTATATGTAAAAAGGTTAAATATGAATACACAGCCTGTATTCATTTTTTTGGATTAATTACAGTACTTTTTTTAAAACTATATTTTAAGTACAATACATTTTCATAATATAATCTATAAGTAGGCTACAGTATTTATTTCACTTTTAGGTGCAATACATTTTAATTTAATCATTATTTATGTTTTTTATTTACCTGTATGCAAGCAGCACAGAGCAGTGTTAATATTCAAACTGTGTTTTTACAATGTTTAAAGTGGCTGGCAATAATAAATATTCTTATTAGAAATAAGACTACCTCCTTTTTGAGCTGTGCATAACTGTAGATGAATAGTTAGGTCTACTACGCTACTGTATTTCCATATTGGTTATTATGGTGGTACTTGGAGAGCCACATATTTTCTGAGTTGGTACTTTGTGTAAAAGGTTTGAGTACCACTGATTTAGCATAAGCATTTTACTGGGTATTCTAAGCAATAAACAGACTGGTGAAAAAGACCACTTACATTGAGACGATCAAAGAGGTCATCCTCCGGCTCCTTGTCCTCCATGAACAGCTGGAGATTTTTGAAAACCTGTAACATTTTAAATGGGATTTTAACAAAAGGTAGAACTGCTAATCAATAGCACTCAGATAAGGAGTTTTCATTTGTACATGGCACAGTAAATTGGTGAAGCACACATTTGATTTATAAACCGCTTTTCACAAACCCAAGGACACTTGCAATGTACAAAAGACTGTCAAAAGATTTTGTTCTTTTTTTTGTTAGACAACAAAATACAAAAAAGTGGATTGGAAAGAGCAACTGGCATGAATTGATGACTGCGGTTTGGAGAAGCAATCAACATTGTTTTAACAATTAAAATATGGGGGGGGGGGGGCAAAACTTCACAGATGCTGAAGGAAAGCACTCCCAAGTCTATGGGCACCTAGAAGCATCTAATGCCCATGAAGGACAATCAAAACTTAGTTAATATCTTGGCAACGGAGGTTCAAAGTGTGCACAATGGCATAAAAATGAATCAATTCAGGTCAACATCCCATGACGAGCATTAAAAACTGTAATTAGAACTTTATTGCCTGCGTTTAGTACCTGGTGAAGTTGCTGGAGAATGATACGAGTGGACTTTTTGGTGTAAGTGCACAGGCTGCAGAGTTTTGGATATATTAGCTCTGTACCAAAAACTTAATGAGATGCCTCAGGCAGCATCCTAACTGAAAAAACCTTACAAGTGACTGATTTGGAACGCTCTACATCAGCAAACTGCACACCACAAGAGCCTATGCATAATCTTTTCAAGAACTTATAAATCAATGTTTATATTGCCCCATCTCGGATAGATTGATTCTTATAGGGTACAAAAACCTCACTTTATGTGAAGGATACATGTGATGCTGCCTTATGGTTCACCTAAAATTTGCCTTCAGATGTGTACCTATGATGCCTTAAAGCATTGTTCGGAATGTAGAAAATGTAATAGAGAGAAGGACAGGAGAGAAGAAAAAAAAAAAAACCTTACCCTCTTCTCGACAGGGACTTTGTTGTAGTATCTAATGGAGTCTTTACCGAGGAAGTCAAACTCCACAACAAACTCCTGGCCGTCCATCTCTTGATGGAGAGATAGATGTTCCACTCTAAGTGAGCAGCAGCCCACTGTGTCAGCGGTCTCTCCTTCCTCCTTTTCATTACCTGCTCTCAGAGCCAGCTACACCACATAGAAAAAAGGAGAGGTAAAACACCATTTTGCTTTAGCTCAAAAATATATTACAAACCTTGCATTAAAATGTACAACCATGGACATTTTTTTTTTTAACTGAACCAAATGCTTCAAGAGCTTTTATAGAGTACATCTGAATGAACCCATTCATCACATGCTTTCAGGGTCATGAGCTTGAAGTGAAGGATGTTACATTGATTAAGCAATGCAAACCTTGTCAATGAAGTAAAGAGCAACAGCACGTTGTCTGATCCTCATCTCTTTTGATTTCCAGTCTTCGCGGTATTGCGAACGGATCCGCTCTACACACTTTTTCAACCGACGGGCTGTTTCATATTTCTGCCAATCCTTCTCTCCCTGCAAGAAATACAACACAAGGTACGCACTGATATTATATTCCGATAATTAATATTTTAAGTCGATAAATACTTTCACATTATGGCTGATATTTAAAATGGCTGAAATCTACGCCATTTTGTCTATTTAAAAATAAAACCAACCTAAAATCTCAGATTTGGGAATTTTAATCTAAACAATAAATTAAGACAGATGATACCAATATATACTACTACACAAAAGTTTGGGATCACTAAGTTTTTTTTTTTTTTAAAGGAAATTAATACTGAAAACCTTACTTAAATTTTAGCAAGGATGCATTAAATTGATAAGCAGAAGTGAAGATGTAAAAAAATTCAAAAGATCTCCATAAATAAATACTATTCTGCCTTTTCTGAATATTCTTTTCAATTCTGAAATTCTGAAAAAAAGTTTCCATAAAAATATTATGCAGCATAACAGTTTTCTACATTGGAAAGAAATGTTACTTGTAGGATCATGTGGCACTGATTACTGGAGTAATGGCTGCCGAATAGAAAAACTTATTTCACAATATTATCTTTTGAGCAAATAAATGCGGCCTTGGTGAACATAAGAAAATTCTTTCCAAAACGTAAAAAAAATAAAATAATAATACTGACAGCAAACTTCTCAACGGTAGAGTACATCTAAATATTTTGAATTGTATAAAACAAATCAAAGTCAGTGCTACTGAAATCCTAATTCTATTCAAATGAGATGCCGGTTATAATTTACCTTAATCCTTGAACTGGGGTTCAGCATGATGTATTTGATAGAGCCTTGAATATTCTCAGTCCAGGACACCAGCCACGTCACCTTGTTGTCATGACGCACCTCCTTCCACTTCGTCCCGTGAGGTGGTTTAGGATGTTTTGAGTCCCTACAATGAGAAGCATTGGATTACAAAAACATTCTCAGCAGATGGGCTGATGTTGCGCTGTGAGGAATGCTCCTTACTTGCTGCAGTTAACGATAATGTCCTCAGGTCGGATACGACGCTTCAGCATGCCCATTTTGGGATGGTCACCTCTGCCACGAAACAAGCCTGGAGGCTCAATACGGAAGTTGGCAATGCGCTCTTTGTGATTGTCCATAACACAGAAGCCATACTCCTGCAGAAGGCGCTCATTCTCCCCTTTAATTTTCTTAAGGTGGAAAAAAGAAAGTTTGAATCGAGACAAAACACCCAGATATTTTACCAACAATTACTTGGGTAAAATTAAGCATCAAAATACCAGTTTCTCTTCTTTAGTCATGGCCTTCCTGGCTTCGGATTGAGCTTTGAAATATTCGCTCATTTCAGAAAAGTCACACTTATTCAGATCTGAGATTTTGGATTTCTCTTCAGACGTCATTTCCTAAAGTGACAACATCATGCAAGATTAATAAAAGTCACACACCTTTTAAAAAGCAAGCGGGGAGGATGACACCATGGCAACATTACCTTCCTCCAATCTTTGAAGAAGTTTTTCCGAAATATATCCTTGGTGGTGTACTCATGGTCCAACATTTTTGCAAAGAAGGTGGCCACCTCCTCTGCCTCAGGGCTGAGTTTCATTTGTTTACCTGGTGACAGACCATAAAAGCAGGTTCAGGACAGCTGCAAAAAGAGCTAAATCCATCTTCTCATCAAGATCATTCAACGTAACTAAAGCCTCAGCGTCTGAACCTTTCAACTACAAAGCCAATTACTGAAGATAAAGGCCAATGCCCATTGTAAAGAACTTTGAACACACTGTGATTTTGTTCCATTAGTATATTGCTAAAGACTCCACCCAAACTCAAAGGAACAGAGTTGTTTAAAACATTTGAAGTTTACACAATCCAACATCTGCTTCTCCGACAGTTTTGATGGCCATCCAATCAGAATAACTCCAGAACAGGATGGTCTACCCACCTCACACACAGCCATTGAGTCATTAAAAGACCTACCGTCATAAAAGAACTTGACGTTGCTGGGAATAGGGTCATATGGAGGCGCAAAGACTGGCCCTTTGTGTTCCAAAAATTTCCATTTCACGCCATCTGTGTACCTCTCTTCCTCCCACCTAAATAGTATGAAAAAGCACATAAATGGAAGGTAGTAAACCAACATCCCAATACAGGCAACCACAATGGCTCTGCAAAGTGCCGGAACAAGGACATTTGTGATCTGCACCATATCTCTGAATAAAATCAAAACAGACTCAAGACGAGGAGTCCGACTACAATTACTTGACCATGAGAGGATGTGAGACTAACCATTTCCACTTATCTTCTGGCTCCTTTTTTGCTTTTTTCTTGCCATCTGTGGCAACTTCTCCTTTCTTGTCTTTTGTCTTCTTTTTGGGCTTTATGTCCTATGGCAAAACAGAAGATTCAAATTATCAATGATAAAAATTTTAAAAAAAAAATCTTGGAAAATCTAACTTGGGAGAGATAAGCCAACGCCTTAAACATACCTCTTCTACCTGTTTCCGTTTCTTTGCCTTCTTTTCACTTCTGTCATCCTCGGTTTTAATCTTTTTGGGCTTGACCTCAGCACTGAAGGATTAAAAAAATATATCTATATATATATTTAATCCATTTTGTTTAAATTGTCTGGCACCCAACACCTTTCAGTTACCATATAATCACTTCCTATTTGCTCAAAAGCTTTACGTTATAAACAAAGAATCAATGCATTTGTGATTACAGTCAGTTTAAGATGGCCTGCGAACACTTACTCGTCATCATCGCGTTCTCTCTTCAGAGACTTCTCGTGCTTAGGAGAGTGGTAGAAGTCATCATTCTCGGGTTCAGACTTAATAAAAGGGCTGTATAAAGAATGGGACACTCATTATTCATTTTCTTGCTCAGTTGATCAAAACTGAGAACCCATTTAAATTGTCTCAAGATAAATTCATGTTTTGAATTATGTGCTTACAACCATGC
The DNA here is from genome assembly GCF_949152265.1 of Phoxinus phoxinus. Classification (NCBI taxonomy): domain Eukaryota; kingdom Metazoa; phylum Chordata; class Actinopteri; order Cypriniformes; family Leuciscidae; genus Phoxinus; species Phoxinus phoxinus. The sequence continues at coordinate 18,558,351 of NC_136897.1, read as the reverse complement.
CATTGGTCTTAAAAGGGATCATATGAGAAAACAATGTTCTTTGATCTTGTAAGATAAACAAAACTCAGTGTTCAGAGAAAGCAGTATAGATGCTATTATACAAAACAGAAGTTCACGAGTAATAATAAGGTATAAAAAGTTTGCCAACACTGGTGTATGTAGCAGCTGAATAAGTCCCAATATTGGCAGATGAAGTTTATGTATACCAAGATTGCTGATCAGTTAAGTAGGATCTTTTGCAACCCTCTACGCACACCATGGCAGTAGAATCGCCATTGGCTGGAAAATGTTTGTTTACTAGCCAGACTGGTATTATAAACTTATATATATATATATATATATACTAATATAATAATTCCACCAAATCAGCTTATCTTTGTAAAAAGGCACAGCTTTTTAATTATATAAATGTACACTTAACATCAGTCAATCGAGCATTATATTATGATATGATAATCAAGTTCTATTTAATGATAAAACTTTAGTAAAACAGGGATGTAATAGATGAGCGCCAGCCAATGAGATTGCTGTTTGCGGATTAGCTCCCACGGAAGGAACCGGCATGTCTTCGGCTTGTATTATTTTGACAAGAAAATACAATAAATAATATATTGTTTAAACGTAGCGCATTGATTCTGCGTGGTATGCAAGACTCTCTCTCTGTGTGTGTGAGAGAAAAACAGCACTCTCAGCAAAGTGACGGCGAGTTGTGCACCTTCACACTAGAGCAGGTTTTTTTTAAGTCTAAGACAGTGGGCCTCCCTTTTGACAACTTACCCAATGGCAAAAATTGGATAAAGGTAACAAATCAGAATAGGGCATCAAGACCTGCAGTGTAAACGAGGACTTATTTTAAGAATAATAACAATTTAACTTTTTACATTTATTAATTTAAACTAATTCATTATTAGGCTATAATTTTTACCACTCGCCGCGCCTCCCCTGGTATGCTCTGGCGCCCCCCTGGGGAGGCACGCCACACACTTTGAAAACCCCTGCACTAGAGCTTACTTTACGGTACATCAAATACTGCGCATCCATTGAGATGAACTAAAATACTAGTACAGAACGCTTGACGGAGAGTGAAACTCAAGCGCTCAGTGTTCAGTGAGTGAAAATATATCTATGCTAAGTTTATACTCTAGCACACAGGCGAGTAAAATCTAAGAATTTATTAGTCAATAGCTAATGATAGATATTAGTCGCCCAGAGTGAAGATTTAGTCGCATATGCAAGTAATTTAATCGCATTGTAGAGGGTTGTTTTGTGTGGCTTATTTTAGTACAAACTTTTCTGAACCAGTCATGTCAAAATATTGGAGGAAAAAAAAAGTTGTGATATGATGACCACTTTAAAATGAACATCTACTCTTATGGCTACGGTTGCATAATTTACGTCAGATTTAGGATTCTCACTCACCTTGCAAATCCGTTCTCCCTCTCTTTTTTGGGCTTGCCATCAAAAGACTTTTGAGGAAGAAAACAGAAAAAAAGAGAGAGAAAGCGGTCAATAACAGCATTCAAAATTGTGTGAATCACAAAAGACTATTTACAACTCCTCCATAGCCAGAGGATTCAGGTCAGATAAAAATGCTGCAATGTAAAAGTTAGAGGATTCTGCCCACCCGTTCCTCCTTTTTCTTCTCTTTGTGTTTGTCCTTCTGCTTGTCTGAGGAGGATCCATCTTTGAGTTTCAGCCTCTCTTTATCTTTATCTCTGTGCTTTTTATCCGAGGAGTCCCTGTGTTCGCTGCCAAAATGCAATAAAACATGTTGTGATCTAATTGCCACAATGGTCTGGTCCATCAACAAAATCAGCTCCAAATAGATGATAGTGTTTACAAAGGAAGTTGCAGTAAAGCCAACATTCCTTCCTGTGGTCTGAACACTAAAGGCCACGCCCTGCTTATCAAACACACTCCATAAAGAGCAAACTGGGCTATAAACCGCCTATATATCTACTGTAGAATAAAAGTGACGTCATACCTGTTGCTGTACTTTGATTTCTCACGTTCTTTGTCTTTCTTGTGGTCCTTGTGTCTGTGTTCTTTGTCCTTGTATTTATCTTTGTGTTTGTGAGAATCTGCCAACAAAGAAATTAAAGATTATGTAGCACATTCAAAAGGCCACGAACACCTGGCAACAAAAGCATGTCCCTGGAACAGGAAAGACAGATTTAAAAGCAAAATTGGGGGTTTGAAAGTGTACAAAAGAATTAAATCAAACAGACCTCTACATTGACATTGTTCTGGTGCTATAAGTGTTCACAAACAAAAACCTGGAAAAACTATGGCGGATCATTTTCCTCACACCTAAATGAGAAATCCATTTGAGAATGGTCAAATGCTGAAGACCATTTACAGACAACTGGTTTGAAATAAGTACAGCATGGCACATTTTGGGTTGTCTTTGCTGACCTACTGCAGACACATTAATCACACCTTGTAGATTTTGGCACTTTACCTCTTGAGGTGAAGTGTCCAGTTTTCGCTCTCAGCTATGTATGGTGTTTATAGACACGCCATTCTTCGCAAGGTTCAGCTAAGGCTGTTTACTCTGAGAGGACTATTGCTTTAGGAAATGTGTAGGTTGGTAGGCTGGATTGGGTTACACGAGAGCCAGGCATATCCTACTAACACTGTATCGGACAGTGAGAAAGCTGGAGGTGTTTAGTAACAGGCTTCCCAAAAGGCAAAACGATCTCACCTTCTATCGCGAGGACCAAAAAAAAGAACGGGAATTATACGAGGCTTCAGAATCCAAACAAACTTAAATGTCATCCTTTAAGAGCACAGAGAAACAATTAAACTCATGTTACAGTAGGGTGCATTCAAGCATTAAGAGGGACAGGAGTGCTCAGTTAGGACGTGAAATCAAATCCTTTATCTTCTACAGTACGCATGAGCGCTTTACCAAATGCGACAAACCTTCCTCTACCTCTAGATATGCATCCTTACTTGAACTCCTGTTCAGGCATATTATTCATCTAGAAGTGTGTGGGGGTTACATTTTAGCTTTGTGCTACATGTTATTAATAACGTTTTAAAAGGAACGTTCACTATGAGCCAACCATTCACCATGTCCATTTTGCACTTCAGCAAAACATGCACATCTGGGACTGTGGGAGAACTTATTTGTGAACTGTTCCCTCTAGTGGACAAGTTCAGCATGTAACAATTCTGCTGACAATGAAGCTTCATTACAAAAAGCAAATCCACAGTAATGAAGTCTGAAATAAGTCTTGACTAAACGTGAATGCATTGAACGAACCACACAAAGGAAACGCAAAAGAAAAGCATCATACTAAAATTACCGGCAAACGGCAAAAAAATAGATTTTGTGCATGCTAGGCCAATGCAAAAACTGTCCTTACATATATTTTATTAAGATTGGTGAATCAATACATTCTTTGTGTGATTTCAAAAAGTTGCCACTATGATACCAGATATATAACATTGTTTATGGTACATATCATGCATGCAAATGTAGTAAAATATTGGCAGACACACAAAATTAGAAAAAAAAGCAAATTTCTACACATTGTGTCACTGTTTTATTAAAAATATGGTCTCATTTTATTGTTTCCAGGGCTGAACGTGGCTTTTTAATATATCCCCAAACCCTGACAAGCACTTGCTGGACACTCAATGGAATGGCATGGTGTAAACAGGCAGCTTGTGCATCAACACAGCCATCAGTTAAACATCCTAAATGCTCTGATAGTGGGGAGCAAAATTGATTACCAGAAGCATCATGCACATTCAAAGTATGAACTGTGTGGATTTTAAGTGTAGCAAGAAAAAAAATATTAAAAAAGCATTTATTTGAGATGAGTTGAAGAAGAAGATAAAATGCTGCGGCAGAAATAATTTACCCACCCTCATTGTTGAATCTATTATTTCCCAGTGGAATAAAAAAAAAAAATTATCCAAATGCATGATGACTGACTTATAGCTAACATCATTGCACTTATAATAGGCAGTGGAAGAAGTGTGTGAAATAAAGTGCATAAACCTGATTATTTACGTGTGTGTCAGAAATATGAAAATAAATCAATTAAAATCACGAGTTTTCATTTTTGTCTTTTAAATAAGCACTTGTAGGCACCCTTATAATGCATTGCATAACACAAAAAGAAACAAGTGTCTGGTGCCTAAGTGGAATTTCCTGTCATGGCATGCTAAAAAGTTTTAAACTGCATAGAAATAGGAAATACTCTCATTAGTCACTGATCTTTTGGAGGTTTAAAAAATAAATAAATAAAACTATAATAAAGGCTGTGAGTTTAGTAATATCTCTGGCTGGTCATATTTTGAACCTGCATGACCAAACTAATGATCACAAATGACAGTTGTGTGAAATCAGGTTTAGGTACAACAACAAAAAATCCTACAGAACTGGACCATTTAAATTAATTATATCTGGTTGTGACTGTTCATTTGACGCAGATTAGATTACAGTATACAGTACACCATAACAAAAGATGAGTTTTATAGATACTAAATACCTGCATAATTACAGTTAATGTGTAAATGGTAAACGTCCATTTTTCATGAGATCTCGTCGAATAAAAGTGTATTTGAGCTAGAGTGTTTATCTCGAGCGAGGATTCGAAACAGGTCACACACGTTTCTCAAACCTTCTCCTCCATAATCACGTCGATGTGCACTTAACGTTCACTACATTCAGACCGCTAGACAGAAAAAGAAAATGGCGCAGAGACTAAGTCCTCAACCCCCAAACCCTCACTTTCACAACCCCCGTTTAACCATTTTTCTAACTCTAAAAACGATCAAGCTACATTAACTGACAAAAAAACTCTTTCTCTTTCAAATTCGCCGTTTCTCGTTTATTTAAAAGTAGTATAAATATGATTTAGAAGGCCTCAATGTGAACAATAGGCGCTTGTCAGAGAGCGAGAGGACTTAGTCTCTGGGACGCCATTTCTGTCCTTAAAACTAACTGGTCGTCAGGCAAGCTGCTGAGCGATCACGTTAAATGTATAAAACGTATGTGTTTTATCATAATGTGGTGATTAGACAAGACCCACTCACCATTATATCTGGATCCCGACTCGATCTGCGGAAAAACAGTGGTGTATAAGTTAATGTTAAACCGTGCCATGTCAATAGGCTGCTAACTTTCAACTTGATGCTAGTCGGAGTTAGCGCTCGAGCTAACAAGCCTGTTCATAAAACAGCGTTTAAACACCACCGCTGCGGAAGCCAGGGGACTGTTTAAAGTTTTTATTCCCAAAATTAATAATTTGTTAGTGGACGTTAATGTAAGAAAAGCGGCAAAGGACAGCAGGGGCTGAAAATATTAAATTATTACATTCAAAGCCGACTTCTGGTGCCTGTTAGCTTAGCATGCTTGGGGAAAACTGCCGCTGCGGATGGAATTTAAACAGCCGAGCTAGTGACTACAAACCATCAAGAAAGAAAAAAAATTATTGACAACGTTAAATCACAAACACTTTACCTGGGAATCGTTGTGGGAATGGTCCCCACTCATTTCTATGTGTCTTATTTTGAAATAACACAGTTAAAAGCCAGTTAAAGTAAAATGCCGGCGAGGAGCTGTAGGCAGAATGAAGAAAGACACAGTTGTGTAACAGACCAAGCCCGAAATTTAAAGTACTGCGCATGTCAGACGCGTTTAAAAGGATAAAAAGGCGTTATTCCTGCCCCTGGCTCCTCCCATACAGCTCCGCTCTGTGACGTTCCCCTCATTTACTATGGTGGTAAAGAGCCACGTGGTACCAAGTGAAGAGAAGCTTGTTAAAACAATGATTATTATCAATAATAATAATAACAATTGTAATAATAATAATAAACAATACATTTGTAACATTTGATTAACAAAATACTAGCTACAAAGCCTTCTCTGATGGAATGAAGTTGACTGTCACATGGCTAGCTATTATACATTTATAGTAGGCCTACTCTAGAATATTAAAGTAATAAGGCATCAAGAAACCTTTGGCACATCATTGATTGGTTTAACAAGTTCAATCATCAGCCTCGACAATACTCGCAGTTCTTTCTGTTAACAACAAATGTCCCCACAAGTAGCAAAACCTGCTTACCTACATGTGGGGACCAGCCAGCGGTCCCCACCAGGGAAATGGGTTAATGAACATAATAAGTTATATTTTTTTTAACATGTACAAATGCAGAACGTTTTCTGTGATGGGTATAGGTTTAGGGGTAGGGTTTGGGTTAGGGAATAAAAAATACAGTTTGTACAGTAAAAAAATGATTACGCCTATGGAGAGCCACAAAAATAGCGAACCAGACAGTGAGTGTGTGTGTGTGTGCTTACTAAAAAGTATGATGCCTTGTTCCTCAATGGCCACATTTATCTTAAACCGGCAGTAGGGCTATACTCTGTCCAGACAACAGATGTACAAAGGCAAAGACTCGCATTTCACAACCACGTCTTATTTATGAATTTCGTGAGGCAACTGTCATACTAATTGTACACTATAACTTAAATAATGATAGCTTTCACAGTTAACTATTTAAAGGACAATGACCAGTAACAGAATTTTGGGTCACATCTTATAAGGTGATATCAACTTATCCATTTCATACAATATAGGTTATTATGTACATACATGTTGGTGCATGGTAATAACATTTAAAGTATGTGCATGCAATTCATATTTGTAATAACCCTAACCTCAAAATGATTAGCAGTAAATCTGGAAATTTTCCTGAACAACATGTAGCCTATAGTGAACACATAGTCTTGCAGGTATTAATGTTAGTACATAGTGGCCACTTAATATAAAATGTGACTGGATTCTGCAACAACTGGGCCTAAAAACAAACAGTTTTTTTTTCTTTTTTCTTTTTTAACTTAAACTTACTGCTGTGCATATACACTCACAAATGAACGACGAATAATAATATTTCCTGGTTTGTTTTTTAGAAACGATATTTTAATATTACAATAATATAATATAATCATAAGTTCGTTTCAATTGTTTGGCAAATCAATTCAAAAGAACGATTCGTTTAAGAATCAGACGTCACAGTTTAGAACGTGGTAAAGTCTTTGTAAACATCGTTATCGGAGTCAATGCTGGTGTTTCCAATAGAGGGCGTCATCGCCCCTACTTCTATTCAGCTAGAGCTAGACCTTCAATACATTCAATCCCACCAATGCTCAATACTTATCCCAGGTTTTATACATTTCTATTTTCTAATTATTTTTTTTTAGGTAATTTATTTCTGTAACCTATACTTGTCAACAATGACGCATAAACTATACAAATACGACCCAAAGAGTAAAAGTTAGGAAAGAATTAAAACTCTGCATAACATAATATCTACCATGGATAAAATGAATACAGATGGTACAACAATGTTTTAATGCAAATATAAACATCCTACAACTTTAATAAATTTCAATAAAAATATAATATGTTAAAAAAGTACAAATAAACTTAAATTATCTAACAATAAATCATATTTAAAAAAAAAATCATACTGAACCTTCATATGACATCCTGGCACTATTTGTCATATTAAATCAAATTGTATTGTTGATTGTTTATAAATGCATATCTCTGGCTAATAAATTGAATGTACAGCTGGGAGCCCTTTTATATACAAATCAACTTCCATTATAAATCACAAGAACAATTTGATAAAGAACAGAGCAAAGCAAAACATCAGTATCCTTCATGTGTCAACTCTCATGATGCAATGACACAATAGATATAGTAGGACAAAGATATCAGAAATGTCTCTGCTCATTGATGAAGCTGAGGGTGATTGTCTGTTCTCTGATACAGACACATGTATGAATCACACAGCAGTCTGCGCACCAGCTCACTGCACTGACTCAGATCTGCTGTGGAGATCTCCTCTTCAGACTGGCAAAGGAAGTCTCCAACCTCAGGGCAGGACCTGATCACGGGAACGTTGTAGCCATTGTTATCATCACCTAAGGATAAAAGTAAGATGGTCAGGAATGAACTAAATTCCAACACCTATGTCAGCATTTTATCTGGGTTTATCTGGTCAGTAATGGAGGGCTTGTGAAACCTTCTGAAAAGCTGTGTCTGAAATCTTAAGCAGCTGACTTTAGCGTTTGTACATGAAGGTACCTCACAAAACTAATTTCAGACAGACTTCTGAGGCAGCATAACGGTTTAATGATGTACAACAAAAGCTTTGGTGATAACTAAGCGAATATTTAATTACTACAATATTAATTTCGCACTAGAAATTAATTCAAAAGTGGAAAAAGTTGGACTAAACTGTACATTTACACACAAACTGATCACAAAAAGCAACTTTCAGATACCATATTTATTTTTTGGCAGTGGCTAGATATTTTACACCAAAACAGCAGCATTTTCTGTGCACTATGAGTAGGCTATAGTAGTTTGTTTCTAATTGTACTAAGTGTAAATAGTTGTTAGATGCTATTTATACTTATGGCAGATACTATTTGCACCTCAGTGTATTGTGGTATATTATAAAACAGTATAATAACAACATATTTAATGTATATGATCATATGAAAGCTGCCTCATTGGGACATTACTTGTCACTATCCCTAAAGCCCTACACCTAACCCTACCCGTTAAACACTTTATTCCCACTATTAAATACAGGTTAGGCACTATAATTTCACTTTTTGAATATTTTCTTAATTTTTATTGTTAGAGTTGATATGCGATGGGAAACTTGTGTTCGTCGTGTCAAAAGCTAATGCCACCGGCCTTACTCTCCACGCCACTGAAATATAGCATATATGACATACCGCATCGGTCAGCCATGCTATCAAAGAAGATCCAGGACCGTGGGTCAGGCCCATATTTGACAAAAGACACATAATGGCTGGTGTTTATACAGAGAACTGCAAAGAGTTGCATCTGGTGCCTCTGTACTGATGCATCTTTTGGAAGATGATCTGGAACTGTAAGTTTGTGAGGAGTATGTTCCTGTCGAGAGGTATGGGTGTGAACCTGTAGAAAGAGCAAACATATTTGGTAGTGTTTGTGGGAGAAGGCATGTGGATGAAAAAAGCATGTAAAATACATTATATCACAGAACTGTTGGAATACAAAGTACATAAATAAGATTTCAGCATTAGGTTTACTACCTGTGTGTTGCAGGTAGAGCAATACTGCTTAATTTTGCCAGGCTGGAGCTTATGGTCCGTCAGGCACTGGCCACACTCATATTCAGCAATATGACCACACAGAAAACATTCCCGAGGAGCTGCCAGAGAAAACAGGAGAAGCATGAGAGATATTGTATCTGCAACAGTCCAATATCTGCTTCCACTAAACAAATATGATCAGGAGGAGATTTCATTTGGAAGTATGCTAGTTAAACTCACAACAATGTAAGACATCTGTGATGTCCAGCTCCGTTGAGGGAATGATTTTAGGGAACATCTTGAACTTCTTACCAAATCGCGGCATCTGAACTATAAGGCAAGATGGAATCTAAAATAAAAAAGTTTTGATTAATAATGCATACTTTTGTTTGAAATATATCTACTAGGTAGTTGGCAAAAATGGGGTATGCAAACTGTAATATAATAAATAATCATCTAATTTACAGTAGAGTCTAAGAAATGAACAAACCTCTTCAAACTTCAGATCACTTGATACTAAAGACATCTCAAGCAGCTGTTGAACTGAAGGCACGGCTCCCACCTGATTCTTCTCTACAATGATCTGATGCGTATAGGCATCCTGTGAAGACTCTCCATGTGACCTACAAACAACACAACACACAGGTGTTAAGAAATACAGTTTAAGCTTGTTTACACAGAATGTACACTACCGTTAAAAAAAGATTGGCCAGTTAAATTTGTTTTTGAAAGTCACTTAATCTCACCAAGGCTGCATTTATTTGATCAAAAATACAGTAAAAACGCAATATTATAATTCAAATTCAAATATTCATGTGATGCCAAAGCTGAATTTTCAGCATCATTACTCCAGGTCTTCAGCGTCACATGATCCTTCAAAAATCATTCTAATAAGCTGATTTGCTGCTCAAGAAACATTATTTTTTTGTAAGGGAATGTCTGTGTCTGTTTTTTTGTGTGGTTTTTTTGCACGTTTCCTGTGTTTGAGTTGGTTTCTATGGTTTCTTATTGATTTTGTTTTCATGTGAACCTGTGTCTCGTTTCTTTGATATTTAAACCCTGAGTTCGTTCTGTTCATGGTCTGATCTCGTCCGTGTGTAACGGTTGTTCTGTTTGTATTTTGCTATTCCTGCGTATTCTGAGTGTTTTGTTTCTTTTAGTTTGTATTTAATAAAATGACTGCTGCATACAGATCCTGCTCATCTCATCCTTACTGCGACCGTTTGTGAAATAATTATTAGCAATGTTTAAAACAGTTTAATATTTTTGTGGTATAATATTACATATTTGATAAGGATTCTTTGATGGATGCAAAGCTCAAAAGAACAGCATTTATTTTCAAATAGACACCTTTTGTAACATTACAAAAGTATTTCCACTTTGATCAATTTAATACATCCTTGTTGAATAAAAGTATTTCTTTCAAAAACTTACTGACCCCAAACTTGTGAACCATTGTGTATGTATACATTCAAAAACATAAATAAAATAAAATATTATATAATTTAATATAATACAGTATAATAATATAATAATGTTTTAATAAATATGGTACATATAAATTTTTAACCTGTGCGCAAAACATATTCATTCAAGGGTTGTGTAATTGTAGTAAAATGTAAAAAACTCAGCCTTGTTTCTCAGATAAACAAATCTAGAGTGATGGACAAGCAGTGCAACTGAAACTTACCTGATTTTGAGCAATGGCTCTATGTGTAAAACATTTTTTAATAGTAGGGTGATGAACTCCTCTGGATCTGAAGGATAGGAGTAACAATATTTTATTTTAGTATCAGAGTAACGTTTCCTCTAAGCCATAGATTAAAAACTTGCAGCTCTACATCAAAAAAGTAAATGGCCGCTATGTGACAAGTAATACCTTTCTCCTCTGTAGCAAAAGATTTGCAACCCAACTGTTTACGAAACTTCATCACACTCTCTGCTGGAACAAAGCCCGATCTGTCGAGGGAGGCAGAGGTCATATGAAATGAACTGTGAGTACCCTGATGACTATAAACACATGCCCACATGAGCATGAGTGTTTACTCAAGCTCTACAAATATGGCTGTGCATTAGCTTTGTAATGTGACTTTCTTATGTACTATCACACTATCCTACATCAAGGGGGTTTGGGAGCTTTTACCTGCGTAAACGGTTCACAATGTCCCGTCTTAAAATGTGTGAAATGCCTTCCTCACTATCGGCTGATCTGTTAAACATTCTGCTGAAAGCTATGGATGACGTGAAGAGACTGTAAAAGCAGAGAATAAAAGAAAATGAAAATAGAGATAGAAACGTGAAATAACAGACATAACATGCGTTTCTTAAGAGGCTTACCTAAAGAGAGTGGCATCTAAATAGCAAGAGTTGAAGTGACCTTGGATCCCTTTCATTCTGCCCACCAGATGAGACAAAACATCTTGCTCAGCAACAGGGGGAACATCTTCATCCAAATCTTCCAGGAGTGTGACTAAGAGGGAAAAAAGGTACTTTAAGAAATATATATATACAGTATATATTTTGAGGCCTTTAAAACTCTGTTTCTAGAAGTGGAATAATATAGCAAAATTAAAGGCCTCACCTGAGGGAGGTTCAAGTGGTTTCTGGATCTCATTAGGAATGAACAGAAATCTACTGTCTGGTTTGCAGTTGGTCAGTGGCACAAACAAAGCTTTGTTTCCTTCGCAGGTAAAATACCGTATTGTACCAAACGTCCCACCCGAACAGGTCGTTGCTTCATTGTCCTGAAAGGATTTGAGAGATTTTTTTTTATCAATTGCATGCACAAAACACAACATAATCAGCATGTGCTCTGTAATAAGATAAAAAAATGTAGATGCTCACCAGCTCAAGTCCTGCCCAGTCATTTGTCTTTCCATCTGGAACTCCAATCCATCTGATCACCCCATATACAGTCAGTCCATTCAAAGATATGGCCTCTGCCATGGACCCCACCTCCAAAGAATAATGGGACAAGGCCTGAACAGAGTTGGACACATCCTTGTTGGAGAAGATACTTCCTTTTTTTGCATTGCGTAAGTTAAGAGCTGGCATGGAATTTATGCGCAACACTGCTTTCCTGTTCAAACCTAAAAAGATATGTAAATCATATTATTGCAGATATCATCACCTGACATTTCTCAAGTCATATGATTGACCCCATTCAATCTTGATATAAAGCATGATAGATGCTATGAGTTGTTAATGACAGAACAGTCTTTCCAGTTTAAGATAGCAATCTTTTTCTCTTTTAATCTACAAAAGTACCCAATCCAATATCCTAGATACTTTCAATATGTTTTAAGGGCTAAAAAGATAAGTAACTGACCCAAATCAATGCTGATTCTCAGCGGTTGCCTGGTGTTTGAATGTGATGGAACCACCTGGACAATGTCAGCTGCACTGAAGAAGGGAAGAGGGACAGTCTTCTTCGACAAAATATCCTGCTCAGCCTCCTGTGAAAAAATTCAACTGCATGTCAACAGATCCATGTGGATTCTTTACGCCATTAACATGACTATTTTCTTTGCATTTCAAGTATTTTATCTGTGTGATCAAAAGGTCGACACTTACGTCACCATTGGAAAATGCATGTTTAGATTATGTAATGTTACACAGTCATATGTTGATTCAAATTTTGATAAGGGATTTCCCCATTAAAGTAAAACTACAGACAAACATTTCCTCTATATGCAAAACTGTATATACAAATTGTATGTACAATAATAAAACGTATTATTTTAAACAATTTAGTCTATTTCAATATATTAGTGCATTTCTTTGTATGAATTAGGCCTAATAGGCAAAAACAAAAGATGCCTTTCCTCACCATTAAGTTCAGCTCAAATCCCAGCATTTGCAAGACTCCTGGTTTGTCCTTCTTGCCTATTTGAACCAGATTCTTGACCAGGCATGGTTGAAAATCCTTCTTGTGTTTGACCACAACAAGATCATCCTGAGTAAGGTCACAGACTGCACTGAAGAGCTGGACGTTGCACATGAGCTCCAGTCTTCTGCTGGCAGGAGAAACGAACAAAAGTAGCTGAGCTTGATGGCGTGAGAGAGGGTATGTGTTCTGTTTCTTCACCGAACCACTGCTCCTGGCACTGCCACCTCCTCCATGAACCATTCCTATGAGATCTCCTGCTGCTGTCTCCGCGTCCGCGCGCAAAATTGACCCGCGAGATAAGCCCTTCTTGCTTCTCCTCACTACAATAAAGTAGCGCTCCTGTCGTTCCATGTCCAGCTCCATGTTAAATGATGAGTGTGTGTGTTCAGCGGTCGCTCAAGACAGAGAGTCAGTTATCTACAGTCGTGATGTCATGCATTTCATTGCTGACATGTGACTCTAAAGATGTCCATCTGTGTCAACCAGGAAATCGGTAATACAAAAAGTGTAATACACATAGATTTGTATGCATTGGTTTATTAATATAGGCTAATAAATGCATTGATTTTTAAGATGAGAGATTTTTTTAAATAATCAATACATATTTCAAAGTGTTCCAATAACCAATACTAAACCGATTATTAATGAATTATTTAAATCTGTTTTGGCACAATCATAAATAGGCCTACCTAATAATAGTAATAATAAATAAAAAAACAATAAAAAGCAAAACATGAATAAAATAAACAACAAGAACAACAACAAATAAAATAAAATAATAACAATGTTATATGGTATAGGCTATATCAATGTTGTCTACCAATCTAAAGATTGCCGATTTCTTTGTTTATGTTTCTCACTTAAAATAAATATCTTAAAAGAATCTATTCAAACAATATATTTAAAAAAAGTAAGTTAATTTGCTCGAGAACATGGTTGTTTTCTTGGTTAATGGACAGTGGTGTGATGATGGCATTGTTGGTGCTATTCTGTAGAGACTCACTTATCAGTAGACTTAATAAATGAGTAAAATGCATGTACAGTGCTATGCATAAGTTTAGACACCCATGCTAAAGTTGACTAAAAAGAGGAATAAAAAATCATATTTTGGAAATTGAACTTAATGCCTTAATTTAAAAAAATAGGAAAAATCCAACCTTTAAGGACACCAATTTTCTTTGTGAATGAATAATGTATCGTAAATAAATAAATGTTCTTCCTTAAAATACAGGGTGCATAAGTTTGGACACCCCTATGTTAAATTCCCATAGAGGCAGGCAGATTTTTATTTTTAAAGGCCAGTTATTTCATGGATCCAGGATACTATGCATCCTGATAAAGTTCCCTTGGCCTTTGGAATTAAAATAGCCGCACATCATCACATAGCCTTCACCATACCTAGAGATTTGCATGGGCTACTTTCCATAAGATCATCTCTCAATGCAAATCAAACCAGCTGTTAGGCTAACTGAAATAAAACCATGCCAATCTCTAGGTATGGTGAAGGCTATGTGATGATGTGCGGCTATTTTAATTCCAAAGGCCAAGGGAACTTTATCAGGATGCATAGTATCCTGAATCCATGAAGTAACTGGCCTTTAAAAATAAAAATCTGCCTCCCTCTATGGGAATTTAACATAGGGGTGTCCAAACTTATGCACCCTGTATTTTAAGGAAGAACATTTATTTATTTACGATACATTATTCATTCACAAAGAAAATTGGTGTCCTTAAAGGTTGGATTTTTCCTATTTTTTTAAATTAAGGCATTAAGTTCAATTTCCAAATTATGATTTTTTATTCCTCTTTTTAGGTCAACTTTAGCATGGGTGTCTAAACTTATGCATAGCACTGTATGTAGTGCATCTCTATGAGAAGATATAGAAACATATAGGAAAACAAAACAATGTGACAAATGTCACTCACAAAGAGATTGCAGTATCACAACTAACAGAACCAAGTAAATAATTATAAAATCTATAACCTTTTATAGTGTTGTAATAGCCTACTAATTTGCCTTGTTGAGCTAAACTATAGGTTACAATAAAACTGTGGCAATTCTCAAGTACAAGATACATACATATACACCTGAAGTACAATATTTACCTAACATTTTTGGGTATAAGTGTATTTTTGGGATCTGCTCAACAGAACAACAGTGATGCTGATAAAAAATACTGTCTAAGCCAAGTCAGACTACACATTTTCACTTAAGTTAAAGACAATTAAAAAGAAAATAAATTTTAAGCACATTCACATAGACAGTTCAGGTTCAAAAGTCTGCACTGTTAATTCTTTAAGCGCATGCTTTTCTATTCATGCACTCTTGTTGAAAGCACCTGACCTTGAATATCGGAACACTAACTTGATGAACTTGTTTTGTAACTTGTTCTTTTCACTGTCAAAAACTTTGTATTAGTCATTTTAAAGGGTAAGAAGTCAATGACTACAGTTCGGTTCAGTAGGCCTATGCAAGGAGATATGAGATAGACGTGAATGCCCCGTCTATACTTCTGTGTCCAATTAAAGAAACTGGGAGGTATATGTCTCAATTTAACTGAAAATAAAAGAAAGCATATAGGCCTAAGTGTAGAAAAAACAGACTTACAATCCATATTCATGGGGAAATATCTTTTAAACTGCCTGATGAGTGTGTAATGGAGACTAAATAAACAAAGTTAAAGAGAAACATACTGCTTCAGATTATTTTTTATTAAGAGTCTCTCCTGAATTGAACAAATAAACTAAGACAACTGTTGTTGAAACTATTCAACAACTAAGTTGATTCTTTAAAGATCTGGCACTGCATTGCCCTGAATTAAAATTATCTCAATCATGCAAATTTCCTACAATTTGTCGCAAAAAAAGGCACTGACTAAAAGGTTTGCATTTCCGATTTTCTTTTCCTGGTATTTTTATGGAATAATTCTCATTCTGCCCTAGAGGGAAGAGCATTATAATATGATGAAATTTGCATATGCATGCAAATTACAGTTCTGCAAACCCCACCAATGCATTATTAATTTGATAAATCTGCAGACATGTTTCAGCAAAAACCTGCCTCCTTATATGAAGAACCCGTTTGAACTGAGTTAACACGAGACATCTGAAGTCATGCATTTCATCACGTGCTTTATGCACTGTGATCACTTTCTGACAGATAAAACTGCAGGGAGCATTCACCCGATGAAAAACTCAAATAACTACGGGTGGCGTATGGCATAGTTGAAATAAGTTGACATTTATCTTGCTGCCCATCAGATCAGGTGATGTCTATGAAGATGTGTGTTAAAGAAAGAAGGTGTTCACTAGAGATGCCTGATAGCATGAGATCTTTTGACAGATTTTTATATAACTGGTAAAGATTACCTTTATATTTCCCTATTAATAGAATAAGACTTGCACTTTACTAGTACAAGATAAACATTAAGAAACAATTAGCAACATGTGATTCGGAATTGTTGACACCACAATATTTTGCCGTAGATGGCAACAAATGTCCAGCTTCAAGTAAACCAGAGCCGTTGAAAAACATATTTAACGGCTCTGAAGTAAACAGTTGAGACCTTTGCAACACCATCTTGGTCTGCAACACCATCTACACGTTTGATTATGTATTGGATGCACTCAAATGACCCGTTCACATGACAGCAGCATTCTGGGAAATCTGTGATGTTTATGCTGCAGGGCTATGATGTCCTCGCCGAGAAACAAAGAAACAAAACAGAGTAACCAATAAACTGCAAACTTTAGTCTCTACTCTAATTGAAAATGAATTGGGGAAAACAAGAGAAATAACTTAAAGTATATTTCACATCCAGCAAACCACTCAGCACGCCAGAGATTCATGTGGAAACATGAAAAAGATCAAACAGTCAAAGTTTCTTGTAGCTCTAAAAGAATGTGAATATTATTATTTTTTACTAAGAGCATAAATCATAACAAATGCCCAGTACAAATGGCTGAGAATACATAGCTAGAACTAAATGTCATCATTAAACTTTTATGTTTATATATATTATAAAGTTGAACTAAAAACGTTTTTAGAGTGGGGAAGAACATGATTTATGATTTTGTAATACACTCTGGAAGACAGTCATCGAGTCATGCCTTATAGATTTGAACATGTCATGTTGACCACAGAAAGATGGAAAAGGGCTCCATGACTAGACCACACTAGGCGCCCCCTCGTGGCTGTTATAGTGCACTGCATGATAATAACGCTTTCTGCAATCTTAGAAACATACAGTCTATTATTTATTATAAATAAATGACGGTCAAGTTGGAAAGTAAGTATCTGTATTAACGAGGTAAACTGGCTGAAATGGATTGCCATTGATACCCCATTGCTTTATTGTCTTCACCAATATAAAGTGATTTCACTACATGATCTATATAAGTTATATGTTACAATGAAAGAACACATGATAATTCAAAAGTCATTCACTTAATTTTATTGCTGTATGACAGTCTAGTACACTAGCATGTAAAAACAATTTTCCAATGGCCAACATAATTTTTGGAGGCATAATTTTAGCTGCCACTGGGTTTATTATACCCTACATTATAAATAACAAAATAAAAATGATTCAAACATTCTCATATCAAGCTTTTATTTTGCACCAAGGTACTTGCATGTGCTTGCGTGCTTGTTGACTTTCTCTGGATCTTAGTAGTTAAAGTTGCGACGGCCAGGCTGGTGGAGGATCACGCGGTGTATGCGAGAGTAATGTTGGGGAACACGTTGACGAATGTGGTTCTGACGCTGAATGCAATTGCGGCCTAGATTGTGGCGGTTGGCCCGAGCCTGCGCGCGCTGTATCCGGCCCACCTGCGTGACTTTGACCAGAGCCCCGGACTGAGAGACCAGCCGCTGAGATACTCGAACACCTCGCGAAACAGGGACTTCCGGGTCTACGATGCTTTAGAAAGAGAACAAAACACCATTTCAAGTCAATCCAATACTGACCGTCAATGTCAATGCAACCTAACAGTAGAAATGCAGTGATAATGATTGCAATCTCTGAGCAGATGTATTGGTTTTACCTTGCATCACTGACCAAGCTGGCAGCACATTTCTCAGTACTTCTTATTAACTTGAACTGCACCTCACTGGGTTCAGAGGATGTCTCTCCATCTACAGAAAATAATAATACAGTTACCACAGAAAGCTGTATCTGAACCCTGTAAAGCCTGATAAATAATTGTCAGATCTTTAAAAACATTTTTTTTAAATTTAACAGATTATTGAACCTTTAGACAAAATAACAAAAAACTATGGAGCTCACACTTGAGGAGAAAAAAAAACACCTCACTGTTATTCAGAGCCCCAAATATTTAATTTGCTGCAGTTGCTGATAATTATATAACCAAAAGTATGACAAATCAAATAAACCTATGCTGCTTCAATCCAGTAAGTGTTCATCTTGAAATATTACAAAAAATATAAAAGCTATTCTTATATTTACACCGCAAAACCGACAACAACATGTGAACCACAACCCTTTTTTTATTATGCTGCAAGACCCTTTACTTGCTAAACAATCATTTAGTCTCAAGTCTAGTTTGTTTATAAAGCCCTTTCCACTACAAAGTAGACCAAAGGGCTGTACAGTTAAAACAGTCTACAGATAATAACAAATAATAATAAAACAGAACACAAGACAACAGTCAATAGTAACAAGAAAAGAAAAAGAAAAATTTAAAGAGTTAAAAGCCATAGAAAACAAATGCGTTTTCAATGGAGATTTAAAAATGTCAATTGAGGGTGCAGATCTGATGTCAGGTGAAGGGTATTCCACAGTCTTGGCAACAGAAAAAGCCTGATCCCCTTTAGTTTCCAAGCAAGTTTTAGGAAATGCGAGAAGTAAACATTTAAGTGATTGTTGAGGTCTACATGAATTCATATGAATTCAATTAGTAATATATTCTTGGGCCAGGACATGGACAGCTTTATAAACGTAGAGTAACACCCTATAATGAATCAGATATATACCCGGTAGCCAGTGCAGCTTTACCAAAACTGGGGTGATATGCTCCCTTTTCCTAGTACACAGCAATGTAGACAACAGAAGGAATTAAGTATTGTACAACAGGGTTTTCAGTAAAGTTACCATAAGAGGCCTTAGAAAAATGTGTATAAAATATGATAAGAGTAGGCTTTATAGGCACAATCACACAGACAACTGTTATCTGTGGTTAATAAGATAACAAAACGATATTTTGAAGAAAGTTTTGTCCATACAATGTAAATCAGTGGAGTCCAAAACCACACATTTATTGACTTTTTGTATGGATACAAAACACAGTTACTGATGACAGAATGTTCATTTTTGCATATCTATTTAAGTGAATGCAAATTATTTACAAATATATTACTTGCAGCCCCTGAATTAAATGCACTAGGACGTTCCTTCGTATGAATATAAGACATGTGTGTCTCTGTACTCACCAGCTGCATTGACCATGAGCCAGCCCTCCTCGTCCACTTCCGGAGACCCTGGTTTTGGTACAGTTGGTTCCTGAGTTGTTTCATTCACGCTTCCAAAGAGCAGGTTTGTGAGCCGTTGAAACATGGTTATAAATGACGTGTGATTGTACTTAATAATAGATGGTGAACTGGATTGCCTTGTACACGGGTCTCTCTGGCAGATCTCAGCAGAGCGACTTCAGCCAGACCTTTGGTAAAGAAAAAATGTGACTATAAATAAATGTAAACACTGTGATAGTCTCGGTTTTTAATTATATCATCTAATCAAGGCTTGGTTAGAAATCACACCTGACAGGATCAGGCTACGAGCTATTTTAAACTCATAACTCATTTTGAGGTCAGGTTTCATTCTGAAATCAGAGCATCTTTTGTTACAGACATGGCATAAAATAGCATCTTGCTTTTACAGACCTGGCATAAAGTAGGGATGAGTTTAAAAAATAAATAATAATAAGCACTTTACACAATTGCTTTCCCCATCCATGCACACTTAAAAATTCAAAACATTCAGTGAACATAGTGGTTTTAGTCATCAGTTTAGTTGTTCTAAATGTGAGTGCCATTTCTGTGTAACGTTACTATTAGTTCATAAGGCCACAAAGAAGGATGAACTGAATTTTGGGAGTGCATTGTTGGACCCCAGCTCTATTGTTGGAGTCCATCTGTCGTTCTCCAGCTGGGCGGTGTGCCATTGAAACAATACCTACATTTTCTCCGAAAACATAGCATCTGTATCATGTGGAAATGGTTTCATTTCAATGTTTGTTTGTTTTTGAATGCAGGATTCATTTAGCAGCATTTATCAATAACGTTTTACTGTATGTCGATGCGATGGTTTGTGTTTTGCTCTTTCGCTACTAGTCATCCAGATGTCGAGGAAGACACAAGGGGAACTCATTTATAATTTTGTGCGATGGGCTACAAATGCACAGTAACTCATAAACAATTTTTTTGTAAAAGAAATGTAAATGAAAAATACTGCAGACATCACATGAATCAATGAAACAGCGTTATATGGCTATAGATTACGATTAAGAAATATGGTATGAGCATGTGTGATACATACACATCTGTATATAACGTTAGGCAAAAAACAAAACAATTTACGAATACAGATTTTCTCACATAACAGTTCGCTAAAATAGAGGCTTAAGTAAAACATACTACCTGCTTCTTTATAGAGCAATCGATTTTCCGCCGTCTAATTCGTTAAAAAAAATAATCTTTGTTTTTGTTGGTAGTTTTGGAGGTAGAGGTGCAGAATATATGCTCTTTTGTTCTGTTTATTTTTGCAAATGATGATGATAGCACCGCAGTATAGATCCCAACGAACAGCTGATAATAAAAACAAAATACCCAGCGAAGTAGCTCCGCCTACTGTTGTGGGCTAGTCCAATAAGATTCGTACACAAACCGAGAGGTGGAGCCAGAATTTAACGGGGCGTATTATCCGTTTTTCATCTATAGCTGACCTGGGAACAGTTTATAAACATTAAACTATAAACCTCACGGGTCGACCGTAAGTAAAAACTGATTCCAGTTCAGTTGTGGAGGAAAGGAGTTGGACATGTCGAGGGGCGTGTCAATCATCAAATTTGAAAACTGCAGAATGTGCCGCAGCAACGGTCAACGGACACTCGGACAGTAGGAAATGGGAATTACATGGAGACCAGACTCACCAGAGCAATTCACCTTCATGTTGTTCAAAGCCTATGTACCAAACCAATATGGCTTTCTTTCTTCTGTGGAACACTAAAATGGGAATATTAGCAGAGAGTCTAACGTTAGTCACTTACACTGTATGGAAAAAGAGTCAATGACGGAGGTTAAATTTTCAATTGTGTAACGTTAACGTTAACATTTTACAACATCTTTCCGCATCATAGCAAATGCGCCTTTAAATAGTTACTGTAAATGTAAGTTATTTTCCATTAATAATAACCACTCGTATTTTTCTTGCAGTTCTGTTATTATCAGGGTTATGGCCTCTTATAGTATTACGACTTTTCTATGAATAGTAGAAAGAAATTATTAAACATTTTTTAAATCAAAATTCATGGACACAAATAAATTATCCATGAATATAATTAAAACGAACGTGGTAATTTTGCAAATATGATTGATAGTAAGCAAATAGGAAAACACTCAAAAGATTTGCTCTTTAAATAAAGTTAAATAAGCCAAATTAACGTTAAATAATTTTAAATATAACTGATAAGCCTATATTGGGCCTGTAAAACACGTAATGGAAGATTTTAGCGTTTTTAGTGCACTTCATCAAACATTGTGGAAACACAAACTTGTTTCATGGGCGCCAGAAAACCGTTAAAAACGACGAAAAATACTTTTATTACCACAAGGTGGAGCCATAATCAAAATAGTTATTTCACACACCAAATTCATTCCAGGCTCGTCCTGGCATCTGTTGAAAAGTGCATTGTGCACTTGTCAGCTTATCAAAATGAGTTAATAAAACATCTCCAGAACATACATTTCAGTGTATTTTATATAATGGTCTTGACGATAAAATAAAACGTGATGGCAGCTTGTGAACATTGCTGCATCTGTACAAACCAGGTCTGGCATAGCTGTTTTTAATAGAAGACTACAGATTTATGTTGCACATGCTAATTATATTATCCTTCATTGTGCATACTTTGGAAATGGCAAACATTTCCTTCACAAAAGCTTTAATTTAAATGAACAATGATCTGGCTTTATACACACATTGGCCTGGAGCCGCGAAGTAAACAATGAATTTAGATTGGCTAATTTGCATGATCTTGATAGGCACGAATTAAACAATTCACTTGTGTGTATTACCTGCGAAGTGCGCTTGGGAACATTCACACCTAGGCAGCAGTCAAGTGCTGGGTAATTAAATGAAACACTGACGACAGCGATGGCTGTAGGCTGTTCTTTTGGGCGGGTCCAATGGACGTATACCCACTCAGTCTGTCAGACTGTTTTAAATAAGTACAGACTAACTAATTGTAGTCCATTTCAGATCAGTGTTCAGTGTTAACGTTACAAGAACTGCGGATTGGCGAGGACGCTACATTTTAAGGACTATCTGACGCGGAGCGTTTCAGCTAAATTTTACCCGTGAAAAATAATTGGACTGGATTGTTAAAACTTAAAGAGTTCAGAATGCCTCGGTCTTTCCTGGTAAAAAAGTATTTCACCAGCAAGAGGCCAAACTACAGCGAGCTGGAATGTCAGAACGGTGAGTTTTGCTCCCTTTAAAACAATTCGAAGCGATCTAAACGTAAAATGATTGTAAAGTGTAGCTACAACTGGTACTTAATTAGTTATTCTAATCAAAGTACCCAGGGGATTGCATTTGTGTCATCGATACATCGAACATATTAATATAGGCCTTACATAAAAATCGTTTTAATGAAAAAAAAAATCAATTTGCCATTTGTATTTTCGATAATTTCCCTTGTGGAATTTCCATCTATACACAGCGCCCTTTCTTCACTGGATCTGGTTGCATGTGATGCACATGTGTTTTTTGAGTTTCTACTTCTGTTGCAACTGAGTGTCCTGTGCTTTTCACTGGCAATCACTTATATTGTATAAAAACCATGTCCAAAAATTATATAGTCACTAATATGGTCGTAAATATCATTAGGAACTTATTTTCTCTTCCTCTCATCCATCAGATACTCTGCCAGACAGATACCCACTTGCAGAACTTCCAGCAGTCAGCAATGACTTCCCAGTGACTTGCTTGACCACTGGACTGGTTTGGGATGTCAGCTTGCTACCTTCCCTGCACAATCCCACATCCCCATCCACTAGCCAGGGCCCGCTGGACCTCAGCTCCCCGTCCAGCAGCGTCAGCTGCAGCAGCAGCGGGGAAGAAGATGAAGGGCGCACATCAGACCCACCGAGCCCAGATTCCTCAGACACCTACCACCCCCAACAGACCAGCAGGCCGAGACGCAACAACAAGAACAGGGCAGGACAGAGAGAGGACAAGAGCGAGGCCACCGTCCCAGTCACTCGACCAGCCTTCTTCTGCAAGCACTGTCCCAAAGAATACAACAGTCTCGGTGCCCTAAAGATGCACATCCGCTCACACACCCTACCATGCGTCTGTCCCACCTGTGGAAAGGCTTTCTCCCGACCCTGGCTGTTAAGAGGACACATTCGCACACATACAGGTAAATCAGTTTTTATTTTTTTCTTCAACAAACTTACAAAATGTCTTACTAGCACTTAATATGGTTCTTGCTAATTTTGCATTGTCTTTATAATTTAAAGATGTAGATATCTTACATTTTCTTTTGGAACTCTCTAAAATCTCCTTTCGCAATCATTTCATTAATGCAACACCGTTAGTTTAGTGATTCACTCAGTCAAGTGAGTTTGTCCTCAATAGAATTGCTTTTCATTGATCACTCATTGTGTTGACATCTTTTTAACAATGACACAATAGGACAATCTTATCAATCACTAGTGTGAGAGCAGAGATAAGCGAAGATAAGTTGATCAAGAATGCCAAGGAGCACTTGTTATCATCCTGGCTGAGTAGCCACTTATTTTGTGTACTTGTGGTTGATTCAATCAGGTTACCATGTGACTGTTAGCTACTTAGACAACATGTTGTTTTTTTTACAAAGATATGTACTTCTAGAACAGACATTTATGATTACAAGTGGATATTTAACGGTAGCTTTAAATCGCCTTTTCCCCTCAGGTGAGCGTCCGTTCTCCTGCCCACACTGTAACCGTGCCTTCGCAGACCGCTCTAACCTGCGTGCGCACCTGCAGACCCACGCAGATGTGAAGAAATACCAGTGCAACACCTGTTCTCGCACCTTCAGCCGCATGTCCTTGCTGCAGAAACACAGCACTGCCGGCTGCTGTCCCTCCACGGCCTGAGGACACGGGAGACATTTTATTCTACTTCAGGACTCGGTGCCGTGTGAGATAATAATGACCGTGCGCTTCTCTCAACACCCGCGCATAAATGCAATGTGCAACATGAAAAGGATGATGCGGCATTTAAGCGGACTTCTTAAACATAACGTCGATACATTTCCAAAATGCCACGTCAGACTTTTTTTTTTTTTTTTTTTTCTTAACCAAAATACTTCAAATGAAGGAATTATGAATGTTAAAAGTATAATAGCTGTTCAGCTAGGAGTCCTGAAGCAGGGACAGCTGCTGTCAGGTTGGGGGTGGGCTCACTATGGTAGGGTATGTCTCTCAGCATGACACACACACACGCAAACATATGCACACAGACAGACAGCTGTTCTGTGGTGCGGAGGCAGTGTGTTAACAGGTGCCCTGGCCCTGACTGTCACATCTCTCTGATAACAGGTGGCGTCTGCCAATTTCTCTAGAAACACACAGAGTTGTAATGGACCACAGTTGACTGTGGTGTTGTTTTTTAGTTGTTTTTAGTGGGTTGTAACCTGCATGCGCATGGTTCTTCGCTTGTTTTTACTGATGTTTGTTCTTTTCACCACACACACATTATTATTATTATTTTTTACTCTCTGTGTCCTTTATCACTCCTTTTGTTGTACAGGGATTGAGTTTTAAAATGCACTCCAGTTTACCAAAGAGTATTGAAGTCTTGTCATTGTGTACTATTAAAACAAATGATTGGACGTTTAAACCAAAGCCATGCTACTTTTTGTAATTTAAAAAGTTTTTCTTTTTTTGTACCTCAATGTTTTTTCAAGTGATGACATGCAACACTTTGTATTTTTATCTGATGTGAAGAAAAAGACAGTCTTAGTAAATAGCCATCAATGTTTTTCATATTCTGTTCACAATGCAAGTGGACATTTCAACCCTAATATGTTGACAATTTCATGCATGATTTTTTTTTTTTTTAATGAAATTGAAGTTCAGTGCAATTTTTTTTAGCATACTTTTTAAAAAATATACATTTCATGTCTCTTTTGTATTTGTCCAAATCATTTCCACCCAATAAAATAATTTAAGTTTATACAAAGACTTTGATTCATGCTCACTTGTTTTGGATTCGCCATAGTTACAAAGCGTCAAAAAGACTCATACTGGTAATCTGACGGCTCATGCTATTTGAAGCTGTTGAAATGCATTATCAGGAAGAGCGGTGCTTCATTTCCCATGAATAGGAGTGACTCACTGGTTTGTAACTGTTATGTTTGCTGGGTGGCAGGTGAACGCACTATGACAGCAGAGGGACAACTGCATGCACCTGCCCCACACACCTGTCCTACTGCACGCACACACTCATTCGCTCTCCGCAAACAAAACGGTTTACCCAGAACGGACTCCTGGCCTGCTTATGAATACGGATGTGTGTTGATCTTTTTGTCAGTGCAGCAGATCCGTTTTATATACAAGACATAAAGATGTCATTGTGACCTGATGGCGTTTTAGTCATCTGAGCGCTCTGTGTTCGTTCAAACTGTTACTTTTGCCTCTGGAGGTATTGCTGTGAGGCAAACTGATGGAATGTCTTGCATAAATATTTTCATGTTGGAAGCTTTGCTTACGAGCGTTGGAAGAGTTGCGTGTGTATGCTGCATTGATGTAAGGCGCTTCTATCTGCTGACCTCAAAACCTGGCATGTGTAACTGTAATGACTAAATAATCATACTGAGCTAGGATCAAATCTCTGCTATGAAAGCCTGTTTCCACCTTGGAATTAAAACTATATCTCACAATTGCAACTTTATATGTGACTTGTATCTCTTTATTTTTCAGTTTTGACTTTGAATCTCACAACGTTTAGTCACGATTGTGACTATTTCTCCCAATGCAGCTTTATATCTCACAATTGCAACTTTATATCTCACATGACTATATCTCACAACTGCGACTTTGTTTCTCATAACTGTGACCTTGAATCTCACAATGTGATTTTACATCTCGCAACTTTGTTTCTCATAATTGACACTCACAATGTGATTTTCTATCGTGCAGTTGCGACTTTGTCACAATGCAGCTTTATATCTCACAATTGCGCCTTTGTACCTCAAAATATATATTTTTTAATCTCGCAGTTGCGACTTTATATCTCACGACAGTAACTTTATCTCAGAACCGTGAGTTTATATCATTTACATCGCAATTACGTTTTTAATTTTCTACTCTGAGGTGGAAACAGGCTTCCATACTCTCATAGGATGTGAAAAGCTAAAATGGATCTCCCAACAGCACTTGTGCTGTAAGCTCCTAGTGGAAACAGGTCTACATTAATCAGACCGAACTGTTGAATCCAGACAGTGAGTCAGCTGCTGTCAGGAGCAAGAGTGAGTTCTCATTGTAAGTGTAGGTGCGTTTGTGGAGCATGAGGTAAGTCCTTCCATGTGCTGTCCCAGATCTGAACGTCTGAAAGAGTGTTAGTATGAGGAGCCTCTTCCCGTTTAGTCACTCAACCACTCACAGACAATCACAATCTCTGGAATGCATGTGTCAGGTGCTGACATGTAGTTTACGACAGTGAAGTGTGATCCTTGGGGGGGGGGGGGGGGGGGGTGCTGGTTTGGAAAGAATTGTTTAAGCTTCACATTTTGGTGACGCAATTGGGGTTCATTCGTCTTTAGGTGCAGTGCAACAGTGGAAGGACGCAATCCTCCAAACGCTCTGGAAAACCGACAGGAAAACATCTGTATGAAATGGAAGCAGAAGAGTTACATGTGGTCGATTTGTAACAAGCCCAGAGGGGAGGGAGAGGCGGTCTAATGAGATGACGTTATCGGAGTTGCTGTGGGAAACTTAAAAGAAGAAATTCCTGATAAAGCTCGACTCTGTTTCGTCAGCAGGTATAGAGACCACACGCTAGTATATCTGATTCATCAAACTTATCCAGGCAACCAAAAAAAAGCACATTTCCAAACCTGGAAAGTGTGCGGTGAGCCAACACGTCAATGTGCCGCCAGAGAGTTTGCTGTAACGCAACCCGCAGCAATATTTAGCGCATATTCTGTGCTAAGAGATGAAAACTAAATATGCATTCTCATACAGTCGTTCCTAAGGGATAATGAGACGTCTGGCTCTGAAATCGGAGAACTCCTTCCCCACTGCGCGTTCCCAAGTGCCAGAACGTTCACTGTAATTTACCAAAAGTGGCTGCTGCTGCTGCCATAAAGCATGTGTTTAACATTCCAGCCCTTTTCTCAAGGCTTGTGTGTGCCTTTTATACTCCCTTTCTTTTGCTCTTGCTCAACTTTGCATGGCTAAATTTGAGCACAAGCATGATGCGTCTTTGCCTTACTTCACATGAGGATCATCTCTCTCCCTCAGAGACACCCAAAGTCCCAGGCAGGAAATGGGAGTTTACATTGGCCTGACTTTGCAGGGAGAGAACAAGTGGGCTCAAGTGTTCAGTGACTGCAGCGGAGCCCCATCCCCCCACTCAAGATTCCCTCCTACGCCTGCTCTCCCACTCAGTCAGGGGGAGAGCGCTGCAAGGGCCTTGGCCAAGACTTGGGGCTCGGGGCCTGGGATACAGGAAGAAGCTGTCAGCCTCTTATAAACACGAAGGGTTTTGCACCCACGACAAAATAGCGCTTGAGGGAATGCTCCAACGCCGCCATACTGTCTGTGTCAAACCGACTGAATGCAAAAAGTCACGCGTTTCTCACCACAGGTATTCTAAACTTCATTACAAGCATCTCTGCTGTTAGTACCTCAGAACGCTGTTATGTCTCCTGTGTCAGAAGGCGAAGGCACTCATTGGCCAGTCAGTCAATGAATTAACAGACAGAGTTCAAGTATGAAAGAAACTGCTTTCGGACCGCCTTCCAAGGCACTGTAACGTCACATCTGATGATATATAACAGTGGTTCTGAAACGGTACCGTCGTTGTGGTATGTGGAGGACGTACACAGCACGACTCTGAAAAATCACTACACAAATAAAGTTTTTTTTTTTTTTATGAGAAACCCCTAAAAAAGTGTGTATTTTATTGTCATTTTCAGACAAATCAATTGTATTAGAATGTGTATCTAAATGTGTATATTTTAGTCTATATTTTGTACATTTCAGAAAAATCTCTACAAATTTTTATTTATTTAATAATTATATATATATATATATATATATGGTATATATATATATATATATATATATATATATATATGGTATATATATATATGGTGTATATATATAAATTATTAAATAAATAAAAATGTTGTAGGGATTTTTCTGAAATGACTTAAAAAACACAAAATTAGATGCGAATTTGAAGAGACTGATGGGGCTTAACTACTGTTTGTCTTAACTACAGCAATATTTATATATAAAAATATAGCATTGTGTTGCTTGTAGTTTCCGCAGAGAGCTATTTAAATAAAAAAAAGGTACTATGCTTTCATCTGCAAAAATGTTCATTTATAAATTACCATGCTGGTTTCAAATGCTCCGTCAGACAGCATTGTTATTCTTTCAAACAAATGCCAGACCGCAAGATCAGAATTGGGGGAAATCATAAGCATCGAAGGACACATCTGTGCCACCTTTAAAATGTACCAGATGGAGGCATTTAAGTGGACAGATCTACAAATAATGGATTCAGACATAGCTTGATGACTTCCTATACATACATTTTAAGGTTGTGGACACAATCTATGCAATCGAGTGTAATTCCTTTCAGATTTATTTCCTTTATTTCAGGTTAACAGACGTACAGAACACACTTATGAATCAGTGGCATGAGAAACTGAGCGCAGTTTAATGTCAAAGTTTTGTTTATTTATAAGGATGCAGGACTTGACAGATGAGAGAATCACACATTTCTATCTCAAACTTCACCTCACATAACCCACATCTTTCAATGTCTGTCCATCAGATGTGCCCTACGAACACTATGAGCCTAATTACAGACAGAGACTTCTGCAGCAACTTCTCCGAGGTCTCCCATGAACAATAGCATCTAAACAAAACCACCAAACAAAATGCAAACAAAGGCCCTCATCTCCCTCTCCAAAAGCTTCAGAGTTTGCCAGAGGGCCGCTGGAGAAGCGGAGAGACCTTATTACAGAATAATGAATCACACACTCACTAAGTCACAGGGTTGCTGAAGATGAATGTGCTCTCTGTTGGTTTTCCTGGAGCTGCGTGTTTACTAACCAATGACGCAGACTGCACTTGATCAGAGACATGTGTTTCTGAGGTCTCCGTTCCAGTGAGAAGCGAGGGGAAGGAGAGCCGAGCGCGAATGTGTGGCGCCTGGGCTCCCTTGGCCCCGACTCTGCCACACACACAGGGGTTGGGGTAACTGTGGGGGTCATGCTGAGAAAAATAAACCGTGTAAACCTCAGGACAGGAAGCAGACTGCAGCGAGGAGATCCACATTAAGCGAGAGCATGAAGCCTCTAATTTCAGTCCATGCACTGATTTTGAACCTCAAATCAAACGCCAAAATACATTGCCAAACACTCAGATAGCAAACGAAGGTGCTCAAGAAGCATCTCATAGTAACCTTCCTAATTATATCTATTGAACCTAAAGGTCTGCCCACTAGTGGTACCAGCTATTGCAAAAATGACTGTTATTAAACAGGTTTCACTGCTGTTTTACAGCCATGTAACAGGTAGTCATAATGTTTAATGTTTGTACACAATACATTTACCTTGTTAATTGATTAAACTTGTGTGTAAAATGGTTACAAATGCATTTGTTACATATAAACGTATGGTCTGATTACTAAAAAGTAAGACTGATTGCCCCTTGACTAACCGCTACTTAAGACACAGTCTTAATATATTGGCTATGTTTATGCAACTGGCCCCAGAGTCCCGACTGTGAGCACAGGAAATCTCGCAAAATTTCTCACGGTCAAACGTGACTTTAGAGTAAACAAACGGGCAAGAAGAAATTACAATAATAGTGTTTGGACTGCTTTTTACAGAAACGATACGGATGAAGTCGTGTTATGTTTCCGTCAGCTCAGTTTCTGATTTGGTATCGTTTTGTTCCAAGCAACAATCTACAGAGTGTGTGCGCATTTGTCCTCGGGGTTCCCCTGACAAAGCAGGATCTCTGATCTGAATATTCAACATGTTGTATATATTTATGATTTGAATTTAAGAAGACATTTGTAATTAACTTCACTGCAAAAAATTAACAAATTAATAAATTATTCATTTGTTTATTATATAAACTTCCTTAAGACAAGATAAAGTTTTTTTAAATAGTCTAGTTTTAAGCATAAAGTTAGCATAATTTTGTGAAAGAAAAAATATTGATTCTTATGGAAAAATATGAAAAAGTGAATTTTGAGATTTATTTAATCAAAATTTACTATATTGTTTATTGTTAAAGGGGTGGTAAGATACAGACTTTATTGTTTAGTGTGTAATGTTGCTGTTTGAGCATAAACGACATCTGCAAAGTTACAAAACTCAAAGTTCAAAGCAAAGGGAAATATTTGCTTTTAAAGAAATTGCTTTTTAAGGACTACAACAAAGGGCTGGCAGGGACTACACGACATTCCTCACGGGTTAGTGACATCACCAACCCTAGAATTGACATAAACCCCGCCCCCGGGAACACAATTTAAAGATTATCAAGACAGAATATGCTAATCAATGACTAGAAGATAACTTCACATAATAAGCTACGTAAATTCATCAAGTAACCATTCAGAAAAGTCCTCTTGCTTCTTCATGTTGTCACTTATTCTTGAGTCTCTCCATCATTGTCTGACTCCGGTTTGAACATAAAAGGCAAAAAGTTTTAGAAATGTTCAGTGCATGTCTGTGTGAGGTAAAAGGACACAAGCTGTTGAAGCTCCGCCCCCTGTGCCGGGAGCAGCAGCTCATTTGCATTTAAAGGGACAGACACAAAAAATTTGCGTTTATGCTCACACTCAAAAAGTGACAACTTTAACATGCTATATACAAATATCTGTGGTGTATTTTGAGCTAAAACTTCACATACACACTCTGGGGACATCAGAGACTTATTTTACATCTTGTGAAAATGGCATTATACCACCCCTTTAATTCATTTTCATTGATTAATGTTAATTAACATTAATGTTAATTTATAGAGCTTGAAATATTATGTAGAAATTAACTTTAACCTAGATTAATAATTGGTGTAAAAGTATTGTCTTTTGCCCATTCATTGTACCTGCATTAACTAAAAATAACCTTATTATAAGGTGAAAAAACAATGTTGTAATATCCGACCCTTTGGGGCAGTTCAAACAAACAGACTGCAATTCCAATGGCTGCCACTATAGTGTAGAAATCACATGCTTTTATCTTTAAGGTCAAATAGAATAACAATTCCTCAGATGTTTTTTGTTGAATTATTAGTCGTTTATGACATATTGTACCAATTATGATTTAAGACCATGACCCACACCACTTGCTCTAAATCTCCTCATCAATTGCTTAAAGTCATGTAGAAATGCCTAATGACTCGAGACTAAAATTCTTGCCAAAACAAGAGAAAAATCCTTGACAGTAAAAAAGAACGTAGGCGTTGGCTGAAAAACTAAGCTAGAGAGGGAAGTGAGGCACGAGGATGCAAGTCCAATTTTAGGTCTGGCTCGCAGGTCGTACTTAACTTGTTCCTGAGCATAGCGGCTTGTATCCTGTGCTCAGCTCCCACTGCCCAGGCTTTTCCTCACACATGCAGAGGGAAAAGAGTGCCGTTATTCACAGGCTCAACCCCAGATGGACAAGTGTCGAAACTTTACTGTTAGATCAATGGTACCTCACGGCATTTCGAGACTTTAACTCTTGAATTTCCTGTTGTCGTCGACCTGTAAAAGGGGGCGTGAACTACTGACTGGGTGTGTTCTGAACAACTGTCCTTCAAATATAAAGAACAGAAATTAATGCAAAGCTGATGAAAAGCTGTTTATAATCACGTGGGCTGGCTCTCAGTTTACCGAACTAACCAAACAATTTAACTCAAACTAACACTCAAGCATGCACAGTATATCTACAGCTGTCACATAACATCATGCAACCCACCAGCACCTTCCCCCAACACAAATGCATACGTCCAGGGGTGGTCTTTTGTTGCAGAGAGACCAAACAGCAGCCCAGTAATGCCGAGAAGCCTTTTGCAACCTCACAGTCACCCTGATCTACAGGCAGTCTCTAATCCTCATATGAGGCATCGTTCTGATCTTCTCATCCTGTTGTTTGGAAGAGTTTGACAACCCACAATCTCTAAACTAACATATTATGAGAGGGGGGGATTCGCTCATTAATGTCAGAGATCTTGAGCAGGAAATGAGATGAAACTCCTCCAAAACTCACAAACACACGCATTCATATTCTCATACATGCTAGCAGGGGTATGTGAGATTTGACTCCGGACATCCCTCT
Organism: Phoxinus phoxinus; assembly: GCF_949152265.1. Taxonomy (NCBI): domain Eukaryota; kingdom Metazoa; phylum Chordata; class Actinopteri; order Cypriniformes; family Leuciscidae; genus Phoxinus; species Phoxinus phoxinus. The sequence goes on along the minus strand of NC_136897.1, from coordinate 18,525,541 downwards.
TTTGGGGGGTTTAAAAAGGCTCATTATCGTGAATATAATGTTTATGTATTTTCTGCATATTTTTCTCGGGGCCCCCCAAGAGAAAATTGCTCCATATGCGTCGCTTATCAAGCATAGCCCATATTTGCGGCCCTACACGCTTGCACCTTCTAAAATTAATGAATATATGTTAAACAAAGCAGATCTTCTTGCCATCTTGTTCTCTTCTGTCAGTTTAACAACTCTCATGCTGAAGTGATTACTGCAGCTTGTTGTTTTCCCTTCCCAAAAGTAAAAAGGCTTCACGCAAAGAATGCTGAAAGACTTGCCACCCAACTGAGCTTTGGGTTATAGGAATGCTGGCTTGCCTTGAAATATAAAGACTGTAATGAGCCATGAACATACAGACTAAAATCGAAAATTTCTTCGTGTTTTTAAATATTGTCATGGCGTGTAGACCAACGCATTTCCCTATATTCAGCTCCTTTACTCTCTCTGACATCAGTTTGCGATTCAGAGACTCGATGGTGACCATGAAATCTAGAAAGAGAGGGAGATCTAATAAGTGAACCTTGGGAGGACATTTATAATTGAGTTTACTGCAAAAAAAAAATCATTTAAAAACTAAATGAAAATATACATAGATCCCTTAAACAAGATATGTCGAGAAGCAAAACTCTGTTAAAAAGATAATAATAGGTGTTTTATAAGATGTTTAGATCATTTTTGCTGACAAAGTCAAAGATAGTTATTAAGAAAATGCTTTTTTTTGCGATATTCTAAAAGGTATAGGATTCATCATCATCGTATAGTGCTGGGTAACAGTGTATAAGAAACGCTCTTCCTCTTTTGCTTCTATGTTCACTTACAACACACACACACACAAAGGTAGTTGTGTGTTTAAGCAACGTGGACCGGCGGGCCTTTCACAGCACTGTTTTAATGCAGAGCTCTATCAAAAGAACCCCGTCTCTCACCGAAACGCTAAATGAATGACACTCGCCCACCATGCCGGACATTCACACCTTAGATCAAAGAACTGTAGGATAACGGCTTTTGCTCACATACCAGTAAGCTTCGGCCAGCCCTCCTCCACCCACCCTCACTTTTAACACCCCAGTGATAAGTCTGAAGTGGGCAAATGGCACAAACACCTGTCTGCAGTTCAAACACTGTCATCGTCCTTGTGCAATCACCTGTCGGCCATCAGCTGTGAAAAGGCTTCTCACTTTTACGAAGCAGGAAGGGGATTTTCATTGTCTCTGTGATATGGTCGGTTTGTTAAGTGGTTTGAGTCTATGTGCATGGACCAGAGAGCTCGAATCCCCCTCTAAATGGCCCTTCACAAAACAAACACTGGTGTTTGCTTAGAAGGATGCATTAAATGCATGCATTAAAGAGTTGCTTGACACCTAAGTGAACTTTCGTGTAATGCAACTTTAAAATAGTCCCCAGTTTGTTTTTAATTCAATTGTGTAGTTACTCGTAAAAAAAAAGAAAGAAAAAGTTTTATGTGCACAATGAGAACTAGTGTTGTAAATCTCAACAGGGTCAGAGAGAGGAAACGCAGAAAAGAGGGATGAGGAGAACAAGAGAACATCAGAGGGTTGAGGGAGGAAATCCCACAGCAACCTGACCTCCATTTGAGCCAACATTACACATGAGTTCACCTACTGTCTCTCTTTCCCTTTCTCTCTCTCTCTCTCTGGGTGTGGTAGGTACATCAAAAGCTCCATGTCTCTATAGACTATTCCCATTTAGGACATTTTGGCAAAAACAAGCAAGGTGGCACCGGCCACTAAAACACAGGCAATTTTTGAAACAAACTTCTAAACAAAGCACACAATTATATCACTCCCATATAAACACGCACAAAACCGAGCAAGTGCATTCCCACAGTCTTGCGAAGCAGCAGAGATAGAGGTCTCTTAAAGCACTGCATTCCTCTGCACTCATCCACAGTAGAGGAAACAGAGCCCTCTCTATCATCTCCTCATTCAGAGAGCTCATGGTCTGCATGTGATTTCAATATGGACACGGCAAGTCAACTGAGGGTCTGTTCACATTCATGCTAATGCGAGAGCGGCTGTTGATACGTTTCAGCGGGAAATTAAACACATCTTTTGGATTTTTTATGTTCTTATATTTGTAACAAAGAGATCAAGAAGCAAACTGAACAAATGTGTGATTTTGGAAAAGGAAAACACATGCTCAGATTTGTCCTGGATTTAAAAAAAAATGAATACAAAAAATATGAATAGAAAAAATAAATATTTAATTGACTTGTTTTAAGAATTCTTAGACCTTTTCCTGGAGGACATGGCAAAAATGATTAATTAAAATTAAAATGTTTTTTTAAATGTGTTATATTGGTAGGGAAATGTTTGTATAGGGAATTTTATGGTTAAAAAAGAAAGAAAAAAAGAGTGGAGTAAGAAAAATAATAATAAAGATCATATGAATAATATAATATAATAATAGCGGGGAAAGAAAAAACTAATAATAATGAAAAATAAAACAAAATAAATATGTATAGAATATATAAAATGTATGATATAATATCAAAATAAACTTTTATTTATCTTGTTTTAAGGATTCTTATAGTTTTTACTGGAAGACAGGAAAAAATATAAATGAAGGAAATTATTTTTAAATGTTAAATGTTATGTTTTAAAGCTTGCACTGATTTCTGGTTCATCTAAACTTTGGTCAAGTGGCACTGAAACTCTTCAGTCAGCCTGAACGGATTTCTTTTACTTACTAAATAACTGTTACAAGGTTCTTCTTATACCTGCTCTCACAAGAGCATAAAAAGCGCTCTGTCTTTTCCGCAAAGGCAGCATATTAGTGTTAGTGAAGGATATGGCAAGTGCAGTGACGGGTGGGGGTGGCCGAGGCACCTTGCAACAGCTGGACTGAATTAGCCAGGGGGATCGGGGGGTGTGGGGGGGCTCTGAGACTGCTGGCGCCAGGAGCAGGCCAGCAGGTCAGGGTGGATGAAGATTACCAAAACACAAGCGGGCAGCCATGCCCTGCGGAGGGACGGGGAGGGGGGGACGGGGAGCAGGGGTTCCTGGCTCACAGGCCTTCAGCTACAGGATGGGGCGGCAGGAGGACTTCCACTTCCTGTCAGATAACCCTTTCCTGTCCATATGACATCCAGAGAAAGAATGCCTGAAAAGAAAAACAGTGGATGCAGATATTCACGTGATAATGAAATATCGAACAAGGCACCTTTCTTATGAGCTAATGTTGTTAGCAGCTTTTTCTTTCCCTTCATGGGTCATATCTGTGAGCGAACATGACGTGAAATCAAGATATTTAGAATTAGTGGGAGAACGGAATGAAAACAGAGAGAACATTGCTGTAAAGATCTAAATATAGACGTTTTATTAGATTTGGAAGCCAAATGGTTATGTATAAACACACTTAGCCATCATGTCTGGATGTGAAGTGGGGAATGTTCAAGAACAAATTCCATATGAGGCAGAGAAACACAGACATTACGGACAGACATTGTAGGCTTGTAAATTCAGTCTCCAACATGCAAACACTTTTTTTTTTTTTTTACAGTCTATGGCAAACACTCAGAATACAGCAAGGAGTTACTTAAAACTATACTTTTGTTTTGCCATGGTGTCATCATTTGGTGTCACAACAGGCTAAAAGAGGATCTACAATACAATTGCAAACTTACAAATACAGAAAAAAGCGTGTATGAAAGCTTTGTAAATAATGGTAAATTTCAGTCTATCTATGAACAATGATTTACTCTCTTGTTAACTTTACGGTTAAAGTGGCACATGGGGCCATCTAGTGGCCGATTACAAAGTAGCATCCCTACAAATAGTGCTACTTAAAATGATAAAGATCTCACAGCTAATTTTGATCGTCATTTAGTAAGGGTATTTCCATTCAAGTTAGTTTAATTAACAGTGCAGTAATTACATACGAGACCTGGAGAATCCTAGGTTAGTAGTAAGAGTTTTCATTAGTCATAAAGACTGTTCCATCACCGTTCAACTGGAAGACTATTTCAGAAGACGTGACTGGGAACTGTTCTGTATTTCATCAGTAGTCTTAAGTCTAATATAAAGAGCAAATTGTCCAAACACATCAAACTCCCGCTAGCCACACCTGCACGCACACACACACACACACACACACACACACACACACACACACACACACACACACACACACACACACACACACGCACGCACGCACGCACGCACGCACGCACGCACGCACGCACGCACGCACGCACACACACACACACACACACACACACACACACACACACACACCAGTTACTAGACAATACCAGTAGATGGTGCCAAACGCACCTCACTTCAGGACTGGGACAAAACCAAGTTATACAGCGTTGAAATACAGTGCGTTTATTTACAAAGACATTATTTTGGATTACTCTGATTAACATGTTCGGAGTTAGTCTATTCATGATTATAATGGTCCAGCCTCCTGTATAACCCGTTTTCTCACAATTTTCTTTTTATTTATTACTTATAATAATTCTACAATTGGACAAATATAAGAAGGCAACAAGGATGCATTTTTTATTTTATTTGCAAGAGCATTTTTTTTAAATAAATTGTCACAACCGAAAATCTGACAACAAAATAAGTATAAGTAAATCAAGTATACTCCCAATTGTCAGTTAGTATCATTAAGTGCAAAATGAACACCTAATTCACTAAGGGTCTAGTGACACTGCTCAAGTGCCTGAGTCTCTGCCAATGAACAGCACTTCTCAAGATGCTTCGGGGTTCACACCAACACCCCACAATGTTAGAAGTGCAAGTGACACAACTGACACCCTTTCTCTCACTGTAGATAGATATCAAGCCCCTGAGGGATGCCATTACACGTGTCAAAGTAGTATTGCCATAATTTCCTGCCAAGCTGTATATTAGACATAGTGCTAAAGCAACTAAACTACCAGATTTCCAGGGTTATGTTATGCTGCAAAATTCTTCCATGATGTATTCATTTACAGGTGCAAATTCTCACATGAAGGCACAAAAATGACTGTAAATGCTTAAATATCATTAATGCATTTTGGTGTTTATACAGATCTTTTTTAGACATTTAAAAATGTAGTTTGAACTTTCAGGTTTTTGTATTAACGTACAGAAAAAAAGCCATTTACATTTTTTTAAATATTGTATCCAAATGTAAGATGATGGATGCACAGTATATACAATGTGAGACAGAAAGATGGTTTATTGTTATTTAAAAAAAAAAAAAGTCTGTTATGATTACCAAGGCTGCACTTAGCCTTTGATCAAGAATAGAGTAAAACAATAATGTTGTGAAAAATTATTATTGTAATATAAAAATAACTGTTTTCTGTTTTAAAATAGTTTGAGTTTATTCCTCTGATAGCAAAGCTGAACTTCATTATTCTATCATTACTCAAGTTTTCAGTGTCACATGATCCTTCAGAAATCATTCTAATATGCTGATTTTCTGCTCAGGAAACTTTATAAGATCAGTTGTGCTAATTGATATTTTTGTGGAAACCATGATAAAAAAAAAATCAGGATTCAATAGACCGTTCAAAAGAACAGCATTTATTTAAAATAAAAATCTTTTGTAACTTTATAAATGTCTTTGCACCCACTTCCTCATTCTTGTTTATTTTGCTAAATAAACATAAAAAAAATGATTACACAACAGTGTGAAAGGCCTAATAGACATTGCCAAATCTGCCGTTTTATAATGATTTTGATTTATAATGACCTGAAGTGCTCTGCTGCTCCTTCATATCTATTTGCAAAAAAAACATAGAATCATGACCTAATAGACAGTTTAAGCAATGCAGTGCCCTCTATTGATGGACATGTCTAAATGTTTTGACTGGGGTTCTATTGCCTGTTTAAAGTCACAGTTAAATCCAAATGGACAATGTTATTTTATTTTATGGAATATTGCCATATTTATTATAATTAATTTGAGATTATCCATACACAATTTTTTTTATTCATATACCCTTGTAATCTTCAAATCAAAACAACTTCCCCTGCCCCTTGCCACGACATCTCTTCTCTTCTCTGATGACCTGTTTACTGGTCACCTGACACTCATATGTCATCACAGCAATAGCAATCCACAGCATCCAATTAATTTCTGATGGACAAAATCGAGTCCCTCCTAAACTGTGTTGAAGATGAAGTGCTACGCACAGGCTATAAGACAGCACGGCTATGACTTGACAACAAATGCTACACCGTTTATACACCAGACGTGGCAAAGAGACTGTTCAAATCTATTTGTTCTTCATGTCAGTAGTACGATATAGTGCTTGGAGTATGCCAGAAATAAAACAGGGCATCAGATTTGTCGTGTCGGCAGCATCACTGATTATAATGGGTTCTTTGCTTTTGTTGCGTCTCGCCGCTTGCGTCTTGTGTACACTATGTAATAAGACACTCTTCTCCACTCATCAAATGCATAAAACATTCGCCTTACAGTGTTTCTTGAGTAAGGAAAGCACTGTACTTACTCAAACATCTAGTTGTTTATTTACCCTTGCATTGCAAACAAGCAGAGACGGTCCAAACTGTGTGCAGCACTTCATTCACAATAGAGGCGGTGGAGTTATGAGGTTTTACAGTTTGAGGTTTGGTCACAAGCTCTTTTTAATACTTTTCATTCGTTAAATATAAAAAATAAAAATGGGTGACCAATAGTAAAACCAATAGATTTATTTTTTTTAAATGGAGATTTAAGATTTCGGCCCGATATGCTTGTTAGGAGTTTTGTGTTTGAAACTAAAGATGGGATCAAATGTTCAAATAAAGATAAGAGAATGATAGTAAAATAAAACACATGCTTCACAGTTCAGATGCTGCTCTTTAGTCTTTGAGAAAGGCATGCTGAAAGCCATCTGTGTCATGGGCAGGCTGTGTCTGCGTTTAAGCAGTTGCTCCATGAGACAGGTGCCACGGTCTCCCGGGACGCTTCAGAGGCGCAGGGAGCAGAGGCAGAGTAAACTGACTTCAGTAGTGGACAAACCCCCCTGCATTCCACACCACCTTACAGATTAACTGCGGCCTCTGGCATGTGAATCACTGCCCTCGCAAGGTTCAGAGGAACCATGGTAAAAGCCATGAGGTGGACGATGTAAAATGTGTTTAGAATCTCACTCATGTGATGTGCATGCTGTCTTCAGGTGGCCTGTGAGAAGCCACTCAGCAGGACATGCCAATTAGCAAGGTCTCCATATAAGCAAGTTATCAGAGCAACAACTGGTTAGACAAATGAATCAGGTTTTAAATTTCTTAACAAGACGATGAGGGTGCTTTTACTTTATGCCGAGCCTTTATATTATTTGCTTACTATAGCAGCTTAAATAAAACTTGTTAGATAACCCAAGTCTGTGTATTTTATGGCTATCAAAGTTAAACGCAAAACTGCTCTGGAAAAATACATTTTGTGAAAAAGGATCACTGGGTAAAAAGATACACTTAATAATAATAATAATAATACAAAATCTGTATTTTTCTGAAAATATTTTAATAATTTGCTTAAGTCAGGGTTTTTGTGAACTGAAATGAAGCTGAAATAATATAAAATATTAACAATAGTATATAAAAAAATTAGAAACAAATTTAGAAATAAAATAACTGAAACACCTTAGTAATATTACAAAAACAAAACACATAGGCTAAAATAATTTGAAAAACTAATAAAAATGACAAAAGCACATAACTTTACAAAAAATAAACAAAAATTACAATGAAATCTGAAAATTTGAAATAAAATTCAAAATATAAAAATTCAAAATATGAATAAAACCCTACTAGTATATATATGATATAAAAATGACACTGGTTTCAGTACAGTAACATAATAATAGTATTATAAAAGTATAATGTCTTCATACTTCACTTTTTTCACACGGTATGAAAATATAGCTTTTATCGCTTATAGCTTTTTTAATTAGCATTTCTATTTAAGGAGAAGGACCTTTTCAATGGGATTATCATATTAGGGGGCCCTTGGCATTGTAGATCGTTTAAATAAAATAAAAATGAAACAACAGTTGTTGCTGCCTCCTAAAACGATTGACAATACTATCCCTTTAAAAGCCTCCATGATTTCAACTGTGTAAAATGAAAACATCATCAAGGAGGACAAAAAGCCCCAGTTAGTCTTCCTACAACAGTTATGTTGATGATCATCACCACATGGAAGGGATTTTCTGCGATATCCCAAAGTGCGACCGATAGTCTGCATTGGTTTAGATAAAGCCACGTGGCGGTGAGATAGCCGAACAAAGGCATGTCATGACAGGACGTAAATAGAAAAACAGCTAAAGATGCTAGTATCCCCAGCTAGGGCCAAAGGCCACGACTTAAACCAGTGAAAGACAGACTATTGTCTAAAGCCACAGTGGTAGGAGGAGAGTCTCTTTATCCACCACTTGCTTAAAGACTAATTGACTCATTGCCTGTTTGTGTTTGTGTTAGGCTCTGCTCACGGTATTGGATGAGATTACTGAAGAGCTGAGGTATTAACTCATGTCTCCTCAATATGCTTTTCCGTCCCCCCTCATGTGGATTGATGACTTGCAGAGACAGCACAGTTGCCGAAAGGTTTTGTGGACAATCACAGCGATTAGCCGACGTCCAAACTGAATGGAGTGGCATCTGCTAACTGGCACCAGTGCATTCTCATCTAAAGGCCGAAGGCACTATTTTATTTGAAACACTGACATGCGTTACTATTTTTCCTATTACCACTTGCTGGGCTGGGCGTTTATTTGAATTATCAGGTCTTACATGACAAATTAGGTATGTGTGTGTGGTGGTCTACCCCCTTAAAAGTGTGTGTGTGCCTGTAAATCTCAGCCTCCCTCCACTTCAGTGTCTAAGCCTGCTGGCATTTGGTGCACGATGATCTAAAACAACTGTGACCCAACTGCAATTGCAACTTTGATTCCAGGAATCCCTGTTTCAGTGGGATGGATGATGTGACATAACTCTGTTTCGCAACAACCGATAAACATGCAGATAAATACATGGCTCATTTAAAATGTTTCTGGGCTTGCGTTATTGAATTACCGTGGCTATTTAACCGTTATTTGAATCTTCCTAAATGTTGCGTGTACATAGAAGAATCTGAAATGTTGCAGGCACCCTCTGATTTCAGTATCTCTCACGTTTTATCTGTCTGTCAACGTTTTTCTCCACAGACTAGCAAGTGAGGCTGTACATAACGCAGCTGCCACACTTATGAAGCGTCCCAGAATAGCCCTCAACTGGCCTGCTATATCTAAATGAAGCGCAAGAAAGTTTCAGTCATCAACGTAACACTCCTTGCTTAGCCAAAAGATAGCTGCAGTCCCAACAACAACAATCATTTGTAGTTATTCCACTAAATTGCCATAGGATTGATAACAATAGCAGTAACAGGTTTCAATGCTATGTTCATAATGCTGTCTGCGTCCTGTAAATTTGTCATTTTGTTGAGTGATTTCTTTCTTAAACAATAAGCAGTCTTTGACAATAGCTCTTGTCTATTGCTCTTTGTCAGGAATGTCAGCCTTTGGCATGAAGCAGGGATGGAGTATTCTTGTCTATATCGGGACACTATGAGCCCCCTCCCCTTTTGGTCCACACTCTTTACCCCTTTTCCACATACAAGGACACTGATCTCAAGGTCAGATCCACAGGGGCCGGTGTGTAAAAAGAGGCGCTGCTCTCCAGCACGCTCAATTACTGCACTGACACCATAGTGGAAAAGTAGCACTGGCTGCCTGCATTATAAGCTGAATTTAGGCCTGTTATTTTAGCACTTTGTCTGGAAAGTTCTGCGCCACACCTGCCGTTTCGTATATCAAAAATGTGAGTCGGCAGTGAAGTGGCCTGGATGTGTGAATTATTATATGAGAAGGTCTGAAGCCACATGGAATTGCTAACTTAAAGGGATAGTTCACCCAAAAATTTACATTTTGTCATTGTTTACTCCCCCTCATGTTGTTCCAAACCTGTAAGAGTTTCTTTCTTCTGTTGAACCCAAAAGATATTTTGAAGAATGTTGGTAATCCTAGTTGACGGCAGGAACTTCCATAGCATATTTTTTTCTACTATGGAAGTCAATGGGTGCCATCAACTTTCTGGTTACCAACATTCTTCAAAATATCTTCTTTTGTGTTCAGCTGAAGAAAGAAACTCATACAGGTTTGGAGCACCTCAAAGGTGAGTAAATGATGACAGAATATACATTTTTTGGGTGAACTATCCCTTTAAGAAAATATTAACAAAAACTAGCCTGGTGTTTTTTCCCCCAAGCCATGCTACATTTATGACTGAGTTATTGTACTGATTTCCCTTCAACTCAATCAGAAAATTGTGCTCATTTCCATCGTGGAAAGAAAATCCATCTCAATTATGTTGCTATTATCATTAAGAGCAGTGCATCTTGGCTTATATTGGCATGTATTTTTAGCGTCCCATATCATGTCAAGCACAAGGGACCCTTTAGTAATTTCGTCTAGGGTTGCATTTACTTGCCCACACACACACACAATGCCTCTCTCCGCTGGCGTTTACAACAAAGGATTCCGCAAACAAGCAATTAGAGTAAGGGAGAAGACCGAACACATGGCCATTATGTTCACCTAATACTTGTCCTGTATGTTGAGGAGAGAATTGTTGACGAGTTATTGAAGAGATGTTAAGGAGCCAATGGTAAGGGTGTTGCTTGTTGCCGCTGAGTGGATCTCTGTAACCTTTATCCAAGCAGGGGCCGGGGGAATTTTGCAGTGACCACAGCCGCTCAGATGATTGTCGGTGTTGAAATCAAAATATAACTCGAAGAAAAATTATTAACAGTGAAAACTATGAATTATGAACTGTGAAATATGTTAATTATAATTGCATTAATTAAAAACACAAGTGTTAAGTTGATGCTCATTTGTTATGGTGATAGCAGTTACAAAGCTGTCTCAATTAGCACTAAACATGCATCTATTTCGATCTGATAATCGGCTTGATTGATATTGTTATGATGATAGTCACAGATAGAAATGCTGTTCACAGGAAAATAAACTCACTAGTTGCTTATAAAAGTACTTAACATTTTACAGAACAGGCAATCATTTTGAAATTAGAAACATGAAACGCATAAAAGCTAAAAACATGAATAAAAAAAAAACGAATTAAATTTGTAATGTCATTAATATTAATTGCTTTTATTGCTGTAGTCGAATGATTGCTGGTTTTATTGTCAAAAAGCTGAAAAATATAATTTAATTTCACTTCGGTAAGCTACATAATTATCCAAAATGAAAATGTAAATTTTGTCAAAAAAAAACAAAAAAGGATTATTGATTAGTTTCTAATCAGTGCCCTCCACTCACTTAGTCTGCATTTTAATGCTGCCATAGAAATAACTATGCTTGGGTTTGGGTAAAGATAAAAATGCGGCTTGCCCTTTTGTGTCAGTTTGGGCACACAGTAAGCACCAATAGGCGGTGGAGGAGGTGACACATGATAATTTCTGTGACCATGACCTTGGAGGAGATGATAAAAGGAGTTTGGCCACTCCACACGTTCAGTCCGTGTTAAGGTCAGTTAGCAAATTATGACTGGACACTTTGAGTCATTTTATTTAATTGATCATTTGTTTATACTACAATGCAGGAATCTATCAAATCAGACTTTTAAACCTTAAACTTTTCATTTGTGTCAGTAATGCAACGCTTAGTTGTATTACATAATACACCTCCTGGAACATATGTTTAATTTAAATTGTAATTGTTTGTGATTATTCCCTCTATGTTACATTTTGTAGGCTACTATTTTACTTTTTGTTAACATAATAGCCTATATTTTTCATTTTACTTTTTAAATTATTGAATTTTAAGTGTAACCAAAAGTATTTGTCTTCTTTTAAGGTATCTGGAAAGTTTTGTCTTCAGCGAGTAAAGGAGCGGTGGATTTATCATCATGTCGAGACTGTTGGATATGAAGGAGTTTGGAGAAGCTGCACCGTTTCTGCGCAAATCCAACCTGGAGCTGCTGGCAGCGCAAACTGTGGCGTTTGATGGTACTTGAAATACATTTTCAAGTGACTTCAACAATTGTTTTACAGCGGATACGAACACTTCAATTCTCTTTGAAATACTTGGCATCTGGTTTACGGGGCTGCTTTTAGGTGTTCGTAATTGCATGTTAGATTCTTAAACTGTTAATGTTGAAAAAGGCATAGGCTATTGAAATAATTGTGCCATTGAATACTGGATTCATAACAAACAAACCATCGATAAACTTTCTCGACGCATGGATATTGACAGACTTCCTTGTGCGCAGGAAAGAAACGCGCTTGGATACCAGATGAAAAGGACGCGTACACTGAGGTGGAAATCAGGGAGATTGATGGTGACAAAGTCATCGTTGAGACGAAGGATGGAATGGTAAGACTTTTTAATGGAATTCGATTTATCATGTAAAAACTATCAAATGAGGACATCTGAGTTTAATGATTTGCGGATATGCCAAAACAAATGAACTTTTGCTGCAATAATAGGGCTTTGACTTAAGTGGTAGAATCATAGGCTAATTAAATTAAATTGTAGGCTAATTTATGTTTTATTGTGCGATAATGACTTGCTACACTATTCTACAATTTACCTACATAAATAGCCTGCATACTATAGACATGAAATATTGTTTTGAGTTTAAATTATTTTACCATTGAGGAAAATAGGCTACCCGGCTAATGTAAAAGGCCAACATTGCGTAAGATATTTAATCATGATAGGGGCATATTATAATTTTTATTATTAGCTAAACCTGCAATTCAAGTTAGCAATTTCTAAACAATTAACTAGTTAACAACGATGTTTATCAATGTAACTTGTCCTATATTTCAAGTCATCCACTTTGCACTAGCCTATACCTGTTCGACGGTCTTCCGGTCAACGTTTTGGTTTTCTTCTAAGCCTCGCCATATCAAATGTTTTATATTTAGCATAGGCTATATTAACAATGATAATGTTTAGAGTATTTTCTGAGGCTATTTGTACAAGCCGTAGTAGGCTAGTAATAACCCGTTTTGAGTCGCCAGATGGCGACATTAACTATTTTAAAGTGCGCTAAAGTCAGCGGAGTGATACGAGAGGCATGCAAGTAGCACCGGTACTATGTTGACATGAGGAACTTTGATCTAGTTTAGCGGTCATTTAAAAATATAAAAATATTTGACAGCTCAATATGCGATTGGTCAATCAGAATTAAAATTTTTAGAGAGCCATGTAATAAGGAATAATACAAAAGTTGGTTTTCTGTCCCTTATCTACACAACCATGTTCTGACCCTTTACACTGTATTTATTCCATCTGAATCCTGTAGTGCTTAACCGTCAAGGACGATGACATTCAACAGATGAACCCACCGAAGTTTGACATGATAGAGGACATGGCCATGCTCACACACCTGAATGAAGCTTCGGTGCTCTGTAATCTGCGGAGGCGCTACAGCAGTTGGATGATCTATGTTGGTACCATCACATCACAGCTCAAAGCAAAGAAAAGATCTGCCCTTTCTCACTAATCTTTGATGCCACAAATAACCTGACCGGGGCATTAAACATAGAGGGGCGGCACTATTCATAGAACTTTACAGTCACAGTAATGAATTTAACACTTGCCTTTGCCAAGGGACAAATACAAGTGAATTCCCTAGAGGCATGTCCTTTATAACTACCATATTCAAAGTATCTCATAAAGTCATCTCAGGGAGTTTATGGTTTCCTGAAGTGTATTTAAACAGATTATGTACATGGTAAAACTAAAATATGGAAGTCTGTAGAAAAAAAAAGTTAATAGTGAAGTTAACGTAAAAAAAAATAAAGCCACATTGTAAAATATAACAAAACTCTAAATGTCAGTTTGTAACTATTTTACATTAAGGTGAATTGGTGGTTAATTCATACGAATTTGTACAATCTCATAAAAAAAATGTCACTCAATATGCGTATGCCTCACTGATGGTTAGTATTAGGGGTGAACCTTCTTGCTATTTTGTCCTAAAAAAATATTTCCGTACTAATCAAATCGTACAAATTTACGTCATCTTGTAAAATAGTTACATGATTTTCTGAGATCGGGCTGTATATTAAAAGTTACATTATGAGAAATAAAATTTTCTCTGTTTTTATTCTGAGGCTATTTATTTTGTATAAGTTAGGAGTCTTCAGCCCCAGGGGGTCCAACTTCAAGGCATTTGGCAATTATTATTTAGTTATGACTATTTTGGATTAAAAAATATATATATATTAATTTAACTTTAACAATGCTGAATGTACCATTGCCATATTTACATAAAAATGTGTTAAATAAAATTAAATAGTAAAAGTATATTTTTCTTATTATGATTTTTTTTTGGCTTTGCAAATGTAAGCATCATAAAAAAAATTAAGGTCCATGCTTATAATTCAACCCTCTGCTCCATTTCTCTATTCACCAAGATTTATAGAATAAAGGAATTGAAGCCCAAAGAATTGGTCATTTATCGTGACTAAATACTGTACCTGAGATTAATCTTGTCAAATCTTCTCATGGCAGACGTACTCTGGACTGTTCTGTGTGACCGTGAACCCATATAAACGGCTTCCCGTCTACACGTCCCCTGTAGTGGCTGCTTACAAAGGCAAACGTCGCTCCGAGGCTCCACCTCACATCTATTCCATCGCTGACAATGCCTACAATGACATGTTGCGCAGTAAGTATTAAGTGAAATGATTGCTTGTCTCTTCCCTGCCCTCTACCATAACTTACAGGAGGGATCATTTTCTCCTAACACACTTTATCCAATGGAGAAAAGCCCTTTATGACCTAAAATTGTGTCATTGTTTCCCTACACAGATCGGGATAATCAGTCCATGCTAATCACGTAAGTTTGGACATATCTGTACACATTCTGTATTGTTGCATTAACACACACATTTTCAGTCTGGTAAAAAACGTTTTTTTGTTTGTTTTTTAAACAAATTATTCTTTGAACAATTTTTCAGGTGACTTTTTCTTTCTTTTTTGAAAAAGAATATTTTGTTGCACTGTTTTTTCTAATGTTCTTTGCTATGGTATTTTTCTTTCTTTTTTTCTTTTTCAATGTCTTATCACTCAATGATTTCTTGATACTCATAGCGGAGAATCTGGTGCTGGCAAAACGGTAAACACGAAACGTGTAATTCAGTATTTTGCCATAGTAGCAGCCCTGGGTGAGGCGGCAACTAAAAAAGGAGTAAGACAACGCTCTCTCGGTTTCCCTCACATCATGTCCCTCTTCTTTTTCAATCAGCTTTTCTTTTTTTACCTCTCATGCTGGCAAGTGTTTGTCATTATCATTTTGAAGTCGTTCCTCATCTAGGTGTCTGGCACAATTTTACAGTGACTTTAGCTCTATGTATTATAACTTGTTTTCTATTATTGTAAATGGACATCTAGACTGAGGTTTGACTCTCCCTTTCATTTGCATATGTCTTTGCCAGTTTCCCCAAATGTTTTTGTGGGGTTAACCTGACTCTGTCTTCAATCAGCACATGTCCTCAGCACATCATTTCCTGCATTTTTCCTCCTTGTTCTTGAAGTTTTTCTGTGAAACGAACTTGTGATTAACATTTCAAGCTGGCCATACATCTTTACTTCCTATTACAGTTTTTACACTCCATTTAAAAAAAATCTGTATCATATCATAGTTAAATACTTTGTTGTATTTGATGTGAGCTAACAAGATTTTACCCTGTTTTTTTTTTCATTCTTAACCCATAATAGTCTATGAATTAGCATTTTAAGTCAAACTTAAATACTGAGAAATGGGTCATTTAAAAATGTTACATGCACTTTATCACATTCATATTAAACAATCAGTCCATTTAATATAGAATATAATAATATAATAAAAATAGAAGCTGAGAAATGTAATGTAATGTATTGGTAATGTTAAAAAAAAACACCTTTTTTTTTGCTTTTTTTGTTTTAAGGCCCCTGCAACTAAAACAGGGGTGAGTATATCTTCATCCGTGGAGAAATATTGCATAAACCGGAACAAATTAAGCTGAAAATCTCATCAATTATAAAACTACTTCTCCCAGGGTACTTTAGAGGACCAGATCCTTGAAGCTAATCCTGCAATGGAGGCTTTTGGAAATGCCAAGACACTGAGGAACGACAACTCGTCCCGTTTTGTGAGTATCTGACACTATATAGACCAATGTTGTAGTTCTTAAGTCTGCTCCTCTCACATTCACAAAAAGACTGATTTTACCATACTGTAAAATTATAATGACTGCATATTATCATGGTGTTCAACCATATGCGTCATAAGATAATACATAATGTGCAAATTTATTTACATTCTTGCTCTGAATTCTTGCTCTAGGGTAAGTTCATCAGGATCCATTTCGGACCAACAGGGAAACTGGCTTCCGCTGACATTGACTTGTGTAAGTAACTTGTTAGAAGGATGATGATGCCCTTCTAGTTTATGTCATTCCAAAATGTAAAACCTGACAGTGCAGTGATTTTTTTTCTTCTTCAAATTGTTTGTATAGATCTACTGGAAAAATCCAGAGTTATATTTCAGCAGCCTGGAGAGAGAAGTTACCACATCTTCTACCAGATCATGTCACAAAAGAAGCCTGAACTTCTTGGTATGATAAATGCTATAATTGTGTATTTTATTGACCTATTATTCAAGAAAATCCTTTATTCATTCTTTCCTTGTGGATTTCAGACATGCTTCTGGTCTCTTCAAATCCCTATGACTACCATTTCTGCTCCCAAGGAGTGACAACGGTGGAGAACATGGATGATGGGCAGGAACTTATGGCTACTGATGTAAGCTGTGAAAAATGAATTTCATCACCTACAAAGACCAAATGAAAAAAAAAAGCCTGCAAAATCATTCTCTTTTTCATCCAGCATGCCATGGACATCCTTGGCTTTACTCCAGAAGAAAAGTACGGCTGCTATAAAATAGTAGGCGCCATCATGCACTTCGGGAACATGAAATTCAAACAGAAGCAGCGGGAGGAGCAGGCAGAGACCGATGGCACTGAAAGTTAGTGTAAATCCATAACCTGACTTGTCTATTACAAATATGCCTTAAAGATGGTCCAAAACTTAAATGAAATGATCTTTCCAGGTGCTGATAAGGCCTCCTACCTGATGGGTGTTAGCTCAGCAGACCTCATGAAGGGTCTTCTGCACCCTAGAGTGAAGGTGGGCAACGAGTATGTGGTTAAAGGACAGAATGTCGAACAGGTGAGAAGTGTTCCCAAAATCCTGTCTATGGATGTGTGTCTATGGTTACAGAAAGAAAAAAATACAAATTTGGGGGGAATAATAATGATTATTTGCTGTCAGTATTAATGCATGTGGAAACCACTGACATTTACTGTTGATCTATTAAGATACAAGGAATAAATAAGCCTGAGAAATCAGCCTGGTATCCAGGCAACTGTTGCAATCCATGTAAGTGACAGCTGTGGTCTTAATGTGCTCCACACACATTGTGTGGCTCCACCAGGTTAACTATGCCTTGGGAGCTCTGGCCAAAGCCACTTATGATCGCATGTTCAAGTGGTTGGTGGGACGTATAAATAGGACGCTCTACACCGCTCTGCCACGGCAGTTCTTTATCGGAGTGCTGGACATCGCCGGCTTTGAGATCTTTGAGGTGAGTGACTCTCGAAATTCCACACCGCACTTATCTAGATTTCCGCCGGCATTCACACTTGTGCATCTGTCATGTGGATTCTCTCAACAGCTCAACAGCTTCGAGCAGCTCTGCATCAACTTCACCAATGAGAAACTGCAACAGTTTTTCAACCACCACATGTTCATCCTGGAACAAGAGGAGTACAAAAGGGAGGGCATTGAGTGGACCTTTATCGACTTTGGGCTTGACCTCCAAGCCTGCATTGACCTCATTGAAAAGGTTTTTATTTTATTTTTTTGCAGTTGAAACATGATAGGAACATCATAGCAAATATTTTTTATTGCAGAATTTACCAAGAATATTATTACACCCTTCTGAGCTTTTTTCTCTTTCTCTTTGTTAGCCCTTAGGAATTATGTCCATCCTTGAAGAGGAGTGCATGTTCCCTAAAGCTTCCGACAACAGCTTCAAGGCTAAGCTGTTTGACAATCACCTTGGCAAGTCTGCCAATTTCCAAAAGCCAAGGCCTGACAAGAAGAGAAAGTATGAGGCTCATTTTGAGCTGGGTCACTATGCAGGAGTGGTGAGTTTGTACCAATAATAGAGCTTGAACAAGACTAAATGTAAAGGTCTCTTAGGTAGCACCTGATATTAAAAGTATATTATGTATTTTATAATATTTTTTGGTTCTTTCTCTGCTGAAAAACAACTTAAACCAGTCAGTTTGTTGGCTTTAGCAGGTTTAAGCTGGTCTTCCAGCCTGACCAGCTGAAAAGTGCTCTCTAAAAAAATACAAATCAGGCTATGATGCTGGTTTAAGCTGCTTTTAAGTGACCCTGCTGAAAAAAGATATTGAATATTACTTAAAAAGTGTTTTATCTGAATTTCAGGTGCCATACAATATTGCTGGTTGGTTAGACAAAAACAAAGACCCCCTGAATGAAACAGTGGTAATCTGTTTCCAGAAATCGGCCAACAAGCTTCTGGGTTGTCTCTTTGAGAATTATGTTGGCTCTGACTCAGGTAAATAACCCACACATTCTGTCTGAAATATACCACAATTGTTTTCTAAACCATAGAATACTTATTCTAAACTATTTTTTTTCCCTTTAGCCTCTGACACAAAAACAGGAGGCAAAGAAAAGAGGAAAAAGGCTGCTTCCTTCCAGACAGTGTCACAGCTACACAAGGTGTGAATATAACAAGACTTTTCTGCTACTTGCGCTAGGTAGAAACTGATATTTATTACAGAAATAATTATTCACGGTCATTAAAACAAAAAAATCAAAACTCGTCAGTACTAAGAGGGAGGCAGTTAAGACTTGCAGTGATGTTTAGAGCAATGACACATGAACATCACTTTAAGTCTGTGCTGGCTCCTGTTCTGTCTGTTCCCACAAAGAACATCAACAACTCAAGGTAAGTCTAGAAACACACTTGACAATGTTGTTTTGAGGAGAACTACACCTTTGCAGTTGTTGAATGCATGTGCAGTGTAAAATGTGGAAACACTGCTGTACAACATGACTTACAGGAACGTGTCCCTTGATTGCTTCTCACCTACAGGAGAATCTCAACAAGTTGATGACAAACTTGCGGAGCACTCAGCCCCATTTTGTGCGCTGCATCATCCCCAATGAGACCAAAACACCAGGTGCTGCACTGAGCACTTCAACACATCCAAACCAACAGGATTTTCATGAAAATCACTATTTCTGAGCATCAATCAAAAATTACAGCTTTATGTTACACTAAAACAATGGCCTGAAAAAGTATCCAAGCTGCAAAACCTCAGCACAAACATCCAACTAAAACATTTTTGTCTTATTTGCAGGAATTATGGACGCTTTCCTGGTGCTGCACCAGTTGCGCTGTAATGGAGTGCTGGAGGGTATTCGTATTTGCAGGAAGGGATTTCCTAACAGAATTATTTATGCCGAATTCAAACAACGGTAAGAAGAGCTACTGTTTACACACTTTTACATAAAAAAGGCACTATAAAAAATCCATATGGCATAAACAATGACGATGTGTAAATCCTCCATTTTAAAGATATCGCATTCTGAATCCTCACGCTATCCCTGATGACAAGTTTGTGGACAGCAGGAAGGCTGCAGAGAAACTGCTGGCTTCACTGGAAATCGACCATAATCAATATAGATTTGGGCATACTAAGGCAAGTCAGACTTCAGATAGTAAGAGTGTTTGTTGCTTTGAGCCTCAAGCAATGGGACATCAATCAGAGGCGCTACTCTGAACAGAAAACAAAATTGTCTAAATCAACAGTCTGTGTCTCTGCATTACAGGTGTTCTTTAAGGCCGGTCTGCTGGGACACCTAGAGGAGATGAGGGACGAGCGTCTGGCTAAAGTTCTCACTCTGCTGCAGGCGGCCAGCCGTGGAAAGATCATGAGGATGGAGCTGAAGAAGATGATGGAGATGAAGTAATACGCGATTGCATGCAAAATTGCTACTAACATTCAAATGGATGCCCCTGAACATATTTGGACATTTAAGTCACACTTAAAAATGAATGAAAGTCATTGTATTAGATAACATTTTAAAGAAAGATATTGCACCAAAAAAAAAAGTCTCTGTACAGTAGTAGGACAATTTAATTGAACATTTTCTGATTATCAAAAGTTAGTGAAACATCCATCACTTCGACCCCAGTAGGTCAAAAATAATTGCTAAAATGACTCACAAAAGTAAAGAAAGAAGAAGTACTAAGAAAAGCTCTATCATAATTTGTTTGAAGATGTTAAGTGTGGTTTAAGAGGCAAAATATATTTTGGGGCCATTGTAAATAGATTTGTAGATTTTTCTGAATACAAAATATTCATACTTTACATATTCAGCTTTAAAGTGTGGTCACGGTAGCAAAATTTCACGGTAGCAAAAATGTCTATTGTTCTTTTTTAAGAGTGTAGTGATTTTTGAAGCCTAGCTCACAGAGAAGTCACAATGCTGTAAATTCGGGTGACCACTATGAACCTGATGCAGCATCTGCAAGGCAAAATTCCTGATCGTGCAGATTAATACAGATGATTGTGACCTCGAAAATGCACACAACCACAGTAAATGTGACCGCAGCTTTACCCTGCTAACAGCTCTTACCTGCTTTCAATCCACCAGTATAGAGAAAATGGCTTCCATGCTCTTATATTCTCCATATTCTAACTCTGAAATGATGCCGCCCTACACAAATATTCACAAAACTATACTGATATCCAACAGGTTCACTCCTAATAAAGATAGCAGCAAGCTGTTGTCACATGATACCTCTCAACCCTTAACATATGAGAGGTATTTTGGGGCCATGTGGATGGAGTGTGTGAGGCGTGTGTCTTCAGAAATGCATTTGTCCATGTGCATGTGTGGCCGAGACCCTTTATACGCTCCGACACTCTCTGTGAAACATGTAAGGTTTTCCATGTCCATATCCATGACCTCCACCCTTTCCCTTTATTAGACAATGCAGACAGTGTCCTTAAAGCTTATAGGCTCAGTGGGTCACATGGCAGCTGCTCACCCCACTCCCCACTAAAAATACAGGCCAGCTCCCTTCTCAAAGATCTGTTTTGCCAAGGCGCCTGTGCCTCTAAAGGACCACATTGAAAGCATATCTACAGACTGGCAAAGGATTAAAGCCGCTGGTCCAACAGAAGGCCTCGGTTTCTAAATAAATATTAGGCACTTCACCTTTTGGGTGGCCTGGGGCACAGATGCATGGCAGCTATTTGATCAGACCGAATTCTATGCCGTCATCCCAAAAGTAGTAACCGCAGAACTGTGACAGCAAGTGCATGACATCTGAAAGTCGCCCCAGTAATAGACTAACTAAAATGAGCGTCATTTCATGCATTCATGGACATAAGCCAGTGGGTCATATGGGGGTGAGAGTCTTCTCATGATCAGTGTTGATATTGTTAACTAAAACTATTAAAAAGTGTTTTCACCAACTGAAATAAAGCTCAAATAAAATTAAATATAAATATTAAAAATTTGAAATCTTGCCTTGTCAACTAACTGAAGTAAAAAAAAAAATATATATATATATATATACTAAAAAATGTAATGACAATTAAAAAGAAGTGAAAATATATTTATAAATACAATAAAAGTATATAAATAATACTAAAATAACACTGCCCATGATGCATCAATAGTGTATGTTCATGTAGTTAACACAGTGTTTTTATAGTTTAAATATAGATGAATGATAAGACTGCAGAAATACTTAATAAATAAATGAGACAAAAACTGCAACTATAAAACAAAAACTAATTGTATTGTTAAATAAAAAAGAATTGGACTAGAGACAGTAAAACCTAAAATAGTCAAGTTCAAAATGGTGGCTGTAAGAATGGAAGCCTGACTTTTCAGGTTAAAGAGCCAATCACATGATGTAACTGGACAGCTTGAAAATATATAGTATTTTAGCATAATTTGATTTAAAGAAACAAAATTGTAAAACTTAATTCCAACAGTTTTCATTCGCCCCCAATTTAACTATAAAGGAGCCGTACTTGTATCACCAAGATGTCCACCAAGTAGACTGACGTGACTTAAAGAGAATGTTTATACCTGCCTTTTGTCATTAGGGAGGCTCTGATGATCATCCAATGGAATATTCGGGCCTTCAACACTGTGAAGAACTGGCCGTGGATGAAACTTTTTTTCAAAATCAAGCCCCTGCTGAGGAGCGCAGCCACAGAAAAAGAGCTGGCCGCTCTAAAAGAGGAGTTCCTGAAGCTAAAGGAGGCACTAGAGAAATCAGAGTCCAAACGCAAAGAGCTGGAAGAGAAACAGGTCAGCCTGATCCAAGAGAAGAATGACCTTTTCCTGCAACTTCAGGCAGTAAGTATCATACAATACCAGTTTGCAGTTCAAGTGGCAAACACTGTTTGCTCATAAACACCACAAAATGAGCTACAGTAGCCATAGAAGTATAAAACTGCCTTTCTTCTCCAAATCACTAATTTAAACATGATCTATTTAGGTTTTAGGGAAAGATCATCTACAATTGTATAGAGTTTTAATGCTGATACACAATAAATTCTGAAATAGTCCAAAAAGAATCAAATGAATTGTACATATTCAGATGTTAAAATGCTTGAATTTACTTTTTGAAATCGCTCTACAGGAGCAGGATAACCTGGCAGATGCCGAGGACCGCTGTGACCTGCTCATCAAAACCAAGATTAATCTTGAAGCCAGAGTGAAGGAGATGACTGAACGCCTGGAAGACGAAGAGGAGATGAACGCTACCGTTCTAGCAAAAAAACGCAAGCTAGAGGATGAGTGTGCTGAGCTGAAAAGGGACATGGATGATCTGGAGATAACCTTGGCCAAGGTGGAGAAGGAGAAGCATGCCACTGAAAACAAGGTGAGGCCATTCTGAAGAAAAATTAAACTCAAGCTTTGTTGTCGAGCCAGCGTGAAGTCTGTTAAACTAATCAAAATACCTCTTTATAGGTGAAGAATCTGATTGAAGAGATGGCAGCTTTGGATGAAACTATTCTGAAGCTTACCAAAGAGAAGAAGGCCTTACAGGAGAGTCACCAGCAGACGTTGGATGACTTGCAGATGGAGGAAGACAAAGTCAACACTCTGACTAAGGCCAAAGCCAAGTTCGAGCAGCAAGTAGATGATGTACGTTCATATGCTGGATAAATGTTAGCAGGACCGTTAACAGATCTAGAATGAGTCAGGAATCAGTAATATAATATAATCGCTTGTTTTAGTTGGAGGGATCCTTGGAACAGGAGAAGAAATTGCGAATGGACCTGGAACGGGCCAAACGCAAGCTGGAGGGTGATCTGAAGCTGTCAATGGAGTCTGTCATGGACCTCGAAAATGACAAGCAGCAATTAGAGGAAAAGCTAAAGAAGTAAGATTATCATATGACAAGATGCTGTAAAATAAAACCATTTCTGTGCTTAATTTGTCGGGATTTTTTTGTAGGAAAGATTTTGAAATGAACCAGATCAGTTCGAAAATCGAAGATGAGCAAGCATTAATCCTCCAGCTTCAAAAAAAGATCAAGGAATTGCAGGTAAATCAAACTAGACCATTTAATCTTCAAATTTATGTCTCAGTCAGAACATATTTTCATTGTTTTTTTCATTGTGTTCAAGGCCCGTATTGAGGAGCTTGAAGAGGAACTGGAAGCAGAGCGTTCCGCCCGAGCGAAGACGGAGAAACAGCGAGGCGATGCATCCAAAGAGCTTGAAGAGCTCAGCGAGCTTCTCGAGGAAGCCGGAGGTGCCACGTCAGCCCAAATTGAGATGAATAAAAAACGGGAGGCAGACTTTCTAAAGCTGCGCCGTGACCTTGAGGAGGCCATATTGCACCACGAGGCTATGAGTGCTGCACTGCGCAAAAAGCATGCAGACAGCGTGGCTGAACTGAGTGAGCAAATTGACAGCCTTCAGCGAGTCAAACAGAAGTTGGACAAGGAGAGGAGTGAGGCCAAGATGGAGGCGGATGACCTCACCTCAAATTTAGAGCAGCTGGCAAAGAGCAAGGTGGAAAATATGATGCATCACATTCTGATCTAATTTAACTAGCATTAATTTAGCATTGACTTTAACACTTTGACTTTAAATAGTCTTCGTTGGGTGAATTTTACATGCTCTGATTTTGTATATACTATTATTATTTTATTTTATTTATAAATTAAATTTTACACAATAAGTTTAAATGGGTATTAGGTATCATTTATTTACAATGAACAATTATTTACAGCATTTATTAATGTAGCTTAATGTTATTTCAAATATTTTTACAATTCAAGCTCTATGAATTAACATCAGTGAATCTATTATTAACAAATATGAATTAGCAAAAAATATATATATCTATGAATTAACATGAACCTAGATTAATAAATGCTGTGAAAACTGTTGTTCATTCTTAGTTCATGATACCCAATGCTTTAACTAATGTTAAAAAATTTAACCATATTGTAAAATCTAATTATATGCCTATAACATAAATAATGCAAAAAAAGCAATAATTTTAAACAATTACAATTAAAATATTAAAATCCCTTATATTTAACAGTAATTTTAATTTACTAAGTGTAATAAAAAACTTTAAGGTCAATTTATTTAAAAAAAATTCCCCCCAAAAAATGGTGCAGAAAACTTTTTACCCATTTCAGACTGACCTTTAGCCAAAGTCAAAAGAACAATATCCTGTGAACATAGTCCATATACACACGACATCTGCGCATCATAAAATAACCAGACAGCCTTAAAAAATTACTCACTTACTTAACTGCAAGTTATTATTTTTTTCAATAAAAATATGAAGAAAGTTTTGTGTCAGTATCATTACTGAGTGGTTTTCCATAAAACAACGTGTTGTTAGATATGCAAATAAAGAATAAATAAAGGAACATTCATATATCTGACAGGAAACATATAATAAATAATATGTATGTGGCATGTGTGTGTATAAATTTATAATATATATATACAAATATATGTATTTTTTTCATATATTTTCATTCATATACATATATGTAAGAGACAATTTATTGAAAACAATTTATTATATTATTTCATTATATAAAAATATTCCAGGCTACCAGTGAGAAAATGTGTCGCCTCTATGAGGACCAGATGAATGAGTCAAAAGCCAAAGTGGAGGAGCTCCAAAGACAGCTCAGTGACACCAACACGCAGCGAGCCCGCGCTCAGGCTGAAAGCGGTATACCAAAAAACTACCTACTGAACAAATTCAACCATAAGACATCTATGCACCGATTTTGAGACATTTAATACCCCTACTAACTCTGAATCTACATCATTTTTACATAATACAGGCGAACAGGGCAGAAAGCTGGAGGAGCGTGAAGCTCTGGTGTCTCAACTGCAGCGCACCAAGAATTCACTTAGCCAAAACATAGAAGAGCTCAAGAAACAGCTAGATGAAGAAACCAAAGTAAGCGAAACCATTCCCCCCTCACTGCTTAACATGTTTTGGTTTTAATGTGGAACAAATTAGTAATTTTACTTGTCTTTGGCATCTGCTCCTTTCAGTCAAAGAATTCCTTGGCTCATGCCTTGCAATCATCCAGGCATGACTGTGATCTGCTGAGGGAGCAGTATGATGAAGAGCAAGAGGGCAAAACTGAGCTGCAGCGTGCACTGTCCAAGGCTAACGCCGAGGTCTCCCAATGGAGGACCAAGTATGAGACAGACGCCATTCAGAAGACAGAGGAACTTGAGGAAGCAAAGTGAGTGTGTGGAGTAGAAGGACAATAATGACTGGCTTCATTCAATCTAAAACTGAATCATTATATTCCTAAACTTGACAGGAAGAAGTTGGCCACCCGCCTCCAAGAGGCCGAGGAACAAGTCGAGGCAACAAACGCCAAGAGCTCCTCTCTAGAAAAGACCAAACATCGGCTTCAGTCAGAGATTGAGGATCTTGTAGTAGATCTGGAGCGCTCGAATGCAGCCGCTGCTGCTCTGGATAAGAAGCAAAGGCAATTTGACAAGATTCTGTCCGAATGGAGGCAGAAGTACGAGGAGTGCCAGTCTGAGCTGGAATCTTCACAGAAAGAGTCTCGTAATCTGAGCACCGAGCTGTTTAAACTCAAGAACTCTTATGAAGAGGCTCTGGACCATCTGGAGAGCATCAAACGGGAGAATAAAAATCTACAGGGTATGTTTTGAACTTCAAGGATTATGAATGGAGACGTCAAACTAACATACATTGTCAATCACAAAATGTGTTTTTATCAATAATTTTATCCATCATGTTTCTAACAGAAGAGATTTCTGACCTGAATGACCAAATAAGCCAGGGTGGGAAGACCATTCATGAGCTTGAGAAGATCAAGAAGGGCTTGGACATGGAGAAGACTGAAATTCAAGCAGCAATGGAGGAAGTTGAAGTACTGTTTTTTGTGTCTGAAATTTTTGTAGCTAAGAACCAGAAGTGAAATCCTGAGTCAATTTTTGCTTGTCAAGTTTGTCTGAGTCAAGTATTTTCTTAAAATTGTGAATAACAAACATTAAGCCATAAATGTAAATTTTTTTTAATTATTATTAGTGTGACATTTTAAACAAAGTTAGTGGGAAATTTCCAGTTTGCTAAGCATTTACAGAAAGAAATAACTTGTTTACTTGAGCATTTACTTGAACAGAAAGAAAAACATTGTTTAGTGGGTAATTTTTTAGGTAGGGTTACATAGTGTATGTATGCATTAAAGAGAAAAGATAGTTGGATTCAAGTAAAAACTTGAATACTTTCTTTAGATAAGAATGACATATTGATAAATGAAATCTCAAAAAAAAATTGGTTTTATAACTTGACAGGTGCAGCTGAGGTTTTTAAAACTGGCCTATATAGAATAATATCACACCAAAACGGACTTGAAGGTACTTGGACTCTCATTCTCTTAAATTATCTTACCTTATTTTTGTATCAGGGCACTCTGGAGCATGAGGAGAGTAAGACTCTGCGTATACAGCTGGAGTACAACCTGATCAAAGCAGACATTGACAGGAAGCTAGCTGAGAAAGATGAGGAAATCGACAATCTTCGGTGAGAACTAGTGAGGAAAACTGATTATTGAACCATTATTTTCCATTACTTCATTCCATTATACGACCATTATTGTTTAAACCACGAGGCTTCCTAACTTATTGACTCACCTTTACTAGGCGTAACCATCAGCGTGCCATAGAATCCATACAAGCCACCCTGGATGCAGAAGCAAAATCCCGTAATGAAGCCATCAGGGTGAAGAAGAAGATGGAGGGTGACCTGAATGAAATGGAGGTTCAGTTGAACCGTGCAAATCGCTTGGCCACTGAGTCCCAAAAAATGGTCCGTAACCTGCAGACACAGGTTAAGGTAAATCCAAATGTTGCTTCTGTTAAAACAAACATATTTCAACTATTGCATCATTAATGTGGGAAATAAAACAGTTTGGGATTATTTTAATATCATGATATATATGCAAAATGATCTAAACAAATAGTCACCTACTCAAGCCTAAATAACAAAATCCATTTTATAAATAAAAAGGACCTTCAGATTGAGCTGGATGAGACTATTCACCAAAATGAAGAACTGAAGGAACAGGGTGCCATTACTGAACGCAGGAACAACCTCCTGACAGCTGAGGTGGAAGAACTGAGAAGCCAGCTGGAGCAGAACGATCGTGCTCGCAAACTGGCAGAGTTTGAGCTCCTGGAAACCTCAGAGAGAGTCAACCTACTGCATGCCCAGGTAATGGCCAGATGTTCCATCAAGGTTTGGAGAAGGTAACTCTTCCTAGCAGTCACAGCAAATAATACCTAGGCATTTAATTATTTCTGCCTCCCCAGAACACATCACTGCTCAATCAAAAGAAAAAGTTGGAGAGTGATCTCTCCACGCTGTCTAGCGAGATGGATGATGCTGTGCAGGAGGGCCGAAATGCAGAAGAGAAAGCCAAAAAGGCCATCACTGATGTGAGGAGCTTGCATAGAGAAGTTTTTTTTTTTGGTAAAAATTGTGTTGAGTATTGTACAGGAAATTTAATATGAAGCTTCCAACGAGCAGGCTGCCATGATGGTGGAAGAGCTCAAGAAAGAGCAGGACACCAGCGCTCACCTGGAACGTATGAAGAAGAACATGGAGCAGACCATCAAAGATCTGCAGATGCGCCTGGATGAGGCTGAGCAGATCGCTCTAAAAGGAGGCAAGAAGCAAATTCAGAAACTGGAAAGCAAGGTATGCATGATGACTTTTGCCATCTATAAAATAATTAAAACCTGAATGACATTGATGATGTCCTGCACCTTGTAAAAATATAAAACAAACTTTCCTCAAGGCGAGAGACCTGGAGAATGAACTGGAATCTGAGCAGAAGAAAAGCAATGAATTCCAGAAGGGAGTCCGCAAATATGAGCGAAGGATCAAGGAGCTCACCTATCAGGTACAAACTCCATGAGACAGATTCACAAATTAAATGTAGTTAGTACAATAGCTTGAGTTGCACTGAGCCTGAAAGAATAAAGCCTGTGGCACCACCTGCTGTTTCTACAGACTGAGGAGGACAGGAAGAACATGGCTCGCCTTCAGGAACTCATAGACAAGCTGCAGGCCAAAGTTAAGACCTATAAGAGACAAGCAGAGGAGGCGGTGCGTCTACAAATAAACCTTAATGTGCTGCATCTCATGTATACTTAAAAAAACATCACTGATTGTGGTTCCTGCTGATTGTGTTGTAGGAGGAGCAAGCTAATACCAACTTGACCAAGTACAAGAAGATCCAACATGAGCTGGATGATTCTGAGGAACGAGCAGACATTGCAGAGTCTCAAGTGAATAAACTACGAACCCGCACCAGAGACCCGTGTAGCAAGGCTAGTCCTAAGGCATGTAGCTCAAGTAACCCCCCCCCATCCCCATCCCCATCCCCATCCCCAATCCCATTAAGGCTGTACTGAATACATTTAGAATAATCATCTTTGTTTATACCCATTTCAGCTTGCAGAGTGAAGAGGAAGCCCCTCTCGTACCATGAACACAGCCCACTGCAACAGTTTTGTGTGCCAGAAGTTATGAGCAAGATAAAGAAGTGTGTTTATGTAGACCATAGAAATGTGTATTTCATGTTGTCGTAATTTATACTTATGTATACTGCAATTTCATGATAACTCTGACTTTAAACTAAAAAAAAAAGATAAAACACAGCCGCTCTAAAACCCTCTTCAGTATGTTGAAGGTATTTTGCAAAAAAAAAAAAAAAAGGATAAGTGTATGAATATACCACAGTGTAAACAAATGTGTTTACAATGAATAACTTACAGGTGCTCGCAGTCTTTCCTGTTGCTCTGGTCAAAATGGCATGGCAGTGGTCGTGGACCTATACTGACACCTAGCGTCGTGGAACACAAGCCTGACCCATAGACAGTGGCCTGACCACTAGAAATGCGCTACTAGAGTCAGCAACACATTTATTCCACGATTGTATGCGGTAAAGCGAGTAGCGCTGCGTTCAGTATGACTGGCGTCTTGCCGTCTTCGTGTAAGTTGTTTTAAAAAGTAATAATTTTAATTTAATTATGAAGTATTCCTAATTAAAAAGTATTCATTCTAATTTATAAAGTAGACTAAGCAGAACTTTAAAATCAGAGTTCATGAAAATATAGGCTAGTGTAAATATCCAAAAAGAAATAGTGTAAATATTTATAAAATGGTTTCCTTCAAGACTGGTTTTTTTTTTTTAAAAAGTTAGACTATTGGTATATGAAAAAGAAAGAGACTTGAATGGCAAAAATAGTTACTAGGCCTATAACAAACATTTTTCAGTTTGAAATTGTTTGTTTTACATTTTTCATTTCATTTCAAAGACAGTCTTTAAATTGTGCAGTTAATTTAAAACAAAAACAAACAAAATATGGCAACATTTATATTCAAACTGTTATAGATTCCTTCAAAATTACTGCAACCATTGATTATAAAAAGCACAAAAAAGTAAAGCTGTCAGAGGCAGGATATTGAATTCAGGTTTATTTAAAGCATTAAGTTTACTGGGCTTGACATGGTTATCACTTATGACTAAATTCATCCAGACAGAGCTACGCAAGTAAATGTCAGTATTTAAAACCAAACCCAACCCATGCGAGACATGAACCAAGGCCTGTGGATAAAGAAGAGACATTCAGCTCCTTTGTGTTTATATAGCAAATGGCAATCATTCAAATCAGAAAAAGCACATTCACACTACTGCAATTATTACAACTACACATTCCTGGTGTCAAAGGAAGTGACCAAAAACTCTGTTGCATTCAACCCGATTTAAATGAATGGTATGAAATTGTGTTTTGCCAATGCAAAGCACCGTGACAGTATAAGGAAGCGATTTAAAGAAAAGGGAAAAAAAAGACACGAGAACGTGCAAACATCCACAGGTAAAAGCAAAGGAACACAGGAACTTTTGCATACACCGTGAAATTAAGTGGAACAGAATAAAAGCCACAGCATGCTTAAACTATAGGAGTGGGTTAGAAAACAACACTAATGAAACGAGGTAGTTGATTGGAAGTTTCTAGTCTAGCTCAGCTACCACATCCAGCACAAAGCAGCACCTTCGCAGGTTCCCAGCCACCAAGCCAGAGCTGCATGTTTGAGCGCAACACAGATTGTCAACGGCTGAGGCCTGTAAAGTTAGAAGATGGTGATTTAGTGGTTTGCTACGGAACAAACGTCAAATGGCAGCATGGAGATCAAGGCTAGCTGGGTATTTATGACCATGGAGTGAGTGAACCTGCATAGTTTTAACACC
This sequence comes from Phoxinus phoxinus, assembly GCF_949152265.1. Lineage (NCBI taxonomy): Eukaryota > Metazoa > Chordata > Actinopteri > Cypriniformes > Leuciscidae > Phoxinus > Phoxinus phoxinus. The sequence continues at coordinate 18,494,570 of NC_136897.1, read as the reverse complement.
TTCCGTGCCCACAAGATATGAAGTGTTTCATTGTGAAAAAAATAAAACAAAAAGGAATGATACACCTATTAAAAACTCATTTATACAAAAAATAAAATAAAAACACGAACGGGAAATCTCTTTATTTCATATGTGCTTGATAAAACCTAACGAAAGGAGAGAAGCAATGGAGAATATGAAAAGAAAACAGATTTATGATCCCTCTATGGGCGCAAAATTACAAGAGAAATGTGAGAAAATAAATAAGACGTGTCCAAATTCAATTTCAGTTCTCATTCATCTACACTGTACAAAGACTTTGACATCAGTTAAGCACGAGTGCCGTTCACCTCTTAAAATGTTAGAATAACCTTCTGACAGCTTGGCAAAGTAAGATCCAAGTCACCATTCAACAATCCAACACTTCTCTTTTGCTTTTTTTTCATCCTAAATTACAAAGGAAAATCTCTTTAAAGGCTGGCTGTACAGTTCTTCGTTCACTAGATCATCGACCGTCCCCCCTCCCCCCCAGTCGAGGATACAGATTTCTGATCCAAGTCGGACATTTAGCCTAAATATTTTCTTTGTTTTATTCTGTATAAAAGGCCCCATGCGATTTCACCGAAAGAACAGCACCAAAACACAACGAGACAGTTTTCAGGTCAGAGTTTCGGCTCTGGCTTGAGCTGTCCAGGTACTGCGTTCCCAGTGAATGAATGACAGGGTTGGGCGATCCTTCACGGGACGTTCCTGCACCCAGGAGCTGGAGATGAAGTGGAACATGGGCACCAAGTAGAGAATGGACAGCTCTCTGAGCCGTAGCATGCAGTCGGATGAGACGGGAGGCTGTTCTATATGCTCTCTGAACCCAATCGGAGCTGAACGTGCAAGTCCCTCCCCGAGCCCACCCAGAAGAGTCAATCCTCTGGAAGGTCCCGCTCTAGCTCCATGTAAGGCTCATCTATGTAGCTGATAATGGCACAGGGAGAAGTCCTGTCATCTCCGAGCAGTACTGAAACCGTCTCCTTCCAGTAACTGAAGGGAATACAGGAACTCTGAAAGAGAAGAGAACATTGACGTTTAAATATTCTCCTAAAGGAAGGATTCCATGCAGTAAAATATAAACTATATAAAAAATTGAGATAGTGATATTTTGTTTAACTGCAATATATATATATATATATATATATATATGGCAAAATGACTTGAATAGCTTTATTTTGAAAGAATTCATAATTCTAGAATAATTTGAATGATTTTGTTAAGGAGTGCATCTGCATAGGAAAAAGTGATGAAATCCCACAAAATCCTTTAAGGGATGAATGATTTGGGGAAAACTTTTAGGTGTTCATATTTTGCTTTACTCTTATAAAGTAAAAAGTTTGAAAAAAATCTTTCCTCTAGTTTTCAGAGGCCACATTCACACTGTTGAATGTGATTGACCAAAACAATGACTATAAAATAATCATAATTTTATGGTGATTATTATAAAATAAAATATAAGATAGATTAAAATATAAAACAAAATAATACATATTATAATACAATTGTACTGTAAAATAAAGAAAATTGTTATAAAATCAATTATTTCTGTAAATTATAATACAAATATTTACGCCTTAATTTCCGATTTTTTAAAATGGTATTAAAAATGTCCATTTATGGGAATTTTCATAAAATCACGAAATCAGGGTAGCACCATATATAATTTTTTACAGGAATGCAAACGAGGCTGTGAGGGATAGAACTACAGCATGTTTAATGGTTTGTACTGTTTAACAACATACCGATTGTTTAGCTGACGAAACATCTTTCCGAAAAACATTTCAGAAGACACAAACTGCATAAAACAAAAGTTGTGAAAATTACATGATCTAGACCCTTTATACAGAAGTCTATCCCTCAGAGCTTTGTTGGCATTGGAGAATGCTAATGAGAGACACCTGTGCGGGACACCGGTCTCGAGTCCCACAGAGGAGCTCCGGAAGGATAAAAGAGGAGTGGCGACAGTGGAAGTCGAGAGAGGACCGGGCCTGGGACATTTACGTAGTTTGTTTTATAATGTGCAAGTTGGCTGTGTGGCGGCTGCTGCTTACTTTTGTTTCGTTGTTATACTTTGTGATTAAAGTTTACTTTTATCATCCTTCCATCCCTGAACTTGAAATTTGTTCAAGCCTTAAATTCCAAATGGTGTCTAACCTGAAATAATGTCTATTACCATAAAGCTTTTATTTTGACAGGTAGCCGGGCAAATAAATAAATGCGCTGCCGGTTTCAGAGTAAAGCGGTATGTTCATTCATACACGTGCAGCTCACAGAGTCTCAGAAAATTAACCATGCCGTTCTGAGACTAAAACGCTGTATCGTGAACAACACGTGTAAATGAAACGCTTCATTCTCAAATCGGTAACACTTACCGATATCAGTTTTACAATTCCACCTAGCCATAACGTGATATCGTTTTGATTTTGTGCAGCTCTAAACCATATAGACTCACATTCTCCAGGCAGGTGCTGTCTTTGTCCTTGTTGAGGTAGTGGTACTCCCAAAAGCACAGCAAGTTGTGGAAGTTGTTGAGGAGGCAGCCGGGATATTTCTCTGTGTATTCCTTCTCCCGCAGGGCGTTCAGGTAAAATGGGAGCTTGCCTCTCCTCCGGGCTAGCATCAGAATCACCAGGCTGGTGTTAAGACAACTCACGTTCTCCTGGGAGAGAAGCCAGAAAAACACAGAGGAATAATTATCGTGGAGGACTCGAATGAGACAAACAGGGAGAGGAGATCTGCTCTGTGGTCTTGCCTGCGTGAGGGTCTGCACATTGATGATGTTAACCAGCCTAAAGAGGAAGGACAGCCTGTTCTCCACTCGAGCCATGTAGGACAGCAGACAGCACTCAGAGAGCACTTCAACCACTGCAAAGGGAACAAACACAAAGACTAAAATAGACACTGAAATTTGAAAATAGCGATCAGACAAAATATGTTTCAGAAAAGAACGTCTAATGCTTTCAACAGACTTCCCATCTGATGAAGAAATCAGATGATCAAATCTCAAGTTTAGAACAGCATTTATTTGAAATAGAAATATTTTGCAACATTATAAATGTCTTGACACTGAATTTACCTTTCACATCCTCTGTCTGGCTCTCAAATCGATCAAGTGAGAGGACAATACAGCGGACAAGCATGTTGGAGTCCACCAGAGAGCTGTTGATCTGGGTGAGGAACACCTGGAACTGAGGAAGGCACATTGTTCATGCAGAGTTTGTTAAACAACAGCTTTTATTTCTCCACATTTTGTTATTCCCCGTACCTTTTCGTCTGTGTTGACGTATTTGTTGAATCTCTTGAAGGCATCAATGTTGAACTTCATTAGCTCTCCGAGCAGGTCAAAGTAGCTCTGCAGGACATCTCTGGACTTGCAGCCGCTGTCGATGATGCAAAAGAGGATGTGCTACAATCAAAAGACAAGATTTGAGCAACTCAATCACTTCTATGGGGAAAAACATTTTAACCAATAAGAGAGGCACAGGCATTTGTACCTCCAGCAAGCCTCTCTTCAGCAAAAACATCTGGTCTGCATATGATGTGGCCCCTCTGAGGAAGCTCTCAACAGCTCTTGCCTGCCAGAACCTTTAGATGGAAAATATGTCATGACATTTCAAAACACATTTAGCCAAATCATTATGAACCTAGAATCTCACCTGAAGGAAGAGTCTGGCGGTTCTCTTTTCATAACAGTGAGGAGCCGCGTGAGGAGCCCTTTTTTACCATCACACACTAAACTCCTGAAAGACACCACAGATAAGATAGATTGTAATGTGTATGCTGTAAAAAAAAAAAATATTAGCATATAGATTTGACATCTGAACAATACCTGTCGGTGTTTACTAGTGCCTCCACCTCAGGGATGTTTGCCTTTAGGGAGATGGCACTCAACTCACTCAGCTCTTGAGCATTCAGAAGCAAGTACTTATTTCTGAGAACAAAAGAATACATGGATGAATACATTCTTCGGTCAATCCACAGGTATGCGACATGCCACTCAAAGCTCACAATCTTGCAACTTACTCGTGGTGGTCGCTAAAGCTCTGCAGAAGCCTCAAAAACTGGATTTTAAATGAAATTTCCTGCACAATAAACAAAAGCATAGCATGATGATCAATGAGAATTAAGGGAAATGGATTAGAGCGAATGGGATAAACCTACAATGTATTCACTCAAAGCTCACCGGACTGCAATCACAGTTTTCATTCTGTCCATGAATCACGTGATTAGAGGTGGTGTATTTCCTCCAGATGAGCTTGTCGAAAAGGTTATTGAGTCCAGGAATCAAACGAAACTCCGCCAACATTTTATGCACCTAACAGATATGATAAACAAGGATGGGAATTACAACATTAGGATTTAATCAGTTCTATGTAAGGGTGTAACGATACACGTCACGATTCGTTACAACGCACAAGCTCTCCCGGTACTCGCTATGTCCCGCCTCTCCCGCTATTAATGCACAATACATATAAGAATAAACCATCTTAAATGCTTTAAATAATCACACTACTAAAACTTAATGCGATATGGTGAATGAAATTATGTTTGCGCTTTCACTTTGAGGAGTGCCGTTCCAGCACAGATTAGTTTCAGATGATCATTGCAATCAATTAGCTCTAATCGCAAGAAAGCGTGTCAAATAACTATTTCACAAACTGTAAATGGTTAGTTCATCCAAAAATTTTAAATTCTGCATTTACTCGCTCTCATGATGTTTTTGCGCATCGCACAAGCATGTTTGTGTTTACTTCAGCAGCCTTTATGCACGTTGTAAATCTGTTCTTCATACAAAGCCGTTGTATCTCTTCAGAAGACTTGGATTTGTATAAGACCACTCGATTGATTCTTTTTACGATGCCTTCATGACATTTTTTGGATCTTTTAAGTTTTAGAGGAATGGACTTTAAATGAAGGGACAGAATCGTTACACCCCTAGTTCTATGTAGATCCTTTACAAACATGACAAACTCAAACTCTTGCCTGGTTCCGCTGTCGGCCCATGAGCAGGACACACAACACGTACAGCACTTCCACCTTATACATGATCTCATGAACGATCTTCATGGACTGTGGCAAACGATGCCTCAATGGGATGGTGGCCAACGTACTCTCATCAGATGATTCTGTGAGAAAAAATTCATAAAAAAAATGTTACAATTTTTGGGATCAGTAATATTTCTGGGATAGAAATTATTTTTTTTAGCAAGAACATTACATTTATCAACAGTACTGTCATTTATAATATAACAAAATAGTTATATTTCAAATAAATTGTGTTCTTCTATTGCACTTTCTATTCATCAAAAAATACGGGGGGAAAAAGGTATCATGGTTTCCACAAAAATATTATGGACACAAATGTTTAGCATTGATAATAATAATAAGTATTTCTTAAGCACCAAATCAGCACTGAAGGTTATGAATATTTTGAATGAGAAATGAACAAGTTAAACAGCAGTTCTACCTGTGCTACTGTGCTCCGCTTCATCAGTTGCTATCTGCATGAGCGCATCCAGTACTAGCGTGTTGTCGAGCCAAGTGTACCACTCCTCCAGTTCCTGCAGAAAGTTTGATGTTCCGGTTGCCTCGGACACCTTCCGTGTGGCCAACTTACAGAGACGCTCAATGAACCCAGGGATGTTCAGGAGTGTGACTGGAAAATATTATATTATGTTTTTATAATTCGTGCCCCATTAACGCTTACTCCATAAATCTATTCCTGCCAGAAATACTCTACATATACAGTATACTGAATGGAAAGAACTGAAATTTCCCTTTAGATCTTATTCTCAGTCACCACTTTACTGCTCTTTGTGGCATCAGCTCTAAGTAAAGTCAAGTTAGTAGTCCACATACCCTGGTTGACCTCGACACGTGAGGGGCTGGTATTGCGTTTCTGCTGTGCGTTTTTAGCCAGGAGTGTGTGTTTGTCATCGTTCCCCACATCAGGCTCAGATATGGTGACGGAGAGGATACGACAAAAGTTGGCGAGCTGCTGCTGGTCAAAGCTCTGGACTAGTCCTGACAGGTTCGGGATCCACTCCAACTGAATCATTTCCTGTTATGAACATTATTAAACACTATCAGATATTACTAGTGACGTATTCCACATGCTTATCACTTTTAATTGTTAAGCGTTTGTTTTTGTAGATAAGACAAATATTCTTGATGCTCTCAATGCATTTTAAGCTGACCTTTTTAACTCCAAGAATATCCTCAATTAATGTAGCCGTTTGCAAAAAGGTCTTCTTATTTGTCATCAACGTGAAGAGAAATAAGACGAAATCATCCCTCGATGCCAGGTTTTTTGTGACCCCTTCCGTCTGTAAGAAAATAAGTGCACTTATACTCATTGTGAACCCATCATGTGGATATTAGTCACCCTTCAATTCAAATCCTAAATGAGAACGAAGCCAGAATACTTACACATATGCAGCAGTTGTACAGCACACTAAGGCAGTCCTTAACCAAGTCATCATTCACTACAAGCAGTTTAAAAATGCAATTAAAGATAGAATTTTAAAAAAAAAGATAGAATTTTATTTGTTGATGAAAGACTACTTAATGTACTAGACTAAGTGCAGATAAAATAATTATAATATAATTGTTATTTTATATAAATACATTTATATATTTAGCAACAAATAATAGTTATAGAATTATTTATAAATAATCTCCATAAAATGTTATACTAGTTAACTTACTCTTGGGCTTTTGTAGCGTTGTCAGAGTGGGTCTCATCAGAAGTTCCACCAGCAGCTAAAAAGACAAAATCAATCATTCATTCTGAACTGCGTTTACAAGACTTTACTAATAAATTCAGGTTACCGGTATCTATTTTCTGGTAGTGACGTCAAAGCGTAATTTGCGCATCTGACTCCGGGTATTTTACTTAAGTCGGTTGTGATGTTAAATAAAGCATTAAAAACCAAAGAAGAGTATTGCAACATGTCAGCGGGAAACTTACGGCTCATATATGATCCTCTCATGCGGTTACAGATGCAGCATTGTGACTGTACTGTAGTTTACCACTTTTTCTGCTGCACGAGATGAGCACTTTTATAATTTTTTGGGTCAAGAAAGAGCCAAAAAAAACAACAACATTTTTTTATTTCCTCCTGCCTTACTGCAAAACACTCGCTCCGTCTGGATGCGCTTAAAATGCACAGTAAGGACGCGTTCCTGTCAGATATCAAACATGCGCACTTCAATAAGCAGACAGAAATCCGTTTAAAGGAGAACTCCGGTCAATTTTACATGCTGGGCAAAATCAGCGTAAGGGGCAAAAATCTAGCAGTGACAATCAGTTTATGCTAACCCTAACCCTAAGCCGTTTATGACCTTACTCCAATAAAGGAAACAGTGTGGAGCAGTTAAAAAAATATATATATATATATAATTTTTTTTCTTTACTGTTAAGATACAGCAGTGACAAAGCTATTCTGTGCCACAGCACACAGACTAGGCTAATCAATAACTTCACTGTCACCTATTTTTATTGGTACTCTTTATATTGATCAGTTAGGGTGCCAATTCCTCATTATACAGAGAAGACATGAGAGTGTCTGAACTCACATCTACACCTCCAAACAGGTCAAAGGTATATGTGTTGGGAAAGGTGGATTCCTGCGCCGTCTTCCTATCCTCCGTCACAAAAGACATGGCCTCCATAGACAGCAAGGATGACAGTTCCTGTATCAATCAGAACATCACAATGTGAGACAAATTCACCCTAGAGAGACACTCGGAGTGAGGTCTGCTCTGAAATAAGGATATCAAGTGGCTATAAAGCTATTTAAGATATAAGTAAATACCCCACACTCAAAACAGTGAGTGCAATAAGAGACCTCACCTTCAGGACAAAATGTGAGCGGGTGAAGTCACTGTTTAGGTGGCTGCTTTCGTACAGCTCCTGGAGTAAGACTGGAATCCCGTGCCATTTCGCCCTCTTATCTCTCTCCTGAAGAAGAACTTCTGGGAGCTGGAAACAAAGAATAAACAGTAACTAGATTCGCATTTCCTCAAGGAAATGCCAGTTCTTGCAATTCAGCAAAAGGACAGTATCAAGGCCAGTTCACACAAAGCAAGAAAACTTTAATGATAAAGATAGATAAAAAGAAATAAAAATAGTATATAGGCTACATTTAAAAGAAAAGCAGAGTCCAGATGGATAGAATACAATTTCTTTATGTTTAATTACTAAAATTGGTTATTAATAGAATCCATTTTTTAAATACACTGCCTTGTAAGCCCAATAATAAAAGTCCATTGCATGTTTGACAACTAATGGTAATAACAAAATGCTATTACGAAAAATCTACATGTGCATTACTTTGAAGGGCTGCAAAGTACCCTTTACACACACACACTACTTTTAATAAAATGCAAATCACTTACATACAAGCTATATTCTTTCATTTTGTGACGTCTTTAAAAGTTAATTCGACTCCAAAGTACCCTATATCCTGACACAAAGGTGACATTAATTTAGGCAAGAACCTTGTCCTTGTTCATTCTCTCAGTAGTTGTTATAGGGTGCCTATTCCTAGCTGGTATCATTTTTGTATTTTATTACATTTAATACTTAAAAAGTGTCTTTCAATGTCATGTTGATACAATGAAATCCATGCATTCCACCATATAGGCTACCACATAAGTATGTCCTCTACCTTTTTTATTTCTTCAAAATACAATCAAATACTCAAAGGGACAAGTAGCCTGATAATAGGTGCCAAAAAAGGCACACTAATAAAAGTACAACATAAAAATCTTGTTGGTTTAGTATACAACAGACCACATCTATATTATACTCTGTTTCTAGGCCCTTTAGAAACATTCACCAAACTGTCATTGTAGAAACATTAAACAACAAAGTTTTCTAATAGGTCCTAACTTCTTTAGTGTTAATCAGTATAAAAATACTGGGAGTATGAAGTGAAAGTGAAACACGTGAGGGTCCAAATCAGTAAAATTCCCAGGCTCAGGTCAAGACCAACTCAACAGGACGTCTTACATAATTCAAGCTCTTTAAACTCCAGGCCTGAGCCAGCAAAAATATCACTGCGTGAACCAATAACACAAAATGAGTGCAATTTACTGTTTAGGCTGGTGGTGGGGAAAAATGGATAAGACAACCTATACGAAAATGATATGGCACAATTGGACAGAAGATAAAATGACAATATGTGGCAGGCAAACTCTAGCATTTCTGACTACACTCCCTGACAACATTTTTGGGCTTTATGACGTTCAAATGAGACTATAATGATCACAAATGCATTCTAGGTAGGAAGCTTTAGGTTGTGAGACACAACTCGTGTTTACTTAAAACAGCTGATCGGTTATAAACATTATATGATTACAGATTGCACGGTGTATGATTAGAATTCATAATATTACTCATTCATAATAATACGACTAACGTTACAGGTGTCGGAGTCTTTAATTGGATTGTATTTGGACTGTATTTAAAGCCTCGTTTAACCCAAATTATCATCGGACAGTCAAAGCCAAGAACAACCTAATTAGTTAACGGCCAGTTGTCATTCTCCCTTTTACAGTTAACGTTACGTGGTTTCTTTTTAAACAACACTGACCATTTGACTTCACAAGTTAAGAGATTTTTTAAACTACCTTTAGATCAAACTTAAATGGCACACCCGTCCGATTTATTTTGTTGCTTAACTTAAAGCAGGTTGATATAGGGTTCAGCTCATAAACGCGGATCCCTGACAGCGGCTTGTCTGTGTCTCCAGCACAAATTCTCCCGTTTACCTGCGTCCCTCTGCTGACGCCTCGTCCAGTGACCTGACTCTGTCGTATCCTGGTGAGAATATTCCTGTTTCGAGTCCGTTTCTTTCCTCCCATCCAAGGGGACTCGGGCCCCAGTAGCGTCGCCATTACTTCGTCTTCCTGAACTGCTCCAAACAGGAAGTTAAAATCGCTCAGCTTTAGACGCTCACTCGTGTGTGTTGAGCGCCCTCGTGTGGATGATGTTTCAACCGACCAGTAGAGGGCGCCAGGCACTGAGCTCAAATGCAATTTGAGACTAAGCTAAATTGTACTTCTGTACTCTGAATAAAAACACAACTGTAAAATGTAACATACGTTTAAAAATATATATTTAAAATAAATATAAAAAACCAAACAAATGAAAAGCAATTTTCAAATACATTTGTTGCAGACTGCTAAAAAAAAAAAAAATACAGGAAAAGATTCAAGCAAAAATCACCATGTACTGCGTTCTAAATAATCACTCAGCATTTCTACATCTACATTAAATCACATTGTCAAATGTAATGTTAAATTGCATATTTAAAAAAAGAAATAAAAATAGTAGGATATACATCATGAGAGGCAGAACTAGCATTTGTGACCACATGGACTAATGTACTAAATAGTTGCTGATGTATTTCACTATCAAATGAATACAATGTATTTTAAATAAATTAGTTAAGTTGTCACCTATAAATGAAAGTGCAGACAATGTCATAATACAGATGCAGCAACCTTATCTGCTTCATATCATATTTAAAGGGTCTATATAATTATAATAAGCCTCCATTATTACAATTGGCCAGTCTCATGATTACAAAACATATAAACACATCAGTTCTAAGAATGAACTATAATTCTACTGCATTTATTAATCAATTAATGTTAATCTCAACATTTACTACTATACATTTTTAAGATCAAAAGTTTGAACATGTCAAAATGAGTTAATGCACTGTGAACTAACATGAACATAAAACATTAACAAAGGCTAATAGATGCTGTAAAAAATATATTCCTCATATTGATGTTAGTTTACACAAACTAATGTTAACCAAATGAGACCTTATTGTAAAGTGTTACCATGATCATTAATCAGGCTTAAAGGGATAGTTCACTTTAAAATTAAAATTCTGTCATCATTTACTCACCCTCAAGTTGTTTCAAACCTGTATTCATTTATTTCTTCTGCTGAACACAAAGAAAGATATTTTGAAGAATGTCAGTAACCAAACACTAGTCTGTACCCATTGACTTCCATAGTATTTTTTTTCCCTACTATGGAAGTCAATGGGTACAGACTACTGTTTGGTTACTGACATTCTTCAAAATATCTTTCTTTGTGTTCAGCAGAAGAAATAAATTAATACAGGTTTGAAATAACTTGAGGGTGAGTAAATGATGACAGAATTTTAATTTTAAAGTGAACTATCCCTTTAAGAATATTTTTGCCCATCAAACATCTATTATTAAAGCTAATGGATGTTAATCAATATCTGTTCTTTGTTGGATGTCACTCAGTCCTCACAGTTCGACTCCGTGAAGTAAAAATATGAATTCATAGACTCTCGCAGTCCTTCACTAACCAGACTCTCCTGATCCGTCCCCTTTAACTGCCTTTGAATCATCGACCTGATGATAAATACGAGTTATTTCTATGCATAACACAGAACAACCAAAGCAAGCATCATAGTAGCCTAAATTATAGGAAAAGCTTGGAAAATGTGATCCAAATAAAAACTAAACCTACCTGGACACATCTTTCCAGTTAAGATTGGACCTCGGGAATGCTATTGGTGAAGGTATATGCGCTACAGTTGTGTTCGAGTCATGAAGTAAGCAAGGTTCAGTCAGCTGACAGTAGGTTCCATTAAAAGGTTCTGTAAATAGATTAAATGTATTCTCTCTGATCTAAAACATTCAAATGTTGTATTTATCATCATTGAAATGCAATGGACTGTCTTTTGTGGGTGGGAGGACTAATACTCAGAGGAACAAGCCATTTTCTTGTTGTTGTTTTTTGTCATTTGAGCTTACGTGAGTAATAGTCTACCAGCTGGGTGAGAGTGGAGAAGGTCCGGTTGTGGTGGATATAGAACCAGTTGTTGTCGAGCTGATGGATTCTGTAGTGCTTTACATTGTGCGCATGGTCTCTATCTTGTCGTATTGAGAGTGAGTAGGAACCTACAACCAACAGCAATGCATTTGTTAAGGTTAAGAAATAGACTTAGTAATACAAAAGATGGCAAGCAATAAACTGCTTTTAGCACGGACTAACCAGGGCATGACTGGCTTTCCCGAATTAGAAAACATCCAGAGTAGTTTTGAGGCAGCATAAGAAGTTGTTCTGCATTTCTCCTGGTGATCCCTTCAAACAGCCACCTTTATTGAAATAAACAAGATTTGGCAAAGTTAATAATGGACATAATAATCACAATTCTTTCAAAATCACTCAATCAGCAGTAATCACGTGGTATGATTAAATCCACTCAATAATTATGATCAGATGACATCACATAACACTCCATGTCTATGTTTTTCTTTTGCTCCATTTTTATGATAGACGCAATGGTAGAAAAACATTACATGATGGGAGAGAGAGAGAGAGAGAGAGAGAGAGAGAGAGAGATAGAGAGAGAGAGAGAGAGAGAGAGAGGACCCATGCAGGCCAGACTCAAACCCGGGTCTCCCATAAGAACAGAACATTTCAAATATTTTTAGCATTTGTATTTTATTCTTTTCTTTTTGGAAATAAGGAATTAAAAAAAAAATAGTTTGAACATGACTGACCTATTGTGCACTTTGGAAATGTACGTGTGAGGAATTAACAACTCTGTGCCAGTTGATGTAGAACTAACCCTCAACATGTCGTCATCTCTGTAACAGAAACAAACCCATTCTGAATTAATTTGAGCACAGACTTACACGCATTTATGTCAAAGAATAATCTTTACTTACTCGGATATAATGTTCAGTCTGTCTCCTAAAAATATAGTATGTACATCAGACCTGGGTGGAAAGTTGCATAAAGCCACTGCCATGTGCATGTGATTTCCTGCAGCTTAAGTTAAAAGAGACACAGTTGAGGGATAATTATACACAACTCGACTGATAAAATATTTAGTGCAGAGTAAAAGCTAACTGAGTTAGAGGTGTTTGACAAAGAAAAGCTGTTCATATCTGGAAGATTAATTGCATAATCACGCTCATACTCAAACACCCATCAGACGTCAACACGGGATCCTCCAGTCTGTGAACAGCAGATCGACGCCACAGTCTGCTTGTTAGACACCCCATGTTTATTTGATCACCATGTTCTGATTTTATAATTTAATCCAGCCTGAAAATCCAACTGAAGAAACAACACTCAAAAATTAAATTACACAATATTATTGATTCATTTGATATAAAAACACAGACAGACAGACTTAAAAATAAAGGTCCATGGTTTAAGAGACAGACAGATAAACATCTAACCAGACATACTTACTCCGCTATGTTTCAACTCCGTGTGCGAAAACGCTAAAATTACAAGATATAAAAATAAATGGTAGGCCATATGATAAAAGAGCACCCACTATCCCACCATCACCAAATGAGTGCACAAGGGTGTTGACACGAACTTTATCCTCTGCTGTCTGTTGTGCGTGTGTGAATTGACTTCTGTGTTCTGTTGAGTAGGAGTTGTGGTGAACTAGCCAACATGCAAATGAGATTTCCTGTTCTAAATAATAGACTTTACAAATCCATAAATCATACAACAGTCAGAATAAAACTGTTGTAAAGGGACTAGTGTGCAAGATGCAGTGCCTTCAGTTAATAATTACATAAAATGGATATACAGATATCCTGTGAAGTAGCAAATGCTATATCATTCATGAAGGTAATCTTGTGTGTAGGCCTACGTGATAACTTTATGCTTCTAGCATTTTCTTGGCACCTTCAATTGTTTGAAGAGACTGGTAAAAATAGTGTAACCACAACCTGAGAAGTGTTGCTTGAGGTGAAGGGCAAAAAAAGTACATGTGTGGTCGGAAACTTTGCGACTTGATCTTCCGTCTCCTATAGGCCTAACGTTGAGAAGTTGTTTCTGGAGTGGATCTGAAAATAATATACTATTTCGAAAGCAAAAGTATAGCAGTTATAAACGTCTAAGGAAAAAATGCATGAACAGTGTTATTTTCCATGATCTAACTTTATTTAGTAATTGAGAATCAGTGGACAGTGACTTATTTGTCAGACACTATTTCATACTCATATACAGCTGTCATTCCATGTGTACATCAATTCATGTTTTGATTAAGAATTATTATGTTAAAAAATGGTTAGGGATTAATGTACAAAAGAAAAACATGATTTTATATCAAACTAAGTCCATGCTATTTTTGTTTTGAATATTTAAAAGGTTGATGGCTTAAATGTAACTTTAAAATAAAATACAAAGAAACAATTATTAAAATGAAAATAAAGATTGATATTCCACTTCTTTTGTCTGATGACTCATTACAAGCGTTTGTTTTCTAATAGTTGATGATTTTTAGTACAACCCATTAGAGTTTTTAATATAAATACAACAAAAGTCAGTTACTGAACATTCATTACATTCATATGATGAACAGGAAAGTGTATTCAACGACAAAACACATTTGTAAGACATAACAAATTAAACAATAGCACACAGTGTAGCACGATAAGAGCACAGGAAAGGTCACAGGTCACACCATAAAACATTTAAAAAAAAGTTTTTAATGCATGTGTTTTCCTTTACGTGAGAGTGGCTCATAAAAGAGGTGGAATTAATTCCATGTAACGCAAACCGTGATAAAAAATGAAAAAGCGTGATGGAAGACCCTTCATGTGTAAATATATATTAGTCTTTAATTTTATCTGCTTTTATGACTGAAAATGTGGCTAGCATATAGTAACATCTGTATATATTCATTATGCATACCTTCAGTATATAATACATTTCATTCGAGCCTCCCCTGCCTCACTATTAAAGGCATTAGAAACATGTAGGTATCTAGGACACAAATAACAGGAGGTGAGGGGTGAAAGGACAGCAGACAGCAGATTCTTTAGCAGGAGACCTCCATGGTTTGTGGCCTGGCCTGGTTGTCCAGGACTCCAGAGTTGGGCCCGTCCAGAGGGCTGTTCAGGTTACGGCTGCGTGAGCCGTCCATGGATGTGATGCTGGAGGAGGAGGACCGGGATCGAGACAGACGGGTCATGCCAGCCGCTGGTACTGTGAGGTGGGAGTGAGATATGAGAATGTGATTATTTCAGTCTTAAGTAGAATCGGGGGTAATTGCAAGTAAACAAGTAGAACAAGCATCATGCAAGAGGAAACCAAACCGAGAATGTAATAATAGATGATCATAAATTTGTCTTGTGTCTGTCCACATAGAGTATAAATGTGCACACAGAGGCATTTCTGACAAATGTAGATCTACCAAACACAGTGCAAAGACACATTCAAGCAAAACTAAAAACCAACACGTGGAAAATAAACTACAAAAATAAAAAAATAAAATAAAGAACACAAAATTTAAAAACCTTCAGTCAACCACTAAATAATACCATGACAAATATCGACATGCAAATATGTCTAAACACAAGCACAGAGGTGAACCATGCAAGCATGTAAACACCAGTCAAAATAACTGTTGAATCACATCCGGGTACCTGATTCAGTGCTCAGATGGCTGAGCAAAACATGAGGGACTGTTTGCAAATGTTGAAGGGAGACAGATAGACAGAACAATAAGATATCTGTACAGGTTTTGGTAGAAAAAAAAAAGTATTTAATGGAAATGTTTTCAGTATTTCTGTTAATTTGAATACAGGCTAGATACTGTTCAGATACCGACTGTGGTCGGGGACGGCTGTGTTAAAATGTAACCTAGCAAGTTACAACCTCCACCCTACTAATTACCACTGTAAAACTTGCAGGTGTTTACAGCTGTGTTTCAGTGGCCTTTCTGCGGGGTCTTAAATCGCAATTCCTTTTTCTGCAGTCACTGCAGAAAAAAGAAATTGCGATTTAAGACCCTGCAGAAGCGTGAGCTGAGCTGCTTCATTTATGGCCCCTCACCTACAGAGGGCGCCAAGAGGCAAAAAACATGTGCTGCGTCCTCGCCTACTTAGGCCTACTACGCCCTAAAAAAAAAAGTACTATTTTTGTTAAGAAAAAGTAAATACTTTTTGAGTGTGTAGCAGAAGAGTAAGTAAGCTATATTTTATATAGCTATATTAATATATAGTCATAATTGCGTCTTTAACGGACCACTCTGTCGCTTAATTACATGCATCCTGTCAACGTTTAAACTGCCCTGTCAATCATCTTGTCATAGTAAAAATCCTCCACATTCAATTGAATTTACTACCGTATCAGAGAGAAATGTAGTGGATTTGAAAGTTAATGACCAAATGTACCACTATAAATGATCACAAAGTTGTTGCAGATTTAATGTAATGTGGATGACTTTGAATAAATATTTTTTTCATTGGGTTAGATACTGATTGTTAATCATGAGTAAAACCCCTCTCTACTTATCTGTTGTCTCGCAGATCCGCCATGTTTGTAGTTTTTTTTTATAAACATTTTTTATTAGTGTTTGTAGTTCTCATTTAATGCACAATGGATTGTGGGAAATATTAGCCAATAGAGTGTGTACGGATCTGCACTTCGGATTCTAACCGGAGATAGTAGACTATCTGGGTATCTTTGGAGTCATTTCAACACTACGATTTGGGACACACTAATTCTAATTTCAAATACTATTTAGGATGGATAGTATGCAAATTGGGACGCAGTAATGCTCTTTAATAATTATGAATCTTTTTGGCATCTAAACATTTTTTTATTATTTAATAATTTCCCCTGATATTTTCAATGATGTTCTTCATAACCATTATCCAATTTCACTCTAACTTTCAGTCATCCAGGACCTCCAGGTAATGACTGTCGCCCCATAATAATAATAAAAAATAAGCTCTTTTTAGCCCTGTTTGAATGTTTTTATAGAACAATGTTCTTTTCAATCTCAAGATAAGATTTAGCAATTAGATTCCTCATGGTGTGACCCCCTTTAAAAACTCTCTAGAGCTTTGATGGCTTAATTTAAAAGCCTGGTATGAATGTTACTAAGTATTATGCTCTTGAAAAGTCATCGCTTTGGTCCGCCTCCTTACATGTAAATTCCTGCCTGATTGCAACAAAGACTATGCAACAGTGCAGAAATGAAACAGCAAGTATCTTTGGAGGGGGAGGTATGAGGTCAGAGAGAGGGTGACATTTTTTCACAGAGACGCTGGCAGCACATTAAGCACTATACTGGTGCGCCGAAACCTGTCAACCAAAATGTGGGGAGGGCTTATTCAGAGGACATTGCTATTTCGTGCACGTCTGTAGTTTGGAAGGAAAACTAATCAAAACACAGGGTGTGTGGGAAGTCATGGTGAGTTGTGTGCGGTAAAAAGAAAGGAGAAAAGAAACAAAGACAGACTCCCTGAGCCGGATTTGTCTTAATAAAAGACGGCCATTAGTCATAGTGTTGTGCTGAATTGATAATCAGCATAGGCCAGTGTCTCAGAAACGCAGATAAACAGATGCATGTTTACGGAGAAAGCTGTCCCAGATTGCGCTGCAGATTAAACTAACTTCACTGAAGATACATTCACAGGTTAGAATATGTCAAACGCTGAGGTAAACGGATAAAAATACTCACTGTATCCCATTCCTTGTACAAAGTATTTGAAGGCTTCGGCCAACTTTCCAGGCTGTTGGGAGATTAGAGGTCATTTAAACAGGATTACACATTCATATTACATAATGCATACTTGAACATTGGTGAAGATAACAGCAGGGGCGGAGGTGTTTAATATGGTGTTCAATATCAAGAATTAAAGGATCAGGACTAACCTGAACAACCTGAGGCAGACCGCCACAGTCAGCCATCTGTCATAGAGAGAGAGAGAGAGAGAGAATTCAAATAATGTAAAAAAAATAAATAAAGAGATACAAGTATCACTTTGAAATACACGCAGTTCACAATGTACCAGGAGAGCAAAAAGTTAGATGAGTTAAATGCTGGACTTTGCAAAATACCCATGTTGTCTTACCTTCAGCAAGGTGGTCTTTGTTGGATTTAACCTAGAGTTGCATTCAACCTGTAATACAAAATAATTCATTAGTTTTCAAGTAGTGGGTACAGCAACAAAAGGGGGGGGAAATGACCTTGTACTTCCAAACTTACCACAGCCTCCACAGCAGGGGAAGTGTCTCCAACCACCAGAAGAGCAGGGCATCTGCACAGGGACAAACAGTCGTGAAAAGTAATAGACAAAAAAAATAAAAAAACGTAATAGATAAAATAATCAAATAAAATAAAATCTTACATCAGCGTTTTCACTGTGTTCTCATTGAGACCAACAACTGGCCTCTCGACTCCAAGGTCTTGACGACTGTTAAAAACAAAGACCGAATTTAGAAGGTTTGTCAGCATAAGTAATGACCAATGCAGACGATTTCTTTAATGAAAAGTAACTTACGCATTGTATGAGCCACAGAAAAGGCCCAAGTTGTCTTGGTTGATGTCCTGGGCAATGTGCAGGCGGTACGTCTGAATCAGTTCTTGGTTGTCAGTCAGCTCCTCCTAAATGATCAGAATAACAAATAAAATGTTACGTTTTAAAGAGAAATAAAAGCCAGCTGGCTCTCATTGTGCTCACAAAGCATTATGGGAATGATTGTTGTAAAGCCAGAGGGGTTTACTCACAGTGCTGAAGTGATGATACATCACGGTGTCCACTAGATTGCTAGTCCACCCAGTGAGCTAAAAAAAAAAAAAAGGTGAGTAATATGGATATAGATAATACTATGAAAGTAATAGAAGTGCATAAAGCGAATAAACTGTCATTTCTAATGTAAGAAACCTAAGACTACAGGGAGACAGGAAGGACAGCTGATCGCCATATATATAATATATATAATCACCATCTGTTTGATCAAAATGTATTCTCACCTTGGAAGCAGCCCAGTCTATCCAGCCCTCAGCGCAGGGGTCCACATTGATCAAAACCAGCCCCTCTACCAGGGTTGGCTGAATCAGCTGCAGACAGAGTAAAGGAAATCCGGGAATTAGGGTCTTTAATGAGGGGAATGTGGGGAGAGTGATTTAAAAATGCATGTAGTCATGGCAGAGGAGGAGCTTTTAGCAGCTGAACTCAAAGCATCTTCCTTCAGAAGCCTCTGCTGCTGCTGACCGTCAGTGGCATTAATCTTTCAGTGTGCCAGTCTATGCACACACATATGAAGAGAGGATGAGAGAGCACAGCACAGGGAAATAACACTCGGCACTTAGCGACCCGTGAATGAGAAAAGAGGGAGGGGAAGGGATGTATTATGGGTTGTTCTGCATAAAAGAAATGCTGAATATATCAGGCTTGTGAGTGTGTCAGAGATATTTAGACTTTGATCAATAGCCTCAGATGCTTGAAGCTGCAGTGCAGACAGTGTAATAACAGTCCAGCGTTCAGAGCCTCTGGGGGCAATGCAGCTTTTGCGGCACTATATTCACTAAAAGAGCAGGTGGGGATGATGTAACAATATGTGATATAGCTGTTTGATATAGGGCATGTACACACCACAGTTTAATATCCAGCATCATTTCAGTGTTTTATTGTTAACTAAAACTATTATTAGTTGAAAAAATATGAAAAACTTAAAAAAATTATAATTTAAATAAACTAAATTCAAGTTGAAGAACTAAAATTATTCAAACTAAAAGGATAAAAATATATAGAAATATTAAAATAATAATGACAAAGCATGACACATTTACAAAATCTTGTGTTATGAAGTTTACGTTATTATTTTTGTAAATTTAATTATATTAAAAAATAAATAAATTACTTGTTGTAAATAGTTGTTTTAAAGATTTTTTTAAATATATATATATAGATTTGTTTTATACTTCCAATGAAAAATGTTTATAACGGGCCAGTCAAAATGTTGCAGGGAAAGTAAAATTTGAACTTGACATGAGACAGCAGAAAGAAAGAAAAAATCTTGTTGAACCACTTAACTTGCGAATTGTTATTTTACAGCCACATTTCAATCCACAGAGAGTTTTAAATGGTTTAAAATCACTTATGCATCTCCAGTTGCTATTATTTATTTGAGATAAAAACAGATAACGGCAAACGGGTTAAACTGTTGGCATCCATGTTCCTTGTTTACAGCTGAGAGACACAAAAATGTTGCTGTGGTTACACCGACGGGTTTGGGAGGCAATTCAGTATTCCGTACGCAAACAGAATGCTAATTTAGGGGATTGAATACCGTTATAAAGAAAGAAAGAATGAGCTAGACCGAGAGACAGGCACAGACAATGTTTTAAGACAATAAAATGAAAGTGAAATGAAAAGCAGAAAAATGTCAGAGAACTCACAGCAAAGCGGCTTAAGATGTATGCACCTGCTCCCACACCAATGCCAATCACGCTGTTCACCCTGCAAACAGATACATACACATCCTGTGTCATTTTCAACATCTGCAGTGTTTCATCAGTGCTCCCTGCAGAGAAATACTGTAATTCACTCAAACAGTCCTACAGATGCAGTGATGTCCTGTTCTTCACAGACGGACCTCACTGATTGATGTGGTAGAGAGTAATTCAATGCTAATGGACCAGCTGGACTTTGTTACTCACTTCAGCTGAGTCAGGACTGAGGATAACATCTCTGCCAGCTCATCCATGGTAGGGTACTGGTACCTGAAGAGCAACAAAGACAGAAAATGACAATTATATAATCAATGGGAATATAACCAACCAAGTTTAACTAATAAATAACACCACTCTGCATCATATTTGCTGAATGAATCCAATACTTGTTACTTGTACTTACTAACTTTGGGGTGCTGATTCCAAGAATAGTGTATGTTTGCACAGTTTGCACAGTTTCTCACAAAATATGTTGTGCATTTCATAGCATTTTTGCTTTCAACAACCATTTGTAAGGTGAAGATGTCTTGTACTAACCCTTACTCACCAGACATTTTGCCACATAGACAGGTTGCCAGGTTAGAACTCTTTGTTCAATTCTCAGCTGATTTTCACAGATATGATATTATTTTATGCCTAATCATGATTTCAAGTTAGAATTATGGCCAATGACAGAAGAAAATGCAAACATGAGCCAGATGTTTTCTGCTACATCTGTGAGTGTTTTACTACATTCAAACAACAAGTAAAAAAAGTGTTCTTTATTTAAACGTATTTACTTGTGTTTATGTAAAAAAAAAAAAAAAAAACTCATTTGCAGTTAACATACATTTTGAATACTTAGAAATTCTTGCAAATCAGCAGAAATTGTTTTTCAAGATGCGGGGCTTTGTAATCACAAGATTTTGACAATGTATTGCCTCATTGGCTGTTGGGACGTGCCACTCACCCTGTGGGAAAGGGGGGTGCTGCCTCCTGCTGGCCAGGGGCGTCAACGTGCACGACGGCAAAGTGCTGAGTGATCTCCATCATGTCCTCAAAGTTAAACAGGGTGTTGAAGCAGGACTTGTCTGAAAACCAACCAAAACACCAACGTCATCATCATACTCCGATTTCCGACAAGTATACAATTTGTCTGTCATTTAATTTTTTTCACATACGGTTGAGGCCGATGTCATGGTAGGTGAGAATGACAGGGCGGTTGCCTTTAGGGCTGCCTCTCATGGTCACATGGAGCACACCATGGGGCGTCTCAATGTCATGCTCCTGGAACAAACAACAAGAAGTCAAATACAGGCAATAAAATCTCTCCTCAAAAACTTCGTCAAGCTGCCAGGAAATGCTTAAGGGTTTACTATGCAACAAAGTGAGTGAAGGGTTGGTGCTGCTGATTTCAAGAATGTATTTGTGTAGTAAGTGATATCCCCCATGAGAGGCTCAGACAGATGGCGGCAGGATCAATAGAAAGATCTAGAGGGAAGGCCAAGCAGCTGCACACAACACTGCACAGCAGTACTGTTGCATTATGGGTGTGTGCATTAGAAATGTTTTTCATTGCATTATACATTGATTTGGGTTTATGGTTAATTTAAAGAATCCCTGAACATTCAAGAAGATTAGTGAAATTATCATATGAATTTATCTAGTGCTTCATATTCATTGACAGGATTTAATCCATTGGATTTATGTAAGTGATCTAAATCCAGAGATCTAATGTTTTAATATAAATAAATATACATAAATGTTATGAACCGTGAAGTTCTTGTACTTTAATTTCACTCCAGTCATCATCCTCCAAATCGGTTTAGGAAGAACGCCAAAATCTATAAAGCATCATTCCAGGAGCCCAATTAGTGCTGCAATATAGTAGTTACTTATCCTCAATACAAGGGCAAACATACACACAAACTACACTAACGTTCAAAAGTTTGGGCTCAATATTATTTATTTAAAGAAAAGAATACTTAAATAATATAATCAAGGATTCATTAAAGACAATATAATGTTACAAACATAATGAGATCATGTCTTTCATAAATTACATTTTAAAATATATAAAAACAGAAAAAAGTTATTTTAAATTGTAATAATATTTCCCAATATTACTGCTTTACTGCATTTTGGTTTAAATTAATGCAGGCTTGAGACTTTCTAAAACATAAAAAAAAAAATTATACCAACACCAAACTTTAGTCTATATGATAAAATAACCTCTAAACAGAAAGACTTTCTCTGGTAAAATCAAAACTATCAATGTGGACGCTGGCCGGATGCTTCCGAGCCATCACTGGGAGCGGCTGCAGAACAAAACCATCATCCTGAGAGTATGACTTTGCAGAATTGTAATGCACTGCAGCCCTCATGAGTAACAGAGAGAGTGCCTTTCAAACAGAGTAAAGCTTTGAGTCTTAACATTCACAGAGCTGTCAGGTTCATTTTGCACATAAAACTGGAAAGCAAAAATGGCTGAAATCACCAGTTACAATCTAAATGGCTGCTCTATGCAGCTCCTGAGAATTTTTAGTAGCAAGTCAACTAGAAGTTGTACATCAAAAATTGTATGGATGCAAATTTTCATTACAAAGTCTACACATTTTCTGCTATTTTTACAGCAAGTCGGTCTATTATCTCAAAGAGTCTATTTCATATAACCCTAATGCAAATTCAAAGCTAACCGACTGATTGGTTTACATGTCAGTCTATCCAGACTGTGATGCCCTAACCATATGACCCTTCAAACCCGGCTGATATAAACCAAGATGGAGCCGTCAAATGCTAAGAGATTAATGATAGGACAGAAAGTTTCAGATCAATATCTGCAGACATAAAATTAGAATTGTTTTAATGTTGTATTCAATCTATATATCACCAGAAGGAGATAGGCCTTTAGTCAAGAGGGAAAACTGGGAATGTTGTCCTGGGCCTTGTATTGAGGGAGGACCAACTAAGGTCCTGGATAGAGTTTCATCATTTCATGTTCAGTGATGTATATACTGATATAATAAGGTTAAGGTATAAGGTATAATAAGGTGTGTGTGTGTGTGTGTGTGTGTGTGTGTGTGTGTGTGTGTGTGTGTGTGTGTGTGTGTGTGTGTGTGTGTGTGTGTGTGTGTGTGTGTGTGTGTGTGTGTGTGTGTGTGTGTCAGTGTGAGGGAGTGTTCTGCGCATCACAGCTTCCTCTCCATCAATTATAGAATGAGTCACAGCAGAGGGACACAGGAGTCCTGAGGTAAGGGAAAAAATTAGCTTCTACACTGAAGCTCTTTGTTTAGAGTCACAATATTGTGACTGGCTATTATTTGCTAATACCTTTCTAGCTTTGGGGTCATCTTATATGTTGAAGTTGGCATTAAATGGAAATTCACCAATATGCTATTGTGAATGATTAATAAAACTGATCTTGTAACTTTTAAATGAATACGGGATCTTCCGGTGAAACGACAGACTTTGGTGATATATATATTAACCCTGCCCCATTCTTGCAATCGACTACAAGCTGACATTCAGATCTGCCTCCAGCCAATCAACGACCAACAGATAAAAATCAAGTCAGTTTTTTTCTTTTCCGGTAATCCATTTCACTCGGATTGACTGTACAATACCGAAGAAAAAATTGGTCACTCACTAATGCGGTTTCATCATGACTTCAAACACTGACAAAATGTAGATTTATGCAGACATAAGCAATATGTGCAGTCCTTATAGGAAAACAAGCAGCAAATCATGATTCATGCCTGAGATATAACTAAAACCAAACTGCTATAATTCAAGTTTAGTTTCAATAGCAAATACATCAATACCGAAAAAAAACGGTGCTCATCAAATGATTTTATAGGGTAATACTTGCATCTCTGTGCAGGCCAGGGTGAGATCAAAAATGGGTATAATTGAGTAACGCTTGCAGCTAGGCATGCTGATTGAACAAATGTCTGGTGCTTGGCTTTAAATTTGATTGCATTGGAACGTGTCCGAATGTTTTCAGCTCTCAGGGACGCGAGTCATCAAGGCCAGAGAGTGGGAGAGTCTGAAATGTAACATTTAAGAAAAGTCTCTCCTGTTCGCTCAGCCAAACACACTCTCAATCTTTCAGACACACACATTTATACTCTGCATGTGGGTCTAGAGAGTGTGGGAGAGTCTGGAAAGAGGGGCAGAATAGGAATGAGCCTGAAAAAAGAAGAAGACTAACTCAGAGGGACAAATAGTGAAGGGTCATCATGATTCCTGACTAGGTCAACAATAAGCTGTAGAAGGTGATCTAAACTATGCAATACATTAATTTAAAACAATAAACACCCTATAATATGATCTGATATCAAACGCTTGCATCATCTTCCTCTCTGTGCTCTTCGAAAGGAAAGAAATCAGGATCGACTAGGGAGAACTGCAACCTGCTGTTCACAATAAAGAAACGCTGATCAACCAGTCCATCCTTTCTGGAGAAATTCAAGTATGTTGCTGGTTTAGCTAGACAAGAAGCCTGGGAGCATCCAAAACACAAATTCCAAGTCTTTTCAACTGGATAAAGATGTTTCTTACATTCAAACAGTGCCATAACAACAATACAAACTGAAGTGGACACATTTACAAAATATTCAAATTACTATTGGACTCACTTTTTTTAATGGTTGACTTAAATAATTTTATCTAGCACCCTTGTATCCTGAATATGTGGTTACGTCCTTGCATGCAAACATTCAAACATGGCAAAAGGACAATCAAAGCAGCTCTCTCTTGGGAAACAGAGGCTAAGCCAAGGTATATGAATGAATACAAACCAACAGTCCCAGCCTTTGCAAGCCCCCCCACCCCGCTCCTCCAGCTAATAGCATCAATCACAGACCACAAGCCTGGGAGCCATTACACAGCACAAACCTGACAGCAGATAACTATTATACACACACACCCACACACACACAGAGAGATCACATACACAATTATTAGTACACACCATCCATATGCATTCCTAGAAACACACACAGTATATACACTCTCAACCACACCCTGCCAGTAATGCTAGCGCATCTAAGTGCTCCAGATCAAATGCCCTTGATTTGCTTGACCTATTAGACCGTTTGATGATGTCTCGGGACATGTGCCATATTTAAATACACAAAATCCTTATTTATTTGACAATCCCTCAACTGCACATATCATTTTAGAGTAAATCATGTACATTTGAAGCTCCTAAACTGAAGATGTTTGTAACTAACAGTTTAGTCTCTGACTGGTTTAATCTGTGGTAAGGTAAACAAGCAGAGAGGCGCATGACTCGCATGACTAATGCAAGAAAACACACATCCCTCACTGGAAAGAATCACATATACTGGCTCACACATCAACCATGACATGCATGCACGTATGAACATTTCTGCAAGAACATAGGAGGATATCAGGGCTAAAACAGTAGGAATCAGGAGTAAGGAATCAGTTTAGGCTGTCAGTTGTAGCGGTCTCTCTTACACACACACTCACACACACACTCACACACACACTCACCACTGCATTTCCAATGCATGCATTCTGCTCCACATCCAGAACGGTTGACATGTTTCCACACACGAGACAGTGACAGCTTCAGAGAGGAGACAGGAGGAGATGGGAGGATCCACGAGAGAGACACAGAGTGGCTGAAGGAGGGATGGAGGGGAACGGACAGGGAGAGCAGTAGCTAGGCAGAGATCCAAGAGGGAGGGGAGACAGAGGAGGAGAGAGAGGGAGAGTGAAATAAATGAACAGAGGAGGTATGTTTTGAGAGAGAGGGAGAGAGAGAGAGAAAGAGAGGGAGAGACTGTTGAGATGCAGATAGAGTGAGGAGAAAGAAGTGACTGCGGTTTGCGCTGGGGAGGGAGTGCTTGCTCATGCATACGGCAGCCCCGCTCTGATTGGACGAGGGGAAGTCAGGTGGGCGGGAGGTGGCAGAAGCAGGGATGAGAGGGGTGGGGCAGACACAGAGGGCGAGGAAGGGATGATGCTCTCCACTGCACTTTATGATTTGTTTTTGGGTGGGGGCAACCAGTTCACAGCTTCAGATTCAACAAGAGAAAAGATGCAGAGAGATTTGACCTTGCAAATCTATTTATTTAATCAATTTATTCATGGGAGGGGTTCTCAACCTTTTTTTTTTCTTTTTTTTTTGCCTCAGGGCAGATTTGATTTTATCAAATGGGGGCTAAGACCAATAATAAAAAGCATAATTGATTATCACATTTACCGTTGCATACTTTTGCTCAATCTCAAGATTTCCCAAGATGAGTACATGTAAACTCACCCATCAATGATAAAATAAGATACCTTACACTTTGGACATATGGTTTTTGACGTCAAAGTTAAGTTAAGTTGAGTGTAACCTTGCTTGGTTTATGATCTCCATTCAATGCAACCACCGATCTTGACAGCATATGCATTTAGACCTGTGACCCATTTATAGGTTGTGACACGTTAAGAACAAATACTTTATTGTATAATTACATACAACTAGGCTAATTACTCAAATGAGCCATCAAATCAGTACAACAACAAGAACTAAACCTATTATCAGTGTCCTTGGATTTACAATAATGTTTTTCCCCCCTGTGTTTTCTACCACTGCAATAAATAATCACGGTTGCAACTTGCAGAACACAGTTGGTCCCGACTCCCCACTGAAGGAATTATGACCCAGCAGAGGTGCATTGTGGTATATCATCTGAGCAATCTCTCTGCGGATCTTGGGCTCTGATAGGTTATTGATTTGCTTTGCTTCCATTTATCAGTAGATGAGGTTGAAACATTGTTTTTCATTCAGTAAACCTCTGTGCTTCACCCCAGGGGCCGCCATAGACAAACACAATCTGAGGAGCAATAGTCAGGGAAAGCTAACACAACCGGAGCTGTAACACATAAGGCAAAAGAAGTCAGCATTTGTGCATTGAAATAGAGCAATGCGTGTATAAAGGTATGTACAGTGTTTTATTCCTATCCCTAACCCTACAGTATGTTAATTAATATTACTCAGTACTTAAGTGTATAATTAAACTGTAACAAGAACACCGTACAATAAAGTGTAACCCATGGTTTTATTACTTATTGATGGACCTGCAGCTTCAGTAATAAATCAGATTGTGTTAGCCACTCTCTCCGTCTCAGTGAGCAGTCCTGCGGAGCGTGCCGTGAGCGAGTGACCTTCAGGCGAGCGTGTGCACAACAGAGGGCAAAATGGACAGACACGGCCTTATCAAGACTGACTAAAAAACTTCATAATCAACAAAATATCATTTACATTCGAAACTACTCTGAAACTATCTGAAAATGGACACAGAAAGAGAGAGGTCAATACGATTCTAGGCATTTGGGTTACATTTGTATATTCCTATTTGATGGCAGAGTCTGAGAGAAGGTCTCAAAGAACAGGGGATCAGAGACGAAATCATGCTAAAAATAAATATTTTAGCTTATTTTGAATATTATTTAATACATTAATGACACTGTTTTAAAGGCAAGGATATGACTTTGCCTACTCTGAGCTTCTGGTGCCCTCTATAGGATGAAATAGTCTCTGAATAATGATGAACCTGTCGTGATGACTTGCAGTATTCACACAAGATGCTTCGGCTATTACTATTGGCTGAGAGCAGAAGGAAAAACGGGGTCTCCAAAAGGGGGCTCAAAGAGCTGAATCCCCAACTGAGATTGAAGTATTTTGGCTAACAAAAGAAAGAAAGAAAAAGCTATAGCACTATTAAGACGAATAATAATAATATGAATAATGATACACATAAAATATGTTTTAAAAATGAACTTCATATATATAAAAAACAAGATGTAATCCATTAGTCTGTAATCTGTTCAAACAAACATTTGGGTAGTTGCAACAAACAAACAAAAAGCAACAAAAAAACCCAGCCATTTTCTGAAAAGACAAGCAATGAAGTCACAATCTGACTTTTTATCATTTCACCTTAAACCTATACGACTCTGTAAACCATTTATGCCATTAAAATGACGATAGAATGTTTAAATTTTATCTTCAGGCTTTTGTACTATATTCTGGATGGCTGTAGAGAGAGAGAGAGGTCATTTACACAGAATGCGTTTTTTGTGGTTAAAAATGCGAGAAGCAAGGCAGTGGAATGCAAAAAAAAACAAGGTCTAAAAGACAAGTTTATTAATAGTTTACCTTTTAATTTAAATTAATAAAATTTAGAATGTCGTGTCATGAGCTACAAAAGACACGGACGAAATTGTCAAACACGCCCCAGTGCATGTTTACATAAAAACCCCATGGAAAAGCATTGCAGTGGAATGTAAAAATGCATTCTGTGTAAATGGCCCCACAGACTGCATTACCTCTCTTCACCAGCAGAGAGCAGTCCCTCCTTAAACCAAAGTCATCTCATGCACATGTAGGTGTTCTGCAGCACTCAATGCTACTGTGAGATTGGATTGGCTGACTCGGTGTCAGCCCATCATCTGACTAACACTTAATGTGTGCGAGCTTGTGTACGGAGGGTTGCTGAGTAAGGAATACTAAAGCCACTATATAATGTAGACCAGGTCATGCTGGAGTCTGAGCATGCTCACTTCAACAGCTGCAGGCGCTATATTTAGCTCATCTGAGACCCCTGCACTGAAAGAGGAGAATGTAATCCACAACGATGTATTTCCGTTTCCTCATTGCAGCAGAGACATTAAAAAACCCAATCAGATATGAATTTGTAAATGATGCATACATCTATATTTCAAGATAATATCAACCACCATCATTATCAACTTTCAATATAATGGATAATGATCAATGTGGATAATCATGATATGTTTTACAGGATGCATTAAGTTCTTGAGTACCTTCTTAAGTTAGAACGACAACGTTGTCTTATTTTCTTTTAAATTGACATGTTTCAATTAAACAAAATCAGTTGATGGCTGTCAGAGCTGATTTGCCAAATCCTGGTGTGAAGTTTCAACACAAACACAGTATCATGAAAGCATATTCATAGCCTCCAGTGAGTCTTATTTCAACACCAAAATAGTATGCATTTCCCAAAATAACACCTTTGATATTAAAATATGAAGGTTGAACGGCCTAAAATATCCATAACCCACCACTCGTCTGTTTTTGCACACAAACCTCTAATGAGCATCTAAGAGATAAAACTGACTTTTATATCATCCACTTATGAAATACATGTAAGATAATATTCTTACCTGACAGTCGAAGTCTTGGAAGTTCTGAGAGTTCTGTGGGAAAAAGAGATATCGGATTATTCCTTACTCACTGAGGTGCATAAAATCTCTAACAAGGTTAAATATTGATTATATCATCAATTATTTTCTCCCAGCCACTGCTGCTCTTTATATTGACACCACTAGATGGAGTGAGAGGTCAGTGAGTCTCTCCAGTTCACACATTTGCCCTGGTTTCACAGACAAGGCTTAAGCCTAGTCCCAGACTAAAATGGATATTTGAGCTGTTTTAACTGACAGCAACTTGCACTGACATAAGTTAGTGCCATTGTTTTGTCTCAAGATGCACACTAGAAAGGTTTTTTTTTATTTTTTTATGCACGTTTATAAAAGCTACTTAAACGTCCTAATTGAACTAAGGTCTAATCCTGGCTTAATCTAAGCCCTTTCTGTAAAACCAGGCCATAAATAAAGAAATAATTAATGTCATAATTAACTCACCATCATGTCTTTTTAAACCCCTCTATGCTGATTTTTTTTTTCAGTGAAACACAAAAGTAGAAAATTAAGGTGTATGGATGATTTTTATAACACTTTTATGATACATTTTTGGTGTTTTATGGAACTTGACAGCCGGGTCACAATTCTTTGTATTTCAAAGGAAAAAACTAATGACACACACCTGTAAGTGTAATGAAAATAATCCTAATATACTATAAATGTGTGTAAACGTCATGTGGAAAATGTTATACAATTATAAACACTATCTTTTTTCTACCCAGCCCATTTGTGTACTGTTAAAAACCTGAAAGAAAACTACTGCTGTCAATACACATAAAACAATTAAATAATTTCCAACCAGTATTGCCAGATTGGATACATTTTAGCTTAGTTTATAATTTCTTCTTTTTTTTTTTACCCTATGGCTGCTCTATGGTTTAGTCTATTCATTAGTTTAAAGTGAGAGAAGGATCACCCATAAAACGCTTGTCCCTTGCCTCTTGCGTTATACTGGCGGCCTCACTCAGCACTAATGGCTGTATGACATTTATATTTCTATTTTTAGCATTTTGATATGGATGCTGTGTGGCAATAACTAATGGCAAGATTTAACTGACAAAACCTGGGAATGCCATTATGAAAATGTCTGCCAATAGGGGCTGCAGGAAGAAAAAAGATGATTCTGGAATGGATTGAAATATCTTTCATTGAGCATAATTTTTTGGCACCTCAACCCCCATTCCTATCTTTTCAATTCCATTTGTCCACTCTTTCTCTTTCTTAAACCATTTCACTAATATTCCACCCCATCCGTCCCTTTTCCATCTCCATTTGTTTTCACTTGCTTCATGCTCTCACATGAATTATTCAGTTTGATGAAGTAAAGAAAAACGCAGGGGTAGAGAGGAACTTTGCCTCAGCTACAGGAAAACACAGATCTCTAACACGAGGAGCCGTGGAGGAAAGACATGTGTGTATGAGTGTGGCACAGATGTGTAATGCATGAATCGTGAGACGTGGCATGTGTGCGTGAGCATCACAATGCATTACAGAGAGAAATGAGGTATGAGCTCTGCTGTGTGTCTATAGGGTAGGCTTTATATTGTGTTAGATCTTGCTCCTCATACATTTATGTGCATATATATCAGCAACGGCTCAAAGTCTGGCTTCAAATTCTGCTGATTTAAACTATACATCTAGCTGACTTACAAGATTTATAACAAACGATTTTGTAAAAATAGAGAGAATGACTTTAGGAATGGGTTGGAAATTCTAAACCAAAAAATTGTGATGGAGTTGGAGCTGTATCATTTCCAGCTATCATTACTTTTTTGATTCAGTTTGTGCGTAGGCTTGCTAAAGAGATACTGAGTTACTCATCTGGCGATGAGTGTTGCAGTAGCGCTGTCATATCTGGCTACCGGGAGCCGGTATAACACACTCTCATGCGCTTTTTACCATTTTGAGAGGAGTAGCTTCAACAACCAGATGCATTTACACTTGTCTGGTTTCGTCTGGAATAGGTCTCAGACCACCTCCTGAAGTGGTTTGAGTGACCGGATTTAAACCGATATCGAATCGAAACCGTTTCAGAGGGCCTTTACACCAGGGGTCTCATTTATAAAACTGTGTGTTGGATCCTTACTAAAAGTGTACGTGCGCCCGAAAGCCAAAAATGGCGTACAATTTTGTTTTTCCAGACTTATAAAAGATAAGTGCGTACGGCAGAACCTGCGCAGAATTCACTTTATAAATCCCAGTCAGAAAGATTGTGCGCACATGCGTCTCCTCCCTGAAATAACCATATATGGAGCTTACAACGCCTAGTTTTACTATGCATATCGTCATCTGCATATCATAATTCATCCACGTGTTTATCGGTACAAGACAGGAAAATATGAAATGCGGATGTGCCGTCACATTACATTAATTAAAATCATTTAGTAGCCTATCCTTGACTTGTTTTTGAATAAATTAAAGTGTAAAATACATTTCAGAGAAAGTTTTTCTCAATCTTTTCCACTGGCCAAATAGTATTTTTAATTGATTTATATTTTTAATGGAAACAGATAGCCCTTATTGTGCAGTATTTGCACTAAACTATTTACTCAGACAATCTGCTATTATCATGATAAGCAATTATCTCCGTAGTTAAAATATTAAAACACAGCATGCCAGAGAAAGTGTTCAAAAGCATCGCATCCACTACAAATATTTCTATTTATTGAATATAAAAAATGTAACTTCTCAGTAATGATTTCATGTAGATTAAGTGTTTAACTCCATTAATGAGAATGGCATATTTAATCTAAATGTTTATATCAGAAATAAAACATAGTTTAAATCATTCCTTTATTTATTTAAACTGTTATTGTGAACATGCACTGTATTCATGATTAGGACTCATAATGAAGATTTACAGTTTTACTTTATCTACCGTTAGATAGGCTATATATGCGTCAGTTTCACTAAACGGCCCAACATTTAAGAAGGGATGGATATTTGCTTCAAGTGGCTTGGTGAGTGAAATTATATTTGTATTATCTTTCTGTATACGTATGTATAATTTTCTTTAGATTTTCTGTCTAAACGTGACCAAAAAGACATTTAACTCCAGCTCACCATCGGTGTCGCCAAACTGCTCCATCTCCAAAACGTTCGTACGCATGGGTCGAGTTTGCGTGCATGTGCGCAAATTTTCCCGTCAAGTTTGTTTTTATAAATCACAACTTGCGCGTCAGAAGTGGCGTACGCCTCTTTCAGGCCCTGTTTTGTGTGTACGCAACGGTTATAAATGAGGCTCCTGGTCTTTTCATGATCATTTGATGACTTTACTATCATTTTACTTTCCTTTGATGGCTTTACTATTATTCTAAAATGTATTTAAAAATTAATTATAATAATAATAAAAGTTACAAAAAAATAATAAATAGAACTAACAGAAAAATGTGTAGGTGTATCAAACCTAGGGTCTATAAAAACAGGGTATGTGTTTGCCGTGCAAAACTGACAGAGGTATCACTAGTAAAATATATAGTAATCTATATCTTGTTTATGATTGTGTATACAGTAGACGGGCATACTAGTGTGTGTGTGTGTGTGTGTGTGTGTGTGCGTGTGTGTGTGCGTGTGTGAGAGATGGATGTTTCTGATATGTTTATCTCACCTTGTAGGTCAGCAGAGGCTTGATCTCGGTCAGCTGAACATCTTGCAGCTCATCCATCTCTGTATCAGTCTGTGCTACAAAAAAAGAAAAAGAAAGAAAAAAAAAAGCACATTCATGAAACACAATACAACACTATTTATTATTAATGTAAATAGAAAACAACATACACTGCACACTATATGTTTCAGTTGAACCTAATCTAGTCTAATAAAGCCCAACATTGCCAGACAGATCTCACGTTGCGTCACATTTGCAGCAGACCTCACCTGAGTCAACACAGAGCTTTGTATTGAATTTCTGTTAATAAAACACGCTTTGCGATGTACTAAGTAGAGTTCTAATAATTTCCACCCTTGTAATCAAGCGCAAGTGTAGTCACCCTTTTTATTTTTAATTAACCTGGCAGACCTGAGATTGGGTATCAGCCCACAACAGCCTTTAGTTACACACTCTCGGTAAACAGTAATAAAAGCTGAGAGCCGAAGGGAATGTCTCTACAATTAAATTTGCTCTTTTCCGTTGCCTTGGGAACTGGGATGTTTTGATGTAAGGGTACAGTCTGCAAGCTAGTTAATATATAAATGTTGCATGATTCTGGTCTGCGATTACATTCTGAAGGCTACGTTTTATGCAAGGATCAGTTTTTTAAATCATTCTTCCAGTATAATCACTTCCTGTATTCAATACAAGGACTGAGACAGGAACGTTCACACATATTGTTTTTTCTTCTTCTGTTTGATTGCTGCTAATGAGTGACTATGCAAATGAAGCCCCACCTTATCTCTATTCAAGATGAGACCTACAGAAATATGATGCATGGTCAAATACAAACCTAGATGCAACAAAAATGTGACATTCGGTATGAATGATGTGCCTATTGAGATCTGCTGAGATCATGCTGTAAGGTGGAATGACATGCTGACGTGGCTTAACCCACTTCCACTAGCCTCATCTGTCTATTGTCACAGTTCTGACCTTCCTGACCTTGGGACGGGTCCAAACGTGACTGGCTGCTTTAATAGTAATACCGTCAACGGACTGATGCACCACCATCAGATGAGCTATCGGTTTTAAAACAATAATTTTATTTTAAAATCAAATACCGCTTTAAAAGTTGATAAAAAATACAGTTAAGAAACAGCAATGTGAAAAATTATTACACTTTAAAACACTTTTTCACACAAGCTTTTTTGATCCTTAAGAAATCATTCTAATATGCTGATTTGCCGAACTATTTCTTAATATTATTAATGTTGAGAAAACAGTTGTGCTGCTTGGTATTTTTGTGTAAACCATTTAATTTAATTTAATTTAACCATTTAATTTATTTCAGGATTCTTTGATGAATAGAAAGTAGGGGTTGCACAGACTAGTTGACTTAGCCATGAAGCTTTAAGCTCGAAGTCGACTCGTCGCTGATCATGGCCTATAGAGGGCGCAACAGGATAAGAAATCTTTAAAGTCCACATTTACTCTCAGTTTCCAAACAGTTAAAATTACAAATAAATGCATAGCCTACTCTGAGGGCGCTCCACAAGACATGTTTGATTATACCATCTGGATGCTCAAAATTGGGAGAATGCACGTTTTAAACAGCTTATTGTAGACGTAAGTTATCATCGCTGTTCTATTGTCAACAATGTTCTGTGATTTATCAATAAAATTGCTTAGAAACGGAAAAGTTCTAGCATACATTTCTTAGTAACTAAAACTCACAAGATAATTGTCGACTTTAAAAATCTGAAGTCGTTTAACCACTAATAGAACAGTATAGAAACCTTTTGTAACATTATAAATGTCTTTACCATCTCTTTTGATAAAATGAATGCATTACTGCTGAATAATAGGAAGTAAAGAAAAAATTATTTAAAAAAAACCTAACTGACCCCAAACTTTTGAACTGTAGTGCATATAGGTAGAATATATATATATTTTACATCCTGTAACAGTTTTCAAAATCTTCCCTTATGTCAGTGCAGCTCCTTTCATCAATGAAATAGCAGAGCACCATGAAATTAAACTTCCATTTTGTAAAAAGCGAGAAAACTACTAGCACACATTAAGATTTGAAAGCTTAGGAGGTGGAAATCTCCTCCGCAATCCCAGCAGCAAATCCATTATCCGGATGAAGGGCATTAAATAATATTTAGACAAGGAGTGAGTGACACAAAAAGAAAACAACAAATGTTCAGCATGCCAAAGATTTGCCACAAAGGTCCAAGATTCTTCTGCACGCGGTCCACGAATCTGGACAGAGGGCAAAGGTCAAACTGCAATCATGGCCTCTGACTCTAATCCCAAGATTGAGCTGAAATTAACAAGCAGATTCATAGACTTTTTTTTAACATACTGCCAAGATCAGTGTCAAGATTTCATATCAACAAGATTTGACTTGCTTCATTAACCCGAGTTAACTTCCTCACCAAAACCATCAACCGCAATCGATGTCATTTTCAGTTTCCGCCCACTCTAGTTGTGCATTCAGTGAAGTGTAAAACTGTTGCCATAGAGACAAAGGGGCTGATGTTTATTTTCAGAGAGGGCTCCCAAAGGGACGGGAAGGAGTAATGAAGACTCAGAACAGCAGACCGAGGCATAAGCTGAGACTCACAGACACTCATAGTTCTGTATATTATATTTCTCATGTCAAATCAGGGCTATTTAGTATAGATGAAAAATCTACTTTAGGTAAAACCTACAGCAAAACAAACCCTGATTCACCAGTATCTTCCCATGTGTATTGCATAACCGTGGACTGTGCTGTCCGAAGAAATGTGACTCATGTAAAAACACTTCCCAGGGTTCCAGCCTCCTATTTCAGAGATTTTCAGCGAAAATGTGTATCTACACAGCTGCGAAAAGAAAATACCAGAAAAAAATGATCAGAGCTAGCAGTCAGATGACAACGTTACTATAGGGCATTGCTGAATCTATTTCACAGATAGCTGTCTAGAAATATCACACACACTTCACTATATTAGCGAGGATATTGCATACACCTCCATTGATTTTATATTAGGATAATGATATTCTCTATCACCTATCCTAACCCCTAACCTAAACACAATCCTCACAAAACGTGCAAAGCGCTAGATTTAAATAAAAACACGTTTTGGCCGATTTATAAGCCTTTTTAACTACCGGTAGGTTTTTGTCATAATATTTCACTATTTACGTGAGGATATTTGGCCAAACCTGTACAGACACACGCACGCACGCACTCACTCACACTTTTTCCGTAGCACAGATGGTGATTTGATCGGGGCTGTTCCAGGGCGGACTTTTGTAAATTGTCTCCACACATTTAGTTAACCACAGACTAATAAAAACATAGCGGGATAGAATAAAGATAGAATAACTTATTTCAAAATCGGGATAATACCGTACCCGTTATGAAAGCTTCAACGATAACATGAAAATTTGATACCATCACATGCACAGTTCTCATTACTGATTTTCAGCTATTTATTTATAGTTGATTATTAAACACTCGCTGTTTGTAACAGAACTCAAATCATGAAGTAACATCAGCAGCACATGCTCCATTAATTTTTGTCACAATTCAACCTCTTTTTACGTGGAAGGTCATTGTTCCTGTTCTCAGGAATCCACCAAAGACCACTTGCATTCTCATGTGTTAAATTTCAACCAGTCCAATCACTTCCTCTGAATCCCCAGTAAAGGTTACTGGGAGAGTGGGAAGTGGTTTGCAGGTAAGCTGAGAGACACGACCTATGACTAGGGTCAGAATGGAAGTGCACTAGGTAAAGCATATTGTGCAGTGCACACTCTAGAATGCATAATATATAAAGCCTTTAAGTAAAGTGTTATCAAAAATGAAGAAAGAAAAAAACATTACAACAACAAACACACCAAGTACTTAAAATGACAACAAAACAAAAAAATATATATATATCATAAGATTAAATATGAAACTTGTAAACCAAAAATGTGAACCAATTGATTCTATGTATTATGTTAAAAGAAAACATGATGCATAGCATATGCTTCAGAAAAGTCACTAGTAGAAGGATTTTAGATTTGCTATTCTGAAGACAGCCTGTATGTTCCCTCTCACCTTTTTTTGCCTGCTTTTGTCTCCATCTCTGTGGCTCCCTCTATCACTAACTGAATTAAGGGAAACCCTGGTCTAAGCAGTTGTGTGTGTGACAGGGTGACGCGCACACTCCGTTATAAAGCTCTTGTGGTGGCAGAGAGCGGCCGATGCACTAAACTCTCTGCCAAAAAAGGACTTCCATCTCTTTCTCTTTTCATACACTGAGGGATGAGGGACACCCTGCATGCTGACGCAAACTGTCACAGACTCAAAGTGTCGCATCCATCATACTTCGGCTTTTTCCTTATACATTAAGCCACTTCCTTGCTGTCATTCCTGAAGAAACAAGGACTTGCATACACACAAGGGTATATGAGGATACTTGTTCTCATAAATCTCTCTTATGCACACATACACAATCACATACAATCTTTTTCATATATATAATGCAGACTATAGCGAAAACCCTTCTTAGAGTTCCCAGAATGCTTTGAACGGAGTGCATTATTCCTGAAGGGTCACAATGTTTAGCCTTATTAGAACAGAAAGCCACTCACTGTATTGATTTAAAGCTTATTTGTTGGCATCATCAGTTAAAGCATCTTATGCCTCCCAGACACACACACACACACACTTAAATTAAGAGCAATTTCACACTATGCTTTTGGTGCGGACCCGAGCCTGTTTGACATTAGAGCTCGGATCATTTGATTGGTGTTAAAGGGTATATGTGGTTTTGTTTTTGTGAGCTTCAGTACATTTCACAACTAAAAAGAGTTTGACAGTCCGTCCTAACTCCCAGAAGTGAAGCACTATTGATTGATGATGTATTAGGGATGCACAGATTTTTAAAGTGCTGGCCAATACTGATAATTATTTTCAGATTATGGCGTAGACTATTTTCTCAAAATAAATAAAACACTAAAAAAGATTTAAAGGCGCATTCACACCAGATGCCGTCAATTCACCAAAAGCAAAGGAATGGCAGACTCTGATAACGTCATCAAATCTTACTCGCTCGACGTGACAGTTCCACACATTGTCTTTCAATGTTCCACACATTGTCTTTCATTACGGACTATGAACACGCCGCTGCAGACATCCTCACATATCACAACAAGCACACCTACACATTGAAGCCATTAGACAAATTGAAATGCATAAAAACTGAAATTCATGCAAACCGATAGCTGAGACAAAAACTAAATAACCTTAAACCTGCACCAACCTTAAAATATGACATGTGGTGGGTTCAAAGATGAATCAGATATTGATCATAACCCAGCAAATTAGACAGTTGTAGACCACTGTTGATGAGAACATGAGAACGAAGGACTTTTCAAGGACTTTCAAGAATTTCAGACAACTTTTTTCCAGCATTTCAAAGCTAAAAAGTCTGAATATTTTCTTCTAATTTAAATGTTAGTTTAAATGTGATGACCAAAAACATTTTTTGTTCATCCGACCTTCAAAGAGTGTCCTCATTTGTACTGTAGATTCAGGAAAACTAACACTTATTAAAAAAAAAAAAAGTTTTTAAAGACATTAAATAACTAGTTGTTGGCGACAGAGGAGCACTTATTTGGCTAATTAGCCGTTTCCACTCCATAATTTAGTTTTTTTTTTCCACACGGTTTGGGTTTATTTTTTGTCACTTTTTGTACTAAAGTATGTTGGAAAAGTCACAAATTCTCATGAAAAACAAAAACTTTTCTTCAAATTGTGAATGAAATTACACAGAGTAAAGATCTCTTCCTTTATAATCACTGAAGCTGTCAGTCCAGTTCAGTGCAAACACATCGAGTGATGAATGAATCTTTTATTTACATTGTGTCTCCGCTTTGTTTGTTATAATGAGAGGATTTGTGCATGTGCAGAACTTTGTAAACTTAATGAGCTAAAGAAAAACTATTGCACCGTTTTGAGAGATACTGAGTGGATTAAACTTAAACACCACTTAT
Organism: Phoxinus phoxinus; assembly: GCF_949152265.1. Classification (NCBI taxonomy): domain Eukaryota; kingdom Metazoa; phylum Chordata; class Actinopteri; order Cypriniformes; family Leuciscidae; genus Phoxinus; species Phoxinus phoxinus. The sequence continues at coordinate 18,455,411 of NC_136897.1, read as the reverse complement.
TGGTCATTATTTTCAACAGAAATACCTGTGATTGGCTACAACGCTACAATTCACTAAATTCTGCAAAATCACGTTGTAAATACCACATTTGCACCGCTGTTGAACATGACACGAATTTTCACACCAACTATAACGGTAATAACAATATTAGTGTCCACACTAATGCACAATATAGTTGTTTATTATACGCATGCTGCAGTTTTGTCGCCTGCAGCTTTTAATTCTAGAGCTCTTTAAAGCAGGATGGATTCTGATTGGCTGTCAAGGTTTTTATCGTTTATCAGCAGGAAAAAAAACTGTTTTGAAAGTCATTCCAACAATATTGTTTCTCTGTGCCATTATCGTTAGAGTTGTGGTGTGGACCTGACTATTTCTATTTAGAACAATAGACACTACAAATGACAAAAATTACTACAAAATTACAAAAATCTCCAATATCAGCTAAAAATCCATACAGATACATAGAACATACTATGTACAATTTACATTTTTGAAGGTCTTTGCCACAAATACTCTTTCCTGACACATAATTTCATGATGTTTTGTGCAGACAGCACAAGCCCCTACCCTAGTAAAAGGCTGAACGTTTTAGTCATGTTTATTAGGGGACATATGTGACATCAAAACAATCCCATCACAGAATGCGTCTGTCTCTGCAGAGGATCTGCTTTGGCCTCAGTTTTTGTCCCGAAAGCATGAGGATTTAAAGTAGGTTAAATTACAGTGTGGGACTAAAGCCTTCTAAAGCAGATGGTCAAGAAAAATTCACATATAGCGTGCACATATATAATTCACATTCTATATTCCATTAACTTTTTATCTCATAAATGAGGTAATCAATAATCAACATGATAATCGCTCATAAGGGTGCCAGATCCCCTAGAGATGCACAAATCAAAGCTGTATGCATTAGATTAATCTGGTTTGATAAATGACAGAAAATACACTTCTAACATGATATCAGCTGGGTAAATTACTTTCTACAACAGCTCCCAGAGCCATAAATAAAATCTAAACATGTTCCATGTGTAGCCTGGGCTAAACGTATTTAAGAGAACCTGCATTAGCACAGACTAAAGGGAAATCCCACAGTCTGTCTTCAGTAGGGTCAGGGGAAGTGCTCTGAGAACCCAACAACATCTCAACTTTTGAATGGTAGTTCATTTTACACTGTTTATTATTAATAACACACTAGACATTTCAGGGTAAAAGCTAAAGAGACACTGAACGGTTTCATTGAGGCTCATGCAAAAGCAGAACTAGCACAGTTGTTCTTACAAAAGGATTGCTATATGTTTTGCTTTTAAGAGCACAGAGTCCTTAGGGATCCAGTGCAAACTACTGCTCAAGATTAAAATTCAAGAGCTGCATGAATATACACCGAGCAAATAAAATAAGAGCCTCTGCTGTGATCTGAAAAAGTGCCGGGTCAGTGTGCAATCTGATGACCATTTTGATGGAATAGACTGAGACATCTCAGCAGGCCAGCCTGATATTGAGCCATCAGGCAGAAGCACAGCTGTCAAGGTGAAAATGGGAGGAGGGAACGATGGGAGACAGAGAAACATGGCACAAAACCAAAGACACAAGTTTAGTGGGCTGGCCACAGTCCAGGACAACCACATGAAACCCACCAGACACGTGCGACAGGCCAGAACGAATGACCTTTAATGTTAATAAGACGGAGATCGAACTGTTGAAATTGATTAAAATAGCTCAGAGTTCCAGCACAGGGATGATTCGCCTTTTGTAGGTCAGATATTAGATGGGTTTGAGCTGATTAATAAGGTGCAACATCTGAAAATGAGAAAAAAGCAAGTGCTTCGCGCAGCAACAGCAGAATCGAAAAAATTAAGGTCACAGGGAACTCTCACAAATCTTCAGACAGTCATGCTAACAACGGCTGCCATATGCCGAAACCAGTTTCACAGCGTTTCTGACAATAATAAAGGTTAAAACGGAAAGAGAGCAGTGCAATGCAATCAATCTACTGAAACCCCTTAAAATTCCACTACTGAACCACTAAACAAATGAGACGTTTGTTGTTTTTTTTGCGATCCTCCACTCTTTCCACTAGACTGCACTTAAGGAAGCCCACTCACGGGAACAAACGCTCCAGAGCATCATATTCGCTGTGCAGCAATTACACCATGCAAACAACCAATTTGTTTTTCAGTAAACATAAGTGCCCGGTTGCATAAAGCACCTTAAGTGAAATTTTCCCTTAAGTTCGCCCTTATGTTTCCCTTAAACCTAAGGGTGTTGCAGAAAAATACCCTTAAGTGTTACTTAACGTTTTTTTTAAGTGAAACGTCATAAACACTTAGAATTTCCCTTAAATGCTGATTTTTTTCACTTAAGTGATCCCTTAAAAAGCGTTAAGTGTTGCATAAAACCCCTTAATGGTCATTTCCCTAAGTATAACTTAAGGTTTGGAAATCGTAACCTTAAGAGTAACGCGGACAAAAAATAAGACGACATGGCTGAATTTATGGAACGAGCTGAAGATAATTATGTGCCAAGAATAATTTTTAGGGATAGGGAGAACCCTATTGTTGCATGAATACCGCTTTGATCGACGTGCAATATTTGACATCACTCATAACAAACTAGACGGCGCCCTTGACCGTGTCACACATCGCAACCACTCTTTACCTGCGGTGTTACAACTGCTTATAGCACTGCGTTTTTTGCAACTGGGAGTTTTCAGACGATAGTGGGAGATGTTTTCCACGTTCATAAATCGTCTGTCAGCAGAGTGGTTCTTCACCGGGTTGCGGTGTTGTTAGTGTTAGTGTTTTGCGTATCTATGGCAACAACAGACTTTTATAACGTGAATCCAGGATCGCTGTCGTGAAACACTTAAATGTTTCCCTTACCTAAGAGAATCGTTTAAGAGATTATATGCAACACCCTTAAGTTATTCTCTTAGGTAAGGGGAAATCGCCCCTTAAGTGTCATACTTAAGGGAAAAACTTAAGGTGCTTTATGCAACCGGGCAAAGGTCTTTTTCAGGTCTGATAAGGTTATATTACATCATTACCATCTTACAAAACACAACCAGTTCTTTTAAAACCAATTGAAACAATTAATAGTATAATTTTAAAGCAAAACAGTACTAAAGTTTTACTATGTTTTTGTTTGAAAGACCCTGGAACACTATATGTACATTACTGTTGTGTTCAATAGCTTGGGGTAGTAAAATAAAGTAAAGCAATAAGCCCCTCTCCGCGTCGTGCCTATCAACGCCCCTTAGCTGTTCTAAATCCACTGTAAAACACGGCTTCAAGGGGCTTATTGCTTTTATAAAACGGTTACTCCATAAAAATGTTAATTTTAATATTTATTTTATTCATAAAATAAACACCAGCAACAAAAAATATAACCTTATAACACATTTATTCCTCTGGCAAGCAATGTAGTTCCAAAGGGGTTGCTAAGCAACATGCAGCAACAAAGAATCACAAACAGCAGTTGCGCAGTAATACTACTAATGTAATGCAGTCACAGCACAGGTGTATGTTTGTTGAGTAATTTACAACGGCTTCGAACGTGAACTCAACCAATCAGAATCATGGACTGGAACTCTCCGTTTATTAATATTTTTGAAAGAAAATGTGTTATGCTCACCAAGACTGCATTTATTTGATCAAAACTACACTAAAAACTGTACTATTGTGAAATATTACTACAATTTAAAATAACAGTTTTCTATTTTGTTACATTTTGAAATGTACTGGATTTTCAGCATCATTATAGTCTTCAGTGTCACACGATCCTTCAGAAATCATTCTAAAATGCTGATTTGGTGCTCAGCTCAAATAACATTTATTATTATTAGCTGCTTTATATTTTTGTTGAAAACATGATACATTTTGGGGGATACTTTTATGAATATAAAGTAAAAAAAAAAACAGCATTTATTAGAAACTTTTGTAAAATTATAGCCTACATGTATTTACAGTCTTTTTTTATCAATTTTATGCATGAATAAAGTATTAATTTCCTTTAAAAAAAATCTGACTGACCTCAAACTTTTTAATGGATAAACTCATATTATGAAGAAAAATATGTACATTAAAGCCATTTTATATGTCAATTTATGCCTAGTGAAGAATAATCTGAAATCAAAACGGATTAACTATTACAGAGTGTCCCTTCGGTCCTGCACATCCCTGCAGTGAGGGACGGTCAGGAGGACCAGTTTGGAATCTGTCCACAACATCACACACTCAACAGCCTGACAACTGTGATATTGCTTTACAGAAGATGCTATAAGGGAGAGTGGAAATGTACTGCTTAGTTTATTTAAAGGAACAGCAGTATGAGCCGTGTACAGCAAAGTGCTGCAAAAAGATTTAAAATAAAACCCTATGGGTTTGGATCGACACATGTGGTTGACTAAATAATGACCGAATTTTCATCTTTGGGTGAACTATTCTTACACTGTGTGTACTTTGCAATCACTCTACTGTAAACACTGATACATGCCTCATTTGTCACTAACACAGACACAGAAATATGATGTTTTACATTCAAATAAGATCTGACACATTCAGAATGGCCAGTTTAAGATGAAGTGTCGTCTTTATCTCTGTATAGCACTATGGGCTACACTCATTGGCCCTCGTGCTGGTCCACAATCCTGATAAGAAGAGTTATTGAGATTGTAAGCACACTCAATTGAACTGAGCATAGCTTAATTAAAGCTCGCAGCTCCCGAGAGTCCCAGGATTCCCTGACATCTATCTATCTCTACACGCCAACCTGCAGGAACAGACCAAATCCCTCTCTCTTGCGCTCTCTCCAAATATAGGCTACTTCTCCATATAGGGATGTTTAAATGCTAAAGTAATGTTTTAGTCAAACACACGGAATAAACATTTTAAAAAAATAAGGAAAATTAAAACAGAGAGAACTTACAGTGTAATGACAGTACAACGAGTTAAAGCATTCACTGCAAAAGCAGAATAAAAACAGATCATATTTTTCATATTATTTGGGGGTTTAAACAAACTAAAAAGGGGTTACCTCAGTCACAAACTTTTCATAGACAACAACAGACAGGTAAACATGGATAACTAGCTTTCCACATGCAATTATGGATGTTTACGAGCCAATAAGGAAGTGTACCATTATTAATTATACCTGTCAAAATGTGAAATTTCCCTTGTGAAATGTCTTTTCGGGTAGAAAGTTTCATTGGATTTCTATGGAAATTCACACGTCATCTCAACAGCATAAAGATCGGTTAAAGCTTTGTCTTGAATACAACTGATTAACACAAATACTGTGTACTAAAACAACAATCAACGTTTCAATGTAGATACGACAAACAGATTTCAGCAAAACGACTGCAAGGCATTTCTTAGGAGACCTGTTTTGATGATAACAACAGGTTAGTGTTTTTGTTTGTTGTGTCAATAGTGTCTAGTGCACAACCACATTGTCTGAGTGTGCTAAAAAGCACACCTGCGAGCACATGGAGTTCACATCATCAGCACTGCGACCTTCCCATGATCAGGTGACCGAGGACAATGTCATTTGTGACATGCCGGAAGTTGTCTCGTATAATCGAAATTAGCCCAAAATCCATCCGTACGTCTTCGAGACACCGGCGTCCCTTGAGATTTTTTTAAAAATACATATAGGAATTTTACATTTATAGGGTAAAATTAGGAAGACGATGCAATCACAAATCAAAGTTAGACATAGGTAAATAATTTACACATTCAGACATAATAATAATACGAAGACAACAACAACACATATTTTCATTTAAACTGTTATATACATACACATGTACACAAAGAAAAATCATATTCAATATGAAAAGATTGCAGCTGGCCCTCTTATTCTAAACGAGAACCATCTATGAAAACTATGAAACATCTGCAGCGACGAATAGGATAACGTTAAAAATGCACCGAATTACAACCCATTAATGTTACACCTAATGAGGTAAAAAGTTTCTATTTTTGGCAACATCCTTGGTGTCGGGTGTGTGAAAAAAATCGATCTATAATAAATCAAAATGTGCGTGTTTTTTCTCTTCTGTCTTATTCAGCGGCTGTTACTGTGGCTCCCAGCAGTTTAAAAACATGGAGCCATTTTAAATGGAATTACATTGGTCGCTGAAGAGAAGATGACCAACACTATCACTCTAAATTATGTCACACAATTCCCGTCAGTTTTGTTTATATTCCAAGAACAAATCGTACTAATTCAGTTCTAAAATTAGGCATTTAACTCACCAAACAGTTTTGAGGAACAATACTTGGATCTGACTAAGGAAAAATCCCTCACAAAGATGTTGAAGTGAACGGAGGCTGGTAGAAGGGCTCGTCGTCCGCACGTTTCTCTGCTCGCAGTCTCTGCCAGCAGCCGTGTTTTGATGTCACTCGGTGGGCGGGGCCTTCTGGGCTACCCACATTACACTCAACGTTTGGAAGACCCCCTCATACGCGATTTATCGCCCCCGTGAGGTTATCTATGTGGATATCGTGTCTTTTTCGACAGTTATGTCTTTTTCTTTGGTTCTGCAAATTTTTTTCGACTAAAGAAAATCACCAGTACACCAAGTATACACATATGCATACAAAGTGCTTTTATTGTAGCCTAACTGTCTCTAATGTCAACAGTTGGGCAACATGTTAAACAAGCATATCGTCATCATAATGCAGTATATAGAGGGAATACCGTTTTCCAGTCATAGGCTACAGTATTGAAAAGACATGAGAGTAAATAATGACAGAATTTTATATATGTGGTTATCAAGATAACTAATATGCATAGATTTAATTTAAGTAACTACAATTGCAATACTGAAATGCATTCAGAATGAGAAATTCAGTATTTCCAGTTTCTGCTTTTAAACAGTCATGTGGTTCAGTCTTTGTTAATACTAGCCCCTGGTTTTACAAACAAGGCTTAAGACTAGTCCCAGACTAACATGCATGTTTGAGCTGTTTTAACTGCAATCAAATTGCACTGAGATATCTTAAAATATGTCAGTGCCATTGTTTGTCTCAAGATGCACACCAGTAATGTTTTTGTTTTCTTCTTCTTCTAATGCATGTTTATAAAAGCTACTTAAATGTCAATTGAACTAAGGTCTAATCCTGGCTTTAATCTAAGCCCCGTCTGTGAAACCAGGCCTAAACATTTAATGGCTAATCCATAATGAAGTGATGTCACAGACTACATTTACTACACAAAGCTTAAAGAAAGACTACTGAGGATTGCAGTAATTATGAAATTCACAGTTGTTCAGAAATAAATATGCAATATTCAAAAAACATTTGAACTTTCTAAGCATAAGGTCCTTTAAATACAGCGGAGCACATAAACAATAGTTTCATTGTGCACATTTTACTTCAGTTTCACAGTTCACACCCAACCTGTTAAATAGAGGTTAACGGTTACTAACCTTTGAACAACGCAGGACTGATTCTTATTTTGACTATCCAGTAGGTCTTTTTTTAGATTAAACATGATAAACTTAGTTAAAAAAATGATATGTATACATATAAACCTTTCAGCAAACATACATTTAGATATTTTGTTATACGTTTACTTTCGGTGAAAGAGAAAGGATGAAAAGGATCTGGATCACATTTGCTGTAAAGGGATAGGTGGGGTGATAAAGTTTTGCAACATTCAATCCTAACTCCAAGTCCACAGTCAGAATCACAGATTCTGTAACAAACAGCTTGTTTAGTTTCACATTGTTCTCAGTCTAATGTTCTTTAGGCTCTTTGGTTTCGTGGCCCGCTTTAGGAATGTATTAAACTGAGGTAGTCCTGTGATGATAGTGAAATTTGCCCTGGCGCCCTCATGTGGCACAAATCAGAGCGATCTGTTGCACCTTTCCCAGTTCATTCAGCAGCTGCTTGATGCTTTGCTTGAGTTCAGGCAGACGGTCCAATGGCTCTGGAGGCTCCAACTCACCCGTGCAGTCCAGCCAGTTTTCAAGCACTGAAACAGGAAGCAATTGATGTTTTAGCTTTAATGTATAATAAACATTCCCATTATACAAATCACCAAATGAAAAATAGCAAAACATAAATCCAGCCCCCTGAAACCCCGTGGCACACCATCAAGCTCCCTTTCGATGAAGTCCATCCTGCGAGTAACCTCTTCTTGTAAAGTCTCGATGTGTTCCAGCAGGTTGATCCTCCACTGCTGGGGCGGAGCTGCGCCCTTAACCCCGCCTCCATCACCACACGCCTCACGCTTCTCTCCTGCATCCTACAATGTCACATTCACTCGTTACTTACATTGCAGCATTCAATGTATTTAACATTCAGTCACAAACAATATAAAACAGTCAGTCTACACTACTGCTCAAAAGTTTGGGGTTGGTAAGATTTTTTTTAAACTGTTTTTTCAAAGTCACTAGGGCTGGATTTATTAAAATAAAAAATACAGTAAAACAGTAATATCTTGAAATATTATTAAAATGTAAAATAACCGCTTTCTACTTTAGATACATATGTATTAAATATATGTATATATGTATTCAAATGTAATTAATTCCTGTGATGCTGAGCTGAAATTTCAATAGCCATTATCCAGTCTTCAGTGTCACATGATCCTTCAGAAATCATTCTATTATTGCTGATGTGGTGGTCAAAAAAATATCATTATTATCGATGTTGAAAACAGTTGTGCTTAATGTTTTTGTGGAAACCATAATGCATTTTTTTCAGGATTCTTTGATGAATGGAAAGTTCAAAGAACAGAAATTATTAGAAACATAAACCTTTTATAACAAAACCTTTACGGAGTCCTTGCTAAATGTAGAAAAAGTATGAATTCCTTAATGAAAGTATTAATATCTTTTGAACCAATGTACATATTTTGAAGTACACTTTTTAAGTTTGCTGTAAATCATTAAAGGAATAGTTCAACTCAAAATAAATCCTAAATGACGATTTTGATGATCGTTTTATTATGACATCAAACTGGTCGTGCTGTGTCTAAATGAGACATGTTTTAATAGATGCAGATGTTTAATGTTCAGTACGTATTTTAAATATTGATAGACCTCTTATAATTTTAGACCACTGATACTTTTATTGTGCTTTTTATCATTTTGGAGCTTATCCGCACAAATCCCCATTCACTTTCATAATAAGTAAAGAATGGCACATTCTTCAACATTTCTATTCTATTAAAATTCATGTACTATTCCTTTAAAAATGTCAGCTCACTGTAGGATCAGACCTTTTGATTTGACCGTAATAATTATATTTCACAGAACTACATTGTTAATCACATAATATTAACCTCGTTTGACCCTCACCATCCTGTGGTTGAACAGCTGAGCACTAGATGTCTTCAGAAGTGCTGGTTGGATCTCTCCATAATAGTGTTGTTCATTCTTCAGCATTCTCTCAGTGTTGTGTGATCGATCTTCCAACACTGACTCAACCCGTGTCTTCAGCACCAGCCTCGGCTCCAATACTTGGTACAGTGTTTGTGGCTTTTGGTAGCAGTGCTCACTGCTAATGTAGTCCTGGAAGGATGAAGAGAATGGCTCTTTCTGTAGAATGACTTCAGAAGATGCTGATGAAGAAACGTTTTTTGCGTCTGGAAGAGCCATGCTTTTTATCCTGGATCTCTCAGTCAGCTTCCACGGCTCCTGCCACAACTTGAGGTCTGGATGAGTCTGGCTCCTGTAGAAAGGGGTGCAACACTCTTTTCATGTGGCTTTTCTAACAGCATGAGTCTTATTGGTTAAAACAGAGATAAAAAAGCATCACTTAGGCCACATTTACAAGTGACCCAAATCCGATTTTTTTCCTCCCATGTGGCACAGATCGGATATGACCCACAAACATGTAAGCAGGAAAAAAGCACATGGATTCTGATATAAATTGGATATGTGCATTTGCGAATGACGGTGGCGAATGACGTCAACTCGGGTGGAGGCAAACTGCGATCACATGACTATTTTCAATGGCGCAATGGCAGACGAAGTCTCAACCCAGTGCAGTCATGCTGAAGTTTTATGTATTTTGAGTCTTTGGGGCGAAGGGACACATAGTGCAGATAAAAAAGCAGGGTTGTTACAGAAACAAAGGCGTATTTTGAGAAACTTCAGGCGAGATGGGAATGCACGGTTTTAAGCGCTCGTGGCTACGGTGGCAACATAAAATCAAAAGCTTAAAAAGCAAGTACAAGGTAGTCAAAGACAACAACAACAAGAGTGATAATAGCCATATTACATTCCCATTCTACAAACAAATGGAAGGCGTTTTAGCTGCCGACCACCTGAAATACTAGATAGTTTCAGAGAGGAAGATGCTCCATCACCAGTGGACTGTCAAGAGCTGCAGTGTGAGAACATTAAAGTTATAGGTAAAGGTAAATGAAAGTTTTTGCAGACATTAGCTGGCATATAAACGTTATTTCAGCCATTGCCAAATTAGAAAAAGTGACGATCGATATATTATTGTGTTAGTCTATAACATTAGATACAAGGGTGTAATGTGTAATGACATAGCTATCATCAAGTGAATAGTGTAAATTAAGATATCGGATATGGGTCACACAACAACAAAAATCAGATATAGTCAACAAGTGGGCATCAAGACCTGCAGTGTAAATGTGGCCTTACTGTAGCACGCTGATTTTGAGCTGCAGGCCATTGAGGACTTCCAGCACATGCTGAACGTCCCCTAACAGCTGATGAGTGGCTGCGATCTTCTTGCCGTTCTGATGGGAGTAGTTCTCCAGGAAAGAGAGGCCATACATATGGCCGGTGCTAAGCCAGTCCCTGTCATACCAGTACCTCAGGCTCTGTCTCTGACCTCTGGTCTGCCCTGGATACACACAAACAAATGCACTGGTAAGCCAAAATTAACTTAAAACAGCAGAAAATGTCCTAATTCCCTAGCAGGAGAAAGGGGAATTGACTAAATGCTGAGTCAAACTGCCACTCATCCTGAGGTCTACATTAGAGTTTTGTTTAGAAATCAACACTAAAACATGCATCACTTCCAAACCTGGAGAATCCCGGCAAATGAAGCAAGCGTATCGTTCTGGAACGTTCTCTTCCAGGAGCCCCATACAGGTTCCATGCTGCCAGTACAGACACTCTTCACACTGAGGTGCAAGAGAAAAAGCAACAAATGTGATCGTTGTTAATAGTGAAAATCTTCTATTATAACATAATATTTCTATTTTAAAATGTAATTTATTCATGTGATGTCAAATCTATATTTTCAGAAGCCATTACTCCAGTCTTCAGTGTCACATGATCCTTCAGAAATCATTTTAATATGTTGATTTTGTGATCATTAACTCTTTTGTAACATTAGAAATGTCTTTACTATCACCTTTGGTCAATTTAATGCATCCTTGCTGATAAGTATTAATTTCTTTACTGACCCCCACATTTTGAATGGTAGTGTACAGACCAAATGAATGGTCACCTGTAACATGAAGTCATTTTCCTCTTCCGCTTCACACACACAGCGGACAGTTTCCTGACTTCCTGTAGTTGAGGCAACAGAGCTACAGCTGAGAGGTGAGGCGATGACATCTAGATCCGCCCCCATTTCATCTTCACTCCAACCACAGCTGTCAGAGGACCAGTCTGAAATGCTATCCTCATCTGGAAACAGAATACAAAACTAAGATAATCTCAAATTGGAAAAATCTATAAACTCCACAAAACATTAAGATGGACAGGAAACCTTCAGTTAAAGCACAGCTGAATGTACTAACAGTGAAAATATAAATTGACAGGAAGTGGATGAATAGCAGAGCAAAATTATTATTTTTTCTTAAATGATAAAATGCAATATGTTTCGCATAGCAGAATTTACACTTCTATAATTTATATTTCTACTTGTATTATAATTTACTGTTGCAAACATATTTTAGTTCAATTACAGTTGTTGTGCACAGAAATAAAGATTTACCATCACTCAAAATCAACGCTTCGAGAACTGATTGCATAGTCTGTAAATAAATGTTACTTTTCTTTACCTGATGTGGTTTTTTTCATCTTTTTCTTTTCCTTCAACTTTATACGCAAGAAGTCTCTAGTCTGTTTCTCTTTTGACCGGTCACGTTCTTTCACGCCTTCTAAAAAAGGCAAAAAACAAAGCTCAGTTAGATCATGTCATGTTTTAAAGCCTTCAATTAAATAACACTGAGAATCCCAAATCCTTTCTGTGAAATACAATATAAATTTTATCCATCAGCCATACCTATTTCCATAAATCTCCTCTCTCTTTCCTTGTTGAAGTATCTATGCATGTTGCTGTCGAGCTGATTGTCTCTGGTCTTGTCCCTGGTCTTGTCCTTCAGTGAAGGCCATCGTTGGTAATTCTGTGCACTGACAACAGGGGGCGCAAGAGAGCGTCTCTTCACGGTCCCCTGCGCACACTCATGCGATGTAACGCATCTCTTCTTAGAGCCATCCTGAGTATTAAGTGCGGTCTGTTTGTCCATTGCCCGGATCGGCTCTGGCTCCATCAGACGATCATCTCCATGGTAGTATTTCATATGATAGTGCAGGAGTTTTGCTTTGCGGAAAGACTTCGTACAGCCAGGAGCACTGCATTTATATGGATTATGGTCCAAGTTGATCGAGAGCACTGGTGGCGGTTGGTTTCTGATGACTCTGTATACTGTGATAAGTACAATTTACATTCATCGTCACTAATTCGAGATGATTCTGATTGTTCTCATTTATTAGTAGAGACGATTACTCACATGGTTCTCTGCTGAACCGGTTGGGGTTATGGAAGGCTTGTTTTCTAACTGCTACAATTTTTAAAAAGAACAACAAAAAAACATGATCATAATGAACCAGGTCTTATTAGAGTAAATATGTGTTTTACGGATGTGGTGGGTGGAATCTCACCTGTAGGCTTAAAGGTTTCTGATTGGCACGGAGCCTTAGGTACTGATGTGTCATTGGATGGTTGTGTCAGACATAAGGGGTCTGATCCTTTTCCTTCAGTTCTCTGATTGGTGGATTCGCATATGGGCTTGCAATCATTATGAAAACTTTTTTCTGGAGGAAAGAGATGAATGATGAGGAAATCTACCATTATGGCACTAGTAAACACATTTTTTTACATAACAGTCAGATAGTCAAACCTGAATCAGTCTTGGTTTTTTTGGAGCTCCTTCGTGCCATTGAAAGTCGTCTCTTCCCTAGAGAAAATAAACTTAAATGTTAAAAAACTTGAATAAATGAAGCCTCACCAAATAATAGAGCTGCATGAATTGATTTTTTCTGATAATTGCATTTGCGATTGATAACGCAAATGTAAATTTAAAAAATTGAGTATTTAAGAAAAGGCTGTCTTAATTTCTTTATGTTCAAACATTAAACCATCGAGCCTTTATTTCAGTGAAAAACTGCAGAGAGCCCTTAAATCTCTTTTGTTGAAACCAGTCAGTTTATAAGTGCTTCTCATTTCAAGTTTGATGAAAATGGTTGGTGCATGTTTGGTTCCCAAATACCCATCATAAGCAAGCTAAACCCAGAGCAGATGCAGAGATGAGTTTGTGTGGAGCAGCATTTACTGCAAATCAAGCCACTCTAAGAGGACAAAAACACTGGATCTGCTCACATGTTAAAAAAAAAAGTGTTGTGCTTCACTCCAAAAGCACGCATATATTTAAGTAAATCAGCCTTTGCAATTTGATAATTGCACTGATCCATATTGTGGTGTAAATTTTATTTTGATCACTTGTGCAGCTCTACCACATGGAGTTGAACAAATAATGTTTGTTTTAAACATGTTTCCCAAATATTCCCCCTGCTATTGGTCAGTCAAACAAATAGCCCCGCCCCAAACTCAACACCATTGGTTGAGCCACTTCTTGTTTGAGAACTTGAGTCAGTTCTCAAACAAACAGAACTTTGTTTTGATACCGCCACAGAACCGCAGAGTTTATACTCAGGGAACTCAACCTACAAATCAATCACTCGTATACAGTCATGGTTTAACTTTTGTACGTACTTCTTATTCGCTGCCTCCGTGACTTTCTGTCATGAGGAAGACCTTGTCCTTTGATTTCCTCCTCTTTTCGTTCCAGGACTTCTGCTTCCTCAGTCTCATTTCTCTTTACCACCCCCTCATCAAAGTTCACGCCCAAATCTAACACCACAGAGTTCTTCATTTTCAAGCTGGTCGTCTCTTCTCTCTCCTCGGGGCCTGAGCCCCTCTTCAGAAATAACTTACTGTAGTTGTGCTGCCCTATTTGCTCCAAGACTCTCTCGCCCTCTTCATCTTCCTCCTTTATGCTTATATTTTGCACTTCAATGCATTTCCCATTCCCATTGCTTTTCTTCTTTTCACCTTCCTCTCCATCCAAGACTGAGTCCTCATCCTCCTCTCCCTCAGGAACACGGTCAATCTGTTTATCACCGCTGGCTTCATTCTCCAGCATTTTCTTGTCCTTAACTGTCTTTTTTACCATTGGCTTCTCTCCATTTTTGTCAGTTAGTTTCTTTCTACACTAATTGGAGAGAATGAGAGAATGAGTAAAAAAAGAGAAGGCCAAAATTGGTACAGAAATAGAGACGCAACATGAATAGGATAAAAACACAAAATGAACCTCTTTGGTGAAGGGCTTCACATGGATCCCTTTGACTGTTTGGATGACACCGTCATAGAACTTTACAGTGTAGGATGCTGCAGGATCATTTTGTACATTTGAAACATACAATTTCAATTTGAAAAATAATCTGTTCACGTAACATTTGTTTCATGCAATATTTACATCAACAGCTTACCATCTTTGTTGACGGCCAAGACTTTAGCAGGATAAAATCGACAATCAGACCAACTGGCAAGAACTTTGTCATTCACATGAAATCCCTGCAAAAAAAAAAGTATGAATTACAACAGAATTTATTAATTTGCATTTTACAATGGTTTTAAATGTGGTTTAACCAATCAGTATTTAGGGTCAAATTATCTGATTTTTAGACTTATTGACCTTGACACATAGTCAAGTGGGTCTGCTTTTCTGCATGCTAGCTGCACCACAAAACTAATATAAACAAAATTAATAAGCGCTGAAGTTGTGTAGAAATATACACTACAGTTCAAAAGTTTGAGGTTTGTAAAAAATTAAAATTTTATTCAGCAATACATTAAATGATCAAAAGTGACAGTAAAAACATACATAATGTTACAATAGATCTCTAATTTAAATAAATGCTCTCTTTTGGATGGTCTATTCATCAGAGAAATCCTGAAAGAACCATGGTTTCCACACAAAATATTAAACAGCATAAATGTTTTCAAAACTGATCATAATAAATGTTTCTTGAGCACCAAATCAGCAAATCGTGTGACACTGAAGACTGGAGATGATGCTGAAATTCAGCTTCGCCAAAAGGAATTACCGGTAATTACATTTTAAAATATCTTCGAAATGGAAAACGGCTATGTTATATATTGTAATATTATTTTACAATATTACTCTATTTTTTTTTATCAAATAAATGCAGCCTTGATGAGCTTCTTTCAAAAACATTGAAAAATCTTATGAGCCCAAACTTTCAAACGGTAGTGTAATATCGAACATTTTAAGTCAGAAATTAAAAACATGTTCACCATAGTATGTGTACTCAAGCCATTGTATCATGCATGTCTGAATTGCATTTTTAATGTATAAAAATGAATGAACAGTTAGTTAATTACCAGCTGGACAATTATCTGTAAATGATATTTGTGAAGACTGGCCGAGGCAAGATTTGCTTTTGTGATCCACACAGTAATAATCAGTTGAAAGAAAAACAGGACCGATGCAGCATCACTTTCACATCTCACTGAACAGATTTATACGTCAGGCTGATCCTAGATTAGCTTGCAGATACTGGGATTTTTGAGGAGCGGTCTGTGACTCACAGGGATAATGCTGTCTTCCTGCCGTCCCTCTCTCCTCAGCTGAACCCTCTCCATGGCCCTCAGATACGGACTGGACCAGTCAAACCACTCATCATAGCGATGGCTCCACTGGCGATAGTGGATTAAGACTTTCTCCTCCTCGTAGTCAATCTTCTCAATGTTGGCAGCATACCTGGGAGCGAGATCACATACAGATAGCTTGCTATAAAAAGGAGTCATGGACAGGCTAAAAAAAATGACTGTTTTTAAAAGAATGGCACTTGCCAGTTCTTCAGACTGTCCCGTGCTTCAAGAGCAGCGCCCACCTCAAAAGTTATTCCTCGTCTGTTAGGAGGTGTATTGCTCATGTTGTCAGCAAATACCTAATATGAAAGTGTCACATTTCAGTAACTGCCCAGTGAGGATTACATTACATAGATCATTCTCAAATCAATACTAGGGCTGGGTTAATATCGATTTCTGGATTTAATCGATCCTCATTTTGCAGAACCGATATTGATTCTTAAATATTTATTATCGATCTTTCAGTCGATGTTGTTTTTAATTGATGAATGAACAAAGCAGCATACCTAGAATCCAATAAATCGCAATAAGCTTTGTGCTGTTACTTCTGATATGAAACCAAGTCTCAGCTTTCAAATTGTGCCACTTTCATTACGAAATTCAAACAATAAATACTGTTTTTTGATGCTATTTTATGTGGCGCGACAGATCGCTGTATAGCACCTGCCTTAATACAAGCGAAGCTGCAGCGCTAAAGGCACGTGAACGAATTACGCTTTACTATTATTTACAGCACGAAATAAACATGAATGAACATCAGAAGGTATGTTGAAAGATAGGCCTACAGTACAACTTACCGAACTCTGTATCACAGATCTCCCAATGTCACGTTAAGTTACATTTACCTCAGAAAAGCCATTCAAAACTCGTTAGACAGCTAGAAAATTAACTCCAGGTAGGAGCATTTTGCTAAATATATGCACTATATTCCATATATTCATTGTATTTTTACTTAACCTGTTCTTCGATAGCCTATTTAATGTATTTGTAATAAATCCGCCATGTTTTTATGACAGATTTTATGACCATTTAAGTGTTACATTTTTTTTTAACCGAGTAGAAACATAACTAAAATGTATTATTATTATGACGTTATTATTGTACAATTTAAATGAAGGAAGAAGTGCACTGCCCTACAAATCAGTTCATTTTAACCTTTAATATTATAGTGATCCATCAACTGGATTCCTGTACAGTTTACAGCATTAGCTGAGAGATATTTTCCTTGAGGAAATATTACCATGCACTGTACCTGATAGTCTACAATTAATCAATATCAAATTGAATTGAATCAAAATCTAAGCGTGAAATTTGTGTCAATGTCCAGCCCTACTTAATACATTCAAGTAGACTATTTAAGAGATAACATGAGATAAATTAACCCACTCTGAAGTCTGAACTGTATCATTAATAATAATAATAATATTAAGAATTATCATTATTATTAATAATAATATTAATAACTGCATTTTGGCAGGAAAACAATTATGTACTATTATTAACAAGTATGTATTTATTGTCACAGCTTGCTAAAATCACATATCAAGGCCACTGGTTACTGACAATATTGCCCTGTTTTGTAACAAATTTTTACTTTTAACAAAGTAAGTATTTGACTTGTAATATAAATCTTTCAGATACAACTTGATGTTAATAATGTATTAATAAATGTTGAAATGAACTTTAACTAAGATTAATAATAAATACTTTTAGACGTAGTTATCATTGTTAGTTCATGTTGAATGTAGTTAACTAATGTCAACAAAATAAACCTTATTGTGAAGTGATACCAAGATTTGTATTTTTCATGCTACACGTTTGCATTACCATTAATATTATTAAAATAGTTTAAATGATTAAGAAAGAATACTTAAATTAATAATTATTTAAATGTTTATGCTTAAATCACAAGATTTATTGTTTTGACTTTTAAAAACCATGATATTCCATAAATTCTTTTTATATCTTTCCCAGTACTCCCTGGATCATCTCTGATCTACCGCATTTGACTTAGAAACTTTGTAGGTGCACAGAATCCAGGTCATGGCATCATGCCACTAAACACAATGCGAACAACAGACTTAGATTAATTATCAATAGCCTACTTACCTAAGCCTCTTTTTTCTATATGTAACTTTTATGTTTAAGTTTAGATTCAACATTCGGTTTATATTAATGTTAGGATAGGAACAGGATATAGATCTATCAAAATGTTACAATTTAAATGATTAATGTTACAAAATAAACCATATACATACATAACAAAACACAATAAACATACTTAATTAACTTATTTACCCTTGTCTGAGAAGTCATATAAGTGAGAGTGATTAAACGTGATTTTATCAGGGGCCACCAAGTGCCTGACAATGACAATGGAAACAATAGAGATTCCATATATTCCAACACTACACTACATGGCTGATGCTTATTATTCTCAGATTACATATTCCTGCCTGTCTTTAGCCAAAAGCAGATAGAGGACATCATTTAAGACAATTTGAAATGCTACAGGAACATTTCCATCTTAGTGAAAACACAAGCAGACGTTAACTTCCTGACTGACCCACACCCTCCAAGAGAATAATGACATGGATAGTAATGGGCGAGTACATCGCCACTCCCACAAATACAAGCTGTAAATCACAACATGCATCTATCAATGCACATGTTACGACATTTATTTAATTTCATTACCTAAAATCTGCAATCACAGATTCAGTTTTCTAAAACAGCATCTTTAAACATATCGTACTCGGGCAAAGTCTTGCCATTGCGAAAATAGTATTGTATAATGCTATAAATATCAGTTACCTGCAGCGATATCCGTCTCTTTATATACAAAGGCGCGTCGTGCATCTATTAAAGCGTCTTTTATTGTAACCACGTTGGGTGCGAGACGCACTTACTATTTTCCAATGTGTTCCACAGACTACCGGTATGAACAATACCAGAACTGCGCATGCGTCAGCGACTTCGCGTCTACATAAAGACGTCTGGGAGCTTTATTATGATTCACACAGGCGTTATTTTAATACAGTACCCTTCAAAAGTTTGCATTCATTCGGGTTTTTTATTTATTAAAAGACATTTATAATTTTTTAAAATAAATATTCAGAGAATCCTGATTTTTTTTTTTTATCAGGAACAAAAATATTATGCAGCACAACTGATTTACTTTGAATCATTTCTGAAGGATCTTTCATGTGACACTAAAGACTGGAGTAATGATGCTGAAAATTCAGCTTTGCCACTACAGGAGTAAATCACATATTAAAATATAAATAAGTGTAACCTAGGTGAGCTTAGATCAAGAGACCCATTTGAAAAACATCAACAATTCTTACCAACCCCACTTTTGAACAGTAGTCCATTTATATAATGTAACATTATAATAATAGGTATAATGTATAGAGCCTATTTTTATTTAAACCCCTAAAATATTAAATAAAAAATTAACAAATCACATCTTTGTGAAACTTTATTATACTTATTCCTCAACATCCATTTCACACAAAATACACACACAATCCAAAGGTTGTATAGAATATTTTGATCATACACAATCAGTCTATAGCACAGAATACTAAATACAAAAGTATTTAGATTTTCTATTTTCCAACAACTCACCACCACTCAGATCCATTTATAAGCAACATCAGTAAAATAAGCAGCACTATTTACAAGCTTTATTTACATACAAAGACTCACAAATAACATGAATACACAAATGGTACCTCTCTTTTTAGATAAGCCATGGATTTTATTTACTCTTTTCCAAGATTTTACACCTTTTTTTTTTTACAGGCATCATACAATGGAATATAATTTCATTATCACTTAATATATTTAATTTATTTACAAACTTTTTTAGAAGTAGTATTTCCAAATGGTATGTATGAGGCTGTGGACTTCCAATGGGAGCTGAAAATTTACTATTTCATGACTCGCAATTTAGCATAAATTACATTCCTCAGGGAGTAGCAGTTTCTTAAAAATAAAAAAAATCATAAAATAAAATAGAAAACTTTCACTTCTTAAAATACTGTATATTACTGGATAGAGTATGCAAAATTCACACTCAACCTAACAAAACCTATTTTCACTTTTCTATAGTTACTCTTAGATCAAACTAAAAACAAATACAATGTTTATACATTTGCCCTGTACATAACAGATTACCTTTTCTTTAAAATCCACAAATCCACAAAGATATTGTCAGAACAAACAAAATAAACAGTTTTCTTACAGCCTGTCACTATGACTTACTATAAAACACAAGCAGACAGCGTTTGAGTGCTCACAAAGCAATGCATCCATGCAAGTTACTTTTAACTTTGACCCTTGCAATGCACATTAACGTATGTACCACTAACAATTTGTGATCATCACAACTGAAGATTTGCCTTTTTTTAATGCATTCCTTGAACATGCAAAGAACTTAGGATGAAGGCATGACATTTCTGCCATGTTACCATCAATTCCACTAGTCTTTATATCGAGGAAGTAGGCAGAACACACCTAACTAACAAAACTAACAGTGATGTTGTGGAGAGTTTTCCAGTTAAAATATAAACAAATTTTTCACAAACAATTATCCATAAAGTGTACTTTTGTCTAAGATTTTGCTTAGTTTTTTTCCATGTTGTCATATTTGTGAGAAGGTTGGTTGTGTATCACTGTATCATGTACTGCCAGTGAGACGTAAGGAGAACTTTAAACAATGCCCTCTATGAAGCTCGTGTCCAGATGTACAATAAGCATCCGCAGAAAAGACATCTCCTTGCGGGTGTTCTCGAATATGACACGGGGGTCGTCCGACTGGCACCGAAGGCAATTAGGAGCCATTACCATTGCAAGGTTGTTTACGTCCATTTTAGTGACTGCAACATTGGTAGGCTGAGCAAAAACCTGAGGAAGACATGGGACATACATAAGTAAAATAAGAATTTTTTTGTGCATTTGAAAGCATGGCTGCCCACTATGTGTGTTTGAGTGTTGTGGCTACCTGCAGGAAGTGGATGAAGTAGCACAACACCAGTCGGTTGAGCTCCGGCAGCAACTGCACCACGCTGATGGCTGCCACAGGATCATCATAGTTACTGACACACTCCTTGTAGAAACTCATAGGGATAAGAGGCTCTTCCAGCTCACGGTACCAGAGCTTCATCAGAGAGGCTGAGGAAAACATTGGTATAAGATGTTTAAACATGTCTGGTATTTTACTGGAATGCCAGTAAATGTTGTCTTTGGCTGCGTAATATTCTTTTAAATGCATGAGAACAGTTACTCACCAGGAACATTAGGGTCTGACAGATTTTCAGGAATCCTCCACTGGTCCACCTGTAGCTTCAGTGCATTAACTTCATCAATGTCACCAGGGACCCTAGGAGGAAATTGTAATGTTACACTCGAGAACCACCAGAGGGAGACAGCACACCATAATTATGCATGAACTAGACTGTGAGTTGGGCAAAATTGTATGTCCACCAGTTAGTCTTTCGCATCTATAAGTTGTGCAATTTCCCTCCCAAGAGATAAATATATGACAGTAGGGGGAATCTATTTTGAAACTGCAGTTTGCCAAGCAACAAACTACTCATTACTTGATATGTTTAAAAGGAGAGTTTGATCATTCTTGCCTTTTGGCTCAAACTAAATCAATCAATACTAGGTACAGAATACTACAATACAAATGGATGTTTAGGACATACATTAGCCCAGTTTAAGTGCATAGGTTTAATCCTAACATCCCAGATAATTGCAATGTAAAGAGGAAATTGGCACACTGTTTCACTGTATGTGGGACTGCAGAGAGTTGTAGGTGTTCTGGAAGGAGGTTCTTGAGGTGATCTGTCTAGTGCATATACAGTACTGTGCACGTTAGTATTTTCGGCAAATATTTGGTGTTATTTTTTGCTGTAGTGTGTCAGTAGGTAATATCGGTTTACATTTCCACACATTCCTTTTGCCATTAATTGTAATAACCAGTGAGATTTTTATATGCACACGGAGTCTTGACAACAGTCGGTATGATCTGATCTCACCATCATCAAGTCTGTCTGTGACTACATGAAGAAACAGAAAACAACTGAGATGGACTAAATCTGGAAGAACTGTGGCAACGTCTCCAAAACGAAGAACCTGAAGAAACCTGCCTCCAAAGCTACAGTACTGTGTAAAGTTTTAGGCACTTGTGTAAAAAGGCTGTGAAGTGAGGATGCTTTCAAAATGAATGTCAGAAATAGGTTTCAAATTATCAATTAACTTCTATTTACTAAATCAAATCCATATTTGGTGAGACCACCCCTGTGTTTAAAACAGCTTTTGTCCAGGTACACCTGTACATAGTTTTTCAGGTAGATTAGGGTTCTTCAAGCGTCTTGGAGACGTTGCCACAGTTCTTCTGAATTTAGTCTGTTTTAGTTTTAGTTTCTTCATGTAATCCCAGACGGACTCGATGATGATGGTGAGACCAGATCTCCGTGTGGATCAGATCATCCCGGCCGTTGTCAGACTCCTTGTGCATACAAAAAGCTCACTGGATTATTACAATAAATGGCAAAAGGAATGTTTGGAAATATAAACGGATATTTCCTACTGACACACTACAGCAAACGATATAAATAAATAACTGGCTTAAAACTATTTATGCCTAATACTTTTGCACAGGACTGTATATCCTGTAAGGGTTGCTGTAACTGCAAACGGAAGCTCATAGATTTCAGTTCAATACAAGCTAAACGTGTTATTGCTTTAGCATGGAAAAGTTTTCAAAAGCCCTATTCGGGCGGTAATTGTTTCTCATGGGGTCGTAAGGTATTTTCAACATTTACAGGGGCTAATATGTGATTTTATTGCCGTCTGAATCCAGAATAACTGTAAACAATTACAAAATACATAGTTGAAAAAAGGGAGTTTGATTAGTTTAAATGTGTAGTTGACTACACTACAAGTTACGTTGGCAATTTTAAAGGGCACAAAGTCCTTTTAAATAAATGAATGTGATGATGATTTATTTTTGCTGTCAGCGCGAACACAAGCAATTAGTGTGAGTATAACATTTTGAATAAAACTGTAAACTAATTAATGCATACTACCGTTTAAAAGTTTGTAGTCACTAAGATGTTTTTTTTTATGAATACTTTTATTTAACTGTGCTAATGACACATTACCAAAAAAAATTGTAAGCTGGTAGCGTCACAACTTTTAATTATTTACTTAAATAAATACACACTCATATAGTAAAACATAGTCTGCTCGTCTATTCTGCCTAATTAGTAGTGAGTTAAGCAGGTCTTACCTGAATATCCCCTCAGTCTGAGCTCCACCCAGAGCCAGCACATACTGAGACAGCTGCACTTGCACCCATGGTAACTTCCTGTCTGGGAAGAGTTCACTCTGCCGCTCCATCACTTCCTCTAGAGAGCTGCCGAATAGTGAGGGGGTCATGATGGCGCGTCGACTGTGGTCCACCTCCTCCAAGCTAGGCTTACGGAGACCCTTTATGGGAAATAGAGGAATTGCTACTTATTATCTTCTTTCTTAAACATCTGATTCTTCTTCGGTGTATTTGTTAAAAACTCACCTTTTTCCCTCCAGTGACCGCCACTTTCTGGAGTTTCCGGTAGCAGTATTTGGCATATGTGCTGATGGGAAGAGCTAGAGACAAAAATACATAATTTATTCTTACTATTCTTAGACACAGGATCTGCACAGCCTAATTGCAGACATATTTACATCTAATGCATCAAAACCTGTTTTACAAGTTAAACACTTTGAGAACTGAGTCACTTTTCTTTGTCTGGAACGTGAGTTCCATATTGCTCTGTAATAGTTATTATGGCACCAGCGATCATGGGATCACAGCGGCACGAGGGGAGTGAAGCACTTCAAAATGAGTCACTTTTTTAACAATGAATGAAAAATTATTTGGTTCCATCAAAAGTGTGGAGGAGGAAATCCAAATGCACATTCTGTTAGTAGTGACTCATCAGATCAACATGTGAACTGGAGGAGAGGAAAAGACAGAGGGGTTTTCTACTAGGCTGTGTTTCATCAATGTGCTGTTTTGTCCTTCTGTTATGTAAGAGCCAACAATGATAAAAGTAGACATTGCAGAACATTTTCCATTACTTAGAATAAATGATATTCACAGATATCACTTGATGTCAGATTCTGAGACAAACTCCAGACTTGTAGAATCACTAAGATTTATTGTACATTCAGAAATGTTGAATTTATAGCAGTCTGTGCTCAGTATTTTAGAGAAACCACGGTCTGTCTCTTCAGGATTTCTCTGGTTTCACAGAGGAGCTTCATAACTCCAAAGTTAAATCCATAGGGGGCATTTCTAATACCGGCACTGCAGGCTTTACGAATCTTAACTAAAGGAGCCAGATGGTAAAAACTTGTGCGGCGATAAAAAGCATCTTTTCTGGAATGTGCCCCAAACTCGACACCCCTTCAGATTTATGGCAAACAGGTGACACACATGCGTGTTGACACAACCTCTTGTTCATTTCCCCGCACCAGACTGCAATTATGTTTAATGAGAGATATTGCATCATAAATTTGCCCTTGATCTCTCTTTTTTTGGGATTCCTGAACCTAAACAGTTCATTTACAGGATAAACATACGGAGTCTGCTTAATTCTGAATATTTTGCATGACTAAGTGCTGGTGGTCCGGCTCTGAAGCAACAGCTTGCACTCATTTGAAATGAAAGGCAACAATAAAGTGAAGGAAAGCCAGAGGAAACAACAATCCAATTCAGAGGCCACAAATGAGACCACACAGATCTTTGTGGTGACTCCCTATGTCAGAGAGATGAGTAAATTCCTGTTTTACAGCGGCCCCGTCATCAGGGCATTCAGCATCCCAATAAACTCCTCAGCTGAGCCGGCCCTACTTACAGACCAGATCTAACCTTGAGAATCCTCACATAGTGACTCACATCCATCTGCAGCACTATCCTTGAAGTCGACCCACTTATCTGGACATCAGCCTATCAGATCCAACTGAATGACTCAAAATCATTGAAGACCATGAGCCATATCCTGCTCCTTCAAGTGGCCAGTGGCTGGTGCTAGCCTAATGATCCTGTGACTAGAGATGGCTCATGAGTAGTTCTGCAGCAGTGGCTGTGAGTCACTGTTATGCCATGCATGCAGGCAGTGAAAATCAGTGTAAGGGATCCTCACTGTGGTCAATGCCACGGCTATGTGTAGGCAGAAATCTGATGAGTAACAAGGTCAAAGTGTCGCCATATGGAGGTACTGTCCTCTACTGATTAGCACACGTGATGCGTACTGCCCGAAAGGGATAATTAAAATAGTTTTATTGACCTGTCAAATAATCAATTTTGCTAATGCAGTGGGATGCACCCACAAATGAAGAGCACTCAATTTATATTTACAGAGACCTGCATACTAACATCTAATTCTTTATCAGTGTATAGTGGTACATCTCTAGTTGATCCATTACATATTCCAAATCTCTTAAAAAATCTCTCAAATGTCTATTTCAACAAACTTTCCTCTGAACAAAGTGACCGAGGTCAATTTATAATTTGTTTTGTTTCGCTCTGATAAGGAAACAGCCATAGTTAAAGAAAACATACCTTCTGCTTCCTCTGAGCTCTGTTTTCTTTTCTTCCTTGACTTTGAATTCTTCTTCTTAATATCCTGCTGGTCCAGTATGTACAGGGTTACTGCAAACGAGACGAAAAAATAAACATTTATATATAAAATACTGCTTTCATTTGATGTAATTAATCTAGCATATAATTTAACAAATTTGATTCTAAAAAATATATATCACAATTAATTGCATGTTAAGAGGTAAGATTTTTTTAAATTTATTTTTATTAAGAAAAGTCCTTTATTTAAAACTAATACTGTTAAATATTATTACAATTTAAAATAACTGTTTTCAATTTTTATATATTTAAAAATGTAATTTATTCCTGTGATACAAAGCTGAATTTCCAGCAGCCATTACTTCAGTCTTCAGTGTCACATGATACTTCAGAAATCCTTCTAATATGCAGATTTGGTGCTCAAGTAACATTTTCATTTTATTATCAATTATTATTAAAAAAGTTTGCTGGTGGAAACCGTTCTGCCCCAAAAATTTGACTTTGACTTGCGGGGCTGTTGACAAGATGTGTTCTTTGCATTTTTAAGATGCCATAAGTTTTAAAAATGTGTCTTGAGGCTTTCCGTTCTGTTCGGTTGTGTTCGTGTCACTGTTTTAGAACACAAGAATGTGTCCTGTGTGAACAACTTCTTGATGGTTTGGCGAGACACACTGCCTGTAGCCTAATGTACGCACGGCTCAGTTAGCAAGATTATTTTATAATATTATTTGATTTTTAATTAACTGACAAACTCACTTTTCTTGTCATTGGTTGGCTCCAAGTGCCTCTGAATGTAGCCTTCTAGGTAGCAGCAGAACTTGGGTGAAGGAGCGAAGAAGGCGAGGCACACAGCCATAAGCTCCCAGCCTGCCGCCAGACTGCGTGGGCTGGTGTTGCCTGTGGTCTGCCTCACGAGCTGGACATAGAGCTCATCCCTCAGACCCTGCATGCCCCAACACTTAGTGACAACTAGGAGAGCCGCATGCCGCCGGTCCAGCCGTGAAGGTCGGTCTCCCATGTATGCCTGGACGAGCTTAAACATCTCGCAGGCTTCTTTGCGCACAGTGCGGTCGTTGGTCATCAGCATGGGTTTCTTGATGGAGCCGCGGTTCCATGACAGCATGTTGGCGATGGAGACTCGACGGCGGAACAGGCCCTGGGTGTGCATGTTCAAGTGCTTGCTGGCCCAGTCGGCCATGTTGGAGTCTGGGGGTGGTGGCTGACGGAGGGTGGCGTAGGATAGCTGGTAAGCCCCACCATCACCTCCCTGTAAACTGGTATCGCTGGCTACGTGGCGATGAGGGCCGAGTGAGCCCGTTCTGTTGTCTACCATACCTTTTTTTCTGCTGTCCAACTGAACCTTTGGCTCCAGAGTTCCCGCCTACAGAGGAGGAGAAACACGGTGAGAACAAAGGTATTCATACAATATCTATTTCTCTACAGCTTCAGTTTGTTCCGACTGCCATTTACTGAACTTGACCCTCTGTCCCTCTGTTATGTTCTGCAATAATTGCAGGATCGGCACCTAAAAAACGTTAACGTTAATTAACACAAAAATCACAATAATCTCCATTAAATACTATGTAAAATAAAAATCCAATCCACTATAGATGAAGTATGACCAATCGCTGACATAAAAAGTCCATCTACAGCAAGTAGTTTCTCCTTCTATGTCTCAAAAAAATAGTGCAAATCCAGCAATGGCCTCATTTTGATCCCTAGAGGAATGTTGTCCTGTTATAAGGTCCCTTATGCAGTCATTGCCTCTCTTGCTGTACTGAAAGCTGTATTCCTGTTAGAAAATCTAGACACAACATGTGTGCCAACTTCACTTTTATACCAAATATAGAATATTTAGGACACTGTGGGTCAAATTGACACAATTCATAGAGGTCATTTAGGCAATACAATTATGGCGCTTTTCCATTACCAGTACCAGCTCGGCTCGACTCAGCTCTTCTCAGCTCGTCTCGGCTCGGCTCGCGTTTCGCTCCGTTTTCCATTGCGCATAGTACTTCCACAATAGTACCTGGTGGTCGTCATAGTGACGCGACACACACCCGCTACCCACACACACAGGACAATGGAGGAAATCGAGTGTATGCTGTTTTACATAATATTAGTAATGGGTATATCACGCAACCTCTGGCAAAACTATTTAAAAATGCCGGGGTTATTCAGGATACTCCGTCTGGCGCGTGCAATGATGGCGCAGTGAATAGTGACGATTCTCGCTGACCAATCAGCAGTCTCCCGTGTGTCACGTCACGTTTTAGTATCGCCTCAGCTCGCTTAGAACCTCGCCGGAGGTGATACGAAAAAAAGTACCTGGAAGCAGGTACTAGTACAACTTTTACACAGTGGAAAACCAAACAGAGGCGAGTCGAGTCGAGGTGAGGCGAGCCAAGGCGAGCTGGTACTGTGCAGTGGAAAAGCGCCATTAGAGTTCACCTTTGTAGAAACAATGTGGGTCTATTAAAACCATTTGGTTTTTATTTTTATGATTTAAAACTTACAGATCAGTATTATTTAAGCATTACTTATTTACTAGATATATTATTTACTAATATTTTAAATTAGCTTTTATTT
The DNA here is from genome assembly GCF_949152265.1 of Phoxinus phoxinus. Lineage (NCBI taxonomy): Eukaryota > Metazoa > Chordata > Actinopteri > Cypriniformes > Leuciscidae > Phoxinus > Phoxinus phoxinus. The sequence goes on along the minus strand of NC_136897.1, from coordinate 18,427,226 downwards.
TTATATTTTCAGGTTTTAATTTTAATATGCACTTGTTTTAATTCAAATGGTTGCTAAGGCAACATTTACATTTTTTGCTTTAGGTTTTTTAAGTTTAAGTTGTTCCTCTAATATTTATTTATAATTTATTATTTTATTTCAGCTTTATTTGAATTAACAAAACACAATTTCTTATAGTTTAAGTTAAAAACATCACTGTTATGGATGGATTCCCCATGGTCACCCATGACACAAGAAACAGAATCACAACATATTTTCAGATTTTTCCCCCCGTGAATTCACTATCATCTGCCAAAGGTTTTGGGAAGAAGCATATTGAAATTGCCAGTGTGGTGAAATGGCTTATACACCAGGGAATGAGGTGACCTATGATGTCATCAGCTTATGGAACAATCCCCAGCAGGATCCAAACCCCTATCGACTGCACCGTAGACACACAATTGGTCGGTACAGTGACCACGCCTGTCCAGGACCCAACTGTCCCGTCTGTGTCAGCGATGCTACCATATGGGCCACAGTAGCCATCCTTCCTGCTCAATAGGTGTCGTGTTTTGCAGCTCCACTACGTTCTGGCATTTCACCCATTACCCTGGCAGTTCACTGCTGGACTTGTATCAGAGGACCAGGGGTGGGGGGTAGTTGGGTGCGACGAGAGTAGATATCATCGCCTCTTTTTAAATAGGTAATAAAAACGCTTGCAACGATCAGCACCTGTAAGTCTCAAAGCCCTAAAATAATCCCTTTCATGTTTCCAGAGCTGATTGGATCGAAACCCAAGTAGTGAGTTCTTGAAAGCATTTGAGAAGTACGGTCCTCTGGGCGCCTGGCTGTTGAACAATACAGATAGAATTCATCACTGAGGGAGGACATATTACAGCTTTGCTACGGGTCAGAGCGGCAGTAACCGTTCCTTTGAGTGAAATTATTGCCCTTAACTAGAATCATGTGCAGCCGAGGAATTACCTCTAACTTGCCTGACTGCAATGTTGAATACCCAAGAGAAAGATGTTGTTATACTGCCTGTTGCCTCATTGTAATTTATGTTTTAGACTGAAATAACTAAAAGACTGATATTTTACACCACTATTATGTTATAATGGCTGGTGTAAGGTGTACACAACACTCTGTTTCTATTACAGACCACAGGAAAAAAAATTAGACAGGCATGAAAAACTTCAACCAAAACAAAACGCGCTCCCAACAGTCCCACATAAAGATTAAACAAATACAACGTCTGGTTTTTAATGATGCTGAAACTCAAGATCTGTGGAAAAGAAGTGTGTCAGAAGTTCATACACGTATTTTCTACAAGACTGCAAATCTCTAAAAAATAACAAGGGAAAGGCTACTCTCATGGAGGACGTGTAAATGTTAAGCTCATTATAAGTAAGTGATAGTTTACCAGAAGATTGCCAGTAACATTTTACAATAAAAAATGTTTTGGTTAATATTAGTTAATGTATTTAAACTATAAATATACTATTATTCATTGTTATATGTGTTATTATATGTAGACATTAACATTAAAGGGATAGTTTACCCAACAATAAAGGTTTCATCATTTACTCATCGGTCCAAACCTGTATGTCTCTTTTTTCTATGGAACATAAAGTAACCTATTTTGAAAAATGTCTGTCTTTTGTGTCTAAACAATGCAAGTCAGTGGGGTTTAAAAAATGTTGATTAAACAAAAGAGTTTAACATTCCAGAGAATATCTACTTTTGCATCTTTTTTTTTCTTTTTTTTAAATAAATGACAGAATCTTTTTTTTTTTGGATAAAAAAAATCCTTGTTTAAAAATGCTGTAAAAGCATTGTTGATAGTTAGTTCATGATACCAAACTTAGGGCTGTGCGATATAGCTAAAAAATCTATCACGATATAATGTTTCATATCATTCGGTATCGATAATTATTGACGTTTTTTTTTTTTTTTTACTTTTTTTTTTTTTTAAAGACAAGTAGAAAAGTTTGAATTTAAACCACTGTTTTTTCCTACATTATTAAGGCAAACAACAAATTATATTAGTTTAAGCAGTCAAAAACAAATGTAAACAAAAATATCTTCTTTATGCCTTATATTAAATTAAGATAAATTTAAATATGATAAGTGCTGGAAAAAGATGTGTGACGCACTTGAAAGCATTTTACTATTTCTGCCAAACTTCCATGGTTACAGTTAGTGTTACTACATTAAATCCATGGTGAATGTTGCTGATCTGTGGACTTTAAGCCTATATAGTTAATTCATGGCACAATATAACAATGAAAGCGCAGTTTAGATCCGCTTTCATTACGTTTGCCATTTTATGTTGGGTAACGTTGTGGTGGTAGCATCAGTGATGTGCGTATTTTAATGAAAATATTGAGCGCTATATCAAGCATTTTTTATATCATTACTGACAATGGTCAACCGTCGATAAATAAAGATACCGTTTTATCGCCCAGCCCTAAACAAACTAATGTTAATGAAAAATAACTTTATTGTAGTGTTACCAAGTCGTTTCTACCAAATAAGCAATTAAACTGAACATTTCTATGTTGTACCTGTGAGGGGGGTCCAGCAGTCTCAGGTGAGGACAAAGTCAAACTCTTCTCAAGCGTGTCCACCTTTTCATAAGTCCGCTTCTGCCGGCCTGGAATCTCCAGAGATGTGAAGGCCAAACTGGGATGGTTACTTGTCCTGCTTTGTGACCTGCTGCAAGATGCAACGTCCTCCCTGGAGGAGCACCGACCCACGCTGTGTGTGCGCTGCGAGGAAGAGTTCTCAGACATCTCAGAATCCAGACTAGCTTTGGTCTCCCGCATGGTGTTTGAGCGACTGACCACCTCCCTCATCTCTTCCATCAGGCGCTCGTTCAGGGCTGTAAGTTCCCCAGTGCTGCCCACAGACCCGGGTCGGCCCTGGGCTCCAGCACCTATCCTCCTCCTGCTTTTCCTCCGAAGACTGGGAGACGGGCCGGTTGAGTAACCTGAGTCCTGATAGCTAACGGCGGGAGGCGGTGGTGTGGAATAGTCCTGAGATCCTTGGCTGCCCTGCCGGCTGTGGTGCACTTCCATAGCTCTGAGCACACTCACTTCTAGGATCCTCCAAGACTGCTTCTTCTCCAGGCTGGTGGGCTCCTTCTGAAGACCCCTTGTCGGGAGAAGCAGAGACTCGGATGCTGAGGTCGGAGAAGGGCTGGGAGAGGGGACTGGTGAGGTGGAAAGGAGCCCTTGTTTGGGATCAACATTCACCATGTGCTTGATACACTCCAAGCCTGCTGGACTATAGTCTGAAGGGTTCCTCTTGTGTCTGGATCCGGTGTGAGACTGAACCGGATGCTGGAGGAGTTTCATCTTCTGAAGGCTGTGATTGTGTCTGGATGGGCCATTGTGTAGGTGAGCACCTTCAACCTCCATATCTACTGGAGGCTCGTCGTAAATGGGGCAATCGGATGACGGATCGTCATAGAGACTTGCAGTTGCTCCATATTGAGGAGATACTGGCCTAAGTGAGCTGGACTGTGGTCTTAGAGACGCTGTAGAGTCCCCAGAGGTCACAAGGCAGAAGCTGCCATTGCTCGCCTTCCTCAAGTGGTGGGCCTGCTTTGAGTCCGCTGCTATTTTTCCTCCTGGTGTGGTTTTGTAAGCCTGCGGGGACAGCATGTAGCCTGAAACAGATTTGACGCTGCCAGGATTGAGTGTGCAGGCACTATGGTCACTGGCTTTGCTCTGTGGGAGATGAAGGGAAGCAGCTCCGTTTGTTCCTCTTGTCTGGCTTCTGCCAATGCTGCTGACCTTTACCAACATGGCGGCTTTGGATCCAGGTGAGGGCTGCCACCTCTGAGATGTGTCTCTTTGCTCTTGCCTGTAAAAAGTAAAAGAAATGCATTTTAGTTAGATAAATTAAAAAATAAGAACCAAAAATAAGGAAAGAATTCGTAAAACACCGGAAGGCAACAAAAAGAGAACCAGTAAAAGCAAGTACAAGTAACTTTGTAAAAAGCTAACCTATGAAGCCAAAACCAATCATCTTTATGATGCCTTTAACAAGTCTAAAACAGCAATCTCCATGGCTGTCTTTATCATCCAGACAAGTCGAGCTAAATTCTCAGCAATTTAGGAAAACTAAAGGTCTGTGAAGAGTATAAAATGTCTATTTAAACTTCCATAATGCCATTGTCAGGAAAACAAAACCATGATTGTTCAACTGAAATAGATTTTAAAAGACTACAATGTTGGAGTGTAAAACAGTTTTGTGGTGAAAATGAATGTGGTTCCTTGAATTGTTCTTATTCAAAAGTTTGCCTACAACATGTTATTGTCACTACACCAATCTGCTTCTGTTTGTAAACCCAACAACTCCCACAGCTTCAGTACTCCTAGACAGTGTTTCATACTGAAGACAAAAGATCTAATCTGTTCACATCAGGCAGACTAATCATTTAGACACAAATGTACTCGCACTATTCCCAACAGAACATTTTCTTACGTGGCCTCACATCTTCTGCATTTGTTAATTCACTCAATCTCCAAAATGAAACAATATGCATTATCATAGTAATTTCCGATAAAATGTTAGAAAGTACAGAGGGAAAACACAAAATAAGTGATAAGTGTTTAAAACGGAAAATTATACCTTAACTTGCAGATAATCCCTAATCGCATAAAACAAAAAATCTAAGTAAACAGAATAGTAAATACTTCATTTACCGTTATTGTGTGAGGAGATGAACGCCTGTCCTGTACTGAAAGAAATCTATGAGGGATATGCTTTCACAGAGCTTTTATGTACACAACTGGAAAAAACCCAAGAAATCCTCTGATAAAACCTGCTCAGGCGACCTTCTCTGGGGATTTTGAATGAGTCACTTCTCAAATTAAGCTCTGGTCCTGCTTCCTCTTACACCTCTACATTCCATGAACACAAACAAAACAGAGCTACCCTATCAAACTCAGAAAGAAGGTAAGAGTTATGTCAGACTGTAGGTAAACACTTATTTTAACCATTACATTGACTATGATCATCCACTGTTGCATTTTGAAACAACACAGGATCATTGCTGTGGAGGAAGCACTTCCCTTCTCTTTTATTTGCGGAGGCATTTTCTCTCATTAGAATTGTTCCCTTTTCTTCTCAAATCATTTCTCACATTTTTGAAGATAAACAGCCGTTTGAAATGCCAGACAGGTACAGCATATAGAAGCCATCTGGCAGAGCCCCAAGGCAATTGTAAAGACTGTCAGACGTGACAACACAACAATCAACAATGTTCAAAGTCTGTCACATAGATAGAAAGACTTGACACTTGAATCACAGAGTGTGAATGTTTAGATGGTGTTGGTTTTCTCAAGGTAGTGACGGAGGGGGCATTGCTGTATAAGTGTTACCCACCAAAGAGAAGACTGTAAAAAAAAGTAGCTGCTCTTTCCTGTGAAATTCAGCCTTCTGTGTCTGCCATATGACACAATTACATAACATCCTCACAGTCACTTTAACAATAGGCAAAGTTATAGGTATGATTTCAGATTGCTTAAATGTTGGGGAAACAATGCTAGAAATGATCTGTAATGTAGAGTTGAGTCTCCAATGTGACACTGAACATCCAGGAGAGATGTTTATGTAGGCCCACAGATTAAACATGCTGTTCTGCCGATGTGAGAAAACAGGCAGCTCAATTTCCTGTCACATGGAATGACTAGTAAAAAGCTCAAAGGACAGACTACACAGCACAAAGAGGAAATACTAATGCAGATATAAATATAGCGCCAGATTTACTGCTGGACTTATGAAACGTTACTCACAAAGGCAAACGGAAATGTACCTTCAAAAGTTTGGGGTCGGTACGATTTTTTTAATGTTTTTCTAAAAGTATTCACTACGCCTGGCTGCATTTATTTGATCAAACATACATTAAAAACTGTAATATTGTGAATTCTTATTAGAATGTAAAATGTATGTTTCTATTTTAAATTTGTAATTTATCCCTGTGATCCCAAGAATTTCTTATTATCAATGCTGAAATCAGTTGTGCCACTTATTTTTATTTTATATTACGGTATTTGTTTTCAGGATTTCTTGATGAACAAAAAATTCAAAGAAACAACATTTATTTGAAATATAATTTTTTTGTAACATTATACATTTCTTTACTGTCACTTTTGATCAATTTAATGCATCCATTCCTTTCTGAATAAAAATCTTTCTTTCTATTTTTCAAATCTGACAGACCCGAACATTTTTGTATGTTCAAGTGGAAAAAAGGGATTTTTCCCAGCAATATTTTCTCTCTCTTTTTTTTTTTTACATACTAATAAATAAATAATTTGAACCTAAAAACATGGTCTGAATGAACAACATAAAATAATTTGTCAAAAATGATACAGTAAATCAGTGACATTTAGTTCACTTAGACATGGAATAAGACACCAGTAAAAATCAAAACCTGTTTAAACATGTCCCCAACAACAGTAAGTTTATACATTGCCTTGAAGCCTTTGGGTGAAACTAGACACATATTGGTAACACCCTCTGACATTTAATTACAGATGACAAAGAGGCCACAAACAAATTAGTAGTTACCCAAATAGTTACCCATCAATTTCAAAAGAAAAAACAACAAGAAATGTCCAATGTATCAAGCTACTTTTGACATCTGAACATATCTCATGTTGGCAGAATAACTTTATACAACGCAAAATAAATACCTAACTTCAGTCTGACTTTTGGATTGTTTGCTTTTTTGAAAAATGACTAAATCAATAGGATATTTCTCTTTACTTTTCAATACAAGTGAATGAGTTACTACAGCAACCAAGACTTGTTGTCCCTGACGTTAAAGCATGTTCACCAAAACATGACGTGCTGCCAACTGTATTTATACATATCCCCGGTAAAAAAAGTACTGTGTGACCATGAAAATGCAGAAGAACAAAAACTAGTCAAATGAGAGCGGAAGAGAGAAACTGAAAAAGTGAGAGATTAGTCATGGGAGGCTGCTTTGGTTGGTATTAGAAACAAAGTTGGCATTCCTTCCACTGATCACTCAAAGGCGCCGGGATTGTTTAAATAGCAGGACAATGCATGGTTGTTAAGCGTCATGGCAATGGTTCTCTTACCCTATTGTTTCATAATAAGATCCTTGAGGGGATGGAGTGTGGTTGCTAGCTACCAAGAAGACTGATGAAAGACAACCTAGCATATTAATGTACCACAAAACAAATAGCCTATCTTTTCAAATGTTGAGATAATTCAGCTTTTTTTTTTTTTTTTGGCAAGTTTATTTAGATTTTATTGATTATCCATTGATTATATAAAACTCCATGTGTACATTATGACAATTCATAGATGAATTAGAGTTCATTCACACATTTTATTACAGTCTTTGTGTAAAAGAGGTCAGCATGACTAAAAAGCAAGATAAGATTCTGTAGAGCCATTCTGGCTTTAATTTAATTTGGCAGTGAGGAAAATAAGGTTAACTAGTCAGGGAGGATAAATTTGTCCTAGGCGGTCTGGTGTCTAAGGCCCTGTTTACTCCTGGTATTAAGTTTTCATTGATTGGATCACTAGTGGGCAACGCTAAATATACAGGTGTAAACAGGGTCTAAATCGCTTAGAGCTTGTCCACTTTGACCACTTCCTTGTCCACTTCGAAACACATTCGACCGGATTGCTTTCGTAGAGTAGCCTTTGTCACTGAAGACCCAAGTTTGGTTTGAAGACGAAAAACGTACCAAGCACAATGTTCTCTCACCATTGCTGATTTCTAACATGCACTCACAGCGTTCAGTGTAGTCTTGTCACTGTCAGGTCAGAAATGAATGCTGCTGCTCTCCGTATGTTTTCCGTCACCTCCGGATGCATTCATATGTAAATTGTGACGAGCTTATTTCGTCCAGTAGATCAAAAGATCTAAAAAAAAAGCCCATACAGGACAGAAGTGTTCGAATGTGGATAAAAGAGACGGATTAAAACACCAGGTGTAAACGGGAATGTGTCTCCCTCATCTACTTGTGATTCGATCAAACAAAACGCATCTTAATACCAGGTGTAAACAGGGACTAATAGTCTAAACAGAGGTGAGATATTAGGATGTGTATGGAAATGTATCCAACCTCATTTTATGAATGCACTGACTGGACTTTCCATGAGTATTGGAAAACATAATCAAGACAATGTATCCAAAACTCTTCCCCAACTAAAGAGGAAAACTGAAATAATGGGCTATTTTCATCATAAGGACAGGAAGAGGAAATGTGGTCTATAGCGAAAAACCTAAAACATGACTCATAGTTGATAATCCCCTTCAACAGATGTGAAAGTCTTGGCAACATTAACACACTTATTTACACTACCGCTCAAAAGTTTGTGGTCTGTCATTTTATTTTAATGTTTTTGATATAAGCCTCTTATGCTCATAATTCAAGCATACCTTTGCTTGATTAAAAATGCAATTAACATGTGATAAGCTAACCATTATTGCAAATTAAAATCACTGTTTTCTATTTGAATACATTTTAAAATGTCATTTATTCCTGTAGTGGCAAAGCTGAATTTTCAGCACCATTACTCCAGTCTTCAGTTTCACATGATCCTTCAGAAATCATTCTAATATTCTGATTTGCTGTTCAAGAAATATTTCTTCTTATAATCAATGTTGAAAACAGTTATGCTGCTAAGTATTTGTGTGGAAATGCAGAGTTATTTGATGAATAGAGAGTTTAAAAGAATAGAAATCTTTCATAAAATAAATGTCTTCATTCTCACTATTGATCAATTTAATGAATTTTTGCTGAGTAAAAGTATTACAATCTTAGTGACCCTAAACTTGTGAATGTGCGTTAGTAGAGATAACATTCTCACCATTCCACATGTATTAATTCATCAACACTGAAAATTATTTGTTTTTCAATATTTGCTCAAATGAAGCAAATGAAGGTCTCTTGAGGACCCAGCTGTTTGCAGACAGCTGAACACCTCTCACTACTGAGCCATTGAGTCTAGCTTCTTCACATACCGCACACGTGACCGGCCCATCCTCTCCCTCCACACCCTGCTCTCAAAAGACTTGAGAACTACTTAAGCAGATAATTCAAATTATTAAGCGCAATAAAGCCTGACCACAAACAGGGTGGGAATAACTAAGGACTCTACAACTACAAAATAAATAAAAAGATTTATTGGTTATGCCCAATTATGGTTCATTATTTTTGACTTTCTAAAACTAGCATATTGTGCGTTTCACACCGAGCTCGTGGTGTATGTACATTCGGGTGTCTGTAACCCCCAGAAAAGGCAGTCAGAGGGGGGCCGGCTCGGCATATGGACAATGAGATGGCTCTGGAATCTCAGCACTAATCTACATCTGTTGATATGAAATTAGATAGCGTGAGAATGCATGGCTCTGGTTACAGCTATAAAAACTACTAATTCCCTCATGAACAGTGAGCAAACTGTACAGAGAATAAGGCATATACAACAGTGTGACCAAAACATGTGGACAATTAGTTTCAAATACTTTTTTTCTAAGAGAGATGATTGTGGTTACGGGTGGATAATGAGGTCCCAACAACTAGAGTCACAGTTCTGGTCAACTACATAAAGAATAATAAAGGTTCAAAAAATAACTTGTTTCTCTGCGTTTCAAGCGGAACCAGTGGATCAAGGCACCAATCTGTTCTCAATGTATTTTAAGCAACACCAAAGGCACGACTAAAATAAAACAAAACAGGCGAAATTGCTCTACTTTCATAGACGATCTGTGTTAGGCCACTAATCTAGTTTTCAGAGAAAAGGACTGAGGTAACAAAACATGTCGGACAGACTGCGCAAAAAGATTTACAGTTTAATGTTTATGACCATTTAAAGGTAAAAGCATGAGAAAGGCCAAATGATTTCTGAAATATGAGATGCCCCTTTAGCAATACTCCCCAAGGATATTAATGGTGACCTTTTCACTCCAAACATGAGCCCATAATAGCCTATAAAAAGACCAAATAATTCATTTAAAATGTCTTTTGGAATCTCACCTATTTATTAACTCCCAGATATTCCCCAACTCAAACAAATCTTGTGAGCATGACACAAGTGTAAGTAAGCACACAAGACTGGCAAAAAGAGTGTTGCTTCTCTTTTACAGCTTTCACTTTTGGTATCTAACCAAGCCGTGACACCGCTTGCTTCTGTGAAATCCCCATAAATACCAATATCATAATGACAAATGTTATCTAGGCTATGGCATGCAAAACTCCATCCCTAAATCATTAACTCCATCCATGAATCATTTCACTCTCACAAACATGCCATAAAAATACTTCTGTCTTTAACTCTAAATATCAATGCATAATATTCAGATCTGTCTCGACTCCTTCAAAAGAAAGTTTATTAAATAATTTGTCCACCAAGAGAAGGTTGTATTAGGCTGGGTGTTAATTTAATGTCTTAGATCCCACTCCAGTTCATGCTATGGGAAAGCCTAACAGCTGGTCCTCAGGGATTTGCGTGCTTAACTAAAACCCTTGTCTTCCTATAGCAGCCACTCTGCCTGGGGTCCGTCTGCAGGACAAAAGAATTTTGTGACCCCTTCACAACTTCCCCAGGTCATCCCTGGGTTACGTTACACCATTGCGTCACACGGCAAAGGAAGCACAGAGGTGTGCTCTAATCTCCAATCTTCTCGCCATGGTAACCTACTAAACGGCTGAATGCTAGATAACACACAGACATTGTTGAATTAACTCTTGTGATCTCTAGCGCAGATGTGGAAAAAGCAAGCTTCCTTTTTCTCAACACTCTTTCTCAGAAACACCCCCGTCCCTGCCACCTATCCATCATTTAAACAGGATCACAATGTATGTGTGTGCCAGTGTATTAGTGTTTGTTATAGGGATTTGGTTAGCATGTTTACATAATTCTCTGACTAGGGTCAAGCTCTGCTTGCCCGTACCTAGACTGCGTCCTGGAGGGGCGGGTGTGATGACTACCAGATTTAGCACTTTGTTCATCAATCAGGGGAAGCTGATTGTCCCAAACACACCATATGATAACACAGATGGTGCTGTTTAGATCATTGTCAGGCTGATATTTTATGACCACTCCCTAGCTTTAATTTTTAGACGGACAAACAAATAAAATCGTTATTGGAGACTCTTTCCCCTTGATGTATGAAACAATAACAAAGAACATGTCACAACAGATCAATAATAATTATACAGCATTTCAGCAAAATAACCTTTCTTCATTCTGGTGTAAGCACACATGGGATAGTTAGAACCAAAATAGTCTCTTTCTATGGGTGAAATATCTAAACAAGATTTTGATACTGAAATTTAAAGACGCTATTAAAAACTTAATCGGCATATTAAAAAAGCACATTAAAATTGGCACAATATTCACAACACAGCTTAATTTTATGTCGTCAGAAAAATCATCACAAATAAACACAGATTTTTTTTAAAGGGGTCATGACATGAGAAACCAAATTTGCCTTGATCTTTTGGTATATAAGAGGTCTTTGTACCATTAAAACGTCCTGCAAGTTTCATAGCTTAAGACGTCCTCCCCATTATAAACGAATCATTTATTTAATCAAGCTCTAAATACAGCTCGTTCTGGATCCATGGTAAGAAGTGACGACACGGTACGAAGTGACGTACCAGCGTTTGCATATGACCACCTCCAGCCCAAGACAACTACGCTTAAAGCGCAAGGCAACTACGCTCATTTCGTATCATTGTCGCGCCCGCGTGCTGCGCGCCTCACAAGTGTTCAGTCGACGGACAGCGAGTGGGTCTGTGTACAGGGAAATTACGATGCCGCAGATGTGCTGCTGTTCCTGGCTGTGGACAAACAACATCTTTGAATACGCTGCGAAAGATCCAGTCGTCAGGGAAAAATGGGTGCACTTTATTTTTTGCGGACGTCTCAGTCACGGCAGTGTTAGTTTAAAGCGTTTGTTCTATACATTTGAAGGATGACTGTTTTGAGAACAAATCCCAAAATGATGCTGGCTTTGCCAGAAAACTGTTGCTCAAAGATAAGTCCGTGCCGACTATTCTGGGCTCAACAACGACGACGCAAACTGTAAGTAATGTATTTAAAACTTTAAACTACTTTTTAAATACGCTGAATCCGCACAGGTTCTGGCTGGGGGCGTTAATAATTGATGCATAGGCACTGACGTTAGCCAATCATAACAGTGGGCGTTAACACTGAACTCTTAAAGGGGAAACACCCCCAAAACAGACTGTTTGAATCAGAGGATGAGAAACAGGGTGGGAAAAGGTCATAAATCACTACATTTTAAAAGGTTTTTGTAAAAAAAAAAATATAGTAATACTATAATTGCACCTAAGGGAACATAATAATAAAATAAAAAAAAACATGTCATGACCCCTTTAATCTTAGGCTCACCAAGGATGCATTTATTAGATCAAAACTACAGTAAAAATTATATTGTGAAATAAAGGTATAATTTTAAATACCACTTTTATAATTTGAATATATTTAAAATGTAACTTTTGAACAGTAGTGTATATCATGCATATTCAAAATATCTCCCAGCCCTACTCACAACCCACAAGTTATTTGAAAACAACTAAGATATTATCACACTTCTAAATTAGGCACAATGCACTCATGAAGCTATATGGTCTCTGATTCTCCCGCACACAGCTGTCTATTGTTTTGTACATTGTATGACCTTTGAAAAATGTGAGTCATCCGTTAGGAGGCTTAGACGTGTGGGGTTCCTGAGAGAGCTATACTGTTGCTTGTGAGGTTAGAAACAAATTGAAGGCCAGGCGGTGGGAGATGAGTGGTTTGTTGCCCTTCTAGTTTTACCTAAAGGTCAAAAATTTGTTGCCCTTCTAGTTTTACAAAAAGGTTAAAAATGTTGGGCCTCCCAGAGACAGCAATCATGCGTGTCTAAAGCGAAGACAGAGGACAGCTCTTCATAACACTCACCACTCATCAAGTAGCTCGGGTCACATGTAGCCACAATATTTCAAAATCCTCCCAAGCTTCAGTGGGATCTAACTGTTAAGATATTGGAGTCCATCAACTTTTTTTCCATTGAGTGGATTTAAAAGAACGAGGGCCCTGCACAACATTTCCCTGAAATAGAAAGAACCGCTGTATATGCTGGATAATGTATACCGTGGCTTCGAAAGAGCTTTTTTTGCGGGGAAAAAGGGAAAGTCCAGTCACGTTCGAACCACAATGGTTTGGCTCTCCCTGGGCCCCGACCCCAGCAGCTTTCATCTGGTGGGGCCCAGAGATTGTTTTAGGAAAGAATGAATGGTCTAAGTATTGTAGTTCGGTAAAGCATAAGGCACTGAAATAACAGAGACATAGCCCAGTGCCAGGTGAAAAAGAGCTGGCATGACTGGAATCTGGTTATGAAGGTGACAATGGGTCTGGGAAGAAACAAGCAAACTCTCATAAAGCACTCAACTCATAAAGTTGAAATATCTACTTTTCACAATTGGAAGCAATTTATCTAAATTACTTCCTTATGAGTACATGATAAACAAAAACAAGTACAAGTTAAGCTCAATCGACAGCATTTGTGGCATAGTGTTGAACAAAAATAAAATTTCCACTTGTGCCTCCTTTTGGATTACAGTGAGGAACTTTCAATGGAAGTGAATGAGGCCAATCTGTAAACTTAACTCTGTCGCCATGACAATATAATCATAAAACTCTAACAACTGCAAAAAATTATTTAAAGGGATAGTTAACCCAAAAATGTTCTGAAGAGAAACAGATTTAATTTAGGCTTTTATTCACATATAAATGTTCATCAACTCATACATCAGTTATAATATGCTTGCTTGATGTGCGAGAATCAATGAGGTTAATTCTCGTGTTACGCAGCACGTTTGAGCTTCTGCAAAAGGTTTGTTCTTGTGCTTCAAGCAGGTTCGGTTGAGCTTCTGTTTTTGTTTTCTGATCAATGTTTATATGTAAATAACAGCCTAAATTCAATCTATTCATCATATAAAGCGATCGTGCCTCTTCACAAAATGTGGACTAAATCGCTCAATTCAGATTCGTTTTACAATCTCTTTATGAACCTTTTGAAGCGTCAAACTGTTAGTTGCGTAGACTGTCAATGGAGAGTGCAGAACTGCCTCAGATTGTATTAAAAATATCTTCATTTGTATTTCGAAGATGAACGAAGGTCTTACGGGTTTGGAATAGCATGAAGGTGAGTGCAAGTACTTTTATAAATTGTTTCACATTTCTGCTTTTAAATCCTACAAAAATTGGCCCCATTAATTTCCACTAAGTGCTTCAATGTAACTTTGATTTCTAGATTTTTCTAAAGAAAACGAGGGACAAGTCAAAATAATTTTTTTGTGGTAATCAACATTATGCCACAAGTGCTCCCAGTTGAGCGTAACTTGTACTGAACCCAGAATGTTCCTTTAAAGTCAGGGAAAATGAGAGTGATATTCCAGCAGTCGAAGATAATTGGTCTCTGGATACGGCCAGTTATTTCTAAGGAACTATAACGACTAGACTCAAGATAACATGCAGAAAAAGCCCAGAGGCCTACCTGAGAGAGTCTTTGCTGCTGTCTGCGCCATGGATGTCTGGCTTCTGTCTACTGTCCATTTCTTGTTGTTTAGGCTCTTTGTCGGCACACTCTGGCTCTTTAGTGTAGGGCTCCATGGGTGGTAGAGGGGTGCATCTATCTTGACTCTCTATGGACTGATTACTATGTTTCCTTTCTTTAGTACCCCCATCAGTCTTGCGCTCGGATGCCGTGTTGCGTTTCATGGCCTGGAGCTGAGACAGAGGGACGATATCTGCACCCTGCGGCCTGTGCCACACGGTGATCCGGCCGGCAGAGTTGTAGTAGTAGAACCTGCTGCTCTGGGGGTCAAAAAGCTCCCACCACTGGTTACCATCAGCCTGGCGGACAGGCACTTCGGTTGGAGGGTCCCAACCACACTCTCCTGTGGCCAGATTCACGTACATGCGCTCTTGTGAACGAGGCTCCAGGATTTCCACCCAATCAGCACTGAAAAGACAAAAATAGAGAGCATTATCACCATTCAAATCGTATTTAAATTGATCATATTTATTATACTAAGAACAAACAAACATAGCACATTTATTGTCATAATATTGACCGTGATTGTTTTCCAAACAAAAGCTGGAATATTGGAATCCTAGTAAATAAAAATCAAATCAACTCAAAATGGCACAGATGTGCTGTTATAAATTAGAGGCTGCGCTTCATGGTCAATCTCTTAAGTGTAATCTGAAGGATCTGTTATCAAGGGAATTAGGCCAAAGCCAGAGAGAGATTCACCATGTGTGAGAGTGAATGTACAGAAACGCTGTCTAAGCACACCCATAATCCTATCAGCAGATACAGCCATGGACGAGGAAACAACGTAGTGAGCTGGAAAGTATTCACATATATTCCCACATGCACACTGGTCACTGCGAGACAAGTCTGGTCTCCCATCTGGTCACAGGTGCGCTTGTCGTGGTCTGAAAAGCTCTCTAAGTCATCTTAGTGTGTCATGTGACTGCTAAAATATTTATAGATGACAGGATTGGAAAGAAAGGGCGAGACTAAAAACAACGCAATCGTCTTGGAATCACATGTGCAGACATTGTGGAAAGTTCAACCAGGTTTGACATTACACTAAAATCTGAACTGAGCATGGTGACTACCATGAGAGTAAGAGGAATAAGTCTGGAAATGTATCCATTTTATAAATGCATATTATTGATCTTATTGTGAAATCTATGCACATTTTTGACCATACCAGACTTCTCCAATCATTTTGTCCTCACAAACCCCAACTTCTTCTTACAAACGACTGCAAGCTTACATTTTGATCTGCCTCCATACAATCGACACCTGATGCATAGAACCACTCGGATGTTCAATGTCACAATACGCAAGAAACGATCTGTTGCTACTTCCGTAACATTGTGACTTTAAAGCCAACAAATACAATTCTGAACCCAAATAAAGGTACTACTACATTTTACAATAAGACTCAAACGCAAGTCCAAAATGTTCACCTCCGTCTGGGACACAGAATGGGGAAAGTGATCGGATGGAGACCTAAACAAACAACAAACATTGAATGTGGCTAATTTGGGTCATGATAACCCTCTGAGAAACCTATTATTCGTTTGATCTAGTTTCCTAATGCAGAGAATCTTAAGTGTGCTAATTTAAGCCATGATGTGGTCGCTCAGACTATCTGTCACAGGCGGCGGGATTGCTTCTTTTCGGCCACCCAAACCAGTGAAGGGCTCAATATGACTCATTCCGAGAGAGTCAAACTACTGATATTTATCTCATGTGGTTTAAACCTTCATAAAATAAACAAACACTTACATACTAGAATAAAACGCAAGACGATACGAACACTCAGATGTCTAGACATGTAGACACAGCTACTGTAAGTTATCGTTTCGATTCATCTTCAGCTGTTTAGAATGGTCTGATGGTGCTCCAGTGAGGCATGTCAATGTTTGCCCGCTTCTGCGCCACAACAAGTGTGCTCAATCTCTCCTGCCACGTGCCCTCTATACCACTGGTTGGACAGTGAACAGTGTGTTTGTGTGTTGTCACGTCCATATGTCCATTTGTTCCCTGGGCTTCAACCCAAGCTGTGGCTCAGGATCAGAAATAGTCAGCCCACCTGTTCAAAGGTGCTTGAAATGTAACATGAGTAGTCCAACTGTCTTTATTGTTCTACTCCTTACATTTGAGGGGAAAAAGCAAATACCAAATCTGTTATAAAATGGGCTAATAAAAACAAATGTAGATATACAGAGGCCAAGAGAAACTAATATACAGCTGGTGCCAGGTAAGCTAGGAAACACAAACCAAAACAACAGAACTCAGCAAAGACATACTGGGACACCATCTGTCGCCGACATACCAATCAGCTCATTTTACCTTCATTAACACCGTTAAATATTTGGGCTTTGCCTTGAGAGAAACAGCAACTGACCTAAGGAAAAGCACTGATTTTATGTCAATGCGTCTGCAAGTGTGTCTGCACTGTCCTGTAGAGTGTATTCTGCACAAACTGTTTCTCGCTACTAGATCAAGAGCTTTATGGGTGGGAGCCGTGTAATTGAAGAGCAGTTAAACTGGAGGCCTTTTGTGTGCTGAACTCCACCCACCTTTTTCTCACTGGTTCAAGCAGCCTCAAGAAAGGCATGCAGTCTCTGCAACAGAATCCTTATGACTAAATTCCTCCTCATCAAGTTCAAATGTTTGGCATTATAGTATCAAAAAAACAGATTTGCGTACATGTGAAAAAATACAAAAGGAAATAATGTGAAAAGTTGCATAAGAAAGCATGAGGTATTTAGGTTGACCACCAAGAAGACCACTGTAAAAATCTCACTGGCATTTGGTTGAGAGGTCTCATCGGGGTATTTCCTGGGTAAATACACAAGCACATTTAGTAAAGCGATGAGAGTTTTGTTGACAAGCATAGAGAAAACTCTCCTTATTTTCATAAAAATAAGATTATAGATTAGAATCGAAACTCTAGAATTAATAATAGAAAGAAATTAATGTAATGAATTAGATATTCTTTTTCACATTATAGAAAAACTGTTTGTGTAATAATCAAGTAGGTATCCTGTTACTAAATCCTGTGCCATTTCTTCCTGTCTGTAATAAATGTAGCCTATCATATCTTTTTAAGGAACACTGTGCCTTTATCCCCTCCTGGTTCTGCTAAGGCTATTCTCTTCTAGTAGTGCTTCTCGGGCACTAGAAATATATCAATTTAAATAGAATAACGCCACCAAAAGCAGGCAGCACACAAGAATGCATCATACTAAGATCTTCACCCTTTTCTTGAGTCTTGACAAAAAAATATTGGCTATTTTTAGAAAGTGTCTAATAATATGTCAAATCATTTCCTCATTTATATAAAACAATGAAATTATTTTTCAAATTCTTGAAGTCTAGGAATCTGCACCATTGTTTAAAAATAGCTATAAAATGGCTGGTCTCCAAGCACTGAAAAAACAACGACTAAATCCATTGTTCCAAAATGAGGCCAAATGACGTTTTTATTCAGTGCTTTTTTTGGTGCGCAATTTTGAAATTCCACTTTAGCTGTTTCTGATTTAGACTAGCCGAGACCACTCTGAAAGAACGGAAAAAATGCAACAAAAGTCTTCTGTGCCAAAGTCTCTTAGCTGCCATTTACACCTCAAAAAGCTGAATTCCACACAATAAATAAAATACTATTCTGAGTTGGACACTTGACAAACATTTGCCACGCCAAGCCAACATGTTTAAAAACAGAACCTGCCTTTGACTTCGACAACTTATGAGTCCTCTGGCTAGTAGTTAGTGCTAAACACAACCACTTTATCTCAAAATAAACTGTGTTCCTGTCAACAGGTTATAAAAAAAAAAAAAAAAAAAAAGAATATCCTTGGAATAACAGGTGAATGGAGATTGGAATAACAGGTGAAAAAAGGTTCAGGTGACGTAATGCCATTCAATATGGTGGAACAGCATGCAAATTGTGTGATAGGTGGGCCGGGATTACGTAATTACCTCAAGGTGTGGCAAAAAAATGAAGTACTTGCTTAGATATATTTTTTAAAAATCAATTGCTTCTAACCTTAAATCAGTATTCACCTCTCAAACAATTTCAACCATATATGGTCTACAACTAATTTAACTTGCATATTAGTTGCATTTGAGTACAGAAAACATGCTGTGTCACTCTCAAACACAAATGCAGAGAGTGTCAGCTGAGTACACACAAAAGCAAACAGGCATAGTTCAACAAACAGAACACACAAGGAAGGACACTGCCCCTGAAATAGAGAAGAGTGAACAGTGAACACACTTCATTCAAACAAAAAAACAAACTGCTGCACCTGTCAGAGGAATTCT
Organism: Phoxinus phoxinus; assembly: GCF_949152265.1. Classification (NCBI taxonomy): domain Eukaryota; kingdom Metazoa; phylum Chordata; class Actinopteri; order Cypriniformes; family Leuciscidae; genus Phoxinus; species Phoxinus phoxinus. Next base: position 18,408,325 of record NC_136897.1, on the reverse strand, counting down.
TTAGTTCTGTGAACTGAAGTGAGGTCACTCATTCCAGTGATACTAGGAAAAGCTGGACATACAAAATGTACTCATACACATTTGAATGAAAATAGATGGATGAAAATGGGTGGAGTTCTTCTGTCCCTTTCTGCTTCATGCAAATGCTCCATTCATCCCATGGTACTAACTAAACACCTTGAGAATGAACACAGGGTTAGATCTGGTCCCTGGGGTTGATATACAGTAGTGAAGGTGCAGCAGAATGCTCCATTTTTTGGAGTTTATGCTGTTTTCTGCTGATACGTGAACTTCATATTCTCTCATATATTACAAATGAAGAACAATGGACTGGATATGTGCAAGACATATGGCAACGTTTATGGGATGCCACACTAAACTCAATGGCCAAGTGATGCTGGTATAATTAGGGACAGTGACATTGGCTCAGATTCTGTGTCAAGAAAGATGAATTCTTTCTCTTCTAAATATAGTTCTCAAGTTGGAAAAGACATTCAGTTCCCACTTAAGGTGAACCTAGTTCCCAGGACATCCACAAGATGGATTAAAATGGTTATGCTGTAAAAGGAGGGCAGACATAAACAACATTTTTAAACTTGTTTACTCTTATGTGGCACTTACAAAAATAATTTACCGCCTATTTATTTTCTTATAGGAGTCAATGGCTCCTTCATTTATTTATTTTTGTTTTGTTTTTCTGGAGCCCTGTGCAGGTTACTTTTGCTCATTTTGAAGAGGGCAAATAACTAGAGCGGACCAGGCCTCCATCAGCAGAGGTCATAGTACAGCTGCTCCCGTCCATTTCACTTTTATTCTGCCTGGCTTTACAGACCAAGACCAACGCTGGCTTCATTTATCTTTGTGGGTAACATGTCAGTACTGATATAGCTGGCCGTGTGTTAACAGATTGGTTACAGGAAAGCATTCTGATAGATGGCTGAAAGCCAGCAAAAGAAGAGAAAAATAAGGTTAAACAGACACAGTTCATTCATACACAACAGGACATGGTATAGTCAGAGTTTCCTACACAAGAACGAATCTGAGAGCAAAAAAAAGAAATCACTTTTAAAAGCGTATTTTAATGTAATACGCTTACATTAAAAGCGATTTAAAAATACAGGCACAGGGCCTTCGATTGGATTAGACAAGAAAATAAGCCTATCCCTATCAAAACCAGAGCCTCAGCATTATCTTATTGGGGTCCTCTTATAAATAATGTCAACTCAAGACTTAAAAACCACAATAAATACAATCACAGTCATCTGTTTGAATTTTATGTTTTCAATTTATTTTATTACATAAGGTTTTATTTAATTACAAATTATATTTGGATTTATTAAAAAAGGTCTATTCATTTTTGGACCGGATTTGGTCAAGTACACACTGCAGCTAAATAAAGATGTCACTCTTGTTGATTATTTACAGAAGTGACAATCACATTCAACAACCAAATTAACATAAAAAAAATTATCAGATCCGATTTGAACAACTAGTTGGTAATATAATGACGACGTCACTCTTTTTTGAACGCTGACAGCTCGTCAAGAGGTGCGGTGCTAGAAAACCACAGAAACGGAGACATATATGTCATGAGAATGAGATGCCACATTTTTTATCTTTTTTTCCTTTAAAGTACTTTCTAGTTAAACAGCCGTCTTCTCTCTGATGTACACTAGTCTTCTCCAATGTTGTTTATTTGACTTAGTATCATGTCATTTTGCTTCCAAACTACATTTATCTTGTTAAGGATCCTCAGATATTTATTGGAAAACAAGAAAATTATTTTTTAGATTTTTTAAATCAACCAAAAATCTGCAAAGAGCATATGGCTAATGTCTCTTGCTTTTCCTGAGATGATAGCTAAAGCAGATAGTATTTAAGTGTTGTGGTTCAACGAAGGAGGGCATCAAACTGTCTAGCCAAATTGTAGTAAGTCAGTATCATATGCATGACAATATGTGAGAATTCCACCCATTACTAATGGATAATGGGGTCATGACAATGGAGAGCATTGTTAGCACAACCATCAGCCTCTATTCATTTGGAACAACCCCCTTTACAATTAAAGCTCTCACGGCACTGGTGGCCAATCAGAACACGAGTCGTGCCTCAGCGGGGGTGTGTGGCTTTGGGGTAAGGATAAGGGGTCTGAGATGCTGAACTACAACCCCCTTCCGAGAATTCTTTCTATATAAAGCAAGAAAAGTTGACCTCTTTGGGATGATGCACTGCCTGCCTGTGTGTTTTATACGGCTGTTTTTGTCCGCACTGCTGCTGAACTACTTCCTGTCTCAACGGACAGTGCTGCCGGAAATTTCTACTCTGGGCGGGAAGTCTGTAACTGCCAAACAGCAACTGTGTTAGCAAAACAATAAATCTTCTTTCTAGAGGGGACAAATCTGACAAGCCCACTGTTTGCAGGCCTGCACACCCACAACCCCAAAGGCCTTATTCAGGACAAACGAGCACACTGACAGCAACAGTGAGACGTGAACGGACATGTGTGAGGGGCTAAGACACACAGAAGTAGCGGAGTAGATGTGTGCTCAAATACAGATTCGCTTGTCTACTACCAGCTGTCAGCGTCAGTATTAACAGCATTCTTTCGAATGAACATCTCATTTTAAAATACAGAAACAACTGTCAAGATTTAGCAAGATAAAAAGATTAACTGTTCTCTGAGCTGACCTTCCGTGCCGAACATGATGATTTTATCATAACGTGTCCGGTCAGAGTCAGGCGAGCAACAAGTTAAAGTCTTACTTTTAGTGTTTAAAAGTATCAAATTCAACGCATCAAATTTCCTCTCAGGTCAGGCTGAGTGACTGGGTGGGAGCAGGGTCAGAGGTCACCTAACCACCTCAAAGGACGACGTTGTCAAAGCGAGCTCCTAGGAGATGGGAATTGGGAGCCCCGAATGCCCAACTAACTAGTTGTTAAAGGATTAGTTCACTCCAGAATAAAAATGTCCTGATAATTTACTCACACCCATATCACACATGTCTTTCTTTCTTCAGTCGAAAAGAAATTAAGGTTTTTGAGGAAAACATTCAAGGATTTTTCTCCATATAGTGGACTTCAACTGGTACCAACGGGTTGCGATGCGATTTTTGGCCTTTGAAAATCGATTTTGAATCGACCACATTTTAAAAATCGATTAATCGGAAAATAGATTTTTTTTGCCCAGCCCTACAAATAACGCCTTGATAAAATAATGTCCAAATGTTATTTGTTGGCCCATAAAATCCAAAGCATGCAAACAGGTAAACTGATGTGTGCGTTTATGAATGTATATTGTGTGAATATAAACAAATTTGGACTAAACAAACCACTCAATTCATATGGATTAGTTTTACGATCTCTTTCTGAACTTTTTGAAGCGTCAAAGTGGTAGTTGCGTAGACTGTCAATGAAAAGTGCAGAACTGGCTCAGATTTTATTAAAAATATCTTCATTTGTGTTCTGAAGATGAACGAAAGTCTTACGGGTTTGGATCAGCACAAGGGTGAGTAAATGATGACATCATTTTCATTTTTGGGTGAAATAACCCTTTAAATAATGTGTCTAAGAAACGTAGTGTTTAAAAGCAATTAGACAACTCGTTAAAGTCCGCGTGAACCGGAAGTTCCAAACGACTTTTCTCAAGTGTTGTGACGCATTTCCGAGTGAAACGGAATATTGAACAGAGGGCAGGGTTTTACTTCAGCGCTCCTCCTCTCCATCTCTCGCCCATAGCAGAGTAACGGTTTGAGGGAGTGGTTAAGCGATTAACCAACCCAAGTCGTCAAGCCTATGTCATCAAAAAAAAACAACCATTCCAGACCCGGAAGTAACTTTTCAAACTTTGATAAAAGATAACTTCGGCAAACAATTTTTTCCCGTGTATTAACTTGCACGGATTAATTGTTCACCACAAGACTAGTAATATCGGCTAACAAAGTCATGCCGACTTTAAAGTCACAATGAAACATTTTGTGATAAACATCTGTGTGAAACAGATTATTGAGAAAAATAAGGGCAGTTCTACCCATCAGCTATTAATTGGATGGAGGGAGACCTGAATGCAAACTTGCAAAATTGTAAGAAAGGACCAGGGTTTCATCAACAAGGAAATGTAAGCCATTTTCATGAGATCAAAAATATGAGCCCAAAATTGAGTTTTGTAAAAAAAAATCATAGATGAACAGTGCACAATAAGATCCATAAGATCTATTTAGAAAATGGATAGGATGAATTTCCACATACCAACTTTAAGACGACTAGTCATTTTTTAAAAGATAGCCTACTGTATGTATTTTTTTTAAACCACACGACTATTTGTGATGCACAGATTCAGTATATCATCTACACAAAAGAACAGAATCATCCTCATCTGACAAGATGAGAAAACAAACCTGGAATAGAAAAGCAACTCATTGGTGCGTGAGACATGGCTTCAGGCTGACCACTGGAGATGGGTGCTTTTCACATTGAGCTCAAAGGTCTTGTTAAAACACTGGTGCTAAACTGCTGTCACAATGCTACGTCCTCCCTTTGTCTGCACACTATTGTGTACCAGATATGCAAACAGGGGAAAACATCCTATTGTAAGATCTCATTCTGGATCAAAGATAAACCTCAGCCTGTCAAAACATACATTTACACTCACTAGCTGGAACAGACCATAAGAGTGTCCATTAACTTCAGTCAGTGGTCTTATCATATTAGAGTTTCTTCAAAATGGTGCAAAACTAGACCACATCTGAAGAATTTTAAAACAAGCTTCAAACTTGAGCTTCATAGAGACATGGCAATGTTAAAAGCGTCAAGTGTCCAATGTCATGCCCCTGCTCAGCTTCTGAACAGGGAACTCGGAGAGAGGAACAGAGAGCCATCAATACAACGGCTGATCAAAGCTCGGTAGTGTGTTACATCAAACAGTGCACACTCACAGAAGTCTTTCAACCACCTCTTTTCATCTATTTACACTTCAGCATCTGTGTCATAATCAAGCTCAGGGTGGAAAAAGAGGTTACTACATTTTAATTTAATGAATTTAATTAATTCGTACATCTGTAACCCTGCAATAAACAGATGTTCTGTGTTTTTCTGGCAGTGCAGCACCAGCTAAAGCAACATGCGTCCACAGCTCACATTATGTGACTTCAATGCTTCTAACCACAGTAAAGTCGACAGAAGGTATTGTGGGATATCAAAGAGGGTTCTGGTGGTTTCCTGTAACCATCAGCTCATATTAAGAAGACCACATTCAATATCTGATACAAGACCGATTCTTGAATACTGGAACAAAACAGTTAAAAACTAAATATAGTTACATATCAAGGAATTATTGTGATTCAACATGTTCTTCCATTTTCTCTCAAAATGAGCATTTGTCAGATTTAACACACAAAAAAAGAAAAAAATAATGTGCCACTATGCCATTTATATTTATTATAAAAAACCTGACAAATCTAGCAGTTCAATTAATGAATAAATAGAGTGCATGGATGCTACTTATTTTAAACTCCATCTATTGCATTGTCACCAAGCCATCATTTGGTGTATTAAATGCACTAATATTTAGATAGGACAGTTTTAAAATTAGGGGGGGAAATTAGGTCTTAATTAGAGAAATTAGATAACAATTAAAAAATGATCTTTATCATTTGTAAGATGAGTATAAATATCACGATTGTGACAGAAAACAAAATATAAGCAGAGTTAAATTATATACAAAACATGCATCTCACAAGAGCTTGTGATGTTGTTGAACTCAAATGGAGTGAAATATGGAAATATCTTCAGGAAAAAGATATGACTTTGATACTGCCTGATTTTATTTATTTATTTTAATAAATATGTGGAGACCAAAAGTAAGGACACAGTTGTAAAACGTTAAAAAAGAGGCAGCCAACTAACTTACATACTAGTGATCATCTCTGATTACTTAAGAATGGAATTAAAACTGTTAAGTTAAAGTTGTAAAACCTGTTTTGTTCCATATCTCAAGATCAGTGAACAGGACTCTAGTTTACCCTTTTTTTATCAGATGAGATCAGTCTGAGATTACAGTAATAGAAACACTAAGTTAGTCAAAACAGCCAATAATCTGTGACTGAGCTGTTTATAGTGAAGTCGGTTCAAATCAAATCAGTTCAAATACATATGGCCGAAACAGTTGGCCTCCGGCAGTGATGCTGAATAGTTAATGACACGACTGAACAAACGACAGCAGCAAACTGAACAAAATATCACATTTGACTGACTCCGCGTGAGTCGTGGGAAAATCATCTCTCCATTCACACAATCTCCACATTTTACTTCATACTGATTTATAGCCGACATCTTAAGCAAATTGAGTTGTATGTATGTATAGTTTCCTATTGAGTAGTAGTTAATTTACAGATCTAAAACTAGTTGAGGGGTTAACGTACGAGAGAGAAACCGCGCTAACTTCTCGTGTCAAAACTTGGTTAATTTTCCAAAAGAAAGATTCAAACTTACCTTTTCCCAGCCATTTCTTCTCACATTGTACGGTTAAACCACACAAAAATATAAAAGGATAGCGTAAAGACGGTAAAACTTTATCTCCTTGGTCTGTCGGACGTCCTGCGCGAGGGCTTCGTGATATGTTCAGAGTCCTGAATGCTCGCGTCGCGCGCCTGTGCTGGCTGCGTGCGCGTGAGCTGGTCTGGATGACTGGGGGGGTGTCTCGTGTGCAGTGTGCACCGCTCTCTCTCTCTCTCTCTCTCTCTCTCTCTCTCTCCACCCCCTACACACAGATACTGCAACTCCAGTTTACCTGACACGGAGTAAATGTGGCGGCCAAAAAGTTTAGTAAAACAAACTACATGCCGTGGAAAGTTTTTGTGTTGGTTTATAGTTACTGCACGACAGGTGCAAGTTAAGGTGGAGTTGGATTTATATGTTTGATTGCCTGAAGGGATTTATAGTAGGCTATATCGGATTATTCAGAAAGCGCCACCTGCTGGCTAATATAAGGCAACACAACAGAGCACAAAATGTCTCTCATTTACGATATCCTTCTGAAAAAGCACAGAGAATGCTTTGAGAATACCGGTAGCAGGGCCGTCGCTGGTGGGGTGAAAGGTGGTGACAAATCCAGCAGTTATACTATAGGGACACTATTGCATGAATAATTATAATATTTATTAGTTGTATGCCTGAGATTTAAAATGAAAACCACAAAAAAACATGCAACTTGGTTAAATATTTTTTCCAAATAGCTGCTTCTCTTGCCTCCCTAAAAATGGTTTAGTCCGATCTATTTATTAGTTATTAATAAATACCCCGCCCCAGCTCGTGAAGAGAACCAATCAGAGTTGAGGCGGCATTGCCTGAAGACGTTAATCTGGTGGAACTGACTCACTGGAAAAATGTCGGGAAAAAGAAAATACAAATCTGGTTATCAGAAACGCCACGAAAAGAAGGAGAGGGAGGCCAGGAGAGTTGTTGGATCCCAGTCAATTAAAACCTTCTTTAACGCAGGTAAGTGTGTTGTAAGTGTATTGTTCGCTGAGAATCAGAAAACTACCGTCTTCTTTCACTTTTCATTAACGGGCGCGAGCGGCACTACCGACTGAATGATTACGCGATTAAAATCCCTGTCCTTTTCACTATTGTAAATAACTTGACACGAGACACGACGCATTGCATTATGCATAATATGACCTGCTGGCTGGTGATGTGTTTATTACATCAAGAAACACGAATACAACTGCACTTGAATTAATAAATGTATGAGCTTTATTTAAATATTATTTTACCAGTTCCATATTATCTCTATTAAAATACATAATAAGATAAATCTTTTTTAAAACTTTGACTACATTCTTAAGACTGTTACTTACGTGGTTTGACCATACGGCAACATACGACGAAAAGGGTACCCCATAACGTCAATATGAGACGGAGACATAAGCGCACCAGCAGCGCCCCTTAACGGTACCCTAACCCATACCTAAACCTAACCATAACCTGAACCGTCTCATATTGACGTTATAGGGGTACCCTTTTCGTCGTATGTTGCCGTATGGTCAAACCACGTCAGTATGTGACGTTTTGAGATGAGACTGTGTTACAACCCATAAAAACATTATTTTATCGTTCCTTTTTTAAAAATTGGTTTTCTTATTATTATTTTTTTTTTTGATTGATTGATAGGCCTTACACCTCACTTCACTCCACTTCAAGCTTTTTGTTAATTTGTATTAGTTGTAATTTTATAGAATTTTAAGATACTTTTTAATTTTATTAGTTAGCTATTTCAATGTTCATTTTTGAAAGAAATTTCATTTTTCTATTTAGGCCTATTTTCTTTTTATATTTAATGTTATATTTGTTTATTTTGCTTTTGCCGATGTTCATTAAAATCTTGATTTACATTTATTTGTTATCTGCTTTGTTATTTTGTAAGAAAACCCTAGTTACATGTGGGCCTCCATGCATATTGTACAGTACGCCAACAATATATGAGTATGCATGCAGAAAATATATTGGTGGAGGGTGGTGGGGGGCCCACATCAATATTTTTTCAGGGGGCCCCGGATCCTCTAGCTACGGCCCTGACCGGTAGTTTAGGTTTAGGCTGCTCTATCTGGTCTCAAAGCCTGGTTTTAGTTTTTTTTTTTTAAATCCCATCCTGGCTCAAATGGGGTTCAGCTGATGTAGCTGATCAGCCATATGGTCTATAGGTAAACACACAAACCACTCTAAAACCACTGAAACTAACACCATGCAGGAAAAACAACCAAGAGCAAAAACAAGATGAGAGACCTGGACCCACATACATATCTTTTACAAGTAAAACATAACATTTAGAATATTCATAAAAAAAAATAAAAAAATAAAAAATATTACGCTGGTTTAAATTGTCTCCCAGTTTGGATAAAAGTCTTCAGAATGATGGTCTCAGTCTGATGAGCTTAAACGTGCTTCGAACCCCTGCAAACAAAAACTAGCCAACTGACAAACATGAGAGACGAGTAAATACCAGTAAATTAGTTTTAGACTGGTTTTTGTTGTTTCCTTCTAAAACAAAAATATATATGGCGAATATGAAAAAGACGTAAACCTGGGTATTTAACACTTTATTCACCAACTACTATACCTTCATTGCTTTCCATATTTCAAGCCAATGGAAAACAGAAAAAAGGGGAGGAATTGGTTTGTGATGACACCTACACAGATATTTGAATTTAACTATTATAACACATCATTACTTCAACACTGTTTAGTATGTTATTCATAAGTGCATTCAGATAAACATAAAACATTTGTTAGACTGAGGGTGCTCTCTTTTCAGAACAGTCACGAAGAGAAACTCCCATATGTTCAGTCTGGTAAAAATATACTAATATTTACATTAATTGCACATACATTCAAATACATATTATGCAGCATTCAGTTCCAAGTGTTAACTTACAGTAGCACCATGTTTCAAAAAGCAACATTTCCATGAACGGAATCTTTACATTATTATTACATAGCGCAACATGTGTAAAGTATCATGACATTTCCTTGGGATTTTCAGTTTGAGAGTAATATTACAATATCCACAGCAGCAACGAAGTCAGAGCACGTCGGCCCTGTATTTAACAAAGTATCAGAGTCCCACATCACAGTCTTACAGGAATAATACAGGAGTAGTGTGTTTATAGATGACAAGTGTATGTCTCAATGATGAGCCATGTGAGTTTTCTTGTCTTATGAGAAAAGTGAAGGTGACTGATCTTAGCCACGAAATGTTAGGTGCTGGGTTGGATAGAGATTGGCTCATAAAAAAAAATCCATCAAAGTCCCTTATGGTATCAGAGTCCATGATAAGAAGTCTTTCATTAAAAAGTTCCCAAAAATGTAGTGAATCAAAAACTGTAAATAGAAAAATGCATTGAGAGAGAAAATGAGATGGCCACACTGATATGACTCTCTCCGAATCCACACTTCATAATAGCTGGACGTTTGCAGAGTTTACTCGCTGTCCTCGGGTCAGGAGTTCATCAGTTCACATTCCTCACCTCTGTGCATCCTTCACAGTGGATAGTAGTGATAAACTAACCTACCCATCCTTCCCAAATTTGGCCCCTGTGTAAACAGACAATAAAAAAAAATCTTAGTTCTGATAACAGGAGTCTAATAATAAAAAAAAAACATTAAGACAAAAGAAAGTCATGTACAAAACGAGGACAATGTGTAATTATGGCAGTGGGGCGGTCTGCAGCACTCTGTACTTTGTTAACACACTTTTTCTTATCAGTAATGAAGGACTCTTGTCGTCACGTGCGCATCTAAAGGAATGTCCGGAGAATTGAAAATCTGCTCATGCAGCGAGGGACAGCATGCACACATACACTGTATGACAGAGGGAGGAGGACTACTGAGGATTAGTGCTGATAACTGGCTGGCTGAATTATATTAAGCAGATGGTGTGTACAACAAACTCACGTTGATTTGGAGGATGGTTTCTTCACTTTTGGCCTCTTTCGACGATGAAGGGGTCTGAAGCATGTGGAGAGAACACACACACACACACACACACACACACACACACACACACACACACACACACACACACACTTTTTTGTGGGGACTTTCCATAGACAATGACTTTTATATTGTACAAACTGTATGTTCTATCTCCTAAACCTCTCTACCCCTAAACACATCCCTACAAAAAAAAAACCTATGCAATTTTACATTTTCAAAAAACATTATTTTCAATACTTTGTATGATGTATAAGCTGTTTTCCTAATGCGGAACAGAAAATGTCCTCACAAGGTCAAATATTTATGGTATTAGCATACTCTCCATGCGTAATGGTTTTTATACTGTTCAAACTGTATATTGTAGGACACAGGAGGTGTCCTCGTAAACCATGTTTATGTTGTAATACCCATGTCATTATATACATGACATTATTTTTTTCCCAAGATCCAGATCTGTTAAAGCCTTTATAACTAACTAATACATATTATAAAGTCTATAACCATTTTTAAGTCTCTTATGCTCACCAAGGCTCCATTTAAATGATCAAAAATTAACCATTAATAAAAACATTAAATATTATTACAATTTAAAATAAATGTTCTTTGATAATTTTTAATATAATTTTTTTCAGCAGACATATTTAACTGATCAAAAGATAACATTTAAAATGTTATAAAATATTTATATTTCAAATATATAGGCTACAGAATAAAATATATAAACATATTAATAATATAATTGTTTAATCAGCCATAAAATACAAGAATGAAGCCATACCTATAATCGTACAAAGAGTTTCTTTCTTTACCACCTGTAAGAGATATGATGAGGTTATAAATTGTATATTTATTGGTACTGTTGAAATAATACCATGCATTTAAGCAAAGAGATTGATCAAACACGTGGCATGACTCACCTGTCTCCTGATTGCACTCTTTGTGACCTTTGCAGCTGCGCAGTTTCATGAGCTCCTGGTGCATGTGATTCACCGCATCACGGTCAAGCGTGCTCACGCCATTTATCAGCTGCACACAGCAAAAAAACAGCAGTGGAAATCATGGGGCTTCCCATGACTACTTGACAAATCTGTACAAATCTTGGTAAGGGAGATAAAAAGATAAAGATCTACCTGATAAGGGTCTGTGTTAAGATCAAAATACTCCAGGAAGCCAGTGGCAAACTCACAAAATAGGAAGTTGTGCGTCTCATTGATAGTCCTCAGACACCAGTAAGTGTTATTGTTGGCACTCGTGCAAGCACAAAACGTCCCCACTGACAACACAAAATTATAATTTAAGTGAAATGATATAATTATTTAACTATTAAGTAAAGGTTTTGTGGCATTAAAAAACAACTGGAGTGATGTGCTATGCAGTACTTGTCCAGAAGGGGGCGGTCTGCCAGTGTTGGTTGTCATGTGTGAAGCAGGTGAGGCCAGGCATGCTGCAAGTGTCATTATTACGGAGGCGCTTCAGGAGCTTCCTCAGCTTCTTCCTGCGTTTCTGCTCTTTCATCAGCCACTGTTTCTTATCTTTGGAGGTCATTCCACTTAGATTAAAAGAACAGATGTCTTTACTATCAACGGTCTAAGTGTATGTTAGATTACAACATTAGGCATTAATGTGCCTTTCTTGAAGTTAATGACAGATGATGAATGAAAACCTACTTGACAGAATGTATCCGCCCCGATTTGAGTTTGAACAGTGCTCTATTGTTGTACTGATACCTTTAAAGCAAATATTACATGATTATGTTGTCTACTGTGTGAGAAAAATCAAGCAAACACTTAAGCAGTTAATGAAAGTATGAAAAGCTTACGTGTTTTGGTTACATTCACACTCTTTTGGTCGAACCTGCTTTAGATGCCCTTTGACCTCTCTGAGGTTCTTTATTTTGGTCTGCAAAGTCTCAATCTACATAAAGAGCGAAAAGTGATTAAAAGTAAAACCTAACCCAGCAAACTAAAATATGTTCTAAGAAGTTTTTGTTAAGTTATGGAAACATTTTCTGAATGTTCAAAATGTCCCGTTTTTAACATAAAAAAAAAAAAAAAAAGTCTTGGTTATACAAATGTGAACATTCCATTTTAGAAGTTTGCAAACATTATGGGAACGTTACTTTTGAATGTTCTCTGAAAATTCTGAAACAAGTGTTAACATTTAAAAAAAGTTAGACAAACTAAAGCAACAAAAACTTTTTTTCAACAAAAAAGTTCCATGAATGATGTATAAAAACGTTTTTGTGATGTTTTGAGAACATTATTAAATACCAGATAACTTTAAAAAACAAACATTCTATTAACGTTACTGGAAGAACATTTGTTCATAACTTTGAGAAAACCTTGTCTGAACGTTCATGTTAGTTGGGGATGTAGTATTGTAGAATTATTTTGGTTTGTTTTTATTCAGCTTGCATTAGAACTATTTAACCATGATCTTACCTCATGCTCAATGTGTAGCTTGTGATCTTTCCATGCTTGTAGAGATTTATATAATCCACCATCACACCTGACGGTGTCATTCATCAGTATTAAGCATCTGAACAAAAAAGAAAAGGTTTACATAATAGAAACCACAGATTTGTTCATTTTTTTCCCACTGCCACTAGCTGTTATCATCCACAGTAACTGACTGTCAGTAATGAACCTGTAGGTGACTTTAAGAGCAGCAGGTGGCGTGAGGGTGTTGAAGTTGTTGTCTGCGGGTCCCATTCCGCTGTATTCTTCATTCTCTCCATACACTGCCTGCTTTCTGCCTAGCATAAGGCTGGTGTTCAGATTGAGGGGCTGGTAGCCCTTCTCCAGGTCCAGAGTGAACACATCTGAGTCCAAGTGATACGTGACAGAGCGGGCCCAACGATTCCGTGGCAAACTCTTCTTGGTCTTCAACTCTGGAATATTGTATATGGACTTTGTTACAGATACAGGTATTATTGCTTAAACTATCATTCTACGTCATGGTCTAATTTGATCTTGTATTTGAACATGATTCCTAAAAATGAAACAAACTGGTATATGTTTATCCTTTTTGGAGTTTGACAGTATAAATCAACATCCACATTTTTTTTGCATGGAAAAGAGCACTTCAGACATTCTGCAAACCATCTCGTTTTTGTTCCAAGAATAAGGAAATAATGCAGATTTAGTATGACATGAAGGTTGGCAATTTGTGTCAATTTTAATTTTGGTGTATACGGTTTTGATGTAGCCTACATAATTATCCAGTTAGCCCTTTTTGGCTGATGCCACTCTGGCTGCAAAAAGGATGTTTCTTTAATGGATGCCATTTAAAATTAACCATGTTTCTTATTTCATTTTTTCTATATATCATTTTGCTACATGCAAATATCTGAAATTATTCATTATAATATAGTAGATGTTTACTAGTTCCATTTTTTGGGGGGGAGCTTAAAGGTGTAAAATACATTTTCCTTATTTTCTCAAAATTTAAACTTCACACTTCCAAAGAGTTCCGAGCAACTGATACATTGTAACTGCCTCATGAGTGGGATTGGGAATGCTAACGAACAGCTTTTTCCAGGCCTCCTTGGAACTAACCCCATTAATATTAATAATTTAAAATTGTGATTCAAATATTTTTAATTGAATAGACGAGCCAGGACTTAAACTTAACAGCTGCGCTATATGTCAAAGCGCTGCCCACAATCCTGTGGCTCCAAGATACACAATTATTATTTGTCTTTTCCATTAAAAAAAAAGATTCTTAACCACTGAGCAAGTAAGAACACCTGGACAAAAATGTGAAACTATACTGTAACACACTCTTTTTGGTGAGTGCCTTCTTCCTCTTGAGAGGCATATTGGGTTCACAATCACAGTGGTCTGATGCGGAATGAGCTCCGTTGATCTCTCCCCTGTTAGCAGCCATCAGGCCCAGAGCACGAGGTGCATAGAGACCCGCCATCCCTTTACACTTATACAGCCTCGGCATACCAGTGGAATCCTCAATACACTGCCACTTCTGCACAGAGGAGGAGTGGTTACTTAGAAAGCACTAGACAGATGGCAATCACTGGAAATAATCAAGGGAATATGCCATGGTAATTGAAAGAGAATATTTACCTGCCCTGGTTGCTCACAGGGCGTCTGGTACTCAGCTCTTTGGCACAGGTCTCTGACCCGCTGAAACTTTGGCAGCGAATTCTGTTCCACCTCTTTGCCATCTTCTAGCTTATGCAGAGGCTTCCTGTAGATCGGAAAGAGATCACATCAGGTTGCCACTCAAAAACAGCAAAGAATTAGATACAGCCCCTAATCGAAATTTGTATATGTGTCCGATGTCAGTGTGCCATCTGGTGCCTCTCTAATGGAGTCGTGTCTAATCAATTTCTGGGGTTACAAATCTTTTTCAGAGCGATACAGTGTAAGAGTTTGTGATACGGAGTTCAATTAAAAATGCATGGGTTCATCTGGCCTGATCAAATGTACTCACCCCCTCTCTACCAGGAATGAATCCCTCCACACTTTCACCTTCTTGTAAGAATGGAACCTGGTAAAACTGGAAGAATATAATGAGGAAAAAGGTTGTGTTTTTGTTGCTAGCATTAAGTGTTTATGTTGGTGTATTTTAGCACCTGTTGACAGGTTGTTCTGTTTCCAACAGCTTGAGGATGGACTTGCCATCCATCTCCAATGGAATATCCACTCCGGCCATGTCCAGCAAGGTAGGGGCTAGGTCAACATTCAGGACTATGTGAGGATTACTGCAGGAGATCACAAACTTAGAATCAACAATGTGTTATTTTTAGCATTTTGCAGTAAAGTTGTGAGCTTAATGTCTTTGACTCACATGCCACCTGCCTCCACATTCGGCCCTCTCAGGTAGAAGGGGATTCGAATGTCAAAATCATATGGCATTGATTTGCCCTTCACCAAGCCAAACTGGCCAATGTGATAGCCATGATCAGACATGTAAATTATGTAAGTGTTATCAAGCTCCCCAGTTTCCACCAACATATTGTAAACCTGTGGGGGGGAAATAGTAAGCCGCACGTTACAACTTCTAGGCTAGTTACACACGTCCATTTCTACATTTTTCTGTACATTTCAGAGGCATCTCTCATATGTTTTAGATGCTGATGTGCCTCATCAATCAGAATCACCTTTATTGCCAAGTACCATGGGTTTACATGTATTTGTCTTGGGCTTAGTTTACTAAAAAGAAGGTTTTGCTAGGTATTCTAGTAAACCAACAAATATTATGTTTTATAAACAAGATGTAACTATTTTGCAACTTACACAGGCATTCAAAAGGTTTGGGGTATAGGTTTTTATTAATGTATTTGAAAAGTTTCTTAAGCATTTATTTAATCTAAAATACAGTAAAAACAGTAATATTGTGAAATAATACAATTGTAAAAAAAATCATTAGTAGTTTTCTATTTAATCATTTTATTTTATTTAATAGTTTTCAATTTGAATATCATTTTAAAGCGTAATTTATTCATGTGATGGCAAAGCTGAATTTTCAGCATCATTACTCTAGTCTTCAGTCAGACATGAAATCAGTCTATTATGCTGATTTGGTGCTCAAGAAACATTTCTTAATTATTATCAATGTTGAAAACAATATTTTTGTGCAAACCTAAAATAAAAAATAAAATGTAATAACTTTTAATTCGATGTAATGTGTTCTTTCTGAATATAACTAAACATCTCTTTTAAAAAATACTTACTGACCCTATGACATTTTTAACAGTTGCAGTTCAACACTTGACACAATATTGCCAGTTTCTGTTTGTCCATTTTTGCTCTGCCAATGGAAATAGTTTCAAACGAAGCCACAGAAGAAGAATTGCGTATCTCAGAGCAATAAACAATCGTTGGCATGTCTGTCCTGTCATGTCCTGAATCTGAGTTTTGAATGAATCAGTTCAGTGAATGATTTAATGACTTACTCATAAACAGTGACTTATTGGTTCATTCCTGAATGAATCAGTGTTTTTGAATGAATTCTTAAAATGACTCGCTCATTCAGTCAATTACTAGCGTAACGATGTAACCTGAAGGAGTCAATGAAAAATTTGCACTACTACAGCTGAGTGATAAAAACATATCAGTACTGTCTGTCAGCACTCTTAGAACACCACATAGACAAAAAAAAACAATATGTATAAGGATTGAAACTAACTTCTATGTAAAATATGATCTATGTGCTATATTGTAAGGTTAACATGATCTGTGACCTTCTCAACGCTGTCATCCACTGAAAGCAGGGTCTGCAGCCTTCTTCTCTGTAACATATTGGTGAACTGCATGTGCACAGGCTTCATGGGTCCCGTGTAACGCAGGATCCAGTGCTTGTCTAGGTTGGGGGCGTGGTTGTAGCTTGGTGTTCTGAGTGGGACATTTTCAGAATGGTTAAAAGCGGTTTTCTGAGCCATTGGAAGAAATTACACATTTGTTATACACTTTACGGTCTATGAATAAAACAACATTTTTGGCAAGAAAATTTAGAGTCGCAGTCCTACTTTGTGTGCATAACTTGAGTGTTCAAACATCTGTTAATGGAGAAGATTTGTGTGTAATTCATTGTGTGCTGCTGGCGCTGAATAACATTGCTGAGAAATTTCATTGTGCTGAAGTAAAGGCCAATGCATTGTCTTCTTTTGGAATGCACCGTTTGAGAAGATTTAATTAGCATAAAGTTGTATTGTACATTTCAGCTTCACCTTGATGAATGAGCAATTAAAATGATAATTAAAAAAAACAATAGTAAAATAACAGTGAACTGTGTTTATATGCTAATTTAGTTTATGCACTAGCAATAGATTTTATACCTCTAATGGGACCTATGAATGAATACTGATCCAAATAATAAATCATGATATTATAATAGCACTGTATATCTCTCTTGAGCCTACTGTATAAACTCATTTGCCGGAGGCACTATGGAAACAATTACTGTACACAGAATACATAATCAAACCTCTGTTCCTGCAATAAACCAAGAAAGTAAGTCATAAGAGGTGATTCATTAAAAGTAGCTAATGTGTAATGAGAATAGTATATAGTACTATACAGTGAGCATTATTTATTAGGCTGTCGTATCTCAAATGGCATGAGAACATTTGATAAAGTGCTGGAAACCGAATGAGATTTATGAAGCTATAACCTCACGCAGACTGTGAATTCTCCTAGTGAGTGAGAGAGAGAGAGAAAGAAAGAAAGAGAAAGAGGGTCTTACATGTGTTGAGATGCATTGGGGAAGGCGCTGCTGTACTGAGGTGCTGCGTCCTCCGGCCCATGGGGGGCAGCGTGGCTCAGGACCATCATCACAGGCCTGTGCGGGTACATCCTCTTTGACATACGGAAGTAGTTGATACTGTCATTTGTGATTACATCAGTGAGATAGTCCTGTAAAAGAAGTCATATTAAAAGGGAAATCTGTCTGATACAAGAAAGTATCAATATGTGCTTACCAAACACATACACTACTGTTCAAAAGCTTGGGGTCGGTTCGATTGTTTTACGTTTTTGAAAGAAGTCAGGACGTTTTGAAAGGATTCCTTCATGAATATAAAGTTGAAAAGAACAGCATTTATTTCAAATGAAATAATGTGAATGTCTTTACTGTCACATTTGATCAATTGAATGCATCCTTGCTGAATAAAAGTATTAATTTATTTTAAGAAAAAAAATATCTTACCGACTCCCAACTCTTGCACATTGGTGTATAATTTAATCCTAGATCATGTTTGTCTATTATTATGTTCAAAGATTCACCAATATTAAAACTTTGGCTGAGGCGATCGTAAGCTGCTAATTATTTTCAAGTTAGGAGCAATAACTGATACATAGCCAATATTAATTGATGCTGTTTTGTCTATATAAACACTACTAGCAATCAAAGTCAATCGTTTTAAACACTACAAGGGAATTTTGGGATATTGGAATGATATTCATTTTGCAATTTGCTAAAGATTACATGAATAATTTAATGACACTGCTGCAATATGATGCTAATGTAAAGATCGTCTTTAACAAAGTTAATCTACAATACATTTTCATGCACAGTTAAATAATAAACCCAATATCTTTACGCTCTAAAATCGTCCGTCAACCGATATGATACCAATACATCGTGCTTCCTTAAATATGTTGGGTAAATACTGTGAATGAGCTGAACCGATATGACAGTTTTACACTTGTATGTAGGAAATTTTCATAATACAATGTTCAGTCATGATCTTTGAAAAGAGACAGCGGACAACCTTCGGATACTCTGAGCCATGCTTTTCTCGGACACCGTTCCGGCACAGTGTGTAGTTGTAGAAACGAGAGTTCTTCACCAGTGCTACCCATTCTCT
The DNA here is from genome assembly GCF_949152265.1 of Phoxinus phoxinus. NCBI lineage: Eukaryota > Metazoa > Chordata > Actinopteri > Cypriniformes > Leuciscidae > Phoxinus > Phoxinus phoxinus. The sequence goes on along the minus strand of NC_136897.1, from coordinate 18,389,508 downwards.
CCAGCCAGGAGGCACATAAGAGCCATTATACTCATTCAGGTACTTCCCAAAAAAGGCTGTAACAGAAATAGATTATTTTATGATCAAAAAGCAACTTAACTGAAATAAATGTATGAATATTATTTATTATATCAAAAGTACTGCTTATACAGATCCATGCTGTTTACTAACCTGTCCTGTAGCCTGAATTGTTGAGGTGGACGGCAAAAGTGTGCGGTTCATGGTGGGCCTGCCAGGACGGTGAGGAGCAGTTCTCGTTGTTGGTGTAGGTGTGGTGGTTGTGCACATATTTCCCAGTCAGGATGGAGGATCGAGAAGGGCAGCACATCGGAGTGGTGGCAAACGCATTGGAGAAGTGGGTGCCGCCCTGCATCATTATGCGCTTTGTTTTGTTCATGGCCTGCATGGAGCCTTTAGGGAAAAACGGGCGATATATGTAGATTCGAAAAAAGAGGGAGACAGAGCAAAAGAGATCCAGATTGTTTTATGTAACAGATGCTTGACCATAAATTTCCTCCCTAAAAGGGTTCGAGTGAAAAGCCTGAACAAAGACCAGCAGTGAGGCCATTATGTTGCCACTTCAGTGATTAAAGTGCCAAAAATCGAGTAGAAAAACAGCATGTTTGGCACAATTGACCTCAGCAGTTGGCCGATGCTACTGGAATGGATGTGTTAGATGTCCTTCTCCAGAGAAATTAAGTAAATTGTATGATAATTGTGAATCAAACTCTGTATAAACTCATACTTGATGTCACACTGCGCACAAATACACAAACAAACACATATACACCCACAGAGAGAAATGCAAATAGGCAACACACCGAGTTCAATGTCCTGGTCATCAGTAAGAATGAGAATGATGTTTGGACGAACGTTTCGTCGATCCCTCTGAAGACGAGATCTCAGCTTCTGGCCAGAGAGGTACATGGTTCCATCCGATGGGAAGAGGAACGTCAGGATGAAGACAAGGAGAAGGGTGGCCGGTCTCCACCCAACTGCCATGACTTTAACCTGTCTTCCAGCTCCCACACTAGTTAGGAAGATCACGGTTTCTTCTCAACCTGGAGAACAAAAACAAGTGTAAGTGTAATTTATACAGGGCCCATTATCAAACATTTCCTATAAAACTTACATTTTTCAGGTCCAGTTAATATTAGAAAAACAAAACTTTTTTTGTGAGTACTTTAAATGCAAAAACATCTTCTCCCTTCCTTCTGAATAGACCATTTATTGTGAAACCAGAAAAGTTATATCACAAAAGACTATGATATGATATCTTCAGCACGGCTGCATTAATTTGATCAAGAACACAGTAAAAACAGTTATATTGTTAAATATAATTACAATTTAAAACATCCTTCAGAAATGATTTTTTAAGAAAAATGTCTTATCAATTTTGAAACCCGTTTTGCTGCATAATATTTTTGTGAAAACTGTGATTCTTTTTTTCAGGATTCTTTGACTAATTGAAAGTTCAAAAGAACAATTATTTGAAATAGAAATGTTTTTCAACATTATAAATGTCTTTACTGACACTCATGATTCATTTAATGAATACTTTTTTTTTTTTTTTTAAGAAAAATTTTACTGCCAAACTTTTGAATAGTAGTGTTTGTTGTGCATTCTTTTTAGATATATAACATTAACATTAACACACACACACACACACACACACACACACACACACACACACACACACACACACACACACACACACACACACACACACACACACACACACACACACCCCTTCTCAAATGACCCTCCACTTCTACTCCTTTGGGCTTTTGGTCACCATGGGCAGAGTAACTGAGGAGCTCGTCCATATAAATGATCTTATTTATGATGCTTGGCATTAATTAATCATTAATGATGCATAGAGACCAACTCATTCCCCAAGTGTAACGATCGGATCAGTTGAACACATGGCAGCTGGTGTGGATGATAATGACAGCGGGCTACAGGCCAAAAGGAGTCAGAGAGAGGGTGAATGATACGGGCCAAAGGTTAGAAGAGGAAAGGGTCATTATTAGAGAAGACAGTTGGGTGTAAATGAATTGGAATAGGGAAGGTATGTGATACAAATTGGTTATGGAAATGCATGTTTAGACTGACCTCACAGCCAGGGTTGGGGCAGTTTTTTATGCAGTAGAAAATGCTTTAGGGACTTTAGGATCATGAGGAATATGCAAATCATTATCGCACAAGTCAACAAAATAAAAAAAATAAAATGTAATTCATTAATATAATCTACAATGAATTTGCAATGACAATTCTGGAAATTAATAAATAATTGCATAAATACTAAACAGCTGCAGAAATGTTATTTACCAGGCTAACATTTCGAACAAACACTTCTAAAATATTTTAAAGTGTCCTAAAATATCGTTCTCAAATCACTTTTGTATTTTCATTAATCATCAATATAATAATTGTGATTATTTTAACTATTATCATGCAGTCCTACCGTGGCCTTCATCATATGGAACACATTTTTTCTTGCAATTTGAAAGTTATTAGGCTAAATCTATTTACTTTTCTATCCTAATTATGCACAATTATATTTATATGCATTTTTTAATGTACAATTTGCTTTGTTTTCCTCTGATGTCCATGTCTCCCTCATAACAGACCAATGGAGAAACACTGATTTATTGAATACCAACTGAATTTGTTGACTTAAGGTGAATTTGCTGCCATATTCACAACCTATTGTGTTTGATAATAATTCCCCACTAATGCAGAAGAGAAACATTTTCCTCTGTTAAATCAGTACTACTCATACAAGATGTAAATTAAAGTCAAAATCAGTACAAGCGCAAAACACTTCACCTCTAACACACCAGAATTTTTGGATAAAAGTCACAGCAGTTGTTCTTTGTCCTCGGAGGAGGTCAAACAAAACAACTCTATAACTGATAGTCAAATACAATGGAAGGATTTTGTAGCTTCTTAACACAGCATTAACCCAACACACCACCCATGGTGATGGGTTACATTCAGAAAGAAGCATGAGCTAAGGCAGGAATTACTGTTTGTTTTGGAGACCACAGGAAACCCATCTCCCTCAGCGTCATCCCTTGAAACACAAATCCACATGGAAGTATCCCTTTCATGAAACTCCATGCCATCTTAATTGCTTATTTTCTTCTAATTCAAATCACACAGGTTACAACAGCGGAAATATGAACATTCTGGCGATTTCCAGCAGTTAAAATTCATCCCATCTTACCTCAAGAGCGGTCAAGGCCAAACGTGCTGTAGATCCAGGCACCCTGTGGTCTTCAGGGCAAAGGTGATCACCCTCCAAACTATCAGCCAAAACTTTCTGCAAGAGATGCCTTGAGGGTCTCCAACTGTTTATCCCTGGACCTTCTCATCTAAAGGGTATATTTTGAATCTTATCGTGTAAATGACAGCTTTCTCTCCTTCATCTATGCTCTTCTCGTCACTCTCCCTCTCTCTCTCTTTCTGTTTCTCCCAACATCTCCTCTCATACCCTCACAAACACTCACACAGCTGCATTCAGTCCATGTTAATTCCTGTTCTCTCCTCCGTCATTGTTCTCTCTCAGGGGAATGGATGAGGTCTGACCTTGGGGGTCTCCTGTTTTAAATTCTCTTGGCTGCTCTGTTTACCCCGGGCCCCCTCCTCTCCTCCTTGTCCCTCTCCAGGACTCATTGCTGGCAATTGATAAAAACAACAGCTTGAGAAAAGAGTTCAATCTTAAATAGCTCTAGCAGGACAAACAGGAGATGTTTTGTCATTAAAAGTAAGTTAATTGCGACATGACGATTGCAACATTTTTTAACAGTTGCATGGTGATGGGAGAGATATGTTGTTTGATTTTAAAGGTTCTTCATTACCGCCACACCAGTGAGAATAATTCTTGACCACAGGCTTGAGGTAAAATGGTGCCAGTATCAGATGCTCTGTATCTGATCTACCATTCTGCTTGCCAGCATGTTAGCACTTTAGCACTGAGCTCCTGTTATTGATGCTGTCAGCGTTTTGCCCAGCTCGCATTGTAAATTGGGTTGACATGATATGGTATGACAAACCTGGGTATATAATAAACGCCTCAGTAAAACAATTTTAAACTTATCAAATCTCATTCAAATGTTAGCAAAAATGTAATTACATTTATCAATTTGGAGCTAGTTGTGAAAAGTTCATTTTAATAAAAAAATCCGAAGCAAAAATATTGTCTTGAAAAGGTTCGATTGAAAACAAAGTTGCAGTTTGAACAAATAATACATAAAACTATGTATGTATGTATATAAATTCACTAAAAAATATATATGAAAATATATAAATTCAACAAGATGTAAATATATAGTTAAAACTTCTCTTCAGATAATATAATTTAATTTTTCTTAACCCGTTGGCAAATATTTCTTTTTTTAAGCATAAATGTAGCAAAGGTGTGCAAGGTTTATGTTTACAACAAGTAAAACTTACATAAAACAAGTACAATAAATGGTATTAAAAGAAATCAAGATATGTTGCTGGTAAGAAGAAAAAAGAAATTTATATTAAGAACTTTTTTTAGGGTGTGATATTTAATTGTGTCTCTGTTAGCATGAATTGCAAAATAATTGTTTTCAATATTTTCAAGATAATTTTTCTTTACTTTTGCATGATATATGACTTGCATGATAAAAACTTTTACAAACAGGATGGTTTCAATAACAAAAAGTCACACAAAATCAGACCAAAGAAAATTAGCCCTTTCTGAATGCAGGTACCATACTGAACAACAGTAATAATGCTTTTTACGGAAGGTCTAGTACATGGCAGAACAACATAAACTAAGAGCCATTTGACACAGGTGAAATAGAGTGCACTTGACCCAACTTTCATGCCCTGGGCCTCTCAAGTACCGCCATCACTCTACTTCCTGCCCTCATAACTATGCTGGCATGGCTTGGGGAATGTGCGTCCACCCTCTGATTCAGTATGCAAACTTTCCAAAGTCTCCTTGAATTTGCCAACAGCACTTGGTATTCAGATGCAAATGGACTGACAAGCCTCTTTCATGGGGAAGACCTTTATCTGCCAGCCAGTTTAAAGTGAGGTGGGGGGGATATGTGGATTCTCCAGTTGAATACTGTACATCAGGCTCTTTTGTGGCAAACTGTGGCCAAAGGGACTTGCGTCACATTGGGTCAACATCAGTATCCATCATTCCCTACTTGTTTGGAGTGGAACATATACGCCATGGCACCTACAACAATTGATTCGCGCGTTTTAATGATGCCGTGAGCAGTTGCAGGGGCGGCATTTTCCTTGAACGAATATTGAACACACAATTATCAAGAGCAAATAGTGTTTTCTGCCTTGATCAGCAGTATGATAAACAGCCGAAAAGCTGCATGTCAGCACTGTGTGAACACAGAGGGCTTCTAAATCATGCATTTACTCATTAGACTGGTCAGAGTCAACACCTCAAGTCCCGTAAACATCACTGACATGTAACCCTCGGATTTACATCGCAAGACTATGCTGACAAGCAGCAGAGAGCAAATGAGAAACATAGTAACGATACCCTCATATCACGATTCGATACATATCTTGATACTGAACTCACGATATGATATTATTGCGATACTCCAAGACATATGGTAAAAGGTTAAAAAACATTTTTTTTACTGTTGATTAAAAAGCTAAATTTGGTATTTCATTGGGGGTGTAAATTAATAGGCTTTGACTACTTGGTGCTTTTAACCCAATGCACAGGACAATGGTGACACCGTGAAAATATTCATGATTTTGAAGCTGAAAATACAGAATTATTTTAGACGAAAATGCTTGCACTCTGTCACTAACTAGATATATTTATAATAATGTAGGCCACTTTCTTCTGGCATAAGACATTTTGGCATTATCAGAACACACTTATTCCCCCATTGCATTATTATACATTATATATAGGCCTATATAACGTAGTACAGACACAATTTTTTTTTATTTTGGGTGAACTATACACAATGCAGATTGTCACTATCCATGACATGATATTGTTGCATTTTTGTATTGCGATATATTGTGACACGATATATTGGTTACATTCAAGCATTGCTTTACATGTCACAGAGGACGGCTCAAGTATACCTATTTTCTCCAGTTAATGAAGAACTCGCTTATTGGAATATTAAGCTCAAACAGCATTTGTGGCTTTTGGCAAAAAAAAAAAAAATCACAAATTTGTGAACTTTAAAAAAAAAATAGAATAATAATAATTATTGCTATTATAATAATATAGCCACAAGACATGAACAATATGCAAGTTAACATGATTTTGGCATGATGGCTATATTCAATTTTACAACTTTGATGCTATGACAATACAACGCCATAAACCTTTCAATTCGAAAACAACTGTAATCTCGATGACTTCTTTTTACAGCTCAAATAATAATCAATACTTTAAAAAAATTATAAGCTTCAGCTCCAAAAAATTCCCAATTCACTTCCACCATAATGTTTGTTTCTGCTGCTTCTTTTTTAAGAAAGAAAAAAAAAACAAGGGACTCAAGACGAGTTGAAATGACTTTTTGTGGTAATCAACATTTTGCTAAATGTTTGTGCTCTGTATTGAGATCCGAATACTAATTTGATAGAAGTTCTGTATAAGCAAATAAAATTGTGTTTTAAAAGAGTACCACTTTAATCCTCCAGCTAGCTGAGCTTCTTCAAGCTGATATCTGAGTGAGTTAATTAGCCTTTTCTGTTTCAGCTTCAAACAAGACCAAAGAAAGGTCAGAATAAGCGTTAATCATCATAATCGTCTGCTTATTATCGCAGTGGCTGATAATGGACGGATGAAAAGCCATGTTTAGATGTTTCCTCTGAACACAAATGACACTGACAATTTTCAAACAAGAACAAAAGGAGGGAAAAAGAAGCTAAATATCAAATGCATCAAAGATAATATTTTTTCTGACTGAAATGAGTTTTAAAGTAAAAATGTGCACTAGTGTTATGTGAGGCTAAATATCAATCAGCTAGACAGGAACCATAGGTATTGCTAATTGTTGTTGCCCCTACTAATTGCAGAATCTAACCGGTGACTGATTAACGAATGATATGTACTCCTGCCGTCAGGAGCAGAGGAATCCAGTTCCCGTCCTCCGTATCCGTCAGCAACCATATGGCATGCACTAGGCAAGCGTGGTGGTCCTGATCCCTGTGGCCAAAAGGGGATATTTGTTGGAGTCACCCTGTAGTTTAAGGCCACTTTATCGCCCTCCGTCTGTCCTGTGACAGAAGGACAGAGGGGCCACATACAGTGGGGTCCAAAAGTCTCAAATTTTGAATCCAAAATTCCAATCTTCGTTCTAATTTAAGGGAAAATAGGGAATGTTAAAACAAAGAAACTTTGGAGCTCATGGAGCTTGAGTGCTTCTGCCTTTAAAGCAAACAGGGGACAAACCCCCCTTAAAAACAACTTTTTACACAAATCATTATGTAGCTAATATGGTAACGCTTTAGATTACAGCCCGGAAAGTACTGCGTAATTAAGACGAATTTCCAATTTATGTAATTATAGTGTACCTATAAGTACTTGCATGCAAGTATAAGGGAACAATATGTAAAGTTTGGGGAATACAGGGGTAACAACCAGGAGAATTACAAATATATGTATACTGTAAGTATAGAACTAAGGGGTACTTATTCTACTATAAAGGTTTCCGAGTCAGTGATATTAGATTGTGTGTATGTATTTTTATTGTACTACCCTGTGACTACATGGAACAAGAGGGTAACAAGCACCACTACATGAAACAAGAGTATCTTTCACCAATATTTTAGCAAAAGTTGCAATTGTTTTAGTTTTCAGTGCACATTTGTTAAAAAGATTACTGTATAAATGCATAGATATGTACCCTGTAATTTTTAAAAAGCCTATAGTATTGGTACACCATTATTACAAAAAGGTACGCAGTGTATGTTCTTGCTAAATTGGTCCCAAATGTGATTGTTGTATCATAATAGTAGAATAAGGACCCCTTAGTTCTATAATACTTACAGTATAATTTTTTTTTATTCTTCTGGTTGTTACCCCTTTATTCCCCAAACTTTACATGTTGTTCCCTTATACTTATACATAAGTACTTTATAGGTACACTATAATTACAGAAAGGTACGCTGTTAAATCACTTTAATTACACAGTACTTTCCGGGCTGTAATCTAAAGCGTTACCGATAATATAATATGTACTGACAAAACTGGATTAAGTAAATGCTATTCTTAGTAGTAGACCCCAAAATCTTTGGCCCTCGCACACTATCAGCAGTGCTGTGATTGTGCCTCTAAGGGTTTCATGTGGACCCCAGATATCAGGGTATTAACAAGCACCTGGAGGAGAAAATAGTTTTTGGTACATTTTTAAACCTCAAAAAAGGGTTTTTCCACTTCTATCCGCCAGGAAAATCCTTTAAGGTTAGTCTTTCCTAGAGCACTGGCTCCACTCATCCGATTCTTACAAAAGAAGTAGATGGAGTGAGAAAGATAGAAATAAAATTAGAGGGGAGGGTAACTGGTTACTTAATTTACATATTCGGATGCAGAAGGAGAAATTGTACCTTAGATTTTTAATGGTAGAGAAGCTGAGAGCAGGACCATACTGCACATCAAGATTTTCATCACATTAAAATCATAAATACATTGTATCCATATTAAAACTCAGAATAGCATATACAAATACATTAAATTAATTGATATGCTTTAATGCATGTGACATCTACTTTGAGTCTGAAGTGAAAGATGTGTTTGTTTGTATTGAATACTTATTATCAGCTTTCAGCTTTCCTTACAATCTGCTTTCTGCCACGCTACAGGATGCCAGTATACGTCATTCATTTTCTTTTAATTACTTCCAATTTTTCTTGTCTCCTCTAAATGACTTGGGGGAGAGGGTAAGGGTAATGGCCCTGACTTAATGATGATTACAGACAGTATTGGTTTCTTATTTCAGTAAGCTGGCTCAGTGGTGAAAAAAAGGAAACACATCAATCTTTTTGTTCACACAGCAAATGCAGTGTGCATTGTGCCTCAAACAGAAATAACAAGCGTCACTTCACCAAAGTCAATGTAATAAAACCCTAATGAAAATTGCTACAAAATGACAAAAACTCAGGTTCTATAGTTGTTCCGGGGATAGCTGACCTCCATTACACTCACCCTCTTAAAGCTTACTCCCATCCGGGTCACGGCACCAATTAAACTTTACTTTCACAGCTCTTACTAACTGGCCTCCGTTACACTAGCTCTGGAAAATATTTTTATTAATATTTTATTAACTAAAATTAAAATAGCTTAAATGGAGAACGAAAACCATACAAACCTTTGTTGCTCCACCAACAAAAAGAGTTAAAACCAAACCTTTTTGTTGTCTTCAAGCAACACAAAGTAGTGGTGTTTTGTTCCTGAATAAATTACAAATTGGTTGACTCAATGACTCACTCATATAGATGATAAATTATTTAGTTCCTGAATGAATCAGTGTTTTGAACGAATCGGTTGAACAAGATATTTACTTGCTGCCACCTGCTGGCATAATAAATTAAAACTAGAAATTAAATACAAACAAGTACTTTTCCAAAGAAAAGTGAAACAAATAAAACGAACTAAAACCTAACCTGGAAATATAAATACACAGTGAAATAAAAATAAAAACTAGCTAAATTTTCAAAACTAAAATAACCCCAAATTGCAGCTTTTAAAACGCAGCTCCCTCCGTTCACTGAAACCATCTTCCGTAATTCCACCCACAAAGAAGCACTTGCAGCTCACAGCAGAAAGTGTAATTATCACATCTGACGCCCCTGACCCCTGTGGATTCCAGCACATGAACATTAGCAGTTATTCACATGGGCTTCCCTTCCCACTGTCAGTGTGGCCTCTGTGGAGATTTTCTAATCTTCGCTGGAGATGGTCCCTTGGGATGTGCGGCTTGTTGGTATTTTCTTTTCTGACTTTCCTCATCCTAATCCTCTTCTCCTTCTCCCTTCCTTCTCTTTGTGGTTAGATTAGCAGGCTTAGTGGTAGCCCCTCCAAAATCTATACATGTTACAGGCCTCATTGCCAAAGACACACAAGGGCTTTAAGAAGTGCAGGGATGGATGGGAACTTGAAAAGATGAATTAGACAAGGTCCAATGCCCAGCACACTGACCCAAATCTTCACAAGATATCTCCGCTAATCAGATATAAACTGTTCCGATTGTCTATGGATATTTTAAGCGAAAGAAAAAGTTAATGAAACATGAAAAAGGGATGAAATATGGACCTTGAAATGTTACACTGTATGGAATTAATAAGCTATTTTTTCCTAAGTAAAACAACATCTCATCTTACATTTAATCTAACAGCTTCTTAAAAAAAAATAAAAAAATACAACTTAAAATTGCAATATGTCTAAATGTTTCTAAAATTTGGATGCTCTTTTGGCCACAACCAAGACATATCTAATGTCTAACCATTGGCATGCTGCCCATACCAACAACTCGCACGGTTTCTTTCTCTCTTTTTTTCGGTACATTTGAAATATAGTTTATTTAATATGCCAATAGCTTCAGATTGACAAAGTACTAAGGATGGTTTCCTGGACAGTTCTTATCACTATCATTTGTTCCTGTCTTTCAGAATTTGGCCATAATGTGTAATCCATATCGAAGGGAGTTTCTCACATCGCATAACCATAAATATACACATTTAATGGAAATAAATACCCCCACTATCACATACAAGTGCCAAATCAATAAAACATCTGGTGAAAATCATTAATTCTCATTTCCATCTTTGTGTTTTAATTGTGCATGAATGTCTTTAATAATATCACGAAACAACCCATGACTGGCACGCACAGAACTCGTAGATTTACTCAGAATTGACCCTCCTGTCAATCATACAATTCTACAAATGATGTATTGGTTTCTTAAATATTTTGCCTAATTTCCAAAAAAACCTCAAATGCCGGTTCAGAAGAATCAATGACATGACAAACATAGTATCTGTTGCACAGAGTAGATCAACAGAGCATGTGTTACACTAAGAACTAAGAACTAAGCACTACATGGGTTTGATTTTTCAGAAAATCTCAAAGAAATGCATTCAAGGTATACATTTACTCAATGTTGCTTTAGATAAAAACATCTGCCAAATGAATGAAAATGGAACCAGGTTGGAAAATATATGTGGTTTCCCAAGGTAGTATTACACAGTTCCCACATACTGTACAGTATATACATTAAGCGAATGCAGTACTTAATCATTACATGGTATCCGGTTACAATAGCCACTTTTTCCCTCCATTTGGAACTGGCCATTAATGTGGAGTCATTGAACTAAAGCCCATTCCGTTAATGGCGCTGTCATTGGGGCCCCATGTCTGCATCTTTTACCCTGTGGCGAGACTGGACCCTCTAAACTGCCCCTTTGATGATCATAATCTGTAATCCATAAAAAAGACTATTACCATTTCCACTGCTTTTCCCCTCCATTTACTTTCCTGCCGATAACAATGGTCATTACATTCACAAATAGAACAGTGCAGGTGGTTACCGCCAATAATTGAGAGGTTCGGGTAGAATCTGCTTGAGGGAGGAAAGGGCTACACAAAAAGCTAAAGTACTTGATGAGAGGCCGAGTATGACCCAACCTCTATAAAACAGGCCATAAATTGCAATAGTGAATGACTCCACAGACATGGCTTCGACATTAGGGTGAGTGAACAGCAATACAGGACTTATAGAGCGGGCCATTCAGTTAATGACCCTGAACGCTCACAAGCTGATATGATCTCCGGATCTGTGCCCGACATGGATGATTGCATAGCAGATTTGAGGATTAAAATAGAGTATGATAATAAAATAAACAAGACAAATTTTTAAAACCACAGAAAAGGGTAAGAGGAATTATTCACTTACTATCAACATTACACACCCAATAAGCTTCTAGTCTGTCGCTAATCTCTATCTTAACCTATTAAAGTAATTAGCAAAGCAGCGGGAGAGTTGTCCATTTTGATAACTCTCAAAGGAAGAGGGTAATTATCAGGGTTTGAACGTTTTATGCCGGAGGAGAGAGAGACAGTTAGACGGTTTCTCTGATGATAGCCAAAAAGTACTGAGACAAAGAGTGTATGATTTCCCACTGACCTGCCAGGCTAACCCACTCACACAAACAGGAGGTAATTCAGTCTTCCCCGTACACACTGGGACGCATGTGGCTTATACCTTTGTGTGTGGGATGTCTGTTGGCACAATCTATGTTGCTTCATTGGGCGCCTTTTTTAAAAAGCGGGCACATCGCCCAATGTTGACAAAGCAGGGTATCTCCTGCTGTCTGCTTTTTTCATGTGCACCGAGTGGAAAGAATCAATTATCCCAGCACACAGTTTACCATTTTAATATCTGACTCCTAATTAGATTGCAGGGCGATATCCCTGATTAAAAAGGAGATCAGGGTTTTTTAATATATACTACCATTCAAAAGTTTGGGGTCAGTACGTTTAAGATAAAAAAAGTATTACTTTTATTCAGCAAGGGTGCATTAAATTTATCAAAAGTGACAGTAAAGATATTTATAAGGTTACAAAAGATTTCCATTTAAAATAAATGCTGCTCTTTTGAAAAGTTTCTTGTATAATATTATTATTTTTTAAATATATTTTTACATATAACGGAAAAAAAAGAAAGTCTGCACACCACGGCTCTAAAGGTAACGTTTCAAGCACACAGGCTCTATATCTACATCTTTCTTTCTTTTTTGTGCTTTATTGTTATTTTTCGGTATATATCACCAACTTTGAGAAATTTGCTGGTGATATGTGTGCTTTTGTTTTAGTGTTTGCTATGTATATTTTTGTGTATGTATATTATTTAGCTTGTACACTGAAATTAGAAACAATTTTCATCAGAAATTGCTAATAAATTTCACAAATAGTTGGATTAAACATGAAATTCTGAGTAGAAAGACTGAAATAGTAACGTTTTACAGCATATATCAAACAGTATTACATTATTTTCTATTTTAATAGATTTTTGAATTTTTTGACTCCATTTGACAATATTAAAACTAAATATACTCCCATGAGCCACAATAAACCTCCTTTAAAACCAAGTCAGCCAGTGCTTATGCCCATTATGTAAACAGCAAGGTTTTATGGGGAGAGAGTTAGAAAGACCAAAGGATTTTATGCAATAATGTGCAAGAATGAAAAACTTCAAGGGCTTGTTGGAAGAAGGAAATTAAAAAAAAAAATCAAAAATATATATATCAACACATACACTATGTCTTTGAAGAGTTCTTTCCCTTTCTTCCAGGTTGCAGTGGCTGTTTTATCTTGCTATGCTGAAGGCAAATTCAAAAAAGATCCTGAAAGGGGACGAGAGGTGAAGTATACAGACTTTCTTTTGAAGTATATGATCATGCCTCAAACAGAATAGCTGAATATATTCGTTTCCTGTAACATCACCAATCAAAAACCCTTTTAGTACACAAACAGTAATCCAAGCCTCAAATTCAAACCCGCTGATGGACAGCTCCTTTCGATTCTTACAATTCATTAACAATGCGGCAAATCTCTAGGGTGCGATCTGTCAATGCTCCACCTCAACACCACATATGCTGATGTAATTATGTACAGAACTGAAAACGCATTAGTCCTTGGTTTGGTCTTGATTATGTCCAGAGGGCGGGTCTCTCATGAAAACTGCATTACTTCACACACTCATGAAGACATGAGATCACAGGATCCGGAGCTACTGATCTTCCCTGTCTCCCACTGCCTATAGGTGGCTATTAGTGACTCTGGCAGCTATTTAATATAAATGAGGACTCAAAATAGTATGATGGGCAGAGATGCTCCTGATCGTGGGTTCTTATGAAGGCTGTGCATCATTACTCAGTGCACAGCAAACTGTGTAATGGGCTGTTTGTTCGACTCACTGCAGGAAACATGGCAAGATAAAAACTAATAGGCCCTGTTCTATTTCTGTTCTGGGGCTGTGCAGAAACTAGGCAACAATTCAGTCCCAAATCAGGCTTAACCACGCTGCCACCCACAACCAATTATAATGAATGTAACACTAAGGAGAAATGCATAAGGGAGGATGAAGTTCTAAATAGTATGCAGTTTCTCCCACAAACATAGGAAAGTTCACTTGCTGAACTAGAATGTTTTCTGCTACATTTCAGAGTAGATTACGTTTGGAGGTTTACGCATTACAATTAATTTGAGTTACATAATCAGATTACTTTTTTAAAGTAACTAGTAATGTAGAGCATTTATTTTTCATTTACAACAAAGTTACTTTTTCAAATAATTGTGTGTGCTGTGTCATGATTAGATCTAGACTAAATGTGAACATGCATTTACTCATCTCACTTGCACAAAAACAGATTCAGTCTTCCTCAAAATGAATAAAAACTCAGAATATTACGCAAACCTGCAATAATTAAATAGCCAATGTTAAATAACACAAATATACTTTATGTAATCAATCTCACTTTATTAAGCAATGTCTTTACTGTTGACCTTCAATGATCCAATTTAACCATACTAATAACCAAAAATTACTTCAGATGAGTAACACAATTAGTTACTTTTAGGAAGTAATGCAAATACGCATTACTTTTTAAAGTATATTTCCTCTACACTGGTTAGATTAACTAAAAACAATACCACATTTATTGTTGTGAGCCAAATCACTAAATTACTCAGACATGACAGACGGTTCGTAAGTAAAATAAGTAAAATAAATAATACTTATATATTTATAGCAGTGAAATACAAATATCAGTATCATTTATCAAATCTGGGGAAAATGACCAAAACAAGTTTAATGCATAAATGTCAGAAATGTGCACATCGCCAACTCATTAGTTCTAATTTATGAGAAATATGTAGTCTATGTAATGGGAGCTTTATCAGTGCTTTCAGTTCTGGTGCAGACTGGCCCTCAGGCCACGTTTGTTTGATTCTGTCTGGTCCAGATCTCTCTCAATCGATTCCAGAAGCCTCTCATTCACCCAATTAATATCTCCATGTGTGCCCAAAAAAGAGCTCCCCTGAGTTAGTGAGTTATTGAGTTAGCTCACAGATTTTTTTTTTTGTACAGTTATTTTGCCAGGATTTTATACAAATTAAAAATATGAATTGACTTGATGAATTTAATCTACATTATATATAACATTGTTATATGTTACAGAACAGAAATAATATAATAATTCACAAACAATAAATAAGGGCCCTATTTTAACGGTCACGCCTACGCACACTTAGGGCGTGTCCGAATCCCCTTTTGCTAGTTTAACGTCAGGAAAAATGGTCGGCGCGGTCGGCGCATGGTCTAAAAAAAGTTGTCCCTATTCTCTTAATGAGGAATGTGTGTGTTTTGGGCAATTTGCAAGCCATTAAAGCATGCAAGCAGACCATCTATGGGACAAGCCGGATTCCACCATATATTTATGCACAATAATAATCTTTTAATATGTTATCCTTTTATTTTTAATATTTGGCATGTTTGTGTGCTGCTGCGTAAATGCATTTGCTATTTAAACAAGGAGGCGCAGGACGTGAAAATTATAACTGTGTCGGACTGAAACTAGCAAAAAACACAATAGGGCCCAGTGTTCATCTAAAATGACAAATTAATGAATTAAGCCAACTACAACAATACCAACGGCTAAAGTGTAATTAGATTCACCGAAAAAAACCTACTGGAATACAGATAAACCTGCCATCCAAACTAACTGTCCATACTCAAACATTCAAGTTAAGTTTCAGGCCACAAAAAGTCTGGTGCAAGTGAGAGTAGCCAGCTAATCTGCTTTCTTTAGTGAGTTGGGAAAATCCAATTTCGGAAATCTATAATTCCGTAAAAGTTAATAAGCAGCCACAAAGCCTGCTGAGCTCCTGAGGGAGCAAGAGATAGATACGGTGAGCGAGAGAAAGCCAGAGAGAGTAATGTGTAGATGTGAGCTGAAGTCTGAGCAAGAACCCATAACTCAGTTGGGAGAACCCTGAGGGCAAGAATAAGGAAAAAATAATAAAAAAAAATCTTCACAAGTATATGAACAATATTTTTCAAAATTCAATGAATATTGATCAAATCATTTAGCAGACTCACTATATTCTCATATATAGAGTCTCTGTTTGGCCAGAAGTGCTTCAGATCACTTTTAAGTCACTGTTATTTCCTTTAGTGTGCAGTTCACCATTGGTCCCAATGACTGTTACAATTGTCTCCCAGGGTATGAAATCAAACCTCTGCAGCTCATCCCGAATGCTGGAGCACCTCCATTTTAAACCCAAGCACGTCCACATCACACCGCTATTATGGCTCCTCCACCACTTCCCTATTCCTGCTAAAATTGACATAGGACTTAACTCTTTATTAGCCTAGGTGTGCTTTCTTGCCATTTATTGATCAAAATAGTCTTATTTCTGATTACAACTGACTTTTCAGAGACTTTCTGGATAATGACATCTGCTAAATGCTTCAAAAGGATAGTTAATTTAAAATTGATTTAAAAAAAAAAATGTTTTTTGTCAATCCAGTGATAGTCCCAACAATGTATGGACAAAAACAGTACTTTACATCTTTACAACCTCTTTTGCGTTCCGCAGAATATAGAAAGTCATATATAGGTTTGGAGCGACATGAGAGTGAGTAAATGATGATTTTAATTTTTGGGTGAACTCTCTCTTTAAATGTCCAGGGAAAAACTGAAACCAAAACTCTGGCCTATCCAATATACTCATCTCATCTGAGCATCAGTGGTCCAATTACTGTTGTTGTGACAGATGTTAATGTTATATGAGACGAGAGATGGATTCTAGTATTGAATGTTCATGGCTGATGGAAGAGAGGTTTACAGTGATGAGTAATGAGACATGAGGACCCAGAAACATTGAAACATTGAAACATGCCATTTTGCCAGTGTAAACATTCAAATTTATTTGATTAGTGAGCGGAAAAAAAATGCATTTGATCTTGACTAAAAGAAAAAGAAAAAAGCCTTTTGATTACAAATTCTGATTCTGATCTAAGATTGATGCTCTCCATGTTCTCGGCAGGATGTAATTACAGATCTCCGCTGGACACCTGCCGTATCTTGGCACAGCTCTGTAATAATGCATTCACATCACTCTCTGCCTCAGAGGGCACCGCCAGAGGTGCTGTACTCCAAATCACTCATCAAAGACTTCCAGTCAGCATTAACATTTAAGACGGTGGGCACCAGGCTCAAATTATACTTTAGATTCATATCAGGCCTTGTTTTGCTCTCAGCAGCTCATGAAAATGAGATCTTGTGTCTCACATTGACGTGCTCTGGGCTGGTTCGGATTTGTCTCGTGTCCAGACTCTTTGATAAAAATCACTCGGATGGGATGAACATCCCATCTAATTTTGCCAGATTTTGGGGATAAAAAGCAAATAGATTAATAATAAATGCACAAGCTTGTTCACAGCTTTTCATCATTTCATTTAAATCTTGACCACAACATCCGACACAGTTCAGTATCAAACCTTGTATGTTCTCAAATGAAAAGCCAATTAACTTACTCTAGTGATTAAAAAGTGCTAATCAAACTCAACTTCTCAGCAATTCAGGGATTTAAACTTGAGAAGAGTCCATGATTTCTAACTGCTCAGTGTCAGATTTATTTGTCGATATGAAAAGTAGATCCAGTCTGTCAATTACAAGTTCAAACGTTGCTAGCACACTTATGACAATTTATGGCGAATTCATATGATATTGTATGACTTGGATCATATGAAAACATACAACTTAAATAGTTTTTTTTTTCAATTACCATCATGGTTAGATCTAGGGGTTCAGTTATGGGTGGGCCTCCCCTGTATGGTTAGGTTTAAGTCTGAAATGTACGTTCCCTCTAATGATTTCACTATTTTGGTCAAATTATGATGACCAATAGCAACACCAACATGAGGAGTCTGAGAAGACTAGGAGGAACACACCTTAAAAAGGTTTAAGAAGAAGAAGAAGAAGAAGAAAGGGGGGGGGGGCTTGCTCAAAAACAAGTATTGTTTTTGAGCAATCAAGAACAAATATTTTACAATCACAATTGGGGTTTCATGGTTAGATTTATATTTGAAATGTACATCCCAACACTGGGTTGAACTTTGCATAAAATTAGCGAAGCTACAAAAATCTGTCATGTGGACTTTCTCCCTAAAACCAACAATATGTCAATTACAGTAGACAAAGGAATCCAAAAATAGGTTTCCAGCTTGTAAATTAGATAAAATCATCACAGGATAAGAGAACCCTATTGAGGCCTTTACGTACATATGCAAATGAACCCTAAATAGCTCCCACTCAGGAATTAGAAAATTGAGATCAAATTCCTTCTTTTTTTTTTTTGTGCTGTCAGACGGAGGTCCCAAATGAGCAGTTTCACTCGGCTCTAAAGTTACTGCTGAACTACTTTAAGAAATCTTGAAAAAAGAAAGTGTAATGCATTGGAAGCTTCTGTGTGTGTGTGTGTATACATACTACACTGTATACAAAATCCTGAGACCACCAAATCTTAAATTCAAAATCGATACAAACGCTATGGAGCAAACTGAACAAGAAATATGTCAGATTCTGCTATATTTCTAGGTCACTAATCAAAGAAGCAAATGTGTGACATTGACCATGTGAACTCATTTGTACAGGTCTGATGCACTAAACGTCATAGGACCTGGTCTACAGCTCTGGTTCAGATGACAGAAGAGGAAAAGGAGGCCAGTTGTTTTGGGGCTGAGCGGAGACAGTGCACAGTAAATAATGAATGACTAAAGGCACAGATCTCTCAGCCCCCATCACCTTTGTCATTACCTCATAGCCTCACACAGCAAACACAAGCGCAAGCTCACTGATGCATATTTTTACCCAGCGAATCCCCAGCACTCCAAACATCACTTGCTTCAAGAGACCTACTTGACCCAGAGAGCAGCTCTTCGTCATGTAGCAATTTACAGGGGTGACGACAGACTTTTGTTAAAGTCCTTAAAAGGGCCAAAATCACACACAAACACAGACGTCGTAAGAACCATTTCAGTCAGACTGCGAGTATGAGGGACAAATATTTGAGATATGAAAAACCAAGAACTATGGTGAAGAGTCTGAGAAGACTAGAAGAAACAAACCTAAAAAGGTTTACTAAATGGGAAGAAATCACAACTCTCTAAACCTCTCAATGGCAATGATTTGGGCTTTATAAGACATCGATTTATGAACATTTTTTTTTAAACAAAATATAAGTTGAAGTAATTTCAGATATACCTAAAATTGAGGTTCATGCAATGCAGAATTGTGCATAAGACAGTCTGGAAAGAGTATCAAATTATAATTTGCTATAACAATGGAGAAATATACCTGTGTGCATCCATTACTGGCATCAAATCTGACAAGAGGTGATGGTACCGAGCAGTAATTGGGGACAAAGGCACTTACCTCACTATGCCCACCTCTGAATCCTTCCGGAGGAACAGCGAAACAACGGGAGATGTTAAACTCAGGGATATAATGATCCGTCACCTGTTCGGTCCTCGCCAGACCACCTCTGACTCGACTCCCCCTCTGCCAGCTGTACAAGTGGGCTCTCTCATAGCCGGTCCCCTGATATAGACACACAGAGAGGTGAAAGAAAGGAGGCGTGGTTCCGTAGCAGATAAATAAAAGAGGGCGGGAGGGAAAGAAGTCCCTTAATCTACAATTCAATATCGTGCACTCCCTTCTCTTATTGTCTCTCTTTCCCTCTCTCACACAGTTACTCTTCCCCTCATGCATATTAACACGTCCCTGTTCTCCCTTATTCTCCCACACACATGGGGGAAACTCTATCACTCTCTCTATCTCTCTTTTGCTCGCCTCGAACTCTGTTTTTCCACTTTTTCTGGGCTCTCTGAGCCGGTATTCATCCGGCAGCAGTGTGACTGAATCAGGGCAGCTCTGGCCATCTGTTGGAGCCTCAGAGCTTCACCTATTCACATGGGTTCTAAAGCTGCGGGTCTGGCGGCGGGGAGAGAAAAGAAGGGGTGGGGATAAGGGATCAATCTTGGAGCAGGAGGGCAGGGGAATGGATCGCTGGGTACAGACTACAGAGAGAGTATTTATTAGGCTGGCAACTATCAGAAGCACTGGAGAGCGGAGGGCTGTTAACAGGGGCACGGACAAACTGCAAAGTTAACTGCTTCAAGAAACCCCCCCAAAAAAGTATGGGGCGCAATCAGATGCATACAGATGAATTTCGGAGGGTAATTAAATGAATAATACAATTATTTAAATATTAATTCAAATGTATCCAAAGTAAAAAAAAATAACAAAAGGAGTCTGCATTTGCAGTAGTCAAGTAGAACAGAATGCTACAACTAAAGTGAAAAAAGACACTTATATAAGTACTTTATGGTTTAGTTGAGTTCTCACAGAAGAGGTGTGGCTTCAATAATTATGAATTAAATTAACTGGAATATTGCTAACCTTTTGCTACCATTGCAACATTCAATATCTTAAACAGTACTTCAAACTGTGCATATTGAGAAGATATGTAATGTTGTTTTTCTGATCTTGTTGGATGATTAAACAACTTTTAGAAAATCCCCCAAAAAATGCAATGAAGGGGTCATATTTTGGAACTGTAATGTGTGAGACATGGAGTGGGCACTTTTGATTTGAACCCGTAAGAAACCGCTTAGCAAGAGTGCAAAAGTGCACGCCCACTTTTTCTGTGGCATTGGTTCTGGTAGTTTTTTTCCCGTTAATTTCTCCCATAGGGATTTTTTAACAGTCATTTAAGAGTTATTAGCCATGAACAAAACCAAACAGCTACGAGGTGATTTCTCAACATTACAAACTTTCATTTGGAACAAGAAAATATTTGAAAATCAGACAAGACTATGGCATTAATGAGGGAAAGAATACAATCAGCATTGTGAATGACTGAAACAATGGCTGAAACAAAAGCATATACCACCAACTAACAACTTATCTCTTAATAAAACAATTTACAAGTTATCATTAACAATCAATTCCCCTAAATTGGAGAAAATGAATGGTAGCTATATTTACTTCCGGAACCCGACAGTTGCACTGTAAACACGAATTCTTAAAATAATACATTTGTTTGAGTAGGGTAAACTTAAATTAAACAAATGAGTAAATCAAATTAACTTTTTATGAGTATTTATACATTTCTTTCTCTTGAGTTCACAAAACTGACAGATTTTAATTCATCTGAATTGTTTCATTGTTTTGAGTTTTACGAAATTGTTTCTTTTAATTTAGACAAACTTAAATTCAATTGAAACTGGGCTGGGAGTCCCATGCTTTGCCATGACACTCGAAAGGCAGAGCAAATGCTAAAATTGTTATCTAATATTTTTTTGTGCAATATTTATATTAAGTGCGAGATTTAGTGTGTAATGCTTTGCTATGCTAATTTCGAAGAATTTCTGTTATATGGGGTTTTTTTTGGGGGGGGGGGGGGGGGGGTTATCATCATGGTGACGATTGGAGCATGAGCTTGGTTTGAGAACAGATATACAGTATGTTAAATGTTCTATATTGCCGTACTCATTCAGCAATTGCTATGCTATGCTGCATTGTGTAACCAATTAGCAAGTTAGCATTTACTGAATTAGCTAACCAAGTTTTTTTTCCACTGCTAAAAATATTTAAGTTGAGATTATGTGATAATTTTATTAAATGTAAGAATTTGCTTAACTTAAAAGTTAAGAGAAATTAAAATGTTTAAGTACAATGTAGAACTCAATGTTTGATGTAGAAGATTACTTCAAATTTGAGTTTTTCAAAAAAATAAATAAATAAAGAACACTCAGAACACCTTAGCAACTGTATAGCAATGCCCCCCCCTGGTAACCGTCTAACATTGTGCCTTTAGCACAAAGAAAGAAAGCATCTAGTCTGTTTGCAATCTCAATATTAAGCCCATGTCAAAAAAAAAGAAAAATCTAATGATGCTGTTCATCAAAATAGGGTCACATTACATCAAACTATAAACAAAACACTAGTAGAAACCACAAACTTGACTGCTCACCCATCCAGTGCAGGCGTCTCCTTCATATCAGTGATAATGTCACCCACGTGCATATTGGTTCACTGGCAGCTGCCATTTCTCACAATAAAAGTGCCAGTGTCACGTATCCTGCTCCCTCAGGAGCCTTGCAAAGAAATCAGTCACTGTCTTTGGAACGCTCACATGATGGATGCCTCTGTTTATTTGCGTTCGCAGGTTATTTATTTGCACAGAGGCACAAACGATCAGAGGAAGAGGACATCTAATCACTCATCCACCCCCTTCCACAGTGTATATCTCAGGAGCTGCAGGCAGCGTCTCTAATGAAAATGAAACTATCACAGTCAAACTAAAGTTTTCTCTCAATTTTATGGGAAAATTTACATCAAACAACATCAAACGACTAAACGACATTTGATTCATAATAAATAAGGGTTTGCTGGGCCTTCATTTTGATCAAGCATAAATGATACAGCTAACCGCTCTTCAATCTTTTTGTAATAGTTATTTTGATCAGAAAAAAAAGAAAGATGATTTTGATTGGTTTACTTCAATTTGAATCTGTCCAAATGCATGTGATTTCAATGTCCAAGCTGTAATAGCTAAACAGGTGATAGAAATCATAAGTAACTAATGTCACTTTTGATCATGAAAACATTTGATGGACTCAATAGTCACTGACATGGGCAGCTGGAACAATGTTGCTCTAAAGAGATGACACATCTCATCACTAATTGGAAAGACATGATTTATTAATGCATGTTCTCCCAGGAGGAATGAGATTTTGGCCCGTCTCAGCATGAAGATGGAGATTGTGAACAAGTGTCACTGATGTCATTCCTCATGAGGACATTTTGTTGAATTTTTTTCCAAAGCAGTCCTCAATAACCAATTTCACACAAAAATGTACGCAGCTTGGCTAAAATGACAAAAATATTTCACGCACACATGTATGCCAATGTATACAAAACTTATACAAAATATAACATGGATAAAAACAGTTCCACCTGCATTTTGAACAATTGGCCTACATCTAAAAAGCCACGTTTAGTTCCCGTGGACACGGTTGTTTGCTCGGGCAAATAAATAAGGCGGAATAATGTTTACTCTGATTTTCCAAAAAGGACGGCTATGTTCCATCCTGCTGGGCCATTGTGCCTGGCAAGGACTCGCATTGAACTGAATGCGTTTCTCTATGCAAGTTGTTCCTCACTGATAAAAACGTCTGCTGTCAGCTCCGGTTTGAGAAAGAGAAGACTTTGTGCAAATTAGACCAACCCCTCTCTACCTCTGAAAGCAGTCCATTCTCTATGGGCATTTTATTTTGTTCAGGCCCGAATCCCTCCTCCATCACCCCACATTGCCTCTTCAAAACTGCTCCTCTTTTATTCCTGACGGCTCAAAGAGCATCTCTATCAATCGGTCGATGCCCTTGTGATCACCATGGCTACCTTAGGAAAGGAGCTCGCCGTTACAATGGATTTGAATAGTGGTGTCTTAAATATTGAGAGACAACATAGACGTTTGAGTGGCATGCGGATTTACTGCTACTCGTGCATTCCTCTTATGGCTTGATGTTATAGAACAGCAGTGAACTCTTCCTGATTTAAGGTTAACCCCAATTCAATTTAAAGGAATATTCCAGGGTTCACTTTACATTTTTTTCTTTAAAACAAAGAAAAAACTTAGTTACAGTTAGAGTGGAAATGAATGGGACTGATGCATAAATGTTAAAATACTCAATAGTATAACAAGACAATATTTATGTTACCATGATTTTAGTGGAGAAAACATGAATCTTAATAAAAAGTCTGTGTATAGTTGTTCGATTTTGACAGCAGAACTGCATAAATGCTCAAATAGCTCAAATAATACAGATGTTTTAACAGAAAAAAATGTGCCGTTGTAAAATATATATATTTTTTCTTTTAAAGCCTTGAAAAAATGTCCCAATTTACTTTCATTTTAAGTGCCTCATTGTAACCTTGATCTTTGCTTTAAAAAAGAAAAGAAAAAAGGAAGCCAAATGTATTTCTTCTAACCAATACGGTCACAAAATTTGCCAGTTAAGTTAAAGTTGTTTTGAACTTGGAATATCCCTTTTTTTTATTCCTAATTTAAAGGCAACATTCACAGACACAGAAGTGAATGCAGTCACTTTCAAAAGTTGTGTTACAGAAGACTAGAGCAGTGCACTGCATACCAAGACCTCATTAAATGCACAGCATTCCACCAAACATCTGAGGGTCATTAACACCAACCGTGATAATGTCTATTGTACATCATGCTGTCATGTCTAATGTATTCCGTCTTGTTTATTTATTCCGCTTGCCACTGTTCACACGACAGACTCTGATTATTCACATAAATAGTTAATATGACATTTATGAACTGCCATTTATTCCATGCAATTGCCTGCAAGCCTCACATTTGTAGAAATGATCTGTAATTCTCCCCAGCATAAGTGAAGGACAGAACAGAAGAGTGATGAAATCAGGGAGAATATTTTAAAAGGGCAGATTGATAGCATTCGCTGGTTAAAATTGAGCAGTTCAGAGATGTCAAAGTTTCACTGTTAGCAGTCTAAAAAAAAACAGAGACAAAAAGCTATTATAATATATCCTTCAAACTAGGATATATATTTTTTTCGTCTAAGGGGCAAGAAAAGTTCGCTTAACTGATACAGAACCACTTAATTCAGTTTAAAACAGTGATACTATGCAGGTCAGGATATAACAACAGCTAGTTAGTGTGTATCTGGCGGTAAAGCA
Source organism: Phoxinus phoxinus (assembly GCF_949152265.1). Lineage (NCBI taxonomy): Eukaryota > Metazoa > Chordata > Actinopteri > Cypriniformes > Leuciscidae > Phoxinus > Phoxinus phoxinus. The sequence continues at coordinate 18,364,677 of NC_136897.1, read as the reverse complement.
TAAGGCCTCAAGTGAGAAAACATCTAATTAAAAGTCTCTTTGATTGCCTGTTACTTTGCAATGATTATCACAGTCAAATTGATAAGACTAGGATTGTTGCATTAAACATCATTCTCTAAGCATTCACCTATAATTAAAAATTCCACATGCATTCCCCATTTCTCATTCAGACACACCACATCTTCAGCAACAGAGAAAGATTTGGAGTCTTTCACCAAACATCTTGAGTGCCTGGCCAGAGCTTGTTCACTGCTCTTGTATACGCTACGCTCCCACAGTGCCTTCAAAAGCCCTGAATTAATAATCACAGCACTTTTTAGGAACTATGTAGATTAGCAACCAGTCATGTTCGCTGCCTTAAATTATTAATGAGTTGTTTGCACCACAAGTTGACCTTCCTTCGGTTGTTGTTGCTCTCCAAACAAAGTGCATGCAAGCAGGACGAAGCAGTGTGGAGTGAAGCACCAGAGACATGCTTTTACTGAATGAGAAGGTTAGGTGCAAAAATAAAACCAAATTGCAAAAGTCAAGCCAAACCCCTTTGACTTTTGAATGTTGAGGCAAAAAGTCAAAGAAAATGACTCTCATAAAGGGACATAAACCAACAAGGCTGAAAAGACACCAGTGAGAACTACCGAATGACATGAAACACAAGAAAAAACAATGAAACCAGCAGGTTATATGCCCGGTTTTCAAGGAAAACATTTGTATGCTAGAAGAAAGTCTTGTCCAACAACATGCAAGAAATTGATACAAACTAAACACTGCATTTCCTCTCCTCAATAACAATTTAACACATTTGTTAATCTATTTCTTCAATCAACAACATAATTACCTCCCTATTTTTAATAAGTATTCTTATTTATAGAAGCACTTCCCACAACTCAAAATCAATATGTTGCATATGGACCATGTTGGTCCATTTTTATAGCCTATAAAAACATATTATAATTCTTAAGTAGTGGCGAGTGCGACATGTAAAGGCTTAGGAGGAACAGGTGTAACCGATAGTGATGTGACATTTGAACCGAGGCGTCGGAGCTTGTGTCGAGAAAAAATGGGCGTGCCAGATGAAGCCGCGATTCGAGGCTTGTGTTGTTAACGAGAAAATCATGTGACTCATGACAAACGAGGCCTCGGTTTGTGTGGATACGTCATCGGTTCGTTCTGAGTGTCGCTTCCAGATAAAGGGGTTTGAAACTCGCGCCACCTTGTGGGTGTTGGCAGGAGTAGTAGAAGCATGTGTAGTGGTGTCAGAGTAAGAGAGTTAGCTCTCATTGTCATTATTGTGTCATATATGTGCTAGGGCTGTATATTATTGAATTATATTAGGTTAGTAAATTGTAAAATAGTTATAGTAAATTGTTATTATTAATTATAGTAGCTATATATTATAGGGAGTAGCTATATTATTAATATATTAATTAGATAAGATTATTTGGATTGGATTTTTGGATCTGGACTGGACTGCTTTTTGATTCGGATTGCCCTTTTTTATGTGTTTGCTTGTTACTTTTCCTGGTAATGGAGCCAGCAAGGAAGAGGAAGTCCTCCCCTGTCTGGGCTCAACAGAAGCATCAGTATCCTCATTTATTCCCGCTGGCACTGGCATTTTTATGTTCCCCTGAATCCTCTGTTCCTTGTGAAAGGATATTTTCCAAGGCTGGAGAGGTTTTGTCCAAGAAGAGGAATTGTCTAAACCCCAACACACTTGAAAAAAATCTGTTTCTCAATAAAAATCAATGGTAATCTTACCTTCACCCAAACGGCAAACTCCTCTATATCCAGAGTCCCATAAGCACAACACTGCAAAACTGTAACCATTCACGGCACAAAACCTCCCAGAAACAATTCTTAACTTTTCCCACCCCCAGACTATTCTGTGGCAGTTTACTTTATTACACTCCCTCCAACATAAGCACTGCACTCGTTTCACTTTTGTTGTTCATACTGGCACTATCCAAACAATTTATGAATAATTAATGAATTGTGTGTGTGACAGTTGTTTTTGCACAAGTAAATTCAGTCAAAGAAAGATACATATTGTATTTTATACCCAGGCAATGGACAAATGTCTGCTCATGTACTTTTATTATTGCAAATGAAAGGTTACATATATTACAGTGAGAAGAAAATACATAAATGAAATGGGGGATCGGGATACGGACATCATAAGTCTGCTCAGGTCATTGGTTCAGAATTACTTAATTTGTCTGCTATATCATTGCACAGTAGCTAGGTGTCACTAGTGAGCAATAATGAATGAAGCTTCGAGTAATGAACCTTTGGGTGAAGCAATGGGCTGCGAGGTCTCAGTGGTTCAGGAAGCCTCATTTTGTCATCACTAGTAACCGACAAAACTAGACTAGCAAGAAAGCAAGAACCTAGACTATTAACGTCACATAAAATGCCTCACAAGCCACAACAGACATGTATGCACTTAACCGTGTACCCGCTCTTACGACCGCCGGTACAACCCTACTGTCTATGTGTACAACGCCAACTGTGTTTTTAAATCACGAGCGCTATCACTCACGTTTATCACCGTTTCAATTATTGGCCAGTTGTTGTAAAGCCCCGTCCATTTTAGAGTTCGCCCAATCAGCATAAAGAAGGCCGGAAGAAGCAAGTGGTACTGCAGAGTCAAATGACGTCCAGCTCCTCCTCTATAGACGTATAATGGGTGGAGGGAGAGTTGTGGGTAATGGATATTCTGGCTCCACCCATTAGGCCCAAATTACATTCACTCCTCCTCGCTGGACGTCTAGCGAGGGGGCGCGTGACGTAAGCTCCACCCATTTGTTTCGCAGTGAGCAGCCTTCAGACGGGTCAAAAATTATTGCTTAAAAGCCTTGTCCAATGAACAACTACTGTTGGATATATAATATACTAATATTATATCTGCATTCGATATCTGTTCTCCTAAATATTGGCAAAATTAACTTTTAGCATATAAATATAAAACGATTCATATTTTTCTACACTGATTTACTTGTTACTACACTGAAAAAAAATCTCTATAACCATCTAGATTATAGAAATGTACAGTTCACGAATGGCTGAAACAAAATGGCTATTTGTAAAGTGTGGGGTTTATTTATGTCAAGTGTCTGTACACGGCAAAAACGTCATTGAAATATTACCCTGACGTCAGAAAGTTGCTTTTGCAATTTAGATTCAATTGTTTTTTTTCAAAACCTCAAGGAAAAGTATATTTCTCCTAATGTATCCCACATTTTTTTCTTTCATGATTTCATTTTTATTTTATCGGCTTAAATCTACATTTCAACTTGACACTTACTGTGCATGAGTCTATACTTCCCTCTAGTGGACAAAATTACTAACTTTTTAATTTGATTACTTTACTCAATGGACGAACTTTGAAATAGAGGTCTAGTTTTAGACAAGCAATTACCATTTTAAATAATAATATGGTAAATTACACCTAATAATATATATGTGCTTTTCACACAGAGTAATAACTAGTTTATTTACTATGTTTCTCAGCCTAAATTTGTTCATATATCCACCAGAAGAGACAACTCTGTCCATCCATCAACTTTTTCTCCGCTGCATTTGAACAAAACTGCTAATATTCACTGTAGAGAAATCCTTAAAGTACAATACAGTATAACATCTTGAAATTAGGAAGTTGTACTAAAAAATAAATAGCTACATCAAATAGTAAACTGTGAAGGAACAAGCTTTGCAAGAGAAGGTTTGGCATAAACCAGTCAATAAAAATCCCCACTATGATATTGTCAAAGCCCATGAAAAGTTTACATTAAGGCAAACAATCAGTACACGGGCATGTATTAAACTCTCTGATGCGCACACACACAAGCGCACACACACTCACACACGCAACAAACACTTTACACAGCCAAATTGATTAGGGTTCAACATGAAAAACCTAGAATGACAAACAGTATACCTTTAGCTTCATCAAACATTTCCAGCTGTGTCAGGGACAAAATGAGGTCACAGAAAACAAAAACACAGAAAATATGGATGAAAAAACAGGTCTGAGTTTGATTTCCTTATAACTTAAATAGGGTGACCCAGAGGCCAATGACAAGGCTGAGAATAGCAAAAGGCATACACAACAACAGGGACAATAGTGTTTTCCCTTTATATTCTTTTTGTCACAGTCATTCGTGGTTGATGGCATGCTCTGTTGATGAATGAGGTCCTCACTGTAACTTCAGTGTCTCAGTTGAGTTCATGGAATAAGAAAAGGCCTTGAGTTTTAAAGGGCTTCTCATTGGTACTGTCTATAGTCTCCGAATGACGAAGCAGGCATGGGAGCAGGCTCTTCTGCAAACTGTGGGCCTGTAGAGAAAAGATTATGTTGGTTGATTTGAATTTATATATAACTTTTACATTTTTCCAATTAAAAAAAGTTTTATTCAGTCTCAAAGGATGACTTGCCACACTTACCAGTTGGGAATTGTGCTGAGGCAAACCTTGTGAGCAGAATTCCTGCACCTTCTATTAATGCAAGCAGTATACCTCCCATTGCAGCAGAGCCAAACATGGCCACTGGGCCATCTGTGATGAGACAAGAAATTAATATCACACAAATAAACACAAGTTATCTTTTTTAATAAATAAATATAAAAAGAAGAATATTAAGAGAATGCACTTTCAATATTTATAAACTGGCAAGGAATTAGAACTTTGACCACATCATTATCTACATTAGTTTGAGATTTGACTTACTTCTTGCAGCTAAAATGGCTCCTGTCATGGCTCCACTTGTGATTGAGTTCCAGGGGTCTTCTTTGCCCCTCACCTTCACCAGCCCACAATCAATCATGGAGAAGAGGCCACCCCACACCGCAAAGCTTCCTAATGATGAACAAACATTCGTATTTTGTAATATCTTAAATAAAGCCAAGAAAAAAAGCAAATTACATTGTCTACATCACACATATTTTCTCTCCCTCCATACGCAACTACCACTTGGACGCTTCAAAAAGTTCATAAAGAGATTGTAAAACTAATCCATATGAAGTCCAAACTTTCTGAAGAGACACGATCGCTTTATACGATAAACAGATTTAAATTGAGGCTTTTAATCACATATAAACATTCATCAACTCACACAGTTTTGATAAACAGAAGCTCAAGCATGTTCGCTTGATGTGCGAGAACCAATGAGGTTCATTCTGGTGTGTTACGCAGCACGTTTGAGCTTCCGCAGGAACCAATGAGGTTTGCTGTCACGCATCAAGAAGGTTCGGTTGAGCTTCTGTTTATGTTCACTGATCAATGTTTAGATGTGAAAAAAGCCTAAATTTAATCTGTTCATCATATAAAGCGATTCTCTTCAGAAAATTTGGACTAAACCAATCAATTCATATGAATTAGTTTTACGATCCCTTTATTAACTTTTTAAGCGTCAAAGTAGTAGTTGCATAACCGTCAATGGAGCACAGAAATCACTTTATTAAAAATATCTTTGTGTTCCAAAAAATTTAATTTGAGTTCCAAAGATGAATTAAAGTCTTACAGGTATGGAACGAAACAAGGGTGAGGAAATGATTACAGAATTTAAATTTTTAGGTTAACTAACCCTTTAATTTCAACAAACCTAATTTTTATTTTATTATATTTTTTTATCAGCCATTAGAATGATTTCTGAAGGATCATATGACGCTAAAGTCTGTAATAGATGCTGACATTTTTAATTTATTTCCAATAAATGCAGCCTTGCTAAAACTAAGACACTCCATTCAAAAGCATTCAAAAAAATCTTAAACCCAAACTTTTGAACTGTAGTGTCTCACTCGGATTACATGTGACAAATAACCTTTGAACCCTTAAACATTACCTCCTAGTTGTGGAGCTCTGGTCTTTATGGCTGTCAAACTCCCCTTCATTCTGTGATTCATTCCCTAAAAAGATGAAAAACAAAAACACCAATGACATCTTAACATTGGGCCCAAAAGTACTACAGGCCCTTAATTTTAAGTAAAACAACACGGCTTTATCAGCAGCACAGAGAATTACTCACAGAAGGAGAGTTTCTAAAGCCTTTGACGGCCTGAAAGATCCCTCCACCGATGGCCCCCATGGTGAAAGCACCCCCACAGTCGTCCACTATCCTCCAGGGGCTGAGAAACATCAACGGTATGATTATGAGAACACTAATGGTGCATAAAGATCATCTTGTGTTTTTAAAAAATGTTAAAATTACTTTTGGATTACACTTTATTTTAAGGTTCCCATATTACAGAGTATTGAGACAAATAAGTACTGAGTAATATTAATTAATAACATGTAATTACTGTATAATTAGGGTTAAAGTTTGATTTAGGGTTAGATGCTTGCAATTATGCATAATTTACTGTCATTACTGTGTTAAGTACAAGTAAGAGATGTGTAACAAGGACACTGCAACAACAACAAAAACGTTTAAACCACTTTCGTTAGTGGAAATCCTACTCGAGGAAGTATCCATAATGTCGCCCAATAAACGAAACAGAAAACGGGTATGTTATATAAATATGACACATTTCTATAACGTTAGTAACGTTATGCTTTCACGTCGTATTGCTAGCTAAGTTATACAGATCCTACTAACCGTATGTTAATATAAATAATAGTCTATTATGTGTAGTAGTTTAATAGATTAAACATTTAAACAATATCTGTATATTAGTATTATTATTAAAAATAATGTAGAAACAAAATCAACCGATCACCGGCAGAACAAGGTCATGTGCGGGACTGACAGCAAGAAGCCTTTACTGAAGGACATCGTGTTAACTAACATCCAGTAAACCGGCCATATCACAACAATTCGAGCGTCAAACAACCTGACAGTTAATCAGACCGTATAAATAAAATAATAGTTTAACTGTTATAATAACAACAAATATAAATGTTCGAAATGTATAAGATAAAAAAAGTAGTTTGAACTGTCGGCTCACCAAGGCTCCCTCGCGTACTCCTCCATTTTGTTCTTTTCCTCTTCCCACTGACGTAACAAAACACGTGCTGTTGCAGTGAGTGACGTAAGGTTATTCGCGTGGCCCTTTGCTGTCTTTTTCTTTAGAGACCCCTCTAGTGGCAGTATTCACACAGATTACCAACCATTTACCGTTTATATACTGTCTATGCCATTTACAGAGGTCCCACAAACGGGTAACTCAATTTCGTCCACCATAGATAATGGATTAGCATAGTCTATAGTTTACGAGGCCCCATCTTGTTGCTACCACACATTGTTTTTACTATAGGGACTAAACAAAATAGAAAATTGTATCTTATAATAGTGCTTCTGAATTTAGCTAACTTTAAAATTAAAATTTAAAGTGGGTTTTGCGATATCAGGCAAAACTCTGATATAAAATATAATTTAGGCTATAATCTTGTTGCTACCACACATTGTTTTTACTATAGGGACTAAACAAAATAGAAAATTGTATCTTATAATAGTGCTTCTGAATTTAGCTAACTTTAAAATTAAAATTTAAAGTGGGTTTTGCGATATCAGGCAAAACTCTGATATAAAATATAATTTAGGCTATAATCTTGTTGCTACCACACATTGTTTTTACTATAGGGACTAAACAAAATAGAAAATTGTATCTTATAATAGTGCTTCTGAATTTAGCTAACTTTAAAATTAAAATTTAAAGTGGGTTTTGCGATATCAGGCAAAACTCTGATATAAAATATAATTTAGGCTATAAGCCAAAACTATACTATTTTATATCAGAATTAGGCCTATGCCAGATATCCAATATGCACTTTAAATTTGGAAAAATTTAAGTTGTCAAGTAGCTAATAAAACTGTTCTTTATGGTAGAGCCTCTGCGTTGCGCCTATAGAGATGGGGCTGCATTCAAAGTTAGTTGATGACTGCAGTAAAACATAATTCAAAATCTCTCTCTCCTTCATGTCGCCTCTATGTTATTGCTCTGAGTCCGACACGCGGTTGGCTATGTTTCCATTATTAGGAAGGCAAAAGGAATGAGATGCAGTCTGAGCCTGCATTGAGAAATGACCAAATATAGACATTTCAGCAGTCCTGAGGGTTAGTCAGGGACTCAGGGGCAATCAAAATATAAACAAGCTTGCTTCGATTCCAATCAACTTTCAGACTCCAGTTTCAGAAGAACATTTCTGAAGAGCTCTGAAAAAGATGAACAACAGACTATTGAGTGATTATCTCTATAGCTCCAGTGGTGATTCATCCTACAAGTAATCTGCATTGCAAAAAGCACCTACCACTTATCTGAAAATCATAATTCCCTAAGAAAATAGGGAAAAGCTTTTAAGCTTTAAACCTGTGACATGCAGGTTGAATGTAATTTGTAATGTTACATCACAAGTGGTGTGGTCTTTTGTTTCTTGTTGTCCTATAGCCTTCGTGTGTAGTTCTTTATTGTGACCAACTGAGCTAAGCAGAATTACGTGGCATTAGAAACAATGCATTAGATCACTGTTCTTTTTTTCATGCCCAAGGAACTCATTGTAGCGGAAGCGTGCTACAGCCCTTTATAGGATCTGTGTGATCATGTGAAGAGCTTCTCACTAACACTAGAACCATTCATTCTATCTATGGTTCTGAACTGGACTCTAGCTTTTACAGCATTTTTATATCCCCACAAAATGACTCAGAAGCTTAGATTGGAGTAAATTAAAAGATACTTATATTGCATTATGTTTTCATGGTATTGCGAGTTACTTAGTATTGCATTCGTTTATGTGACACTAACAATGTTGATAGTTATGGATAGTTCATCCAAGAAAATTCTGTCAATTACTCATCATGTCCTTTCAAAACTGTATGACTTTCTTCTGTGGAACATAAAAGAAGATATGATGACATCATTTCCACTTTTGTAGACAAACAAAGGGTGAAGTATGCCTTTAAGGAGTTTGTATTGACATAAACCAGTGTTCTTATATTAACTAAAACTAAAACTATTAATAATTGTTCTCAAAGACTGAAATAAAATAAAATAAAATATAAATATTGGATTAAAAGTTTAAATTTATAAAATAAGTTGCAGTTTAAATTATTACTAAAAGTAAAACTGAAATAAAAATAAAAATAAACTAAAGGTAAAAAAAAAACTAATAAAAATGGCAAAGCACATTAAAATGAATACTAAAACAACAGTGAAACAGTTTTCTGAGATTATTCATGACAATGACCTGAAAAGAATCAAATAAAATCACATGACCCAGGTGTTTTTGTTGGCCCAATCACATCTTTATCATGCAGATTCCTCCAAAAACAATTTGAATTTTCTACATAACACAAATGAAATTACTGGATTGTCACATCTGAAACCTGATATAAGTATAGTTTTATTCGACACAGCTTATTTTCAATAAGCATAACATTCTGCTCTAACTTCCATTAAGTGTGCTCTTGAAGAGAATGCTTACATTCCCAAATTAAAATATCTCTATATTTTTTATATTGTTTCATAAATTACAGATGGATGGTAAAAAAAAGACACTTAACAGTGATTCAAATTTATATATACTCAATGGATTACATAAGTTTTAAGAAAATATCAGCTAAAAAAAAATATGTTTTGTAGTTTGTATGTTTATGCAACCATATTCACATAGATCGGATTATCCATCCCTTTCTCCTTAAATGCTGTAATTCTGTTCTCATTCACACACACTCATTCAAAATAAGGTATTGAAGAATCTGTACCATGGAAACAATACCTGTTTTATGTGATCTTTAATCTCTGATCAGCAAGATCTTTTACTATAGAGATTCCCAAACCCCAAATACTAGGATCAAATACAGGAGATTGTTTTATTTCTTACATAGTTCAATTCAGTCAGATGTAAGAAGATCCAATTTTACTGCCGAAACAAACATCTTCTCAACATCCACATACATACTGTACCAAACACACACTAGTAAATCTATCATATGAAATGATTCATTTAGTGCAAATGACAAGCAAGGCATCAAGTTCTCTGCAGTTCCATAGGCCATCGAAGCCTCTAAGCACACATGACTGCACCGCACTTCCGTTTCTTTAAATCGTCCAGTGTATTTTGTACAGACTCCTGGGCAGAAGCTGTGCATTCAATGGAATAATCACCATCTATACGAACCTATACCTGTCTTCCATACTGTAGGGCAGCAGTATAGACTCTGTATGGAAGATTCTGAGTGTTGATCTTCTCAAGGTCTGTGAGATGTCTGTCCTTTCATTCCTGTCTTTTTTCTTCATTCATGTTTATCTCTCTGCACTGCCGGCTTACTGCAGGAGCTTTGGTATTTCAACCTGTGAAAAACAATTCATTGTGAGTTCAAACTCTCTCAGGGAAAACAGGAAAACCTCTGAATATGAGACCCAATGTATCCACAGGAAAGTTTCAGGATTTAAAAAAAAAAAAATAACTTGCAAGATTGTAGTATATATATATATAATTTAATTTGACAAAATATAGGCCTATATGCTTTTTTTAATGTAAATTATTTTAATTTTTTTTATTATTTTATACCTTTTTGAGCTTTTTGATATTGGTGCCTCTAATGGAAGCTAGAAGTTGGTCCCTTGTATTTTGAGCTCCTCCTCTTCCTCCACTTCTGTCATCAAGCTTCCTCTGTGACACGGGCGTCAGGGAGTTCTTCAGGAAGTCTCCGTCCAGCATTGGAGGTGGAGGTGGTGGTGGTCCTCCAGGCGGTGGTGGTGGCGGAGGTGGTCCAGCACCAAGCCCACTGACCCTTTTCTTATGAGTCAACTTGGGCGATGGGGCGGGCGACGGTATGGGAGAAGGTATAGGAGACGGCCTGGGCGAGGCTCTCGGGGAGCCTTTACCAAAGCCGGGTTTTGGAACTTCTAATGAGTCTTTCTTGTCTCCAGCACCTTGGGCTTGAGCCTGCTTCTGTTCCTGCAACCGCTTTTGTCGCTGACGGTCCATATTGCGACTAAGAATACTGGTCATGGTCATACGAGGACCAGCTAACTCAAAGTGGTAGCCTAGTTTCAGAAGAGTTGTGTTTTCTTTTAAGATTTTGGTCATTTCCATCTCAGACTTTCCTCCGATGATGTGTCGCTGGTTGTGGAAGCGTAGCTCAGTGAGTGTGGAGTTGTGCTGGAGAGCATGGATCAGGGCCATGATGCCTTTGCTAGTAAGTAGATTGGAGTCCAAATTGATGCTAGTGATGCTTTTGTTAATGCGTAAGGTCTCTGCAATAGCATAAGCCACATGGTCATCAGCGCGGCAGTTAGCCAAAGAAAACGCTTTGATGTGTGTGTTGTTTTTCAAGGCCTCGGCGAACTGAATAAGTGTTTTGATTTTTATGACCTCAGAATTGTTCACATTCAGATCAGTCATGCCCAGATCGTTGCGACGAACTCTCTCAAGGTCTTCATCAAACATGCTGGCCGACTCATCCTCCTCTTCCTCCTCTTTGGTCTTACTTTTTGAAATGGTGTCTGAGACACAGTTTCCAATTTTCCCTTCCTTGATGGGTTCATGAATTTCACTTATGATTTCATTTGGTTTCTGAACATCCTCGCTTTCCTTATCGCTTGCTTTTGCATTATATTCCTGCGGCTTCTTCACATTTTCATTGTTCTTTTCAGGTTCTTTCTCTTTATTTTCAGCAAGTCCCCTCAATTCCAACGTGGGGCCCTCTTTCGTCTTCTCGCTTGACCTTATTAGTTTTTCATCCTTGTCCTCTTCTTTTGTTTTGTCTTCTAGAACCTGATTTTGCTTTTCTTCTAACCTGGACGGATAGCCTTTAGTCTTGTTCTCCTCTCTCTTCCTAAAATCATCCTTTCTCTCCCTTTCCTTCTCCTCTTTCTCCTTTATCCTAGAAATCATCTCCTTTGCTCTACTTTCCCCAGATTCCCTTTTCCGACTGTCTTCCTTTCTATTTTTCTCTATACTAACCTCCTTTTTCTCCTGAAGCTTAGAAATTAATTCTTTGGTTTTGCTGCTGCTACTTTCTCTCATCTCTCTTCTGTCTTTGAGTTTATTCCCATCATTTTGTTCTTTCACCTCTACTTTTCTCTCACTCTCCTCATCCTTCTTGGAAAGGGCAGATTTGTCCTCTTTGGTGCCCTCTGTGACTCTGCGGGTCCTGTCCTCCATTCTATCATCACATTTAGGGAAGGAAGAGGTGGAGGGGGTCCTCTGAAGTCCTCCATCTCTGCTGTCAGATGTGGAGGTATTCTCTTGGCTCAGGCCCATCTTACGCAGGTACTCTTGCTTCCGGCTCTCCTTCTTCGGCTCTCCCTGAGGATCAAATATGTATAAATTATGGACAAATTATGGCGAAATACAATCAAATTTATATTTTTGTTTTGGGGGAATGAACTGGAGAGAAAACCAGTGGCTTAGGCCTACACTAACAAGAAAACGTTCAACTAAAGCCAGTGCTTTGACACAGATGGTTATATAAAAGCTGTGGTGCATGCACATTGGATGTTTACACTATGCACAGTCGTTTGTTTCACAGTGAAGAAGATGTAAACTTGCACAGTGGCTGAGTGTTTGATTTGTGAGCTGCACTTTTTCACTGGAAAGCTCCAGCCTGGGCAGACTTATCCTTAAAAGGCAGTGAGCAAAGGAGCAATCATCCAAGGAACTTCAACTGGGCCAACATTTAAAGAGACTTTCACATCCAAAGAGACTCCATTATATCTATTAGATACATTACCCCTGCTAGTATTATATTTAAATTGAAAAGTAAAAAAGTAAACATTGCATAGCCTTTTACAGTTAAAGTTTGTACAAGTCTAATTTGTAAAAGTTATACAAAATAAGGTGGACATTATACAAGTGTCATAAAATGATATACAAATACATCTACAAACAAAACATCTGTCAAGCCACATTAGCCTACTTTTATTAATGTATTCTGCCATGTCTTCAAGATCCTACTAAGCATGTTAGGTTAAACTCCAGCATTAAAATTTTCATAGACAAACTTTTAAGGTAGGCAAGTGAATATTTTACCTCTGTTGACAGGTTTCTCTGGAAGCGGGATTTGAAATCATCGGTCTGGCTGGTCAATTGTGAGTCCTTTTTAACTGGCGCGGTTGGTTTTAAATCCGTTTGGTCCACAACGATTATTTCACTCGGATCTGGATCGGGAACAACAGATACCTCTTTCTGCAGCTCTTCCATTTCTTCGGGTGACAGGTTTGACAGCAAGCTGTCGAGGTCCGGGTCCTCGCTCACCTGTCGCCCGGTTTTAGTGAGTCCCCTCACTTTCCTCCGGGACATAGTTGCGTTCAATAATGACAAAAACCTCTGTAGAATTTGCTGAAGATATCCGTGTATTTTTCAGTTATTTTACCTTTTGAAAAAAATATATTAATTAATAGAGCTGTTAGATTAGAAAGTGAAGATGAAAAACGAGGAAAAGAGTCAAATTGAAGCCTTTCTGGATGTGAAAGAAACGCGAGGAGCAGCGCGAGACGCGATGGACTGTCAGCGAAAGTTTGTAGTGCTAGGACATTCCTTGAAATCCATCGAGCACATGACCATATTTAGATGGAGGTACATAGTCCTTTAAAGGCAATTGGTAAGGATATGGTTTACTAAAACGCAAAAGCATCCCAGAAACTTCCTAGGAAATCAGGATTCCTGGAGTGGCTACTGAAAATATTTTTCCAGTGATGTTAAAGAATGTTATAGAAATAGGTTGTATACTATAATAGGCTACTGTGCTATTCCAGGAATCAGTTTAATGTGGTTCAATAGAATATAGGCTATTCATAAATTTGAAATGATTCTGCTTCATCTTAATGGAAGCAAATCGTAAGCCAAGACCACAAATCTGTCACCAATGGTTGCAGGCAGCAGAGAAGCAAAAGAGCATGATCTAATAGCAGCAGTGTTTATTACAAACTCAAAATCAGGATACTTGTGGATCTAAAGAACACAAACATAATATACAGATAAGAGCGGAACAAATACGAACTGAAAACAGGCTCAATATATAGGCCTACTAACTAAACCAATGAAAGAAACAAGAAGTAGGTTTCGGTTCATTAATCAAACAATGAATAACCATGGAAACAAATGCAAACAAAGGAAACAGAACAGGAAACACTGAAAAAACAACTCAAAACGTAAAAAAACAAAGTCCAACAAAGGAGGAAGGAGGACGAGGAGTAGGCAGAAGGGACCTACAATGATCAGGGAGGAACCAGGGAGGAGATGGTAGGGGAGGAGTTAGGGAGGGAGTGACGGTGGGAGAAGCCAGGGAGTGACTCCAAACAGAGCCATCAGGAAGCAGGTCCACGGTCGAAATGGGGGAGGGAGGAGCCAGGGTGTATCCAGGAGCCCAACCGAATGAGGTGGAGACGAGAGTGGTAAAGACCCAGACGGAGCCGAGGAGATGAAGACCCAGGGCGACACCGATGGACTGGAGGGCCAAGGTGGGACCAAGGTGAAGAAGGGGACTCGGCAGAGTGTAATGTACAGTGGAAATGTACAGTTGTCCTCCCATATGAAGAAGTAACTATAAAAGGTGTAAAGATTGAGCAAGTTAAAAAATTTTAATATTTAGGCATAATCATTGATGACAAACTTTCGTTTTTGGATAATGTGAACTATGTACATAAGAAATCAAGACAGCGTTTAAGCCTACTTAGAAAGTTGCGCAACCTTGACATCGAAAGGAGGATCTTAACTATTGTATATAGATCGATGATTGAAAGCATTTTAACCTACAATATTGTCTCATGGTATGGAAATTTAACAATGAAATTAAAGAATAAATTAACACGAGTAATTAACGAAGCAAATAAGATTATCGGCCATAAACAAAGTACATTGCAAGAACTATTCTCAAATTTTATGGAGAAAAAGGCGCTAGTTGTGTATTCCGATCAGACTCATCCCCTTCATTCCTGCTTTGAAGTCCTCCCTTCGGGTCGCAGGCTACGCACACCGTATGCTAGAAAGAATATTTTTAAAAGATCATTTGTCCCATTGGCAGTGACTGTTTTAAATCAAATTCTCAATTAGGGTTGTTATTGTGAATAATGTACACTGTACTTTACTGAATCATGTATTTATCAATTATTATGTGTGTATTATGTGTTTAATGTGGTTGTATAATGTTGTTGAAGCCAGTTTCAAAGATGAATTTCTGTCCAGTAAATCTGAACAGACAATAAAGTTAAAACAAACAAAACAAACAAACAAACAGAGCCAGAATGAGCGACGACAACGGTGGAGCCGGAAGGGAAGGAAGACACTGATAGTCAGTGGCACAACCAGGGTGATGACTGACCAAGGCGGAGCTTGAGGGAGGGGTCACAGTGGAGCTGACTGAGCTAGTGTGTAGCCATGGTGGAGCCAATGGGTCGACAGAACGAGGTGGAGTCCGGGGCTTTAAGTAGATCCACACACCAGGGCAGAGCTGGAGAGCTGAAAGCACAAGGCGGATCCGAGCTGCTAGAGAAGGAGCCAAATGGCTGAAGGGAACCAGGACCAAATAACTAGAACCTCATAGGCAAAGGAGGTGGGAGCATCAGCAACAATGCAGAATTGGTGCAGTGCGACGAAACAGACTTGGTGCTGGGCGAGAGCACCAGCGACTAAAGGGACTTGGAACAGACAGAAGACGCAGACTTCAAACTGATCCCTTCACATTCCCCAATTATCACAATAGGGTCCTAGTACTGCACACACATCTCTGCCTTGGGAGCATGGGCTGGGCTCCACTCCATTCCTCCTTCTCTAGGTCGTCCTCAGACGAGCCTTCCATCGTTGCCTCCAGGCATCCCGATTCTCCATGCATCTGGCCAGTTCGTTGGTGCTCTGGGCTCCTGCATCCCTCTTGAGTATGTCCACGTATGTTAGCGTGGGGCGTCCTCTTGACCGATGGCCATGTGTTGGTTCCCATAGCACCACCTTACTCTATCAATATGCCCACTGGTATGGATGTCACTGCTGGCCCTCACACCTGGTCAAACTTCATAACTGGTTTGGGCTTCAGGGTGAATGTGGCTTCAGGTGTAATCTCCATGAGGGATGTTATTGCCGGCTTATGCACCTGTTCAGACTTGGCTCTCTGTGGCTCTGGGACTACGGTGGGCTCTGGTGCTGTCTAAAGGAGTAGGATCTAATCGCAGCAGTGTTTATTTACATATGTGGTTATGATTACATATGATATAGTTACTCGTTGATTTCAGGTACAGCATTAATGAAGACAGCAAAGTCAAGTCTGTTTTTATTGTAAAAAGAGAATTATGCAATATTATTTGTCCAGTCTGTTCAATTAGACCTCTCTTATAGGATGATTAGTGCAAGTTCAAACACTAGTAGCCTATTAATTGCCTCGCCCCCAAGTTTAAAATGCCTGTTAATATTACATGTTGTAAAAGTTTCTCTTTATAGTTCCTTTTCTTATTTGTACTTCACATTCCAGAGTGACAAATACAGTAGCATATTCTGTATATAACAAAAAAAAAAAACACTGTTAAATATACATTATTTTAAATAACTAACACGTTATTTAAACAGTGGACTAAGCATCAAAACTAATCTTACAGATGTGAGATGAGGAGGTAGCAGAAATCATTTAAAGTCAAAACAAATCGCACCTCAAATGTACCTGACAATTGATTTTTTTAATGAGATGTCTAATTCTTTTCATTTACATTATAATCTACCCTTGAAAAGTTTAACTTATGATCAACTTTTAAAGTAATTAAGGCAGAGACATCCACTCGTGCTAATATATATGGGTGAAAAACACTTAATATGGCGGCAATGGAAGTCTTGGCTTATGGTGCAGTTGCATTAGCAAAATTTCACGAGAAAAAAAAGCTCCATTATCTATTGTTAATAATGTAGCGATGTATGAAGCACAGTTCAAACAAAAGTCACTTTCAAACATTGACTGTTGGTCAATGTGGCACATTCGCACAACGTGACAAAATTCATAACTGTGTGGATTCCCATTAAAATTAGCTGAACAACGGTAAATTTGACAGCACCTTTACAGTTAAAAGAGCCAAAGGGAAAGTGTGTGAATTTTTTTATTTATTTATTCATTTATTTTTGGCGTGGTAAACTTAATGAAAGTAATTTCGGCAAATAGATTTCAGTATTTCCCCACTCAAGTAAATAGGAGATGTACATGTCTGTAAATAGCGGCATGTGGGCATTACGAAAATAATAGCAGAGTGAAATGACTTGCCTTAAAGGGACTTAAACGTACCTCGCAGTGAGAATGTAACAAAACAACATAAATGAATGTGAAATGTTTTACAAAAACCTTTTTGCTGAATGCAAACATTGCTGTGATTTCCTTGACAGCTGGCCTGGGAAGCAAAATACAATAAAAGACATGCAATTCTAAGGGCCGTTAACATTACAGCTCAACCTCAAGCCAGATCTAACAACAGTTGACGAACTACAAATGCGCGGAATGAAGTTTTGGCTGGTTGTGAAGATGGTATGAGACATGAAATTATTTCTTAATGTAAGTTCTTTCTTATTTACATACTGCATGTTAACTGTCTATAAGACATCTATGTCTCATGTCCGCATGTTAACTGTCTATAAGACATCCAAGACATGAAAAGCGTA
The DNA here is from genome assembly GCF_949152265.1 of Phoxinus phoxinus. Classification (NCBI taxonomy): domain Eukaryota; kingdom Metazoa; phylum Chordata; class Actinopteri; order Cypriniformes; family Leuciscidae; genus Phoxinus; species Phoxinus phoxinus. Next base: position 18,347,115 of record NC_136897.1, on the reverse strand, counting down.
CAGCATGATTTGGTGTTGATGCATGACATGCTCAGATTAGCGGTAAAATAAAAACATTTTGAACAAACAAGCAGGGAGAGACAGCTAAGCATGTCTATTGCAGAATAAAGTGCAAATGTCACACGCTGCTTCTTATTTGGCGGAACAGAAAATTATATCCTGGATAAGTCAGAACTGTCAGCCAGTCTCTTCTGCAGGACAGTCATATTTAACGGCCCATTTCAGAGAGTTTGAACAAAATATAATGGCAAATTTAAAGCAGTCTTTTAGTTCACCGAGTTGCTGGATTTAAGTGGGAAGAGTCTTGTTGATTAGTGAAACGTGAAAGCTGTACATCAAACGAGAAAACACTCCGACGGCATGAGGCGATTCCGAAGTCAGTTCATGCTTCACTCCACAAACTAATCAAGAAATAAATAACATAAATCATTTTTTAAAACCGCTTCTCATACAAGGGATTCCAAACAAGCATGGGCCCTCTTCATCACCCATTGTATGGGTTATCTTCTTCTCGCTGAGGGACTCCAGCTCTTTCAGTGCCCTGGGTATTGGGGAGGGGAGTATGGTGGAGGAGCTGAAAACACAACAATAACACAGTTCAGCGAAAAGCTTTCTGATTCTGTGTCCTATTATATGCAAATGTGGTGTTTTTATTTCCACTTAAAAAGAAAAGGTTCTTTATTGGCATCGGTGGTTCCATGAATAACCTTTAACATCCATGGAACCATTCCATTGCACAAAAGGTCCATTAAAGAGGAATTTTTTTTATTCTTGTTAAATGTTCTTTACATAATGAAAAACTGATTATTTCAAGACACAGTTCACTCAAACGACCTTTAGAAAACTGAAATTGGTTCTTCTTTTTTTGGAACCTTTATTTTTAAAGTTGGCATGAAACGGAAGTTGCGATCGTTTTTTTCTTCCTTTCTATATCCATGTGAAAACAAGAAAAAAATGTCTTGATTTTGTCCATCAGGAATTGATTGGATCATTTTGGTTCGCTATTTTGTCCCGCCAGTAAACACGTCATCAGAGAAGAGATGTAGTTGCAAAGTACAGAAGTTATATTAATAAAAGTTCATGAGGGCTTCACGAGTTAAAAAATAATAATGATGTACCTGGATACATTATTTATAATAAATACTGCAGTATTCCTTACAAAAATAATTGTCAGTATTGATTTCATGGTGACTTTAAGAGCTAAGTATGCGATCTCTAACAGAAGCCATGTGAATACCTGCTTGACTGTATCCTGCATCATGAGGATTAGGAGGATAAGGACCAGGGTGCATCATAGGATATTGGTGAGGGACACCCGGATACTGTGGTACCATTGGAAATCCAGGATAATCAGGATGTCCAATGGGTTTACCATAAGCGTCGTACATATGCTCCACAGGATAGCTGGCCATTGGAATGTGCTGGGCTGAAATTGAGACTAATGTTAGTAAATTATGATTTTTATCCTTCATAAGAATCAGTTCATGCAAGCATTTTGAAAATTAGCCATGGAAAATGTATTCAGGAGTAATAAGAGTATTCCAATAAGAAGCCGGCGGTTAAATACATAGAACTAATGAAGAACGCAATGCAATACCACAGTGGTTCCCAAACTGGGGTAAACGTACCCCTGGGGGTAGTGAGGTGACAGAGGGGGTACGTGAACAAAATGCTGAGTTTTGCTGTTCATTTAATTCTACTCCACCTTAAAATAACATTAAAAACCGAGCATGTATTTCTAACAGGCAAAATGCCATAAAAGGTCAAATACATGACATCCAATCAAATTACCTCATCTTTTGCGGTCAAAACTGACTGCATCCACACACGCAGTGTGCACATGATAGGTTGCATGCTGTACATTACTGCCGTTCTCGACAATGTACCTTTGTAAAAGTGGGGATTTAGCACTTACTACCATAAACAAATATAGACACAGAATGTGCATAGAGAATGATTTAAGACTCAAACTCTCTTCGATACAAAAACATACCCTGAATGAGTTCTTGTTTTTAACGTTAGTAATATACTATACAAGGAAGAATGCAATTTTTCCCTAATATGTGATGTTCATTTTAAACAGTATTGTCTGCTCTATTTTGCATTGAAAAGATAGTTCCAGCGAAAGCCACAGCAGAACTGTAACACACAGCGTTTCGTGACCGCATCTGCGGCTTTTAATGAATCGTGAGAGTCATTGATTCAATGACCTATTTGTAAATAAAGGTTATAAAGGTATTGATAAAGGTAAACATTTTTTTACTGGAAAATCAAATTAAGGGGGCATATATTATGAAAATGTGTGACTGCAGTCTAAGTGGAAGAGACGGGGTACACAGATGGAAGAACATGGTGATACGCCACTCAATACCAGACCAGGAATAATTCCAGATTATAAATAAATCAAGTCAAGTCTAGTCATTAAATTATTTTTTTATTAAAAATAAAAAATCATGATGTTAATGTTTATATAGTATCAAAATAAATTCATGCCTTATAGGGCACATTTAGCAGATTAGAATTTAGCGATTTAACTTTATATTTTGCAATGATTAAACAACCATGCAGCCGAGATTTGCTGATAGTATATTTTGCTTTACTTTTACAACTTTTAACGATGAACTATTAGGCGATAATAGTTTACATTTTGCGACGATATAGACAATGACGATTTGCCATGTTCACGTGAGTGTACTGTATCTGGTTAAGGTTGGATTTATTTATAGTAGTTGTAATAACAATGTATATTAATTCATATATAATAGAATAATAATAGCACCAGCAAACAAACAAACAGCAAAACAAAAAATACATTCTAAATATGACATATAATCCCTTCATGTGTCTTTGCAACAAAACAGATTTGTTTAATTATTTGTATTTTTAATTAATTCGCATGTAAATGTACTTCAATAAAATACCACATCTAGTAAATTCAGGACGTACTGCGAAGAGAAAGAAGTGATTGTGTTTACCTTCATAAAGAGTTCTGCCACGTTGCTGGCGGCGCTGGTAAAGGTAACAACAGGAACACATGAAGCAACAGACCATAGTTGCTATAGCAGCCACAAAGAGCAGGATCGATGAAGCAATGCCAGCTATAGTGGAAGGGCTGAGAGAGGCAGGACAGAAAACTTCACTGGTGTTATCAGACATCAATTTAGAATAATCTGACTTCTCTGGGAGCAACTCATAGAAAATAGTTAGGCCTTTAGGTCTAGCAATTAGCAGCTTCACCATTAAGATTAGCATTTCTTTTATAACAGTCATACTTTTTCTCAGCTTTCCTTAAAATCAAATTAGTTTTATTTGTTGGCCTAATGTGAGATTAATGAGCCTCTCGAGGCTACACACTTGGTCCTTTTCAGGGATCTGAGCATGATTCACTGGATGTTTGGCCCATATGTGAACACTCCAACCAATCTTAGACCCTTTTAAAGCGAACCGAACTGTGACCATCTTGAGAGGTTGTGCATTGTAAACACAGAATGCTCTGGGCTAAAAACATTCACAAATTCCAGTTTAGCTTGGTCATCAGATGCCTCAGTACAAATCAGCTATTCATCATAACTGCTTCTGCGGAAAGATCTCCCCAAAATATGAATTCATGACATACACTTGTCTATTGTGAGAAAGATGCGGCTGCGTGAACAGCCTTGTTTATATATTCGTGTTCAGGCCGCGATATGTAATGATATTATTAAACTATTGTATATAAACCTTAACATAATGCAAGTTCAATAATGTATGGGGCGAATGGAGTGAGTACTTGCTAGTTCTCATAATGCCTGATTTCACCAGTATATTTCAATATGTACATTACTGGACATGCACTTTTTAAAAATATTTCGAATTAATGCAATCACTGACAGAAGCCTATTATTTTAAATCGAAAAAAGCAAAAACAATATTAAAACAATGGACAATAACATAATTGTTAAATTAAACACATGTATAATCATTTAAAGCATTTAAACCTTGTGTAGTATGAAACAAAGTGACAGTGGATATGTGTTTTAGTGCAAGAATATGGATGCAGTACTGCAACAAAATTTATATTTTTGCGCAAAAGATAGAAAACCTACAGAAATATTCTATATTCAAAGTTAAGCTCACTCAACAGCATTTGTGGCAATGTTATAAAAATCTTTACAGTGTCCCAATGGAAGTGAATGGGATCGAGTTTTTTAGGGTCAGCCTGCCATCAACCACTGAATTGGACTAGATCCAAAAAGATACAGTATGAACAAAAAGATGTCTGAGACACCATTACTACTTAACTCTAGTGGTCAAGTGGTCAATAATAAAAATGTACCTGAGATGGAACAGCATGCAGCGCTTCTGTCCCGCCTCTGTGATCATCTTGAAGCCATCCAGGCAGCAGTAACGGCGGTGACAGTTCCCACAGCAGAAGGTAATGAGTGGGCAGTCAAAGCCATTGTGCCAAGTGCCATTTTTGTCCACATACCACAAGCAATCCTCATCTGCACTCACTGAAAGTAATAATAATAATTAAAAAAATTGTAATAAATATAGCAAAACACTACAAAATATTGGGGGGAAAAATATTCTTAAGGTGACAAAGAAACCTACAAAAATGTAAGCCAGTAACACTTAATATAATACAATATATAGGCTATATATATTATTAAATATGAGGGAAGAAGAACATACTAAACTTGGTTAAGTGGTAGTTATTTGGCAAAAAAAAGGGTAAATTGCAGCTACAGGTTTTATTTTACTATGCACAGAAAAAAAGCATACTTTGAGAACCACATACTCAGTTATGAGCATTTTGTTGGTTCTCTCATTTTTGCATGAGTTCATAATTTCTTTGTATGACAGCCTGGCCTAAAAGTGTCCACATAATGTAGTATGTTTCATTGAGTTATTGCAAATAAAACAACTGACTCCAAGCACAACTACACAACGTGTTTATACAATTTTCTAAAACTTTTTTAAATGGTGAAGATGTCAATTTTCCTAGACCGGACATCACTTTTTTTTTTATATATACACTGAACATTAATGATAATAGCCTAAATGCACAGGTGGGAGAATTAATGAAATATCAATGAAGCACAATGAGCACATTAATTCATGATTAGTATAACTCCTAAGATGCTCACTCAACTAACCAAATAATTACGAAAGTAAAGAAAGTAATGTCTTACATTCATTTTACAAGATGTAATCTTAAAATAAATCTTAAAATATATCTATTTTATTTTATTTATTTATTAAAGAAATTGCATCTTTGTTTTCATATTCAGTAGCAGTATTTTAAATGTAGGTCAGTTAACCACTTGCTTCAAGGTCTCAACTTGGATTAGATTTTACTGGTTCTGCAGTGAATGACCTACCTACACAAAATACAGAAGAAAACAAATGCAGTCTCATGTGAACTTGCAAATCTAAGGGGTTTGAGAGCTGTTGCTATAGAAATTGACATTGTAGCAGCAATGTTACTTGTATGTAAGTTGCATTATATAAAAGCTATGACATCGTCGTCAGCAAGAAGCCTCAAATAATACGTTATAACAAAAAAATATGTGCAAGTACATATTTGCAGCAATGAGGCCTATGAAGAAACTACAAAATCGTCTTACCCTGCCAAGCCGAGAAAATAATATAAAGGACCGGTATAATGACGGCGTAGAAGGACATCCTGCTTCCAGAACACTATCCGTTATACCAGACAAAATTGGTTACATTTGCATCCTTTGAAAAAAAGAAAGGAAACCTTTAAATGATAATATTTGCCACGTCTCGCAGAAAGCGAAGCTCTGAATCAAGCGGCTTCGTGATCAACATGCGATCTGTGTGGAATGACACACCGCCCGTGACGCTACACGCCCGACGCCAAATCTCCAGTACCAGCCTCCTCATAGATGAAATAAATTAAAGGACGTTAATTTCCCCGGGATGATGCTTTGTATTCAAACTAAGACGGGAAAATGAAGATAATTATTCCGGAGATTAACCGTTGCTGTGTCTGTAATTGTTGTAGTGCATCAGACGCGCGAAATTCCATGAGGGGAAAATGGAGCAGTTCTGAGCAGTTCACACATCTGGAGATAAATACATTCATTCGCATTATTTGTACAGACTACACTATATCGTTTCTGAAAAGTGTTATGTTACATATAATTAAATGCATATACATATATATATATATATGAATAATATATACGTTTCATTAATTCATATATAATAGGCTATATGCTATTGGTAACAACTAATATTTCCTAATAACACTGGCTGATGTGTCATCAATCATCCTGCACATGCTAGACTTGTATATATATATATACACACACACATACACACTGCCATTCAAAAGTTTGGGATAGGTAAGATTTTTTTTTTTTTTTTAAAGAAGTCTTATACTCACCAAGGCTGCATTTAATTGTATGATTGAATTGAATTAAATAATTGCTGAAGGATCCTGTAAAACTGAAGACTGATGCTGAAAATTCAGCTTGGCAATAAATTACATTTTAAAATATAGTAAAATAGAAAACCGTTAAAATTAAGATTTCACAATATTACTTTTTTTTATTTTATTAAATAAATCCAGCCTTGTGTAATGCACGACACTTCTGTACAGAGTGCAACTACGGTGGTAGGTGTACTAAAAAATATGCTAATTAAAACTTTATAATTTTGTAAATAATTGTTGTGAACTATGATAAACGCCATATTTTCTGAGTTAATTTTTTTAAATTTTATAAACAAAACAATTGCCAGATACCACTGCTATGGGTGTGTGTGTGTGTGTGTTCACTATTCACTGCACCTAGTGTGTGCACTAACTTGGATGGGTTAAATGCATAGGACAAATTTCGAGTATGGGATACTTGGCCTTCACGTCATGACACTTTAGATTTGTTTTTAGCAAAAAAATGCTTTGTAATGGAATAAGCTATATAAGCCATTTGCATGTTTATAACTAGAGGTCGACCGATTAATCGGTCGGACGATTAATCGGCCGATTTTTTGCATTTTTTAACATAATCGGCATCGGCCAATATCCACCTATATCAAGCCGATTATTAGGCAGGCGCACACGTGTACGACGCACGCTGCCCCTAGAGTCATTATCCAGCAGAGTGAGCAGACCGCAGACCTTCAGCTTCCAGTGCCTAAAGAAAACGGTAAGGATTCCATTCTTATAATCCTTTATATTTAATTAAAAACTTTTCATGTTACTGCCAACTTTGAGAAAAAACATGAATAGGCGCCATGACGTTCGGCTACTTTGGATATTGATAGCGTAGTTGAGGTTGCATTATCACAGCAGAAGGGTTGCTATCATGTCACAATAAGTAAGCAAGAAATTTGCAATTGCAGACAGTACATTTGACTTATTTTTTCTGTTTGTGTGTCTTATATTTGAGAGGGTTGTCACTCAATGCAGAGAAATAAGTAATAAAAAAGAGACCAACGCGCACTATAAGCTAGTGAAGGACTGGCTTTGCTTTGCTAGCGTCGTCGCGGCACTGGTGCCTTAACGACCGTTATCTACCGGACCGAATATCAACACGGATTTCTTTGCTTCATTTCGGTGCTACTGTTATGCATTTGTTTCTCTTGGATGCTCTGAAAACGGACGTTAGAACAGAAACACCGCTGCATGTGACGCTAGTCAGCAGCTAACTTTAGCATACCGTTAGCTGGATTAAACACGGTTAAAATGCTGGCCAAACAGTGTAATGTTGTGTGACTGTATTTCACTGTAGAGGCGCGGGAGCGAACGAGAAGTCAAAGAGTGTTTACTTATATTTGTGTGTGTGTGTGAGAGAGAGAGAGAGAGAGAGAGAGAGAGAGAGAGAGAGAGAGAGAGAGGCGTGGGAGCGATCGAGAAGTCGCAGAGTGTATATGTGTGTGTGTGTGTGTGTGTGTGTGTGAGGCGCGGACGCGATCGAACAGTGGAAACATACAATTTACTAGTACGTTATTGCTACTACTATATTATTAAATAATTCCGTTTCCCCCCCCTTTTTTGCGATAATTGGGTTATGTCCATTTAGCTTTGTCCATAAAACAAAACAAATAAACCATAAATACATGTTTCAGGACAGTTTTTGGGAAGAGGATAGAAATGTTTTTAGTCTTGTATTACTTACAATGCACTGAATTATTAGCTGAATTATGAAACATTTTTTAGATTTATATCTATACCTATCTATAAAATGACTTGAAGATGATGTCAAGATACTATACAAAAAATATTAACATAACCTTTTATTTTTCCCCTTTTTTAGTCATTACAGTCTGATGGCTGAAAAGAAAACCACCCCCATGGCAGCGCTTCACCCAGCCAAGTTTATTTGACAGCTTATTTTCTTCTTACCTGTTTCATTTATTTAATATATTTGTTATACATTATTTATACAATGTTTTTACATTATACATTTTTAATTTTAGTGTACAAGTTCAGATTGGTGTGTTCAATAAATGTTTTTGTTGAGAAATTTTGTCTATCTTAGTAATTATTTGTGTACTTAAATTATATCTTTCAAATAGAGGTTAAAAACAAGCACATATCGGCCAAATATCGGCCAAAATAAATCGGCAGCATTTATCGGCCATCGGCCGACCCGGATTTTAAAAAAATCGGCATCGGCATCGGCCTGAAAAAACTCATATCGGTCGACCTCTATTTATAACCAATTGAACATAACCATTATCCTAACGATAATGTACAGTTACAAAAATGTATTGCATCCGGCAAATAACAATAACTGATATACACAAAATAATCAATAACAATAAAGTTTGATTTGTCAACATGAACTAACAATGAACAATACTTCTACAGCATTTATTAATCTTCATGCTAATTTTTACATTTGGTAATACAACTTGATTTTTGTTGACATTAGTTAATGCACTGTGAACTAACATGAACAACATTTCTACTGACATTAACAAATAAATAAATGCTTTAAATATATTGCTTATTGTCAGTTCAACTTTAGCTAATGCATTAACTAATGTTAACAAATAGGCCTAAAATCTGATTGTAAAGTGTTAGCAATATATATTTAAGAGTGAATATAGATAAATTAAGTTTTTCTTTTACGGTAAAAAAATAAAATACTGTCATACAGATGTCTAAATCTTCAAAAACTTTTCGAAACTAAATACACTTAAAATTAGACCATAACAGGCCTTTTATTTTGAAATTTTTCTCATACTCAAGTGGAGACAGTGTTGCTAATAAGACTGTAAGATCACCATTGTAACACCATATAATTCTTCATGCTCACCCAACACTGTGTAGCCATAAAGACCATGCTCATGAGACCACGTAATGACAAACGACGTGGAATATTTTAATAAGGCCGCCAACAGTTCCAACTTTTGTTCAAAGATTAATTAATCATCTGCCAGAAGTCTTTTTCCTTCTTCTACAGAAAGATTTTGTAACCATCGTGATTTAGTAAAGTGAGAAGGTACAAATGGACAGTTGATACTTTTAAATTGTTCCTATACCGTTACCAGTCCCTTTGCAAAAAATTCATTCATCATACCAGACAGGTCTATCAAAGCACAGTAGTGTTTTGACATCCGATTCAAATGCACCCACACAGTCCTGTCTGGGACGCTAAGAAGCTGCTCCTCACGTCTTCTCTTATAACATCCACAGGAATCAATCCCAGTCCATTCCTTCCCTTAATAAACACAGGGAGAGGCACGTAAACCTTTACTCTAGTCCTCTTTTGGGTTGTGGATCAAGAGCGTCGTCCGAAAGGCATTCCGAGGCCACTCAAATGTTCAAGTTTGAAGAAAAGATGACTGAGCGGTAAAGACGGAAACAAAGGACAAGGAGCCGATGTTGGGTGGGGATACGGGTCATATACCGACGGACTGCAGGGCTCTTCTCTCTACTTCATTCAAGTGGCTTGAAAACATGCTGTAGCAAGGCTGCTGAGCAAACTGGGTTAGGAAATCTGTCAGATAAGCCTGTGGAGAAAGACGTGGAGAGAAACGCTAGAATCATTTAACAGCATATTAATAAGAGATGAAGATATGAAGTCTGCATTGTGTTACAGAAATACTGTGTTTTGAGTCAATGCAAAATGACTCACCTGAAGGTCAATTTGATATATGGGATCCTTCAGAGCATCTGGATCTTCATCATCATCATCCTCATAATAATCATCATCTATGGGGAAATTACAATAACTGTTATACAATGGCTTATTTGCAGAGAAGACTAAGTGGCGAATATATAAAGCATTGTGCACTTTTTTTTTACTAACAAAGCAGAGGATGTACAGAACGGCCAATGTCTGTCCAACACAGCAGCATTGCAAAAGATGTGAAGCAGGGTTATTACCGTTAACTAAAAAAAAACTTTTGAAAACATTTTTGTTAATTGAAATACAAATCTTTGATGAAAAGATTACATTAAACAAAAATGAGAAATGTTGGCATCTAATTGAAAAGTTAAAACACAAAAATTACTACCTGGAAATATTTAAAAATTAAAACTGAAACAAATACATAAACCTAAATACAATTCAAGTCACTTTGGATGAAGTCAAATACATAAATGTAAAATTAGAATGGAAAAATGTAAGCCTATCTTGGTCATATGAATTTTTACCATATTTGTTAGAGGCAATGAGATCAGACAGAAGCTGTCCTGCTAGTCCTTCATCTTCCTCATCATCATCGTCCTCTTCCTCCGCCAGATCATCCCACATTCCACCAGAGTCTGCAAAGCATGCAGTACAAAACTTAAGATGCCCCCCACAATTAAAAGTCATCAATTAATACTAATACTAGGGGTAAATATTTAAACCAACCACATAAATACCTTGGCTCCAATCTGCTGGATTTGATCTATTTGCATTAGCCTCCACCACAGAAGACAGTTCATTGACGATGAGTTTAAAGATCTTTACCAGCAAAGGAACGTTGGTCCACCGCTGTGGGTCTGAGAGGAACAGATCGGTCAGATATCTGAGGCAATAATTATTTATTTGGCACTTTAAATGGATAGTTCACTTTAAAATGAAAATTCTGTCATCATATACTCACCCTCAAGTTGTTTCAAACCTGTTTGAATTTATTTCTTCTGCTGAACACAAAGGAATATATTTTGAAGAATGTCAGTAACCAAACAGTTAACTGGTCCCATTAACTTCCATAGTAGGAAAAAAAACTATGGAAGTCAATGGGACCAGTTAACTGTTTGGTTAATGACATTTTTCAAAATATCTTCCATTGTGTTCAGCAGAAGAAAGAAATTCATACAGGTTTAAAACAACTTGAGGGTGAGTATATGATGACAGAATTTTTATTTTAAAGTGAGCAATCCCTTTAAGAGGTCATTACTTACTCTTGGCCGATTTAGAACGTGTACAAATTCCCTCGTCTGGATTAAAAATTTCATCTCCTTTGACGACTATATCTTGGAGGCGCTTGTCATTTGTATTGAGACCGTGCTGGAGGAGTTTACACAAGGCGACAGCACTGTGGACAGAGTGATTACAGTGTTATTTCAATGCAAGCTGTACAATTCCTTCAAACACACTGGAGACTAGATTGGAAACCCTCACCTGACTTTGCCTTCATACTGGCCATAGAACAGATGTTGGCGACTCATCCACTCAGCCATGACAAACTCTAGGGCAGGTTTCCCTGTGGGACCTGGAAGACTGCATAGGAATTCCAGAAGGGGCTCCAACTGGATATGGACCAGGTGGGCGAAAACCATGATCAGGGACTGAGAAATGAATAAAGAGGACAAATTTGACACTTCATTTGAGCAGCCAGCTTCACAATGATCTGTCATGCAAGAAAATGAATGTTCAATACGCAAAAACAAGCAGACATCTATAACTTGCTGAAAAGTAAAATTGCAGTTTATTAAGTGGGTGCTATTTCTGTAGCTTTGCTACATCACGCCACACCTGCATTCGGGTTCAGCAGGATCCCAGCACCATGGTAACAAAAATGTACTGTATTATTTTGGTTTCTTTCCTTTCAAGGATCTACATTTAGATCTGGTGTTGATGAAAACAATGAATGAATGGAGTTAAAACGACTGTTAAACATATTTATTGACATTTAAAGTCAACAAATTAAAGTTGACAGCCCTAATATTTTTTTATTCTCTCAAATTTTCCATGGACCCTGCTTGTGGCCCCCCAGGCCCAAGTTTGAAAACACTAATGGTATCAGTTTAGTACCGACACTGGAGTACTGCACCTGGGCCAAAATTCTATTCATGATCCAACCATACCTGCATCACACTGAGGGTCTCGGCCTGCTGCATCTTGCTGAGAATAGCACGCAGTATTTGGTCCAGCTGGTCAGCCAACTGAGTGCCAGCCCGGGTAATGAGAGTGGACACCAGACGACCTACAAAAGCAGCGGTGAACTCAGACGTGCGAGGGTCCAGGAGCTGACTGACAACCTGCATGACATACCACAGGCCACTGTGGCCTTGCTCATCTTGCCACTGGGCAATCTGCTCCAGCGCCACGGACACATAGGCCCTCAAGCATTCACCACCATTCTGGGAAAATCAGCAATGATGCGAGTTAGATAACAACTGACATGAGGACTCTAAAAAGATATAACAGATTTTTGTTTTTAGGAAACCGATGCTACCTGCATTGTGGTGTTGTCATCCGTGCGGAGGGTGCACTGGGCCACCGCAGGAAAAGCTTGGCACACAAGCATGTCTGACAGAGGGGGCTTAGTGTTACGAACAACTGTAGTTAGGATATCAATGGATGTCTGCAAGAACAGAAAAATATGTATTACTTACAGAAAACAGTTCATAAATGGAGGTAGAACAAAATAAGAAGTTTATCTTACAGCACAAAGGCCAGACGGGATTTTATCAGGCGGTGCCTGCATAATGCTAGCGAGAGTAGGAATGAGGCGCATTTGCATGGGTCCTTGGCAGGCTTCAATCTGGGCAAGCTCCTTGAAGATGTCCTGCGCTAAAGATGCTACAACTGGATCTAACAGAAAGAAAAAAGAAAACAAGCCCCAAATAATCTAATCTACAAGGCAAATGATACTGGATGTTGACCATAAAATTAAATAATTATAAAATGATCTTACCATTACTGTACTTAAGGAATATGGCAATAGTGAGCGGGCAGATCTTGTTCTCAGCACTCGTGGTGAAAGCCGGATCCACGGTGCAAACAATACAAAGGGTTTCCATGACTAAAGTGAGAACTTCAGAGCTGAACTGAGCCGCGAGCTGCACCAGCCCTTCCAAGACACTGGGCAGGAACGGCTGCAGGACGTGGGTACTCTCCGACAGCTTGAGTTGATCACAATACCTGTGAAACGCATAAAGAGAGATCACGTGAAAAAAAAATACACGAGAGATCAAAAGTTTAGGGTCTGTAAGATTATACATTTGAAAGTCTCTTATGCTCACCACGGATGCATTTATTTGATCAAAAATAGTAATATAGTCAAAAATATATATATTTTCAAATGTAATTTATTGCTGTGATGCAAAGCTGAATTTTCAGCAGTCATTACTCCAGTCTTCAGTGTCACTGAATCCTTCAAAAATAATTTTAATATCCTGATCAATCTGTTTTTATCAATGTTTGACAGTTGTACTGCTTAGGATTGTCTGACGAGTTGAAAGTTCACAAGAACAGCATTTGAAATATAAATCTTTTGTAACATTATAAAATATTTTTACTGTCACTTTGGATCAATTTAATGCATCCTAATAAAAGTATCAATTTATTACACATTAAATCTTTCAACAACAACAAAAAACCCACACACCTTACTGACTCCAAACTTTAACAACTGTAGTGTAAATGACAAAAAGACTGGAGAATTATTTAATATTCATACACATTGGCAATTATTTGAAATAATTCAATTGTGTAATTCAGTTTAAGCAAATAAAGAAGTGTGAAGTCCCCACACTGAGAACTGCTCCAAAAGAATTTATTAAAAAAAGCAACGTTTCGACCCTCAGGTCTTCATCAGGCACGATGTAATTCAGTTTAAACCATATATATTCATCACAAAGACATTTTTCAGGTTTTCATCCCTAAAATGCTCAGTGTAGAACCGATTAAGCTTCCTGCTTAGAAGCAACCCAAGCAAGACTTTATTAGCTCCAAAAGAATAATAATTAAAAAAAAGCCTTTATCTTTGTGGTTCTTTTGCTTTGGTAAGCATTCAACCATTCTCTGTTCTAATAAAAATTAAACAATGGAACAGCATACAGATATGTGCAAATTATTAAACCATACACATGAGAAACATGTCTTACGGTAATAAAAGTCTTACCCCCAGATAGCTCGCACAGCTGAGATCCGAACAGAGGGTGGCTGGCTCTCATGTAAACCACTCACAGTGGCCTGTAGGAACTGCTGAATGAGCTCTGGGGACATCGCTGCAGTGAAGCGACTGGCTGCCCATAAGGCCCGACCCAACAGGAATGGAGAGGCTGCTGGGAATTAAATAACATGCAGATCAGATCCTGTCATTACACTCAGGCCATTCACAGACATAAGATGGAAATGAAAATGTACAAGAAGGTTACCTGGTAAATTGAGGTCAGCAAGGATGACATTGGCAAGGAATCCATGCATGTCAAACTGCACACGACCGTTCTTTACATTCTCTGTGATGATGGTCTTGACCGAACCCAGGGACAGCATGCAAGCCTCATGCACCTTCCACCTGCATATCCATGGAGAGATATTGACGTAAAGCAACCCACTGAAAGACAAAGCTTGGTTGTGACAGAGGATGTTTTTTCTCTTTACCAGTGTTCACTGCCAGCGATCTTGGCTTGCTCTGCCTCTTGGAGGTGCCGTGTTGCAGCCGCCGCTAAAGCAGCAGCGCTCTCATTCTGAAACTCGGCAGCAACAGCCTGATGGACGAGAGGATACATTAGAGATAAAGGAGGGAAAATAATCAAACACCCACAAAGAAACTCTCTGTGCTCTCACCAGCAACAGATCCTGTGCTGATATCCGGACCGAATAAGAGAACGTATCATCATCCTCATCCTCAACAAACTGCTGCGGATTGGCAGTCCATACCTTGATCTGTGAGACAGATGAGAACGTGAAGATAAACGCTATAAAGAAAGACTTAAGACACACACTCACACGCCCCACAAACCTGATCCTCCGTGATCTGCATGTAGAGGATGATGTAATATATGAGCTCTGGTAGAGCTTTCTTCACTGTGCTCTTGAACTTCTTGTTCTCCAGCAGTGTGTGGACAAACTCAAAGATGCTGAAGACAAGGTTCTCAAAGCCAAGGACCTCACCTGTGACATTTGCAATGAATTAACAGAGCTCAGTGCTTACTAAAACGATCTAAGTAACAATGACGATCAATTACAAAAATTTAGTGCCACATACCATCTGAGTCAATTGGATCATCCACTTCTTCTGTGTAGTTGACCTCAGTTCTCACATAAGTACATGATTGGTTAAGAAAAGTACTATCGAAATGGTACCAATAAAAACATCAGATGTGTATAAGATATTAATGAAAATAGGTTAACCAAGTGGTAAAAGCGGTCAATGACTGGATATAAGGAGGCACTCTCTGTCAACGTGTTCCACACAATAGGTAGAATCTGTTGCATGGAGGACACCATAGGTTTGGGGAAGTTCTTCACGAGAGCCGTCACTGCCTATGAAGACATAACAACACATAATTACAATTACATCATGAGGGGAAAAAAGTATTTTTCTGCATGATGGAACAGCTAGTCACCTTAAGCACTTCCATTTTCAGGCCACTATCTGAAGTGGGTCCGTCTGGGATCTGCAGAGCCTGTATGAAGGCCTCTGTGAACTGCTGCACCACCGGGAAGATCAGAGTATTGGCAGCACCCTAGAATCAAAAACAACCATTTCAAAATTTCAGTTAACTATTTAATATGTTAATGATACAACTTTAACAAATGTTAATCAGCTGAACTTCTATTTTAAAATGTCATGTATTCCTGTGATGGCAAAGCTGAATTTTTAGCATCATTACTGTCACACGATCCTTCAGAAATCATTCTGATAAAAATATTTCTTATTATCATCGTTGAAAACCATTGTGCTTCTTAATTTTTGTGTGGAAACTGAACCTAATTGTAAAGTGATACCTGTTTGTCTATGAGCTTACCTTTGCTACTTCATCAATCGCACAGATGAGATTGGCGCACGTGGTAAAGATCTCAACTGACCTGGATCGTGTGCGAATACTGTAAACCTGCAACAGTAAGTACAGAACACAAGCGTTTACACATGATTGTCTCAAAAGCATGGACTGTACCGTGTTTTTAAGCGGAGTATAATACCTCTGCCATGGTAAAAATCTTGTACATTTGAGGCAAAATGACAGGTGCAACATCAGGCATCTGCACATCCGTCACCTCTCGTGTAAATTCTATGAAACACATAATGATATGTTGCTTAATAACAGCGCAAAAACATTTTCACTCGTTGTGACTGTACGAAAGAGTCATAGATGCTTGGAGTCATTACCAGTGAGGACCCTCATGGCGCCGTGTACAGCGTTAACATCCCCACTGGCCAGCATGTCCATGAGGAGCTTGAAGAGCCCGGGCCAAGCTTCAGGCCAGTCCCAGTGTGCAATAGCCGACACGGCATAGGCCACGCTGGAGCGCACCTTACTGATGGCCTCCCGCAAACCACCTGGAAGCAGCTCACGGATCGCAGCTTTGGCCTGAACAGAAAATGGACATGCAAAGCAAATTAACAAAACGCCACATCTCCAATACTCCGAAACATCCAAGACATAAATATGCGGTCCTAACCCATTCAGTTGTCTCTGGGGGTCTATATTTCTCCGACTGGGCGCACCAATGGGTCTCAACATACTGCTTCAGAATGACAGAGGCCAACTACAACAGATAAATAGAAAAAAAATTAAGCACATGTAACCGTAACATGCTGAAAATATCTAGATGTCAACCAAGTCTTACTTGGCGTATAGCAAGTGCTCCATGTGGGTCGACAGTGAGCTCTGCAAGGTGAACTCCAAACTCTACAAAACAGGTGGAAAAAATATGTCATTTTCTGCAGGGAGCCAAAAACAACCAAAAGCAAATCAAAACCAAATGAATATAGTGTAGTTCACGAGTACAAAGAACCAACAATAAGTTAGCAAGTTGGGCCCAAAAATGCATTAGAAGCAAAGTAAGTACAATCAAAGACACGTCTAAGTACTCTTCATTCACAGCAACACAGCACTGCCATATCTTTTATCATCCATGGGATTTAACTCAATGAGAGGCTGGTGTCCTAGAGACAATGCTACTGCTGACACCCAACACACAGCAGTAGCCTGAGAGAGGCCACAGCCAGTGACTGATTTTCAAGGGCAAACTTTATCTGGGCACATTTTGTTTTGTTTCTAAAAATAAAACAAATATACTGCTGTTCAAAAGGTTGGGGTCAATATATGTATATTTTTAAAGACACAAATACTTATATTCAGCAAGGATTCATTAAATTGATCAAAAGTGACATGAAAAAACTTTTATAATGTTACAAAAGATTTCTATTTCAAATAACTGCTGTTCTTTAAAACTTTCTAAATTTCCACAAAAATATTAAGCTGCTCAACTGTTTTCAAAATTTATAAGAAATGTTTCTTGAGCACCAAATCAGCATATTAGAATGATTTCTGTAGGGTCATGTGACACTGAAGACTGGAGTAATGATGCTGAAAATTCAGCTTTGCATTACAGGAATAAGTTACATAATAAAATATTGAATTATAATAATAAATTCACAATATTTTCCACTGTATTTTTAATAATTCGTTACATTTATATAGCGCTTTTTCTGAGACCTCTAAGCGCTTTACATAGGGGGGGGGATCTCCTCAACCACCATCAATGTGCAGCATCCACTTGGATGATTGCGCCAGAACGCCCACCACACAGCAATGTGGGCAATTTTATCAATTTTTTGATCAAACAAATGTAGCCTTGGTGAGCATAAGAGACTTCTTTCAATTTCTTTTACAAAAATCTTACTGACCTCAAACTTTTAAACTGTAGTGCACTTCTACTGAATTATTATATTGGAAAAACAAATAAACCTCAATATGAACAATTTTGGCTGTAAAAAATGAATACAATCCAATCAAAAATCAAGTAACTGTTAGCTATAATGCAGAAGATAACGTATAACAAAATTAAACAAAAAGAGCTCTGCTAGAATACCATTTGCCAGACACAGCAAGACAATGAATAATGAGTAGTTGAATAGGCTTAAAAGATAATATAATGGAATAATCAAATATTTTGTATAAAAACAAATTATCTGGCATTTTGGAGCCCTGGTTTGTCTCTGACTTTGAAACTGATGATTAAAACTGAGTGAGTGGGTCATAATAACCACCATTCAATGAGGGGGTCACATCCTCACCAATATTCAGATTAGTGGTCAATTCAGGTTTTCAAGCATTAACGTTACTTCTTTAACTCGTAAATATTTATACTTTTTTAGTCAATGCTAACGTTACTGACTCACATCCAGGATGATAGTGGGTAACGTTAGGCCTATTTTGTAGCTAATTTTAATAGAGACACTAGAAGAAACCAACCCGCAAGAGACCACGAGGAAGTGTATTTCATTCACAGGAGAAAATAAATAAGACTATGAAATAAGAAAGTAGCATGTAAAAATAATAATTTAAAAAACGTAACGTTAGCGTTCATCCAAAAACTATTATCTAACGTTACTGTCCTGAGGAGATTTTTTCTCTCCCGCGGAACATCAGTAACGTTAACTTACATGACAGAATGTTGAGTGAACTTGGATATTGATATTCTCACAAACATGACGCGTATTTACCACACGAGATTACCGTCATGTGAGTTTAAAAGTGAAACTGACTAAATATAGACGGACAGAACCGAACTCCACACATGTAATCTTTTCACGTCTCTAAAAGCATCAACTATAAATGCGGGAACATGTTGGCTGCACATGCTTCTGTTCTGCCTCCTCAATTCAATCCAATGTTAGCAAATTCAGCGCGCGTACATGAATGATAAACACGTTCGAGAAGCATCATAAAATTCATCATAAAATTAGCAAACGTTAATTTAAAATAAAATGGTGTGTGTTCAGGAATGTGTGAAAATCTGCACTTCACATGGTGTCATGAATGTTGTGGCAGCATCTCACGTCAGTTCTTACCCTCCGTCACTTCCAACACTTTAATACGCTCCTCAGCCGCAGCACGCACTTCTTGCACCGGCGACAGAATGGCGTTCAGCGCGTCTATAAGTGTCTCCTTCAGTCCTTTATCCACCTGGTCGAGAGTCGAAACCGGGCCGGGACCCGAGGCACTCATACCCGCCATATTTTTGCCAGTTTTGCTGAGGCTCACGGAGAGATGACCGGGGACCCGACGGAAGGATGCACAGCGCGCCAATGCACGTTTAGGGAGGGACTACGAAACGACGAAATGTTGTCATTCGCGAATCATTGGCGCTATCATGACCATAATGGCTCCATCCACAGGAATGGAGGTTGAACAACTACACTGAGCCGACTTTTTTTACTTTGTCGCCACCTGATGCTCAGTACGAAGCATCAACGTGTTTGATTTGTGCTATTCCACACAGAAGTTGCACACAAATAAAGACAAGAAAGGTTCATGATAACAGAAGTAGGTAAGTGTATTTATAGGTGAGAACAAACCATTTTATTCCACAATTGAATTAACATCGGAAAGATCTGTTTTGAGTTTTAAAGAAAGCCACATTATACATCACAAAGTATATTTCACACAGCTTTTTCTTCAGCCTGCTACATCTCTTTTGTCTGACAACCTACATTAGGATTCTGTACAACACTTCTAATGCATCAAGCAACAGATCAGAGCAGATCTCAAGCTACTGAAAATCAGGGTAACCAGCCAACTTATTGCTGGCATAAATAAATAATATTTTATATTATTAGACACATGTACCAAAACAGCGGGTTCCAAAAATAATTTTAGACCATTTTGTTTAGTCCAATTAATATTATTTGGTGTAAATAGCCCAGATTGATAATTTCATGTTAGAAATTCTAAAGGTGACTGGGGAAAGAAAAAAACCCAAACAATAAATATGAACAAATACATTTGGGGAAGCTGAAGTTCCCCATTGTTTTGCATTTATGGGATGGAAACCCCTGAGGTACATCTATGCATCACGTTCTCTAGAGAAGAAGAAAAAAATGTTATAGAAGGAAATCTTCAAAAATACAAAACAAAAAGCGGATAATCATACAGATTTTTGTTAACAGTCCTATCAAGAAGGCAGTAGCACCAAGGGAGCAGAGGGGAAGCGGGAATCAATAAGAGGATGATCTCTGGTGCATTCTTGGTGCTGTAACTTATGTGCAAAACGGGGAGCCTTTTGACTATCCTTTGAAAAAACATGATTTTGGTCCTCATTCTGTCAAATCGTTTATTCCGCAGCTGACGCAGATGTAGTCCTCATTCTCAGCCTGCTCAGCAGACACTCCCACACAAATCTGGTGGAACCACTGGTTACAGCTGCCATCACACTGGACCCAGTTTACCTATGAGGAAGACCCAAAAAACCCATTAAATATTCATGCAGGCAAGAGTCAGTCACACACAAAAATATAACCTAATTATATGGGCAAGAATGATGCACTAGATTAGAAAACAAAACCAAGCACTTCAACTATGCTAGAGCTAACCTCGTTTCCTTCTGGCTGTTGGCATCGCTTTGCCGAGCACACAGACCAATCCTCCTCAGAGTCGTCCGAATACGATGGGTCAGAAAGGGAGTTGGCAGGGGAGGTGGTTCGTTTCTCCTCTCTTCTCCTTTCTTTGTTCATTTTGGGCTTCTTTTTCTTGGGCTTTTTTATCTTGTCTCTGTGCTGACCTTCCACGTTCTCTTTCTCTAGACGCCGTTTGCTGTTCTTCTCAACCTTCTCGGATTCCTTCTTGATCTCTGGAACCACCTCCTAGATGGACAATTCAAATCAAAATCAATCCAAAGATCAGTTCTGAAACCTAGTGAGCTTTCTCACAAGACAGCATTCCAACAATTATGGAAGTAACCTCGTAAGTGACTGATTTCATTCACATGAACAGCACTCAAGAGACTCGATTTGTAAATTACTTATTATATGACGTTAGTGTGTTGCTATGCTAACAGCATAACACTCATCAACATAGGACAAATGTTAATAAAAAACATTTTTGAATTACATTAAACTTTTTAGAAATACTTTTCAGTACTGAAGGACATTCAAGTTTATTTATAATTTAATTTGCACTTTTGGACCATTCACACTTGAACCAATTGCTTAAATCAGGGTTTCCCAAACTAGGTGTTGTTAAAAGGATAATAATTATATAAAAACAATTGAAAATAAGTTTAACATAAGTCAGTTATGACAAAGACTACCAAAAGAGACTTTTGTAACCATGTACATTCCAAATGTTTATCTTAATTATGGCTTGGTATCTACAATATCTTGGTATTTGCAATGCTACAAAGCAAATGATATTGAAGGATTAGTAAGCAAGATGAGAGTTCTCCCACCTGTGCTTTGCTGTGCGGGGGGCTCCTGTGAGGTGGACTTCTGTCTTGAGCAATGTGATACTGGTGATCATGTTCGCTGCTCTGCATGGAGTGCTGGGATGGTGAAAACCTGTTAAGCAGGCTGCTATAAAGCTGTTGAAGCTCCGGTAACGTCACCTGCAGGAGAAGACCTTCTACCAACAGCTCCTCCAACTCAACACTGAGTTCTGCAACGCATGACAGAATCCCAACTGTTTACATCAAGACATTTACAACCACTCTAAATGTGCATTAAAAAACTTCAGGTGTGGTTGACTCACCATTGAGAGGAATGCAGGGCTGCAGCATGTAGAAAGAACCGTTGCTCCCTTCCATTGTCTGAGATGATGCAATCCCAGAAATAGGTCTTGCCTGCATCATATAAATAGAATTAATCAAATATAAAGTCAACTGAAAATATGCTTTTGTGTTACAAACTAATGATATTCAAACATATTATGCTCACTTTGCCATTCAGATGCTGTGTGGGAGGAGAAACCTGCTGCACTTTGTGCTGCCAGCGCACCGTTCTCTCAATCACATACCGCAGGGCATCGCCCTCCGGAAGTCGAATCCGAATCCGCTGTAAGGATGCGAGCAGTGGAAGCACCTTATCCAGAGGGGGCTTCTCAGAGCGCTTGCAGAGCGGGCATAACCACGGTAGGCCTGTCTGGATGTCCTTAAACCCCGGCACACAGCCGCTGTGGTAGGCGTCTCGACAAAGTTCACACTGGAGCATGGGGCCTGCGGGGACGGTGTGACACAAGCACACTGTGGGGGCCAAACAGCTGGGCGAAGACTGACACTTTGACTCATTTGAGATCCTCAACATAGACATGCTATCCAACTCTTTCTGATGTACGTCACTGAGAGTGGCCATCTGTTCGGAGAAGAATATGCAAGTCTGAGCAGATACCCAAATGTCCATCATCACACATGTGAACAGTCAGGACTCAACAATAAGGATGGCTCTTTCTAGGTTTCTGAGGTTTTTAAAAAAATCAAAATTAAGACCTGCACAAATTAAATTAATACCATATGCCCATACAGAACAAAAATGTAATTAAACAGGCTGGAGCACACAGTCAACTACAAAACCGAATTGAAATTGGTTGATGTACTAATATACCAATACATACGAATTAGAGGTTGATCAATATTGGATTTTGCTGATATGATAATAATGTGTTTAAAGAAAGGCAATAAAAAGATTGTGCCGATACTAGTAAAATCTAAATACTGAATGTGTTAAATAATGTTTTTAGTCTATCATTCCTATGACATGGCAGCCCAGATAGAACCCACTTGAGTTTATATTGAATTAAATGCCAGATACAGTTTGTGTAACAAAAAGAAAAATAATATCCATAAAGAAAATAATTATGCATAATGCGAGAATTATAGATAAGCTTGAAATACACAGGGACTCTTATTTTGAAATGTCTATGCTTTACTGCTTCCAGCTGCTCTTTCAAACAGATGAGGGAGATAAAATACAACCATCTACTCTTACAGCCATCTACAGCATCTTACAATATAAAAACTGTAAAGTAAATGAATCAACAGGTCATTAAAAATAGCTTAATTCATTAATTGCAAAATACTCTGAAATCACAAGCTACATGAGCATAAGTGCTGCATTTTTACTTTGAATGTGCAGCTAAATTAATGAAGTCTTAAGGACATGCAGAAATCCTGATATTTTATTTTTGAGTGCAATATATCAGGGTCAGCAAGACTAACCAAAACCTACTTGTTTTGCATTCAGCCTAAAACCAAAAGGGGACCCTACCGCTGAAGCTGTATCTTTGCTCGTAGAAAGCGCTTTTTCCACATCAAAAAGGGAGTCCAGTTTTACTTCAACTTTCTTGCAGGGTAATGAGACATCCTTGGCCTTTTTAGCTTTTGACTTCTGCATTCCAGTCTCGCACCTAGGACACAGAACCTTAAAGACACAAACATACAAATTAATAACAAAACCACTTATTTTACTTAAATCATATAGTTATTCATATCCAAAATAAGTATGGTTGCAAACAAGTAATCTACCTCAAGAAGAGAATAGGATGAGTTCCTCAACAGGAACGTTTTAGCTGCACTCTCCTTCCAGGTCTGTACCTCAGATACTAAGCTTTCCAGTCGAGTGAGTGGTTCCAACATTACCGGAATACCTCTGGCTCTCGACACTAGTTCAGATAGGGCAGCAAGACCAGGAATACGGCCTCCAGCCTGTAGCAATAAATGTTTAAAAGGATGGAGCACTACTTACACAAGTTCCTATGCATCTAATCGTTGGTTTACGAATAATAGAGCAGTACAGAAGCGTGTGAAACACACCTGAAGAGCATCTGCTTCCATTATCCACTCTCTGGCCCTGCTTACACAGTCTTTGAGCTGAAGACAGCTGGGCAGGTATGCTGGGATGCTGTCCACTTCCTGTATAGCTGCCTCAAGAGTCTCAATACTATGACGAGGTCTGGAAAGAGCAAAAAACAAGTGAGTCTACATTATTTTACAGGATCAAAAGGTTTGATTCAGCAACAACGCATTAAATTGATAGTATTGACAGTTAATTGGACAATAAAGGTTTTTACATTTGTTATAAAAGATTTACAATTCAAATAAATGCTGTAGACAGACTAGAGTAACTGCTGGAAATTCAGCTTTCCTATCGCAGGAATTAAGAAGATTTAAAAATGTATTTAAATCTTTTAAACTGCATGTTTTTACTGTATTTTGATCAAACAAATGGCCAGCAAAAGAGACTTGTTCAAAAACATAAAAAAAATCTTTCAAACCCCAAACTGTTGTGTATGGACAATGTAGGTGTCACACTAGACAATGTCACAAAAGATCGATCCAAGTTAATCTGTCAGTAAACAGCTTTAAGTCAAAATGCCTACCCTGCACATTTTTATTTCCTATCAGAACTTCCTCAACCATGTGTTTTTTTACAACATGCATGTTGGGAGTGCAGGACTTTTATTAGCCATAAGCCATTGAAAGCAATAGGTAAAAAAATTTGCAAGCAAAATTGACAACAACTTGCAAATTATAAACCACAAGGAGTTGCTTTCGCTTCTCAGATCTAGCTGATAAAAGTGGTGAAAAACTAAAAGGGAAGTTGATCCAAAAGTGAAAATTGTGTCATAATTGACTCACCCTTGTGTTGTCTTGGTTCCAAACCCACAAGACTTTAATTTATATTCAAAACAAAAGGAATGTTTTTGTTTTTTTAAACCTGAAAGGTTTCGGTCCTTCGCAAAAGTCCATTCTTTCTATATAAACCTCTTTATACTATATATATATAATGAATAAAAGCCTAAAGTAAATATTTTCCATATAGCCCAAAGCAATCATCTCTCTTCAGGAGACTAGGATTAAACCACTGCCTTCATATGGTTTTCTTTTACAATCTCTTTATGAACTTTTTGAAGCATCAAAGTTGATGCAATGGCCTTTTAATGGAGGGACAGAAATTTCTCATAGTCTTGTGTTTGGAATAAAATGAGGGTAATTAAATAATGACAGTTAAAATCATAAACATTTTTAGGTGAACTATCCCTTTCAATTAATGTAAAATTTCACTTAAATGCAAACTTAGTTCACCTAGCAGTGAGCATGTTATGGGCCTTTTCTTCCCAGTGTTCACAGACAGTGAGCAGCTCCTGCAGGCGGGCCATGGTTCTTTCCACACAGGAGTGCGGTGCCAGGCCTACTCCTTGATCTATGAGCCTCCTCATGCAGTCTAGACTGAGGTCGGCCGGCTGATCGCTGGCTTCTTGAACAGCCTCCACCCAGCGTGCCTGCTCCAGCCTCTGCCTCAACACCGCTAGCTGAGGCAACTCCACATCCAAGCCTGCGCCTTCATCTAAGAGGCCTTGGAGGGCAGAGGAACCAGCAATGTCCTCTGCAAGGAGATCCAAGCTCTGCTGCTGGAACTGTTCAACACGGTTCAAAAGAGCCTGAGATAGAGAAAAAAAAAAGAAAAGAAAAAAAAGTAAGAGCAACATATTTGGGAACAAGGAAAATTACACTTAGCTTGTTGTGTGGTTGGTTACCTTTAAGAAAGGGGCCTGTCGGATGGTACAAGGCAGGTCATACAACTGATTGACAAACGACTTCAGTTCCTCCACAGTGAGCTGGTTTTGAGACTTTCCCCCACCGGAGCGATACCTATTAACAAAAATACATTTGATACAGAACTGCATCAATTTAAAACTACTAAAAATGCAAGAACTTCAGATAGTTTTACATATCAGAGGAAGCAATAAACGTACCTTGTCTGTCTCTTGCCATTGAGGAGTTGTTGGGCCATTGAGGTGCACCTATCTGCATTCTGGATGACTTGACGCAGGTGACATAGCAGGTCAGTCTCGGGGTACATCTTCTTCTCTGCTTCTACTACCAAGGAACGAAGCTCCTCCAATTCTAATAAGAAAAATGTTTTTCATTATTTTAGAAACTAAAAAAACAAGAGCATTTAAACCCCCAGAATCCCAGCATAGCAGAATTGCATAGTTTGTACAAGGCTAATGTACAGACAATACCTAACTTTCAAATACCCAACTTGAAATGCATCACAACAGTTTTGGTGGAGAAAAATTTGCATATTAACTTCCACAGCTTGCTTAAGTCATCGGCCAGCTAACACTTTTGGAATAAATGTATACATTTACTAACAATTTGAGATATATATATTTTATTTATATGCGTTTAGTGATGGAAAATGCTCTGAACGTACATTAATGAGACCATTTTTCTAAGTGTAACAAAAAAAGAAATGCTTGGCTTCGGGGGTCAAACTTATTCCACAATGGAGCCTAATCAATAAATTATTTTTAACAAGTTATAATGATATTACAAAATTATATATGCACACACATTTAAATGTAATTAATGGTTAAAATGAATACATAATATTTGAAATATGCTTTAAAATAAATATTTATTGAGTTATGTAAATGTTAAAATATTGAAATTGATCAACTGTTTTTCAAATACACTTGTGCACTAAATTGTGTGGTGAATTTAAAAAAAAAAAAGAAGGTGAAATTATGCAACTCTAAATGCCTGGTTTGGTAAAGGGTGAAAAAACATCAACAAAAAAACCCCATTATGAATAATTAATGCTTGGGTTTCTAACGTTTTAAAGAAGAACACATTGCAATAATAACTTACCACTTTTATTGTCTTGATCTGCTTTCAAAATATTGTTAACTTTAGATGCCCAGTCTTCATAGGACTCGGCACGAGCTGTCAAAACCTGGAACATTGGCTTCAGCTCTGCAAGTGTGTATTTATAGCTGCGCAAGTAAAGACAAAAAGGTTAATATGTAGAATTAAAGTTCCTTATTTAAACCCATGACATGTTTTAATGTCTTATGTTTTTGCAAACACGTACTTGAGTGTGTAGCTTCTAGCAGGGCAAGGGCAGAGGTCCTGGATATGGTGGAGACAGACCAGCTGGTCGGGGCTACAGGGACAGGTGATGGCAGACAGGTAACAGGTGGTCCGGCACTTAGCACACTGCCTTTCCTCGTCTGGTAGTATATCATAGTCAACCTGCTGGGAGTGCCACACGCCCTACAGAAAAGCAAATACACAATGGGATCAATTAGTAATAGACAGACAGACCATGAATGCAAACAAAGAGCAGAGGCAGAGCAACAGGTTTAATTACTAAAATAAAATAGAAATACACACAAGTCACCATTTGAAGTGGATCAAAACCTTTTATTAAAGTTATACATGAATTTTGAACAATACCTGTTCTTGTCTTATGACAACTTTTATTAACTTTTTTGATCCACTTCAAATGTTGACTACAGTATGTGTGTGTATATATCTATATATATGGGCGGGTTAAATAAATGCGTTAATTTTTATGAACCAATATTGATTCTTAAATCCCAAGAATTGTTCTTTCAGTCTATGCATGCTGTTTTCGGTTGATGAATGGACGCCTCCCATCCAATAAAAATCACAATAAGCTTTGTTACTTTAGATATGAAAAAAAGCGAAGGGCATGTAAACAGATCACCTCTTCCTCTTTACTACTAGTTACGGCATGAAATGACATGAATTGGAGTCAAAACATAATTACGAAGTATTATAACTTTATTATTATAGAAGTTTTGTATTATTATATAGTTTTTTTTATATTCAGTATTATAGTAATTTAGTACCTACTGACTCCCTGTATAGTTTACAGCATTAGTTGATTTTTTCCTTGAGAAATTTTGCCATGTACTTTACTTGAATATGTTCAAATTAATCAATATCGAATTGCCGTCTCAGAGCAACACACAACGGTGTGAATGATTCAATGTTTTTGAACAAATTGGGTGAGTCAGTAATTCAATGACTCATTCATAAAGAGAATCACTTGCTTCATTCCTAAATGAATCAGCCTTTTAAACAAATCAGTTGAATGACTCACTCATTAGGACAGTCACTTGTCACCACCTACTACCGGTTCAGTTTAATATTTTTAAGTATCATTGCATTTATACAATGCCATATTTGTATATTACATTTTTTTGTCTCATAACATTATTTATGCATTTATAATTTTGCATTGTAAATGCATTAATGCCACTTCTGTGCTTCATTAAACAGTCTGTGTAAATGCATGCCAAATAATGCATTTTCCTTTACGCACACACACAATTGGGTCATGAAGTGCAAGTTAAAGCAGTTTAAATGGGCTCACTGCCTTTAAAATAGCCACCCACCCGCTTATAGGCTTTCTCACGGAGCATCTTCTCTTCCAGAATCATAGCGCACATGTCCTTCTGGACAGCAGTGGCCAGTTCCAACTCTAGACTGTCTGCCTTGGCGGCAATGTTACAGGTCATTTCATCGTGGGAGAAAACACAGTATCTGTCGAGTGATCGATAGTGCTCGACACACTTTCGACCAAGATGCATCTGAAAAACAAGATAGTATTTTAGATCACTTGGATTCATATATTGTATGGAATTATGCTTATCCAACATTAAAATCAAAATGTATCTGAAGTAGCATACGAAGAAAGGTGCAGGGTTTAAGGGGCCGTTTACACAACACGTTGTTATGCAAGGTGAAAGTTTTTCAAAAACAATACTGTCATTGTCTCCATGTAACCTACAAAAATGTGAATTTGTGAATATGCATGTGTATTACGTGTTCAGTCTATAGGTGTGTAGTTTTCTCTTTAAAGTGACATCGCCAATTACTGGCCCTGGCAGCAGAATACATTGTTTTTAGTCATTTTCACAGATCCGTGTGAACGGGGAACGTTTTGACAATGTTGTCGTCTGTACGCGAAAAATGCTGTCTTGTAAACGTACCCTAAGTGAACTAAATGATTAGAGAAGTTCAGCATGCCATAAGATCAATAACATGCATTTACAAAATAGATTTTTTTATTTATTTATTTTATGCCAACATTTAGCGCCTTTTACCCAGTCTGCTGTGCAGAAGTTGACTGCCTCTGCAAAGTTGAAGCCCTGGTTGAATCCACTGTGATAGGCCCTCGGGAAGGTAATGACAAACTCGCCGGCACACTGGTTTGTACGGTAAATCTACAGAGGACGAAAATTTTATGTTATTAACGGTCTTTGTTTAGTCCATAACTCTCCATCTATGGTTGTATATGTGGCCACTCACTGGTACTCCATGATCCATGAGTACATTTGGGTTCATGATGGTGACCAGTTGGTGGAGCAGGTCTGGCTGAGACTCAAAGAGCTCAGGGGCCAGGCTCCTCATCACATTCTCCAATTGCTCGGCGGCGTAGCCAGGAGCGCCATACCACGTCTTTGGCTCGCCCCTGCAGATCA
The DNA here is from genome assembly GCF_949152265.1 of Phoxinus phoxinus. Taxonomy (NCBI): domain Eukaryota; kingdom Metazoa; phylum Chordata; class Actinopteri; order Cypriniformes; family Leuciscidae; genus Phoxinus; species Phoxinus phoxinus. Next base: position 18,317,687 of record NC_136897.1, on the reverse strand, counting down.
AAACAACAAAAGAGCATGGTTTGTTTTTATCCTAGTAGGTGTTAATATGAATGAAGCATAAAAAACACATACAAGGTGGTACAGCAAGTTGCTGAAGAGCACATGTGCTTTATCTACCATGTAAAATGGGTTTCTTTCAACGTGAAAAGTGTGAGTGGATTACCAGTGCAGATAGTTGATGGAATAGCTCCAGTGGTCCTCAATGTGCCAGCAGAAGGAGGAGAAGCACATGCCCACATAAAGCCATGGGAGCTTCATCCCACAGATGTCCGCTGTGACATGAGTCAGCACAGATGCATCCAACACTGGCATGTTATTGAGGTTCCAGCCACTGCTCAGATAATCCTGAACAAAAAGATGATTTAATGAAACATGCATTTGTGATCTGAAGATTTTGATCTGTACTTTCAGCATACAGATTGCAAGAACTTGGCATTTCAGGTTATTTTTGTACCTCCTCCTCTGGCGAGAGCTTAAATGTGCCGTTCTTAACAGGGAAGCCACTTCCGAAATCCTTTGAAGCAATATCAGCCCCATACTCAACAGTGACATCCTCCTCTATGGTGCTAACCAGCCGCCAGAACTCCTTCTCCACCAGCTCTGTGGGAACCATCTGTCAAACAATAAGGGCGATCACTTCATATTCCAATAGCACATGGTATGCAATCATATTTGTTTCTCAAGTGTCATTTAACAGACATACGTGAACAGGCATGTTAAAGTAGTCAGACTTGAAAGAGTCAGCCATATCACCAAAGGTGCGGAGGGTGTAGTCTCTGGAGGCCTGCTCAAAGCCAAACGCCACCTGTGGCTTACCACACTCCTAGAGTGAGAACAGAGAAGCCAATGATTACAAGCATAATAATTGCATAGCCTAAATGCAATCGACTATTAAACAATTCCATACATCTAAGCAAAATCACATGTACTAACAGATAGCAAGCAATGGGTGCGGAGAGCGCAAACAGGAGCAGCTGTAATTTAGTTATGAATATATTAAGAATATGACTGCATTAATGTAATCAAAGGTATCATTGATATCATATTAGGTCACAAAACAATGATGTGATAAAGACAAAGAAAATGGTCATGATGATTTGCAGATGTAGACAGTCGGGAGTGGCTCACCTGAGCCAGGCACTTGGGGCACCTCCAGTCACCTTTGGGGACATCGTGGAGGGGTGGGATCAGACAGAAGGTGTGATAGCTGTCGTCACACCCATCACAGAGCAATAGTCTATCTTCATCACCTCCACCCCCGCATACCAAGCATATGTACTGCTCCACCTATAGGGAAAAAAACCCAAACATTGCCATAAAGGAATGCAGTGCACACTTTCTGTTGTGTGAATGGTCCTCTGAAATCCTTCCTCACCTTTGATTTTTCACCTTCAACTGGTTGCTCAATGGGTTCTTCTTTCACCTGCACTGGAATTTCTTTCACTAGAAGAGATGTAAAGTAAATAAGTTTGGAATTTTACATTGCAGTAAGATTACAATTTGGAAGTACACTACCATTCAATGGATTGGGGTCAGTATGACTTTTTAAAAGAAATCTCTCATGCTCAAGGCTGAATTTATTTGACCAAAATACAATAAAATAGTAATATCATGAAATATTATTACTATTTGTAAAGTAGGAAAGAGGCCGCACTATGCATAAATACCAAGCCATGAAGGACTGTCACGATTCCTCAATAAAATTTGAGCACTCGCTTTAAAATACTCGATTTAAAAAAAAAACCTTGATTGCAATTTTCCCGTGACGAGTAACCAGCAAAATACCAGAAGGGGGCGCATTCCATGACGAGAATCCATGAACCGCATTATTAGACAGTTTTCTAAGGTTCCCAATGTATTAAAACCATTCTATATTATGCATTTTAACATTGTTTTTCTATAAAATTATAATGGGATTATTTGATTTTGATACTTCATTTGAAACAACTATTATTGCCTCGTTATTATTTATGTATTTTAAGTCATTTTAAAGGCTATTGTTTGCTTAGGTCTGTTTTTATTACCAAAACAAAATATCGGATTACTCGATTACCAAAATAATCGTTCGTGACAGCCCTACTTCAAAATATGCAAAGTGATTTTTGAGTGGAAAACTTGAAATAAAATATATGAACCTGTACCTGGTTCTGATTTTGCCACACAAGAGCCCATTCGCCGCCTCAGGTTGGGTTTGTTTTCACACACCTCGCCCGGTTCGGATTTAAAACAGCGACCCTATGAAGAGAAGCGAAATGTTAGAGATAAGGGCATTACTATCTAGTTTGAACAACTGGTCCATGGTATGAATAATATATTTTTGTAAATGCCCTTTACCTCTGTCCGTTTAGCTCTGCGGGCAACAGTGCAGGTTTCTGCTGGTTGCACCGACTGACGCTGGGGCAGGTCGTGGGGTTTGTACTCCTTGTCTTTGGTGTCATTAGTCAGAGTTGGCTTCTGAGAGTTCTGTTGAAGAAAAATATTTAACGTCAACATCATGCCCGATGAACCACTTCAAGTGACAAGGCCACATAAAAAATTAAACTGGGAACAATGCAAATGTACTTTATTTATGACACCACTATAAGTGTGCACATGTGGCTTCACTCTTATCTAATTAACCAGAGAGCCACATGACAGCAGGGTGAACATTATTAAAGCCAGTAACAGTGAGAGGCAAAGCAGATCACCCCTAGGGTATTAACCATAGGGTAAAAGCAGCAGGCGAGTGGGCCTAGAGCTCAGGGCTCATCGAATGAATTCACACCACTTTATGGGTGGGGGAGGGGGCCAAGGGTACAGCACAGGAAAACATGCACATCAGAGAAAACTGTTAACCACTGAACACGCAGGAACACCAAAACACAGACGAACAGCCTGCCAGACACTACTTAAAAAGTAAAAACAAACTACAAAATGACACCCTATAAAAACATACACAGGAACACAACCTCAAGTTTATGTTTGCTGCACTTCATAGTTGTGTGTATAAATAAACTAGGGCACTTAACAATGCTTAATAAACTGGGACACCCTTTCTGTTCAGATAGTTGGGTTCCCTGCCAAAAAAATGATCATGGACAATGGCTGTCGTGTGTGCACCATAACAAAGAACATTAATCAGGAAAAAAAGGGATGGAAACTGAATGACATAAGGCTGAAAAGAGGAAAACTGGAAGTTATACAAGCGCTTTAGCGACCTCACCATAAGATTAGCTCCTGTCTGGAACAAATAGTATGGGTAGAGAATCCTCTCGTAGTGAGAGCGGAGGTGAGAGCCAACGGCTTTGCCGGGAGCAAAGCCCATCTTCAGTGCAATCTGGGTCCATCTCCGCTCTCTACAGACCATATCAAAGCCTCCCTCTTCTTTGACCAGCTAGATGGAGAAAAAGGTCACCAAAGACATGTTTACATATATTTTCTTTTCAAAAATGACACAGAGGAAGTATAGCTACATCAGAGTTTTCAACTCTAGTACGCCATATTACCTGCAAACTGTAAAACTTAACCAACGTACTATGCTTTAAACCATGTGTATGAGCACTGGAGATAACACAACCTCAGTCCTACCTTGTAAAGAACATATAAATCCAGGGTTTTGCGCTCAACATGAGGAATTTTCAGTGTGCATCCCTGCAGTTCCCAGAACTTTGCTATCTGGTCCAAGAAATTGAGCTTCACTCTAGTTTGGGCCTATGAAATAAAAAAATTCAACAAAAATGGTCTCAGAAAAGTCCTCGTTCTTTCAGTAGCATTTAGCTTGCAAAGGAGAAAGCATCTTTTTTGCACTCGTTTTATATTTAAAAGAACAATTTATATCAAGAATTATTTAGGGTCAGTAAGATTTTTTCAAAAGAAATTAATATTTTTATTCCGAAAGGACACATTCAATTCATTAAAAATGACAATAAAAACATTTATAATGTTACAAAAGATTTTCTAAATCAAATAAATGCTGTTCTTTTGAACATTGTATTAATTAAATAATAATAATAAAATAGTAATAATAAAAGATTAACAAACCACAGAGCAATCAAAAGAGTTGGTGGCAACAATATGAGGTCTTATTGTGATTTTCCACCAGCGACCTTTCCTTTCTGTTAGTGACCTTTTTAGTTGACACCAAACCCTGAGCTTTTAATTGTGGCAGACCAAAAAGAGGTCATGGCTAGGCTAGTTGCAGGTTTCTGTTTAATAAGGCCACATGAACATATCTGCAAATACAAAATTTTGATCAAACAGGAGACAAATAAAGGTCTCACCTCCAACTCATTGAGCCTCTGAATGCGTGGTGTGAAATGCAGTCTGTCCACATCACAGGCAAATGGTGGCTGCCATCCCTGACATAAAGAAAAAAATGTGTTAAGCTTTTATGTATACCATTTGTCACACAAGTTAACAACTCTGGTCTAACAGAAGATCATGCCTTCGGTTTATATCTGCATGTGGGTTTTTCATAATGTAATCTTTGTTCTGAACAATAACGCTTATAAATACAATATGAAAGTGGTATAGCACATTTCATCTACACCAAGGTGATTAAAAAAACATATAACGGTTTAATACCCACATCAACATGGTTTTCATTTCAAAAGGCCATGATTCGTCTTCAGCTTAAACCAATTTTGCTGTACATCATAAGGTATGGTATGATGATGCATTGTATACACACATAAAAACAATATATATTTGAAGTAAGTTGTGAAATGGTGCACTGGCAAGTATCTGGAATTAATACATTTAATAAAATACTATGCATGTGCTAATACATCAGTTATAAAAGGATATTTGCAGTATAACACACTAGGATGAATATAGATTCCACGGAGGCCGTTTTAGGGTGTTAACAGTTGTGAACAACAAGGCAAAACACAATAAATTTAAATAGCCAAGACAATAAACAACTTTATTGTTTTGTAAACGTTTTAAACGCGACATAAACCGAATCCAGCTTCTCGCTTGCGTTGTTATTTACATCAAATTTCAGTTTCAATGGCCAAATGCAAATACACAACTCGCACAACATGGAGGACAACGGCAAAGAACAATTACGCCACCGTCAACTTCAGCAATATTTTATTTTTTACAATTCTGTCTCAAGATAAAACTTAAACATTAAATTATTTTATAAACGACAGTAATGCGTTAACATACGAGCGGTTTTACATTATTTGTTAGCAAAAGTGGCCATTTTTAGACAAGACAGTTTCCGTAGCACTGAAAAAAATAGTAATAAACTACATAATAAACAAAAACATGATCAACAAACACTTTCACACCACCTTTCAACATCAGATAACCAAGTTAAATATTATATTTGAAAGCAAATGCTTTGACGTTAATGTAAAAAAAATGAGGAAGTTGCATTTTTTTTAATGTAACGTTACACCAACAGTACAGGTTTTTCGCCACATGTTTCAAAATAAATGTAAAAAAGTTGTATAATGCTTGTCCTAGGTTGCAAGTTCAACTATCGAGGATTGTTCTTGTTTGGGTGGATGCATTCTAACGAGCATTGATTTAGGAAGACAATAACAATCACTACATTCTGTACCTCAACATTTTTCCATCAACCAAACATTTATTAAAAGTATCTGCAAAAAACAGCCGTGATATTTATAAGCCAAAGTATGATAAAACTCTCTTAAAAGGAAAACAAGTGATGTTATTGTGGTCGCTGTAGGAGTAAACCACACGCGAGCATTCACGCATAGCTAGTAGCTGCGCGTACACGCGCACACGCCGTTACGAACGTTCGCAATGGCAGGAGCCGCAATCCGCCATGTTGAAAAAGCCTGTCTTTAGAAAAAGTGTTTCGGGATCTGCAATCTACGAGTAAAAAAGACGACAGAGAGATAGCTTGCATTTGACAGTTCTGTTATATGTCGAAGAAACTTACCGGGGGCGGTCGGATCTTGCAGATGCCAGTGGTTTCTGCAATTGGACGTATTTTGTTGATGAACCCAAAAGGGTCGGCAAATTCCTCCCAACTGGGCTCAAAGACAGGGCACTCCGGTGGTGGAATAAACTCGTTGGGTCGTGAATGGGTCATTCTGGGGAACTTGATCCAAATGATGACATGTAGAAACTGCAGTAAACTGTTTGAAGTTGAAGTAAATGTTTTAATTAGTCTCGAAAATAGGCCATATTAAAGAATGATTACACCTGAACTCCGACAATTAACATCCTCATCCACTTTGGGAAACGTACACAGACGGAGTGCTGACGTAACAGTGTTTAGTCGTCTTCCGCTTCAAAAGTAGAGACGCTTGATTTCCTTTCTTTGTCCGACATTCTCACCAATGCAGATTTTTAAAAAATAAGTTTTTTAAATAGTAAAATGTACGCTTAAATTCTCCAAATCCCATTGGAAGGTGAAAAAGGTCATCATTCATTATCGCACCATTTACGTAACGATCAATAGGCCTAACGTTAACAAAGCTTTTGGTTTAGTAATGGTCAACAATTTTCAACATAATTTATTATTAACAAAAATATATAGGCCTACATTACGTCGATTCATTTAATTATAGCAAACAAAATATGCAATTATATTTCAAATCTAGCACACTGTCTATATCAGTCATCCAGGTTTTATTTTCAAAACGCGTTTGCGTTTTTTCTTAGCTTTATCTGCTCGCGAAGGCTTAAGTAAACATATTAAGTAACCGATGGTACTCGCATGAAACCTGGGATTAAAACTAAGCTTTATATAGAAATATGAGGAACCCCTCGAAAACTTTTGTATATTTATGCGTTTAACCGTCTCCCCTTAAAGTGCTTTCAAAAGGCAGAAGTAGGTTCCCATTGAATTAGAGAAGTGACTTGGTGACTCGCGCGGATTGATAAACCACAGCTTCATTTTCACCGGAACTACTTCTTTAAATGGACTCTTTCAAGTTACCCACTCGGAAGTAACAGATGTTGTCCAGGGACGATGATTTTAGTCACTCCCCACCCGATTGCCTTCTAAAATCACGATTAACCTCTGGCATGGGGTGACATCGTACAGATAGCACATCAAAAACCGTTTGAATCGAATAATCCGTGAGCATTTGCACCGTCTCGTGACCCGATTTCGGAATGCAAGATCCTTCAGCGGAAAATGAAATATTGTGCCAAGACAGAAAGTATCTCACCGTACTGGCGTTGCGATTGACTTTTGTCTTTACATATCTCTGAGCAGAGGGTCCATCAACATCCAACGTAGTATTCCATGCAAGCCATTTCTATGAGCACGTACGGCACGTCAACTCGGAAGCTGTCGCCCCCTATGAAACGCAGGACAGCGATCCCCGCTTCCCTGATCCGCCTATCGCAGGAAACCGCACAGTTATTCTAACGAGGCAGAATGACCGAGGTGTGGCAGTTGTAGCCTGACAATCTCTTCACTTTTGCTTAATTGTCTTAAAAACATAACATATCGGTGTTTACTGCCTTGTTCCCCCCTAAATCACGAGTTTAAATCATGTGTTCTTGAACATTTTTACTCGACTACAGCAGCACATCAAGTCAAGAGTGATACATGCTTATTGCCTGAAATGGTATTCTTTCAAAACAAGACTAATATATATATATATATATATATATATATATATATATATATATATATAAAGGATATATATATATATATATACACACATATACATTAGATGCATTAAGTTACAAAAAAATAGTAACTCTCAAAACAGCTTAGTTATATTTTATTTTTTCAGTATAATATTGCAATTCTCTTAAATGGCCAACCATGAATTTTGTTATTTGACAAGCACTGACCTTCTCCTAAATCTCCTCATACACAAAAGTGACTTCATGTGTTCTGAAAAATCATAGAGATAATAGAAAGGTCTTGTGTTAAGGAATGTTTAAAAGGACCATCTCCATTAATCTATGATGTTAGACAGGAGTACAATGTTACCATACAGTTTGGTGAGAATGAAAATGTCACAATAAAAAAAATATTATACAAAAACCAATTACATTTTTCTGAACTCTGTGAGGAGAGCAAAAACAAGACCTATAGTAGTTTTCAAATAAGAAAGCCATCTGAGTTACATAATCAAATACAACAGGATTTTTCCAAACAGTGACTTCAATAAGTGCTCTATTCGTGGTTCACCCTGTCCAATGCCACATAGAAGCTCTTCTTGTCATCCAGGCAATGCCAGCCAATGGGTCCAATCTCACAATCTGCACAAATAAGGTACTTCACTTTGCCTACATCTTTTGTGAAACCCACGTTCTCAAAAGTGTACATGTCATCAACCAGCCAGTGAGCTGTTAATGTGTCCCCATCCAATGTCCCGTCTGACTGACCAATGGAGGTTTTCTTTCTCATTGAAGGGAGAAACAGCTGGTAAATGGAAAGGGATGTTGCATGGAAAACAGATGACACATCAGTCTTGAAATAACATCATCATCATTGTATATAATGTAGATATTTTTACAAGTCAGTTGTGCAAACAGACATATCATGACTATCATTTAGCAAATTACTTAAGTAATGTAAATTACAATGAATTATCGTAATGTAACATGTGAACCATACCTGTATTTAAAATGTTTTACACACTAGTTTTAAAACAAGTTACCTCCTTTTCTGCAAACACTGCCATGCCTGGGCAGAGCACTTTGGAAGAACATCTCTGGCACAACACTGATTTCACATTTTTACCATCGCCTGACACGAGAGAGGGGTCTACAGATCCCTCGGGAGAGGAGGACTGTTTACTGTCATCCATGTTAGTAAGCAAACTAAAAACAAAACATATGAGCAATCAGAATTGACCATATATTACTTGATTATGGTCAGTCTATCAATGCATCTAATATGGTATTTATATAATTAGCTATAACTGGCTAAATAAGAGACTCGTAACAGGAATACTCGCCTCCAAGTCAGACCATAAGGAAAACCGACCCTGCATAAGTCAGACTTGTTATCCAAATATAGTCTTCGAAATGTTGAGTACAAATATGGTAACTTAAGTATAAACACAATAATAGACAGTAGTTGGAAAACACTAGCGGACTAATGTCAGCTACTGCTAATACATGCGCAACTGCTAAAGCAGACCGGCTAAAAAACAAGCCACGAATTCGTTCCGCTCGGCTCAGATTAACACAGACTCCATTTTCAAACGCAGTTATGTTCTAACATGATGGGAACATCCTTTTAAGATACAGATAATATATTTTATATATTCCCCCCGGCTTCACAGACAAGGCTTAAGCCTAGTCCCAGACTAAAATGCATGTTTGAGCTGTTTTAACTGAAAGCAACGTGCACTGACAGATCTTAAAATATGTCATCATTGCTATTGTTTTGTCTCAAGATTTTTTTTTTCCTAACATAATATCTTGACATAATATAAGCCCTTACCATGAATCCAGACCATTATTGAATATAGTTATCCTTTATTTAGATATAATTTGCTAATAATATCCTGGTTCAGAGACAGTTATTTGCAAATGTATAATAAATATGAACCTCCAGGGGTTCCATTTTGAATGTATACAAATCTCCATTTTTACTTGAATGATAATCTCCACCTTATAAATCAACCAAATAAGAGAAACTCAAAGTATGACCCATAAATATTTATTTGAACATTTCACATTTCAGTTAAATGCAAATGATTTACCACCTCTACACGTAACACATGAATATATGGTTGTGGTAAAGCCACACAGTTAGCTTATTTATTTAAAAAGGATCAAACACTACTTTTTTACAAACAGCAGTCTGAGAAAGTTCAACAATAAAGGTCAAACTTTTTGGTTCATTTATGTAACCTTATTATTAATTTGATTGGATTGCTTGCAAAGTAAATTAACTAGTTATGTTTAAGACTAATGAAATTTACTACACTGTAGTTTTGGCCCATCTATTTTAAACCTATTTCCAGTGGCCTAAGGCACGGGAATATTCTTATACTTTACAGGAAAGTTTATACTTTACAGACTGCACAGATGTATCCATGCAGAGGCTTTAATAACAATGATATTCAATATCTGCGCTGTAAGGTGCAACAGTTGACCTGTTTACATATTCAATTGACCTAGAAGTAAAAGATAAAATTATGAATGTGTTCGAAGCAGGTAGATTGTGCCGAAAACCCTCAAACCCTTTATTTGCCCTTTGTGCGTTTTCCAGTTATTTTGAATAAAAAGATATCAAAGACATCTCTGCTCTTCAGTAAAGTTTGGGCAATAGTTTGGATGTGCATCAAATGATGTAAAGAACTGTTCATTTACATTAAGAAAAACTTGGATGCATTATATTATGAGAGGGCATCTCTACAGCTCAATGAAAGTGCTTTTCACTACTAAACAAACACATTCAAAACCCAAGAGATTGTGTTTAAATTAAAGATTGGATGATAACAAGTGTTATGTTTCAACCTTCAATTATTTGTTCAGCTACGGCGCCCTTTAACCACACAAAACCTTTCATTAAGTGAAATTTCATGGATTCTTTGTAACAGAATAAAAATGAATAAAAGTCAAAACGATCAGGAAAAACTTAAAGGTGAATAAAAACAAACCAAGGAATGAGTATAAATGGGGGCACTAAAAATCCTAATTGAAAAGCGATGTGTTTGTAGAGCTCTCAGAGGAGAGTGTCATCAGTGCAGCCTCCCTCAAGGCCATAGCGGAACTCCTGAAGGTTGGACACCCCATAGAAATGAATGAAGGCTGCTGCCACCACCAGCACGTGGAATATCTGGTGTGAGTGAAACTAAGAAGAGAGCAAATTAGACGAGTAAAACATCTGCATATCATTATGCTCAAGAATATGACTAAGAAAATAATTTCTGACTAAGGTGTAACTTACCCAAATATCACACTTTCCCGGGAAATAGCGCTCTGGAATTCGTGCAGCATACAGTCCAGCACCTGCGATGTACATGGCGCCCATTAAATAGAACCAGCCCATCTGTCCAACAGTAGTGGCTTTGACAAAACCCTCCTCGATGGTGAAGTGCATGGTGGGGACAATCCCGCTCAATCCGAGACCCATGAAAACTCCTAAGGAAAACATTTTTCAAAAACAATTTGCTATGAATAAATGCACATTTGTCTTGTTGTAGTATTACTTTAGTATCACTGATATACTAGTAATTGTTTTATTTTAAAATACATTTATATTGTTTCCCCCCCCCCCCCCCCATTTATTTTTTTATACATGTCTAGACTCTATATAGGTTTTATTTCAGTTTTTGCTTTAGTTATTTTAGTACATCAAGTAAATGAAAAATGTTGATTTGGCAACTAGCTAAAATAAAATAAAAATGAAAATAATGTTAACTGAAATGTTTTATTGATTTTTAAGTAACAAAACATGGGTTTAATTTTTGTTACTATAATAAAGGTGAATTCATCTTTTATTTACTCTGTGCAGCAGTTTCTCATTCAACTTGTCTTAACTGGTTATTAGACACAGCAAATCAGATGGTATTTGATGTTTAAAAGTCACCATTAAATCAAAATAGACAATTCTTATTATTTTAATGTAAAACTGCAGTGTTTATTTAATGATTTATCCGTACACATTATGTTAGTACTTTATTTTACAGTCCTGTTCCCCATGTATATACTATGTACTACTTCTAGTAATTGCAATAACTGGGTAATAACTAGGTACCTACCCTTAAACCTAACCTTAACCCATGTAGTTACCTTTTATTACCAAGTACTTTCTTAGGGTAAGAACACTGCAAGTACATGTAAATGCACGTACTGTAATATAAAGTGCAACCCACACATTATTATTATTTTTGATACACCATTCTAATTTTTTTATCAACCACATTAATATCCCTTTCCGCTTGCAACAATGTCTCTTGTCCAATGACACGTGCACTGGTCCAAAGGTGGGACATTCCTTTCCTCCAGCAACATGTCACTCAAATGAAATCGCAGCAATTAGCAAACAAAGGCAATCCAATTATCCAATCAATTCCCGATTGACAAAATCAAGTCCCGTCCTACATTTTTTCTAGTTCAAGCAGCCATTTTGCTCTGATATACATCCAGTGCTCGAAGTGAAACAAAAAAAGTGTTGGTGAATTTGCGTTCCAGGGGTAGGGCAGTCAGAGTACCTGCAACATGTGAGAAGTGCCGGTGCACAAGATAAAGTGAGGGTACGCTACAGATTAAAATACAGAACTGCTGGTGCTACCTGATTAGAGAAAACAAAGCTGTTGTGTTCCCTATTGTAGTAACTGTTAACTGTAGTTTGCCTTCCGCCATTGTCCCAGCAGAATTAAAAATGGCTGCGATGACCCCCATTCTTAACAAAACCAAGCCTTGACCATCTAAACATGGACAATTACAGACCAATATCTAATTCAACATTCTTAAGCAAAATCCTTGAAAGGGTTGTGGCTTCACAATTGACCGTTCGCAAAACCCCGCCCTCGAACGGTTCTCGTCCAATCCTAGCTCAGCAGCTGTAACTAAGGAGAAGGACCTCCGTCAAACATTCCGATTTCAGCAAGATAGTGCAACGATGCGCCTATGGCAGTGGGGTCTGCATGGGCTTAAAACTTGCTGCATTTTATGATTGCTTGCAACTATTATTAAAAAATAGGCTACATGTACAAACACCGTTTCACTACGGCACTGCGGCCCCCTCATCAGTCAGCAAACAAGAGAGAAAAAAAGAGAAAAAGCACGGACTTACTAATTACGAAACTTGGATGTGGTTTAACAGGTACACAGTCACAAATTCCTCTGGAACTCAAGCATTAAACTTCAAAACAAAGTTCGCGCAGTTGCACAACTATTTATTTACACAAATATGTCCTTCTCAGTCGGCTACGAGTTATGAAGAGAACAGCATGGATAGTTGATGGTTTCAGCGTGTCCTCTGATTGCAGTGTTGTGACTGAAATAGCGCGCGCGGGAGCACATGCGCAAAACAGTTTTGTAAAATGATATATGATCAAATAAAAATGATTGATATATAATTTTACAAAACTGTTTAGTGCATGTGCTCCCGTGCGCTATTCTGTCTACACTTTCTGTCGTGCCTTGGAGGATATGTCTGCTGCATTACTCCAAAACCAATCACTTAATGTATGGAGCTCAACCCAGCCATGTGTCTGGTTCTCAATTGTTTGACGGGCGTAGTAACAATAACTAAGGGGCGTGGCTTTTGCGAACGGTCAATTGCGATCATATTTAGAGGTTAATGGTCTTTTTAAACCTTTTCAGTCAGAATTTCACCCATCTCATAGCACTGAAACTGCTCTTCGGGTGGTTAACGACATTCTTTTGTCGTTAACCATGGATTCAGGGTTAAACATCTTGATGTTTCTCGATCTAAGCGCTGCTTTTGACACAGTATGCCATGAAATACTGATCTCTCAGCTTTCTGACATCGGCATCACTGGTTCCACTCTTTCCTGGCTCATTTCCTACATCAGCAACAGAAAGTATTATATCATCACCATACAAGGGTATAGATCTGCCACTGCTTCGCTCACACAGGGTGTTCCTCAAGGTTCGGTTCTTGGCCCACTGTTGTTCATCATCTATATATGTTGACATCATATGCAAGCATGGACTTCCATTTCATTGCAGTGGATAACATTCAAATTTATCTTACCACCAGCTCCAATAGGCCATCCCTGCCTGACTCACTCACTGCATGTATCATGTACTTTTGGCTCTTATATTTCTTCCCTTGTTAAAAACTATTTTTCCATCTTTGTAATATTGCACGTCTACGATCTTTTCTCACTTCAGCTGATGCTGAAATTCATGCATTAATCACATCACGTATGGTCATTTAGTGTTAATGCTTTTAAATTATGGAATTCACTGCCCCTTTCACTTCATAATATCTCATCTGTGGCTACATTCAAGACTCAGCTAAAAACATATCTATTTAACATGCATTTTGGATAATGTGACTATGTATCCTATGTGACTGTAATGTGTGTGCGGGTGTATAAATGTATTGCAATGTACAATGTAAAGCAACCTTGAGCTACAGAAAGGCGCTATATAAATAAAACTACTTTTGACAAATGGGTAGGAAAACTTCAACACCCATAATGCACTGGGCATGTTGCCATCCAAAGCCATTCCCAGTCTATGGATAGGCTTGACGGGAGTCAAATACTGCTTTGCTTCAAGTGTGGGAATCTGCAGGTCGGAGTAATGGGCGTGACAAAAGTCCTTTACTACAATTGGTGGCGAAAGGGTGCGTTAGGGTGTGGGGTTAGTTTCTGTTTTGGCAATTCACCTTTTGGCACGGCCATTATTTCACCCTGCAGCTACCTCCTCCTCTTTTGCTTTAGTAGGAAATACTTCTTAGCAAACTTTTAATTATAATGGTGTTCTTGAGTTGTATTGTTTCTGGATGCAAGAATTCAATGAGTAAGCGTTTAGTTGGGAGCAAGTTATTTTCGGTTACCAGTGAAGGATCCAGAGCCCTGTAGGCAGTGGCTAAAGGCTGCAAAGATCCATAAACCATAAATATGGAGAGAACAGCGCAACAGAAAAACCTATCTGAATGACAATACTGTGTTTTAGGCCAAACAGAGGAAGAAAAACTGAAAGAAACTACCGCTCCATCAGTTCCCAACCCCCCAAATATAGCAAAATGTAAACATTATGGCAAATACATCACTGCCCACCTGCTCTGGTGGGCCTGTGGCGGGGAGTGGAGAAACGGTCCCACTGTGCAACTACGATGGCTGCTATACCCAACACGCAGACGATTGTGAGGTAGATGAGACGTGGCTGAGGAGAGCAGTAGAACGAGTAGTACAGCCAGGGTACAAAAGAGCCCATGATCAGCAAAGCAATTCCGGAGTAGTCTAGTCTGAGAGAGAGAAAGAGAGAGAGATGAGAAAACAGTGAGATAAGTCATTTTAAGTAATTTACACCATGAAACAGTGTAGTTAATGAGACAATAAACCTACTTGGAGAAGGTGCGAGAGACTTTCTCAGAATGGCAGTAGACGGTGTGAAAAAGCCAGGAGAAGCTGAGGCACAGCACTGCACCCAAGAAGAACATCCCGAACACCACCTTCTCCTGCAAGGGGGCCATGAAGTACATATTGGGCCTCAGCATGGTAAGTGTGCCCAGGCACAAGAATAAGATTAACCCTGTTGAAAAAACAAAATTAAAAAACAATTAAACAAAGGGTCAATGTTGTCTGGATCTTTTAAATGTACTAAAAGCTACATTGCATTTTACAAAATACAACTTTCCTGATATCACAATGAAGAAATATATTTTACAACTGTTTTTAAAATAAAGTTTAAGATCACGTTTTACTGGTTACATTATATTTTTGGAGTTATTCAATTTAAACTAGACTGAAATGGTATACAAGTTGTTTTTGTTTATATATACTACATCAACGTGAACAAAAAGTAAATATCTAAGACAAAAAATGAACAATTGGCAAAAGTTAATTTAGTATTATTTTATAATTTATAATAATTTAATTTAGCTTTTATTTTTTCATTTAATTTTAGTTTAAGTCAGTTTTATTGGTATTGTCAAGTAGTGTCTGTCTACAGAGCGCACAACGAAGGAGTATGTAACACAGTTTTGATTAAATTTACAACAGAGAAACATTGAAGACGAATAAGCAACAAAGAACTGAACAAAACGGGGAGTATATACACAGACTAAATGAGAATTAATAGAACGACGTGAACAGAAATCATAATCACGGAAACAAACAGGCACACACTAGGAAACTAGGGCCCTGTGTACACCTGGTATTAAGATGGGTTTATGATCACAAGTAGACAAGACACATTCCAGTTTACACCTGGTGCTTTAATCCGTCTCTTTTGTCCACTTTCGAACACTTCCGTCCTAATTTCGCTAAGAGAAGGGTCTATGGGTGGGTAAATGTATGGGCTTTTTCAGATCTTTCAATCTAATGGATGAAATAAGCTCATGCAATTTACATATGAACCTGTCTGGAGATGACGGGAAAACATACAAAGAGCAGCAGCTTTGTTTTCTCCTCTGACAGCCACAAGACCACGCCGAACACAGCGAGTGTCAGTTAGAAATCAGGAAAGGCAAAAGAACATTGTTCTTGGTTTTTTGTCTTCAAACCAAACTTAGGTCTTCAGCCGACAAAGTTTAAACCCTGTCTGGCTAGGTCAATAGAGGGTCTTTTGTGGCTTTTCTAACGCATTCGACCACATGAGTGCCAACACTACGAAAGCAATCCGCTCAAATGCGTTTTCGACTACCTCTGGAAGTCGTCAAAAGTGGACAAGCTCAAAACGTAGTGAATGCTGTGGTCGTGCAAAAGGTACGCCAGGTCTGAAAAGTTCTTTGTATGGTCTTTCCGTGAACTCCTGGCACAGAAGTTGTACAGCGGGCAGGTCCATGGGTGAAGGGGGAAGAGGAATAAAGAAAAGAAAAAACACTGCAAAAATGATCTTGCACTTAAGTTCCGGTCTTGTCACGTAGTGGGAGCGCACGACGAAGGAGTTTCTAACAAAGACAGTCTTTATTAAATCGACAATAGAGAAACATAGGAGATCTGAAGCAAACACAACCACTTTCCATAAACGAGACCGGACAAAGAACTGAGCAAAACAGGAAGCTTAAATATACACACAAACTAAATGAGATATTTAATAGAACAACATGTGAACAGAAACATAATCATGGGAACAAAGAACAACAACAACAACAAAAAAAAAAAAAAAGGAGCATACACGTTACAGGTATTATATTTTATTAGGGATGCACCGATGCCACTTTTTTTAAGAGCGAGGCCAATACTAGGGCTGGGTATCGATTCAGATGTTCCAATTCGATTAGATTTGCAAGCTCTGAATTCGATTTAATTTCGATTCTCGATTCAATTTCGATTCAAAATTTGATTTCGATTCCCGATTCGACTCAATGAATATAGATTTAATACAAATCCTATATTTATTTATTTTTAAATGGTGAACATAAGTTTACGAGTGGTTAATTAATAAAAAGAAATAGAGCCACAAACCTGTATATTAAACTTTTTATTTTAGGTACTCTTGGGTACATTAAAAACCAACTTCAAATGCATACAATGAATAGCAGGATTTTGATGCAAAATGAAAAATTGATGCTGAAAATTAGACAAGTCAGAACTGTCGCATGCCTTGATCAATCAGGATCAGGTTATTTTATGTTTAAGATTAAACTAACATAAAATCTCACAGCATTAGCTAGCCTGGGAAAACCCAGACCACTCTCAGTTGTAACCGAGTTAGGGTCTGGCAAAGCTCCATAGACGATTCATTTCCACAGGGGCGTCACCAACGGACGTCGCTCAAATGGCTCTGGGCGAAATTGGATAGATCTAAAACCAATCAGAGCGACGGAGAAACATCTGAGACTCTCAGCAATTCTCTGTTTGTGTTTTTCAGGAAGATGTAGCAATTGCTTCTGACGACTTTTGCCGTTTTTGTAAATGACAATTTTAAATCGCTTGAAACAGACGCGATAGCTGATTCGAACGAGTGATGTTCCACGGCGGCATCCATCTCTGTAATGTACAAAATCTGCGTCACCGTCTCTGCTCTGTCGTCATCGTGTAAAGCCCGCCCCAACGTTTCTGATTGGTGCCGCGATTTCGACGGATTGGAAATGGGTTTCAATGGGCTCTCTGATACCTGTATTTCCACTGCATTTGCAATTTTTTAATATATTAGATAGAGAAATCATATTTATGTATTTAATTTGTTTAGCAAATATACATTCTTCAGTTATTTTCATGCTCAATTATGCAGGTTCAAATGTATTGTACAATCCCCTGATAGGTTTACTTTTCATTCTATTGCTCTATCATATTTTATCTTTCATTTAATAGTACAGGGCATATTAAGAGATGCTTCATCCGGACTCAACGCTAAGGATTTCTTCTACAGGCCTAATTGGGTCAGTGTTTCAAATGTTTAGATACCAGTGAAATATCACAATTCTCTATTGCAATTTTGAGACTACAGCAAAAACTAATAGCCTTAATGTAAATATAAAACATTACTAAAGACAAGTCAACAGTCCAATTTGTAATCAATTACAAATAGCACAAAAAATACAAAAGAACAAAGAAGTAATCAAATAATAAATTAATAACACTGCCCAGTCATTACTGTATAAATTAAATATGGATTACCGTAACCATTATTAAAGTTACAAAAGTCATTCAGTCAAGACTAAACAGCAGTGAGTGATTTCTTTGTCCTTTGTTGTTTGATTAACATTAAAAAGGTTTATTAAGCTGCTATCCCTTTAAGACCGGATGCATGGGTTCAAATATACTGTTACACGTCTTTTATCAACTGTTTACGCTCACTTAAGGCATAACCAACTACGTTTACTAGGATACAGGCATTTTTTTAACATAATTTTGTGTGAATTCGTCAGTTTAAGTGCAAGAAAACATGAAAGAGAATTCAAAGCAGTATTCAAGATCCGTCCGTCTGAGATGCGGCTTTGTGGGCGCAATAAACAACTTGTCCTGTAAACATTCTGGAGTAATGTAGGGAACAGGGATGTCTGTGAATAAGGGATGCGCCTGACAAACTCGAGCGTCTGTCCCGCTGCTCGCTAGTCCACTCCACGTTTCGCTTATCAGCTCGTGCACAGCAGCTATATAGGCGGATACATTTAATTGTTTTAACAGTCTTTATTTGTTTAATAGTCTAAAGATTCGATACATTTACTTCACAGACATCCTTCTATGATATATCCATTCTACTGTGTGTTTGCTGTGATGTGATGTTGGCGTTTGTTTGTCACAAGCACTCTACTGTACACGCTGTGTGGTATCGGAGCACAAGCGCAGCAATGGGCCCTAAATATATTGCTTTATTTTTAATTAAGTTATAGTAATTTTAGTACTTCAACTTATGCATTTCAGTTAGTTGCCAAGCCACATTTCTAATTTTTTCAACTAACAGTTATATTTTATTTAATTCCAGCTTAATTTCATTGTACAAAATTGATGTTAATAGTTTTAGCTAACAATAACAACAATAGGTGTGAATTATCTGTTTTACACTAGATTGTTTTAAGTTTATTTTTATTTTTATCATGGACACTTTGTTTTACACTCAATGAATATTTATAATCTCTCAAAATGAGAGCAGTGTTTGTACTTGTAATTGATCCGCTGCAACTAATTGCACTAAATATATGCATGAGGTGCACAATAGCCACCATTCTCTGTGACGACTCCACACTGTAACCCCAACCTTACCCAACAAATGAGTCCAGATATTCCCAGTCTCTGTGTGGATCCTGAAAATGCTCCCAAAGCAAGCACGGAACGAGGGCATGGGAGGCCGGTGACCGTGCAGGAGGTAGTCGTTGTCTTTTAGCCACTCTGGCAGGACGTGAAAGGGAATGACCCTCCAACGGCCCTCCCAGACCTGCAGAACAGAGATACGGCATTACCGCTTTGTTGCCATGCCCTTCCAAACCTGTATGACTGTATGATATTTTGAAGAATGTTTCAAGTGTTGGAACTCAATGGGGTCCAAAACAACATTGAACCCCATTGACTTTTACTGTATAGACAACAACATAGTCAACAACAACAAAAAAGCAAGTCATACAGGTTTGTGAATGACATGAGGGTGAGTAAATGATGACAAGTTTAATTTGTTTTGGAAGAACTATCCGTTTAAATGTCTGTTTAAGATTTAAAAGGGTTGTGTTTGATGATCAGACCTTATGCACAAACTCCTCCATCTTCTCCATTGCATGGTGAGCCTGAAGTGGTAGCGTCAGAACCTCTCCGACTTCTTCATCGTCCTCTTCATCATCAGCAAGAGCACTAGCTCCCTGTGGAGACAATCAGAGCTCAAAATGAGCCCGCAACACTTTCTGCTGGCACTGAAAATGAAAGACTCTGTAATGCATTCAGATTAATAATTGCGTGGCTTGCCTCCGACTGGAGTCCTTTGGCTCCTATGGGGCCATTCTCCTCCAGCAGGGGACCCAGCTCCATCAGCTCCACGTCAGCTGGGACGTGGCATTCCTCAGTGACCCTGCAGTCCGCATGACTGGCAGACCTGATTTGTCCTGACATAAGTAGACTGCCCTGTGACTCGACCCAGACCTCTGAAGCCTACACTTCAGTTCACTGTGGGCCAAAAGTAATACATTCAATTAAAACAAAACTTCATTGACAAAGTCAAGTCATGACAATACCAGTGACCCGAAACAACAACAGAGACTGCTTACCTCTGGCAGGTGCTTTGAACACATACAGGTCTAAACCAGCCTGCTGATGTTTGTCTCTCTATGAAATTGCATTCAATCTTAGGGGGGGGGAACAAACAAAAACCACTTGGCATCATTATCTCAGTTCAAAATACTGGCTATTTCAGCCATTATTATTTGTGTTTTTTCGAATCATTATCATTCACTACCATGTACCGAATCTCTTTTATCATTCATTGAAATGTTCATAGAGTGCAACAGTTTTATTATTAATTTTTGCAAAGGGGAATTTATTTTAAAATGTTAACTTACAAACCTGTGGAAGTCGTTAATCGATTGGTTTATGCTTTTGTTGAAGCCATCAGTCTGAATTATTTAGGTTATCTTATTTTTATTAGAATTTTTTTTAAAATAATGGTTTAACATTGGAATTCCAGGAGAAAAACTATGTTAACCATAATTCTGCACAGAAATGTCCACCAATTAGAGAATTGTTACAAGCAAATAGTGGCAAAAAAGAACACTTACTGAATCCTAAATGACGGAATTGAGTCAGTCTGTACTTCCTCAAACTTCTTAAATAGTTGAATAAATAACCATATTTTACAATAAACGTAAACTATATTGTTTCTATATAGATATTAGTATATAATAATAGTTTTATATTTATCCATTGTTTTTAACTCAATTGTCATTTGCAATGCTACATGGGATTGTAGTAGTCCATTGCACTCTATTAAAACGAAATTCTGAGCGTCACTGAACGAGACATCTTGTTTCGTGTGTGAAAATGACTGACAGATGATGTACTCATGAGATAAGGGCATTGTTGAAAATCTTAATGAATTAGTCTATAATTTTTGTCTTTTTCTTGATAAAAATAATAATGAAAGAATTGTAGAAAAAGCTAATTTGTATACAGCATAATAACATGTATAAACGACTAACGTTAGGTGTTGTTTGAGTAAACGAGTCATTGACTCATACACTCATCCGATAACATGCGGAAACAGACACAGAACGAATCCGTTTTTTTGTAGTCTGATTTAAAAGATTCGAGTCACGGTAATGAGTCAAAATCATTACCACTAAATCGAATCGAACGTTGGAACGCATGTCGTATTTGATTCCAAATAACGTTACGTCTAGATATGCAGCTCAGTGGATTTCAAATCAAACCCGTTATACCTGACAAATATCTCTCTGTATGAAGTGTCATTATACAGCTCATACCTATTACCTTTGACTAACGGTATTAGCCTGCTGGCTAACAAGGGGCTTTACATTTTAGAGGACGAGCACCCAAAACACCGGCACACGTCATGACCAACACTTACAAAATCATCATACATAACATAGCAACAATGCTACAACAACAACTATACTATATTATTCACAAAAATGTCCCTAACAACGATGAATTAGAACGAAATTAAGCGCTTTAAAAAACCCAAAGCTGGTAACGTTATATTAGAGCAGGCTAGCATTGAGACACAGAAACCGCTACGCACCGCTAAACTACTGTGTCTGGATTCGTCTACAACAATATATGAATCACAATTTTGCCTTTGCGTTGAAATAATGATAAATTTTATCGTGCAGACGGTTACCTGATTTCCAGAACTGCTGTTAAAGAAATTAGATCTCTTCCGGATGGCCACCAAACACCAGCAGGATGGAGAAAAAAAGAGTTGATAGCTGCTGTGTGCAATACGGCGAGTTCAAACTGGCTCTGTTGTCTTTGAAATAACACCGCGGCGGCGCCTCCTGCTGGTGAAAGACGGTCCTGCGAGGTATTTGGTAAACCTCCCACCGCGCTATTTAAGGGCACTAACCCACTTATTTGGTGGTTCATGTGAATGCTTCCACATTTACAGCAGTAATCTCAGGCAGGTGTTATATTTTATTATAAAATACCAGGTAGTGAAGGTTGAACTTCAGTCTGGGGACTGCACAGAAAATAGTGAAGCGTTTTACAACACTGCAGCAGCATCTTTGTCTTATGGTCACATTTATATGGCACGTGCTGCCAGCCTTTAGAAAGATTTAACTAAAACGGAGATGGGAGTATTTTTGTTAAACCAGCTGGCCTTCGCTGCCAATCTCCTATAATCCCCAATCCTCATCCGTCTTTATAATCTCTTTCAATGCAAAAGTGAGCACCCCACAACCAAAACATAAATACAATCCTCAGATTTGGACATGTAATGCTGAGGGGAAAACAATAAAATAACAAAAAATTCCAGTGAAAACACTTTAATAAGCATTTCTAAGTTACTTGTCCGTAGTGCATTTTGTATAAAACAATAGCATTGCTTTTTAAATTCAAACATAGTTAACATAACAGATAAATATATGGAGTGCAGCATGCATACAAAAATACTCCAGTGACAGCAAATGCATCTCATAACAATGTACACACATACACCAAATATGAATGCCACTGCCAGTGAAGTCA
This sequence comes from Phoxinus phoxinus, assembly GCF_949152265.1. Lineage (NCBI taxonomy): Eukaryota > Metazoa > Chordata > Actinopteri > Cypriniformes > Leuciscidae > Phoxinus > Phoxinus phoxinus. The sequence continues at coordinate 18,295,020 of NC_136897.1, read as the reverse complement.
AATAGGCACATTAATATAATATTCAGCAATAAATTCAGCAAGCAGGTGTCTTAACACACTGGTGCCATTTCAAGTGCATTAGATAGGGGCTTTTTTTGTAGTATCAGCATCTTATCGGGAGCTTTTAGAGCACACCAAACCACACATGTGAATATAAAGCCTGAGGACACAGCAGATCATCGTTGTATCATGTTACAGAATTAAGGCCTTTTAATATGAAGAACCAATTACCTCTGGACAGGCTAGCATTTAATATGCATTATATACGGTCCATAAAAGGGTAATTTGCTATATAAGATCAGATTTGTAATACCATATTTGCTTAAACACAATATTGCACAACTTAAGTATCTGTATCTTTGGAGTAATTAGTGGTCTGGGTCCTGAACATCGAGAACGGTCTAATAGACAAAGCGTTGGCTCTGCCGGTAGCCCAGTTTGTCCAGGTTGGGATTACAGGCAAACTGGATCATGGGAGGTGGACCGCACATGAGGATCATGGAGTCATCACTGGGTGGAGGGAGGTGCTCCTGAATCATCTCAGCATTGATGAAGCCCTGACTGTACTCCCAATCTGCAGACAAGTAAACACGGGTACACTTCAAAGGAAGACCATATGATAAATAAAAGGAAAAAGATAGTCTAAAATACATCCCATGTGCTTAAAAAATGCTTTGTGTTCTTAAAAAAAAAAGGTTTAAGTTTAAATTGAAAGAATCTAAAATGTCATGTGGTGTAACCATCAAATAAAATGTAATAACATCTCCTTATAAACTGAATGCATGCAAGTTTTAGTTTTATGGGTCAGATATTATAAATAATTAATTCATATATAGCATTATGTTTTTGTCAGTCACACCACATGCCATTGTACAAGCTGAACTAACTTTGCCTTGCCATTAAAAAGTCCAACTGGGACAGTTTCATCAGGAAATTTTCTATCACCCTCACATTTTTGACTATGACCCAAATGAAATATCAAAACGATTTTAATTGAGAAATGAAAAAACATACTCATCATAGAGCTAGTTTATTCAAGTCATTGTATGTTTAAATAGAATTTATGTATTTGTAATTAAGTTACTCGGTCCAGACAAAATTAAATCATGTCATTGACCCACATACTGTACACTACCATTAAAAAGTTTGGGGTCAGTAAGATGTTTTTATTTGAGAAGAAATTTACTTTTATATTCAGTAAGGATGCGATAAATGGATCAAAAGTGACAGTAAATACATTTATAATGTTACAAAAGATTTTATTTCAAATAATTGCTTTTGAACTTTCTATTCGTCAAAGAATTCTGAAAAAAAGTATGACAATTTCCACAAAATTCTTAAGCAACACTACTTTAAAGATTTTTTAAAAATTAGATTTTAAAACAGAAAACAGTTCTTGTAATAAGATTCCACTTAATTACTGTTATTATTTTTAATCAAATAAATCCATGCAGCTTTGGTGAGCATGACACTTCTTTCAGAAACATAGAAAAAAACGTACCGACCCCAAACTTTTGAAAGGTAGTGTAAATCAAGCTTTAGCGTCTTGTCGGTTATGTATAAAGTCTTATACCTTCAGGAGCTCTGTCCACCGTGAACCAGAGTTTGACGCGATCCGGATGCCTCGCCTGAACCTCCTCCAGCTCATCCTTCAGCAGAATGTCCTTCTCAGTCTATAAGGCAGATGAGAAGTAAACCGATTCAGTTTATACTTGCTAAGCAGCTTAATCTCTTTGAACATACTTTTATGTAATATTATGGTAACAAACAAAACATTCCATCATACTCTTAAAGGGACAGTTCACCCAAAAATGAAAATTCTGTCATTATAAATTCAGAACGATCCCTTTAATTATATCGCTTTAATGGTACACCAACCTGGTTGGCAAACAGCAGGCTGCATGTAGTTGTGTCACTTGGGTTCTTGATGATGTCACGAACCAGCTGCAACATTGGTGTAATGCCTACACAGGGAGGAGGACAAATTATTCTAGTGATCATATGGCTTCATTATGACTAAAAATGAGGAGAAAGACTGTACCTGTTCCACCAGCTATAAGACCCAACGTTTTTACAGTCTTGGTCTCGCCAGGGGCCTTCTTCTCGGCCTGTATAGTGAACTGACCTGTTGGGTGGAGATGTAGGTGTAAGGTGTGACTGTAAATACATACATCTAAATTCAGTTCAAATATTTGTAGTAAATGTGCTGTCATACCTTTCCCCTTGTACTCCAGCAAACCTCCTGGTCCTCTGAAGTCAATCACATCTCCGATTCTCAAACTCTCCAGGTACTGGGACATCTTTCCCCCTTCGGGGAACTTTGGGTGCACATCCCTGAAATAAATCTGCAGAGAAAAATATGTCAGCTCTATAAAAAAAATATTTAAAACCCCAAAGGCTTGTAGACCAAGAAATGTAGACCAAGAGAACCTTCACAACTAGGTCAACGAATCCTTTGTCATCATCACTGGACACTGGTGTGTAAGGACGCACAATCAAATTACCATCAATCCTGGCAGAGAGATAAACATGCTTGCCTTGAGAGAGAACGACAGGGAGAAAGAGTGCTTTACTATTAATAGTCGATACACACCCGTCTGCTCATCAAGTTCTTGTTTACTCAAGGTAACATCCGTATCAGATGATCCGATCACAAACGGAGACAAACTACTGTTTACATCTGGTAACGTGCCTCAAATGAGTCTCTGGTTTTGTGTCTAGATACAAAACTCGCCATGTCAGTAGTTAATGCATGTTAAAGTGCAAAAAGGTAATATTTTATAAAATATATATAATATACACATACCAGTACACACTTTTTATTATAATTTATTACTATTGTAATTGTTTTTATTATGCTCACTATGGCTGCAAAGAGTATTTAAAATAACTAACGGTTTTCTATTTTATTTTGGAATGTAATTTATTCCTGTGAAGACAAAGCAGATTTTCAGCAATATTACTCTAGTCTTCAGGTGCATATGATCCTTCAGAAATCATTCTAATATGGTGATTTGGTCAATAAACATTTCTTATTATTATCAATGTTGAAAACAGTTGTGCTGTTTAATTTAAAAAAAAAAACATGATACACATTTTTTCAGATTCTTTGATGAAATTAAAGTTAATAAGAACAGCATTTATTTGAGATAGAAATATTTTGCAACATTATAAATGTCTTTACTGTCCCTTTTGATCAATTTAACCCTCTGGTGCTTCTCTGGACTGAAATGTTTTACTTGACATGATTCGAAAAGATTAAATGGTCACACTTGTGCTCCTTGCCGTCAATGAGAGACGAATTTCTAGTGGAAACTTTTGGTACTGCGGCCAAACTAAATTTTGAACAGCTTGTTTAGATGTATGGCTTTGATTTTCTTGCAGTTTTAGAAAACATGTTTTTGAAAAAAAAATTTTGTTTGTTTTTTGTTTATTGGTTTGACTGTTGTGTTTATGTTTTTAGAGAATATGTTGTGACAAGGGCACGTAATAAATGACCACATGAATTTCCCCTTGTGGGACAATAAAGTTCACCTGACCTGATGCTGAAAAAGTGAAAAAATGGATCATAACTACAGCATAAATATAATTTAGTACCATAAAGTCCCCTAAAAATACAAAATATTCATACATTCATCTCATTGAAATAAATAAAGGGTGATTTCTGACCACAACGAGAAGAGCACCAGAGAGCTAATGCATTCTTGCTGAATAAAAGTTAATTTCTTTAAAAAAAAAAAAAAAACCTATTGTCAAGTACCTGTATTAAAGTATTGACTCTGAATGTGCATATTAACATGATAAGTATCATGGCATTGATATCAGGAACACTGAAGAAAACCACATAACCAGTAAAGGGAAAAAAATCCTGTTTTAGTGCAAAGGTTGACTGTCCTTTGGTGTTATCTGGGACACATTAGAACGGATTAGCATGGTTTGTGTTTCTAACTGGATCAAGCTAATCCTTGTACCCCATTTACACCTGCATTTAGCACAGCCAGCCAGGTAAACATCGTCTAACTGTCTGTGATTACTCTCAAGCAAATGGACATGTGTAAACAAGCTACTTTTCATTATCATTTAACACACAGTTCTTATCCAAAGCAGCCAGACACACATGATTCGGACCAAACCCTGCAACCTTTGTATTAGCAGCAGAGAAACAATCGACCCACCACCCACTCGCAGTCAACACCAAAGTCATAATAAAGACTACTTACCTACTGGTAATCCCAAAACATGCTCTGGGCTAGGCAGGACGAACCGAAACCTGCGGGTATCATGACTTATGATCTGTATGAAGAGAGTTAAGTTTTTATTTTGTAAACAGCATCTTGTCAGTACCACAGATATACATTGTATCCCCATTGAAATAAAAGAGACAGGGCAAATACCTCCTTGTCTACAAGCCTCAATTTGTATTTTTCAGAGGGATCAATCAGGGTAATTTGCGGTTTCCTTTTCCTGTTCAAGAAATAATAACCCAGCACACCTGCTGTTGAGACCACCACCACTCCAACGGTCACTGCTACTGTAGTGGACTAAAATACAGATTAGTGCATATTAACAAGGTTTAAAAAAAAACATACCAGAAAATAATCAATTATAAATAAAAGCTTAAATGCATTTATTGGTTGATTCGCAGTAACGTTACACACAACAGAAGTGTGTATCGGCTTCAATGAATCATCTGTTTTTCCTATAATAAACTCTGACGTTTCTGCTTTGGTATCCCATTTCCAGAAGAACTGTCTGTTGATTCGGTTTCCTATTGGACCGAACTGTAAGTTAAACGCAATTGACTGAATAGCGTATTTTCAATTTTGTGGCATGACTAGTCAAGATGCTGTGAGTTGATAAATGGGAAAGCAGCAAATGTTATGCGAAACAAACTTGGTGGCGTTCCAAAGCAGTAACATGGCACATATTTCTTCTGAATGATAGTACATAACTGCAATTCATCTTTAGTGTACTTCTCCAAAGCTACTTGTGACTTACCATCGCGTAACCCATGACGAGTGATATAACGTTACTTCTACAAGGAGATTCGGTCAGAATAAACCTTCAAACTAAACATGCGTCGACACACCTATGAATACGCAGGCGGAGAGCTCGGTGTTTGAGGCAAACAACGCTGCGCAGCTGTTGCGCATAATAAAACGTTTCATACAACGCATTCCGTTCTGCGTAACCCCATCCCCATTACGACACGATCTAATGTCGGCGTCTCTCAGTAGCCGGAAACACATCAAACAAGATAGAAATAAAAGTCCTCCAATCTCCATTTGTCCAGAAATTCACATAATTTTATTTAGAAAATTAAATGTTTTTAAAAAAAGTGCAAATACTAAATGTCCTCTAATTATTTTTTTTGTCTAGAAATGTAATATATTGATTCATACAAATGTAATACAATTAAAAAAAAAAAACATGTGAATTAAATTCCCAGAAATGTAAGGTACTTTATTCATTCATTTATATGTATATATAAAATTCCCAAATTCAAAAAAGTGAAAGCAATTTCCTGAAGAATTAATACGGATTGTTATATTAATGCTCAAAGCACCGTAATTTTAGGATAACAGGGTCCTTTTGAGTTAAGATACCAGGGGCCTTACATACATAGGTTTCCCTTATATATTAATTTATGCTCAAGCTATTATCTTTTTTACATAATTGCGAACATTGATGTGAAGCTGATTCGATGTCTCTGAAAATATCTCCATTGCCAGAGCCTTTGTCTCTTCTGATCCACTCCAAAGGGCCCGATAAACAGGTAGTGTGTACTTTTGTTTCCCCTGTAACCAAAACATGAAAAAAATCCATCTTTAAAAATAAGCTAAATCGATCTCTATTCATACAATTGATTATTTTAATAGTCCAAAGAGCTGAATGAATTATAAATAATGTACAGATTCTAACCTGGCTTGTGAGGAAATTGCGAATATGTTGGAATCCTGGTTTATGATGGTTCTTCGCAACAATCTGGGCCCATCGCAATTTTAGCTCAGAATTGTTGGACTCCGTAATATGCAAGTAGCACTCCTCTAGCTTCTTTATGTTACCTGTTAATATGGGAATACTTATTTATTGTACAATCTAATTCAAATACTTAAACATTCATCCAAAAACACAAAGAGTTATAAGCACCATCTGGAAGGGGTGACTTCTCAATGATCTTGTCCAAGAAGTAGACAGTTTGGTAGGTCTTCCATGGTTTTATATCAGTTTTGTTGATGGATTTTAAGTCCAGGCTATTGTTAACCCACATTTCAGCTAACAGCTCTGCTGGTTTCATCAGTGTCTGACCAGCAGAGAGATCAGGGACATATGGAGGCCAACCAGGGACATTGAGCCAGCTGTCAAAATCCAGACCTAACAAAGCAAATGAGAACAAAAAAGAAGAAAACAAAAGGCTGTCAGCCCAAACAGTAGATTCAGACTATCCTATGTGATTTTATAACAAAGAAATGCTACTAATGGTCTTTTTCCGCACCCTCAATTTTGTGGACATTCTTCTCTTTCAGGTCTGGGAAATACTCCAGGTAAAACTCCAATGCATCCTCCGCCAACACACTTCTGAACTTGAACTTTTCCACATAAGCCTGGAAGAGACACAATTGCTGTTTTCTCATATCTAAACATTTTCGTCCATATGTACTGCCAATCAAAAGTTTAGGTCAGTAAGATAAAAAAAAAGAAAAAGAAATCACTACTTTTCATCAGCAAGGACGCATTAAATAAAAATATTTGTTACAAAAAAATCTTTTCTTTTTTTTTGCTGTTTTTATTAAATCCAGAGAAAAAAATTTCATGGTTTCCACAAAAATATTAAGCAGCACAACTATTTCCAACATTTTTAATAAGAAATATTTCTTGAGCACCCAATGATTAATCATATGATTTCTATTGGTAACTACAACTAGTAAAACATATTTGAAATAAATAAAGTTGTAATAAAATATTAGATGATAAAATTAGAAATGCCTTCCTTGTTGAATTGGTAATAATAATAATAATAAAAAGGCAAAATCTGAAATAAAAAAATAAACCTATATAAAAATAACAAAAACTAATACAAATGACAAACTTACTCAAATTAAAATAAAAAAATAAAAGCTAATTCAAAATAAAATAAAACTAAAACAGTATATAAATAAAGTAATTCACTGAAGACTGGAATAATGGCTGCTGATAATTCAGCTTTGCCACTACAGGAATAAATTATATTTGAAAAAAATACAGAGGATCTTTGGATTCGATTTCTGTTAAGTTAATCAGTACCCTATATTTTTCTGTAATAATAAAAACAATATTTTAAAAAATATTAAAACTGAAAACAGTTGTTTTAAATTGTAATTAATATTTGTTCCAAAAAAATGCAGCCTTGGTGAGCATAAGAGACTTAACATTTAAAAATCTTACTGACCCCAAACTTTTTGAACAGTAGTATATATATATATATATATATATATATATATTTATTTAATATTTAAAAAAAATTCTGTAGGCTTATTGTTCCAGTAACCTTGAGGAATGCGTCAAAGCGTGACTGATCTCCTGTGAGGTGGGCCAGGTAGGAAACAAAGCAGAAGCCTTTCTCATAGGGTGTTTCATTATAGGTATCATCAGGATCGACACCTATGTAAAAAACACATAGAGGCAGTAAAGACCTATTCTTCACAATTTGTAATAAATAATGACCAAGTAGTGATAAAATAGACAACTATAATAAACTCATAATAAAATAATAAACTAGTGGTGACCTACAGTACCTGGTTCGATCTTAACCCGTAGTTTATTGAGAGGATGGTCCTCTCCAGTGTTGTCCATGTGCTGACGTAGAAGAGCTTTACCAGTTGCCGCCTCCAGACATGTATAAGCCTCTCCTGCGAAAGAAATTGCACCCTTTAATGAACTCTTTATTAGTGAAACACTTTAAGGGGTCAAATAATGTAAAGCATACCATACAACTCCCTGCAAACTCTGCGTTGAGCATACATCGTGAAGCCCTCGTTCAGCCAGAAATCACCCCAGGTGGCGTTGGTGACGAGGTTTCCAAACCAGCTGTGACAGATCTCGTGTACAATGACATCAGCAAGAGAGCGATCGCCGGCCAGCAGACAGGGCGTGACAAAGGTCAGGCAGGGGTTCTCCATCCCACCGAAAGGGAAGGATGGAGGCATGAACAGCACATCATATCTACACAAGTACAACAAATAAAGACACATCTATTATAAAATAGTTTTCTGAATAAAAATTATCTTCAGATTCTATTAAGCCACTTTAGATAAATCAGAACAGAGTGGTGCCGGGATGACGTATTTTTGTAGGCCAAAACCAGTAAATGAGATAGCATTTTTTGCACTTCCGGGTTCCATCGTCCTGAGGTCAATGGGTTTTTTGTTAAATGGTTGAAATAAGGTCTCAGGTGAACACAAGCTCCAGATATTTTCATGTTTTATTTACAATACAAAATACATCAGTAATACCCTCTTGTGAATTGTTTTTGTTTTTACTTGTCTTGGTTATAAAGGTGGTTGCTTAAGAGGGGTGAGGTGTCGAAGTCACAACATCTAGCTACTAGAGTGCCTCAGGGCTCAGTGCTTGAACCACTTCTCTTCTCCATCTACATGACATCACTAGGATCTGTGATTCAGAAACATGGCTTTTCCTATCAATGCGACGCTGATGACACACAACTCTACCTCTCATTCCAGCCTGATGATGCATTTTTTTCGGCAGCACTTGATCCAGTAATACTAACACTTTCTCTTCTATTCTAAACTTTTACGTGTTTGTTCTGCGTTAGATTAAACTGAGAAGGGTCATAGCACTTGCATTTTGTTGTCCTATTGTTAGTTTAACTGCTTCTATTGTTCTATTTTGTAAGTTGCTTTGGATAAAAGCGTCTGCTAAATGAATAAATGTAATTAAATGTAAAAGGGAGATTACACATCATCCGCCGAATTGGTACTCTACTCACTAGTCCGCCTTCACAGCCTCATTGTGTTTATAATCAGGCTCTTGAAAACTATTATAACTCAAACTTTCAGGGAAAATGTTTTTAATGGAAGTGAAGCGATGCAACTGATGCTGGTAAGTCACGTGCCAGTAACAACATGTAGTACGTCTGAATTTTTATTCATGCTACTCATATTCATATTATATAGAGCGTATACTTTTTTTAATGGACGCAAAGTAAATTCAAATTCAAATGTAGTACCAACTCAGTATGCGATTTCAGATGCATCGTGAAAGAGTTGTTGGAAGCTTAGTGATGGTGACGTTTAAGTCATGCGACAGTGGTGTAGTTCATTTATAGCCTATGTTTATAATACACTAGGGCTGTGTATGAAATCACCCACTATACCCTTAAATAGGGCACTATTTGAAGGGACAGCCATTTGTAGTGGTGCCGAAACAATAGTGGACGTTATCGAGTGCACTCATTCAATCCCACAATAACAAGTGTACAACTTATATACGCTCAATGGCTAGAGAACCCATAATGCACAGTGAGAGATGCGACCCGAATTAATTCACAAAATGAGTAAGAATCATAAGCTTTTGTGAGCCACAGACCTTATTTTCTGCAATAATCCAAAGGCCAATGGAAAAATCTAATTTTTTTTTCAGGGTGATGCTAACTTCCGGGTGGGCCTACAAAAAATACGTCATTCCTGTACCACTCTGTTAGGAAGGTGTTCAAAAAAAACGTCTCCCACCTTCCCCAAACATAGGATCCAAACAGTTTCTCTCCCACAGACAGGAACTCTTCGATGACGTTATCATACTCTTGCTTGGCAGCCTGCAGTAAACAAGGCTCGGTCCAAACACGTGTCCTGCAAATGGTGTTAAAAGTCGAAAATAATTATCATAAAAATTATAATTATTACTATTTAAATGTTTACTTTACAATAGAGTCTACTTATAATGTTAATTAAAGTATTTTAGCACCAAAAACACAGTTTTCCATGAACATTTTCAGCCACTGCCGTTTAGTTTCAATAAATGATTTGAGGGGGAGAAAGTTACAATATGTTACTTTTTATAGCAAAATGAGCTTTTATCTTAGAAGACCAATAAAGACTTTATTCCTTGTGATATGATCCCTTTGTGGTAAAGGATTTTGGATTTTTTTTACCTGGGTCCCACCTCGGCAGATTGCAGGTCTCCTACTGCCAGTGCTACCAGGTAAGAGGGAATGGGATGCTCCATAGTAAACAGGAAAGCACTGTCTGCTTTCCTCTGCTCCCATTTACTAGCGCTCATAACTGCTGTGAAGCCATCAGGCACCTGATAAGAAGAGGGAGGACCAAAGTAAGAAACTACTGTGTTTATGAGACTGTTCAAAGGGCAATGATAAGAAATAAAATGTAGGCTAGAGAAAACCCTTGTGCTCTTTTTTAAAAGAAGTCACTCACCAAAGCTGCATTTATTTGATGTCTTATGATTTATTTTAAGAAGAACACAGTTAAAACAGTAATATTGTGAAATATTACTACAATTTAAAATAACATAACTATTTTTAAATAATTTAACATTTATTTCTGTGATGCAAAGCTGAATTTTCAGCATACACCCATACTCTCTTTCTTCCTGTAAATTTGACTGGCCCAAAGGCCTCACCTGAACTGCCGCTGAGTAGGTGCTCTTGACTGCTGGAGTATCAAAGCAAGGGAAGAAGGAGCGGTTGAGAACAGCCTGGCCTTGTGTGAAAACATAAGGCTTGAGCTTTCCCGCAGTCTGCTCTGGTTCCAGCCAACACACCTAAAAGGAGATACATGCGTTTGGTGAAACATTACCTGCACAACAGCTGAGTAAGTGCTCTTTGTCATGGGCGTATGGAAGCCGGGAAACAGGCTGCGGTTCAGGACAGGGAACCCAGATGTATACAAGAATGGCAGTGTCTTCTCAGCCGTCTGCACTGGGTCCAGCCATGACATCTACAGAGAAGTATGGAAGTTTGTTTCCACCACGGAATAAAAATAAACGTAATAACTTTTTGATTTTACAATTCTGACTTATTTCTCAGAATTGCGAGCAACACATTTTTTTTTTCTCGCAATTGAGTTCTTACAATTTTCTTGCAGTAGTGAATTTATATCTCACAATCAATTCAGACTTTATAACTCACAATTACGAGTTTATCTCACAATTCTGAGGGGGCCTGTCAGAATTGTAATATTATAAACTCACAATTTTTTTGTTTTTTTCCACCTCACAATTCCGAGTTTATAACTCACAATTCCGACTTTTTTTTAAATCATGAGATATTTAAATTCAGAATTACGATAAACTCGCCATTTAAAACAGTAATTGAGAGTTTATATATCACTATTATAGGCTATAATACAATCTCAACCATTTTTCCTCGCAATTTCAAGTTTATAACTCGCAATACTGACTCTTCTCAGAATTATTGTGAGATACATTTTCATTTTGAATTGAGAGTTATAAAGTCAGAATTGCGAGATAAAAAGTTGCAATTACTTTTCTTTCTTTTGTTTTATTCCGTGGGGGAAACAAACCTGCTTGGTTGCTTTCTTTTAAAATAAATTAATGAAATGACCCATCTGAAGACTGCAAGGAGAACAGATTCAGAAAGAGAAACCAAAGTATTCTTCCCTCTAGGTCTCATGACAAGTGAATAAGTTTCAGCTTTGATATTGAAGCTCAGCTCAGGCTGTCCTGAACTTTCAAAATGGAAATGATTATGAACCATTTTTTTTATTAAAAGTACTGCTTTTCTTGCTTACCCCTGGTCCCTCAGAAGCTGTATATTTGATTGCAAGCTGAAGTTTGTCTTCTGAGTTGAAAGGTTTGGGAAACCTCACGACAAGCGTGGTCCCATAACTGGTGAAGTCACGAATCAGAAATTCTGTGCTGGTCCAGTCACGTTCATTACGACTGAATGTGATTTCATGCAGGGACAGAGTTGAATGAATATCTAGCTGTAACTCACTCTGACTATCCTGAATGCATTGCAGCTTTAATGTTTCGGTGCCTGATATGGTTTTCTTTTCAAAATCCACTTTAAGATCGAGATGAAAATGATCTATTTTAAACTGGCGAAAACTAGAGGAAGTAGCGACGTCTTCGGCTTTGTCTGAATACAGCGTAAATGTTTTATCCATTGTCCTACTGGCACAAATCTACAACAATAGATCTGACTTGCTACAGCAAAAAACCGGCAAAACCGTAGTCAATCTGTTCTTCGCTCAGAAATGACAAGTGAACTGTGGTAAAACAATCCACTCGCTGGAAGACTAATCGGTATAACATGTTAACTGGATTTACGCAGCACTCGCCTGTGTTATTGTAGCGCAGCGTTGTTTGTCACGAAGACATGACAGGTGACCAATAGGATAAATATGAAAAATCTCGCTGGCGTCTACTATGACTGAAATGCTAACAACTATTATCTGTTAGTTATTAATATAATATGACACAAACCTCGTCTTTCTCAAAGTGGGCGCACGAGGGCTCAGAAAGTAACTCTTTTGAGCCACATTCATATCTCAGGACGTTTTTTTGTTTGTTGTTGTTGTTTTTACATTTTAACATTCCCCATAATAGAATACAATATTTTAAATAACTTCCAAGTTTTGGTATCTCACATTCTAACAGAAATCCTCACCACCAATCTCTATAAAACGTTCAAAATACATAATTCAGTAATCGGTGATAATCCAGTAACGTTAAATCACTTATGGGCTCATCCAAAAGCGGTGAGAAAAGTAACAGTTGCCACGTGACAGTGTTGTCGCCCGTTTGTGCCATAGGTTTGTGCACGTCTTCAGTAGCAGATAGCCTGGATTATATTTTCCTCCGATGTTAAATGGATATTTTTGGCATTTCTTTGCATTATTTAAGAAATAACACTATAGACAAATGATATAACACATGTAATGGTTGCCTTTTTAATTACGCATTATGTTTGCCCTCCAGATCATGATTTATAAGAATGTCGGTGCATGGTGTACTAAATTATAAAATGATGTTTTATTACACTAATCAACATTTAACATCTGAAAGTTTACATTTGCCTTTAGAGAAACCTTTTAAAAAAGGTCTAACATACCAAACAATAATTATTTAATCAGAACGAAGATTGTAGTGTACAAACAAACATAGGCCTAATCATTTTTAAATCACAAACTTTATTGATCTTAGTATTAGCATACACTAACCAAGAAACATAAAAATACATTTAGTAACCAATATATTTTTTATTTCATCGTACAAAAAAATCTATAAGTATGTTAATCTATAAAAAAAATCTATAAACATTTTTAAAAATTGTCTTTTACAGTAAAACTCATTTTGGGACGAGGCATTTCATAGAAAGTGATGCCTTTCAAGACATATCCCTGTGTGTGTGTGTGTGTGTTTAATTTATGTTAAAAGTCTATACTTAAGTCCATTAGCTCAATAAATTATTGAATAAATATGACTCTCGTCAGAAGGGTTTCCATGGTTTCACACCTGGCTGGCAACCTCAGAGTCATCCTCATACATCCTATCTGGAGTCCCCAGATTGACCCATTTCTGGGATACCTGGAGGAGCAAAGCAAAAAGAAACGAGGTCAGTCCATGGGGAAATCTGTTTGCATTGGATTAACATTCTAGTAACCCTCGACTGCATGTAGTCTTACTCGTAAAAGAAACTAGGGTGTAACTGCACAATCAGCAGCTCTGTGGTGTTGACTGAAGGTGTGTCAGAAATCTGGCCAGGGTTAAACAACAGCTGGGTCCTAAATCATGGAGTTCACACTCACAGTGTAAGGCCATTATGAAATGTTTTAGATTGTATGTGCAGAATTTAGTCCTTTTCTATTCCAATATTTTCTGAAATATTGAGTGTGTTAAAGCAGAAATGTTTATTATTATTATCAAAGTTCATTGGATAATAAGATATTTAAGTAGTCTTCAGGTCAACCCCAGCTGCCTCTGCATTTGAAACACATGACTTTGTAAATCATTGCATGACATGATATAGGAATGGAGCAAATGTGTGCCTCAGGCAGTGCTGATAGTCCCACAATCTAAATGTCTCCGAGACCAAATGACTAAACTAACCAACCAAATCATGCATCCGAAAGTTTGTGGTTTAGGATTCCTGTGGTTTCTGGTAAATTTCAAAATTCAAAATGTAATTGCACAACCCAAGGTTCCTCGTTTTTCTTGTGTCTTGAAGGCATTCGTTTTCCAACTTAAATTTATTAAACAGGGAATTTTCAATCATTTGTTTTGTGACTTGTTGGTACATGTGCACTGCATTTTCCAGGTGTCTGATTGCACATTTTTCACTGTAGTGTAAATGATCCGACTCCCAACAAAATAACACTGGCACCCACATTCTTCTTTGAAAAACAGTTTGTGATCAATTTAAATCAGTGGTTATCAAATGATGCATCGCTACTCAAAAATGTGTTTCAGACATCAGTTGGGGGGGGGGGGGGGGGGGGTAAATAAGGTTAAATCCAAAAAATAAAAATGCATCTAACAATATAACCTTGCATAGTTCTGATGGCTAAATAAACCTTTCAATTATATATAGGCTATACTAATATAATATATATTACTAATATAATAAGCATAAAATATTCTATAATATATAAATAAATATATATGATTTATGTTAGTAAATCACACATCCACTGATGTTCATTTATTCATAAATCTTACTATTCAGTCTGTCATTTTATTATTTTTCCATATTGTTGGGCCTATACAGTTCTTATTTTTTTTCATTGTTTGCTTTTTTTGTGCTGTTTTGAGGCATCAAATCTGGTTTAAATGACTAACAGTCTTCTAAACTCAAAGTTCGGTTTCTATGCGACTCTTTTTTTTGGTAATGGAGAACTTCACAACACAAGTTCTTCAATTAGTAATAGATTAGAGTGAACATTATTAGGTCTTTAGGAATCATCATTAACAATGGACTGTGGTTTGATGAGTGACACCACAGCATATGCTCAAGGTGTCCTGGTGTATTATTGCAATCTTCTGTACGATCAAATTCAATGCTTAGCCATAGGGGGAAAACAAGCTAACAAAGACACCTATTGGCTTCAGCTGGGAACATGCCAGCTATTAAAATGTTGCATAAGGGGAAACTAAAGTTGGAATAGAGGTGCATTGGCCAAACAACTTATCTGGCTTTCTCTACACAAATAAAGGAGCTAATGGGCTGGGTCACTATCACTGTTTCCTTCCGTCCAATCGAGCTTTTGTCCCTGAGGAATGGAATGCTCACCTACATATCAAGTTCACACATTTTAGCCACCATAAGCTTGAATGGGAAATAAACAGCCTTGAATGCATGTTTTCCCACTAGATTGTTTTGTTAACGGGAAAGTTCATGACCGTGGGGAATGGGAAAAAGCTTTGAGTGGAATGAAAACCTGTGACTGTGTCAATACAAATAAACTTAAAGTAAGCAAATGATCCCTGATAAAGTATTTGTTGCATTTACAGCAGAGTATGTGAGTGTAATGGAGTGTGTAATCGCACCGCTCTTGGGTTTCCCACTTCTTGCTAATTAATTGGTGTGGGAAACCCACTCGTGAGTTTGCTCCATTTGACAATCTGCACCCAGCTACCGCTCTACCGTAAAGTTCTTTCAAAGTGTGTCTTTTTATACCATATATTAATATAAGTGAAATCATGGTTGCACAATTTATCTACAGTTGTGAGATCAATGCTTTAATATGATGATATAATTGTTGTAAATTTCAAACAAATCATTGTACCCACGCCACAACTTCCATGACCTTTCGAGTTAGATCCATTAGATTTTATTTCCTTGTGTGACAGGAGCATCTAATTATTTTCTTAACACCTTTTTTTCATTACACAGGAAATCTGAAGTCCTCCATGCTCTGTCATTAATTTGAATTGACCATTTGTATTTTTGATCCTGTTTCCAACATTTTAATATTCCAAATGTTTATTTTGACTGCTAATAGTCTATCAGCATTATAATACATAAGGTGAATTATTGTTGACATGCAATCGTTTTATTTATTAATATATGTCATACTCAAAATGGAGCTGTATCAGAGTGTTTTTTGAATGAGCGAGAACACAGACACTGCTCATACTCACATGCACTATAGTTCAAATAATTAAAAAAGAAAGAAATGAATACCTTTATTCAGTGAGGATGCATTCAATTGATCAAAAGTGACAGTAAAGGCATATATTGTTACAAAAGATTTCAATATCATAGAAAACTTTCTACTCGAAGATTCCTGAAAAAGAAGTCACGCTTTCAACAAAAATATTAAGCAGAATAACTATTTTCAACATTAATAATAGTACGAAATGTTTCTTTAGCAGCAGCATATTAGAATGATTTCTGAAGGATCATGCGACATTAAAGATGAGTAATGATGCTGAAAATTCAGCTGTGCCATCATAGGATTAAACTACACTTTAAATTAGATTAAAATAGAGAAGTTATTTTAAATTGTATAATATTTCACATTATTACTGTTTTTACTGTATTTTTGATCAAATAAATGAAGCCTTGGTGACCATAAGAAACATAAAAAAATAAATAAAAAAAAACTTCCCAACCCAAACTTTTGAACAGTCGTGTGCCCTGATTTCTAGCATAGTGTTTTAATTTCTCAACCATAAACAACAAAACGACAATTATGATTTGTGTGCGGTTTGCTATTGTGCCATTCCCTACACTAATTCCAATCAAAAACTCTTTCACAGCTGAACACCACACCTAGATCCAGTAGTGATCTCACTTTGACGCAGCAGAGCATCAAGAGAACCTTTCCCAGTTCCACAGACAGGCCTGGGCAGTGCGTAACTGATCTGCCTTTTCTGGAAATTCCTCTCCCAACAGATTGACACACGATGGCAAGGCGATACTGCGGTTTTCAATTTCATACAGAGCCAAGATAGTTACATATTTTGGGATTTTTTTCCTTTTTGACCTCATTGCAGGTCAATACATGTTCCGCCCATTTATTCTGAGTGACTGTGAGGAACGACTATTTACCTGTTGTTCCTGGAACCTGTGGTGCTGGGAAAGCGAAAGCGGGGACTCTTGCCCAGGTGCATTTCGGATGCGGAGCGTGCCCTGCCGGTTCCGATCCAGTGAGTGAGGTCGAGGCGGTAGGAGTTGGCTGCGCTGATGCCATGATTTGAGTTCCTCTGACACCACCTGCCGCGGCAGGCCCCTGCTAGGGTGCTGAGGACACTCTCGTAGCGAAGGGGCCCGTGACAGTTTCACGTGGGTGTGTAACCTGCAACTTCGTGGCTGGGAGGGCAAAGCCTCACCGCAGTAGTACTCATAGTGACCATTTGAAGAATAAACAGGTGAAGGGGCCTGGTGGCTTATGTACGACCTTCCGCTGTCCATTTCTAAGGGGTGACCCCATCCGTCGTCCACGTACCCTCTTGCAAAACTAGGTGAGGACTGGTACTGAGGGTTCTTGTAGAAGTGGGTAGGGGAGGATCTTTGTGGTATATGGCTATCGGCTAAGCTGGAATAATGATATCCGTACTGAAGTTGGTAGGGCCACGGATGTTCCCCAGGGTGCTCCTGGCAGGGCGAGCTGGCGTAGGACTGCACCGAGTGCTCCGAGTTGCTGTCCTCAGAACTAGAGTAGTACACAGGATTTCCAACATTCAATCTTATGGGGGAGTATTCTGATGGTGGCACCATAAATTCTGTCAACCGTCTCCTGGGGCCCCTTGAGCGCCCACGCTCCCGCTCGGGATTATAAGGGTTAGGTTCAGTGTTGGGAAATCTATAATGAGAAATTTAAACATGTGTCAAGATTTGAGATGGCCATAATATTATTCATAGAGCACAAGATCTGAGGTGTATACTACTGTTCCAAAGTTTGGGGTCAGTATTCTTTTTATTTTATTTTATTATAACTTTTATTCAACAAAAAAACATTAAATTGATCAAAAGTGACAGTAAAGAAAGATTTTTATTTCAAATAAATGCGGTTCTTTTGAACTTTATAATCATCAAAGAATCCTAAAAAAAATAAATCTATAATGGTTTCCACAAAAATATTAAGCAGCACAACTGTTTTTAACATTGCTTATAACAAGAAATGTTTCTTGAGCAGCAAATCAGCATATTATGATGATTTCTGAAGGATCATGTGACTGAAGACTGAAAATTCAGCTTTGCCATCACAGGACTAAATTACATAAATATATTAAAATAGAAAAAAAAAAGTGTTATTTTAAATGTATTCACAATATTACTGCTTACCTTTGATTAAATAAATGCAGCTTTGGTGAGCATAAAAAAACGTTTATTTTATAACAACCAATAAAAATCGTACCGAACGCTAACTTTTGAACAGTAGTGTATAAAAGAGATTGAGTAAATTGTGAGCAAACCCAATGGATTGTCTCCTGCGCAGGTGCATCTCTGGAGTGGAGGGTGCGCTGCAGGACTGTGTGTGTTTCAGGGCAGCATGGGTGGGTATTTGCAGTGGTATCCCGGCCTCCGCAAGACAAACCTCAAGAGGAGGCAATGTGGGGGTAACAGCAGGACTACTGATGCATGGAAAAACAAAAACAGTTACTTTCACAATTACGAAGACAAAACAGAAACAGTACAGCTGTAGTTTCGTTATGAGTGTTCTACTGACAACAATACATGCCTTCCATAATTCAAGAGGTGTGGTCGTACCCACCCTAAAAATTACTATGTGATGTCTTAATGACCAGGTGAGTCAAAACTGCTTTACAAAGGTCATGGATCACATGTTTTTCACATTTAATTCTAGCTTTGCACTTTAAAAGATTCAAAGAATAAAAAAGATATATATACCTGGATTTGATGCTATTAGATCTTTTATTTTTCTGATAGGGCTGGTCCAAACTAGTCTCCGTCCAGGGAGAGTTTTGAATGGGGGAAGGGTCATGCTCTAAGATTGGACTATGGCATGTGTACAAGTCCTCCAGGGATTGTGGGGGGGTTTGATGGGAAATGGCCTCGAGGGGCCGGTAGGAGGGGCCAATAGGTGTATGAGGAGCGGGATGAGAAATGTTAATACGTGGAGGGTGAAGATCTACAGCAGGAGCAGGAAGCTCTGAAGAAAGCTGGGAAGACAGTTCCTCTGAAACACAGATGAGAGATTATAATTAATGGTACATGGGTAAATGACTAATAGCATGGAAAAACATTTATTTTTCAAAATAATTATCTATAAAATATAATATATTACATTTGTATACATATATATGGAAATGTATATTATGTTTTACATTTGTATATTGTATATACTATTTATATTTTTGTACGTATTAAATAAAACATTTTTTAATTAATCATATAATTAATAAAGTTTTTGTAAATTATTTCAGAAAAAAAAAAATGTTTTTGAGGGTTTTCACTTACCCTCATCAAGCACAGCCGAGTCTGACAATGAGCTATCGTCTGAAGCGCCTTGACACAAAACATAGATAAATTTACAGATGATCTTTGATGTTCAAGCTCATTACTATGGAGCTTATATTATGACAAAATGATTTGAATTTGAATTGTGTAAATCTGAATTATTTGCAAGTGTAATCTAACAAAATTGAATTTTAGGTGGTAGTTTAAATAGTTCTGAATTTGAATTTTTTTAAACGAATATTGAACATTTGAAATTTAACAAATTGAAATGTTTTTATGGCTGAATTTTATAGACATGTATTTTTAAACAGTAATATTCAGTTTAAAAAAATTCAGATTCAAGTTTTCAAGATGAAGAAATTCAGAACTTCAAATTCAGTTTTCTAAAATTCAATGTCAAAAATTCAAGTTAAAAAATTCAGATCTGACAGAAAGTAGGTCACAGGTCATCCACAGGGAAGAGTAGATGATCTCAGAAAAGTCGAACAGAGCATTTTGGCCAATTGGGGACTGCGGAAGTTTTCCAGCGCGAACGTGGTGGTGGTTCAAGAGGTTGCCACTCTCTGACTCTTGTCATGAATCGCCCGGAGGTCTATTACATACGACGCAGTCTAGACCGGACGCGAACGGTGCGACGCGACCCGTGAAATCCCCAACAGCACACGGATTCCCCATCCTATTTCTGACCTAGTCCCAGCTCTTTGCAACAGTCGCTTCAAGCTGTGTTGCGTCGCGCCGCTCGCGTCCTGTCTGTGTAACTGAGGTCTAGTAGACAAGGTGGCGTTCTAATCAATTTTACACAAAATGTAGGCTACTTTAAAACAAACACCAGAGACCGCTTAGACAAATGTCCCACGTGCTGAGAACGCTAACCTAACATATAAACACAAAATCATTCATGTTTAAGAATCACTTACCTCCGGGCGATTCATGACAAGAGTGGACATTCTAAAACGCTTACGTGAAAAACGCTTAACGTGGCTCACTGTACGAAGACAGTGATATTGGACCAAACTCAGTACAAATCATATTAATAAACCATACTTTGTATAAAAAAATCAGATGAGCCCAGAATACCTACGCAACGCGTTTAATTGTGCGTTATAAGCATTTCCTTACCATAGAAAACCGTTATAAGAAAACGCTTAACGTGGCTCACTGTACAAAGACAGCGATATAAGGACCATACACATCATATTAATAAACCATACTATGTATAAAAAATCAGATGAGCCCAGAATATGAACGCAACGCGTTAAGCATTTCCTTACCATAGAAAACCGATAAGAAAACGCTTAACGTGGCTCACTGTACAAAGACAAGGACCAAACTCAGTAGCCTACGCATCATAATAATAAACCATGTATAAAAAATCAGATGAGCCCAGAATATGAACGCAACGCGTTCCATGGGTGTAGATTTGGTTTGAACATTGGGGGGGGGTTTCATGTGATCATGTTATAAATATTGGGGGGGTTGTAATGCATAGATTTAAATATTGGGGGGGTTATGTCCCCCCCAACCCCCCCACAGATTACGCCCCTGACGCGTTTCATTACTCGTTAAGCAAATTCCTTAATAGAAAACCGATATGAAAACGCTTAACGTGGCTTACTGTACGAAGACAGTGATATTAAAGGACCAAACTCAGTACAAATCATATTAATAAACCACTTTGTATAAAAAATCAGATGAGCCCAGAATATGAACGCAACGCGTTTAATTAAGCATGTTCTAATCATAGAAAACCGTTATAAGAAAACGCTTAACGTGGCTTAATAAACCTTAAATGGTCCTTAATAAATAGGCCTACTATGTATAAAAAATCAGGTTTAAGGTTTATTAAGCCACGTTAAATGTTTTCTTATAACGGTTTTCTATGGTAAGAACATGCTTAACGCGTAATTAAACGCATTGCGTTCATATTCTGGGCTCATCTGATTTTTTATACATGGTTTATTATTATGATGCGTAGGCTACTGAGTTTGGTCCTTGTCTTTGTACAGTGAGCCACGTTAAGCGTTTTCTTATCGGTTTTCTATGGTAAGGAAATGCTTAACGCGTTGCGTTCATATTCTGGGCTCATCTGATTTTTTATACATAGTATGGTTTATTAATATGATGTGTACGGTCCTTATATCACTGTCTTTGTACAGTAAGCCACGTTAAGCGTTTTCTTATAACGGTTTTCTATGGTAAGGAAATGCTTAACGCACAATTAAACGCGTTGCGTAGGTATTCTGGGCTCATCTGATTTTTTATACAAAGTATGGTTTATTAATATGATTTGTACTGAGTTTGGTCCAATATCACTGTCTTCGTACAGTGAGCCACGTTAAGCGGTTTTCACGTAAGCGTTTTAGAATGTCCCTCAGAGAGTGGCAACTGGCCAAAATGCTCTGTTCGACTTTTCCTGAGATCATCTACTCTTCCCTGTGGATGACCTGTGACCTACTTTCTGTCAGATCTGAATTTTTTAACTTGAATTTTTGACATTGAATTTCAGAAAACTGAATTTGAAGTTCTGAATTTCTTCATCTTGAAAACTTGAATCTGAATTTTTTTAAACTGAATATTACTGTTTGAAAATACATGTCTATAAAATTCAGCCATAAAAACATTTCAATTTGTTAAATTTCAAATGTTCAATATTCGTTTAAAAAAATTCAAATTCAGAACTATTTAAACTACCACCTAAAATTCAATTTTGTTAGATTACACTTGCAAATAATTCAGATTTACACAATTCAAATTCAAATCATTTTGTCATAATATAAGCTCCATACATTACACAGTGCAAAGAAAACTGAAAAAAAAAAACCCTGAAAAAAGTGCTCATATAAATCCCTCACCTCTCTGTGCTATCATGCCAGGGCGTGGTGAGGATCGGCCGCGTTCCAGTTGCAACCTGAACACGGCTTCCTGAAGATCTTTGAGTTTCCTTTCCTCCCGCTGGTACTGCTGTAGATGACTCCTCTTCACCGCCTTGCTGAGATGTTTCTCCTGACACAGCCTCTGGGCCGCCATGTGTATCTGCTGCTGAAGAGCCAGATCAGCCTCTACAGACCTCAGCTCAGAGTCCTGCGTAACATGTTCGCGATTGGTTTATGAGATTCAAACTTATTTATAGAAACAATACTGAACCTTTAGAGTATGTTCTAATGACTTGGAAACAAGTCCATTTTTATCCAGATCTTTATTATCTCTGTGAATAAGTGTCTTTACCTCAGTTCTATGTAGGATGCTTGGCTCATCTAATCTAAAAGCCGCTCCAATGCGCCTGCGAATTTGAGGCGGCTTCTCTCCAGGTAACAGGGGATAGTCTGAGGACAAATGTCCTGTGAGCTCCTGAAAGAGAAGAGGGGATTGATTCGGGATGCAACAATATAAAAAAAAATCCAGCTGATAACTGCTTTTATTTTACAGCCGCTAAATGGCAGATATTAGGTTTTGTTGTCTAAATAAGAATTAAAACAGTAAAAACTAAAATCAATCTTTTAAGATGTAACAAGTGAATTTAGGCATCACAACATTATATTGCACAGTATGAAAAATGTATATACATTTTTTGATTAGCTGAAGATTAGATTTAACATTTAACAAGATATTCAATTATTAGTGCTTCTATAGTATTATAGTATAATATAGTAATTTTGATGATTATGGCTTACAGCTACGAAAACCTTTTCACAATATTCTAATTTAGAATTTGGGGTTTTCATAAGCTGTAAGCCATTATCAAAATTATAACAAATAAAGAATATCTGAAAAATCTCACTTTGCATGTAAGAGTCTATATAATATATTAGTTCCACCTTTTAAGTTGAATTACTGAAATAAATGAACTTTTGCACGATATTCAAATTTTTTTTTAAATCTGTAGATGTACAAAATAGAGGAAATGCATATCACAGTTAAATAAACAATCCAAACAATCCGGTCATCCGGTTGTATCCCTACAACTGATGTCTTTAAGATTGGTATTTTAATTTTATGAGGGCAGTCAAGCTGATCTGTAATTTGTCAGTGCAATTTGTAAGAATAATTACGTTAATTATACTTAAGTAAAAAAAAGAAGAAGTCACAAACAAGTTATCAAGAACAAGCCTTTAACCAGAATTCCTGTTTTTCCAGTGTGAAGCTTTTCAGCGAGTTTGGACAAGTTATTGCTTTTCAACCGCTACATTATGCAAGCCTGTTGTTGAAATATTTGGTTCTTTCCTAAGCCGTACCAAGAGCCCTACCTGCCAAACTAAACCTGCCATCTATCTTCCCCAAATCCATGCCAGCATAGGTTTGGATACAATTATCTTTGAGACAAAAACCACAAGCCCACAGCTTTTTAAAGAGCCACAATAGAGGTGAAGCCCTTCAAATACGGATGATACACGCACTGGCGTGACTTCAGACTCATTGTGACAAAGGTGTCATCAGAAACTGAAGAACACCTGAACAAGCCCCAGCAAGTGACTCCAACAGGAAACAATGATGCATTTTTGTGACTTAACATCTTACCAGGAAGACTAATACAGCAGAAAGCCTCTGGGTCTGAAGATGATGCACTTTAGTGACTTTCTCACTCAGTCGATGCCATATTTTTTTTTTTATACATGTATTAAAAATCCTGTCATGTTCTATAGAAGGGTGAGAATGTTTTGATTATTGCTAGGAAGATTTTTATCAACACACCTTCAGAAGAAGTGGCGGAAAATAGGACTTTAAAAACATGATGTTATCAGCGTGCATTGGAAGTCCCCTCTAATTCCCTAATTCCGAAGTGAAAACTTCTTTATCTCTCTGTAGTAGTGTTTTGGTGGGTCCATATGCATGTTTGTAAGTTATATAGTGACTTACGGCCTCTCTGATGCAGAGTTTCTTAAGCTCCTTTATGCACGTCTTCAGCCTGTCCTCCAGAGCTTGCTGCTTCAGTTTCATGACCCGAGTATGAGTTTTTACATCCTTCATCACTGTGGTGGGGCTGTCAGGCCCTACAACACAAAACACATTATGATAAAGAGAAGCTTCAAGATAATAAAAGAAAATCAGCCATTATATGAAGAATTAGTCTTCGTTTCAATACTAGCATAGCCCGAAAAGATGATATAACTCTAAATGTTGTCTGAACTAAATCTAAATAAATAGCGAAATTATGATTGGCAGCACAAATATAATACCATAACCACAAAAAAAAAAAACGAATGATGGCAAATTATAATCAGTGTCTGCTTACGTGCACACCTAAGAAGCTGTTGTAAACTTTCAGGAAAAACACTCATCAACTGTGATATGCTCAAAAATGAAAAAAAATAAGGTCACTGAAACCGGCTAAATGAGTGACAACAAAGAATTTATTTCTTCTGTATCCGGTGACTGCAGGCAAACGCCTCTGGCATGTCTAGAGAGCTTATCTACTGAATTCTTTAACATACATTTTCAATCAATCACGTGACAGCGCACAAAGAGATAACAGAACAATGACAAAAAAGGAAAACGTTCACCTGCACAGAAAAAAAAGTGTTTCTTAGGAGTTGTTCTGGTTTAAAAAGGCCTTTTAAAAACCTGCTTTAGTGTGGTGATTACTTCCGATTCAACCCTTACAGCTTACAGGTGTGATGCACATTACAATGTTCCTTTTTAGAAGTGAAAACTAACCACTAAATTAAGCATTTGAAAAATTAAAAGCCGCCATTAAAAACTTTGTTTTTGAAAGAAGTCTCTAAAGGCTAATTTTAAACAAAAAATACAATCAAATCAAAATAATTTTGAAATAGGATCACATTTTTTATACATTATAAAATGTACTTTATTCCTGTTATGACAAATTACTGAATTTTGAAATTTCAGCAGACATTACGCTAGTCTTCAGTGTCACATGATCCTTCAAAAGTTATTCTAATACGCTGATTTGCTGCTCAAGAAACATTTTGCATTATAATTTTACAAAAGATTTCTATTTCAAATAAATAAACACCTTTACAGTCACTTGTTTCAACTGAATGCATCCATGCTGAAAAAATATATTAATTTCTTTTAAAAAAAATGTGTACTGTCCCCACCCTTTTGAACAGTAGTGTATATATAAAATCTTTTTAAAACATTTATTTAAAAAAAATACGGTATTTGCTTCCCAATTTTGCAAATATTAATCCTTTCATTGAACTATACAGAAGAAAGAATGTCATTTAGGTTTGGAATGACATGAGTTGAGTATATGGTGATAGAATTGTCATTTTTTAGTGAACTATCCCTTTAACCTCACAATCACATACTACATAATACAGCATAAAATGTGTCATTATAGCCAAGATGTAACTGAGGCTGAACCTACCAGAATGCAGAATAACCCCACTGTCAGTATCACTGATCTCCTCTTTGCCTTCCATGACTGCTGGTCAAGTGGTCTTAAAAGTGAAAGCGTTGGTTTTCTCTTACTTCACGAGTTCCTACAAAGCAAATACATCTTTTATCAGACTCGTGCACACTCACCAGAGGCCATGTTAGCTGTTCGAGCCAAAGTGAACTAAAACTAGTCTCGTGGAACCACTCAGCCCCTCAGCCGTGACGGGTCTCCTGACCCAGAGCCACAGGGGTCAGAGCGGATTCCAGGAGACTGTTCTGACAAACAATAGTTTTCACAGGCCCACTAAAACTCACAGTCTAACTACGCCTCTCAGCTATGTGCAGTCAGCAGGAGCTTAGGGGAAGCTTTAACTAAGAGGGCATTCAAGTAAGAACTCTTCCTCCTGTATCTCAAAATGTCCAATTTCCAGGAGGAACAAGGGCGTGCTGTCCTTAGATTACAACACTGGAATGCCTGCAGCAGAAGAGGTTAATGAAGAGGGCTGCTATGCCTCATTGCACTCACTTGTAATTAATTAACCTTAATTCACTACAACAGATTTGCATACTACTTAAAGGAAGTTAAAGGGAATTGTGATTAGCTACACACTGGTTTGCACATTTCTTACTTACATTTACATGCATGCATTTGGCAGATGCTTTTACACAAAACATTGGTTTACACATTCTTTGGGAACTGAAACTATGACTTTTTGTATTGCTAGCGCCAGGCTTTTTTAGCTACAGGAAAAGATAATGACTAATTAGCATGAGCACACAAGACTATGATGAGCTGTGTTCTTTTAAGGCATTTCCCAATGTCTGAAATCACAGTGCCAAAGTTCAGAGCACTACTAGCTTGTGACACATATGTTCTGCGGTGACTCTGACGAGAGTCTCACCAGCTTCCTGTTATAACGTCAAAATGTTATTTTATGTCATGATGACAATGTCCTGAGTAAACTGTGAATAGATAGTGAAGGATTAAACGATGTTAGATATTAGAATCAGTCAGCTGTCAGTGCATTACAGCTGTGACTTTATTACTTTGAAACCGCAGATGACTCTGACACGCTCTCCAAGTAACTAATAGTGCAACCGGTTCACTCATTCATGACATCACAATCTTTAAAGAGAAACAACACAAAGAAATAAGCTCACGTCAATAAGGTCATTATTTTATGTTAATTCGTGTTTACTGCTCTACCAGCAATGGATGAAATATTAAACCAATATTATAAATAAATATCAAACCTAACCAATATCATTAAAAACCCATTGACACATTCAGGAATAGGCTACATATTGAATTATTGTGCCTACTAATTTTTCTTCTTCTATATTTAGATTTTCAAATGTCCAATAGTCCTACTATTGAGAATCGAGTTTTGGTAACACTTTATTTTGATGGTCCCCCATTAGACATTCTGTTGACTATAAGTAACGTTGCTCCTACATGTCAACCAACTCTCAGAGTATCAGTAGACTGTCTTTTTCATATCTGCTAACACTTTGTGATGTTAACTTATTCTACTAATCCTAACCCTACCCCTAACAATCTAATACTCAACTAATACTCTCTAATGAGTTAGTTGACATGTTTAAAGAGGACCATCAATATAAAGTTTGACCCAATTTATTTTATTTACGTTTTATTACTATTAATAATTTAAAAAGTTTTATTTTGGTCAGTTTCTCAGTTAATTTTAAGCTGCAACATATTTCCTGACTTGAGAATGAATGGCGATAAAAAGTTGGTGTCAATTATCGGTAGACTCGATATTAAAGAACCGATAATAGATTATTTGAAAAAGTGTGAATATTGGTAAAATAAAAATCAGTCCAATTTTTTTTTTTAAACACATTAAACTACCCAAAACGACAATATTACTTGAGTATTACCTACATTATAAACTAACAGATTACAAGACCAGTGAGAACATTCTTTAAACCAGTAAAAAAATATAAATAGAATGTAAGACAACTGTGCTGGAAAGCTTTTACCTGAGCTTGTATGATAAACTACAGTCTTTATCATAAAATAAAATGTACTTACTCACATATTGTTAAACACTGATTCCCCTTAAAGTATGTGTATCCGGTAAACAAAATCAGTTGATTTCCATGAGATGTCTAACTCCACACTGCACTCTGACTCTGGATGAGCTCCGGTAGGAGTTCATACTGTGAAATGAACCTGGGCGCGTCTTGCACATACCTATGTGTGTGTGTGTGTGTGTGTGTGTGTTTGTGATATCACAGCGTCACACCTCTTGTAGACACTTGGGAAAGGCTATAAAAACTCCCTGTTTTCTTAGTTATCAGCTTGTACAGGTATGTAGCAAGTGGTGAAGTTTCATCATAAAGGTATTAACAAGGTAAGTTGAGACCAGAAAATCTAAAAACTAAAAAAATGTACTTCAATCTTGGAAATAAACAATAAAAGTTTCATTGTTTTAAAACAAGGAAATGTTTAAGAAATAAAATGAATAAGAAATATTCAGTTTCTTTCTGCAATATTTCTGTCACTATTTAAATAAGCACATTTGTGACAGTGATCATGTGAATGTTTTTGTACAGACGGTCAGATGTTTGAAGTTGCTGTTCAGAATCAGATCTTCTCAAATCATTCTGGAGAACATGATCACCAAGTTTTTCACAAAACTTTTATGCACTTCAAATACTTCTGTTAAAGCAAAAGGGTGCGAAAACAAATACTCAGAGTCAGACATTCTGAAATGCATTTAGATTTTTTTAGTTTAACTTTACACTGAAATTGTTATACCGATAATATATTCTGTAGTGATCTATAATCTAATATAATTTGCAGTGATTTGATCTCATACTTTTTGGCCTACAGGTCTGTTTTTATGAGATCCTGCTGCCCCCAACTGGTGACACCATTCTCAAACCACAAGCAAAGAACTCTATGGCAGGGTTCCATAAATCCAACCCTGATCAAACTTACCTATCTGCAATTTTCTAGTAACTCCAGAAGACCATGTCCCTGTTTACACCTGGTATTAAGATGTCATACGGATTACATTAACATTTAACATAGGATCATTTACTGGAATCTGAAATATTTCTCAGATTCGTATAAAGCTAACTAATGTAAAGATACAACCCCAAGCAAGCAAGCAAACACACAAACCCCTTGTTCAATTTGATTCTTTTAACGGTACTGTAATGTAAATGCTGTTGTCATGCATACAGTGTCCTCAGTGAGGCATTGTATAGATGATCATTCCACTCTGACCTTCTGAACCAATAGGAAACCAACCCACACACAGATGTCAGAGGAACGGCTCTCCAGAATACTGTGGGAGACGCTTCACCTGCTGCTCTCATGCATCGCTCGCATACATTCAGGATCCTTGTCCTCACACTGGCTCTCCAAGAATGCCGGTTAAACGCCTATAGGAGCCACCACGGCTGCCAGACGGGAAAGCATCCTATCACCCAACAAATGACCAAGGAAACACGACTGCTGGAGCATACCAGTATCTGGTTTCACAACTAGTCTCCACCATTAATCTGCGTCAATGTTTTTTGGCTACCCCTTATAAGAAAGCATTAGGGATGGGAAATATCAAAGCCATGGGCACTATTACTTTAGTAATACAAATAACACTAATCAATTCAAACCAGGCCTTTATCAGTTTTTACTTTATTATTGATTATTGTCACAGGACTTTGATCAGTTGCTAGATTTACCTGCACCCAAATAATAAAAATATTATCGGACTGATGGCTTAATTTCTATCTAGAAGAACGGGTGGTGTAGACCTGAAATGCAATCAGTAGGAAAACATTAAGCATGCAAACCCATGAATCGAACAATTTTTTCAATCAAATTTTGAAAAATAGCTTGCGCATGTATATGCGTAGTGCCGTGATGTACATTTACATCACTGATATATCTTTAATATATCCCATATTACTTGGGATATTACTTGGGTCAGTGGATATTTACTAAATATTTGCAAAAAAAAAGAAAAAAGAAAGCACTTCTGACACATACTGTATGTCAGCTTTCTTTTAGATATTTCAACAAGGCAAAAACGACTATTATACTCGCAGTAGCTCGAGTGACTATTTATCGCGGCGGTTTTCTTTGGTTCTAAATGTGATGACTGTGTACTGATGATATGCTGAAGATTTGTTTGGAATACATGTAATGCATATGTAGGCGAGTATGTGAATTGGATTGCAACTTTTAGGGTCCAAATAAACGGAATTTCATAAACATACCTGGTGTGAAACACTGAAAATCAAGTCACGCAATTATTTTTTACGATCAATCATTGCTTTTATGTGCACTTGCGTATAGAATAATACAAAAGACTACTTAAGCTATTTTCCTCTTAGTCCCTCATTTGTATATCTTGACAACAAACAAAGATAGCATACACCCAATAGGGTGAAAATTGGATAATTTCAACAAATTAACAGGAACTAAATTTCTGTTACTTCTGGAACTAAATTTTTCAAACTTCAAAAACAAAGCACCATACAATAAGTTTGTGTGTTAGTAAAAGAAATGGCAGAATTATTACTTGCCTTTGCCTAACATGGGTTGGGCTCCACAAACACTGAATTGAGCACTGACTTCTGAACTGACCAGCTACAAGACTTTAGTTTTGTAGGAAGTAATTGAGTTTTCTGGATCATGTTATTTGTGTCAGAATATACCCCAAAGGGACTTCCCTGCTAGGAGATACTGTAGGCCCAAGTATTCTATTTCAGACAAGCAAACAGTTGATAACATTTAAAAGGGAACTTTTTAAAAAACTGATTTTAAGCAGAGTATGATTAAGAACACAACAACAGATAATTAGTGCTTGGTTATCTGCTAACTTGGATGACACTAATTAGGGGATTCTAGAATTTTTATTTGTAATCTTTCTGAAGATTTATACCACAACCTGCTATGAAGTAAAATGCTGCTGCTATGCTGTAAAAAGGGTTTCTTGGGTCATGTCAGAAGTACATGTGACGTTACGTGGCAACAGAAGTTTGCAAGGCCAGAGACAGGTCACAAATCTAAACTAACATACTTTTCAAGATAGTTGTGATTGAATACATAGTTTATTTAGTGCCACATCCACTGGATTTCCATAGGATTAGCGGTCTACAAGGTTGAACTGATATTGTATGGAAGCCCGTAGATTCATATCTCCCCCCTTCCCGGGATGTCGGATTAGCACGTATGGGAGCCGGAGAGTTTTATTATTGTGGGAATCTCCCCCATCCTGCCCATTCAGACAGAGAGCTCAGGCATGCTGGGAACACCAGTGAACTGTGACAGCCGCATATTAACCTTCACTAATGTCCTGTCTACACCAGAAACAAAAAATGGTGTGTAGAATGAGGTGAAATTATACTTCATTTACATTGAAGA
This sequence comes from Phoxinus phoxinus, assembly GCF_949152265.1. Classification (NCBI taxonomy): domain Eukaryota; kingdom Metazoa; phylum Chordata; class Actinopteri; order Cypriniformes; family Leuciscidae; genus Phoxinus; species Phoxinus phoxinus. The sequence continues at coordinate 18,263,875 of NC_136897.1, read as the reverse complement.
TTCAGAAAAGGCATGATGTTATATATTTTGCCATTATACACTCACACCGGCCACTTTATTAGGTACACCTTGCTAGTACCGGCCGGGTTGGACCCCCCTTTGCCTTATTTTTATGTGGCATATAGATTCAAAAAGGTGCTGGAAACACTCCTCAGAGATATTGGTCTATATTAACATGATAGCATCACATGGTTGCTGCAGTTGCTTTGCAGATTTGGGAGCCTGTGTGAACTGTAGCCTAAGTTTCCTGTTCTTAGCTAACAGTAGCACATGGTGTGTCTCCTGCTGCTGCATCTGCTTCAAAGTTTGATGTATTGTGTGTTCAAAAAATGCGATCTGCAGACCTTGAGTGGTTAACGGTATTTGAGTTACTGTTGCCTTTTTATCAGCTCAAAACAGTCTGGCCATTCTCCTCTCACCTTTGGCATCAACTAGGCATTTTCAACTCCCGCTCACTGGATTTTTTTTTTCTTTTTTCTGACCATTCTCTGTAAACACTAGAGATGGTTGTGTCTGAAAATCCCAGTAGATCAGCAGTTTCTGAAATACTCAGACCAGCCCGTCTGTCACAAACAACGTTCAAAATCATTTAAATCCCCCTTTTTAACCATTCTGATGCTCAGTTGTTTGTACCTAATGTACCTACCTAATAAAGTGACTAAAGAGAGTAGAATCATTAGTAAAGATAACACACATACACTAACAATTTAAAATAACTGTTTTTTATTTATTTTTATATATATATATATATATATATACACATGTAATTTATTCCTGTGATGACAAGCTAATTTTCTTCAGTGTCACATGATCCTTCAGAAATCATTCTAATATGCTGATTTGGTCAAGAAACATTTCTTAATATTATCAATATTGAAAACAGTTAGCTTCATAGCTTCTGCTTAATATTTTTGTGGAGACTGTGATACCTTGTATCACCTGATACCTGTGATACCTTAAAAACTTCCACACGTAATAACCTAGAGTACTGTCTAACACTTGATGGCTGCTCTGTTAAGTCTTCGTCGTCGGTTAGGAACCTGGGTGTGCTCTTTGATACCAATCTTTCATTTGAAAGTCATGTGTCTAGTATCTGTAAAACCGCTTTCTTCCATCTTAAAAATATATCTAAATTACGTCATATACTCTCAATGAATAATGCAGAACAATTAGTTCATGCGTTTATGACCTCAAGGCTAGATTATTGTAATGCTCTACTGGGTGGTTGCCCTGCACGCTTAACAAACAAACTACAGCTAGTTCAAAACGCAGCAGCTCGAGTTCTTACTAGAACCAGGAAGTATGACCATATTAGCCCTGTTCTGTCAACACTGCATTGGCTGCCTATTAAACATCGTATAAATTTTTAAATATTGCTGATCACTTACAAAGCACTAAATGGTTTAGTTCCGCAGTACTTGAGCGAGCTCTTAACGCATTATAGTCCTTCACGTCTACTGCGATCTCAAAATTCCGGCCAGTTAATAATACCTAGAATATCAAAATCGACTGCTGGCGGTAGATCATTTTCCTACTTAGCACCAAAACTTTGGAACAGTCTTCCTAACATTGTCCGGGAAGCAGACACACACTGTCAGTTCAAATCTAGACTAAAAACACATCTCTTTGGCCTAGCATACACATAACACATTATAGACTTATAATTAGGCTGCATAGTTTAGAACAGCCGGGACCGGGAACACTTCCCGTAATCCTGATGTACTTGGTACATCATAAGAAGGATGGCGTCTACGCTAATATTAGTCTCTCTGTCTATCCCGAGGTTTACTGCTGTCCACCGGAACCAGGCCGTATCCAGATCTGATGAAGGACCAGCGCCAGGACACGACGACGCCGCTGACCTGAAGTGTCAACCAGTCTCTCCTCCTCTCCACTCCGACTTCAACCAACCGGAACTGGACAAATACTCTGATTCATTCTGAACTTCATACACTGTTCACTCACTGCCCCCGACTGAGCCTGGGTTCTCCCAAGGTTTTTTTCTCCCTTCTGTCACCTGATGGAGTTTTGGTTCCTTGCCGCTGTTGCCTTACCTTCTGGCTTGCTTAGTTGGGGACATTTAATATTCAATTATTTTCAATTATTTTTTTGTATTTTCATGTTATAACTGTGAAGCTGCTTTGATACAATCTGTATTGTAAAAAGCGCTATATAAATAAAGATGACTTGACTTGACCTTGTTGTGGATACAGTGATTTTTTTTGCAGGATTCTTGGATGAATACAAAAGAACAAGATTTATCCTCGCATTCGTCACTGTGCCACTGAATGTAAAAACGCGAAAGGCGAAGCTTGAATTTCCAGGTATGTCCCTCTTTGGCTAATGTATTTTCAAGATGGAGTTGCAACATGGCTTCCGCCATTCGAGTAGCTCACGCGTATGTATTATAAATGGCAGATTCTACGCTTACGAGAATACTTGATTAGATGGTAGAAGTAATTATACATTAATGAGCACATATAATTTTGAAAGAACAAAGTGTTTTTTGCAAAGAAACAACTTAAAAAAAAATCACACAGTGTAGCTTTAAAATAAAATTGTTGGTGTAAACCAACAATTTGGATAAAAGCATCTGCTAAATGACTAGTAAATGTAAACCAATTTAGTACCAGATAATCATTTAGTCATTTTAAATAATCCTTTTGACTTGACTTAAACAAGTAAATTTAGATGGTACCACATAAAGCACGTTTTTTCACCTGAGAAACCGTTTAAAGTATAAACATAAAGCACAATGAGTATTAGGCTAAAGTAAACTACATTACAGTACAACAACTGTGTAAAACTACAATGAATGTGATATATACTGAAAGTGTATCCAAGCAATAGCGTGTGAACAAAACAGGGATGTTAAGAATACGGATTATGTAACACAGAAGATTGGGATTAGTCCAGATAGATAAAAAATTATAAAATGGTCTACTTCGGTATAACCATAGCAAGACTTTTGTCAAAACAACATTCCACAAACCATCTTGTGACATTGAAAAAACCTTTCTATCTTCAAGCATGTTGAAATGTTATATGTAGCCTTAATAGTAATATAGGAAGGTCCTAAATATACATTCTGTGGGTCACTGTCTGTAATTAGTGACTTGTAATTACTTCGAACTAGCATCCATAGAAAAAAAGACACTGCATAATTAAAGTGTGTGTGAGACAGAGAGGGAATAAGGATCCCTGAGGCCTGTGAACACCAACACCGCACCCTGGCATTTGGTAGTTGTGTGGCCGTGAGGCTCCCTTTTGGGAGAAACTTAAAGAGGATGTAAAGTGGAAATTGGTTTCAAATGAGCCAAAGCACAGATGGATCGTCTGATGTGGACTGAAGTGTCATGCGCGGTACCACCAGCACTGCAGCGCAGCACGAATCCCTCCGGCTGCAAACCCCAGGAGTACTTTCTCTCCATATATTCATTACAACTGCGGCGAGACTCAGCAGATGAAACAGACCTCACAGACCCTGGCTTAACTCACTCTGCTACGACTGGGGAGGTATGTCTACTAGTGGAAAATGTTTGCGGTTCATTCACCCAGGACATAGCACACAATGTATATAATCATTGTAATAGGCATTTAGTAGAACAATAACAGAAAAAAAAAGAAAAAAACTTTGGAGAGCTCATTAAAGGAATATTCTGGGATTCCAAAGCTCTTGGCAAAATGTTGATTACTACAAAAATATCTTTGATATGTCCTTCCTTTTCTTAAAAAAATACAAATTTTGGTTTACTATGAGGCGCTTACAATGGAAATGAATGAGGCCCAAAAAATGGCTTATAAGCCTTTTAAAGTTTCAATTTTACAAAGACAACATAATGCTTAAAACACTAAATTGAAAGTAAAAGTGACAAAAACAAGTTTACAGCTCAAATCATGCTTATGTTTTAAAATTATAATTATTGTAAGTTATTTTATAAAATCATAAGCTTTACATTCCTGCTTTTAAATTTGCACAAAAAAAATGACTCCAATCACTTCCATTGTAAGTGCTTCACTGTAGCCTTGATTTTTGGTTTTACAAACTAGGGGATGAGTCGAAATTAATGGTTGTGGTAATCAAAGTTATGCCCCAAATGCTGTTTACTGAACTTAAAGGATTAGTTCACTTTTAAAATGTAAATTGTGTCATCATATACTCACCCTTAAGTTGTTTCAAACCTGTATGAATTTCTTTCCTCTGCTGAACACAAAGGAAGATATTTAGAAGAATGTCAGTAACCAGACAGTTTTTGGTTCCCAATGACTGCCATAGTATATTTTTTTCCTACTATGGCAGTCATTGGGAACCAAAACTGTTTGGTTACCGACATTCTTCTAAATATCTTCCTTTGTGTTCAGCAGAGGAAAGAAATTCATACAGGTTTGAAACAACTTAAGGGTGAGTATATGATGACAGAATTTTCACTTTAAAAGTGAACTAATCCTTTAACTCGTATTGAGAAATATTCCTTTAAATGTAAATTATAGTTTGCATGTTCAGTGGAATATTACCGCCACAAAAAAAGGAAATATGTAGGGACGCATTGCATTGATGTTCCTTTATCTGTTACTCATGAAAACAATATCTCATGTTAATCGTCCTTTCTTTAAGAGGAAGTTCGGTGTTTCTTTGAAATCAGTGTGTTATGGTTACATATGGCTTTAGTCTGTTCCTGTTTAGTCTTTGTGTCACCGCACAGGACACTAGATAGATATTATACGTATGCTGTAAAAAAAAATAAAAAAAGTAATGCAGTTTAATAAAAGACTATTTCTGACTAATTCCTTCAGGTTTACAAGAGCTGAATGATGCTGAAAGTCTCCATAGATCAACACTAAACAGGAAGCTGGACGTATTAGTTTGTAAATTAAAGGAAACTGTTGATCGTAAGCGACACTTTTCTAGAGTGACTACCTGTATCACTAAAAACCAGGTCAACTTATTATGTATGGGAAGGAACATGAGACAGGAAGTTATTCAGAAGAATTTAGAATAACACAATACAACAAATCAACAGATTATGAAAGTCAAATGTAATCAAATGTGCTGCCGCACAAGTGGATGAAATAGAAACATCACTACAGCGCCTGTCATTGTATTAGGCCACATCCAGAGGTGCTAATGAGAGCCTTAAAACTGAGCTGTCGGCAGCAAACAATACACACACGCTGCTTGGCTCCGCTTTGGCCGACCCTGGCTATGAACCAACAAAACCACAGATTCCAGGGCTATTCACGTTCAGTGGTCTACACACCTCCCTCTCATGCCGGCCCACTCAAATCACCCTTGATGCTCTGAGTCCCACTGATCACTGAATTCCACAGCATTACATCAGGAATGTTGTTCCTTTTGTAAGAAAGACAACTCAATAATGGAATGGGACTTCAGAGCATTGACTTTATTAAATAAAAAGCTTAGTTATGGTCTGTTTTGACTGAGACCGACTGATCTAGTTCATGTGTCTTCATAAGGATCACACCGAAATGAGTATTCCCACCTCAATAAATGAATGGTGTGTAAAAGAATATCCACCTTCAGAAAATGAAACAATATAAGCAAGTGATTGTCACGCTGCAGCTAAAATCCCTGTGCAGGTTTCTTTCCTCTTGGGTTCTAAACAAAGCTTTACAACTTCTCTACACTGTCTATACAATACTAAACTTCCATATAAACAACAATCACTAGCGCTGACAAATTTTACAATGTATAAAGTGTTCTCATAAGTTTAACAACATCTTTGTTCCCATCCATTTTGTGTCACAATATTTTGTCATATCTACTCAATTTGATGAGTTTTCAGAATTTAAAACTTGTTTTCTTTGTTACTAATTAGAATCAAAGAGGTAAAAAATTGCGAAGATCTTATTATTGCTGAAGGAAGACAAAATCTGGACTAGGGGACTTTGGTTTCCAAGTAAAAATTGTTTACATTTAAATAAACAGAGTATCACTTAACCAAAACACACACACACACACACACAGAAAGAGAGAAACATAGCCTACTGTAGAGCTGCAGCAGTGATACTTTCAACATAAAGCTTGGATTTGAGAATGCCGAGGTTAATGTTACTTTGTTCAGTTTCTTTCAGTTCACACAGTGGTTGTTCACACAGTGCTTTGGAACTATGTAAAAGTAATTATATAATTTATACATTTTCTTACTATGCCCAAATTTGAATACTTGATTGAATACTTGCAAAACTTTGGTTGAAGTGGCAGATACGCTCAATTTTCATCTGGTGCTCTGTCTTCAGGCTATGTTTAGGTTATTATAGATTAAGAAAATATTACCATACCTTTTTTCGTCATAACAGGAAAACCTACGCAGAGTCGTCAAATGTTTACGCAATGCATTATCATGGGATAGTATTTATCCACGCTTTCTCCAGCGCCGCATTCCAAATTGATGTAAGCGAGACTCTGAAGAACGGACGATACCAAACCACGCGAACTAAAGGGGCTGCTTCGCACGTAGATTCTCGTCCATGGTTCCGACAATGGAAAAAACGTTTTTAAGAAATTCGTAATACAGCAAAGTACATATAAACCATCTGAAAAAGTTAGAGACATGCCCTTTTATTCTATGTGTTTTACGACAGCACTTTTATATTAACTTAAAAACTATACCCCCCCCCCATGTCACAATGGTACGTCCCTCACCGCTCCAGAAACTTTTTCACAGCGCAACCTGAACTAGTGACTCGGACTAGAAGACCGCGAAAAGGCTCTTTTGACCAACTCGTTTTAAAGAACTGATTCGAAACGATTCAGCGATACTGATTTAGTTATGTTTGTTGCAACCACGACACTGTAACTTCTCCCCGCCATTCACATCTTTACGATCTTACGAATCGGACATGAATTAAAGAGGTTTTAAGTTCAGTAGTAGTCAGTCAGTTGAAATGTTGCCCCGTGAACGAATTTGTTCAGACCAGTTTAGTGAACCGGATCAAAAGATTCATTTACGAATTGGACGTCGTTAAATGCATGCTGCTCGGCAGTCTAAACTGTTAGATCCTGTTATAATAATGGCTTAAATCGTTTGCGAACGACACTGACATGTAGGATAGGAAACGAGGGCTATTGTAATTTCAGTAAAATGAGCAGTTGAGCGGTCGAATCTTTTGAAAAGCAGAGAAGGTAGAATGTAATGTACCATTATGGGACTGCAGGGTGCTGGTGCCTTTTATTAACATATGAATGGTTTCACCTTGAAAAGGAGACTGTCTCACAGTAAATGTTAATGCGCCAGTCACGGAAAAGAGAGAAGGGTTTTAACCTAACGTTACAGTTGATCTGATGAAGCGTATTTGAAAGTAGGTAGATGAACTTTCCACTGGAGAATAACTTCATATCTCTTTGAAATTAAAGCTCCGAATACCAAAAGTGGCATTATGATTTTTAACCTAGGGTTATTCTTAACCCTGTATACAAAGTGGCTATTGTTCCATGTTTCATACTGGTTGGGTTTCGAGACTGCGTTGGCGTTCGTATTTGTAGTAGCTAACGTATAGGGTCAACATGTGGACCAGCGTGCAACCTGCCAATAACAGCAATGTAGTGTCCATATGTGGAAATGTCTCCACGTGGATGCTTTATTTTTTGTTGCGTCTTCTGCAACAAACAGAAAAAAATTGTTTCCGTCTCACGCGAATAAAAATAAATGTATAAATCCCGTGAAAGTTTCGGTCTGTGACAGTAACACCGACATGAATATTTAATGAGGTAGGTCTATTGATGAATGGTTGGCAGTTCCTCAACAACTCGCAGTGATTTGCTCAGGGTTAAAAACAATTGTTTAAATAAAACAACGTAACCTGGCGTAATAATGCAGTCGTATGATAATAGGATCATCAATAATGATCTATGATGATAACTGATAAACACATGCCGTTATAGTAACTTGGAAAAGCACACAATGTGCTGTAGAAAACCTACCACTAGATGTCAGCAGCGACATGTGAGGCTTCAGGGTTTTTTATTTTATTCAATAAAATATAAACATTTAAAAATTCACCACCATTATGTTTTTTTACATGTATAAGTATAAACAGAGGGTCTACGGTAATTTTGTTTTACTAACTTAACTAATATTATTGTTAGTAGGCTATGCATATTGTCCTAATAACATTTAAAATGACTTTGGGACTTTTTGAGGTCCCCAATGGTGTAAAATGTCAGTATAAATCAGATGGGTTTGTTAATGTGTGGTTTCCTCTAAGATATAAAAAGAAACATTTACTTTGTAGGTAATTTAACTAGTTCATAATCTATGACTCCAATCAATGCATGCAGTAAACATTCTACCATGATGATTCACCGTTAGCCACAAAGATTCTGGTACAAGCAAAACGTGAAAAAAACATCAGAGCCCATTTGCATAAGCTTAGCCATAATGTTAAGACTCTGTCTTAAGAACTAGTGCGAACAACTAGCAGTTATTATGGGGTTATCAGTCTTACATTTCGATATTAAATTAAACCAATCTACGTTTTTATGTAACTGACTTGAAAATGAAAATGAAAAAAAAGAAGACTAACTTGTAAGACTAGTTATGCAACCGGCCCCAGTACAGTAGATTTTAAACTCATATGCTCTCGAATAGGTTACACAATTAGTCTGATAACCACAGTTACTATATAGCCTAGCACTTTTATATTTGCTCTACAGACTTTAAATTATGAATTTTAAAAATAGTTTAAGTCACTTAAACCTTGTGAAACTTATGAAAATGTGTTTCCTAAGAAGATAAATAAAAGTCAATTTCAAATCCTTTGCTGTTGATATACAGCTTTGTCTAGACATAAGCCACAAGGCATCATGTGACCAAACTTGAGCTTTACAACCTTACTAAACCTTGTTCCTTCTTCTTTTCTATGATCTTATCTAGGTGATTTTTTTTTTTTGGGGGCAGTTTTTCACATTATACAAAGATGAAGTGTGAAGTATGAAATGTTGTAAAGTTAATACATTTAAAGTAATATAGTATGTAATTAAGTGATACTAGTTGCATAAAAATACACATACAATATAAATACAAAATATTATAATAGGAAATAGTGAGCCTATACTTTTTGTTAAAAAAGTTCCTATAGGCTATCATATTGTATTTTCAGTTTTACTCACACTAACACATTCTCTTTGTTGTGTTTTTAGATTTGTGGATTGTGAAACTAATTGTGTGAGCGAGGATTTGCAATCAGACCACGACTAGGTTATGATACTCTAACTGCAATGCAGGGGAGAGAGGTTCATGAGAATGTTTGTGAAATAACATTCTCACCGGGGTTCTTATGTCATCTTAAACTGCGGTTGGTAAGGGCAGTTGTAAAATGTGAAGCATAGGTCATAACCCATTTTTAGTATAAGAACATTTTCTTAGAAAAGAAGCACTTGGCATTTATGTGCCCGGGAAAGGTGGCAGCTGTTTATGTTGACTGCCACATAAAAGTAGCCTAAGTAAAGTCAATGAAACCAGGTCAGATCATTAATATAATTAGTTGAACTGACTCTGGGCAACACGTTTACTTGAAAATGTGTTTGTGTGCCAATGGATTATTTGTTTTGAAATATTTAAGCAAAGAATTACAGACCTAAAATGATATCAATGAACCAGTTGAACCATTTACATATGTACATATACAGTATATATTACATTATTTTATTAGATTTTTTTATTCTGATCCTCAAATCTGATGATTTATAACATAACCAGGTGGCAAACATAAAAAACAGTGAACCATTGAACTTTCAGAAACATCCCACTCGATTACTGAAATGAATCGCTCCACAGACTGGCACTTTTTCAGACACTTTTTCAACTGGTATAGCTTTTCTTTGACTGTTTGACACGGGGTTTTTTTTATGCCAGTGTTTTTTCATACTGTTTTTACACATTCTTGTGGAGTTCAAAACTAACTTTTTCAAAGACGAAAGTTGTGACCCAATGTTGCCTTCGAGCGTTAGCCTATACATGCAAGAACCATTTTGTCTCAAAACTTGTGTGATTCATTTCGAAGAGGAACTACGACGCCATGGCACCAAGTCTGAGCCATTGAACTTAAATTGTACTGCAGCCCACTCAGTTTCTCATGAGAAAATTTCTCCAGATAAAATGAAACCTGTGTGCTATAGACCATTTGTCATCCTCATTTGTTCATTGATTGTAGTGATAATGACTGATCAGTGCTATAGTTTTGAAGTAGGACGCTACACCATAAAAGGCTCAAGGTAGGCAATGGCTGATGAAATATTTCTAAAATTTCTTCATATTTGGATTTAGGAGTTTACATATACAACGTTTCAAGTGTTTTGCTTGTGCTACAATATTCGGTAACGCTTTATTTTACAGTATTACACGTTACATGTAGTTACTGTAATAATTACTATAAATTATGCAAAATTACATGCAACTAACACTAAACCAATCCTAACTTTAACCCTATAGTAAGTACATGTATTATTATTACATACTTAAATGCATGTGTACACCGTAACACAGCACCTTAAAATAAAATTAAGCAAAGAATTACAGACCTAAAATTATATCAATGTACCAGTGCATGATTTTATTTTATTTACATATGTACATATACAGTATACATTATTTTTATTAGATTTTTTTATGCTGATGGAATGTACAGCTTCAGTGGTAATGCGCATATCAGTATCCTCAAATCTGATGATTTATAACAAAACCAGGTGGCATACATAAAAAACAGTGAACCATTGAACTTTCAGAAACATCCCACTCGATTACTGAAATGAATCGCTCCACAGACTGGCACTTTTTCAGATCATTAAAATAACGTAACTGGTATAGCTTTTCTTTGACTGTTTGACACAGGGGTTTTTTATGCCAGTGTTTTTTCATACTGTTTTTACACATTCTTGTGGAGTTCAAAACTAACTTTTTCAAAGACGAAAATTGTGACCCAAGGTTGCCTTCGATACTGTACATGCGAGAACCAGTTTGTCTCAAAACTTGTGTGATTCATTTCGAAGAGGAACTACGATGCCATGGCACCAAGTCTGAGCCATTGAACTTAAATTGTACTGCTGCCCACTCAGTTTCTCATGAGAAAATTTCTCCAGATAAAATCAAACCTGTGTGCTATAGACCATTTGTCATCCTCATTTGTTCATTGATTGTAGTGATAATGACTGATCAGTGCCATAGTTTTGAAGTAGGACGCTACACCATAAAAGGCTCAAGGTAGGCAATGGCTGATTAAATATTTCTAAAAATGTATTTCTTTATATTTGGATTTAGGAGTTTACATATACAACGTTTCAAGTGTTTTGTTTGTGCTACAATATTTGGTAACACTTTATTTTACAGTATCCTTGTTACACGTTTACATGTAGTTACTGTAATAATTACTATAAATTATGCAAAATTACATGCAACTAACACTTAACCAATCCTAACTTTAACCCTATAGTAAGTACATGTATTATTATTACATACTTAAATGCATGTGTACACTGTAACACAGACACCTTAAAATAAAGTGTAACCCACTATTCTTAAGAAAATCAAACGAGACTTTGAGTACTGTAAGAACGTTTATTACTTAGCATACATACACAAGTAAATATATAAAAAAAACATTTATTTTAAAGTTGTATCTAGGAAAAGCATAAGCATTATAAAGTCTGAATATTCACAATTGGCTATGTAATGTCCACGTTGAATAATAATGCTTTCTAGATGATTACTGTCAAAAATATGTCCACACATGCTTGCTTGTGATTTACCTTAATTCATCATGCACATTAAGTAATATGTTCACTAATGCATCATTTATTTTTTATGAAGTAACATTGCTCAAAAGTTTGATTACTTAGCCAACATACACAAGTAAATATAAAAATAAAGTTGTGTCTAATAGTATAAACATAATGAATTCTGAATATGCACAATTGTAACTAAATTGTTATATAATGATCATGTAGATTATGATGCTTTCTAGATTACTGTCAAAATGTACATGTTTGCATTGTGTGCAATTTATTTGAATGTATCGTGTGCACTAAGTAATATCCTCACCAATATATCATCTATTTTAATGTAGGCAATCAAATATAGAATGTATAGAACATTGCTCAAAAATATTCTTCTTAAATGGTCAGTATGATCAATTCATATTATAGCAAATGCTTTAAACAAAAGATTTTAAGTATATGTCGGTTTCACTTGATAGTATCACTGCAAGAAAGAGTGCGTTCGGAATACAGCAGATTTCACTCCTTCCGAGTAAGTGAGAAAAGCCGCCCGCGGGTTGAAGTGTTTCCAGAGTAAGTCTCAGAAGTGCCATTAGAGAAAGAATTAGAGGAGCTCTGGTGCATGTTTCTTTGACCCACGCAGCTCAGACACAGGGCAGAGGCTCTGCGCCTGAAATGCTGATCCAAACAAAGGTAGATGACTGGATTTAAACAACTGTTGAGAAATGCCAGGCAGCAGGACAGCGTGAGTCCATTAAGTACGATCAACCTTGTGTCCCTGCTAAGATCTCCCGTTCTCATCAGTAAGACGACCTGGATGGTCTTGAACAAATTGAAAGGAAGCCAGGAAATCAGAAAGGCTGCAATTATGGCCAACACGATCTTGAGGGTATGGCGTTGTCTGGCTTCTGCACGCGAGTTTGCGGCAGTGTGACAGTGGCGCCGCAGGTTAACCAAAATCGACCCATAACAGAGGATTAGAATCAGTACAGGGAGCAGGAAGGTTAGAAATATGGTCAGGAGATTCATTCCTTGGACGAAAGAGGATTTCAAATCCTCCGAACACAATGTATCGTCTATCAACCGACGGTACACCAACGATGGAGTTCCAAAGAAGAAAGAAATGATCCACACCATGCCACAGGTGATCTTCACACAGTTGCTGCTCCGTAGGAACTGAGAGTCCATGAGGCGCACGATAGCCAAGTACCGGTCCACGCTCATGCAGGTGAGGAAGAAGATGTTGGAAAAGCGGTTGACCGCAATGATGAAGCTGCTGATCTTGCACATGACCTCACCAAAGGGCCAGTCACCATAAAATGCCGAAACCGCCCAAATTGGCAACGTGAGAACAAACACAAGATCGGCTAATGCCAAGTTCAGCACGAAGGTGTCCACAAGACGTCCGTATTTCTGTCGCCGTTTGCCGATTACCAAAATGACAAAAAGGTTCCCCAAGAAGCCAGTGAAGAACATGATGCAGTAGAGCACAGGAATGTAGACGTTGGACATGGGCAGCAAAATCGAATCGTTCTGAAATGGACTGTAGAAGACGTAATCATCTGTGGAGTTCGATGAATAATCAAGGTCATCGTAATTGCTCGTGGAGCTCATTGCAGCATCAGAGAGTGCCATCTCTTTACTGTTTGCCATCTGTGCACAAGTGATGGGCAAAGCGGAGAAAACCACGTCACATGCTTAGAAACCACAAACTGCAATAACAGGTTCCCTATCTCTCTCTTCTCTCTATTTCCTTAAAACGTTTACATTTATCACAAAGAGGTGCATTCTCTGAAACGTACAGTGCTAAAATTGGTATATTACGTTTTTATCTCCATCATGTCAATGTCAAAAATAGTAAGAGGGACTTGATTCACTGCTAATTGGTGTAGTATAAGTGTAGTTGCTTTTTGAAAATATGTTTTTCTCAATAACACACATGAGAATATTAACACAAATGTATAGGCTATGAAGACTTCAGATGCAAAAGCCTTTCAGTGCCATCTGAAATTTTCTTCTAAAATGAGCATTTTTATCAAGCTTGTATATTTAAGTTCAGTCATTTCACTTTAATGACAATTAATAGGTAATTTTCATTGCCATTAAAGTGAAATAACTGAACATAAACATGCAAGCTTGATAAAAAAAATTATCATTCTAGAAGAACATTTCAGATGGCAAGTCTTCATATAATGTTTAAGAAGTTTTCTCACGCACAATTACTTCCTCTAAGCAAGAAAAAAAAGCACAATGCAAGCAGTAAAAAAAAAAGGTGAGAAAAATACCAGGTTGGTGAAGTTTATTTATAGAATGCAACTGTGCAACACATTTTTTAAATAAGAGTGTGAGAGGTGCAGAGCTGTCGCGGTATCCTGGTGTTAACAGGGGTACCACATATTTTACACCATTTTAAACGTTTGAACAGACTAGATAGGTTAAACAAGTTCAAGTAAAGTACGAATAATTAAAATGACAGTGCAAATGTGTGGTCACATTAGCAAAATATCATTAAATTTCACATGTAAACAAAGGTTGATTGTATATTGTCAATATTGTAGTGATGAATGCACAGCTCACACAGAAGTAACTTTCAAACCAGCAGATGTCTGTTGGTCAATGCATCGAATCTACGCGTTCTGCATGGGGGATTTGGCAACGGATGATTTACTCAATGTAAAAAAAAAAATTGCCGTCTTAAATTAAGTACCATCAACTTGGATGTTTAAGTCATTTAAACTTGAATTACATTAAACTGACTTAAAACATTTTTTTAATCTGGTAGAAATTATAAAAACACTAAAAATTGCTTAACTTATTTGGATGAGTTAAAGCAATGTAAAAACACATGTTGTCGTATTGTCATGTTTTCAGTTTGATCTGTTTTTCGGTTCAGTTTATGTTTGAGGCGTTGTCCACACTAATACATTTTCGCTTGAAAACGCAATTTTTCTCTCTCCGTTTTGGCTTCCCGTCCACACTGTCAAATTGTCACTATGGTTACTAATTGATTTGAGTATTCTGTTCAGGTGTGTCTTGTCTTGTTTGCCCATGTATTTAAGCCCTCTGTTTCAGTCAGCCCCTTGTCTAGCATTATTTCAGTTCTCTGTGATTGTAAGTTTTCTTGTTTAAGTATTGGATTAAAGTCTCCTATATAGTATCTCCTTTGTTCAAAAAGCTGGAGCGGCTGGTTAGCTCTTATGCCAAGAAGTGGCTTGGTCTTCCCAGGTGCATTACCAACACAGCACTGTATGGAAAAGGTGTTTTAGAGCTACCTGTGCCCTGCCTTACCGAGGAGTTTAAGTGTGCAAAGGTGAGGCTTGAGATGACTCTGACAGAGTCTCAAGACACTGTAGTTGCCAGAACTGTCCTTACCCGATCGACTGGAAGAAAGTGGTCCTCAGCTGTGGCGTCAGAGCAAGCAAAATCTGCTCTCAGGCACCAAGAAATTGTCGGGCGCGTGCAGTTGGGGAGACAAGGTCTAGGAGTTGGGGAAAATGTACCATTCTGGCACAAAGCAACTCCTTTACGATGGCGAGGTTTAGTCGTGGAAGAAATACGCAAACAGGAGCAGGTGATGAGGCTTACAAAGGCAGTTTCACATGTGAAACAGGGCTAATGGACACATTGGAAGGACATAGAAAAGCGGAAACTCTCCTGGAGGGAGCTGTGGGGGATGGAGGCATACCGAGTCAGCTTCCTCATTCGAGCAGTTTATGATGTTTTACCATCACCAACTAACTTCAAGCAGGGGAAGATGCCACCTGCTTCCTGTGTCCCTGTTCAGCAAACCTAAAGCACATCTAGGTTGGCTGTAAAACAAGCTTGGCACAAGGCCGTTATACATGGCGGCATAACCAGGTGCTAAGGTGCTTGGCGGCCAGCCTTGAGGCCAAGCGAACAGCCACAAATACCCTCCCGCCTCTGCCAGCCAAGCAGTATCCATCAATGGCCTTTGTTCGTGCAGGTACAACACAAAGTAGATCGTAGGGATCCAGCTCATATCCGGGCCTGCTGCACAAAGCACGAGCCTGGAAGTTATTAGCAGATCTAAACCAGCGGTTGCACTTCCCCATTGAGATTGCAGTAACAAACCTTAGACCTGACATCGTCTTTTGGTCCTCCACCCTTCGAAACGGCCTTCCTAGTGGAACTGACAGTGCCATGGGAGGACTCAGTGGAGGAGGCGTATGAACGTAAGAGACTAAAGTACTCAGAGCTGGCAGCTGATGCTGAGCAGCGTGGGTGGAAAGTCAGGATCTACCTAGTGGAGGTCGGCTGTAGAGGGTTTGTCGGCCGCTCCTCAGTCCGGTTTTTGAAGGACCTATAGTTTAGTTTAGTTTATTTATATCAGGACAATGTGCAGTTACATTAATAAGATGGCTGCACCAGATTTAGCACTAAAACGGTTAATACAATATAAAAAGGCAATTTATAAGAAAATACAATATATAAAATGCACATTACCAATTTGGGTACAGAATTAGTCATGTTACAAAGGGTGTGACATGTTTCCATTGTCGAGGTCCAGAATCAGCCACCCGTTTAGTGTGAACAGGACTGGTGGTCTAAAAGCCAGTCTTTGACTGCTCGTGAGAAGCTGTGAAAATCTGCAGTCTTCTTTAGGTTGTCTGGAAGCACATGTCTGGAAGCACACCTAGGAATGCGAGGTCAGGCTTTGCAGCAGATTGTGAAATCCCTTTCCAATGCAGTTGAAGAGAAAGTATAGTATCTGGGCCTGTAGACAGTAACAGTAGTTGAGCAAGGGGGGATCACAAGCTAAGGGGGCACACCTGGGACACTAGGTATTGCCGATGAGCCCCCTGGAGGTGTTGTTGGTTAATCATCGAAACACTCGTGAATGAGGGTGCCCACCTGATGACCCCAGTGAAGCCAGTGATCCTCGGCACTTGTCTCAATATCTCTCCTATTTCCAGCTTATAGTATATCCATCTTGGGATACGTGGATTCCGGGATTGTAACATCTAGTCCTTTACCTGAGCTCTCCTTTATTGTGCGATTGATTACAGCCACCGGGACCCATGTGGTGCTATCATTTCACAATCGAACCTTTAAAAGGAAACCTTTTTTTCAGTATTAAAAAAATCTGAGGTGAACTTCAATGTTTCACCTGTCTACTGACAAAATGCTTGCATATGTAATTAGATTTTATGCAGTTTTGAAAAAAGTCTCCTTAAAAAATGGTTTAGAATATATTTTACTCGAAATGCCCGTTTGCTTTTTTTTCCAGATTGTTTTGCAAGGACTAGCTTTGATGTGGTTTTTTATACATTGTGTTTATCACGCGATGGGGTTTGAAGGCGGTTTCATAAGGGTTAGAAATGATTGAGGGTCGGAGATTTCCTGTACTGATCAGTTTGCGAGCTGAAAGACAGTCCCCTTAAAATCCCCAAAATCATGTCAAGACGCTATAAGGACTACATGGATAAAAATGCTCTTTTTAAATGCAGTGAAATTTAATTAATTTAAACATTAAACAAATTTAAATACTATTTAATCATGACAAAATATAAAACCACTGTTTACTGCTTGCCTCAGGAAATTTGTAAAAATTCTATATGCAGACAACATGGTGATGCACTAGTTACAGTTAAATTAAAAGGAATATTTTGGTCAACAATCTGCAAGCTATTTATTAACTAACAAAAATGTTCTTTGACGTTTCTGTTGATTATATTTAGATTTTGAGGTGTTCTATAAAACATGATAACCTATGAGACAGATGATCAAATAATGATATGATGATCAAATAAATATTTTAAAATCAATATGAATTTATGCTAAAACCAGTACTAGTTGCTTAATAAATAATTAGGTAGGCTATTTCATTGGTTTCTATGTGTTGTTATTCTCCAATTCAAAGGCCCACATTTTTTTGTGCAATCTTCAACAGACAACTTTAATTGTTTTAAAGTTGCTAAATATAAAGTGATGAGATTTGATAGTCAAAGCGATAGACTTTATCTCAAATCTCTAAAACAATTAATTGACAATTCTGCAAAACAGATGGTATATATATATAAGGTATATATATATATGCTTTGCATATGTAACATTGTTTTGATTTTTGGATTACCTTTAAATATACAGATATTTAGAATTATTAGATTAAGGGACTCAACGGGGCACTGAAGGTCAACTTTGCATTTAGTCAATGGTATTGTAAAATCTGACAAATTAGTTTTTTAAATGCATAATTTTTTATGCCATGTGTACAAACCCTTCTGCGTTAAGAGAGGATCAAATTAATTAGGCTAAATATATATATATATATATAAAAAATACTCTAGCATACTTAAAAAATAACTGTTTAAAAAAAGTCAGGACTTGACAGAGGGGTTGAGCTGTATTAGCGAATGAGAATGTCAGTATGTTACTCTGTAGCAACATGTACTACTTTCCTACTGTACTACTGGCCCTTTGAGCCTCTACAAGGTGGCCTTTGTACTGGGTAAAGGGTAAACTTTTTTATCCAGAGCCTTGATGTTTCAGTGTAACAAGCAGGTCACTGGGGGAATCTGAAGACCTTTGAACAAGTCACAGTTACATTTCCTAAGGCGATTAATTTCTTTGTATAATTATTTCAGGTAATGAGCACAGAGAGAGAGTGAATGAGAGGGAGTTGAGTGAATTCTCAGAGCACATGATAGGAAGTGCAGAAAATACCTGTCTGACCATACAAAAATATTCTCAGACTTATCTTTGTTTTTCTGCAACGATGAGTTGTTTCGGCGTAATCTGTTTTGAATTTCAGAAGAGAGAATGTTCAGTCCACCTTTTGAGTTCAGATGTGATGATCTGTAGGGTGAGCGGGTCACAATAACACGGGTCTAGTTGTAACACACATGGTTGGTTTAAATGTTACCACACATGCTAGCATTTTATCTGCCATATGGTCACGTTACAATTTCTGTTACAATTGTTTTGTCATATCTGTAATAATGAAACAAGAACGCATATTTGTTCTAGAAATGTGTGAAACTAATGTGGAAAAACTTACTCTGAACCCCAAGTGGATTGACACAAACTGAGAAAATCAAAAATGAAAATCAAAGAGTGCCCCGCTCTCCCCTACACTGAGTCATTTGAACGTAATAAATAACAGAGAACGGGAAAATACATAGTAATAGGCGTATCCACCTTATTCCTGATGAGCCCTAACTGCTGCGTTTTGAATTATGGATGGCACTTCCGGTTTGGGGAACTTCCATTCAAAGGCTGTTACTGTTTCCAAGAAAGTAGAGTGGTAGAGTGTTGTAGAATCGGTTTCAGAATTCAAGTAATACTGACCTCTGGTGGTGACATATGGACATTACATTTGTGGCATTATTCTTTCATACATTTAACGAGGAGGCTTGGGCCATGAACTGCCTTTTTGAATTATTTTGTACTGTTCTCTGAGGTCCACTTATAATTATATCAAGATTTTTTTTACATAAAAAATATCTTAATTAAAGGTGGTGTAGGTTATTCTCTGCCAATTTATTTTTGTTATGCTGGTGAAAAGTCTCATCGTATCCTGATAGCAATCACTCTGTTAAGCGGTCTAAAGTAAAATATATGTCGTCTTTGGAAGGCGTAGGAGCATAAAATGTTCGTTCAATCGTTGCGTTTCGTCCGAACGGTCCCATAGCATGTGTTCCCTGTCGGTCAACGTGTGTTTGCATACCACTGCGCAGGCTATTTTGCTAGTTTCAGCCTGACGCAGTTAATAATTTTCACATCCTGCCACGTTGTTTTAAAGTAGCATTTGCGCCTTTATGCGCCCATGGGACTGCTGGTCTGAAAATGAGGCGTTCAAGCGCATTGGCGCGTTGCTATTTTGAGGCAACTGACATAGACTGTAAGGGGGTTCAGAGTAAGTTTTTCCACATTAGTTTCACACGTCTAGAACAAATATGCGTTCTTGTCATTACAGATATGTGACAAACAATTGTAACAGAAATTGTAACATGACCATATGGCAGCTAAAATTGTTAACGTGATCTAATCATAGCCTATAATCAAGACAAACATTTTTATAATCAAGCATTTTTAAATGATTTAAACTACATTTTTGAGTAAAAAAAAAAACGATAGGCTAGGCTGTACAACATTCAACTAAACCACACATTCAACAGACAGAACAGGAGACAAATATGAGCCATAATGCTTTAAATTTGAATAATAATATCTGAACATTGACTCATTGACATTGTCTTTAGTCACCTGTTGGCGCATTTGTTTTCTTTTTTGTTATTTAAAAGCGTTAATGTGCGCTTAGGCGGGTCCATAATGCGCGTACACTTTGCTTATTACACACACAGGGACGCGCAGCAGCACACAAACATGCCAAATAAAAATAAAAGGATTACAATGTAAAATATTAATATTGTCAACATAAAGATGGTGGAATCCGGCTTGTCCCAGATGGTCTGCTCGCACGCTTTATCCTCGCGCACGAGTAGATCCGTTTCCTCTCTGGAGAAGCATTCAGTCTTTCCGTTTGCAAATCTAATAATAAAATAGCAAATCCGCCATGGGGCGAGCGCAACTGGCTTTTAAAGGGAATTAGAGATGATTTTTTGTGATTTTTTGTGATTTTTTGTTATGCCCAAAACACATAGAGACAACCCCTTTAGACCATGGCCTGGGCGCACCGACCATTTCCCCCAACATTAAACTAGCAAAAATGGATTCGGACACGCCCTAAGTGCACTTGCGCCCTGCGTGTTAGTCCATGCACTTAGATTGTTAAAATAGGGCCCATGATATTGGTATTGTAGTAAAATAGTCTCCGGTCTTCTTGGCTGTGCATGCGTTCATGGTGTGGGTTTGGACTGCGATTTGTAGGGAATGTGGGACATATGCTTTTAGTGCTATCAGGCTAAAGTTAGCATTTTCCTAGATGTCCTACAGCACCTTTTAAGAAATATGGGTTAGGCTATTTTCTGTCCTGTTTTGACCCCCCTAATCGAAACACATGGTTTGAATAGGCGTGGCGGATTGTAGACTCAGATTGTGATTGTAGATTGTAGTTAAAACGCCCACTGGTATTGTCCAACAGTTTTGCATATTTTAAAGTTTTCAACACCCCCAGTACACGTGTGGGATTGTTTTTAAAACTTCCGATCTTGGGAAATTCAGCCATACAGGTTAAATGCATACATACCCAGTACAGGTCAAACGATCTGTAATAATGGCAATAGTGACCACGTATTAAACATGTGGTGCGATATTACTGTCGGATCCAAAATACTAGGCACAGCATTGACTTTCAATCTTTCTGAAAATCTTGCGTCGAATCGTGTCTTGTTTGTAAATGAATCCACGGTGAAATGAAGTGAAAAAATGACCAAGTTCTTACTGACGCGGTCTGGGACTTAATTAAAAATAAAGTAAAGTAATGTTAGGATCAGAAGGAAGGTAATGCAAAGGCTGTGTGGTTTCACAATTTGGCACTGCACAGTGTCTTGTCTTCTGAGCCATCTTTCCTGTTTGGTTTCTGCATTGACCTGCATTTGCATCTCTCGTTATTTACCTACTACATGGCATGTGCGAATCGATGGGCGGAGCTAAATAACCAGCGATGTAGAAGCAGGCATTGATCTTCTTCTGCAGAGGAGGTGTTACTCAATTACGTAATAAAGTAGCACATTCCACAATCAGTCGTTCTGGGGTGCGTTTCCCGTACAACGACATAACTCGCTGCTTCACTACCATAGCCTACGATGCATTGTTGGAGAGATCAACTAGCTAGTCACGACTGTTTACTGAAACCATATTGTCACAAAGTGGTCGTTCAACCACGTTGGTTTATGATGTCACGCACGTGGTGGAGTAGGCCTATAACTAATGAAACTGAGATCGAATTAATGCTTAATGAATAATTTTGCTTTATTTCCAGATTCAACCATTGACTCGTTCTTACATCTTAGCATAGAGCACGTTCGCACATGCGCAGTCTTCAAAAATGGTGACTTTAAATCTCTTGACAAACTATGGCCCTGTCCCAAATGGCACACTTCATATGCACTTTTTGGTCTTGTGGACTTACAATGGGTGCCGTGTGTGCATGTCAATTAATTCCATGAGACCGTAGGGTGTCCCATTTGTCATTTTAGGTTTCAGAAGGGTGCTTTGCGGTCAATATGAGGCCTCGATGTATGGAAGGCCAATAGAGCCAAAACATGTGAAACTGTTGTGTAAACACGTAATTATGTCTTAACAGGTAAATTACATGTTAACGCGTAAATTATTGGACACCACCTACTGATGTCTAGTATTCCTTCACTTGAGAAAAGAGATATTTTAGTATCATTGATATACAATCCCAAATACAGAACAGTTGAGACATTTTGTAAAATGCAGTAAAATAAGAATCTTCAATTTGTTAATTATCTTTTATCTTTATTTAACTGGCAAAAGTACAAAGAAAGGATTCCAATGTTTGTACTTTTCACTGAACAATAAAGTTGTATTTTGTAAGTATAAACAAATTTTGATTTTGATATCTTCGCAGTCCACAAAGATTGGGACAAAGGCACTGTCACATCACCATTCCTTTTAATTACACTTTTTAATGGTTTGTAAATTGTTCTGGATTTGGGTTTATATTGAAGAACCCAATTTTGGGTAAAATATGGACAAACCCAGCCGTTGGGTTAAATTTTTACATTACATTTTTAACCCAACGTTTGGGTTTGTCCATATTTTACCCAAGATTGGGTTGAAACAACCCAGCATTTTTTAGTGTAAGATTAATAAATGATGAAGAAGTATTGTTGATTCTTAGTTCATGTTCACTAAGGTAGTTAACTAATGTTAACTAATGAACCTTAAGTGTTACCATTTTTTATGTCTATAAAGATTTATTCCGTTTTAGTTTGCTTCGTTTAGTTATTTTAGTTCAAGTTAAACTAAACCCAAACAAGTTCAAATAAAACAAGTAGGTTCATTTTATTTTATTTTATTTCAAGTAATGAAAATGTTTAGTTATATAGTTTGTTAAAGACAACAACCCTGTTTGACAGTGCCACTTTTTTTTAGTACTCAAAATATAGACTCTTAGTACTAGAAATTCACAAACCAAATCCTCACAGTTCTGTAATTCTAGAATGCCACATAACCTCCATTAATGGTGTCACAGGAAAACAAGGCTTCGGGTTTCTAAAATGACTGCCACAAGTGACCATGAGCAGATAAGATTACGTGTGACTTTTTTTTTTAAGTCAGCCAGTGTACCAAGTCTACTGCATTCATTTAAATATATATTTTTCCTTAATCAGGCCTTAAGGATCACAAAATCAGCTGAATTTGCACAAAGAGTGAGGGGTTCATATGCGCTCATGCAGATACCTGTGTTGTCAAACTTCTGAGCAGAATGTTCCAACCAACATTGTGGCTTTTTTATTAAAACTATTGTTTACTTAGTACCGTTTGTATTCAATTCAGATATCTTCGAAATAGTTTAAAGGACACTTTTTGTACCCTTTTCAGGTGAACAGGTTTTATGGACATGTTAAGATGTTTTGTTTGCTTATTTTTTAATTGAAAACCATTTAATATGTAGCCTATTAAATTAAAATTAATGTTATCTCTTTCAGGTCTTTCTAGTCTTCCTAGCCCATGTGGAAGGTGATGCCACACTCAATCCCTCTCCAGATTGGTAATGTGATGACTGTTATTACATAATAGCTCATATTCATAATTTAAACTTTGAAGTAAGTGGATTGTTTGACTAGAATACAAAGTGGTCTGACTATAGTTGTCATTTTTTTAAAATCTTGTCAGGTAGAAACAGTGAAACATTTAAGATACTTTCTCAATCTCCTTTTATCTGTTTCAGCAGCTCAGAACAAAATGTTCTTTTCTGGGAAGGACTTGGATGTGTTTCAGGCAGATTTACTGGACCAGTGAGTGGCATTTATTGATTCACTGTATATGCAAAATTTCATCAGTGACATTTACATTTCTGTTATAGTAATAATTTCTTCCTTTGTTCTTTAATTTAAGTTTCTTTAAAAACATTGCAATTGTACAAATATTTAATATATAATAAATAGGAAATACAGCAATTTGTATATTTCATTATATTACTATTCCCAACTTCTGAAGAATGTTGGCGGGTTCTTCTTATCCAAAGATCAATGAGAAGGTTTTGTCTGGGATGGCAGGCTCTCAGGTGGCTGCAGAGGCCATAGACTTGCAGGCTTTTGGGCAGATGGGGTAGGGAAAGATCAGATTGCTGTTGTTAGATACTTGGGCAGCCAATTCTTTTTCTTCCTTTACACTTCTCCTAAGCAATTATCACTCTATGCTCCTCAAGCTCCTAGGCAGCCTTCATTGTGGTGGTCCTGCAGCTGGATCTGTCTGCTGCCAGTGTCTCCCAGTCTTCGGGGTTGATGTCAGCCTGCATCAACTGTCACTTCATCTGATCTTTGTAATGCTTGTTTGAGGCTCCTCAGTTATGCTTGCCCTGGCAAAGTTCCCCATACCGCCTTTGGTAGTCTTGTGTCATCCATGTCTGACACGTGGCTTGCTCAGCAAAGCTGTCGCAGCAACAGCATGGCCTCAACGCTTGGCGAACCCGCTTCTTCCAGTACCTCTGTGTTGGTCTTGTAGTCCTGCTACTGGATTCCCAGGATGAAAAGGAGGCACAACTGGTTGAAGCACTCGAGCAGCTGGATGTGTTTACAGTACAGGACCCTTGACTCAGATCCACATATCAAGGTACTGAGGACTACTGCCTTGTAGACTTGAGTCTTCATTAACAGGTGCAGGAAGCGGTTCCGGCAGACATTTCTGAAGATGACCAAAAGAGCTGCAGATTTAGTCAAGTCTGTGGCCCACGTCTTTGGCTATTGTAGTGTCATTTAAGATTATGCTGGTCCACTTCGTAGAAGATGGCCATTGATGTTGATTTTGGGTGGGCTGTAGGTACTTTGTGGAGGCTTCTAGTACATTAGTTCTATTTTATTCGGGTTAATGGTCAGAATAAACTGGCTGCTGTCGCAAAGTGGTAGACGAGTGACAGGAGGGCTGCTTCTTTGTGTGCCAAGAGTACATTAAGAAACAGTAACAGTAAGTCTGTGATCAGCTCTTCAGTCGTCTTGGTTTGAGCAAGGAGACAGTAAAGGTTTAAGACACTGTCATCTGTTTGGAACCGGATGTTGATGCCATCAGACAGGTCTACCTTGACTGCTGTCAGCATCATGCTGAAAAAGATGGCAAAGAGCATAAAGGCAAGAACACAGGTTTGCCTGACGCCATTACCAACTGGGAAAGGGTCTGAGTGGTTGCCACTGAGTTTTACATATCCTGGCTGTCCTTCCCAGCTGCTGAACGACTGCGAGAAACTTTTATTAAGATCTTCCAGAGCCCATCTTGGCATCTTGGTTTCATAGGCTTTCATCAGGTCATAGAAAGCTGCATACAGGCCCAAATTCTGCTCTCTGCATTTCTTCTGCAGCTGGTGTACAAAGATCATGTCCGCAGTGCCTCTGTTAGCTAAGACGCCGCACTGGCTCTCTGGGAGAACTTCTTCAGCGATGGTAGGTACCGGCCTGTCAAGAAGGACTCTGGCAAAGATCTTCCCTGCAATGGAAAGAAGAGTGATGCCTCACTAGTTGGAGCTTTCAGAATTATCTTTATTTGTTCTTACATAGGAGACTATCACTGCATTGCAAAGGTTTTGCAGAATGACTCCCTTCTCCCAACAGAATACAAAAAGCATGGATAGTTGTCCAGCAACAGCGTCTATGTCTGTTGTGATGGGCCACAGACAGTGCATAAGGCTTCACAGAAGGCTATAAATGTATCCAGTGTCAGAATAAAACTGGATTTTCCCAGCTATGTCCAGCCACCAGTTGTTCTGGATCATTCTCAGCGCTGACTGGAGTGTTACAAGCTTTTCTGTAGGCTGCCTTGCAGGTCTGGTTGTTGGGACAAGCGAGGAGTCTTGTGTGGCTAGAGCGCTTTGACTTAAGAAGCGATTTCATCATAATTTTCATCAAACCAATCTTTGTTCTTCCTGTATGAGAAGCTTGTTACATCTATGGCTATTTTCTGGAGAATAGTCTTTATCTGGTTCCACTGCTTCTCAAGGTCTGGGTCTTGGTATGGTGATTTTAGTTTGCAAAATCTTGCCTCCAGATCCCTGTTGAACATCTCTCTTTTTAAGCCAGCAGCCGGCTAAAATTTTGTTTCTTGGTCTGAGGTCCCCTTCTGTTCACTGTGGCCTTGATAGGGATGTTGAATTTTTGCTCGAACCAGTCTGTGGTCTGTGCAGAAGTTGCCATCTTTTTGACACATAAAGATGTAGTCCTGGAGGTGCCAATGCACGGATGTCTGCAGGTTGTCTTTAATCTGTCCTTCTGCTGAAATAGGGTGTTGTCAGATCATGCTCCATGCAAAACTCCAGCAGCATGTGCCTGTTGTCCTTACAATTGCAGACTCTGTGGTGACCCAATACTCCTGGTCAGACTGTGTGATCTTTGCCAACTCGCATGTTAAGATGATGGCCCATGACGAGGAACTTATCTGCCTTATCTACTTTCAAGAGAAGGGACTTCAATTCTCTGCAGAAAGTTTTCTTTGTGATGGGCTCTGCCTGAAGTGTGGTAGGGTAAACACTGTTGATGGTCATAAACTGGTTGCCCAGGAGGGGGAAGCACCCAATACTTCATTCTCTATGAGTGACCCTTGCTCTGGAAAGCATACTTAGCTGAGTCCAGCTTAATGTCCAGTTTAGTTAGTTCTCTTGCCACCAGCGCTGATTGTCTCTGAGTTTGATCACTTTTATCAAAGTCTAGTATTTTGAGGACATTCCAGCACACCACCTTGAAGCTTCTTGTCTTTGTTATCTTAATCTTAGCTTTTCGTATACAGCTGATATGAGATGCTGGGTTTGAGCCACCTTTACTAGGCCCGTCTCTGTGTGGAGCAAGCAGACCTAATAAATCATACCAAATGTTGCAAAATATACTTTAAACCTATTGTTTATACACAACAGTGTGAAATATTGTATGATTTGTTCTCTCAAATAAAATGGTCCTGAATTTATGTACAATACAGTTTAAAAGTTTTTTTTTATGTTCTTGAAAGAAGTCTCTCATGCTCACAAAGGCTGCATTTATTTGAATAAAAACAAAATAAAAAAGTAATACTGTTGAAAATGCTAACTTTTTGTAATTAAACGCAGTTAAGAGTAACCTTTATCCACTCACTTTTCACTACATTGTGTATCAGATAAAAAAAATTAAAGATCATGTCAGAATTTAAAGCTAAATAAAAATGCATATAATTCAGAGTGGATATATGCATCTGATGTTAACTAGCTCTTTAAATATCAACGAATGATTATTGATGTTATTCATGATGTGAAAGAAAACTATGCTTCAATAATCACAGCTCTTGTTTGAAGTTAAACTGAAAAAAGGAAAAGGAAAAGTAAAAACGGTAGACAGACAGTCTAACCACAGAGATTGCTATCTGGAAAAAAAACATCAGTTCCGTACCAAAGTGCAAAGGGGTGTTGAGAGGCACAAGGACATCTTAAGCATTTCAGACAAGATGGAGGCAGTAGTGTTGCTTCTTTTTTTGTTTTAGATTATTTTACTTGCAGCCTGCTAAACTGATTTCACTGGATTAAGTGCATGCACCATATTTGCAAGACGTGCAAGGAATTTAAACCAGGAATTTTAGCAGAGACTTTGTCAAAAGCTGAGACCTTTGACTTTTGGAGTAAAATAACAGTTTTGATTATTCTGTAGGCAGACAGCCTGAAATAAAAAAATATATGCTGATCCTATAAAGCAAACACAATTAAAGAAACATATACTTACTCCCTCTACTCATACTTGATCTTTTTGCAATTGAAAAGAAAATTGTTAGGTCACAACACAAGTCTTATACTTAGGGCAGAAAATTGTACGTTTAATCTATTTTCTTTTCTGCCCCCAAAACAGGAAGAGGATCTCCTATGTGTACATGCTAATGCGAATGCAGTCATATATTATGCTGTAATGCCTCCTAGTGGTTATAATATTTTTATATATCAACATTAGCATTTAAGAAGTAGATTATTGTTGAATTATTTATAATTAATGTATCATATTTGATATGCAAAGTTCAAAGGCCTCTAAAACACCAACATGATACAAACTTTGATTAAAAACCTGCTTTTTTATGCTTCTATTTGTATCATTCTAAAAATGTTCCCCTTTAGGTTACACTTGTCTTTTTGCTGTGATATCTTTACTGATTTTTATCAAGTAAACAATACGTTTTATATTGTTAATATTTCTAAATAAACACTTACTTGACTGAAGCAATTTAGATTTACCTGATAATCCACACACAATTCTTTAGAAAATCCGTATTAAAATGTGAGTATCAAATATGATACAACAGGCTTTTGAGGAACATTCATTTGTACATCTCTCAATCATTGTTGCATTGCATCATATATACCCCCTACATTTCATTCAGGTTTATTATTGGGAGATATAGAGGGACAACTAAAGTTTATATGCATTTTATGAAAGTAGTCAGCTATACTAGTAGCCTATGTACTGCACCACAGACCACATACGCAACACTATCAATGATTGTTTCAACATGTTCTCACACTTTGACTGATCACTGTGAATGATCCTCACAAATTTAGTTCTCCCCACACTGAAACTGTGCCTGCAGCGAAACACTCCATGGTTTACACTAGACTGAAATATGAGTCAGTGTCAGGAAATTGTCTAGTGTTATGCAACAGAATGAATGTGAGCTGTGCCGTTTGTCCAAAGAAAATAAAGCTGAAGAAGAATGAAAAGGGCAAGAAACCAGAAGAATTAGTAAATTCTCTTTTTACTGTCTAACTGGGCTAGTGAGTCCCATGCCTTTCAAACTTTCAAAAAATAAGTTTGAGGTAAATCACAAATGTAAGTCATAACGAAACATGAATAATGAAATGCTGGTCATTAGTTGTTCTGTGTTTTACCAGAAAAGGAGATGGAGGTAGTCCAGCTCTCCAGAGAAAGAGCCGCTCCAGATGTTTTAGGCTCCTCCTCTCGCTCTGCTCTTTCTCTAAACATTCCAGCCAACTTAGTGCCTCTGCATGAGGGCTTTTCCACTCCGCCTGTCATAAACACATACTCACACACTCACCATTTCTAAGCAGTCTCCCCTGGTCTTTAAGATGAGAGCCCTCCAGCTCCTTGTTCTCGTTCTTTCTAGCCTGGTTGGGGCACAGCAGCAGGCCCTTATGGACTACTTGGAGAGAAGACTCCTTGCCATTGAGGTAAGAACAATAATGCTCTCCCAGCCAGACCCTGACCTCCAGATACAGGCTGACATGGAGTTTTGAGAGGAGTGAAGCTAAAGAACAAGACAACAGACTGAAGTTTGGATGAATTGTGGATTTGTTTAAGAATATGGTGCAGTTACTTTGTGCAGTTAGCATGAATTATCATCATTATTTGTATTATTAAGTTCTGTGAGGTTCCCGATAAAAGTGCAGATTCACAGAAAAGTTGGCAGTGGAGTAGAAGAGGGCTGAATGATATTTAATGATCAAACAAATATGTATACTCTTAAAAACAATCTTCAGGGGTGTTCTATATAGGATTCTTGACACAACTGTAAAGAACACTTTATGCCAAAAAGGTTATATAAGGAGAAATGTCTTAAATTACTGCATAATACTTTGTTCATTAAACATTTTTTTGTCTAGTGATAAAGTATGTTTATGAGCTGTTTAATTAATAAAATTCAATTTTAAACTAATAATTTCAAACTAAATCCATAAAATTATCCCATTGTTGGAACCCCTAAAAGGTTACATTTATGAAGTAGCTTTCCATTACCCTTTATATGGTATATAGAACCTTTACTTGTAAGTGTAATGACTATTTGAACAGTTGTGTATATTTATATACATATATTTTTTATTTATAGTTTTTAGTTTTTTAAAAATATTAATGGAGCAACATAGTTGGTAAATAAGTTTGTTTCATGTAAATATAAAGGCAGAGAGCCCTTTTACTCCAAGTATTGGGTAACTATCTACTATATACAGCAATATTTGCAAATATGTGAAAATATTTTGCATATAACATGATACTCACTCAACGTGATAACTGTACCCAATGCATGCCAGACAATCGCAGCGAAACAAAAAAAGACGGACACACATTATCTCTATTCCCTTCTGCTTTCGCTCCATTCCTACTGCTATTTCTCCTTGAGTCAGTCACCTGATCTCCCTCTGTGTCTTGGATTCAGCCACATGACGGAAATTTTTTCTTGTTTTCTCTCTGTGCTGACTCTGCACATACAGTTCTCAGGCAAGTCATTTTGTGTGATTATGCTAAAACGCACTTTGCTTCTTCTTTCCTTCCACTGAGTCACAAATTCAAAAAAGAACATTTGCTGCCAAAGGTTGATCCATCTGCAGCGCAAATGATGCTGTTCCGATGCCAAAGTCCTCATGAATTCTTGCAGCTGTCAAGGGAGGGCTTATATTTGAATAATTTACACTCGTGAGGCTGTCTGACTCAGTATTAAGTGTGGTTGAGTTCACGGTTTAAAATGTATTAAACATGCTTAGAACATGTATGCGTATTAAACCCATGTGAAATCAATGTTTGCATGCATGTTCTCAAATAGTAATGTCTGTCAAATACATTTTTTTTTGTGTAGCACTTTTCACATGGTTTCAAAGAAGCTTTACAGAAAATCATGATGTAAATGTCCTCCACCTTCCCCAGCTCCACCTGTATAGATCTGCAACGGGTAATCCATGTATGCTATTGTACAGCAGCAATATGTCTAACTTGCTCACAGTAAAAGCAGCAGCAGCGCAGCAGATCTATTCTCCCAAGACCAAACATATCAACATTGTCATACCCATTACCATGCTAAACACTCAGAGAGTTGTCATGACAGAAATAGTTACCCTATTCAAGTATACTGTGCATGCGGACCAAGTAGGCTATCCAACTTTATACACCGATATTTGCTATATAATGCTTTTTGTAATCATACTGTATGTATGTAAAGTAACTATTTCAAGCAACCGAACAGCAAAGGCCTGGCAACTTTCCAGAACATCTTCTCAACTTCATAGCAACCCCCTGGCAACCACCCTAGCATTGTGGTAACCAGAAGAACATTTATTTAAAATGACTATCCCACGAGCCTATTGCTAGCCTTCAGTTCATCTTATATTATTTAAGATGCCACTTTTAACAGATATGCTTACATCTGACTAACTCGTATCTCTTTTACTGAGGCTCTTGAGACTTGTTTTTGTTTATTTCTCCATTGGCAGGATCGCATCTCCTTGTGGCATGAGCAGACCAGCCGCTACGCCTCTGAGCTGCGCGAGTTCAAGCAGCAGATGGTGGCACAGCTAGAGGGCCTGGACAAGAGCAAGGAGGCACTGCGGAGCGAGTTGGACACAGTGGGAACACGCGTAGATCGCGTGGAGAGAGAGATGGACTACCTCGAAACACAGAATGGCGCGCAGCCTTGCGTGGACGTGGACGACAAGCTGGTGGAGCAGCAGGTGACAGTTGTCAAGGAGAGAAACAAAGCCAAGTACGCCAAGCTTACAGGTAAAGAGCTTTAGGTAACATTCCACATGCTTAGATACGGGTAATGTTTGCCTTGCAGCAAGATGGCATGAGCCATAGTTGGCTCATTCAACAAATTCAGTTCTCTGGGGTCCCATTCTCAATGCATTAGAGGCACAAATGCCATGTTTTTGTTGTGAGAACTATTACAGATTTTATCTAACATAAAATAACATGTTATTAACACTTAAAGTTGTGATTTTATATATAAAAAAAAATAGGACACATTCTGTTGAATTGGGAGTATTCAACTAAAAGATTGTTTTTAAAAATAGTTTTAAAGATAACAACTAAAAACCGGTTATCTCCCTTATTACACAAATCTTATTTCTGAAATTTAGACACCCAGGAAATGACATTATTCGGACAAGAAAAAATCTAAAATGTACTAAAAAAATTTCCACAAATTGTAGTGTTAACTGCATTCGTCAAGCTCAAACCTGTAAGAAATAAGAAATTATAAAAGAATTATTAATTTATGAATATGAGTTTATCAATAACTACAAAATAAAATTTGGTCCTAAACTAGCTAACCACTTCAACCCTGTTACCCATTCTGACATTTTTTTATTTATGCATTTTGTCTACTTTGATGTTTATTGAAAGTTTGTGCTTTTGAAAAAAAAAAATCAAATAAATTAAAAGTATAGATCACAGGGAAGTGTTATTTTAGTATGTTTACACTCTATTGAATTTATTTAATATTTTGAATTAGATTTTATTTTTATAATTTCAGTTTTCATTTAAAAAAATTTAATGTTACATTTTCTTTAAGTTTAATTTTAGCTTAATTTGAATCCTTCATTTTTTTTTTTTTTTTTGATTTCAGTTGCCATGTTAACATTTCAACTGTTATTAACTCTGAAGTTTTTTCAGTTTTAGTTAACAATAACAACACTTTCGTAGAGTTGAAAAAAACGTATTCAAATTGTGGAAAGCGCCAGCTACGCTTCATAGATTCAGTTTTAAGAAGCTCTTATAATAAAGGATAAGTGGCACGAGAAAGACAGGGAAGAGGGTTCAATCACATCAAGCTCTGAGCTATCACAACCTGACAGAGTTTAATACATAATGTATTAAATAGTGGGTCTATTCTTAAAGTCCTCGTTTAGAAAAGCACTTAGAGGTACTAAATAAAAATGTATTATTATTCCATCATGGATAGAGACAGTAATTATACTGCTGGAGGACAAATCATGATGCTTTCCTCTACACTTCAGCAGCTCTATATTGCCTTTTCATAGTAAAACGACACCAATCTGATTAACCCAGACTGTCATTAGTGTACTGTGCATTCCCATTAGGGTTTAGTGTTAAATCAGGCATTAGTGGAAAGCAAATATTGACATTCTAATTCCAGCAAAAGAAGGATTGCAAAGGAAATGCCACAGAATATTTGACGATTAACATATGACAGACTACTGAAAGGAGAATTTCTAAGCCAACGACGTGTTAATACAATATTTAAAGGGATAGTTCATCCAAAAATGAAAATTCTTTTGATTTTCCATTTATACGTTTAGACTGTAGTGACATGATCTCCAGCATCAAAGCCATGAAGATCCTGAAACGAGTGGGCGGCCCAAAGGGAATGTGGACCAAAGACATGGGAGGTGCCACCGGGAAGCTGTACATCTTAAACGGGACGGATGATAATACAGTGTATGAATTTGGTACGGTCCGTGAATTCACTTCCTCCCAAGGCACTTCAGGGGCCACCAGCGTCCAGCTCCCTTCGGCCTGGAGTGGTATGGGCCATGCAATATACAACAACCACCTTTACTATCTGAAGCAGGGCGAGGACATGAAACTAATAAAGTTTGATCTTCAGAAGAACATAGTCACGGACACTGCGGTGTTTCCAGCTAAAAACCAGCTCCCGGTGTACAGCCTGAATCCCGAGACCTTCATCGACTTAGCAGTGGACGAAGAGGGTCTGTGGGCCATCTACGCCACACAGGAGAATGAGAGGCACATCTCTTTGGCCAAGATAGACCCTAAAACTCTAGACATTGAACAGATGTGGGACACCCCTTGTGTGAGGGAGAATGCAGAAGCAGCGTTCGTCATCTGTGGTACTGTCTATGTGTCCTACAACTCCAAACTACCCAGCCGCTCCCGAATTCAGTGCGTGTTTGATGTCAGTGACATGGTAACAAATGACGACGCTCCACATGTATACTTTCCCAAACGATACGGCACTCATGCCAGCCTCAAATACAGCCCTGTGGAGCAGCTGCTCTATGCTTGGGATGATGGCTATCAAATCCTCTACAAACTCCAAATGAAAAAGAAGCTGGAGGTGTAGAATTTGTACTGAAGAAAGCAGAGCTGGGGAGGAAATGCCCTTGTTATTGGCTTGCTTTTTCTTATGCAACCCGGCTGAGTCGCACTTCAATACATTTGAGCTTTGTAGTTATTTCGAGAGCACAGCATATGATTGATTGGACACATGTTTGTTTGCTAGAAATCAATGTACATGGCTCAAGAAAGAACCATTTTAACTTAGTTTGCCTGGAGCAGAACTAATAAAATGATTTTATATTTTATTTTGACATGAACTGTGCCGTCAATAAATCATTTTGCAAAGTTAACAATTCACCTAGCAACTAGAGGAAGACGTCAACGATATTAGAGTACTTAAATACAAAATATGCCAAAGACATGAAAGTAGTAACACTTTCAGCAAAGACAGCCAAACACCTGACTGTTGGATGGCGCAATTATCCAATCAGAATCAAGTATTCCAGAGGCGGTTCACACAGAATGTGTTTTTTGCATTCCAATGTGTTGTTTTTCCATTGTTTTTCTATGTCTTGAGGTCATTTAAACTTGATAGTGGAACAAAAAAAGCAAGTCTAGAGCAACTTTTTAACTTGAGCGCCATGTATTTAGAACGCCGTTTTAAACACGTACTTCTAGCAGGTTTACATTGAAAAACAATGAGTAAAAGCACTTGCGCATGACACAGCATTCTAAAAACTCTGCCTTTTTAAAAAATGCATCTTTAGACCTTTTGTTTTTTTCACATTCCACTGCCACATGTTCTGTGTGAACTAACTCTAATCTGATTTAATATTTAACAAAGGATGAAAGAATGAAAGAAGACCAAAACAGATAGAAGCAAGATCTTTAATCACACCTTTGAAGTACAAGGGGATGTTCTGAAACAGCAATTATTATACAAATTCTCAATATAAAAGGGGAAAAGTGGCTCTGAATGAGGCATTTCATTCAGAAATGCCAGTTCCAGTGATTATTGATACAATGAGTTCCCTCCAAGCCAGTCAGCAAATTACATCATGTTATCTGAAGAGAAAACACCTCAAAGGTAACAGGAAAAATACAGAACAATGAACATTTGTCACATTTTATGTAAAATACAAAATTGGTCTTTGTAAAACAGTGCTTCTAATTTACATAATGATATAATTTCAAGTCTTGTTAGAAAGTCATGGATTTTTGCATCCTTTGACTCTGACACACAACCTTTGCTATTCATTTTCGGTTATACTTTGGAAGCTACAATTACTGCATGGTGAAATTATGACGATTTTAGCCAGTTGTACATTATGGATGATGCAGGATAAAGCTGTGCATGGCTGCATTTAACTGAGCTGAACTTGTTTGAAGAAAAAGATGGTAAATTATTCAAAATACCCATAGAACCATCATAAACTTAAATGTTTAAATAAGAACAAAGCAAAATCTTTACAGTTTAGGAAGATAAATGTGTAGACAGGATAAAAATAATTCTTGGCATTGCCGTTTTTGGTGGCGGAACAGTTTCACTACTTCACAAACAAAAGGAAGATCAATGGAATATCTCTGCTCTGTAAACAATATACAGTTCGGCAAATACATTTCAATAGGTTGAACATATTGAGGACTTCACATATCTCTCCAGTCATAATCTCTAAACACATGTATTTTATATTCAAAGAAGACAAAAAAGAACTAGAAGGATTATGGCTAAATATATAATAAACTATATCTTCATACTATTATAATGTCAATTAAAGTATAATATACATCTACCAATATAAATGAACAAATACACCCTTTTACTCCTGTGGGGAGCTTAATCCATCTTGAAGTGTATATCTTTCGACCTCTTCCTCACTTCCATCGAGCAACACTTCTATCGAGACATAAAAAGCTAAAAATTGGCTAGGCTCAGTTGCACTTTGAAAAGTTTCGAACAGCACCCTCTTTCTTCCAACTGCTTTTCCACACAGACATAAGTTGTGTCATATGTTGCCTAAGGGTATATCTTAAATCTCACCATCAGTCCCTGGGAGATACTTGGCTTAAAGACGTAGAGAGAAGTCAGCCCTCACTTATGGACTGGAAGGGAGTCTGGGAGATGGACAAGACCCCTGACTGTCAAAGCTTGCGGTGCGAGTCTTCCACTGAAAGAGAGACGGAAAACAGAAGGAAAGAGAGGGAGAGATTTAAATATTGAAATGAAAATGTACTTTTCCACTCTGGAAACGTTTGAGGACAGACAGTCACCTCCTTCTCAGACTTCTTGGGCTCCACGAGCTGGTGCCAGTGAGCGATGGGTTTTCGGGGGTAAGCGAGCATCTCATTCCAGTGATCTCTCCCAAGTCCCTCAGCATGGCTCCCTACACGACAGACTCCAATGATCTCATTATGTCCCACTCTACACACCAGGAGAATAAGGAATAGATTGTGAAGCACATAGACAACATCATATTTGTACAGAGAAAATATCAGATATTGAATAACACTCACAGATCGTAGTCCATAACTGATATGTGTAAGCTGACTTGATCCATATTCTCTGGGGGAATGTCAAATATTATCGCCTCATTATATGTTGGATTCAACGTGTTCTTTTTTATGGAAGTTTTCTTCTTTTTCAAGCGTCTCCCATCACAGATCAGTGACACCTTCACATACGGATCTGCCAACAGAGCAGGGAGGTGTGACACCAATTTCTCAACGTATCTTTCTCCTTGTCTTCTCGTGGTCTGAAAATGTCTGATGAAAGGACTTGTAATTCGCTTGCTGACAATGATAAATGTGACTGTCCAAGTATATAAAGATGGAGCTAAGCAGACAGATGAAAGAAAATAAAGACACAAACATAAAAGACAGCAGCATACCTGAATAACCGGTAATATCCATGGCTTTGAGGTTCCTACATTTGATGACCGTAAGTGTGAGTCTCCCTGCAGTTGGCAAGTAGCAGAGAGAGAACATTATCTCTCCCAGATCCACGCTCTCCTGCGGAATCAAATGGAGACACACAAAATCCAGTAGATCATGGCATCATTACAAATAAATAGCTATGTTTACTAATATTCATAGTTGTGTTAGTATTTCGAACTGAGGGTGAGTAAATGATGACAAATTTAAATTCCTTTAATCCCAAGTCTGTACACTATTCATATGTTTGGGGTCAGTAAGATTTTTTGTTTTTAAAAGAAATTAATACTTGTATTTAGAAAGGATGCATTAAATTGTTAAAAAAAATTACATTAAAGTAATGTATAATGTTAAAAAAATATATATTTAAAAAGGTGTTCTGTTCTTTGTTTTTTTTAGCTTTCTGTTAATCAAATAGCCTAATCTTGAAAAAATGGAAATGGACAGAGAGAAAAGAAAAATGGAAATGAAAATTTTTTAAGTAAAAATCTTACTCAAACTGATGCATTGAATAGAACATAATTCACATAAGAATGGTTTTATGAAAAAGATAGGGACATAAAACCATTAGGAACAATTCCTATCAGTTTGGTAATTTACAGAACAGACAACTGAATTCACTATAGTGACAAACCAAAATGTTTCAAACCAAATGTATCAGGGTTATCTTCATTTGGAAGAAGTTTGGAAGTGTGGTGGCAAACAATTTTCTATTACTGAATAAGAGACAAACATGTATCAAATCAGTCCTGTATTCTGTAGACAAATACAATGATCATTTATGGGATTTATTGCCACATCTAAATGTGGTTGTTACTCCATAAATATGCTTGTACTACTACCGGTAAGTCTCTTCAACAAGCCTCTAGAGATCAATTGATTGTAACCAGGGCCAACTGCCATTAATAAATTGATCTTGACCATTCAGATGAAAGGTCTTGAATGAGTGCATCACAACTCCTTAGGTCTTTCTTCCACATTTAACCCATCTTGAAAGCTTTAGCCTTTTGACAGCTCATCTACTGAGTTCAGTGATCTCTAGCATATTCTATAATCAATCATGACTGCATATGCCTTATCTCAGCACTAGTCATAGAAGTCATAGCTGAAGACAATACCATAGTGACATGACAGTATAATACCTCGTAGACAACTAGGAAATGTCTCGAGTCACAGAGTAAGACTAGTTAGTTGAACTGCAGTTTGCGTGGCTGTATCACTGATATAATTAGCATTATTTTACATATCATTTAGCAAACGCTTTTATCCAAAGTGACTTACAAATGAGGAGAGCAATGGAAGCAATTCAACTATAGGACAACAATATGCAAGTGCTGTGACCCTTCCCAGTTTAGTCTAACACAGTATATTTTACTCACAAGTTATCGGTGCAGTCCTGGTGTGCTTATCATTGTGCCAATCGCAGGATTCCAATCTTTTCAAAATGTGACATTTTTTGTTTTTCTCTGATGAATAAAAGCATTTATATATTAAACTATACAGTTTATATTAGAGCTGCATGATTCTGGATAAATTGAGAATCACAATTCTCCCACAATTCTGAACAGACTTAACAAAAACAAACATGTAATTTATTTACTTCAAGTTCAATCAAAAATGTTAATTGCTGAAATCTATTTAAAATTGTTTATTTCATTTGAATGAATTATTCAGTGACTCACTCATAAAGACTTAAAGATGATTTAATCTATTTTAATTGCCACCGTAGACATTAATGTTAGTATCTTAACTAAAAACTTGTATCCCAGTACTTCTGTGATCATTTTAATATTTGTAACAGAAATAACCATACTGTGCTGTTTGTGAGGCTGTTTCGTACCAATCTGTGATAACTGCTGCTTTCTCTGGGTCAGCGGCAGCGCAAACACAGATTTGAATGTTCTGGTGTGGTTTTGTTAAAGGTTTAATAGAATTGAGCGTTTGACTTTGAATCTTTTAACGATTAATCGTGCAGCTCTAGTATGTATTTGATTTGGAGAGGCAGTAAATAGCTACAGTTACCTCTGTCAAGTGTAACTAGAAGCAATGGCAGTTTTGACTCCAATGGTGCCCTTGGTGAGACCAGACAAGTTTTGAAAAGTTGTCTGGAAAACTTCAATTTCAAAGAAAGTGTTGGGTGGAACTGAAAGCGTGCTGCACATTGCTGTCAAACTGCTGCAGGTGAGTGATACAGAAGTGGAGCGTCTGAGAGCTTTGCCCTGGAGAACCTTAGGCGACTGCCTATAATGTCTATGCCAGAAACCCCCTGCTGAGTAGAAGAGATACAAACCTGAAACTCAAAACACTACACTCTCTAACATGGAAGAGTCCTGCTGCACCAAAATAACTTTAATATGATGTACAAGTTAGAAAAGCCAGATGATAAATAGTCTGGCCTTATTTTGGAATTTCAGGGCACTGAGCAACTCTTTCCCTAAATATATTACATAAATTAAATATACTGCCTTAATCAGTTACTGAAAAAATCTACACAAAAAAGTTCTGACCTTGAATAAAACAGGAGTTGGCAACAAATGCATCAGTTTATAGTAAAGAAAAAAGGGACACAAGGATATTTCAAAAAATGTTTCAGTGTTTTTTTTTGTTAATGAAAGTAAATGGGATCTAATTTTGTTTTGGACCCCATTGTCTTTCATTATATGGACAAAAACATTTGAGACATTATTAAAAATATCTACTTTTCTATTCTACAACAGAAAGAAAGTAATACAGGTTTGGAACAACATGAAGGTGAATAAATGATAACAGAACTTAGATTATTGCAGACTCAGTATTGTCATATAATAAAGCATTATTTTTAGTTTATTGCCCTCGATATTTTTAGTACTTAATATACGTACATTGCACAATTTATCATGTTTGTTTGGTAATTACAATTTCGACAAATTACCATATCACACCCCATAGGACACAGTCTATGAATCATCTAATTATTCACTGTTTGTGTTTTCAGAAATACTCAATACAAGTGTATTCCTATATTTAAAAAACAAACAAATCATTAGGGTCACATTAATGTGACATAAGCCACATTAATGTGATAAATCACCAGTGGGGTCTGGTCTCACTAAGTAGTAAAGAGGATGAATTGTCTTACACTAGTGGCGTACTGGATGTCCTTCCAGATGGATGTCTCCCGCGAGAGGTCTGAAGCTTCGAAAAGGTTTTCCAGGATCACCTCACCAATCATATCGTGCCGTGAGAAGCGGTCAAAGTCAAACACACTCAAGTGGAGCTTTCTGGACCCCAGCTCCTCGTATGGGACAGGAAACTGAAAGGTCTCATCAAACGTGGGGTTGAGCGTCTTGCGGTGCACGCGGGTTTGGAATTTACGCTTGCGGTCGGGGAGCAGGTAGATCTTGACGTAAGGATCGGAGCTGCCGCACAAATCCTTTGCGGGTAAGTCGAATGCCTTGAGGATGGTGACGAGGATGAGCTCTCCCTCATAATCATACTTAAGGGAGAAGTTGATCTTGCCGCATGTTTTGTCAGTGCCGTACTTAGATGACTCCTCTGTTTCCACCGTGCTCTGTTTGTAGAGTTCCGGTTGGATGCGTCCAAGAGAGGCAGCGGTGCAGATGGGATGGTCCTCCACGTCTAAAAAATCACTTCCGCGGTCCAGACTGGTGACATGGTGCATCTGCCTGGGAAGGTGCTTCTTGAAGGAACTATGCCTGGCAACAATCAGACAAAATTTGGCATCCTGATCTGATGCATTGGTTCTTTCACAAAAGCACACCAGGTGCTAATCTACATTTGAATTATAACCTGTGATCAAATGCAAATTGATGGTGATAATTCTGGATATGCTGTAAGGCTCCCATAATGTTCCCGCTAAATATGGTTTTACTC
Source organism: Phoxinus phoxinus (assembly GCF_949152265.1). Classification (NCBI taxonomy): domain Eukaryota; kingdom Metazoa; phylum Chordata; class Actinopteri; order Cypriniformes; family Leuciscidae; genus Phoxinus; species Phoxinus phoxinus. Next base: position 18,223,468 of record NC_136897.1, on the reverse strand, counting down.
TGGAGTTAGAGTGGTTTTCCACCATCTGACCTTTTTTGTAGTCAATAAAACCCAGAGACCTCCTTCAGGTCAAATTGTGTCTGACATTTACGAGATTTCCGAAGTATTAACATGATTAGGAATGACTGGAACTAACCTCACAATGGTCTTGTATATACAGTAAACCGTGATGACCTATATGAAGGTCTTCAGACACAAACATTTCTTCATTCTTCCAGAACACTGACCTGTTAGAGGAGGCCGGCTCGGTTGTTTGCCGTGAGATACGCGTACGTCTCAGCAAATGATCCTTCATGGACAGCTGCACGTCTGCAGGGATATCTGGCGACGTATGACTAATCTTCACTGCCGCCTCCAGAAAGTTCCCAGGATCCTTCAGCTTGTCTGATGCCATAATGTCTCCAAGGGCTGGGTAGTAGTCACCGTGACCTTCTTCTCTGTGTTGGTCTCTCTCTGGCCGGGTGGGGGCAAGGGCGGTGGCGCTAGAGGAAAGCACTTTGCTGCGCCAGGGCACCCAGCACAGCTTCCAGGTGGCGACGCTGATGACACCCAGCAGGGCCAAACCACACACCGCAAATACAAGCAGCAGGAGACTGAAGGAAATGTCTGGACAGAAGATACAACATGGACAGAGGGGGACATTGAAAAAAATGCACATAACGGACTTCAAGACACATTTCCATCAACTACACAATTATAAAGTGTACTAATCATTTCACAGTAATGTGTTGACCCAACTAGTGTTTTGAAAGATTTAAAGAGATACTAAATGCAGGATGGAAATTATACAGTTAAAAATATAACTATAAAGTCATAAACACACTTTCTGGAAAACGACAGCATAAGATGCAAAACAATACAGCTTTTCAAAGGGAGTGACAAAACTCACTGATAACCACCAAAGTCTTGTGTCAAATGCAGGTGGCAGAGTGATAACTTTTGCAAATTAATCAATTTGAAATTGCAATTAATATATTAACATTATTATAGTTAATTTACATAAACAACAGAAACCCATTAATTTACTAATCACAAAAACATGCAGCATTTGTACACTTTACTCCCGTATAAATGTGGTTAATTGAGTCAGCAGCTTTCTCCACAACATCATTTTTCTGACATGCTGCTGTAATGAAGTAGAGACTACTACATTATTTTTGTTCCTTGTTTTTTTTTTTTTTACTTTATTTGATGTTCGAGTCTGAGGATCCCGTGCGCATTTTGGCACATGCACACTCCTCATACATGGCACTGATTGACATGCTAAAATATATAGATTAAAATGTGTATTTAAAAGACATATAATGTATTCAATATTAGCTTGCTTATTGTACCCAAAATAATTAAAGTCCAAAGCATTTTTAACAAGAAACTATGCTTTACCACAGTACGAGAGCTGTAGTGTAAGCAGTGTTTTTGCTGGCATATTTCTATATTTAAACACATTAATGATATAAAGGAAAACAATATAAGGTTAAAACATGATTTATTGATTTTGTAACTTAGTCATTTTTTTGCTCCCTCTGCTGCAAGTAGAACTAAAAATCTTTAATGGTTTTAGTTATGATTACATTATCAATCAATGTCACTGGTAAACGGGTAAAACGTTTCAAAGCTTCAAAGGAATTGTCTCCTGTTTCAAAAGATCTGTACACAAATCATTTAAAACCAGTTAAAAAGAGCTTGTGTACATTGCAAAACAATGTCCCACGTCCCAGCGTGCAAAACATATGCTGGTGACCAGCAATGCTGGAGTTTTCCAAGCATTTGGGTTTTGGGACACTGAACAGGTAAATAAATAAGTATGTCTTTTCAACTAGCTCGAAACTCTTTCACACTGACCCTGAGCCAGCGGGCCATCCTTATTGTTGAGCCTTGGCATACAAAATCAGCAACAGCAAGCAGCTCTTTATAAATTAGATGAAAAAAGAGCAGCTTATACATCAAAGGGAACCTGTAGAGGTGCTATCAATGGCTTAGCCTCTCATGCATCTCCGCAAAACCTGATGCCAGCATTCATCGGTTTACTAAAACAGCACATTTCAACGAAATATCTTTCTTTATCCTGTGGTGAAGGTAATTAAAACAAATGTCCTGATCATTCCATGACTGCAGCACACGTCTTGATCAAGCACCACAAAGCACTCACATAAATATTAATCAGCACATGCTGAGAAGACAACCTACAACATAGTTGTAGAAATGATCATTCAGTGTGATGCACAGTCGGTTTGCCTCTTCATAGGGACAGCAATTGGTTCTTACGCCTTCAAAATGGGCCTGTTAAAACCCATCTCTAGTGTGAATATCACAGGGTAATGAGTAAATCGTTAGACTGCAAAAAACTTCTCGACACTGTCGGGTAGACAGCATTAACACCGAAGTGCACCCAACTTCCAGATGGAATTGCAAATGAGCTAAATGTAATTACAGACTTCTTCATACAAGAAGAGCAGGTCATTGGTCAAATTCCTGCTCGACGGCAACAATTATATCTCTGAGTGGATGAAAAAAAAAAGATCTATTTTTTATGATTATTACAAATGCGTTGGAGTGCACGCCTCTCAGGGATGGAGCACTTGGCTGGCAACCAAGAAAACAAACAGGTGCGGCATCAATGTACATTTTCATTTCAATCACACTCTCACAGTTAATCGCTTCTCCTACTGGGGGACTGTGGGAGCACATAAACAACTTGACAATATAATGAATGTGCCAATAAACATGGAAAATCGGCCACTTGGGAGACTTTGTGGCAAAAAATTATGAACGTACAACACACACGCACTGGATACTCAAAATTAATAATTCGTCGGTTAATTGCACATGTGTCGTTTCTGATTTCTGTACAGTCTAATATAGCAGAGCAAATGCACCAGAGACAGTTCATCTGTATAGTTGGCTGCTTTTGTACAGCAGCAGGTCTTGTGAAAAACATGACCAAAGTTATCATTACCTTGACTTCACTATTATTTATAGTTTTGTTTTTAAAAACAAGTGTGCTGTTAGCATTTGAAATGAAATGTTGATTAAAAATAGTTTTGTAAATCTGTTTTGAAATAAGTTGCTTTCCAGATAAAGGTTTCAGAGTCAGTGATGTCAGATTGTGTGTATGTATCTTTATTGTATACCCTGTAACTACATGGAACAAGATAGTAACAAGCACCACTTACCCTGAATGGAACAAGAGTATTTAAAAAAAATTGCAATAGTTTTATTTGCCTTGAAACATTAAAGACCAAACTTTAAAAAAAAAGCCTAGGCTATATGTATTATTATTACAAAAAGGTACAGTGTATGTTTTTGCTCAATTGCTCCCAAACGTAAGATTGTTTCCTATCAATAAGTACCCCTTAGTTCTAAATACTTACAGTATAAATAATTTGCTAATTTTCCTGTCTGTTACCCCTTTATTCCCCAAATTTTACATATTGGTCCCTTATACCTACATATATGTACTTTATAGGTACACTACAGAAAGTTACGCTGTAAATTTGTTTTACTCACGCAGAACTTGGCGGACTGTAACCTAAAGTGTTACCCAATAAGGATATTAAGTTCATGGGTTAGGCTACTTGGACCCTCATCAGACCAGATACACAGAGACGTATTAGCCTCTCAACAGTAAGACTCTTTTCTGCTGCAAATGAAATATTAATGGGTGTGATGCAAGGTTACACAAACCATTACACTGTTTGCGCTTTGACAGCTTCACCTCACACATGCCGAAGTGCATTTACAAGAACCAACTGCAATCATAGGCCTTAGAGACTTTGCAGTGATGTGAATGATCCAGTTTACATGTACAAACAAAAAGACATAACTGTACTGCATTCTCCTCAGTGATACTAATGGCCATTTGAACAAGCAAAACATATGCATTGATAAAAATAATTCTGTGGTGAAGTAAATACTACAGATTTTACTTCTTCTTCTACATTTAATAAAATAGTTCAGACAAGAAGAGTCAATTCTATATTAGTACTCAACTCAAGCTTATAGAAATTAAGCTTGAACTTATATTTTACTTGGAATGGTTTACTATACAAATGATTCTTTGTGTTAGCATCAGTTTTCAAATTAAGTAAAACCTACTCAAATTTCTGATTCTGTTCTCATCGTGCACTGGGTCATGAATAATTAATAATGTTGCATTTTTCACTGTTTAGTTGTATTTACACTGTTTTATCGTTGCTTTTGTTGTTAAGTTCAACCCCCTGTTTTGTGTCATCTGGAGTTACTATGACCAAACTATCCACTGATTGTAACCATTATGTGTAAAGCCTCTATGTTTGGAGTTATGGTACCTCATTATATTGTGTAGATCTGTTGTCTTACAAAGTGCAACAAGAAATCTACTGTGTTGTTTACCATACATGATAAAAACATGGCTTAATTCAGTGCTACATTGTTTGAGTAAAATTTACAAAAAGTGAGTAAAGCGTACTTGAAACAGAGTATTCCAAAGTAAACTTCAAATAGGTATTAGTATAAATTACTCAACAAACTCCAACTCGCCAAGTTACATTTACTTATTCTCTTTGTTAACTTACATAACTTAGTTAAATAGATTTTACCTAATTGCATTAATGTCAACTTTACGTAGAAACATGAGTGCAAAAACTGCAAAAACTTTTTTTCTGTGTGTATTCAGACTGTAAGCATTGGTTTCTACTTTTGAGTGGAAACTGTTTTACTTCATAATATCAATTACAAGTTCACTGTAATTGTGTGCATTGGTTCCACATGAATCAAGTTACACAAACATAACTTCACCAAATTCAATGGACTGAAGTCATTTTTAAGTGACCCAATTAAACATATGATATGGTTCCCTGACAGGATCAATTTATTCAGTTTCATACGTTTTGCTCACTAACTTATAAGATTGCAAGAAGTCTCCCCATTCTCATTCTCATCTTGCTTAAAGACATAAAATTATTTTTCATTTCAACAGTTTACTCAACCCAATAAGTACCATAAAAAGCATGCAGGGAATTGTGTTTTCCTGTCTTTTGTTTGTTTTGTTCAGTATATAATGAAGTCTACATTGATCAAGTAGTGGTATTATTTAACATGGCTGAGTAATATTAAAGAGGTTTTTTTTTTCATGAATGAGATTTAAATGTGTTTTTGCTTTCCCATATGAAGCTGAAACAAATCCAGTGGAACATTTCCTGTGACCAATACATCTAATTAAGGCTTGTTTGGTACCAGTGACAGACAGCATCCAAAGCCCCAGGGTTTTTCCTTTTAACTTCTCTTCAAGTGTCTTCAAATCTAACCTGGTATCCATAGAAACCTGTCTATTAGACATATCCCACCCTCTATTTTAACTCTGCTACTTGAGAAGTAAGGGTTTAGCGCCATTGTTGGTAGTGTTGCTGTCACTGCTGCAAAATTGCAAACCAAGGCTATATTTTGCTTTCATCTGTCACAGTTTGTTAGAAATACCTTATTCAGTTATCCCTCAAAAAATAGTGCTGAACACATTTGTCAAATTAGTTTCAGTTACAGTATTTATGATATAATAGCGGTGGTGTTGCCATCAAACGCTGTTCTGTTCAGCCATGAGATTAAATAGAAAAATTGATGATGTTATTTTTGAAAAATGTAAAGTGAATGATATATTACAGCAATGCTAAATGTTTTCTTTTAAAAAAAGTGCTTTAAATAGTTTTTTAAATATTATTGACTGTATTCGAGAATCTATTAAAATACTTTTTCCAGAACAATAAACCCATTCAATTATTTACCTTATTGATTTGCCATATAAAGTAAATCCAATGCAATGAAAAAAGAGATTTATATAGAGCTAACACTTCCTCTTAACCTCTAAGACTCTATGTAAGCTCCATCAAATACTACTGAGCCCTATCAAAGCTCTGGAGGGAAGAGGGTGAAATCCGGTTAAATGTGCTCCTACTATTAGCTTGCAGCCATTCACAAGTCCCTGTGGTATACGGTTGTGACAGCTGTGGTCAGGGCCGGCAAAGGGAACATAAGGCTATTGCCCACTTTAATGAATAGAGAACAGCGTGCTTGTCATCAACACTCGAAACGCAGGCCTAAAGCAGATAAAAAGCACTTTAATAAGCATCTCAAAAGTGCTTCATTAAAATCGCACTATTTATAGTGCTGGTATGTTGCGATGATTTGCTCTTCTTAATCATTTATTTCATTCACTGCAGGACCAAGCATTCCCTGCATGAACAAACTGCAGGGTGAATTGATTCCAGTAATACGATCTTACATCCTGCAGATAAGCTGGTAGTATTTATTTGGCATGAATGCTTGCATCAATCGTAGAGTAGGCCTTAAAAAGTGAAAACTCCTAAAGCAGGAGTGGATAATATAAAAATCACTGCCGTGATTATTTCACTGCCATATTTCCCTCTGCTCCTGCCCTGATGGCCATGTTGACAACATGGGAAAGTCCTCTTTTTCATGCCGAACACTAGCAGCAATTTGCAGACGAGCAATTATGCTGATTGCCGAGTAGTAATGGCCACAGACTAACCTACGATTACCTCTCTCGATTGTAATTTCAGTGCCCCTGATGCATAAAACCCATTTCAACAGTACAGTTATTCATCATATGTTATGTCTCTGTTGAGTCTTCGGAATACAGTCACCTACATTGATCAAACCATTCCACATCATTGCCATTCATGCAATCAATGATTATGTTATGGTGACAAAACAACTATACTTTTCCATTGACTGTGATCTGTATTCCAAACCAGACTATGTGAGTGGATCATGAAGAGTTGTGTGATTTTACCTGAGGCGAAGAGGAGCGTGTTTTTAAGTCAAAGTGAATGTGACCGCGCGGAGCAGGGTTTCTCTTGCTCCAAGCTTGCTCGAAGCTAGGTTTCTTCCAGAGCGGAGTGATTGCTGGGAAAATTGCTGATGCTCTTGTAGAACTTGGTCACTCTGTACGTTATTTAGCGACATGCAAAACTTCATGCTTTGGCTTCTATTGGAACTATTTTTGTTGGTAGAAAAAAAAACCGTTAATTATTGATAATGACAAAATACTGTCTGAATACTGCAGCATATTGGGTAAAAAAATTAGCTTTTATAGAGGGTCCCAGGACATGACCTTTGGTGAGATACAATGCTAAAGTGTTCAAATATAGCAGTTATATAATTTAAAGCCATGAAATGGAAGTAGCGACAGATCTTTTCTTCCATACATTCAAGTGAAACATGTTATCAAAAGTCTGTAGGCCAGTTAAATGTTAGAAAGGGGCGGGGTTTATGCAGACTAAATGGTTGGAGAAGTCTGGCATATGTCACCAAAGAGAAATCAAGTGTAGTGTTAGTTCTGGTCAAGCTCAAGTCAGCTGATCCACGTCTACCTATAGGAATACAACGCCTACCACAGCATATACATTCAGCATCATCAGCAGCTTTATCGCGTTGCTCAGGAGCTAATTACTCTCCTCCATCCCCAGCTCCTCCTCTCGTCCAGTCAGGACTTGGCTTCTGATATTCCTCTTTGAATCAGACTCATTTTTCTTGAAATATGTTCTACATTAAATTATTGAACATTAGTGATATCTGCAATACATTTATATTGGTTCTGTTCTGTTCACCTTAAGGGGGTTATCGCTGTTCTCCTTGCTCTTATCCATGCTAGGCTGCATGAACGGGCAGGGAGTTCTTGCCCATAACAGAACCATACCGCCAATCCAAAATGTATGCTAATTGTTAATCAACTTTGACGATAGTAGTCCTGACAGTCTGTTTCTGGAAGATTAAGTTATGACATTTTGTTTGTCATTGTTGTCAAGAAATGTAATATATATATATATATATATATATATATATATTAGACACGTGCGGATGATTTTGTTTACAATCAAATCTCTAACGTGCGATTTAGAAAATAGATTTGTGAAAAAAGTTTCTCATGCCAACTTTAGTTGGGGGGAGGGGTCGATATAATAATAATATATGTAAATAAAATGTATTTTGCTTTTTTTTTTTTTATGTGGGGGAAAAATATGAATCAGAATGCAACTAAGAGGAACAATTTGCAGGAAAAAAAATCAAAGGGAGCAACTGAATATCAGCTCAGTTAAACTTGAAATATAACTGTTTAACAAAGTCATAACAAGCAGTGTTGGATTACAAAAAAAAAAAATGCTCCTCTAGTAATTAGGAGAAGAGGCAAAATCGCACTGCAGCTTTAACAAGTTATTAGCATGTTCCTCGCCTTCATTGCACCTCACAGGCTGATGTGTGTTCGGCACATAGGAGAAGGAAGCGAGAACTGAGAGCGTTTATAAAAACAGCTCATTACATGCAAAACTCAAAAGCATTGTTTTTACCCCAAAGGCCACATACATTGGATACAATTCAGGACTGTGTCTTTTCTAGATAAGCAAAAGAAATCACATCATCTGCCACATTAGAAGTGCCATTCCCTTCCTTTAGGTTGAAACTGGGCTAGATTAGCATTTGTTGTGCAGGCGAAAGGCGAGTGTGAGCCAGAGATAAGGCGAGAGAAGAGCTAGCTTACTGGTCTTGATGGACACGGCCAGTCATTCACAGAATAGGCTGAAGTGAGTGGCCAATGCCTGTATTTGGCAACACAAATACCCCTTTCTGCCAATTCTTAAAGGCAACAACAAGGGTGCCATGAAAGGTGAAATTGAAGCATTTAAGATGACAATATAGTGTGACATGGTAGTAGCCGTAGCTACAGCTTTAAGCCTAAAGGTAAAAACTGTCCCTATGTGTTTCCATCAAACGCAGTGTACTTTGTGCAAGAGAAATAAACAGAGGATGCTAGCCGTTTTGAACAAAACCTCAAACAAGTTAACAAAACATTGAGGTTGGCCATAGTTCGACCCAGTCAATAGTGCTGTACTGATGACACAGCGCCATGATTGGTAATATAAGTACAACCCTGTCAGCAAAAAGTCGTCCAATATTATGCATCCATTATCGGTAAAGCTCATAATAAATCTCTGCTACATAGCTTGGAGACAGAATAAATATTTGAAAGACAGTTGCCATATAATGCAAAATGTTAACATTCTTTCCACCAAGTTTACTAACATCAAAAAAAGATGTCTCATGAAATCATAAGTAAATCTCATTTAGGTCACTGGGAAACAAATTAAATATTAATATCATACTAACAACATCATCAAACAATGATTGTAGCCCCTGTGTCTCTCACTACAGCACATTGAAGGCAACTGCTGTCGAGTTGCATTTTGAGAGGTTCTGCCCTAAACACAATTTGGATATTTTTCCCATTCCCGCTTATATACCACAACAAGCCATTCCATCTTGGGCAGCTAATGCACTGGCAGCACTGTCATTATCACATAAAGCAAGGCTTGGGGACACTAAGTCAGTGTAATACTAAGGGATGATAAGCAAAGCACCGCAGCCTGTTGTAGCAGATCTTTCATTTGCCTACAATGCAACTTTAGGAGATGCACCTGACAACAATGCTTTAACACTATCACCTCCAGTGTGATCAACTGCCAATGCAGGAGAAGGCTCCAGACGACCTGCTGAGAGGAACCGTGATGGACCAGACTGCCACTGCACCAGAGAAGCAAGTCACTACACTCGCTGTACCCTTATTTACTCACACACACACACACTCATACACATAAACACACAGAACAAAAGCGTGTCATGTGGACATACACATTTTGACTGCAGTTTGAATGAAGAATAATGTATGTGCTGCGTGTACATATCCATCCTTCCTTCTTTCACCATATTCACAAGAGGATATGGATCTGCACACACTGTGCTCTAATGAACATTCAACTAGAAATGTAAGCTGCTGTCCTAAGCAGCCCCAGGGCACCACCAACAACCTTCCTTTCACTGCCATATGTTTAATATGCTCAAAACTAAACCACAGAGATACTATTGTGTGATCAATACAACATATAATAGATATCAACCTTTGTACTTAGGTACTTTCCCTGGGATGAAGCAGCCACAGATGGTGCCAATTAAGAGGTACTAAAAACTAGATTAGAAGAAAACGACATAAAAGTCTTCCACCCCTTCACAAAGTTATGTTTTATGGAGATTTTTTCTAATTAGACTATTATGAAAAAGGGCAGCCTATAATCTCTTCAGTAGTCGAGGGAGCTTCAAGAGGTGTTGACGCAAATTAGCTGAACACCTGCATGAAAATCCTATCAATGCTGCAGGAACTTTGAACTCTTGAATTGAACAACAAATAGAACGAACAAAATGATAATATACAGCATTATAGATGAAAATAAGGCGTATAAGTAAATATTCATCAAGTAAAAAATATATATTAATGCGTCTTTGTAGGTAATGCAGTTCTGTCACAGCACATAAAGCACTGACAGGCTAGCCTACAGGATAAAAATACACTCCCAACTTTATTGAAACACAAATATATAAATATATATAATTTCTTACCACAAAGCGTTTTTCCCTTATCTCTCACTTTTGGTATTCCCACTTAAACTCGCTTTCTTGCAGTTTTTGAGACCCCCTGCCTCAAAACAGCTCTTGTCTTTCCGCAAGCTCGTCTCAGAATGAGCTCTACACAGCAGCGCGCACGGGACCGCGTTTCTATGGCACCGTGAGGAAGCCAGCCATTGCTCAGCTCGATAGATGCTGTATTGTAATTGTCTAGGGGGGCGCGCACACATACACACACACACACACACACACATATTAATTTTGCCAAGCCAGAGAGCGGTCACAACTGCTTCAAACAAATAACCCGCGGCTTATCAATAGGTACTGCTACAAATACCCTAGAAAGAGTAAAAACTTTACAGTAAAAAACTGTTATCTATAGGGTGAATTCAGATTGATTTTTTTGCCATTGAGATGACTGAAAAAGATTTTACGGATTTAATGTAGGCCTACAGGCTACATGTAGCCTATACAATTGACTTTGTTCAAAGTTCAAAGTAAAATTCGAAAATCTATATTACATTCATATAGCCTATATTTACGAGATGTACGCTACCTTTAGGCTAATTATTATAATTTTTTTTTAAGTTGACTCATGGGGACTTGTATTGCTATAATTGTAATTTATAATAGAGAATGGGTGACATAAAAAGCATGCATAATAATTTAAAAGCCTCATGAATTTCAAAAAACTGACAAGAAAGGCAGTTGTTATTTTCAGAATTATTAAAAGGCAGGAGGGGTAATTAAGAAAGACTTAAAAGGTTCGACTTTGAAATGCAATGAATCATGCAGTAGACTCTGTCAGCCCCTTAAAGGGACAGATGATATATAAGCATCTATCTGTCTGCACTAAAGTAAGAGTGTATGAAGCATTGTGTTCTGAGAGTCCTGTTGTGTGGCTCTGAATGCTGGACTACAGTAGTCAAGAGAGCCGGCTAAGTGCTTCCGTAGATGCCTCAGGTTTATAATCGGTAAGACCTGGAAGGATAAAACGTCGAATGAAGATCTGTTCAAAGTGACCGAAAGTGAACCACTTTCCTCTCCTAAAATTCATTCGGCTCAAACGAGGGTGCCTGCACCGCTGGTAGACCCAAACTGAGATATAAAGACGTCCGGAAAAGAGATCTGATAGATTTCAGCAACTAACTCCTTGACCAAGGCAGTGCAAAACCAAGCAAAATGGCCATTTTTACTGTGGCGCCCAGGGAGCGATTGGGGTTCAGGTGCCTTGCTCAATGCCTGCGCTCGCAAAACGCAGAAGCAGTGATTTACACAACCTGTGCACTGTATTTCAAATCATATGAAATAAGTTTTGCTTGAGGATTACATTTATGATACTTTATATTGCTTTTTTTTTTGTCATTTAGAAGCTTGACAACTCCATTCCTAACTTTCATTATAAAAAATAGCTGCCAAGATATTCTTTAAAAAGTACTGTATGTTTTGTGTTTCACAGAAGAAAGTCAGTCCTACAGGTTTGGAACAGCATGCGAGTTGAGTAAATGATGACAGAATGTTCTTTTTGGGTGAATTGTTCATTTAATTTTAATCATGGATCCATGCAGCATCCAGGTCTGACTGTAGGATCGCAGTTGCACAGTGATGCATGCATGGCTGCATTAATATGCTCCTCCGTCTTACAAACCCTATGTGCCTTGTTCTTACATTCATGTGGTTTGCTGCTACTTCTCCAGCTGCGATGTCACGGTTCCCCCTAGCCGACTTCTAGACAGATTAACATCAGTGATCTTGTAGCTGTATTGGGAGGGGGATGTGCTCTTGGTGAGCAGAGCCCTGGACTTTCATCTCTGCTTTTCTCAAAGGCAGTTAAGCAACACACTTCATGCACACACTTTACTTAAACATACTAAAACTGCTCATAAGAACTTCAAGAGATAATCTTACACTATTAAATGCAGAGATATTTTCCATTTCATAAATATTCTCTAAATATTTCCACCCTGACCATCTTCCAATGGTGCAGTGTTTTCCATTTCTAACATATCATATTTCATTTAGTAAATGATACAACACATCTTTTACTAAACACACAATTTGCTTAGTGGTAATTGTGGCTTTATTATCTTTTGTATCAAAACACGAATCAAGATCTTGGAATTCAGCATATGGGCTTATAGAAAAGGATGCTAATGACGGCAGAGAGAAGGCTGCGGTTTGAATGCGGAGCCTCTGGAGGGTTTGGTCAAAAGCCCAGCTCTGTTTTAATTTCCATCTCCTGCCTACAATGAGATACAGTACAACAAGGCTTATTCTAATGTAAATCATGTGGTAATTATGTGCGCTCTCAATCACATTGGCTAGGCTTTTCATCATACAGACTGATTTTACAAACTTACAGAACGAAGCGTGTAGGTTTAATTGGTCATTTATTTTCTGGACATGAGGACATGTTAGGCAGTGGTCAGCTACCAATGCGCAAGCCCAACAGTTAAAAAAAGATAATTGACTCAAAAAATAAATTATGTAATCAATTACTTACCCTAGTTCGAAAGAGAATATTTTGTAATGTTTTTTTGTTGTTGTCTGTGTTGTTTTGGATGCCATTAAAGGGATAGTTCACCCAAAAATTTAAACATTTTCATCATTTACTCACCTTCATGTTCCAAACCTGAAATAATGTCTTTATTCTGTTGACAAAAAAATATTTTTTAAATAATGTTGGAAACCACAGTTGACAGTAGCCATTGACTTCAATTTAATTTGTTTCCCCCAAATATGGAAGTCAATGGCTACAGTCAACTGTTTGATTAACAACATTCTTTAAAATATCTTCTTTGTGCTCAACAGAAAAAAGAAACTCAGGTTTGGAACAACTTGAGGGTGAGTAAATGATGACAACATTTTCGGGTGAACTATCCCTTTAACTTTTGCTGTATAGACAAAAACAGTTGAAACATTCTTCAAAATATTGTTCTGAAGAACAATGAATGTCATACAGGCGAACACATTTTCATTTTTGGTTGAATTATTCCTTTAAGTAATAGGGAAAGCATGCAAGTTATATAAAATAATTAAATCCATCATGTCACATAACAAAACTATAGTGGCAGAAAATAAAATTTACCCTAAAGCAAATCAAATATTTTTGGGTGCACAGTGTTTCATTATTGTATCATATCATATACTGCATAAACATGCAACACAATCAAATAGAAATAATGCATGTAATGTAAATGATTCAAAGTGTGTTGAGGGGTAGGCAAATCTGGAAATCACTTCAACCTTAAAAAGGTGGAGAGGAGGAACTATTCTTGATCGTTCTTGTCTATGGGTCATTAATTATACTAATGGTGTATAAAGATGTATTATTGCGTGTTATTGAGGATCTCTGTGCCTTTGTTCAGCCCTGATAACTCAAGCATGTTTGAAATCAATATTCACAAGCTTTGGATAATTATTCTGCAAGGCATGAGGAATTTGCCTTTTGTCCTGTATTGCAATACTGAGTCAATGTGTGTGAATCTACATGTGCTAGCAATACATGTTGTTGACACATGAAAAGAAAGGAAATGCTTACAATTCAAATTTTCCTTCTTTATACTATAATCTCTCCCTCGACATACACAAAAGTGTGACCTCAATGAAAAGTAGTTCATGTGGAACTGCTGCTGAATGAAAACGGAAAAAGTGGTGGATAAGCAGGTGAGTAAAAGGTCTGGATGAAACGTAATTAAAACAACTTGAGATAAAGTCCTTGCCTATGTGTGATTTATAAAGAATAAGTGAGAAAAAGGGGTAAAATGGTCATCATACTTTTTCTTATTAACATCTGTAATTCAAATGTGTATTCTCTGCTTATGTTATGCACCCTATTAGTTCTCCCAAAAATGAAAATAATGTCATAATTTACTCACCCTCATGTCATTCCAGATCCATAAGACTTTTATGCTTTTATTCACATATAAACATTGATCAGCAAAACATCAACAGATGCTCATTGGTTCTCGCGCGTCAAGCAAGCATGCTTGAGGTTTCGTGACCAAATTTGTTCGCTGATCAATGTTTATATGTGAATAAAAGCATAAATTAAATCTATTCATTACATAAAGCAACCATGTCTTTTCAGAAGAGTTGGATTAAACCGCTCGATTATATGTGTTTTGGGTAAATATATTCTCAATGTAGGGACAGAAATCTCTCATATTTCATTAAAAAGATCTTCATTTGCGTTCCGAAGATGAATGAAAGTCTTATGTGTTTGGAACGAGATGAGGGTGAGTAAATTATGACAGAATATACATTTTTGGGTGGACTAACCCTTTAATAATCTGTGATAAAAAAAATAATATATATATTATTAAGGTACAACACACTTAAACTAAACTTAGCAAAAAACATGGCCACACAAACTCACATTAAGACTCACCATATCGTCAAGTATTATGGTCATATTACTAACAAGTAAAAGAACAATTAACGATTACACGACAACCTCATATTTGCTATGTGTACGAACTGTGCCAAATGGTGCAGTTAAAACCAGAGCACACTGTTTGTGTCTCGCAATGCAATGCAGCTAACTTGCTCCATTGCCAGAGTGATGAATGAATATGTCTAAAATTTGATTAAAAATGCAAAATAACCATATGTATTTCCCAGATGATAACTGGGCTGCACTCGCCGAATTAAATGTCATTGCAACAAAATATTTATCTTTGCATACTTTGCAAAGACAAATGTTTTATCTTTGCAACTTTGCCCTTTAGTAGAAACTATCATTAGGTGTGATGTCAAAGGAAGTAGACAGGAAAAAGTCTATGGCTGCGTCTGAAATCGCATACTCTATTGAGTACTCATTTTTAATAAGTAATTACTTTACGACCACTAAAAAGGTATGTTCTATATAGTATGAATGTGTGTATGAATGTAATCCAGATGAATTACATTCACCATGTTGCTCTTTTCATGTGACCTACCAGCGTCAGTTGCGTCGCTTCACTTCCATTCATTCTCATGGGATAGTAAATGAATGATGAATAAAGATGAATAAAGATTGTATTCAAATGGGGGATCGTTTGCATCTGGAAACCAAAACTAGAGCAAGTGGTACAGTAAGGGATCACTGATACATCATTATTTGGTTACGCTTGATATAAGCTAGTAAGAGTTACTTTGAAGTCTGTGCATTTGCCTAAGATTAAAGTGATGAAATTATATAGAATTATGTGGGAGTCAGCTCCTACACTGATCTAACGAATTATCATAAATGTTTGGCAGTAGATGAGTTTATGAACCACTGCAAGACTGATTGTACCTCTGACCTCTCATGAATGCCGGTCTCATTGGCACTTTGTATTTGCCGCTGTGTAATAAGCTTTATGAGCTGAAAAATTGTATGTTCTAGTCCCAGGTGGTGAAAACGGTTTACTGCCAAGAATTGAAAAGCAGTCTCGCTCATGGGTGTTTGTACATCTAACAAACTATTCTCTGCTAAACTGTAGAGCTTATTGACCAAGCAAATGCTATACATTAATTAATTTTGAAGAGGCTATCTTATTGAATCAATTTTGAAAACATGGTGGCAAACACATCTTGCAGAGGGATATTTGTCTATGAGTGTTGTGTGTAATTTAAAGACACACTCAGTTTTTTTTTTGTTTTTTTTTTTTTGCTGACAAGAAAATGACAAGAAATATGACAATAAAATACTTATAAATACTGGGAATGGTGGAGTTAAGGAGATAAAGTGAGTAGAAATTAGATGAGATTACATGATCTTATACACTTCTGTTCATATAAGTGTATGTATATGCCTATATATATGTATAACTGTGTGTGTGTGTGTGTGTGTGTGTGTGTGTGTGTGTGTGGTAACCTACAGCATGGGTAACCTACAGCCGTCACATCAAGTCCTTAGAGCACTTCCACATAAGCTGTCTTCAACGCATTCTGGGGATTACCTGGCGTAATCGTGTGCCTCACACTGAAATACTTAAAAAGACCAACTGCAGAAGTATTGAGGCCATGATTACCCAGCGCCAACTGCAGTGGTTGGGGCATGTGATAAGGATGCCCCCATATCGGCTGCCCCGCAGAGTACTATATGGCCAGTTACATCATGGCCGACGCTCAGCTGGGGGTCCGAAGAAGCGCTACAAAGATCAGATGAAGAACGCCTTGAGGAAGTGTAAGATCAGACCTGAGGATCTGGAGGATGTTGCTGCTGACCGCACCATCTGGCGACAGCTGTGTGCAGATGGGGTTCGTACACTAGAGGTGGAGAGGACAACCAGAAGACAACAGAAGCGAGCCAGGAGAAATGCAGCCGTAGCTGCCACTGTTACCACCACCACCATCACATACATATGCTCCACCTGCAATAGAGCTTGTGGGTCCAGGATAGGACTGTTCAGCCACCAGAGAACTCACCGTTAAAGGCGTGGACGTCATCATCGGATTTCGATGGACAACCGAAGAAGAGTGTGTGAGAGAGAGAGTGTGTGTAAATGTGTAAAACATTTTACTGATGAAAATAATTACAGAGTGCACCTTTAAGTTCAAATTATTTTTTAAATTGCCCCGATTAACCAGAACATGATAATATCATGAGAATATTTACACATCTACACTTGGATATTTGTGATCTTATTTTCATCATCAAATGAGATTCCAAACCATAAATCACTCACTTTCAGTATGAAGCATACAATATACATCATTACCCAACAGTTGTGCAAGCCCAAGCATTACAATAAATATTGAAAATACGGTTGAATTTCTTTTTGTTGAGAGGTTTGCCACTGAGAGGCAATTTAACTGTCAACAGCCGTATGCATGGCTTGTTAACCTCGGCCCATGCCACTGAACAGAGAACACATTTAACACAATCAGGGATGAAATGTCGCAGTCACCTCATAACAGGCAGACCCTGGAAATTAGATTTTAGAAATGAGTCCATTTGGATGTTGCTCTCGGTCTAAACCCCCTGAATCGTCTCCATGTCCCGCTACAGGGCAGCCTGTGATTCAATTTTCCGTTGTTATAGGCTCATTTTCAATCGCCTTCTTTTTTGCTCGCTCTCATCTTTTGAGATGGTCACGGCTTAAATGTCTCGATTCCTAGAAGTGATGCACATGAAGATAGACATCTGAGATCAATGTCCTTTGCAATGCCTAAACACTTTTAGCACAAAGGGCCTCCATTTTCTTATTCTCAATGGGCTCAACCTGTTTTTGCAGTGAATGAGATAGAAAATAAAGCAATGGTGGATTAGTATTGGAGCTTACCCCTAAATGAATAATTTCATAATTTACTCTCATGTCATTCCAAATAACAGACTTTGAAGTTTTGAAAAATATCCTGCGTGCTGCTCTTTCAATAAAATGAAAAAAAAAAGGCTGTCAACTACGAAATGACAAAAAACACACCATAAAAGTATCATAAAAGTGCTCCATACAACTTGTAAACCATATTCCAATTCTGAAGCCATACCTTTGTAGCATGCTGAAATTTAAGTCATGATTCACTGAAATCACATGGTGTGCTTATAAAAGTATAAGAAAAAGGTAGAAATGTCTGTTGTGAACAAATTATTATTTTAAGTCAGATTTTTAATGAATCTTTTGATCCAGTTAACAAAACCGATTTATTAGTCGACACAGTGATACCATCGCAGTTAACAGCCTGGAGTAAAAAACAACATAAATCTTATTTATTTTTACACAAAGCTATTTGGAAAATAGCGCTTGTTTCATATAGGCCTAGAAAACTTTTATGGTTGGTTTGAATCCTTTTTAAAGCTTAAAATCCAAGATCAATAAATGTCAGATTTATTTCTGGAAGATCACTGTACCGGTAATTAAATTAGCTTTTTTTTCCTGAGCTCTGACACATACGGTCTGATGCCAGTGTGATGTTGTGAAGTTGAGAGACAACGTTGAACTGCTGCTGAATTGGTTCTCACATTTAATTTACTGGAACATTGGCTGTCTGCATGTATAAATGAACATTATTCATACCTAAGATGATGACACTGTTGAACTCCCGGCAGATTTCGCTATTAAGAATAAGCTTAGTGCAAGTGAGCATTTAAGTCCTATAAAGAAAAATGACAAAGAAGGTAATTTGGCTGTGCCTACACTGTAAAAAAACACACATGTGAAACCTACAGTAATTTACAGTTTTTTTTTTATAGTAGCTTAAGTTACTTGTCACTTGCTTTGAAAAAGTACTGTGAATTTCACAGTCAATTTCTTACAGTGTAGTCTACACCTGTTCGGTAATTAACAATGCCTGTAAAGGTATGGTCACAAATTAGCTTGGCACACAACACTGGGGTTCGCTAAATTATTTAATCGTACCTCACAGGGCTTCACCAGCACACAGGAATTTCCCATTGGGTTACTGAGAATTAACTCCCCCGGTAGTGATTTTACATACAGAGCCAAACAAAACGCACTCTCTATCTTGTTCCTTCTTCAGCAGGGAGGAAAACACTGAGTGTGTATGCTATTTTCCCTGCTGGTCTGATGTCTACTCTCTGTTTTATTTATTCATGGCCACATAATGCGGTAGCTGCAGTAGTAAGTCTAGAATCAGTGGCTGGCTCGCTGCAGTGAAGCTTACTGTGCTAAACTAATCTTTAGTGGCTAATAGTAATGTTCTGCTCAGTGTGTTAAAAAAGATGGAGGAGAGGTGCTACTCTGTAGTGCGACTGGCATTCTGCTTGGGTTCTCTTCATCTTTTTCAACTATGGTGAAAAGAAATGAGGTCCCCCCCTCCACATGCCCTCTATTGCTCAACCATTATACTCAGTCATATCCCTCTCGTCATGTTTGAAAGGAAATGTAATTGATTTAACCTTGAGGGCTACTATACAATAGAAATGGGGTGAGAAAGATGGTCATCCCTAACATACGCCATCATCATGTGCTTGAAAGACGTTATATTGACTTTGACCATCTTAAATTCTCTTTCCTCACTCTTTTTATACAAGCCAGTCAATAAACTTGTAATGCTGGTTTACAATGAGAATAAATGATGGCTTCAGTGTTTACACCTATAGCTTCGATTCTGACCAAGTATGGGCATGGCGTAACACGATTAATATCTTTAATACGTATTTAATTTGTTATGAATAGAGTGTTTGTTTATTTAAGTCATAACTGACATATCAGCAATATAGACAAATGCATGGAACAGCAGGAAAATATCAAACAATAGCTGTTAGTCTATACTAGAATTTTTTGTTTTAATAAGATAAGTTTAATAATAAATAAAGCTGGCAAATGCAATCAAATAAGAGTCATTTAAAATTTTAATAGTCCTACTATGGTCCCAAAAATGCTATTTACTGTAATTGCTCAGACTACATGTTTCGAATAGTCTTGTAGGGTTTGATTCAATAAAAAAGAACGACGCATCTTTCGTTCGCGAATCAGATAAATTTTTTCTGGAATTGAAGTGGCCTGTTGGCTTGTATGCTTTTGTATGCTTGTCTCGTTGTAGGTTCACTCACTTTATAGCTGAACTTTGTTTAATAATTGATGGATTTTGCAACATTGACACTGCTATTGAACTGAATTAAATCAACAACCAACCCAAGCTTAATAACACCATTGTCTTCTATAGAGCTGCTTATAGCTCAATTGAACTCATAATTTATGAACTTTAGTTATTGAACTGAACTGAATCAACACTGAATTGACTTGAGCTGAATAATGACACTATATTGAAATTAAGTTGGCAAAACGAAAAAAAATGGTGCCGGTAATTAGTTACATCAAAAGTTTTAAGTAAGCAGATCTTTTTAAATACAATTCGATTTAAAATAATTATATAATATAACAGTTTTTTTATTTTGTACTCATACATTTTAATTGCTATTAACTTAAAATATTTAGGTAGGCTAACTCGTCCAATTAACTTAAAATTATCATGTAATTTCAACTTAAATATTTATAGTTGTGGAAATTAGCTTTAATTAGCTACTTCAGTAAATTCTAACTAACACAATGCTTTTGACAACATTAGCATAGCATAGAATAGACTTTATTCTAAGGTGTTACTACATGTACTTTGTATAGTAATAACAGTAAATTATGCATATTTACTTGTAACTAACCCCAAGCCAAACCCTAACCCATAACTTTAACTATAGTAAACATGTAATCAAATTAATATTACTTAGTACTTGTTTGAGTAAGTTGAACACTAGTCACCTTCAAATTTAATGTAACCTAATCGTGCACAAAAAAACATTATAACACTTTATTTTATAATTTACTCTTCCTTTCGAGTGCCATGGCATAGCATGCTGAGAAATAGAAATCCCAGCCCAGTTTCAGTGAAAATGTAAGTTTGTCTAAATAAAAAGGAACACGTTTATAAAACTCAAAACAATGAAAAAAACCCAGATTACTATATTAAAATGTGTCAGTTTCGCGAACTCAAAAGAAAAAGAAAGTTATAAATACTCTTAAAAGTTAATTTGATTTAACTAATTTGTTTAATTTAAGTTTACCCTACTCAAAACAATTATTTATTTTGAGCATTAGGGGTTTGCATGCTGTGAAGCTGCTTTGAAACAATCTGTATTGTATAAAGCGCTGCTGTATTTAAATAAATGTGACTTGACTGGCGGTGTTGTGTTGATGCTAAACAGTAGTGCAGGATACAGAGTCAAGAGTATTTTTTTTGCTCTGTGTTTTGTCTGCATCGACAAAAGAATATACACATGCGAGAACCAAATGATGTTTCGGTCACCAACGACCAGGCAAAACATTAAAATGGTCAAATTTGGATATAGTTACAGGTTAGACATGTTACATGGATGGCATAAAGTGTTTAAGCATAAAGTGTCATGCAGGCTTAAAAGCATCCAGGCCCATCTACACATTCTTTGAGTCAAAGTGAAATATAGAAAGATTCTTTGAACTGTGGGGGGGCAAAACCTGAATTATTAAACAAACAGCTTTTAAGTTACGTTTACATCTGACATCTTTGAAATATTCATTCATGGGAAAACTGAGGCATGACTTCAACACTAGCAACCGATGAATTCCAGAAAATGATGCTCTTTACTACACTGCAGCTGCAGTAACACATGCTCTTCCACATCAAGAGATCTATTCGAAAGAGATGTTGAACAATTGCTTGAGATAATTAGCAACAAACTGCAGAGCGTTGATCAGTACGTCCTCTGTTACGTTCCCAGTCCTGCTCTATCGTGTTGGATTTTGGCATTGCATGAGTGCTGCACCACCTGGCTCTCCTGATGCATGACCTTTGCTTTTTGGCAGGGTGGGTGCAGCTCTCGCCATGGGGTTGCGGAGGCCAGCAGCAGTCCTCCATTCATCTAGTATTACTGCCTGTGGACTGCAGGTTCCAGAGCCTCCCTCCACTCCTAGTCAAGTCAGCAGGCATCTCCCTTCACACACTCAGTGCTTCCTTCCTAATTAGAGCTCAATCATTATGATTTTATGACATTATGAGAATTTTTTTTTTTTGCTCTAGCATTAGGCTACTAATGGAAAAAGTAGTACAGAGCATTGGTTTTGCGTTTTTACATTGGACATCAAGTGGCAACCCAAAGCAGTAAAGTCTAATGGAGGCTGGGAATTTTTCAGCCTGTCCATGCTGGAAGCTGATTTATTTGGCTAGCTTCTCAGTGTCAAAATGTGATTGGATTGGATGGATGGTTTTGACATCAGCTTATAAATTGTAGTATTTTAATGATAAATTATATAAATAATATTTTATAATATTATGTATAATAAATATATATATTTATTTATTTATATGTGTGTGTGTGTGTGTGTGTGTGTGTGTGTGTGTGTGTGTGTGTGTGTGTGTGTGTGTGTGTGTGTGTGTGTGTGTGTGTGCATTTAAATTACTTCAGAAGTAGTTCAGCATTATTAAAGAGCTGGCATTAGAGCTTTTCTGTGGCGTCAGTGATTCATGTTTATTTGTGGATAACACACAGTGGCATTCACTATCCTTGCGGTCGGGGACATGATGCAGGTCAGGGCCTGCGGTGGTTTATTTGATTTCTCCTGTGACAGAAACTCAGAGTGACAATTAGATTCTGTGTCTTCCTCCATGGCAGTTTGCCAGATATGAAATTCATTATAATTTGTATTGCTTTAGACATTCCTATCACCTGCCAACTCGGAGATATCACAGCTCCTTCGATCTTGTGTCCAAAATTCAATTTCATGTCAATTTTACCTTGTGTGGCTGCCGTGAACCTGCAGTCTGGAGCGGTGCGTTGTAAAACACTTGCATCCATCTTTCTATAAAGCACATCAATGAAATTTCTCCAACTTAAGCTTAATTGTGCACTTGTCATTAGACAGGAAAAAAAGGAGGTGCCACGGGTACAAATGATCTAAATTGCCAATGAGTAGCATCCTTATTTAGTTGAGAACGACATCAAACGCAAGCAGGCTCATTAGGGAAATAAAAAAGTGCCAGGTAACTAATGGCAATTCATTATTTATACAGAACTTACTTTCAAAAAGTCGGTTACCTCGGTATTAATCGAACAGAAAATGGCCATATCTTAAAGGTCACGATCCTTTGAAGTCCTACCTCAAGCTTGTGCATATACGCAGATGAACATAAGCACGTCCCCCACCCACGTCATCCCCAACAAACATGCTTCCCATCAAACACTGCAGGAAACTTACCTGCACTGGATATGTTGGGGTTATCACTGGTCAGAAGCACGAGGAAATCCTGACAGGTTTCCGAGTCTAGGAGAGGGCTGTCATCCAGGCAGAGGTCAACGATAAGGGCCACTGCCTTCTCACAGAACATGTCCTGGTCCTCAGTGGCGATAGCACTCATTCTGTGAGCGCAAATCCCAACTGCTCTTGTCCTTTTAGCATCTAGGATGGAGACAAACGGTGATCGTAGTTCTCCAAAAATAGATACTTCTAGGTCCCTCTCTGCAAGTCTTGGATGTTCGCATGTAGCCGAATGGTTGTATGGGAAAGGGGGCTTAATAAAGCAGTAGTAACCCCAGGTGCTCTGGGAGTCAAAGTACGTCACATTATGTCTAGATCTCAGCTACTGTTCAAACAGGTTTTGGAGGTTTTTGTCCCTAAGCCAGTTTTTGTCCACTCCCCTCCCCTTGTTTCCTCCCTTCTCCTGTCATTCTTACATCGGATAGGGAAAAGGAGAGCTCCTCCTCCCTTCCACTGCTCCTCTCCCTTTCTTGACCCTGAATTTGCTATAGAGGCTTTTTGATATACATGCCCCAGTGTTCAACGTTTGTATTATTTAGTTTGATGGAGCATCTGCTTTCTCCTCTTATGTTCTTGAGAAGGTTTTTTCTTTGATGCTACAGCCAGGTTGTGGGATCTGAATGTTTTTAGCTATTGATCGTCTGATGATGCAGTTTTTGTTGAGTAATGGTGCAAAATCCATGAGGGGATTTCCTTTCTTAGGCAATTGCACTCTAACGTCAATATAACAAAACATGGGTAAATGTCTCTTTTTCTTACTCTGTTAATTAAATATTCCACCATGATCAGTGGTGCATTCAGGTATACATCTGTATATTGGAGCTGACTTTTGTCAGCTGATAAGCCATAGGACAGAATGAATGTTGGCAGTTAAGTCACAGATCTTTTTACACATTTAATATTTAACATATATATTCCATATTTAATGAACATTTTATATTTAAGGTGGAATTCTTGTATCCCAGGCTAAGTATACTGAAATAATCATTATCTGTTAATTTAAAATAAGATTTTTTTTAGAATAATTCTCACTTTTTCTATTTTTTTCTCTCTATTAGTGTGCATGTGTATACTATATATATATATATATATATATATATATATATATATATATATATATACACATACATATATACATATATTACCGTTTAAATGTTTTTGGGTCTGTAATTTTTCTCATATGGTCAACAATGATGCATTTTAAAAATAATTTGGAAAAATAAAAGTATTAATATCTTTCGATAAAAAATGTAATGGTATGTTTGTGTACTTATGCTTTTACATGACCTTCACTGGTCATTCAAAACATTAAGAGCTTTTATTCTGAGGATTGGTGCTTTAATTGTGTGAATCATTGTCTTAAGTTTGTGGATGTTAGAAGAACATTCAACTGCACTTACTGTATCTCAGTTCTTAGAGAAGACAAGATGTATAGTAAAAACCTGCCTTTATTAAACATTTACCGAGAGAGTAGATGGAAGAGTGTAGCGAGGACACGGCCTCACTGCTGCTCTGCCTAAAACTTTTATGCTTCCATCTACAAAGCTTTTCTTTGCGCATAGAGAACCTGAAGCGTTTATGTTACTAAGAGAGTGCTGAATTGAGAATACATTATAGAGGGTTCCCTTTCGAGGGAACTCGCGATGCGTCGATGACGCTTTGGGAACGCTTGCGTGATTACGTCTGAGCACGTATGTCAACTAGTCCAATGGAAAGAATGAGCGTCACGGGCGGGTGACGTCATGACCAGGAAGAGATATAAGCACATCCGGTGCGTTACTCGCGTTAGCTTTCGTGTCTCAGCAAAGCGCTCTATGTCAAAACTGTCTGTATTATTTACTGTTGTCTGTCACTTTATATATATATCATGGCGAAACAGCTATTCAAGTCTTGTGCTTCTCCCTGCCCTCGTTTTCTTACGGGTGGGGATACTCATGAGCTTTGTGTAGTTTGTTTGGGAGTGGAGCATGCTATGTCAGCCTTCGAGGGGGCTGACTGTTTGCATTGTGAGCGTCTCCCGCTCCGCATGCTCCGCTCTCGCTTGTCCACATTTGAGGATGATGGACAAGCTCGCGAACCTCAGGGCGCTGGACCCGCTGCTGCCGAGGCAGCACGGAGAAAGCACACCTGGGGTTCGCAAATGGATCTCTCGGCGGGGTTGGAGACGGGCTCTGCCTTATCTCCGCCTTTACCCGGGGGATCCATCGCTCGCTTGCCGGTGTCGGAAGCCCGCCCAGCGGCTTCTTCCGCCCGGGAAGCGAGCCCAATGCTTCAGTGCTCTAGTTCTGAGGAGGTAGAAGTACTGAGCATTGAACAAAGTGACACATTAAGCACACGTAGGGGGGAGGATTCGCCATCTATTTCCCCCGCATATGAGGAGTTAGTGGATGTTATATCTCGTGCTGTAGATAAATTGAATATTGACTGGCCAGCAGAGAAAAAAGATACTCGTCCTAAGAGCAAGTTAGACGAGCGATTTTTATCTTCAGATATTTCATCTCCATCACGGGCCCTTCCATTTTTTCCTGATCTTCATAGTGAGCTAAGTAGATCATGGGATAAACCATATTCATCTCGTCTTTTTAGTCCCCATGTTAAAACATACTCTGAGATTAAGGGACTGAAGGAACATGGTTATGGGTCGATGCCCCCAGCGGAACAGACGCTTGCGAGCTATCTGTCTCCTGGATCAGCATCGTCACTGAAGGCTCCCGTGTTGCCCAATAAGCCGTTAAAAACGACATCGAACTTAGTGGGCAAGGCATATACGGCAGCAGGTCAAGCTGGAGCCTGTCTGCACACGATGGCAGTGCTCCAAGCCTACCAGGCAGATCTGTTGGGGGATATTGATAAGAGTGAGGGGGTTAGTGCTGACGATATTCGAGAACTTCGTCGGGCTACAGATCTTTCTCTCAGGGCTACGAAGGAGACCGCTCGTGCTATTGGGCGGTCTATGGCAGCCCTCGTAGCTACTGAGAGACATCTTTGGTTGAATTTAGCCGATTTAAAAGATAAAGATCGTGCATTTCTGTTAGATGCCCCAATGTCTCCCTCTGGTCTTTTCGGTGACTCGGTGAACGCTGTGGTTGATAGGTTTCAAGAAACGAAGAAACAGTCAGAGGCTTTTAAAAAATTCCTCCCTCGCCGAGTCCATCCCCCTGGGGATGCTGGGCGTGAGCATCCCCAGCCAAGCTCCTCGCACCGTGTGCAACAAAAAGTGAGTGTTGCGTCTCGTGCTCCTCCTAATAAATCTTGGGGGCCGAGCCAACACTCTCAGCCGAAGTCGTCTAAGTCTAAGCCGGATCTGAGGACCGTTCTTATGGCGAAGAAGGCTTCGGCTCAAAAGAGGTCCTGACGCCACGGGCGTCAGACCGTTGAGGACAGCCCCACCCGGGGTGGAGCGGTGTTCACCTCATTATACGGTGCCCGTTCCACCTCGGGGTCCACAGGGGACCGTTCTGCCAACCCCGCCACCCTTGGTGCCTCGGGGCGCAGCGGTCTCCAGCGAGCTCTTGACTCAGTGTCAACTCGACATTGCGTCGGACTCGCTCCCTCTGAGGGGGGTTCAAAAACAGTCAGTTCGGTTGTTTCCTGCCAGTATGCTTCAGGTCACCGAAGTGGCTGTTCCAGTAATACCAGAGGCCAGTCTCGAGAGACTGGTACCCTTAGTAGATTTTCTGACAGAGTGGAAGAATCTGCCGAATATATCTCCTTGGGTCCTGCAGATAATAGAGAAAGGTTACAGAATCCAGTTTTGTTCTCCTCCACCTCGTTACAACGGGGTGTTACTCACGCTAGTACATCCCGAGCAGGCTCTGGTAATGGAGCAAGAAGTAGAGTCTCTGTTAGCGAAGGGAGCTATAGAGCAGGTGTACTCGCCCGACATAGAATCGGGGTTTTACAGCCGCTACTTTATCGTTCCAAAAAAGGATGGGGGGTTGCGTCCCATTTTAGATCTTCGTTTGTTGAATCGTGCAGTCATGAAACTCAAATTCAAGATGCTCACTCTCAAGCAGATCGTGACGCAAATCAGATCCGAGGACTGGTTCGTCACGATAGATTTAAAGGACGCTTACTTCCATGTCTCCATCCTCCCTCAACACAGGAAGTTCCTGAGGTTTTCTTTCAGGGGCAAAGAATACCAATATCGGGTGCTTCCATTCGGTCTAGCTCTATCACCCCGCACGTTCACGAAATGCGTAGATGCAGCTCTGGCCCCGCTCAGGTTGCAGGGCATACGCATTCTGAATTATATCGACGACTGGTTGATTCTGGCGGAATCGGAACAGTTAGCGGTTCGGCATCGAGATGTCGTTCTCGCTCACATGAAAAAATTGGGGTTGAGACTCAATACCAAGAAAAGTGTGCTGTCTCCATTACAGAGAACCACTTTCCTTGGTGTGGTATGGGATTCAGTCACGATGCGGGCCACACTATCGCCCGTTCGTGTAGCTGCTATCCTCGTAGCCACGAAAGGGTTGAAGCTAGGCCAGTCACGCACTGTGAAACAGTTCGAGAGACTGTTGGGTCTCTTGGCAGCGGCGTCCAATGTGATACCCTTTGGCCTGCTGTACATGAGACCCTTGCAGTGGTGGCTCAGAACCAGGGGGTTCTCCCCGAGGGGAAACCCACTTCGGATGATCAAGATCACACGGCGGTGCCTCCGTGCCTTGGTCATATGGAGGAAACACTGGTTCCTATCCCAGGGTCCGGTGCTGGGAGCTCTTTGCCATCGAGTTGCGATCTCGACAGATGCTTCCCTCACCGGCTGGGGAGCGGTAATGGAAGGCCGCTCAGCTCAGGGTCTGTGGAGGAGTCATCATCTCTCTTGGCACATAAATTGCCTGGAGATGATGGCTGTCTTCAATGCGTTGAAATATTTCCTTCCAGACCTGAGGGGCCATCATGTGCTCGTCCGTACAGACAATACATCGGTGGTCTCTTATGTAAATCGCCAGGGGGGTCTGCGTTCGCGTCCACTCTGCAAACTGGCGCACCAGATTCTCCTGTGGTCCCTGGGGAAGATACTCTCTCTGAGGGCAGTGTATATCCCTGGGTGCCAGAATATCGGAGCAGACATCCTGTCGAGGCAGGTGCTGAGGCCAGGGGATTGGAGACTCCACCCCGAGGCGGTGGAGCAGATATGGGAATTTTTCGGCCAAGCGGAAGTGGATCTGTTTGCGTCTCAGTACACGACGCACTGTCCACTATGGTTCTCCCTCACTCATCCAGCCCCTCTGGGGCTGGACGCTATGGTACAGGCGTGGCCGAGGCTACGTCTGTACGCCTTTCCCCCTGTTGTTCTGCTCCCAGGAGTTCTGGAGAGAGTCCGCCAGGACGGAATAAGTCTACTTCTGGTAGCACCACGCTGGCCGAGTCGGATTTGGTTTGCGGACCTTATTCGTCTCCTCGACGGCCCTCCCTTGGAGATTCCTATCAGGAGGGACCTTCTGTCTCAGGCAGGGGGCACAATATATCACCCCCGACCAGAGATTTGGAATTTATGGGTTTGGCCTCTGAGGGGGCCCAACTTATAGAGAGTGGTCTTTCAACTGAGGTTGTGGAGACCATTCTTAGCTCCAGAGCTCCAGCCACGAGGAAATTGTATGCACTTAAGTGGAAAGTTTTCACTTCTTGGTGTCACCAGCATCAGCGGGATCCAGTCAACTGTTCAGTTAACACAGTACTTGAATTT
Organism: Phoxinus phoxinus; assembly: GCF_949152265.1. Lineage (NCBI taxonomy): Eukaryota > Metazoa > Chordata > Actinopteri > Cypriniformes > Leuciscidae > Phoxinus > Phoxinus phoxinus. The sequence continues at coordinate 18,194,614 of NC_136897.1, read as the reverse complement.
CTCCAGGATCGCTTTTCATCAGGTTTATGTCCATCTACCTTAAAGGTCTACGTGGCGGCCATTGCGGCTTTCCACGCCCCGGTGGGTAATACATCTTTGGGTCGAGACCCCCTGATTATTCGTTTCCTTCGTGGCACCTTGAGGCTGAGGCCTGCAACACGTACTAGGGTGCCGGCTTGGGATTTGGCAATAGTTTTGGAAGGCCTTTCAGGGGCTCCCTTCGAACCCCTTGAGTCGGTTTCAGAGAAATTTCTGACATTCAAGACCATCTTTCTTCTGGCTATTTCGTCCCTAAAAAGAGTCGGAGACCTTCAGGCCCTTTCGGTTTCTCCCACCTGTCTCGAGTTTGCTCCTGGGATGGTCAAGGCATTCCTTTACCCTAAACAGGGATATGTACCTAAGGTGCCAACCAATATTCCGAGGCCTATTGTACTGCAGGCGTTCTATCCTCCTCCGTTTGCCTCTTCGGACCAGGAAAAACTGAATCTCTTGTGCCCAGTGCGAGCACTGGACACTTATGTCCACAGGGCTGCCCCGTGGAGAAGATCAGATCAGTTATTTGTCTGCTTTGGATCACCTAAGAAGGGTCTTCCAGCTTCTAAACAGACAATTAGCAAGTGGATAGTCGAGGCTATTTCTCTTGCTTATGAGTCCTCTGGCCAGCCATGTCCTCTGGTGGTCAGAGCTCATTCGACTAGGAGTATGGCGGCCTCTAAAGCCTTATTATCGGGGGTTTCCCTTCAGGAGGTTTGTGATGCGGCAGGCTGGTCCTCACCGCTCACATTTGTGAGGTTTTATAGCCTGGACCTGGACGCTGCCCCAGGGTCCCAGGTGCTTTTATCTTAGTTTGCCGACAGTTTTGTCTGCTGGCATTTTGTAAGTATGGCGTATTGGGTATTCTCGTTCCCAAAGCGTCATCGACGCATCGCGAGTTCCCTCGAAAGGGAACGTCTCAGGTTACTATTGTAACCCTAGTTCCCTGAGAAGGGAACGAGACGATGCGTCGCCCTGCCATACTTCCTGCATCCCTGCGATCGACTTTGCTTCGACTCTTTCAAGCTAACGCGAGTAACGCACCGGATGTGCTTATATCTCTTCCTGGTCATGACGTCACCCGCCCGTGACGCTCATTCTTTCCATTGGACTAGTTGACATACGTGCTCAGACGTAATCACGCAAGCGTTCCCAAAGCGTCATCGACGCATCGTCTCGTTCCCTTCTCAGGGAACTAGGGTTACAATAGTAACCTGAGACGTTTTCCTCGCGTGTTCAAAGTCAGTGCATTCAATTGAAAATCTCTATAAGTTGTTATCAAGGATTAGTATTGTTCATGGGACTATAAAAGCTAAACCATATTGGGGTTCCATGGAATATGACCTGATCTCACAGTGTTCATATGCAAGCACAAAAAATAGAAATTGAATGTTCCCTCATGTCTTTATTGAGAGGTACAAATTCATAATTGATATAAATGCTTTACATTTGGCACTATGACTAAGATTTTGATATGAAAAAGGAGAGAGAAATTTTTGAATAGTGATTGGCTTTTTTGTGTAGAATGAAATCCTTGAAATAGATTGAAAATCCTCCTCATCAAATTATTTTGCTTGATCTATACTCTTAAAAATAAAGCTTCCATAAAGTAGGGGTTTTCAAACTTTTTTACGCTATGAACCTCTGAATATAAAGATCTCCGTCTACATTTTAAAGACAGCTATATATTTTCATGTATAAATATTGTGAAAAACAATATCATATAGGCTACTATATAAAATATTATCTGGTAATTAAGTTCTAATAAGTTGACATTTTGAATGTTTTATTATTATTTTATTAATGTTAGTCTCCAGCAGTCAAAAATATTTTTTGACAGGATGAGTTTTTTTTTTAAAAGAACCTTTATTTTTGAGGGTGTGATGGCTCCACAATTTTCTCATTTGCCAGTTCCTCCTCCAAACTTAACTGAATCAAACACATCTACAGAAATGAGGAAAAGCAATAACACAGTCAAACAATCACAGGCAGAGTGTGAAAACTTTAAGGGGGGGGAGGAAAACAGAATGCTTGTTCCTGCTCATATTCCTTAATAGGGAGCATCTGCTTGGAACAGGCTTATCGGCTCCTTCCGTGCCGGCCTAAAACACAGATGAATATTTCATATGCAAACAGTGTGGGGCCTCAGCTGCAACTTGTGACTGTCTCTACCAAGAGCATCTTGAGACACATAGAGACCAGGGATGGAGAAAAATAGCCGGTCTCTAGAGAACTCATTTCAGCTATTCCATTCTGTATGAGATGCTCTGAAACGTGATTATTTTGAGAGGTGAAAATCATCTCTGAAATGCACAGCTGGAGCTATGACACTTTTTCCATCGAAGAAAATTAAAATATTAGAACTCTTATTAAGGAATAGATCTGACAATAGTACATACATTTATACATTTTTCTGGGCTGGCAGATGTGTAGACATATATGAATTTATGTACTGCTTAAAATACATTCATTAAATTAATAATTACCAAAATGTTCATATATGTGATGATCTGATTCTGCACAGAGAAAGTTTAATTTATTCTTGTTAATATACTTGATAGTAGCCATCCTGTAACATCAAACTGATTGATCCCACAGGTTTGACTTTGAAGCGTGTTGAAGGTCTCAATATGACCCTGGCTTACTGTATTTGCTCCACGCATGCACACCTGGGACATCTCCATTACTGATGCACTGAATCAGTATGCATGGGTTTTCATTCAAACAGGGGAACTCAACAGGAAGTAATCCGTATTTTCCCATGCACATCCAGATAGTTGAATCACCTGTGGGATTTACAGTACATGAACATGGCAGGTTAGGTCAGTAATGTACGCGGGCTGTGTTTTAATTTTTCAGTGGTTTCTGCTGTCTTATCAAAGATAAATTCGGAGCATTTTTAATGGTACTATAACTGTTCTGGCAAAATCTGCTAACTTTGCAATCCTATAATGTACCCATAGCTTAACAAAAAAGCTCAAGAGAAAAAGAGGTACAGTAGCTGATCGGAAAGGAAAGTAGAATTATGTCCATACAGTATTTCTGCTCTTCGTTTTATTATAATTTGGTTTTTATTAATCTTCCCTTCCAAAACTAAATTCATCTCTCTGCTCACGTTAGGGTGGCTGAACAGTTGGGATGCTAATAAGGTGCAAATTCCGAAGGAGGGCAATGCATGTGTCACCTTCTCCAGATTCAAAGATGCTATATTGACGCAGTTCAATGAAACTAATGCGCCCACTAAGCACCAGTGTTAAAAGGATTTCACCCAAAAAGGAACATTCTCTTATCATTTACTCACACTTGTGTGATTCGAAAGCTGCAGGATGTTTTTCTTCTGTGGAATATCAAAAGTAGACGTTTATCAGAATGTCTAAGCTCCTTTCTTTCATACAATGAAAGGGATTGAGGTCAGATTGCAAAAAAGGACAAAAAAAGAACCATAAAGCATCATAAAAGTGGTTCATATGAATCATGCACTAAATTTGAAGTCTTCTGAATCACTTTGTTTGAAACAAACAGAATTGAAGTCTTTTCAATTCTTGAAAAACTTTTAGATTTTTTTTTTTTGGTTCACATACAAAGGCCCATCCATAGATCCATATTTGAAAATGCCCTTATCAGTTCCACTTCAGATTTAAAGCAGCATAAAGTGAGTCCTATTCAACATTGCATTCCTTCCCATGAATCCTTTTCATGTTATTCTACTGTGATTTTGCGGTTGAATTGTTTTTTCGAGCATGTTCTTTTCCCTGATAATGTGACATGTGAGATTCCACTGGTGTTCCTTAGTAGTTCACAGATTTCCTTTTTTTGTGGCCTGTTGTTCTCCATTAGCCAGTGATCCAAATACACTAGCAGAGTCCTGATAAGTCTGTGTTAGTGTAGAAATAATGCACACGGACAGAAAGATTAATTGCATCTTTGTGGCATAACACATTCTGAAGGACGAGTCTGTAATGGCCAAAGGAAATTAAATAGAGTACGGAACCAACATTTACTGGTTTCCCTTCTTTTCCAGTTCACTGTGTTAGTGTTACAATTACCTTGTCTCTTATTTTGACATTCCTTTGTCTGGTTGTGCCTGTGTGTTTAGTTCCTGTGTATTTGGTCCCTGTTTCCAGTGTCTCCATTGTTATCTTAGTTTCCATAGTTACCCTTGTTTGTTACCATGCCACTTAATCACTTGCACCTGTCTATCATTAGTCCCTTGTCATCTAGAGTATTTAAACCATAGACATCATATAGATAGACGCCCTATCGACCGCTACTGCCTATTAGCGCGGTCGAGCCGTGGAGCCGCCATCTTAGACCGGTCACCCGCTCCACTCAGTGTCATCTGTATGGCAGGTGCAATGAGCTGTCAGCGCATTTAATTAATCATACCTCACTGAATACCCAACTGATTTTCACGCGGGGGTTTTTTCTGCAAATGTCATTCATGTAGCTATGATACAGGACACATGGTTCGGCATATTTTAATATTCATAGTAGGCTTAACAGTAATATAATATTCTGATATCAGATATAAAGTGACCAGACGTCCAAAATCAAAATATGTGATGTAGGATATAAAGTATTTTATAAATCACACACTATAAATATGATAAAGAAGCAGAAACAGATAGTTTCAGTAAAGTAAGATATTTTAATAAGTTGAAGAAACAATAATGATGTGACACACATACATATATACATACACTTACTCTCTCTCTCACACTCACACACACTCGATTTGCGCATCGCCGTCATGTGTGTATTAAAGTTAACGTTACACAGGTAAGTTAAAGTTATTAACTTACATAGATTGCTTCCTGATATCACGTGCGCAAACACAAATAACCTATATTTATATATATGCTTATACTACAGGGCCGTTGAATGCTTGTATCTGATAATAAGCTCTTGTAATTATTACTTTACCCAACCTCTCCATGCCGAGTGATGCAGTAAACATAGCCTAGCTAACGTTAGCTGGCTACGATTTCAGTACAGTAATATCAAAGATCCTTGCTCCTTCTCAATTATCTGGTAATATTCTATTCACAAAATACAACCAAAAGTACGGTAAGGTTAAAAATTACTTGTGAAAAGTAATCCCGGGCCCTATTTGCGATGGTCCGCCGATTAGAACAGGAAAATGCTCCACAGTGCTCTGGAATCTAACTGCTGCTAAGCAACGAAACTAGGATTACGACCGGTTTAAGATGGCGGCCGTATTTCTCGGTGCCCAGCGGCCAATAGGGCATCTAGTCTCTATATAATATCTATGATTTAAACGATCAGTCATGCTCTGTGTATTCGCTTGTGTTAACATTTAATGCCAGTGTTTCTTGGATTTATTAAATGTAATTTTACCGTTCATCTGCGTCAAGCCTCTTGAATCTGGATTATCAAGCCAGCATGTGACAGTTAGAGACATGATTTGACAGAAGGACTACAAATACCAACATTTCCTATCTAAAAAAAAAAAAACTGAAAAAAGTACTGTCAATTTATTAGTTAATTTCACCAATTATATTAAATGGGTCATTTGATGCAATTTCTTGTTTTCCTTTTTCTTTAGTGTGTTAGCTGTTAGTGCAAGTATAAGATCTGCATATTTACAAAGCTCAAACCCAAAGAGATATTCTTTATAAAAGTTAAGGCTCAGCCACGCCTTCCTAAAACGCTTTGTTCAAACACGCCCCCACAAATCTACGTCAGTAGCCTAAGGAAGGAACTACTTTGTTTGGCCTTCCAAAAGTGGGCACAATTAGAAAACAGTGCTTAAGTTTTATTTACAACACTGTTCCAGAACAGTCCAACTAAAATTTTTGACTGTTTGACGCACATTTTTCGAAGGACTGTTTCCAGAACCTGGGAGAGTACAAGACCAGCTGTGCACAAAGGCTGATTCTAAAAAGTGGGGCAATTCCATCTTTGCAAGTACATTCTGGCGCTTCTGACAAAGCCTGGAAGTATGTTTTCATATTTTAAGAATTTGCTATGACTATTCAAACACGAGTTTTGAGCAGTATAGAGTAGCGCTTGCTTGTCGTTTCTATGATCACAAATGCAGACATGGTTTTATGTTTACATAATGTTCTCACACCCATAGCACGGCACGTAAAAAGACAGTATAAGTCATTATAAGCAGTAATTATGCTCCCAATCAAATAAAACCTTACCAATCTGATACGATCTGGTCCAGTCGCGCTGGCAAAATGGATCGATCAGCTTGGATATCTACATTTTCCGGATCAGATTCGGGCTCGAATTGATAAGGTAGAACCGACATTATCACCTGTCAATATTGCTTTGGGAGCTGATATTCCAAATATGGTAAGGGGCGTGACATTTCCGTCACACGCTTAAGGTTTTTGGACCAATCACAATGCACTGGATTGCTGGCCAATCACAACTGCGCTTTTCAGAACGATGAGCTTTGTAAAAATCGAACGGTTCAGAAAGGCACATTGCATAAATTCACAAAATAATATTATTTTTAGAACCATCATATGACCCTTTTAATATAATCCAGAATCCCTTTAGATATAGTCGTCTTTTGGAAATAACACTATTGTAAAAAAAAAAACTTCAGTTTTGAGGGTAATTTTCAATGGAAGCTATTCAATTGAAGATACATTTTCAACATATTTTGTACATTTCATATATTTTGTTCTCCTGAAGAGATTCTTCGACCTTTTTTCCCTTCTAAAACAACATTAACATTAATAAGTGACTTTAATGGAAATGTTTATTTTGCATTAGTCTCCCTGGAGTCAATGTGTCACCATTATTGTGATCAATATCTCTGTGCATGTGCTTGGATTTGTGCAAAAATGCAGTTATTATACTGCGATTATATAACTCCAATGTGCATGATCATGTGTGGATTTTCATAATTATTTACTGTCAAATATGAAGATGTTTCTGAATCTCTCATTGTGTATTCACACAAATCCCATTTTCATGCTCCGCCATCTGCAATGCTGCTTATTAATGAAGAAAAATGATGCACATAGGGATGAATGCTACGGTGTTGTGTCACAAATGGCCAACTGGCTTCAGGCCATCCAAGACTGTAATAAAAGATGGATGTCAGTGGATGCTAGAGTTAAGCTGTGATCTACAGCCCTGGGTGTCTTGTTTCCAGATGAGAAAACAACTAATGCAGAAAGGTCTCATTAGCTATCAGTCTATGTCCTGACCTGCACAACCGTGACACACCAAACAGAGATACAGAGAGGAAGATTAAAGGATAGGGTGAGGCAAGGAGGATCACTTCAATAGAGGATTGCGCGGCTGTTTCATCTGTCCGGACCATCACTCTTAAGTCTTTGTTAAAGTCAGCGAGTGAGGTTATATTCCCATTAGTCTGCCAATCATCTAGATAGATTTACTAAAACATTCTTATGGCGCTCTAGGAGAATTCACAATGCTTTGTATTAATGCAGAGACTTGAAATTTGTGTTCAGATGTTAAATTAGCCATGAGTTACAACATAAATCCACAATTATAACCGAACAAATATAGTGACAGAAGACAAGCCCACTTCAAAGCTGTCAATTTTTGTTTTGGACACAGACTCTTAAAATTGTATGCATTGATTTTGTGAGTTCATGAATATTTCTCATGTTCCCAGATTCTGTATGTAATATGTTTATTGTAAGTTAATAAAAAAATCTATAGAAAAGGTTAATATTTTTTCAAAGTTTTAATACTTTCTCATATCCCTGATTAATTTACAGAGAGAGCTATTAGTAAACCATTGATTCCGCTGAAATTGGTAGGTTGAGTTTTAGGGTAAATTGATGCATGACAGATATGCAATTGAAAATTCAATTTTTGGTGACCCTAGAGCACAAAAATTACACATTTCACATTTAAATCTATTTATTTGGAGCTTGTTTCCAAGAAGTTAGTTAAATTACTAACGCTAGTTAATCATGAACAAAAACTAGACCATTTGAGACCCTTGTATCAGACAGAAAATCTAGATCAATGCCTTTTTTCAATGTTTACTTTCTTTTAGAACATGAACTTAACCCTAAACAAACAAAAATAAAAAAAAGCCCTCACGGACATGTCATAACACCCGCGCTATGGAATCCGGCATTCATTATTCCCTCTTATTGCGATGGATGAGAGCTCTGCTGTAATGCAATCAGTCTGCAGGGGGTACCGAGATGAGAACTGTGAGCGATGGCGCTCCTGTAGGCACCTTAGAAGATCTTTAGAGACCATCATCCATTTATTCACTTTGAGACTCCTGCGTGAGGACGTGAGTGGAATGCTTGATTCTAGATCATTCCAGAAGGGTCATTTAGCTTCTCAGCAGCATATACTATACAGTACGACTAAAAATGCACAGAGTTTCAATGTAGGAGGTTTCAACAGGACTACTGTAACTGTGAGGGAGTTCACCATTCTAACTGTGTATAAGGAGAGATAAGAAGCTGCTGACCTCAGGTGGGGGCACTCTGGCATGTGGCCCTGTCTTAATGAGGCAAAATCCAATAGTTAGCTTTGTAATGAGCGAGGGTCAGCCTAAGAAAGACCTGTGTCTGTGGGGTAATCTATAAAGTGTTTTCAATGTGGGAGGATTGGAAATTGATTTGTGTCCATGGTGCGCTCTGTCTAGGCTTTATCTACTAAGTCGAACCTGATCAGGAAGCAGGTGGGAAAAATGTTGCCATCGGGCTTAGAGGTTATTTTAAATGTTAATTAGAATGGGTGGTATGTAGAAAGAGGTCACGGATGAAGCTTAAAATAGTTTATAACGGCTTGAGAAATTAGCAAGATAAGGTTTATTGCTGTGAAGTGATATAACATATGGAGAGTGGACAGAGTGTTATGCTAAAATTAACGTACAGCATTTTTTCAAACCTTAAAGCGAGGAGTAACTGTGTGTACCGTATGTGTTTGTGTGAGTGTGGGTGGGTGGCACATGTATGCTTTACATGTGCAGTATCTAATTCACACACAACAATTTCAAATAAGTGGGAGGCTATTAATAGTCGCTAAGTGATCTGAGATCTTTTGCTTCAACATTAAGCTGCTTGTCACAGCAAAACAATGTACAGTATGTTGCTACTGTATAGTTTAATTACAGATAAACAATACTTTAAGTTCAGTAACCAACACAAATGAGCATGCACAATTCAATATCGATTGATATCTAACATTGACGATACATTTTTAAAAATTAGATGCCATTGAAAACCATCTGAGACGCCCAACCATCATACTTTTTACTTTACACAAACTCATTCGTTTTACTTTTCTGGTGGTTAGTTTCTACTGTTGTATACTAAGACAATTTTATTTATACTACTGTTTAAAAAATTTGGGGTCAGTTGGATTTTTTTAAAGAAATTAATACTTTTATTCAAAGACAAAATTTATCAAAAGTGACATTAAACACTTATTTTATTTATTTTAACGATCTAAGAGCATGGTCTAAAGCGCACAGTGCAAGTGCACTTAGGGCGTGTCCAAATCCACTTATGCAAGTTTAATGACGGGAAAAATGATTGGCGCGACCGGCACATGGTCTAAAAGTGTTGTTGCTATTCTCTTAAAGCAACACTAAGGAAGATTTTTTACCTTAAAATAATGTTTCCAAAATCGTTTCAGTGATTCATAAAGTGGTAACAGGGTGAAAAGCACTTATGCCTCCGCTTTGCGGTCCTTTATCTGCTATAACCACACTATGTAAGATTGCCAGATCGAATCGCGTTTCTGTAGTTCTAATAACAACAATAGTCATTATATAGTCACAATAGCAATAGTCATTTTTTTGTTTTTCTTCGTTTCTGATGTCGCAATACATCATACTTTCATAAAATCATGCATCATACTCTACCTTGTCTTTGGACATCGTTCATTCCAAAGCCGGTGCTGGATAAACAGAGAGCCTGCGTGCGACAGTAGGCTAAATTATTTACGACAGCGGTAATGGACAATTCCGCTTTCAATCTGTAGGGTGACCGAAGAGGAAAAGTTCCTTGGGGTTGCTTTAATGAGTAATGGGTATGTTTTGGGCATAACGTGCAATAAACCAATCAGAGTCTCATCTTCCATTCCCTTTAAAAGCCATCAGTTGCGCTTGCGCCAATGGCGAATTCGCTATTTACATGGCGGAATTTGCAAGCGGAAAGACTCCAGAGAGGAAACGCTAACGGCCTAATCAGATTCATTGATCTATGCTAAAAGTGCTATCGCCAGACCCGGAGATCGGCTGAATGGATTTGAAAATGGTAAACCTCAACTGTTTAACTCTAGGGGAGTTGGAAAATGAGCCTATTTCCAAAAAAAGTGGAGTATTCTTTTAATAATGCGCCCTTTAAATAACAAAAAAATAAATACTGCGCCAGTGACTTTAGAACAGGTTTTTGTTGGTCAATGGCGCAGTTTATTTCAGTTGCCTCAAAATAGAAACGCACCAACAAATGCGCCCGATCACAGCTCGTTTTCAGACCAGCACGCCCATGAGCGCATAAATGGCCGCAAATGCATTTGCTATTTAAACAACATGGCGCAGGACGTGAAAATGATACTGCGTAAGGCTGAAACTAGTAAAAAAACACTTGCGTCACGCCTGGCGCCGCATTGTGCCGGGTGTATGATAGGGCCCTTAGGGTATGATTACATGACACTGCTTTCAACTGAAAACGGAAAACTTTTTATGCGCTTTGGCTGGTCATTTTCACGACAACAGCGTTTTGGGGGCCTGAAAACGCAAGCTTTTGAAAATAAGTTTCATTGTGCAAGGTTTTGAAAACGATGCCTTTACCGTCTCCATTTAACAAAAACGTGAATTTGTGAAAATGATGACGTCATGCGCATGCGTAGGCTATTACATGGTCACATGATCCCTAACGATAAAACACGAACTGTCATACAAACCTTTCCCATTTGTACATTTTCATTAAAACTGGTCATAAAGGCTTTTTTTTTTTAAACTGTTGGCTGGTCCCCCTAATGCAGGTGATTTTAGGTTTTGACGGTCCTAAACCAACCCCCTCCATATAAACACGAACCTGCAATGCAGCTGCAACTGGCTAACTTCAAATCCATTGTGCTTTCTTTGTTGATGATAGCCTGCAGGCTGGGTACACTGAACTCAGTATATTTGTGCCTGAGGGAATGAAATCTGACAGTGCGAGCCCAGAGGAATATCTAGCAGCACACTCACTCTCACATCCAAGTGTTAACAGCTCCTGTCACCAGGAAAAGCAGCAGAGACAAAGCGTAAAGACCCAGGTGACTCAGAATTTCAGTCTGTTGATTTCATGTGATAGCAGAATCACTTTTACAGTCTGTCAGAGTCCTGTATTTACTAGGTTTTACCACCAGGGGGAAGTAAATGCATGAATACCAAAACCAGACAGAGTGATGAAAGTACATGGTAAACCAAAACAAGTTTTTGCTTCAGTCATAGCTAGGCCTTCATGGAATCTGTATCCAAAAAACTCCGCAGAATTGTTATTCAATAAGCTATACACATTCAAAAAGCTCTGCCATGTGTATCTCATTATTACATATTTTGAGTAGGCCTAGTTATATAGTATTTTTAGTATTTTAGCCCAATAGGCATGCACTCATATTTTGTGCATTTTGCAGAATAGATTTTGCAATAACTATGTTTTGTCCACATCTTGCATAGTTAGTCATATTGTTCATGGCGTGGTCAGAGGTGGATATGGAGGAAACAGAGTAGTGAGAGTGAAAGGATAAAACTCACTGTAGTGAAAGGATAAAACTCACTGTAGACATGAAGCATGGGAAACTAAAGAAATAAACTTAAGGAAAGGGCAAGACAGGGGGAGTGGTGGAAAGGAACTGATTAAAAACCATCTGATCAAGACCTCAGGCAGTCTTTCTCTTTTTCTCTTCACTCTCTCTGACTGCAGACTTTGGCTGTATGCTGCTGACAGTTCTAATTTCAAGCATCTAAATTTAACCTTCAAGATAAATGAACAGTTGAGATGAATACAGTAGGGGAGACCGGGGGCAATTGTGACAGGGGGACTTATAAAACACAAAATTTCTTACGTTTTTTTAGTCACCATGAAATCAAAATTTACAACTCTTATTTGTATTGTAGGCCTAAAATTAACAACTCTTATTTTTATGTAGGCCTAATGCACAATATTTATAAATTATTTATCTGTGCACATAAGCTTTTTTTTTATTTTATTTTTTTATTCACTTGCTCTCATGATCTTTAATCAAGAAAACACTTCCCCTACCTCTTGCAACTAAATCTGTTCTCTTTTCTGATGATGACGAGGGTGGGAAAATAACCTTTCCCCTCCAGCAAACTGCGTCAGTCACTCACATGAGATTGCAGCAAATAACAACGGTCCAATAAATTCCCGCCATGTAACTCCACAACAGGGAAGAAAAGACGATTGCAACTCCTGCATCATGTCGACTTTAAAGGTATGGGTAGGCAATTTTTCGGAGAGGCTAGCAATCGCGATTCGCGAGCTAGCATTGAAAGCATAAGATCCCACCCAGCTCCCTTCAGAGCGTCTCCAGCGTTCGATCCATGGTTCGATCGTTCGATCTCGTTCAAAATGAACGAATCTATTTTCAACTCATGTCGTAGGCTAATTTAAGGGGCTTTAAATGTTATAGTAGGCCCAGCCTACTTTTAACAGGCAAATTCCCCGAACGCATTCACCTATATTCTGAATTAAGAAATCATTTCAGATTTATTGCAGCTTTGATAGTGTTGCTATTGCATAAATTCGAGTCACAAACCGCTCCGAGTAGCTATCCAACTTATTTTTCAGGTTTAATACTTTTAATATTTAATATTTTGTATAATAATTATTGATTCTATAATTAAAATATAAATATATATATATAATTGTAAAACGTCTAAAAAAACTAGGCTATAGCCTACTAAACTATAAAAAAGATGCTTTCTGAAGAAGAAAAAAGACAGCCTATTTTATTTTTATTTTTAGAACAGCAAACTAAGTATGCAAGCTGAATTGACCAACAATGTAACAATAGTCACAGAGGAGAGGAAATGCATCTGTCATACAAACTTTGACAAGAAGTCAATGCAGCAAACTTTGTGAAGTCATCGGGCTAAAGTATGGAATGTAAAGTGCCAGAAGTAGCTCGTCTCTGACAGGCAAGGAAGTGCAAACAAAAAAACACTCAGGACATTTATATATAAACAAAGACAGGTCTGTTCTTAGACCATCCCTGTACATTCAGGAACATCTTTTACTTGAAGGTGGGACAGCACATGTCAAAAAAAAAAAAAAAAACTCTGTTTACTTTAGGGACCATATTCAGCTGGCAACAGGTGAAAAGGTCATTTGGGTTTTGCCAACATTCTCTGCACAGAATTTTTTTTGACATAAATGTATAAACATTACATACATAAAAAATACAATACATAAATGTATTATAAAACTTTGAGGTTCACTCTTATTTGTGGAATTGTGGTTAATATGATTTTTTTTTTTTGCCCCAACATGACATCATTTTATATTCAGAATGATCAATATTCAACTCAATTATCATTCTTTCTTATAATTTCATTATAAAAGTCTTTCTAAATGTAAATATTTACTATTACTTTTGGAACATATGTTTTCAATACAAAAATATTGCAGATAGATGTGTTATAGTCTGAAAAAAAAGAAAAATATAACTAAATGTGGCCCCAGTCCACTGATACAATGGCCTAAATGTATTCATTATTTTTCCAAACTAATGAATTAATCTGCCGAGCTGCTAATCAGCTTAAGAAAAGCTTGTAGAGACAGTTAGCCATGAGTCTGAGCAGACACACATGCTCAGCTCACAAAAGCCAGTAATCATTTTCAATAGACTGCATACAGTATTTAAGGGATGATAATGATGAGTATATACATTTTAGACCATCAGTAATGTATTAATTTATTACTCTGTATGAGGGTAGTGAGACCATATGCATGTTTTCTTTGGCAGAAAGGACAGCCGGTGTATATTTTTGAGCACATGTTATCAAAGATGAGGTAATCTCTTTTAATCTGTTTTATAGACCATGGTCAGGTGTCGGATAAGAGCTTAGACTACTCAAACAACAGATTTAAAATGTCTGACAGACCTGGTTTATAAAAGCATAGTTGTTGTCAACCTGAATGGATTAGGGATTTGTCACACCTGATAAAGGCGATCTTACACGTTGATGGGATCTGATCCAAAACAACCCAGGTATAGATCATCATAGGTCTGCCGTTCAGCTCAGGGCACCAATCCTTCTCAACTCAGCAGTCGGGAACATCATGTCCAGCTCAAAGGTCCAGACACCTTCAACATGTCCACATTCCAGACACATGATTCACTAGCAAGGACAAATAAGTCTCAAATGTGATGGATAGCACCATGAGATTTTGCACAACAGTGACAGAATAAGATAGTTTCTCCAGACGCGCTGTGTCAAGAACAGCTATAAAGAACCCAAATAGTAGTGATGGTGAGTATTAGCTCAGAAGATTAAGGCAGTATTGTCTGTTTTGCAGAAGAGAGTAAGTGTGGTTTATGCACAAGGTGTTTAATGTAGGAGGCAGGGGGAGAGAGAGCTTCAGATGGTTAATGCTCCACATATGGACTGCTTGGCAAGCCATGAACAGGTTTGCTTGTACTGAAAAGAGATGAAAAGGGATGGGGGGGTAGGCTGGCAAGAGAGTGCATCCATTAATTTAAAGTCACCATGAAATCAAAACGGACTATTCTTTTTTGTTTATGGAATATTGCAAGATTTATTATAAATTAATTATTGTACTGTACTGTTCAATTCAATTCAATTCAAGTTTATTTGTATAGCGCTTTTCACAATACACATTGTTTCAAAGCAGCTTTACAGAAAATGCATTTCAAAAATATACATACAAAAATACAGTTAGTTAATCATGAAATTTAGGGCATAACATATCGCCGGCGTTGGGTCGTCTCTTCACAGGCGTCGAGTCGTCTTATCACAGGCGTTGGGGCATCTGAAGTCTCCACTGTGCACATCATTTCTTTTTAAATGTGTGCCTTCATAACCTTTAATCAAACTTCCCCTCCCCCTTGTAGCAACATCTGTTCTCATTTCTTTTGTGATTACTGTATAAGGGCACCATACATTTTTTAATTGTTCGAGAAGCTCACTTTTAGATGCGTCACAATAGGGAAGAGTTGACTATTGCAATTTTAATTTTTTGGCGACTCTAACTCAGTTGAGTCACGTTTGGAATATAATTGATGATGAGAATTGAAAACATAACAGCTAATTATGATGTAGCCTATGTAAACAAAGAACATAAGGACCATATCATACACCTGGAGAAATGCGGCGCCAGGCGCAACGCAAGTGTCTTTAGCTAGTTTCAGCCTGACTCAGTTATCATTTTCACGTCTTGCGCCATGTTGTTTAAATAGCCAATGCATTTGCACCCATTTGTGCACCAATGGGCTGGTCTGAAAATGAGGTGTGTTCAGGCGTATTGTTGGCGTGTTTTTATTTTGAGGCAACAGAAATAGACTGCGCAATATTTTTAAAGGGCACATTAGTATGAGCCCATAGCCGGGTGCACAATGTGTAAACACTCTGCTTATTACACACACAGGGATGCGCAGCTCACACAAACATGCCAAAAATAAAAGGATTACAATGTAAAATATTATTATTGTTTACATAAAGATATGGTGGAATCCGGGTTGTCCCATAGATGGTCTGCTTGCGCGCTTAAACCTTGCCTGTTTCCTCTCTGGAGAAGCGTTCAGTCTTTCCGCTTTCAAATTCCGCCATGTATATAGCAATCCGCCATGCCGCGAGCGCAAAGGCAAAAAAACCTCAAAACAAAAAGTACAGCTTGAGAAAGTCATGTGTCAATACAGAAATAAGCGGCAGAAAATTGAGTAGGCCTAGTCAATTGTTGGACAGCTGAATAAATGTAGCATTTTGCCGTTAAATATCTGGTCTGAAAGATAAGATGAAATGTCAGATTCCTAAGAGAGAAGATGGGGAAGGTAGGTTAGGGAAACACCTGCGTGTAAAGTAGGTAAGACTTAATGAGGTAGTATAGGAAATGGAGGAGACAACAGTGCCTTTATGGAATAACATCTGCTTTTTTTAACATGACACAAAGCTGTGCGTGCTAAAAAAAGATGTCATGTTGACTTTGAAAGTGGATAATGCCATGTTCTTACAACGCAATTCAATAAGTTTCAGTAAACCTTGAGGCCAGAAAGAAGACAAAAACTTAGTGCGTCAACGGCACAGTCAACAGGTCCTTTTGTGTCTCTCCAGTACACGGAAGGTGAAGAGCTGGACGTCACTCAAGCATACAGATAAGAGATAAGATATTTTAAAGAAACGTAATAGTTTGCAGTAGCTATGGGAACGCCCATTGTACGCTGTATATTATATATAGATGTCAGTAATATCAAACTTAGTTAAAGTGACTTATCTCGCGCTTTGTTTTTGGAGGATTGCCAACAGCGCGTCAGAGCTCATGTCTGCTCTACTGCTGACACTTAGCAGCGGATGGTCGGATGTCTCATCTCTGAGAACAACAGATGAATACGCCGGACTTGGGAATTAACCCACATGGTTAACAGCACATAATGCATCGATACGGTTCGCCACCCAAGAGCTGGCTTGGACTTCGTTTGCTACTTGGTAAGTGGAATTTTGTCTGTGTTACCGGGCTGCAATAATAATGTGAGGTGTACCTGTATATTGGGCATATAGTTTTGGAAATGATGGAAACTAGTGCTAAAACCGCGTGCTGACGCGATAAGTTTTTAAGGAAGTCTTAAAGGGATCGTTCATCCGGAATTCCGTCGTTCATGTCCCAGTCACTTTTCCATTTAATGAAAATGAATGATGACTGGGATGTCAAGCTTCAGAATCATCATGAACGTATCGGAAAACTATTCCTCATGTGCACCATTGTAAGCCTGATGAGATTTGATTTCGTGCGTATGTGTTTTTTGTATTTTCATTATGAGTGACATACACTATTTTCACAAGTTTGGAAAGCATTAACTTGGGTGATAACCAGGTAAGGTAAGGGTGGTAACTTAGACTAAAGGAAAGTTTTCTCTTAGACTGCAGGTGTGCTGCAAGGGTAGATTGCATTTAGGTTGATTTTTCCAGATAAAAGTTATACCAGCTGATTTTACATGAAGTGGTTCCAATTCATAGATATTGACTATTATAATTAGAGGGTCAGTATTTATATTATTACATTTTACATGTACAAAATGTAAGGAAACTCCAAAAAGCCAAAGGAACTCATAGTGTGCAACTAGTTAATTTTTTTCCCAGTAAGATTGACCACAAGATCATTAATTTTTATATTCTTTTCAGCAATATAAATAGTTTGAAATCCTTATAAAAAAATAGTTTGACAGTGGAAACAAAGTGACTCTGCCAACCAAAGGAAATGCCTCTTATGTTCTGTCTGTGAGGTCCAGGGCCATAGTTATTAAATTCAAACTTCAAACTAACAAATGGGGCTTTTATGAAGCTCACAGTTTATCAGTGAAGCAATTGAGTAGTATTTCTTAAAATAATGTCAAATATAGTCTAAGTATTTGAATTTATGATGAAGAATACCAGAAATAGAGACCTGATTTTGAATAGGAGACGTTGCATGGAACTGTCTAGGCTATTTGGGAACTGTCACTTGGCTGACTAATTTGCCATCTAGCCTCCAAACCAAGCCCATTACTGGTTTCAGATAGTTTGCCACGTGCATGACTGTCCTAATGCTAGTGTTTTAAACAAAGATAAACAATGTCAGGAGATTCACAGATCAGGGGATTAGCCTAGTTATTATAATTGACTGTAGTAGCTGTCACACCACAGTGTTCTTTCATGTGTGGCCAATATGCTGGTGGTAACATATGTTTTACACGCTGAGTATTATGAGCTGAAGATAGGATGATGACGAGCCAAATGCAATGCTGCAGACAACATTTGGGTGTGGTATGTGATGATCATTAGCATTTAACCAAATTAATATTACTTGTATATTATATTATTACAATCTCGCTAGGGGTGTTAATGCACCATCGTAGATGGAGATCACAGATGGACAGTGGGTGTCTGTAGCAAATTTGTATTATTTTATGTCTTTTGAAGACTAACATTTAAAAAAATATATAAATTATATATTTTTATTTTATTTAACAAGTTAGTGAGATATACGGTATATCTAACACTAACTTGTTAAATTAATAGACAAATTGAAGAAAAATCTGACTCGTGAATAGACACTCATACTGTTTTATTTATCCGATTAAATGCAATTGAACCATGTATTTCTAAAGACATGCTAGACATGTAGTCATGCTTTTGTCTGCCACATAATATCTTGAATTATCTTCATTTGGTTGCTTTTATCAGTGAGATTATATGTGATTAACTTGATTAATTACTGATTACTCAATTATCGATGAACAGTCCTAGTCTTTATTTAAACTCTTTTATGTACTCAGAACCGTGAGTGAGCACAACAATACACCAGACGAGCTATTTGAATAGTCAAACAACAACTACAGAGCAATGCACAGCAGAAACAAGAATGCTATGTCTCGACAATAAAGTTCGAACGTAATTATTTAATGTAAAAACAGCCAGATGAAACAAGCTGTAATTATAAAAGACGTTTTTGTACACTAGCTCGCAGAGAGAAATGTCTAGGTGAAGATGAAAAGAGCTTTGTTGTTTGTACATGTCCCAGCGAATGATTAAGCTGACAGAGTCTGAGACTGCGGCATATTGGCTTGACTGCCACTGGAAGCCTGGTCATTAAAACTAACCCCTGCACGTCACACTGCTCCAAATCACTACCATATGGCTGGAAATGTTGGATCCCAACAGCTAAGACTCTCCCATGCTACTCTCTAATTTGTCAGAGCAAAATTAGAAATTGTGGGTGTTGTGGAGGGCACTCGCCAACTCTCGCAGCTATTCTTTTAATCTTTATCTTAACTCTTTCTCATTTTCAACGTTCTAAACCTGCTTTTGAGAGGTTATCGTCCTTCATTACTTGCTCTATATCATTGACTCTGGCTTGAGAGTCTGTAAACTATGATTTCTGCTTCATTGCTCTATATGATACTGTAACTTTGAGATGCATGGAGTTTGTGGGCTACAAGTAGGTGGACATCTCAAAAGGCAGCTTTGTATCTCTTGCCATTCTGAAAAGTCACAGGTCCAAGTCTCCCTCACATCCCAGCATGCACTTCACATGTGGATGAATGCAGCGCTTGTCTGGCGTGCTGTGTGGGTCAAGCCCCCCTCTTTTTCCCCCTTCACATACTGGCTCACAAAGTCCAAAGCACCCTGCCTGGAAACTTTAGAGAAATCCAGTATTCTGAGAACTTTTCTCCACAAGAGAAGCCACTCAAGTTTTAGTAGATTCTCTAATTTGGGGAAACATGAAGAGAAGTAATCATCTAAAGACTGATGTTTGGTTCAAGGAGTGAAGAACATCATCTCAATCTCCTCCGTGTTAACAAGTGAGATGTGGCGTTAGATTTATCCGTTGTGCTTAGATTGTGAGGCACGATGTTCTCTTGGCGGCGGCATGGGTCTTATGAACTGGAAACTCTGCCATGTACACAGAGTGAGTTGGGAGTGGAGAAGTACACC
Source organism: Phoxinus phoxinus (assembly GCF_949152265.1). Taxonomy (NCBI): domain Eukaryota; kingdom Metazoa; phylum Chordata; class Actinopteri; order Cypriniformes; family Leuciscidae; genus Phoxinus; species Phoxinus phoxinus. Next base: position 18,174,933 of record NC_136897.1, on the reverse strand, counting down.
TGGACCTCCCTCATGGACATTACCCAGAAGTTTTGTGGTAGGAGATTTTAATTGACAGCATTGAATGGTGTGAGACAATTTGGTTGAATCATTATACATTTTTTGCTCCAAAGGTAATTTGCAAAATTTGTATAAGTTGTTTGTTTGTAATTTTGAAGATATTATATAAAATTGGATGGATAGGCTCTGTGTTATGCCATATTTCTCATGCCATGTTTCTTCTTACAACCAAATACGGTTTTCATATAATGACTAAGATTACAACATTTTTCTCAGAGGGCCTATAGTTCACCCAAAAATGAAAATTTTGTCATCATTTACTTACTCTCAAGTCGTTCCCAAACATGCATGGCTTTCATTCTTCTGTAAAAAAACAAAAAATATTTAACAAATTAAGATATTTTGCTAAATAATAAACCATAGACCATGGACTATAAAGCTTTGAAATGAACAAAAATCTTAAATGCATCATAAAAGTAGTCCAAAACAACACTAGCACAATTGTCCAAATCTTCCTAATAGTTTTATGCAAGGGATAGGCTGAAACTTTAATAATATAATAACAATATCCAAAATCTCTGTCCTTGTTGGGAGATTTTTTGGTCCCAATGAGGAAAGCAGTGTATAAATCATACTAAGAGTTTTTTTTATTTTAATGTAAAAATTCAGACAATTTTCTGTTATATAGGTTTAGGGTTAGAGGATAGAATATACAGCTTGCCTTGTACAGTATGGAATGTCCCCATAAAACATGACAACCCAACGTGTGTGTGTGTGTGTGTGTGTGTGTGTGTGTGTGTGTGGCTTCTTTCTTTTTTGAAACCTTTGTTTTGGCTTTGTGTGGAGAACCACATGTTTGGTGTGGTTTGTTTTCCAAGTAGTCAGAAGTTTTTAAGAGACTAATGTGACAGCAAAGTGCAGGGGGAGAGTGAGTTTTAGCTCGTCCATACTTACTATCCTTACCATTTAATCTGTGTGCTAATGCCCTATTAGGACCCACTTTGAATGACCTTTGCCTCTGGAAATATTTTGACTAATAACTCACTCTCACTCACTCTATCTCTCTTTGTTCATACAGTCAAGGAAATGTTTTTTTTCTTTCTGTTTACCTAAACCTTTAGATTTATTTTAAAGCTTTTGAATTTTTTTTAGCAGTTGTGCAATGAAGTGAAGTGTGTCATTTCTGTTCCTCTTAAGTCGGACCAAAAAGTTTCCCAAAGACATTGCCCATCTGCCTATGGTTACATAAGCAGGTTGTGCCTCCCTGAACTCACGGGATCGGTTGAGCTAATTTTGCAATGTCAGGTTCTGTCTAATCTCATTTAAGTCCAAAACGCAAGAGGATTAGTCAGCTAGGAATAAAGAATCAATGACAACTCCGCTTCCAGACCTTCAGCTGGTAATGTTTTGACATTCTCAGACTTTCCAAAACATATACTGGCATCCTTGGCATCAGCGTGGTGTTCCTCCAATGGAGGCAAAAGAAAACAAGTATAATATAAAATATTTCCGCTCTAGCACTTGAGACAGTAGATGTGCGCTCCTCAGGAACTTCAGCAAACAACTGGGTAAACAGAGGGGCATTAAAAACAGTTCCTGGCATTCTGCACATTCCTAACATAGAGGATTTTTAGGAGGTGCCCTCTACCTCTCTGACTAAAGAAGGAGAAACGGAATATTCTTCATCGAAAGATGGAGGTGACGTGAGATGGAATGTGTTGAGGATAAAATCTAGAGTTTAGCTTGGACTGTGTGGTGATGTTCTTCTTTTAGGATGTTGGAAAAGACACAGATGCCTTGATGAAGTAGGAACTGTGCACCTTTTAAATACCATGGTATATGAAAATATCAAACATTTACAACCATTGTATGGGCGTTCCTTTGACCATTTATTGATTTATGCTAAAATGCCCTTTATGCATAGATTTTTTATTGTTTTACTCTTATCATTCTTAAACTATTGTATGACATTTTTAAACTATGATAATCTGAATAAAGAGCAAAACAATCATAAACCATTTCAATATTTAGTGTGTGTATAAGTGTATTAAAAAATAAAAAAACTCAAATTATGACTCAGTCCATCAAGATTTTTTAAAAACTTTGTTAATAGAAAATTAAATGAACTAGTTTGGGTGTTTAACTTTTTCAAAACAAGTTAAGACTTTTTTTTTGCTTACCTTTTCCCCCCCCACAAGTTAATAAACAACCTTGTATCAATATACCATCACTGTAGCATTGTATACTTACTATTTTGTAAGAAATCAATCTATAGGAATGTTTCTCAGTAATACGTAATGTTGCCTCTATTTCGTGTCTATGCTGTTGATTATGTTGTTGTCTGTAATCATCCATGGCTTCTGTTCAGCCAGTTTAGAGGTGGCAGCATTGCTAGAAAGGAGAATGAGGGGTGGAATCAATGAAAAATCGTGCACTTTTTCACATTAAACTCTGTGGGTTTCTAGGTAAGTGGAATACCACTGCCCTCACTGAAAGGAAAATCAGCCAGTCTGCCAGCAAACTTGTAATGTCTGGAAATCTTAGATTTCCGCCAACCTTTTTCGCTCTGTCTGTTTTTCTCTATTTTTCCTCTTTCTTTTCCTTTTTGTGTTATTGTCAGTTCTTCAGTTTTCAGTTAATCCCTTCCTCGAGGTTTGTCATTTTAATAATCTCTCCTGGTACCAGTTAGTCTTTATATTATGACTTGATGACATGGCTGAAGGAAAGGATGCCATAACTAACTCAAGGTAGCCTATATATGTTGTAAAGTGAAACATGCTATTTTATTTGATCAGCATATCATGCAATTAAGTAGTTGTCACAAATTGTATCATTCTACTAGCTCTTGTTTGTGGTTCTCAGTTTTTTCAATCGCTCTCTCCTACATATCCCCCCAGCTGCCTCATCTATTGCTGTGCTGTATTGCTGTTATGTCTTTTGGCTCATGCCCAAGGACATATCCCCCACAGGCTCTCTGTGTTCAGAAGAGTCCCTCCATGTTACGAAATGTCTCAATCATATTTATCTCCTTCATTAATCTCCTCTATATTACTCCTGGATACTTGATACTTCCATATAGAGCTGTTCAGTTTGTATCCCTGTTTTTCTAACGTTTTTAAATGGGGTTTTAAAATGTTTTAGTTAGCTTTGTCCAGGCTGAATTTTTTTTGTTGTTGTCACGATTCAAGCGTTTAGAAACACAATTTACGAGACAGTTGTTGTCAGATTTCATTGAGGATTTCAAATGTGAAATTTAAACGTAAGCTTGGTGAACAGTTTTGGAGAATTTGATGTTTAAAAGCTGCACTTGTACGCTCGAGAGAGATTTCAAAGATGGCCGCCGAGTGAAATGACTTTATCTTAAAGGGACTTTGGTAATATTACCACAGACCTTATTTTACTTATAAATCCAATATCAGCATTTTGGAAATATATACCATAGGAAATTCCCAAGGGAATCTATAGCAATTAGCCTCTGTGCGATAACGTTGTTCGTCAAATCCAGTTGGTGCAGGTTGGTCTCACAGATTAGCCATGTAGACCAAAAGAAAGCTGCTTGTTCTGAAAGCTGTGCTTTATACATTACTACACTATTGACAAAGGTCAATGAACCTTTTTTGTTTGTGAAATTTGACCGCACCTTTCCAATTTGACCTACAAATTGACCTCACTTATAATTCCCTCCCACATACAGTTGACCTTTAACCTCTGTGTGTGTGTGTGTGTGTGTTGTTTCAGGTGAGAAACCTGCACAAGAGGAGAAAAGCGGCATCTTGTGTCAGCATCCCATCTGTCCTGAACGGCAGCTTGCTTCCAAGGTAAGACATCATATTGTATCACACGGTATAGGAAAGCCCTGCAGGGGTGACTCAAACTGGTAAATCTTCACCACTTAGTGTTTTCATGAACACTTACGGACAAAAAATCTCAAGTAAGCCTTTTGCATTTATCGCATGGAATATTCCAGGACAATAATCATTTGTCATCATTTGCGCTTAGGGAACTGACAGGAAAAACAAAAGTTTTGTTTGTCTTTGTGCTGTTGAAAGTTCAGTGGCGAGAGGACGGATGTGATGTTATAGGCGGCATTTCACCGGCCTTCTCCTGGGAGTCTGGGGATGCGGGTATGGAAAAGTGAGATTACTGCGCGCTCGTTTTCGTTTATGAGGCTGTTCGCACATAAACACACTTAAACAAAACACATTATGTCTCTCCCTTCCTGTCTTTCCTCTCTCTCCCTTTATACGCTGTCTCTGTTTACAATGTCTCTCTCTTGTTGTCCGTTAAAATGTAATACATCTAGTCTGGTGACACTTTTTTGATTGCTTTTTATTGTCATAGGTTCATTGCCAAACTGGTTTAGCTTAAGAGTCAGTGTCCCTCCTTCTTTTAAACATCAGTCACTCACATTTTTTCCTCACTGGCAAACCCCGGTGCCTATTCATAACCCACACTTTCCACTTTTGTGTTTTAACAGGTGTTCCTTTACCTTTAAAATGGTCAATTACAATGCTGCCGCAGTAATGTGCTGATGTATTGGTCTTCAGGTTTAATATAAACAGTGTTTGAATTGGATAAAAACAGAGACCAGTATATATATATTTATAAATAAAAGAAATTAAGTATGATCATTTGAATTTGATGACTCTATTGACTAAGGTTTTATATAATATTATTATTATTATTATTGAATTTTTTTAATCTGTTTACAATGTAACAGGCTGCCACAATAAGGAATTATCACCTGGCAATTCATATGCCGGTATATAAACATCACATAGAAACAACTGAAGTGTGGCTTACATGCAAGTCAGATAGTTATAGTTCATATTTGAATGGGCAATTATTGGTCAAAATAAAGCAGATAATCAAACCTGGCTTGTGAGACTAACAGTATTTTGTCTAGTAAGACCTAGGAGGCCATCTTGTTGAGCAGGTACAGATGAAAGTACTGACAGTTTTTTGTTTGCAAGTATAGTTCCCGGTACCAGTCTTCTTCAAACATGTGGATACAGATAAACCCTTTATAAAGGAAACCGATAAAGTTTGTTTACACGGAGCATGTCTGATTCATTATGGGACATCACAGTGATGTTTGCTTGTTTTTTTTGGTGTCCCACATTTCCTGTCTGCACAACTCTGCCAGTGTCCTCTGAACTTTAGTGAGCTTTTGAAAAGAGTCTCTGGGTAAACACTTCTGTTTCTAGTCTTCTCTGATCGAAGCCAGACTTGACTTAATGTACCCAATGTTTTTATCTGAACCAGGAACACACTTATGTCATTACCCTTAAAATATGGAAAGATGAGAGGAACTCTTGTTTATTTGAAAAGAACGAAGGAGAGTTTTCAAGTGTGCGTATGCGCGTGTTTATGTTTTGAGGTCTTTGTGGCTCATCTCTTGTGGGCTACAAGTTTCATGTAGGTTTGTTCTTCCTGTCTCCTGCAAGGGGTCAAGAGGTGAAAATACACAAAGATGATGACGATAGTTTGCTGTTGACGTTTAACTGCTCATCCTGCTAGCTGACATTTAAAGGCGAAGTTTATTTTTTCAGTGTTCAGAAACTCTTATCTCAGAGACAACTATAAGTAAGCAATTCATAGATTATTTCCCCTGAAAACAAGTGGAAATACGGTGACTCTGTGGCGTTTTCCAACCATTATTCTGTGTGTTTGATTTTGAGCATCCCAACCAGCAAAAATGACTCAACCAATGGCATGAGTTTGGGGAAGGGGCTATGTGTTTTTCTGACTAATGGTAGCTAGTAGCAAGAAATTACACAATTCAGCTTTAAAGTCACCATGAAATTAAAATGAACAATTCATATATTTTTATGCAATGTTGCAGTATTTATTATTATAAATTATTTATATGTGCACATAATTATTTTTTAATTCATGTGCCATCATAATCTTGAAACAAAGTAACTTCCCCTTTGCAACAACATCTCTTCATAGTCCCGACTCCCGCCCTACATTTATTCTTGTTCGAGAAGCCGTTCGACTCGGATATGTCACAATAGGGAAGAAAAGAATATCGCAACTTCCGTTTCATGCCGACTTTAAGTTTGTCTCTTTTCATGTGTGTAAACATACTATGTCGCAAGCAAAACTAGATCCATTACAGATTAATTCAACACAATATTAACAAAGAACAGGATCTATAATATTTTAACACAGCATGAGAGTTTGTGTATGTATATGCCTATTTGCTTGGATAATTTATGTGTGTGTGCGTTTTCATGCCTTGTGTGCATGTGTAAATGTGTGCGTGAAAGTTGCGAAATAGGCCGACCGTCCTCTTCCCTTACACAAACACAGACTAAACAGTGACTGCACTATAATATACACAGACATTAGCAGCTGACTGTAATTTGTGTTGTAAAAGATGAATGTGCTGCTAACCAAGACACTACTAAGCTGGAGCCAGGACAGAGTATTATGGGTTAGCAGATTGGATAATGGTGTCTTTCAAACACTTTCTTCATGAAAATACCAGAATGCCACTCTGTCACAAGGTTGCCAATGTCTTAGCTTCAAAGGCTTGATTTCAGTTAGAAAAGTAGGTTAATTGCTTTTCAGTCTTCAATAATATATTTAATCTGTTGGCTTGAGGTTAACCTGGCATCCCGTCGCGATGGATTTTCCTCACAATGTAATTTTAGAGGCATCAAGAAGCTCACAACCATGAAAAGAGCTTATAAAAAGAATCGTTCAACCAAAAATGAAAATAATTTATTCATATGTTCCAAACTGGTGTGAATTTATTTCTTCTGAGGAACACGATATTTTGATAAATGTCAGTGTTTTTGTCCATACAGTGAAAGTCAATGTTGTTTGGACCCAAAAAGCACTGCATAATACCTTCTTTTGTGCTACTCTTCCTTTAAAAATAGTATGTTCTCAAACTTGTTCACAGTCGTTAACATGATTGAAAGTATTTCAGCTTCTGCAGCAGATCTGTGCTGTTTCTCCCCTGTCACTGCTTTATGTCTCTCTCAGCTGAGTGTGAGAACAGACTGAACTCACACCTGTAACACAATGTTTCAAGGACAAAAGGTTTGAAAAGTGGAGTAAATCAGTGTTCGTGGAATGCTTTGGATTGTGAAGCCTCACTAACACTTTCGACCACCAGATGGAGCAATAATACTCACTTTGTGCATGTGGGCTTGGAAAGCCACATGGTTATGGACAAAATAATTTAAATGCAGATTTTACCTTTAATTTAATAAAGTTTAATTAAATTGAATTACAATTATTTTAATGATTGCAAAAATTATTAATATAGCTACTAATATTTCTGCAGAAAAATCAAACTATATATTTATATTTCATTTGTATCTTTCTTTATTTTCTGTTAAAGGTGCTGTATGTAAGTTTATGACTGTACTAAAGCATAAAAATACCATAATATGTATGCAGATATTTAGTTCACATTCTCGTTTATCTGAAAAACAATGCTACAGCCATTTTTTTACTTTGAATTGTGCGTTCCGTGTCGGAATGTCTGGGTGTTTTTTTTTTTTTTTTTGGGTCTGCGCGATAACACACGTAGCCAATTTACCCAATAGTATTTCACCACCACAGGTTGCCATTTGCCTGAAACACACAGCATATTGAAACCAATGAACAAACTGGGTCAGAGATTGCAGATTCTACCCGACCTTAAAAGCCTCCGCACCCATCTAAAAATCTCTATGAACGGGAGCATATTAAAACGCGATATCAACTCATTATAAATCAATAAATCAACTTACAGCTTCTCGCATTCCATTGTCAATTGCGCTCGTTCCTGTTGCTCAATCTGGCAACCCGTGTGAGTGTCGAGTCTGAGCAGGAGGGCTCTCTCCAATATTTTGAATTTGGACTGCAGTACCTTTCAACCGCTAGCTGTCAATCTCACATACTGCACCTTTAAGTGTGTAATTATTTGGATTTTAAAATACTTTCATATCACATAACCATAAGTAATACGTTTGCAGGTTAAATTCCCGAAAAGTACAAACACTTTCTCTCTGTGCCACTATTCTGTTAGTTTGTTTGAAAATACTGAATAACTTTTCCCGGCAACATTGGCTCAACCAATGGTGTAAATTTGGGGCGGAGCTATCTGTTTGAGTGACCAATGGAAGTCCTTAGGAGTGTTTTGTGAAACCTTTTGGAAACAGTCATTGTATACAATACTGTTTCATCCCACTAATGGAGGTAGAAATGATAAAATTCAACTTAATGAATTGATTGCATTTTTTCTTCCAGTTGTTCTCTCATCAGACAACCTATATTACCTCTCGTATTTCATGCTGTACTAGCTGTCAACATTTAAGATCTCTAATTCTTTCCTTGTTTGCTCTCTTTTGCCAAACATAGCTCTCCGCTCTCTCATTCCCTCCTTTAAAGGAGACCTCTGATGTCACCAGGCAGGAATTAAGACTCTAGATGAACAATAAGGTCACAATGCATGACCCGTAAGGTGTAAAATTACAGTCTTTTTCAGCTCTGCATCAGGTATCGAAATCTTCCTCGCCTCAGGCATAGGCACGTGTAATGACGACATGCTTCAAAATAAAGCCAAATGTCAGTCGGTTTGATGAGCATGTGGGATCAATGTACTATTTTTTATTTATTTTTTAAAATCTGAACATAATATATATCTTTATATATAAACAAAGGAGAAAACGATTCTATTTAAAGTTATTACGGTATATAATATAAAATTAAGATCTTAAATTAAATGAGATATTGTTTAGATACTACATATCATACTGTATAGTATGTAATTTACTAATGTTTACTCAGAACCTCACCGTGTGACCCTGTTTAACCCATGAAATTGTTTAAATGCTTGAGTGCTTCCCGTCATTCACTCAGGGAAAAACAGTGAGCTCACACTTGTAGTCCTCTTACGCATCCCAGTCCTCATAAGGGAAGGCCGAGAGATGTGCCCACAGAAAGTTGTTGTGGATTCAGAGTTGAGTAAAAACAGGAAATGGATACAAGTGTGACGTTTAGCTGTTGGAAATGATGACACTTCTGTCTCCCCATGTTTCTGAGAGAATGCCGTCAATGGGGCATGCTTTGCCTGACCCGTCAAATCCTTGGCTGTTTAGTTTAGTTTTTGTATAGGCTTGTTTTTTCTGAGGTCATTAATGGCAGATTATACGAGATCTTTGAATGCGAGAATGTTTGCATATTGTTGTTATTGTGACTTTAAGGCACAATATTTTATGAACTAAGTCATCATTAGGCCTGACATCAGCCTGCTATATAAAGCGCTGACAAAGAAAGAGAGGAAGGATGAAGAGAGTAAAAAAAGGGGGTTTTGATACTGTAATACTCTGGATTCGGTAGATGTAAGCTCAGCCGCAGGCTTCAAAGATTCTGTTTTCATGTAGGATATCCTGACACCACATGACCCAGCCCCCTGCAGGGGTGTACTATGGGAAGAGTCTGAAGTAGATGATGGCAGGAGACAGTTGGTGACGGAGCGCACTGGCATATAGAGGAATATTGAGCAGAGTCGCACCGTTCCGCTCACATGCTCTGGTTGGTGAAGATATGAGAGAAATGGTTTGGAACAATTTGTTTGTGTTTAATGTGTTTACGGTCACTTCTTTACTAGCGTAATTCGTGTTTACTGACTGTTTGTCTGAAACCCTCTACCTCCCCTGGATCCACCTGCATATATAAAAAGACAATTCAAATTAGATAATGATGATGATTACGATTAGATTATGAAAACTTTTAAATTACCGTAGAATGCACATGCTAACTAGCTGCTAATCCTGACAAATTTCTGTCCTTCCCAAGTGGCAGGAGCTGTACTGTACTTATATGTTTGTCATATGGTTGCCTTAAAGGGAACAGATGGACAAGACTAATTCTGCATGATAATCTTAAAATGCCCCTATTTTAAAACTCCCGTGCCGATATATTGTCTTATCACTAATATTATACATGCATGCATTTGTCTAAATACCGCAGGTGGCTTCTGATCTAAAGTACATTTCATCTAATCACTGTAGTAGATAGATGACAAATGACAGAACTAAACATGAGAACAGGGAATGAGAATATGCAATGAAAGATTATAAGTGAGGCAGAGCTTTTGTGTGTTTGTTTTTTATAGGGGTGGTTGGACGACTGTGTTTGCGCACGGCAAAATCAGTGGGAGCGGGTGTGGCTGGAAAACCGCAACTCTTTAACACCCTCTTTTAGATCTAGTCGGTACACACAGCTGCTCTATCTGAATCACCTACATCACCACACACACACAGACTGTTCAGAAGCAGCCAGTAAGAAAGGAAGGAAGCAGGGGAAGTGGAAAAGGGGAGAGAGGGAGAGCAAGAAAGGGGGGTGTTGGGCGCCCAAAGCATCGAGTTGTCCCGGGACTCTACGTTGTTCGCTGACATTCTTACGGACCGCGGAGAAGCTGTCACTTCAGTGGGGAGAGAGAAAGGCAGGCGCTCACAGACGTGCACACACACATGCGTGTGACACCAGTATCAGGTGTGTGTCATAAATGCATTATTGTATGTTATTTCACGGCGGCAGCTGAGGTTTTATGGTTGTTATTAAAAAGTCTCCGAGCTGCGTGAAGCGCAGCGTTTTTTTAACACAGATGTGTGAAAGGTCTCAGAGAAATGAGGCATAGCCAAACTGATGACAGAGTTACAGTAGTGCTCTCTCTCTCTCTCTTTCTCTCTCTCTCTTAGTTATCTAAGAGGTATCTAAGGTTTTGCTGTGTGCTTTCGTTCAATGACTTTTTGTTCTGTGTCCTGCTGCAGTGCTTGTTAGATATTGCATTTGTGGTCATTTTAATAATTTTCTTGTGTAAAATCTCTACAATGACCTTTAAATGTGTGCGTGCACTGGTGTGAGATTGTTTGAGTTCTGCTCAGGTCATGATAACTGCGAGGAGAGAATAATAATGGACTTTTTTCCAGTCCTCTCCAGGCCCTTTGTAAACGACTTCACAAGACAATCACAAGCTGATTTTATAGACGTGGCATTCTCTTGAGATCATGTGGGGCAAAACTAAAGATGGATTTTGCGCTCACAAGGCCTTGTAAACGTTACTGTGCCTTTTGGCTTACAGCAGAATGATCGCCTAAGATCTTTACAAAAAGATGTTAATGCAAGATGTTAGTGTTTGTTTTTTAGTAATTGTTTCTTAAATGAATATGTTTGTTTTATTTACTTAAATTAAATTGAATGTTATTATATCATTTATTTTTTTAAATGTTATGTTGGCCATTTGCATTGGACATCGAACAAACACTAGTTAGTGTTCACAGATACTTTCTCTCATAATCAGATTTATATTATTTACAGATGTTACATATATACATACATATGCACAGTATATATATATATAGGATGCAGCATGGGTGCATTACATTTATCAAATCTGATTGTAAAGTAATTTATAATGTTACAAAAAATGTATATGCAAAATAAATGCTGTTCTTGTGAACTTTATTCAAAGAATCCTGAATAAAATGTATCATGGTTTCCACGAAAATATTAAGCAGCACAACTGTTTTCAACATTGATAATAATAAGAAATGTTTCTTGAGCACCAAATTGGCATAAGATAATGATTTCTGAAGAATCATGTGACTGACTGAGTGTAATGGCTGCTGAAAATTCAGTTTTGACACTACAGAAATGATTATTAGCAGGGACACACCTGAGAGATTTTATATTGCACACATTAAGATGCAGCAATTGTTGCTGGATTTATGATATTTTTCCTAACTTCGAAATTAATATAATTTTTGTGTACCTCACAATTAATATGTTTATAAGTATGAAACAAATATGACAACTTAAAAAGAAGAAAAGGCATTGTTTCAGCTTTCGGAGTGCTTCTCCTGGCTTTCAAAATAATTTTTCCTTACTCTAACTCATTGCAAAGGCATTTCAAATAAGAAGACAAAGACAAAAAAGTTCCAGGTAGGATAAAGTAATAGTTTGGCTTGGTAGTAGTTCCTCTCAACCTTATTTAGCAGCAATCTGGCTTTATTTCCCCCCAGCTGGAAGCTACTTTGGTAATATATACATAAAAAATTGATCATGAATGCAAATCTTCACATTTTCAAACTGCTGCTTTTGCGATTATATAACCTCTAGAATCTGCCCATTTTCCTGTTTCTTGTCTCCTATTGTTTGTTGGGGTTTGCTGGCACATGCCCTGTGTCTTGCTTACTCACTTCTTGTGATTTTCTCTCAGAAAGTGCTCAGGCGCTTTGTCAGTACCTCAGCATTTGTTTTGGCACCTTCAGAAGGTTTAGCTTGAGTATGTGTGCTTGAACATATTTTGAGTGGTTTTCATTTGCACCTGAACTTGTTTGAGAAGTACATAAGGAGAAAAATCACTGCTTTTCATATGACGGCTCAGTTTTTGCATGACTCTCGCTGTCCGAGTGTGTGCTGCTTCTGTTGTGAAGCATATCAAGAGAACAATAGAAGGAAGCACACAACCAGGAGGTCTTAATCCCTTTCTTTTTCTATCTTTCCAAACTTTATTTCCTGCTGCTGTTGGTCTTATGGAACTTGTGTTTGAAATGGCCTTTGGTAAGAATGCTAATGCAAATTCATGGTATGTTGAGCCTTATGGCAACATAATGTTGCATAATAGCACAGCAGGGTGTTTCTTGAACTTTTTATGTCCCAAGGGTTGATTTTTTTTTTTTTTTTTTTTTTTTTTTTTTTTTTTGTCAAACTTTCAACTTTTTTCTTTTTGTCATACAGTATGAAGGTCACATTAAAGTTATGGAAAGATCATACCATGTCGATATAATATTTTTGTAATTCCTTTTACATGTAGAATTTATTTAACCATTATCTTAATTAGGCCCAGGCTTTATTAAACTAAGGAAATCATAAAAATGCAGATTATTGCATTTTAAAACCTTTGAGAATCTCTGAGTCAGAAAGAGTATGAATATACACATTTGGAAATTGTTAGAGGACAAATTAAATGAGCAAGTAGAGTGTGAAAATTGCTTTAAAAAGGCTTTTTTATTATTATTCCCAGGGCCAGAAGTGCCCATAGTTGAAGAAGAAACACCCATCATCATTACATTTTGAAGAAATTTGTGTTTTGGTCATACTGCCAATTATATTTGGATTTCACACTTCTGTGTTTTTCAAATTTGACATTATTAATTTATGATTTATGCCTCAGGTTTGCCACCACCCATCGTGTCAGAACCTTAGAGACGGCAGCCCACTGCACCTATGTGAGTCATGTGACTCAAACTGCCATCCCGTCGCCCGTGATGGCATGCTCTTTGACAGGCACCCACGGTTTGACCTGCAGCCACAAGGTAAAGCTCTCTCTATCTGTTCTCTTTTTCAACCTATCACATGTTTCAGCCAATTTAATGAAAATAGCTGTCAGCTGCTCTCAAGACAAGGATGACACTTATAGTTAATTCTAATTACCAGCTTCTGGCAGGATGTTAGAGTTGCTTTTCTTCCTCTCGCCCACAGGCTCCATCCTGGCCCGGAACGTGTCCACTCGTTCCTGTCCACCTCGCACCGGCCCCCCCTCTGACATGGAGGACGGAGAGGATGGATGCTCTGACCTAGGGTCAGTTCTTTTTCACATTTATCCCGAGATTCTTGCATCCATTATGGGCACAGGCTTGGGTTTGTTATGATGAAAGAGGAAGTCTGTGTACTTTCCAGTGGCGTCATCCCCTGGAGAACATCTGGGATAGGATTATCTATTCCTTTTGGTGATCAAACAACTTTAGGAAATGGAACGAAGAGCATGAATCTGAACTCTTGAGTTTGCAACATTATAAATTAATGGGTACAAACTGTTTTTGACAGGCAATGTAAATTACGCTAGTAATTCGATTCGAAAGACTAAGTAGCCTTAGCTTACGTCAAGTCTAATTTTTGGTCAATACGCACACGGGAGTTAATTCGTTCACTAAGAATGAATTAACTCCCAAAATAGTTTATTTGCACATGCAGTCTGCATTGTTTTAGTACGCAAGTCACTAAAGTAAAGATGGAAGTCAGGTAACATTGCAAATACGTCCAAAAACTGAGGGGCTGTAGCGCACTTCCAAGGTGGCTGCAGGATAGTTAATAGATTTAAAATAAGAAGAAACAGCTAAAACTAAAAATAATGATGTAAGCTGAAATCATGTTTCTTTTTTGTTTGGATATACTGCATGAGGCGATTTTAAAAAGTGTGATTTCTAGACCTGGAAAGTCATAGAAATGAATACAATTATTGAAGTAATTAAAATATTGTATAATGCATGTATATAAAATAATTATAATAATCATGTAATCACAAACTAGAGAAGTAATTTATGAGGAAGACCATGAAGAACATTAAGTTATTGGAATTATGGAATTTATTGTCTATAATTATTTTATGTAATTATTTTAAAATATTGCTTCAGCTAGTTACTGTAAATAAAAAGAACCACTGACCAATTTGTGCATTACAATTACTAATTTTGCAGGCCAGTTCTGAAAGCGAAGTGGTGGAGCATGCAGCAGACTACCTCAATCTGGCAAACTTTGCCTTCTCCAACATTTGATTCTATAATCAATAAAATATGTAATCAATAGAAAACTTTTCGTTTGCCTCCTGCTTTCTGTGGATGGCAGTAGTGCATCTTTGAGCTAAGGCACATTACGCTGTCTTTGCAGCCTAATTTACATAAATCAAGGTCAAGGTGTCTTTATTAGTACCCACGGGTAAATTTGTTGTGCAGACAGGAGATTCAGCGATCCATACTTAAGACAATCCAATAAATGGATTGTGGTTTGTGCTGAAATTAATGACAACGTCTAGTGCCTGAATTATGTGTGGTTGGTGAAAAAGATATATATTTTTTTTTTAACAAAACATGGCATTCATTGTAGATTCAATCATTCCTTGTTTTTTTTGTTTATCTCAGGGATCGCAGGAGTGGAGGAATGAAATTGGTTAAAAAGAAGACCAGACGCCGACACACAGATGTAAGAGAAGAATAAGGGATCCGATTTTTATTAAGACTGTGTGCCATTTTTCTTTCTCATTTAGTTTTGCTGGCAAGATTTTGGGACTTGATTGTACCTCTGAGTCAGTGCTCTTGACCTTTCTTTGTCTGAAGATTTAATCAGTTTGTATTTGCGATAACTGTTTTCCTAAAACATAAGCTGATTGTCCGTTCTTCACTCCTGTAGGATCCTAGCAAAGAGTGCTTCACTCTGAAGTTTGACCTTAATATTGACGTCAGCATGGAGATTGTCCCAGCTGTGAAGAAGAAAACCTTGAGGTGATTTGTTTGCACCCCTAGGTGGCGCAAATAAGCAAATCAATGCATTTAGAATCATGGATAGCTGACCTTTTAGCTTTGTGTTTCAGAGAAGTCCTGGGAGCCGTGTTTGAAAGAAAAGGAATCGAGCTGTCACGTGTCAACCTGTTCCTAGATCAATCCAATACCCCACTTTCACTGGGATTTGAAGCCTACCGCTTCGGTGGCCACTACCTCAGAGTACGAGGTAATGTTCTCCTTGCAGTACTTCCAAGCACTATACTGTAAAATCAATAGAAATGACTGTCTTTTCATGTAAGAGCTCATATTAGAGAATCAATTACAGTATCTCTTTTCACTCATTTTCTTAATGTAGAAATAAAGATATAACACTTTTGCTCATTTAAAGGGACAGTTCACCCAAAAATGAAAATTGTCATCATTTACTTACCCACAAGTTGTCCCAAACATTTCTGAGTTTCTTTCTTCTGGTGAACACAAAAGAAGAAAGAAACTCATACAGGTTTGGAACAACATGAGGGTGAGAAAATGACAACATTTTCATTTTTGGGTGAACTGTCCCTTTAATTTTGCTAACAGTTGCAGATTATGAACAATAATGATATTTAAAGAGTGAAAGAAAATGTATTGGACATTTACTGGTACTCCAGCAACAATATGCATGTAGACAGTTCTAATGACTAAATCAAAATCTATATGTATATAGCCACAGTCAGAATGTATTCATGTGACATCACTTGATGATAACTTTTCAGGTAAGCATAAATGCCCATTTTGTGTGTGTGTGTGTGTGTGCAGCTCGACCAGGAGAGGAGCTGAGGGTAGAAAGGTGTGTGAAAGACCCCCGTTCTCTTAGTCTGCCTATCATGAGGTCCTCCAGCACACGCAGTTCCTCTACTGACCGAGCAGAGCATGGCTCTCTGGGACGCCGAGAGGCGGCAGACATACTAGTCGGCCTGGTAGGTCACTCTCTCTTTATAGAGGAGACCGGGGCTAGTTGTCACAAGAGAAGTTTCATGAATTGTTTTGTTATTTTAACTCTTTAGATTTTATTGAAAAGCCGTAACGAGAGGTTCCATGGTGACAGCTTACCACATTTAAAGTGTACCTTATTTCCTGGGCATTAACGATGAAAACGTATAATTTTATAAAATATTTTAATTAAATAAAAAGTATTTAAGGTACACTGCCATTAAAAAATCTAAAGTACAGTAAAAACAGAAATATTGTGAAATATTATTGCAATTTAAAATAACTTTTTTATTTTAATATATTTTAAAATGTAAATTATTCCTGTGTAATTTAGAAATGTAAAATGGAAAGTTCAAAAGAACAGTATGTATTTCAAATATAAATTATTTGTATCAGTGTAAAAGTCAAAAAGTTTAGGCATCCTAGCTGATTAAATTAATTAATTTCTTTAAAAACAAAAAATTTTTTACCCCAAACTTTTGAATCCAGTATGTGAAAAATACTTTAAAAAAAAAGCTAACCCTGACTCTATTCACCAAAGTAAAAAGTGTGTCAAACAGCCCCAGTCTCCACTTTATCTTTTTCTTTGTCGCTCTCGTTCATTCTAGCATTTCTATCACATCCAGTTACCTTTCCTTCATCATTTTACTGTTCTTGTAGGAGTGTACAGTACTTGATCACAGTACTTGAATTTTTATCATCTGAAACCCATCAATTCCACCCATTGTGCAAACACGATTGCGACATGTAATCACGATAAATGTTTTTTCCAAAGCTAAGTACTTACCACAAACCCTGTGAATGACTGAATTATTGTTTTGTGACTATGTTGTGTTATCACCTGTTACCTATTCCCAGTATAACTCAGTTAGAGACCACAAGGTTTCTAAACCAGCCACCCTTTTTTAGGATCATATCAGAGACACGTTCAGGGTTGAGTTTGTTTAAATACAGGGATGTGTCTCGGAAATCCTGATCACACTGCCAAAGGACTCGACTTCCACTTGAGCAGCATGTGCCAGCCTGAGTGTTCAAGCTCAAAATCAAACAATAAACCTTCCCAATAAAGTAAACACATCATTGCAATGGACCCTGTATGAAATTTCTAATGTGTTCTTAGGCCTGTGCTGAATTCACCCACCTCCATTTCCCATGGAGCATTTGCATACGGTATCAAACAGGAGCAAAGTTCAAAGCTCATGAGATTTTATTTCCTTGTGACCGTCTGAAAGTTCTGCATCCTCAGCAGTTCAGTTGAGCACAAGGTTAACCGATTTCACCCAGGATGTCCCCGATGGAAAGTCCTGTGGAATTTGTCGAAAAGATTGGCTTCTTTTTTTACTACCTCCTTTTTTTTATCTTTCACAGGAAAGACACGAATAAATTCATTGATACTTACCGTACATTTATTTTTATTTTTAAAGAAAGACTGGCTTCTGTAATTCAACCATATGTATTTGTACTCCTTCAGTCCTCATACATACTGATCCTGGTTCAATTTGTAACTAAGATAGACAGGTGCAGTTTACTCTAAAGATGTAATGAAGATTGTGTTTCTGTACTGCAAGGTTGCTTTTACTGTACTGAGGTCAGATGGGTACTGTGTCTTAGCCGGTCAGGTTTACATAACTAGCCATAAATGTGATTGTCAACCCATAGAGAAATGATAAGATAATGCCCGACAGCCTGTTATTTCCATCTTGAAATACAGTCGTGTGTGACATCTCAGCGAAAGACGACACAAAGTGAAACAGAGCTGCCTGGAAGAGTGGCAGGAGGTTTAGCATTGGCACCGAGATCAAAGGTCAGATCAAAAGACTAACACACAAGCAGAGAGAAACAACACGGGAAGATAGAGAAGAAAAAGAAGAGCAAAAAATCAAGAATCTTTTCTTCAACAATGCCTCATCTTGAAGAGGACTAACTCATTTTCAAGGTATCTTTAATACCGGATCTACTGGAACCGCGCCATCTGGAACATTACGTCTTATATCCTCTTGCATGGTAAAGAAACCCGTGCCAGCGTGGAAATGTTGAATTTCCGTCAGAGGACATGGAATGTGCCCAGCATGTCAACATTCCCAGAGGTTCCAGGTGGAATGCTGATCCACTACAGTCCTCTGAATGAGCTTCCTCGGATTCATGCCCACAGGGCTCACACTACGGGGTTGGTGGCCGCCCGCGTGCAGCGCTTCGAAGCTGTGGACGCACCACCTCCCAACCCCAAGCCTGTGGCTACACCGACCCCTCCTAACAGCCCCACGAATCCACCGGGAGATACTAAACCAGACATCAAGGTAATGCTGCAGTATGCAGGCTTAATATCAGTCTCAAATCCTCTGGTTCAGGAGAAGATTGCGGTTTATTTTCTCTATAAAAATATCAGGTAAATAGAAAAATATACCAATGTGGCAACATTTAATTTGCTAGTTTTAAATCAATATATTATATTATATTATATTATATTATATTATATTTATTATATCATATCATATCATATCATATATTATTTACTATTTAATACAATGTAATTTCATAAAGGTCAGGTAAAAAAAGCTCATTAAAGTCTCTTTAAATGGCATGTTTCCTTCTTTTATGGTGAAAATGGTCTGTTGTCTTATTGGAATATACAGTAAATCCATATAGCTATATAAAATATAGCCATATAAAATATGTATGTTTTTATAATGCATATAAAATATAAAACCAATCTATCACTTGCAGGTAATTCTGTTATATTCTGCTTTCCCCCCTGATATATCAGATAACATTTTTAATTATGACTAATATGAAATATACCACTTTTATGTTGTAATTTATCATCATTAGGTCCTTAACCTTTGTGGGAAACTGAAACTTAAACTATCTTGCTCTCTTTATGCAGTATCATATGATTAGAGGTGTGTTTTACTGGGGACATCTGGGTAAATGTGTAACCATGTACAGAAGCACCTGGAATGTTTAATGCTTATGCTGGCCTAAGTGTTTCCTTATTTCTTCACGTGTAAAATGTGCCTTGTTTTCGCCTCATCTAACGTATTTATTGAAGGAGGTTCATTGTGGATGTTCTGCAAGCAATATTGCATCAGCAAAAGCGCTTTTACACAAAAAAACATAAATTTTTGTAAACACACCATGGCCAGCTAGTTTTAATAGTTTTTCTTCACAAACAAAATATTTATATATAAAAAAGCACTAAATAGCACTAATATCCCCCTCAGCAGATGTATCCCAATAAGATTTGACAGGATAAAAGAGAGCTTTTTCCCGTCTTGCTTTCTTTTACCTGATCTTAATGTTGGTTTTGGACAGTTCAGAGAAACTCTCTGCAAAATGCAAATTAGGACGTTATGCAAATTAGCACCTAATTAGTCACAGTCACTTAAGTCACCTTTGGATTTGTTACAAAGTGAAGAATTGTGTGCTCTGCTTTAGAAGACAGGACCCCAAATGTGTTTATATTCACAGTGCATATTTAACACTTTATCGAACATCATCTAGCCTTAAAGGGACAGTTCACTCAAAAATAAAATGATGTAGTAATTTACTCACCCATCATGTCATTTCAAAAATTACGTTTTTATTCTGTGAACCACAAAATAAGATATTTTGAAGGATGTTTCAACTATTTTGTCCATTCAGTGAAAGTCAATGGAGTCTACAAACCAGGAGTCATATAGGTTTAGAACAACATGAGGAACAACATTTTATTGTCAAAAAATGTAAACTATCTATAAAATTGGGATATTTAGTACATCCTATTTTACTTGCATACATAGTACATTCATGTAAAGCAATATAAACTGCCTGATTTACTTAATTTCATTGCAAAATGTAACTATATTATCACCCAGCTCTTTATATAAAGTTGGATTTGTAAGATTATCCAACTTTATCCGTATACATATGAGTAGGGTGATATATACTGTAGAAAATCTAAATTGCTTGTATTGTAGCAAAATGTAAACTATATTATCACCCAGCTCTAATACTAAATGTGACTATAAGGCGTGAAGATATTAAGATATTATAAACATTAACATCACTATTTTCTGTAAAACTACTTTGAAACAACGTGAAAATGACTAAATGACTTGACTTGACTCGTACGTTGCCCAGCATTGAAAATCCCTTTCACCGCTTGCATTCACAGCAGATGTGCAATAAACGTTGTTTTGCAGTCAGCTCATGTCGCTGTTGATTTTAAAGCGAGCCGCTGCTAGGATCAGTTGTTTGAGGTAGCTGAGGTAGCAGAAGGAGCTCCTCCTCCCCTGCTCCTTTCCCCTCTCTTCCTGTTCACACAATAGGAGGGCAGGATTCTGCAGTTACTATGACACCCGGCCAGCCCTCCTCAGCAATGCAGCGTTCTACCGTTCAGTCCTCTCAGCCTCCTTCAGGTTCACTCGCACGCACGTATACGCGCAAGCCGACGAGCCTGTAGAAGTGGATTTAAATGCATTAGTCCTTTGACATCAATGTAGCTTTTGTGAGGGTGCAGGAGGGAAGCAGGTTGTAGGAGATTGAATCTGGGCGCAGCATGGGCCTGGCTCTCTTTTGATGCCGTGCAATGCTGTGGACTGCCTTGGAAATGCCTCTGACATCTACGGTGAGCTTATTATCGCTTGTCTTCTGTGTTTGACACTCAGGCTTTATCTGCATGGTTCAACCTTTTTGTAATCAAATATGAATGCTCGAGACTGCCTGTCTGGGAATTAATGGGGGAAGAAATGTTGCCTGCAGCTGCAGCGCTTGCATTGAATTCTCCATCTCTTTATAAATATATAAAAATGTAATGGGTTCATCAAGCATATTGGCTTGTTTTAAAAGGGATTTTATTCGTGAATAAGCCGAAATCTACTTTTTCTCTGATAACTCTTGGAAATATAACATCTTCACATGCTGGCTGGGTGCAATGTTGACTTTGTGTTCCTCAGAGAGAAACTAGCCAAACAAATGAGTCAAACAGGTTCTTCGGATGGGCATAGACCAAGACAATGAGCTTGTCATCTTTGAAGGATGACTTTAATTAGTTTTCTGCAACCAGGATGGTCTCTCATATGCAGCAAGTAGGGGAGCATTGATTGATCAGTGCTGATCAGAAATCTGTTGAGTGAATTTATCTGATCAGAGCAAAACGCTAAGAGCATATTGACTTGATCTAGAATTGTTTATCGACCTGGGTAAGCAACAAATTGGCTTTTGGCACAGAACATTCTGTCTGTTCAGAAACATTGGCATTGTCCCAGAACATTGACGAATGAATTGGCCCGAAGATCTTCAAGATCTTTCTCTGATGAAAAATGCCATGTTTGTTTTTAACCCATTGTAATTGCATTTTCCACTGAAAAGAAAGGCATCATCAGAACACAATGTCCAAGTAATGAGCCCCAAGGGACATTGAGTGGCTTTCCCCACTACACTCATGCATTCTTCATTTCTTTCCATTGTCGTGAACAGGGAAAAGCCTTTCCCCTGTTTTCCGAGACATGCCTTGCCTCTTTTCCTGTTGTTGCCGAAGGGTTCCTCTCGCTCGCTCGGGTCAAAGGGTTCGCTAATTCTTGTCAGTCAAGTCTCTAATGCTTCAACCTTTCTGTGTGGAGAATGTTGGCAAAACTCACATGGCCTTTTCACCTGTTGACAGCTGAATATGCTCCCTAAGGTCAACACGGTTTTTTTCCCTCCATCTTCAGGTGAAAGATGTCCCTGAATGTACAGAGATGGTCTGAGAACAGACCTGTCGTTGTTTATGTATAAATGTCCTGAGTGTTTTGTTTGCACTTCCTTACCTGTCAGAGCCGGGCTACTTCTGGCACTTTAGCCCGACGACTTCACAAAATTTGCTGCTTTGACTTCTTGTCAAAGTTTGGATGACAGATGCATTTCCTCTGTGACTATTGTTAAATTGTTGGTCAATTCAGCTTGCATGCTTAGTTTGCTGCTCTAAAAGTAAAAAAAAAGTTTAATATGCAACATTTCTGTCAGTGTTTTTTATGTCCTTCAACTTGGGGATCCAGGGCCCCCGCCTCAATTCAAACATTGTTCTGTGTTTACTTTTACTTTTTCTCATTGCCTCTCTTTTTCTATCTCTCTCTCACTTTCTGTCTGTGACAGGGTCAAGCGCGTCGGCGAAAGAACATGCCGGAGTTTCTGGGTGAGACCAGCGTCCCCAATCAAGACTCCATATCCCAGTTGAGTGGTTCTCTCCCTGGATCTATAACGGGTACAGACCGCTGGAGGAACCGCGCTGCCATCCGTTTCAGCGGCCTCTTCAGTTCCAACTCAGGAAACGGCTCTCTTGGGAAGGTCAGCATCTGTGAGCATCCAAGGGTTGTTTTATATTTGCAAGGCACTTTCTCATATGCAAAACAAGCACTTACATATTCTTGGCTGGCTTTTTGCATTTCACACTTGAGCGAGTGTTTAACCACTAAGGAAGAGATATCGATTTGTCAAAGTATTGCTCCACTTAACAGTGGACCGAAAACAGGAAAATGTACAAGTAGACCTTTCCTATAAGTCCACACTCAGTTTTTCCTGACGTGCAGGGAGCTTTGGTGTGTTTTTGTTTGCATGCCCTAGAGATTTAGGTTGGTTGTGTAGGGAGTGTAAACTTGGGGTCAAAGCTCAGGCCGGGACCTCTTCCTCTCTATGTGACTCTTGTAAAATTCCCAAATAATAGCTTGACGTTGGTCCGGTATGGACAACAATGCCTGCTTGGGGGTGACGATGGCTTATGAGATCATTAAATGTGTTTTGAGATTTACTCCATGCTGCAAACAATACACCATAGTGTTAATATAACGAGAAATGTCACATCTCAAGGGGTTTTCCTCTTAACAATAAATACAAATATAATATGAGTAATCATTTTGTGTCTAATATTAAACATAACGCATATGAGGTAAAATAAAGGCATAATTTTCCAATTGTTCTTATTTTGAATAGCTTATGTTATGCTTGGGATGCACAATACTGTATATCAGTACCATATCATTATCAGATTATATTAATTTTTTTATTAATCTGTCAATATTGAATATTTAATTTCTCTTTCTATTTTGTCTTTATCTAATGCTCTCTTGAATTTATTATTCAAAAGCCCTAATCATTTTTCATTATTCAAACATTTTTCATAGTGTACATTATAAAGGTGTGATGCCTAAATTCACTTTAAAAAAAATGATGTTAATAATCATTAATAGACTTTTAATGATTCATTCTTTTCTTTTATTTCCTCTTTATTTAATATTTAAATTTCTCTTCTCAGGAGTGTGATCGTGTGGAACAGCTGCAGAGTAAGCTATACTCATACACTATGTTCGGATTACCCAAGATGCCACCGCAGCTCTCGTTCCACAGAGACTCATGGGAAGAGGAGCCCAACCTAGAGCTAGAAGAGAGCTGGAAGCAACTTTTGGAGAATCCTGAGGTAAACACACTCCCCTACCCAGAGCATTGCTGTGAGAATTTTTTATATAGATCAATTATGAGGTTATAAACCATAATACATGCTGGATCAACGTTATCTGACTTCATGTGCAACGATAAACCTGTCAGATTAATGACCATAATCAGTTATGAATGGTTTTATAACATCAGTTTTTCCATTGATGTTTTTGTGTTAGGTTGCAGTGTCATGGAGGTGGATGTTTTATTGCTCTTGTCGTGATCGGTTTTGTAAGAGTAACTAAAGTAACAAAACAGTGCATTTTTTTTAATTATTAAGCAAAGTCTACACCACACTCTTCTTTCAGATCAGTCCCAAGACAAGCAGAATATACTAACAATGACCCAACTTGCTATGAAATCCATTTGTTTTGCTACACATTATCATTATCACTACATTTCTTATTATCAGTGTTGAAACCAGTTGTGCTGTGAGACATTTTTTCTAGATGAATAGAAAGTTTAAAAGAAAAAAAATCTTTTGTAACATGTATATTTTTGATTGGGTGGGTTTAATATATTTTGTTTTTAAATGTTTAATTTTTGTCTTGTAGATTTTAACCAGACGTCAATGCCATCAGCAAGAGGCCATATGGGAACTGCTGCAGACAGAGTCAGACTACATCAAGAAACTGCACGTCATTACCGATGTAAGAACCTGCTGATAAATACATTAGCATCGTCCTTGTATAATCTGTGTAAATGTGTGATAATGCCTTTTGAAATGGGTCTCGTGTTTTTCAACCAAGTCCTTAAGAGTAATTTACAATACTTCTCTTTTCTAGTGCTCATTTTAACTGTAGCATTTATGGTACTTTTATGTGACTTGTGATCGTTTAGATCTGACACTTTATAGCACGATATAATCACACTTTCTCTTCCTCTTTCACCAGCTGTTTCTATGTGGCCTGCTGAACCTTCAGGAGAGTGGTTTACTGAGTGAAGTCGAACCTGCGCGTCTCTTCAGTAACATTCAGGACATTGTGCAACTGCATACATCCCTGTGGGCTGAGGTCATGTTGCCAGCACTAGAGAAAGGCAGACAGAACAGAACCGTGCTCAACCCCACTGAACTACATCAGGGTTTCAGTACTGTAAGTGTGCACAATATCTCACACATGAGACACTAGTATTTAAGACTATTTAAAGACTTAAAAACTTAAGATCAGTAAATTTCATTGACCTGATTTCATTTTTTTATGCAGTTTGGTTTCAGATTCAAGCCCTATATCCATTACTGCATGGAAGAAGAGGGCTGTATGGAGTACATGCGCACTTTACTGAAAGACAATGAGCTCTTCAGAATATACGTAACTGTGAGTAATTATTACCATCCATATCCGGTTGCTCTTTAACCTTTGAAGGATTTAGTCTGGGGGGAAATATAAAGGCACCTTTGATGGTTTATTGTATATGAGAGAGATATATGAGAAGTCTTTAGCATAATAACCTGTATTGTAACAGCACCCTCATTATGACTGGGTGATTTCCTCATGGTCTGCTTGTGCTGTGATTGTATGTTTATGATTGTTTTACCAAATGAGACTTTCAATAAACTTTTCCATCCTGTAGTGGGCAGAAACTCATAAACAGTGCAACCGGCTGAAGCTGACGGACATGTTGGTGAAGCCTCATCAAAGACTCACTAAATACCCACTGCTGCTCAAGAGCGTGCTGAAAAAGACTGATGACCCGCCAACTCGTGAGGCCATTAACAGAATGGTAAGAGATTAAATCTTTCAAAAATCTTTGAAATAGAACATTTTTTACAATAGTGTATTCATGCCACTGGAATTGCCAATCAATGCCAAATTGAATGGAATTATCTATAATATCATGAAATAGCGGGAAAAAAAGGAATAGAATAAGTTAACACATTTTTGAAAGATGATATGTATAGTATAAATATACAGTGGGGTTCACAAGTCTAAGGCCACATTTAAATTCTTGAATAAAGAAAAACTCGGACTCAGTTTATATTATATTATATTATATTATATTATTGCAGAATAAATATTTTAGAACCACTTATCCTTTGTAGGGTTGTGGCAAGATATTCTTAGACCTATTTTTGATTCAACTTCTCAATCAAATTGTTTTGGTAATAAAAATATAAAAACATTAAAACATATATAAACATTTTCGACTCCACTGCACTGTATTAAGGGTAAAAAATATTTCTATTTTTATTTACCATCTTCTATTTCTTTTTTAAATTATTATACTATATTGAATAATATTTTTTTGGTCAGGTGGCTGCTGTTGAATGCTTCATTAACAGTGTGGACTCACAAATGAGACAAAGGGAGGAAAAACAGAAGCTGGCTGCCATCGCTGGACGTATAGAGGCGTATGAGGCCGTGGAGGGGGCCAGCGAGGAAGTGGAGAGGGTGAGACACTGAGGCTTTCGTATGTCGTTTATATGAGATCTTGTATCTTGGGTGTATTTTGTCATTTACTAAAGAAACAAGTTGCGACTCCATTACCTGCTTGATGTCTCTATAATCATCCATCATGCATTGATCCTTCAGATCCTCAGGGAATATAATAACTTTGACCTGACCGCTCCAGTGATGGGCGCCCCACCTGAAGAAACCCGTCAACTGCTCTTAGAGGGAGCACTGAAGATGAAGGAGGGGAAAGAGAGCAGGGTACGATTTCTTGTTTTTATTTCTTAAAACAGAGCCAGCATTTCTGAGTGCACTTTAGTAAGAAATAGATTTTTAACTTACAGCCAACAGTTGTCTAAAAGCTTCTCACCGGTCTCCATTACCTGCTGTTTCCGACAGATGGATGTGTACGGTTTCCTGTTCACTGACGTTTTGTTGATTACTAAGCCGGTGAAGCGTGTGGAGAAAGTGAAGGTGATCCGGCAGCCTCTCGTCATCCATAACGTAGTGTGCCGAGAGCTGAAAGACCCAGGAAGCTTCCTCCTTATCTACCTCAATGAGTTTCGCTGTGCAGTGGCCTCCTATTGCTTTCAGGCCAACATTGGCACTCAGGGCCGCAGCTGGATTGAGGCCATCCACAACGCACAGGTATTAGAATTCAAAAACACACTACAAACACATAGTTACTAATGCTTAGTTTCTTAAAACCATTGGGCTGGTTTGCTTGTTTTAATATGAAGAGTTTTTCCATGCAGAATCAGCTTCAGAGACTTCGCTCCGAGGCCCAGAGAGATGACACAGATGACAGAGATGAGGATGAGACGGAAAGCAGCATGTCCACCTCCAGCTCTCCATCACTACTGCACAGAGACCCTCTAGACAAGAGGTACTGTTTATAAATGATTCCTTGTATGCTGTATTGAGACTGTATATAGATGATTCCTGTAAGCATTTGCAATGGCAAGAACATGGGTTCATATCCAACGGAATGCAAAAATTGCACAATACATTTTGTAAAAGAGCAAAGTACATCAAGCACTCTTAATTGATCATAAATATACATTTTCTTTTCCAAAAGCCTCTCTCCTTCACCAAGTCACTCCGATGGCTCCACAGAAACCCTTTCCGTGGCAGCCATGGAAGAAGCGGATGAGGTCGGGTCCTTGTCGACTGTTCAGACTGCATCGTTAAAAAATCCCCTGCTGTCTGATTCGTCAAGCCTGCGGGATTCCTTCTCTACTAGTGACAGCAAAACTCTGGAAGGTCTGGCTGATTTGGTCACAACGGACTTGGACACAGAAAGTCGCTCTCTTTCTATAGACAGTGCGTATGGAACTCTCTCACCTCAGTCCTTGATCACAGAACTTGATTTAAAGGGAGCGGTTTGCCAGAGCGAGGGAGAGGAGACCGATGCTGGGGAGGAAGAAGAGGGATTTGAGGATGATGAAGATGGTGACGAGGAGGATTCAATAACCTGGAATGGCTCCCAGATTACTGTAAATGAGTCCTACGTTTTAGACCATGACCATGCGAACAATGAGGAGCTCGGGCAGAAGAATGACTTTTCTGGGATGTCTCAGGTCATGGGTTGTCGTTCCCAAACGCTGCGGCGCCGTTCGCCCGTCCAGCCCCGCCCAGACTACTTGCAGCACTTTACCCTCAGGTCACGCTCCGAAGATGACCTCCTTCAATGCCTCACCGGTCCTCTCCGCCCCTCTGGCAGGAATAATGTAAGCAAGAGCATGACACACCTTGCCAAACATTCGTCTCAAAGCTCTGAGTTATTCCAGATGGACGAGGAAGGCCTCCGTGAGGATCCGAAAACATTGTCGAGCAAACTGACGTGCACTCTTAGGAGAGCAGAGGCCAGGCATGTGCAAAGGACCCTCAGCTGCCCCAATGGCCAGGCAGACTGTGAGATTACAGAGATTGAGATACACCCCTCTGGTGGTCTGGAGGAAAAGAGTGACTTGGTGCTTTCCCAGCAGCCACATCAGCAGCATAATAAACTGACTGTGGCTCAGTTACACAGGATACGTGCTACCATGGTGCTCAATTCAACACTGACAGCATCGTAAGTCTACAATCACACTTAATGTTTCACATATTTAGGTCATACTTAAATCCAAATAAACAAAATTATGCATAAAATATATAATAATATCTTTCATAAATACGTGTTCATAAATTCATAATACATGTTATATATTTATATTTATTTTACACAAAGATAATGAAGCCTAATTTAGTGTGACTATTTCAGAATCAATTCAGAATCATTCTCCCCCAATCTTCAGTATCTTATGGAGCCCCTAAAGGGATATGATGGTGGAAAAATATGAGATGGGAGGAAAAATATATATTTCAATGCTTCTTCGCAAGAATATTATTTTCCATCACAATGTTCCAATAGGGGCTCCGTAGTAGCTTGTTGTAATATGAATAATAATAATCAGCATTACAGTAATGCAAAAATATAAATGTAAATATTGTAATTTTAAAGTACACTACCGTTCAAACGTTTGGTGATGGTAAGAGTCTCTTATGCTCACATAGGCTGCATTTATTTGATCCACAATACTGGATAAAATAAAAACATGTTGTTATTAAAACTGGATATTGAATAAAAACAATAATATTGTGAAATATTACTACAGTTTAAAATTATTTATTTCTATTTTAACTCCAAACTTTTGAACAGTAGTGTACATTTGTAAAGTACAATTTGGTATTATTTGTTTTCATTACTGTAATGAGAATAAAACTCATGAAAGTCATGAAAAGGTCCTAACATATAATGCGAAAGTTTCTAGTTGCAGTCGTGTATCCACACGCAAGTTCCAATTAAAACAAGCCGCTTAGTCCTTGTCTTTCTTCATCAACTGCACATGGTAATTATTGAGCCATTCCTATAAAGTTGCTATCAAGAGATTTCAACACTAGACATTAGGATGTACCCCCCAAAATCACTAACAGCTTGCTGACAGATAGTTCCTGCAGCTTGTTACAAAACTGTCCCTCATTGTCCAGACATGCCCTCTTCATTGTTAATGTTCACCGCAGAGTGTGGCACATTATTAGCTGTCAGTGTGGACTCATTAGAAGACAATGTGCTCTTTTGATATAGCTTTTAATAGGGCGAGACGCAGTGATCTCAGTCAGTGAGGCACAGGACAGCCAAACCCCTATTGTCTAGCCGTCTGTGGGAAACTGGCATTTCAACATCCAGGGGCTTTTGTCCCTAGTGTGTTTTATCTAATAATCTCAGTCTCCACCCAGAGTTATTAGAGAATTTGAACTTCAGAGAGAATGACTGCATCTAGAATACTGATTTTTCCATGTATTGTATCTATTTTTACCTAGTGGAGGGTCTCTAATTGTTCCTTGATGTTTTAGTGAAGGATTTGGTGTTACAAAACGCTATAATTGTTACTGTTTGAAGTAATATAAAGATCATCACATTACAGACATATTATTAATTTGCTATTTATATTAACCCTATTCTGCTTTTTTCTTCCTCTAGGGAAGTTTAATGTTTGAGTAAATGAAGCTGATGCCATTAGCTGGTCTATTGGTGGGACTTAAACCATGTCTTTGGTCCAAGACTACATCTACAAAAACGTGTACCTATGGGGACATACAACTCAGTGACAGGAAGAGAACCAGGGATAATGCTGTGGAACTCTCAGTTAAAAGCCATGACTATAATTCAGTAATTTAATATTAACTATAAAGTTGAAGGGTCATACATACAAAGACATGTATTTTTGTATAATACCTGTCTGACAATGAATAAAAGAGACTTGAGTTAATCCATTTTTATTTAACGATGCAACAGTCAGGGCTTTTGCAGAGTAAAAGGCACAGAAAAAAATCATGTTCTTTCTAACTTCTAATGTGTACTTCATGCATTACTGCCCCGTGGAGGTCTGTTATCACACAAAAAAGTATGAATATAAACTCTAAAGCACTCTTAATCCTAGAATGAATTGTTTGATGGACAGAAAAATCATTTGACCTCTTGAGTCCTAAGGGCTTTTTGCTAGATGATATAGCTCATGAAACACCTAAAATAGATTGACTATTTTAGGCTGTAATTTACTGAATCACACTTGTGAAAAAAAATGAAATAAAAAAGAACAACTGTGGACTACTTTTGCTTCAAACGCCACAATAAAAATCACCTTGCATGCATTTTTTTTCAGTGTTCTGTAAATATGGTATTTATTGAACCTGCTTTGTTTTGTAGAAAATATACTTATTGTTGATGCCTTTTGATTGTTTTGTCTCTTTTTGGCACTGTCTCTAATTTGTCTTTTGACATCATAATAAGGGCTGAATCCATGTCTTGGATTTGATCAGTTTACATATGTATGTACACTACAGTAGCTTTAATATTTACAGGTTACCAATTTGCACAATGCTCTCAAAAGAAAGAAAAAAAACACAAACTTCCAATTAAAATGCTTCAAATGACAAATCCACTAGCAAAATGTGTCTATTTTGTTTATTTACAAAACTGAATGAATGATTTAATTTCTTGTTAATGAGAAGATATTCAATAAACGGACGTCACAACAACGTGTCTCGTGACTGCACAGAGTAATCCTATGTGTATGTCCTTACAGCACATCTATGTCTCAACTTTATCATGTTTTTAATAGATTTAGTTACATTATGTGCATGTTTTCTTTTTTGTAATCTTTGCAAGCAGCATGGTTTTAGAGCGCAGTGCAGAACGGGATCCTATTGGTGAGCTGTTGACCGGTAAAATAATTGCAATATTTACTTAGTCCAGAAGGTGGCAGCAAAGATCTACCTTTTTATTATTATTAAATATTTGACTTCATTTTTTGTTTGTACAGCTGATGGAAAAATATGTGGTCATGCAACTTAATCTATTTTTCCATCATCATCTTCATTTTTATGCAAACCCAAAATATAAGCAGGCCAAAATATTAAATATTCATACTTCGTATTCTTACTATTCAACAAATGTGCTACGTGCAGTTTATCAGTTATCACAATATTACATCATTTAGCACTGAAATCGGGTTTCCGTAAATGTTTGGTGAAAAGATAACGGCTTGTTCGTTTATTTGAGCATAAATCCCAAAGGTTGCGAACTACATCTATAAAACAGGCCTAGCTGTAGAAATACAGTTGCCTCTTCTCTCTTTGCTGGGCTGGCAGACGTCTTTGGGTTCTTATGAGAATGGGTCTTGATTGTTTGTTCCCTGTAGTTTTATTGCTCATTGCGAGAGCTGAGTCTGCAATGTGGCCCATAACCATGCTGGGAGCAAAGCCTGTAAACACACCAACAACACCTTGATGAGACAGCGACTGAGACCATCAGTAGCCTAGGCCTAATAATTACCAGGTGTTACACCACATACTTTGTCATAGCTAGTGTAGGCTATATCAAAGACAATATGCACCATACAATTAAATTATCATCTGTAAAATATTACAAATAACAGATTGCTATACAAAATACGTTTTTAATAAAATAAAAATAAAATAAACAGTCCAGAACAGTTTTTGTGCCTTCCTCAGATAAACTTAGCGTTCGCTCGGAACAGTTTTGTGATGGAAATGAGAAGGAATATGAGAGGGAAAACTATTTTGCTTTGGCAAGCGGACACAAAGTTTTTTTTTAGGGAACGCAAAAGTATGAGCAAATGCAAGTTTCTGGGAACACAAAAGTTTATTATTTCGGGAACTATTTCAACGACTTACTGCTATTAACTATCATAACTTTCCTCATATTGAAACGTTTAACAGTGCCTCGACTAAACTGTTACACGAAGTTTCGAAAACAAACATTTAGGATGTCGACTTTCTCTGTAGGGCATTTAATTTTTTATTATGAGAACTGTGCTTGAAGTTTTCATATTTGCTCTCAAAAGTACTATTTTTATTTCATACCCATGCTGGATTAGAGGAATATGAACAAAGACAGTATCGGAAGGGTTGTTGTGTTTAAACTAAGGGGGCAGGCCATGCGAGAGACTGAATACTGAAGGTGGGTCAGAACAGACTGCTGCCGCTGCTGCTGATGTCGCTGGTCGACAAACAGCAAGTGTTCCTTCGCGATAAATGTTTGTCAGGTGAATAAAGCCTGCTAATTCGGCTTTATATTGTTTTTAACATATAATAGAGTGATCAAACCAAGAGGATATCGGCAATGAAGAACTTGGCTGAGCCTTTGTGCGCTCGAGCGCTTTTCTTGGCTCAAAGTGAGTATCTGATTTATCCAATTGAAGCAAAGTTACTGATGTTCTTTAAGTTTTATCGTGCTTCTATTTACATTGACTGCTGATAGACTAACTGATAAATTATTGTTTATTATAGCCAGGCTATTTGAACAGACTTCTAAAAATGAATAGCCACATTTTGGATTAAATACATCAAAGTGTGAGTGTTTGTGTGGGAGGTTATACAGTAAGAAACATGTCAGGTTATTCTCCCCTCACCTGAGTGTGTATATCTTTGCATGTCTCTTGAGAGTCATTGTACATGTTTGTGAATACTCTCTTCTGTTTAAATGCTTTATAATGTCATGAAATGGGTTTTCAGTCTGTATTTTGCACTGTTGAGACCCATACCCAAATGCCAAAACCAGCTGGCGCAGATAAATTCAAACATGTGTCCCGACTTTGTTTTGAACTAACCCAAAGAAAAGGTTCTGCTCCAAACAAACCCAAGTTGCATGACATGAGCACCAAAAGTAAAGCACACATAAGGGTAAACAAGCAAAGAAACTATAATTCTGTAAATTCTGTCTAATAAATTCCTCAATGTGGCATGGAATTTTATTTTGTTCAAGAGGTTTAACCACGATGGCTTTGGTAAAGTCTCTGATGGTTCACCAAGACCCAAAGCTTATTCTTTTTGAGGTCTTCGCACTGAAAACAGAATGAATCAAGAAAATTCCCCTTACCTAACACATTGTACCTAATTGCATGTCCCAAGAGTGATTCAGTGTGATTCACTTGACACAAACAGTAAAAACATGCAAGTGAAGCAAGTGAAGATCTAAGCCTACTATTATTTAGACATATACTCATCATATTGCAGATTGAGTCAGCATTGTAATCTTATGATTAACCTTTTTTTTTTTTTTTGGCAGTTGGCAGTTCTTTTTTTTTTTTCATTTGGAGCTTGATGTTTCATGGCAAACAAACCCTTGTTTGAACTGGATATGTCTTTGCCTCCATATTAACTTCTAAAATGATTTGTTCCATCTGTACATTGACTTACTGAAGTAAAATGCTCAGTTACTATATTTTGAGTGGAAAATCCCATAACATTATGATTCTGCACACCCAGCAGGTCTGTAAGACAACAAAAGTCTATAATTTAACTCATGTAAACAAACCTTGGCTACAAGGCTTTTAAATATACCCAGGCCTGACAAACAACACTCAGAGTTTTCTACAAGGCTGAGCTTAGGAACACTGGCTTATTTCAGGTGTATAGCTATTTATGAAATAATTTCCATCATTAAAAAATATAGTTCTTTATTAAATTTTATTCAGTTCCTTTGTAGCTGTGTTCCATGAATATCATAGAACATCTGAGCCCCGACTTTATACTTAGAAAATAGAACATTTGCTGCAGAAAGAGAGTGAGACAAGTTTAATAAAATACATTTTAAACTTCTTTCATACCCATTCTGATAATCTGTTCAAACATTTTGTCAAGTTAATTACATATTGCATGTTTATTGTAAAAAGCTTAAAGGAAAAGCTCACCCCAAAATGAAAATTTTCATTGTTTACTCACCCTCATGTCCAAACCTGCTTGACTTTTTTTTCCCAGAACTTTTTTTTTCTATCCCAGTGTTTTTTTTCTCTTCTTCATGGGATCCAGTGTTGTTTGGACCCGAACATTATTTAAAATTATTCTTCTGTTCCACAGAAGAAAGAGAGTCACACAGGTTTGGAACAACATGAGAGCGAGCAAATGGCACAGAATTGTAATTTTTCTGTGAACTGTCCCTTTAATTTGAATGAAGAATGTAATATGAGAAAGACATAGAAAGTGAGATGCAGTTTTGTAGGTTCACATCCTCGTGTGCAGGGTGTCTCTTTGCCCACAACACGTTAGTGTGAATATGAGTGTGCGTCTGTGAATGAAATATGCGTACGGACAAGCCGCTGCGTTTCAAAGTGCTTCCTCAGCAGATTCCAAACCCTTGACCCTCTCCCTCCACCTCCTCTGCCTTTCGCTCTGATGTTTGTGGTTTCTCTGGCTTCTAACACATCCTTATTGCTGCCTTTCTATTGCCCTCAGGATTTGCTGTACATTCTCAAAAGTATTTCCTTTTTTCTCATTTGACACAAAATCATTATGACATGCCACAACCCTCAAAG
The DNA here is from genome assembly GCF_949152265.1 of Phoxinus phoxinus. NCBI lineage: Eukaryota > Metazoa > Chordata > Actinopteri > Cypriniformes > Leuciscidae > Phoxinus > Phoxinus phoxinus. The sequence continues at coordinate 18,140,457 of NC_136897.1, read as the reverse complement.
ACAGAGTTAAAATTGCATGTGAAAAGAAGTATAACTGTGAATTTTTTCTTTATTGTAGAAGTTTTTTTTTTAAAAGTTTAACATTTTGTGCTGCCTTTCAGAGGAACTGTCTATTGTGCAGACAGTGATAGATGACTATTCCAGTTAAGTCATATAAATGGTAGTCACAGCTGTTAAAGACAGCTGTGCAAAAAGAACTACACTGCTCTGAATTGTCATGAAATCCTAAAAACATTCTACAGAGTGTCTGCTTTTGTTTTGTACCGTATGTCTTTAAGCGTGTGGGTTGTGTGAGTAGAATTTAAAAACGAGTAAACCAACCCATTTTAAGATAAATCTTTTATATTAGTATGTTGAAAAAAGAAGCACAGAACATGTTACCACTTTATGACTATGGGAGTGGTTGGATTTTCCCAGACCCTCTTAATGCAAGAGTATCTGGGACTGTTCAACCACTCCCTTACTCTTAATGTTCATAACATGAAAATTCTGTCATCATTTACTCACCTCATGTTGTTTAAAAAAAAGTTGATTAAAACAAAAGTAGTCCATTGTGCACTATTTTCCAAATCATCTGAAGCCTTACGATAACTGGAACATGCATGCGAGTCATTATTCCCTGATAATATTCCAATAAACTGCTGATTCAGTGATTCATTTGATCAGATTTGACCATATATGTGTCGATTGAATCAGAAAAGGAATTGATTTGTTGTTAACACTTACTGTAAGGATCAATTTGTTAACATTGGTAATTAGTTGACCTAATCTATGAAAAATACTTCTAAAGCATTTGATAATCTTATAATGTTCATTTCAACATGTACTACAGTATTGAAATCAAAAGTAGGCTATCTGTTAATATTATTCAATGGACCTGAGCTGATTTTACAATGGCAGTTGTATTTTTATTAACATTAACAAAGATGAATTATTACTGTAACAAATGTATTGCTCGTTAATTTATGCATTAACGTTAACTAATCGGACCTTATTGTAAAGTGTTACCAATTTGTTCATGAATCAGATTGTTACTTCTCTCACGAGCATGTCAAAGAGAGCTAGGGCGAATGTCGGTTTTCTTTTTTGGTGAACTGTCCCTTTAAGGTTGATTTGAACTTCAACTTGACTCAAATTTCCGTGATTGAGAATAATATGGGCTTAGGTAATATCTAGTTAAATATTTATATTCTAAGTCTAAAATTTACTTTAGATTACAAAGGAATGTTTATTAGCCGTGAGCTGTTTATTTCTAAGGGTTACACAGACTCAAACATCCATAAATAGTCCTTTCAGACATAAGTGATGCAAATTCAAAATGTTGGTGCTACTCGTTTTTTCCTAAATGCTTGCTGACAGCGAGCTTTTTTACAAACAGGGAAACTTGCGTGGCTTGGCTGTCACTGCATTCCTCTATCTCTTAGTGCATTACTGTATATTTCCTATAGGAACTATTACTTCATATTAAGCACCCAGCCTGTCAGATTAACAGTGCTGCTTAAGTGCCTGCTGCTTTTTGCTGAGCTAATTGTAAACAGTGATTTCTGAAAATAGTGATAATATCTCTGGTCTTTAAAGTAGTGGGATGATATTCATGAGGTGGCCTAGATCAGCACTGTTTATTTAATCTTAACTTGTTTTTCCTGTTTGCTTATTTTACAGTTCTGGCATCCTTCCTCTTCAGCCCTGGTAAGTGCATAACTTGAACCATAAATATAAACTTTAAACAAAAGTGTATCAAGCACCTATACATAATATCATAATTATCCAAAAATATACACTGCAGCTCAATTCAAAAGTTTAAGGTCAGTAAGATTTTTTTAAAGAAATGAATACTTCTATTCAGCAAGGATGCATTAAAAGTGACAGTAAACATTGTTACAATAGATTTCTAGTTCAAATACATTTTCTCAAAAAGCAGCAACCACAAAAGCAGTTTTTAACATTGATAATAATGATTCGTGAGCAGAAAATCAGCATATTAGAGTGATTACTGGAAGATCATGTGACACTGAAGACTGGAGTAATGATGCTGAAAATTCAGCTTTACCATCACAGGAATAAATGACGTCTTCTTACAAAAGCATTCAAAAATCTTACCGACCCAAAACTTTTGAACAGTATCTACAGGACTGAGAATGCTGTAACCACAGGTTTACTGCTGCTGTAGCAACATGGTTTATAACAACAGCAATGCTCCATTTACTATAAGTAATCACATATGATAGTGTTTTTCGATCATTAGACCTAATCCGTTTTCGGGAAACCTGCCCTTTGTGTCTCAGCGCTAGGCCAAAGCGATGGCAGTGGTGTGGTGGTGGCCATGTACAATATCAGCGCCCCCCAGGGATCACAGGCGATATTGCAGTGTCATAGTCAGCGCATGGTATGGACCCAAGACCGCCTAAAGGACCGCCAACGGGTAGTGCACTGGGATTTACTTCGTAGTGGCCCAGACCATGCAATGGAACGTGTTTTAGACATGTTTTCTGCTGGAGACCAGCGCATCTACAATGGCTACAACCAAGGACGCATTAACATGCCCAAGACTGCTTTTAAGGATGGTAACTTCTCATTGGTAATTAAAGGTGAGATACTTTTGAGCAACACAAATGTTACTTGATAATATCAGAGTAAATCAATCTCTCTATATGTATGTCCATTTGGAACACTCTAGAAACTGCCCAACAACCACGAGAACACGTTAGCAGCCACCTAGCTATGTAACTTTCAATCCCTCTTAAGTATTCAAAAATAAGACCTATATAACTTTCACACTTCAAAACTTCCAGGCAAAGCCCCAATGTTCATCTTCTAGATAAATGAATGCATTTTGTCTGGGTTCCTTCATACAGATGTTGCAATGAGTGACAAAGGAATCTACTCCTGTAACCTGCATCATCATTACTGCCACCTGTACGAGTCAATCAAAGTTCAGCTCAATGTCACCAAATCAGGTTGGTAAACTCACCTCATATTTTAGAGTTTTTTGTCTGGCTATTCTTGGCATTTAACCTGCCTCTTGATCAAACGGTTGAAGTTCATGCCTAAATAAGGAGCTGTCTGACGATTAAAGAATGGAAAGAATGTGAAGGCCGTTTGAAAAGAAAATTTTGCCCTCTCCTATTCATCTCCATTCACCAACTTTAAAAAATGTATGTGTGTGTATATATATATATATGCATGTATTAAAATACATATCTGTTTTCTGTTTTCTGTTTTTAAGTAATTTTGGCTCACCAATGTTTGAAATAGAAATCTTTTGTAACACTGTAGATATCTTTACTGTACTTTTTAATAATAATAGTATTAATGTCTAATATTTTTATAATAACTTTTGAACAGTAATTATATAATATAATACATACTCATATAAGCGTGCTCAGATGCGGCCTTTGCAATTCGGAGGCCAGTTTCAAATAAACTTTGTTTATTGAACTGTTGTATAAAGTCAATAGGCTATCACATTTGCAATTGTGATGATATTCGGGAAAACAGCACTCTATATCCTGTTATAAATATTAAAAACAAGAACTCATACAGGGACATTTTTTTTGCCCCTTATATCTTGATTTTTGGGGGGCATTTTTATTTATTTTGGTGCCATTTTTGCCTCAAGCCCGTTAATTTCCATGATGGCGGGTCTCTTTTTTGAGCTCAAGCAGACGGAGACCCCTTCTGTTGCGAGGCCATTCTCAAGTGAAACATACTGTGTTTCCTGCATTCTCATCCGGCTGTGGTTTTCTCTCAGCACGTAAGGAGAGGCGGTTCTGGGACGGTCAGAAGGCTGTGTATGTGGTTCTGGTGGGCAGCACGGTGGTTCTCCCTTGCGTTAACCGCCGGCCCATCTGGACCGAGGGCAACAGTCAGGAGGACCAACAACAGGTGGTGCACTGGGATCGTCAACCTCCAGGGGTCCGACATGACCGCGCCGATCGACTCATCGACCTGTACGCTTCTGGTGAGAGGCGTCACTACGGGCCACTGTTTGTTCAACAAAAGATGAATATTTCTGCCACAGCATTCTCGCAGGGAGATTTCTCTCTGCTCATCTCAGACATCCAGCTCCAAGATCAGGGGCTATACTCCTGTCATCTCCACCATCACTACTGCGGCCTGCATGAGAGACGCATCTTCCAGCTTTCCGTGACCCCTCCGGTCCCTCAGATCCCTCAGGAACCCACAGATGAACCTCAGTATCTTCCCAATGAAGACCCAAGTAAGAAAAACACACACTTTTTACTTCATAAAACACTACTAGTAAAATAACTGCCAGTTTTGTACTCGCCTGCTTTTTCTTTATTACTATTTTCAACATTTTAAAATTATGATATTGTATGGGAATTCAATGAATTGTTATTTATGCTCGCCCAGGCTGCATTTATTTGTTCAAAAATACAGTAAAAACAGTAAGTTTGTGAAAAATTATTATAAAAGTATTTTGTTGTGGCAAAACTTCATAAATCATTGCAATATGCTGATTTGCTGCTCAAGAAACATTTATTAATATTATCAAATTTTGAAAACAGTTTCTTAATAGTTTTGTGTTTTTTCAGGATTGATGATTAGAAAGTTCAAAAGGACAGCCTTTATATGAAATAGAAATCTATTGTAACATAAATGTCTTTACTGCCAATTTTCTATCATTTAACACACACTTGCTAAAACTATTAATTTATTTTTAAAAAAAATTCTCATAATGAGCAGCATAAATCCAGTCAAGCATAAATTCAACAACCCTGCCAACATTTCATGTAGGTGTTATATGGGCTTGAAATATGGGCCCTACACGGGTTTATCCATGGGTTCTATGTCGGCCCTATCTGAATAAGCCCCGTATGGACAAACCTATGTAGGGCCTATATTTCAAACCCATATTATGTCTACATTGGCCCCACCATTAAATGTTGCCTGGGTAGTCATGTACTGTCGCAGTCTCACAGCACCCAAGAGATTTTCCAGAAATTATCCCAATTTATCACAGAAAAGTTGCTGCTGTCAGGAGTTCTTATTTGTTATTTGACTCGTTATGACTTGTTTGCACCTTCAGATTCCAGTAAATATTTTTCTTGTGAAAGCATCTCTGTTATTCATGAAGTGATTCATGAAGCTAAAATGGTTGTCAGTAGACTTGTCACACAAGTTGCGTGAGGCTAAATGCCAGTGCAGACCACTTAAACAGGTAGGACAATAGAGCGTCCGTCTTGGAGCATCTTCAGCATGTTCCCGAATATACCTTTGCAACTCAGAGCTAGGGAGTTCTCCTGATTTACTTTCTTTCTCTGTTGATGTTCTTGGTTTGTCATTTGCTCGTATTTACAAGAGAAAGAGGCAAGGGTTGATGCTTTGCTTATTATAGTTTAGTCAACACTTGTTTTACAGAACAGTTTTGCATACTTGGTCAGCATTTATTAAGCCAAAGATAAAACACTCACCACCCTGGAACATTTTGTTTCTTCTAAATTGAATCTGTATTGACTAAATGATAAACATATATTTATGAGAAAGAAGAGAATGAGAAATGGCTGTAATCACAAGGCATGAACTCAAACAAACAGTCGTGACCTAAAATAGTCTGAGGTAAGTCTGAAGATCTGGATACCCTGGTGTCTGGGTTCACGTTCATTAAAATGCAGCAGTTCTCTTTTTAAAGCTTATTCCTCTTTTGCTTCAAGCATGCTTCTATTTCTTTCATTTATTTCCCCTCGCTCGCATTCCACTGCCGTTCCCTCTCTCACGGTCACACAGCTCGCTTTCTCAGTTTGAGTTCTGCTCTGGTTCGGATCATTCGATAGCCATATGTTTTTCTTTGAGGTACTGCCAGGCAGACAGGAGCAAAGTAGGATAAGAAAGTGCTTTTTTTACTTGGATAAGATGGAGAGGTAGATGATGCGAACTGTCTGGGAGATAAAAATAAGGAAGGAAATATATGAGGCAGAAACGAATCAATGCATATTTTTAACAGTGACAAAGAGAGTTGGGTAAAAGAAGGGTGGGGATTCTGCAGGAAAAAAAGCATTAATAAGAGAATGTGGGAAAGTCATTTTCTACGGTAATACTGTTTATACTGGAGCTTAGACTACACAAACCTCAGTGGAATCTTGTGGATAATCACAGACTTTTGGGCATGAAAGAAAAGAGCTAAACACTTTCTGCACTGCTGAATTCATTATTAACAACTAAATATTTCTGCATTTGCAAAAAACTTTGGGCATCTGCAGTGACTGTTTTTACACTGTGCTGTTTTTATTTGCAGTGTGAGTGTCTGTATTTTGTTTTGTTGTCATTTTTGTCTTGTCTCTCTTCCTTGACTTAAAGGGACATTGTCATTTCAAACCATTATGACTTGTTCTTTTTTCGTGAAACACAACATTATCATAAACATAAAAATATCACCAAAATAGTTCAAACAACTTATTCAGAGTATTATGAAGCCGTGTGCTTTTATTTTCACACACTCTAAAATTTGAGTCATAATTAATTGGAAAAAGTCTCACTGAAAAAATCATCTCCTTTGCATATTTGTGAAATTAGTAGCAAAGACCGTTCAACGAATGAGTCTTTTGAATCATTTTGAATCATTCTTTTGATTATCTTTTTAAATGAATCGGCCAGTCTGGTGATTCACACCAGTCTCAATTATTCGTTCATGAGCTTTCAAGTTCAAATGATCCATTTGCAGTGGTTAACAGCTCACTGGAGAGAAAGATATCAGTGAAAAATGACTCAAAGCAGAAGCACTAAACAAATCGTGTGATGCTTTTAATGATGATCGAATGTTCATTTGTTGTCAGATTTCCTCAAGACACCCTTAGCTGTGCTTTGCTATGTTGTACAGTTGACAAGTGCCAGTCTGTTTGACTTCCAAGCTTTTAACTGTTGCTGCTCTTTGTGATTTGACTCATTTATCTGCTATTCTTTCCCTCTTCGGTTTCTGAAATTTTCCTCTTGATCTGTCTTGCCTGTGTTGTACTTTCTCTCACTTCTCACTTCAGTCTTCTCCTTTTCTTTGCCATTCTTTCTTTTTAACCTACGCCTTCATCCTTTTTGGAGTTTTTTTGGCCAGCGTCTTGTTTATCTGCAGGAAAAGGGAAGTTTGCTTCATCTGTAAAGCATCTGGCCAGCTGTAGCTAGAGCTCAACATTAGACAGTGAGCCATAGGGAGGAGACTGTTACAGATTTAGGTCAGCCCACCCTCAACATCCCCTCATTCCCCCTTCAACCTTCCCTCAACCCGTTCTTAAACCAACCGAAATATGTCAGTCCTCTTCTCTGTTTTATCTGAGCATGAAGAAAAAGACAACTGTCTGGATCCAGCATAGCCATTACATACAGTTATTTCCTTTTTGGACTTTCCATAATTCTGTTTATCCTCTTTATAGTCCAAAACTGTTTTAAACCAGGTGGTTCCAATCATGTAAATCACTCGCTTCAAGCTTTCACAAGGATCTGGCATATCAATGATTGTTTAAAAGTTGCAAGGTTTGAGCATATTGATGCTCCCCTATGGTCTTTTAAGCAGGAGAGTCCAAGACACGTCCCAGTGGAAGTCCTGATCTGGATTGTTTGGCCCATAAATGCTTGGCTTTTATCACGAGCCCAAACTCAATATCATCATAAACATGACTGTTCTCGAATACATCTGTTCATGAACAGTCAGGAAATAGTATTGTTTCTCAAGATCTGGGAGATGTCTTGTTTCTTTTGAGCAGTTATTATTATTATTTGTGGGTCTGAAGCTAAGCAAACCACATCTTTGCAACATAACCATAAATAACTGTTAGGGAAATACTATTGTGAAGAAGCCTCCTTTGTGGTTTACCAGAGATGAAAAATACAGAACTGAATGTATTTCTAAACTTTGTAGTTGCCATTTCAGAGAGAGAGAGAGAGAGGAAAAAACTTTTAATAAAGGTAACAACAACGCAATATTGTGACAAAACACACTATGCTCTTTAGCATGGCTCTTGACTGCCAGTAACCAGTCATATCCGGCTTTTTATGAGGTCTTTTGAAAAACGAGGGTAGAAGATCCTTCAGCTGTTACTGATTACAGTAATCTACCATAAGATATTAGCCTGTGTTCCCCTCAATGCTGTGGCTTCAAACATGCACAAAAAGAGGTTAAGATTGAGATTACAGGGCAGAAACTGTTATTCACACAGGTAACAATTACTTAATGGGTATGTTTTAAAGGGGTGTTTTACTGCTTTTTTTCTTTGCATGATTGTGTTTATGGGATGCAATATAACGTCTTCGTTTTGTTAAGTTTTTTTTTAGCCTTATTTTTCATAAATTTGACCTTTATTGTAAGCCGCTTTCTCCTCTCTCATTTGAACGACCGGTTGACTTCCTGATTCTATGAAACCACTCCCTCAGAAACAGGCATGGGCTCAGATTGGTTAGTTGGGCCGGTGTGTTGTGATTGGCTAAACTGCGTAGTGCACGTTGTCCGGAAACTTCACGCCCATCACCTTTACGGGCGAAAGTCGCATGTGCTCCGGTCAAATGTAAATAATGGTTTCAATACTGCCGTACAGTTTGAGCCAGAATCAGACCCAGAAAGCGGCAATGAAGAGAGTCAAGCAGAACCTTCCCAAACACGGCTCTTACTAAACTTTTCTGAATGGTAATTTTTTAATATATTATTATTCTATTCTATTCGATAATAATTTCGATACTTGAAAATCGAAAATGCCACTGCTGTTTTTTAGCTTTTGAGATACGGTTTTCTCCTGATTAAACATTTAATATAACTGAATAAATGACCGAGTAATACCGCTGCTGAAGTTTGCTGTTGCGATTACATATCATTTTTTGAACTTTATACACGTGTGTCTTATACACACAAAATAGCATCGAACTAACAGGCTAGTGGCTACTATAAACTAACTAGCGTTGGCATTGGTTTACGTTCTTGATCAAATCGAAAAATTACGTCATAAAGTACACATGGAAAATACATTTACAAAATTAGTACATAATTACAAATTCAGGTCCAAAATGTTTGTACGCGTTTGTCATAGACAATAGCGGCTACTAACGCCAGCGCTGGCATTTGTTTACGTCCCTGATAAAACTAAAACATTACGTCTGAAATTATACATCCAAATACATTTAAAATTATTAAGTCTTACTTACAGGTTGTGGTTCAACAACTGCTGCCTCTGGTTTTAAAGTTGCAAATGGTTCATGTTTTAGTAACAGTTTCTTGTTTAATCCGGCATTGAATTCGTGGAGATTCTGGAAGCTGTCTTCCGTAAAATGAGCAGCACATAAAAAAAAGGCACCTTTCAATGCAGAGAGCTAAATTACCATTGTAATTTTGAGGAACATAATCAAACATAAATTTTCGCCATTGTTGACGAACTACAGCGTCCGTAGGAAGCCCAAACACCGAAGACCTGACTAAAAATAACACACTTTAGACGGCATGGCTTCAGCTCTCCAATATGACTCTTCCTCTTCCACAAAGCCGCAGAAATATGGCCATGCCCCTTTTTTTTGCATATTCCGGAGGGAAGGTTGATGTAAATGTATGGGTTAGTTACGTATAAAACCCGGGAAGTATCTCGTTGTAGTCCCATTCGAGTCGGTTTTGTAGGCATTAAACTTCCTGATTTTTAAAAGATGATATCTCTGCTTACGTTGAACTTTCAGCGCAGCAACTTTGCAGATACTGTTCATGCACCAACAGCAACATTACACACTATTTAAAATGAAAAAAGTGAAATCGCAATCAACCACCCCTTTAAGCTAGTAGGCAGAATTGTGAATGGTCAATTCTGAATGCAGTTGTGTGGCTTAATATTTTTGTGGAAACTGCAATTCATTTTTCGATTCAAGAATTTACTTATAATGCTTCAATATAGTGCATCCTTGCTGAATAAAAGTCTTTTAAAAATCTTACTGACCCCAAAAGGTATGTATATATATAGCTTTTATCAACCATGAAAAAAGCTTAAAAAAATTTATATAAAAACTTCATAGCAATAAGAACTCTAGAAGCAAGAATATCTCTGATTTTCAGCTACTGCTCTTTTGCAAGATCCAAACATAATAGTCTCTGAGTGATTTTCCACATCTCATAATACTTCTTTTCTAAGAACTATGATGTCATATTTAGTCATCTCCTGTCGTCATTTTAGGCTGCGTGTCTTTATTATGTCTGTATCATAGACGAAGTGGTGCAACTTTGGCTTATTTATTTGATTTATAAAAAAAATTCTGTGGAAGCAAGACGGCAAATTCACTGCCGTCTAATAAACTAAACCACATAGTTTTCCCCCCATTCCTCCCTCTGTTTTCCACCACTCTTCTTATTTAAATCCATGTTTTACTGCCAGGAGAGAGAAAAAAAAAACAGTGGATCTGATTCTGGCTGAAAAACACGTGGCAGTTTCCGGTCTTTCTCACAGAATTTTGACTACAGTGAAAATAAACAAGTGCACACACTATGCTGCTGAAAACCAAGTATTTATATTCGCATAAGATATTTTTGTCCATATGAACTTAAAATGCATGCCTTTAATGCTTTCTATCTTTATGTGGATTTTCTGAGAATCAGTCATGACCGTCTCTCACCTCCAACATCTGTTCAGCCCTAGTGCCATCTGTGCCGATTCTTCAGTTGTCATCAGTTGACATGTTGTATATCCCTATAAACCCAGCTCTAATGAATATCTAGAAACTTTGGTTTATAATAAATATATAATCTAAAAGTATATTAAAAGTACCATTCAAAAGATCACTATGTTAAGATAGACTACTCTTCAATAGGTTTATTATTTGCTCTGTATATTTTACGTTCTTAATATTACTTTCCTTTCACCGTTGAAGTTATTTTTTGTTGTTGTTTTGGAGTTTGGTATTTCAGTTATTTTTCTCTGAAAATTTAATTCTGTTTAATAGCAGGTTAATCATAATTTTTTTGTCATAATGTCATAGTTTTAGTAGTATGTAGTATATTTCATATAGTATCCATTCTATGTAAACTAATGTGGAGCCGAATAAATAGCCCAGGAGCTTGGATGATAATGGTCTCATTTATTTTTAAACTCTCAAGCCATGAAGTCAGAATATGATTATATCTGTAATATATCTCCTTCTGAAGTTCTGAGGTGTGGTTTTTCACAAAGGATCTGTATAACTTTAAACTTAAGCTTGATAGTAACACAGGGCCCTCTGCTGGTTACTGAAAATGACAATAAGGATCAAATACAAGGCCAAACTCTTCATTCATTTTCTCTTTTAGACACCAATATGGTGGAAGTGCCGCCACATGTCATCAACGTCATCTTGCCAGAGCAAAGGAGTCACTTCCTGCAGCAGCTCGGCTACATCCTGGCAACTCTCCTCCTACTGGCCCTTATTGTGCTGGCTATCGTTCTCCTCACACGTCACCGGAAAAGACCAGGTTTTTACCTTTTATTGGTCACTTCCATCTGTCATTTTGCAATTTTATTGCTCTTATTATTTAAAGTGTCTTAATTTGTATATATAATTTAACCGTGGTGAAAATAGCTTCTTTGTTGCACCTGAAAAGTGTCTTTCAACCACATTCTTTTTTTATATAATATGCAGGAAATATATGACATTTGTATGCTCAAATATGATTTATGCTGCACTTGATTTAATATTTGCTGCTAATTTGTTTTTTATAAAACGTAGGCCAAGATTTTGATCCACATAAAGTTGAATGCCCACCGCTACCGACGGTGACGTATGTGTGAGTACCCACTGATGTTAAAATGCCATCTGTGAACATTAAGCATCAGCTGTCCTAAATAAAACATCCACTGTCCTGGTGTGTCATACATCTAGGGGCCACACATCACGTGTTAAGACAGAATGTGAGCGAAGCATCCCAGAGGTGAAGTCAAGCAACCAAGAGGAGACAAAGTTGGGTGAGTTTACATCAGATTTCCTCTCAAAATGCTGCAACACCTTTTAAAAGACTTGGACAAATGTATTTCTGGTTGTCTCCTCAGACTATAAGAACAATCTTCTGAAGGAAGCTGAAATGTCCAAACTTTGCTCCCCAAAAGCCATAGACCTGGACAGAGGTAAAATATATTATTTTCTGTCGTCCTTGTCTGAGAGGTCTACAGGCCTAACATGTAATTCACATTGAAAAATAAACCCCAAACTAAGTGCATGAAGACAACTAGACACCAGACAACTAGTTATCAAATGTGGTTCCGGTCATACTACACATATACCCTCGTTCACAGGTTTATATAAAAATGATCAAATTGCATTAATTAATTACAGACTTTTACTGTATATTGTTAGTTCTTTCTATTTATCAAAGAATCTTGTATATAAAAAAAGTGTCCTGTTTTGCACCATTATATAAAGTAGCAACCATTGTCAACTGTGATAAATAACAATAAATGTTTCTGGAGCGCAAAATTAGTGTGATATTTACAAGCATATTAGAATGATTTCTGAAGGATCATGTGACACTGAAGACTGTAGTAATGATGCTGAAAATTCAGCTTTGCCATCACAGGAATAAATTACATTTTTAAATGTATTAAATAAGAAATAAGTTATTTTATATTGTAATAATGTTTTACAATATTACTGTTTTTTTTTTACCAAATAAATGCAGCATTGGTGAGGAGAAAGGCCTCTTTTAAAAACATTTCAAAAATCTTACCAACCTCAACATTTTTTCTCTGCAGAGATGGAGAAGCCATCTTGGAAATAAGCGGTACCTTGACACTGGCTGGTCCAGGGGGAGATTTGGAGATCTGGAATTCATGGAAGAAGAATGAAATGTGGAGAGGCGACAATATGGCAAGGAAATAAAACAAAAGAAGGAGAGAAGGACACAGTTGTATCATTTTTTCTGACTCAAGATCCTCTACTTTTTTGGCTCTTGTGAAGCTCGCAGGAAGCACCAGAGTCTCACCCAGCAGTATTTTAGACCACTGATATATCAGACAATGATATGACAAACAACTGTTTTAGAGCACTAAAATGACAAGCAAAAAGCTTACAAAATGCAAGAATATAGTCTGTATTTTTTACCGAATTTGCCCAATGCTGCAACGCACGCTACGAGTGAGAAGTAAACGCACCCAGAATTATGTGTCCTGAGTATCAAAATGTTTATATTGGTGTGAGATTTGGGCAATTAAAGGTTGAGGAAATTGCAATTAAATGAGTTGTATGGCCACAAATATTGCAGACGCTATTGGTACCTCACAAAATGCATTTTTATTTTTTGTTCATATTTTTTCAGCTTCTAAATAGGTTTAAGCTTTGCTTTCTGAAAGCTACAATTCATAAATCTAGCATTCTTTTATGCAGACACCTGAATACATTTACTGTATTATATGAACAGCATGATTATTAAAAGGTCCTTTTTTGTTCTTAATGAAATCATACTTGGTAGACAGTTTAGACCAAATATTTCATATTGTAAGTCTTCATAATAATCTAGACCAATTTAAATCAGTATTTTTTCTCATTTTGATATTCTTTTCCTCTTACTAACCACTAAAAGCTACATTCCCCTTAGCTGTATTCTGTCATCTAGAAATACTGTCTGTTATCACCTTTTTCACGTTATCATTTTTTATATTTTCATGTTTACTTTTCTCATGTTACAAACCTTACTAATTGCTTTTGTCACGGTTTATTTGAATATTCCTGCATTTAATGTATTTGTTTTCATCCATACTGCTCTCTATGTTAACAGGCAGCTTTGAGGTAATTTGCAACAAACAATTAAGTGTGAAACTGATGCTAATGCATCAAGGTAGCTGTACAACATGAAAATGATTCAATTTTAATAATTATTAAAAGGTACACGATTTAACTTTTGGCCCTCTGGTGGTTAAAAAAAACTGCATTTTGTGGAAGAACATTGTTTTGGTTGTGCTTTGCCTCTGCATGAATGTGCAGTTGAATATGGTTCTTTTTCATAAATAAAAAAGAGATGGATTATCCTACTGCTCATATAGCATTCACTACTAGGCTTAAGAGATATAACCAGTTTAAATGGAAAGAAAAGCCACGCCAATGTTGATTCTTGTTTTATTACAAGGTCTGTTGCGTTCTCCTTTTGCCAGCAGACTCTCCCCTGTTCTGCTTTTTTTTAAATGGGTGATACCCCGGAGGTTCTAGATTTAGCGTGCTCCATGTCAACCTTTCTTGCTCATTGTGACAACAAAAGTCGTTCCCACACCATACACGATTAAGTTACATAGTGTACCTTTAATATGGCTATGCATAGCAAACATTTATTTTCTAGCTTGCTCAAATCTGTGTTATTCACTGTGTACAGCTATATATACAGATTATCAAGGTGAAGCTATGAAGCATGCCCATTATGATGATTAAATGACACTCAGTCACCCTTTTAATTTCCTTAAAGGCTCCAAATAAGAATGTGTCGATGTCACATTGATTGAGGTTCCAAGAGGAATTTGCTGGGTAGACTACGGTGCTTTTGGTACATGATGCCACATAATGGATACTTGATTATTCCCATCCTGAAGCGGTTTATATTATTGATGATTTAATTTTCCAGTTCACTGCAAATGTTCTCTCATTCAAAGCAGAATAAAATAAACACAATTTAACCTCTGGATGATCTTTTGCATGTGCCAGCCCTGTACTGTGTAGAACATTTCTGATGCTGTGGACATCTCAAACTAAATCTCAAGTACTTGATGTTTTTGATACTGGAAATAATTGGTACAGCCACTTGCTCATTCGTGATTCAACAAATATGCTGGAATGTCTGATGAACTGCACTTTAAAACTGCTGCAATGTTTTGACAGACATTTCTTGAGTTACCATGAGTCATATCAGTGCTGTCAAAACAATTATCTCAGCCATCAGAACTGATTTGACTCTTGCAAAATGATCCACGTAAAGTTGAATGCCCACCGCTACCGACAGTGATGTGTGAGTACACACTGATGTTAAAATGCCATCTGTGAACATTAAGCATCAGCTGTCCTGAATAAAACATCCACTGTCCTGGTGTGTCATACATCTAGGGGCCACACATCATGTGTTACATGATACATTAACGCAATACATGTTGCATACATTAACGCAAAATGTCTACCACATTTTTTTTTTTAAAGATAAAAATTATAAACATAAAAACTGGGGTAAATTAGCATTTTGAGAAAGTAATTGTTTTTCTAGCATAAACCATAAAATGCAAGCTAATATATTAATTATATGAAACAATTGAATTAAATCAAATTTTCTAGAGAGATTGACACAAAGGAAATATTTTTTAACTATTAAATA
The DNA here is from genome assembly GCF_949152265.1 of Phoxinus phoxinus. Taxonomy (NCBI): domain Eukaryota; kingdom Metazoa; phylum Chordata; class Actinopteri; order Cypriniformes; family Leuciscidae; genus Phoxinus; species Phoxinus phoxinus. The sequence goes on along the minus strand of NC_136897.1, from coordinate 18,125,174 downwards.
TTCCGTTTTTTTATATATATATATTTTTATGTTTATTTATAACACTACTTTATATTTTATTACATTTGCATCAAATTACGAAAAAAAACTAGTTAACTGTGAGGGTGTTTCTAATACAGCGTCTATGGCAGTAAAATTGACGTCTTTCTCTCGCTTCTTCTGACTGCCCGTTATCAAACAAATTTTTTTCCTCTTTTTGAAAGTTGTGAAAACACTTTTTGAGTTTTTCTTTTGCTATTTGAGGAAATGAGAACACACAAATATATTTAATGTAGTCTCTCATTCACCACTATATAAGTTTACCAAACTATGACGACTTCCGCTTCTGAGAAACCCGGAAATGTGAAAAGGGTCTATTGTGTACCAATGCACAGCTGCACTACTTCCTGAACTTTAGCCAGCTCCTTTGTTTCCTGTCTGCCATTATTGGACACACTGATTAATCTAGGTGTGCCTGACCAACAACAATAATCAGACACACCTGGATTAATCAGTTTGTCCAATAATGGCAGACAGGAAACAAAGGAGCTGGCTAAAGTTCAGGAAGTAGTGCAGCTGTGCATAAATTCATTTTTCTTGCTGACTTGACTTATAATGAAAGAAAAGCTACGTTTAAATTAATTTGTATGTTCCATTTGAACTCTTCCAATTCGAATGAAAAAAAATGTAAGCAGCTAACACGATTTTTTTTTTTTTTTTAAACGTTCCATTTTAATGTTTCCGGTTCAGGTCTTTTGTATGTGTGCTTCGTTAAATATAAAGCTGTTTTACTCAAGATACCGTCAAAGGAGAGCGACCAACATAGATGAGCATAAGCGATGTCCATCGCATATGATATCTAAAAGGTTTTTGTTTGTTTGTTGTTGTTGTAATTTTTCTTCTCACAAACATTCGGATATTAAAATTGATATAATAAATAAAATGGCAACAATAAAAATAACTACCTGGGTTGGCAGATCGCCGTCATTTCATACCACTGTTACCACTTTCTCCAACAAGCGAGTGTGATGAGAGCTGTTTACCTGTTTGTTGATGAATCCAGATCCAGACTGAACATGGATTGCTTCTGTCTACCACGAGATGGCGGCACTGCGCAGGAGAACGGCTCAGATATTCCAGGCTGATTCTCTCAAGGATGTGAACCTTTCCTTCCTGTTTCAGTAACACAGGCAGCAAAACCTCCGCATAGTGAGCTGCAATAGATATCTATCAGGCCTCCATAATGGCAGTGTTCTTATCCTTAGCGTTACAAAGTCGCTTACTTCACAGTTTCAATCGCGCTAAATGCGTGATTGTATTCATTTAGCATCCATTATTATAGACATTTTATTTATTGTCGCCGCACGTCTGGATAGGCAGCATCAGGAACACGCGCCGTTCTCCGGCAATTGTTCCCACCATTCTCATGGCGGAGACTAAAATCATTTACCATATAGATGAGGAGGAAACTCCTTATTTGGTGAAACTGTCAGTGGCTCCAGAGAAGGTAACTTTGGCAGATTTCAAAAATGTCCTCAGCAACCGACCGGTTAACAGCTACAAATTCTTCTTTAAATCTATGGATCAAGATTTTGGGTAAGTGAGATGATGTGAATTGTCATTGTATTCATTCATTCATTGTATTCAGTCCCCGATGCGACTGAAGCTGTCATCGTGGCAGAGATGATTCGTCATCATTGGCAGGTGCCTGTCATCTGTGATGGCTGTATCATCTCCTCCTTTGTGGGATCATCAGCATCAGAATACAGTCGTGCTCTTAGCTGTTAAATATGCTATAGCACAGCATACATTGCTTTGCTTCTTGCATTTGCATTTTGAACTGGTTTGTTTGCACGGTAGCCGAAGTTTGACCTTTAGCAAGAGGGAAAACACAACCAGCAATAACGGACACTTGTCAACAACAGGCAAACAATGTCATGATTCAAACATCACAAGCTGATTTGCCGGTCTCTCAATTTGGTCAGGGCTGGCCTGTTGGCTGGTTTTAGAGTGATTTTTCAGCTGGTCAGACTTGGAGACCATCTTAAAGACCAGCAGACCATGAGTAACATTATCCTCTCTAGTCTTGCCAGAGCTGCCTGATGTGATTGTCATCCTCTATGAACAGCTGGCACTTTAATATAGTGCACAAAATAGTGCAAAGTAGTTTTTTTCTTCTTCTTTTTTTTCATTTTCAACAAATGGTCAGTGAAAAGAGAATTCTGAAAATGAAATGTTTGACCTCATGACCAAACTGTTGTGTATAAAACGCGGGCACTACTGATGATTTCATTCATTAAAATTAGTCTATAATGGTTATATTTTTACTGTGATTTATTAAATATAAATTTATTAGATTGTCAAAAAATTTGACTTTGTCAACATTATGAGTAAATTATTTTTATTATTGTATACAGTCGAGTCACCTTTATTTATGTAGCGCTTTATAAAATACAGATTGTTTGAAAGCAGCTTTACAGTGATAACAGGAAATTGATTCAATGATACAAACGGAGTTCATTTTGGCAGAGCAGCAGCTCTAAAATAAAAGTGTCATTGTTCAGCTGAAGTCAGTTCAGTGTTGATTCAGTTCTGTTGAAAAGATCATCACTTATTAAATTAGATAATTTCATCTATAAAGCAGTTCTGCGGTAACAGTGATGTCATCGTCCATCACAGTTCACTTCTTATCCAATAGTATCAGCGCTGTTAAATCAGTAATATTGTTAAATATTAAGTGTCCCCTACTAAGCATGCTAGAGGCGACTGTGACAAGGAACTCAAACTCCATGGAGAAAAAAACCTTGGGAGAAACTAGGCTCAATCAGTTCTCCTCTGGCCACGGTGTGATTATGATTCAGGCTGCATCACAAGTCAAAAATCAGATTGTATATCAGTTGCATTCAAATATTTCATCCAGTTCCTTTTGCTACGGTCGAGAAGGTCAAGACAACTGAAGTACATTTTGTGAAGACTGTGCATCCCCATTGGACTTTTGTATTATATAGTTTGATGCCTTTTATCAGTCCCAGTCTTTTACAGGAGCTGCTAATCATCTATCTGGCTTAATTTATGTGCACTCAAAAATGTCTTTGGTTTTAATGTAACTTAAAACCAGTATACTCAGATCCTGATAAAGATTCATTGCAAGGACTGTTGCCTCAGGCTGTTTATAGCAGAATGCACCATTAGATCCTCATTAGCTAACAGAAGGCCATTAGCTCACAAACTGTTTTAAAAGTGGTGGATTATTACTCATTATGTCTTCACTCGCAGAGTTTACACTAGACTCGGGTTAATTATTGTTTTCTTTCTGAAACCATTAATCAGCCATGATGACGTAATACAGTTAAAAACTTGTGTTTCATAGTATTAATACAAAGTTCTGTCATGAAACTCTAGATGGTGCAGGCATGTGATTCACAGATTAACTTAACCGTCATAGAGTGAAAGTGTATCAATTGCACGTTTTGTCTTGCCAATTTACACATTCAAGCGATTTTAAGATAGCGTGCTAACTCCGAATTGATTCCTCTTTCACGTGTCCTTGTTCTTGAAAGGACACATACACACAAAACTATGTCAAATACCCCTGTCTGCAAGTATTCTTTGTAAAGTCGTTTTAGTGTTTTAAGTGAACATAAACAGTTGAGAAAGAAATCGGATGTCTATCATTATATTGGATCTGTGCATTTGGTCTTAAAGTGACAGCTGCCTAATAAATACATGCTGCTGTTTGTGTCATTAATGTTAATCAAAGAACAAAACACAGCGTTAACAAAGATTAATCTATATTTCATTTATACAGTGAACACTATAGTGTTATTTTACATTTATTACATTTATGTACCTGAATACTAATTAGACCGTACTTTATTTGTAACTTTGTTATTTTGTATTTATATGCTTGTAATTTGTATTTTTGTTCTTATGTTCTTACTGACAGTTCACTTGTCTTAATAATGTTTGAACTTTAGTTCGGCTTGTCGTTTTTGCTGTGGTATTGAAGAACTTAAAGTGTGCTTAAATAGGAAAGTTAAAGAAACTTTCCTATTGAAACACTCACTGGGACGTCATGCAAATTAATTGTAAGACTAACGTGACATCAGTTCTTGTCTTACTTAAGTTTGGGCATCTTAGCATCACAAAACTTTCCTTTTTCATGATAAGGAGAATTTCCATTGCAAAGTACAGATAGCTAACCTGGCACCAACATCCTCTCTTAATCTTTTTCATTTAAATACAGTACACGCTCTCTTTTCTTAGGTAAATACTCTTAGTTCTGTCAAATACACACACATATAAATATCTCTCTCAATATATTTTTAGGTACTTAAACTTTTCTTTTGGTATCTTCTTTTTAAGGCCATATAGTTCAGTCCCAGTGATATGGGAATGTCATTGTGGCTCCCTTTGCAAATTGTTGAATTTGATAGATTTTCAATGGTCGAAAACCAAATGTGGGTCAGTTTGCATATATCTGACGTATTGTATTTAAAGAGGACTATCTGAATAACAAATAATGTTGAAACTAGAAATGTGCCCTTATTATTCATATAAAAGCAATAATTTCAATGTCAATCTTGATTTTTGAGAGTCAAAATATACATTGTTATGATGAATAAGGAAAACATGGCTTTTTAGATGGTGCAATACCTTTATTTTACTTTTGCATTTTAGAAATGGAAGTCAATTTATCCTTTGAATGTCTTCTTCTTTAGAGTAAAACTGTCTACCATTGGTGGTTGAATGCACCAGTAAAATGCCTGGATTGTGGCTGACTGGTACATAGCACTCACCAGCACTTCCTGGCCCCTGGAAAGGTTAGGAATTGGAAGTACCAACTTTTGTCATTAATGACACAAGAACATCCTGCCTTATTATTCCATTCCTCAATGCTGCCAATGTACTGTACCACTTTCTGCTGGTGCACTGCAGCAATGTACTGTCCAAGCACATGCTTCTTATTGGGCAGATCTTCGGGAAACTGGACTAAAAGTACCAGAAATTAAAATAAAGGGCTTTTCACACGACACTTAATCCTGGGCTATCATCATTCCAAACCCTGGGTAGAGGTACGTTTCATACTTGTAATTTAGAATTTATCCAATCATAACTGTTGACACTGCAAATTTTCAAATAAGAACATCAATCCAAAGTTTATGAATATGTGAAATGTCATACAGTTGTAATTGATAACCCGAGGTAAAGTATGAGCTGTGTGAAACATGAAATATGATAGGATTCCATTTCCATTTACTCGTTTACAGTAGATTGTGAAAAGCCCTTAAATGTTTTGAAGTATGAGCAGTAGCACATCAAATATTGCTTTTGGTTTGAGACCATGAATAAAAGGTGAAATGTGTTATAGGGGCCAGTGACATTCGACAAGTATCCAACATTCTTTAAATTTTGTGGATTTTATTAGTGTGGTTAGCTATTCATAGATTATATTATGAGAATCTGAGCATAGTTGAGACAAATTAAATGACAGAAAATGAAGGAAGACTGTATATTTGGACAAATGTCGTGTGCAGTCTGTATCAATTGAATTGTCGTCACAAGGCTTTCTCGTGAGATGAGGAGGATTTCCATTGCAAAGTACAGATTAGCTGAACCGACATCACACCAGCATCCTGAACCTTTTCATTTAAATACATGCACACTTTTCTCAGACAAACTCTTCCTTCCGTCAGATACTCATTCCTGTTCTACAGTCAAAAATAAATAAAAAACATTTGTCATAATTTAATTCACTGTGCCCTGTCTTCATAGCACAGTATGGAAGAGTTTAACTAAACAAATTATAAAACCAGACAATTAAATGATCTTTTAGTGTTTTATCTGTGTTTTTAATCCTTGTAAATAAGGTTAGGTAACTATAAGACTGAATGTTTTGGATTGGTTCCCTCATTTCAATACGGATTAGGAAGAAAGTTAGCCATTTCATCTTTACACAGTAGCTCAAAGCATCATCATATTCAAATACTCACTATGACGTCATGCAAATGAATCTCAAGTCTAGTTTAACATGACATGTTCTTGTAACAGTTGCTGTCTGTCTCACCATGGAGATGTTTGGGCTTCTTAACTTCCTTCTACTGGCACTCCATACGTCTGCCGATATCGTTCCACGATTAGTGAAGGAAATCATCCATGTGGAGAAGAAGGTGAACTGGTATGATGCAAAGAAGTATTGCCTAAATAATTTTGGGAAACCGTTTTTACCCTCGGATAAGAACGAGCTGAAGAATCTCAGCGGTTCTGTCAGCCAGCTCTCTTGGATGGGAATTTTTAGGTTTTCCACAGCTTGGTACTGGGTGGATGTGAGCAAATCCAATTATTTCAACTGGTATGGAGAGTGTGCCTCAATGACCAAGGATGGAAATTGGTTTTCTACCACAACATGTGACACTAAACTATTCTTTGTGTGTAAGAAGGATTCTGGAGTCTGGGTCTTAGTCAAAGAAACTAAAACTTGGCTGGAGGCAAAACGACAGTGTGAGACGGATCACGCTGGTCTTGCGATTATACGTAATGATTTGGACAACAACTTAATAAGTGCTGTGCTTAGTGATAGTTTGGCCTGGATTGGTCTAGCTACAGTTAAAGAAGAAACTCCTTTGAAAGAGACATGGAGATGGATTGGAGACAACGAGCCTGTCACGTTCTCCCGGTGGTTTAACAGTTTGTTTTGTGCAGTGATTGATTGGAGAGGATTCTGGCATGACCGCGTTTGCTTTGAGGAACACCCTTTTGTCTGCTTCAGAAAAGTTAACAGTATCCTCGAATTCAGGCTGGTCAAAGAAAATAAATCCTGGAAAGACGCTCAGACTCATTGCAACCTGTTGAGCATGAGCCTAGTCATGGTGAAAACGCAAGCAGAATTGACTTCACTGGTGGTGTATATCCATGGCATGGACAGCCCTTTCGTGGATAATCTTTACTTTTGGATTGGGTTGTATAATAATCCTTGGTATTCTGCTAATGGCACAATAACAGTCCAGTATTGGAACAGAATGCAACCGGATAGTCTAGATTTCATGAATAGAACCATCCCACCATCCCAACAAGCTTGTGTAGCTTTAAAAGATGGTGAGTTGTTCGATGAGTTTTGCATACAATCACTCCCTTTCTTTTGTATGGCCAATGTGCGCTCTATGATCCTGGTGTCAGAACCCAAATCCTGGATTGAGGCCTTGACACACTGTAGAGACCGATATGTAGACTTGGCCAGTCTCACATCAGTTATGGAACAGCACACCGCTGAGAATAAGGTTCAAGATGTCCAGAGTGATTATGTATGGATTGGGCTGAACTTTCTTGTGGGTAGATGGATCTGGGTTTATGGGGATAATGTACAGAATGAGAACTGGGTAAATGGTGGAAACCTACAGTGTCCAGTTGCTCGTCGCTGTGGTGCCCTCAGCGTGGCAAACGGGAAGTGGGAGGCCAGACTGTGTGAGGAGAGATGGGAATTTCTCTGTTTTCAGACTTAGAGACAAAAGGAGACCGAAAACTTGCTCACTTACAGGAGAGTTTATGTAGTTTCTCAATTTTGATTTATTGTTTTGCATTTTCATAGTGGTGGTTGGTATTAGTACATTAAAATGGTTGCTAATAAAAATGAAGAATAAACTATTCTGTGATTGCTAATGGACAATAGTGCAGTCATTTCAAAGTAGTACAAATCAAAAGTGGTGTGCCTAATGCTTCTTAGTTTTAAAGATCCTAAACTGAAAACAGGGTAATTATATAATAAATAGCAGTTAAGTTTTTGTTAACTCATGTTCAAACTCCTGAAAATAACAGATTAAAAATATATATATAATTAAATTATTTCTTGTTTTACTTAAAAATTCAATATAGATTGTGATTTTGATCTGATTTGTGAGTGAATAGTTTAAGTAGGTTATTTTCAATTAGTCATTGAAACTTGTTAATTGTTCTGAATTGGGTCAACAAGTGTGGGAACCCTGACTATTTTGTATTTTTTACAAATTTGCCATAATAAATGTATCATTTTCATCTCTCAGTTGGTTTGTTCTTTCATGTGTGTGCTTAATCTGTTTGTGAAATGTATGCTTTTACTAATAAAAAAATAAAAAAAATTATAAATGTTACAGTTATAATCATTTTGAAAATGCTATTTACGTCCCATATATCTGTTTTTTTTAAGCATTTCCCTTGGGAACATTAACCTCATAAAATCAAAATGTTATACTGTAAATTATGGACCTGTCATTAAGCATTTTGACCTGCGGCTACTAAGTCTAAATCAAAAAACTAGACCAATAAAAACATTAGTTCGGTCAGATCACATACTACATTTCCCATTGATGTTAAAATACTCCTATAGGCTATCTGTTGATTTGGACATATTTGCTTTCTTGTGAGATCAGAATTTCAATTGTTAAGTAACGTACATATTATCTAATTCTAAACAGACACCAACATCCTCACTGAACCTTTTCATTTAAATAAATTCACACCTTTTCCAACACACTTTCATCTGTCAGATACACATACTTGAGCTGGTATAGCCTCACATATGTATTTCATGTCTTCTTAAACCATAAAATAGCTTTGGATTAGGCCTAAATTTAAGTTGTTTAAATGTTTGTCTAGAATTTTTTTTTTAAATGGAATGTAAAATCAGCTGTGATATATGACAGTGATATCATTCATTTGATGTATCTTAATTTATTTAGCTTAACTTAACTTTTTTCCCTAGGCTTGTCCACTGTGGTTTAACAAATAAAACATTATGGTGTGCAGTTTCTCGGACAGGGTTTAAATTACGACAGGAGTTGGCCTTAAAGGGTTAGTTCACCCAAAAATGAAAATTCTGTCAGTAATTACTCACCCTCATGTTCATGTTGTTCCAACCCCGTAAGACTTTCGTTCGTCTTCGGAACACAAATTAAGATATGTTTGATGAAATCTGAGAGCTGTCTCACTCCTTCACATGCTTCTAGGTACGGTAATTTAAATATGCCGGCCCAGAAAAGTTAGTAAAAACAGTTAAAATAGTCCAAGTGACTAAATATGTTAAATAAAGTCGTTATTTTAGTTTTTTTGGCCACAAAAAGTATTCTCGTCGCTTGATAAATTTAAGGTTGAGCCACTATAGTCACTTGGACTATTTTAATGATGTTTTTACTAACTTTTCTGGGAAATATTAAATAAATAGTTTTCTCTAATACACATTGGCCACAATTATTGGTTGCCCTAGAAATTATTATGAGTAAAATTTCTGAAGTTCATTCCCACTCATATGTACAATTTTTAGCACACCAGGTTAATATTGTCCAGCCATGGTTTCCTGTTTCACAAGACTATTAATATGAGGGAACAAAAAGTTCAAATTCCACCCATTCCATTCTATTCCATCCAACACAATGAGTAAAAAAAAAGAAAAAAAGAATATAGTTCTGATGTGCAGCAAAAGATTGTTGAGCTTCAAAAATTCAAGAAATGTAAGAAAATAGCCCAAAATAGAGTCAACAAACTGTTTGAAAATAGTGTGAAAATGTCCATTTCAACCATCAGGGCAAAAATTAAGAAGTTCCAATCAACAGGAAATTTTACGAATCTGCCTGGAAGAGGACTTATGTCTATATGACCCTGTCCCAAAATGCACACTTTTTGTGGACATAAATTTGCTGCCCCGTGCGCATGTCCGTTAAGTCCATGTCTGTAGGGTGTCCCATTTGTCATTTTAGGTTTCAGAAGGGTTTTTGCGGTTGATATGCACACTTCTCCAGCAGACTGGAGAATTGGCGGAATAGATCTGCTGGAGGGTTAGACCTGCCTCCTGGTAGGTTTAATTTAAGCCTTAATTTAGTCCTGGAGTAGCTCTAGTCTTCCTCCAGGAAATCAGCTTATTAAACTCTGGACTAGACTAAGTCTTGGGCTATTTAAAACCATGATAGAGAAAGCAGATTCTTGTTAATCTGGTTTAAAGGGCCGTTTTAGTCCAGGACTGATCTCTGTCTGGGAAACCACCCCTATGTCAGCATAAATTTGGCATCATTGAGTTGACACATTCATTACAAGCTGCCTTGTGAGATCCTCACCATATGCCCTCTATTCAAATCCATTTTGACAGTTTGCTGCTTGCAAAGTCAGTCTAAACAACGCATTTAAACAGGATCACAGTTATACATCACACAGTACATGACGATGTTATCTAGTCCGATGAGCTAATTTTTCAGCGCATGGCGGTAGATGTTGAATAAAGTGACGGTATATGCGCGCATGCACAACCAATGCAGCAGTTTCATACAAAAACACTTCTAATTAAATACACATGCCTCTTGTTTTCTTTGTGTCCCTGCAGGGTTGTCAAAGAGGAAGTCTCGGACGATAACGCCAAACTGCCTTGTTTCAATGGGAGAGTGGTGTCATGGGTGAGCTGCGAAAACCTCTGCCTTATATAACATCTGAATCAGAGTGGAAAAGGCAGGCAGTCATGCATTCATATGTCGACTCGTAAGAAAGATGCAGCACATGCGCTAAATCATATACTGGACAACAACCGTTTTAGTTCACAGATTCATTATACTAATTAAGTCAGAAAGACACTTTGAAGTCTTACCGACTCTGAAGTGCAATGCATAATTCAGGACATTGCGTTTCCATTTTTATTTAGTGCCTTTGAGGCCTTTGCTTGTTGTAGTCTTTTGTTTTGAGTTTAGTAGAACAGTTCAAACATCCTATTCATCCAAACTGTGTGAGGGATGAAGAAGAGCCATTAAAACTTAAACAAAAAACATCTGAACTTGACACTTATGTTTACTTAAAGGATTTCACCCATAAATGAAAATTCTGTCAACAGTTCACTCTAATGTTGTTCCAAACCCGTAAGACTTTTGTTTATCTCCAAAACACAAACAAAGAAATTGAGATTTCTGCCTCTCCATTGAACGTCGATTCACCCAAAATTCAAACCCAAACCCAAAAAGGTTCTTAAAGAGATCGTAAAATCCATATGAATCGCCCTGTGTAATCCAAGTCTTCTGAAGAAACACGGTCACTTTATATGATAAGCCGATTTAATTTAATATTTTATTCACATGCATCTAAACTTTCATCAGCGATGCACATGGAGCACTCAAAAAGAAGCTCAACTGTACTTGCTTGACGCGTGAGAACAAACCTTATTGGTTAAAACGTGCTGCCGTGACATGCGAGAATGAACCTCATTGGTTCTCACAAGTCAAGCAAGAATGCTTGAGCTTCCATTTACCAAATATCAGTCCTCTATGCTCATTCACTGATCAATGTTTTTATGTAAATAAAAGACTACATTAAATTTGTTCATCATACAAAGCGACCATGTGTCTAGTCTTCAGAAGACTTCGATTTAACCACTCAATGCATATGAATTTATTTTAAGATCTCTTTATGAATATTTTTAATCTTCAGACATGAGTTTGGAACAACATGAGGGTTGAGTAATTTAAATTTTTCAGTGAAATAACTCTTTAAGTTATGCATTTATTTGTCTGTTTGTAGCTTGTGTTGGCTGAGAGCTCCCACACAGACGGGATGTCGGTGTGCACTGACAGTCATACTGAGCTTCCCCCACCGCTGGAGAGGACGGGAGGCATCGGAGACTCCAGACCTCCCTCGTTCCAGTGAGTAACACGCATGTATCCTGTGCAACACACACTCCTGAACAAATTCACTTCACAGATGCGCCATTTGTGCCTTTGGTTTTTCAGCACAGAAAACCTGAATCATAGAGGTGGGGTGAAACTGTACAGTCCAAGCAAAGTGTGCCCTATTATAATGCAGCATTTTCCATCCTCTGAAAATCAGTTATCGTTTCTGTCGATATTGGATATTTAATTGTACATGCACATTTTCACTATTTTTATTTAGATTAGCTTCGCTGTCTATTAACACTGACTTTTGTAATATATACCATTTAAAAGTTTGAGGTCAATGTTTTTTTTTTAATAAATTTATTCTGAAGGGATGATTCAATGAAAATTCACAGTAAAGACATGAATAAAAAAAACTATTTCAAATAAATGCTGTTCTTTTGAAATTTCTATTCATCAAAAAACCCTGAAAAAAAACCCATGAATATTCTAATTAGCCCCGCCTCCACTCACTCACACCAGCTCAGAGATCCACTCAGTGAACTTACTGAGGTAAACGCTGCACAATGGTTTCGCTCTTTACAACATCAGACACATAACGGTATTTAATATGATTAGCCTTTTGCTTGACTACGTTATCAAACAGCTAATAATGTGTTGCTAATGTTACACAAACCATGTTCTCGTTCGCCATCTCAGAGTCAGACATCTGCCTTCTAACACTCAATATTCCTAGAAACGCTTGGACAACTTAGAATATCAGTGGAGAAAGACATATAGTTCATCATAACATTGTAATATAGATCATATTGCTAAATCTACCCGATTTTTCATATCAACAGAAAAATATACCGGGATAACCTGCTAACCTAAATCACTGATGTCCCCAGAGTATGTTTGTGAAGTTTTAGCTCAAAATACCCCACAGATGTTTTATATAGCATGTTAAAGTTGTCACTTTTTGAGGGTGAGCAAAAAAAGCACAGTTTTTGTGTCTGTCCCTTTAAATGCAAATGAGCTGCTGCTCCCGGCACAGGGGGCGGAGCTACAACAACTTGTGTCCTTTTACCTCACACAGACATGCACTGAAAATTTCAAAACTTTGCTTTTATGTTCAAACCACAAGTTTGAACATATAAGGTATTTTGTGACGTAAGTAACACCAGCGATTTTAAACCGCGTTTTTGAGACTGTCTTTGGTTCACTGCATTTTTAAATTGAAAATACTCAGCAATGGTGTTGACTTATAAATTTGCACATGGTTGGTCTTAAAGCATAATACCAACACCACATAGACATAGAAACAACATTTAAAACTTGATTTTCACCACAGGGGGTCTTTAAGAGATCAAAATGCTGTTTGTTCTATTTAGATCGATTCCAGGTTCAGTTGATATCAGAAATTGTATTGTCTCTTGATATTGCGATGATATAATTGCATTATATAACTGAATCGTGTGGTCAAGTGTAATGTTTAGTGTTCACTGCACAATAGTTATTTAATAGTTAATTTTATGCATGCCATTGTGTTTTATGCTCAACCACTGAAAACATCCATTTATAGCGTGCACCAGATGTGCTGATTATCTCACATGAGTGCACACGCACATACACACTCACATTGGTGATGCACTTTCCCTCACACATTCTGCATTCTGCACGTGCCGTGTCACCTTCACCTGCACACACACTTTATACACCTCCGTGCTTCTTTTAGACGAGGTGAAATCAGATTCTCTGATCACTCGTGTACATGATTTGTTGCACATGTACCTCCACTGAAAGTCTCAAGAATCAACATCAAACCAGAAATTAGTCAATTTTTAAGGCATGTCTGGTATTTTTTTGGTAAATAGGGCAAAAATTAACAAATACATATCACCATACTTCTCCAGTTGATTGATTACATTAAATGTAAAAAAAATGTATTACAAGTTGTCTAAAATGTTTGAATATGCAAATTAGGCATCTAATTAAATATTCACTAATTTGCATACATTTCCGGATAAAGCCAGGTTTTCATTTTGTTGACTTATTAGAGTCAGAGGTTTTTACTGAATGGACGTCTCTTTTTATCACTCCATAAATCAGAAAATTCTGTCAACATCCAGAAAGAAAAAATAAATAATCACCATGTTTTTTTAAGAATAAAATGATATATGAACAAACCCCTCTGTAAAAACCTTCAGAATATATATATATATGAATTAAAACAATATTTTTGGCCGTAGTGTCTTGTCTTAAAAAAAGAATGTGTGTTAAATAAAAAAAATCATGACAATAATTACAATTCATTATTTTGCTGCGTTGACAACTAAAAAAAAAAGAAAAAAAGAAGAGCCATTTCAGTTTTAAAGCAAAATAAAAAATGTTCCAAGAAACATGAAACCTGCTGAAGTAACCCCTGGGGAACGTTTACCCCCGGTTGGGAATCCCTGATCTGCATAATAATCACACACACACACACACACACACACACACGCATGTTGATGTTGTGGATGTAGGAATATCAACAGCATAAAGAGAGCAAGTCCCTTTGGCTCTTGCTCCCCCACTGGGCTCAGTCATCCAGAAAGCATGAGACACAAATGTTGAAGGGAGTTGTGGTAAACAATGAGTGGTGTATCTGCCCATAGCAGAACATCCAGAAGGGACCTTTGTAAATCTGTTTCACTCTTATGCAACAGCATGACCAAATATAAAATTGTTAATGTTTAAACATGAGAGGACAGGGAGAGACATCTTGTGGAGAGACATATTCATAGAAAATGTCTAGATTAGACTTAACTCAATTATGGAGAGTAGTTAGCATCTAACCAGAAGCGGAAATAGTCATATATTGTGCAAATAGTGTACAGAAGGCAAGAGAACAGTACTGTGCAGATGAGAAGGGATATAAATAGAAAAGGAGCACTGAACAGTGATGATAGAGTAAATGTGTATAAATAGAGAAACAGTAAACATGTACAAGGACATGATTGATGTAGTAATAATAATAAGGTATAATATAATGCAATGATACATGGCCTGTACAAAATACCTTTTCCCTGTAAAATATTATTTTATAGGTTTTACTAGCAAAAAAAAAAAAAAAAAAAAACGAATTTGACATTACTTTACAGTAAAATTAGGCAATGTTCTACCATTTCCATGGTTTTTCCACTGTATGTGGTTAGGTTTTTACTGTAGCATTTTTACATGTTTTTTTTTTCTTCTATAAAAGTTACAACCATTTTTACAGTGTGGATGGAACATTATTATTGCAGTCACACACTCACACATCCAGTTCCTTTTGTAAGGCAAGAAATCAAAACAAACCTTATGTTTGGATTATTCTTGTATAGCAGGAATATATGAAGGCAGCATACAGAGGGAACTCTTTACTTGAAAAAAAAGGCAAATGATATCCTGACTACTGTGAGTTAAAATGAACCCATTGCTGGTTTCGTGTTGATGAAGTGGGAATTGAGCCACACATACGCTGATGTAGATCACTAGTGCTGTTGCTGTGATATTTCTGCCCTCTTGTGGCTGATTTTTTATCTGCACAGCAAAGCACAAACTCATTGGATTATATAATTTTTTATGCCATGTCCTTAATTTCTAACATTGCTTGACTGACTCACTGCTTACATTTGTACCGCATGTTGCATTCATGCAGTATACTTCACATTTTTATAACAACAATAATAACAATATGCTGTAAAACACTAGCGTTAAAAAGTTTGTTTTTTTCGATTTCTTTCTTATAAAAGTCTTATATTCAGCAAAACTGCATTTTTTATATAAAAAAATACTGTAAAATACAGTAAAACCAGGAATGTTGTAAAATATTATTACAATTTAAAATAACTGTTATATTGTTATATATGTTTTTAAATGTTATGTATTCCAGTGATGGCAAAGCTGATTTTTCAGCATCATAACTCAGTGTCTTCAGTGTCACGTGATCCTTCAGAAATCATTCTAATATGTTGATTTGTTGCTCAAGAAACATTTCTTATCATTGTCACTGCTGAAAACAATTATTCTGTTTCATATGCCGGATTCTTTGATTAATAGAAGAACACATTCATTTGAAATAGAAATATTTTGTAAGATTAAAAATGTATTTACTGTCACTTTTGATAAATAGTAACTTATACTGACCAATAGTGTATGTCTCATACAAACATAATTAATAATTAAAATGATTATTAAACATGTATTTTTATTACATCAACATTTTTGTATTAAAATAGCAAGAACTGAAGTGATTTTTTAATCATTAAAAATTTAATTTCTACTGCATGTAGGATATATCCTCTTTGACCAACAGTGTATTTAAAAGTATATCTTCCGCAAAGAACAAACTAATTTTTGGTATAAGGTAAAAAAAATACAAAAGGTTATCACATTCAGGGGTCATATATATATATATATATATATATATATATACTGTATATAGGCCTACTGTACACACACACACACACACACACACACACACACACACACACCTTTATAGGCCACTTTTACTATATGGTGGAATAAATCTTTCACCTCACTCAGATTTCTACTGAAAGCACATAGATGTTCATGCTTGCACAAAGACACACTTGCCTGCCCCAAGGGTGTAATTCAGAAACCGATTTTTCATGATGAAACCCCCTATGTGTCATTACCATTATTCTCTTTCTCTCTCGCTCACTCTCTTCTCCTTTCTGCCCTTCTCACAAAGGCTAAAATAGTCTGCATTCCATCGCTCGCACGTATATCTTACATGCACATAAAACATCCTATGAGTATCAGATACAGTTGTTGCAGTGTCTAATGTTTTCAGAGCTCATGCTGCATATGTTTCTGTGTGTGTGTGTGTGTGTGTGTTTGCTACAGTGCTAATGCAGTGAACAGCAGAGACGGTCTGGACACAGAAACCGGAAGTGAGTCTGTTCTCCGCCACCGCAGAGAGCGGGAACGAGAAAGGACAAGACGGAGGAGAGATGAATGTGAGTGTAGCTACAAGATTATGCCTCAATACTGTCATTTTTATCATAGGCAGGGTTCCTTCAAGTTTTCCATTTCAAAATTCTATACTTTTCCAGACTCAAATTTTACACCATATTTAACAGAAAATTGTACAGTCTGATTTAGATGATCGTTGATCAGTTGCTGGTTTGGCTTATTGTAAAGACAAACAGTTTCGCGTAATGAAAACGTGTGCCTTGAATTCATTCAGTCCTGTTCAACGATCACTTAAATTTTGCCATAAAAACACTCTGCTTGTATGATAATTATTATTCTAATAATTTTTTTTAATTCCTAATTTTATAATTAGAAAACTGAAACACTTTTTTTTTTAATATATATACTTTCAAATTCAAATCTGTACTCTTCCATACAGTGTAGGAACCCTGCATAGGTGACCAAATCCCTGCTGTACATGCCACTTTATTTTGCATTCATACACAAAGTTGATATAATCATGGCTTGATCCTACTCTGAGCATGACAAATGTTTTACGCCCTCTTATGTAGGATATTTGCCTCATTGGTGTGCTAAATATATTCGTCTTTTCAAACTGAGGTCAAAAAGTCACCTCTTTGTGTGTGTGTTTGTTTCACATGTATAGTGGTGTTTTCATCTTTGTCTTTTTGTGTATGCATTTGTTTGTTTTTAGCTCATTTATAAAGTCTTAATTTATCCATAATTACCTACCATGACAGACTGAAACGACTTCATCTTTTTTAAATGTGTTCTCACATTAATATTACGGAAGAATACAAATAAAGCAATCTGTCATTTAAATTACATTTACATACACTCTCATTGTACATTTTGTTTCTCTTCTCTCTTTCTGTATTTGTTCTTGAGCTTCCATTGATTGTTTGCACAATACATAACTGCACAGACACATTATAGGCACATTATGTATAGTGGCAAATTTGTGTGCGTAAAATACTTATTTACAACAACAGGCGTTAACAGAGCAGAATCACACACCCTTTCCTGTCGTCTATTCAACATAGTCCTCACCCTTACAAAACAAATGCTTTCTCACACACAAACACACCCAGACCTCTCACAATAATTCATCTGTGTTTGTGATGGTAGCGCAGGTCTCTCTGTTGGCCCATTAGTTCCTGCTGATCATTAATCAGTGTGGCTTAATTAGCTGGCCAGTCTGGAGACAGTGTCAGTGGTGACAGTGCAACACTCCTTGAGCTCAGAATTAATAGGACAAAAAGGAGGAAAAAAATATTAGGTTTACAGGATGCACTGTTCCTCTGGGAATAACCAGGCGAGGGATTCTGGGCCCCTGACTGAATTTTGTGCTGTGGCCCTTTCCTATTTGCGAACAAAATGCAAAGCAGGAATGTGGATTTATTTATTTAGTTTCCATTTTTTTTTATATTTTAATGCTAAACACAACACAAATAAATATATTACAATATTATTATATGTTACAGTATTTAATATTAGCTATATTACAATATTTAGGCTGTTAAATACAAAAAATTGCTGTCCTGAAAGACTCAGATGTATGTTTAGACAACATGGAAAACAGTTAGTCAGGCGAAACAAACAGTTATTTATTTATTTATTTCCACATATAGACTACAAGCTAACGTCACACTTCAGACTATATTTTATCCTCAAATTTCTGTTTAGAGGCTTTTGTCACCCCTCGACGCGGGCAAACGTTGCCTCGTAAATAATAATTGCACAGTACATGATGATTATTTTTACGCTCGAGCAGAGAATGCACAAATCGAAATTGTCGCGCGCTCATTGTCCACGCGCTGCTGTTGATGAATGACAGTGCGCGTCTGGTGAGAGCGCGAGCAGAAGGGGCGGATAATAAATTCATATCGCGCGCTCCCGCGGGAGTTCTTCTGTCTGTGTAGTAGTTTATTTGTGTGCACCGGCGGAGAGAAGCTCTTCTGTCGTTTGCGCTTTCTGAGGTAAGGCGACTTCACTTTACAAAAGTATTTTATTTTAAAATAAACAAAATTCGGGTATTCATTTCATGTTTTGTGGTGCTACTGCTAAATATTTAGTTTATTAGAAAGACATGCGTAATTGGCTTGTATTTTGTTAAGAGCAAGTGAAAATAGTATCTATTATAAAGAAAAAACTGATATCTAGTAGCCTATATACAGAATGCTAGAGTTGTTAAACTGCAGCAAATATAATAATACAATCAAATTAAATAGTTTTCTTAATCAGTAGGCCTGTATTTTTACAATATTTAAAAATATATTGAAACATCCCTTAAAAACATGATTTTTTTATAATTGGCTTGGTTTCGTATCATATATTTTAATTGTTTAAAACTAATTTTATTAATTTACGTTAAACAACATTTTGTAAGAATGAAACATACATGAATTAAATTAAACTATGAATTAACTAAAATTTTAACCAGCATGTGAAGAATTATTTTTCAATAGATTGCAACATAATATGCCTTTGTGCATCACTCATGTGATATATTGTTATATTATCCTGCTAAACATGTGATATATCTGTAGTCTGGGTTTAAATAGGCTGCTTACACAAATAGTGGTGATGTATTGAGTACTTTGTTTCCATTTCGTTGCCTGAAGTCAAACATGGCTCTGTAATGGATTGCCTAGTTTGCTAGATGTAGATGTACATTAAGCTATATCGCCATCTTTTGTAGCATGTTTGCTCTACATCTGTAGCCTGAATAAAAACACTGAATATAAATTATATTTAAACGTATTTTGTGCATTTCCTTCCTCACTATCAATTTTACTTTCCCCCACATCACCTTTGATGAAAGTTTGAAAAGACAGGCAGTAGAACAAACTAATTTAGTAATGACTGCAAGTGCAAGATAAATAAAGTACTAAAGACTGCCTTAAAATTCAAAAGACTGGCATGTGAGTGAGCATATCAGACAGTATGAGAGAGCGATATCAGCCTGGTGAAAGAAGCACTGGCAGCCCAACTCTCCTGGAGTGTTTCGGGTTCCACCAGAGGCGATACCAAAAGCCCGGCTCACTGAGATGCCGCCGCCTCACCAGAGCTTTCCAGCCAATCAGATGCCACCCTGAGCCAGAGCCACGCCCACAGGAGTGTATGTTTTCCTCTTTTTAAGTTTGTCGCTCAAGGTGCGATCAAGCCATGAGTGTATCCAAATATATGGTTCTCTTTGGTAGTGTTTTGTTGTTTCAACAAGGCATTCACAAGCTCGCTGTGTGCATGATTGTTCTTAGTCCCGCGTGTGAACGGTCACACAAAAGCCGAGCGGGTGGTGAGGGACTCGGCCATGGGCTGTGACAGTGGCTCTATGATGAGCAGTGAGCTGGAGTCGAGCTCCTTCATTGACAGCGAGGAGGATGAGGATGCTAGCAGGTTTGCAATGATATAAAGCATAAACCTTTTGAAATTTTGCGTTTACTGTGTGCTTCTAACTGACTTATTCGGTCTTGGCTCAAATGGTATACATTAATCAATCTGTTCTTCTCTTCTATGTTTGTCTCTCTCAGGCTGAGCAATTCCACAGAGCAGAGCTCTTCTTTTCAGTTAATGAAGAGACACAAGCGCAGGCGCCGGCGACACAAAGTGGCTAAAATCGACAGGGTTAGAAGTGTGTGTGTGCTTGCGTGTGTGTACCTACTTAACCATATATTGGGGACAAATTTGCATCCAGAAAAGAGCTAAATCTGACAAAACATCCCAAGACCTTAGGGCTAGGGTGTGGGTTAGGTTATACTATTTATAAATAACTATATAAAAAAACAATAGAGGTCTATGTTCCCATTCAGCCAAGTAAATGTGTGTGTATGTGCATATATATGTAAACATATATATTTGTATTTGACTTATGTTTCATGTATCTCCTTTGCTTTCCTATCCACAGTCATCTTCCTTCAGTAGTATCACAGATTCAACCATGAGCCTCAACATCATCACAGTTACCCTCAATATGGGTAAGATCAGCTTGCCTTTTACATGTACACGTACAGTGTGACACAAATTCATCACGTCCGTGTTCTCTCTTGTTTGCACAGAGAAATATAACTTTCTCGGCATCAGTATAGTGGGCCAAAGTAACGATAGAGGAGATGGTGGCATCTACATCGGCTCTATCATGAAGGGAGGAGCGGTGGCAGCAGATGGGAGGATAGAGCCAGGCGACATGCTGCTGCAGGTACATGTAGTCTGGAATGGCACTTCTTGTGAATATTCATTCTGTTTGTGACCCATTTAGTCTGGTTTTAACAATTTTGGGACGGATTGTTTTTTGTAAATTTTGACAGTATAAAAAAGACATTCCAAAGAGGCTGTTGTTGAAGCATGCAACATTAAATACTAATGAAAAATGCTCCTTAGTTTGAAGCAAATGGTTCAGAGAGACGGTAGGAAATGGTCATGAAAAACTAAATTACAGATTAGAATATTTAATAATTTTACTGTGTTATAAGCTTAAAGAAAGTTTAAAGTTGCAATATAGGCCATGTAGTTTGATCTTAAAAAAGGCTAGTCCATCCAAAAATGTAAATTGTGTCATCTTTTTGCCTTCGTGTCATTCCAACTATTATGTCATACCACTACCACATCTCAGCCAGCTTAATTTAGGCATTAGCCATCAAGCTTAACAACAGGCAAGCTAGTCTGGCGTTGACGTAAAATAGCTTTGTGCAAGGTTGGAAATGCCACCAAAATTCAAGATATGAAGGTCTAAAATGTGATATACGTTCAATAAACAAGTTGAATTTAATGAATTGACCATTTTTAGACACAGCATTATCAATTTTGACAGTTTTTGCTCTATTTGGCCAACAAAAATAGTTCCAAACAAAGCAGAAAACTTGCGTCTCCCAGCAACACAGCGGTGTGGCATTATTAAATGGTTTTGAATGGTTTTTGAACGAATCAGGTGAGTCAATGATTCAATGACACATTCCTAAACTCGTGCTGAATTCGGAACTGCTTGTTAGCATACTACTACCATTTTTACTATATCTTTCTATGGCAAAATAGTACGAGTAGTATGTGAGTATGCGGTTCTGAATTCAGCATCAGTGGACACTTGCTTCTTTCTTGAATAAATCAGCTGGTTTGAACAAATCAGTTGAATTAATGATTCTATGAATCACTTATTACGACTTGCCTTCACCTACTGGCGGTTTTCGTTTCATACTTATCATTTAATGTTTCCCAACATTTCATATTTCTATACTCAAAATGTAATATTTAGACCAAACAAGTTTGGTCCATTTTGACCATACAATGGAAGTCACTGGGAACCAAAACTGTTTGGTTACCAACGTTCTTAAAATGTTTCATTTTGGGTGGACTATCCCTTTAAAAACACCTAATAGATCAGCTTTTCAGTTTGAATTGCAGATTAGTGTAATGCAGTGGATTGGCTCCACCAGTGGTGTATTAAAGTGATTTAACACTGCAGTGACATGCTTACATTTTATATTTATATGTATTTAAATTAGTTTTTAAGGATTATATTTAGCCTCTGGCTCTGTGGCTTTAGTAGTGATTGTCTCTGGATCTAAATACAGCCTTCAAATGCCTACAGCAGCAGCTGATCCCTGTTGAGTGGCAGATTACAGTTATAGTTATGGATTAGACTGCATATTTATATCGTCATGGCACAGTTTGGCACACTGATATTATTAACATTACCTTAAGGTAATAACCTTAAGATCAGTCAAATGCAAATTATTTTGCTGCTTTTATTTACAGAAACTTAGAAGGTCCCAGTTGACCTTGTTATGAATTTCTCACAGAGGCTCAACATATTGCTCTGCCTTAATGCTAACGTGTGTGTATGCCACATTTTGACTTGCAGGTAAATGATGTGAACTTTGAGAACATGAGTAATGATGATGCTGTCAGGATCCTCAGAGAGATTGTCTCAAAGAACGGGTAAGAATAAGCATGTCTGAATTGTAACATTGGACATGAGGCTTAGATATGAATGTGTTTTAACTAACCATTGTACTTGTCTTCTGTAGTCCTATCAGTCTCACTGTTGCCAAATGCTGGGACCCTTCGCCTCGCAGTTACTTTACAATACCCAGAGGTCAATACACACAAACTCTTTATCTACGCTTCTTTCAGATAAACATAAGCTAGGTATGGAGATACTTGTATCTTATCTGACCTGTTTTTTCCCTCCCAAAGCTGAACCAGTAAGACCCATCGACCCGGCTGCATGGATTTCCCACACTACTGCACTAACAGGATCTTACCCACAAAACGGTACGGTCTTTTCTCTCTGACAGATCACAGCATCTTTTTCTTTTTTTTTGCAACGCATGATCCTAATCATCCTGTTGTCCGTCACAGAGTTCGACGATCTCCCTCTTACAGTGGGAAAAACAGACATGGCCACCATTGTAAAGGTGATGCAGGTCCCAGACTCAGGACTAGAAATAAGGGACAGAATGTGGCTGAAGATTACTATATCGAATGCTGTAATAGGTAAGATGTCTTTTGCGTTCATCACCTGTGAAAATATCTCACTCATGTTATTACTGTTGATGATGTTTTAAAAATGTGTAAAGCAGTGGTATTTTAGTGTCGAGATACTATTATATTTTTAGTAATATTTTGATATTAATATTTATATGTATATATTGATAATTTAATATGTATAATATTTTTTCTACATTTATATTTCAGTTCTTTAGCTATTTTGGCACATCAAGTCACATCACAGCTATACTTTATATTAGATGTGTAACTACTGTATACTTGTATAAAAAAAATTGTTAGGTACAATGTGTACTCATGTGTTCATGTTAAATTGCAAAACACTTGCGCTGATATTGAGGTGGGATACGGGTAAGGTTAGTTACAGGTTTGGTGGTATGTGTAGGGGTCGGTTAAGGGGTAATAGAAGGGTCAGCAGTGTAATAATAAATGTAATTACAGGAATTAAACACAGCTGTAATTACATGCAGGTATTTTTAAAATATAAGTACCAGTACTATGTGTACCGTATGTACACAATACGGGCATTGTATCAATGTAGTTAAATACACTTCAAATAAAGTGGGACCTTTTAAAAAAAATTATGTTTTATTTTATTTCTTAACTTAACTTTTATTGTATTTAAAGTAACAAAAATGTATTTTTTACAGTTTTAGTTAACTATAATAACCGTGTTGTATAAGTACTCATCTGTCTGTATCTCGCATGTTACAGGGGGTGATGTAGTAGACTGGCTGTACTCACGGGTTGAAGGATTCAAAGACCGGCGTGATGCTAGGAAATATGCCAGTAGCCTGCTCAAACACGGCTATCTGAGACACACTGTCAACAAGATCACCTTCTCTGAACAGTGTTACTACACATTTGGAGATCTCTGCCAAAGTACAACACATCTCTACATTTCCTTCATGCTTTTTACTTATCCTTACAAACAAAATGTTTCTACCTCTTTATAATTACCGCCTTTGTTCTTAGACATGGCCACGCTAAACTTGAATGAGGGATCGAGTGGTGCTGGTTCAGAGCAGGACACATTGGCCCCTCTCCCCCCTCCGTCTACTAACCCGTGGCCCATGGGCGGCCAGCCCTTCCCCTATCCACCCTTCTCCACAGCGCCCTCTGGTTTCCCGCCAGGATATTCCGACCCCTGCCACAGTTTCCACAGTGGCAGCGCAGGAAGTCATCACAGTGAGGGTAAGTAGGGAAAGGTCATCCTCGACTTCATATTATTGGATCACAGTTAGAGATTCCAAAATAAATCTCAGCCTAGTTCAATACTGAAATAATAAGATTGTATAGTTTAGCTCATATATAAAATAAAATTCAGGCTGTTGTAAATTAATGAAATAGTTGATCCTGCGTTATGCATTTGCTTGAACTCTATCTAGCTGTTTTTGAAAGGAAGAATTATGAATTTTTGTATTGTCCTCAAATATAGTCGGCCCATTTTAGGTGAAGTGTCTTGTGGGGTTCCTAGTTTAAAAACTTTCAAGCAAATCTCAGATAATTCTTCTTCTTCATTTTTGGCCACATTTTAAAAGTGGATCTCCATCAGCTGACACCAGCTCATCATGATTTCATCTGGCATACATCTCATTCTCTAATGCTTTTTGCCTTCAAAATGCAGTGCACAAACACGTCCGTCTCAATCCACTGCTTCACATTAACCTTCACCTGTTGCTCATTTCACACATGCCATGCACTAGCTCAGTGAAAATGTCAGGAAGGAAACTCAGCAGCGTGTGTGTGTGTGTGTGTGTGTGTGTGTGTGTGTGTGTGTGTGTGTGTGTGTGTGTGTGTGTGTGTGTTTGAGTTGCCTGTAAAGAGCAGTTAGAGGGATCTGTCATCTCTTGAGTGAAGGTTCGGGGGTGTTGTGAGCTCATGGATAGGCTCATGAAAGCAGTCAAAACAAATTCAAACTAGGGCAGATATGGAAAAACATTGTAAATATTTTAAGTACATGGATTTTATGGACTATATATACACGTTCAAAAGTTTTGGGTCGATACAATTCTTTAATGTTTAACTCTTATGCTCGCCAAGGCTGCATTTATTTGATCAAAATTAAAAACCATAATTATGTGAAATATTCACAGCCATTGCTCCAGTCTTCAGTGTCACATAATCCTTCAGAAATTAGGGATGGGCACGTTGATCCTATAGTATCAATATATTGATACTCATAATAAGTATTGATTTATTTGATATCGATTCCTTGAATTAATATCCATATAAAAATTATATTTATTCAAAATGTGGATTTCTGCATCACTTTCAAATGTTTTCAGTACTTTTTTTTATGTTTGTTTTTAAACATAATTAGCTGGCCTGTACACTCCTGCATACACTCCTGCATTAAACTGAGAGAGATGGAGAGAATGGCAGAAAGGAAACATAGCATGGTGTGGTGTTACATTTCACCTGTAGAAAAAAACTGCAAGATGCCAGGCTTTTTGATACTTGGTATATTCTTTTATTTGATACATATTTATATATAATTAAATTTATATATATATAACAAAATGTTAAAATACAAGATTACATTTACACCTATTGTTGTCCACATTTTAATTTAATTGTGCTCATAATTTCTTCTGTGGTAAATTTTTAATTAATGGCCAGTATGTGTCATGTAGATGTGATTTGCCTTTTAAGTATGAAAATAACATTATTTTGAAAAATCACAAACCGATTTAAGAAATAATCAGTATCGTTAAAACTTTAACAAAAAGTATCGGTATCTTATCGAATGAAAAAAGTTTGGTATCGACCATCCCTATCAGAAATCATTCTAATAAACATTTCTTATTATTATCAATGTTGAAATCAGTTGTGCTAATAAATATTTTTGTGAAATCTATTAATTTTTTTTTTAGGATTCTTTGATGAATAGAAAGTTCAAAAGAACTACATTTACTTGAAATAGAAATCTTTTGTAATATTATAAATGTCTTTTATTATAAATTTTGATCAATTTAATGCATTCTTGCTGAAAAACAGTTTTAAAATCTTGCTGACTTTGAACAGTAGTGTCTATTTTCAATAGATATGACATGCGATGTCAAAAGTATACTCAATGCATTTACTCAGTTTAGTATATATTAGACAGTTTAACTGATAATATTATTCAAACAATGATATTAACATGAAATAAAGAAAATGCTGGCTGCTCTAAATTCATTTTTGACCTTTATTACCGACTGAATAATAATAACTAATAATATACCGGTACTAATAATCATTTTTGAGTTGACGTAATTGAACAATAAATGAAGGCTAATTTCTTAAATATTTGTAATAATATGAAACTTTAAGAATTAAATAAATCAGTATGTTCAATAGAATTCAAATCTTTACTTTGGTATCGAAATTGGTATCTAGTATCGTGAAATTCCAGCACAACTGGTGTCGACTATCGAATTTTGCTTTCCTGATGACCCTGGATTTCACAATATTTCATGTCATCGCAACATGTAAATTGATATCTTATATGAGCGCATATAAGATTTTATTTGAACTGAACAGCTTCCAGATGAAAATCCAGTAGTGCATTCAGGCGGTGAGGATGAATTGTACTTGATAGAGCTTCTGGTAATAAGACAGACAGACAGACAGACAGACAGACAGACGGCATAACTGTGTTGTTTCCTGTTCGTTTCTGCTGGGCAATGGCAGACTGATGGAGGAGGTAGTCCCAACCCTGGGGTGTCCGGTAAGGCAGCCTCTTTCTCTCTCTCTCTATGACTGGGGTATTTTTCTGTTGCTGGATTCGCCTCTCGTCTCTGTATTTCTCAGCATGTCATGTGTTGTGGATAAAGCGGCCACACAAATGAACTGCATACACAATAGTTTGGGAATAAACATGACAAAATCTATGTAGATCCCCATATGTGTATGTAGAAAGCTTTGCCATGCCTGTTATGTAAGAGTGAAATGATGTGGCTTTTGTTTGAAGTTTGACTGTTTTAAATTCAGGATCCAGCACCTCATGAACTCATTTGCATCGCCATTTGACTCCAGTGTCATGTCATCCGGTTTTAATTGCACAGCTGATAGATGCATTTCATCAGCTCTTTAATTGCCATCATTTTTCATCCTATTTGAATCATTCTCTTTGAAACATGGAACATAGCATGAAGGAACGAAGTGCGAGAAATGCCGAACATTTGTCATTACATGTTCGTGAGGGATGGAGTGTATGAATTTATGAGCTGTTGCTTCAGTCGCTGAAGGATGAAGCACTGATAGTTCTAGATCAGAGCTTCTCAACTTGTTTTCCTGAAAGATCCAGATATTACGTTTGTCTTCACAGTTAACTAAATTGGTCGAGTCAAACATTACCATTTATTAATATTAACAATAATTGCATAGGCCTGACAATATGCAACATTATTAATTACATTATTATTATTTTGAGTATTCACCGAGCAACACACATTGTGGTCAACATAAATCATGTTTATCCTTTATAGCAAGTGAAACCTGTATTATTGGAGTCTAGTTTATTTTATTTTTTTCATAGTGTTGTTTATGGTTTTTGGGGTTGAAGCCACATCACAAACTGTCCTTATTGTTATCTGCATAATTTGGTTAGCATCTAAACCAAAACAAAAGTTTCAACAAAATATGTGGCATTCTTTTTAAAAATGATATACACTACTGTTTAAATGTTTGGGGTCAGTAGATTGTTTTTTATTTTGAAAGAAATTCATACCTTTATTCAGCTAAGATTCATTAAAGGGATAGTTCACCCAAAAATGAAAATTATTTTCTGTCATCATTTACTCACTCTCATGTCATTCCAAACCCATAAGACTTTAAATTATCTTCTGAACACAAATGAAGAACTTTTTGATGAAATCTGAGAGATTTCTGTACTCTCCATTGACTTGTACGCAACTACCACTTTGACGCTTCAAAAAGTTCATAAAGAGATGGAAAAACTAATCCATATGAATTGAGTGGTTTAGTCCACATTTTCTGAAGGGCAGCAATCTCTTTATTGGATGAACAGATTGAATTGAGGCTTTTAATCACATATAAATGTTCATCAACTCACACATCAGTTGTGGTAAACGGAAGCTCAAGCATGTCAATTCATATGAATTAGTTTAAAGATCTCTTTATGAAGTGGTAGTTGCATAACTGTCAATGGAGGGGCAGATCTTTGTGTTCTGAAGATGAATGAAAGTTTTACGTGTTTGGAACGACATGAGGGTGAGTAAAGTCATTCAAAATGTTAGAAAAGATTTAAAATAAATGCTTTTTTTTAAAAACATGTTTTTTTAAGCAAACTGTTTTTTAACATTGATAATAATGATAATAAATTTGTATTGAGCTGCAAATCAGCATATTAGAATGATTTCTGAAGGATCACGTGACAGTGAGGAAAATTCAGCTTTGCCATCACAAGAATATATTACATTTAAAAATATATTAAAATAGAAAAACAGTTTTAAATTTTCACAATATTGATTTTTTTTAAATTATATATTTTTCATTAAATAAATGCAACTTTGAGTGAACATAAGAGACTTTCAAATTCATTTTTTTTAAATCTTACCGACCCCAAACTTTTGAAAGGTACTGTAGTTACTTTAATTTTATTATTTGCATTCAGTATTTTGTTTTGTTTTCTCTGCTGTCCTCAACCAGACATACCTGAAGCTAATTTGTTTACTTTGGAAACTTTTGTTTTACCTTCTGTAAAAAGCATGTAAAGATTAAAAAATAAAATACTGATTTATTCATTTCCTTTGTTCTCATATAGCCATGTCAACTTCTGTTTATTTTCCAGGAAGTCGAAGCAGTAGTTCCAACCCTAGCGTTGGGAGGAGCCAGCGGCCCGTGCCGAGGGACAAGGACCGCAAAGCAGCAGGCAGCGGCGGCAGCGAATCGGATTCCGGCAACAGAGCAGGTGGGAGGCGGGTTGAGCGTTCAGCCAGCCAGTTGAGCCACCGTAGCCACACTCTCTCATCTCGCAGCCACACACATTCCCGAGTCCCTTCCCAGCACAGCCGCACGTCCTTCTCCTACAGCCACACTCCCTTCTCCAAATACGGCCACACCTCCTGTGCGCTCAGCGAACGGAGCCACGCCTCCTCTTACGGGCCCCCAGGCCTGCCTCCTCCCTACAGCCTGGCCAGACTGACCCCTAAGGGTGCTATCAGCAGCGGGCCCCCTGGGGCCCCACCAGTGAGGGAGATAGGGACCGTACCACCCGAACTCACCGCTAGCCGCCAGTCCTTCCAGCATGCCATGGGAAACCCTTGTGAGTTTTTTGTGGACATAATGTAATCTGATGAACAAATAATATATTCTGTAATCTCACATGATGAGTGCCATAAATACATGCTCACTTTCACCAACCGCACATGTGGCCGTACTGTAGTCGCAAGTTTGTGTGGAAGATTGAGGATCATTTGTTAAGATAATCATGTGTTGAGCGGAGGGAAAACACCTGCACACACTCCTATTCTAAAGGGTCTGTAAGATTTTGTCTCTTCTTCTCACCAAGGCTGCATTTATGTGATCAAAAATACAGTAATATTGTGAATAAGAACTGCTTTCTTTTTTCTCTGTGATGGCAAAAGCTTAATTTTCAGCATCATTACTCCAGTCTTCAGTCACATGATCCCTCAGAAATCATAATGATATGTAAATGATTTGGTGCTCAAGAAACCTTTCTTATTATTATCAATGCTGTAAACAGTTGTGCTGCTTAATATTTTTGTGGAAACCATCATAACTGTTTTCACAATTCTTTAATGTATAGAAAGTTCAGCATTCATTTGAAATAGAAAGCTTTTGTAACATTATAAATGTCTTTACTGTCATTTTTGATCAATTTAATGCATCCTTGTTAAATAATAGTATTATTATTTTTTTAAGTATTTCATTTCTTTAAAAGAAAAAGAAAACTTACTGACCCCAAACTTTTGAAAGTATTTGAAAGTATGGCGACCAAACAAAGCACCCAATTTTTCTGTCACCATAAAAAAAAATCAATCTTACATTCTAATCAAATCTAATATTACATCACACATTAGGCTCAGCACAAAATTTAAGACCAGTATTAACCATTTTAGCAATAAAATTACACCAGCAGGCACATTTTTAATCCTAGATTAGCAAAAGGTAAAGACAATCAGACAATGCCCTCTGCTGGTCAGGAGCTGTTAGTCCTTTCCAAAGCTGTCCATGAAGAGACTAGGCTACTGATCACCTTTAAAAACAGTATTTCCATGTTGTGTTTGTTCCTTTTCAAATGTTATTTAAAACAATCTTGATATTGTAGTTTCATTTTTTGGTGCACATGGTTAATGCTTAAAGCTCTTGTGCATTACAAGCTGTCTGGGAGGGTGGCAGATACTGGAGGAATTAATCATTTTGACACGTTTCCAATTGTTACTAGATTGGAAACATGGTAGCATGACACTGTTATGACTCTCTTGGCTATGAAAAACTAGCTAGAAAAATGTATTTTCAGGAAATAAAAAAAGATGTCAGGGTAAATTCAAAAGCAGCACTTATAGTGTGGATGCACAAAACAAATTAGCGCTTGCTGAACGTCTGACATTAGTAGTATTCTCTTACATAAGATGTTCTTAAATATTGTCTTTTGCCCCTGGAATAATGTGTCAGTTGTATGATGTGATATCTGGTGCTGGTAACCTGTTCATCAGTGTCTCAAAGAGAAAATGTTTGCTCAAAAAGCTTGTTTAAAGTAACTAAATGAAGGAGACTAGTTAGCACATGGACTGTGTACTACTGTAAGTGTAGTATTTAACCGTTTGAGGACTGTCGCTCAAGATAAAGACTGTCAAATTGGCACTTTTACAAGATCTGATCTGCGCTTTTATTGTGAATCTCCATCTTTAGATGTGTCGTCTAATTTTTTGTCTTAGGAAGACTGGGCAAAAACTGCTGTACATAGTTCATTTTTATTGTATATATGAAAATAGATAATTGTATAAAGTATATGTACAGAGCTTCTGGTCATGCCTTTTTGTATTTATGTAAGATATAAACTGGACTCGTGTGTTTGTAATTTTAAAGCAGTTTTTTAAATCTCATTTTGTTTGTGTTGTATTTGTCTGACCATCTTTAAGTGAAACTGTCTGAAATAAACGATTAATCTTAACTTCCGACTCATTTTCATTTGCCAGGCTCTGAAATAGACGTATTTCATAGTTTTCATAGATTCTGAAATATGCATTACCATTTTTGAACGAAATCTCTCGTTCACCAAGGCTGCATTTATCTGATCAAAAATAAAGTAAAATTTGTAATATTGTGAAATATTATTACAATTTAAAATAACACATTTTTATTGCAATATATTTTAAATATATATATATTTATTCCTGTGAATATCTTTGTTATCGATGTTGAAAACTGCTGTGCTGCTTAATATTTTTGAGGAAAATGTTAGGATTCTTTGATGAATAGAAAGTTCTAATTAACAGAATTTGTATTAAATTGAAGTAATTTGCCACATTTTTTTAAACTTTTGATTAATGCACCCTTGCTGATTAAAAGTTTGTCCAAAAAAAGAATGACCAAACCCACATTTTTGAACCACATGTATACTGTACAGAAAAAAGACAAAACAATTGGTTTGGATATTTATTAGTATATCATATTCTTGAATAAAACAAACACACTACATAATTTGTGAATCGCAATCGTGGAAGACGCTTATACTTGACAATAAGCATGAAGTCGTAGGCAATGCATTTCTAGTGGGCAGGTGAATTTAATGATACCTATTGTCCATTGTTGTCCTTTATTTTAAGAAAACCTTGGAACTTGGAATTCACATTTGACTTGTCTTAACACAAGGCTCACTGCAATAAAACCACTTATTACTGAAATTAATTCTGCTGGTCTCAAGAAGGACAACGGACAATATGGTAGACTCCTAAAGTGTTTTGAAGTTTATTATGATTTGCTCAAACACCAAAAAATTACAGGGCAATATTCAATGCATGTTCATTATAAGATGTCTTTTGAGATTATATTTTTGAGTAACTTAAACACACAGAGCAACTGTAAACATAATATATCAATAAACAAATATAAAAAACCTGACAAAAATCCACACCTCTGTAACCTCTGCAATTCATCCAAGTGCACTTAAAATCTCCACATAGACAGTTCAAAGCCCCAAAATTGAGAAATAAAATTGTGCGTGTTTTTTTGAGGGAATAAGCTCTCTAAGGAGTCTGAGTATGGCGGCCTAATAAAGCTGTACAGAACAAGTATTTACAGCACAGCAGGTCTTCATACTTCGTCCGCTGAGAATGATTCAGTGCTGGGTCCATTTGATGCTCTTAATGTCAATGCCCTCCTGGACCATTTCCCATAATGGACTAATAGACCAAAAAAAAGGACAAAGCAGGTTATAACATTCCTTATTTCCCCACAGAAAGATCCAGTTCGCATGGGTTTTAAGTTAATAATAACTTCTTATTACATTCCCAGTCAATAGCTCACCTCATCTCCCTCAGCCGCTTGACGTGGTGAATGCACTTGTCCACTGTGTAGTCCACTTCCTCCTCTGTGGAAAATCTGCCAATTCCAAACCTGGGAAAAACATCAGATCTCCTTATTATTACAGTATGTGTGTGAACCATGGTGCACTGAGAACTGAGATTTTAGATAAAGCAACACAAAAATCACAATAAACATTTCGACTGATATTATGGGAAAACTACAAACCGAATAGAAGAGTGTGCCAGGTCCTCATCTGTCCCTATCGCTCTGAGAACATACGAGGGCTCCAGGGAAGCAGACGTGCAGGCGCTGCAACAAGAACACACTCGAGTCACTGCATCCACAAAGACTTTTATTCATTTATTCAGCATCAAAGCATATATTCACTGCAGTAAGTAATAACATTCAAAATAATCATAACCATAATATTTCAATTAATTGTATACAATAATTTAACATTATCTCTACAAACAAAAACAATCAATCAATACAAATACCAATAACAGTAATATAAAATCTTTAAATATGACATTTGATAAAAATCATAATATTTTCCCAGGAGAAACTTAAAAAAACCCTCTAGTTTGTGTTATTTTAGTATATTTTTTACTTGCATACTAATATATTTTAGCTTTTTGTTTTATATTTTCAGTAATCATTAAAATTTTTCATAATTTTGCAATGTGCTTTTGTATTTTACTCAAGTGAAGAGACTAAATGTTTAGATCAGCAGCGAAACTTCCAGCAATAGAGTCCGGTCAGTCCTGATTTCTGTATTGGTTAGATTACTGAAAACTGGCTCTTGCAGCTCCTGTTTCAGCAAGACAATCCTGCCAGCCCTGTTCTCGCGTCTCAGCGTTTGAATAGTTATGCTAACTGGGTCTAGGTCAGGTTCCAAAACTTTTTACTTTCAGTTTTAGTATTTATTTATTTCCAGGTAGTAATTGTAGCACTTCAACTTTCAAATTTAAAATGTAGAACATTCTAAATGTAGCCTTGGCAACAATAGACGAATAAATTAAAATCTAATAATTATATTTTATTATTTCAATGACCAAATATTTCGAATAGTTTTAGTAAAATGATAACCTTTCAACCAGCTTGGTATGTGGGTACTAGTATATGTAAATGAACAATGTGTGCTCTTTCTCCATGTCATCTGCATATTTATAGGCCATAGTTAGACATTTTAAACTACTAACCTTCCAGATGAAAGCGCAATATCTTTTAACGCCATCAACAGACTCTCCCCCTCAACGTAGGAAAAGGATAAATTAATGCATCCTGAAGGAGAAAGGGTTTTAGATTACAAACACAAGTCAACTTTGATCCGTGCAAAAAACAAAAAAAACAACTGTAAAGTGGAGTCTCACCTGGGTATCTCTGATCTGGGTCTCCGTTCATCACAACATCAGGAATCTCAGACATGATCTTCTGAATGAGGCGGTTAGCAAGCATTGTCACGCGCTTGTGATCGTACTGAGAATAAACAGGAAATTAAACATGCATGTAAGTAAAACTTAGACTTAGACTAGTAGTAGCAAAAAACAAGCACTTTTTCCAACTCTACCTCTAACTCTTGCTGGGCGATCTCACAGGCGGCTCCGAGGCCTACGGCTAGAGGTGTCGGGACGGTCCCTGAACGCAGACCCCTTTCCTGACCCCCTCCGCTCTGCAAAGGCTCCATGCGAACTCTGGGTCTTCTCCTGACGTACAAAGCCCCGACTCCTAATAAAAACAAGCAATTCATATTTTGTATAATGAAACTATTGTGCATTTAAATGTAGAGTGCGCTACCTTTGGGCCCGTAGATCTTATGGCCGCTGATGGACATCAGGTCCACTTTCCAGTCAATGACATCAACAGGGATCTTTCCAACAGCCTGAGCAGCATCAGTGTGAAAGAACACATTTTTGGACCTACACAGATGACCTGAAATCAAAAACATCCTTGATATAGATGATATGAAGACTGACAGGCATCTATTTCGAGAAGAATGTAGATAATAAAGGTTACCTATTTCTTTGACTGGCTGTTTGACACCAATCTCATTGTTGATCGTCATTATGGACACCAAGCTTGTATCAGGACGGATCATTTCCTCTAATTGCTGAGAAAGCAAAATACAAGATATAAATACAGGGCTTGACATTAACACCTGGCAACCCGCCAAATGTATGTGGATTTCAGTGGTGGGTTAACACAGTCACTCCTACTAGCCAATTTGGCGGGTTGAATTTATGTATAATATATACATTTTTCAATTGTAGTCTTTTAAAAATGCATCTGAAATAATAAACCAAGTGCAACGCAGTGTTGCCAAAAATATTAATAAGTATCATTTTCTGCAGAATAGACACACGATACCAGCTGCGTTTTCTCTCTCTCATCTCTCCGACAGGGAGTTACACACAAACCCGCCTCCGCTCACTCACTCATTTCATTTGCTGAAGGATGAATATTGTTGGTGTTGCAGGACTTGAATTTTGGAATAGGATTGCGCATAATTTTACTCATTCCCAGATATTTCGTGCTCACACCCGAAGTGCGCGCACATAAAGCCACCTCTCAGTACATTATTGCACGTAAACGGCCAGACACACGTCAAAATGCCAGTCTTGCTGAATATTCACATAAACCCAATGAGTTATGTTTTAAAAATATTAATATTATTAAAAATATCTACAGGGCAGTTTCCCCCCATGGTATCGATGTCAAACTGTTGACCAGTGAAAATACTTAGTATATATATATATATAATATAAAAATTATTTTATATAAAAAAGATAATAAAAACACAAACTAATTTGTAACTTTTTTAAAACAAATTTCCAATGTTTTGTGTAATGTGCCACTATCAACCCCTAATAGTATTGCAATCTATTGTGACAGCCATAAAAACATTAATTCAACATTATTTATATCAGTTTGGAGCTTGTTTGGGACTATTTGTTAAACAATGTGAGATCAGTTGTGTCTGAAACTCATTTGAAAAACAAATATACTATTTTGATAGGTGGATGCTTCCCCCTTAAGAAAGCTTACCTTCAGGTCAATCAGCCCATTACTTTTCACAGGTAAATACGTTATATCAAAACCCTCTGCCTCCAGAACACGACACGAGTCCAGCACACACTTGTGTTCCGTCTGGGTGGTAATAACGTGCTTTTTCTTAGCTTTATAAAACCGAGCCACACCCTAAAGACAAGAAAAGACAGATTTTTTTTTTAGCGATTCTTAATAACTAATGCAGTGGATCCTACATAAACTTCTTCACCTATTTGATTATTTTAGAAAATGCCAAGTCATCTGTGCCCCAGCGTCCCACTTCCTCCTAATCCTAATCTTTCCTAACAGTAATGACATACTTACTTTGATTGACATATTGTTGGACTCAGTCGCACCACTGGTGAACACGATCTCCCTCGGGTCAGCACCAATAAGATCTGCTATTTGCTGAAGAGGAAATAAACAATGGTGTTACAGTAAACAGTGCATTTTTGGCTAAACCTAAATATTATGCTTTGATATTCATAAACTAAAGCTCTCAGCTATCAAATAAAAACATACAGGTTTAGATAAAGACTTACTTTTCTTGCTTTTTCCATTGCACTCTCACTCTCCCATCCATAAGCATGAGTCCTGGAATGTGGGTTGCCGTAGTAATTCACTTGATAGGGGAGCATGGCATCCAAAACCCTTGGGTCCTGTTGCATCAGATGTAAACAATGAAAACAATGCATGTAAACATCCAAGAAATGTTCTCATGCACTAGATTCACGAGTTTGAATAGCAATTGAACTAAATGGCATTAGAATTGGGTACCATGGGTGTGGTGGCCTGAAAGTCCATATACAGAGGTCTCAGCTCATCCTTTTCAAGTTCCCTAGTTTTGATCAACTCTGTGGAATAAGACAAATATGTTTATCAGCACTCAAAGTTACAGTGACTTTTAGAATAAATAGAGCCATACAAGAAGGTCAAGCATGTATTTACATGCAAGTATGTTAATGTATATTAGCAAAGCCTCCTCGAGTAACGTTACACAAGCTCAATTCAACTGCGTCACTGTCGGTCTCTAAACTAGAGAATGAGATGTAACGTTACTAAAACTTTACCTTTCTGGCTTTGCACAGTGTTCACAGCGCTTTGAGCGAACCTCAGTCGAGGGCTGGAGATCCCACACATGGAGCCCAGAAGTTTTCTCGATAATGTCCTGTTCATCATGTTTATGCAATTGCAGTGTTCTCAACATAAACGATGATAGATGGAGAGATGTATTAAAAATAGCTTCTTTCAAAGCCTTCGTCAAACAATAAGCCCGTCAGATAAATAATAGTATTATTCGTGCAACTTCAGAAGTGAGGACATGCCCACTGTCGCCATAAAACAGTGTGTCATAAGCTCTCAAAAACACTCGGGGATTCTTACACAAGACGCACATACAGCGAGGGCGGGACGTCTGTTATTGTAACTCTCATTGGTTACCTGTGTCTCTCGTGGGCGGGTTTTTGTGTCGTTTACGGAGTCTATTGGTTGAAAAGTAACCCTGGTCTTTTTCTTTTACCGGAAATTGTAAACATGAACCAATACAATCTGCTATGTAACAGTTCCTAGTTGTCCTTGGCAATGTTTTAAGTTCATTTGGGAAAAATCAGGCACGGTTATTAGAAGAAAGCTTTAGTTTCTAGTTTCTCATGTCACACAACATTAAAACTGCTGTTTGTATTTTCTCAAAAATAGTGAAGGGAACTCCAAATAATTTAATCGAATCGGTTCTTTTGAACAGTTCGTTTAAAATAAAATTACATTGTGTCATTACATAAACGTCCTCAGTTCTGATAAAATCCTTTAATCATATAGCCGCTTATGTTACGAATTGTCGATTATTATTATTTTTACACAGAAAGCAATAATTATGACAAAAAGTTGAAATGACAAAAAAAGGATTGTTGCATAAAAATTCTAAAAGATGATGACATAATTTAATGTCATGACATAATTCTCATTTCATAATTTCGACTTTTACCTGATAATTATGACTTAACATCTCATAATTTTGACTGGTTATGTCATAGATGACTTAAGTTTTGTGTCATAATTGATTTAGCCGAATTAATTTTCGCTCTGTCACGACTCACGTGCGGCAAAACTTCTCAATGTAGGCGCGCTCTGGCGCAGTTAAGAATATAAATAATGGACTTTGTACTGAAAATAACTTGAAAACAACGTGTGAAAATGAGGAAGTAGATCTGTGCAACAAAGTCTGAAAAAAAGCGATTATAGAATATTCAGATCAGTTCTAAAAGAAAGGTAGGCCTCTACATTTCTATACAGTATTTGTATTTACTGAATCATTTGGTGTCTTCAGAGCTTTTAGCAATGTTGCTTTTGCATGCATTAATTTAGTTGTACAGTATGGCTGAACTGTATACTAATTCAGGACTTAACATGATGAAAGCCTATTTGTATACTTCCTTAGCACAGTAAATCATGATTGCTTACATTGGTTTGATTTGTTTTCACTCATTAAATACACTATTATTATAAAACATTTACAGGTACAGAGTCCATCCATTACATCACTTGGCATAAATGTCTCCAACTTCAGTGCACCACCTCATACATCAGTGGTCATTACTTAGATGGACAGCAGCAATGCATAGATATGTGACTCTGAATAGAACCACTGTATTGCACACAAGGCATTTCCATCCCTCAAAATCTACAGTCTGCACAAATCCACCAATGATACTAAACCCCAGAAGAAAATACAATGGCACGGCTAAACAGATGTCACTCCCACAAATAAGCCATGCTTTAAAGGCCAATGAGTATAGCTTAAAAGCAAATGGTTATGATGGACGGTATAATACATTTATAAAAGGGTTTGACAGTAACATCTTAGCATCAAACTCCCCGAGCGAAGACCGACGGAGTGCTGCAACATGTCTACAGAGCCGTGGCATGCTGTTCGGAGTGTTTGATGGTCATGCAGGGTCTGCTTGCGCACAAGCAGTTAGTGAACGTCTCTTCTACTACATAGCAGTCTCTCTACTTCCACTGAAGACTTTAACTGATATAGAGGAAGCTGTGGAGAGTGAACGGCCTGTGCTTCCCGTGCTACAATGGCACAAGCATCCCAACGACTACGTTAGCACAGATGCTGGCAAACTATACTTCAGTAGTCTGAGGACATACTGGCAGGAGAGGATAGACCTTCACGAGGATGATGACAATGATATACAAACAGCTTTAAGAAGCGCTTTCAAGAGATTGGACAATGATATATCCTTGGAGGCCCAAGTGGACTTTGGGGTTCCGTTTTCTCACTTCACACCTCTCAGAGTGGCTCTGTCTGGATGCACAGCTTGTGTGGCTCACGTGGACCGAGAAGATCTTCATGTAGCCAATCTGGGTGACAGCAGAGCCGTTCTTGGAGTCCAAGGGGATGATGGGAGGTGGTCAGCTCTCACTATTACCAATGACCACAATGCCCACAACCCAGACGAGATGCAACGAGTTCTCTCTGAGCATCCTGCTTCAGAGCATAAGACAGTGGTGAAACATGACAGGTTATTGGGCTTGTTAATACCTTTCAGGGCTTTTGGAGACATGAAGTTCAAGTGGAGCAGTGAGCTCTTGAGTCGCATCTACGAGGCACGTCCAGAGCTGCTGGTCGGAAACGAAAATGCAAAAATACTGTCTCCGAACTACCACACACCACCTTACCTCACAGCAGAGCCAGAAATCATCTCTCATAAATTGCGACCCCAGGACAAATTCTTGGTTCTAGCTTCTGATGGTCTCTGGGAACTGATGCACAGGCAGACAGTTGTGCAAGTCTTAGGGGAACACTTGTCTGACATCCAGTGGAAAAAGCCCGTTTCTGGACTAAGTTTTACAGTAGGACAGATGCATAGACTGCTGCAGGAGAGAAAGAGTAGAGCTCTCTCTGCTCTGGAGGATGAGAACAGTGCGACTCATCTGATACGTCACGCTCTGGGGGGCGATGGCAGCGGCTCCATTGAACATAAGCGAATAGCTAAAATGCTCAGTCTGCCCCAGGATTTGGCAAGAATGTACAGAGATGATATAACAATTATAGTCATCCACTTTAATAGTTAATCTACTTCCAAGCTAATATGAAATATTTTGAACATTTAATTTTTGTACAAATTACAGAGCAAATGATTTGCAGTTGCAGTTTATGACACTTTTGCAGTTTATTCTAATTTCTACTCAAGCAAATGTTCCATATGGTATATTTTCTCATATATTGTAAGCAGTCTAATTAAATCTCCACATTTGCATTTCAAAGACATTGTGACACTTTTTCAACCAACAAAATGGAAACTTTTTTAAAAAAAAATCAGAATTAACTGTCGAAATAAGCAAGAATCAAACATTTTGAGTTATCTTGGCTTTATTTGAAATGAACTTTCATCAAGGACTTTACAAAAATCAAATCTTGATTAGAAAAAACAAGATGTTACTAAACCTTAAACGAACACAAAAGATATTTGTCAGCCATTTAGTTCCCACAGCTCATAGAGCCAAAAAGCTGAATATGTTGATGTTTGATCAAAATTGCAGTTTAAATCAAGACTTATTTTATATTGTGAATCTGGCAATATTGTACACTTCCTCAAGTGAGAAACAAGCCAATCGGATCTATCACAAAGACAATATATGTGGAAGGGGAAAAAAAATATATGTACGAACAATAAAAGATCAAGAAGCAAAATTCAATAAGTAGGCTGTACATAGGAAACTTTTTTTAAACCACAGAACTTCTCTCAATGTCCAAGACCTGTAAGGACAATATGCAAGTGAAGTTTTAACCTTACTGGTTTTGTAACCAACTTAAAGGAAACAAAACAAATGCGACACAGCTTGCTGTTATTGTCGTCCAAAAGTTAAAAAGAGCAAGGCTGAAAAATGTGAATCTTCCAGAGATGATTGATCACCGGCGACTGGGCATAAGAAGCTGTGTAGCCTGCACTGACTCTGGAAAAAGGTTGTGGTACGTAGGAAGAGGGACATAAGCTGCTGTGATCATTTTACCTAAAATATAAAATTAAAACGTGAGATGACAATTCAGACATAATGCATATTGTAACTGTGGACTGATAAGTGAATGAACAATTCAAACATAATTTAGAATTACCTCCAAACCAGCGTCCATGTAACGCACTGACTGCAGCCATGGCAGCGGGAATGGTGGGACACTTCACGTAGACATTACCCTGAGAAAAATAACAATGAAGTTTGGAATGATAATTTAAAATACTTAAGCTCCACATTTAGTACAGTAATTAGTGACAATGTTAAAGGAAAGCAACGCACTTCAGCGGATTTCTTGTCCACGTATATATGTATGACTCCACCGTGTTTGTTGCACTCTTCAATGACATCATCCTGAATTTCGATTTCCCAACCATGATCATTTTCTCTGCAAGAAAGCACTGCAATTAAAATTCAGGCCTTTACAATTACTTTCATTACACAGATGTACCTGTGCTTTTTTTCTTGCTACTTACGAGTTTGGATTGAACATATTAGACAGCTGGAAACAGTGTGTTGCAATTGGTTGTGATGGTAGATTCATAGCTTGGTTTTGGGGTACATTGAGGTTAAAACTCAATCCAGGGTTCATAGCAGCTGAAAGAAAAGATGGAATTTTAATACAAACCCCATAAACCTTATTAAATTACAAAAAATAAATGGATAAATGAAGGCACATGCATTTAACACAAAAGACAAGGAACTGACCAGTAGCTGCAGCCATGGCTACCATGGAGCCACTCATCTGAAGGGCCTGTTGTGCAGCGGGTGGGATCTGCAGACCAGTACCTAACAGATAACAAAGTTTAAGCATTTTAAAACGCCACAAGACTTTACCCACTTCATAACAGTAGAAAACCATACGTTAATATGGCAGATCAGTGTACATCCTTACCTTCGGCCAGTCTGGCCATGAGTTGAAGTCTTCCGGTAGTTCCCAGATCAATACCGGTCCTTTCCAGCTCATCATTGTCCAAGAAGGAGCTGGCGGTAGAGGCATCAGTGCGCTCCGTCACATGTCCCACTTTCATTGGTCTCCCAGCCAACTCAAAGCCATTAAGCTGTTCCAGAGCCTTCTTGGCACATTCGGCATCAGAAAACTGAAGAGAGAGGAAAAGCTGATAAGCTCCTGGGAAGATCATAACCTCTTCTAGGGCTTGGCACCAGCTACTTGTCAGATAATGTCAGAAATTCTGCACCTTAACATTTGTGACCTTTCAAAAGCAGTTTGACCATACAACTTACTGTGATAAAGCCATATCCTTTAGATCGTCCCGTTTCACTGTCCATCATCAGTTGAATGCTATCAATCTGCATGAACAAGGAAAGATCAATATACATTTAAAAAAATAAGTGATAACATAAAGCGATCAAATAATAGATGGCACAACTTACCCGTCCAAATGGTTCAAAGATGCCTCTGAGCATGTCTTCTGTGATGTTGAAGTGTAATGACCCGACATACAGTCTCATAGGTCCAGAACTGCCCTTTTGTAAGTTGTTGGCCAATGCAGCTGCTCTGTTCTTCTCAGCCTGGTGATCAAACAAACAATTTGCAATTAGAAGATGATCACATCTACAACCAAAGACTGCCAATTTATTCACAGGCTTCTCTGTTACCTGTGAAGCCTGGACAATGATCGGCACTCCAAGAAGTCTTTGACCTGACAGACCGATTGCCAAAGGTACAGAGGTGGAATCTACAAACTCAATGTAAGCGATTCCTTTGGATCTTCTGGAGTTTCTGTCAGAGATGATTCGCACATCTCGCACCTTTCAAAAAGAACAAAGGGAATTAGAGGCGTCTATCCAAAACCGAAGAAGAACAGGTAACAGAGGTAGAAATGGTCCAAATTTAAACCATATAGATAAACAAACACAGACTTTTCCCACTGCAGAAAAGAATTCCTCCAGGTCTCGTGGTCGGATTCTAGCTGCCAGCTGCATGCAGAACACTGTGCGCGCATCCCTTTCCTCAGGGGTGAGATTATCAATAGGCTGTCTGTTAGCAAAAGACAAAACAAACAAGCAGTGAATGACTATAATCAGCAAAGAATTTAGTAGGGGGAAATGTCATTTTCAAGGGTGAAATAAACTTACCTTATAGGGCTTTTGTCTTTCTTGAAAGGACTGCGGCTCCTAGACCTTCTACGACTGAAAGAAAATTTCAGTGAGTACTTTTGGAAAGACTTTCCACGCCTGACTCATACACAGAACAAGCAACTACCCACACATCACAAAAATAGTATCATAGAAACCTTAGTTTGATGGCAGGAGGTGGGCCAGTCTTCCCTCTGGGACCACCGTTAAATTTCAGGCCAGAACTGTGATTTAAAAAAAAAAACAAGGTTTTCAGTGTTTTTAATCTCAGTAGCTACGATTAATCGCTCTACTACAAGTTCTAAACATATACTGCAAGCTTCAATGGTGAACACAAGGGTAAATGTTGTAAACATTACAACAAATGCCTTGTTTTGGGGGACTCTACTCATATTTTCTTCTAGATTCATAACAGACAAATCAGGATGGCAGCTTAACTCCTCTGCACAATAATTGTTCTCTGGAAGACATTTTCACACTCATCAGGAGCACTGCGAGGCTTTTACTTCAGGTTAACATGCTCGCTATGGTAAAAAGACATTTAAAGAGCACTATATCTGAGCTGTCTAGCCACCTAAAAGAAAGATTAAAAGATGTACAACTACGTACAACGGAGCTCTGTAGCGCCCGCCACGCTCCCTGCTCCTGGATCGGCTGCGGCGTCTCTCCCGGCTGCGGCTGCGCTTCCGCTCTCTGCTGCGGCTCCTCCTGTGGTCGTGACTCTTCTTGCGGTCGCGACTCTTGCTTCTCTTCTTCTCACGGCTCCTGCTGCGACTCTTGCTCTTCTTTTTTCTTTCAATTTAAAGGTTATAAGTTCAGTTAGTATAATATTGAAAGAGCGTTTTGTAAGACAAAGTAAAATGGTTAGGAAAAAGTAAACTTACTTCTTGCTCCGCTCCTCGTGGCCATTGGTACTTATGGACTTGATGTCATCCTAAGCAGGGTCGATAGAAGACAGCATGAGGAGGACGGCGAAACATTTCAAGTCGTAAGGATAAAGAAGGGATGGGAACAAAAGAGAATATGATATGATCATTAAATAGGAGTTCATTACAGGGTTTGTGTGGGAAGACGATAAATACAAGGGGGACCTTTAGAAAGAAACCAACCACATGGCTGCCAATGTCGTTCTTCCTTACTAGTGCTTGCATTACTTGTGTAAAACGTCCAAAAAAAATTAAATACAAAATAAAAAAAATCAAGTGCTAGTGCTATGCTGGGTATGTAAAAAAGCATTTTTTTTAGACACTTCATTCATTAAGCAGCCCAACAGGTTCAGTACCAAGGCTATCTGAGCCTAAGACCCAAAGTGGCAACGCAAGCAGCCAGCCACTAAACGAGCTCCAGTGGTGGATGCCATTCCAGTGATCTTCACCCCATTTGCCTTCGTGGATTGAAAGAGCTCGATGCCACCTCAGTCACACATCTCGCCCTGAAGCAAACAGGGATTCACACGGCTTAGTAATAGCGACTCCCACAGACCATCTATAGTTGAGTTGATCTTTTGTTGTAGATAGTTTACAAGATAAATGTATTTTATGGTGAACGTTATGACATTATATGCTGAGCCCCATCAATTCCTCTTTGTAAAACCGCAGAATAACCATTTCTAAGTATTTCTAAATGTTAGCAGCATGCATAAACATGTTTTCACTAAAACAGATGACATTTACAGTATATTTATCTTGGTTTATTTTCAAAGCGATGAATAGAGAATTAAGGAGACTCTGTGGATTTGCTTGGGTATG
Source organism: Phoxinus phoxinus (assembly GCF_949152265.1). Classification (NCBI taxonomy): domain Eukaryota; kingdom Metazoa; phylum Chordata; class Actinopteri; order Cypriniformes; family Leuciscidae; genus Phoxinus; species Phoxinus phoxinus. Next base: position 18,080,704 of record NC_136897.1, on the reverse strand, counting down.
TCAACTCCAGGATTTCTGCACTAAGGATTATGACATTTTAGGCAAATTAATTTTTTTAGTGGTTACCTGCCATATATTTATATGGTAAAACATGAAATCTAGTTCTAGCCATTTTGGAAGAAAACTTCCTTACGACAAAATATGGAGCTAAGAATATCATGCAAACAGTAACATGAATACAGTCTCCACAGAGTTTATACCAGCTCTTATGTGAATCCACTGCATTTATTCTGGCGGTACCTATGTATCAATTTGCCTATGTATTTCAACCAAGGGTACCACAGTACATCAATATATTGGGCAATTACTACCTTCATTTTTTTGACAGTTCACACTGGAATTCATGGGAGTAGAGGTGAGATATAGGCAAGTCTACAAAAAGAGATAGATGGGCAATTTATTCATTGAAACCACTATGACAGAAACATTAAAGTTATTGATCTGACAATAAAGTCTTAACGAAAACACGACTGGTTAGCAGTTTCAAATGAAAGTTAAACAGATTCCTGAGCGAGTTTATTTACTTGCATTAACACCCACCTTTTTATACGGAGCCTCGAGCATCGCTTCGATGTCCAAATCATCGGCCATGTTGTTGTTGTTGATCTGCAGGCGAGGAAAACAGTATTTTAAGTGACGTTATAATGTTAAATATAAATATCTTACTCTAAATTACACCACATAGGCTATATGTCTAACTTCTATGTTAAAAAAAGCATTTTTACATTCGTACTGTACATTTCTGACTTGCGGACATGCGTGACTAGACGTGGACAGGTTCAAGAAACGTTTTTCTCACATAACGTTACAATCGCCAACTCTTGTTATTTATCAAATTTTGGACACATTTTGGACAACATAAGCACATATAACGGACTTGTATGCACGTTTGGATATTTTTTGTCCACATAATTCGTATTATCGGTAGATAATTTTTAAAATGGCTTTGTTAGCTTGTTAGCTAACCTGGCTAAAGTCGTTGTTTATGCATACATGCGGAAATTACCCACCCTACACGACGTAAATACACGAATTAAATACATTTAATATCAATGAGATCATCATATGACACATAACAAGTTGATATTGGTCAGATTGTTCTTATAAATAGATCGAAACTGTAAATAGATCTTAGCCTTTCCGTCTTACCTTAGACACTGCGGCCTACAGAGCTTTAACGTTACAATCCTGACTCCACAAACGAGCACTAAAACCCGGATCTACTGTCGGTTCCGGCTACAGTTGCAAACCCCGGGCGTTTAACACGAATCCACACAAACCTAAAAAACACAACGGTATTAATCCAAAACGTTATCGTTTCAACTAATACTAGTCACAAGGCGCGTGCTGCGGCTATAAAAGACAAGCTGACTGGCGGCAAACAGCTACTGCGCGTACACGTCTCGTTATTGTTGCATAAGCGGAGTTGCGCCGAACTGTCCACCAGGGGGAACTCGTGTTATACACACAGACAACGGAAGTGTGAACAGGAAATACGGCAAAGTGACAAAAAATACACACACACCCTGAAACTTTCGGTTTAATTTTAATTACAATAACGTTACCCTACCCCCAGCCCCACACCTTCAATCTCAATTTGGCATATGGCAACTTTAATAAAAATGAATTTTAATGAAGAATAGTCATTTGCTGAATTCGAAACCACAGCCTAAGTAGCCTACTCTTACTATTTCTGCCATAGAACGATCTATCTATCTATCTATCTATCTATCTATCTATCTATCTATCTATCTATCTATCTATCTATCTATCTATCTATCTATCTATCTATCGATCTATCTATCTATCTATCTATCTATCTATCTATCTATCTATCTTATCTTGAATCTATCTATCTATCTTGAATTCTGACACGTACTAATAGGAGGTCTCATATATCCCCTATCCTAAAAGAACTTCATTGGCTACCAGTGTCTCATAGGATAAATTTAAAAATTTTGGTTTTAGTTTTTAGAGCTTTGCATGGTCAGGCTCCCTCTTATATTAGTGATTTGATTCAGCGTAAATTGTTAACATTAGTTAATGTAGGCCTATTAACTAACATGAACTAAAAATGAGCAACACATTTGTTACCGTAATTAATACATTAATCTTTGTTAATGTCAGTTAATAAAAATAGAGTCGTTCATTGTTTGTTTATGTTAGTTCACAGTGCATTAACTGATGTTAGAGTTCCCCTAGTCAATAATTGTATCCCTTAAAACCCGTATTTGATCACCAAAAGGACGAATGTTTTTTCCTTGGAAAAAAAATGTCTTCATGCCTTAAAATAGCTTGAATGTAACTCTATAGCCTACCATTGCCTAATTTAGTATACGTGGTGCTATGAATATGCAAATTAGCCACGCCTCCACTCACACCAGCTCAGGTGACTATCACACATTGGTTACAAGGTAGTTTGTGACGTCAGAAACATCAGCGATTTCAAACCGCCTTTATAGGTTCACTGCAGTTTTAAGGAGAAACTTAGAAATGGCGTTGACTTGAGTTATTAATTTGCACATGGTTTGTCTTAAAGCATATATAAAAACACTACACAGACATGTAAACAACATTAAAAACTTGATTTTCTTCACAGAGGGACTTTAACAAATACAACTTTTATTTACTAAATGTTGAAATTAACATTAACAAAGATTAATAAATGCTGGCGAAGTATGTTCATTCTACAGTTCATGTTAATGTTAACTGAAGTAGTTTACTATATATTCACTAATGAAACCTTATTGTAAAGTGTTACGACCATACCTCTGAGACTGCATCGGACAGTGAACCAGATCAGTACACAAATATACAAGTAGAAGACCTATACAATGAAAAATATAAAGTAACAAATTCATTACTCATCTTTGATGAGTAAAAAAAAAAGAGAAAAAATATGACCCCACATTTTTCTTGGTTTAATCTCATTCTTTCCATTGACTCTCACCACAGCTTGCTTGATGTTCTGCTGGCTGCCAACTTTCCGTAATTAGCTCTCTCTCCCCGGCCGCGCTCACAGTGAGGCAGAGTGCAGCCAAATGTAAATCTCTCCAGAGGCTTTCCACAGCATGAACATGACACACATCTGGAGGACGCCAGATTCTTGACACGTTACAAGAACCAGTCAGTGCGACCGGTGCAGGACCATTCGTCTTCCTGTATGCACTGCCACCTCCCTGGCCTTATTCACTTTTTCCATTCCGCTCTCCCTCTCTCTTTTTTTGTTGTTCGTTTTTTTTACTGCATGGCTCTGGTGAATGAGCCCCCTTTAATCTCATGTCAGACGCTTAATGCACAGTTATTTTGGGTATTTGGAAAAAACTTCCACTTGTTATGAAAGGCAGAAACAGCCTTTCATGTGTTTCAACCACAAACATACCTGCTGGGTAGTTAATTGTGACTTTGTAAAAAAAAGCTTGGGAGATGAATCATAGTTCAAAGCAGCTTCGAGTTTGGTATATCTAAACTGAAGAAGGCACCAAATGTCGGTTAGTTGTGCACGACTATTATGAGCAAAAAATCCTACTACATTCACAACAAAAGATGTTTATTTGCGTGTGATCTGCATGTGTAGGCTGTATTAGCTGGGGGAAAGGTTGAGTGTGGAGTGGAGCATTCTTTCCATTACCCAGACCAAATCAATGCACTGAGGTCCCAGCCAGAACGCCACGTCCCCTCCCCCACTCCAGTGGTGACAAGGGGGCCAGTGGAAAGAGCTGACCCAGGCACAGCACACTGGCCTAATTGCAGTTCTGGCCTCCTGCTTCTGTTCCTGATGCTGAACAGTGGTTGCCACAGAGCATGGATAAAATACTCAACCACATGGACAAGGGAGCAACACAAGTCTATTGGATGCTCACCCAAAAATCTAAATTCTGTCATCATTGACTCACCCTCATGTCATTATAAACCTGTATGCATATCTATCTCCTACTGAACACAAAATAATATATTTTGAAGAATGTCGAGGAACCAAAAGTTTCGGTTCCTATTGAGGTCCATTGTATTTTTGTCAATATTTTTCAAAATATCTTTTTTTTTTCTTCAACAGAAGAAATAATTGAATACAGGTTTCGAACGAACATGAGGGTAAGTAAATGATGACAAACTTTTCATTCTTGGGAAAATAACTAGTTTTTTAAGTATATGGGTCCAAGTATAAAACAACAATAACTGTTTTACACATCTGTTGGAGAAATATCTTAGAATACAAATCAAATCTAGTCCAAGAGTAAACTTCTTCTTTTTTTTCTTTTCTTTTTTTGCATTGGCGACCCTCAATTGTAACTTTATCCACAAGGCTTAATGGGCATCTGGGAAATCCACCATGCACTAACTTGACCTTGACGTCTTTGTGTAAAATGACATTCTTGGTCATATTGGGGGCTGAATCTTGCAGAACACAGATTGCAAAAAATGACATTAGTTTTGGAGACACTTTTATCTATATCAATCTATCTTTTTTCTCTCAGTAAAAATAAAATAATTTCAAAGTAATACCATGCATGCAGAATGCCTCAATCAACTTACATGGACAATTATTAAAGGAAATCTGCAGGCATTGCAACTCCACAATGGAAAAAAGCATTATTTTGGAGAACATCAATATTTTTTAAAGGTTGCAATGCTCTTCTCATGCATTAACATTGATTAGGGATTATCAATAAGGCATGATGGTTTTCAGTTGCATTGCTTTTATGTTTGGAATATATCTGACCTCATATATGACCCATCCACCAAACAAACTTTGAAAATTAGCATTTGAGAGAAGTAAGAGCTTTAAGTGGAGCACTGAAGTGTCATCGTACAAAGAGGCACTGACCGTGGCATTTCATTGTGGTCCTTTCTCAACATTGTTCCAGTGATTGGATTTCACTGATTGTTTCCATCTTGTTGTAGAAAAGCCCTCTGAGCCCCTCGACTGTATCTGAGAACAATGATAATATGGGGGTGTTCAGGATGACACCCACTTAAATATGGATACCTGAACCCTTCTCTCAATAATAATAGACGCAGGTTGAAGGTGAGGCTACGGAACGTGACAAAATACTTATAAACACTCGTGCACCTTATGGATGAAGCAATACACACACAATTTTTTTTAGTCCATTTAAAACTTTGGAAAGGATTAAGAATGGCAGACTTATGACAACAAAATATGACAATTCATGTTATTCTGGAAGACAGACTGGGAGGCATTTGAAAAAAGCAGAACCTCAAAACGCAGATTGAGATTTAATAATGCAAAGCATAATTGTATTTACATATTTCAAAGCCATTTATTATTATACAAATTTTGGAAAATAAATATTTACAAACCAGCAACATCAAGTTGTACAAAAACATTTTCCCCCTCTATGTCCAGTGCAAAAAAACAAAAACAAGAAACATTTAGAAATAGCCTGTAAACCATTATTTCTGTTGTTATAATAAATTCTCGTAAAATATCTGACACCTTTAATGTTTACTGACCAGCTGAGTTTACTGACCAACTACCTCATTTAAATAAACTGTAAAAAGGCTTGTGGAGGATATTCACATGCCCTTTTTAAATGATGATTGACATGTCCCAAATATTTTTTGCTTTATTAGAATAAACTTGTAAGAAAAAAAACCCCACATTGGTCTCAGCTGTCTCTCCTTTAACTTTTCCAATGAGCTGTGCCCATCTCATAGCAAATGACTTTCAGTGTATACAAAATGCGTCCTTTGTTCGAAAAAACAAGGTGAATTATTAATTTTATAAGAAAAACAAAAACAATGAATAATAAATATTGCTTGTTAATTATTTCTATTCAGTCTGATAAGGCAAACATTGATAAAATGTTCTTTAAAAATAAAGTCCACTTAATTGGTGATATACAGTAATAAACCTTTGGTTTAATTCAAACGCATATCAAAAATTTGATCTATAAGTCTTCAGTGGAATCAGTAAAAAGGTTAATACAATACTTTGACTTGAATTAATGAATAAAAAAAACTAAAAATGTGAATTAATGTTCAGCTTCAAAAGTGGACTTGTCAGAAAGTCAAATCCTCTTTTCGAATATAAAAAGGAAAGTTCTAGGAATGAGAGTGATCTGTGGGTTCACAGCACTGCGAGGTCATGGCAGGACTTGGAGCGCACTTTCATGGCCATCTTCTTGTTGTTCTTGGCCGCCAGTCGATCCAGGAAGCGTCTGGCCTTCTTGGTGATGCTCTCTTTTCGCTTGTAGACAGAGCGTCGGCGCTCATTGATTTCTTTGCTGTCTCGCCGCAGTCGGATCTGCCTCACAATGCCCTCAAAGAGCTCATGGACATTGTGGTGGAGCGAGGCGGAGGTTTCTATGAACTTGCAGTCGAACACCACAGCACAAGCCCGACCCTCTGCCAAAGAAGACCAGGTTTGTGTGAGATCCTTGGATTGACCCAATAATACTTATTGCAAAAGCCTTACAGTACATCACATCATAGCAGCGCTTAAAGGAATAGCTCACCCAAAAATGAAAATGATCCTATAATTTACTCAACCTCAAGCCATCCTAGATGTATATGACTTTCTTCTTTCAGCCGAACACAATCGGAGCTATATTAAATAATATTCTGGCTCTTCCCAGCTTTGCTTAGAGTTTTTGAAGCTCCAAAAAGCGCATCCATCCATCATTAAAGTAATCCATACGACTCCAGTGGGACAATAAAGGCCTTCTGAAGCGAAGCGATGGGTCTTTGTAAGAAAAATATCCATATTTAAAACTTTATTAACTATAATCACTGGCTTTCGGCAACGGCCATACGCCTGTTTACGAGAGAGTCGAGTTCCAGTGGAAGGGTGACCCTTGACCTGACGCATGACGTAGGACATGTCGATATAAGAGAAGAGGAGCTACGTCATACGTCGGGTCAGAGGTCACCCTTCCGCCGGAACTCGACTCTCTCTTTAACGCACGTACGGCCGTTGCCGGAAGCCAGTGATTATAGTTTATGAAGGATGTATGCGCTTTTTGGAGCTTTAAACACTATTAAATGCCATTGTAAAGCTAGGAAGAGACAGGATATTATTTTAATATAACTCTGATTGTGTTCAGCTGAAAGAAGAAAGTCATATACACCTAGGGTGACTTGAGAGGGTGAGTAAATTATGGGATAATATTGTCATTTTTGGTTGAACTATTCCTTTAAGGCTTATGAATCTGCACCATGTCAAACAATTGTGCTTCAGGGGATTCACTAGCTGCATTTACATGGACCCTTAAAATCCGTTATGTAATCGGACTAGTTGCACAGTCGGAATAGAAAAAGTCACATGTAACCACATCAATCGGAATGAATTGGCCAAATACAAATTTATTTCGGATTGTAAAAGGTGGATTACACCTTTTCTAATCATTCGAAAGGACATGTTAACCTGATTGAAAACCAACACAGAAAGGTACTGTATGTGCAATGAACTATAAATGGCATAATGACGCACGATGTACGGAAGGAACGATCTGTTGTTGGTGAATAGTGTAATTCTAGAATTCTTATTCCACTTATCGTCTGTGAAGTGCTGCAGGGGAATGTCGTACCAGCAGTCCTTGCTTCGGACTCTCATCCACAGACACCTTTGTTTTGGCCGCGGCAAGGGGCATTTTACTGCTTAATAAATATAAGCAGCACGGCACAAAGCTTCATGTGCTCGTCGTCTCCTAATCAGGACCCGAAATAGATAAATATTTAGTCTGCATTTTAAAACAAAGAAAAGAAGCGATAGCAGGATAATGGTTAGTATGTGCCAACAGCGGGAAACCTTGTATTTCCATGCAGTGTGTACGTGTCAAAACGATCAAATCCGATTTGAAGCTTGTGACATATAAAAGCTCACATTAACCTGATCACTTTATTTAGTGTTCATGTAAACACTATGATTGGATTCATTAATCGGAATAATTTCATTCAAACAAAACGTGTCCATGTAAACGTAGCTACTGTGACACACACTACCGTCCAAAAGTTTGGGGTTGGTAAGATTGTGATGTTTTTGAAAAAAAAGGTCTCCTATGATCACCATGGCTGCACATATATTAAAATACATTAAAAACAGTATTTTTGTGAAAATAACTTTTTTCTATTTAAATATAATTGTTTCCTGTGATGTCAATGCTGAATTTCCAGCATCATTATTCCAGTCTTCAGTGTCACATGATCCTTCAGAAATCATTCTAATATGCTGATTTGGTGCTCAATAAATATTTCTTATTATTATCCACGTTGAAAAAAATTGTGCTGCTTAATAGTTTTAGGGAAACCATCCTACTTTTTTTTTGATGAATAGAAGTTCAAATGAACAGCATTTATTTGAAATAGAAAACCTTTGTAACATTATAAATGCCACTGTCACTTTTGATGGATTTATTGCATCCTCGCTGAATAAAAGTATTAATTTCTTTTAAAAAAACATACCGTCTCAAACTTTTGAACAGTAGCGCATAACATCCCTCTATGATGTGTCTGTGCGAATGATCCAAATCAAGACAGTTCTCACCTTCCACTGCCACCTCTCGAGAGCGCACTAAGTCACTTTTGTTTCCCACAAGGATGATGGGAATGTTTTCCGCCTGTCGGATGCGCCGCAGCTGGATTCGTAACTCCGATGCGCTCTCAAAGCTGCAGCGGTCGGTGATGGAGTAAACAATGATGTAAGCATTGCCCACCTGCATGCAGTAATCCTGCACCCACTTCTCATCTTCCTCCTGGGAGATCAAAAAATGAACACTTTTGAAAGGATAGTAGAATAAAATTATCATTATTTACTCACCCTCATTTGGTTCAAAACCTGTAACTTTTGGGGAACAACAAATATTTTATTATCAAGGATGCATTAAACTTTACAATGGTGACTGTAAAGACATTTAAAATGTTACAAAAGAATATTTCAAATAAATGCTGTTCTTTTGAACTTTCTATTAAGAATCCTGAAATATTTTTAATAGAGTCTCCACAAAAAATAGTAAGCAGCACAATTGATTTCAATATTGATTTCTTGAGCACTAAATCAACATATCAAAATTATTTCTGAAGGATCATGTCATGTGACACTGAAGACTGGAGTAATGATGCTGAAAATTCAGCTTTGCATCACAGGAATAAATGTCATATATTTTATTTCACTTTTTATTTGTTACAATTTCAGCCTTAGTGAGCATAAAATAGTTACTCAAAAAAATGCAAAATGCACTCAAAGTGTAAACACAGACCGCTTTAATGGACTTTAGCTGGAGCACTATGATGTTTTAATATTGCTTTTTTTTGGGGTGTAATCTTGCAGCTTCCCAATCCTAGTCCTCATTCATCTTCATTATATTGAAAGAAAGTGAAAGAGAATGACATGAGGGTAATTAGAGTTTTCATTTTAGGATCCCTTTAAACACTTATACATGTACTGAGGTATAAACAACAAACAATTCAAAGCTTTGTGTCGAGAAAATGCGGTGGATTGTAACATTTACAGAATTATTATCTCTGTAAACAATTGTTGAGTCCAGCAAAGCGGAGTTGCCAGACAGACCTCACAGAGGAGAGTCATCGATAGCGGTGTAATGAGGCCCTAGAGCGATCAGTGTACTTGTCTGTGTGGTCAGCAGCAGGGGCCAGCTGTATGATGCTTGCTCACTGCAGGCCATCGCTCAATGGAGTTTAGCCACCGGCAGTGAGAGGCCATGTTTTTTCCACAGCATTGCACAAAAGGCATTGTGGCCCTGTATATGAGACTCGTGTCTACAAAGACAGACTCACGGCTGACACACGCAATCCCCGGAAGATGAAATGCCTTCAGATTTTCCTTTATTTACATCTGATAATTCGTCGAGTATGAGGTTGATTATGTTAAGACATATTGATGTATGAAGTTTGCATACCTGTTTTTCGGTTTCCCACGTGTCCATCACGACTAGGGTCGTCTCCTCCTCATCCACCGTAAGGGTTTTCTCATATGTATCCTCTATAGAAACATTCAAAACTGCATTTTAAGTCTGTTTGGCAAAATATCAGTGACATTAATTTGACATCCAAAACAGCATTGGCAACTACAAACAAATAACTAGGTCAAGGTCTCATTTGTTAACATTTAAAGAGTTAGATCACCAAAAAAAACACATTTCTGCCTTTAATCACTCACCCTCAAGTCGTTCCCAACAAGTAAGCCCTTCATTCATCTTTGTAACACAATTTAAGATATTTTTGATGAAATACGAGTGCTTTCTGACCCCCTATACACAGCAATGTTTTTACCACTTTCAAGGCCAAGAAAGGTAGTAAAGACATTGTTGAAATAGTCCATGTGACTCCAGTGGTTCAACCTTAATGTAATGAAGCGAGGAGAATACTTTTTGTGCGCAAAATAAACCAAAAAAGCGACTTTATTCAACAATTTCTTCTCTTCCATGACAGTCTCTGACGCTGTTCACGTGAGGACCACGACGCATGCAGGATCCGGCCAATACTGAGCCAGCGTTCTGACGTAGAACCCTGAAGCGCTGTACTGTGTTTACAATGTGAACAGCGTCAGAGACTGACAGGGAAGAGAAGAAATAGTTGAATAAAGTCGTTATTTTTGTTTTTTTGCGTACAAAAATGATTCTCCTCGCTTCATAACATTAAGGTTGAACCACTGTTACATGGACTATTTCAACAATGTCTTTATTACCTTAAAGTGGTAATAACGTTGCAGTCTATATGGGGTCAGAAAGCTCTCGGATTTCATTAAAAATATCTTAATCTGTTTTTCCGAAGATGACTGAAGGTCTCACGGGTTTGGTAAGACATGAGGGTGAGGAATTAATGACAGAAATTTCATTTTTGGGTGAACTATCCCTTTAATGCATGAGCTAATATGAATGAACAATGAGCAATATAAATATATATATATATATATATTATATATATAAGCACATATTGACATTTGTTAATGTGAGTTAGTAAAAATATTATTGTTCATGTTAGTTCAAAGTGCATTAACTAATGTTAACAAATACAATTTTTTATTTAAAAAATGTAGCAGTAAATGTTGAAATGAACATGAACTAAGGTTAATAAATGCTGCAGAAGTAGGCCTATTGTTTATTATTAGATCATGTTAACTAATGCAGTTAACAAATTAAACTTTATTGTAAAGTAACCATGATTTTACCATGGCTATATTTTCCTAAAAATAAAAAAATCACATACAGCTACATAATACATACATATATATATGTTTTTCTGGACATTAAGTAAAAAAAATGGTTGATTCAACAAGAAATGGGCTTATTAAAAGGTGAAATTCTTAAAAAAGAAACCAGTTTGGCATAATCGATTATCTTTTAAAAGTGCTTCACTGCATATTAACATTTGATCCAACCAACATTCAGAAAATAAATTTAAAACAAAACATAGAGAGCTTTCATAAAGGCCCTCAAGACTGCATGTATCAATAAGTAACATATCAGATAATTTGACCTTTTTATGACAAGGTATGATTAGTTAAGGTTGTAAAATGACATGTGGTGCGACTTCCCAAAACTTAAATATTTCATGATTTTGTAAAAAACACAGGCCTACATTTTAACTTGAATATATATATATATATTATTTTGTACACAAGGTAAAAGGAAAATGTTCTTTACAAATATTTTCCTTTTCTTTATCATGGACACTAAAAAAAACAACGAAAAAATTGCTGCCATTAATGTGTTTGTGTGCGATACATTTAAACGGTGCTTTGTTATAATCACAAGCGTGAAAAATGCATGTGAAGTGGAAGAGTGGAAAAATCATTGAGCCGTGTCTGATAAACTGATCGCATAGCTAGTTTGACAAGAAGATAAAACACACTTTGCTCCAGTCTAGTTTGATACTGACCTTGTCTCATTTTTCCACTTTAAATCTACTCTGTCACTTTTCGAGACCTCTAAAAGATGTACAGCACAACATTTGAATTCACGGTAAAGAATAACAGTGTCCTTAATCAACTTCAATGTCTCAAAACTTCATGTCAGTTAAAATCTAAATGTTAAGGCCAGATCTAAAATAAAATCAAGACATCTGCTACAGGAAACGGTGTCCTCAACCTATTATTTTTACAGATATGATAACTCTGTGCTAATAACTAAGGTGTATGCTAATGCAGTAAAATTACAAAGCATTCAAAACAATCATGTCACTCAACGAAAGCCAGTTAAGATAGAATCAAAGAGATTTTATAGAAGCTTTACAAGCCATTGGGATAGAACACTGACCGTAACATCTTATCTCAAATGAATTTGTAAATTGTAATGCCTTCAACATAACGATAAAACAACATAATATATTCAAATGTTTTTTATCAGTAAAAAAAAAGGAAAAATAATACTATTCAGAAAGGACTCATTCAATCGATCACAAGCGACAGTAAAGATTTATAATGTTACAAAGGATTTCTGTTTGATATAAACGCTGTTCTTTTTAACTTTCAATTCATTAATCCTGAAGAAAAACTAAAACTGAAAAAAAAATAAAAATAAACGTTCAGCAGCATATCAGCATATTAGAATGATTTTAAACTCAGCTTCGCCGAAATTAAAAAGTATTAAAATAGAAAACAGCTCTTTTAAATTTTAACTTTTAGGGTCATGCAGAAGAGTAATATGTCTCCAGTGATATATACACACATCCGCCTGTCAATGAGATGATTATTTACAGGATGATGTTCTGCTCAGGTCAAAGCCAAAACAGCAACGAGACACGGGGTCATATGCCATTAGACAGAAAAACAACATGTAGGTCAACAGACCGCCACACACAGATGCACATCTAATGCTTTCATAAAGGGATTTAGCATAGCTCAATGAATTAGGGAGACACAAAATGTGTGTGCTGAATATTAAAGTCATAACTGATAAGTTTTTAGTTACACAGGTCTCTGATGGACCAGTTTTGTGTAAGACAAAATGGATTGTCTCACATCCTTGGGGCACCAAGAGATGGACAGGACTGGGAGAATGGGACAGACGGAACAACAGTGCTGACTTTAAATCAGTCATGTGTTGTCCCATTGAAAGAAATGCACATATGCCAGCAAACTGAATGAAATGATTCTACATTTATGCTATAAAAGTGTAACGTTTACGCCATGCAAAGTTTAAAGTCTGCGCTTAAAGGCAGCAGTAATGCTCTAGACAACAGCTGCTACACAAATCAATGTACTGTATGTACTGTTTGCACTGACTGATGTATTAATCAATACCGTCATACAAGTAATGTTTCAGGATCAATCATGACGCGTGACTATTTGAGGCAATCAATCGGGCAGACCTAACAGTTTAGTCAAAGTTATTTAGGCGCTGGAATGCCATTTACAGTAGTGTGTCATTATGGTTACAGAATAACATTAAGTGTATGAATGGAAGGAATTAAACTATACCTAATTAATCAACTAAACTGATTTGATATGTAGAAAGACATGAACAAAAACTATAATGTATTTTGGGCTGTATACCTCCAATGTGTTTGTGGGCATCCTTCTCTTGTATTCCAGCAAAAATGTTGGCAAGGCTTGACTTCCCCACGCCGTGATCCCCCAACAAAACCACACGATAAAGAGTCTCGGATCCAGAGCTGTCCGACTCGGAGTCTGAAGACCAGTTGGCCCGTGAGTGGATGCTCTTGTCTCCTGGGTGGTAAGAGGCTGACTGGGCGAGCGGAGGGTGATACGGGTCAGCCGAGGGGTCTCTATCTCCCCGGCTCGCTAAACGAGAGGAGGGGATGGGAGTGCTCGCTCTTCTCCTCAGTGGTTCCTTTCCCTGTTTCTGTGTGTTGAGTGTCATCTTATAAACATAGGTATGCCTGAACAAAAAAAAAAGTGACATTATTATTAAAGGAAAACAAACAGTCTGGGCATAATTTGTTAGTTACCATGTAGTAATACTATTAAATAGTCTTGATTCACTGCATATACATTATACACCACTAATAAAAAAAAAATAAAAAAAAACTTAATGAGGTGCATCCCGAGACATACCTAATTAATAACTTTTAACTGGTAGTGTTGAAGATACCAGGGCTAGTTGTCACACTTTTTACTCCAGTGAATATTTGGTTTATTTGTTTCAAGTGTAGTATGCATATAAACTGACTTAAAAAAAATTGGTCCAAACTTAGACATAAAATTCTTTGCAAAAAACCTTTTGGACAATTTATCTATTGGAAATTATTCAAAATTTAAAATGCTAAATTCTAAAATATCAAAACTTTTCTCAACAAACATTGAACATGTGACAACTTGCCCCATTCTGAGAACAAAAGTTATTTCCCCAAAATGATATGCTTACTAGGAACAATTTTAGTTTAGGTTTAGTTTAATTATTCTAATTAAGTGAACTAAGTGTTTGAAACCAACATACCAAACCACTGACAGTGAAAAGTGTTGACTCTAAACATTAGTTACTAAAATCCTTGTGACAACTTCCCCTGTAACAACTAGCCCCGGTGTCTCTAAATATTCATGCATTTTACTATATTTCATGCATTAATAAACACAACAACTAAACAAACCAGGCATATTCCAACAAAAACATCCTTAGAATGTTTAATGTACTCACAACCATGTCCGTAAACGAAGGTTTTAAAGCATACAGGTTCACATCAATCCACAGAATGAAGTTCAAAGTGAATCAATCAGTTTGCGCGCAGTGGAGTTTGAGGAACCGGTTGCAGAGAAACGCTACACCGCTGCAGTCATGGCAACAGCCCGCCGAGTTCCACAACGCTTTTAAAAATTTAAGAGCGGAATGAAGCATTTCTCTCATTCTCTCGCGCTGTCTGTCACAGCCTCGTCACCCGCAGCGCGCGAAATGGAACGCTCGTGCGCTCGGAAAAACATCGGTGAGTTCACATCTATGACCTTTCACTCACCTTTATCTCACCACACGCAAGTTTTAGGAGTCCGAAGCGCGACTTCTCAGTTCATCCTTCCACTTGTAGACTTTGAGCGTCAGTCCACAGCGCTGGATCGGTGTGAAGTCGCATGTATCGTGCCTTTGTGATTAAACACAGGTGGACTCCTGTTGCCAACTCAACTCGAGCTCAGAGCGCGCGGAGCGGAGAAACGTGCTTTCTGTTTATATTACTCACATGATCCATAAACATAGCTCAACAAATGGGCCCTCGACTGTAAGTCTCGTGGGTCCTCGCTGAGCGTCTTTCAACATCATCCAGGGCCACGAAATGTTATAATGTGCCTTTTTAGCACCGTCCCACTCCATCTCCATGACGTCGATGTTCTGTCATTTCCTGCTTAAAGCTGAGCTGAGATATCATAAGTTATGAGAATGTTCTCATTAGTCCAATTGCTTTGATGTAAAACGCATCTTGAGTTAATGATGTCATCACTGGAAAGTCATGCAATGTGAAACCACACACATTGCATTTATTTTTCTTTTAGAGACAAACATCCACAGATGTTTCTTTTCTTGGCGCCTATGCAATTGGATAATGAATGTTGCCATTTTATTGCATCTATTTAGTATTTTTGTTTCTAAAATAAGTTTTATTTATTGAAAAAAGCATTCCAGCACTGGATACATAGTAAATAAAAAAACATAAAAAAATCTTGAATCTTCGCATCAGTGAAATAGAAGAAGGTTTATCCAGCTTAGATCACAGTTATTTTTTTTACCAGGAATTTTTAATTCTCTGAGGCTCAGTTGAATCTTTTCCAACTGAAACAACAAAAGTAATCAAACCAGTCGCCCGTACACTGGGGTGCTGAAATCCATTACTGTTTACAGAGCAAGCCTTGTTCCCACACTTTGGTCAATTACATCAATGTCACACAACTACTGTTTCAAGGTTTGCAAAATGGCTTTGAAATGCTCCATTTGCTAGATAAATAGTTATATATTATAGTCATAAAATGAAGCACTCGCATACTTTGAGGATTGACACTTTAAAGTGTCACTGACTGCAATAACATTTGCTTGCTGAGTGGTACCAAACACCAACATCGTGCTCCTCGACATGGGAAACAACATGGACAAATACGATGAGCATCTTCTGCAGAAGTTCAGGCTGCAATGGCTGATTTGCGCGCTTGGCAAACAATACAAAGTATTAGGAATAATTTGAGGTTACACTTCTAAATTTACAACTACATGTCAACAAACTCATTAATTTGCAACTACATGTCAACCAAGTCTATCGGTAGACTATCGTTAGGTTAAGGCTTGGTAAAATAAGTTTTTACATCAAGACATCACACTACTGTTCAAAATTTTGGAAAAGTTTTTGAAAGAAATTAATACTTTTATTTAGCAAGGATACATTAAATTGATCAATAGCGACAGTAAAGACATTTATAATGTTACAAAGATTTCTATTTCAAATAAATGCTGTTTTTGTTACAAAAATGTTAAACAGCACAACAGTTTTCAACATTGATAATAATAAAAAATATTTCTTGAACACCAAATCAGCATATTAGAATGATTTCTGAAGGATCATGTGACACTGAAGACTGGAGTAATGATGCTGAAAATTCAGCGTTGGCATATACATAGTAACATTAAAATATAAAATATAAAATTGTTATTTTATATTATAATAATGTTTCAGAATATTCATGTTTTTACTGTATTTGATCAAATAAATGGCTTTTGTGAGCATAAGAGAATTCTTTTAAAAAGTTTTGAATGTTAGTGTACCTACAATAAGACAACTGTATGAATGCTAATATAAAAAGTCTGACTTTTAAAGAGGTATTCTGTTACTACTTACCAAAGGAAAGTGGCCACTTAACATCTGCAGCTTAGTTTGTGTGACACTAAAATACATGTAGTATGCAGTTGCATTTAAAAGGCACATCAATAAATTACGGTACTTGCACTAGAGTGGAATATATAGAAAAAAAATAAAGAGGATCGAGCCAATAAAACAAACTGAAAGCAAAGACAAATAAAGCAAGGAAGATCTGTAAAAATGTTTGACTGAGTAAAATGATTTAATGAAGTGGCTCCATTGATTTTCGTCTGTAATAACAGCTCAAGGGAAGACTCAAAAAGGTAATGCGTTCAGCACAGGGCTACACGGGGAGTAAATCCTCTTGGGGTATATTGAGATGGACGTCCATATCTGGAGTACACCTAAAATATAGACAACACAGTGACAGTGACTGTAAACAGCCAGTATACAACCCAAGGCCTAGTTCACAGAAGAAATTAAACTTCTGTCATCATTTACTCGCTCTCATGCAAACCCAAGGAACTGTTTTTGCCCATATATTGAAAATCAATGGGGTCCAAAACTACAGCAAACCAGAATGAGATTCATTATGGCCAAAAAACACTGATATATGTATCTTCTATTGTGGTCCCCAGAAGAAAGTCATACAAGTTTGGAACAACAAATGATGACAATTTTTATTTTTGGGTGCAAAGACATCTGTAAATAAGAAGGCCTCCTTATGGCACATCTGCCTTTAAACATGGTCACCACAGCCTGAGACAGTTTGTTTAAGACCGGAAACATGAGAACTTTCTCTGCTGGGGCTCAGGACATCTGCAGATACTAAAGCCATGTCTCTGTCACGAGCGGAGAAGGAAATCCCAGATCTGTTTATCATTATCTCTAGTTAATGGAAACCTTTTTAATTTGTTGCTCAGTGTGACATGATATGTGAACACACTAAGTGTTTTTTGCTTGTTTTCCACGTTCTTTGTCCCCTAGGCCAGAACACTTAAGGACCAAAGGTCCATATGAATATATCTTAACTGTGATATAACCGTTCCCAAGGGTGGCAAGAGGTTGTGCAGGACCTTGGAATAAAGTGTCTGATTGTTTTGGAGAGGAAAATGACATGCTGTTTTGGAACAGACTGTTGGGAAATGTGAAACCTTCATTAACCTTTAATGGGCGCCAGGGATTCCATGAATGCACAGCATTCTCTTGTTCTTCATTTATCTTTAAGATGGCCTTTGGAGTCTTTTCCAAAACTGTAATATTACACCATCTCCAACAGCCCAATACCTTTCAAACCCAAGCCATTGTTTGAAAGTAGATGGGGCGAGATCAGATTTGCAATGCTGGATCTCCAATAAAGCTCCTTGGGTTAGGGAAAATGTTACTTATCATACATATTTGCTTTTATTCACCTTCATGTCATTCCAAACCTGTATGACTTTCTGCATCAGAACACAAAAGAAGATATTTAGAAAAATATCTTGTGGTTTTTGTTCATCCAATGAAAGTCAAGGGGGTCTAATTTGGTTTTGGACCCTGTTTGTCTTTTATTGTATGGACAAAAACAGTTGAAACATCCTTCAGAATTTCTTCTTTCACATTCTGCATAAGAAAAAAAGTCGAACAGGTTTGGAACGACATGATGGTAAGTAGATGATGGCAGAAATGCATTTTTGGGTGAACTATCCCTTTAAACTGTTTCTCAATGCATGAAATGAGCATCTTAAATAACCCATATTAGATGTTAAACTATCATGGGCTGTGTGCTGTCAGTATGTTTGAGAAGGCTCTTGAAATTGAAGTGTTGCTGTTCTATATCTGTTTATGGGAGGGGTAGGGTCATGCTAACACTGTTAGACATTTTGAGGGGTTTGTTGAACTTCCTTTCAAGTGGTCAATTTTGTGAGAACTTTTCTCTGCAACTGCAATTACTGTATAACTTGAGAATGCTTCAACTCAACAGCTTGCCAATGTTCTCGTGTTAATAGGACATAAGAACTGTTTGTGATAAAGAAGCTGTTTGCATCAATAACTCATTGTCCTCATCCACTTACTTATCTGATTTCAGGAAAACATCTGGAAAGATCTCTCTCCTGATGTTTGGTCTTGATAGTTGCAGTTCCTGAATACTCTTCATTAGCTCTTCGTTCTTCTTCTCTAGCTCCATTATCACCTTAAAAATATATACAGTAAATATACAATGTAAATACATCAATAAATACATTTACAAATTAACATACGGTTTTCAAATAATTCATAAGTCTACCTTAACAATAAAAAATTAACTTTAATAATATATTTTAAAAAATAATCACTTTTCTGTGCATATTAATCTCTTCCCTCATTGTGGAATTCTGTGAGGCCACGAGTTTGACAATGGGAGGGATGTGGGATACATGTTTCTGAAAATCAAACAACATAGATGTGTTTGATAATGCACCTAGAAAAGTCAAGCATTACCTCAATTAAAAAATAAAATCTAAAAATTGACATAAAAGAGCTTCTTTACCTCAACAACAGCAGAAAGCACTTCCTGTTCTCTTTGGTGTTGGCATCTCTCCAAATGGACTGTTTCTTTCTTAAACAACAGATTTACATCCTCTTGCTCTTTCTGACAATTACAGAGGAGAAACATATTAAAACATTATTGAAGATTGAAGAGTTCTTATGGAAGCTAGAACCACAAGTGTATTTGAATAAATAAAGCATTTTCCTGGATCTAACTTTAAGATGTCAGCTTTTATTCATCCAGGCAGTAAGTCCTGCTTATTTTTCGGTTGCACTTTATTTTACAGTACGTGCACTTACAGTGTACTTACCTAAGAAAGTACAGGGTAATAATAAGGTACCTACATGGGTTAAGGTTAGGTTTAGGGTAGATTCAGAGAGAGTACCTAGTTATTACCCAGTTATTGCAATTACTATAAGTACATAGTATATATACATGGGGAACAGGACTGTAAAATAAAGTGCTACCCATTTTTTACCTGTTGCATCTCTTTCAGTCTGTCCAGTTTTCTTTTCATGTCTGCAATCTGCAAGGCCTTGACTGGGAACTCCATATCTTTGTATGTCTTCAGGAAGCGGAGCTCTTTC
Organism: Phoxinus phoxinus; assembly: GCF_949152265.1. Taxonomy (NCBI): domain Eukaryota; kingdom Metazoa; phylum Chordata; class Actinopteri; order Cypriniformes; family Leuciscidae; genus Phoxinus; species Phoxinus phoxinus. The sequence goes on along the minus strand of NC_136897.1, from coordinate 18,060,898 downwards.
CGAGCCTTTACCACCTCTGCTTTTACCATGTCCAACTGCTTCTGCAAACCTGCACTTGTAAGATAGTCAATTAAAGCTTGTTGTTGCAGTTTGGGGTTGTTTGTTTTAGCTTTAGCATTAACGCTATATGGCCAAAAGTGCCTGGATACCCAAACATGTAGACTTATCTGTGCGCACAGGGGCAATATCATGCTGGAACAGAAGAGGGCCTCATTCTACATGAAATATTTATGTTATGTTTTAAGAGGCATCTTTCAAAAACATGTAAAGAAATTGTACTGGCTGCAAACTTTTGAATGGTAATGTAGCTGGAATAGCAAAGCCAATTAATTAGATTAGAAAAGTGTTTCCACATACTTTTGGCCATACATAGTATACAAATTGCATTTAAAAGTAATAATGAAAATAGCTAAAACATAATTGATTGTAAAGTGTAGAAGTTTTAACTAACCGCTGAGATTAGTCTGTGACACTTCCTCTGTATCTGTCAGCTCTGCGTTGGCACTTTTAATAAGACTGTTATCCCATTTTTTCAAAGCTACCATTGATCTCTAGAAAAAAACATATATCAAATTTCACTGGTTAAGGGAACTTAAAGGTGCAATAAGCGATTTCTGAGAAACGCTGTTGATATTTAAAATCACCAAAACAAACACACCCCTATCTTGATAGCCCCGCCCAAGCGTGTGTGAAGCTGTGAAGCCAAAGCGTCTCGATCGCCCCCCGGTAACTGGTCCTAGTATAGGTCATAAACCCCGCCTCCCCATGTTATTTAACGGCACGTGAGACCAACTAAACAATTCAATTTCACTTCAAATCTTTTTTCCAAAGATGGTTTCTGTCATTTACTGTATAGTTTGTATCAGGCTGATGTAAGTTCAAGTGTTTGTTTTTAAAATAAGTTTGTTTTTAGTTAGTTATTTGATGCGGTGGTGTGATGCGTCATGATTGACTGCTGTGATTGACAGGTTCTCTGAGCGAAGTAGTCACTGAAGCACCAACAGACTTTTTTTCGGGATCTTCGGAGGACTGAGGAGATTGGAGCTTTAAATTTAATATCTAAATTTCTACAATTAATAAAAAAAATGTGCAGGAGCGTATGCTTGCGATTGATTCTGCGAGAGTAAGGGCGGGGCCTTGATTTTGTGGCTTTACTTCCTGCTCACTACTGCGCAGACTCAGGTTCCGAAATCGCTACTGCGCCATATCGGGACACTGACGGCTTCACTTCTCACCAATGGAAGAGAGATATCTTTACAGTATATGGCCCCGTTTCGGTGCGATCCACTTTCAACAGCGTTTCTCAGAAATCGCTTACTGCACCTTTAATACTCAACATTGAAAACGTTTGAATTCAGTGCTCTTTGTGTACAGTGGGATCTAAAAACATAATACAATATAGCTCACCCTCATTTGTTCTCTCTGTGTGAGCAGTTCTTTGGCCCTGGAGACTGAGCTTCTGTCTGTGTCAATAATGCTTCTGGCCATCTGCAGGTTCCTCTCTTGAAGCTGTTCACAGTGCTCCTCCAGGTTTTTTATTGCGTTTTTTCTGGATGTGATGAGTAACTACAACAGATTGCAGTTGTCAGCGTGGCGTAAACTAAACACAAGTGAACTATTAAAGTTGGCTTTCCTGCTTTACAGTACACACCATCAGTGCTTTGATGTTGTCTTTCCTCTTTGAGGTGATCTGGTCCTGCTCCATTTTTTCAGGTGCCCTTCTTGTAACGTTAGAGAGTTTGGGGAGTGTTGTGAAATCATTTTGGACAGCGTTTTGAGATTTTCCTGTTCATAAAGCAGAGATTACAAAACAATGCATAAAGACAGACATGTCTCACTACAGTAGAAGCATAACATTTATCCTTAGCCATGTTTATACCTGATTTTCCAGTTGGAGATGATATGACTGCTTTATGATGAAATGTTGCCCAAAGCAGAGGCTTTGGTCTTGTACTTCGCTCCCATTTGCTGTAATCCTTGAAAAAATATTTTAATAAAAAAAAAGGTTTAGTCTAACTGCAGCTATTTTACTTTACAGAGAGCAATAACTTACTCATAAGTTACATAAAAGTTAAAATGGAGTGTACTGCAAACCTTTTCATTATGTGCCACAAAATTCCCAAACATTATAACAGTAACGTTAACGACGACACAATCATAAACACAGTTTGACGTCAGTCATTCAGTCAGTCACACCGCCGGATGAAAGTTCAACATTTCTTGGCGTGTCATGATGTTGTTTTCTTCACCGGTAAAATCAGTTCTGTCGATATCAAAAAGTTATCAAGAGTTCTTAAACATTCCAGAAGCTTGCCATAGCAACCGGAGATACACGACGACACGCCTGTGTACAACCATGTACAACCTGTACAACGTACTTGTGCTGCCATCTAGTGGACATACTGAGCATGCGCGAAAATGGGGAAATTCTCTTGTTTCCTGTCATTCTTTTTTTTTCATAATTTAACAGAAAAACGAATGTAATCCTTTATGTAAACGTCTATAAATCCCAATACATTATATGTGATTGTAGTAAAGTAAGTGAATTAAGAAACCCATAGTAAAATTCAAAATACACAAAATACACTATTATTGCATTGCAGAACATGCAGTTATATACATGATTAAATCATTAATTGTAAAATATTTTCAAAATACACTTTTATTGTGGACATTCTTGCATTATAAGATAAGGTTATGTATTTGTTTTATAGAAGAGAATGTTATACAAAACAGGTCTATCCAATGGCAAATTTACAACACATAAATAATAATAAAATGTATTATAAATAGCATATAGGAATGATTTAAATATTTGATTTAATACATGATTTTTAAATATGTTCTCATCAAAATATTAACATTAGGAATTATATTAATTTGTATAATGAATAGCAATGCATTAAACATTTAATAATTTCCCACACAAAAGAGCCTAATGTTATGTATTCATGAACTTTCACAGCACACAAAAAAGATGAACATTTCATGAATAACATTGAATAGCTCACAGTTTTTAAAATTATTGTTATGGCACCATCAAACTAGATCATTTTTATGATCACTGCAAATAATAAAATCTTAACATTTAAATATATTTTTAAAAAAGTGTTATTGAAACAGATGCTCTGTAGTTATACTCAAAAGTCAAAGTAAATGAAAAGAGTGATGACAGCATAGCTGCAGATTCTTCCGGATGAGGTTTTGATGGGCAGTTACAGTGTTGATGACATTATGCCGTGTTGTTGTTGATGTCCATTTGGCTGATGAGCTCTGTGACCAGCACCTGGAGCGTCTCTGAACGCATTTTGCTCACTTCCAGCACAGCTTCATGATTGACAGTCTCATTGTCCTCATAGCTTTTCACCACTTTGTTGGTGATGAGGGAGAGACCAAAGACTCTCATGCCACAATGACTGGCGACCAACACTTCTGGTGCAGTACTCATTCCTTTAAAGGCAAATTATGTATAAATTAATAATAAAATGCATAATTAAGACAATAACAACTATTCAATATAAAGTTTTTCAAGAATCCTGCCAAATTTAAAGGGTTAGTTCATCCAAAAATTCTGTCATCAATTACTCACCTTCATGTCGTTCCAAACCTGTAAGATTTCATCATCTTCGGAACACAAATTAAGATCTTTTAAAATGAAATCCAATAACTTTCTTTCCCTCCATTGACAGCCTATGCAACTGTCACTTTCAAGCCCCAAAAAGGTATTAAAGACATCATTAAAGTAATTAATTTGAGTCCAGTGATTTAACCTCAGTTTTATGAAGCGACACGAGGACTTTGTTTGCAACAAATAACATAATTTATCACTTTATTGACAAAATATTAATGCACGCTCACGCAACAACATCTGCTGTCGAATGTGTCGTGGTGCTCTCTGAACACGTCGCTTCATAAAATTGAGGTTAAACCACTATGTTTCTGGGGCTGGTAGTTACATGCTGTCACTGGAGGGACAGAAAGCTCTTAGATTTCATTAAAAATATCTGTTCTGAAGATGAACGAAAATCTTACGCGTGTGGAACGACATGAGGGTGAGAAATTAATGACAGAATTGTCATTATTGGGTGAACTATCCCTTTAAGCAATTTAAAGTGCCCCTATTATGCTATATTAAAGGCTCCTTATGTTGTTATGCCGCTCTCCTACAACAGGTTTACATGCATCCAAGGTTAAAAACACTTTATTGTACATTGCAGCATCACAGCTTTTCACAGTGTGTGAAACAGTTCGATGAAGGATTCAGTCTATCTAAACCCCTCCTTTTCCGAAAGCCTACTCCGCTCTGATTAGTCAGATGGCTCGGTCTGTTATGACTGGTCTGCCGTTAAACACCCATTATATATCTGAATTTCGAGCATCCTCATCCTTTGGATCCTTTGCTTTTGTCGACAACTTAAACCAAACTCCTCCAGTCCTCAGCTACAGCTACAGTGTTTGAGGGTCAAAGTAGTCATTGTTCGCGGGCAGCCAATGAAGACCATTGGCTGGCATTATGCAAATTTGTTACAAACCTATAAGTTTGTGCAGGAAGTAAGTCTGTGATCATCACTGACAACTCGCTTCAGACTCGATTCTTTCTTTTGGGAGACAATAACTCCATTTGTTAAGTACTTTGACCTTTGAAACTTTGCAGACCGTTTACATTTACAAACAGCTATATATAACAATAACCACATAAAAGGTAATATCCGAAAAAGCATAATAAGAGCGCTTTAAAAAACTCTGATTAGATATGAATTGTATTGATTTTACTAAATGAGACGCCATCTTACCAACTGCATCCACTCCCAGTCTGTGCAGAAGTCGGGCTTCAGCAACGGTCTCAAAGTTGGGTCCTCCCACCATGCAATACACGCCCTCTTGGACATACTGGGAGACGCCCATGCTCTTACAAATGTCGAATGCCATCTTCCGTAGGCTTTTGTCATAGACCCCAGACATGGGCGGAAATCGAGTGCCGAACCTTGATAGCGACCGATAAATGATTACATTGCTTGCACTGGTGATTATAATGAATGAACGCTTTCTTAACTCACTTCAACATGTACATTGATACTCACTTATCATCATTAGGGCCATTGAGAGGGTTCAGTCCAGCAAGTCCAGGGAAGTTAATGTGATCCCGTATGATCATAATATCACCACAGCTATAACTGTCCGCTAATGACCCCGCAGCATTAGTGACAATCAAGGTGTCGACACCCAGAAGCTTGAAAACTCGAACTGGAAAAGTGACCTGAGGAACACAAGCACAAATTCTGGTAATCCATTTTCAACATCCACCAAAGCTTGCTGTTGTACTGTACAAGGCATATTACAAATAAGCCATTTTAATCTAACCCTGTGTTATGTAAACCACACAAAAGTTTCATTGAATGATAAATTGTGCTCTGGCATAAAGCATGTGACTCAAATCAGCGTGACCAGAATGAAGTGACTATACAGTGTGGGCATCCAAAAAAAGGAATCTCCTTATTCTATCATCATTTTAGACTGCAGCATGACACAGCATGAATAGAACAGTGTTCTGTAGTTATTACTTTTGGAATGTAATATTATTTTGTTATAAAACATAATTCTATTTATGACACATGAAGAAACTGTCAAGATGTTGTATTAACATGGGCCATAAAGGAAATAAAGCCTGATGGAACATTAAACTGTGTTCGCCCAAGAATGATATGTACTGAAATTAAAAATGTTAAAAATGTACACTACTGTTGGGGTCAGTAAGATTATTTTTGTTAGTTTGTTGTTGTAAGAAATTAATACAGCAATTTTATTCAGCAAGGATGCATTAAATTGCATAAAAGTTCTATTTTATTTTAAATAAATGCTGCCTGTTTTCACAAAAATAAAGAAATAATATATTTTTTTCTTTTCTGGAGCACCAAATCATCAGCATATTAGAATGATTTCTGAAAGATCATGTGTCACTAAAGACTTGAGTAATGATGACATAAGAGACTTGTTTCAAAAACTGACCACAAATGTTTGAACAATATGCATACAATTTATGGCAAAGAAGTGGGGCATGTAGTGTATTTGGTTTGAAAAAGACTAACCTTGCTTAGCGAGTGTCCCTCATACATATGGAATCGACCCTGCATGCACACACAGGTCTTCCCTTTGAGCTCCCCAAAAACCAGCCTTCCAGCATGACCCTTCACTGTTTGAATACACACAAACACATAGCCAGGACACATACAAGCATTATTACTTACAACAAAATACACACAATTCTTTTTCCCTATAACTTTGTTTTACATTCATTTAAAATTGAAGGAGCCATTTAAACTGAAGTTTTTGCAAGTTAAAAGTTGAACAGTGTAACATGCTAGCATAATTTTACATATTTTATTTGCATAATGCATTTGGCAAATGCTTTTATCCAAAGTGACTTGCATTGCATTCAAGATACACATAAAAAACAACAACTGTTTTGTCAGTTCTTGTTTTCCATGGGAAGCAAACCTATGACCTTGGTGTTGCTGGTGCCACACTCTACTGTTTGATAATACTTTATCTTTATTTTAGCAAATGGAGAAAAACACTGAAGCAAACACATTCCGTGTTCTGACCAGTGTGTTACCTGTGCTCTGAGGAAAGCCAGGGATGTCAGAGTATTTGAAAGAGTCTTGGCACTTGAGTGCGTCTGCCAGCATGCCCAGTCCAGAGCCGCAGATGATGGCTACTTTAGGTCTGTGCTGTGTCTGGGACAGCAGCCAGTCTGCGGTTCTCTGGTAGTCCTCATGGCTGGTGACAAGAAGAAAAAAAACCTCTTTATTAAACTTAAAGCCTGACTATATTCAGCAGAGGGAACTGTGGAATTTAAAGCATCAGTTACTGGCTCTATATTGTCCCATTAGATATGACTGCATTTCATTTTCTGCACATTGTGGACTGTGTCCTTAAAAGTTTTTGAAATATCAGGGCTACTGTGAATTAATAAAAAGCATTATATTGACATTATTGCTTTTAAAAAGACAAATATCCATTTGCTTGACCTAAATGCTGTTTCATACTGTAAGATGAGCATATCATTTACAGAAATAAACAGTATTAAATAGAGCTAGTTCTACATTTTCAAGAAAAAGTATGCCATTTATACTTTTTTCATTTATAAGTATTCAAGTATACGTTTACGTTCATGCACAATCTTAAGATATACTTTGTCTTAATCTTAAGAAGGAAAGAAAATGTAACTTACCAGATTTGATCTTTACTATGCATGTTGGTGTTGTGTTTGTCTTGAAGAAGTGTTCCTGGATTTGAGCAGTGTGTGAATGAGAGAACAGCGCTTTCGATTTAAGTAAACCTACCGTCAGACCTCACTAACACACACAAACGCTCTGATTGGTTACAACTCAGTGTTATATTAGTCATGCCAAATGAATTGCCTTGTAATTTGTAGGTGTGTCTAAGTATAATATCAGAGGCAAACTAAACTTTCAATTAGATTTGGGGAAAGTGATCTTTTAAAACCAAACACACAAGAATATCTGGTGCTTTTATGAGTAAAAAAAATTTGTGTACATTGTGAATTCAAAGTTTAATTGCATCACGTGGGGAATTTTTTTCCCGACAGATTTAATCATAGGATCAGAAGACATCACTTTAATAAATTAATAACAATTTAAAAACAACAATTAAACACACTAATTTCCAACTATACTGCGTTTGGAGTATATCCGGTTTGCAGATCTGTCAATGGGTTGAGATTAAGTTGTTCCACATCGGTAAACATGTGAGGCCCATTAGGGGTACTACAGACTCCTTCCCAAATCTGAAGCATGAGACTAGAACAATTTAATTTGGGGACCTCACAAGATTTGTCTGATTGCAAGCAATTTCCACTTTTAGATCCAGATCCAAAGTCTTGTATAAACATTTCAAAGGTATAAATCAACTTCTTTTCTCTTGCCATCACTATTATTAAGATTAATGCATTTCACACAGTGATTGACCCATGCTTCTCATTGGCTTGTGCATGAATGGTCCTTGACCGAAATCAAAGACTGATACACCACTGTTTCCCCACACCGTCTCCACTTTTAATAACAGGGTCTGTAAGTTAAATTACTTTAATATTTACATTAAAAAAAAAAAAAATCCTGCTTATTATATGGCTACTTACCAAATAAATAAATAAATGCTCTTGGAATATTTATTTTAGTTAAAGAAATTATTCTACAATGATAGAAGAAAGAGACCAAAGCGATATATGAACACAGCTTAGGAACTCAATTGCCTGTCACATATACACTTTAATGGTCATTACACAAAATTATTTGTTGGCAGAATGAACCAAGTATACTTACCTAAGAAAGTAATGTGTATTAAAAGGTAACTATGGGTTAAGGTTAGGTTTAGGGTTCAGGACTAGTACCTAGTTATTACACAGTATATATGTAGTATGTACATGAAGACTGTAAAATAAAGTGCTACTAGAGTATTAATATCATCCAGTTGTTGGCGTGAAAACAAAATAATTATCATCTAATTGTATACCAAGAATTTTTAGTTGCATTAACAAAACCGATTGCCGAAGACGAAACAGAATTCAAGAAGAGACTCGACATAAATGTGGTCCTGAGGAACATTCAGCTCAAGACAATAATATTTACATTTTCAGCATTGCTTTCTCACATACCATTAGTCTGACAATGTGCACCAGTCAAGATAGCTTTCAGACACATGAAAACCTTTTGTCCCAAGAGAACGTGGTAACTTGCATAGCGGTCACATAACTAGGCTCATGTGAGTTATACAATGTAATCACGCAGATATAGAGAAAGACAGAGAACGATAGACAGAGAGAGAGAAAGAAAGGAAGCGTATCCCTTTCTCTGTAATCACATTAACAATGTCGAGTGCCAAGCATACCCTATGCATCTCGCTCTCTCTCTATCTGCTCAGACGTAATCTGTGGCATATGAGGCACATGTGATTTCACCCACTGGAATGTGATTGCCCGATTCGCTCATTATTAATGAATTCTAAATAAAAACAGAAATGAAAAACCTTAATATGTAATGTGAAGTGATACTTAATGTTTGGTCTCAAATTTAGCTTTGTAAGAAAGTGTTAAAAATAATACAATATAGGACTGTAAACGATTAATCGCGATTAATCGAAATCCAAAATAAAAGTTTGTGTTTACATAATATATGTGTGTGTATTGTGTATAATTATTTTGTATATTTAAATACACACATGCATGTATATATTTAAGAAAAAATTGTTATTTATATATACAAAATAATTATACACAATACACACACATATATTATGTAAACACAAACTTTTATTTTGGATTTCGATTAATCGTGATTAATCATTTACAGCCCTAATACAATATTAAGTTAACTTTAACCAAAGCTGACGTTGAGAAGCTAAAAAAAATCTAGTTAAATGTCGTTATTGGCCTTCTCACATAAAAATTTATTAATTGAAGGTACACTTGTAAAACAATTTTTGATCAAAATTAACTAAATTTAAATAATGAATCATCATCAACCCTTCTTCCAGAATGTGTTTTTGTCTTACCCTGGTTCACTATGGTAAGCGTATTATAAGTTTTAGTAAGTATAGTTTTCTGTGGAAATTGCGTACATGCGTCACTCGTCTGTGCGTGTCTCGTCATATCCGTAAACGGAGAAAAGCTCCGGTGCGTGTATTGTGTGGGAGTGGTATAGGTTAGGGGCTGTTTACACGACATCGTTTTCAGCTAAAAACGTAAAACTTTTATACGTTTTGGCCGCTCATTTACACGGCAACGGCGTTTAGTGCCTGAAAAAGCTAATTTTAGAAAACGGGTTTCAAAGTGCAAGTTTTTGAAAACGATGTCCGTGAAACAACGAAAACGTGAATCTGTGAAAACGATAACGTCATGCACATGTGTATTACGTGTTTCAGCGCCATCTAATGGCCTGGCAGCGGAATACAGCATTTTTTGTCGTTTTCATGGATCCGGTTTTCGCGGATGGGGATCATTTTTACAATGGTGTCGTCTGTACGTGGAAAACTCAAAGGAAAAACGTATCCGTTTTAAGCATATTGTTGTCGTGTAAACGTACCCTAGTCTCAAACCTCCCCGGGAATCATCCGGAAAAAAGAAAGAAAAAAAAACGCTGAGGAGAGTCTGCTGGCAAAGAGAGAACACAGAGAAGCCCATAATAAAAAAAGAGGGTGTTTTTAATACTTAACAGGTAGTATTTTATTGAACAGGCAAATTGCCATATGTTCCTCTCTAACAGAGTTCATTTTAAAGCATTATCTATTGAAAATCGCTATATTCATTCGCACAATCACGCAGAGCCGAAGCACAATCAAAATAATGTTCTTCTGCAAAATGCATGCAGTTTTGTTTTTTTAATCGCTAAAGGGCCAAAAGTATATGATCATTTTCAAGAATATTGGGGATTTCTGGTGCAATAACTATCAAGCATGTAAAACAATCATATGGTGCTATGGTCATATTTTTATGAGCCTGGCTTAAAATGTAACACTTTAATAATTGTATACAACATGCAACAGGGGGTCTCTGCTTCATTCTTTCATCTATCAAGGTATCCTTGGCCTAAAAAAGACTGAACATAACTGAAAAATGAGCCCCGTAGCCTGAGCAATTTCTTAAATAAAAGCACAGTGCTTGGAACGTGCCAGGCATTTCTCAAGCGCGAGCAATTTCACGTGCTCCACAATACTCGCTCTATGCTCTGACGTCGGGCCGGTCATGTGGAGGTGTGCAGTAATTCGGTTTTTAGTGAATCTGCTGGAAAACTTGTGACTTGTAAAAGGGTCATATATATGTCTGAGTCCTCACCCTAACCCTGACCTCACTACTATTCTTTGAATTTGTTGTTTCTTGGTTCTTTTTATGAACTCAATATAATGAAATGCTCAATATAATGCTTAATATATTTATTTATAATAAATATAAATGTAAACTACAACTTCCAAAGTTACATAAGCTACTTATAATATTAAATTATTAAAGTTTTGTAGATTTAATTGATTAGACATTTATTTGGTCATTTTTTTGGGGAAACACAAAAATATAACATTTGATAGAGACCAAAATACAACAATTCAACTACAGTCTAGCAGTCATATATATATATACAATAAAAACATTTCAGTATAGGCTAGTGCATTAAAAAAAAATCAAAACATTAAAAATACATCCTGTAAAATTTCATCATGACTGACCCAAATTAAAAAGGGGACCCTTCGCCCTTTTTGCCCTTTCACAGGCCATATGAAGGTGAGTCAGGGAGCCAGTGTGGGTCTGAATCTTAAGCAGTTGACCCTAATCCTCTGAACACATATGGAGCAGGGTCATCCATGTACATCTGGCTCCACTGCCGGGTGCCAAGAGCCAAGGACAGCCAGAAAACATGTAGGGCGACAATCAAGGGCGCACTCTTGGAAACAACGGCCCACCCAATGCCAGCCAGGATACGAAGAGCTGTGACGGCCTCTAATACCGTCTTAAAAGATGACTCTGTCCTACAGTCACACATCCTTCTGCTTGATTAATGTGTTGTTATAGCCTGATGCTACAGAGCATGCTATATTATGCAAATCTGATTTTAATGGACCAGCATTGATAATCGACCATGTGAAAAGAAAGGACATAATTGCATTTCAGAGAGGGCGGAGAGTGAAAGGGAAGTTAAGAGCCACTTAATTGACCAATTTCAGAGAAATATAGTACACAAGAGGAGACTCTCTTCTCCTGAGTACAGTTGCAGATGTCCATGAAGGATAGGACACACTTCAGATCTCAACGCTACAGTAAATCTACTCTATGCCATGATAAAGCTCACACCAAACTGTCCTGGCTGTAATTGCCGCTAATTGTTGCCATGGATGTCAGTCCCTCAGTAGGGGATCTTAAAAATGGGGCAAAATGATGGCAAATATTCACCGGTGTAAGCGTGACTGCACAATGCACACACAAACAATCAGAGCCACATCTGTGATACATGCACACACACTGTTCAGCGATTGCGGTCCCAAACCATATGTGACCCCCTTTATTTGGTAGGGTTTCAAGGTTGACAGTCTGTCCTCGTCGGGCCCACAAATACAACAAACACTCGCATTGAGAAAAAGTGTTCGTTAATCGGGTTGCCAGAAAATGATTACCTTCGTTATTATTCCACCCAACGGGGGGATTTGCATTGGCGTTTGACTCAATGGGACTTAATGATGCTCTGTTTTGGTATCACACAGTAAGCTACTCTCATTGCCAGAATATTCCCCTGCGCTGAGAGAATCGCAGCCTGGGCTATGGATTATTATAGATTAGCCGCACTGGGCATAATCTCTGGAGCAGTCTGGATGTCAGTGCGGAGGTGGAAGACAGAAGGGCAGGGCTAAAAAGGGCATAGCTCTATCTCGGCTAGCGCACACATTAACACAAACAGGCATGCCAGGCCAGTCTTGCTTCTGTGGGAACCTCCTGTTGTGGGTTGGAAACTGCTTTAAACTACTAAGTTTAAAAAAAAAAAGGGTATCATAAAAGGTTACCCTTCTCTAGATTTCCATCTTTTATCCACAATGTACAACTGATGATATATAATTTATATAAGTGTTCAATAAAGAAGTTAATATTGAGTAACTTACGTTTATTTGAAGATTATTTGATTAGTTTCAAACGAATTTAAAAGCCATAGTACATCTCCCAGGAATTCAAAGGGATTTGAGTGAATTGGCTGAGTAAATTATTCAATGACTCATAAAAGACAGATGCTTGTTGCATTTCTGAATGAATCAGGGTTTTAAATAAATGGGTTGAGTGAATGATTTAATGACTCACTCATAAAGACAATCACTTATTTTGTTTGTTTTGTGGCATTTAAAAATGTAATCAAATTTAAATCCTTAAAGCTTCTGAAAAAAAGGAAAATGACTTGCAATATATATGGATTAACCCCCCAAGTATATGATGAATGTATATAATGCTCAATATATAAAAAATTGAATTAAAATATAAATTCCCAGTTTCATAAGCTACTTATAATTGCTCAATATTTATAAAAATACACTCATGTCATGATTCGATACATATCACGATACTGAACTCACGATACGATATTACTGTGATACTCCAAGAAAATGGTTAACAAAAAATGTAGTTGATTAAAATGCTAAATTTGATATTTGTGGGTGTAAATGAATAGGATTGGACTTGGTGCAGGTAACCCAATGCACATGACAATTATGGTACACTAGAATAAAAATATTCATGATTCTGAAGCTGAAATTATATAATTTCAGACGAATATGCTTGCACTGTCACTGACTAGATATATTTAAAATGATGTATGCCACTTTTTACTGCTAACACAAGACATTTGTCATTATCAGGACCCACAAATATTCCCCCATTGCATTACTATACATTATATTCAACATTATATATAGTAGTTGAATGCAGTACTGACACTAAAACTCTGTAAACTTGAATTTTTTCTCACACAGAAACTTTCATTGTGGGTGAACTATACACAATACAGATTGTCACTATCCACGATACATATTTTTGTATTGCAATATATTGTGACATGTTACATTGGTACACACCTTATTTAATATCCTCTTTCAATGTATGATGCTTGGATTTATTGTGTTTAGCAATGATAATGCCTGTGAATTTGATTTGTTGCTGAATGAATCTGTGTTTTTGAATGAATCGGATGAAAAATTCAATGACTCGCTTGCCACCACCTACTGGCCATGTAACCTTCAGAAAGAGCCCCTGAAAATTCAACACCACTTATATACATATTGGGAGGGCACGATCCCCTATGGTTGTCCCCAAAGTCTATGCTCCTGATAGTTTGTGTCTGTGGGACGCTTTATTTGGTTTTGGTGAGTACTGTACATAAGTAACCTTCTGAAATGAAATCATAAGAGAAAAGAAAACTCGAAGGCACAACTTACACCATTTCAGAGAATTACTCAATCTTATATGTTGTCTGATTCTGATGAGTATTATATGTCATTATGTTAAACATTTTCGACTTCAGTCATGAATACATGCTTGCAGACATCCTAAACATTTACACACACAAATTTGCATACAGTAAGTTCAAATTAGTGTTTCACTCCACACTGTATATCTGCAGACTTGTTTGATTGTTTTGGTCTCTGCGGCCCCACCTCAGCTGGATCTGTGTATCCACGTGATGTGTGAGTGAATGCACCGTCGTTGTGAATTAAGAGGGGACTGCTGACACTCGACTGGCTGAGTCCAATAATGGGACCCCTGCTGTGGGGAAGGCCAACACAGGCAGAGGGGGGCCCTGCATGGGGGTCACGCTCGGCTACACTCGGAGTAAGGGGATGTGGCACTGTCACTCAGAGATATGGAGATATTTCTCCAGACCTCCGTGAAGTCTGTGAGGGTTGCATGCAGTGTTATGACAGGTCAGGTTTTGAGATGGGTAATTTTTAGTAAGTGCGCATACAACAGCTGAGTACACCAGGAGCCTGTCAGTTCCATAACTCACATTACACATTTTAAAATTCAGATTTTTAAAGTTACCTTCAAGCATCTATATCAGGAAAATGCTTCATGTAGATTTTTTCAAAGCTTAGCATTTACTGTAAATTAAAAAGCGTAATAAGTTGTCTTTCATATAGTCCATCTCAACTACTTATAACATATTTTCAGTTTAAGGCAAAGGTCTGCAATGTTTGTATTATAATTTGTATAATTTATAAGGCCATCATTAATTATTAAGGGCAAATTTATCTATGTGTGTGAGTGTGTGTTTGTGTGCGTGTGTTTAAAGAAATGAATACTTTTATTCAGGAAGGATGCATTAAATTGATTTGATCAAAAGTGACATTTATGCTACAAAATATTTCTTTCTTTGTTCTTTTGAACTTTCTAGTAATCAAAGAATCCAGAAAAAATATTAAGGAGCACAACAGTTTTTTTTTCAACATGGATACTAATAAGAAATGTTTGCACATTGAGCACCAAATTAGCATATTAGCATGATTTCTGAAGGATCATGTGTCACTTAAAACTGGAATAATGGATACAGTATACAGCTTTGCTATTAATACAATGCATTTTAAAATGTAAATAGAAAAGATATTTTAAATTGTAAAAATATTTCACAATATTGCTTTTTTTCCCCACATAAGATAATGATACATAAAACATAATGGTGTATTTTTTGCTTGCTTTAACTAATCTCTCTGAAATTATGTTACTACAAAATATGTTTGCCTTTGAACTATTCACAATGATTTCATGAAGACATTGAGTTCAACACAGGGTTACCTTAAGCTGGCAGAACTTATACTGACATTCAGCATATCAGCAAACAAGAATATAGTATTCAAATAGCATTAGCGTAAACCCATCACAGTCGAGGTCTGTGTTTGTGTGATGTTACCCACATCTGGGATTATAGGAACTTTAAGGTAGGAAGCTCTTGCTTTAATCCTGCCTGAAAGAGAAGGAGCGGAGGAGGAGAGGGAGGGAGGAAGAACAGAGAGAGAGAGAGAGAGAGAGAGAGAGAGAGAGAGAGAGAGAGAGAGAGAGAGAGAGAGAGAGAGAGAGAGAGAGAGAGAGAGAGAGATAAAAGATCAAAGTGATCAAAATGCTACATCCAAAAAAATTATAGCTAAATGCACATTAACTAAGTGGCTGTAATGAAATATGTTTTGTTGTTTGTTTGTCTTTTCCACCCACATGTTGCCATTTCAGCAGATAAATTCCTTATTTATGTTTCCTGGCAATACTGTATTTTAGTAGCCATGCCAACAAGAGAGGGAGAGAGAGAGAGAGAGGCACACAGAGCACTCTGGGGAGCAGAGCAACTGTGGAGGACCCTGGATCGCTCCTGACTCCAGTTTGATTCCTCTGCGCCAACTGTGCCCATTCATGCATGGCGTAGTTCCTTGTGGCACTCCACAAATCACCAGAATCTTCATATCAGGGAGTGATTGCTCCCCCCCCCCCCCTTATCTTACATTCTGGCTTCACTTTTAAAAATAAAGGTTTGTTATTGGTTCCATGAAGAACCGTTAATATAGAACCTTTCAATTGCACAAACGGTTCTTTATAGTGGAAAAAGGTCCTTTAGATTATTAAAATGTTCTTCACACTAAGGAAATTTTGATCTTTAAGAACTGTGCACTGAAAGGTTCTTTGGGGAACAAAAAGTTGTCCTCCTATGACCTCACAGTGAAAACCGGTATGCTTAAACCTTTGAATAATTTCCAGCACCGGACAGTAGATGTCACTAAATCTAAACTAGTTCTCCAGGATTAGCTGGTCGCACCTGCTACCAGATCCTGCTGAACACTGAAGGGATCTTGTAAATGTGCAGAACATAAACAGGATATTCTCATCAGTGCTGTTGTTTATGGCACATGAAATTGCATGCTCAAGTTTATAAACTCATGATTATCCAGTCGGATTGAATAACATATTTCCTGGTAGAAATACATCTGACATAAAGTACACACACAGTGTTCGAATTATGTCTAACTGAGAATTAAACCATAGCATTTTATCCAATGTCAACATGAAAATGTTTATCAAAAAATAAAAAAAATAAAAATTCTTCGCATATGATACTGATGCATAAACATGCTATTGTATTCTGTTTGTCTGTATTCCCTGCAAGTATTTTAGTGCTATTAACACTTGTTTTTGTTTTTTTATAACTGACTTACTCAAAACACACATCTACGGTAGTTATCTGCACTCATCAGTTTCACACTTTGCTGTGCTTTGTCATTAATATTTCATGACAGGGCTGCGACTACATTGCCTTAAATTTGCAAATGGCTTTCAGATCAGGTCTTTTTCTTATATAATGTATAATGCAGCTCATGACACACACTCTGATACTCACACACAGATTCTCATCACTTATAACATTCTTTCAAAAAAACGATTTAAGACTGACACAATCACTGTTTCTAGAGACATAAAACTGAGTTTCATCATTTACTCTCAAAAGTGTCCTTTAAAATGCTTTTAGCTGACAATATGAATCACAATTGATCAAATGCGAATTCTTCATGCACACATGAATAATTTATCATCAAATGGGTGCTTGATGCTGTTTTTAAATAATTCATTACTCTGAAGAAGGCCAGCATCACATAAGCTACACTTGATGATTAAAAGAAAACAAAATACATCTGAATCAATAGTGGACTGGAAGTGCTTTTAAGATTTAGAGTTAGCAAACTTAGTTATGGCTGCATGTGCCCAATAAGTAAGAATCCACTGCTCATTACATTATGGATGTCTGCTGTAAAGTAACTTTGTTTTATCTCTGAAATTCTTGAAATTGTGCCAGTGACACACAGGAAATCAATTGCAGACAGTGTCTGGCACCTGTGATACAGTGAGTTATCTTTCTCTAGCTCACACTCTCTGGGAAACAGGTGGGTTTCTATGACAATGTCTTTAGACAGCAGCATATTTTTAGCATGTTAAACCATATCCGTTGATTTAGTGCTCTTTGCAAACAGCAAAAGGGATGATGAAGTGCATTGTGCAAACCCATTTCAGATCTATTATACCTCCAGTAAACATCTTAGTATGTTTTATGACTAATCATAATGTTTTTGAAATTTCTTATTCTGACCATGCAAGGCTGTATTTTAAAAATACAATAAAAACTGTAACATTGTGAAATATAATACAAATAAAAAAAGTATTATATTCCAAAGTATTTGTAATTTATTCTTGTGTTGGCAAAGCTGAATTTTCAGTCTTCAGTGTCACATGATCCTTCAGAACTCATTCTAATATGCTGATTTGGTGCTGAAGGAGCATTAATAATTATTATCAATGTTGAAAACAGTTGAGCTGCTTATTTGTGTGGAAACCGTTATACATTTTTTTCAGGATTCTTTGATGAATAGAAGGTTTAGAATAGAAACAGCCTTCATTTGCACAGAAATCTAATATTTTATAACATTATACATGTCTTTTACGGTCACTTTTGATCAATGTAATGTATCATTGCTGTGTAAAAGTATTAAATTCTTTGCAACAAAAACAAAACAAACATACTGACCCCTAAAATTTTGAACAGTAGTATAAATAAAGCAGGAATATATCTGCATGTTTTTATAAAATAAAATATCAAAAGCGTTTATTTTAAAGACATTAGACAAAAACGTGTTAGATTTCAAAAGGTAAAACAAAACACTGTGTTTGAAATGAAGATTTAGATTAATCAATGTAGAAATGTTCTGGTTGTCAGACGCGAGTGGAAGTTGTTCAGAATTAATGTGATGAACTAATACCAGTGTGAACTTGAACTTTCACAGTTGATACTGTATCCATTGTCCATCATATATCTGCCAAAAGGACTCGAGAAAGCAAGGTTAATGAAATCTGCGGTAGACGGAGAAGTCTGTGTGGTTGTGTTCTAGGCCTCTGTAATGAAACGCTGGACTCGATTCCCCTCTTACCCCCAACCAGGCCACTGATTCCCTGACCCTCGCTCCTGCACAGCAGCGTTTATATGGACAAAGACCAGGGCCTGGAGAGATTGGACATGTCCTTCACCTTTCTTTAATCCCAGTTTCACCCTACAACACCAGTTCCACTCACCTAGACCTCCAACTTAATTTAAGAGTAAAAAAGAAGTGATGACCAGCACATTGACGCCTTGAACTGACCTTTAAAACTGACCTTTAATTTCTTTCTAGGTTAACTAAACTAATATTGTTCAGGTCTGTTCTCTCTCGCTGTATCTGGGTTGATCTTTGACCTCACAAACTTATCCGGGTTGAGGTTTACTACGTAAGCACTTGGTTAAGGTCGTGAATCTTTGGACGTCTGGGCCTCAGGCAGCTTCACAGTGAGGTTAGCTCAATACACCTACAGTTTGAGTTGCACTAAAGAACGTCCACAGAGAAGAACGAGGTCATCACAGCACTGAATTAAACAATGTAATCCCAAAGAATAGGAATTATTTGTAAAACTGTTGTGAGACAATGGAAGCCAAGCACGGGCAAGGGCAATAAACTGTTCGGCTTGCGCCATAATCCTTTTTAGGTCCGGTATTCTGTAGCGGTTTAAGAAGGTATAAATAACGACATTCTTTATTAAACATAAGCCAACAACTCGAAACAGTGTGCCATGCACAAACAATACCGGACCAAGAATGAGTGAAGGTGAAGAACTTAAGTGATGAACTAAATAAAAAAAAGCTGTGATGATTAATATGAATATACATGGTACAGGAACTGATTATGGCAGGAAAAGGAGAACAAAGGAACACAGGAAAAAAGGTGATTAAATAGACTGATAGAAAACAAAAACAAAACTGTGACACACACTGTATATATTTCCCGTATCCAATATTACAATATCAGGATTGGCATTCTCAATTAACTTCTGAACGGCACACAACCCTGGTGCGTACCGTTTTTCAGAAATGTGCCGTGTGGGCTGGGGGGAGTTCAGCACACCATGATGGCACACCACACGTGCACACCCAACTCTGGGGAGTACATTTGTGGTTAGCAGCTCACCTTTAAAGACAGCACTTGCTCAATAAAAGGCAGCAGAAGCTCCACACTGCATTCAATATTTCAACAGCTATTTTGCTGATCAGAGTGAAATGGGAACAATTAGGTGAGTGAAACACTGCATAGATTAACAAGATGGAACCTCCCAGGGTCTGCTCCAGCTGTCATGGTTTTCACAATCTATCTGCCCCAATTCCTTTCCAAATCCCCCCTCGTCTCCCCACTTTTGGCTGCAGGGAAACGGAGGGGGAAGGAGCGGGGAGCAGACGGAGAAGGGGAAGGGGCAATGCCCGTTTTTAAGGAGGAGGAGGAGGCTGAGTCTTGGAGTCCTGCCATCTTGATTCTGTCTGTTCACTCCTGTTTCTGTTTCTGGCTGACTGATCTCTAGTCCATGAGTCTGAGCAACTGATGCTTCACAAGACTCTTCTCAGACTGGGACTTGACCAGGACTCCATAGCGACCGTAAAAAAAAAAAGAAAAAAAAAAAGAGAGAGAGAGAGAGAGAGAGAGAGTAAATAGAGGTGATGAGTGGGAGAATTCACAAGCCTAACATGTGTTTCATAAGTATGACTCACTGAGGTTTTAAATACTAAGTACACCTTTGAATTTCACACATATGCAAACATGTCTTAGCGCACAGAGACATCCTCCCACACAGCCTCTCTCTCTCTTAGATTTTTTGGAATTAAAAAGGGCAAACCACAACAAACACATCTTCACCTACTTAAGACACAGAGATAATGAGAGAATGTTTCCTGGTACACATATAAAATTACAGTTGAAAGTGATCAGAAAATGTCTAGCTTTTCACTGTGGCACAAAAGATAGTCGCCAGTTGTGTTTGGATTTGTTTCAAATCTGTCAATGTATTTGCGCTTAGGTCAGACTGAACTCAAACAGAAACAATGTTGCATGGCTGTTTTAGGATAAAAACAGGTCACCATGAAATCAAAATAGACAATTCTAATATGGCAGTATTTATTAAAAATTATTTATCCGTCCACATTATTTGAAGAATTCACGTGGCTTCATAATCTTTCATCAAAATAACTTCCCTTCCTCTTGCAGCGACATCTCTTCTCTTCTCTGATGACATGTTTACTGGTTTACTGGGACAACCTGTCACTCACATGACATCACAAACCACAACAATCCAATGAATTCCTGATGGACAAAATCAAGTCAAGTCCAAAAAATTTAATTTTTCTTGTTTCATGAGCTGTTTTACTCTAATATACGTCACAATAGGAAAGAAAAGACTTCAGTTTTAAGCCGACTTTAAAACTTTAAAGGGGTGATGGACTGAGAAATCAAATTTTCCTTGAGCTTTTGACATATAAGGTCCTCAAACTATAAGAATATTCTGTAAGTTTCAGAACTGAAAACTTCCTTGTTAGTCCAATAAAAGCTTTTATTGACACCAGGCACAGCGAACGACAGGTTTTTCAAAGTGGGGATCTATGACGTCAAAGGGTATCAAATACCGCCTCCGCAGAAGAAGATCAATGCCTAGTTCAACACTGCCTGTTTAGCCCCGCCCACCGACTCGCGCATTACATGAAACTCATTATAATATGCAAAACTGTTATCCAATCATAGCAGTGGGCGTTTACTTCCAAGTCTTCAATGCGGCACTCCCATAAAAACCGAGTGTTTCAGGAGCTAGGTTCAAAACCATAGAAAATAGCCTATTATTTATTCATTTTGATGTTTTTGAATGTAAAGACAACAGAATAAAAAAATAACAAGGCCAGTTCATGACCCCTTTAATAATGTCAGGTCAGGGGAACATATTCAAGGAATTAAAAGTTTTATATATAGCCTATATCATTATTAACATTTTATTATGATAATATATCATGTTTTAATGACTTGTTAATGAATTATTATTATTATAAAGTGGTACCCACAAGCAATATATTAAAAATATTGATACTTAGACAAGCTATCACGATGTACAAAATCAATTCAGTTTTAGCAACAGTGGTGAGAAGGAAACCTTCCAAAATATTTTTGATTCTGCCATCATTGACAATATGTGCAGGAGACTTTTTGACTTCTTTTTTTCCATTTCCATGTCAGATGGGTACCATCAAGCTATGAGGTTTGCCTCCCCTCTGATATCTCATGAATTATTCAGGCAAACCAGGCGACTGTAATGTGCCGAGAACGAATGCTGTGGGGTGTAAAATGTAGGCTGATTTTAGTGGATAAAGGGACTATAGGGAAAATCATCAGCCTGTTCTCACTCATTAAAGTAAAGGCTACACAAGTGTTTTCCAGATAGGTAGGTCTTATTTTATGTATATGGGAGAAAATTAAACAAAATAAAATCTGTTTTTCTTTTAAACAAACTAAAGAACTGTCATTAAGCCTCGAAAGAGTAGATTTCAGCTTTTCTTTCTTTCACCTGTTCAAGGCTGAATCAACCAAACATACAATAACAGGGATGGAGACGGATTATTCATGTGACTTCTGAATTATACGGAAGTGTTTGAAAGTCAAACTGAGCTGGCTGAGTTTGATCTCTGGAGTCATAATCAAAGACTTCGAGTTCAGCAGAAGATGTGAGGTGAACTTCACGAAACGCTCTTTGGAAAACCCTGAAAAAAGTGCTTACCCCTGCATCTCTCTTCAACTTGATTATTTTGCATTCAGATTCGGATACTATAGACTGCAGATGGCTGACATCATCTTAGCAGCAGGATGTCTCCTTGTATCCCCCGAAACGGTGTGAATTCAAAGTGACTTTAGTGCTGTGTTTCCATCTTCATGTGACAGGAAGAGGCAGCTTCAATTCCTTTGTTGTATTATACATTAGCACAATTTAACAATTTTCATTCATAATTTAAAAATGATTCAGTGCAGCTAAAAACCTCTGGAAGAGAGGCTACAAAGATTAGCACCCCATTGTCCTTTATATGGTATTAAAGGAATATATTTCCCGGTTGAAATCTCAAGACCTAAATAAATAAATAAATCTGGTGCTGCAAGGTCAGTACTGTAGGATTTATTCATTTATATATATTTTACCATTTAAAACCTCAAGACTTAATATATATTTATATATCCAATCTGTTTTTTTTCCCCATTCAATGAAAGTGATGAAGGTGGATTTCGGGTGAACTATCCCTTTAATGTGAACATTTTTCACATTCTGTACAACAACCAAATGTTCATATAAAACTACACCAGGGCGTCCCACAACAGACTTTTACGCATCCTCTCATGGGATAAAAATATAGGAATATTTCTGTAAGGGATCATCTTAGTTTGTTTCTGTTTTGGGTGGGTTTTTGTCATGTGTTTTAGTTTTCAGTTCGTTGCTATGGTTTTTCATTGTTTGATTCATTTGAACACTCGCTGTTCATTTCTTTAATTAGTTTGGTCTGTGTATTTAAGCTCTGTGTTTCTTTCAGTTCATTGTCCATTATCGTCGCGTTAGGTTTGGTTGTTGGTTCGTGTTTATTGTTCCTGAGTTCTGTGTAAATAAAAACTTAATCTGCTTGCAAGTGTATTTTCAACAGGCCGAGACAATAGTAAGAGAATCTGTGGCTAATAAACAAATGTTATCAGCAGAGCAGCTTGCTCTGCGCCCTCAGGTTTCGAGATGCGCTCTCTGTTCCTCCATATCTCTCTCTCTCACTGAATGGGTAAACCAGATCCGTGTCTCAGTCTGCCACAATCAATATAAAATGTTTTACTATCACAGCTTACAGACCCGAGCCACCATGTCACAACTATGGCACACTGGCCTTATAACATGGAAATGCATTGTAATTACTATGCCGTGGCAGTGATATTTATTCATGGATAAGTGAATAACATGGGATTTGATACGGGTCGCTATTTAAAGGTGCTATGGCAAGACAAGATGAAGTGAGAGAAAGTGGGGGAGGCATGAGGGGTAGGAGGCAAGAAGGGAAATAATCTGTTTGGGAAAAGATGAGTAGGTGCAAGCACTGGTTGTACTGCTGTGATGAGTACCAGTAGTTGGAATGATGGAACCTCTGTTAAAGAGGCAGTAGTGCTAGAGACACAGGAAAAACTGTAATGGGAAAAGTGCAAACTTAACAGTTTTAACGGTCCCCTTAAGGCAGATCAGTTCACTCTGCATCCATATCCTTAAAAGAATAGTTCGCTTACAAATGAAAATTCTGTCATCATTTACTCACCCTCAAGTTATTTCAAACCTGTATGAATTTCTTTCTTGTGCTGAACACAAAGGAAGATATTTTGAAGAATGTCAGTAACCAGACAGTTGCTGGACCCCATTGACTTCCATAGTAAGAAAAAAAAAATACTATGGAAGTCACTGGGGTACATCAACTGTTTGGTTACCGACATTCTTCAAAATATCTTCCTTTGTGTTCAGCACAAGAAATACATTTATACAGGTTTGAAACAACTTGAGGGTGAGTAAATGACAGAATTTTCTTTTTTAAGTGAGTTATTCCTTTAACACCCCTGCGCAGCTTTTTCCAGCCATGTACAGCTACTAACTTGAAAGATAGAAAAATAACTGAACTCTTTTTAATTTAGTGCATGGTTAAGGATTTATTTGTTAAATAGGGCAAAGCACTTTGTCAAAATCATAACCTACATGGGATTGTTTTGAACTAAATAGAATTTCAGGAAACCAAATATAAAAAAAATGCAGACACAAATAACAATGACATTTTTTTTACGAGCATAAAATATCTTTCATTAACCATGCGGTTAAATCCCCCCCAATTGTAAAAAAAGAAAAAGGAAAAAAAGAGAGAGTAAGTAAAAACACAAAACACAAAGCGGTCGACTTGACAAACAGTGAATCAATATATTGAACAGACATACTAATGTCAAAGCAATCAACTGATCCAATGGACCGCAAGCAAATAGTCCATAACAACTCTGCACATGATATGCAACTCTGTTTACACGATTTATAAACCTCGATTGCATTTATGATCCTTAATTGGCTGAAGCTGGTTATTTCTGCCATTCGGATGAACAATCAAAAGCTTATTAGACATCCAGCCCATGGAAACTGCTCTACAATGACAGATTTACTGTGTTTAATGTCAATTATCACGCTAGCATACATGCTAGCATGTCTGGCAGTAGGACACCTGGGACTGGCAGTAAGAAGTGTGCAGTCTCCCGAGAACTAAAAGTGTTTGTGGTGGGGTTAACGAGCTCCTTGTGTTTCTTTTTTGCTAATTAACACATTAATCTTATGAATATATGTAAATTGACACTTAACTGTATAGCCGTGTATCGTGGTATCTGCACTACAATCATCAATCACACAGCAGGCGCAGCAGTGTGTACCACAAGAGATTATGGGATGTGTAGTGACGGTTCACATTTAACCCTTACAAACAGATGTCATGTGTGTGCTTATATCTCAGAGGAGGGAAGCACTAACAAACCTGTGTGTTGTGAACGAGTTTCGAGTCCTATTGAATTCTGCAGATTGTTTTGCATTTCTGCTGAAAGTGAGGTGACCGCTCAATGTTGCCAAAAGGACTATATTTCGGTCCCCCAAAACTGCTTTGTCCTTGGTACAGGCCCCAGGTGAACCCCGGCGAAAATCCCATTAAGCAAACCTCTCCCCCCAGTCCTGGCCATTTGGTCCAGAGATCACTAGCCAACTCCATCAATCCAAATCATTGGGGCAATCTGTCAGGTCCAGCTATAGTGGCACCGTGCCTGGATTTCGCCTTAACATGACTGATTATTCGATCTGAGCCTAACTACATATTGTCCTAATCCTTAAGATGGATGAGGTTTAGCCTTTTAATGCTCCTACGAATGTAGTCCATTTGGGTTAGAAGGGATTCTATGCACAGACCATTCAAGCAATGAATGAAAAACAATGAAGGCCAGACAGAGGCACCGGTTTACTTTTGTGTACAATTCAATTTTTATATGACATTCGCGATCTTGCGGATGAGATTAAGGATTTTATGGATTAGCATATTGTTTCTGTGGCAATGTCATAATCGTCTGCTATGGCCAGACACAACATTGAGAAATCAAGGATTATAACAAACTGAATTTGCTGAACAGGGGATTGAAACTCTAAAAGTCAACATGAAATCAAAATTGACCCTATGCACTTTCCTAATGCATGTTCTGGGTCTAATTGCAAATGATACATTGTGAATGTTATCCCAAAGGGAGAAAAAAAAACTGCGTACCTTTGTATTCGTCAATAAAAATAAAATCAAAAAGATAAAAGGGTGTAGTTTTTTTTAACTTGCTCTTCCTCTGAGATGACATTGTTTTAGTTGCAAACCTGCATTAGGTCTGGCTCCATTTGGGCATGTAATGCTCACTTTTCACCAGTGTTGTTATTGTTAACTAAAACAAAGTATTAAAAATGTTTTTTGTTAATTTATTAAATGAAACAAGGACTGTGTCGGTCAACTTGACAACCGTCCCTACTATATTTCCATCCTTTTAGGCCTTCTGTGGTAAAGTAGAAAAACGCTGTAGGACAGACACCTTTTTTTCTTGCAAGTCAAAATCTAGTTTAAGACTTTTTACAAGAAATGTCTGTTGCTTTGGATAGTCGGGAGAAGAAATTATAAAGAGATGGTCTCTGTCCTGCTCGTGTCCCACATCCCTCTCAAAGCGCAGAGCGGTATTTGACGAAGCATTTATCTTTGTGGGGAAAAATATCATTTAAATTGGCTTAGTTTAAAGCACTTTTTAAGTTTGAATCACATTACAGGTATAATTTCTGCATTTTGTATTATTTACGCAAATAATAGGGTATATAACTAATCACCCCCTCCCCCTAACACAGCTAACTAAAGGTGTTTGGCCCTTTTACCATCACGGTTGTAAAAAATTTGCCACCGTCACAGCCCTAGCTGAAATAGAAGAAAATATGGTAACACTTTACTTGAAGGGGACATGACTGACTGACTGATAAGACTGACATGACACCTTCATAATCATGACATGACACATGTCATGAATATGAAGGAGGTTTATGCGTGTTTATGACAACTGTCATTAAGTGTAATTCGCTCAATGCTGACATTTTTAATGCAAATATGACATTGTTTGAGATGTCTTTGTGATGAAAACTTGACATAAACCAATACATCATAACCTATCAGTGTCTTGGTAATGACAACTTGACATAAACCAATACATCATAACCTGTCAGTGTCTTTGTCATGACAACTTGACATAACCAAGACAACATAACCTGTCATAAATATTTCATAAACATGACAGATTAATTATCAAAAATTAATTATCAAACTTGATAAATTAATTATCAAACTTAAGAAACTACTCAGCTTCAGTAGTAAATAAACTACTTAATGTCATTAAATGACATTTTAATGACAAATTCAATTTGTACCACTGTAGTTGAGGTCAAGAAAAATATTCATGACACAGTTATAATGGCCTCATGACAGCCAATGTCAAAACCAACCACATGACAGCTTAATGTAATGTTACCCCATAAAGCTAAGTGGTTTCTTAAGTTTGATAATTAATCTGCTATGTCATGTTTATGACATATTTATGACAATTTATGTTGTCTTGGTAATGTCAAGTTGTCATTACCAAGACACAGACAGGTTATGATGTATTGGTTTATGTCAAGTTGTCATGACAAAGACACTGACAGGTTATGATTTATTGGTTTATGTCAAGTTGTCATAACAAAGACATCTCAAACAATGTCATATTTGCGTTAAAAATGTAATAATTGAGCGAATGACACTTAATGACAGTTGTCATAAACATGCATAAAACCTCCTTCATATTTATGACATGTGTCATGTCAGTCTTATGGACACCCCTTCAAGTAAAGTGTTACCGATAATATTCATATTATATTAAATATATATATTTAAAAAATTGCCTTGGCAAGAAAAAAATATCATAAAATAGTTTAACTGAACTAAAAATAAATTAAAGATACAAAATAAATAATATTAAATTAACAAAACTAATAAAAATGACAAAAGCACATGATTTAACAAAAACTAAAATTAAAATGAAAGCTGAAAATATAAAAATAAAAGCTAATTGCATATCCATACATAAATAATACTAAAATGACACCATCTCCTCAACTTCCAATGGATCAAATCAAGTTCTACTGTAC
Source organism: Phoxinus phoxinus (assembly GCF_949152265.1). Classification (NCBI taxonomy): domain Eukaryota; kingdom Metazoa; phylum Chordata; class Actinopteri; order Cypriniformes; family Leuciscidae; genus Phoxinus; species Phoxinus phoxinus. Next base: position 18,033,216 of record NC_136897.1, on the reverse strand, counting down.
ATTTATGATCAATGAATATCCTGTCTCACTTATAAATACATCATATTACAAAAAGAGTAAATAAGTTTAGAATGGCAATTCATTTAGATTTTTAAAGTACCATTGTACAAGAAATACATGGATATTTCTTGCTAAATAAAAGTAGTGTTCTATACAAGGTGTCAAGTTTATTTTTAAATTAAATTAAAAACGTATGTTCTGAAACTAGAGACAAAAAGAACAGATTCCCAAAAAGTGAAAAAAATGCAACAAAACAATGCCCTTCTATCATTTGCATGGTGACTTTTATAGCTACATAAAAATACCTCAAAATAAAATCCAGCTAATATCAAACAGCACACAACCATAGTTTCATGCACCCTGCTGATCAGCGCTTTACTGCTCCCAATGGGTGTCTCAGAAGCAATGCCACACTGATGTCAGAGTCAGAACCAACAATTACCATGTATGTTTGATGCAGTAAAGCTGACCTACTTTGGCTTACCAGCTTGTAAACTACCTTTTATAGAAAGTAAAAGTTTTTTTCAGGAACCAGCCAGGAGAGAAAAAAAAGTCCCAATAATTTCATTCTGACAGTCTGGACTGACACACAAACATGGCATATATAGCCGCAATCAACATATACAAACATAAACACATCCAGAGACATAAATATTGGCCTGTATGCATGCACTGTCATGCGTGCAATGAGTCTTTTCCTCCCCACGGGTGCATAGGCTTTCTGCCCAGCGCTACTGGCCAACTGCATCTCATTCTACCACCTGCAGCTCTGGCCTTACCTTACCGGAAACGTCAAAGGCAGCAGGGACATATTTTCCACTAGATCAAGGAAGGTTTTCTGGGCAAGCCCCTATTTTCCGACTCATTAATTCTAGAGGCAATCTTCCACTGTGGCTAATCCACACTCACATCCAAATAAATCAATTCTTTTAAATGTTAAGACAATATTTATATATTGAGCCACCAAAAAAACACCCTGTACACACATTGCACCCAAAAAAAAGGGCAGGGTCGTAACCACCATAGACATATTGCGCACGCCTCCTAAATATTCTAATTAGCGGTCGATCAATATGACAGATTCTTAAACTTTTATATCTGGTCTCCTTCAATGAGTGTGCATAATGCACAAGTTGTCAGATCTAATTAAAACATAATTGATAAGATTGATTTATTTCAGACTATAAAAAGGTCCATGACAATGCAGTGAATAAAGGTCCCTCTCGAAAGTGCAAGTGTGTAGTAGTCAGCTGACTGCAGGTGTGCTCTGTCAGCATGAGTATGCATGGGAACTGCACTGCAGTGGTTGTGTCATTTTATGACAGGTTTACAGTCCAGTGGGAAGGCTGCAACTACCAATGATGCAATACTCTTTGTTTGTTTTAAATATACAGTGGCCTCAAAAGTATTTGGGCACTTAATCCACACGTCAATACGTATGAATGCCATTGCATTAGATTAGACAACAAAATATTAAAACAAACATTGTTTATTTGAAAGAAAGACTATTTTAAAACACATTTTAGGTCCATTTCCAAAACAATAGATCAACTTTTTAAAATAAAGATGAAGCATTTATACTTTCTGATATGTCCCAGTGTTTATTAATATTGTAAATGTTTTATTTTTAGTTATCAAGTTTCAAATTGTATTAAGTTTGTTGTGTTTTGTCATTTTTTTTAAACCTTTCTATTGATAAGTTTAGTAACTTTTTAGATTTCAGCCAACATTCCTCATTTTCAAATAGGTTTTAAGTTTAAATGAAAGTTTTTCATCCAATATTTATAGGTTAAAAAAAAGAAGTGTTTTTTCATGGCCCCAATAATATTTAGTTTTATGAACATCTGAACATACTATATATCCAAGAAAGAACAGAGTCTCTGCTTTAAAACAAATAAACAAAACATTATTCTAGCTTCATGCAATTATTTTTAGCAACACTTGAATATGGGCAAGTTTCATTAAAAAGCAACATTTTGAAAAAACAAAAAAAGCCAGGAAGATCGAATTTTTTGTTGAAGACTCTGTCTGGATCGGATTCAGAATGATGATCAAAACATAGATTGAGTGGATCTTGTCTAGAAACACTCCCAAAGCAGAGTCTTATTCCTCTTTGGGTTCGACATTTCATTTGGTTACGCAGTTCTGATTTATACGCTGCTGAATGTTTGATGATTGAGATAGTTTACATGTGCATAAACAATCTATCGCTTATTTCTATACTTCGCTTCTTTTTGGATCCAGAGATTCTGTACTATTTCAGAAGATAACAATGAAAACATGGATTGCCGGAAAAACTCATAAATGGAGAGGAAGCGTTGTGTTAATGAAATCGCTTTATCTATTGTAACATAACTGCAAAAATAGCTGAAAAGGAGTTAGTTTTGAGGACAACTACCATTAAATAGTTGCAAATGTCACTTTGTATGATATGTTGTATCTATTGTAATGACATTCAGACCGTGTGACTTACGCATTAAAATACCTTTGTTGGTGTGCATGTGCACTTGCTCTATGTATGATATCTTCTGGGCAAGATAAGGTGCAGGCCCAGCTGGCCATACCTCAAGCTTGAACTTCACATCAGAGCTCTCTCCTCAGCATGAGCTCCAGTTGTGCTTCATCTGTGCGCCCTGACGCTGGCATTTCACAGGTCACCACACACACAGCGGGACCCTACCACTTATAAAGAGTCTGTGACGCAACGCCACGCACCTCCAGCTGAGGGACCACATAACCAACTCATAAGAAGAACAGCACAGGAAGAGCTCACACGGAGAAATATACTGGTGTTAGTTTTGACCTGATGAAATCAATTAATTCTTCTCACAATGCACGAGGAACATCAAAAGAATCCATCAAGCAATCAATTAACAGTTTGAAATCCCAGTAAATAGAAGGTTGAGGTTAAAGGTCAGAGTGAACTAGACAAAACTGATTCATTATGGTGAATTAGGCTGTGTTCAGACTGTCAGTCATAATCCGATTTTTGTGAAACCCGATCAGATTTAGTTTTACAAGTCCGTTTCGAGCTACATCTATATGTGGTTTGAAATCCTATTCAAATCGCATTTCTGGAAATCCATTTCAGTCCGACTGCTCTGATCGGATTTAAAGTGGTTTATGTGACTCTTTCACGCCACATAAAAAGTAAACGAAATATTCCCATAAGGATAGTAATACCAGTAATCTTTTACCTTTTTGGTCCCCACGAGGAAACAGCTTATAAATCATACTAAGTAATGTTTTTAGGGTTAGGGGATAGGGCTGGGTATAAAATATAGATTTCTCGATTTTAATCGATTCTCGTTTTTACGAACCGATATCAATTCTTAAATCCCTAAAATCGATTAGTCTATCCTATCCAATAAATCGCAATAAGCTTTGTGCATTGATACTTTTGATATGAAACAAAGTCTCAGATTGATTCAAAAAAGAAACGTTTTGGCACTGTTTGGTGTGGCGTGACCGATCGCCGTAGCACCTCAGTTCAAGAGAATTCAACTGATCATCTCCTACGCTTGAATACCAGTTACCACACGAAACAAACATGAATGAACATCTGAAGGTACAGTATGTTAAAAGATGCAGTTCAACTTACCGGAATTCGTATCCTGTCTCATGTAATCGCTCAATCAGTGTTTCAACGTGGAAAGACGTCAATAAAGACGGCTAGTAAACAATATGTAATGTAACATCACATTTACCTCAGAAAAAAACATATTCAGTGACCATAAATCGTTAGTCAGCTAGAAAAATTAATTCTAGAGAGGAACATTTTACTATATATTTATATATAATAAATCCATCAAGTTGACAGACACCATTCAAATGTTTATATTCCAAAAATGAATTGGAGTAAAAATATAATTATTTAATTGTATAGTTAGTATTATAACTTTATTAATTTAATATAAAAACTTCCTTGAGTGTATTAAGTGTTTGTATACAAATCAGTTCAGTTTAACTGCATTAGTTGAGAGATTTTTTCCCCTGAGATTTTTTTTTGCCATGTATTGTCCTTGATATATATACGGTATATATCCAAAATAATCCAAAATACACAGCCCTAGATTATACAGTTTGTACAGTATAAAGTCATTGTCTTTGTAATGTCCCCATAATGATAGGAATACTAGTTGTGTGTGTGTGTGTGTGTGTGTGTGTGTGTGTGTGTGTGTGTGTGTGTGTGTGTGTGTGGACTGCTAGGTTTTTTGCAGAGCTTGCAGCAGGCATGTGTTTCTGTACTGATTTGAACAGTGTATCACTGAACAGCTGGAGTTCTGCAGAAGAAAAGCGGTAGAGCGAGAAAAGAGAAATTTCAAAAAGGGAGGGAAGAAAATAATCTGAGAGAAAGTTGAGGATGAAACAGAGTCCAAACTGCAGAGTAACAGAACACAAAGCAGATTCAATGGCCAACCTTTACAATCAAGGACAATATTAAACTTATATACCATTGATCAGCCTCCTCTACATGTTCCCCCATGATGCATGCTGTGACTTGGCACGGAGATCTATTGGATCTGTACCAAGGACAATGCATTGCTTTAATGATGCTTTCAACTTTCATTGATGTAATAAAATGTAACAAGGCCAAAAATGAAGCTACTTTAGCAAAATAAGGGCCCATTCACACAGAATGCGTTTCTGCTTTGAAAAATGTGAGATGCAGGCTGTGGAATGAGTGAAAAAACAGACGTTGTTTAACATAAGCGCCGTGTTTTTAGAACGGCGTGTCATGCGTGAGACGTAAAAGATGCGAGACGTGAGGTCAACATGTCCCTCTAGCGTGTGTTTATATTAAAAAACAATGGAAAAGTAGCGCAGTGGAATGGAAAAACAAGTTATTTTTTCTGTGGAATATAAAAATACTTTGAGAAATGTCTCAATGTTTTTACCTTTACAATGGAAGTCACTGGGGTCCAACATTTTTGACATTTTTTCAAAATATCTTCTTTTCACAGAATGGATAAAGTCATACTGGTTTGGAATGCTGTGAAGGTGAGTAAATGACAGAATTTTAATTTTGGGTGAACTATCAGTCTATATTTTGTACTTTTCTATTATTAAAATTGGGTGGCACATCAAATACTTTCAATAGAGGCGCCGATAAATAATTAATGCTCTGTTTCCGAGAAAACAATAGGCAGGAACAGTTAATTCCTCTGGAGGGGTACCCACGCTGAACATCAGTCTCCCATGAGACCCAACAGATGTTTACAATAGTTGCATCAAAGAGCTGTCCCGGCACATGCCAGCCAGCTCTGAAGACGCCACGGCTGCTAGTTGTCAGAACCGTCCACTTTGGTTTGTTGCTTGACGGTTCTGAATTCATTAATGAGCTCAAACAAGCTGACTCCAAGAGATGCAGAAAGGCAGTCTGTTTCCTAACGGCGCAAACACTGGCGGATAATCTCTTACAATTCTTTTTGTATGTGTGCATTTCAAGATAACTGTGAGTAAATATGTGCTCTAGACAGTGGTCCTCACTTTCATCATTTCGTCTCTTGGCCCAACATAAGAGCGCATCATATTCACAGAAATTGATGGATCACAATAAAGTGCAAAGCGTGAATCTACAGTGTGTAAATCCTAAGCCTGCACAGCTTGGAAGCAATGATAATACGCTATTTTTGTCTTGCTGTAATGGTTGTAAAAATAGGCATACAGAGGAACAGCGCCTAAATAACTTGGCTATCAGAAAAAAGGATGAAGGATTAGACATGGCCATTTTTGTATCTATCCTCGCCTCCTCTCCCAGTCGCCTGCCCCCCTTCCACTCCCCAGTAAATTAGCATTATATCCATGAAATTAAAATGCAGTTCCCTGGAGATAGCCATTGAGATTATGGTGTATACTGCAGGTATTTAGAGATACACATGTCAAAGCAAGTCAAATTAATTTCATGATTGCGGAAGATTTGAAAGGATTTCATACCACTCTGTCTGGCACTTATATTGTATGTCCATTAATTGGGTTTTCCATGTCTGAGGGCCTAATAAATCACTGTTCAATAGACAACCCATCTAATAATTTCTGTGCACCTGGCATTAAATTGAGGAGGTTAAACGAGTGAAGGCTGGCAGATATAAAAAGGAGAAGATGTTTCTCTCTATCTTACATCAGCTGCTCTGGGCTGTGGTTCTTAATGTTGATGTTAATATACGCAGCTGGCTTGGTGCGTTCACTTTCAATGTGGGAGTCCAGGCTTATGAAACCTTAACAGACTGTTTTATTGCAATTCTAAAATTAACCAGTACATCACCTTGATGGCACATGTGAGATCCTCGTGTCAAACAATGACTCCTACTTCTAGTGAGATCAAGGTTGTGATACATTTGGCCACATAGGATCCGCACCTGCACAAAGCTCCATAAATTTCTGTAGAATCTGAACGCACACGAGGTCCTCTTAAACTTTTAAAAGATATAAAATGTATTATGCCGACTTTTTTAATGGGTTCAGTTGGTCATGCGAATTGAAAATTACTTTCGTGTGAGCTGCGTTTCATACATCGCTACACTATTGACAAAAGACAATAGAGCTTTTTTGTAGAAAACAGAAAATTTTGTTAATGTGACAGTTTCAACTGGTGAGATATTTAGCCAATCACACACAAGCAAGAGTGCTGTTGCTGAATGAATCTGTGATTTATTCTTTTTAGTTTGATTCAGTGACTCACTCAAAGTTGAATGAGTAGAGTAACTCACATATAAAACTGAATCAGTTGAATGAATGATTTAATGACTCACACTTCCTCAATGAAGCAGTGTTTTTAAATTAATCAGTTGATTCACTGACTACCCAATAAAGCTGAATGAGTGAATCGGTTGAATGAATGATTCAATGACTCACTCATAAACACAGTAACTTGTATAATTCATTAACGAATCAGTGTTTTAAACAAATTAGTAGAATTAATGATTTAAAGGATGTACTCATTAAGACGGTCATTAGTTTCATTCCTGAATGAATCAATGTTTTGAACAAAATGACGACTCAAAATGACTCACTCATTCACTGACTCAAGAGACACACTTGCTGATACCTACTAGCCTAACAATATAAAGAGCAATAAAAAATGAGCAATTGAAAAATTGACGCCATACAGACTCAATGTGCAAACACAGACAAGCGGAGAGATAGTACTAAAATTATAGTAATGACTAATAGCGATTTTTGGTTAAAATACTTCTATTAATGTGTTGAGACAACTATCACTTTAGCAATTCATAGGATGATTTTCCAGAAGAGTATAAACACTGTGGTCCTTTCAAACTTTTCTGACCAGTCCATTGCAGCAACACTTGCTCAACCAATAGCATGAATTTGGGGACGGGACTATCTGACCAATGAAAGACGGGATTGGTGGTGTGGAGCACAAAAATTACATCACCAGGCCCCAAAATTAGATGTTAAGCAACACATATTGAACCACCTTCATCAGAGTTATCCATGCGATTCACAGCCAACAGGATCTCGGCATGGTCCTCTCTGCCTGTCCTCGCGGGTTCAAATAAGGTGATCGCGCGTGCTCTTCTATGCTCATCACTCTCAGTCCGAGGTTATCATCATTACCCCTTTCTACTTACTTATAGCCCAGTCTGAGCGTGCTGTCTGTCTGCTGCAGATCAATGGCTCCTCTCTGAAGAAGTCAGAGTAAGAAAGTCCCAGAGCCGGGACTGTGTCTTGCATTTAAACGGCTGTAAATTGCCTCTCTTTTCCCCCCGTGACTGCCATTTCCCATGTAATGGTGTCTGATGGGGGAGACTGTGATTTTGCTGTCAGTGCTGTCAAGGCTAGAGGCTGGTGCTGGATTTTAATGTGCTGAGATACAGATGAACCCAGAGGAACTGTAAAATGAAAGGCACCTATCCAGAATAAATGAGACACATGAGTTTTGGTAGAGGTTACAGGAACTATGCATGTTTCATTTAGATTACCATTTTATAAATATAGAGGATTTTCTTTTTATGGATTTAATGTACTGTATAACCCCATAAATAAACTATGTTTATCTCATCAAATCTATCATCCTCTGCATTTTAAAGAAATGTTGAGGGTTAAATACAGCTTACGCTCTACTGACAGCATTTGAGGCATGCTGTTGATCACCACAACAACAACAACAAATGTGTACAGTAATGTATTTACTATGGAAGACTTGGAAGCTAAATCTACGATTTATTTTACTGCATATTTTTTTAGAAAATAGAAACTGTTATGCAGAAAAGGACAAGAGAAAAAGCAGCTTTCTGAATGCTATCCCAAAATTCGATGCTCAGCATTTACACTGCGCCGGAGGCTGTGGCGCGGAAGAGTCTTTAGCGAATGAAACATTCCCGTAAAGAACCAGATGTCACACATCAGCAGAAAGGTTGCAAGCTGAAGTTCTCCTGCAGGCAGGCTGGGAACCGTGGCGTAGCTCCGTTTGGAGAGAGATCGTGAGCGTGAAGCAGTACAGGTGCAGAGGGTCCCACAGGGCAGACTTCACCCCACTTCCATGATCAAAATATTATAATGCTATTGGTTCAGGCTGCCTTGCAGGCAGGGAGTAATTGGAACAAGATTGTCACCTCCCGTGTTAACTGCAACCGAGAAAAAGGTTGAAACTGACACAAACTAATAGCTAAAGAAAGGAGAAAAGGTGTTAACAACACAAAATCGCTAGTCTTCTGACGACATAAACGCAACAAACAAAAATATCACTCAGAATGATGTGTCCACTGATAACGCAATGTATTGGCACCTGTGTTGTTTTTGCACCAGATTTAATAGGAATTATGGGAAATTAAATTACTAAAATATCTGTTAATGAAGGTTTATTTAGTTTCGCCAATAACAAAAACACAAAATCTGCACCAAAAATTTTTTTTGACTAACAAAAATATTTCCACAAGATATTAGATAAAGAATATAATTGCTTCAAGTAATCCGATCATAGTACAATGTTTAATCTTACTTTTGTCTTTCTTCTTTACATTCTAGATAAACATGCCTTTCCTCATTATTTCAAAGATAAGCAATAAACTAAAATTAATTATGGTGAGAGAAATTACATATCTGCAAGATAAATCAAATAATCCATAGTTTAAAGTTGAATAATTTCAGGCATGCTTGAGCAGAATGCTTAAGTTGTTTATATACACTAAATAATGGTAATATTTCAACCTGCATTTGGACAAAATTATGCAAATGTATATTTTCAGGCGACTCTGACAAGCTTGATTAGCCGGTTCAGGTGTGTTTGATTAGGGTTGAAATGAAATACTTCAGCACAGTGGGTCCCCAGAAGCAGGGTTGAAGCATTTATGCATAAATGCTCTTTGCCTAACAATGAATAACTAAAGCATAAAGAATTCACTAAACTGCAATCTGTATTCCTCTTCAGATTTATGACTGATACTCCAACATCTTCTAGATAGAACATAAGTGTCTTTTGAGTTGTAAGAGACTCTTTTATCCTTTGTCAAAGAGTGTCTGCCAGGGACCAGGCAGATTTATTAATAAGGCTTGGAGAGAGATGTAGCCTCATTTGCTCTCTGCTTATATCCTTGGGAAGCGCAGTTTACTACAGCTGTGATTGAAACAATGATGAAGACCCTATTATGAGAGGGGAGATGCTGCCTCAGAAACAATGTAAAGTACAATAAAAAGTACAGCTTGTATCCCGCAGCATGTTGTTCATCTGGAACAGATTGTTTCTAAGGAAAAACAAATTTCCTGCTGATATTACACAGATTATTTTCATTGGCTACGTACAGACAGATGTCATGGAGTTGCGCTCAAAAGAAAATCGTATTGGCCATGAGAAACATTTTTCTCTGTGCTAGTCAAGTGAACCGGTGAGTTACATCAGTCGACAATAATCCTTAAATCTTGTCAGATGTTTTGATTAACTTGTTTCCATTATGTTTACTCCCTGAGAAAATGGGTTGTCTTGAAAATATATCAAAAGAAGAAAATTGGGATAAAAACGTATAAGATCGTCTCCAAGCAAAGAGGTGCCAGAACATGTGGAGCTTCAGTGCCTGAGACCCAGACAGAGGAGGATAACATAAATGTCAGGAGTGTTATGCTCATAATGATAGAGTTGGGGAGTTTGGATCATAGCAGAACAGCATGTACCCTGTCCTGCCCTTCACTCCAAAGCCCTGTTTCTATGGTTTGCCCTCATCTGACAATGTCAAAGCCAGGCTTTTGATTTGTTAGGGACACTATGTAAACTCTACATATTCATATTCCTTTCACCCGTCATCGACCTCCATTTATTCTTGGTTTCTCATTTTTACCAACTGTCAAAAACTGTCCAAGGTGAAATAGATGGAGATATGCTAACCACATACATTTTTACATTGCTTTAACTCATCAAAATAAGTTACATGTATTATTATTAATAAAATTACTGTTTGATTGTTTGCAAAGCATGCATATTAAATGTCTGCATCCATTCAAATCTTTCTAATTGACTGTTGCTGCCTACTTGACAAATATCTCATAATAAATAATAACTTCAGCTATAAATATCTATGGGCCTTTGACATCAGACCCATGTCTCCTTAAACAAGAGCTGGAGCATAATAAATTGGGGGTGTTAATACAAATTAAATATAGTCCTAATAAGATCAACATTTCTTACATGAATAAATTCAAAAGTAAATACTTTTACACCTTCTTTACTTCATTTAACTCTGGAGTAACATAATTTAGCTATTCATGTTTATCAGACAAGCAAAAAGTGCACTAATGTGGATGTTTACGTGTGTTTCTTAGTTCAGTGGTACAATAATAGACCCTCTCTATTATGAATAAGGAAACAACAAGGGTGGGCTACGATGGTTGAGAGTTCATGGGGGAGACGTGATTCTCTAAAGTGCTCAGATGCAACCTTTTAAGGTCCTGGCCTGTCACTGCCACTGCACACAGTCCGGATCCCCTTTATTTATCTCATTCTATCGCCCCACTTAGTCACTGACCCCTCGGGAGAGGCTTGACCCTCAGAATCCTGGCCTGTGATTGGACAGAACAGGGGGAGCAGTAGTAGAGCGAGGATCTCCCTGTTGACCCTCCACTTTCAGAGGGTAGACTGACTCTTACAATATAAAAAGCAGAATTGCGCTGAACATCTCCATCCCTGATATCTTCACAACAAATGTTGTTGTTGTACATGTCTTATTGAGTTTCCAAAGCTACAAGCTGTCGATTAATGTTTATATTCCCCATCTGGTGATGTTACACAACATAGTTGCTCCATAATGGAATTGCATCCACAACAGCCATTTTGTAAATAGAGTTATCAAAGCAGCTTAGAAAGAAGCAAGACTTAAGAATTGTCTGAATGCATCACAGATTATGACTGTTTAAATAGACTCTATACAATAAACCAGCCAAAACTAGACGAGGAACTGATGTATGAGTGTGGTTGTATGATATAACAGTTTGATTTGATTTGGGTTTTGGGGCAATCAGGAATATTCATCTTTTCTCCTCTAGGGAGATTAGATTTATACACTCCGCACTAATCTGTCATCTCTGTTCGAGTTCAGACTGAGTTTCTATTCTCAGAAACGGATGGCCGAGGGGGGCAGGGGAGAAGTCTCAAACGGGTCAGGGGTTGTAGACTGGGAGATTAGGAGTTCACGTTCATTTCTCTTGCTTCTGTCTGAAAAAGGCCAAAGGTTACCAGCACAGGAAAAGGAGGAGGGGGTTAGACAGGCTAAAATCTCTGACTTGTGTCTGCCAGTGCAAGCGAGGATGTAATGCGTAATCTTCTCAAGCCCCAAAACAAACAGACAAACACACACTTACACCCTGCTGCACGACCACCACTTACCATGGAGGAGGATGCTTATGTGTCAATAGTGTTTAACTATAGTTACTCTAAAAAGCCTTTTCATATCAATTTCATATCCGGCCTTTGCATTTCATATGCGCACCGCAGCATGTCTGTCCACTGCAGATGTCCACGTACAACAAGAGCAACGAATACACAAGCATAGATGTACAATGGAGAAACTAATAAAAACTAGTTTTCATTACAGATTTATTAAAACACATGAAATAATAAAAACAACAGGTTTAGTGAAAAAAATATATAATAAATGTGTTGACTATTAGTGCATATATTTAACAAAATGTATATATAATTATATAAGTATCTAAAAATAATGATACTTTTAAAATAAATCTACACTTTATTTTACAGCGTCCTTGTCACATGTACTTACTGTGGTAATAACAGTAAATTATGAATTATTACATGAAACTAACCTTAAACCAAACTCTAACCCTATAGTAAGTACATGTTGTTAATTAATACTACTCAATACTTAAATGTATAATTACACTGTAACAAGGAAACCTTAAAAAACGTGTAACTGAAATTATTTAGCTGGGATTCATCATATTGATCAAAAGTGAGAAATGACTGAATAAATTATTTTTACATTGTTACAAAAAAAAAAAAAATCTTGAACATTCCATTCAAAAAAGTCTGGGGGAAAAAATGGTTTAAAAAAATCGTCTATAAAAACATATTAAAGCCCAACTCTTTTCAACATTGAAGATGATAAGAAATTATTGAGCACCAATCAGCAAATTAGAATGATTTCTGAAGGATAAAAAAAAATAGAAAGCAGGTATTTAAAATTAGAATAATTTCACAATATAACCATTTTCACTATTTTTGAACAATGAGATACTTTCAAAAACATTTAAAAAATCTTACTGACCTAATACAAATACATATTTCTATGGAATTAAGGTCAAATGTTATTTTTGACATTACATTTTTTACACGTTTGACAATACTAGAAAAATGTCCTAATCAAATGAATGATATCATGATGAAACATCCAGAGATCCAGAGTTGTACAAAATTGTAAAGTTCTTTAGGAAACACTCATACATGTGACAAGCATGTTATTGTTTCCGCGCAACCATTTTACATCTACCACAGGGGCTGATAGATTAGGCAAAATAACCAGCTTTAAAAACAAAGAATGCAAAAGAGTGTTATGAGGTGATCCAGCATGCGTCCTCCAGGTTCATTCAGCACTGCGGTGGCATCACTGCTCCCTCTTTTTCAGAAACTGGAGCAGCAGTGAGATCAAGCGGTGCCCTCCTCCCTCTGCCCACTAATCCCTGAAAGATGATCTATCTGTGTCCCGCTCTAACGCTCGCTCGCTCAGGACGGGTACGGAAGAGGAGGAGGCCCCGTCCTTATCAGCCAGACAGACACCCATCCTGCTCAGGGGGTCCAATCCTCCCCTTTCTGCCCGTTCCGTAATTAGATGAGGTGTCTAGGTCTGGCCAGGGATTTGGCCAGGGCCTGAACTAGGTCGGTGGGTGATAGTGTTGTTGTCTTTTTTCGTTTAACACCCCCCCCAAAAAAAATCGCTCGGGCTAATATCAGTTTTATTTGTCAAACGAATATGTCTGACACGCAGTGACATGGTCCAGATCATTACGTTAAGTGCTGGAGGACATACTGACACTGTTAAGAGGTCTCAATGGACTGATGTTCACTATGAACTTGACACAATAGGCCGTGCAAACATATCTGTAATTGGATTAGATTTTTTTTTTTTTTTTTGCTGATTCAGAGAATACGATGAGAACGAAAAAACCTGGCTCGTACACCTATATCAGAATTACATGAGTCGACTGATGCATGACTATATGGGAATATATAATTTGGCAGACAAGATTTTGGACAGTTGCCTATTATATGGAAATAACCAGAGGAATGCAAGCTTGCACTTCAGCCCTCGGGTTCTGACGACCGCCCTTCATTGATTACTAAATGTATATTACCATTATTGGCACTTTAGTGACAGTCTGCTTTAATTAACTGTTTTGGGCCATTTCAGCATGTATTGATGCAACGGCTTATTGATGCAGTGACGCTGACCATATGGATCGGCTGACATATTTCACTGAAGCATTAGTGGCTGTATCTATTCAGATGATGATAGCTCATTCTAATCGTCAATTTTGTGAAAAGATGTAATGATGTCAGACCAGGACAGTCACATATGCTTTCAGATCTTCTCGTTTAATGTTCAGATTCTGAAGGCAGGCTTATTAGATGTTCTGAATTCCCCATGCTCCTTCATTAACATTTTACTTTACAGAAGAAATTGATGTGTGAAGCCACTAGAAAAAGACCCACTGCATATTGTCCAAGATTAAGAATAATATAGATTGCAGATAACTTATCTCTTTGTCCATGTCCATTCAGCCATCAATTTATCACAAGCATCTAATCCATGACATTTTAGTGATAAAACATGTTTATCTTTATATAGTAAAAAAAAAAAGAAGCAGTTTGCATAAAATACTTTATGAGTTGCATGAGTTGACATTCTGTAGTGTGACATACTATATTCTATTGTAAAATTAATAGTTTTGACTAGATATGCACAAATATTACAATTCTGTGTGATATTGTTAAGCTGATAATTATTTTCAAGTTATGGTCGATACCAATAACCAATAAATGGTTAATATTAAAATTCTGTAATACTTAGTTTAAATAAAACAAAACATTGTTTTCAATGCTACAAATGAATTTAGCCACCACAAAAGTATTACGTACACTATGAAAAATAGACATTTATTTTTCTGAAGACTACATTTAACAATGACAACGAAAAGTCTGTCTTGCTCAAGCAATGCCTTCTTCCGCTCCCACCTGCAACATCCATGTTATGTCCTGCTCCTACCCACCGGTAAAAGAATACTTTTTTTCTTTATGTCCATAAAATTTAGGCCGCTTAACAAAAACCTAGACATCCCGGCATAAATGCTCCCGATGAATTATTTGTAATTAAAGCATCTACATTCACAAACCACTATGAATTGTAACAGAAAGGCAAAAATAGGCTACAACTACTCCCTTTATAATCACTAAAAAGCTGTCAATCATTTTAGTTTATTCCAATCTCACAAAGTTCCGTTATAATCAATGAAGTTGACTATGAATCTTTCAACATGCCAGTTATGAGCATGAAGAACTCAGCACTGAACAAATACTATAGCGTTCGGAGAGGTGAGTGGATTCTAACTTAAACACCTCTGATTGGTCATTGCGTTCAATCAGTTGCAAAATCTGTTTCGCCAATATTCTATTATTGCGTAGAAAACTGATCCTAAACCAGTAGTTATGGGCAGCTTTTCCCTCTAAAAGCAATCAGAAGCAGCAGCAGGCCGGGGAAGCCTAAGCCTATGCTTGCACCTGTGAAACATTTTTAGTTTATATTGTTGTTGTGCTTGTGGCATTTGTGTAAAAGATGAGTAACAATTTATTTGTTTTTAGATATTTCTATCGCCCATAAAACCTTGTCATGCGTTGCACTGTGAGGGATAGACTTACTTTCAATGGCATCCACTGTAAAAAGTTGTATAAAGCTCCTAGATCACTTATAATTTTTCACAGCTCATGTTTTCTGGAGTTTTTTTGTCTATTGAAATTTCTTGGAAAGACATTTTTGCAGTGTTTTTTTTTCCAGCAGAACCATCCAAAAACCGATTAAATAACAGTACAACAACCCACTGAAGAGATGTATGTCCATCCCTCACGGCCTTGCTTTCATTCCCGTTAAAAATCAAAGGCAACACAGAAAACGTAAAAAGGTTGTTGTTAAAGAATTTTAAATGAACACTCTCACTTACATATTCACATACATTTAAACCTAAAATCTTGGTGTTCATTAAAAAAAAAAAAGTGCATGGATTGTGTCAGATACCTAAAATACACATAAAAATGCCAACACTGAAGGTATGCCTGCAAGTGTGCTACTTCCAGTTATGAAAATCGAGAAATACATCACACAGACTCATGAATACATGACTCTACATGTGCCAGACTGCCTTGAAGGTCTTGTCCTAATTTAAGTTTTTGCTTGTAGCATTTAACACCTCTTCAGTTAGCATCTCTTTCTCTCTCTTTCCATCCGCTGCACTGTAGCTGTGCCTCACTGCATGGAAACTTTCACCCCCCCATCCTTGACACTCACACACCCACATGCACACAAACACACGCACCACGACAGAGAGCGGTGGGTGGAAGGGGAGGAGACTGTGTCTGGTAAGGTTGAGCTGTTTACAGTGTGGGTTTATAAAACAGCAGACGAGGGGGGGTGTCCCTACAAAGAGGGAGCAGGGAGGAGAAACGGCAGACAAGGATAGGGAGAGTGACTGAGAGGATAGAGAGCGTCTGAGAGAGAGGGTCCGCATGCAGGACAGAGTGATAAAACAGCAGGCAGACGCTGGAGTTTTTTTTTTTTACTTCCACCACAACTGCTACAGCAGAGGAGATGCTTATGTGAGGAAAGCAAGTGATTGTGCATATTAAGCAGAAGCTGTCTTCATTTCTATAGTAAGTACTACATTTTAATCATATTTAAAAAAAAATGATTGTTTGTATGTGTGTGTGTGTGTGTGTGTATATATATATATATATATATATATATATATATATATATATATATATATTAGTATTAATAAAATGTTTAGAAAATTAAATAGTAAATATATATATATATATATATATATATATATATATATATATACACATACAGACATTTAATTTACTATATATTTTAATAATACACACACACGTCATATGTAACTGATTTAAATGACATTTAAATATCTATGTAATTATCCACAAATACTATAAAAACATTACATTTTTAAAACTGTTGTCTTGAAAAGTTAAAGTTTGTATTTAACAAATGAAGTTTATAGGAGGTCACTGAAGACATGTCTGTATTTGTTTCAGGATAAAAGCAGGAATTGATGAGTTGCTGCATCTTAGAGTGTCTTGTCATGGATGACTCTAGGGAACCTACTGAATAGATCTCAGCGCTGCATCATGGTTCAGCAAAGAACCCACAAATACTTGTCAGTCATGGACAGCAATTCTACCAGAGAGGTGTTTGTGGGACTGGCCGCAGAAGACGATGCTGAGGTGTTTGGACATGTACCTTCTAACAAAGATCCCAACTGGTGCAAAACTCCAACTGGGCACATCAAAAGACCAATGAACGCTTTTATGGTCTGGTCCCAGATTGAGAGACGGAAGATAATGGAACAGTGGCCTGACATGCACAATGCTGAGATTTCAAAGCGCCTCGGAAAGCGCTGGAAACTACTGCCCGATTATGAGAAGATACCCTTCATAAAAGAGGCCGAAAGATTGCGCCTAAAGCACATGGCTGACTATCCTGACTACAAGTACCGGCCCAGGAAAAAGAGCAAGTGCTCTACCCCTGTGAAACTTGGCGAGAAGTTGCCTATGAAATCCAGCAAGCCCCATTCAGGAAGATCTAGTGGGCTCTCCTGCAAAGGGCTAAAGATCAAACCTGCTTCTACCAAGCATAAAATGAACTTCAATGGCAATAAATACAAGAGCTACAGCGAGAGCATGAGCGATGACGACACGATGGATGTAAACTTAGAAAGTCCAGTGACTCTGCAAGACGATCACAAACCGTCAAGTCACTTTGTCCTTCACCAGCAGGCCACCGTTCCCTCTGAGGACCAGCAACCAGTTCCTGAGCTCAGAGTGAAAGTGCCCATCTCTCAAACCAGCAGCATCCAGAGTCTCTCCTCAGACAGTGAGTGCCAGGCTCCCCCGGATTCCACGATGAGCGAGCCACAAGGGTCGACATCTGGAAGATCCTCCACACCGACCTCAACCAGCTCCTCCTCTTTGGTGTCATCAGCCTGTTCAGATGAGGAACTGGACGAGGAACTCTTGCATATCATTTCTAACAGTATGCCCATGGACTGCTCTGCTCTGGACAAGGACTTTGAAGCATTTCATGCCAACTCAGGATCCCATTTTGACTTCCCAGATTACTGCACTCCAGAGGTGAATGAAATGATTTCTGGGGACTTGCTTGTGCCCAGTATCTCAGACCTAGTGTTCACCTACTGAAGTTGAGCCCTTTGTAATGTGGTCATGCCTGCATAGCTGCCAATTCTAAAATATTTTGTCCATATTGTACTTGGACAATTCCTTTTTCCATGTGTTTATTTCTCTCAATGAATCCCGTAAGTGCTATTGCTTTACTTTCCAAGCATGTCACATCTTGTTGGTTTAGCTAACAGACACACAGGGCTTTGCAGAGCTGTTCAAGAGAGTAAGACATTCAGATCTTGTTCAACACTTCAGAGGAAGCTGCGTGTATTTCTTAGAGACAGAGGACTAAGTTTTACCAGCTGTTTCGATAAATGTTTTAAACTGAAAGCTTCTGTCTCCAAGTATCTGATGGGCAGCAGTTAGAAGCAAAAGCCTGTATTGATTTAAAGAGACAATTCACCCAAAAATGTAAATGTTGTCATCATTTACTCACCTATATGACTTACTTTCTTTACGAAACACAAAAGAAGATATTTTGAAGAATGTCAATTGTTTTTTTCATACGTTTTTGTCAATGGGGACCAAAACAACACTGGACACCATTGAGTTTCATTGTGTGAAGAAAAAACACTAACATTCTTCAAAATATCTTCTTTTGTGTTCCACCGGGACTTTTTGTGTTCCAAGTAAATGGTGACAAATTTCATTTTTGGCTGAACAAGCCCTTTAATAACAGCACTGTAACATACTGCTCATAATGAAAACTCTTAGTCATTATTAATTCGAATATGACTTCCACCAGACGTTTCAATGTGCACAAAGATAAAGGTCCACTGACAGTATTGGTACATTAATATTCTAAAAGACTGGGATAGAAATTATGAAAAGGAAATGATGACTGAAACCATTTATTAAAACATGCAGCACTTACAGTAAAGCATCAGTAACCTTGTGGAGGAAATCACTGCAGACACATAATTCATATCCTATTCGTTAATTAGGTAATAGCACTTTCATCACCTTGCCATTGCCACAGACGTTAAGACACACATGTGATTTAAAGGCAGCTCTGCATCGGCCCTGCGTGCAGGTGTTTGTGTGTGTGTGTGTGTGCGTCAATGTGTGCCTGAACTGTTTGGACTATGGACAAAAGGGGGATAAGGTTAGGGTTTGGGGGTTGGGATTGGTTCTTTCAGGGAACTGTGCATCTGTCCATGCAGGCAGCAGCTTTTATGCAGGGGTCGGACTCTGTGCGTACCGAGCGTCTGCCGGGGTGGGGAGGGGTACGAGGGGGGGCTCTTGCACCGGTTCACTGAAATGCATGTCATGTCTGCAGTCTGGCTGCAGCTGCCCCGATCAGGGCTAGAAATCTGTGTCTGCCAGCTGGCCCCCATTGACTCTCTCAGGGATCGTTTGTCTAGGTCCTAGTGCCTCCCGTAGGTAATTCATCTGTGATGATCTGTGTGTGCTTGTGAGCGTCTCTTTCTCTCCCGGAGAAACCATCCGAAGCCAACCGAAGTGACAGAATGCCCCGATTTCTCAAAACAGGATCCGTCCTCTTTTCTTTCACCCAAATGCTCTTATTAATTTCAGCTCAGTTGGTGACCGGAAGACCGGCATTATTTACCTCCCACCAACAGTTGTCAGAGAAGGGACAACAAACCCTGCAGTTCGTATCTTACATAAACTGTTAATCCTCGTCGATTCCCGACGTCCTGTGAAGATGCAGCAGCATGCTGTGCAAAGCGAAGGAACACAAAAGGAAAGGGACCTGATGTGTGTTTGCTCTTGGTTTAACCTCACTGTTTGGACTGCATAATGACTACTTTTGTCACACTGACCACAGAGGCATAAACAGCCTCCATCTTGATGTGTTTCCTTATTGTAGGAAAGAGTTGACTTAACTAGTTCTGTACAACCAGTATTTTTTCTAGACAACGATAGTTTGCAAAAATCTTAGTTTTATCAAGTGGATTTTAGATCGATGCCACATTCGGTGGTCAAACTACACATGTAATTCAGGTATATGTGTCTCAACTAAAAAGGGAAATGGCGTTAAACACAAGAGGACCGATAGGAAAGATGGGCACGGCTTTGATACGATGCCTTCATTCATAAAACACAAACATATGTGTAAAAAACATTAAGTCAACATATATGTATAGAGCAGAAAGATTTAGTGCTTTAAAACCGAAACGTTGGTATTTTAAATGCTCAAAATTGTAGAAACTGTAGTAATTACGCAAGCTACTAGAAACGTCAGTTTCTTCACATGCGAGGCTGGATGGAATTACCTTTGTAATACAGAAAGGTCATTTGTATTATGAAAAACCAAACTCAAGTTTGCATGTGTCATAAATAAGGATTTGTGAATAGGTAAATCAAAAGGCTTAGGCCTTCAACAATCATCAGGGAAATGATTTCAGGAAAGCGATACATTCACTATTTTAGCGGATTCTGCACTACTGAAATTGTGAAATGGCTCGCCACACCTGAAGTTATCACACAGGAACGAGTCTTTGCATTAAGACGTATGCCAATCAAATCTGTCTCCATACACTCTTGAATAATATCAGGTCATACACTGAACCAATACCGTACCAAACACCAGCAGTCAATTAAACGGACTCAGGACTAAAAACATCAGCCCAATGTGGATCTGCTTTGATTCAGCCATTACTAAGATGCACTCTGTTTGGCCATTGTATGTCATTGTTGATGATCTGCAAAATAACTGTATGTAGCATCAAAGGTCAATCTGCAAAGTTGTACCTTTTTAAATATTAAATATTTGAAATTCCACAATACTTCTGGGTGCATTTTTTGGCTGTAAATAAAACATTATTTAAATGTGTCTTAAAAATGGGTGCTTTACGTTTATACTTTGCCAGTATATTTGATCATTTAGCAAATGTTTTATTTTTATTTCATAGACGCTGTCATTTATTTATTTACTAAGAGCGCCAGAAAATAGGAACGACACATCACAGATGGGCTCAGGCAAATTAGTGTCAAAGTGATAAATGCAGAAAGCTGTATATAACTGAAGCAATGTAAAAATACCCATCTGGTCGGCACCTCCTACTTCTTGGCTGGGGATTAATGAACAGTATTCTGTGCGATAGAAAACCAAGGGCAATGCTAATTTCACACAGGCCAGACTCAGCTTTGCTAAACCTGTCATATGCAGAGCATGCGCTTCCTCATTTCCATGTCTGTAAGAAACCTGCTGCCATAATCAGTGATTGCCACCAATGGAGTCTTTTTACAAAACATAGGCCCAGTCTTCCCCTTCAGGACTGAAGTATTTTAATGGCACTAAGCTGATCTATCACAGAAGACTCCACAGACCAACACAGTGGTTTGACCTGCAACAAACGCAACAAAACCAAGCTCATAACCAGATAACTCCCAATACAACACTGATTTTAGGCTCAGAGCTAATTTATAATCTCAGCATGGTGCTGTTTCAGACTGTACTGTTGGGTGAGAAATCTTATGTCGGATCCCCTATGATCATCTTGGAATGTGACAATGCTATGAAATTCTTGTGGAAAATAAAACATCAAGAGTCATCAGCTAAAGCACTCACCAGAATCAAAAGATGGCCAAACTATGACCATGTTGCCTCAAAATACATTGTTTTACCATTTTTCATAGTTAGATGATTGTTTCCTGAGGAAATAATAGAGGTCGTTCTTTTACATTCGTTTTTTATTATTATTTATTCCTTATGCAATCAGAAGATGACTGAATGGTCACAAAACCAGCAACTTTTTTCCAAAAAAGTGATGTTTATTCCATTATGTTTTTTGAATGCTTGTCTGTCATCCAGGTCAACCAAAGTCATGCTGTACATGATTACACTGAATCAAAAGATTTCGTTGCCTTTGCATGAATGACCACAGCATCTGCTTGATCTGAGCAGCAAACATTGTTTCGCTGACACACAGAGACATATGCATAAAGTATGACAATGTGTGGTGTTCGTGTCTAAGAGTTCATTTAACACATGCAGAAGTGATGTTGTAATGTTTGTATTGGTGCTTTCATCATGCTCTTAAAGGGATAGTTCACCCCCAAAAAAATCCTTCAGACTTAAATATGGGTGTCTTCTCAAAAAGAAGAAGTTTTTCCAATATGTCTAAGCTGCTCTTTCCATACAGTAAAAGTGAATAGTAACCATGGGGGTCAAGCAAGATGTTAAGTAAATAACGGAATGACTCTTTTGATGCTTTTTGTTGGTTTTGGAGCTTGACAGCTCCTAGTCACTGTTTACTTTCATTGTGTGGACTAGAGCTGTGTCAACATTCTTCCAAACGTCTCCTTATGTGTTTTGTTTGGAACAACATGAGGGTAAGTAAATGATGACAGGAATTTTTCATTTTTGAAAAAATTCATTTTTCAACTGTTGCTGTAATCTAGGTTTAGAGAATTATATTTCTGCACAACTCTCTGTAGGTTTGTGCATCATAGATTGTGATTGTTAGTCATTCTTTTCAATGCACTGCAATAAAAAGGCAAAATAACTTTCAATAAACAGGAGTCTTCAAGATGTTAGCAGAACATAGTTTTGGACAATTAGCATTAGCTAATTCATGTGCATGTCTGCTTCCACAGTGTGTTGTAGTATCTCTATACCTCATTGCTACTGAGCACAAATAGAGATGAAAGCACTTTTGTGTACATAATGATGGTAGATCTGAGCAGCACAGTTTGTTGTTTTGATGGACTCAGTGTAATGACACCCTCATCAATAAACTGCTTTAATCAACCTTTCTGTCTGTCTGTGTGATTTTAAAGAGCTTCCATGCACGTCAACACAATTACATGTATGCGCATAAAGCTACTTTTATAAATTAAATTACTGTGGATTAAGCATATGTGGCATAAGCAAGCTGTCCATATGTAGATACAATTTTTCTGACATGCATTTAACATAGACCCGTCATGTGTGTCTGTTTAACGCTGCGGGTTTCTCCCACTCTGTCTCTGACGTGAGTTTCAGAAAGGATGCAGATGTTCTTGTGGTCAAAGCGCACAGGCATGAAAGGTTGCAGCAGCAATGTAATTGACAGCACGTTACATGCAAACGCACACAGCCAGCTCATGTGACATGAAAATGCTTTAGCACTAACAAACACAAGAACCATTTTTAGATGCTTTAAGCCTACGCAACTGAAAATGGCCAGAACTGAAATATCCTTATTGTTGTAACTCAATAACGCACTGTTTTCGCATTTATTCATTAAGGAACCATGTTCATTTTATCAAGTTTAATGAGGGCTATTTGATTAGTCAACTAAACTTCAGCGAAGACTTCCATATGGCACGAGTTGTGTAATCTCTCCTAACATAGAGCCACATGGCCACTCCAACCAAGGGCGACATTGGCGACATGAAGGCCAAGTATGGTAACCCATACTCAGAATTTGCCCTCTGCATTTAACCTATTCAAGTTAGTGCACACACACTAGGAGCAGCGAGTAGAGAACACGCACAAACTGCAAACCGTGGACTCACACACCCGGAACCGTGGGTAGTCATATTGCTGTGGCGCACTGGGAGCGATTACAGGGTTAGGTGCCTTGATCACCTCAGTCATTTCCTGCCGGTATTGAGAATCGAACCCACAACCTTCGGGTTAATAGTCTGACTCTCTAACCATTCTAACCATCTGCTCCAGTCAGATGTTTAACTCATCATGACCACAAATTATGGCATTTTCCACTCTTGTGCCCAGTCTGAAATACAACACAGCATGTCTGCAGTGAGTCAATCAAATACACTGTAAACCGGCCACACACTACACTACAAAATAACATTTTCATAAATTATCCTTTCTTCATGAGAGAGGCAGAATAAACAAACTTGTGTACATTTGTGTAATGATCCCAAATATAATACACTACTACATGATTATGATAGATGATGTCTATCTTGGTATTTGTTTTTGTAGAAGCCATCAGCCTGCATTATCAATTCCTGGTGAAAAACTACAGTATATTACCCATGAGTCTGTAAGGAAATCTCCACCAATTAGAGAATTGAGACGAGCAGTTCCTGACAATTCCTGACAAAAGAACTCTTTAGCGCCCGCCACCCAGTCACTCCTATAAAGCACTGAATGACGTAATAGAGTCAGTCTCCCTGTGCTCTCAAACTACTAAACAAATTATTGCTTTAGTTCATGGCTTATACATAACTCTTAATAAAATCGGAGTAAATTAAAACACTATAAACAATTGTTTATAATAATAAAACTAAATTTAGGCACCACAACATTAAAATGTGTAGCAAGAAAAATGCTTTTAGAAATTTACTGAAGATAACAGTTACCAGCGTTATTAAATTATTTGCGTTTTTAAATATTAAGTTTAAAGCATTAGATGTGAAAAGTAATCTAAATGTAAACTAAGCATGCACAATTAAATATACAATATTGACTAATAAAATAATACAAATCTTTGACTACACATATTATAGCTTGTTGCCAACCTTGGACTTTTGTTTTGCATATCTTTGTCTTAACCCAAAATTTAGGAAATCCGAGCCCAGAGTAAATGGAAATTAAGTGCTGTGGGATTACAAATTTAAGAATTGTTTTTCTCTACATTCATAGTTTATTTGATAGTCAAAATATCTCTGCCAGTCCTATATCTTTCATTTGAAGTCAAATTAACCAGGTTACTGAGACTATCACCTTTTTTGTCTTTAACGGTTCTTGGTGCCCCTTTCACATTCTTTGGATTGGTGACCATTGTTCATCTTCCTATATACCTGAGTTAAGTGTGAATGCAAACCTCACACAATGCAATCCAAAGGTGTGGATTTTTTTTGTAGTTATGTTGATTGGATTAGGACTCTGTGAAACGATGCTGAAACGATGCTGTGTGGCGATTGCTGTACACTTCATTTGCATGCTTTATTTAAGGTCGCCCGGGTGCTTTGTCTCCATTTCTAAGTATTGGCCTCTAACCTGTATATAAACTACAATGTATTGCCTTAGTTAGACTTGATGACTGCAGATACAAACAGCATGTGTTCTCAATAAAGAATCCTGCTGAAGATACATCCAAGTCTCCTGGTCTTCGCTTCTGAGATTTCCAACAGTGCCCAAGGGCTCAGAGGAACTAAGAAGTGCCAAGGGCATAATTCAAGATGGGATCTTCCTCTGTATCTAATCATTGGCCGTCTATACCAATGCAAAAGCTGTATAAAGTACAAATAAGCTAAAAGGTGCACAGTTCTAAATGGTTTAAATTTACTCTGCTCGCACATGTCCCCCGGTGGATGTTTAATAGATGCCCTGGCCTTGATTCCCCATCACCAATAAGCTACCTTCCTGTGAGTAACGCCACACCTGAGAGGATTAGCAGGATTACAGGCAATGGCTTTCACACAGGATTTGAGGCATCCTTCCAATAGTATACAGCAATCCAAACCCGAGGCCCTAACAAATAGTGCTCTCTGAGCAAAAAAGTACAAGTGTGAAGCCGTTATTTTCCAAATACAACATGCCAGGTTGGCCCAACAATGTCTCACTTTAATTTTAAGGCCTGCTGAGAGTGCATACCATTCATTTAACTCCCCCGTCTGGTGCCTCGTATCGGCAGACTAGTTCGTCTGCGCGGCTCTGTGATGGATGCTCAGAAAATCTGTGTCCAGTAAAAGCCAAGCCTCATCTCTGGAACAACTTATTGAATTTCCCTAGGTGCTTGGCTAAGCAGATAGCTGTTTTACAGTGTGAATAATTGGACTCTTATATTTCACTGCACCCTGCTTTCCAGTGGCTGGTACGAGGGAATGTGCCGATAATGGTGCGCATTTGAGCCACTTTTCGGAGAGTGAAATGTGCTTCTCTGTCCATGCTGATTTATCTAGCGCTCTCTTGCACAGGCTTGCGGATGGGATGAGAATTAGCCCTATGCTAAACTGCAGCGTCAGTCCCGTGTTGTCCATACTCGGATCAATTAGAGCTCACTAATTGCTGTACCTCCAATTATGCGGTGATAAGCAGGAGATGGAATGATTAGAGGCTGTTTCGGGAAGGTGAGTGGAAACTAAAGATCTGAATGACTCTCTAGGGGTGATTGGGGGCAAGGCGAGCCAGACAGAGAGGGAAAAAGCCATGTTAGGCGTGGCTGACTTGGTTCTGTGAACTTTCAAACATGGATTGGATGAAAAGACCCAGTTTTTCCAGCGCTGTGCTGCATTATGCTGTTTCTCTGACCTGCTTCTGCCCTCGCTGTTGGAGATACGGCAGCCTATTAGAGTGAGTCAGCATCTACACGCACAGATTTAGCAGACCAGAAGGATTCTGCACTACTTAACATGTCTTCGGGTATAAAAACAGGAGCATTTCCAACACATTTTCTCATTAGAGGACTATACAAGGTGGGTTGAGTTAAGTCAAAGAAGAAAATGTGTCTAAATTGGTCGGAATTCAGTTCTCCACAGAAGGTCGTCATATGTCCCCTCTTAAGTAGGGATTTGAGGGGCCATAGGGACATGCAGATGGACAGATCTGGACTGCTTGTCCCCTCCAGCCATGTCTACAGACAGTTGGACAGAGAACGGTGTGGCACAGAGTGAGGGGCCCATGGTGCCAGGAGGAAACTGTAATGAGAGAATTCGAGGGGGTGTGGAGATACTTGGCCCCTCACACATTTATACATACAGACAACCACAAACACATACGCACACATAAGGATATGATTACAAGTACGCCCACGGTAGCACATTGACCATGTTTATATGCACATGATTTTCCAATTAAGATATATATATATTCTGGTTGAACGTTTATAGAGAAAAAGAGGTTAACGTACTGCACAGCTATTGGAGTATTTCTGTATACATGTAATTATTAGCATATTTAAAATAAATGAAGACCATCCACTTTTTCCCTGACTGTGCTTTGAATTATGGGAGGCACTTCTGGTTTTGGGGAACGTCCACTCAAAGGACTGAAACAAATAATTTTAAATAGTAAGATTGCGCTACAAATAATATGATATGGTATCACAAGAAAATCTATGGCAAGAGCTTTTTTCAGTCACTGCATTCTTTTCCTTTGAATTGTTTCCTTTGTATTCTGCTGTAACATATGAAGATGACAACATATACTGAGCATTTGTGGTCTGCTCTCCCGATTTACTTTACGATATATCCCATGAATGATTCACTGGAATGCACTGGAAGTTTTCTCCCCAAATCCTCACATCTGTTTTCACATGGGTGCTTTAAAATGTAATTATCTCCCCTTTTCACTTCTAATCCCCATATTAGCAGTGTGAACTGGAATGTTTCTAAAGCAGGGAAATATTAATATTAACAATATTTCTCTACAATATTTGTGCGGTTCATTTGAACGTGTGAACGGTGCCATCCGAACCCTGGTGCCCAACAAACAAGCAGACCGAGACCCCTAAAAGGTGGGGACTGAACCGAACTCTGGTGCGGTTCATATGATATATGAACGCAACACGGACCAAAGACATGTAAACGAACCAAAAGCAGGAAGATGAGACCCTAAAAAGGACAGAATGCTCAGGCTCACGCATATAATTTTTTTCTCGTCATAGTGATGTTTCCCATCACAGTTCGGTACAGGTATCAGAACCACGTCTCCTTGCAGCAGATCTTCGTTTGTGTGTGTGACGGAAGGATTCCTGCCGCTGTTTTGACTCTTTTACACATTTTATAAGCTCTTCACGAGTTCTCAATTGGTCAAAATACCATCATATGCAGGCTACGCACATACAACCGGCGCGTTTAGCCCAGCACACAGCATTGTTTTGGATGTTCGGTAAGTTCCGTCGCAAAATAGGCAATATTTTCAACTTCCAGTTGAAAAAGGATTTATTGATCTTAAATGCTTATTGGACTATTTTGAGTGGTAAATGAGGGTTTTGGAGCTCTTATTACCCCAAAAATTGCAAGACTGCGCCCCATGTTATCTTTCTCCGAGGCGGAAAAACTGATCAACACGTTTGTTTTTTCTTGCATCGACAATTGTAATGCTCTGCTCGCTGGGGTCTCAAAGTCAACTTTAAACAAATTGCAGTATGTTCAAACCTCAGCTGCCAGAATCCTGACAAGGTCCAGGACAAGTGAGCACATCACACCAATCTTGGAGTCCTTGCACCGGCTTCCTGTCAGGTTTCGCATAGATTTTAAAATTCTCATGCTTACTTACAAGGCCCTGCATGATTTATCGCCAGAATACCTGTCTGAACTTCTGTCTATACCCCAAGGCGTAATCTCCGCTCTTCTGATTCTGGCTTTTTAACTATTCCTGCAACTCGTTTACGCTCTATGGGTGACCGGGCTTTTTCTTCCTTGGCTCCAAAACTGTGGAATTCTCTCCCCACTGAGATTAGACAGGCTGAATAGTGTTTTTAAATCTTCTCTTAAAACATATTTTTTTCCGGCTAGCATATATGTGAATTTTTTTCTTTTTCTCTCTCCATGTCATTTAAATTGTCAAATTAAATTACAAGTGTGAACACACCCTTACTCACCCTCATGTTGCTCCAAACCTGTATGGGTTTCTTTCTTCTGAACACAAGAGAATATAATTTGAAGAATGTTGGTAACCAAGCAGTTGATGGGCACTATTGACCTCCATAGTATTTTTTTCCATTCTATGGAAGTCAATAGTCCCCATCAAAAATAGTGTTTGGTTACCCATATTCTTCAAAATATCTTTTGCGTTCAGCATAAGAAAGAAATTCACACAGGTTTGGAACAACGGTTCGTAAATGGTGACAGAATTAATTTTTTGGGGTGAACTATCCCTTTAATGCTTTTAAACTTTGAAGTTTCCTTTAAATATTCTATGGAAGGGTGAGTACAATAATCTCAGATTATTAATCTCAAAAAAGCTAATTTTTGCATTCATAAAGCAAGCCTTTCACTGATTGTTTACAGTTTAACAAAATTTACTCACATAATGCAGGCAAAGCATCATGGGGTGTAGGAAAAAGGTGGGTATTCTGAGTGTTCTGTATTCAATATTTTTGAATAAATGGTGCATGCATATTTTATGCTTTTCCCTACAGAAAGTAATGCATTTTTTTTGCAATTCTGCACAGTAATTGAACTCATTTGGACTCATTAATCCCCATTCATGCCCTTGACAACAGCACAATAGCAAAATATAGGTCATGAGACTCTTACGGTGCTTCCACTCATCTGTGTTTTGATTTATGATCATTTCTTTTCAGTCTTCTATTCCATCCAAAAATGTAACTTTATTGCATGACGTTTTAACCCAGAATTACTCTAATTTGGACAAAAATCAGCTAAAATAAATAAATGTTCAGTTATGGTCTGAATTGGTGATTATATAAATCTAAATTATGATATGCTAGCAGTCTTACTCAGACTTCGAGAAACCAAAATATAGGTCTATCTAGAGATTATTATAATCAGGTATATGTGTTTACATGACACGTACACTTGTGGTAAGACTTTTTAACTTTTTTTTTTTTAAAGAAGTCTCTTATGGTCACCATTTATGTAGGCCTAATACATTTAAAACAGTAATACCGTGAAATATTATTACAGATTAAAATAACTGTTTTAAAATATATTTTAAAATGTCCTTTATTCCTGTGATGATAAAGCAGATTTTTCAGCAGCCGTTATTCCAGTTTTCAGTCACATGATCCTTCAGAAATCATTCTAATATGGTGATCTAGTGCTTAAGAAACATTTAATTATTATCAATGTTGAAAACAGTTGCGCTGCTTAATATTTTTATGGAAACAAGTGATATATTTTTTCAGGATTAGTAGAAGGTTCAAAAGAATAGCGTTTCATTGATATCAAAATCTTTTGTAACAACTTTAGTCACTTCTGGTCTATTTAAAGCATCCCTGCTGGAAAAAAAATTATACATATCTTTATAAACAAGTCATTCTGATTAATAGGTACATATCTGTGCATATAAATGCAGACATTGTGCAGACTGTGTTTGTGTGTTAGGGATGCCTATGGCCTGTCTCCTCAAGTTAGAGTTAGAAATAACAAGACAGATCTACACTAAAGCACAGAAAAGAGGTGAGGCAGTTATGTGATGTGACTTAGTGAGGGGGTGGAGAGAAGACAGAGAGAGTGAAAGCAAGAAAGATCTGACAAACAGACATATGTAACAAAGGGAAACAAAAAACGTAAGGAAGAAAGATGGAACTTCTGACAATTTGAATCTTTAAAGGACGCCTTGTTATCGGTTTAAAAGGTGGAAACATATGTGCTAAACAACATGACAACTTCCTCTTTTTATGTCAAACTGCTACTTTTCATTTCCTGGGGAGGCAATTTCAGTCTTAACACTTTATTTACTAAACTGTGTGTGCATGTTTGTGTAAGTGGACTAACAATAGAAACTTTTGCTTCAGTAACTTCTACTAAACTGGGAAGGATACATTTTTATCATACTTAAGTCGTTCAAACTAAAGAACCTACATAACTACAAACGTTTCTGTTTAGCCAATGAACCTGAAGTAGCGACAGATCTTTTCTTCCACTTTGTGGCGAACATCCAAATGTAAAGGATTATCAAAGAAAAAAAAAGTAGGCCCGGGGACTTGGTTATATGCATCGGTTGTGAATTGGATTTTAAGGAGTAGGTGGCCAAAATATATTTTGCCCCCATCACATTTCATGTTGTTATTATATCAATGTTGAAAACAGTTTGTGCAGCTTAATATTATGTGTGTAAATTTAAAAAAAAAATTAGGATTCTTTGATGAATGTAAACTAAAGGTTAAGAAAAGAAGAGCATTTATTTAAAACTGAGATTTGTTTTGTAACAAATGTCTTTACAGTCCCTTTTGATCAATTTTATTTTAGTTTCACCAAAAAACAAAACAAAAAACAAAGTAATAACTGAATAACGTTCATGTTCCAAATATGACTTACCGGTACTTTTTTCTGTGGAACACAAAAGAAGAATGAAAGAAAATAATAGAATAGAATTTTCATTTCATTTGAAAAAAAAACATTGAGACAAAAATATCTCTGTGTTCCACTGAATAAAGAAAATCATACAGGTTTGGAATGACACGAGGGTGAGTAAATGATGACAGAAGTTTAATTTTTATGTAAACTAGGGAGTTAAAGGGAAGTTAAAGGGTCAGAGAGAGGGTACAAAACAGTCATAAAAGATTAAATTATACCCGTTTTGGACCTCAGGGGAAAAAATAAAAAGTATATGATATGACCCCTTTAAAGACTCCAGATGCCTCACAGTTCAGTGGAAATGCAGACAGACAGGGTGGTTAATCTTACATTAGCATTCCCTGTCTACTCACGCCTTGCGTCAACAGGATGGACACATGCAATCTGGCAACATGCTCCTGGCACTAACCCAGTTATTTCTCTCAATCTCTGACCTTGTCACTGCATAGGGCAATTTCTAGACAGAGGCTCACCGCTAGATAAATATTCTCACATATTACAAATGCTAAAATACCAGCAAACATAAACTTAAGCAAACACACACTAAACCGTATAGTGATAAATGAGGAAGTGGCTAAATGTTCTGCTATCATCCTTCAAAACTAATAATTCACATTAAAAGTCCCCAGAGTGGATGTTCATGTGATTACTGTTTTGTCCATGATACATGAGGGCAGAAAGCAGAGCGTTGCGGTGTATTCTCCAGGGTGCTCAGCAAGACTAATTTAACCTTTGCAAATCCCTGACACGCACATAACTGTTTATGGTACAACGACAAACGTGCTAAGGAAATGTTGATGTTCATTCTGCAGGGACAGAGACTGTGAAGTCAGTTTGGCAAGGTGAAGTCTGGGGAATCGGCAGGCTCTCAACATCCTTCGCCACCAGAAAGACAGAGTGTGTTTTGATCGCTTAAACGCATGCAACCCACACACATATCCTCTCCACCTGGGTGGCTGGTACTGCCGAAGATACATGTCTTGCTCAGAGATGTTTTTAGGCCACAGCTTATCTTTTGTTCACACAACCCTGACTAAAACACATGGTAGCTAAAATACTTTTTCCTTTCTTGACACACACACACAACCACACACACAAACACACACACACACACACACACACACACACACACACACACACACACACACACACACACACACACACACACACTGTGGTTCCCAATTACTCTGCCCAAAATGAAAGTCACGACTCACGAATGCATAAAAATAAGACTTTGACTTTCTTTTCCTACAGAGAAACGGTTACTGACGCAGTGCCAAGTATTTTAAGATGGGTATCAAGTAACTAGAGGTGGGAGAAAAAATAAAATCATATTGTGATATTTTGTGTGGGGAAATATCAATCTTTTCATGGCCTTTCTGGATTGTATTACATTTTGCGTCGCGCTTCTAATGTTTTTTTTTTTCTAAAATAATATAAATATGATTCAGCACATAACTACATTTTATAGTTGAACAGGAATGTGTAGTGTCACCTTTGACCTGTTCATTAGGGTTTTTAATAAGGTTATTCATTCTAAAACTGCTTAAAACAATATGTATTGTAACAACAAATATATGGAATTGAATGTGAAAACTATTTTTTTATTTGACAACTGCTATTTATATTTATAAAAAATATGTCTAAAATAAAAGAATATACTGAAAATACTGAACAAGGACAGGACAAAGAAGACGGATATGAAGATGTGAAATAAACAGATTGTCTCCGATACATTTGAAGATAAAAAAGGTAATAAATCACTGTAATGGCAATACTCAGCATATCTTAAAATGTTTAAAATCGCAATAATATTGTATTGTGGCTAAAAGGGGAGAGGGTGGGGATACAAAAATGGTGAAGTACAATCTGTAGTTTTCATAAAAATCCCTGGAGCTGTCAAAAGTCAAGATTTTGCACATCTGGCAAACTTTTGCCGACATATACAGAAATGTTTCAGTCCAGTTAATTTACTACCGACATTGTAACTAGCGGTATACAAAGTGTGTTGGAAATCAGCAAACTTACACTTTAAGAATCGTGATAATATCATATTGTAGGGCCTCTGGTGATCCCCACAACTAGTATCAAACTTAGTGAAATTTGCATCGACAGTCATTACGTAGACCTAGTTGTAAGTAAGTTGGATATAGCACTCCGAGTCCATTTGCCCATCCTTCTGGTGGCTTTTCCTCCATAGCTCTCAGTGGATTCTTCGCTAATCCTGTGTACTCTGTTGGGTTTATCTCCTTTCTCAATAGGTTTAAGCTAAAAAGCAGGCTCTGGATTTCCCTAAACCAGGTTTAAGCTTTTGTAAAAAGGATGCTTGAGTTTTAGGGGTCTGTTGAACGTATACTCCGCTAGTCTTTATAATGAAAAGGGGCTAGTTTAACAAAGAAAGGAGGCTTTTAGTGTTGATAGAGGAACACAGAGGGGTTTGTGTTTATGTAAGAAAGTATAGGGTTACATAAAGTGCTCGCTTCATCTCTCATCTTCTCTGGGTGTTTTGATCTCACAGCAGGCCACCATAGGTTTAGTGAGAGAGACAGATTAACCTCAATACATCCACAACATTAAACCCTTACAACAACTACTTGCTACACGGATTCCTGTTTTACACTTCACCCACGTGGCATTAGTCTGGATGTGCATTTTCAAAATTAATTGGAAAATATATACTAGAGAATTGGATAGGAGTGAGAGATGTTTGTTTATGCAGCCCTCCCACATCTCCAGATTAAATGCAGTATGTGATACAAGAGCAATTTCTGAGACCACTTATATGGTATTTTTAGTAAGCTTGTCATCTAGGTCTAAGATGATTTGCTGTAGTGGAGCAAATGTCCTGCAATTATATAGGATGCTAAGATAAGATTTACTTAAGTAATATGACACATCACCAGCTGAATTCATAGTTGTTCTACTCAAAGCTTTTGCATTGTAACATAACAGCAGGTCTGTAGCATATACTGGTTTTGCAACCATATAGTATAACTGAACATCAACTACAGTACAGTAAAACCGGTTTTAAAATATATATCTTTATGTGTTTAGAAATGGGACTTTTCTTTCGTTCATTTTTTTTAATCATCTTGAAGGTCACTTTGTTCAAACCACATCCCTTCTGCTGCTTGTTCACCTATTTGAATTTCCTCTATTATATTTTCTTTTCAAACTGCCATGTTCAACCAGGAGGTATTGTAGTATGTAACATGCAATGGTAGAAATGTGTCAAATGGTCAGTGTTGTTATTGTTAATTAAAAATAAAACTTACATTTCCATTAATTGTAATGAAGTTGAAATAAAATAATGAAATAAAATATAATTGTTAGACGAAAAACAAACGTAAAAAAATTTAAATGAATAATGTTGCCATGGTAATACTAACTGGAAAAAAAAGTTGATGTACTGAAATAACTAAAAATAATGTTTTCAACTAAAATATAAAAAACGAATAAAAATGCCAAATTCAGATAACAACAATACAAAAACAAGCTAATATTAAAATAAAAACAGAAAAAAAGCCAATTCAAAAGATTAAATACTATAGTACATACACAATACTAAAATAACACACAAATTGGTAGATTCTATGTTGTTAGCTAATATACGCGCAGCAATGGAAATAGTAGTTGTTTTTCCACATTAATAATGTTCAACTGATCTCAGTTATTGGTCATCAGCTTTGAATGCCATCCAATCAGAATCTCGGGTCAGAACTAAGTATTTTATAATAGTCTTTCACAGTAATAAATAATATTGGTCTTGTTGAATTATCTGATTGAAGTTCCAAATAAAAAGAGGAAATATTCCAATGAGATAAAAAGCCTTTTAAATTTAAATAACGTAAAGTATTTAATTAACTGGATCATCCAAAAATAGATAACACATTTAAGTACATACATTTTTGGTTGTGCAAAATAAAATGTATTGTAATGCCATTACCATGACAAAATTACTTATACTGTGATATTGGATTTTACATATAACACCCACCCATACATATCAGTAAAGTATTTATGGCTATTTATATATACAGGCTGTTTACAGTATTGGCTATGATTCGATAACAAATGCTTAACTAAGACACACTTCTTCGCTCCTCAAATAAATAAAACCTTTAATATAGAGTTTCTTGAGTAAAGAAAACACTGTAATTATTAAACAACCTGTTTGTTTTTTACCCTTGCATTGCAAACAAGCAGAGGCGGTCCAAACTTTGTGCGGCACTTCATTCACGATAGAGGCGGGGTGGAGTTATGAGGTTTTACAGACAGTTTGAGGATCCAATGGAGTTACGAGGTCTAGTCACAAGCTTTTTTTAATACTTTTCATGGGATTGCAAAACCCACACATAGACGTTTTTTTATGATTTATGGAACAAAATTATGTTGAATAAATAACCCGGTCCTTGTAAGCCATAGTTGTAATGTGCAATTAGAAAACCAGATTAGCCCTCATATAATTTAAATTCCAACATATCAGCCTCGTGTCAGACAGGACACCTTCACAAGTGACACCGTATTTGAGCTCAGGAAAAATCAAGTTCAAGAAACAATTCAAGCTGGGGATTAAGTTATTCAGTCACGGAGCAGAACGAGGTCTGAGAAGTGAACTATACAGTAAAAATTGCAAGCGTTCACCTCACCTTATAAACAGAAACAAATGTTTTGAAGCAAGGAACAGCCAAAACATCTTGTCTGGAGCAAAAAAAGGGCTTGCATAATGTCAAAATAATGTTTCTGCTCTTTTCTCTGGCAATAGTCATGCTGTTCTGTTCAATTACTAGATATCTGCACTGCATCACTGATCCCTTAGGTGAACACGGTGAAGTCATTTATCATGCTATCCAAAGAAAGACCGTACAATAAATGTGCACTTAATAATTTCCACGAAAGCCCTGGCAAGCTTTTTGCACTGCCACATATGATTTGAACTTTACAACCTACATTCGTCATCTTTTAGCAACACAGCCATGGTTATTCATGGTGAGAGCCAATCGGTAGCTGAGTCACCCATCATGCAACACTGGAGTGTTAATACTTTGTAATTAAACAGCCAACACGGTTTTTGCAGACCCAGCAAAAAGGGACTGAAGATGGGATCGTTCCAGTTCATGTTTTCTGAACCAATTTCATGCACAATTTGCTCTGTGCTGGATGAGAGCAGTGTGCGAGCGTGAATCGCTGGCCTGTCTTTCTGACACAGACGAAGATCCAGTCTGCTTTAGAATGGCGTTTCGCTCTATGATGCTGCTCTCTACGGACTGCCAATCTGACGGAGTGGAGAAAAGAACTTTGGATCATGGTAAAAGACACACTAATCTAGTTTGAAATGTTTGGTCACTTAAAGAAATGTATCACCCAAAAAATAAAATTTCTGTCATCATCTACGCCCCCTCCACCAAACCTGTATGACTTTCCTTCTTCTGTGGAAATGTTTTTGCATTTTTAAAAATGTTTCAACTATACCCAATTGACTAACAAAACAAACATATTTGATAGTCATACGGGTTTGGAACAACAGGAAAGTGAGTAAATTATGACAAAATATTCATTTTGAATGAACTTTTATTTAACATTATAGTGATGATGATGATAATGTACATTCACATTATGTAATGCAATGAAAATGTGCATAATATGCTTTTGGGGGGACAGTTTTGAGATACACTACACTACTGTTTGTATTATTAGTGTAACAACTGACTAGATTTTTACATTTTTGACAAAAATGTAAAGGGTGTTTGGGGGTAGTTACTAGGGTGTTGCTATGCGGTTACTGAGGCATTTGAGTGTTTTTTATCACACAGTGGTTATGTTATGAAATTCTGGTCAGTATAGTCACAGGTCCCTCCTTCAGTGTGAGTCTATAGGACTTTTTTCACCTGTTATTTTGTCCGCATTGTGAATATCTTCAGTCTGATCATTCAGAAAAAAATTATTTAAGAATTTATTTAATCAAAAATACAGTAAACATTAATATTGAAAAATATTAAAATAAATGCTTCCAAACTCCTGTGATGGCCAAGCTGAATGTTTAGCTGCCATTACTCCAGTGTCACATGATCCTTCAGAAGTCATTCCAATATTTAGATTTGGTGCTCAAGAAACATTTCTTATTTTTTATCAAATTTGAAAACAGTTGTGCTGCTTAGTAATTAACTGTAACTTTTGTACATCCTTGTTAAATAAAAGTATAATTTTTTAAAATGTACTAACCCAATAATAATAGTGGTTTATTTGCGTTAACAAGCAGCAATAATTTGAGGTGTACTAATGTACTTGTGTACTTTACAATGTAAAGTGTTCTTAATAAGCTCTCACTTGTTTTTATAGTGTGATCATAAATACATGCTCGAGTGTGTGTGTGTGTGTTTCAGCTGCTTGTCCTGCTTGAGTGTGTAGAGAAGAGGGAGGGAGTGCATTTGGCCTCTGTGCTTCTCTGACGCTGAGGTTAAATCTCCTCTCTTCTCTCCTCTCCTGTTTAGCAGCTGCAGCAACACAGTAGGGAAGCCCACAAGCAATCTGCTCCAAACACACCCCAAAATCCCAGCACTACGTATTATCGAGCACACACACACACTGGGCCATGAAATGAGCTTCCTCCACAGAGCCCACCCTTCATTTACTGCCTGTTTTATTTATTTATCTACTAAAGCAGAACAACTATTTCCTATAACACTGCGCTGAAATCTGAACAACTGCAGAGTGAACCCTTTTAAGACTCCGATTTAATGTGCAAGGTGGTCATTTCCGACATGCACAGCATTTGACAGTCATTTTCAGATTATCTGCAAAAAGATAATAACCACAACAGCATGAAAACATGGTAAAATGTACTAACACACACACACACACACGCACGCACACAGGGTTAGAGTGATTGAAAGGGCAAACAAACTTGTATAATTTAAAAAACACAGGGACGGGGGACTAGAAGAAGACAAACCTACAATTAGGAGAGTTGAGCACAGTTGCCAAGTCATTCCCCTTGAAATCCCCCTTTAATCTATCACAGGAGGTGAGTTGTCGTTGCGAGGTGTTGTCATGACAGGTAATGAATTACAGACCCTCCCTGTTTAAAAAGACCTCACCTTGCAATGTGTTTGTGGTTAGTAGCATGTGGGGATGATTTGGACAACAGAAAGAGGCCAAATGAGGATATCAGTTGGGTCACAGATCTCTAGTTTCACACATTTTTTATACTATGCACTGCCTCAGGGGATTAAAATGCAACTGTCTGTGTGAAAAGCTTCATTACATTTGACCAGAGATCTTGGTCAAGTTTCTTCAAGGATGTAGCCACATATTCAGAACTGTGTCCACCTTTAAGCGAGAGTTCATCCAAAAAAAAAAAAAAAAGTACAGGTTTGTGTGAGAGTAAATGATGATAGAATTAGAATTTTGTGGGTAAACTATCCCTTTAGTGGTTACGGCCCTGCTTTTGAGTCTGCTTAGGAAACACAACTGATAAAACGACATTGATTTGTCTGATTGGGTGTAGAAGACAGTTTTAATCACACCACACTCAGGTCTGGTCGGCCAGATCGATTCAGATTTTCCAATTACTTTAAATTAGTTCCTTTCAATAGTTTAGTAAAAAAAAAAAAAAACTTGTTCCTTACAAGTAAATCCTGATTAAGGACCAAAAAAGAGAGTTATGTTACATTTATGTTTACAAGCCTCTGCAACACTGAAAAATTAGGTTGACAGTCTCAAAATCTGAATCTCTGGAGTGATTCAGGTGCAACTTTGCGGTTGTGTTTGTAAGCGGTTTAACGTCAGCATCAGCGCAGCGCACTCTTGACAGTGTTTGGCTTGATTCTGCACGATAATCCATTTTCACAGTCACGCTTCACTGTGTCGGGGAACCATTTGGTGTGGCATTTTAAATATGCGCACAATCCCTCTCTTTTTCGAACTGCTTTTGCTCCTCACTAATGGAAAACCACTCCATGCAGGTGAAGGGATCCAGTGAGCACAGAGAGTAGTACAAATGAGGAAAAAATTAGAATAGGAGAGTTTGTTCACAAATAGGCCTCATCCTGATGACAACAGCATCCTCTAAAGGTCAGAATGGTTACTTCAGTTGAAGAGGTTGGTTGGGGGTTGGGGGTTGGGGGGGGGGGGTTGGGGGGGGGGGGGGCAGAGGGTGATACTCAGTGGTGCACTCACTTTGTATATACTGTCCGTCCTCATTGGAATGGAATGGCTGCCTATAAAAAAATACTTTAACAATGTCATTGGTAGTTATCAAAAATGTGTTTTTGCAAGAGGATAGGTGTTAGAAATACTTTTAAGATGACTGCCAGTGCCACATTTGCCAATGCAATTCAAACAAAGACATTGTATTTAATGAGTGCACATTTATTGCTTAATATCTTAGATGCATTTCCTATTGCTCAAACTTGGGGGTTTGATTATTACTTAGAGCTACATTTGCTCTACAGACTGTATCATGCCTCAAATTGTGTGCAGTGTGGAGCAGATATTTATTTTTGTCTAGCAGATCCGATTAAATGGGCAAAAAAAGTATTGTAGATTTCAACTGATGGAGTGTCAGAATATCATAGGGACTTGGAATTGGGCTTTTCTGAATTAAAGTCTTTTCAAACCAAGGCTGATAACTAAAACTAGCGATGCACCACTTCTTCAGTACACAAAAGAAAATATTGTGAAAAATGCTTTGTTTGTCCATACAATGAAAGCCAATGGGGTCCAATGTTGTTTTGGTCCCCATTGACTTTCAATGTAAGAACACAAACAGTTCTTCAAAATATCTGTTTTTCAAGTGTTGAAGAGATTTTACTTATTTTTGCTTTGCATATGATTAAATGGGTAAAATAAATAAATAAATCATGTAGATTTCAACTAAAGGAGCATCAGAATGTCATAGGCACTTGGAATTACAACAAAAAGATTTAATAATCGATATTAGTGATGGACCAATTTATTTTTATTTTATTTATTTTTTACCAAAATTAAAAACAAATTTAATTTCAGCCAAAAACTAAAACAAAACGAATGTTTTGAAATTACATTATTGGTTAATTGAACTGTTTTCAGTCAATGATTTTGGTCCTCAAAAACAATTTAACTAATCGTAAACCACAACCAGAATCAA
Source organism: Phoxinus phoxinus (assembly GCF_949152265.1). Classification (NCBI taxonomy): domain Eukaryota; kingdom Metazoa; phylum Chordata; class Actinopteri; order Cypriniformes; family Leuciscidae; genus Phoxinus; species Phoxinus phoxinus. The sequence continues at coordinate 17,993,248 of NC_136897.1, read as the reverse complement.
TAACGACGCAGAGGAATGATATTGTTGGAATCACTCTCAGAGCGATTTTTCCAACTGATGAACAATAAAAACATAACTAATTTAGCTATTGTTATAGATAACCTTCTTAGTGTGAATGGTAAGCAAACACCAAGAACACTCTAGCAACCACATTGCAAAATAGTAAAGATCACTCAGAAACACTAGAAACCACTTAGCAACACCCTGGTAACCAGTAACCACCCACAACATCCTGTCATTATGGCAGCAACTTTTTCATGGGCAAACATCGCTCATCTGAAAATGTAAAAAATTAAGCTATGATTATGATTCTGTGAACAATCCTTTTGTTGATTTGTTTGAATCCTTTTACAAAAATAAAACATGATACAATGCTTAGACTCACATATGGTGTGTCTAATATAAGGGGTTTTAAATCAAATTTAAGGCCAATTTAAAGTATACTGTGGCCACAGGCCAACGTTTTCATATATTGTATAGTTTACAGGTTGTCCAATGTATATTATAAGCTGTTATAAACTACATTTCTTAATTAAGACTAGAGAAACAAGATTCATTAAGGTACAAGGGACACAACACGATTTCTAAAATAACACAGCAGCTTGGAGGCAATAATTAAATAAAACAATCATTAAACACAACCTCATTAACGGAGAGTTGTGACTTCATATCATAATAATGAGAGTGTCCTTGAGTAAGTGCATGTATAGCACCAATGTTTGTCCATCACCTGCACCGAGGGCACAGTAACACTCATCAGCATTTACATAGGTAACGTCAAAGGTTAATGCGAAGCCGCTCAACTAATTAACTAACAGTTTGACTTCCCTGCCTCGCCTTTGTTCGGCTACAGACAGTTCTCCTCTCACCTCATGCCAAGATAATTTTGCCTGCCATGCACCTATTGAATGCGTAAATGGGTTCTCTTATGTGGAACAGATTGCTCGGTCTTGGTAATGAAGGCGCCATATTTGGCAATAATGGACAGGGGTTCTGAGTTATCTGCAGATATTTCTTTTTATGTTATCATAATTGCCAAGCGTCACCAGGGGAGGCATGGTACCTTTGCAGAACCTTGGTGGAAGTGAAGCAAGGTCACACTGACAAATGAGTGTGTCAGCAACCGCTGGACTCCACATCACTTTCACATCCTGTGGTGTGTATGACTTACCGGTACATGTTTCGCTCAGGTTGTTTCTTTACATGTCACTTCTTAACACGCTGTTCAAGCTTTGGTGACGCTGTGGTGAACTTTTACCATGAGATTTATTCTCACGCAAGACATCTGTGAAAAGAAAAAGGGTTAGAATGAGGTTATTATGAGAAGTTGTAATTTTATGTGTCAAATGAAATGTATCAACATAGATAGAAAAAAAATAGATAGAAAACCATATAGATAGTTATCCTCATGGCTCTTAAGCTGTCATGGAAAGTTATAGAATAGTCTTATTTTACTTGGACTTAAAGGATTAGTTCAAGCAAAAATGAAAATTCTACCATTAATGACTCAACCTCATGTCATTCCAAACCCGTAAGACCTTCGTTCATCTTCAGAACACAAATGAAGATATTTTTGATGAAATACGAGAGCTTTCTGAATTAAAATTGCACTGTCAAGTAACAAAAATGTGCTTCATGAGGAAATATCTCTATTCACTGGTTTTATTTTTAAGTGGGGGCGGGGGGTGGAATATGACTGACTGACAACCTTAGGTTATAGTGAAAATATTAAGATCAAGTGTTAGATCAAGTAAAAAAAAAAAATTTCAGTGCAGCAACTACAATTACATTTAAATCTACAAATAAAACAAATAAATCTTTTTTTTAAACTCAGGCAGTGTGCACTTCAAATAGGTATTGCATCAGCAATATTTTAATCTAGTAGCTCTGTGTTGATTAAATGAGGCAAAAAAATATCACGCAAAAAACACCCATGAGCACATGCATTCTGTTCTTTACATTATTTTGATAAAACCATATTAAGAGATTTTATCTCAAATAAAATATAAAAATTTGCAAACATACTGAAATAATCATCCGTATAATTCCGCCTTACAGTCAAATTGAATGCTGTTTCTAGAATTCATCCTGTAGTCATGTATGCATGCATTTGTGTGTGTGCACGCGTGTGCTGTCATGTGTCTAAATGTTCCTCGGGGCTTTATCTAGTGTCACCAGGCATCAGACAGACTAGGCCGTCTCTGAGCCATGCGTTCGCCCACATACACCCTGATTAGGCTTCCCCCATCTCCCAAATGTGCATACTGACAGAAGGAATTGGACAAGGTCACTGAATGTTACCATGACAACCAGACACGCAAGCTGCAAGGCTTCAAAGAAATCTCCTCCCATCCTCCTGCATAAAAAGCTTAGCTGGTAACCGTATGTGTAAGGCGAGATAGAAAAAATAATTTACAAGCCAATATTTAAAACCGTTTTCCCATTCAAAATTGTGGTGAACATTGTTTTAATGTTAAAAAAAAGAGTTAAAATGTTCCTCTTCTTTCTTTTTTTTCAATATAGACTGCTTTAAAGTGAATAAGATGAATGTATTACCCTCTTTTTGAGTGTTTGCATTGTTGGCTACCAGTGAAGCATCTGATGTCTGTGTCAGTCTGATGTGATAGATGGAGCCAATCTGGATTGAGCCTGTCACAGAGTTTGACTGATACAGCACCATCCACCACACACAAACCCAACATCTGTCACTCAAACTCAACAACCACTCAACGGAATACATATTTTTTGCAAATAAAATAGACACTAGCCATGGCACATGTCAATACAAACTGGGGCTAGTTGTCGCACGAGCTATATATATCAGCAACTATAAGGTTTTGAGTTCAAATTTAAAGTTACATTTGAAAACTTTTGGTGAAATCTGTCCTCCAAACTAAAATTCCAATAACATTTTTCCTATAGCTGTTGACACTAGCATACATTTAGACAAAATAATGATTATCGAACTGTATCTGTTGTCCTATACAATTATGGTGGAAATGTTCTATTTTTTTGGGGGAGTAAAGAGTTAAAGGGAGGGGTTCTCAACCTTTTTTGCCTCCCATTGTTCACATTATGATTTTTCAAGTTGTTTGTGCTTTACTGGGTACTAGGGGTGTCAATATATTGAGTAATATATTGCAATACAAAAAGGCAACAATATGTATTGTGGATAGTGACAATCTGTATGGTGTATAGCTCACCCAAAATAAAAAGTTTAGTTTTAGTGTCAGTACTGCATGAAACTACTATATATAATGTTTAATATAATGTATAATAATGCAATGGGGGAATATTTGTGTGTCCTGATAATGCCAAATGTCTAAAAAAGCCTACGTTATTTTATATACATCTAGTCAGTGACAGAGTGCAAGCATTTTCATCTAAAAATATTATATTTTTACGCTGGTGTCACCTTTGTCCTGTGCATTGGGTTACCAGCACCAAGTCCAAACCGGTACACCCCCAATGTAATACCAAATTTAGCATTTGAAATCAACAGTAAAAAAAATTGTAAACCTTTTACCATATGTCTGGGAGTATCGCAATAATATCGTATCGTGAGTTCGGTATCATTATAAAGGTATCGAATCGTGTGATGAGGATCCTTATAAACAGGATAAGGATTAGAGAGATTTTTTTTTTTTTAAATCACTCACAATTACAAAATATTACAAAATATTTTAGAGCATGGCTTAACTAGAAAAAAATTATATTTAGCCAGTAAAAAAATGCCCATGGACTTTTAACATTTTATCCTTTTCCAGGTCTAGAAATTACATTATTATTGTCATATTGTGGATCAGGAAAAAAGGGTATTTTTATTAAAAAGTGAATTATTAGAAATATAGTGATTTTCAATTATTTTGGTTATATTAATGCTTGGTTTGTCATTTTAAATAATACAAATTTAAAGTAACACCAAGTAACATTTCCTCTGCGGTCGCCCTACTGGTTGGAAGCTGAATTGTCCATTAGCGCTGTCGTAAATAATTTAGCCTACCGCAGCCTGGCTGTTTAGCGGGCTCTGTGTAAAGGTGGCCGGAGGAATTCAACTGAACTTTTGTGGATTATACGCGGGTTTTTATGGACTACTACAGCATCCCGGCGGCTAAACAGACTGTGGCGAGGTTGCGTGAGTTCATGGAGGAAATGTGTTGACTGCGGCGTCTCGCCACGCTTCGCCCGGTATCTTTTTGTTTTGTTTTGTTTTTCCCTTCTCTTCGCGGAGGACATCTAGTTCAGTCCGGACAATTTATGTTTGATTGACTGAGTATTTGATCTGCTGGGACATTGGGTTTCTGGGGTTTAAATGTGCGTGGAATTGAGTTGCAATGTTTGTTTGATGTATATCGGAGCGCGGCCACGCCTCCAGCGCTGAATAACTCTGTGTTGCCCGACGTGTATAAACCTTATATATCTGTCAATACACGTTGTTGAACCTGAGTATTGTGAACTTTTCGTTAATGTACAATTATTTTAAGTTTATACATGTATGATTGCTTGTTTATTTTGTTGATTTAAGGGGTTTCTTAACCAAAAATAAGCTGGGTTCTGTCTGTAATCACCCCAGTATACATCAGATCCACCCGTTACCTTATGTTTTGCGTGATGTACTTTTCCCTTACTCTTTTAGTGTAAGGTAAATTGTTAGTATGATGCATGATTTACGCTTACAAAAGCGTCCGAATTTGAGGAAGTGGTGGGGGGAGTGACGTATGCCGTAAAGCACTCGAATTTTGTAGTTCTTTTTGTGCACGGGTTCCGACCCGAAACCCGAAGTTACATAGTGCCAGTAAAAGCGATACAGACCACGTCAGGCTATGGCAGACGTGTCATTTAACTTATTTTAAGTCGATGTACCATCACAAGGGTCTTGGAAATATATTATGAAGGTTGAAAAGCTACTTAGTGTTACTTTAAATAGTCATCTTGAGGCCCTCTAGTGGGCCCAGACCCCTAGTTGAGAACCACTGCTTTAAAGTATAGGTAAATAACATACATTTGTCAACAAATAGAAATTACTTAATCAATATTGCTTTATATCAAAATATACAAGAATATACTTTGGATGTGAACTTTAATGCATTTACAAGTGAGAGGAGATCATATCTAAAAATCCAGCTTGTGTTCATTAAAAGAGAAGTTTATGATGATAATTCTGATGGACATCTGGGCAAAGGGTGCACATATGTCTAGATTTTGACTTCTTAAGGGTACATTGAGTTTCAAAAATGTGCATTTTTAGGCCTCAAAAAGCCATTGTCGTGTAAATGAACGGCCAAAACAAATAAAAAGTTTTCGTGTAACAACCCCTTATGATTCAAAATACTAAGCTTTTGTCACACAAGTGTTCATGGTTTCGCTGCGAGTTTTCCAACAGAGCTGTTTGGGGACCGACTGGGTTTGATCCCTCCAACACATCCCTGAAGCCCAAGTGGATTTCAAATATAGTTTAAGCTTTAATGAGCCTGAGCCTGAGCTGCGTTCCCTCCCATCCTGCTGCTGAAAAGCATGCTCCATTATTTAAAGCCATTACTTCACGTCTGAAGCACTCGTATAAATGAATACTGGTCTGGAAAGACAGTCGAGAGTTAGATCCAACAAAATGAGCTATTAAAGCCAACCCGACTCGCCAAAGCTTCAATAAGTCATTTGAAACACAGTCTGGTGATAGATATTAACACTATAACATCTGCCACTGAAATGCAAAATGGCATGCATTGGAATATACTTAAAGTAGGCATGGTTCAAATGGATTTCATAAAGCACAGCACAGTTCCCTCGTGTTAAGGTCATTAGTTGCTATTTGAAAGGGTGATCCATGCAGGAAGGCTCAAAATCTCTCTTTAGCTTCAGTTACCACATTAAAAGGATGGATTACACCAGGCACTGGATTACACTAGCAAAGCAGCAGAATACCATAGACCATACAACCAAGCAAAACTAGAGCAATAAAACATTACAGGGTTCAACAATGAGGATGGCCCGGGCTGAGAGAGTTTCGTCCAGAGCTCTATTGCAACTGAAAATGTTATGTCAGATGATCCTTAACATGCATTTTTATGCTTGCAAACTTAAATTTAACATAGACGAGGTTTTGTCAAAATAGTAACAATGGCTTGTTGTGATAGTATTGAAATCAGTATAGCATTGTTTTCCAGCTAAATTAATTCATGAAGTTACATTACAGTTGTATAAATTGCAGCTTGCTACCAATTGTCTTTTTGTAAAGCAAAACGATAATTTTTGAAAAGAAAAGGGTAGTACAATAGTCAAGTGTAGTAAAGACAAAAGTGTAGTAAAGAAAATGTAACATTTAAAATTAAATTAAATAAAAAAAATGATTATAGCCATAACTATTAACATAATATATACATATTATTGTAATGTATGCTCTTCATCTTCCCATCTTCAATAGCCCAGACATCTAACGAGAAACTACATTTCCCAGCATTCCTATTCCTACTGTCCATCATCTGTACTCACTCGGCCGTCACCCGCATCCAATCCCCATCAGCACTGCACCAGGATAAGACCACACACCTCACAGTGACTGCATCCGAAATCGCATACTTCCCTACTATATAGTAGGCAAAAAACAGTATGTGACAAAAGAAGCATTTCCGAATTCACAGTACTCATAAATGAGTAGGCAAAAAGTACCCAGATTACCTACTTCTTCCAGGGAGATTCTGAAGTGTGCATACGATGGACACTTTAATCCCATGAGGCCACACGAGAAGAGGATTGGTGAATGGAGGTGAAGCAACGTAATTGATGCTGGAATGACACATGATAAGGGTAACAGGGCGAATGTAGTACGCCCGGATTACATTCATACTACGCACATTCATGCTATATAGAAGATACTTTATTGGCAGTCGTGAAGTAATTACTTATTCAGAATAATTACCTACTCAAGAGTATGCGATTTCAGACACAGCCAGTCACTCTTGGTCTAGTCTCAACTACGGACAACAGACTACTTACCTTTTGGATCTCCCTTAAACTCCAGCCATCTCCTGGAATCTCCTGGAACTCCAGCGTTTCTCTTTGGAATATTACACGTACATGTTCCATTACTCATCTGCTTGCTTTTAAATTCAACACTGTCAATAAATACCCAGTTTTGGTTGTAACCTTATCTCTGTCTCCGAGTCTGATGTTTATTCAGACCCTGACAATTATAGTGCATGCATAATTACTAAAATATATAAGTATTATTTCTATATAAATTATATGGCTAAAAAAAAATGGGATCATGCACTTATGAGTCAGTGAAAGTGTTAGCAGAGAAAGTAAAAATTAACTACTGTCCCAATTGGCCAGAAGAAAGACAAATCTTTATTGCTTAGCCTTGCATTGGTGATCAAATTAGTTTACATCACCATTATTTTTTGTGATGACCCCACAAATAGCTTAAAGGGGGATTTCAGAGGTGGAAGTCATCGATAGACTTTGCAGTGACCTCATCATTAACCTCAGTGCAGTAACTACACCACACTGCTGCCAAAAGCCCCCATATTATATATATGACAATCATAATTACTTTACGACTGAACTATTAAAACTACTTTGAGGATTTCACAGACAAGCTCAACAGGGCTTATTTATTAGTTCATTTGCCACCTTATTGGTGCAGCCATTGGTGAACTACAGGTGAACTTATCAGTTGTCTTTCCAGTGGCATCAATTACTTCATCCATTATCCCTGGAACAGCAGGCAAAATCCAATTTTAAACCCAATCAAGACAGTCATTAAACAGCGATTAGTGACCAGAACTGAGATCTCAGCAACAATCTAATCGGTCAGATCTTTACTGATATGACCCAAGCAATGACCCCTTAGAAAACTCTACAGGTCCCCTCACTCACCAGTGACCTTTCATGTAGGCCACAGCCTTATTGATAGCCTCATTGTCAAGTTACCTTGTGTCTTTCTCAGTTGCATCACACTGTGAATCGAATTGCATGTCACTGTCAGATCATTATACAAATATATTTGTGATCCTAACCTGAAATTTCAGAGAATCCAGGTTTAATTCCACGTAATAGCTGCCTGTAGATTTCACTTCAGGTGAATCCGTGCAAACGCATATAGGAGTATTGGTGTGGCTGCCTGGCATCCCAGATTGCTGTGGGAATAGTGCCATCATGAGGACTTCCTAATCAATGTATGCATAGATGGCTAGTAAATAATGACTGCATAACTGTCTACGTTTTATACCTATTATCTAGGCCTATTACAAGGGACAAAGTAGCCTATTGTGCGGTCATTATCGCAAAATAATTGAGAAAAATAATGCGCATTTCCTTTTTAAAAAAAAATATATATATATATATGCATATTAAATATTGTATTAGTTATTATTTTGCTAATAACTAAAGACAAATTACTAGGCCTACTGAAAATCACTGTTACATAAGCCTATTTAGCATGGCCTACCTTCTGAATTAAGCATTTTCCATAACAACGTAAGAAACAGTCACCCTAGCAAAAAGACAAATCCAATCCAGTAATATTATCCAAGTTACATTTTATATGGACTAACGTTAGTTCTATCACATTCATCACTTTTGTGCTCTTTAGGCCTAACGTTATATCGGGCCTTTTCGTGGTTCTTACGACCGATGTTTTACTTTTCTTACATTAAAAGGGGTCACATAAATCTATAGCCATCAATCAAAATGTTTATGCTCACCATAGAATTAATAAGGAAGTCCCCAAATCCATTTTTTATAAACTAAAATCCATAACAAGACAAGAGTTGCTAGATGATGACAACTACACGTGCACGCGGAGTGATATGTTGTTAGCTGAGAAAGTAGCGCATACAGTTTTGTTGCTAATTGCTATGAATTACAAGCCCTCACGCGGACTGATCAGAGAGAGCAGTTTTTTAAATTGTCCATTTTGAAAAATATGTGGTATAATCAATCAGTGAATATAATGCAAAGTATATAAAAATAAACTATAAAAATATGTTTACTTATTATTTTTATGTTTACGACCATGCAAACTGCAGAATAAAGACTTCGATCAATGCATTTTACACTGACTAGGCTACATAACGCAGGATGAATCTACGACAGAATATTAGCCTTCAAACGTGCAAGTTAAATATATTTAACTAAATATATTTGTAATCATTATCCAGTGTAAATTGGTAACATTATTTTTCCCAGATAGCAACTGTCAGCCCAGATCAAGGCCACTGGTATAATGTGGATTCCACGCATACCAGATGTGGGTCGGATCTAGGCTGACACTGTGTTTCTTTCTGGGTTTGGGAAGGGCTTATATTATTTGTTTGATGCCATTTGGTAGAATTAATGGCTGATGGTGTTTGTACTATATAGACTTTCATATTAATGTTGTTTGTAAAAATTGTATCAGTCGCACACTCGCACTTGCTTACATTCAAATAGCATAATAAATAAGAGCATATGGGTGTCTGAAAGACCATAAAAAGTAAAATAATGAACGAGTTAATAAACAGTATTGAGAACCTTTGAGAACTTTATTATTCGTAATAAATAAATAAATAATATTATAAATTTGTAATGCGCAACTGCCTACTGTATAGAGTCAACTATGCAGCTACTGAGGCTAGTTGGAAGGATGGAAGCCCACTCAAATAGGCTACCGTTTTCTATCTTCGGCCACAAGATGGCAGTAAATGCATGATTATAAAGCAAGCTGACTTGAAATCTTGACCTGGATGTCAGTCCCTATATACATTTTAATTATCAAATCATATAATTCACAAGGTTGTAGGTCATGATGGTCACATGCCCACCATTTAAATACAGGATTAACTGGACAAATCCAAGATTAACAGGACAAATGTAAAGGATTTGAATAGCCTATATGTTTTATTACCGATAAAGTGCTTCAAAACAATTTCCACAAATATATCTCTATCCGTCTTAGGGATTTGTCTACTCCGCCCCCTTTTAAAAAATAGAAAGTGTCTGCTCTGCACTCAGCCCTGATGCTGAGGGTCTACTGATGGCTTGTGTAATGAGAGGGAAATGAGAGTGATTCATGTGAAGGGGTCAGTATTGAGTTAACCCTGGATGCCCATTTTCCCCACTGACTTCCCATGTGAACGGCAAAGCCTCAGAGCTGCTTCTTATAATAACACACACACTCACACACACAAAAACACATGACCACACACCCCTCACCACGGCCCCCACCACATCCTGCATCCTGCTGAAACCCGACTGCTCCTGTCAGGAAGTAGCTCACTAATAAGCAGAAAAGGTCCAGTGGATGAGGGTTGAGTCTCTCTAGGGTAGAGGAGGGAGGCTATTGTGTATCTACGGAACTCAGTGTATCATCACCCTGTAATCACGATGAGTTTGTTTCCGCTGGTCTGAGATTAATGCTCAACTCTGCAGTAACTCTTCTGCTACATCAGGGCTTTGACTGATTCAGAGGGCACACATGGTCATGTGTCATTTCAAATTCTCATTATATACGTAATACTATATTGGATAAAACATCAATTTTTACATTTAAGAAATCATTGATAATCATGACACTGTGAGCACAATGAATAAAAGGTTTACACCCATTTTAAATAGGGCCAGGGCTAGATTTTTTTTTTTAAATATTAAAATACTAACAATGTCTTATTTCTACATGGAACACAAAATTAGATGTTTAGTAGAGTGTCTGTGTTGCTATTCATCATTCAATGAAAGTGAATGGGAATTAAAGCTGTTATTCACTAAAGATTTAAAAGGAATCATAAAAGTAGAGTCTGTGACTTAAATTTTGGTTATGCAAACCTATCATATAGTGTATATATGTACATATTATTATGTTTGATTATTTTTGTAGTTATTCATTTATTAAATAAAAAAAATACAATTAACAAACCTATTAATAGATCAAACTAGCATAAGTAAAAGCTATAGTAAAAGTCAAATTCATCATATGCAAACGTATCAGACCGGTATTTATAAGTAAAACTTGTAATCTTTTAAAATAATTAAAATCTTTTAAAAATCTTTTAAATAAAATGAAACAAGAAAAACTTGCACTTTATTAAGAAACATTCCAGGGGTTTCTTTTCGTTTCCTTAAAACCCTATATGATAAAACTACAGAAATCGAGATGATAACATTTTAGTTGAAAAACTATAAAAATGACCTTAGTTTTGTGGATGGGCCAAGGTAATACCATACATAACAGGTACTGCGTAACAGGATTTACCCTCATTGTCATTCAGAAACACACTATCTTACTCATTCAGGTGTGTAGAAGCGATTTTATCATGATGTCCCAACACAAACACGTTCTTTATCAGCGCTCAATGTGCTGAAGTCACACTCAAACAAAAAGGCACAATAATAGGCCCATTATGTCATGTGTAGCAGTGCAGTGGCGCAGGCAGGAGCGAGGAGAGTGTGGGAGGGAGGGTGGAAACAAAAATGAGTGAGCGAGCTTGTAATTGAGTGAGAGAGGGAGTGAGTGTGCTCAGACTGCACGCTGAGGGCCAGAGCTGCACATTCTGTGCTCTGTTCCGCTCACATTTCACATGACCTGAGAGGATGTTGAGCAATCAGCAGGCTCTGCAGAGGTACAATATAAATATACATATTCACATTCATGAGATCAAAAGCGCATGTGGCACGAACGCACAGAAAAACGAACATTTGGACACAAGCACATGCTAAAAAAAATCATTAAATGAATTAAAAATAACATCTGGACATTGCCTTGAATACACACCTTCTAAGACTATTTTCCATGAGCACCAAACCTGGCGGCACTCCAAGCTGAAGGCTTCCTGTCTCACACACATATTATGCTGACCTTAAGGATCAGAACAAACCCCTCCTTCACGGTTTATGCTAGAGATATGAACAATGCTTCAAATTATGAGGATTTTATTTTAAAGCAATTGGATTTACGATTGTTCAATGGGTGGTGATAAAAACACGCACAAAACCCCCACAAAGTTACATTGCAGGAGGGACCTGAGACAGAATATCATAGACTTGGAAGACACACACACACACACACACACACACACACACACACACACACACACACACACACACACACACACACACACACACACACACACACACACAAAGAATATAAGAAATGGGATATGTTTATTGATGAATGTTAATTATTTGAAACAATTTTGAATAAAATTAACGAAAAATTTGCTATTTATTAGGGAAATATTTCAGGTGTTTCTTTTTTTTTTCAAAAAAGAAAAGGAAAAAAATAAGACAAAATTATAGAAATCGGGATGATATAAAAAGTTCAAAGGTAATTTAAAATATCTAAAAATATAAAAATGAACTTGTTGACTCAGGAAAGCACAATATGTACAGTATATGTATATATGTATGTACATATATATGTGTGTTTGTGTGTGTATATATATATATATACACACACAAACACACATATATATGTACACACACACACACACACACACACACAAAACGAAATACATTGAGTGTGTGTGTGTGTGTGTGTGTGTGTGTGTGTGTGTGTGTGTGTGTGTGTGTGTGTGTGTGTGTGTGTGTGTGTGTGTGTGTGTGTGTGTGTGTGTGTGTGTGTGTGTGTGTGTGTGTGTGTGTGTGTGCATAAACAATTTATTAATTAATACCTTTACATAAAATCTTGATGTTGGAAAAAAAAACTAAAAATGCACAAGGGGCATTTATAGACACGTCACCCCAAGTTCATCAAAGGAAAACACCAATAAGGAGCATCTCCACCATCTGCATTCCATAGTCACTCTGCAGTACTTTAAATGAATCACCCCTTGATTACAGAACAGATTACATTGCCTGTAGCCATTTTAAGTGATATTTATGTCATATGGAATACATGCAAGCCTGTCTACAAAGCTGCAGTATATGTGCATATTACACAACAGTGTTTGTGCATGTGGAAATTTCTCCAACAGGCCAAGGGCTGTGTTTCGGTTGACCACAAATAGTTTGCTGATTGTTTCTCAGTGAGAGACTTAACGCTTCTGGCAGGGTCCCACATTGAAGAAGGAAATACAAATCATGACCTCACCCTCCAGATATTCCCCAAATGCCATATACATTGATGCAGAGCATAACAATGTTGTTTTGGCTCTCAAAATGCCAGGACAAATGCTTTATACAGCAGCCCAACTGGAGAATTCAGTCATTTTTGTTCAAATTCCGAGTTTAAAAACTCAATAAATCCTTTATTATACGTCAGAAAGTTGAATGAGTGCAGACAAAGGCTAGATCCCCAAACATGGAACTTGGGAGGAAGCACATCAAATAAAAAGGACACAACAGAATGACAGCGACAGGGAAATGTGTCATGTTTAAACAGTCAGGCATTGTGTGGCCTTAACCCATGGGACACAAACCCCAGCAGGGAGGACAGAGTCTTAGGCAATCCTGACTCAATGGGCCATGACAAAGATGGCTTTGTAAGCACGCGGGACACTCACATATTATGGGACACTACGGAAGGCTGCGTGCTGTCCGCTGTTTGGTCCAAAGCAGAACTGAGGTGGTGTTCAGGTTGCAGGGGACACGATGTAGAATAAAGCATCCCACCTAATCCAACCTAAAACTCCATCTTCTTGTCATCAGATACCGCCCCCACCTGTCCCCCCTGATCACACCCCTACATCTTCCCCCAACCAACTCCATTACACATTTTCAACAATAACTCCAATGATGGTCACCCTGCCTCTCTTTCTCTCTCTTCGCCGGAGGAACAGGGAAAATAATTAGTTTTCTCCCGAACAAACAGCTACCTAACGATAGTCCTTCAAAGGGAACACTCTGTGAAGAACGCGCTGTGCTCCAATTGAGATAATAGACAGACGAAGGGTACGTGAAGTCTTACTGGTAATCTTTAATGTGGGAGGACCATCAAGCATTACAAAAAGGCTAAAAAAAGACATTTTATGTTGGAAAACAGGAGCCTTGCTGCAGCAATACCAGTAGGTGTGTTTACATGCACCAACACTGTAAAAAACTAAAGTCGCTGCATTACATTTTCATTTTAAATTACATTAAACTGACTTTAAAAAATGAGTTTAATCTTGTATAAGAAACAAAAACATTAAAAACTTATTTTGGTGAGTTAAAGCAATGTAAAAACATATGTTGTCATCACTTACTAATCATATAATTTTTCTACAGTGAATCTTCAACAGTCAGTCTTTAGAGAAGGATGATTCTAAGGGTCCTGGTCAGCAAGCGGGCCAGTTTAGGCCTACTGGTGTTCCCTCATTTACAGTTTTTCCTTTTTTTATTTTTTATTTGGAGCAATTTTCACTCAGAAATTGTCAGTCAGTTTTACAAATAATTACAAAGAATCTGCATGTAATGCATTAAATGTATATCTCTACATATATCTCTAGAGATATACTATCTCTACTTACACTACATGCTTAATTTCTTTTCCTGTTGATCAGATTATTTCAGGTGTACATCATTCCCTTCAATCTGATTGAAAGGTGTTTACATGAGGATTTTCAGTCGGATTAAGCCATCAATCCGATTATAAACAGATTATTTGTGTGCATGTAAACATGGATAGGAAAGCACGGTGCGTTTAGCATCTCTGTACTGCTCTGCAGATGGGTCTGTGATGCAAATAAAGCAGACAGACATTACCAAATGACTCTTGTCTAATGATAGGTCACATACTGAGTTGTCGCAATACTGTCATCATATTGCCCCAGTGATTGCAGTATTCTCACAACCCGAAATCATGACTGGAATGTCTTTTTAACACAATCAAAGGAACTTCGTCAAAGAACTTAAAAATGAGCTGGGAATTGCAGCTGATGTCAGCCGTTGCATTGCAATCCAACAATAAATGATTCAGGTCAGCTACCTTTTTATGCACTTTTCCTGTGCAATGTTTACAAAGTCTCAACGGGTGATAAATGGATTGGGTAAGTCTCCATCGTGCTCTGGGAACTAGGAAGTCCAACACATCCATGGGGTCAAAGTTTGACGCACTGCACACAGTCGACCTTCTAGTGTAGGCTGCTCACTATGGGAAACACAAAGCTTCTTTATTAATAGCCTGGACCGGAATGTGTAAACATTGGCTACTTCACACTGTGCGTGTGCACACACACACACACACACACACACACACAAAACAAAAAGAATATAAGAAATGGGATATGTTTATTGATGAATGTTAATTATTTTGAAACCATTTTAAATAAAATTAACGAAAAATGTGCTATTTATTAGGGAAATATTTCGGGTGTTTCTTTTTTTTTTTTTTTTTTGAAAAGGAAAAAAAGAAGACAAAATTATAGAAATCGGGATGATATAAAAAGTTCAACGGTAATTTAAATTATCTAAAAGTATAAAAATGAACTTGTTGACTAGTATATAGTAATATGTATATATGTATGCACACACACACAAAACGAAATACATTGTGTGTGTGTGTGTGTGTGTGTATGTGTGTGTGCACGTGTTAATCTGAGAGGTGTATTCAAATGTCCAGTCGACCCATCACCACTAACTAAAAGAGCGTACACTAATTACAGCCGGATCATCTGATCAGTGATTAGTTTAGTAAAGTGCACAACATGATATAACAAACTTGTCTTTAAAAGTACACAGGGCAACAAGCTTCAGTTGTGTAGTGTGCACTTGGAAAAAGCCGATATGCTATATCTCTTTTCCATCCTCCTCGCAAAGCATACTATTACACTGGTCATGTCCGCACAGGAAATCTAATCCCCTAAATGGACAGACATCCATAAAGATCCATTATCCTCACTGGGCCCAGCAGTCAATGAGACATCAGTGCATTTACTGGAGGCTCTTCAAGGTCACTGTGAGGAAAATAATCCTTCCTGGAAGCAGACCAGTGCTTTATTGACAAATTAGCCTTTGGGAAAAATGATTAGGTGATAGAATGATTTCAAGTGCTCTCTAAAACCCATTCACAAGGACCCTACAGTCACAATATCACACACAAGAATCCACTTGCATGGACTTTTTAGTGTATTCGCCTGTTTTTGTAACTGTAGACTTCCTTGTAGAAACTCAGTCTCTCAGAACTGAGCTAGCTAGCATGACACAACATGACATTTTTAGACGCAGGACCAAGACAGGTTCTTATATATAGCCCAGTCTCCATTTAAAGACAGTTTTCTTACTGTGTTGAGCTACTGAAAAAAAGAAGTGGTACATATCACAATTTTTGTCCTTTTATTAAGTTAGCAATAGCCTTTACTTTTCCCTAAACTTCCATTTTTGTTGCTTAGTAATCTCTTTCCAGTAATAATAGAACATGTACCCCGTAGTTAAAAAAAAAATACCCAGAGTAGCAGCCTATGTGTAGACTATATGTACACTATTACCAAAGGGCACATTGTGTATATTATAGCTAAATTCCTCCAAAATGTAATATTGTTGCCTAGCACAGTAGGTCATACGGCAACTTTTTGGGACTTAAGCTTATTCACCGTATCCCCCAGAGTTAGATAAGTCCATACATACCCTTCTCATCTCCGTGCGTGCCATAACTCTGTCTGACGCACGTACCGGTAGCGCAACACTCTGAGCGAACTCTCTGCTCCTCTCATGTGACCTTGTTATTTGTACACGCTGTGACTATACAAATCACAACATGTAAATAGGAAAATGTTGGCATTATTTTGTCACTTATTGGGAGCAGTATGCTAGCTGGAGCCATTTACCTCCCGTCTTTGTGCTAAGCTAGGCTAACGGTGTGTGCGTCAGACAGAGTTACGGCACGCACGGAGATGAAAAGGGTATGTATGGACTTATCTAACTCTGGGGGATACGGTGAATAAGCTAAAGTCCCCAAAAGTTGACGTGTTCCTTTAACTATCCCATGAGGCCACGAGAGAGGATTGTGAATGCCATCGAAGTGACGCAACTGTAGGTCACACGACAATGACAGATGTCGTATATGGTATATTACAGATTACATTCATATACAAATGAGTGAACGATTCAACGACTCACTGATAATCAGTCTGGTTTTGTTCCTTAAAGAATCAGTGTTTTCGAACAAATCTTGTAACAGATGTAACAGATTCATTGGAAATATTCAGACTGACAGTCTGTCTGGAACATGGAAAAACAAACAATGATTTAAAGCAGATGTGTTCGATATCAGCACTCAAACTAGCATAATAATGCATTAAGATGAATATAATATTATTTAAACTATATTTCAATAATGTAAGTTATGCCTAATCTGATCTGAGTCAAGGGAAATCACCATAAACAAGGTCAAACAAGTCTCTTACAAAAAAAACTGCAACAGAAGATGTATTTCCCTTCATGGAATCAAACGCTATGTAGGCTATACTGATTTGATCTGTATCTCTACACAAAGTCTTTCCTATGTCAGTTTCAACTTGAGTCACATGCAGAGGCAGTCTTTGTGTGTTTGCGTGTTTGTGTGCGCATACACCTTGTGACAGAAAAAGCCCTATGGGGGTGTGTGTGTACTGTGAGTGTACTGTCTCAACTGAAAGCAAGAGTGTGTTGGCGAACACAGCAGTGCTACATTCTACACTAATATGACATTTCGAAGCCTTTAGTGCTCCACAGATTGTTCATATAGGGACAGCCAGGTCTCTGTGAATGCTTCAAGAATGACTCATTCATTTGGGCAATTCTGCACAAATCGCAAGCTGCCATCTTCAGGAAGGAAAGTACAATCTCAGAAACAAAACAAGGCAATAAATCAAAAGCATGAGACTGTTGCATACAGCGTCTGTGATTTGAATTTTCACTCGCTCGCTTATGAATGCAAACCCTGAGCCAAAAGAATCAACTAAGTTGCAGTTAAAGAGTAATTTTAGAGATTATCCAGGAAATAAAAGTCAATAAAATAGCCACAAATTGCTAAGGAGGTCAACTAGGGTCATGAAAAAGCCAAAAAGTAACCCAAAGGTATGATTATTCATCCACTATTATGACACTGCGATTCATGGAATGACTAATGCTCTCTGACAGGTTTAAACAGCAGCCCACATAAAACTCCTATGCAACTTTTTCCAGTGAATGTAACCACTAAAACGAAGCCAGCCAGATTTAGACATGTCAGTCTTGATAGGGGAATACCAATCACTGTGAAGACTGCTTCTCTCTCAGACGAGAAAAAAAAGCGCTTGTTCAGGCTTTGTTCACGAGAAGAAGGGAAACCCTGAATGTTTCTTTATACTTCCTTTTTCTGACAACCACAGGAGCGACTGAAAAGGGCCGTGAAAAACAGAAAGAGATTTCCACTTTAGCCTGAGGTGCACTTCCTATGTACCTTGTGCTGTGTGAATTACTGTCTAAATTACCTCCTGGTATCGCTTCACTTTCCCACAAAAGCTAAGTAAACAATATTATTCTCTTCTAAAACCGGGTGAGATTTCAAGAAATCATAAGTATATATATATATATATATATATATAGATATATATATATATAGATAGATAGATAGATATATATAGAGGGAGGTGCCCTGCGGTTGAAATTGTGTTCCGGGAGGCACCACAATATGACCAAAAGGGCACTTTACTATTTTTGATTCAAGGGGCAGGGGCTCAGACCAGACGAGAAAGCCTTCCCCAACACCCTGCGGTTTGATTCCCAGGGAGTACATGAACTGAAGAAAATATGTTAAATGAAAATTTAACCAATCATAATCTGTGCCACATCCCTTACTAAAGCAAAAAACACTTTGCTGTTTTGCATGCTTGAACTCCTGCTGAGAATACTTAATGTCCTCTGAAATCAGCTCTTTGATTCTCAACTCTTCACTTTTGCTGTTAAGAGCCACACACCCAATCTAACTTCAGAGCGGCTCGGTGCTAACAGTGTCAACACCAATCTCACCTGACTCACATCCTGCAACTCCCATGCAATCACTTAAAAAGCACTTTTTCTCCCTCTTGTACGTTTACCACATGACTGACCCTTCTTCATTCATCCAAGTTGGCTCATTTACGTAAGAGTGCGAAGAGGTGAGCATTGCACTGTTGGTCATCGTTGCACGGTGATTGCAGATCGTTACGACATGGTTAAAGACGGGCCCGCTTTTATTGCAGTGAGAGACAGTGCTATTGCCTGGAATTGCATATGATCACATATTGTACAGTGATATCTGCCAGTTGTGTCATCAGACAGATTTAATGCACGCACACTTTCTCACTCAAAGCACTCGGAGGTCTTTTTAGTTTGACATACTGTACAGCAAGTCATTTGCAAGTACTTTTGGGCTTTTTAAAATGTCACACTGCAATTTGAAAGTAGGGCATTCCAGCACGGTTCACCGGATAAAAGGGCCTTTTTCAATAAAATGTACAATTTACAAATTGGGTCTCTCACCCTCAAGCTTTCCTTCACTTTTTTTCTCCTTTGTGTTTTTCTTTCATTGTCTAATTCTATGACTACCATTACAACTCATTCGCCTAAGCCCGATATTGCCCTCCGTCAACAGTCAAGGTATTAGCCTCCTGTGACTCCCCTGAGCGGAAGCTTCTGAGATCCAAAGAACAGCCTCAGACTGTTGGTTGTGCAAGCCTTACCCCTCCCCTGTGCAGCCCCCGGGGGCTGGAGACACTGTAAGTACACAGCATTACCTCACCTCCGCTAGCCGCATGTCTCGCGTGTCTAGAAGAGCTTGACTTACAGGCATGAACTGAAAGAGAGCGAGAGAGAGAGAGGCAGATCGCACCTGAGAGGGAGAAGGGCAGGGTTACGCAATGGCCCTGGGATTGCTCAACCTTCTCTCTGCCTACAGGAACTATGTCGACACATCAGGCTGGGAAAAACAAAGCACAGTTGATAGGTGACTATGGTGACTATCGGTACATGAACCTGCAATCAAATAGTCAAAACTCTGATGGGAAAAAGTGATTGTTGTGGTTTTAAAGGAATCGTTCACCCATCGTGTCGTTTAAAACATGTATGAAATTCTTTATTCTGTGGAACACAATCAGGAGATATTTGTAAGAATTTCCTGGTCTCTGTTTTCCACAGAATTAATGGGGACTGGAAATTTCCAGGCCAACATTTGTTATAGTTAACTAAAACCATTAAAAATAAAATAAAATATATAAATAAATAAAATAAATAAATAAATAAATAAATAAATAAATAAATAAATAAATAAATAAATAAATAAATAAATAAATAAATAAATAAATAAAATAAAATAAAATAATAAATAAAATAAAGTAAAACAAAATAAAATAAAATAAATACATACATAAATAATATAAAATAAAATAATAAAATAAAATAATATAAAATAAATAATTATAATAATTTTAAATAAATAAAATAGTAATTATAATAATAATAATAATTAGAAGAAAAACTGAAAACCTAACAATTAAAACGAATATTAGAAATGACTAACAAATTAAATGAAAAAAAAATGTTGACTTGGCAAATAACTTAAATAAAATAAGTTGAAGTTGAAGAACTAAAATTACTAAAACTAAAACTGAAATAAAAATAAATTAAAGCTAAACAGAAATATATTTAATATATATATATATATATATATACAAATACAAAAAATATTTTGTTCCACATAGAAAAAAAATATTTTGGAACAACATGCGAGTAGATAAATGATGACTGAATGGTATTTTTGGGTGAACTATCCCTTTAAGAACTCCTCATGCATAACACCTATAAACTAATTAGCTGCTTTGTCATAGTGGTAAAAGGTGTTTAGTCAGCTGCAGGTCAGTCTTAGGTAAATGTGCTCTGGGTCAAAAGTTGAACGAGGCACTGCGTTTGCTATGGACATATTAGACCTTCACATCCACCTCTGCTTATGTGTGTTGACAGCTCATTGTGAAACCACTCTGGTTGAAATGAGGAAATTACTAGGAAGACAATATCCTGGAAACAGAATTCCACACAGCACACATATTTGCACTATTAAAACGCGTTATTTCCTAAAGGTTTCCACAAACCATTTTTTAAATGTGAAATAATTGAGAGTGATCTTTTTTTCTTTCTTTTTTCTTGCTATATCTTTCCCTGCTAATGGCAAAGAAATGCAGATCCTTTCATGTTTTGTTGATAGTCTGTCACTACGATTTTAATCTCACTGATATGATGATATTTGAATTGCATCATATAAGGCATGCTCTGTTTTCCCCCCAGCTGGAGCTCTGCACTGTAAAAAGTGTGTCTTTGAGAGTGTGAACCCGTTCAGATGTCACACACATGCAATTTTGATGAGCAGCAATGGGAAAAGCAGAATCATTCAGTGAGTGACAGGGAGTGCAAGAAAGAAAGTTGCAGAGAGAGCCGAGAACAGAAAGATTAGAAAGAAAGAGAGATGGAGAAAGACAGAACGGGAAAGAAAGACCTTCAGTATTATAAATACCACCATGAAGCGTTACAGAGAGTTTCATCAGAGACAGATACATTGTAGCCTGCTGCCACAACCCTAAGCTAACAAGCTGTCTTTGGACACTGCTGAGCCTCTGTTACATTTAGAGAAAGGATGATAAAAGTCTTCTGTAATACTATAATAGAGTTGAGAGGTGATGCAAAATAACATAAATCACAACAAGCATCTTAGCCAAGAGGCACAGACTTGCATAAAGAAATTATTTATAAATGTGAAAAATGTAAAGACAGTTGTGTCCATGGAGTCTCTTTAAAGGAATAGTTCGCCCAAAAATAACATTTCTGTCATCATTTACTCACCCTGATGTCATTCCACAACCATTTGGGTTTCTTTTCTCTGTGCAACACAAAATGAGTTGAATGTCTTAAGCAGAGCTCAGACTAGTTTCAGGCCGATTTATGGCCGATTTAACTCTCCCTCGCGTCCAAGGCATCGGTTGGTTTCAATATTCGGCAGATATTATCTGGCAATGTAAGGCGTTTACAGATCAAGTCTCCTCTCGATCTGCAGATAAAGCCATTTCAAAAGTTCCTTCATTTCCTTCTCCTTGTAGACTTGTCTTTGATTGGCTACTTGTGGTACTGACATAATAGTCATAATATTCCCGATTTAAAATCCTAAATATCAAACATGTTTGATATTGTTGGGGCTAATCTGGGCGAACATCGGAACTGACCGATGCCCTGGATGCGTTTTGTTTCTCTGAATGTCAGAAGGGGTAAATCGGGCATACATCAGCCCGAAACTCCTGTAGTCTGAGCCCGGCTGCTGCTCTCCTCCATTTAATGAAAGTGAATGGGGACGAAATGGCTGTCGAACTCCTAAAGGACAAAAAAAACACAATAAAATTACAAAATAAATCTAAAAATGTATCTATATTCCAATAAACAGTCTGAAATTTAAGATGGTTTTCATGGTTCTCATTTTGTGTTCTGTAGAAGAAAAATAATCATACGCTGAACCATATCCAACATAAAAAAAATTTTTTTTATGAAAAGTGAAATAAATACAATAATATTATTAATACCATACAATAAAATAAAAGAATACATCAATACAAATTTTTATACAACACTTAATATAATACAATAATAAAAAAATAAAAACTTGTTGACAACCACGTTGATGTCAGGAACATTTTACGTGCTCCCAGACATAAGGATGTACATTAGATAATCTAATGTTTGTCTGGGTTATCTGAGCTGTTTATCTATCTCTATCTCACATTCAGATATAAACACAAACAACATCCTTCCCCTCCCTTACTCACGATTGGCCGTCAGGATCACACTGAAATGTCATGACAGGAAGACATTCCGTATACCAAAATAAACAAGAGCAGAGCGCCACAACTTACAAAGACATCCTGTGATAGAGGAAAAGACATTTATACAGTTACAAACACACAAATGCAAATCGCTACTTAAGCTTAGTGTTTCATTTGTAATCAAAAGGAAGACACATTTCAAACAAGTATTGAAACTGAAACTTTCTGAGCTGGAAAATCCCCTTGTAACCTTTCGGGTTAGTATCCACTAAATATTTATCAATCATTGACTATGATGCCAGTCAAGCATGGGGACAAAACCTGATTTTATCTTTACTTCTGTTTTAATCACACGTGCTGTAACTTCTGGTTTGCATTCCGCGATCAGGCCTGATTTTCTGCTCTCGCAGGACAGAGAGAATCTGCATGCCTGGCTCACTTCATTGTAATATTGCTGTGGTTACGGATGAATTGTTATGGTTAGAGTTAGTTTTGAACATTTCGTACAAATATAATGAGAAATATTTGAGAGAGAGAGAGAGAAAAGCACAAAGAGGAGTGAATGTATACAGGCCAGAAAGCAAAAGGACTCTGTGGCTCCTCGCTTCCTGTTTCCCACTGACGCCTATGGAAGTGCGGCCCTATAGAGGAAATCCTTGTTCTCTAGGATAGGCCTGTCTGAACTGGAAAGCCTGATAATTGTATCCTGAATCCTGACTGCTATCCCTGCCCTGTCTCCTGGGTTCCCATTGACAAGATCTGGTCACTTCCCAAACATTTCTCTGCATTTAACACGTGCTCAGTGTTACCATTATGGTCAGCAAAGGCTAATAGATCCGATATCTGTACTAATAAAATGCAAGCTCACATGGGAATCCCCAATGAGGGTATTTGCAAAACAAGAAATAGACACTTTAGATTAAACCTGCGGATTAGCTCAGAAATACAGCAGAATTTATTTTGCAATACTATATATTGAAAAAATATATGCACCGAAACAGAACACAAAAACCAGAGAAAAATCCCTCTCATGAAGGCATCAGTGTCAGATGTTTACATGCACACCGCGGAAGCCGTGGTTTCCCTGCATTCAAAAAAAGAGAGAAAAAACACCCATAAAAAAGTGAGAAAAGAAACGGAAAAGCTGCAAACGCCTGTTCCTTGTTTTAACACTTCTCCTCTAATTTCCCAGCATCGCTGGTTATCATGCTTGATGATGGTAAGGAGACTTTTGTTTTTGCTTTGCTAAGACCAAATGGATAGAAACCTCTCTACACTGCACTTAAGCAATTTAGTCTTATTATTCTCCTGTAAAAAAAGTAAATAAAATAAACATTTTGTATTTAATAATTTATTAACATTTTATAGATGCTATATATATATAGTTTCTGCCTTTTTAATATTATAAATCTCACTGTAAAAATAATTTCAACTTAAATGCTATTAAACTGACATAAAAAATCAAGTTGAATTTGCTTAACTTGTTTGGATGAGATGAAGTAATGTAAAAAACTTAAGTTATCATGACTTATTGACATACATATTTTTTTACTGTGTATAGAACTCTAATACAAACAAAAAAATTAAACAGCAAGGTAATGGAATGTAAGATATAAAAAAAAGAATTAAAAATAATTTCACATTCTAAAAATAACCACAAAAAAACAACTGTGTTTTTTCAGGGACTCCCAATGCAGACTGCTGTCTAAGCAGTCCAATTCCCCAAATTTTCTAGTGCCACCGCAAAAGAATCCCTGCCTTCATGACAGTAACCGCTGAGCCACACCTTCCCTATGTTCCTCTCTCTCCACTAATGCTGGTGGTCACCGAGGCGTGAAGAGCAATCACATGAGCTACGTTGTGCTGAACCTTTGTGGTCTCCCAGACTGGAATTCATACCAAAGTTCAGTCAGAAAGACAAAACTCAACCTACTTTGCATTGGCAAAAAAAAATCTGTGGCAAATGAGTCACTGTTTAAATCCTTCCAAAATAATTAACTTTAAACATTTCAAATGAATTTCGTAATGAGGAAAAGAGTGCGCTTTCGCTTTTTGCCCAGCTGCACGAGGAAGCAAAAGAAGAGGCAGGGGAAAACATGAGAGAAAGTGTCGAGGGACAATGGCAATTAATGATGATGGGATTGCTTGTGAAAGCCTCCCATGCTCCTCATCTCAGTGGGGTTAAGCCGGGCTGTAACTGTGACAACGACGGCTGTTGAGGGAATCGAGCATAAACTTGAACACTTTCCTTCTCTCTTCACCTTGTTTTCTATTTTTTCCTGTCTCTCTTTCTCTCTCTTTAAACTTTAATGTCAAGCAATGTTTGACTCATTCCATTAGGCCTCTGGTTTCATCACATATATTATGAAAGGCATGTGATTCAGAGAGAAACAGAGCTGACTCAAAAAAGCTGCTTACGTGTCTGGGAGTGGGATGGAATTTGCAATGTGTCTCGCTCAATATAACCGTACAGCAGTGGCCCATGAAAGCGTCTGAATATGATATAAACAGGACCAGTTTTGCAGGATGTATTGCATTTTTAGGGTTGAAAGTCTTTTATATTCACTGTAAACCAAAGTAATCATATTGATTCCATATGAAACTGGAAATATTACACTGGCATATACTGATCATACTTTCTCAAGGTCTGCAGCTTTATAAAAACAATCATGAGGTACTTGTTATGTATTGTATTGAGTACTTAACAAATACATGCACATTTCTAATGCCTTGTAAAATAATGAAGTAAGAAACTGTGGTTGACTCATTCAAGAGTCTGACAAAGAGAATAACCCACGCCGGCAGTTTCTTAACAGTCATGTGCTTGCTCTTCTATATAATGGCAGAGAGAACACGTTGTTTGACTTTTCAACTCCGTGTTGAGTTCATTTATCAGTTTCTGCAATAAAACAGAAACAAGGAGATGCCTCTGGCTTGTGCTTGTGAGTTCAAGGAAAACCTTACCACATACACCACACCAATTATCCCGATCTCATAAAGCTTTTTGAAACAGCTCATCTTGATCACAGGGCTTTTGTAACATCTGGGTTTAAGGGAGTCCCTCATTGTACTTTCTATAACTATGAAAACTTTATGTTAAAATTAGCAGTGAAACAAATGCAGATCATTTTGCAATAAAAATGAACGCAATTAATCATGGCCTTTGGCTATAGGCAGTTGAAGTTTGAACCAGACTGACCACATTCATGTTTCTTGCATTCAAAGACCGTTTGACGAACCTTTCACAGATTGTGATGACACATTTTCACAGCTTTTTATATGTTTTTTTTTAAATACATTGCAACACTATTTATATAACATTGGAATAAAAAAACAAAACATACATACATGCATACATACACACATACGCACACGCACACACATACAGTATATATGCATACGCATACATACAAGCATACATACAAGCATACATACATACATACATAACATATTTATTTATTTTGAATGCTATAATCAATGTAATTTTTTTTCTGTTTTAGAAAGTCGTGGAAATTCTATCATTGTCTTTTTTTCTTTTGCTATTGAAGCAAATGGAAATGTAAAAATCATATTTTCTTTATTCCTTCTCTCCCATTCACCACTAAAGAGTGCAACAATTGGGTTCCAAAAAAACCCCATTCATTTTCTCCATAGGGAAATGTTTAACAATATGAACTTATGAACTATTAAAAAACAGGCCTTCTTTGAGCTACGAGGTGCATGCGAAGCAATCAAACCTATTATTTCAACTAATTGTGTTTAACAGTGGAATTCCTGGATGAAAAATTAAATTACCCATGATTATGCCGAGAAATCTCCACCAACCAGAGAATCATAATCAACTAATCGTGCCAAAATAACAGTTATAAAATGGATAGTTCCGGTCCTTGATTATTGGTTGAGTCACATTGGAGGCCGTTGTAAATGACTCTACAAACATACACCTGTGACCGCATTACTTCACTGCATTACCTGTGACCGCATTACTTCAGTATCACTGTGTACCTTGGCAAACATTCTACATCTGAAGAACTACATTGCTTGGTGGAATAATAATATTTCTTTTCAATAGCATTACATTTGTGTGTCTGTGTGTTATTTAATGAAATATTATTTTATGAAACCTTGCCATAAAAGCAAACCCCTGAGAAGCTGTGGTTTACAGTGAATTTAGAACAGCTAAGGGGGTTTTAGGCACTCCTCTTCACGTGGTGACTAACAATGTCACTTAGCTGCTTTAAATTCACAGTAAACCTCAGCTTCTTGGAGCTTATTGCTTCATTTTAGCGAATTTACAGAATGATGTAATTGACGTCAGTCTCTGTACACTCAAAAGTACTTGAATATTTGTATACATTGTTTATATCTATAGCTATCTATTGAATATATCTATATATACAAGACTTCTGCTTCTGAGAACACTGGAAATGTGAAAATGATCAATGGAAAAGAACGCAGGGCTTTTTATCAGAATACATGGGAATAAATGTAATTAGTCAGCATATTTTGTAATGTATTCAAATAAAATGGTAATTGATTGTATATTCAGAAAACATCTAAAAAGTGGTACAGCTAATAGAAACCTACAGAAATAGGTCATAGCACAGAAAATGCATGACACTATTAAAATGACTCAGTGAGCACGGTTATGACTTTCCGCTGTTTTCGCCCCCCTGTCTGCTATACTAAATAAAGTCCAAAACCTCTCTGGAGAGTTTCGGTTATTTCACACATCACTTCAGCATTAATGTGGAAGGGACTCAATGATATGTTGAAAAAGTTTGAGAAAACTGCTGAGGCAAGCGATGTGTCGTCTGCTGGAAGATTAAGTAATCTTTCGGCTTAAATTTCCTCTAAATAGAGACTTTCTATGCAGCAGAATGGGAAGTTAATCAATTAGGTAATTTTGCGTCACATTTCTTATACGTGATACTACATAGCGAGCAAATTTGTCCCAGACACACCTGTTAGCTTGGCCTTTGCATTCAATCAAACGGCCTGCCACACATTCAGCTGGTGCCTCAATTTACCAGTGTATTTTTATAGCAGGACCGCATTAGACAAGTCTAGATTCCAAATAATTGGAAATCATTTAGTCAAATTGAGTTGCTCAATGTTCAAGACATGGTTAATCATAGTTAGATGCCAAGTGTGAAACAAGCATAAGTGTCTTATATAGCATGTGTTCAGTTTATACTTGTTTATTGGTTTAGAGCAGTAATTCAGCTTCTTGAAACCACAATCTACCTCAGTGACTCAGCAAATTATAACGCAACCTCAGTTTGCTAGTTCAGCAGGTTCACAAAACACCTTCTTAATCATAATACTTATAGGACTATATCTGTAAGTCATTGCATGCAACTTTATATAAATCTATTACGTTGTTTAGCAGTGTTAGCCTAATGGTTCTGATAAAAACAAAAGGCGCCGTGATCACAATCCTGCCATCAGAAGATGAAGACTACATGAACTGACCCTGAAATTAGTGTCCTTTAAGTTGGATGACATCTGCAAAGTGCAACTGATTAACTGTAAATGCTACTATCAGAGTAGGAAACAGAAAAGAGATAACTGACAGGCCATTCTAAAATAAATTATGGTTGTTTCCCTTACACACACACACACACACCACATGTTGAGCACCAGTTTCTACCCACTCACAAGATTACTGTGCAAATGGCACCAGCTCTTGGTACGCATAAATGGATTAAACCACAGAGAGCAGATAAAAAACAGTGCCCTTTACAATTAGTCCAGGCAACAAATACAGAGAAAATGGTCGTCGTGAGTTGAATGTCTGACAAACAGCACAACAAATCAAGCAAGATTTAAACACACCACCTCTCAAACAAGAGGCATTTTCTTTAAACTAAAAGATCTCATAGTGTGATGCGGAGATGCACTATTTTTATGATAATATAATTTACTGTTCAGATATGCATTCGCATTACACAAGAGGGGTGAATAGTCGACAGATTTGTTTACCCCTACCTAAATCTGACTCTATGAAGAGGACCGTGTTTTATAGGTCAATTGTGTTTTGGAACAATCTTCCAGCTGGGGTTTGTGAAATCAAGGGAAAAATTGGTTTAAAAAAAAGACTAAGATTGTATTTGATTGAAGATTGAACATCATAATATCGTCTGGATTGGTTGAGCGAGGTTGTAGCATGTGCTATGTTGTTTTCGTTATTTTTTTATTATTTTAATCAGTATTTTTGTGTGTGTTTTTCTTGTTCTTTTA
The DNA here is from genome assembly GCF_949152265.1 of Phoxinus phoxinus. Lineage (NCBI taxonomy): Eukaryota > Metazoa > Chordata > Actinopteri > Cypriniformes > Leuciscidae > Phoxinus > Phoxinus phoxinus. The sequence continues at coordinate 17,964,314 of NC_136897.1, read as the reverse complement.
TGTGTATTTATATATTATATATTTGGGTGTAATTAATCATGGCCTTTAGCTATAGGCAGTTGAAGTTTGAACCAGGCTGACCGCATTCATGTTTCTTGCATTCAAAGACCGTTTGACGAACCTTTCACAGATTGTGATGACACATTTTCACAGATTTTTATGTTTTTTTTTTTTTAAATACATTGCAACACTAGTTATATTACATTGGAATTAAATACCAAAACATACATGCATACATACACACATACATACGCACGCACAAGCACACACATACAGTATACATGCATGCATACACATACATACAAGCATACATGCATACATGCATACACATACATACAAGCATACATTCATACATACTGTACATACATACATAAATAAATAACATATTTATTTATTTTGACTGCTATAATCAATCAATGTATATTTTTTCTGTTTGAGAAAGTCGTGGAAATTCTATCATCGTCTTTTATTTCTTTTGCTATTGAAGCAAATGTATATCATGTATATTTGAGTGTAATTGGTTGGTTTTGTATGTATTGTTTGGACCCCAGGAAGACTGTTGTCTTGGCGTCAGCTAATGGGGATCCTTTTAAATAAACAAATAAACAAATAAACTATAAGAGTTATTGTGAACTACCTACATGTGCATTTGTTGGAGGTTTTGACATTGTTTCTCTCCATGATGATGTTTTTAATCATGTTGCATATTTAACTGATCAACCGTGTAGTGTGTACATCATGGGATAGCCGGAGGGTACGGCAGCAACTCTACTTCCAGCGGTCTTACAGGCTGTACAACTATGTTTAGATCTGACACTTAAGAGTTTGATCTATCACTGTGTCAGCTAGCTTGGTTTACATGCTAAAGAGCCATGATCATTCAAACTGCATGCACTCCCTCAAACTTATTGACTTATTTGGTTGAATTCAATTAAGTTTGTATTGTGATTATTGTAGGTAAAACTGTTTTTTGTTTTGTTTTTTTAAATCATCTACTAAATGTCATGCAACTCAAAAATACAAAGTTGCTTAAAACCATAATAAAAAAATAAAAACCCTAGGCCACAAGTGAGCCAGGTTCCCTGCTTAAAACAAATGATGCCCATGATTACAAGCCTAGACGTTAACCTTAATGCTCAACAGCAAGTGCTCAAGAGAGAAGTGGGGGGTTACGAGAGAGAGAGAGAGAGAGAGAGAGAGAGAGAGAGAGAGAGAGAGAGAGAGAGAGAGAGAGAGAGAGAGAGAGAGAGAGACATAGAGAGAGAGCCCAGACTCAAAGCCCAGTCCAGACGGAAGTATTCAATTTATTCAGGTCTCAGAGCAGCTGTTGCCAAAATAGCTTAGTGATTAAGAGACCAAAGGCTTAAAAGGACAAAATCTTCCAGAGCAGCCAGACCTGGTGGTTACAGTCAACAGACGGCTGGACGGAACACGCAATATAAACATTTGAGACTGAGGTCATTAGTAATGAACCTGTGAGCATTGTTCATTTCAGTCAGCACTCTCTTGATGTTTCACAAGATGTTCAACATTACATTAATCCAATTTCAGTCTGAGAGGACATGTCAGTTAAAATGTCTCATACACGTCTGTGGGTTTGTATCTTTGAATTGTCTTCCATGTTTTGGAAGACCATGTTTTGTATCGTCTGTTTAGTTGAATGTGTCTGTAATAAATGTTTCTTGTCACAATAAAAAATGTCTTAACTTTTAAAGTTATACTGTTTGACATACAAAAGATCTCATTATGCTAATTAGGCTTTGCGTAAACAAACGTAAAAACTGAAGTTACGTCAAGAATTATTCCAAACAAAACCAGACGGGAAAGTATAACTATATTATTACACCACGATAACTAGACAAAACTGTTGATTAAAAAAAGCAAGAAAAGAAAAAAAAAGTTGCTAAATTTTGAAAAGAATCTCTTTCATTCTTTGTTGGTCCTTAATGAGCCATTTAGAGGTCAATACAGTCAACACACACACAATACACATTTAAGCTTTGAAATCGGATAGGGCTTTTGGGCCCAACTACACAGAGAATGCTTAACTGCTGGAAATGAAAAGACTTGCCACTTTGCACTTGTGATCTAGAAAGATAGGGTGGAGATCTGTTTACAGAGGGCCACAGAGGAAACCTAAGCGGAATAAAGAGGATCCCTGAATACACACAGCAAAAAATGTTAAAGAATTTAAGAGAATCAAATGACTTAACCATTGGAGCTGACATTACAAATGCACTTTCGTTTTTTGTTTTTTTCCTCCACAAAGCCATTTAAAGCCACTTCAAGCCATTTGGAAAAAAAGAAGGAAAAAAACAGAAGCACAAAGCCATTGAATGTGCCATTAAAAAGCTCTGAGTAACTTGTTTATGTGAGAGACCGCTCACGGCTGAGGAATTCAGACTTTCACAATCTTTCAAAAACACTGCGGATGATCCAGAGTGAGGCTTGAAAAAAGAAGTGACCTGCTGACTGCATTCTTTCTATCTTTCTTTAAAGCGCACATGATCGTTTCATTAAAATAATTTGCAAGAGTGACACAATCTTCAAGATTTTGCCTTTTAGCATTACAATATAGGTTAATAATCAGAAATGAACAACATGAAATATCTGTTCCTCTTTGAGTTTAAGTTGCCCAATACTCTTCTAAGAAGTTGCTGCTCTGTGATGTATAATTGTTATGGTGATGGGAGAGTGATATTTTATGAGAATCCCCCACTCATCCCCTCACAAATCCACTCCCTCGGTCTGGATCTATTGTTTGTGATTACTTCAGGTGTGAGTTTTTTTATGTTTACATTTCAACATATGCTATATCTTGATTATAACATCCAGCCCATAATCACTGAAAAAAACATGTCTCAATTTTTTTCCGAAACTTCACAAAAGTTCATGCAAGTCACTGCCGATTCCATGTGAAATGACCACTAGTGGCAGTAATACACCAACAACTTTAACTTTCCCGCAAATTAATAAATAAATACTTGCACAAAATGTTATGAACTCAAAATGTCTTTACCATAGTGTAGGATTTGCAAACTAATACAGTTTGACATTTGCGTTACATACCATCTCCATTTGACTTTTCTGATGTAGTAAACTTGATCAGTAGCTCATATCATTTCACTTGAGATACAGAGCACTCAAGTATGATTCCTGTGAAACACGATAAAATAGCTTAAATTATTGTAGAAGCAAGCTAAAATGACATGGTTGCTTCATAATACACATTTGCTCAATTAGGTTTAGGGTAACGTTAAGGTTAAGTGTTGGCTGTACGTTATTTTCAAACGCAATACAATGTAAAGAATAATTTTTAAGTTAAAAAAAAGTGAAAAGTAAAAAATTATATGATCAATATGTTATGATAACGTCAACGTGTGATTCAATGTGTTGCTTCTTTTTTCTTTGTTATTATTTGCTAAATTGATAAGAACTTTCTAAATGAAAATCTTTGTACACAAATTTTTGTTCATCAACTTTTAAGCGCACTCATTGGACATTTCATTATTGAACTTGACGTGATGCATACAACAACCAAGGTGATAAAATGTTGCCAGATTGACGTTAATCTGTTTTGGAAAAAAACTTGTTGGATAAATAGTTACAAAGTGAAGTTCAAGTCTCTTTTAAGTGTTTCTGTTATGCTAGTTAACTTAAGCTGTTAACATGATTAGCCAGTTAGTTGAGGAAGTGGTGGAGCCCCATCCTCTAGAGAGACATCTGTGAGCTTATAGTGTAACCCACTCAATGACACCGCTAATCCAATTAGACATTGATATACAGGTCTGTCCCTTTTCGTAAACTAGGCTAATTCAGCGACATGTGCTGTCGATTGACTGTATTTGTGTCTACGTGTCTGAAAGACTGATGCAGGGCCAATTCGAATAGGTCAGCACGTCTCTTATCAAAACCAACTGAGACATAAAGAGAACAAATGTGTCCTTTTCGCCCAAAGGCTGTCATCAGCTGGTGGAAGCTGCAGGGAGGAAATTCATGACTTCCTGATCACTTTGGACCAGCGCTTCCATGGCGGTAAACCACCATTAGTGTCCATCAAGATGAGACAGAGCCTTTGTGAGGACATTGCTTGTTCCCATGGTGACAATATGTCACAATCCAGAATGTGTGACATCTGTGTAGACACAGACAGGAAGGAGATTTCTTGGAAATAGAGTCATATTCATCCAAACAATTCCCTCTCTGTCAACATGGAGAGAAACTGTGCTACACTTTTAGCTAGATGGTGATACATTAAAATGTTATAAGTCAGCTGTGGCTGTTAAACCAGAAGATTCAATTCAAAGAAATCCCCTGAATATCTATCTATTTCATTTTGAACGATTGCATCTGGTGTCTTGAGGACAACAGAGGTGCAAGATTGACCGATAAAACGCACTGTGCAGCAGAAACGTTTCCATTTTAAGGAGTGGTTGGTCTCCCACTCAGGCCTCTGATGGTGGAACAGCCCAGGAAACCTCTTTCCACCCACACACACACACACACACACGCATGAAAAACCTCTGACTCAACTTGAAAACATGAGCTCTGTGGAGGCATCCTGCCTGCTGACTGACTGGTGCACTCTGCCTCAGGTTACAGCGTTTGTCGCTGCAGTCTGCTTACTGTAGGTCACCTGAGAAAGATAAACATACAGTCTACTAAATAACCAGTACTCCAGCAATAATACAGGCTGAAATCGAATAGAGGTTATGTCTAACACAAATTGCAGTTGCTGAACTTAATATAGAAGGTAGGGATTTTTTTGTATAATATTATTAGCTCACTGAACATGCCTTCCTCAAGGAAATTTGAATTGCTCAAAGGTTTAAATTTGTTTAATTTAAGTTATATTTTCAATTTAAGTTGACACATGCATCCTAAAATATACACAAATTAGACAATTGTTGACTAAAACAACAATATGGACAGTATGGAGTCAGTGTAAAAAAATCATTGTTGGTTTAACAAAAAAAAAAAGTTACCTATAGTTGCCTTAAAACTGTGAGCTCATTAAAATTAAAAATTTGAGTTAATACAATGTAGATTGATTTAATAAATCGAAACTCAAAATATTGTTATCTGAACCACATTAATTATCTAAGTTGAATTGATGAAAGATAAAAAGTTGTGATAAGTCGTGAAAATATTTGTTTACAGTGTAATAATTATTAAAAATGTTCGAGTTCATATTGAAAGGTCTGACTTTTGGTATCTGCAAATCTGAGCACAGTTTGAGACATCTCTGAGACCTGAGATAAAAGAAACACTTTGTCTTAATTTGTTCTCCATTTCATATTATTGATATGTAGGAGAAATAGCCTATATATTTGCTGGGTTCCTATTTAGTATTTTGCTCTATATCTTACACCTGGCTGCATGTCACCCTGACAAACACTTGATGTGCAACACCAACATTGGTATTGAGTCATACACAGCAGGGGTGGGGCATAAATCTTCACAACAGTAAAAAGGACTATACGTATAACACGGTTTTCGCTGGCTTTAATGTATCTTTACACGATCTATCTATCACATTGTTTTGTATATTTTCCCTCGCCGTTGAATTTCAATCGTAGGAATAGCCTATTCCCTATTAATAGCAGACTACAATGTGCACAAAAATATTCGCTACTTTTAGACACTGGTGAGATATTATGGTCAAATCAGATGTATTTACAGTGTAAAACTGACAAACCATTTCCATGAAACGCCACGCTTTGTGTTTGCAATCCAGCCCTAGCAAACTTCAACAGTAGCCTAGTGCGTACTATTGCGAAGCTCTGTACTAGATGTCGTCAGACCCGATGGGCGGAGCCAATATGTCGCAATCTTACTAAGAACAGCATCATCGAGTCAGGCTGGTGTAACACACCGAGCATATTAGACGTGCCCAGCCAAATTGAGACTTTACAGTCGGACGGTCAGGCTGAGGGGCCACGTCTGATTTGTGATCTCATTACTAAAGGGACCTTTATTTCTGCAGCAGCAAAATAGGAACTAAAGGACTAATTATTCAATTTCTCTACGCTGTCACCAACTCGGACGTGTTCTCTAGTTCAACTTTCTTCAGGCAATTCCTTGTTTTTTCGTATCGCAAAACTTCCAGTAAAGTACGGTTAACTGCGGCTTATCAAGTTTTATTTGTCCGATACTCATCGTGAATTATCTTAAACTTCATCCGACCAAAGGACTTTTAGTGAAAACTTACATCCAAGGAAATATTGTCCATTCAGGACGCGTTCATTCAGCGGGAATAAGGAACAAAGACATTCGTGCCAACAACTGAAGGGCTCTTGGTGTTGCCGCCAGACTCACAAGTATCAATTTGCTCAACTTCAAGGACAAAGAAGAAAGATTACGAATGAAAAGAGGCTAAATGCACGAGTATCTGCAAAACGCATTGAAACCGGAGACTCTTTACAAATCAACTACTGTATAAGGCACGCGCGTCCTTTTAAACCAACTCATATTTATTCTGTATTCACTGGAGACAACTATCTCTCTTATGCCGAGACTTAACTACAGTTGATAGTTTTCCAGTGTTCATTTCATTATATTTTATGTTTTTCCCCGGTGGAAATGTTCTCTGACAAGTAGACACAACTAAGTGCGCCTAGTTTTCATTGTTCTGTTTTGGAGAGGAGCGGGTCCTTTGTCTAAAGCAGCGAGGTAAGTCAGACTTCAAGCATCACCTTAACTTCTAGAAATCACTACTTCATACTTTCCAACCAATGTTCCTTACGATTAATGTCAATTATTGATCTACTTTTACATTTAAACGAGTATTGAGAAACATTTTGGTGGTTAAACTTTAGTGTTGCAGGCTGCGCATATTGCTTGAACTCTGTCAACTTGCACTTCTCATTTTATAGTATATACTGAGAATTTTTGAGCATATAGAATCCATCTAATGTTCGGTTATTAATATTTTATAGACTTTTCTTGACTACGAGTTGTGGCGCAGTGGTTCACGCATAGCTTATTGAGAACTGCTTGATCAGGAGATTTAGGTTCGAATCCGACATTATCGGAATCGAGTTCTGAAACCTCGTACCCTCAATGTAGTCTTATAATTTATGACGAGAAAATTCTACTAACTGGCTATTTGAATAGAAAAGTTAGTTTAAAAATAGTGAAGTGGAAGAAACTGGGATACGTCATTCTATGACGTACACTTGAATGTGTAATAACTTAAACACTTGTATGACTCACAGGCGCCAAGCAGCATTTCGAAAGGAACTTGAGTCAGTATGATCAAGCAACACTGTTCATGACATAGTCATTCAATAGTTATAAATTACCTCCTTTCATTACACAACATTATTGAACCACCCATTCTTGTTTAGTTAGTTAGTGAGAGTTATTATCCCACAGCTACTGAGTGTTCAAGTGTGGTGCAATAATCACATGTACAAATTGTATCCATTGTTCATGTCACCTTTGTGCATTGACTCCGCATTCTTCATCCAATCAGCATTTATGGTATGTTAAGTTGCGCTGTCACAAGGTCATGAACTTACACTCACTTGTTTTTGTCACAGATGAGTATGAACCTGTCAACTCCTACACCTCCACTGCGACTGAAGCGAGTAGACTTTGAGGACCCTCACAACACCGACACCTTCAAATGCAAGCGCCGCAGGCTCAGCCAGCCTCCTTCCCCGGGTCTCGCGCCCTGTCTTCGCCCCCTGTCCCAGAGCCTTGAGCAGCCAGGGTCCGAGAAGCACCACGTCTCACGCATCGGACCCTACATCCTGTTGGAGGCCACAGAAGGAGCGCAGACATTTAGAGCTGTTCATCAGGTCACAGAACAGGAGTACACATGCAAAGTGAGCATAGATTCTTCTATAATATTTTATATTAATATAAGTTCTGGAACTTTTATATAATGAAGGATCAATAATCATTTTGTTTTGGTATGTTCCCACCAGGTGTTTTCCATAAAGAAGTATCACGAGTTCATCGCGCCCTACACTCGTCTGCTTCCACACGGCAACATCTGCAAGATTTCAGAGCTGGTGCTCGGGGAGAACAACGTGTACATATTCTTCGAGCGTAACTATGGAGACATGCACTCGTACGTGCGCACCTGTAAGAGGCTGCAGGAGGATGAGGCAGTGCGCCTGTTCGGACAGATGGCAGCCGCGGTCGCGCACTGTCACGAGAACGGCGTCATTTTAAGAGACCTTAAACTGCGCAAGTTTGTGTTCACCGATCCACAGAGGTCAGTAACTCAATGAAACATTTTTAGTTGCTAGTTAGTCAAGTCTTAACAGCTCTTGATGATAGTAGGGATGCATGATATTCAATGACAAAAAGCAAATATTTTTTTTTCCCCCAGACATTATTCAATCTAAACTGGCCAATAATTAATTGTGGGTGCTCATTGTCACTATTTTTATTTATTTATTACCTTTTGTTGTCATCTGACACCAACTCAATTTTATAAGTACTAATAATTTAATAATATTATTTAATGTAATCTTTAGAAAATCTCAAAATTAATATCCGTTTTATATACTGTACATTATAATGATGTAATGCCTAAATTCAATTGTAGTATTTCAAATTATTGGTTTTTTTTTGTATTTCATTTTAAATTTATTTGAACATTTAACGTATATATATATATATATATATATATATATATATATATATATTGGTAATTAATTTATCAGTCATGGCATGAAAATAATCCACTTAATTAGATTATATTTGAATTCCACAAAGTTGTTAAATTGTTTGAATATATAGTATTCAGAAATAAACAGATGTTAATATTTTTTTCTAATTTAATATTTAAAAAATAAAGTAAAATAATTATAAAATGTATAATATATTGTTACAATGTATAATATTTTGTTACAATGTATAACTAAATTAATATATATATATGTGTCAAATATTTTACATTCATTAACATAGGACCTAGTTATCAGATGACTGATAGATGTTCTTTTGTTTCCTCAGAACAAAGCTTGTCTTGCAAAACCTGGAGGACTCCTGTCTTCTTAACGGGAACGATGATTCGCTGACGGACAAACATGGCTGCCCGGCCTACGTGGGCCCGGAGATCTTAAACTCACGGCACTCGTACTCAGGGAAGGCTGCCGACGTATGGAGCCTTGGCGTTGTTCTCTACACCATGCTAGTAGGACGTTACCCTTTTCAGGACGTGGAACCCACAGCACTGTTCAGCAAAATTCGCAGGGGTGCGTTTACCGTCCCGGAGACTCTTTCACCCAGGGCCAAGTCACTGGTGTACTGCATGCTGAGGAAATCTCCCTCAGAGAGGCTTGAGGCTGGAGATATACTTCTCCACCCGTGGCTCCACTGTAACAACAATGTATCCCTCAGCCAGCACTCCAGCACCAGACACTCGACGGATCAGGTGGTCCCCGATTTTGAACCGAATGAGACTGGAGATCATTAATGAGCATGTTTACCCACAATCAGGGGGGGTGGACTCTATGAAGAGAGGGATATTACCTCATAAGGTATGCAGAGATCAAGGGGCATTGGATGGAACAGATTCCATAAACTGTGGTTTACAGCAGTGAGAAACTGCTGAGGTGTTCGGGACAGGCCAGAGACTGACCTTGTAGTCTTTACAAACAGAAGTGACTGTTTCTTACCTCTGAAAATATCCATTTGTGGTGATCTCTTCAAGAAAATGACACACTGAGTGCAAAGTGCTGCTGCTAAAAACTCTTTCCTAGCAGACGTTCGTTCACAGCACAGAACATCACGAGGCTCGTGCACACAATTTTAACATCAGTATTGTCTAATCAGTGCATGGATTTCCCATTGTGCAACCATGTTGTGTAAATTAAAGTACCTCTAACTTAATTCCTGGTATACTTGATGCACACTTCGTGCCTTTATGTACTGTTTACATATTTTTGCAGTGGAAAACACAGATTTGACTATTTAAAGTGCCTTTTTTTTCTCTCCAGTAAAACAGCTGATGTTGTTAGATTTGGACTTTGTTGAAGTACCAAAGATTTGAGTTCCCTCTGAGCGCATGTATCTGCAACGGGTTAGCACAAGTGCTCATGTTTCCTTTTCATGTGAAGAATTCAAAAGGGTTCTGTGTTTTCTGCGATTCTCTTTTGTAAATGTCTGTTAAACTATGTATTTGTGCTGTAGAGCAGGTTTGACCCTGAAGGGAAGTGGGGCACGTCATGCGCCACAGGAAACGTCCATATAATGGTTTAGAGGTGTGCCTGTCGAGCTAAACAAAGGCTTTACATACATTATCGTTTGTGATGCCTGCATGCAATGCTTTGACCCTTTTTTTTTTTTTCCTCTGTAAAGTACTTGTCATTTTGTAGATATCTTTTTGTTACTAGCGAGAAGTGGACACTACATGTGTTGTTGTTTCAAGGGGTGACGTACCCACAGACAAGTATTTTGTTGTTGCCAGTACAAATAAAATGAAAAATGATACTGTATTGCTTTGCTGCTAATTAATGATACATTACTAGATGTGGTCGGATTAATGATGCTAAAATAATCATGTTGACATTCAGCCTAGAACTGTACATTAATACTTTTGGAGCCCAGCAAGGTTTTTTTTTTTCACAATAAAAATCACAATCAGTACATATTAAGTCAGTAGATATTTATTTGACAAAGCATTTTGGAAATAACGCAAATGCTCTTTTAAAAGGAAATTTATACAAATGTTTTAAGCTGCCAAGAAGGACATGTTAATGCATTGATCTGCATCCAGTTGGGCTTATCCTGGTACTTTTGTAGGACTATACTCTAAAAACATTTGTAGAAATAATGTATCCAGTTAACAACAAAAGTGATCTTGCATCTCTCGGTTCTTATACTGGCTCAACTCTGTAATATATCAAAGTGCTTGAAATTACAAACATAGATGGGTCACAGTCAAATCTAAAATGGAAAAGGAATTCAGAAAGATTGTGACTTCACCACATATGGCCAGATATTCAAGAGGCCCTCCAACAACAGTGGACATATGAACTACAGAGCTCCTCATGAGGAAGTATTATTCAAGCCCCAGTAGATGCAACTGATCAAACTAATTCTTTCAATATCAAGCTGTGCGATGTCAAACAGGATGCAATAAAGTTCACTGACACCCACTGTTATAGGGCATAATATCTACTGTAATATCTTTCCACAAAATCATGTAAGGTCAACAGCTATAAACTCAGTAAAGAATGAAGATAATTGTTGCCTTTATAGTCAAATGTGTTGTCAGACGACGCAAAATCATTCCCCACAAGCAGGTCTTCACGGAAGAAAGTGGAACTACAATGTTCACTTCACGAAATCCAAATAAAAACCAGTAACGACAAATAAAAAGCTTTATAAAAATTTAACTTAACAGACCCATCATGGTTTTTCTTTTACATGTTTAGTAGTTTTGGGGGCGAAACTAAAAAGTTGATTCGCAGGTCAACATTAATAAATGAGGCAAAAAAGTTGCAGGAAAATGTATTAAGCCCTAAAAACAAACACGAATAGTTAGTTCTATTATCATTTGTAGAAAAAAAGAAGTGAAAACTAGACAAAAATATGAATTATGAGCACGTGTAGGCCTAACCAATATGAACCAAATTTAAACATTTAAAATGCCAGTTAAGACGAGTAACTAGAGACAGGAGGCAAAGATGATGACATGTTGAAATATGCCATCTAGTGGAAATACTGTGACATTTATGGAGACATAAATGGGGGGGGGGGGGGGGGGGAACCTGCATAATTCAACAAATAAGAGACAAATAAAAAAACAACTCATTTGAGATAAAAAAAAATAAGACAGTAAAAATATCCCAACATGCATCACACCGGTGTCAGAGGTAAGTCTAGTGAATGCAATGAAGTAAAGGAAAATGTTAAAGTACAATAAAAAGCACTTGAAATTCTCTGAATTACAAACATCTCTCCATTCCTAAGAAATGACCAACAATATAAAATTAAACACAAAAAAACAGAAAGGAATAACAGGCATAAAAACTCAGGCAAGAGATTGTGGTCTTCAGAGGACAGGGATGAGGGCTTCACCAGGCACACAGCGCACCATACCTGAGGAAAGATCAATCAATCTATCACTGATGAAATCAGAGGCTGGTAATATCAGAGTAATAGTCTTTAGATACACTGCAATGTAACTTTTGGCTTTTAACCCTTCACTAGCAAATACACTGAAACCACGTGGTTTATTGCCAGTCAAATCGTAATGATCATAAAGCAAGAGTGTGGGTGTTCGTGATGCAGTACTTCCTGGAGAAGTTATAACAAATAATAATAATGTTCCTCACCTCTCTTCGTCCATGTTCCCCTCTTCCTCTTCCTCATAGCTGCCCTCATCCAATTCCAGATCCAATTCTGTGCCGATGCCAGAGTCTCGTGGAGCCATGAAAAGACTAAAGGACAAATACACAGAAGTCAAAGGTCATTTTCAGGTTGGACCTGCTGAGCCTGAGATTCATAAGATATTTAATAAAATAAGAATAATAGCAATAATATCAAATGTATTGTATATATACACTACCATTTAAAAGGTGGTTTTGAAAGAAATCTCTTATGCTCGCTAAAGCTGCATTCATTCAATCAAAAATACAGTAAAAACTGTAATAACTGAGAAATAATTGCAAATTAAAATCACTATTTTCTATTTTTAAAATATAATTTAGTCCAGTGATGGACAAGCAGAATTTTCCAGTGTTTAGAGTCACATGATCCTTCTGAAATCATTCTAATATGCTGATTTGGTGCTCAAGAAATATTTCTTATTGTTATCAATGTTGAAAACAGTTATGCTGCTTAATATTTTTGTGGAAACCATGATACATTTTGTCAGGATTCTTTGACAAATAGAAAGTTTATTTGATATGGATTTTTTGTTACATTATAAATGTCTTACTGTCACTTTAATGTGTCCTTGCTGAAAAAAAGTATGAATTTCTTCACACAAAAAATTTCTCATAACAGTTTCATACATTAATACTGAATTGCTTTATCTCTGACATACAGACCCTCACCTGACAGAACGGCATGTGAAGAACACAATCCTCTTCAGTCTTTTGTTATAAAAGAAGTAGTTGAAGGACCACAGGTTGCCTTCTTCCCCATATGGGTCTGAATCCAGGTCAGGATTGTAACTGTCACAGAATGCAATCAGAACTTGAATGAACATGTATCACAATTGAATGATGTATTATTCAAACAAACACCACTACATGGGCTTTGAGAGCAGTATATCTACGGTACCTGTATATGTCACATTCAGCAAGGCTGATCTCCTTGTCTAGCGCTTCCCATAACTGAGGCTGTAGGGGACTGTACGCCTCGCCCGCAGCAGCAGACAAACTGCTGTTCACTGCATTGAACACCTGCGCAAAAATTAACCATTTAATGAACCTCGTTTTTCAGTGTTAAACATGTCTCTCCACATTCAGGTGAACATGACTGATTTAAATTGATTGATATATATATATATATATATATATATATATATATATATATATATATACACTGCCCGGCCAAACAAAAGTCGCTGTTTGGATTTAAGAGCTTAAGAGTCTATGATTGGATCATAATTGCACTGATTATTATGTTTCTAACATTTAATGTGTGTGGCAAAAGTTCTTCTAACCCTAATTGATAGAATGTGTAGCTTTTCATTTCTTAAACAACTGTGTAGGAAGACACATTATGGCCATATTACACAATGACAATGTGTAATATCAAATTATTAAATATCAAAAACACTCAAATTGTGAAAGAATGGTTGGGAGTGAGCATGAAGAATCATTTTCACACATGAATCGGCACCTCTAAGTCCAGACCTTGAATTCATTGAAAGTCTTTGGGATGTGCTGGGGGAGACTTTACAGAGTGCTTGACTCTTGCATTGACAATACAAGATCTTGACCAAAAGTTGATGCACCTCTTGATGGATATAAATGAATTAATTCCTAAAATAAATTTCTACATGGTTGTTTAAGAAAGGAAAAGCAACACAGTCCATTAATTAGGGTTAAAAGATTTGATGCCAAACATATGAAGTGTAATGACCACAATAATGATCAATCAACTCTTAAGCATTTGCCTATTTAAATGCAAACAGCGACTTTTTTTGGCTATTTATATATACATACATATATCTGCCCCATCTTTCTAGGGTTGCAGGTATTACTATTATTATTAATAGTCAGTTTTAAATAACATTTTGTAATTTACAATTACATTTTAGATCATGTCAAAATTACCCAATTAACACTGGGCTCCTTGCTGAAATCATGGCCTTTGGTGCGACTGAAGTCATAGTCTGGCCGGAAGGATTCATTGAGAGTGGCGATCAAGTAAAAGAGAGTCTTTCTGCTGCACTTATCCGAGAGAGGGCCCTCCCCATCATCCAAACTCTGACTCAGTCTGAAAGCACAACATATTTCGATCAACACGCAATGGCCTTCTGGTAGATTTTTGTACAGTGTGTAACTGAGAGGGTTGATGACTGTGAAATGCTTATCGATACCTCTGGAAAAGACCTGGACTTACTTGTTGGGGCTGATTCCGGAGCTCTGCGGAGGAGACAGAGCCTCCAGCACGTGCGGCTGCCCCTCCTGACAAAACTGCTTAAACATCTGCTTGTCGTCACCAGCCATCTTACAGGAGTAGCTCTCAATACTAGAAACACAACAGTGACAGACAGTGACTTCAATCATAAAATACTGCAAATAACAGAAAGCACACATACGTCTGCCAGATGTCTGAGTTCATCTGGAAAGCATCTGCTGTTTACTAACATCTGATAGACGTCTTTTAAGATGTCAGTTCTACATACATTCTAAACATCTTCAAGATATTTTCTATACGTCTATTTGACATCTGAAAGGAAACGTCCTATAGACGTATTGCAGATGAGCAAACACTAAACAATACGTATTCTAGATGTAAACACGCACATCAAATAGACGTCTCTCCGTGATGTACGTGTGCTATCAGGTAGCAGAACAGAGTGAATAACATGTTCTTTACTCAGTTCCTCTTTATGTGATCTGACTGTTCAGATAGGCAAATGTGTTTCGAAAGGATGTAAATTTTCTTAGTTTTAACTTATAAAAGCGATTATTCTGCACTTACCGTCCAATTATCTTACAGTCTCCCGTTTCAATAGTGAGCAGACTGTTCATGGCCTCAAAACTTGAGTTTTCCAGGAGCTTCATGGTTTATTCAACTATATATATTGACAGAACTGCAACAACTCTTTACTAACACTAGATGTCAGTCTTTTTGATAAACAACCATCGACCAGTTATTCTGCCGTTACACCAAACCTAAACAATGTTTAGAACGTTAGTTTGGAGAATATACGGCACAAACCGAAAATTATTAATAAGAAACAACTAGCCAATACTGGGTTAAAACCGAATAATCTCAACTTCGATGTCCCCTACATAAGCACCTTTAAAAATATCTCAAATTCGCGAAAAAACAGCTCTCTATTACCTTCAAATGTAAAAAAAAACACACACACAAAAAACAAGCCTCCCTTGTAGATTCTTACGACCGCGTAAATATACTTCGCCTGTTGCTTAATGGACTTCTATGTCTAATAAATATCTCTTCCTTTTTACTGTGAAATTTCCAATACCTGCCATTAAACAAGCTAAAATTTAGAGGGAAATTATGCATCCCAGCTATTAAATCAGAACTTGAGGAGAATTCCAAGGCTTATAAAAGCCTTAATCCTCGGGTTATGGTTGTCTATTTGCGTGGAAGAATAACAACAGCAGAGAACGAGGGTTTTGTGTTGCAGTTTTCGGTCGCAGTACGCAGTTACTTGTCTATTTCCTGTTTTTCTTTTTTCTTTTTTTTTTCTTTTGGGGGGTGGGGTGGGGTATCGGGTCAGGATGTCATTACCACCACCTGCTGGCTTGGAGTTTAATATATTTTCCATTTTCCCCTTTTCTTAGAATCATTCTGAGGAAATGCATACAGTGGCGGGCTCTACAAATGTCGGCAAAAAAAGTCATTTGCAAAAATGACTGCCCTTTTGACTGAAAATCACTATGTGGGTTTGACAGAAACATAGACATGTAGAAAAAAATTCTTCTAAAGACCCTGGGCAACTTGTTAGGAAGCATCATAAACTCCACCAAGGACCACCAGGCATTAAATCATAACCTGACTGACCCAGTCAGGAAACTTAAACTGGACCATGGTTGGATCTTCCAGCATGACATTGATCCAAAGCACATCTCAATATAAACAACTGAACAGTTCACTGACTACAGAATGAAGGTTTTACCATGAACATATCAGTCCCCTGATCCAAACCCCATAAAAAAAAACCTGTGGAATGAGTTGAGTCCACAAAGCAAGCATGGACCTCTGAATCTGAAGGATATGAGAGACTCAGTATGGAGGAATGGCCTCAGATCTCTTGCCCTGTTTTCAACCTTATGCCTTATATGAGAAGATCGAGTGCTTATCTTGGCAAAGGGAGGCTGCAAAAAATATTAAATGAAGGGGTGTCAATAATTGAGGAATAAATATTTCAGAAAAAAGTATTATCCCATATTCTTTTCTTTTTAAACTATTGACTTTATCAAGGTTAGGTTTTTGTGAATTTTTTTAATGAAAGACTAGGAGAAATTGTAAAACCAAAATTTCAGTTTTCAGATTTAACAAGGGTGCCAATATTGTCCATTGTAAGATACAGAGGCATCCAATGATAAAACATCAGTAAGTATATTATTATAAATTTGACAGCTTTTTGACTTTTTATTTAGCTGACTATGGTTAAACTTTTTCATTTCTAAATTCCATTGAAAGTATTGATGTCAGTAATGTACTACATTTATTTTGTAAATGTAAAACCCATTGAAAAAACTTTCAAATTTAGGATATATGCCAGCTTTCTTATATGTACAGATACAATAATGTGGGGTTATATTACATTATTTTAGAATAAATGGATTTAAAATATTGTTACTGCACAAATGTCTAAGAAAAAAGATCTAAATGCTGCTGAGAGAATTTGAGGTTATTTCTTAACTCGCACCTCCAAAACTAGATATTACCTTTCACAGCTAATTTATGTATATGCAGCATCCCAAACACTCAAATGTAACAATAGCACATTCCCAAAAAGTATTTAGACAAATACTAAAGTTACCAATGCATAACAATGCTTGGTAAATGCTGTTAAAAACTAAAACACTTATAAGGTTTTCATAGACATTTTATTTACAAAGTTTTTGAAGAGGTGCAACTTAGGTGATACTGCAGAACAGATTACATTATGTTCCCATCCCAGCCCCTTAATACATGATGTTATTAAACTGAGGTGAATAAAACTAAGAAGAGAAGACATCGTCAAGACATTTTCAAAGAAAAGAATATACAGGTCAACAAAGATGAGCAAAGCTTAAGGATTTTCCCTGAGAACACAGCTTTGTCATGTAAATTCAAATTGCATTCAACTTGCAGTAACTGCTAAAATAATTTGATAATAATTTCAGAAGGTGAAAAGGTGTAGATGGTTCCCAAGGGAATTTCATTTAGCATTACATTTATAATAGAATTGCTTCCACCCAAATGAAAGGAAGTGGGGGAGGACAGGGACAATTTCTGTGACCTCCAGCTCAAGTCAAAAACATTAAATAACAGGATCATAAAATATATTTTCCTATAGCACATCAAAGGTTAGTGAGATGACCTGTTAAAATAATGTCAATAATGACAGCCAAAGAACATTTAATAACTCAGATTAATACATGCGACTCAAAATGAACACGAAGAAAGGTGTTGTCTTGCTGTGCCTCTCCAATACAAAAAAAATACAAAAAATAAATTCCAGCATACACAGTACACAACTGAAAACTTCCTGCCTCTGTAATGCATGATGATGACTAGTGCTATAACATGACCTCCAACACAATCATTATACCCGAGGCTGTCTTATGATTGCTCGCTCATACCTGCAACTACATTTTTTTTTCTTAATTTTTGACAGCTTTAAGAAGTCAACTAAAGAAAATAACTATAAAGCACTATTTGATGATGAAGTAATAATTACATGGACAAGAAAAATCTAAAAAGGAACAATAAAACAAGATCTATCAGACTTTGAAAATAAAAGAAATCTTATTTTAAAATGGTGTGGGTTGAATTATGTCTCAGTCCTTTTATATTCATAGTGGCAGTGTTAAGTAAGTAAAAGGGTGACGCCGCTCATTTCTAGCTGTCAATCATCTCTGAGAGTTCTAAAAGAAGGTCATCCTCTCCCTTGCCCGAATCCAATTCCAAGTCATCCTCAAGCCGATCATCCGTAAATTCATCTAACAGGTCTTCAAAGTCATCCATCGATGAACTGGTAACAGCAGCTCGACCGGAAGTGGTGCTGGACCGACGATTGCGCTGCCCACTGGGTGTTCTTATCACAGGGCTACAGAGGACAAAAATATTTGTTAATTTTTATCATTTCTGCCTGACGATTTAATATAAATCAATTAAAAGTGGTAGTCTTCCATCAGCTGAAATGAGATAATTTCCCATACCTTTGGGGGACTGCAACAGTCTCAGCTGATGTAGTACTGGCAGGCTCAATGCAGCTCATAGGCACCGTTTGAATATCCTCTGTGTTAGAGCAGGACACCTGCTGAGTGTCGAACCGAACATCTGTCAGAGAGGTTGGTGAAGCCACCTGAAAGAGTACAAAAAAAAACAGCTTAAACAATTGGGTTTTTTTAACCAGCAGTGATAAAAGAATTGCTCAAGTAAATAAACCTCACCTTAAGGCGCTTGTTGGGAATGACCATGGAGGGTGATTGACAGGCGGCATTGAGAGGTTTCACTTCAGCAACAGCAGAGTGAACTTTTGCAGCTTTCCTCCTCTGGGCCGGCTTCATTACTGATGGCTTCACGTTCACCTTGGGCTTCACTGAAATGCAGACAAATGCAGCAAAGTGAGTAGGCCGTTTAGAAAAGGGAGTTACAATTCCAATTCCGTATCTAAATAAGAAAATACACAATTATTTTAGTTTATATTAGTACTGTTGTAAACATTACTGGCTTCTCGTATTTAAAACAATATCTATTATTTATCCTATTTTTGTAGGAGTAATATTGTACGTAAAAAACAATCCAGCCAGTAAAGTTACACGATCAAATAAAGAGATAATGAATAGAACTCCTACCCTTTTTCTCCACAGTTTGTATAGTTCCCTCAGCTAGCTGGACAGGAATGACCGGAGAGGTGGAGGGCTTTGGTGTGTTTGACGATGGAGAACTATCTCCAGACCGCTCGGGGGAGCTTTTCTGAGGCACTACAGCAGCAGGGAGCGGAGAGGGCTTGGGTTTGAGGGCGATCCTCTGTCTCGCTGTGGTTTGAGGCTGTGCAGAGGATTCTGCTGCCGGCGGAGAGGCAGCAGGTGATGCGTCTTTCTGGTTGGTGGAGGTGACTTGCTCCTCCTGCAGCTTGCGGAGTCTCTTCTCACGCATGATCTCCTCAAACGTCTTCACTTTAACAGGCACACTGGAGGGTTCGCCTTTTCCATTAGTCTGCGAGTTAAACAAAGGAAACGATATATAATCAGGAAACAATATCCTCTTAGGCTTGTTGTCTTGGGTTGTCTTGGAATTATCTTACCTCTGTAGCAGGTTCCAGTTTCTTATCGGATGTGTCTGGTTTTGTCTGACCTACAGTGTTGGCAGCAGCTAAACAAATAAAAAAAATAGCAATTGAAAACAAAGTGTGAACACTTCCTTGGCTGTTTTCCACAATTTTAAACCATTTCCTTGAAACAAACTACATGAATGTGTCTGACTTACTTGAGGCTTTATTAACTCGCAGAATGCGCCTCTTTGGAGGTCCACTTGACTCTGCTTCACTAGAGGTTGGGGTCTTGTCGTCTGTGCTCTCTTGAAGTTGTGCTTGCATCCTTGCAGCCTTCTCCCTGCGGATTTCCTCCAGCGTTTTAACTCGTACCTCTGCAACTGCCACAGGGGCCTTGACTGCAGCTTCTGCAGAGCAAGGTCCTTCATTCCCCTCCGGACTTTTGGCTGTCGTGTTCATTTCCTGGACTTTTTTCTCCTGCATTTTTTTCTTTTCGTGAAGGATTTCGGAGAAAGTCTTAACTTGTGGTCCACCAGCAGGTCTGACACTTTTCTTGGAAGGGTTCGGCTCCTCCTTCGGCACTTCTTTCACAACACGCACAACTTTACTCGATTTGAGGCTTTTGGCTGCCTTCTCTTGCCGAATCTCCTCAAGGGTTTTTATACGGATGTCTCCGGATGGTTTTGGCTCGCTGTCGGCGCTGGGCAGGTCGGAGGTCAATCCAAGTCTTTCTCGCACTGGTTTCTGAGCTGAAAAGAGTTAATAACGTAAATTGAGAAGTAGTAGTAGTATTTGAGTTCATTTTTATATCAGCATCACTGGCTATTACATGGTAGATATATATTAAACATAAATATAACAATGAAAACAAACGTAGACAAAAAAAAAAAACAACAAGCACAACATTAGTACAATTCTATAAAAGATTCTTTAAATGTACTGAAAGTCTTTAAAGTTTGTCCTGATAAAAATGTATGTCCAAGGGTGGGATTTACATGTGAAAGTGATACAAAATGTCCCTACAGCCACAGCTGGGATAATAATCAAGTCTCGTACCTTTCTGTGGTAAAACGTCTGTGGAGGATTCAACAGTTGCACCGAGTCGTTCAGCAAGGCTTCGCTTCAAAGGTAGCTCTTCCTCCACAGGACCATCTTCAATTAAATGATAACATCTGTCAGTTTTTGGCAGAAGTATGTAAAAAGGGACCAAGGGCAATAAATGTATTACAATATCGGGCAAACCGCTTTCATAAACGTACCTCTTTTCAAAATTCTTTTCCCAAGTCTGTCTGAAATTTTTCTTTTTCCAGTTTCATTATTAAACGAATCTGCAAAACAGATTTTAAAAGGGCTTTAATATGAACAAATGGTTTGATACTATGAAAACCAAAGTTCAAACACTTGGATTGCTTACCATTCTTAGCATTGTTTACTTCCAGACGTGAAAGAGACTGAATGTTTTCCTTTTCAATAGCAGTTCCATTGTTTTGGGCAGAGCTCTGCATAGTGGAATGCCCTGCAAACAAACAAAAAGTGAAAATTCAGATCAGATGTCTGAACAACAGATCACTGGAAAGCAATAGAGGTGAGGGTTTATTTACCAGCTTTCTTCAGATTGGCCATGAGTGCTTTCCTCAATCTGATCTCCTCCAGTGTCTGGATACCAAAGTTCAGCGAATCCTCTGCACGACAGACCAATAATAAAATAAAACGATCAATACATAATAGAAAATATTAACAAAACATGGAAACCGTCTTCACCTTTAAATGTGATCAGTTTCCGGGGTGAGCCTGCAAGAGATTCATCTCCTTCCTCTGAGAATTGATCTGCAAACAATGAGCAATATGTCAAGATCATATTATATTACATTCTATTCTTGAAAGGCCACCTGTAGACCAATGCCCGGCCCTAATTAAACACACCTGAACTAGCTAATCAAAGATTAATTAAGGGTTGGAACTAATGTGAGTGGGAAATATCATAATTATGAGTTCTGAATAGGCTAATTTGAGATCCGCTCACCTGAAATTTAGACAAAAGTGAGGGGAGGAGTGAAAAGGTGTAGGCAAGACGGACAGATCTCTCCTCGTACTGAATCATAT
The DNA here is from genome assembly GCF_949152265.1 of Phoxinus phoxinus. Classification (NCBI taxonomy): domain Eukaryota; kingdom Metazoa; phylum Chordata; class Actinopteri; order Cypriniformes; family Leuciscidae; genus Phoxinus; species Phoxinus phoxinus. Next base: position 17,942,602 of record NC_136897.1, on the reverse strand, counting down.
AAACTACGAGATCAAAGGCGAATATCGTGTGATTCATATTCATGCGGTGTTGCTAATACAAATTTTTTAATCTAAGTTCTGGTGCTTTTTTAATAAAAATAAATGACAACCAAGAAACCCAAAGTACTTGTTATTATACCATTCGAAAGACGTGTTTATCAATAATTTTTACTTTAAAGGGCACCTATTATGGAATTTTGAAATTTACCTTTCATGTAGTGTGTAACAGATCTGAAGTGAACAAAAACATCCTGCAAAGTTTGAAATATGAAAGTGCACCGTATATAAAGTTATTGTCTTTCAAAAGGGAGAGTCGACTCCGAGTCATTTTTATGAATCGTTAGAAGACCGAAGCTTTTTCTCTGACTAGATGACGTCAACTTGTCAAGTTATTTGAATACGATACGCCCACTTATTGCGCTCCAAGGCCAGGGAAAATATCATGGCGACGAGACGCTGTGTTCTGAAGTGCGGCTCAAAAGCAAACTTTTTTCATCTGCCCAAGGAGGAGCATTTGAAGACTAAGTGGCTACAATTCACTATACCACAGAAGTATAGTCCGAGCCTTGTGCTTTGTTCGCGTCATTTTGAAGACGATTGCTTTTTAAATGCAATCAAACTTGGATTCGCGAGCTGGCTGATATTGAAGGAAGGTTCAGTTCCAAGTGTATTTGCATCAGCTTCCTCCTCCGTATCACAACCTGTAAGTGTTATTAATAATTTTTGCTTTTATATTTTATGTAGCATGCTTGATAATTATTTTGTTTGTTGTGTAAGCACCGTTTAGCTTCTAGGTCTTCAATGACAATTGTATTGAGATATGTGAAGTGTTTGTCGTTGTTTTCGGAGTTGTCTAAAGAATAGAGTAATACCTCGTAGTAACGTAACTGCATTTTTTTTGTTTGTAAAAACGTTATGTTTATGCATCGGGCTAATGCAAACAAAGACTGATTGTGCTTTTACAATATGAACTCTGGGCTATGCTCGCTAACATAACATTAAATTCTTTATCTTATTTTTCGTTTTTTACTACAAACTATAAAGCAGTGGACTATAATCATTATTATAATACAATTTAATTGATAAAAGCATCATTGCACTCCGTGTTAAAAATAAGTATTATCTCTGTAAACACTGCTGGGTCATCTGACCAATCAACGCAGATTAGCGTCGCGCAAAGGAGGGGTTTGAAAAACGAGTCGTTGAACGAATCATTTGGGAGTCGGTGAGCAAATCAGGTAAAAATAAATGCATATTATACGAAAACAAAAGTGTTTTTTGTCATTGCATGCATGTAAAACTGTTGTTGGGGACTCCCACAACAACATTAGGAACATTTTAAATGTCATAATAGGTGCCCTTTAATACAAACATTTTTCCATATTTTTAGAAATAAGACAATCACATAACCCATAGAGAGATCACACTGTCAGAGAGTTTGGGAATATCCACACATAATTTATACACATAAAAACATGATAGAGAACAATACATTAGAGATTGACCGATAATAATTGTTACTGCTATTTTTCACAATATTAAAGCATTTTCCATAATCCGGTATATCGATTCACCAATATATGGCACCATCTTGTGGGCATTTTAAGAATTGCGTGCAAAGCCACCATTAAAGCATTGCATCTGAGGGGAGACACCGTCAACAACGGTGTTCAAAGGTAAAATACATTACTCCTTTAAGTAAATAAACTATTTAACACAACAGCCATTAATGCACAAATTAAATATGTTACATAAATGCTTGATATATAGTTTATAGTTTAAACTTGGCACTAAAAATAGAGACAAAGGCTATTTCTCAATATGCTTTCTTAAAGGAATAGATCACATCAAAATGAAAATTCTGTCATCATTTACTCACCCTCAAGTTGTTTAAAACTCGTATGAATTTCTTTCTTCTGCTAAACACAAAGAAAGATATTTGAAGAATGTCGTTACTCAATTACATCAATGTTTGGTTACCAACATTCTTCAAAATACCTTCTTTTGTGTTCAGCAGAAGAAAGAAAATCATACAGGTCTAAAACAACTTGAGGGTGAGTAAATGACAGAATGTTAATTTTGAAGTGAACTATTCCTGTAAGCGATCTTGCGTCATTGTGTTCTCGCTCTATGTCGTCATCAACTGATGAAGTTCAATTCCAGTACTCAAGAACGCATAGGTACAGACGCATCAAAGTACCCGGATGTGTTCTTGATAGAGGATACATCGAATGCAGACTTGAAAGAATCAAACCAGCTCAGACTCATGGTTGTTTAAACCTATGAGCTGTGTCATCAGCAAGTCGTTTCCCATCGTGCTTTTGATCAGCACAGTCAGTGGAGGGCAACTGCGCAATTCTGCCTCGCCGTCACGTATTACAGCATGATACACAAGTCGTGTCGTAGTGTGTTGATTTTGAAACGCCAAGGAAACACTGATCTATAATAAAGATATCATATAATATAGGCCTGTCTGCAATCTATATAGTGATCGGTGAGAAGAAAGCCAATCTTAGGTAAACTTCAATTAAAGATTTTGAGAGTTATTTTACTTTTACATGTTGTATTTCAATTATATTTATTATTTTGAATTCAAAATGACACGTCACAGGAACGTGTGCTTACCATCCTCATCATCATCATCCACGGGGTTGATGACCACAGGTGGATGGGTAGGGCTGGGGACGTTCTCCTGGGTCTCAGTTCTAATGACCCCTCTAAGCTGTGGGTTAGTAGGGTTTGCAGGGGGCGCTGGGACTTGGTTGACTTGGTCCTCGTGTGGGGTCTCTTCTTTCTCCTTTGCTTGATCTGCAAAACAATGCCCAGTTTATTTATTTGAACGTTACATTTTTTATGAATGATTATTAAAAGACTAAAAGACTGTCAAATACCTTTGTCTGGGGAAAAATAATTCCCATCAATGATGCGTGACTTCTCATGATGAAAAGCACAGTGAGGTTTCTGGCAGCCAGCTGGCTGGTTCTCCCAATAGCATGCGATTACTTTGCGGTTTTTCTATAAAGGTAGTAACAGAGTGGATCATTTTTAAGGTCCCATTTAAGAAACAATGAAAGGATCTCAACATTAAGAGAGTATGGAAATGGTCACAAACCTTTATTTCCATATGGCGAAACTGGCAGATTTTACGGAAGCACCTTTGCTCCTGCCACAGGTTGCAGACAATCTCACTACCCATGGCGGCCTCGCAGTGTCGAAAAGGACAGCTGTCACCCTACAAAGGCAAATTGCAGGACAAAACATTGAATTATACATTTTTATTAAATAATTTTAATAATTAGGCAGTATACATTTATTTAAAGATTGATTTTTAAATTCACTTAATATTTTTTCAATCAATCATTTATTTATAGATCACTTTAAAAACTGTAAAAGCATTACAAGGAGCTGTACAAAGACATTAACACATTAAATACAATACACAAATTAAAATTTGTTATAAAAATAATTGTTTAAGTAAGGGATTATGTACATGGATGTACTTGCCACAAGTAAATAATTAGACACGAAATATTAACCTGAGTCTAAATATTTTATTAGCTCTTTAAATGCAAAGCTTCAGCAGAGGGAGCAGTTGCTGGCACAGTAAGTTAAAACTAGACGGGTATTTAAGGGATACAGTCAAGTCGTACCACTTATTAAACAGCATTTCACCACATTAATTATGCGCACAAGAGACATTGATTTGAGATTAAACTACTCAACGTACGACAACGTTGTCAATCGATCCCGTTCATACGGATCCATGACAATGACTGCACTATGGATGCCAGACCAGTAGTTGGCGAAGTCACTTTGTAAACACTATGTGTTAATGGACTGAACACATGCATGCGCATGACGAAACTGTTTTAACAAATTTGCATTTTTGTAGGAGATGAGATATATTTTTCTCAAAAACTTGGACTTTGAAACCCGATTTCAAAAGCTTGCATTTTCAGGCCGCTAAAACGTCGTTGGCCAAAATGAATGGCCAAAACGCATATAAAGTTTTCTTTAAGTTGAAAACAGTCTCAGGTGAACAACCCCTAATGGGTTCTCTACACTTCATTTTACCTTAGTACAGGTGGAATAGAAGAAGAAGTAGCAGTCATCTCCTTGCATGGTCATGGTCACAAGTTTGTACTCTTCCAGGTCAGGAGCTCTTCAATGATGCTGGGATCTCGTTCCGGATGTCTGCGACAGGGTCCAAGTGAATCTCCCTATTTAGAGTGTTACAAGCCTATTCATGCTCCTGTTGATCCTATCATATTTTTCACTTTCACATTCTGTCCTGAATAACACAAAATGGTGGCCAATATTGAAATACTGATGAGAGAAAGCGTTGCAAGAACTTCGTTCACCTGCAGTGGCTGAGACGTTCCCTGGTGATCTCAAGCGCTTCTTGAAGGGTCGCTCCGCACTGTGTTGATCCTGAAGGAATACTTGACTGATGAGTAAAGACAGGGGAAGAGGGGCAACTTTTGCCTCTTAGAGCCCTGTTCCCATCAGACTGCTGTGATAAAATTGGCAGATGGTGGAAAATGTCCGTTTCGTGTTTTTTTTTTCTTTTTTTTCTCCAATATTGTTGATAATTGAGTGGTGAGGGGGTTGGGGGAATTAAAAAAATTCGGCAAGCTAGATGTTGTCAAAAAGAAGAGCAGAGGGCAAAGATGGGACTGGATATCTTGGAGAGGAAAAAAAAAAAGGAGGGATATCTCCTGATATGTCTCCTGAAGCCAGGTGGAAAATTTAAAGGGGGGTAGACTGGAACTCTTTTTTAAAAAAATTTATGCCCAACAGGGAAAAAACAAAAACCTATGATGAGATAAAAAGAAAAAGCAGCAATCTTCAGGAAAGCCAATTCATTCCAAATCCAGTTGTCCTCTGGAATGAAGGACAAGATCTTGCATAACCTACATTTCAAAAAGAAGACAAAAACACTCCCCATGTGCTGAATAATTGGTTATTTCAATATGGACAGGGACACAATATATATTACATTGAAAATATTCTCATGGGAGACATGTTTTTGGATTCATAGAACATGTAATTGGACACAATAAACTGTGATAATGCATACAAACAATTTTAAATACGAAATTGTCTTGAATCCAAGTTACACATTTTGGCTCTTGGCTTCCTTTTTCGACCACGTTAAACCACAATTGTCACGTTTTAAAATTGGTATTATACGAATTAATATTTCTTCGATTTTGTGTCCGCACCTGTAAATCCAGAGTGCGTCTTACAAAATCAGCGTTTGTGAATATTACACATGTAACGTTAAGCCACATTTTTTACAGATAAATAATTAAACAAATATGACCTAATATACGCGATCATAAATAAATGAAACGAAAGAATATCAGAAATTACGCGTTCGTTTCCATTAACACCGTTTTTCAATCGTTCGATTAAAATGTGGTAACGTTAAGTTACTGTTAAATAAATTCTGATTTAAATCCAATGTTTAAAAAAATAGTTTTATCATTCGTCGTGTTAGGCCTTGGTCGGTGCCCTGTGTTTGGCCTAACGTTAACTCATTTTACTAGGCTGTCAGATAAGAAACACCGATACAAACAACGTGTAGCCTAAACAACAAGTAATGTTAAGTTCGTTTGTATATTTTACGCTCAAGAGCTGTGTAACGTTAACGTTACGTGGAAATAACACAGTATTCTATTGGCTTTCGAATAGCATGTTGCTAACTTTAGGTAACATGTTGTTAACTTTAGAACGACTACTACACTTAACTAAAGTAAATGAACCATTAATAAAACGTTCAATCACAAATAAAGCGTTCACAATTACCAGTTTATACCGACTGGAATTAAGTTTGATCGGTTTGGTGCATGTAGAGTGGTCGACGCTCCCGGACTGGAGTTATTCCTTTACGACTTCACAAGGGAACAAAATGGCGCCAGTCTGTACAGGCAGGAAAGTGCTTACGTCAGTATGACGGAAAGTTCACCCAAAAATGACACTGTTATTATACCAACCTCATGTTGTTCTAAACCCCTACGACTTTCTTTCTTTTTTTTCTGCGGAACACAAATGTGCATTGAAAATGATGCAGGGAGGAGATCCAGTGAGATGATTAAGTCAAATGTTATTTTTTTAACTGCAGACAATCAAATAAAATAAAGAGTGGAGAGGGGGCCGTATACACAAATGTGTCAGAAAGTTGTTAATCTTAATACAATACAATACAATACAGAGCAACTACACGACATGTCCCTTCTGCAAGATGTTCAGCTAAGATAAGTTTATCTCATTATTCTATGACATTGATTCGAGCATTTGTGGTCTGTCTATTGGAAACTTACTTTTGCCCTCATCTAAACAGCAAGTAGACAAGTTCACCAAGTCAATCAGCTACATTTTAGGCATAAAGATTAATAAAAGAAAAGTATTATACATACACTTCAAATGATAATAATGGTAAACACATCAAAATGATAGTAGTGAGAAACTTAACTTAAAATATGACGATGACATTTAAATAAATGATAAAACATAAGCGAATGATAACATAAGCAAATATTTATTTTTTCTCTTTCTGATTCATCAGAAAAGGAATGCTGTCCATCAAGGCAGAAGACAAATAATTATATCATAAAAGTGGTCTAAACCAGTTTTTTTTTTTTTAAGATGCCAAATATGGTCATCCTGTGTGAGAGAGATTCCCATCTAAATTTAAAGGGTAACTAAACCCCTGGTCAGAGCCTGACTCCACCCACTGGCAATATTTGAAAAATGCTGGAAAAGTGGGCAGAGTCCAGTGGAGGGGGGCGTGCACCTTAGACATGTCTCTCTGTAGGCAAGGGCGTGGTTAGCTGCAAGGGGGTAATCCATCCGCCTGAAACTGAAGCCTCCGCGGGCGCCGCCATTGTAGCAGAACTTCACCTGCTGTTAGCATTCCATTGACTCCCATTCATTTTTGCGTCACTTTGACAGCGAATAACTTTACATCTGAGGCGTCCAAAGACTCCATTTGTCCATTATTTATTTCTAAAGAAACTCGACAATGTATAAAAGGCTCCATTACCTTGTAGCTCACGTTATGGCCCCGTAGAAGCCGTTTTTGTAAAAATAGGCTAACGATTGCGTCATAACTCACGCGACTCTCTGTCGCACTGTAGAGAAATTACCGTATAGACCGGCGGAGAAGCTCGCAGGCAATCGGGGGGACGTGGAGGCATTAAGTCCGATAAAGTGAAGGGAGTAGCCCACAGAGAGTGATAAAGTTGATCCTACTGCTAGCTCATGGACAGCTAATGCTCACGCTCTCCGTCTCTGCGAGATTCGGAAGGGAATGATTCAGATTTCTCTCCGCACAGCTACTAGAAGACTGACAGCTGTCAGACACGTTGCTCACGTGTTCAAGCTCAGTTTGAGCCTGCGCAGTTCGCCTGGCGATCAGGAAGTGAGTGCTTCAAATGAGCTTCACTTTTTGAAGTCTATGGGGTCGCTGTGTCCATCTTATATACTGTCTATGGTTAGCTGGTACCCTCTTACATCACAGGGTACCACAACTGCCAATAGGAAAATTTAACTGCAGTAGCCACCGTTCAACCTGAAGAGGGCAGCACTCAGAGGTTTTTACACCATATAGTGTATAATTAAAACACTTTATACCCAATGTCAAAAAAATTACGTGAATCAATGAACAGCATTAATAAAGCCCCAGACTTACAGATCATTAACTAAAAAAAAAGTTGTTTTAGGGGTTCGTTAGCCTACCTTTAAAAGGGCAGATTCTAAAGAGTAAAGACTGCTTATCTGCTTCTTTTTCATCATTGGGTTTTATCAAATCTTCAGATCTCGCTTCACCCGATCTAAGTCCTGGGGAGCTTCTTAATTTTAAAAAAAAAAAAAAAAAATGCTGTTTGCATCACTATTTCAGACTTTGCGGCCCTATTGAGGACTAAATCAGCCGCGGCTCGTCGATATGGGCAGGTGGGGGAAAATATTCATCCAATATCCACTGAATTAATCATAAATTATAAATGTGTTCAGCATTCGGATTTTATAGACAATTTTAAGTCGTAAAGTGAGCAGATTAAAACTAGCTCTTGCTCTACAGTGCCCCACTAAATGTGTGGTGAAAAATGGAACTGCAGGGGCACATTTCTGGCTGCCCCATTTATTTCCACGTGACCTTACGTAAACCTCGCTCCAGAAGAACAAGACGTTCGCTTCAGCTATGTCTGCTGCATCAGGTCAGTTACTAGTTGGCAGCCAGGTCTGTTTTATGTGGAGTAGCGTATCAAATTAACGAAAGTAATATGCTCCATAGCTTTATACAGTAGGCCTAGTTCTGTTGTGTTATAGTTTTATGTTTGTTCTGAGAATAGACATGAGTTTGTTTTCCTCACCGTAATTCCTAATTTACAACATTCTAAAACAACATTCAGACGCAATAAAAATACATTAAGGCATTTCTAAGATGACATTCTCTGCGTTTGTCGTGTGTAGGCTACTGGTACTAAGTAGCCTATGTCAATCATCATTAGAGCGCCACCCTCAAGCTGTTATGTTTTGTACAGTTGCTAATACTGTGAACTTATCTCAGATATTTTAAATTAAGTTATGAACGTAGGTTTATGTCTTGGGAGGAGCCCAAAGAGCCATTGTGTTCAGGGGTTAAAAGCTTACAAAATTACCCAGAATCTGCCCTACCTAAATTTATGGCCAGGATCTGCTACTGGACTAAACATTACAAATCTACCCCCGAACCATGGTTGAATAACACAATTCGTGCCTTGAGACAGGCATGCAGAAGCTGACTGAAAGAAAAAAGGAAAAGCTTCAGATTTCATTTGAAATTTTGAAGAACTATTGTCAAATTTCAGAAGGCTGTGAGAAGCTCTTATAGACAAGAACCAGAACACTCTTTAATACCATGAACGCTGTGTCCGTTGTTTGCATCTACAGAGTAGTTAAAGCGATGTGTGAACGTTTGCCAGAGTTTTTTTATTAAACTCCCTTGCGGACCCCATTGAAAATGCCTAGTCTAAACTATTTATGTGCCATATTCCAAGTTTTCAGGAGCCATAAAATAGGGATTGTGCGAGGAATAGCAGGAGACTTTTTTTTAAAGAATATTTATTTTGTGTCCAGCAGAAGAAATTTGTACAGTTCGCATTTTGAAATGGAACTTCAACACTGCATCATGGTGTTGGCGTTATAGGAACACTGAAGCGCGTGTGAAAACACAGCAATCTTGACTGGCTACTGCAGTCAGGTTGGCTAGAATAGTCGCCATACTGTGGGATTTTTATCTAATAATTATTATTCTAATAAAAAGAATAAAAGCTATTTTTGCATGTTTTATTTATAACTGACTCTAAACTGGCTCCGATCAGTCACAATATGGAATAGCCAAAAATAAACCAATACTATACAATACACAGACAATGTTGCTCACTTACTAATGTATAATTTTAATGACATCAACAATAAAATGTATAATTATGACAATAATAATAATAATAATAATAAGAAAAATGAAATAATCTTCATATTTTCCAGTAAATACATGCAACAGTACATCTTTTGTTTCACATTACATGTGTAGAGGTAATGTACTAAAACAGTTTTGTTTTAGAAAACATTTTTTTTTACATCCAACAAAAATGAGTGAGCCACTTTTCTATTATAAAGGAGTTGCTTGACTATTGACTAAAATGGCTCACAGGTAAATTAGGCTCATTTTAAAGCAGACTTTTTAAGTCATCATGAAATCAAAATGACTGTTCCAGTTTTTTTATGAAATATTGCAGTATTTGTAATACATGATTTATCTGTGCACAGTCATTATCTTTAAAAAAAATTCATGTGCCCTGTGCCTTCTTAATCTATAATCCAAACAACTTCCCCTCTCGCAGCATCTCTTCTCTTCTTTGATGATACTGTGAAAGCGGGGCAACCTGTACTCATCACAGCAATAGCAAACCGCAACTATTCAATCAATTCCAGATGGACAAAATCAATGTCGCCATACATTTTTTTCTTGTTCGAGAAGCCATTTCACTCTGATATACATCACAATAGGGAAGAAACTATGCAACTTCCGTTTCATGCAGTCAAAAAAAAAAAGTTAAGAAAATATTTAACAGTAACAACACAACAATGCTCAACATGTATCCATAAGCAGGCTGAAATAAGCTATAGAGATTTTAAAACTTGTGCTGAGTTGTCTTTCCATCCATGTTTTTACATCAAATCAGTAAGTTACCCCTAAGGCAATGCCACAGAGTTGCACTTCCTAATGTAATGAAAATTATAATCTGTGATGGTCGTGTTGTCCCAGAATGATTTAAAACGGCAGGGGTGCACCACGTGATATTTGTCATTCCTCCAGTACAGCTATAAAAGGAGTTAAGGGAATCCAGTCTGTGATAAAGTCCATCTGATCTACTTGTACAGAACTGACTTCCCAGTGCTGTAAGAGAGCTGAGAGTTTTCACACATGTTGGCGTTGAAGAGCCCTTCCCAACTGTTGCAAAAGTGTTGTTGGGAGTGCTCGTGCTTGTAGCCATGGAAGCGTACAATTCATCTTTTGCACCTGTTGAAAATAAATAAATATATTTCAGAATCTGATCATAAATAACCATAAAAAAATGTTATTTATGAGAATCTCACCAAGTATTAACCATTTCTTCAGGATGTTAACTAAAGGGTAATTGCCTTGTCCACAGAAATTTCCAGAAAAGTCATCCAGGTCGAGAGCCCATACAAATGCACCTCCAAAGCTATGTTCCTGTAAGTATTTTATCTTAACAATACAAGGTAGTTCTGTTATTTGTCATGTATCAAAGTATAACAGTATATTACGTGATTCAATTGAAATTTACCTTAATCTCAAAGCTCCTCAGATTGTCAAATCCCACCCAGTCACTGCCTTTAACAGAAAAAGGAACTTTCTGGTCTTCAATCCACTGCACTACGCCACCATTTAGGAAAAGACATATCTTGAAAAAAGAAAATATTCCTTAACTTGATATCACTGACAAGCATTTGCAAGCCTTTATAGTTTCTGTCCACAAATGATGTTTCCATTTACTTCAAAGTAAGACCACAAGCCCATCTCTTGTGTATAAGGTCCAGGAGAAGCATAGTTATTGGCTGGAGATCCAACTCCATTCTGAGAGGAGGTGAGGATGAAGGAACGTCCATATGTGGCAAAGCCCATCAACAACTTCTTGGCAGGAGCTCCCTGGAATCTCCAGTATTGTAGGGCAAAATCCTGCATGAAAGATGAAATTATGCAAACTACACAGTACCAAATTAAAGTTATTCACTGTCTTGCAACCCATGTGCTCAATATCAATCACTGTGCTTACGGTATTTGAGTTGATATTTTCCTCGTCATGGACAGCACTGTACAAAGGACTGTGATGTCTCACAATGCCATCTTTAAACATATGAAAATCAAATGTCTTGACACTAATAAAGTCCAAATACCTAGAAAAAAAAATATTTCCACATTTTTAAACTGTTTGCAACTGCCATTTTTAAACTGATCATAAGAAAGGATTGACATGTTGTTCTTACTTTGAGATCTCTTGAATATTGTAGCTCCTTTCAATGACTTCTTTCTGTGCTGAAACAGTTGCTGTGAGAATCAGTCTCGCATGTTTGTGTGACTGGCCTTCAGCTAGAAATGCCTCCAGAAGTTCCTGAAGTTTCACAAAAGTTTTTTTGGAAAAGGGTTTTATTTAGTCCTTTAGAGAGTTGTATTTTTGGCTTGTTTTAAAGCATAAACCTCAATACATTTGGTAAGATTAAAAAAAGCCAATTGCCAATAAATTGCCCAATTATGGTTTGATTTCCATCCATGTACACTATCGTTCAAAAGTTTGTTTTTTAAAGATAATACTAATTATTTGGCAAGGATGTATTAAATTGATCAAAAGTGACAGTAAAGACCATTTATAATGTTACAAATAAATGCTTTAAACTTTCTATTCATCCAATAATCCTGAAAAAATTCGAATAGAAAAGTAATTTAAAATTGTAATAATATTTCACAATATTACAGTTTTTATTTGATCAAATAAATGCAGCCTTGGTGAGCATAAGACCAACTCCAACTCCAAATGTTTGTACGGTAGTGTTAAATGTAGTGTTAAATTTATGTACCACTAAAATTGTACACAGATAAGGTGTCTCTCTGACCTCTTATGATCCATTGGAAAACTCTTGCAACCCTATTTGAAAACATATTATTAGTTTTAACCTTGCACAGAAGAGTGAATTTCAACTTATCTTCCGGACACGTCTCTGGAGTGCCCTTGTGTTCCCAGTCCAAATCCAGCCCATCAAAGTTATACTTCCTCAGAAATTCTATAGAAGACTTGATGAATGTCTGACGGTTTGGCCAGTTGGACAACATATTGGAGAATCTGGTGTGAACATGACAATGTATGGCTGCTTATTTATGTGGCTTACAAATATTTCAGATTAATTGCAAAATTACCTTTTGAATTATGTTTTTGTTTAAAAAAAAAGAAAGTTTTTAAGATATAAAAATGGTATGTTACCAGTAGAGGGCAACTTTTACTCAGAAACACAGTAAGGAACACTTACTGGCTTGAATCTTGGTCTCTGACAGACAACAAGGTCTTCAACTGAGGATTTCTTTAGAAATGAAACAAACATTTTATGAGTCTTTGTCACATAGCAGAACATTTGACAAATCAAATATTAATAAGACTAGAAACTATTAATAAGACCATGAGCTACAAACATACTTGTTCTTAAGTGCATTAAAGGTTGAATAAAGGGCCACATCATTCCACTCACTTGCAGCTATGTTATTGCCATAGTTTATAATGGCAAATGCATAGATCAAATGAGTACACAAGTCCGGGTCCACATTCTCGGGAAGGTATCTAGCAGTTCCTGCTCTGTACTGAGACCAGTTTGTGAAGTAACACACCAGTCTAGAACAGGTTACTGAGAAAAAGAGTATAAATATACAACCTATGTCAGCAGTATATTCTTTGGTGATGTAATTTGAATGAATAATCTTTCACGCAGTGGATTGATAATCACCCATACCGAACTGAAAGAGCAAATTCAGGCCTGACAAAAATGGAATAAGATCATTAGTAGATGCCTTTACATGAGATTGATATTTTAAGAAACAGATTCAAAGACAAAAATACCTGTCAAATGCGTTATTCCCCTGTTCATTTTGTTGCTGCAACATGTCCCTTTAGTTTTGAGTGATGGGGAACTCCACATGAAGTAAAGTGAGGGGAAAGACGGGGAGGGCTACACACATGTTCATTTTTCTAGCCTATAAAAAAACAGGATTTTTGTCAGATTTGGCCAATCAAGATTTACTTGATTTTACTAACAGACCAATCAAGATTCATTTATTATTACACAATTTACTTTTTTTAAATTAAGAGTTTTTTTCTTTGACAGACACAAGATGTTTCTCTCATGGTTTGTATGTCCATTCCCTTGAGGCTTTTCACAATAGATTGAAATGGAATGCTATTCAAAACACTTGAGAATACAATGAAAACTTCAAGCTACTTTATTGACCTGAGATTGTGAGGAAAAATGCGAATAAAGGCCTATACATTTTATAGTAGCCTAAATAAAAGTGTGCTAATATTTAAAGCTCTTCACGTTCAAACACAAACACCATAAATACGGTATATCTTATCTTGTCAGATAGACTTGTTACTGTACCTTATCTTAAAAAAACAGATCGTGACCTATTTTCACCTCTAGCTCTGTACCATTATTACTTTTACTGAAACTAGAAACTAGTGTAACTAAACTGCAGTATCGTTGCTTAAGTCACAGAATTTGTCATCACAAACATGATATGTTTCAGGCCTGTGGAAATTTGCCGTGTGGATAGACATAGATTTATCACATTATCCTCAACCGGATGAACTGACACATTGCTTCTGTAAGATAATACAAGGCCACTATGAGGCTAGATATCTATCAGCAACTTCTTGCTAATATTTATGATAGTATGTACCGCAGTGTTTCGCAAGACAGTTACATCAGGTCACGGTTCAATCAGATAGGGGTACATTTGTTCTTTGTAGTGTACCTTATTTTTGGTGGCGGGTGTGTCTAGACAAAGACAAGGGTCCAGACAGGGACAAAAGTCACGCGGGTCTAAATCCTGAGATAAAATGAGCACAGCAATAAAATTAAGAACAAAATCACTTGAGCTAGCACTCCTTGACATACCAGCTAGAAATACGTTTTGCTTATGTTCATATTAAGTTAAAACGCTATTTCTGAATGTTCTCCGGATGTTCAAAATGTCCAGTTATTTAGATTTAGAATATTTGCAAATATTAAAGTTACTTTTGAATGTTCTCTGAACATTCTGAAAAATAGTAACATTTTAAAAAAGTTGGGTGACCGTTTCAGAAAACGATTTATAAATAACGTTATTGTGCTAACCGTTTAGAGAACATTATTAAAGACATAACTTTGAACAAATATTTTATTAACATACTAGAAGAATGTTTGTTCAGAACTTTGAGACATGCCAGAATGTTAGTCAAAGTTCTGAGAACGTTTCCTGTTGGGACAAAATAAAAGTGTTAATACTAATAATTAGGTTATTAATAACATTATGTTTTGATTGTTTGATGATTTAGTTTAGTCTTTATGTTCTGATTTCATCATACCTCCCTCTTTATTTTGATTTTATATTTCATTCTGAAGCAGATATATTGACATATAAATATTTATATCATTCATGGCAATGTGCATTTTAATATAACCTACTGTCTTCTCAAACCGTGATAATGCAGCAATGGGCACACATGTTGTTGGTTCAAATTATACTTTCAGATTCAGATTTGTTCTGTGCCTCCTGTTTTGTCCCAGGGCCCATGAATTTCAACAACCCTGTTAAGAAAATTATATTTTTTGTATTATATTATTTACATGCTGTATTATTTATTAGTGTCATATCCAACATAATTTATAGGCCTATTGCAGGCTCCAGTACTCATGTAAAATGTCATACAAACCCAATATTAAAGTCACCATCAAATCAAGATTGACAGTTCTTATTTTTTATATGAAATAATGCAGTACATTTTTTATCCTTGCACATAATATTTTTTTATTTATTCCCATGCCCTCGTAAACTTAAATCAAAATAACTTTCCCTCCCTCTTGCAAAAATATATTTTCTCTGATGACATGTTTACTGGCGTGAGGGCGGGACAACCTGTCACTCACATGACATCACAACAAGCAAATCACAACCATCCAATCAATTCCCAATGGGCAAAATCAAGCGCTGCCGCCCTACTTTTTTCTTGTTCGAGAAGCAGTTTCACACTCGGATTTGCCACAACAGGGAAGAAAAGACTATCACAATACGTTTCATGTCAACTTTAAGGCCTGAAACATACTTTCTGCAAGCACGCGAACAGAAATGAGATGGTGCCAATATGGAGAACTAAGGACACTTAAAAAACAATAATCAATCAAGTAATAATTATTATAAGTACAAGTAATAATTATTAAATAATTACATTAAGAAAAAAAACATTTGCCAGTTGCCTTTTTTTCTGTCATTTATATATTGAAATATAGCCTATTGACAACGTTTTTCAGCAAGAATAAATACCAGTCGACCCAGTAGAGAGAACTGACTGTAAATGAAGATATTTACGCTAATTCTCCACTCAGTTAGCTTCTCCTTGCTCCTGAGACGCAGTTTGAGCTCTGAGCTAACACAGATTATTATTAAAGTGTTAGTTAAAATAAGGACATGAAGAGGGAAGCCGAAAGAATCCGCTTGTTAAATCATGACATACTGAATGATTCCGAGTCCAAGTCTCCAGTCCGATCTGTTTATGAACACTATTCATTTATAGCACACCTTTAGGCTAAGCTTTTAAAACCTAACAACATATTTTGTATGTAAGGTTGATTTTTCAGTAGTTCTTCCAGAACCGCTCTGGTTATTGTTATCAGCCTTCATATTTCATCAGGAATAAAAGACATTCTTTGTGCAACCAAATCCAGGCCTGTAAGATAAATGACACTGAATCCTCTTGTATCGTGCGTTGCTGCTGACAGTTTGACATGAGAAGAAGAAAGCAACACAATAGAGGAGAATTCTGACATCATAGTTTCATCATGGAGCAGGGAATCAAAACAAGATAGAAGTAGGTAGACAGACACTTATTGTGGTTATATTTAGATTTTAGAACCAGAGGAAAAGAGTATTCCTACCTGTGGGAGGTTTATGTCTTAAATGAAGAATCTATCTCATAAAACAAGTCAGATGACAAGATGACAAACATATATTTTGCCATTACATTCATGTTAGCTGTTCGGTGCCCAGGTTCAGAGACTGATGCATCCCTCCTTATCAACAGAGTTTAGTTGGACATTTTAGGTGGGCTTTCCAAAATATAATTTCAGGGAGTGATTGTGGAAGTAGTGGTGGTAGGATGTTTTTTATTTTTATTTAATATATCATCATCTTTCCCATCCATATCAAGGATGCCACAAAACGACTTTTCCATTTATCAGTCACCCTTGGCTCCTTGGTACAGAAGGGGCATTAAATCTTTTCAGAGTACAAAAAGTTATTTGTCATGAAATTATTAAGTGTGTACAGTCAGACACTTAACTTATGCAATGAAAGGATTAAATTAAATTCATCACAGTACTGCATTCAAATATTAGTTAATGAAAGCTGTAGATATTGTAAGGTGACAAGATTGCTGAAATGAAAACCATTTAGGTCACTGGTCAAAATGTTATTGAAATCTAACTTGTTATTATCTATGAAATAAAAAATGGGGACAATAAATTTGTCATTGTATTTGTTTTTTAATTGTTGTGAGTATCATTATAACTGGTCATTATTGCTGAAAAAGTGTATTTGAATAAAGTTATGTTTAAGTTTAGAAGATAGATTCTTTGCACGCTCTCATTAAGGACACTTTGTCATTTAGCTTTAAGTAATTTTTGTAGCTTTGTCATTTATTAATTTAAATGATGACCATGAGTCATTCAAGAGCGTATACATATATGAGTTTATTACCATGCAATATCTTAAATCATAAAGGTCTCATCAACACTTTAGTTAGAGATCTGAATTAACCGATCAAAACATCTTTGTAAAGACCTCTGCACACAATTTTGACCCCAAAAAAGTTTGATACACAACATGGACACCTTCTATTTAGAGGCCAAATATTTAGATCATATCACAGCTGAAGTAGCATTTTTTTGTCATTTGGTTTGGTTAAACATTGCTATTTTGGAAATTAGAAAATAGTTTAGGAACACATTTACACTACCAACCCAATACATAAGTTTGTTTATTTTTCACTCAGCATCTTTTTCCTGTTCTTCAGAGTATTGATTGTCTTAGAGTAATTATAATTTTTTTTAGCTTATGTATTGCACATTGTCATCATGCCATTACCAGACATCACTGTCATTTCTTCTGATACATGTTACATCATGACTAGAAGAGCACATGATTATGAATAAATATTAATATTTATGATCTTGGCACAATATTATAGACATCAATAGTATTCTATGTCAGTCAATGCATGAACTGCTCTTTATTTCATCAAATACACTATACTATAATTTCTACAAATCTGGCTTCAGCTGAACATTCTACTAGATTAAAATGTGTTAGAATTAAATGGCTAAATATTGCATATTAAAGCAGACATATTAGCATTCATGCACATTTTACCACAGCAGTTCCAATTGTTCATCTTATCTATGAAGCTTCACATAAATTGTGCTAAATAGGACAAAGGTTTTTTTTTATTTCCACGTTATTCTCATTTAAGTCCATAGTTTACAGGAGATACCATATCTTACACTATCCTAATAAAGCATCCCATATTAGGATGATGACATAGACAACACCCAACTTCTATAAAAACCTCAGAGTTTTGATGCCCGTCCTCACATTTTCCATTTTCTCTAAGGTACCCCAGGTATGTAACCATCAGGGAATTTCTTTATTGAGAATTCAACTTCAGGTTTATTTCTGCTATTAGTTTATTGTAATTAATGAAACTGATCTTTGTTTCTTATAGAAAATTGGCAATAAGATGGGGAAGCTTACACTTATAGCAGGTAATCAATTATATACATACACTGCAAAGGGGTATTTAAAGTATGCACTTCATTATTTTATTATATTTGTCATTTATCTGATATTATTGCCCATTCTAGGTCTGGGCTTGGTGTTCTGCCATGTTGGTGAGTCATTGAGTATTTATTAGATCACATTATCATATTTATCTCTTCTTTTTAATGAAATGTCTATATTTGATTGCAATGTTGAGAAGAGAGGTTATATCACAAATGCATTTGAGTGTGTAAATGTCTTGTCTAAGAGCTTCTTTGTGTATCCACAACCAGCCTTCTCCATGGAAATGGGCTGCTACTTCACCAACTGGTCCCAGTACAGACCTGGAATTGGAAAGTATACACCTGCAAATGTCGACCCTTTCCTTTGTACACACCTTTTCTATGCTTTCGCAATGATCAACCAAGCCAACGAACTTATCACATATGAGTGGAACGATGAGACTCTCTACAAAGCCTTCAATGAACTCAAGAACAGGTGTGTATTAACACTTTTCAGATGCTGAAATTCTTGAATAATTTGCAATGTTTTCTGTGAGATATTTTTCTAAACAAATACCAAAAAAGTAAGAAATTAACACTGCAGCAGTTAGACATGCTAACATAATATATACATATAATTATATATATGAAGACTTCAGATGCAAAAGCCTCAAAGTGCCATCTGAAATTTTCTTCTAGAATGAAGCTTGTATGTTTATGTTCAGTTATTTCACTTTAATGGCAATGGAAATTACCTATTAATTGTCATTAAAGTGAAATTACTGAACTTAATATACGAGCTTGATAAAAATGCTCATTTTAGAAGTAAATTTCAGATGGCCCTTAGAGGCTTTTGTATGTGAAGTCTTCATATATATATGTATATATTGTGGAATCCTAAAGTATCTCCATTATCCTCACAGAAATCCTACTCTTAAGACTCTCTTGGCTGTTGGCGGATGGAACTTTGGTTCATCACAGTAAGTATTCTGTTTTGTATTTGTCTTTTTTTGTCATGTCATTATCATATTTGAGAATAACTGAAATGCTATTTAAAATTCATCTCAGGTTCTCCATCATGGTGTCCAATGCAGCAAACCGTCAGAAATTCATTCAGTCTTCCATCAAATTCCTGAGGACTTATGGGTTTGATGGTATGGACTTGGACTGGGAATACCCTGGATCAAGAGGAAGTCCCCCAGAAGACAAACGTAGATTCACACTGCTGTGCAAGGTGGGCCCGTTTGTAATACAGTGTCTTTTTTTTAGCAAATTTTGTGGAGCATTTTCCTAACTTAAGCTCTTTTCATTTTTTATTGATCTGTCTCTTCACAGGAACTTGTTGAGGCCTATAAGGCAGAGGCCAAAGATACTGGCAGACCTCAACTGATACTGTCTGCTGCTGTATCAGCTGGTCAAGGCACAATTGATGCTGGATATGAGATTGCTGAGGTTGCCAAGTAAGTATGATGACACCAAATCATCCATCCAATCATTTTCAAAACTGCTTGTCCTATGTAGGGTCCTATGTTTAGACCCCTGCTGATTTGTGTGATAATTTTTTTTCCAGATACCTGGACTTCATCAATATAATGACTTACGACTTCCATGGAACTTGGGAAAGATTCACAGGACACAACAGCCCCCTGTACCAAGGCTCAAAGGACAACGGAGACCTGGTCTACTTTAATACCGTAAGAACTGATTTACTGTGTCACAAACATTTTTTTTTAATTCCTTCATTTTAAAATGATAACTCTATTCCTCTTTCAGGATTACGCTATGCGCTATTGGAGGGACAACGGTACCCCTGTGGAGAAACTCAGAATGGGTTTCGCAACATACGGCCGCACATTCCGTCTGACATCTGCAGATACTGAGGTTGGAGCCCCAGCTAGTGGACCTGCTTCAGCTGGAGTCTACACTCGCGAGGCTGGATTCTGGGCTTACTATGAGGTGGGAGATTTGGAAAAGCCATTTTGTCCAAAATGGAAAACAAATGGAATACATTCATTCATATTCATAAGTGTCTTTTAAACAATCTCAACATCTAATTCTGTCAATGTCTTTATAGATCTGTGGCTTCCTAGAGGGAACAACAATCCAGTGGATTGAGGATCAGAAGGTGCCCTATGCCACAAAGAACAGCGAGTGGGTTGGATTTGACACCAAGGAGAGTTTTGAAACTAAGGTACTTTTGAGTTTTAACAGGAGTTGGATTTCGTTGTCACCATTTGCCAGCAACTGACTAACAACTCACTCTTTTCCTCTTAATGTATAGGTCCGTTATCTAAAAGAAAATAAATTTGGTGGAGCCTTCGTGTGGGCGCTTGATCTGGATGACTTTGCTGGACAGTTCTGTAATCAGGGGAACCATCCTCTCATGGGCCATCTGCGCAATCTTCTGGATATCGGTAGGAATTTTAACAAATCATATTTGCAAGACTGGTTGTATTTGAAGAAAAGAAAACAATAAAAACTAATGCTTAATTAATATGCTTTTTCCAGAACTG
The DNA here is from genome assembly GCF_949152265.1 of Phoxinus phoxinus. Classification (NCBI taxonomy): domain Eukaryota; kingdom Metazoa; phylum Chordata; class Actinopteri; order Cypriniformes; family Leuciscidae; genus Phoxinus; species Phoxinus phoxinus. Next base: position 17,921,960 of record NC_136897.1, on the reverse strand, counting down.
CCTCCTATGCCTTCAACCACCACCCTTAAACCTGGACAAACAACCACAAAAACCACCACAACTACCACCACCACCACTCATGCTCCAGGACCAGGATTCTGTAACGGAAGGCCAGATGGACTCTATCCTCACCCTGAAGATCCCAACAAATATTATAACTGTGCTGGAGGCAATACTTACATTGATAAGTGTGGCCCAGGCACCGTGTTTGATGACAGCTGTAAATGCTGTGTTTGGCCCAAGAATCACTAATGTAGAACCTTCTGAAAAACATCTGCAAATTGTGAAACAGGACACTGCATTTGCATATGCACACAAATGACAATAAACATCAACTGTTTCATGTAATGGATCATTAGTGTAAACTGAACATTCTCGACTGTGTTCTCCTTGCTTAGAAGAAATCAATAAAGTGACTTGTCATTTGAGGAGAATATGAAAAAAAAAAAATTCATTTTCTTTGTGACTGATGTAAGTACACTGTTCCACAATCTTACTCAAAAACAAAACAACAATCAAAATCAAACATTTATCAAAGCAAACTGAAAAAGCCTGAAGCCAGGTTTAAAAAGAAAAGAAATCAATTCATCATCATTGAATCAGTCAGGATTTCGGGAGGTGTTGTTTGTATTCTTTTTCACCAATGTCAGAGCAGGATCTTTATGAGTTTGTTCAACAGCTGAAGCTTTCCAGTTGTCATACAGATGTGGTTCCTATAAGACTGTTTGAAGAAGGTATTGAGACTTTAGGTCTAGTTCCGTTGTCTATAGTGAATCGCTCTCTTGTGTCTGGATGTGTTCTAACATGTGACAGTTCAACCACTTCTGAAGAAGCCCTCATTAGATCCTGCAGTTGCCTATAACTATAGACTACTATCTAAAATACCTTTTATTTAAAAAATAGTAGTAGAAGAAACTCTTGGAGGTTATGAATGAAATCAATATTGTTGAGAAATTTCAGTCAGACTTCAGAGAAAACCATAGTAAAGAAACTACCCTTTTAAGAGTAACTAATGAATTACTGATGCCAGAGGATGCTGGATAATGCTCTGTTTTAATATAGTAATTAGATTTGACTGCAGCTTTTTATATAGGTCATTCAATCTTAAATTATACCTTACACAGATGGGTGGGTGTTTCAGAGAGTACATTAGACTGGTTTTATTCTTATTGGTCAAATAGAACATTTGTAGTGTCAGTTGGAGTTGATTTACCCTCCCCTTCTAATGTGGTGTTCCGCAGGGCTCCCTGTTGGGACCAATTTTGTTTTTAATTGATGTTACCTCTTGGATCCATAATCTGGAAACATCACATACATTTTCACTGCTTTGCAGAGGATTTACAGTTATATTTATCACTGCAATCCAATGATCTGACAAGCTTAGATGTCCTCCAAGAGTGCTATATATCAGGAAAATTATAAGCCATTCAGTTTTATATACTGTATATAGTTCCAGTAGTGGGATTGAATGTGAGATTGAATAAGTGCACTCAATAAAGTCCACAATGGCTGATCCCTCAAATAGTGCCCTATTTAAAGTTTTTTGGCTTTTGTATGCATATGTCAAATTCAAGTCACTGACGTTTGCCTACAGAACGACCTGGTACTGCTCCCCTGTACCTAAACTCATTACTTCAGACTTATGTGTCATCCAGAAACTTGCGCTCTGCAAGTGAACGTCGTCTTGTGGTGCCATCTCAAAGAGGCACAAAATCTCTTTCTCGGACCTTTACCATGACGGTTCCCTGCTGGTGGAATGATCTGCCAAACTCAACCAGAGCTGCTGAGTCCGTAGCCATTTTCAAGAAACGACTGAAGACGCATCTTTTTTGGCAGCACTTGATCCAGTACTACTAACACTTTCTCTTCTATTCTATCTATAAAAAAAAATTATAAAAAAAATTACATGTACTGCGTTAGATTGAACTGAGATAGCTCATAGCACTTACTAAAGTCGCTTTGGATAAAAGCATCTGCTAAATTAATAAATGTAAATGTAAATATGTTACCCTTACTGTTATCTATAAGCTAGTGTGCTCCAAAACGATGAACAATTTTCTGTCTGACGTTGGATGTTGACGTCAATCTGACGTCGGGTTCTGACGTCAACCCGACTTTCATTTCCAACTAAAATGTAACCCCTGCAAGCAAAATCATCCACTGACTGACGTTACTGCTTTCTACTCAAGGACCTTGACAGAAATTTAGTGGAGTAAAAAGTATGATATTTGTCTTTCAAATGTAGTAAAGTTAAAGTAAAAAGTTTCCAGAAAAAATAATGCTCAAGTAAAGTACAGATACTCAAAAAGTGTACTAAAGTACAGTACTCAAGGATGTACTTTCTTACGGTCCACCTCTGGAAAGTTAGATGTCTCAGATATTCTAGTCATGTTGGCTGCAAGATCCAGATATAAAACAAAAAGTGACAGAGCATTTGTGGTGAAGGCTCCAATATTATAGACTGCCAATGGATATTAGATGTGCAATCTGTGTCTGTTTTTAAGTCTCATTTAAAAACATTTTGTACAGACATGCTTTTATTACTTTGTGAAGAATTTTTTTGTGTTTTGGATCCTTTGGTTTTTGTAGTATTTTTTATTTGTTTTATTATGTCTGCCGGATATATTTTATTTTATATTTTATAAATGTATTTTTACATTTTGTAAAGCACAGCAAATAGCTTTAAAAGTGCTATATAAATAAAATGTATTGTAATTATAAAACTGTCAAATATTAACCATCCATGTTGAAATGATTATAGTAAAAACTGTAATAATTCCCTAACATGTTTATTGTTTATTGTCTCTGATTAACTTAACGGTTGTATTATCTTATATATTACTGCCATATGGACATTACTTTGACACCCTCATCTCTGACTGATAACATAACTGGTTGTAACACTGAAACATGCATTTTATGTCAAGCTGCTATGAAACAATATGTATTGTGAAAAGCGCTATACAAATATACATGAATTTAATTGAATTACACATAACAGAAATAGCAAAACAATAATTTAGCTCTGTGCTTTTGAGGATTAATTTATTCCAATTAAATGACTTTGCTGTGGATGACAAGCATGAGTCAGTTCTTTCATATTTTAGACTACACTAAGAAGTCTAATTAGCTAAGCACCTCAATTCATAACATCAATTTTCTGCTTTAGATTAAGCCTGATTAGATCATCACCTCATGATGGATGTTGAAGGTGAAATGCTACATTTCATTTCCATGTTCAGTGATGACATTTAAAGGGTTCAATATAAACTAACAACAGTTAGGGTAATGAATATGATACCAGAGATTCAGGGAAGTGCAGAATGTATGGTCAATAAAAGCAGCAGATTATCAACGTACATTATCAAGAGTCTTGGATACCAGATAAATATCATGTATCCACATAAACAGGACAGAAACGGGAGATGTAAAAGGCAATAAATTTAATCTGACTAGAGCGCTTATTACTTTACATGTATAAGGCACAGCTACTCAGCCTATTTTGAAAACTTTTTTATGATATGAAGCACATTTTGGGTTTGTTGAATGTTACTTTTAATTTTGTTCCTTTTCATGTTGCTTTTATTTTGAAGTTCTGTTTGTTTGTGCTGTAGAGCTGTTCAGTGAACTAGCATTTTGTGTTTTTCATGTGTGTTGTATTGTATGACTGTTTGTAATGGACCCTTTTCACTTTCTGGGGTTTAACACCGTATTGAATTTTTTGAATTCCCATTTGCTCCAATAGCAAAAAAAAAAAAAAAAAAAAAAAAAGTGTTTCTAAGACTTTTCCAAAAGAAGAAAAAATATTAAGCGATTAATTACTGTGGTCAGGGAAGAAAAAGCCGTTGTGTTGATAGAAACACCCACACAGCAGTAGTTTTCTGAAATGTAATGCCAAAGTAATATAAAACACACACAAAAAGGAAAATATAAAAAAACTTTCCTAGATTTACTATGTTAATAACTGTCTGTAAAAATGGTCCATTGAACTAATATGTGAAAGTATCTTTAAGTAATATTACCACAGACTTTCATTTGCTCAAGTCCAAAACAGCCATCCTAGGAAATTCCCTATAAACGCAAGGCAGGAAACAGAAACAGAACTACTGTTCTTCTCCCCTGCTAAAGTTTGTACTTCAAGTAAAAAAAAAAAAACTTTGCTTAGCAATATTACATTGTGTTACATCCACCAGCTGGAGTGCCCTTGATTTCCACTCGAGGGCACTCCTCCTGTCGTCTTGTTGGCTTTCCCATCATGAGCTACACTTCCCATAACTCATTGCCTGGGCTCATTTAGTAGGGGCGTGTCCAGGAGCTCAGGGGCTCCAGTGCGTCATCGAGCCCCCGTTTTAGCCCCGCCCAAAAAATCCGGAACACAGCAATGGTGAAAATTTCTTTAACGGTCTCCACAATTCAGTACTTCACAGTTCACAGTCTTTGTAATATGTTTTAGCAATACATTTCTAATATTTATAATGTTCATGTATAATGTTTTTTAGAATTGCCTTTACAGGGACTTTACCACAATGCGCATTAGCGACATCTGGTGGTCAGACTTGTTTTCACACCATATCTAACAAATCATCGCAGAGCAGAAAAAGCATGTGACCAAACAAGGAAGTCTGTGACATACAAGAGTGGAATCAATCTGGGATCAATACAGTTCTATATAATCTGATCTAATCTATTCTAAATTAATTGTGCCAATGAGACCACCACAACAAGTCACTCGTGTCATGTGTAGCCTGGTCAATGGTTTCATGTATTGATCATTAATATAAAAAACACAAGTAAGTGATCATAATTCGCTTTTGGCTAAGCCACGCCCTAGAATGTAGATTGACCAATCACAGCGCAGCCAAGAACGAGCTCCCACAGCGGTCCGACACTTTTTCACAGCGCTCCATTGACTTTAACACAGGCGTCTCATATTTTTGGTCTCGGCAGGCGATTACCGTCGTAGTTTTATCAGAAATATGGTTAAGCGTTGTGCCTGGGGCATTTGTAACACAGATACGCGTTTCCCAGAGAGGTTGGAGGGGGGTGTCCGTTTTTTCCCCTTCCCAAAACCGAAGTCAAATCCTGACAAGTGTCGTCTTTGGATTAAACTGTGTGGACGTCCTCAGCGAAACCCCTCAAGATCAACAAGCTCACTTTTGCTCTAAGATAAATTTAGCTTTTAACCGTACTGTGAATTTACACTAGTTAGACAGTTTTAGGTTATGATTTCGGTTCTCTACCCTAATTGTTGATGCGCTAACGTTAGCACACGCTGCAAATAAATACAACTTTAAAACACTCGCGTAGTCCGTTTGCTTTGTAATAACGATTATAGAAGTGAATAGAGACATACCCAGCTTTGCATGAACAGTGTTTCTCCTGATATTGTTAGTCCCAGCCTCCGTCTCGATTAGGATATGCGGCGGTTCATTTTTTGACTGTGACCGTTATGATTTTGCCTCTATTTGGATGGTTTGTTGTTGCTCGCGTTTCACCTGTATGTCTTGAATAAAGCCTTCGAACGCATACTGCAGCCCCTTTTGCCTACTTCTATCGGACACTTTATTTGCTGCTTTATAAAAGTTGGATAAAATTTCAGCAGGAAGAGCCGTCACAGCATAAGCCATGTTGATACCAAACCAGAGCCCAGATGAAGTTGTCGGAGGTAGCAACAGTAACTAAGGGGGGCGGGGCTTAGCCAAAGGTGAATTAGGATTGACGTGAGTAGAAATCTTTTGGGTGTTCTTTTTTTTTTTTTTTTTTACAATTTATGTTATAGGGAAGTATAGTGTTAAATCATTTAAATAAATAATGCCTTCTCGATAATAATTTCCCTTTTATGCATCAGGTGGGGTTTGAGTTTTCTCAAACCAGCTGTTCCGACCTTCGGATACTGCATCATGTTGGAAGCTTCAAACGATTAATCATCTTATATGAAGATGTGGAGTGTCAGTTTAGAAATGGAAAACGACTAATTAACTGATTTTTCTCGCCCCAAATTGCAGATATTCTGCTTGGACTGCTGAATTCTGTCTTGATTGTTGACAAAACATATAAGTTTGTCCATTACATAATGAAAGTGATAATTAAAAATCTGGCATGTCATGGAACACTGTTTTGTATTGATCCCGCATCATGCATTCTGTTTTGAATGCAAGATGATGTAATCAAATGTACCCAGAATCTCGTTTGATGGTTGCATGTTGTTTATTCGTGAAGTAAAAAAAAAAAAACCCAGTTAAAGTGCATTGTTACTCATGCCAGTCATATTAACAGATTTAGTTATTCAAAAAGAAGCAATAAAAACAAAATAAGCATTATACACTAATAAAATACACTCAGATGGAAAGATAAAGCACAAGAAATTATATTCAGTCTACACTAATTTCGGAATAGCAGTTTGGATTCACTCATGTGCTGAAGCAGTTTTGCAGTGTCCTGTCTCACTGTGCATAGATGTTTTTTCACATTAGCGATCCCTTAGTGTTTAGGCCAGCCACAGCATTTACAGCTGTCATCAAACACGGTGCCTGGGCCACACTTATCCATGTAAGTATTGCCTCCAGCACAGTTATAATATTTGTTGGGATCTTCAGGGTGAGGATAGAGTCCATCTGGCCTTCCGTTACAGAATCCTGGTCCTGGAGCATGAGTGGTGGTGGTGGTAGTTGTGGTGGCTTTTGTGGTTGTTTGTCCAGGTTTAAGGGTGGTGGTTGGTGGCAGAGGAGGCAATTCTTAAAAAAATAAAAATAAAGCTATGTTAGCATTAGCTATAGGACCAAGGACTGATTTGGGGGTCTCCCACTTGCACATTCTTGCGTCACATATAGGTTAAAGTTTGATTTTCTTATACATTTTAACCCTTCTGAAGTGATACTTCTAACGAAATACAATTTGGTAGGTGTCATTGCCCTCTTTGTCTGAGTATGCCTACGAAGTTTTGTGGCGCCACCCCCTACTGGCTAGAAAAAACGAAATAATTTATAAACATGCTAATAACTTTCCAAAATTTTGGAAAATTCAAGGAATCAAAAAAATTCCTTGACTCACGTGATAACTAAAGAGTACAATGTTGTCAATTTATACCAAGGTCAGCCATAATACTTTACATAATACGTCTGCCATTTTGCAGTTTTCCACAGACTGCCTGAGCAGCTTGTGGTGAACAGCGCCACCTAGTGATAACAATTGAGAAGTTTGATCCTTTAGATACATTGATCGTTTGTATTCAGAACGATTTGGCTATAGTAATAAAAGAATATCACCTCTTGACACACAATGCTCGATGTCAGTTTGAAACTCAAGAAATTGTGAAAATTCCTACCGATATCCAGAAGATTGCGCAGATGGCCCATGAGAGGATGGTTCCCTTGATTACAGAACTGTCCAGCAAAGTCATCCAGATCAAGCGCCCACACGAAGGCTCCACCAAATTTATTGTCTTTTAGATAACGGACCTATACATTAAGAGGAAAAGAGTGAGTTGTCAGTTGCTGGCAAATGGTGACAACAAAATCCACCTCCAGTAAAACCTCAAAAGTACCTTAGTTTCGAAACTCTCCTTGGTGTCAAATCCAACCCACTCGCTGTTCTTTGTGGCATAGGGCACCTTCTGATCCTCAATCCACTGGATTGTTGTTCCCTCTAGGAAGCCACAGATCTATAAAGACATTGACATATTAATTCACAGAATTAGATGTTGAGATTGTTTAAAAGACACTCATGAATATGAATGAATGTATTCCATTTGTTTTCCATTTTGGACAAAATGGCTTTTCCAAATCTCCCACCTCATAGTAAGCCCAGAATCCAGCCTCGCGAGTGTAGACTCCAGCTGAAGCAGGTCCACTAGCTGGGGCTCCAACCTCAGTATCTGCAGATGTCAGACGGAATGTGCGGCCGTATGTTGCGAAACCCATTCTGAGTTTCTCCACAGGGGTACCGTTGTCCCTCCAATAGCGCATAGCGTAATCCTGAAAGAGAAGGAGAGTTACCAATTTAAAATGGAGGAATTGAACATTTGTTTCGTTATTTGTTTTCCCCTTTTTCATGACACAGTAAGTCAGTTCTTACGGTATTGAAGTAGACCAGTTCTTCCTCGTCCTTTGAGCCTTGGTACAGGGGGCTGTTGTGTCCTGTGAATCTTTCCCAAGTTCCATGGAAGTCATAAGTCATAATATTGATGAAGTCCAGGTATCTGAAAAAAAAATTAGGAGGGGTTTAAAACATATGATCCTACTACATACTTTAACCTCAGTGCTCTGCCAATTTGAAAATGTCATGATTCATTGTCATCATACTTACTTGGCAACCTCAGCAATCTCATATCCAGCATCAATTGTGTCTTTACCAGCTGCGACAGCAGCAGACAGTATCAGTCTCCTTTTTCCAGTAGCTTTGCCCTCAGCCTCAAAGGCCGCAACAAGTTCCTGTGAAGACCAACATAGATAAATAAACATAAGTACATAAGAGATTAAATAAGTGAAGTGCACAATATTTGCTTAAAACGACACTGGATTACAAACGGGCCTACCTTGCACAGCAGTGTGAATCTTTCTTTGTCTTCTGGGGGACTTCCTCTTGATCCAGGATATTCCCAGTCCAAGTCCATACCATCAAACCCATAAGTTCTCAGGAATTTGATGGAAGACTGAATGAATTGCTGACGGTTTGCTGCATTGGACACCATGATGGAGAACCTGAGAAGAATTTAAGGAATAATGTTTTTGCATTTCATTCGACCAATTTGACAAGATAAAGCAAAATGTTTTACTGAGTACTTACTGTGATGAACCAAAGTTCCATCCGCCAACAGCCAAGAGAGTCTTAAGATGGGGATTTCTGTGAAGATAATGGAGATGTATCAGAATTTCATAATATTTGGATTTTTTTCTTTTTTGGTATCTTAAAATCTCAAAACAAATGATTGAAGAATTTCAGCATGTGAAAAGTGTTAATACACACCTGTTCTTGAGTTCATTGAAGGCTTTGTAGAGGGTCTCATCGTTCCACTCATATGTGATAAGTTCGTTGGCGTGGTTGATCATTGCGAAAGCATAGAAAAGGTGTGTACAAAGGAAAGGGTCGACATTTGCAGGTGTATACTTTCCAATTCCAGGTCTGTACTGGGACCAGTTGGTGAAGTAGCAGCCCATTTCCATGGAGAAGGCTGGTTATGGATACACAAAGAAGCTCTTAGACAAGACATTTACGCATTGAGATTCTCACTATACACTATACTATTCTGATTTCAACATATCAGTGATTAATAGTTCATTAAAATCGATGTGATTTGATTACATGATGCAATAGATACTCAATGACTTACCAATATGGCAGAACACCAAGCCCAAACCTAGAATATGCAATGATATCAGGTAAATGACAAATATAAAAGAATGAATAAAACTCATACAGTGTATTTTGACATATACCTGCTACAAGTGTAAGCTTCCCCATTTTGATGTCCGATTTTTCTGTAGGTAACAAAGAATAGTTTTAATAATTACATTTAAACTAATATCAGAAATAAAGATATTAGTCTGAATGACATTCTGACATACCTGGGGCACCTCAAGCTAGAAAAATCTGAAGACAAATTTCAGGACCCCTGGGTTTTTATAGCAATTGGGTGTTGTCTATAGGCCATATAGGATGATTTATCAGGATGGTGTAAGATATGGTATCGCTTGTAAACTATGGACTGAAATGACAATAAAATATGTAACTAAAATACCTTTGGCCTTTTCAGCACAATTTGTGTGAAGCTAAAATCCTAGATAAGATGAAAAAATGGGACTGATGCAATAAAATGAATGCAACGAATAGGCATGTCTGTTACACTAATGGGGATTTAGCTGGAGATATTAACTTCTACATATTAAAGAAAATTCAGCTGAGGCCAGATACAATATTATGTATTTACTTAATATATGTAGAGTCATTATGCAAGAGGAAATGACAATGTTTGATAGATATAAAGGGAAATAACAATGCATTTGTATCTATAGAGATTATTTATAATACTTTCAGTAGATAATACATCAATTATTTCTATTAATAGTAGTATTTTTTATCCTACCTAACTGATCAAAAATGCTACTTTAGCTGTGATTTCAAATAGCTATAAATATTTGGTAACTAAATTAAAGGTTTCCGTGCGGTTTGCAAATCAAACTTTTATGGGGTCAATATTCACAGAGGCTTATATAAGAAATTTATCTTTAAAAGGACAATTTTCTTATATAAGATTGTGGTGCTATCAGAACCACATAATAAACTGTTGTGATGCTTTCAAGCTTATCGCTCCAAAATTAGTATAATAATTGGTATTCCCCTTTTGTTTTGGAAACCAAAACCAAACAACAGACATGAATTGTGCTTATCATTAAACTTTGGCAGTGTCAGATTTGTCCTCATTTTTGTGCATTAATTGTGTAGAATATTATCAAATTAAAAATATAAATATACCATATAAAAACATAGTAAAAGGTTTATAATAAGAGCTAAGCTGTTGAGATGTTGAAAGAGAAAATCAGTGTTGAATTGCTTATATATTATCACTGGTACCTTGCCGTGATGTTACAGTGATGTACAGTAATCAGTGTGAAAAGATGAAAGAACATTAAGAAAAAGCAGTACGGAAGATTAAAAAATAGGGCAAAAACAACAAATTATGACTGTTTAAAAGAACTCGTAGAAATTAACACTTTAAAAAGTTATTTAGGATTTACATTTTAAATTTCAAACTTTGAAATCTCACATTCAGTTCAAAAAGTAGGGTTAATAAGATATATATATATATGTTTTTTTAAATTAATGCTTTTATATTGCAAGGATGCATTAAATTGATCAAAAGTTAAAAACATTTTTTAACTATTTTAATCATTAGATAACAAAAACATTAAGGAGCATTTTCAATATTTCAATCTATATGATTTCTGGAGGATCATGTGACCATCACAAAAATAAATGACACTTTAAAATAGAAATTATTTCACAATATTAGTGTTTGTGTATTTTTGAAAATATAAATTATCTTGGTGAGCATAAGATACTTTAAAAGACATATACTGACCCCAAACTTTTGAACAGTATTGTGTAAGTTTAAAGATATGATTATGGTCATTCTTGGGAAGATCTGGATTAAACTGGGATGGTTAGGTGGGTTGGGTTGGGGGGCTTTATTTCATATTGATTAATATCTGTATAACACAGCTATAATATGTTTATATACATTTGATCCAATATGTGCTTTAGAAAATGCTACATGGTTTAATAGAAATTCAATAAAAAATTGTTTAAAAAAAATAAAAAGATATGATTATGGTATCACTTTACAAAAGGTTTCATTTGTTAACGCAAGTTAACTACATGAGTTAACATGAACATGAGTTAACATGAACATGAGTTAACATGAGCTAACATTAACTATAATGATCAATACTTCTACAAAATTTTTGAATATTAATCTCAACATTTACAAAATTTTTAAGATCAAAAGTATATCTGCTAACATTATTATTGCACTGTGAACTAACATGAACAGGAAAAATGTTTAATAGCTAACATTAACAAAGGTTAATTAATGCAGTACAAATATATGGCTCATTATTAGTTTAAGTTAATGCATCAACAAACGAAACCTTTATTAAATCACACACTTATTTCACTAACATTACATACAGTATTAGCCTAAATGCATTAATAACTTTTAATGCATGAATGAAATGCATAATCTTTATTAAACAATATATTTAGCCACTGAAATAATGATCAAAGACAACTTAACTGCATGCGAATTTCAGATAAAAATGTATCTAATCTTGGGTCAAATGAAGTGTCAGATATCTGCAGGTTTATTATCTCAGCTGTCCTTATGTTTGTGTAACATATCAGAACAATCTTTACGACCTGGCAGGCATTTGTAATTGCATAACTATACTCTTCAAGTTACTTTGGTGAGCAGAATTATGCCAGAGGGCACTGTACATTACTGTACATTATATTCCTTGGGATTCAGATTGAACTGCTATCATTACACAATGCAATACACAAATTGATAATGCATTAAAATGACCTATTCTCATCAATTGAGATTATTAGTGGAGAAACTTAAATGGTAATAAACTGGTTGAAGATGTGCTTGATGGATGGTGCACATAAAATGAATGATGACACTGTACTGTCTGTAAAACTCTATATCTGTGAATATATATATATATACTATTTTACTTTCAGATGATCAGTTTAAGGAAGAGTTAACAAGTCAGATTGCTATAAATATTTTATTCAAAGTGAAAGCAAAAAGAGGACATTGTTTTGCTGCACAACAACAAGAGTTGGACATTATGACTTGTTAAATTTCAGGAAAAATATCACTCTGTATGGCTACGCATACTCCCCCCCACCCCACCCCCAAATCATGAGCATTGGATAGTTGGAAGAAGAGGTACATCACAACAATAGGAGACTCCTGGAAGCTTTATTGAACATGAAGAGCAGATCTGAACTTGAGCTCAAGGCCAATCACAACATTTACAGTTGTCAATAAAGACCAGACCGGGCTGGCATTTCTGCAGGTATGTGTTTCCACGGAAACAGTGGAAGTAAGTGGCCGCGTCAGCAGGGTTGGGGTACAGGCCATCTGGTTTACCAACACAGAAAGAGGCGATGGGGTCAGCGGTCGTGGTGGGACGTGGTGTAGTGGTGGGCTTGGGTGGGAAACCTTTGAAAAGACATTCAGAATCACATTAAAACATATAACAGAAGACAGAATAGATGTAATGGTCTTCATAGTCTAAAGTTTTTACCTAGTGAGCTGCGCAAATGGTTGACAAGAGGGTAAGCTCCGGTGTTGCAGAATCGCCCAGAAAAATCGTCCAAATCCAAGGTCCACACTGAAGCTCCGGCCAAGTTTAGGGAGTTAAGGTACTGTACCTGTTCAAGCAAATATTAAGGAAAGTTTGTCAGAATTTTGTCAAACAATTCAGTGCCTTAAATTCTGGAAAACAGTTGATTTACCTTAGCAGTAAAGCTTTCACGGTTGTCAAATCCGACCCAGGCCTTTCCTTGGACTGCATAGGGCACCATCTGCTCATTAATCCATTCAATAGTGCTACTTGATTCCATGGGGCAAATCTGTGAACCAAACCACACTCATTATTTTTTCTCTTTCAAAATGTACATAGATTAGGCAAATCACTGTGTTTTGAGTGGTAAATTATAGACTTCCGATCCGAGAGCATAACATATTTACAATTCAAGACACATTTAGAAACTAAACACTTATCATATTGCCAGTTACTTTTTCTATTTCTGCTACATCAGTGAAAATATATATATTTTTTTAAACAGCACATTCGCTGAGTAACAAAGTAATGGTGTTCCCGAATGAATCGTGTTTTTGAACGAATTGTTTGAGAGAACGATTCAATAACTTACTCATGAATACAATCACTTATTTTGTTCCAAAATGAATCAGTGATTTTAAACAAATTGAATGAATGATTCAATGACTCACTCATCTTTAAAAACTATTTAGAACGGTCACTTGTCGCCACCTACTGGCATATCAATGCAACCTACAGAAAGAGTCGTTAATTTAACCATTTGACGTTGATAGTTGTTACGGTATTCACTTATTTGTATGCAAAATTGTCACAAATTGGTCATGAATTTAAGTGCCACTTGATGTTTTCTGAAGTAAACCCAGTTGAGAACACCTGTTTTAGATCAAAGTTAAAAGTAGCGTGTTGAAACCTCATAATAGGACCAGAAGCCTTCTTCGCGTGTGTAGGGTCCGGCATCGGCGGCGCCTTTGGCTGGGGCTCCGAGACCTGTTTCTGAGGTGGAGAGCAAGAACGTGCGTCCGTATGTGGGGAAGCCAAGAAGCAGCCTGTCAGCGTGGGCTCCACTGCTGAGCCAGAAAGCCACAGAGGAGTTCTAAGCAAGAGAGAAAGGGATGTGCTAAGAGATCTCAGATTACAAATGACGGATTGATGGATTTGATTGATTGGTTTTGAGCTTACGATATTGTGGTCAAAGACGCTTCCACTGTCAACGGAGCTGCGGAAAAGGGGACTGTTGTGCCCTGTCAAGGAGTCCCAGTGGCCATGGTAGTCATAAGACATGATGGTCAAAAAGTCCAGCAAACTTTAATGATAGAAAGAAGGAGAAAGTAAAAAAAAAGCTTTCATGGATACACATTATTGTAGCTCGATGAAACTACCAAACATACCCTGAAATTTCAGCAACCTCATAGGCTTTAACAATAGTGGACTTGATGCCGGACACTTTGCATGAGAGCACCAGAGGAGTTTTCTTCGTGTCTATGGCTTCTTGTTCAATAGCGTCTCTCAGTTCCTGAGAATTTTCACACAACAGGAACATGGTCAGACCTAAAGTCATTTGCCTTATCAATGGAAATTAAAGTGCATCATATTGACATTCTAGTCTTCTGACCTTGAGTAATGTAGTAAACCTCTGCTTGTCGTCTGGTGGGCTGCCATTGTGACCAGGGTACTGCCAGTCAATGTCCATACCGTCAAATTCATGGAGACGCAGGAACAACAATGCAGAACGGATGAAAGTCTTGCGGGTCTCTGGTGTGGACACCACTCCAATGTATCTAAAGTGCAGAAAGAGACGTGTTTAAGTAACTCTCGTTGTTTGGGTTGGCAGCTGGGGATTTATGATTTAACTAAAAAATATATCATTTTTTATCATTTTACTTTATATTATAGTGTCATGTTATGTCACAGATATATTGTGTTCCACTTACGGACTGACGCCATTGACCAATCCTCCAACAGACAGCAAGGTCTTCAATGCAGGATTTCTATTCAAATTCAAAAACGATATGAAATCGATCAGTTCAACTGTTCAATAGCAGTCTCAAAAATAGATCACAAAAGGGTATGAATTCATGTGTGCAATTATGTTTTTTAATGCATTGTGTATATTGCTTACACTTTTTTCAGGTCATTCAGTGACTTGTACATCACGTCATCATTCCATTCGACGGTCGTGATTTCATTACTGTAGCTGATGCTTGCCAGAGCATAGACCACATGAGTGCAGAGGAACGGGTCGATGTTGTCTGGCAAGAACTTCCCATTGCCAGGTCTGTACTGGGACCAGTTGGTCATGTAGCACACCAGCTTTGTAGAGGCCACTTTTAGAAACGATGATGTTATTAACAGCTAAGTCATATTTTGTCTATACTCATCATCCAGGAATATTTATGATGGATCCTTATGCATTCATTTTATTGGTTATATATTTGACAAAAAAATTACTGAAGGTTCTTACCAATCTGCACTGTAAGCAAGATGCCCAGTCCTATGCAAAAGACAACATGATTACACATAAAAAATAAACTAACACACTTACAGTAAATACGTATCTTTAATATGAAACATACCTGCTAAAAGAGTTAATTTGGCCATTTTGGTCTCGATCCAAACTGGTATTCTTCAGAAACAGAGCTGTAAATATAATAAATGAAATTGAATTAGCAATTACACCAGCAAGCCAAGTTTTGCCATAGTCATGAAAAGTAGTGTGTGCGTATAAATATTATTTATAAAGTAAGGAATGAGACATAGGAAAGGTGTTCTCTTTACCTGTGTCAGCTGCACTGAGAATGAGCAGTTTGGTGAAAATCTGTTCAAGATCGTGTATACTTATACATTATTAATAGTTCCAAAGTACAGGTGATAAGTGCTAACTTCACCAGAATTGGGCAATAAAAATAATAGCTAGTAATATAACTGGCACGTTGTGGTAAGGTGGTATTATCTTTGTAGTTGTTATTGGCTAATAGACAGAATAAGTATCATAAAATGTAATACCTCAATTAGTCACATTACATAAAAATGTGAATGTTAAGATGTGACCGATTTTGTTTCTTATATTAAGATTGAATAGGCAGAGCACTAATATTAGAAATGAATTCATGGCATTGTGTTTAATGTATGATTAATATGACCCTGTTTCATAAACATGGTATATCTTAGTCAACCGTGTACATGTGTATGCATGTGTGTACTATCGCCGATCACTAAAAACCGAACAAAGTTTCTTCAAATACAGTCAAAATGTTTTTTTATTGAAGAATATTTACAAGTGCTGCATTATTCACATTCAGTCCACAGTGGACAGGCTCAACCTTTACAACAACTGGGGTACATGGTAGTTCGAGGAGACAACATGACATCACAACCTGAGTGACCTTCAGAGTGAAACTACTAGCGACTCATGTAAGCGCGCATACAGCCATTTCGGAAATTGTTCGTTGAGTTGTGAGCGACAAAGCCCTGATTCAACACAAGAGGGCAAACTACACAATGTGAAACAGCAATTATTTCAGAAATTAAGGAAACGATGAGATAAAAGAGTCGTGGAATTGTACATAGTGCACTCATAATGCAATTAAAAATCACTTGAAAGAGAAGTACAAAACAGATGCAAGGACAAGAGAACATTAGTTTTGGTTTCACAGTCCTAATATGACTTTTGAGTGCTTTTACATTCAGAAAGTGTAACATTTACCCGACTGCTACTAGGGTTTGGGACTAGAACCACTAAAGAGCTACCGATGAGGCTGCTATGTGTCACAGCTTTTGGCTAAAAGTGTTTTAAAATCCAGTGAGTGATCCATGAATTAATATACAGTTAAAACCCCATAAAGAAGGTGTTAGAGAAGCTGTAAAAAAAACGAATTAAGGAGCTCAAACTATCAAGCAATCCTCAGACGCAGAAAATGGCAATATTTACAATAACAACTTGAGGTGCGTTAAATAGAAAATTAAATAAATACATTAAATAGAAAATATATAATTACAATAAATATCACCCTGTTGAACAGGCACTAATAAAAAGCAATGCAGGGGAGAGAAAATAAAGAACTGTAGACAAAATTAAAACATCAAATCAGACATTTGACCTTCTTGATTTCTGTGTCAGACTGAACCGTGAATTACACGGAAAGATTTGAATACTGGTAGATTTGACCTGCTACACTGAAAGTGCATTTCACTTAGTACTTTATTAGTTCATGCCACAGTATGGAAAGAATTTTTCGATTGGTCTTAATTAATTAATTAAAAAAATAATATTAACATTAAAAAAAAATCTATGATATGGCTTCCTGTGTATCTCACATGGACCAGGCAAGTGTCCTGGGACGTCAGACTGTCAGGGACCTCCAAACACTTTAAAAAGAGGCCAACTATGACCCGAGACACTAGGACCCATTTAATCTAATGTTAGCCACATGTTTTCTAATTCTTTAAGCCAAATGGAACCTTGTCACTTAAAGTATGATCAGGATTTCAGTATTAGTGGCAGCCTCCAAGAAGAAAACTACCTTATAATAAATTATGATATTATAGGATAATAATTAACTTGTTTGTCCATGAATGTTATCTTCAGGATTGATCAATGTCCAGCGCCTCGCTCTTGTACCGTGTCAAGAAAAGAAAGTAACAGCTCATGGACGTCATGTTTATGTAAGCCTTGAGAAAAAACACAAAGCATAAAGGCAATAATAATAATGAGTGAGATAACAGAGCGATAACTTTGGCAAAACAAGCCCACTTTAACAACCACACAAAAATCAGCTTCTGTTGTACCGCTGCGATCATGAAACCTTTCATCTATAAAAACTAGAACACTGAGGGAAAGGCAGAATGCTACAATCATTCAACACGGATACAAAAGGCTGTTAATAAAAATCATGATCCGCTCTTGCTTCCAATTACATAGTCACACAAAAAAATTAAGAACAAATAAAAAAGGTAAACACTCATTTGGATCATTTTGCAGTTCACATGCTGCCATGAAGTAGCAACAAAGTATTAAAAAAGGTTTTGTTCTATCCAGTATGGAATGTCACCAATACATCTATGTGTATTTACATCTATAAGGAAATCAACAAGTCAGAGCTGTTGTTCAATTTTAGAAAC
Source organism: Phoxinus phoxinus (assembly GCF_949152265.1). Classification (NCBI taxonomy): domain Eukaryota; kingdom Metazoa; phylum Chordata; class Actinopteri; order Cypriniformes; family Leuciscidae; genus Phoxinus; species Phoxinus phoxinus. The sequence continues at coordinate 17,903,991 of NC_136897.1, read as the reverse complement.
TACAACAAAATGTTGACATGACCACCAGTCAAGTTTGAGTTTCCATAAGGCAAGCGTCTAAAATGATAACACAATCAAAAAGTCTCCCACAACAACTCTCTTTGTATTCCACAATGACCAGTCATCCTTGTAAAAAAGCCTTTTTATACAAAAGAATCTTCCACTTCTCACATTTCCAAAACTTTGCACCACACGCACCCATTCTGACGTGAGGAAAACCTGCACCATTCTCTGTGATATTAATAAGAAATGCCTTATCATTGGCTAGCATCACAGTCCTGACGAGCAAATGAGAACGAGTGCAGTGACCACCAGTACAGATGTGCAGAGGGGTCCTGAAGTGCCAGCGCTGTCCTGGACCATCATTCCAGTGCCTGTGGATCAAACACAGAAACATATTTAGCACTTAAACACTAGTTCTTGAGTTCCTTTACTAAAACCAGTACTCCTAACTACTCTTCATACCACATACCTGAGTCTCGAGACACTATGGTCTCATAGGCAGCTCCATCTCCTCCATCTCCCCAAGAGCGGATCTCCAAAACCACATAACCATTGTCCTTGGGTAACGGCAGAGTGATGGAGGTCTTGCTTTTCTCCAGTATCTTCAAGACAGACTGCCCTTCATGCTTGTAAAGGACCTACACAAACAATATAGTATCAATCTGTACACAAAAAACACTGTTTATTGAGAATGAAATTCTTAAGATAGCCATGTAGTAAGTCAAGTCAAATATATTTGTATAGCGCTTTACACATTTACACTATAAACATTGTATTAAAGCAGCTTTACAGAAAATCATGATGTTATTGTTTATAATATCTTCATTATATATTCATGCATTGAGCTTCATTTTGCGACGATACAAGCAATCAAGCAGTTTAGATTTACTAAATAGTATATATCGCCTTACTCAAGTGTAGTGTATGTATGTGGATAAAGTTGGATAGACTTATATGTTCAACTTTATATAAAGATCTTTATATATTTCACAATTGTGCTTACAGAATTTCTGTAAGGAACTGAAATCAATATATATATATATAAAAAAAAAACATATAAAAAGCTCTGAAACATATAGTAAACATTTCCTATATTGAATTGTCTCTCATTAATGTCTTATAGTTTAACATGAGACGATGAGTTTATTTGTAAAAAATTTTTTAACTCAGATATCAGGTCATAACAAGAAATTCATCTGCAAATAAAGAGAAAAGTTATATTTACAGGTGATTTTCTGATAGAAGTTACATCAATAAAGTATATCCTAATGTAGAGTTTCCCAAACAGTGAATATGCAAATGTCTTGCATGTTTTGGTTAATTTTAAGTTAAAATGGCAAACGCCTGTATCCAAAGTGACTTTAAAGGTATATATTTGATCAGTTTCTGGGAATCTGTATATGTTCTCTTGATAGCCATCTTGACAAAAGATGACCTCAATCCTATAGCAGATCAGATATGAGATATACACAACGGGGTGGTCTGGTTTTCCATAAAATACGACACGTGTTCTCTTCTCACGTGACATTAGGCCACCATTTATTAAATTCTTACCTCGGAGGTATGAAATGATACAATATCCCACCTTTGATTGAAATGACTGAATCTGATCAAATATTGTGAAGACATACAGGCGCAGACAGATGACCCGATACAAACATGTACGCAACAAACAGATAGCTGTAGTGTCCGGTGGCACCTTGTGTCACTCACTTTGTAACCCAGAACAGCAGACTCATTGTCCATGGATTTAACATGATCCCACCTCACAGTAACCAAAGAACCAGCAACCTTCCATGCGACTTTACCTGGAGGGCGGTTGGGGGCTAAAAAAAGAAGATACAAGCAAAAGTAAGTCCACTGGCTTTCACACCATTCTCAGTGACAAAGACATTGGCAAGAATTGCAAATGTAAAGTTGTGAATTACATGTAGGACTGGTGGTGGCATTTGAACTGGTACGGAAGTAACAGTCTAGTTATCAGTTTTTCTCCAGGATAAAAATTAAGGCAGTTTTGTATGGAAGCTCGTTTCCGCCACAGAATAAAAAATTTAAAAGGTAAGTGCGACTTTTTATCTCACAATTCTGACTTTTTTTCTCACAATTGCTAGTTTATATTTCGCAATTCTGAGATTAAACGTCAGAATTGCGAGATATAAAGTCGCAATTGCGTGTTATAAAGTCAGAATTGCGTGATGTATAGTCACAATTGCGTGTTATAAAGTCAGAATTGTGAGATATAAAAAAATTCATTTAGCAAATCGAATCAATGTTGATATCACAACGTTGTTTCAATGTCTTATTTTTTGTACAGATCTTTAATTTCAGCGTTGACTTTCTAAGTATTTTGTTAACCTATTTACAACATTTAGTATTAAACATTCTTTTAATGTTGTTTCAACATACTATCAATGTTAAAACACCAACTGAGAGTCTTTCAATCACATTTTGAAGCTGAAGTTCGGTCATATGCCAGCTAGGTAGCGTTTGGGTGAAGATGGTTAGGAAAAATGTTCCAGAAGTCTCCAGAAACATGTTCTACTCATGTAAATCACATTTTAGCTAGACTACCAATGCTCCCCGAGCTTGAAAATGAGGTCTTACGAGGTTTCTTGGTGATGACAGTGGTTCTTGGGGAGGGCGGGCCAGTGCCTGCACTGTTGTAGGCCAATACGGTGACGTGATAAAGAGTGTTAGGCCTCAAACCCGTGACTCGTGCCATGTTCTCCAGCCCTGCAGTTCTCACCCGGTCCGCAGCTGCCTCACGTTCATGCTGTCGCCAGTAACGAATCTGTAACCGGAGCAAGTTGGCAATCTTAAACAACTGAAAACAACCACGATGCAAACTCTGAATTCAAAAATAACAAATAATGGATTCATTTTGCTCCTGAAAGATGCAAATTTATGAAAATCAATGTCATGTATTAAACGATTCAATTAAATATAAGCTGCAAAAATACCCTTTGATACCAGTGAATTTCACAGCACGGTTTTATCTAAAAGGAGGCGTCTTATCTAAATAATTTCATTAATGTTCCTTGATCTGATCGAGACATGCTGTTCATAAAAAGGAACTAATGAGATAGCAGCACCTCGAATAGTTGCTCGTTTAACGGGCAAAGCTCACATATCCTGACGTGCCACCTCAGGTGGCCAGCAATGACACACAATGGTCACCGGAACATCCATCAACTCCATCATGGTATATATATATATTTATCTATCCACATAAAATACAAAAAGAGATGTTTCAGATATTAAAAGAATGGGTCTGTACAGACCTCATAACCCCGAAGAACTCCATTAATGTTCAGATGTTGAATGGGGTCCCAGGACACTTGCATCTCAAAAGCTGTCATAGCAGTGGCATTAATCCTACGTGGGGACACAGTAGGTTCTAAGGAAGATCAGAAAAAACATAAAGATGACTATCAGTTATGAGGCATTAAAGTGATAATATCATACATTTGTTCATAATTTAATCTTTCTAGATGTGTAAAAAAAAAAAGTCAAATAAACAGCCATCATTTATTTGTAGGTAATTTTTCACCCTCTCTCTGAACCTTTGAATTATGTAAACTCCCTCTTCACGTGTATATTGCAACACTAACACACGAGTTGCACGTTTTGACGTTGGTTACAATATAATTGGCACTGTCTTTTAATTCATTAACAGCCTCTTTTCAAAGCCAGCATTACACTGTGACACATGCATAAAATAATCTAATAATCCTAAAATATCGAAAGGATATGCAGAGCAGTTTGGTGTATTTAAAATTGGTGTATTTTTACTGTTTATCAATTCTTGGGTTGCTCATTTTCACTACCTCAGTATCTGAACACAAAACTGGCATGTGTAAATGTGAGTGACTGTGCGTCATCTGTATGACATTGCAGAACTTCTGGGCAAGAAATTATTGCAACAATGTTTTTGGGAGGAAATTTTGAGATCTGAAAGTTACAATATGCATTCATAGCACAATAAATTCCCATAATGTAATAAATTATCGTAATTGTATCTTTGTATGACCTTTGTTAGATGTTTCTATGAGTCGTTTCTGCATTGTCTGCCCTCTAGTGATTAAGCAATGTCTAAGCAATCAGAATATAATGAATATTGCACAAAACATAATCCGTTGTAGTATTTCTCTCACCCTCTTCTGCAGTGTGTACGACAGCAATCTGGCTGAAGGGACCTTCTCCTTTCTTGTTGTAGGCCTTGATTCTGACCTCAAAAGGGCAGTAGGCTGACAGACTCTCATTGCTGTAAACATATCGTGATGACTCCACGTGTGGAACCCTCACCACCGTCCATGTTGGCATGCCTTGCTTTCTAAACGCCAGAATATAACCAAAGCCATCTCCGTTCTGATACTCCCTGACCATGGGCTGTAATTCATACCAGAAGAAATCGTTTTTTTATGTAATAGAAGGTGAGGGTTGAGTAATAAAGACACATTGATCGAAGGTATAAATTAAATCTTATATGCAATTAGAGCAACAGAGGTCCGTGGCACTTACAGTCCATGTAATGATAAGTTCATTACGGTTTCCTCCACCTCCACCAAGTCCACTGGGCGCCACAGTTGGTGCTGCAAGACAAAATAATAACCCACTTATACAGAGGAAAAAAATACCCAACTATCTACAAAACATATTTATAAGTGAAACCACACTAATATTTTATGTCATTTTGGTTCTAACAAATTTGTAATGGTTCTGACCTGCTTGCTTGGTTCGGACAGGCTGGGAGGGCATGCTTGGTTCTCCACTTCCCAGGATGTTGCTAGCAATGACCTGGAACTCATAATCCATCCAGGGTCGAAGATCTATCACGTTTGCAGATTCAGCATTTCCTTCTATGTTTGCAGGGTCTGGAGGAACCATTAGCACACAATGACAGGCAAACATCATCAGGATTACATCATGTACTGTACTACAAATATATTTCTCAAACGGCCGGTCTGGATGCTTTTGTCAAATAACCCCGGGGGCTGTTATTATAATATAATGTTGTATTATATTATATGTTATATTATAATATAATATAATATAATGTATAATATAATATAATGTACAGCATTATTTCTATTTCATTTCTATGAGAAAATTTGCCATGTACTGTACCTGATACATAGCCCAATTAATCAATAATGAATCAAAATTGGAATTTAATTAAATCGCAAGCTTGTGATTATTAATTAAAACATTTGAAAAAATTAGCCCTGCCAAAAACAAAATCCACATATTTTTTATTAGATATTGTTATATAATAGTTGAATGAAATATTTATAAATATATAATAAAACATTTTTAAATATGTGACCCTGGAACACAAAACCTGTCATAAGTCGCACGGGTATATTTGTGACAATAGCCAACAAAACATTGTATGGGTCAAAATTATTGATTTTTCTTTTATTTTTTCCAAAAATCATTAGGATATTAAGTAAAAATCATGTTCCATGAAGATATTTTGTACAGTTCCTACCGTAAATATATAAAATATTTATTTTTGTGAGTGAATACAGCACAATCGCGAACATAAATGGAAAACTTTAAAGGAAATTTTCTCAATGTTTAGATTTTTTTGCACCCTCAGATTCCACATTTTCAAATAGTTGTATCTCGGCCAAATATTGTCCTATCCTAACAAACCATACATCAATGGAAAGCTTTCAGGTTATGTATACATCTCCCATGTGACTGGTTGACTGGTTTTGTCCAGGGTCACATATATAATATAATATGAATATTCCAAAATATTCCAATATTTAAAAAGTACATGCTGAGAATGCAAGATTGCAAAGTTGATTGACAGAGTAGGAACTAAGACTGATTTGATTATATAATTTGCAATGCTTTATGCAAATAAGGGACCAAAACAAAACAAAAAGTTTGAGAAATCCTGCTCTAACAAACAAATGTATTCATAATTCACAACATATGTTTGATTATAAGCATCCTTGTAAAAAATAATTATGCAAAAATGTCAAACATTATGCAGCTGTTGTGTTTGCATGACACCTGAAGGACTCGTAACCTCACCTGTCCTCATCCTCTTCCAGTCGTGAGTCTGTGAGGAGCGGCCCAGGATGATATACTTGCCAATGGGACTGTGGTTGTCATATCCACGGCTCCATCTCAACTCAACCGATGTGTCGTTGACACTAGTCACCACTAAACCTCCAGGAGGTCCTGGTGGGCCTATAAAGAGAGAAACATTCAGCTTTGCCAGAATCTACAACAGTTTTGTCATACTTTCAGCAAAAACATTATCAAAGCAGTGTAGTTGGGGCTGCTTAAAAACAAACAAAAAAACAGCATCAAACAGGCTTATGGAAACCAAATCCTCAGGATATAGATCTGCTAAATTTATATTTCATGACTCTACGTTTCATGAATTCTCACAGGGCTGAGTGCCGAGAGTTGTCAGGCCAAAAACGATCAAGCTGAGGTAAAACACAATGAGTTTTAAATAAGGTCTCTGTCACTGCTCAGCCAGCTGGAAGCCCTCACCCCTCACGACTAGCTTGGCCGAGGACACCGCGCTGTCCACCACCGTCTGGGCCGTGCAGGTGTATGTGCCAGCATGACTGAGCTGTCCGTTCACAATCACCAGGTCACCGATCGTCTCTTTCTGTATAGAGACAGTGAAAAGAAAAGTCAACTTTATTAAAAAAAGGAGTATTAGCCCACTTTCACATCATAAAACCATTTATTATATATTTTTTATATTAAATGCCTAATTCGTCGAGGCTTCAGATTTGGATTTTAAAATGTATCATGTCTAAAAGGGATTTACTTTGAAGTGAATCCTATTAAAGCTAATCTCAGAGTGTGAGAGGAGCCTGCTGCTATTGGAATACAAATTCAGATGGTTTTACTATTCTCATTTTAAATATTAAGAACATAACTAGATTTTTACTTTTTATGAAGAAGTGGTATTTGCTTGCATGCTAGAGTGTAAGAGCTATGTGGTTACTAAAGTTGTTTAGCATGTTGCTATGCTATTTCTATGGCACAGCAAAGTGTTAAGTCTCTATGATCTTCCCTAGATATAGCTTGGGTTAAGTTGATGGGATTTGTTGTTATATTATCATCTGCCAGGCAAATAGTCTGATTGCTTAAAAAAAGCTATAACACCCCTCTCAGGTTGCACTCTGAAAAATCATTATCATGCAGTACAAAATCAAACTAACACACAGTTACTACAGTTTGTAAGTTTGAGGTCAGTAAGATTTTTTTGAGCAAAATTAAAACTTTTATTCAGCAGGGAAGCATCAACCTGATGAAAAGTGACAGACAGTAAAAACATTTATAACATCACAAAAGTTTTCTATTTCGAATAAAAAATATTTTACAAATATTTAGGGTTACATACGTAACTGAGACGTTTCTGTTCATTAAAAAATCCTGAAAAAAAGTTTACAGTTTTTAAACACCCTTTCAAGCCAGTGCTCACCCCCTCCATGCGCCGATAGTGTCCATTTGATTCCTCTAAGTCCAACAGAACTCCATTGAGGGACCAGGTGAAGGTGAGGTCCATAGTAGGGTCATGTGATGCATGGCATTGCAGAGAGACATTGTCACCCTGATTGATGTCAGCATTAGAGGGTGCTAGAGTGATTTTTGTGGCATCTGTTTGACAGAACCAGATGAAAAACATATTTATACACTAAAGGCATTTGAGTCCACAATAAAATGCTGATGACTACAAAAAATTTGCATTTCAGAGGTTTACACGCAGATCAATAAGTCGAAAATGCACTCAGGCTTGATATCGAGACATAACAGAAGATATGTGCACAATGAATATGCAGACAGACAGATGATAAAAGTGTTTACTTGGAGCTAGGCTAAAAAGTCTAGGTGTGTCGAGAAAAGTACAGATTTTTCTTAACCGTTAATGACCTTTCCGAAATAACAAAACACTGTGTATGGGTTTTATGTGATATTACATACACAGTGTAATCTGTGCAAAACAGATAACCTGAGACCTTTAACATAGGTAAACCAAAGAAAGAAATAAGGTATTGTTACCTCTGACAGACAGGTGTCCTGTGCTGTTGGCCTTGCCCAGGTAGTTTTCTGCAAAGCAGGTGTACTTCCCCTCATCGGCACGACTGATGTTGAATATCCACAGAAGCCCGTCTGGAGTGACTGTTATCCTGGACAGAGTTCATCATGTGGTCTTTCTGACATCACTGTACTCAAAGCATCTTCAAACAAACTCACAAAGCAATTTTTTTTTGTGTCAAAAACAAAATATATTGAGTTCGAAACATTTAGGAGGTCTTTGAAACACTTAATTATTACTGGATTACCTAGTACTATTGGTCAGTAGCTCTGTGCCACGGCTCCAGAAGAGAGTGGGTTTGGGAGCCGCCCGAGGTTTACACTCCAATTTAACCTGTCCACCACGGGCAGCAGGAACCAGTTTACGCACTGGATTTAACCTGAAGTCCGGAGCCTGGACTAAAATAGGGTGACAGGATGGGGCAGGAAGGGAGATGGGTAACCACACAGAGAGGATTTAAACACAGATCATATTATAACTGGGGTTCAGGCATGACTGGGTGGGCAGAAGGGGATCTGAAGTGCATTAAGGTAGATAACAAGAGAAACATGTTAATGTTGACGAAATAATATTCTGATTTGTTTTCATGTTGCGGTTCAGTTGTGCTCACCTTGAACTCTGAGCTCAGCGTTTGAGTAAATGGTGCCATGTTTGTTTTCGCCCACACACTGATACATCCCGGAATCCTCCAGGGCGAGGTTACCGACCCTCAGTCGCCCATTATTCACTTCCACACGGTCCTGCACACAGGTACGAGTACGATTGTGTAAGAGACATGATGCACATCCACATTAACGCCAGCAGAGGGCCACACAACATACCTCTTGTCAATTTACCTACGGCTAAAGAAAGATAATGAGCAGGTTATTCACCGTCACATCTCACTGCCTTCAAGACATGAAGAGTTTTCTAAAAAATGAGTTAACATATATCAGTCTGAGTCTTGACAGCAAGAGGTCCTGTTCAATTCTGATAACACACACACTGACGATCCGGCTAAAGTGTGTGTGTGTATGGCTGACCTGTGTGACGAGGGGCTGTCCGTTACGGAGCCAGCGAATGGTGGGTCTTGGTTTGCCCGCAGCGGCACAGCTCCACTGCAGTTCTGAACTGATTTCCACCTCAGAGTCACTCATGACCTGAAGCCACTCAGGCTGGGCTGGAAGGCAAGAACACACACAAACCAGCAGATTAACACACATCAATCCACTTATTAGATAAAGTTTTGATTTCATTTCTTATACACCAGTGAATATTTTGTGTATTTCTTAATATTTTGGGTTAGCTTTTACTTCATTTCATTTTAGTACAACCCCATTTTTTGAAAACATTTAGTAAAATTCAATAAAATCAATCAAGATGCAATGATTTGTTAATTCTCTTGAACCTTTATTTAACTAACTAACAATTTGTTTCAGTTAATTGCCATGGCAACATTTCTAATTTTCATTCATATTTTTCTTTTTTCAGTTTAAAGTGCCTCTATCATGCTTTTTCGGATATTACCTTTCATGTAGTTTGTAATATAGCTGTCTGTGAATGTAAAAGGTCTGCAAAGTTTCAAAGATTCAAAGCGCATGATAATTCCAGTCTCACTTCCTGCATGGACCAACGTAGGTTTAAAACAAATTAGCATGGTCTATGGTTTTCATTGGCTGCCCGTAAACAACGTCTACTTTGACCCTCAAACACTGTAGTTGTAGCTGGAGCCTGGTGGAGTTGGGTTTGTGTTGTTGACATATCAAAAAGACAGTTTTCTGCATTGCAAAAGCAAGTCTACACTGCATGCACTTCTCAAATTGATCAAGTAAAAACGACAGCATCGTTATTGTTTGTATTACTGTGTATATAAGTGCTGAAAGCCCCCGATGCTGACATTTAGATACAGTAATGGGCGTTTAGTTTCCGACACACACTTTAAGTGGTAGACCACTCACAACAAACTGGGCCATCTGACCAATCAGAGCAGAGTAGGCTTTCGTAACGGAGGGGTTAAGAAAGACTGAATCCGAACTTTCAGACACTGTGAGAAAAAAAGTTATACTGCAATGTATATTATGAGAAAATGAAAGTGTTTCTTTTTTACACTGGATGCATGTAAACCTATTGTAAGAGACCACCAAAGAAAATTAGGAACATATTGCATAATAGGGGCACTTTAAGTTTTTCATCTAATAATTCTATTCTATTTTATTTCAATGAAATTTAAAGGGCACCTATTATGGAATTTTGAAATTTACCTTTCATGTAGTGTGTAACATAGATCTAAGTGAACAAAAACATCCTGCAAAGTTTGAAATATGAAAGTTCACCGTATATAAAGTTATTGTCTTTCAAAAGTAAGAGTCGACTCCGAGTCATTTTTATGAATCGTTAGAAGACCGAAGCTTTTTCTCTGACTAGATGACGTCAACTTGTCAAGTTATTTGAATACGATACGCCCACTTATTGCGCTCCAAGCCCAGCAGGGAAAACATCATGGCGACGAGACGCTGTGTTCTGAAGTGCGGCTCAAAAGCATAGACAGTATAAGCCAACTTTTTTCATCTGCCCAAGGAGGAGCATTTGAAGACTAAGTGGCTACAATTCATATATACAACTATACCACAGAAGTATAGTCCGAGCCTTGTGCTTTGTTCGCGCTATTTTGAAAACGATTGCTTTTTAAATGCAATCAAACTTGGATTCGCGAGCCGGCTGATATTGAAGGAAGGTTCAGTTCCAAGTGTATATTTGCATCAGCTTCCTCCTCCGTATCACAACCTGTAAGTGTTATTAATAATTGTTGCTTTTATGTTTTATGTAGCATGATTAATAATTATTTTGTTTGTTGTGTAAGCACCGTTTAGCTTCTAGGTCTTCAATGACAATTGTATTGAGATATGTGAAGTGTTTGTCTTTGTTTTCGGAGTTGTCTTAAAGAATAGAATAATACCTCGTAGTAACGTAACTGCATTTTTTTTGTTTTGTAAAAACGTTATGTTTATGCATCGGGCTAATGCAAACAAAGACTGATTGTGCTTTTACAATATGAACTCTGGGCTATGCTCGCTAACGTAACATTAAATTCTTTATCTTATTTTTAGTTTTTTACTACAAACTATAAAGCAGTTGACTATAATCATTATTATAACACGATTTAATTGATAAAAGCATCATTGTACTCCGTGTTAAACGATAAGTATTATCTCTGTAAACACTGCTGGGTCATCTGACCAATCAACGCAGATTAGCGTCGCGCAGAGGAGGGGTTTGGAAAAATGAGTCGTTGAACGAATCATTTGGGAGTCGGTGAGCAAATCAGGTAAAAATAAATGCATATTATACGACAACAAAAGTGTTTTTTGTCATTGCATGCACATAAAACTGTTGTTGGGGACTCCCTAAACAACATTGTCATAATAGGTGCCCTTTAAAATTGTTTTAATTAACAATAACAACACTGTTATACACAACGTTTTACGTCACATCAAACATCTACTAAAGTTAACGAGAGGAAAGTGTATTTAGTCTAGTTCTGACATCATGGCTACCTTGCACAGTGACGCGTCCCTGATGTGTCTCACGACCCTCTGTGTTGTAAACCTCACACTCATACATGCCCTCGTCATCAAAATTCAGATCAGGAATAATTAGAATGGGTCCTTCCACACTTGCTCCGACCTTAGGGGATAAAATCCCATCCACCTTCCTCCAGCGGATTTTAGGAATGGGACTAAGGGAGGAAAGTAAAGAGCAAACAAGATGATGTTAGAGAAAAAAAGTTAAATTTTTATAGCTGACTGAGTTATGGATTATGTTGAACCGATCCAGCAGTGATCTCCGAAGGGAAGTGGGAAGCTAAAGGGGACTTACTTGCCATAGGCAAAGCATTCAAGCTGTGCAGTTTGTCCTGATAATGCATATGTCTCAGCAGGAAAACGCACTCGGATATTCGGGGCGGCTTTCCTTGGGTTTGCTGTAGAACCAAGGGAAAAAAACAAGATAAGAGGGGGTTTTTTTCTTTCATTTTGATAACAGCATGAGCTTGTTTCTTGTTTGAAAACAGATCTTAGTTTGAACTAACCATCAGGGTAAACAGTGAGCTGGACAGCTTTGCTGAAGATGCTCTTGGTGCTGATGTCCATATGGATGGTGGTGAAGCAGAAATAGTTGCCCGTGTCATTGGCTCTAGCATTAGCAAGGTATAAGTTACCCGTCACCTGAGAAACAAACCATCTGCCCGCCTCTGGCTGGATGAAGTTGGGGAACTCATTGATGAACCAGCGGTAGGACAAAGCTTGGTGGATGCAAGATGTAACACATTTGATTAAATAAATATACCGGTACTGACCAGGATAAATAGTACAGAGTGAAAGGTTTTGCTAACTGATGTGTATGTGTGTACCTGGGTAATGAGCTGGTGGCTGGCAGGCAAGAAAGGTTCCCATACCCTCATGGACCGTCTGAGGGCTTCTGCTTTCAGGGGGGAAATCATGGAGATCTAAAAAAAAACACACATTTATCAGCAGCAGTAGTGTGCAGTTTCATCTAGTGCTGCTTTTATTCAGAAAGGTCTAAACACTTGGACAACGATAATTGTTTGAGTTGTACTCACAGCCAAATTTGAGGTTAGCCATACGGCTAACAATGGTGCCACAGCGGTTGATGGCAAGACACTGGTATGACCCACCATCTCGCCCATGCTGGGGATTATTGATCACAAGGTTTCCTGCAACCTGTGTGTACTGTGAATCCTCAACAAATGCTATTTCAGTGCCGTTCACACGCCATCTGTGAGAAATCACATACAAGATCTAAATTCAATAGGCAGAAGACTGTCAAAAAGTGGATAATCAATTATTTATTTAATTTCGGCAAACAAGTAGTACATTTTGGGGATAGCATACATGATGTTTTTGTTTTTTTATTCTTAATAAGAATTTTTGCCTTGTTTTCCTCCTAAAAATAGGGAGGTTTTTAAATACTTGAGAAGCAAACTTGTATATTGAGACATGTTTTCAGAGAATATATCAAGATCAGGTTTATTTTTCATTAAAAAAAAAACATTGTGCAAGGAAACTTAAAGAATTTCATACAAAAGTTTTTTTTTAAGAAATTGATTCAGCAAAGATGTATTAAATTGATCAAACATAACAGTAAAGGCATTTGCAATATTGCACAAGATTTATATTTCAAATAAACATTCTTTAAAACTTTCTGCTCATTAAAGTATCTTATTTAAAGGATGTTTAGATTTTTATATTTTAAGATGTTTCTTTTTGTAAAAATACTCTGTGTAAAAGGATAGGTCATACTAATGAAGTAAAGGCCTTGTTTTGTTCAATAAGGTGTAAGTGACAAAAATCTGATCTGAGTACCGGTAAATAGCAGCAGGGCTGGCGCGAGCCTGGCAGCTCAGGGTCACCTTGCCTTCTGGCATCCCCTCAGGGTAAATCAGACTATATGGCTGCTCCTCAAACACCGGCCCACTGTCGTGACCCGACACACACACATCCCCACCTACAAAAAAACGTTCACACAAATACTGTCTGAAACAACATTTCAACAATTGTCACAAAAAAATGCTTTTTAGTCAAACAAAACAGTTTCTTTATATATCAAATTTGAGTCTAGATTGTAGTGTTAATGGCCTTTTAACATAATGAACCAACAACCTTCTGGTTCTATCGCCGGATGATTAACTATTAAAAGCACTCTAAATAAAAGTCAAGGGTATAGTAAAATATCCTTGAGAGTAATGTATATCAAGTAGTTTTGTCATGCTCAGGTCTTTTGTTCTGCCTTCTTTGTCAGCTAGTGTACTGTGCCAAACAGACAGATACAGGGGGGCTGTGCGTGCCTAACAACTCCAGTGTATTTGCACTCAGAGTGGGAATGTTCTCCACCCGGGGAAAGTCAGCAGGGGATGCAAGCTGTCAAATATAATTGCATGCACTCAGATATTTTGACAGAACGAGGGGAACAGGGGAGTTTGGAGACATACAGTAAAGTCTCCAGGTTGCCATGTACGCATCTGATGCATTATGAATTGGGTAAAGAATGAGTTTGGATTATTTGGGACCACATTCGTCTCAGTATGCGGATTTGGGTTTGGAATTTGGCTTTTTTTTTACTCTTAAATAAATGGGTGTTTCTTATGAATTTGGGACTGTGCGTTAAATGCAGTTTGTGATGGATTTGAACAGAATTTTTAGGAAGAAACATTTCTCTGAAACAAATCTTATCTTATGGATTTTAAGAGTAAAAAACCTTAAAACAAGACAAAATACTTTTAATAGATTTTAATCCAATTCGTTTTTTCAGTGACTGTGTGTGCGCTTAGATTTATAAATTTGTCATTTAAAATTAATTGGAGATCTACATGCACATGTGTGTATATGTATGCATGCATGTGTGTGTTCAAATGAGTGTGTGTATGCAGTGCTGGTGAGACCCACAGGAATCTAGGGCAATAAGAGAGAGGCAGAGGAGGAGAGATGAGTTGAGAAGGGGAACCGGCTCCCCGGGAGGTTTTCTGCTCTGAGATAACAGTGATATTCAGTGGTGTGCTGGCTGCTTCCAGTAATGGGGATAAACAGATCCAAACTGCCACTTAAGTTTTTTTCCACTGTCTCTTAAGTCTCGCAACAGATCATCACAGTCTCTTTGTGTAGTTACTTCTGTGTAATAGACTACAACACAGTACCGGTAATTGTTTCGTTAGCCAATTCAATCTGAATGCCTGCGATTAAACATCTGTACCTGGGCATTTTTCTCAGCATAACATATGAGGATAAGTGTGTTTGTGTATATTCTCAAATGATTTGTTCCTTTCCATGCCCATTACACAGTTTTTCAGTTTTGTACATGGACAATTTCTATTTAAAATTCTTTTTTTTTTACTTTCTATTCAAAGGATCATGAAAAAAAAATCCACAAAAATTTTAAGCAGCACAAATGTTTTCAACATTGATAATAAATGTGTCTTGAGCACCAAATCAGCGCATTAGAATGATTTCTGATGGATCATGTGACTGGAGTAATGACTGCTGAAAATTCAGCTTCGCCATCACAGGAATAAATGACTATTTAACACATATTAAAATAGAAAACAGTTATTTTAATGGGTTAGTTCCTCATTTCGTTCCAAACCCGTAAGACTTTCGAGACAGAGATATCTGTCACTCCATTGACAGCTACACAACTAACACTTTAATGCTTAAAAAGTTCATAAAGAGATCGTAGATCGAAGAGACATGATCACTTATGTTGGTCAGACGGCGGTTCCTGGCCACAATTTTCTGCAAAATGGACCACATTTTTTTGCCTGTGAGACTAGGGCAACTTTGACTAGAGTGCCGTTTGCAAAGTTAATAGCATTATGGACAGAACCACATTTTGATCAATGTTTAATGGGGCCGGGATTACTTTAGCTGACAAAAACACCTCTCAAGTAAATCAAATCCCTTCTGCCCACTGATCTAAGATAACAAAATGAATAATTAATCTGAATTTGTGGCCCCCCACTGATGCACAACCCTAAAACCACACATCCCAGACACCATCAAAGTGACAACGTACATTTCAATTATGTTTTAACAAGGAAATGCTGGAGCAGAGGGAATACAGAAAAAAGCAACGGGTGAGTGGTAACGAAGTTTGGCTAATGGGGGAAGGGCCGAGCAAGACCTACTAAGTATGTTTGCAAATGGGATCTAGAATGAGATGAGATGATGGGAGACAATGACACAAACAGCCATTATGTTAAGACTGTCTTAAGTACTAGTATGACCAACTAGCGGTTAGTCAAGGGGCAATCAGTCTTACTTTTTAGTATCAAATAAGACCAATCTGTGTTTTTATGAAGGTTAACTTGTAAAACTAGTCTTAGCAGTTTATGCAACCGGCTCTTGATCATACTTACCCAATGCATAGCTCAGAACCAGAGAGCTGAGAGACAGCAGACACAACAGAATCCTCATCCTCTTACCGCAACCACACCCAGACGAGAGATGCTTTCAGCTCCTTAGGAAGAAAAAAACAGAAAGCCACATGACTCTCCACAAAAAAAAACTTGGTTAAGATTAGAGATGAAACGGTACGCACACTGAAATAATTTCACCAAGTGAAGTTGTCAACAAAAATCCACAAACAGCAGCACTATACACTTGATTCTTTTTTTTTACATTAACATTAAAATGTTCATTAACAATGATGGCCAGATTTTAAATGAACCAAAAATGTTGGTTGAGTGACTTACAACATAAACGTAAAATTGCTGTGCACATTTCAGCCTTTACATTTTTAACAAAAGAGACGAGTTACTTTATTATCCGATTTGTTTAGATTTTTTAAATGCACATTAGCTTATTTTCCATCAGCCGGTTAAAATTTACAGCAGTGCAAAAAAAATGTGGTCCGATTTTCGGATTGGTCTGATCAAAAATGGCGAATCATCAAAATTGTATCGTGGTTTATCGTTAAACAGTAACTGTTTCATTCCTAGTTGAACTAGAGGCTGGTCTGAGCTTCTAGTTAATAAAGCTTGCTGTAGATATATTCTGTTTTTCGTTGTCCTTTTCAAACCTCACAGCTGAGGAGAATCATAAAAGCCTGGTCTAACCAATGTGAGGATGCATGGCCATGTGTTTTCAATTGGCGACAAATTATGAGTTATTCTGACACTGTACTCTTCTGAAAACCCATTCTACACTGTCATATTCACCGCTCCCTTGCCCTGATGCGTCACCTGCTGATGCACGGCTCCGAGCCGGGGCTAATAAAACAGGGGCATGTTACTCAAATTGTCTTACGGCTAAATTGACAAGAAAGCAACGGGCAGCAGCTGTTTTGCACCATTCACCATCCGGTCCTCACATCTGCTTCAAGTGTACAGGATTGTTTCCTCCACTGTGCAACATAACCCCCCAGCCCAGTAATTGGCAATTGCACATCTTTTCCCTGGCTCAAGTAATGGCAAACGCAGCAAGGGCCGCTGCTCTGCGGTTCCCGGTGAGTCGAAGCTGAGAACCATGAAGCGTCAGCACAGATGTGCTGTTTGTGATGTGAACGTTCCTTTGGAAGCGTGCGGCGGTCGTTTATAGGGGTTTAAAAGACAGAGAAAGGGCCTTTCATCAGAGAAATTTCTTAATTACACCAAACAAGACTCTGATTGCCACCTGACTGCACTCAAACGCTTGTTTTATCAGCACTACTTTGTTGTGTTGTCACAGTCTTTTCAGCCGCACTCTACTTAGCATGGTATAATGTGCTGGCTGCCAGGATGTGGCTGACATGATTTTCCTCATGAAGATCTATGCATGAATATGAGAGGGATGTTTGTCAAGGAAAGCACAAATCACCAATGCTACACATTTACAGTGAGTTCTCTGTTTTGCTTGGATTTACCGTACACATTTACCATCAAACACACATATAGCTAATTACATTTCTTACAGTGCAATAATTCCACACTATCACATGCTTATAATTCAAACTTATTTTCACTATATTCTTTTAAACAAAATATGTATACTATGTTTACAATAAAATGTTACTTTATTTGTATTTATTAATAGTTTATTTTAAAAACTTCCATCTCAAATTGTTGTTTTAATATTGCAAAAGCAACATTTTAAACAACAAAATTATACTATAAAAAATGCAATGTTTAGATCCTGGAAAAACATGTTTATTTAAAATAATCTAAGTAATAGGGGCACATTTGATTGCATTTTGAAACCAGTTATATCTTTGTGTATTTCTCAGGTTCACACCTCCCTACAGTGAACCATGCCTCTTTTTCAAACACTGTTGTGTTAAAATCTCTTATTTTGCGGTGTCTGCTTCAAACCTCAGAGCTGAGGAGAATCATAACAGCTTGTCCAGCCAGTATGAGGGCACGCGGCTGAGTGCTTTCTGTTGGCGACAAATTCCACGCACAGAAACAGAGTGAGTCTGACAATGTGTATAGTAATAGGCTATCATATTAACAAAGTGAATTGAAAAAAGTGTTTTTCTAAGTAACAGGATTTCAATTAACTTGATTCACATCACATCTACTGAACGTTGCAATTAATTACTCTGCAGATTTGTGCTGGGAGATTGTAGTCTCGGGTAGCCAGACCTTCAGACTGACGGCAGAAGGTCTGGATTCAATTCCAGCTTTCATTGGCCAAGGATTGCCCAAGAGGATGTCTGACCGACCGACATGTAAGGCAACCAATCACACGTTTTGTTCAGCGTCATGTTTAGGGGTGTGAAAATGTAAAGTCGATGTCCCCACAATAACAGGCCGGCGTGCAATTCGTTCAAGAATGTTGCAAGTTTACAGCAACAATGGCATAACAATAATGCTGCCTGTGAACTTCCCATACTTTTGAAAATCCTGTGAATAGTTGATCCTGATAAGCACTTAAAGCACATAAGCACATTGTCACAGTTTTAAACACAATGGCTTTCTTCTTCCATAAGGGGGGTTGGCGTCATGACAGCTTTGTTTCCAGGTTGACCATTAAAGAACGTGACACACACATCTCAATTCTGGAGGTTTCAACCAGATTACCAGATTATCTGATTAAATCAGATTACAATTTAGAAACTCTAAAAGTGTTTCCTATATTCCGTGCCATATGCATCAGACGTTCAGTCAACGGTCCATGGGTGTGACGTCTGAGGCTGAGACTACAGTCGCTGCAGCTTGTATGCCAGTCTGTGAGCTTTTTCCTCCTTTTATATCCTATTATATATTTGCTTTGTATATGTAAATTGGTTTGGACATTCTGCCCAACGAGAGCCCATCAGAAAAAGTCGTAGTATTCCCTTTGGCCATTCCATCCCTGCCTACCATCATACATTCATCTCCGAGTACTTCCTTTTCTCTATAAAAAGTCAAGTTTCTTGTAGGACTCAAAGACTGCCTAAGGCAATGACTCTTTTACTGCCGCCCTAACATCTGCTAATGGGACAAACCCCCCACCCCTGCCCTCCAAAATGGATATTTCCCGGCAGGTGGCCTATTTAAGTTAGACGTCCATGTAGAAACTTCACAAGAAAAAAAAAAAAACATATCTAAAGAATTTATCAGTCTATATACCTTTATCCTCAAGTTCTGTTGGGCACTTGCTTAAAAAAGAAGGGTTCTGCATTAAAAAATAAATAAAAATGCTGGTCTACAAACAGCCAAATTCCTATATGTTTCAGCTGATACAGCAACAAATATCTAGAGGGTCTGAATATTCCTAAAGTAAATCAAATTGTTATTCACTAAACCAATCCAAGACTGATCTAAAATGTATGGCTTAGTGTCCCCAAGTCATGGCCTTGTCACCGAATAAATATTCAGTGTTTGCAATCTGAGTTTGCCGATAAAGTTAACACTTGATAGCTGAATTATAATGATGATCCATGCAGGAAAAGCACATCTATATGCTTTGCAAAAAAGCAGATGTCAAGGACACTTATTTAAAAACTACGAAACTTGTTTTTTGGTTTACTGAGTTGCATTCGCAGGTGCCTCCCTTACCAATTCTCTAACAAGAAAATAAATACTTATGTGTCTTAAGAGTCACTCCAGTCCACAGCAAATCTAAACAGGTCTATGGATGGATTCAACACCATGAGAATCCTTTTATAAATATTCATGCCATGATTAGCTGTTTGCTGTGATTGTTTGCTCAGAGCAGTGTAATCTGAGTGAGTGTCTGAACAGTGACACAAAGCTCGAACTTACTGTTTTCAGACTGAAAGTCTTGGGTACATTAAACCCAATCATTATAATGACTACACCATTAAGCCTAGAATCTATGAACCGTGACAATAAAACAGAGCAGAGAGCATAATTAAAGTGTAATTAACAGATACTACCAAGAGCTTACCAAAGCTTACTGTGGCCTTATTATGTTTCTATCCAGACATGTACTGGAATGAAACACAAGGGCAGAAGGTTGTTTATTGGGTCATAATTGGGATATGGCGCACTTGCACATGAATACTAATATCTTGCATCAACCATGACATTTTCCATTGCACTTTTTCTTCTACTCTTTGCAGCCCTATAGACTTGCATGAAAGATAATTTTGTCATTAGCCAAAAAAAAAAAAAAAGTTTACCCCATAACAAGTTTTATTTTAAACCAAGCACTTTTAATAAAGTCTTTAGTTTTTTTATATGATAACTATGCGACTCGGGGGTCTACAAATCCTGCAAGGGCTCATTGACTCTGCTGACATACTGCCTCTTAGTCTTGTGCCATGCATTATTTAAGTCTTGCCTTTCTCGATATTTCACCTTGCTGTCACTCACTGAAGCGGCAATAATCAAAAGCAATGTTAAATGAGGTTGCTATCCTAAAAAAGAAAGGAGTGTGGGCGTTTGTAAAGCCAAGCACTGAATGATGCTAATTAATGAAAAAAATGACTGATATGAGTGTGGTACCTTTTATTCAGAAAACTATACCCGCAATTTAAGTTTGCTTGTATTGAACATTGTGTGGCTGTCCATAGCCCATATATTGAGCAGTCAGCTACATGCTGATATAATGTACCTCAGGACTACCTTACTGTCACAGTCACTCTAATTGGAGCCACCACAATAGACAGGAAAGCACCGACGCTAGGAAAAGTGCTGAGGCTCGGTACAGCATGGCTTTAGACAGCAGCGTGGCAGCCGCCGGTGATAAGAATCGTCAGCTTAAAATGCTGTTTTTGCCTTGGCTTGTGTGAACATCTGAAACCAGATCTCTGTTCAAGCTGAAATGGCTCAGATATCCTAAGATCTGTGCTAAAATTGCTTAGTCTAAACAAGGATGTTTAATTCGTAAATAGGATATTTTCCCTAAGCAAAGCTTGATCCTCTGAATTGGAACTAAGCTGCACTGTGGCACCTCTCAATTTGTATTTCAACAAGTATTTTGAGTTTGCACTGCAGATTTGCAATGCTAAAATACTTTAGGACACTTTCAAGATATATGAGTGATTCTTCAGTTTGGTCCCTAAGACCCCTACAATGATTCTATAGAAAAAACAAATATTTTTAAACAATCATTGTAGTTTTAAAGGATATATTATCAGAATGGTGAAATACTAAATTGACCAGAATTCCATTATGGTGTGCCCATCTATAATAAATGCATTAAAAGCTTAAACAGAAGAAGAACAGTTATTTTTGTATTTTTTTATAAAGGCAGTCAGAATTTGATCATATCATTTTAATTAAGTTTCATTCTTCAAGATTTCAAATAGCCTAGTCAAACGTGTCCCTAAATGAAGAATCACCCATAAACATTAAATATGCACGATGCACACATTCAGTACAGAAAACTACAGCGGCAGCTTGTGCACCACCTGTTTCAATTGTCCTTATATGCATCCACACATTTAACGGCACCTCACTTCCTCCCCGTGCCCTGCAGATGGTACGTAAGCTGGTGCCAGTCTGGGCCTTAAAGGCCACGGCAATGTATCAAACTCACAAGAGAAAGTGTGTAAGGGCGAGAGACCTGAGAAGACAAACAGCCTCATGTGGACCCACTAGTCCTCCTTGTTTGTTTTTGTTTAGTTTTTGTTTTGGTTACGTTTTTCTCTTCTGCCCAGTTGCTGTTGCCTGATTGACCCCCAGAATTCTCTGGTCTTGGAACACTAATAATATGATAACATTGTTAAATGTAAATATTTAAATTAATATTTTCATACTGTACATTCATTTTGTGATGCCTAAATTCACTTGTAACATTTAAAATGACTGATTTTAGATTTGTATTGTCTTATTTTTGTATTTCAAAAAAAGAGAATTTAAATTTAACATTGGCCTTTCGTCTATCACACAAAAAATAAGTATGTAAAAATAAGTTTGATGATATGCAAATTATATATATATATATATATATATATATATATATATATATATATATATATATATATATATATACAGTATACAGTATGTTTCAAAAGTCTGGGGTAGGGTAAGATATTTTTAAATGTTTTTGAAAGTCATTTATGCTCACTAGGCTACATTTATTTAATCAAACCATACAGTAGCCTAAATAAAGTAAAAGTAATAATGTGAAATCGTTTTTCTATTTTAATGCGTTTCCTATGTTATGTTTCCATAACATTTTCTGGTTTAATCATTTTAAAATGTGATTATTTTGTTTCCTGATGGCAAAGCTGAATGTTCAGCAGCCATACTCCAGTCTTCAGTGTCACATAATCTTTAAGAAATATGAATACTTAATATACGTGGTAACCATGATACACTTTTTTCAGGATTCTTTGATGAATAGAAAGTAACAAAGAACTGCATTTATTTGAAATAGAAATATTTTTAACATGATAAATGTCTTTACTGTCACTTTTGATCAATTTATTGAATCCTTGCTTAACAGGAGTATTAAATTATTTAAAAAATATGACTGACCCCCAACTTTTGAATGGCATGCAATATTGTAATACATATTCCAGCCAACTATTCAACTATTCTTTTGACTGAAACAAATGTTACTGGTCTCATAGTAAAGAAGAGACCAGGAAAGACTGCAGGGAGAACTCTCTCTATTACACATTTACAGGATAAGACCTATTAAACAGATAACACTGGGGTGGTGGATGGCCGTACCGAGGGACTGAGAGACGGCAATTACGATGCCCAGTGACTTCAATTGGAGCATGGCATGTTCACTGACAGATACAGCATCTGCAGCAGCAATGCCTGGATGAGAACAATGACCACTCTATATCCCAGAAGTGCTCATTGCACACAAAACAGAAGCTCATCTGTACTTGAGCACTTCAACAGTATAGAGATCAGAGAACTGAGAAGCTCCCCAGTCCCCTTTATTTGCCACCTCCTCCCTCACACACAGGCCCATCCATTCTCTCTATGGCCATATCTCAACGAGACCCCCATAACCCAATGTTGAGGTCCTTGACCTTTATTACCCTCTGACCTTGTGTTCTTTGACCTTCCCAGTGAACTACCCCTCTCTATTTGATCAGACATTTTTATTGGCACTTCCAGTGAACGGTTGAACTGCTGAAGGCACTCATGACCTAGTGTGCAGTTCAGGGTTAAGTAAGTACACACTCTCTCTTATGGATGAATGAGTCTTTTAAAAATATGTGATGATTCAGTTTAGATTCACTTGGCTTCAGTTAAAACTTCTCTTTTGTAAGCACATCATCCTAACTGCCTGAGCTCATGGCTTCAATGCTCTTGCTCTCTATAGGATCATTTTTCAGCAGCTGGACAGAAATCTACTTCCAGCTCCCATACTAATCTAATTTCATCTCACATTAACACAGAGTTTCATAGCGCTGTGGATGCATCTCATTCTCACTTCATCCATGATCCATGAAAGGGTTACTGAGTCACTTTTGCTTTCTAGAAGTGTCTAGCTACCATTTATGATTATGAAATGTGAATATAGAATGAAGCATTTAATAATGATATTGTAGAATGATATGTAAAGCAATAGTGTAAAATTATTTCAATTTTAAAATGCAGGGGTAATCATAAAACCTGTTTAAAAACAGCCATTTGTTGCCTTACAGAGCTAATTTCTACTCATTTTGGCAGTTTAAAATATTCACTCTGTTATATAAAATAAATAAACAAGTTTAATTAAATACCTTTTAAGGGTATTTGACAAAGCATTTCGTTTTCAGCAATGAGTCATCCAAACACTTCACAACATGAACAAATTAATCATGTGGACTTGCTACAAGTTTGCCAGTTGAAGAAATAGGTTTATTGATCAGGGCTGAATCACAGGTCCTAACCTTGACATTCCAGAAGCAAAGAAGCATGGAAAGCATTACTTTTTGAGGCACAGAATCTTCCTTATTACCTTCAAATTCTTGGGAGTAAACAGCATGCAGAAGCATGTAGCAACGGATATGATTGAGACATACAAAGTTCTGTCATGAAACTCATATGGTGCACGCTAACGGGTTCTTAACTCAATCTGCTTGCAATCATATTCTCTATAGGGCACAGCTGATTGGTTCCTGCTGTATCAGTAGCCAATGAGCTCAACCTTCAAATGCTAGGGTTAGCATTAGCATTTGCCTTAGCAGTGCAGTACGCTTTCAGAAACCCTCCATCTTCCCCAGCTCCACCTGTATAGATCTGCTATTGGTCATTTCTATGCGATATTGTACAGCAGCAGCATGTCTTACTTGCTCACAGCAGCGTGTTGTGTTTTGGCAATAGCAAGACCCGTATGAGCAGCAATAACAGCAGCAGCAGCATAGCAGATCTATTCCTACAAAAAAATACACAAGTATTTTTGACTATTTTCTGTCTTTAAAATGGCACAATGATAATAAAAACAACGCGGAGCAATTCAAGGGCCAAAGATTATTAACACATTTGTATAGAAAATAATAATATTATTATTATTAATAATAATAATAGAGCATCCTATTCTAGTAGACAAAACACACAAAAATGTAAAATAAATTTTTTATGCTGAATTTCAACTTCCAATTAAAAATCAATGTTAAGATCATGTTACACTAAGATTGTATCATTCCAAAGTTTGGAGTCAGTATGTTTTTTTTTTTTTTAAGAAATTAAAAATCGGCAAGGGTGGATTAAATTGATCAAAAGTGACATGAAAAACATTAATAATGTTACAAAAAGATTTATATTTTAAATAAATGCTTTTCTCATCAAAGAATCCTGAAAAAGAGCATCACGGTTTCCACAAAAATATTAAGCAGCACAGCTGTTTTAAGAATTGATAATAATAAGAAGAAATGTTTCGTGAGCACCAAATCAACATATTAGAATGATTTCTGAAAGATCATGACACTGAGGACTAATGTAGGGTATCTGCTGAAATTCCTCTTTGCCATCACAGGAACAAATACATTTAAATTGAAAATATATTAAAATAAATCATTTTAAATTGAAATAATATTTCACAATATACTGTTACTGTATATTCTTAACCACATAAATGCAGCCTTGGGTAGCAAGTCAAAAGTCACAGACTTTTGAACAGTAGTGAATGCATATATTACTTATCGAGTTTTGGAATATTCCCATTAATAATTGGATGTATTTTTTTAAGGCATGTTGGGTTATTTTTCATGTCACCAAAGAATGAACTGCCCCACGTGGGCCACGCATGGGCCAAAATAATCTGGACACACCTCTACCCGGCGGTATGAGTCCACTCGATCGCTCAACCTCATCTGCTTCTGAAAGCATCGGGATCTTGTGAATGTTTTATGAGGCTGGGTGGATATAGCACACGCCCTCATTCCAGTAGATTGTGAAGCTATATTTACATGAATTATTTTATAAAAAATTCTAGGTCATAAGTCTGCCAAAATCAGAGTCTGCCATATTCAGCCCCACCGTGTCCAAGATCAGCTTGAGTACTCTGTTTTTGTTCTTTCTCAGTCTCTCACTGTTTCCCATTTTTCGGTTCTAGCCGCACACCTGAGCACACTGATGGGGCTGCTGCGGGCCAGCATTAGCAGTCCATGGTGTACTTTTCCACAGTGCTTGACTGAGCTTTAATTTGCTGGCGCTGCTCGGTCTGTCACTATCAGGTTTAACCCCTGGCCATGACTGTCCCCAGCCTCCAAAACGCCTCTGAAATGCTCTCTTTCACTACAAGCGTCACCAATAAACCTGAGTCATTGACCATTTATATACTACCTTTATTGCTTTGCCCAAATTACCTTGCCAGTTTTCGAAATGCAGCTGGACTAAAATCAAGATTAATCTACGATGCGAAAGGCCGGTCAAGTTCAGTTTATGGTCAAGCGATTAGATCTAACTTCGATACAATACTTCTGGTGCTTTAGATAGCATGAAAGAGGCAGGCAGAGATTAAAGAGCTCAAAGCGCTAACTGAGAGCACAAGGAAAACTGAGCGAAGAACAAAACTCAAAGGGAAACCCACTGAAAAACATAGTGCAAAATGCCTGAAATGATTCAGTCGGTTCTCAGAATAAGGACAGCTTTTCTGAAGTACTGCAGATTCAACTGATAAGAACAGAATAAAACCCTGATACATGAGAGAGAATTTCGTGCCATAAGGCTGAGTCACAGAACAAGGCGGTTAGTATTGGGGGATACTGACCTTGGTCTGCTTTTGTGTATGATCAGAATTTATGAACTGGAGCAGTTTGCTCAGACTCGGGTCAACATTCTTTACAACATGTTGCTGAAGACAACTTCCTTGCAAATGCCTTTGTTATCCTTTAATTTATTACTTCCTGAATAATATTTCAAGGCTACTGTACAAAAATATGTCTATACAGATCAAATTCTATTTAAACATGTAGCCTACTTTATTTTTAAAAGTTAATTTCTGTAGGCTATGTACATGAAATTCTTGGCTATAAAAAACCTATTGAATATTGTAACAATTATAGTTCACAATCAATTATTGTTACAGGATTTTTAGCTAAATTAAACTAATATGAAACAAAACAATACAATTTTATTTAGGCTAATTTAAACCACATGTGACAACTTGCCCCGGTAATAATAACAATGTGACAACTTGTCAAGTTTTGCACAAGGTGTCTGAAACAACATACAAAACCACTGCAAGGCAAACCACACATTAGTGTAATTGGATGTTGTCACAGAAGGACGTTTTGAGGCATGTCCAAATTGGACATTTGCCTCAAAACGTGTTTCTGTGACACTGACAAATAGCCCCGGTCTCCCCTTCACGTTGGTAAGTAGTCTTTAATTCAACACAGAACGTTTGAGTGTTACAATTGCACCAGGTCTCCCTTATAATAACACTTCTGGTATAAAAGTCTTCCTCAAAGAATAATTTAGGTTTACTTTGGCCAGTAGTTTGCACATGTGTTTAAGGTAAGATGCCTGTCTATCAGCCGCTATGATTTCAATAAGGGTCGTCACTCCCGTGTAAACAAAACGCCGCCACTATCCGTTTACACCAGTCAGTCCGCCACATATTACAATAAACGTGTTTATTCCATATTGGCGTCCTAATAGCTGCAGTGTGACACAGAAATATAACCAAATGATAATAATTCCGCTAGACTGTAACGTTATTGCGCAATCCCACTCAAATAGATTATAATGGGACGCTTCAATTCTCAGAGCAGACTATTTCACAACGCGTGTCGTCCTAAAATAGTCCCTCGAAAAACCAAACAGAAATGTACAGTAAATATAATTAAAATTGTTAAGAGAATAAGTACAGTTTGGTTTTTAAACGTGCTTTCTTACCTTTGTAAAACAGCTTTGAATGAGGACGTGCTCGCGTCTCTCTTCCTCCTCCGGTGACGCTGCTGATGCCGCGCGCTGCGTAACGGCCACTGGCCTTTTCTATAGCCTAATGTTACGATTTTTTCTCTCTCTCTTTACCAAGCAACAGCAACCTCCGTCGCAATAAGGATGTCGTCGTCTGCACGACACGATCCCTCTTCCTCACTATGTCTCTATCTTCCTTTCATGATAGCCTAAATCATTCCCCATCCCCTCCCACTCCCTCTCCTCCCCTCCCCTACCTCTCATGCTATATTTGATTCAAATAAGGGAATATTAATGCGAAGCAAGTAAATAAACCTCTTTTTTTCTTTTAATACACAGTGAAGGTACACAAAGAAGGTATAATGTTTCCTCAAAGGAGGTAAAGTGTGTACCCTTCCCCCACCCCTTCACACCTCTCTAATGAAACCCCAATGGCACAATATGCTCAGATCTCAAGGAAACCATCGTCTGTGTTCAGATTGTTATTTATTCCCCTTCCCCACTGATTCATAAAGATGCATACATAAAGTGTGAATAATCTTACACAACCCTGCTGCATACAAATAAATGTTCTCTGAAAAAAGTGAACATTTATGCAACACCAAAAAGGTCTACCCTACTAATTTTGCTCGAAAGGACTGAAAATAGGTTTGTTCCTTTCGACAGAAAAATCACAAATATATCTTTCAATATCTCAATCAACCTGATCTCATGAGAAAATTTAACTATTTTACAAAGTGGTGATTTTGTATAGCCTATTATTTAGTTTGTATGGAATATAGGCTAAAAATTGTAAGCAAGCAGGTCCACCCCTAACCCCACTCCAAAATTCATAGAATTCATACGAATTAGGAATATGGTCACATTAGCAAAAATTCACGAATAACAGACTTCCGCAATTCGTACGAATTTTACGAGGTGGCTAATTCGTACCAATTCACACGACCTCACTCGTACGAATTTGTACGTTTTTTGCTAAATCGTACATATTTTACGATTTGCCAAAATCGTAATTCATATGAATGACCTACCCCTGACCCCGCCCTAAACCTACCCATCACGTGGGTTTAAACAAATCGTACAAATTCGTACGAGTGAGGTCGTACAAATTCGTACGAATTAGCCACCTTTTAATCACTCGTACAAATTCGTACGAATTGGTCGTGAGATATAGCGTTGCAAGAGCAGTCACTTTCAAACCAAGCTTGAACCCATTGCAAAATCTCTGTGTGGAAATCTTTCACCTTTATGCAAAACTCCCTATCATGTGGATTCTTGACTGGATTTTGCAGGCAAAATTTTGCAGAGCAATGGTTAATGTGACCTCACTATTCTTTTTTTTTCTTTTCTTTTTTGTGTGTGGCAAAAACCAATTAGCCAATCTGTAACCAATTTGCCAAAACTTCTACAAACAGCCCTGATATGTTGATCACAATTGTTTCAATGGAGAACTATGGGCAGCATCTTCTCAAAAGTTAGAGATCTTTATACTAATGGAAAAACCTTCGATAGATTATTTAAATATTCTTCACACTAAGAAAAAAAAGAGAGAGCATCTTTTAAGAACTGAAAGGCTCTTTGGGGAACCCAAAATAGTTTGTATGGCATTGCTGTGAAAAAAAAAAAAAAAAAACCTGTTGGAACCTTTATTTTTAAGAGTGATCAACAACTAAAATTATGATCAAATTTCATAATTTTATAGTTCTCGACCTACTGGAGAAACATCTGAAAAAAAGTGTCTGCTTTCATGAAACATATCTCAGTTAAAGCTAATGAGCAATAAAAGAGAAAGATCTGTTAAAAAAAGAAACATTATAGTTTGGAGAAATTTATGGCCATGGCTCTGAGAGAACAATTTTCTTTTGAAGAACTTTTGTTTTGGCTCAATATTAAGTCTGAAAAGCCAAATATCATTCATTTAATTAAATGCCAAAGGATGTTTTCTTTAGAAAAGAACAAAGATATACAGCATATGCATATTACATTCATTTTCTTTCTTTCTTTTATAATTGGTTTGAAAAATTGGACACTGAAGCACAAATATACAGACAGAATTTGATTAAAAAACTAGCTACAGGCAAAAGTTGCTCAATGGCCTAATCCAGTAATAAACTAATCTTGAAATTGAAGTTCAGATGCCCATGTGAAGGAGAGAAAAAAACACAGAATTCAATGAGAGATGTTTTGGCACAGATGAAGACAGAGGGGTCTGTTAATTGATTGTGTTGTCTCAGCATGAAGTCATGAAAGGAGAGATTAAATATCTGCCGGGCCGTGGCAAATGATGGTTTTAAATGAATTTATTCTACAAGATGCCAGGAAGTTCCAGACTCCTCTTTCTTCCCCGGCTCTCTTGTACACGGACAAGAGGATGCGATCATTTTTCAGTGCCCTTGTCCCCTGAGACCGCCACTGGCCGCCTAAGCCGGACCTCGTCAGGCTGGTATAAGAACCTTGCCCCTGATTGACTGCATGCGCAGGTCCCTGCTGACGTATTCCTTTTCATTTTGACCGCTGGAGCCTCTACAAATCTCATCAATGCTGTCACGACTGTGGCGGCGTGCATGTGATTCAGGCCCCGAGCCCGTGTGTGCGCTCGCTTGCCTGATGCGATACGTATTCTGATTCTCTTTGTTCAGGCCATGTAATGAATAGCTATTGATGTCAGAAGAAAACCTGTCACTCTGTGTATGTTTGCGTGTTGCTGAAAGAACAGAAAAGGCGGAGATCTTGAAAACTTGAGTAAAACATAGGATAGTGATATTATGGTATATATTGTCTTAAAGAAGTATTTTTTTCAAAAGTATGAAAAAGTTTTGACCAATATGGTTAAAATGGCATTTTATTAAATTACAAAAATTATAAAAAAAAATTGAAATCACATGACTGGACAAATGCAACTCACTTTTTTTGGACAATTTATTTAACATTTTATATTTGTGTTATATTTTGTGTACAAATATTTTATATTTGTGAAAAATGGGCATTCAAAAATACTGTTTGTGCTGACGTTTTGAGAACATTATTAAAGACTTTGAATGAACATTCTATTATTTGTTCGAGACACATTAAATTAATCATGGTGACAAATATACCTTCAATTGCACTGAAAATGTTTTCTTTGGCATGATGCTTTATCCATGCAGATACTCAACTCGTATCATGTGCAAAAAAAAAAAAAAAAAAAAAAGGACTTACGAAGATCGTCGACTACATGAACTGAATATTATAGTGTTTCTGTCTGGTCATTCCAGGCTTACTGTATCGGCTGGCTCCGAACCCTCTGTAGGCAAGATGAGCTCCATCTGTTGCTCTCAGAAGGATCAATAGTTGTGATTTCTAATGATGTCTAAAAGCTCTGGGTAACTTGAGCATTCTGCCCAAAGCCCCACTGCTTGCCTTCAACTGCCACTGAAGAACAACCCTTGTGCCCATGCAGAGGTCACCCAACCTCTCTTCTGGACTGATCAAATGCACCGTTCGGATTGTGTAGCACTAAAATGTGAGATTAGAGAGTAACATCTAATGTACAGTACATTGGCATGTCCACGTCATGAATGTCTTAGCTAATGTAAAATGTAATTTCAAATGTAATTTTATTTTACATCACGTATCACAATTAAGTGAATATGTGTATTTTGAACGATTTTCTCAATTTTAAATAATTTACCCAAGTGTAAATTCATTGTCAGGTGTAGGCCTGTGTTAAGGACTCTTATTTTGATATTCTGTTTCATTTCCTTTAGTTCCTGTTTCCCTGCAGTGTTTAGTTTCAGTTTTCTTGGTTATGTCCTCGTTTGTATACCCTCCTATTATTATCACCTGTGTATCGTTATGTTTGCCAAGAATAATAGCGTTCGAGTTCAGTTCTTCGGTTCTCATTTATGAATTGGGG
The DNA here is from genome assembly GCF_949152265.1 of Phoxinus phoxinus. NCBI lineage: Eukaryota > Metazoa > Chordata > Actinopteri > Cypriniformes > Leuciscidae > Phoxinus > Phoxinus phoxinus. The sequence goes on along the minus strand of NC_136897.1, from coordinate 17,872,779 downwards.
TTTTGTGGTGTGTTCGACTTGAAGCGGCGCTGCACAGACTGATCGTTGTCTGACAACAAAGTTCCACAAAAGCAATTCTCAAGCATACAGAGCCATCTACTCTCTAATCGCTTT